>NC_139474.1:20155000-22555000 GCF_057233095.1 Heloderma suspectum | reverse complement strand
TATTTATAATATATATGTACACACAGTTAGCACGGTCTGAGCGTCAGGTCAGGAAAGCTGGGAGAGGAGAGGGAGAAAGTGGAGAGCTGGCAGAAAATGGCAGGTTTTGTGCCTTGGTTTCCCCTTGCCTGGCTCCTCTGCAGGCCTTGACATCCTGTCCAGCTGCAATGGGCTGATGCTATGCATTGAGCTTCACCGAGATGCTGGAAACCCAGACGAAGGAAATTGTCCAGGATCTTGTCTGAAATCCTTGCTAGGCTTCAGGGCCTCCCTGCTCTGTTCATTGTAAGGCACAGGAGCCAAGTATTTAACACACCTCTCTTGTTAGCAGGGGGATGACAAAGCAAGCTGGGCTGACCATGAGCAATTTTTAAACCGTAAATCAGCAGGGATCACACACTGGCTGTTGGCAGTATTGATACCAGTTAAGAGCTTGTCTCCTTACACTGATCTTGGGGTGTATCATAATTTGCCACAGTCTTAAAGGTGCCACAAGTCTGCCTTGCTGTATCAAACGTAAGGTGGTTCCCCCTTGGGGAATGAATTAAGCATATGTGCAAAGTGGCTTTAAATGGGCCTCATGGACGGGGCTTGTGTTCAAGCATTATGGAGTTCTGGCATTCTCATGCAAAGAGTGCCTCAGCAGCCTACGCTTGTCTAGCAGTGGGTGGGCGGGCGGGCGGGCCTTGGGCAACAGCTCCCACGTCCAGCCTGGGTGGAACTCTGGCAGTTGCAGCATGGGCACAGCCATTTATTGTGGGGCTCAGCACAGACCAGCCCACCAGCGCCTGCTGCAGTGTGCGTGTGTTTATGCGGGGGCATCAATGTAGCCAACAGGTGCTTCAAGAGGTGCACCTTTCTAATGGCGAGGAGGGTGCAGGGGTGCCCCTCCAGCATGCAGCTTGCCAAAGAACATGCATGTCACACAGCCCTCCCTCAGTGTCCGCGACCCATGTTGTGTGTGTGGAGTGGTCGTTGCTGGACATGGCTTCAGACATGAGGCACTTCCACATATTCAGCTAAGAACTAAGGGGGCTTCCAGGGTGCTACAAATCAAGCAGCCATGGCTATTCCACCCTTTCTTCTTTAATGATTTTTCTTCTGGTTAGAAAAAAAGGATAGTCGAAGCCATGGGAAAGCACAGGAAGGCTACAAATGGAAGATGACAGCTGGGGTCCCTGCACAATTCTGTGCAGCACAATAAAAGCCTCCTCTGGAAGTACCCAAAAAGCTGCAGTTAGTGATGATGGGGTAGGTCAGCTCAAAGCAAGCATTTTAAACGTACGTTGATTCTAAGCTGCTCTGAACCAGCTGCATTGTTCTTCATTTAGGTTCGAGCTGTTTGCTCACTTTGAATTCTAGCCGTTTTTTCCCCCTAGTGACACTATTTTTACCCAGTGCTAATTTGCAGTGACATCAGCACCAACTGTTCTGCTGTAAACATCAGAAGAGAAAAATACTCCAGGCTAGTTAAAACTATGATAAACTTTCTGCCCCTGCTCTGGGCAAATGAAAACCTCCTGACCTGCGGGGATTTCGGGTGGCTTTGGCACCTGCAGTATTTAGTGATGCACCTGGCCACAGAAGAAGGACCCTCTAAACTGTACCAGTTCAGAGCATTTGCTCGTGGCTAGTGCAAGCTGGGTGGAAGTGCTGCCCTGTGGCCCAGATCCTTTCGCTGATCTTGCCAGCTGGGAGAGAGTGAGAGGCTATGGCAAGGGGCCCTGCGTTGTCTTCCTTGGAGCAAGGCCCTCAGCCTGCACTTTGTTGCCAGAGAAGTGGGGGCTTCATCCGTCACTAGTTTGACTTGCATTTTCCAAAGGGGGGAGCAGCTCTTTTATGCACTTGTTCCAACAGGCCCAGGTGTAACCTGCAACCTCCACGACGCCCACTAGAGCCTATTCCATGAATGGCTGCACTTCCTTCTCCACGCCATCTTAAGACGCTGCCACGCAGACTGCACATGACCCCCCCCTCCAAGCCCCCTTCTTTGTAACGTCTTGCTTGATGAAGAGACCTGGAGAGCTCCAGTTTCCCCACACGTTTGTGCCTATTGGCTGTTCCTAGGTACCATAAAGGTACCGGCTGCCTGTGAATTTTGGAATCTAACTTTTTGTGTACCTTGACTTGAAATCAATTTGCTACCCTTTCATGATGCCCCAAATCAATTGCCTCTCTACCTAATGGGGACAGAACCTGGCTGGCAAGAAGACCGCTTTACTGCAGTTCTGTTCGTTTACTCAGCAGGAGGTCCCCCTGTGTTCAGTGGGCCTACTCCCAGGGAGGTGGGCAGAGGACTGCAGCCAAACCATCCTGGTTCTTCCCCCACTTGTGCTGCTCCGCCTGAGGCACCCCAGCCTTTTCTGTTGGCTCTCGGAACTTCTGCACGGTCATGGCACACCAACGCACACCGAGGGAGTTTGCATCCAGACGTGCCGCCAGGGCATCGCTGCATGGCAACTGATGCACTGAAGCACCCCCACAGCCAAGTGGCCTGGTCCTATTTCGTCTTCTCACCCAGTATGGATCCAGTGCAATGGAATCAGTGCGAGGCAAGTATGCCCAGGTCAGGCCCTTTGCTCATGCTGTGCTTGAGATGTGGCGAAATGGCGGCAGGGCGGTGGCAAAGGCGGGCATTGAGGGGAGGACCTTGACAAAGATGCCTGGTCAGAAACACAGATCTAGCCCAGCTGTTGATATGTAACACAAAGAACACAACACTACTGCGAGGTGAAGGTCACAACGTGTTTTAAGGGGGTGAGGTGAGGGAGGGATACCTGGCTAACAAACCAAGATGCACAGCACAGATTTCAGCGTTAATTAAATAAAAATATATTAAACAGACATTCCTTTGCAGTCCTATGCAACAGAAATGAGTTCCAATGTTTGTTTGTTTTTAACTAGAAGTTCTCTCTCCCCAGCACTCCCTCCCCGCTCAAATAAAACAGGTACAGTTAGTCTAAGGGCCATGTGTAATGGAAGCTGTGTCAGAGACAAGCCTGGCAGCCGGAATCACAGCTTCAGGAGCCCCCAAAGAGCCACAGGCCTCTCCTCCCCCCACCCTCCCAATCTGTTTGGGGCAGCAAATGCAATGACTCCATCTGTACTAATTAGCATCAAAGTACTTAACCAGGCTGGAGGACAAATTGCACCTTCCTCCTCGCTGGCTTGTTTTTATTTAAATAATATCTACCTCACACATACTCAGGGTGTCTCTTCAGCACCACTGGGCTGCAGGGAGGGCAACAGGTATCCCTCCAGATGTGTAAAGAGGGCAGGGGCACCAGGCCCATGCAGCAGTCCCCTGGCATCTTAAAGCACATCATCTTCTGTGGCTACATTTTTAGCCTATTAGAGCAGGTGCGCGTGAACAACGTTAACGTGCGACGCGGCCATGCTTTGCATAGGCACACGCTGCAGCAGTCTCCAGGGCCAGGGAGTGGGCCAACAGCCGTGGTCGCCAGGTTAGCAACATGCCATTTCCCAGCCTCCAATGCTGAAATCTGGGGCTGCAAGAATGAGCAGGGTGGGCCTGTCCACAGGCTGTCCCGCCGGAGAGGGCCCAGTCCATCACCATGGAGGGGGCTCATGCCGATGGGCAGCTCAAGAAGGGCAGCCAGGACAGCCGAGGCAGGACAGACGGGGGCTACCCGCCCCCGCCTTGCCCATCCACATCATGGAACTGAGTGACAATGGGGCATATCAAGGCAGTCTGCCAGCAGAGCTCAGAGAATTGCTTTCCCCCAGCAAAAGGATATGGCAGTTTGAGAGCTGGGCAAATGCCCCCTCCCCAAAAGACAGAAGGCAGCCCACCTTGCAAGTCCACCATGCCGCCTGCCCCTCCTCACAACGCTCCAGCTTGGCCCACAGGTGGGTGTCAAGGGGCAGAAGTGGTGCCTGGTTTATCTCCGAGCAAGAGGAGAGGGAAAGGAGGGTCCATGCCTGAAGGGAACAGAAAAAGAGGCCCCAACGGAGCGAGTTGGAGGAGAGGCACAAAGGGCGATCGACACGGAGGAGAGGCACAAAGCTGACTGCGGATGGGTGGGGGGTGGGGATCAGCTGGCACACATGCATGCTTGCTTGCGCCTTGCTGCCACCCTGCTCCTTCTTCCTGGTGTTAAGGGACACAAGCACAAGTCGAGTGGGAAGGAGGAGACCCCCAAATCCAATGGCCGCTTTTGCAATTTTTTGTTCCCAGCCCATCTCTCTGAACTGCGTATGCCCGATTTTCGTCCTCTGCTTGAACCTCTCCAGCCTGAATTACTGTCCCCCCAAACCCTGCTGCAACGCTGCTCCCCCAGCCCTCCATCTGCTCAAAACACCCTTGGGAAAAACTAAATGCCACTCTTGTTGCACTGCTTCCTGTTGGAAAACCAGCTCTGTCTCACCCCAGCCTGTTCAAACTGGCTGGTTCGGCTGAAATTGGGAACTGCAATTTGGAGATGCCAGTTGAAGGGGAGTGTTGACTCCCATTGTGTGAACACACAAATCCCCAAGTCCCCTTGTTCTGAGAGATCCGCAAAATCTTAGCTAAGAAGCAGCATTAACAAGGAAATCACTGTCCACGGGCAGGGGAGTGAGCAATGGCAGCTGAGGTCTCTCAGGCAGCTACAGAAAGCCCCGGGAGGGGCTTCCAGGCTGCCACAGTGACCTTTGGGGCGGGGCAGACAGTGCAAAGCAGGGGCTGGAGGGAGGCAGGGAGGGCGCTGCTACGAGTGTGGCCGAGGGGCGGCAGCGTCTTAGGAAGCCCCCTCCTGTCCCACTCCTAGCAAGGGCATTCTGCAGCCTGCACCCCACTGCGACCCCTCCCCACCCCAACCCTGCAGTGGCCCAGGAGCCGGGACCCTGCTCCGTCCAGCACCCGGGCTGCAGACAGCAACGCTCCTCTAGCTCCCTTTGCCTCCCTGCAGCGCCCTTGCTTGCAGCAGGGGAGCGGGTGGGGCTGAGCCCTCCCGCAGACATCCAGTCCCCCAAGTGCACGACTGCTCCACATCGCCTCCCGCAAAGCCCGAATGCTGGCTGCCAGAACTGGCTCCATCCCATGCGGAGTGTGGGATGCCCCACTGGCATTTTCTACCCATCCACCTGCTCTCATCTCCCTCTTTCCCACCTCCACTGCCCGCCCTCATCTCTTGCTTAACAGGTCATGGCTCCCGATCCTGGGATGTTCTATTTGGGGATCTTCCCCTTCCCTGTGGGGATAGGCGGGAGCGGCAGTTGAGGAGGCAAGATCCACGCTTGCATAGCAGCAGTCCTCCAGCTTGCTCGCAGGCAGACACCCCGCCTGCCTCTCAAGGCTTGTGTATCCGTACCAGTCAGTGACTAAGGTGGGAAAACACAGGGGGAGGGGGAGGCCGGGGTCCAGGATTAAGACTTTGTTAGTGGCCAAGGGCTTCCCTAGCCCGCCCCCCACCCCCCCACCCCCAAGACAGAGAAAAGGAAGAGTGTAGCCAGAGGAGGAGAGGAGGTGCAGCTGCCCACACAGGAGCAGGGAGGTGGTGATGGAGTTGGTGGTGGTGGTCCTCAGATCTGTGCCTGTCCTCCTCCTCCTCGTTCCTCCTCCCTACTTTAAGCTTTTTTGGGTGGTGGTGCCAGTTTGATGATCTCTTCTTCAGAGGGCTGCCGGATTATGTCTGAGGGGAGAAAGAGAAGGGAGAGACGGTCACCTTGCTCGATCAGGCCGAGGAAGACCCGTCCTATCCAGCACCCTGCTTCCCGAAGTGGCCGCCCCCCAAATGCCCCAGGGGGAGATCCACAAAACACCAGTCCTCTCTGGCTGTTGCTCTCTGGAAAGTGGTATTCTGCGGTAGACAACCTGGAAAACAGAGGCTCCATTGACCTATCATGGCTAAGAGCCATGGACAGTCTTCCTCCATTAATTCCTTTAGTCCCCCTTTCAAGTCACCTGAGCCAGGGGGCCATTGGTGCCACTCACAACTGGGAACCCCAGATGTTGGTTTTGTGATGTGTGAAGAGGCCCTCCTTCCCTCCCTCTCAATCCCCCCCCCCCGTGCCCTTCCTGGCCTGAATCTACTGTCCAAGTTCAGTTCAAGGGGGGGGGGGGAGTCCTTTCTACCCCACTTTTTCCACACAGTGCAAAACATCATAAACCTCTACTGCTCTGTGGCTGCTTGATCAGGAAAGCAAAGCAAATGGTTTTGTCACCTGCCCTCTCCTCGCTGCTTTCTTCCACCTCATGGCAGCAAAGAAGATTACACCTACAAGGGGGTTCTCACACCACAAGCAACTGATACCTTCCCTTCCCTCTGTTTGCCAATTGTGTCAGTTGGAGAGGTTTGGGATGGAGTTGCCCTCGATGGATGGATGGAAGGAGTTGCCCTCGAACGCTGAATGGATAAAATGGATTGCTCTCCCCATCTCCCCAGCCTGTTTGCCAGATAAGGCTACGTCCAGGGCCTGTGGACCCAGTCAGGTTGACAGGCTGAATTTTCTGGTTATCCAGAATAACCGTCCCACCAAAAAGAGGGACCAAATCCACCTACAAGGACGGATGCGAAAGGGGGTGGGGGGACCTTCCCGCTGCTTCAAACACGTTCTCACAGAGTCTCTTTAGCAGCTGCACCTGCTGCAGAGAAGGGGGAAATGGGCCTCACCCACCAGCCAAGGGAAGCAGGACTTGCTCGCTGCCAGTTGTCCCCCCTGCTCTGGGCTTCCAAACAGGTGAAGGGAGGGCAAGGTGGCCGGGTGGCACAGCTGTGGGACAAAGGGGATGCCACAGGGCACGTGGACCCTGAGCAGGACAGGCCTCTTACCTTTGTATTTCTTGGCACTGGGGATCCGGGTCAGCTTAGTATCCACTTCGTCTTCCTCGGAGATCTTCAGCACTTGGGTACGGTACTCGACCACCATGGTGAGCAAGTCAGGGCGACGTGAGATCTCAAAGATGTGTTCGATGTATGAGAGGTTGTCTGCACAGGAATAGCACAAGGCGGGAGGTTAGAAGGTGTCACGTGCACACAGACAGAGAAGCAGGAAAGCAGAGACGGCGCCTCGCCTCATCGAATCAGCTGAACTCCCGCTGCCTTGCCCTGTCCCTCGAGACAGAAGACGATTCCTCCGCCTCTTCCTCCTGCACCTTTCCACTGTTTAAAAGCAGACGGTGACCGCAGGGGGCTGCCCCTCTCTGCTTAGGATGGCCCTGTGTCAAAAACAACTCAAAGTTAAAAGGGTTCCCCGTTTCAGGCTAATAATCAGCTGAATGCTGGCCCACTTCACGCTGTACGTGTGAGATTAACCAACCACTGGTGCTTCTGTGCATGTCTGTAACAGACCAACTCTGTGCGTGTGCATGCAAGTGATTCTGCTGCATACCTCAAGGTGTGACTGATGGCTGTGAACCTCTCTGGAGGCATGTGACTGTCTTGTGTGGGTGTAGCGTGCCGATGTGAGTCTGTTCATGATGATGCCAGCGCGTGGGTGGCTGAGCCAGTGCAGAGGTGTGTGTGTGTGCAGGAGATGAAGAGAATCAACCAACAGCAGGTTGCATTGCCCTGAGAAAACAACTTTCCCTTCAAAAAACAAATTACATCATCCGACTCCACAGTACCATCTGCAGACTTCTCTTAATCTCCACAAGAAGATAGAAGCAAGAGAAGCCCAGGGAGGGGCTCAGCTGTCTTGAGCTGTGTGTGTGCGTGTCACAGTTGGAGAACCTGGGATGCTACGATGGGGGCTCAGCAGAGAGCTGGGATAAGGGGCACTGCCACTGGATCTGGGGCCAAGAGGGTCTAGGGGTGGCTGTGGAATGACATGTAGGGGCTTCATCTACTGTTGGCCTTCCCCAGCCATGCCTGGAGCAGCCTCCTCCTCCTCCTCCCTGATGGTCAAGTCTTCTACCCCCTTCCAGGCTTGGTAGTGCCTCTTCTGAGCCCCCTTCTCTACTTACCTCTTCCAACTAGCCCCTACCCATTTGCCACCCTCAGCCCCTCTCGCAGCCCCAGTGTCGCTCCTGTGACTTCAGCGCCCTCAGCAACACCTTGCACTCCCGCAGGGCTAAGTCGCCATAACTGTAACCAGCTGGAACAATGGGGTGCCCACCCACAGGGGCACCTGGGCTGAGTGTCGCCACCAGCGCCAGCCTCCACAGAAGTCCTGCCACATCATGGGTAGCCTCCACAACCTCCACCTCTTCTGCCGCAGGCGCCTCGCCCCGTTAAAGAAATCCTTATCAATGAATTGTGTGAGCTAACTGACCGGAAAGGGCGCGTTTTTCTGGGGATGCACACTTCTTGCCTTCGCCTCTCAAAAGAGGCGTTCACTCTTGGAGCCACAAAGGCACACCACCTCCCGAACGCGCTTTCACAATGAGCACCACAGTTGAGAGAGACCCCCCCAAAGAGATGTGGCCAGAGACGCAGAGGTGGCAGCGGCTCCTGATTCTGTTGCAAAACTTATTTGTGAAACACGATGCCTGCACTTGCTCACCTCAGGATCCCCATCTGCTTGCACCCCACAAACTCTTTCCATCTGGCAGATATTAATCCTGCCCCCTACACGCCCCCTTGAGCACCAGAAGGCGCTGGGGGAGCTGTTGATCTGGAAGTGCCAAGCGCTGGAGGATGGAATCCGAGTCCTGAGCAACGCTGCCTTGTCAGCATCTGTTTGCTGAGTTGCTGGCTCTCCCAGGAGCCCGTCTGCCTGTTCCCCTTGCCTGGAGCTGCCACGGCCAGGCGGGCTGACTGGTCTCCCGCCAGTCCCTGGCCTGCCAGCTCTGAGTCACTCAACTGCTCTCACCTTCCTTCCTTGGGAAGGAAAAGAGGGTGAGGTGGGGCAACATGTCTGGCTGTGTGCTTATTTGTGGGCGTGCCTAGGTGTATAGATCCCCTGCACCACGCCAGCTTGGCAAGGGCTTCTTTTGTCCTACTGAATTTTGGAAGGATGCCTTGGAGCAAAGAATGTCGGGCAATACACTCAGTTTAGTGCCAACCATTCTACTTTCACACCTCCACACACAAACAGCAGGAGCTGACCCCAGCAGTACCTCCAGCAGTAAACTAATTTGCTTTGTTATACAGCTGGTAATGCAGCCAAGATGGAAGTAACGGAGTTTACTCCAGTCGCCCCTTCCACTGTAAAGCAGAGGAATAAAATCTTGGCCCCTCCCTCCCTGCCATGCAACCCTTCAAAGTGCAGGAGGAGTTTGGAGAGGGGGCAGGCTGGTTTGGAAGGACACGGGGGGGGGGCAGGCACAACCTCTCCACTCGTCCCACCTTTGTCCAGTTTCTTGTGCTTCTCGAGAAAGCAGAACCAGTCTTTGCTGGTGGTGATTTCCTCGTGCTTCTCACTGGGAATGTCCTCCTTGCAGGCTGACTTCAGCTGGTCCAGGTCGTCATTGGTAATGTTCTCAGCAAGTTCCTCCAGTAGGCTGCTGTACTCTGCCATCTCTGTGCGGGAGGGAGACAGGGTCAGTTAGGGACGCAGACCCAGGGGCATTGAGGAAGTGGGGCTCCTGGGATGGTCAGTGATGGAATAATGCCCTACAGAAGCCTTGCCCTGCCACATGTGCTGGACTGCAACTCTCATCATTCCCAAGAGCCATGCTGGCTGAGAATGATGGGAGTTGCAGTCCAACATATCTGGAGGACACTAGGTTGGACAATGCTGCCCCACAGCAGCAGCTGGGAACTGGCCTTCTGAGATGAAACTACTGCATTGGCTCCAGCACTTCCATGCCCTCCCTCCAACTACACTGGCAAACCACGCGCGGTGCGTCTTCATTACACTGCGTACCAGCTGGTGCCGTGGGCTTCGTATCTTGTTAAAACAACAAACGAGTCTTGTGGCATCCTAGAGACTAACACATTTATTATGGCACAAACTTATGTGGACTACAAGCTGGAATGTGTCTCTCTCCCTAGGGATCTGATGTGGGGTAGTGGATCACCTGTCTTGTAGGAATGCCTGCTGTTTGCCTCTGTTTAGCTGTTTGCCTCTGTTTACCCTCTACTTGTATATTTATAAATAAATCAAACA
This sequence comes from Heloderma suspectum, assembly GCF_057233095.1. Lineage (NCBI taxonomy): Eukaryota > Metazoa > Chordata > Lepidosauria > Squamata > Helodermatidae > Heloderma > Heloderma suspectum. The sequence continues at coordinate 22,545,007 of NC_139474.1, read as the reverse complement.
TTACAAAGACATCTTAAGTTTCCAGGGTGCATTGTCTTTCTCTCTCTCTCTCTCTGTCACCCAAAGAAACCAAACCCAGGTTGCACTGCTGCTCCTGAAACCTCTGCCCACTTGAGGAAGTAGGAAGGATGCAAGAACATGTTTACTAAACTGATGCTTATCCCACCTACACCCTGCCCGGTGCAACTGTATGGTCAGGTAAAATATTGGTCAGCTTTAAAAAAAACACAAAAAACAACGTCTTTGCTGTTATATCTTAAGTGTAGCAATTCTGAAAGTTCTACCAGTTATGAACTAGATTCATGAGGCATCTGGAGAAGTCTGCTACCTAAATTTCTACATGTGGTGTGGAGGAGAAAGACCCCTTTGGGGGCAATAGCCTCTAGAGCTCTTTAGAGAGACATATAAGTCACCAGACCCTGCACAGAACTGGCTCTAACTTGTCTCTTGGGGCGCTCCCTGATGGAGGGCTCCTAGCACCAACCATCAAAAGGCATTCATCTTTTCCTCCTTAAACAGATTTTTCAGGTAAGAGAAAATATGGAAGAAGTGGTGGGAAAACATAGGAGGGTTACAGGTGGAAGGCGACAATGCCTGTGAATGAAGCAGGGCAATATACTTCTCATCTGGAAGCACCCTTATTCTCTTCCACAATATTAAAACCAGAATATCTACTTTCCTCTGACAAATGTTGGAAAGTGGTGCAAACTTAACATAATAGGAACAAAAAAATGACAATCCCAAAACTCAATAGCTGGAATCCTAAAAATTCGTAAAGGAACACACGAACATGCAGTTGTTTTATATATAGATTGTAACCAGGGTCGGTGCAAGACATTTTGCTACATGAAGCAAAGGACAGGATTGTACCCCCACCCCCAATATACCATGTATCGAAACTGACTGGTCTGGCAGATGAATCTTACTTCAGCACTGATTATAGGATAGCATCCTCCACCTCGTTAGCTTAGGGGATGCACCCTTTCCTATTCCCAGTATCTGCCACTTCACCTAATGGCAGGGCTGGCCTTGGGGGACTTGCCTTTTACATTTTATTTCAGTGTACAGTGTCTGATGTGCCTTTGAGCATTTTACATTTAATAAAATTACAACAACAACAACAACAAGTGTGCAGAGCTTAAATGTGTGTTGTAGCATCAAGGCCTTTGACTTCCTGCTCCCCACTACAGAAAAACTCTTCTGCATTCATATAAAATACAGACACACACACACACACACATACCCTTGTAGCTTGTTCACACAGATGGCTTGGTAGTGGAGATTAGAGTTTTCCCACTGAAAAATGAAGGCACTGGAAAATATAATTTCCAGACAGAGACATCACCCAGCTTTGTAGGGCTTTCTAGAATCTCTGACATTACTGGGACAATGTGCAATTTGGCTTTGGATTGGAGAGGAAGGTTCATCTGTGGATAATGAGAACTTATTACAAAAAGAGGCAGGGGGGTAATACTATATTGACAGCTGGGTCTCTGCTTGTCTTCAGCAGGCAAAGCAGGTGGGCGGGGAGAGATTAACTTCTAGTGAGTGCCACACTAGACCAGGTGTGCAGACAACCCTTCAAAAGCTTTGTGCACCACAAATATGTTGAACATGTCATCAACAGGTATCGTGAAATGAATGACCCTGCATTTGGGAAGGGAGGTGAACTCTTCCAAGCATCCCCCTTCCTCTTTGGTGTGTGAGTTCCTAGTTTGGTCCGTGCTGCCTCAAACAGGCCCCAAAGGGAGCTGATAAATGCTGAAGGCAAAACTACACCACCCTCCCCAAACTGTTGCTGATGTGGGTTTGCCATTCTCCAAGCACCCCTTTCCCTGGTCAGCCCACACACACCAGTAGGCATGGTGAATGGCTAGATGTCAAGCAGCAGTTGGATGGACGCACAGTGCAGAAAGGGCATAAGTTTGCTGTGTGTGTGTGTTTCCAAGAGAAAGAAAAAAGACAGAATCTTAGCATTTTGTGATCTCATGTTTTGCCATCCAAAGGAGAACTTATACTTATAAAGTGAAAGACTGGGTTTCAGTGCATCACTGGTGCATGAGTCCCTCAGAGGAGCTGATGAGGAGAATACACAAGTGTATTTATTTTTCTAAGAGGACAAACAGAAAGACTCGGGATACAACACACACACCGCCACCAAATTTGTTGCTTCCTTTCTTGTTGTTGTTGCTACTGCCAGTTAATTCTGCTCAAATCCAGATTACTTATGCAGGGATTGGGAAATATGACAGCTGGATTTTCAGACAGTGTTTGTCAGATTAAAGCAGAAGCTCTCAATCCACTGACCTCAATGCTTCTTTGCTGGTTATTAACAAATATTTGAGGGTTCTTGTTGTTTTTAAACACTTACTTAGATATGCTCTTCAGCAGGTGAAGGAAGATCTGAAGTGGGTGAGAAAATTGGATTCTCACCCCTTAAGGGTATATTGCTCCTAGATGTATGTCACATCACAGGGAACAAACGCAGCTCTATGAGCTCTCGTCCCCTCACGGACAACCTCACTCTCACACGACAAGGGAATAAAGGCATGTTACAAGTTATCACCTCCTAAAATGTCACCCCCATCACACATGTGTGCACAACAAAACGTAGCATGATATCATCACCCCTTTAAAAAACACAATCATGCGTGCACATGCATGCTCAGTTGTGTCCTTGAGCATTTACTGCACACTCTGGACCACGGGGAGACAGGTACACAGTACATAGCTTGGATATCAAGAAGTATCCCAAATCCAAAGCAGTCGTATGAGATAGGCTGACAGCCTGAAGGCCCCCAGTATCAAGTCTTTGCACAGCAACCCAACATACGCCATTAATCTCCTATATGTCTTCAGAGCCCTTCCCGACCAGAACATATTCATTAATTAATTCTCTCCTGTGCAATTACACTCATGCCGTGGTCATAGCTAATCCTTCTAAATGCACACAACTCCAAAACAAATACAGCATCTACGTTGTTTCCTCAGTCCCCCCACCCTCCAGTGAAAATTGTTCAGAATCCTACCAAAATGGCACATTCCCCACTCAACATTCCAGAGCCACTACACACCCTCTCACAAGTTGTCCCAGCACATGAGCCATGCTCTTTCTCTGCCATTCCAGCACACATGCGATTCTGCACACATGCACCCACAGGCATGCAAAGAGCAGCAGCCAAAGCTAAGATAGACTCTGGAACCGACCACAATTCAGCTCCATTTCACTGCATACTCCCTCCCACCCACCACCACCACCACCACCACCACCTGTTCAAAAGCAGGCACAGAATATGTATTTGGTCTTCGTGTGCATATCTCCCCATGTATGCTTATTTATTTGTATTGATGTTCTTCCAAAGACAGGGGTGAATGTGCCAGAGTTGGCTGACTAAACATGCTTGGCAACTTCTTTTTCATCTTACATCATGTCTATTGGATTGTAAACCACCATTACATGGCTTGGGACCACAATACCTGACGGAACACCTGTCCTGACACGAACCTACCCATTCACTACGCTCAACATCTAAGGTCCTCCTCCAGCTGCTTACTTCAAGGGAACCTCAGAAGACAGCAACAAGGGACAGGGCCTTCTCGGTGGTGGCCTCCAATTCTGGTGCCAACATTGTTCTCTTTTTGGCACAAGGTCAAGACCTTTCTCTTCTCCCAGGCATTTGGCAGCATATGATAAGTTTTAATCGATCCTGGTTATGTATCCATGTCTTATGGTTATGGTTTTTTGCTTGAGATTGCTTGTTTGAAGTTGTTTTAGATATACGTTCTCTTGTGTATATTGTCTGTTCATGTGTTTTTATGTAAATGGATTTTAATCTCTATCTAGTGTATTTTTAAACGTTTTTAACCCTTGTAAACTGCCCAGAGAGCTTTGGCTATTGGGCGGTATAGAAATGTAATAAATAACAACAAAAACAACTCTAAATTGTAAACTGCCCTGAGCACACTGGCAGAAAGACAGAAAGAGATTGTACCCACCTGGAATGGGAAAAGACTCCTAAATGAACCCTAACTCTGTGCTCATATACATCCCATTAGCGTTGCCTCGCCTCTATTTCTGCTGTCGGAAATTGGATTAGATGTGCCTCTGAGGCAGGTACCATGACTCTCTTTATGCTCAATTTAAATGTACAAAATGCCATGGACACTGATGCCACAATAATAATACATGATCATTGCACACTATGTGCGCGCGCACGCACGTTGCAGATCGAACCTTGGAGGCTACAAGCATATCGTAAGTCTTAGCCATTGGGACAAGGGATTTACAAGATGAAGGCAGATAAAAGGTTTGTTAAGTTGGTGCAACTTGGCCTTCAAGACGAGGCTGGACAGCCATTTGTCAGGGATGCTCTGACTTGGATTCCTGCATTGAGCAGGGGGTTGGACTGGATGGCCTTGTAGGCCCCTTCCAACCCTACTATTCTATGATTCTATGCTCACCTCTTGTTTCCCTTTCCCTCTGCAACGTCTCCATATCCCAACCTCCATTGCTGGGTGTCTACACCTGTTCCTTGCCCTCCTTGGCCATTACTCTTTCCTCCCTCCTTCTGCCTGCCAAAAAAGGTGCACTGTCATTGCCTAGGAAACAGGCAACTTTCACCATGATGGTAATGGCAGCTACCACAGCCCTCCTTTTATGCTCTGGCCTCAACTCCATACTTACACATCCTCCTCTCCATGTTGAGAGTGCTGACTCTGTGCAAATAAGGGGCTAAGCCTGACATGCGGGAAGGAAGGGAGGCTTGAGGCAGAGGGTGATGGTCCCATGACGCTAGAGAAGAGCCCTTGGTTGTGGATACTGAGGGTCGAGAGGTGTGGGTACTGGTGAAGGATTTGCCTCTTCAGATTTCTCTCCTAGGCTTCTCTTGGGACTCAGGATGGGTTATACCCTGGACTGTCACCCAATTAAAGAAAATCTTAATCCATTTTAGTTAATTCCTTGTCAATGAAATCAGTATAAATTTGCCTATGATAAAAATAGTTATCAAGCAAAAGAAGCATGCTTTCTTTGTCTTTAAATGATGCTCAGTTGTGCTGCTGGCGGAGTGGCATTCCCAGTTCTCTCACACACAGGAGCAAATCCCTCTTTTTGAGACGGCTTTTGCCATCTGCACTTTCAATAGGCACTTGTATTTAAAATAATATTTAAATTTGGCTGACAATTAATTGGTTTGCAATCAATGAATCTAACAGATTGAACACTGAAGCCATCATTACACTTTTTAAAATGTTAAACCAACAAAACTACATGGAGGTAATCTCTTTCCCAATCCTATCAGCTTGGCCACTAAAACAACAGGACCTTCCTCTCATTCTGAGGAAACTCTACCAGAGAGAGAGCAGTGTTGCAAAAAAGATGGAAAATGATGATTTGGCCCACCTGTTCTAGTTTTGGCATTGCCTCAGGGCAATGCAATTTAATACTATTTATAACAGGTGGAAGTGGGGGAAGTCATAGAAAAGATTGCTCTGAAGTTTCACAGTTGATTTTGGGTGGAAGTTGGAGGTGTCTGTATTATTTCAACTGCGCCATATATGTTAGGCCCTCCGATCCCTTGATGTGCTTGGGAACTGACAGAGCCACGCAACACTGTCCAATCCCAGCAGTTCTGATACCTGTGCCTGGTGGCACCCTTTTGTTTCTAGAACAACACTTGCTCTGTCTGTCCTCCAGGTAGCATGTGCCTCTGCAAAAGTTACCTGTCCCTCTCTTCTTTGATACCAGTAATGCCTCCACCAACTCCTTTGCTTTTGCCTTCATCCTCCTACCAATGTCCACAGCTCTTTCCACCATCTTCTCCCTCATAGCTGAATTTTAAGATGGTGGTTTTTTGCCCCCTGGGTCTGTAATGGGTAGCATTGCCAACTGACCATAGAAAAACAGGCTGGCCTTTCTGTGTCTTGAAATCACAGGTAGTGCTTCACACAGCAGAGGGGGATGCAAACATGTCTGTCTGCTAATTTCCTGCAAATTCAGCTGCTATTAATGGCACAGAGAAGAAGGAGCAGGCAAAAACATTGGTGACTAGCAGCACCTCCAGCAGTTCTCTTTAGCCTCCTGTTGCTCTCCTGCAATCTTTCTCTCCCCTCCCCCCCCCCCATTTTGGTATTCTCGTTGCTTCCCTGGGAAGAGGAAATTCCTGTTCTTTTCATTTAAGGCAAACCCCTTCCCAGATGGCTGCCCTTCCTGAAACAATGAATCACTGGTGGGGAGAGAAATGCTGGTTCCAGCCAGTTCAAATTATTTTTCCACTATTCCTGCCTCACTTGATGTTGCTTATTTATTTCTTCCCCTTATTACACTCAATATTCTGGGCAGTGCCCAGCAAGCACCATAGTGTGAATCCCCCCCCCCACTCATTCCTTTCTCTGCCTGTCTGTCCCATTCATTCACTCATTCCCTTTTGGAACCTATTCACCCTTTCCAAGGGTGTTGGGGTGTGTGTGTATCTGTTCTTGCTCATTCATGCTTTTCACTCCAACTCCCCCCTATTTTGTTTACCCTCTTTTCTCTTGCTTTCTGTGCCGTGGGCATTCAGCAAACTGCCTGCACTGGGCTTATTGCCCATTTCCCAGGCCTGCTGGGTGGCATGATAAGGAAGAGGAACAAGCAGCAGAAAACGGCGGAAGGGAATAAGGCCTGGTATTGCCAACTTACGAGAAAACAAATTGATGTGGACAGCTCTTGTGCCTTTAACTGGCTTCCAAAATCAGCAGGCAAATCCTTTCATGGCAGAGATGAACATCACCTGCTAATGTCTTGGTATCAAGCCACAGTTAAAGGCATGGGAGCAGGGCCCAGTAAACAAATATGGAAACCTCAGTCTGGTTCCCAAAGTCATGAGGTTCCCATCATGTCCAAAAGAAGCAATTGTTAGACGGGTTCGGAAGACAGCTTCCCTTGACCTCCTAGACTTCAATAATGATAGGTCAGTAAGTAATCTACCATTTTGGGGCAAGGGAACTGAGAAGGCAGTGTCCATTCAACTCCAAGCAATCTTGGATGAAACTGATTATCTGGACCCATTTCAAACCAGCTTCAGAGCGGGATATGGAGCTGAGACTACCATGGTCGCCTTGGTGGATGATCTTCGCCTGGGAATTGATAGGAGGAGTGCATCTCTGTTGATTCTTTTGGATCTCTCCCTGACATTCGATACCATCAACCATGGTATCCTTCTGGATCACCTGAGGAGTTTGGGGGCACTGCTCTGCAGTGGTTCCACTCCTTCCTCGCAGGATGGTTTCAGATGGTGTTGCTCAGGAATAGTTGTTCCTCGAAAAAGGAACTATTATGTGGAGTCCCTCAGGGCTCCATTCTATCCCTGTTGCTGTTCACTATCTGCATGAAATCGCTGGGAGAGATCATCAGGAGGGTTGGGGCTCGGGGTTATCAGTATGCTGATGACACCCAAATCCATTTCTCCTTAACAACTTTATCCAGGGGAGGTATGACTCCTCTGAATGACTGCCTGAAGTCGGTAATGGGCTGGGTGAGGGAGAACAAGCTGAAGTTGAATCCCGGCAAGACAGAGGTGCTCATCGTGAAGGGTCCTAATTCAGGTGCTGAGGTATGTCAACCAGTTCTGGATGGGGTTGCACTCCCCCTGAAGGAGCAAGTTCGTAGCCTGGGGGTGCTTCTTGACCCAACCCTGTTCCTGGCACCCCAGGTGGAGGCCACGGTGAGAAGTCCCTGTTATCAACTTCGGCTGATACGCCAGCTACGCCCATTCCTGGAATACGTGGACCTGGTAACGATGATGCACGCGCTGGTAACCTCTAGGCTTGATTTCTGCACTGCGCTGCACTTGGGGCTGCCTTTATATCACTTGGGGCTGCCTTTATATTTAGTTCGGAAACTTCAACTGGTACAAAATATGGCAGCCAGGTTGGTCTCCGGGACATCCCGTGGAGACCATATTACACCAGTTTTAAAATCTTTACACCAGCTGCCAATTTGTTTCCGAGCAAAATATAAAGTGCTGGTTCTTACCTTTAGAGCCCTATGGTCTAGGTCCAAGGTATCTTAGGGAGCGCCCTCTCCCCGACATCCCAGTCCACCACCTCAGGTACTCAGAGGGCTCCCTGCTGCAGCTGCCTAGCGTGAGATTGGCAGCCACGCGCAAGAGGACCTTTTCCTTTGCCGCCCCTCAGTTGTGGAATGACCTGCCAGTTGACATGCGCCTGCTGACCTCCTGGAAGGTTTTATGCAGGCATTAACGGTGCTATTATTCCGGCAGGCCTTCCCTTTTGAGAACTCTTGTTCCTCTTGCCGACTTTTGTATGCTGTTTTAGGAAGTGTTGTTTTAAGCTGTTTTTTATCGCTGGATTTTAAAAGAAATGTTTTTAGTTCTAAGTTGTTTTTAGTTACATGTTGTTTGTATATACTGTCAGTATGCTTTTATGTAAATGGTTTTTAAACTTTGTATATTCTATTTTAATGTTTTAACTTCTGTAAACCACCCAGACAGTTTTGGTTATGGGGTAGTATAGAAATATAATAAATAAATAAAATAAATGAGGAAAGAGAATGGGAGGTTTCTCTCATCTCCAACAATACAGACTCTCAACATCTGTTTATTTGGTAGGTGCAAGTGCTCTCCATAGACACAACTAAACCATACAGGATGTTTAAGAGAACAGCTTCTTCCAGCTGCAGTAATGCTGCTCAAATGTGGTGTGCTGGTAGCTTGAGTGTGTTGTCCTGAAGACTGGGAAGAATAGGGTGAGCTTGAGCTCATTACACACCTACAGCCTAACCTACTTCACAGGGTTGTTGTAAGGACAAAAGGGGAGGAGACAGGCCATGCATATATAATTACAATGAATTATAATTCATTGTCCAACTGGCCAAACAGGGGGTGTTGGGACACTACCAAGGGGCATTTGTTCGGCGGGGGGGCAGCGTGCTGGATTGGGTGCTCTGATCCAGAGAAGCAAACCTATTGGGGTTAATTATGTCTGATATTTGAGAATTGTATCTCAGAGGGTATTTCCAAGTAGCGCCAGAAAAAGTGAAGCGGCTGGGCCAAAGCCGAAAGGACACTCAGCTGTGGATGTGTCTGGTGGTGTAAAGAAAATCCGATGCTGTGAAGAACAGTATTGTTTAGGAACCTGGAATGTAAAGTCAATGAATCAAGGTAAGCTGGAGGTGGTCAAACATGAGATGGCAAGATTGAACAGCAACATCTTGGGAATCGGTGAACTAAAATGGACAGGCATGGGCGAATTTAATTCAGGTGACCATCATATCTACTACTGTGGGCAAGAATCCCTGAGAAGAAATGGAGTAGCACTCATAGTCAACCAAAGGGTGGGAAAAGCAGTACTGGGGTACAATCTCAAAAACGATAGAATGATCTCAGTACGAATCCAAGGCAAACCATTCAACATCACAGTAATTCAAGTCTATGCCCCAACCACTGAGGCCCAAGAAGCTGAGGTTGATCAGTTCTATGAAGACCTACAACACCTTCTAGAACTAACACCAAAAAAAGATGTCCTCTTCATCATAGGGGATTAGAATGCTAAAGTAGGAAGTCAAGAAATCACCAGGATAACAGGCAAGCATGGCCTTGGTGCACAAAATGAAGCAGGACAAAGGCTAATAGAGTTTTACCAAGAGAACACGCTGATCATAGCAAACGCTCTTTTCCAACAGCACAAGAGGCAACTCTACACATGGACATCACCAGATGGTCAATATCGAAATCAGATTGATTATGTCCTTTGCAGCCAATGATGGAGAAGCTGTATACAGTCAGTAAAAACAAGACCTGGAGCTGACTCTGGCTCAGATCATGAGCTGCTTCTTGCAAAATTTCGGCTTAAATTGAAGAACATAGGGAAAACCACTAAACCATTCAGGTATGACCTAAATCATATCCCTTATGAATATACAGTGGAGGTGAGGAATAAATTTAAGGGATTAGACCTGATAGACAAGAGTGCCTGAGGAACTATGGATGGAGGTCCGTAACATTGTTCAGGAGGCAGCAGCTAAATCCATCCCAAAGAAAAAGAAATGCAAGAAAGCCAAGTGGCTGTCTGATGAGGCTTTACAAGTAGCTGAGGAAAGAAGGGAAGCGAAAAGCAAGGGAGAAAGGGGAAGATATATCCAACTGAATGCAGAGTTCCAGAGAATAGCAAGGAGAGCCAAGAAGGCCTTCTTAAAGGAACAATGCAAAGAAATCGAGGAAAACAACAGAATGGGAAAGACTACAGATCTCTTCAAGAAAATCGGAGATCTCAAGGGAACGTTTTGTGCAAAGACGGGCATGATAAAGGACAAAGAAGGCAGGGACCTAACAGAAGCAGATGAGATTAAGAAGAGGTGGAAAAAATACACAGAAGAACTATACGGGAAAGATCTTAATGTCTCTGATAGCCATGTGTGGTGTAGTAGCAAGAGTGTTGGACTGGGAGCTGGGAGATCCAGGTTCTAGTCCCCACTCAGCCATGGAAGCTCACTAGGTGACTTTGGGCCAGTCACACACTCTCAGCCCAACTACCTCACAGGGTTGTTGCTGTGAGGATAAAATGGAGAGGAGGAGGATAATGTAAGCCGCCTTGGGTTCCTTGCAAGAGGAAAAAAGGCGGGATAGAAATGCAATAATAAATAAATAAATAAATAAATAAATGATGGTGTGGTCACTGAACTTGAGCCAGACATCCTAGAGAATGAAGTCAAGTGGGCCTTAGGAAGCATTACTAACAACAAAGCTAGCCGAGATGACAGTATTCCAGCTGAGCTATTGAAAAACCCAAATGATGATGCTGTTAAAGTGCTGTACTCAATATGCCAACAAATTTGGAACACTCAAAAGTGGCCACAAGACTGGAAAAGGTCAGTTTACATTCCAATTCCAAAGAAGGGCAACGCCAAAGAGTGTTCAAACTACTGTACAATTGCGCTCATTTCACATGGCAGCAAGGTTATGCTCAAAATCCTACAAGCTAGGCTTCAGCAGTATGTGAACCGAGAACTACGGGAAGTACAAGCTGGGTTTCGAAGAGGCAGAGGAACTGGAGATCAAGTCGCCAACATTCACTGGATCATGGAGAAAGCAAGAGAATTCCAGAAAAACGTCACATTCTGCTTCATTGACTATGCTAAAGCCTTTGATTGTGAGGATCACAACAAACTCTGGCAAATTCTTAAAGAGATGAGAGTACCAGACCACCTTACCTGTCTCCTGAGGAACCTGTACGAGGGTCAAGAAGCAACAGTAAGAACCAGACATGGAACAACCGATTGGTTCAAAATTGGGAAAGGAGTACAACAAGGCTGCATATTGTCGCCCTGCTTATTTAACTTATATGCAGAGTACATCATGAGAAAAGCCGGGTTGGATGAATCGGGATTAAGATTGCCGGGAGAATTATCAACAACCTCAGATACGCAGACGATACCACCCTAAGACGATACCACCCTAATGGCAGAAAGCGAAGAAGATATAAAGAGCCTCTTGTTGAGGGTGAAAGTGGAGAGTGCAAAAGCAGGTCTGAAACTCAACATTAAAAAAACGAAGATCATGGCATCTGGCCCCATCACTTCCTGGCATATAGAAGGGGAAGAAATGGAAGCAGTGACAGATTTTACTTTCTTGGGCTCCAAGATCACTGCAGACGGTGACTGTAGCCATGAAATTAAAAGACGCTTGCTCCTTGGGAGGAAAGCTATGGCAAACCTAGACAGCATAGTAAGAAGCAGAGACATCACCTTGCCGACAAAGGTCCGTCTAATCAAAGCTATGGTTTTCCCAGTAGTAACGTATGGCTGTGAGAGCTGGACTATAAGGAAGGCTGAGCGCCGAAGAATCGATGCTTTCGAACTGTGGTGCTGGAGAAGACTCTTACGAGTCCCCTGGACTGCAAGAAGGTCAAATCAGTCCATCCTAAAGGAAATCAACCCTGACTGCTCATTGGAAGGACAGATACTGAAGCTGAAGCTCCAATATTTTGGCCACCAAATGCGAAGAGAAAACTCACTGGAAAAGACCTTGATGCTGGGAAAGATTGAAGGCAAAAGGAGAAGGGGATGGCAGAGGATGGGATGGCTAGATAACATCACCGATGCAATGAATATGAACCTGAGCACACTCCGGGAGAGAGCGGAGGACAGGAAGGCCTGGCGTGCTCTGGTCCATGGGGACACGAAGAGTCAGACACGACTTAATGACTGAACAACAATCTCTGCCCTAAGGCACCCAAGGCAATGTGCAACAATTAAAATTCTCAGTCTCACCACACAATGTTCTTGGACCAGTTGCTGATGCATGCCGGATCTGTACTTAATACTCACCCCAGTATTCTTGCCATGAAAACTAAATGGATCAATACAACCAGAGATATGTCGGTATACCATTGGAAGATGGGACTCCCGGGTCGGAAGATGGTCAAAATGCTACTGGGGAGGAACAGAGGATAGGTTCAACTAGCCCCAGATGTGATGACGCAGCTAGCTCAAAGCCGAAAGGATGGCTAGCAGCCGATGGTGCCGGTGGTGAACGACGAATCCAATGTTCTAAAGATCAACACACCATAGGAACCTGGAATGGAAGATCTATGAGCCAGGGCAAATTGGATGTGCTTATTGGGGAGATGTCAAGATTAAATATAGACATTTTGGGTGTCAGTGAACTGAAATGGACTGGAATGGGCCACTTCACATCAAATGACCACCAGATCTACTACTGTGGACAAGAGGACCACAGAAGAAATGGAGTAGCCTTCATAATTAATAATAAAGTGGCTAAAGCAGTGCTTGGATACAATCCAAAAATTGACAGAATGAATTATCCTGAATTCGAATTCAGGATAAGCCATTTAACATCACAGTGATCCAAATATACACCCCAACCACAGATGCTGAAGAAGCAAAAGTAGATCAGTTCTATGAGGATCTGCAGCACCTACTGGATAATACCCCAAAAAAAGATGTTATTTTCATTACAGGAGACTGGAATGCTAAGGTGGGTAGTCAAACGACACCTGGAATTACAGGCAAGCATGGTCTGGGAGAACAAAATGAAGCAGGACATAGGCTGACATAACAAACACTCTCTTCCAACAACCTAAGAGACGACTTTATACATGGACTTCACCAGATGGTCGACACCGAAATCAGATTGACTACATCCTTTGTAGCCAAAGGTGGCGGACATCTATACAGTCAGTAAAAACAAGACCTGGAGCTGACTGTAGTTCAGATCACGAATTTCTTATTGCACAATTTAGAATCAGACTAAAGAGAATAGGGAAGACCCACAGATCAGTTAGATATGAGCTCACTAATATTCCTCATGAATATGCAGTGCAGGTGAAGAATAGATTTAAGGGACTAGATTTAGTAGATAGGGTCCCGGAAGAACTATGGACAGAAGTTCGCAATATTGTTCAGGAGGCGGCAACAAAACATGTCCCAAAGAAAAAGAAAACCAAGAAGGCAAGATGGCTGTCTGCTGAGATGCTGGAAGCAGCCCAAGAAAGAAGGAAAGCAAAAGGCAACAGTGATAGGGGGAGATATGCCCAATTAAATGCAAAATTCCAGAGGTTAACCAGAAGAGATAAGGAATTATTTTTAAACAAGCAATGCGCGGAAGTGGAAGAAGATAATAGAATAGGAAGAACTAGAGACCTCTTCCAGAAAATTAGAAACATCAGAGGTAAATTCCAGGCAAAAATGGGTATGATCAAAAACAAAGATGGCAAGGACCTAACAGAAGCAGAAAAGATCAAGAAAAGGTGGCAAGAATATACGGAAGATCTGTTTAGGAAGGATAATAATATCGGGGATAGATTTGATGGTGTGGTCAGTGAGCTAGAGCCAGACATTCTGAAGAGTGAGATTGAATGGGCCTTAAGAAGCATTGCTAATAACAAGGCAGCAGGAGATGACATTATCCCAGCTGAAATGTTTAAAATCTTGCAAGATGATGCTGTCAAGGTGATGCATGCCATATGCCAGCAAATTTGGAAAACACAAGAATGGCCAACAGATTGGAAAAAATCAATCTATATCCCCATACCAAAAAAGGGAAGCACCAAAGAATGTTCAAACTATCGAACAGTGGCACTTATTTCACATGCCAGTAAGGTAATGCTCAAGATCTTGCAAGGTAGACTCCAGCAATTCATGGTACGAGAATTGCCAGATGTACAAGCTGGGTTTAGAAAAGGCAGAGGAACTAGAGACCAAATTGCCAGTATCCGCTGGATAATGGAGAAAGCCAGGGAGTTTCAGAAAAACATCTATTTCTGTTTTATCGACTATTCTAAAGCCTTTGACTGTGTGGATCATAACAAATTGTGGCAAGTTCTTGGTGTTATGGGGATACCAAGTCATCTTGTCTGCCTCCTGAGGAATCTGTATAACGACCAAGTAGCAACGGTAAGAACAGACCATGGAACAACGGACTGGTTTAAGATTGGGAAAGGAGTACGGCAGGGTTGTATACTCTCACCCTACCTATTCAACCTGTACGCAGAACACATCATGCGATGTGCTGGGCTTGATGAAGCCAAGGCTGGAGTTAAAATCGCTGGAAGAAACATTAACAATCTCAGATATGCAGATGATACCACTTTGATGGCTGAAAGCGAGGAGGAGCTGAGGAACCTCATGACGAAGGTGAAAGAAGAAAGTGCAAAAGCTGGGTTGCAGTTAAACCTCAAAAAAACCAACATTATGGCAACCAGCTTGATTGATAACTGGCAAATAGAGGGAGAAAACGTGGAGGCAGTGACAGACTTTGTCTTTCTAGGCGCAAAGATTACTGCAGCCGCTGACTGCAGCCAGGAAATCAGAAGACGTTTACTTCTGGGGAGGAGAGCAATGACAAATCTTGATAAAATAGTGAAGAGCAGAAACATCACACTGACAACAAAGGTCCGCATAGTTAAAGCAATGGTATTCCCCGTAGTAACCTATGGCTGCGAGAGCTGGAGCATAAGGAAGGCTGAGCGAAGGAACATGCTTTTGAACTGTGGTGCTGGAGGAAAATTCTGAGAGTGCCTTGGACTGCAAGACGATCAAACCAGTCCATAGTCCAGGAAATAAAGCCAGACTGCTCACTTGAGGGAATGATATTAAAGGCAAAACTGAAGTATTTTGGCCATATAATGAGAAGACAGGACACCCTGGAGAAGATGCTGATGCTAGGGAAAGTGGAAGGCAAAAGGAAGAGAGGCCAACCAAGGGCAAGGTGGATGGATGATATTCTGGAGGTGATGGGCTCGACCTTGGGGGAGCTGGGGGTAGTGACGGCCGACAGGAAGCTCTGGCGTGGGCTGGTCCATGAAGTCACGAAGAGTCAGAAGCGACTGACCGAATAAACAACAAAAAGTCTCCAAATCTGTTTGGCTCTCAAAATTCTCACTGACATAATTTGCTAGTCTATGAGTTCTGAAATACTGAAGGATTTGTGGCCTAGATTGGTATGGCATTGGGGGGGGGGGGGAGAGAGAGAGAGAGAGAGATTTGTGATATTTCTGTGCTTTTAAATAATTATTTTTCTAGGTCAGTAGGTCTTCAACCACAGCCCACTTTTTAATGCCAACCTGCAACATGGGGAGGGCGGGGATGGGGACAGTTTTCATTATTTGGTGCACACATCCACCTTTTTGCTTTTTACTGTAGGGACCGGATTCAGAGGAAGGGAAAGCTCTGGCAAATTTTGGGAAGAAGAGGGAAATTCTCAGCAGAACGTCAGGATGAGAATAAAAGTTGCATCTGCTGAAATCAGTCCTACTACACAACTATTAGAATAGGAAAAAACAGGCTATGCTGGCTAGAGCTCATGGGAATTGCAGCCCAGTAAAATCTGAAGGGCCACACGTTCTCCATCCCTGTTCTAGTTAATATAAACCAGAGAGCCAGTGTGGCATAGTGGCTGGCATGCCAGACTAGGATCATGGAGATTGGGGTTCAAATCCTCACTCAGCTATGACGCTAGCTGGCCAGCCTTGGGCCAGTCACTATTTGATAGAATCATGGAATAGTAGGGTTGGAAGGGACCTACAAGGCCATCGAGTCCAACCCCCTGCTCAATGCAGGAATCCAAGTCAGAGCATCCCTGACAGATGGTTCTCCAGCCTCGTCTTGAACGCCTCCAGTGTGGGAGAGCCCACCACCTCCCTAGGGAATGACTTCCATTGTCATATTGCTCTAACAGTCAGGAAGTTTTTCCTGATGTTCAGCCGGACTCTGGCTTCCTGTAACTTCCTGTAACTTGAGCCCATTATTCCTGCACTCTGGCATTATCGAGAAGAGATCCTGGCCTTCCTCTCTGGGACAACCTTTCAAATACTTGAAGAGCGCTATCATATCTCCCCTCAGTCTCCTCTTCTCAAGGCTAAACATGCCCAGTTCTTTCAGTCTCTTCATAGGGCTTTGCTTCCAGTCCCCTGATCACATTCGTTGCCCTCCTCTGAACCCTCTCCAGCTTGTCTGCATCCTTCTTAATGTGTGGTGCCCAGAACTGGACACAGTACTCCAGATGAGGCCGAACCAGTGCTGAGTCGAGGGGAACTAGTACTTCCCGGAATTTGGAAGCTATGCTTCTAATAATGCAGTCCAAAATGGCATTGGCCTTTTTTGCAGCCATATCACATTGTTGGCTATTATTCAGCTTGTGATCGACAACAATTCCAAGATCCTTCTCGCTTGTCGTGTTGTTGAGCCACGTATCCCCCATCTTGTAACTGTGCATTTGGTTTCTTTTTCCTAGGTGCAGAACTTGGCATTGATCCCTATTAAATGTCATTCTGTTGTTTTCTGCCCAGCGCTCCAGTCTATCAGGATCACTTTGAATTTTGTTTCTGTCTTCCAAAGTATTCGCTATCCCGCCCAATTTTGTGTCATCTGCAAATTTTATCAGTGTTCCCTGCATCTCCTCCTCGAAGTCATCTCTTCAACTGTATCCATCCCAGTAAGTTGCTGTAAGAACTGCTATGTAACTTTAACAACTGGTGCCCGAGTTTGCTTTTTTCCTTCTCCCACTCCGTTCCTTTTTCCTTTTGTGTCATGTCTTTAAAATTGTTCCCCTGAAGGCAGTGACTGTCTCTGATTATTTTTATTGATCTGTAAGCCACTCTGCAAGCCTTTTTGGCTGAGGGGTGGGATATAAACAAGGAAGGAAGGAAGGAAGGAAGGGACACTGCAGATGCATGCCTACAAGAGCAAGAATGGCTGAATATGGATTAACTGCTGTCAATCAGCTATAGAGGCTTGAAGAAGAGGGGAGCGAGAAGGCATTTATGGAGAGGGACACTGTCAGAGGGGGAATTATTTTTAAAAGATTTCAGTTTCATAGGAAACAAGCAGAAGCAGCAACTTAGCCTTGCTTCATGTCTCTGTAACTACATGGTGTCCCCAACGTGGATTCTGAGGGGGAAGCTAATTTTCAGTCACAAGGTGTCACTTGTCACTATCCAAATTTCTCCCTTACCAGGCTATTTGCAAGATGGCTATATGGTTCCTGCTCCGTACCTAAGATACTGGTTCCAAAGGCCAGTAAGTCTCTGGCCGCAATGCATTCTCCCTGACCCACACACTCCTGCCTTGAGGAAAGGCCATTTTACTTCCCTCAACTTGGGGAAATAGGAGGGGAATAAATGTATTTATCAGCAAACAACAAGCAGGCAGCAGAAGCCGAGTCTGGCCTACTTCAAAGTCTTGCTTCATGTCCCTGTATCTACAATAGTGGATTCTGAGGGGGCTCAGGAGGCTAATTTCCAGTCACAAAGCATCACTATTCAAATTTCTCCTCCCCCCCCCCACACCCATACACATCCAAATGAGGGAGTTGAGGGATATTTTGTTAGAATAAGGAGAAAAGGGGTTTTCCTTTTTTTAAATGGAACAATTTCTCAAGAAATAAGCAAGGAGCTCCTGATTTTCAAGATGGCTCCTGTTTAGAGATCCAAAATGCCTCCTGAGAGAAGGCCAGTTGGTCTCTAGTTGCAATGCATTTAATTTTTTCCCTATTCACTCCCTCTAACCCAAACCCTCTTGCTTTGGAGGCCATTTTACTTTCCTCAACGCAGGGGAATAGCGAGAAGGAAGAGAATGAGGAAATTCCTCAGGAACAAGTAGGCAGTAGAGGCGGGCATCCTTCGGCCTGTTTCCAAGAAAGCTTTGCTTCGTGTTCTTTATTCAACAAAATGGGACAAATATTTTCCAGTCACAGAGCATTAGGCTTTGCTATTCAGCCTCTCTTGCACAGTCATGCCTTGAGAGGCAATTTTACTTGAAGGATGAGGGGAAACTGCCTCCCATCTACAAAGAACGGTTTTCCTCAGTGTTCTGGATTTTCTTCGGCAAGTTTCTCTCCATACGCATAAGAACGATTCTTCCTGGGACGGTTTCCCTCAGTTTGAGAAAGCTTTATAAGAAGCAGAAGAGGATGTTTTATTTTTAGAAAGATGGCAATTCCTCACAAAATGGGAAGTGTGGGGGAGACAGCTTTTCTTCGTGTTTCTGTATTTACAGAGTAGTGCCAACCTGGATTCTGAGGGGAGGCTAATTTTCAGTCTCAAGGCGTCAGGCCTTGTTATCCCACCTCTCTCACACAGAGAGAAAAAGATGAGAGGCAGCCAAGGGAAATGTTTACTAGAATGAGGGGAAGAAAGGCGGGGGGGTCTATATTTCTTTTTAAGAGAGCAGTTCCTCAGGAAACAAGAACCAGGGAGCAGCCGCAGCCGAGCCTTGGCAGTTTCCAAGATGGCTTTGCTTCATGCTCTTCAGTCTAAAGAATAACAACTCCAAAAGGAGAAGAAGATTTTTCTTTTAAAAGAAGTATTGCCATTTCTTAGGAAGCAAGTGACTGCAGCTGCCTAGCTGACCCAAATATGGACTAATGGCTAGAAGGAATCAGCTGGGAGTGGAGGGTGGAGTGAAGGGGTGGACCTTTGCAGAGGCGAGAAAAGGGCTTTTTTTTTTCTTTTTAAAGTATCGCTGTTTTCTTGGGAAACCAGATGCAGCAGCAGCAATAGCGTTGTTGCCTTGCTTCGCGTCCCTGTATCAACAGAATCGCTCTAAAACGTATTCTAAGGGAAGGCCGTTTTGCAGTCACGAGGCATGACGCGTCACTACTCACTTCTCTCTCCCTGGGGAGAGGGAGCTGAGGGAAATGTTCTTAGTAGGAGGGGAAGTAAACGGGGGATTTTCTTCCTACCAAGTGGGGAATGTTTCAGAAACCAAGAAACGGGGAGCAACCTAGTTTCAGCTGGCAACACAGATAACCAAGCTGTCTACAGAGCAGCTCCAAAATGCGCTCTGAGGGAAGGGGCTGGTTTCCAGTCAGAGTTTCCTGTTCAGTTTCTCTCTCACTTCATGACTTGTGGAGAGGCTCTTCTTGCTAGAAGGGTGACAGAAATGTCTTATGCTGTTGCGGGGAAATAATAATAATAGCCTAAAATTTTCTAGGTACTGTATAAAGATAATTATAAACAACATCATAAGCCTTCTCCTCTGTAAACACTGAGGAAAAGCTACTCTTTGTAGGTGGGGGACAATTTCCCTCGGTTTAGGCTGCAATTGTACACCTAGTTGCCTGGGAGTAAGCCTCACTGAACTCAATGATGTTTACTTCTGAACAGACATGTACAGAATTGCACTGCTGGAGACATTTTGCAAAGAGAGAGGACTGAGGAAAACTTCTCAGAAAAACATTTTGACTGTGGCTGCTGTTAGATCTCTCCAGTGGCTAAAAAACAAAGCCTTCTGAGAGAATTGTGTAGTGTGAGGGCACATTCCCTATTCATCAATCTCCCTCTCTCCCCATGCCTTGAGTAGATCGCTTATAGGAGGGTGAGAATTGGCATTTTTGTTTTTGTTGCCTTTTTCTTGCATTTCCGGTACAAAGTTCCTCCAAAAACCTCATTGCACATCTGGATGGGAATAATGTTCTGGAAAAGGAAGTATTTTTTAATTCATTCATTCATTCGCTCATTCGTTCTAATGCATGTAGTTGTGGCCTATGACCAATATGAAAATAAAAGCAAATTGAACTGCACATGGAGGGAAGGCTTTGCTGAAGAAATATCTCTGAATGCTGGAAGAGGCTGTTTTGTAGAAGCCCCCCCTGTGTCACTGAGGAGTGGGGGACATAGCCAAAGGGACCTGAAGGTGCCGTAGTCCAGCAGCCCAAACTGTCCCCCTCATTATGGCTGCTGCTTCTTATGTTCTTGGACACAGAGATGTATATATTAGTGCAGCCTATACACACAGACACAAAGCAAAGCTTGCAAATGCAGTGGACTACACAAAGCTGGCCTTTTTTCCTATTGTCAAGCAGGAAATCTTGTGTGGAAGGCAGGACCTTCTTGTAGAAATAAAATGCAGGATTAGGTGTCCATGCTTGCAGAAATGGTTATGATCTGGTTAACACATGTTTGCCTATTGTGTTCACCATGGAGCCAATTACCACATGTGTGTTTAAACATGTGTTTTTAGCAGTTCTGATATCCATTAACACAACAGAGCTGAGGCATGCACAGAATAAGCGGCAACATCTGGGGCTTGGCAAGAAGTTCGGCTCTTCGTATGTGGGTGATGCCAAACAATGTGTTTTCCTTGCTGCTGTTTTGCATGCCTTTTGGGGAACAGCTTTACTCCTACTAAGCCCATCCACAGGCAGATAGTGGAAATGCTTCACCTTCTTCAAAATAGGTGAGAATGGAGACCAGAGGTGCTCTTAGTCAAGGCATTTATAGTGTTGTTACCCTGTGTCATTCATGGAACTTTCCAGAGAGTCCACACATACTTGTCTTCCATTTGTAACCCTCCTGTGTTTTCCACTGCTGCTTCCGTCTTTCCAGAAAACCCATTAAAGAAAAAAGATGGACTTGTTGCGCAAAGTCTTCTGAATGGTTGCCCTGGGAGCCCTCTGTTTGGGCATAACCAGCCAAAAAGAGCCATCATGGGCCAACAGTGTCAGCTCCAGAAGGCCAGGGAAGAGTTGATGCGGTGGCCCTGCCCATCTTACACCTTTTCAAAAATAAATTCACCATCACCCTGTGAACATGGCAAGTCCAGACAATCATAAAGAAACCTGCTGCCATCCTTGCCTTGTGGGTTGATCCTGGAGGCTAAGGGAGGTTCACCCACCACCAAGAAAAGGTGGAGAGGAACTTTGTAAAGTAGCAGGTGGACAGTATGTATGCTCAGAAGTCCCAAGACCCAAGTTGGCTCTGGATGTTGGTGGCTCTCCTTCCACTGAATTCGGCCTATGTGGTCAAGAGACAGATTCTGATACTGGGCAAGCCTCAAGTCTCCATCTCAGTGCCCAGGCTATGCTATCAGGGCACCGTTTTAAAAACGAATAGGAACGCTGCGAGCCCATCCTTCTTTGAAGATGGGCCACTGCCAGAAATAACGTGTAGGTTGTGATTATGGACATGGTACATAAAGGCTGTTCCTTGTGAAATGAATCTGTGTGCCGGCAACCATGTTTGACATAACATATGGCAAACCACAACCCTATCTAGGCTTTCTGTTGTGGTGATAAAAATTCAGCTCATTATCAAAGCAAATGACAGAACTGTTGCCCATTATCATCTGACTGAAGTTCTTTTTATGATGAAGGAACATATGAAGCTGCCTCATACTGTGTTGGACTCTTTGTCCATCTAGCCCAGTATTGCTGACACTGACTGGCAGTGGGGACTCTCCAGAGTTCCATACAGGAGTTTTTCTTGCCCTATCTGGAGATGCTGGGGATCGAACCTGGGCCCTTCTTGTATGCAAAGCAGGGGCTCTACCGCTGAGCTATGCCTCCCCTAGTCATTTGGGGCATCTGCCAAATTTCTTTCCAGACACTCCTTTAAGTTCCCTCTTTCCAGTTACCTGTTATGTTTTTATCCTAGCAGCACATGACCCAATAAAATAAATTCCAAACCACACCTCAACAAAAGAGAATTGATGATTCATTTAGTAAGGTGAATTGTTTGTCTATAGGTTCATGTTTTTGGATACTGCTACCAAATATGGTTAAGATAGCAATGAAAGGTTAATGTAAAAGTATTTACAGAGTATGGTTAGATCGAAGATGGGATTGAGCTCAAGGTTACTACAGCAAATGGGAAAGCCTTTGAATATGAATATTCCACAGCATGAGTCTGGTCTTACATACCTATAAAGTTAATTCTTGTTGATCTGAACTTTTCTTTACAAACAATAAAATACAATGTCCAAAACCTGAATTAAAAATAAAGCTGTAAAAATCCAGAAATAGGCATTTTAAAATAGCAAACTTTTTACATTAAAAATTAATCCAGCCTTCCCCAACCTGGTGCTCTCCAGATGCGCTAGACTACAACTCCCAGCATCCCTCAGCCAGCACAGGCTCTCAACAGCTTCTGTTCCTGCTCCAGACCTTCTAGTTGGTGCTGTACGTTGTACTTAAATTACAGCAGCCCCACAGGAAGCCTGCCCCCTTTACCTTTTGCAATCCCTCTCCATCTACCCTATTTAGAAGGCTACAGAGGAGCCATAATTTGACTAAATCAGGATAGCCAGTCAGTCAGGGTGGGGAGGAATTGAGGATTCTCTTAAGCGTGCCTCTACTTTTCCTGTATAATTTGTGCACTGATTTTTGGGCCTCTGTTATTCCATTCATGCCCTGCACCTCCTCTTCATGGGCACCGCATTCTGGGTGGCAACACAATGCCCATTCGTACTCAACAAAATGGCCAAGGTCTGGAGACATTGGTGGCAGTCACGGGAGGGAGATGGCAACTGATTCAGCTCCTCTGTAAGGGGGGGGAGGGCAGGCAGGCACATTTTAGTCCTCCTTGGGGAAGGGGGACTCATTCTCATTGGCTGCTTTTTTAATACTGCAGCCCTATTAATAATGATTGCTTCCAGACCCCTTTTGTCTTCGTCTTCTGTTCCTCAGCTTCCCTGCCTGAATTTTACACCTCCCCTTTCCCCACCCCACTCCTTCACCCCATCATGTTCCTACGGAACTTTAAAGACACAATTTTGAATGGGAGAGTTTCTAAGTGAATTTGCGCTGGCCTCCTTCAACTCCAGCACACTGGA
Source organism: Heloderma suspectum (assembly GCF_057233095.1). Classification (NCBI taxonomy): domain Eukaryota; kingdom Metazoa; phylum Chordata; class Lepidosauria; order Squamata; family Helodermatidae; genus Heloderma; species Heloderma suspectum. The sequence goes on along the minus strand of NC_139474.1, from coordinate 22,521,939 downwards.
AGGCATTAATAAATGCCAATGCCATCCGTCCCCCATGGGAAGGAAAGCCAGTGGAGGAGACACCAGCAAAAAGCATAAACAGACATCACAGCTCACACTGGGGACGGTCTGTAATTGCTCTCCGGGGCCCAAAGCGAGTCACAGATCGAAAGTGGAATGGTACGCGCCGATGCAACTCTCTTAATTCCAGTGACATTAATGTTTCGTAGTCATAAAGGGCTCTGTATATCCCCCTCTGGATTTGGAACAAATTCTTTCATTCCACCACACATTCTCAGTTACTTACATCCATTTAGTTAACTTGGCCTATAGCCAGACACTTTGTGGGTGGAGGAGCATCATAAGTCCATGGAAAACAGCAAACACAAAATAGTCTAAATGATTGTATAACACCGTTATAGTTGTAAATAACCTTATTTAATTTATTTGAGAAATGCAGTAATTTGCTGGTGGATTTTACAGCGGTTCAGGCTCAGAGTAAAACAATAATTTCAGTAGGAAAATGAACAACTCCCCAAGGATGAATCTTTTATCATTTCCCACACTCTTGCTGATGAATGGACTTACAAGGTTTTTTTTTAAGTTGTTAACCTCTGGTAGAGAGCTTGCTAGTAAGATGAAAGATCATATGGTGTCCCAAGTTCTGTAGACAAATTTGTAGCCAGAATAAATCCAGAAGTTTAATTTTTGCAAGGAATGGCGACTAGTTTGGGCGTGGCTCCCTATGACGACCCATTTGCAGATATTTGAGATGAATAACACCAAGGCACATTCCAAAGAGATGCAGAACAGACAGTCAAATCCTGCTTCCCCACATTGCCTAATAGGGCCATTCAGCCTATTCAATTACAAAATAAGTGTCAGTTGGCTTCCTAGTTTGGAGTTCTCTCATAAATTTTCATTGTAAAGTAGATTAGCCAATGAGGATTGGGAATGGCTTGTGATCACAATCTTTCTTTGTGCTAGCCTATAGCCAAAGGAGTGACCTGGAAAAAAAGGGGGGGGGACGGGGAGTGCTTTCATTTAATTTCCCAACAATTGGGAGTTCTTCAGAAAGGATGCAAAAGCAGTCTACAAGGTTTTGGTGACAAATCTGGTGTTTCACAATTGCATCCTGCAAAATTGGACTTTAGTTGATGAAAGATTCTGGTAAAATAAACCTATTTAAGGTGCCCCAGGGCATTTTCTGTCAAATAAATAAGTAAGTAAGTAAGTAAGTAAGTATTTTGGTGAGCTTCTAAACTTGGAATTCTATAACGAAGGATGATGATGATGATGCATTCAATCCCCCCCCCCCCCACTTTGGGAAAATAACAGCTGTTTGCATGACTTGCAGTACGAATGAGTGAAACCTTATTGAAACCACAAGCCATTGGATCCCTAAAGTTCTCTCTGTGTGAAGCTTTTGTGGCCAACTGCTGTGCATTCTACAGCTGTCACCACTTACAAGTCCATCCACATCACTGGCTATGCCTCTACGTGACAAAGGAAATGCGCTAACCACTAACCAGGATGTATACAGCTGGTTGAAACGTGAATGTTTAAAAGCGTGGCAACTCAAGAAACAACCCTTGCTTCTTTGCGTCATCAGACAGGATGCTCACGTGTGCCCTGACCTCATACCCATTTTTTTTATTACACTTTTAAGTTTCCAAAATGCTTCACAGCTGTGTGCGTGTGTGTTTTGCTTGTCCTCACAACACTCCTGTAAGGCAGATCACAATTATAACCATTTGCCGTTCATAAAAGAACTGTGCAGTGAAGATTTAGGTGGTATGAAAACACAAGGTTCCAACAACGTACCAGGCCAAAACCAGAGGTGGCTGTACCTCACACCGACTGTGTGAGCCCTGTATTTATTATGGGGTGGGGGGAGGCAGCAACCCCTGCTGCCTCAATTCCAGGACAATAGTAGCATCATTGCCAGCCAGCAAACTGAGGATTCTGCCAGGCGAAAGATTTTTTTTTCCTCCATTCATGGTGCATATGCAAAGTGGCTCATCAATATGCATGAGGGGGTTCATTCATGAAAATAAGTAGTTTTCCATACACAGCAGCTGGGTGATGCAGTGGGGGGGGGGGAGGGAAACATGGGGAGAAAAAAGAATTGTGATGAGAGCAATTATTTTTCCCTGTATCCTGCCAAGAATATTTTCTCACAGCCTTATGGGGAAAAAATTAAGCAGGAGTAGGGGTGAAAAAAGAGGAGGGTTATGATAAAATCTCCCTTCCTTCCTCAGATAATCACCAACACTACCATTAAGATCTTATGACAGTAGCCAAGTGTTAAAAAAAACTGCCACTCAGTGAACTGGATGTCTTTAGCTGGAGTTGAGTTTTGAGGGTATTTTTGTCCTTGTGATTAGAGCAGGCAAATGGGTAGGAACTGAGACATCTGTCCCCAAATCACATGGTGTGTGTGTGTGTGTGTGTGTAGTGGAGTAGAACTACTGGGAACTCTTGAGACATTAGCAGTGTGCCCTAGCAGCGGGGCGGGGGTGGTGGTGGTGGTCCAAAAAGGGAGTCCTTATTTTCTTCCATGGAGGCTCCATTGTCAGAGCCTGCCTACCTCAGAATATCAGTTGCTGGGGAACCCAAGCAGGAGGGTGAGATTGCATTCATGTCCTGCTCACTGGCTTCCCAGAGACATTTGGCTAGCCACTCTGCTGGAAACAGGATGTTGGACTGGTTGTCAGATGGACCCACCCTGGACTGATTGATTTTAGCTGATCCAGCAAGGCAGTTCACGCATTCTTCTGTGCTCATCTGTTCTTTGCTGCTGGTTCACAGTGAGCTAAAACAGTGGCTGCTGCAAGGGCCCCAAGGATGGGGTAGAAGCACCACCAAGTAAGAGACCAGCAGGAGTAATGCGTGTTCCCAACTGTGCAAAGGAAGTGTAGCCCAGTGCAGGTGACTGGTCAACTTTGGGGGAGATGGAGCCAGGGGACTCTCTGTTAGCGTTTACATTTACCACGGTGTGCTTCATTTCCTTTACAGCTTGAATCATCAATACATCTATGGCTCCTGCTGACCTCCAGTTTGTGAGCATCTTCCAGTGTTAGAACTTGGTCCTTTAAAAAGGTCTTGGGGGCTGAGGATCAAGGCTATGCCCATTTTACAGGCAGGAATTCAAGACTGTGCCCTACAAAAAACCATGCAGGAGACCAGTGGCAAAAGGAAGGGAAGGAAGTTTGGAGACCAAGCACAAAGCAGATTTGTCTGTGGGCATGTGAGCAGATGTGTAACTCAGAGGGGAAGAGAGAGAGAGATGGGGATTTTGCAAATGCAAGAGAAGATAATAGACGATGATGAAATGAGACTGAGGATTAAACTGGTGCATGAATACTGATGGGGGGACAAAGGAGAAGAAAGAGAGGGAGGGCATTATATGGGTACTGAGTGGAGCCAATTGGTGGCTTTGGAACAGGAGGCAGACAGACATCTGTGGAAAGGAGGCAGGTCCCTCTCTCACTTGCACAAATGCACAGGCGTGTGTCTGTGTGTGCACATACTCTGACCGTGCCTTAGTCCACTTTCCCTCTTCTGGTCTCAGGGAATGGCAGTTAAAGAGGTTGGATTAAAATTGGCTGTCCCAAATTGCACATAGAAAGGATGGAGCATGCCCAGAAATTAGGAATGTGTGTAACTTGGGGGCGGTGAGGCGGTGTACTCTTGGGAGTGGGGAGGAGGAAACGAAAGCAATACAGCTTGAGTTTATAGGAGCAAGAGAAATCACCATGGCAACTGTTAACTCTCTCACTTCGCTTCTCACCCCCCCCCCGCTCTCTTTCTTTCTCTCATCAAACACATTTCCTTTCAAATTTAATCTGAAACCTGGGGGGGGGGGGTGTCACGCCAGCAAAATATTTCACCCAGCAGGTGTTTGCCTTTAGCCTGTGTGATACCAGCCTATACTGGTAAAAGCTATATCCCCACACAATCTGAACCCAGCCCATGTGTGCGCCAGTTTCTGTAGCGCAAGGGAGATTTCTCCCTCTGGTTGCATGGCAGGGGCAGCTGCAGTTTAAGAGCCACAGAGTCAAGACTGCAGATGCAGCGAGGCTATAGACTTAGCTGCAGAAAGAACTAAATGACCTGCTTGTCGTGGCTGGGGACCATCCACCACCCTGCACTACCTGTCTGCTGAGGAGGGTATATGTAGTAACTCCCCAAGCCAAGAGACAAATTTCAGCTGGATTCTCTATGCAAGTGCACCTAAAGGAAAGCCAGCCTGTGTTGTATTTCTAAAACATCTGAAGCCACAGAGGTGCTGAGGAGATTGGACTTGAGGTAGCAGGCAAGTAAAAAAAACAAACACCTGATCTTGCCAGAGTGTTGACATTCAATCCACTTCAACCTCTGATTTATTCCTTGAGTACAGAAGCAAACCGGGTGTTTGTATAAGTTTCAGGCACTCGTGGAGGTTATTTTCAGAAGAATTAATTGAATGGAGGCTACCTCCCCAGGTTTTCTACCTTCTCTCCCATCGCCACCTGGATGATCCAGTTTCAATACAATCACATCATTTTAGAAAGTGGGTGCTGTTTGATTCTGTATCAAAGCAATGCCCCTTTCTCTCTTACTGGCCCACCCGTGTGGCTGAGTCCTTGGCCACTGTCCCTGGGGCAGGGGTCTCTCCTCAGCCTTATCTCAAAGGCTGCAACCCCTGACCCTTTGTTGCAAAGCAGTAATTTAATTTGAGGCACAATATGTTTGTTAAACAAGCTGGCCTTTAACCCCAGCAATCTCCCTCCAGGCCTTTCCAAACAGTGGCCTATCTCTCTAAATGTGGTGGGTGGGTAATGTTTAATCTGTTGGCTGTCTCAGGTTTGCCAGCGCTTTGGGTTGATGGTGCTGGTGGCTAAAAGAATTGACTGCCTTTCTAAAAAGAAAACAATGAAAATCACAATCCATGTTAAGAACAAGAGATGCGGTTTGAAGAGCAAAGAGTCTTGCACTACCTCAAGGACTAACAAATGGATTTCACCATGAGCTTTCCTTGACTTGATCTGAAGCAAGAGCATTTAAACTTGGTGCACCACCTTCCGAGGAATGGTGGCAGTAAAGACGCAGGTGGGATGGGGGGGGGGATTAAGGCTTTTAACGTGTGTGATGATGGGAAGTTCCAATAAAATGGGGCAACGGGCTCCAGCATGGTTGAAAAGCCAGAACTGACCAGCCCCCTCTCACTCAATCTTCTGCCCCAATCTAGACTGCAAATATTAGGGGAGGGAGTCAGGTTTGCTGCTCTTCAAACTTGGAGAGGGAGTCTGCCTCTCCAGGTGCATTCTGAAGGTTTGGTTCTACTCTTGTAAGACTCAGCCTGCTCCCTGCCCCTTCGGCCATCGTCCATAGTGGGAGCTGCCTGGAATCAAGAGCCAACTCTCCAACCGATACCCATGCACTCTGGTATGTTTGCAGAAGGGCTGCAGCCCCATGGCAGAGAGCACACGTGCCGCATGCAAACTGCCCCAGGTTCAGTTCCTGGTTCCTCTCCAGCTAGAGCTGGGAAAGACAGGTGTCTGAAACCTGGAGAGCTGCTGCCAGCCAACACAGGCCATACTGGGCTAGATGGAGTGATCCAAGGCTGCTTCTTCTGCCCTGTACTCCTCAAAGATGCTGACTAGCCCACAGACAAGACCTTCCTTTCATGCTACACATGTGGCCATCTGCCAGCCCCAGAAGCAGAATCCATCCGTTCCTTCCCTCACCATTCCTTCCCTCACCAGTCATCCCTCACTCGAGTCAATCTCCTTAGTGCCAATCACGAGTGTTGCCAATCGCTTCATAAAATGACGAGCCAATTTTGGCCAGACTGACTGCCTTTTATCTTATCTTGGTGGGTGCTGTAATGGGGTGGCTGGATAGGAGAAACAGTGCAATGAGAGGACGATGCTTCCTTCACAGACTGGTGGGTGGTGCAGCCCTCCCAATTTACCTCAGGATGTCAGTGCAGGAGCCGGGACTCAGGAAACTGTCTCGGAGCATGAGGAAAGCTAATCCAAGGCTTTGGTCTTGTTCCCTCCCCAGCTTCCTTCCTCCCTCCCTCATCCTGTCTTTGTCCGGCTCTCTTGCTCTCTCTCTCCATCACTGAGTCCGCAGGTGTCAGGTGGGACAATAACTAGAGAGGCTAGTGCAAGAAGACGGAGGTGAGGACCCCTCTCCTAAAAAATAACAAGAGGACCCCTCAGCGCAGAAGACAAGCAAAAGAGGGGCCCACTTTGTTTTTAATCTCGTTGTTCTAAACGAATCTAATGAATTTTCAAGGGCTCGTTTTATGACATTTTTTAACAGCTTGGGATTAGCTATGCTCATTTGTGTCCTGCCTTTGAGGAATCTGGGGCGGGAGGCATGCTGTAGTGATGGTGACATGCTGCCCAAAGGGTTTGTCTCTCGTTCACATGTCATTTTCACAACTGCACCCAATTCTGCTCCATGTCCTATTTGGCACTATGTCAAACTGGTTGGCACAGTCTGGCTTCCAGTCTGGTGCTCTCCCTTTGTCAATCTGCATGTTTCCATTTTTAGTACATTTTCCATCTTGTCTTTGCTCCAAGGAGCTCTCATTTAACTGTTCACAATGACCCTGTGAGGTATGCCAGGTCATAAGAGACGGGCCACCCCTGGAGCCTTGTAGCTGGATTCCCCACATCCAGATCGCACTGTAGTTCCTGAAAACCACCCTGAACTCAACTCAGCTAAGCTAAAGAAGGCATTCCTCAAGTTTGACCAGCAGGACTGCTGGAGTTTGGGATTTGGAATACAGAAAGACCCCCGTGCAAGTAAACAGGGCTCTGGAATCCCCCACCATGGCCACCATCTTAAGCCTAGGATCAGAATGTGCACTGCGAAGTGTGCTTTCTCTTTGAAGACAACATTTGCTTTCTTTAGCCTCACCACATTCGCAGCTAACCCATTATTTTCCTTAATAAATGCCAACCTTCCTTTTTATTATTGAAATTAGAGCTTGGGAAATGCTGTGTGCTTTAAAAGACACTGAACTACAGTGGATCTAACAGCTGTAGTCCCCTCAAAGTAGTGGACATTTATGGAACTGGGTACTGGGTGGCTCTGGGATGGGGGCAGGATGTCTTCCTCCCCTTGCCAGGTGGAGGGAGCAGGAAACGTAAAACAATGTTGTGTTCCCGTGCAGCTTCTTCCAGGCCCACTCTCTCTTCCCTGGTTCCACATTCATGCGTGCATCAAGCTCCACGTTTCTGTCAAAAGAAGAGAACTGCATTCCTCCTGGCCTATCCTATACTGAGGTACAGCTCTAAGCCCTCCTCCCGGTGCCCTGTGCTGTAATCACAGCTGGGCAAAGAGATCTAATGAGAAGCTGTGCCCACTGAGCGCCACATTTCCTTGTTGGGGCTGGTGCAGTGCCAGACAGTGTTTTTTAGCTTCATACAGCTGGGCTGTTGAGAGATGAGCTCCTTCCAAAACAGAAAGCGCTTCTCTCTCTCTCCACTCAGAATTCCTCTCCTAACAGATGTGGAATGTTTTAACCACAGTGTGGGATTCCAGCATTCTGCGGAGACAAAAAACGACTGGCGAGTTCAGGTTCCTTCTCACAGATGGGAATTGCATCAGGGCTTAAACAAGGCAACTGAGTCGGTTCTGCCTGGTTTTCTTTCTCCAGCATTCTTTTTATTAGTCCTACTTATATTTAATGTTAAGTTCACTTCTGAATTCGCATACTTCTCATTTTTAAACAGCAGGTCTATTTCTCGCATCCTATACATGAACCGAACAGATTGATGCAGACACTCTATGTCTTCTTCTGTCCTCTCACAACCCCCTCTCCCCACCCCCACCCTCCGGAAATGGAATGGAATGTCCGGTTGGCAGCTGTAGCCATGGGGCGGGTGGGGGAGACGAATATTCAGGGAAACAATACAAAGGCAAAGCAGGACAGGGGGATACCAGTGTAAATGCCCAAACAATAGCTCTTTTGTTCATTTCACTCACGCGCCCAAATCTGAGACAATGCAAGCGACTGGCTGATCTGCACTAACAGAATGAGTGGTGCTGACACCCAGAGACAGATGCAATTCAGATTTGCTGAATGGTCCAGCTGTTTTCCACAGTGGCTGCTGGGGCATCTGGGAGGGGAGAGTGTGCATGGTCAGGCTGGCTTAGGAACAAGAAGTGCAACGCAAGTCAAATAATGACCCAGGATTCTTGGGTACAGTGAGTTATAAGGGGCACGGTGGTTGCCTTGAAAGCAGATCACAACCTGAAGAATTTTAGATTCTTGCATTAAATAGGGAAACTTGCACTCTTCTTCGTTGTTGTCCCTTATGCTAGGAGCTGCCCCACAGAATGCCTGTGTGATGCCACCTCTCTTACTTCCTTCAAATCTCTCTCAGACTTCCTTTTCCACAAAGCCTTTGGCACAACCTCCTGGACCTCGTGGCCTACTGCAACTAAGCTCAAGCATGTATAACTGAAATAAATGCATATTGTCTATTTTGAGGTTAATTCTAGACTGTAAGCCCCTTGGGGGCAGGGATCTTTTTCCTTGTCCTTTGTGAAGTGCTATGCACTCTGGTGGCACCATATAAAACAGGGGTGTTGAACACAGGGCTGTGGGCCAAATCTGGCACAACAGGAGTCTCAATCCAGCCCTCTGGGATTTGATACCCGGGCCCCCTCCCATGACCCCACCACTTTCCCCTCATTGTCTGGTGGTTTCCCAGCTTTTACATGGTTTTCCCCATCCTAAAATGTTGAAATGCCTCTCCTAAGGCTTCGATACAGGCAGTAAGAACTTTAAGCTAAAATGTGCTGGTATTTCCCCCACCCCCAAATGTGGCCCCTGCTAGCTTCTCTGAAATTGAATTTGGATCTTGAGTGGGAAGAGGCTCCACACCTCTGATATAAAACAGCAATCATAGTATACCTATGTGGTAAGAAGCACAATATAGACAAAAGTACACAAGGCCCCAGAGAACGGGCTAATCGTGGAATGAACAGTGTGGCAAGATGAGGGCTCCAAACTTCTCGCCCTGATTCAACACTTCTGTAACAGCCTTGGTCTGCTGGTCCCTAAAAGTTTCCTGCAACGCCACTTGGACCACGGAGCAAATTGCCAGAGGAAATGGCCCTGCTGCTCTGCCTTTTTCCAAAGAAGTGTCAGGACGAAGCGATCTCCCTCCCACACCACATAGCCTTGTACCGTTCCACTGCATCTCACAGAAGAACTCTAGCGTAAATGTCTTCGGCTGACATTTTAAGTTCAGTGCAAGAACAGGAGGAGCCATTTTCAACATTGGGCTGTCGCTCGAGAAGCTTCACCTGATGACAATCCAGAGGAGGCGAGGAAGAGAATGCAGCAAAATCTGTTCTTTTGCAAAGATATTTCCTTCCTTGTTTAGCACAACAAGCAATAAACATATCATCCAGGACACAGTGTGGCGACACGGATTGAGCTTTCGTTTCAGATTAGGAAGACCAGAGTTCAGATACCTGCTCCCGAGCCATGAAGTTCATAGGGTAGCCAAGCGCTACTCTTTCTCTCTCAGCCTAACCTGCCTCAGAGGATTGTTGTGCGAGGCCAAAATCAGAGGGGGCGGGGAATCCATGTGCACCACCTGAGCTCTTTGCAGGAAAGGGTGGAAATGGAGCAAAAGTGTAATATTGCAGGGATGGTAATGTATCCAAGAAAAGTAAGGCAGAAAGACAGATTCTATAAAAACATGGCCTATTTGGGGGTGGATTAAAAACCATTAGTGTGTGCATTAAATGAAAAGATAGTTGCAAGCAGCAGGGGCTGGGATGGCAAACAGCCAAGCCCTTGCAACCACTGTCCAAGCAGTCAGTCACTGTTTGCAGATGACAGACAGCCCTGCTAAGGCCCCGGGGCAGCCAGATCTCCTAGCTGGGGAGGTGAGTAATCAGATGTGGAAGGAGAGAGCTGGGCTAAGGGAAGTAGGAGGGGACTTGTGCAGTCAGCAAAAGGACACCTGGAAGCCAAGAGTCGCTGGAAGCCAAGAGTCGCTGACGGGGGATGACACTGGCTGCAAGCAAAGACAGAGGAGCTGAGGAAGGGCGCGTACAGGTGGGGCAGGGGACAGCAGGCCCTGCTGCTGCTCCTTTCCTTGAAAGGGTGGTCTTCAATCAAAGCCCACCCAACGACTTCAGAAGAAGGGCACTTTACAAGAGGCAGGTCTGCGAAGCAGGCAGAGGAGCTGGCAACCCCCTGCCCCAACCCACACACAGATTCTGCAACTATGAAAAAATGTTGTATGGCTTTGCTTCTTTTGTACAACTCCTGCTTATGTTTTCAAGATCAAGGAAGGGGGGGAGAGAGACAGACAGACAGACAGAACCGTGAGAGAGAAAGGATGCAGGAAACAGATCTAGAATGAGGGGGAGAAGGCAAGTAATTCAGACTACCCTGTGGCTACCTCAGCCTCTCAACATTTCTTCAGAGACTGTCAGGCTAGTAGTAATCTCTATGGCCATAACAGCTAGAAGCTTGCACAGGCCATTTATTTAAAAGAAGAAACAACAGAAACTCCTCTCATGATGCTGGATACAACTTATCCATGGAATTCACACAAGCCTTGGATACCAGGTATGTGAGTGGTAATTGGAGTAGTGGAGTGGTTAAGAGCAGGAGCCTGAAGCAAAAAAAAAGTCCTGGATTCAAACTTCAGCTCAGTTCTGAACTCCTGGGGTGGTCTTGGACAAACCTCAGCCCCACCCTCCACCTGCAATGCAGGGCGTGCTTTGGATCTTCATAATGTGTATGTAGGTCAAGGACTTCTGAGCTCATCTAAAGACTCGGCATTATTAACTGGAGTTCGATAAACAGCTGCCTTTTAAATGGAAGAACTAAATTTAGCCAATGCTACACATTTCCAATTTTTGTTTTTAAAAAAGTTCTTATATGATGCTTGTGCACCAAGAAGCAGCATAGGAAGGATGCATTGGCCCAGGACAGGTCAACCACGACCCTCTCAGCCATCTTAAGCTGCACAGCAAAATCAGGCTTTGGTAGCTGAAGTCTCATTCTTCCCAGCACCAAACAGGCTCACCAGACCCCATGAAAATATGACCACCTAACCTTTAAACTCCTAAAGCCACCCCCAAAGAAAAAAGTGGAATAATTTAGTCCCACTTTTACCCAGAATTGCATGGTCACCTTACAAATGACAAAAACAATAAAAAATAAAATAAATTCTGTGCCCTGTATATATCCCACAAATGTGCACAATTTCTCTCAGTTTGCCTGAGTTATTCTGGTTTTGTTAGGCCTGGGAAGCTGCAAGGACGATGAAGCCCCTTCCACAACTGCTGACAATTGTATGCATCAACACTATGGCTTCTGAGAGCTCAGCAGGCCACACGCTCCTGAGCATACCTTGCAATCTTAACTTTTAAAAATGAAAACTGGGGTTCACAGGAAGATGAACGTTTTGCAAACTTAAAGTATTTTTTTTAATGAATGCTGAGATTCTCAGGATGCTGAGTACTATTCCCACTGCTATGGTCTGTGCTTTTTCTCTGGTCCTGTAGAATCATGGGATACAAGCTGGCGTACGTTTACCCTGCTGCAGTTTCTCCTGGGTTCTTGACTCCCGGCTGCAATGGTGGAGCAAGCAGGAGAAGAATGACAATCTCATAACCTGTCAGAAAACTTGAGGGTGCACAGCAAGGAGAGAGAAGTGGTCACATTCTCCCCACTGTCAGGACAATGTCAGCAACCAGCTTACAGAGACACCTAGGATCAACACACATTTTCTAAAGGGAAACTGTGCCTTGTGAAATGTACTGGAATCTTTTTGCAGGTTTCTCCAATGAAAACAATTAACTGTGATCCATGCCTTTTTGATTGTGCCCAATGCAGAGTCAGTTGCGCACAGATGTACATGCGCTTCCCAGCTTTTTCCCTTTAAATTGAAGCTGGTCTGTCCTGCATTGTAAACCAGGATCTAAATCTTGAGTTTTGAACAGGCGAGAGGACTCTAGCGGGCTTGCGCACCTACGCACAAGGAGAGGGAGCCATAAGGGGCATGGAATTAGCTGGGCTGGCCCCTTCCCAATGCACACGGGGTACCTTTGAAAGCCAAGCAGTCACAGCGCAAGGGGGAAACCTTTTGCCTCTACTGTCAGCTCAAAAGACAGAAGGTGATACCTTCTATTGGGCCAAGCTCTCTTTGTGTAGGAGCCCTGGATACTGTCAAATTAGCAGAGAACTGTTCACTAGGCCAAAGAACAAAGAAGGGAGAAAGGAAGAGCAGACAAATGTGAAGGGTCAGCTGTGTTCTCACTCCAGAGGGAGGTTCAGCGGCCATGTCCCACACCACAGCCACCTCCTTCTCTCAGCATATTCACTGACGATCTCAAGGAGGGAAGGTGACCGACATGCCATAGAAAGCCCTGCCACGAGATGAAAAATTGCGCAAGTCTAAAGCAGAGTGCTGAGAGTTTCAGAAGTATCATAATGAGGATGTGGGTAAAATTCAAGAGGGGGATAATTGCCAAGTGACGCACATGCGGGGGGATAAGCCATTCTTTATTTATACTCATATCTGTTGCATTCGGACTTGGCCACCGTCAATCAAGTCAAGAGATCTCAGTTGTTTTTCTGAACAATTTCCTGAAAGCAACAACTCAAGATGCTAGAAATGTTAAGCAAGACAAACCTTGCGAAGAAGGAGGTAGGAAATACCCATCATCCTTTACAAGTCAAATGTGTGCCTGTGTGTCCATCCATGCCTTGAGTAGGGACAATTTTGGTTGCCCCAAGGAGGAAGAGATCTAAAATACTAATTCCAAAATTGTCAGGGGTGCAGGAAAGACTGAACAACTTGGCTTAGGACTTGGGAAGAATTATAATAACAAGCTTTAAAAACAAGAAATCATTTGGGAAAGGGCAGTTAAAAGCAGAGTGCTGAGCTGGGGCATTCATAGTTCAAATCTCAGTTCAGCCACTTGGGTGGTCTTCAGTAAACCTCCCTCTTTCATCCTGCCCCCTTACCTGTAATATAGGGACAATCATCTTGCCCTATCCTATGAGGTTGTTGCAAAAGTTAATTGGTCTATTTTTGAGGGATATCACTCGGAAGAAATGTTGTGTATGTGAAGAGCTTTAAACAAACCATAAATGTGCTTTAAGGACATGAGCCCTACAGTAGCCTTCCTCAAACTGGTACACTCCAGTTGTGTTTAACTACAAGTCCCAGCATCCCCCAGCCAGGACACATCTGGAGAGCACAAGGTTGGGGAAGGCTGACCTACAGGATCAGATCAAAGGTCCATCTGGCCCAGCATCCTGCTTCCAACAGGGACAGTCAGATACCTGAATTGGGAAATGGCAGCAGGGCATGAAGGCAACAGCCTGCCCTCCCCACCCCCACCTGATTTTTAGCGGACTCTTGCCTGTCAACCTACACAAGTACCCAGTGTTATGACAATAAAGCCAAATCTGTATTCTACAAGCAGAAGGCAGGAGACAAAAAGGTCTGAGAGACCTACAGTGTTAACTCAGAGTCAATTTATTAAGATGATCCCAGACGGCAATTGGGACAAACCGTGCCACTCTCTGGAGGATCTAGTTGTCTGCGGATCATAGCCCACCCGACTCTTGGCAATGGCTCTGCAGAGCAGATTCCTCGTGGGACTGGATTGTCTGAAGGGGCTCATTGTCTACCCGACTCCAACGCCCCTGTCCAAAGCGTGATGGTATCTGAACCCAGCACACAATGGGCTCCTTCACTCAGGCAGCCCAGTTTAACATGGATCTTACAGCACTGCCAGTGCAAAAGTCACCAGAGGGCAGAGAGGCAAGACCAGCCCAACTCAAGGAACCACCCATGTCAGGAGACAGTACTTGGAGGGATGCAATCCAAACGAGATCCCTTGCAATGCCCCAGGACCACAGCTCTCCATCTGCCCTTCTGTCCATTCTGTTGTCTAGCCATGAAGGCTAAATTGAACCTCCATGCAGAGAGGCAGTCTACCACCAGATATCAGATACCATGAGGCTCTCGCTGGCATCCGTACCACCCCTGCCTGTGAGCTGCTTGGAAACACCGGGCCGGCTGGTCAGCCTTGGGTACAGGGTGCTGGGTTAGATTAACCTTTTGGTCTGACCCTGGATGGTTCTGACCTCTGACTGACCATTAGAGGAGCACATTTCAGCCAGCGTGGGCCTCTGTTTATTCATCTGCGGTTGTTGTTTGTTTATGTAGAGGGTGACTTATTCTGCCTTGCCACCATCAGTGTCCCAAAGTGGCTCACAGATTAACAACAAAACACCAGTAAAACAATAGCAGCAGCATCAGTCAATCAACAGGAGATGGCAAATCAGCAAAATACAAAAACAGCAGTAAAACGAAAACAGGGGGGGGGGGCATGAACAACTCAAACAAGAGCAAAGATTAGAACAGCAAAGAAACGGATGATAAACTCGGAGCTAGTAGGAAAGGAAAAGACCCATCTTTGCGCCACGATGGCCCTGGCAAGGTCCGAGACAACCATACCTCCCCGGCGGGCCGGTGATTCTTCCGCAAACTGGATGCCACACCGGGAAATATGCGCCCGTCTCCGCCAGCTGTGCCTCGGAAGGCGGCGAGAGCCGAGGGGCAGCTTCGCGGAGGGCGAGGCAGTCCACGGGATAAGCTGTTTAGGGCTCTAAAGGCGATAACCAGCACCTTGACTCGCAGCCTTTCGCTTTACAGACGGTCTCGGGTCAACTTTGGGGAAAGATCGAAAGCGGCGGGGGGGGGGGGGGGCTGTGTGCCGCAAGAGGAAAGCTCCGCGTGAGTGAACGACGTGGGCCGGGCGGGCCGGGGCCGGGCTGAAGCAGCGGGTTTGGTCCCCGAGAGGGCCTCGTGATCAGGGATATCGACCCCGAACGACCACCGCGGGCAGGGAGCCTGGTGCGCGCGCGCGCTTCCCGGCGGGCGGGCGGGCGGCGAGCGCTGCCAGCCGGGCCCTGACCCGGAACGGTGCTGCTGGCGACCTTTCCAAGCGGGCGCGGAGAGCCCAGCGGCGCCCTCCCGCCCAGCGCGGACCGCGGGAGGCCACGTCTTCGCACGGTCGCTTTCCTTCCAGGGATAGCAGCAGGGCGCCGCTCCTCGAGGCCAGCCGGGCGACCTGTGGGGAAGCGCCCCACCCGGCCCCGACTCTGCCCCCGGAGGTTTGGGCGGCACTGGGAGCCTCGCGGGGGCGGTCGGGAGGAAGGCCGGCTGGTCAGGGCGGAGATGCGGGGGGTGGGGGAGAAGCGGCGGGCAATGCTGAGCCGAGAAGGCGCCGCCGGGCGGGGGGCCGGGGTTGGGGAGGGGCTGCCCGTCCCGGGCAAGTTTTGCGCGCAAGGCGCCCGGGTGAATTCCCTCGGGGGGCGTTGGTGGGCAGGAGGCGAGAGGGGCTGGCAGGCAGGCAGGCAGGGTGGCTGGCTGCGGGCGTTAGAAAAGGGAGGGGCTGCAGCGGGGGGGGCGACTCTCCAGTCGTCTGCCAGGGCGGGTGTCCAAACAGGAAGCAGCGGCCGGAGCAATGATTCAGCTCGGGCTCCGCGTTTGAACCACCGCCACCAGCAGCCCCAGCCGAAGAGCGAGCCGGGGGCGCCGCCGGTCGTGTCCGTCCCCGGGCGGGGCGCGAACGGGCGAAAATCGCCCGGTGCGACGGGATGGGAGAAGGCTCGGGCAAAGTGGAACAGCGGTCGCAGCCCAGCCCTCCAGAAACCGGACACCCCGAGCCCGCAGAAAGCTCTCCGTCCCCACCTCTCCTTGACCCTTTGGATCCCGAGCGCCTTCCCCCGCGCTAGGTGGCCTTGAATCGTCGAGCGTGCTCCTGCCCATGTGCAGATCTCACTCTCTGGGGCGAAGGAAACCTAGTCTCTCCCCTGGCGGGGCGGGGCGGGGGCGCCATCTCTTCCCCTCCCTGCCACCGAAGGAAAAAAGCAAGGAAGGAGAGAGAGAGAAAGGAGGGCGGCAGACGGGGCGGCGGCGGCGCTGCCTCCTCGCGCTTGGCTGCGCGCTGGCGCCGGACTTACCCGCGGCGGCGGCGGGGAGGGATGACAAGCGCACGGGCAGCAGGATCGGCCTCCGGGCGCGCGGCCGGCGTGGCGAGCGGCGTCCTCTCCTCGACGGGACGCGCCCCTCTGCTCGGGCGTCGCGGCGGGAGGGCAGGCGGGCGTCTGAGCGCGGCGGCGGCGGCGGCTTTTGCGCTCGCAGCCTCTGCGTGTGCGCGCGTGTCGCCCCACCCTCCTCCTCCTCCTGTGCCCTCGTCTCGTCTCCTCCGCGCCGAGTGATGTCAGCGGGAGGGGGTGGAGGCGGGAGAGCCCGAGCTGGAGAGAGGAGGCTGCCTGGCTTTTTGTGCTGATGGGCACGGCTTGAATCGCCTCTGAAGAGCAGGAACCCGAAACAGGGAGGGAAAGAAGGAGAGGGCCGGGCGAAGGAGGGAGGGTGTCGCGTTCACACGTGACGCTGCTCCGGAAAGAAGACGGAGAGCACGCCTCTCTGGGCCCGCGAGCCAAAACTCTTGCGCGCGCGCGGGGACCGAAAGTGCCCCCTGGCGAGGCGCGTCCGGCCCGGCCGAGGTGCGCTCCCTTCCGGCAGCACCACCTCCCCCAGAGAGACACCGACTGGGAGACGACGGCGAGGCTACCCGGCCCACCCCTCTGTGGGGTGCCACCAAGGGAGGACAGTTCCACACAGGCTCGCCACCGGACGTGGCTGCACGCGCTGGCCCTCTTGCCCGAGGCGGCGCTCCTGCTAGTCTGCATGGCTGGGCAAGGCATGTGTGTGCATGGCAAAATGTGTCAGAAAGCCAACCGTGAGCCTGATGATGGCGCTTGCACATGGTCAGCACCTAACAGGCAAGAAACCAAGGCATGGTGCATGTCTCAAATAGATTCCCGGCCTCCTGACATCTGTGGTTGTTAGACCCTTGTTGTGAGACGGACACCACATCACCATTCCCAGGGACCTGGGCTTGCCTCCCTTTGGGGGTGGGGGGAATGTATAGTACTATAATAAACTAAATCAACTAAGCCTGGTGCTATCAAAATAATGTATCGCATCCACACATCTAACAGTGAGGTAGGCTACCACCAGTCCCACAGACAGGATATCTGAAGAATTGCCTGTTTCCATATGAGCCTGCCCATAACTTACAATCATTGTTGAAGGCTGTGCTCTATACCATGCCCCCAAATGAGGTTAGAGTGGTGGCAACGCAGGACAGGGCCTTTTATGTGATGGCACCCCATCTGTGGAACTCCCCAGGGGGATTCGTTATTTTGTTCTTTGTTTATTTTAAGTTATTTGGCATAAAAGAGTCAGAAAATCCCATAAGTATCTCTCTTTAGGAGTAAAAATACAACAACAAATTAGCAAAGAATTTGCTGCCCTTTCGTGACACCTAACGTCAGCTGCTGAACTCCACCTAATGGTAGGCGACTTATATATGTGGGGAAAGACAGGTCCTCATTGCTAAGGTGCTAATTCAGGTGCAGAGGTATGTCAACCAGTTCTGGATGGGCTTGTACTCCCCTGTAGCCTGGGGGTGCTTCTTGACCCAACCCTGTTCCTGGCACCCCAGGTGGAGGCCACGGTGAGAAGTGCCTGTTATCAACTTCGGCTGATACGCCAGCTACGCCCATTCCTGGAATACGTGGACCTGGTAACGATGATGCACGCGCTGGTAACCTCTAGGCTTGATTTCTGCAATGCGCTGCACTTGGGGCTGCCTTTATATTTAGTTCGGAAACTTCAACTGGTACAAAATATGGCAGCCAGTTTGGTCTCCGGGACATCCCATGGAGACCATATTACACCAGTTTTAAAATCTTTACACCAGCTGCCAATTTGTTTCCGAGCAAAATATAAAGTGCTGGTTCTTACCTTTAGAGCCCTATGGTCTAGGTCCAAGGTATCTTAGGGAGCGCCCTCTCCCCGACATCCCAGTCCACCACCTCAGGTACTCAGAGGGCTCCCTGCCTAGGACTGCCTAGTGTGAGATTGGCAGCCACGCGCAAGAGGACCTTTTCCTTTGCCCGCCCCTCAGTTGTGGAATGACCTACCGGTTGACATGCGCCTGCTGACCTGGAAGGTTTTATGCAGGCATTAACGGCGCTATTATTCCGGCAGGCCTTCTCTTTTGAGAACTCTTGTTCCTCTTGCCAACTTTTGTATGCTGTTTTAAGAAGTGTTGTTTTAAGCTGTGTTTTATTGCTGGATTTTTTAAAAAAAAGTTTTTCAAAGTTGTTTTTAGTTATATCTTGTTTGTATATTTTTATTTATTTATTATTAAATTTATTAATTGCCCATCTGGCTGGTCACCCAGCCACTCTGGGCGATGTACAACATACAATAAAAACAGTTTAAAACAATAAAATTCTACAATAAAAACATTTTCTAAAATACCCTAACCCACCCCAAATATATACTGTCTGTATGCTTTTATGTAAATGGTTTTTAAACTTTGTATATTCTGTTTTAATGTTTTAACTTTTGTAAACCTCCCAGACAGCTTTGGCTATGGGGCGGTATAGAGATGTAATTAACAACAACAACAACATAAGATGCGCTGTGCTGGATCAGACCAAAGGCCTTTCAAGTCTAGCCTCCTGTTCCCCCACTGGCTAACCAGATGCCCCATGGGAAGCCCACAAGCAAGACATGAGGGCAATAGCACCCTCCTGCTCATGTTCCCTGCAACTGACCTGATCCTGGAGGTAGCATATAGCCATCAGGACTTGTGACCATTGACAGCCTTCTCCTCCATGAATTCATCTAATCGCCTTTTAAAGCCATCCAAACCGGTGGCTGTCACTATCTTGTGGTAGTGAGTTCCACAGTTTAACTGCACTGTGTGAAGAAGTCCTTCCTTTGAACTGTCCTGCATCGGGTTCTAGTATTCGGAGAAAGGAAGAAAAGTCTCCCTGTAAGTTTTCTCCACACCATGCATAACTTTGTACACCTCTGTCCTGCCCTCCCTTGCTTTCTTTTTTAAATAACCTTTCCTCTAAGGGGAATTTCTCCTGCCCCTTGGTCATATGGATTGCTGTTTCCCAGTTCTAAAAGAGACCAAGAACAAGGGACCTGCTCAAGATTGGCTGAGCAGACCATGGCAGATGTAGGGCTCTTGCGGCCTCTGCAGGAAACGCCCTCCTGATTCTCAAAATGGTCCCGGTCCCCTGGGCAGGTGCTAGATCCAAAAACAACTCTTGTAGAATTTTGGCCACAATATGTCAAAATCCGAACATGAAACTTGACCTTGTTGTTGGAGAGTATTCAGCCTGTTGGAATCTCCTTGACCTTCTGCAAGTTGGGCAGATGTCAAACATGATGCCTGATAAGCTGGTACCTGCCAAGTATTGTCTGGCTTTATTTGACAGCTGGTATTTGACAGCTGAAGACTGATTCATGTCGAATATCACAAAACCACTGCATGGCCATCCTCTATCCAATACTGATAGATATTGCACTAAAATGTCACTGGGTGTCAGGTACAGACATTGCCTGAATGTCCAACAAAAGTATTTATTCACAGTTCTTATACCCTGCCCTTCCTCTAACGCAGGAGCACAGGGAAGCTTGCACATATCGATAATACAGTTGTGAATAGACCGGCAATAAAATCCCATGCTTAAAATAAAGCAGTTAAATCATGATCATAATAATCTGTCAGAAAGACATAGAAACAAGCAAGTCGGGAGCCAAATCTGTGTCTATGCAAAAAAGGGTCTTTAACGCACGTTTAAGAATATTCACGCTGAGGCTGATCTCGCCTCTCGGGGTGGGGGGGGGGAGTTCCACAAACAAGGGTGTGGCGCCATTGAGAATGCCCTGTTTTGTGTCCTCACCTCCCTCACCTAATTTATTGGGGTGGGGGGACAATGACATTAAACGTGTACTGTTGAGGGCTGTTGCTGCTTGCAAAGGGTCACCCGTCTGAGCTCTGGGAACCTTGGAGGAAACCATGACAAAATGAAATCAGACTGAGGCTGTAGTGTGGACAGATCTCAGATTCACCCTTCCCAGCCTGGGCTGCCAGATTATCATGGCTGAAACTGCTTCTAATTTGGTCTCCTAGTCCAAAGAGAAGCTGGTTCAGGCATGGTTTGTTTTGTTTTGTTTGCTTGTTTTCTAGAATTTGTATCCCACGGCTTCATCCCAAAGGGATCCTAGAGTAGATTCTAAATAGGCTCAAACGATAAAATGTAAGCATCGATATAAAACACAACAAAGCAAGAGCAGCGAAACAATGTTAAGAACTAGAAATAAGGATTGAAAAAGACCGCTCCCTTTTTGTTTGGTCTTGAGTCTGTGAGTAAAGGAGAGCTACTTCCTTCTCTCTCATCAGCTGATGCTGCTACACGCAACTATGGCAGGGGGACTTTGCATAGTTCCCATATTACGCTGCTCCTGCTTTGCCAGAAATGGAGCAGGAAACCGTCTTTGTCTACACCAAGAATAAAAGGGGGAACTGAAAAAGTCCCGAGTAAGCCTTTGCATCTCCCCCACCCCCACAGTGTGGCTGAACATGAAATTAAGGTGGCTCAGTCCTTCTGACTGCAAAGCGCAACAGAGGAAGCGGGGGCGGAGGATTCCAGGGGGCTGCCACTATTTTGCCCTGTGGTGAGATGGGACACTTTGGGGAATGTGGAAGAGAACCCTGAGGAACCCCTGTCCTGTGACAGTGGCTGGGCTCGTGCCTGCGGCAGCTCTGGAAACAGGAGCCTCCTTGGTGGGTGCTGGGTACATCTCCGCCCGCTATTTCTAATCCCTGTGATCTTGAGAGTGGCCTGGAGTCACCCAGGTAGCTTCATGGCTGAGGGGTGGGGATTTGAACCGGGGAGATCTGCTGGGCGGCCTCACTGTCTTTTAGATGCCAGGTAGATACCTAACTCTTTAAACAGGCATTTAATCTTTAATCTGTTGCTGGATTATTAATTTTACTGCTGGCTCCTGAATATTTTCAATGGTTTCCATATTTTTAGAATGTTTTTAATGTTTTCTATTGTATTATTGTTCGTGACTTTGTTGTTTGGTTTTCTGATTGTAAACTGCTCTGAAGACATCTGCCAGTTGGGTGGTATACAAATACAATAAACAAACCAGGTCTGGCACGTTGCACCCCACTGGCTGTTTTGGGTTGGGGCTTCCTGTGTCCCTGAACCTACCGGGAATCATTCCTTACAGAATCATAGAAACATAGGGTTGGACGGGGCCTACAAGACCACTGAGTCCACCCCCCTGCTCAGTGCAGGAAGCCTGATTCCCAGGCAGTCTCCCATCCAAGTACTAACCAGGGCTGACTGCTTAGCTTCCGAGATCAGGCACATCCAGTACATTAAAGTAATTGACCCCTCGATATTGGGTTTCAGTAGCTGGTTAAAAAGACTCTGCTCTTTCAGAAAAGATTTGAGATAATGACCCATTAATTTCCAAACCCCCATCCATTGTTAGCTCCCAGCTTTCTGAATGAGAAGGTTAGGTTGATGCCTCTTAAAACCGGCACCAATTTTGCTCGAATGGCCCTGCTGACAAGCGCCCCAGCCATTCTCCTGCCACTGCTCCCGCCCAAACCTCCCAGTTCTTCTTTCAAACCAATTCTCCTAGCAGTCCCATGGGGCACTCAGCTGCCCCGATGATGACCGTGGTGCTGAGACCCTTCCTTTCCCCGTCTGCCCACCCCAGGGGACATCTGTGTTAAATGCTGCTGCTCAGATGGGCACCTCCATTTGGGAGGAGGGGGTAGAAAAGAAAGCATGCCCTGACCTAGGGAGGCAGTGGGCTCTCCCACACTGGAGGCATTCAAGATGAGGCTGGACAGCCATCTGCTCTGACTTGGATTCCTGCACTGAGCAAGGGGTTGGACTCGATGGCCTTGTAGGCCCCTTCCAACCCTATTATTCTATGATTCTATGATAAGTTTGAAGGGGGTGGGGTGAGCTTCCTCCAACAGAACCTGCTTGCGCAGAGGCTGGTGCTGTTCGGGAACAGGAGGTGGGGCAGGTTGTGTGCTTAGCTGCGTCCCTCTGTCCATGGCTCAGGCAGGCAGCAAGCAAACGAGTGTGCAATGCGGGGTGCCACTGTTGGAATAAGGCCGGCAATGCCCATTGGCGGCTGGGAGGGATTGTACCTTGTGCGGTGGTAAGCTGGCAGTGGGGAGGCTGTTCCATCCTCCTGACTTGGTTCCTCCCTTTCTCCTTGTTTTGGACCAAGGCCTCCCACATGTGGCCAGGTCTGATCTGGTTGCACAGGGGGCGATGAGATCCACAAAAATGCAACCTCCTGGATCTAGCATCAGCAGTGCCCCTCTCTTGTCTCTCCCCCGGTGTTGACATTTTTAGTGTAAACGCCTTAGGGGGGTGGGCTGGCAGGCACACCTGCCTTGTTTTTCTTATGACAGGTTATGTAGTATTTGATGTATATTTGTCCTTCTGCACAAAGACATAAATCAGTATTCTTATAAAGAGGGTGGAGGGGAACCAATGCTTTGGTTGTGGGCTCAGCCAACCACTGTCTCACACAAAGCATTACACACACACACACACACACACCGTTTTTCTATCCCCTCCCCCAAACTGACAGTCTGCATTCTGCAGTCTACTAGACATACTCAGTCTGGCCTATTTGGGGGGCGGGGGTGCTGTCTTTGTTTTTGTTTTTAATTGTCCTTCTGCAAACTCCAGGGTTCCCCTAAGGATGTTGATCTTTCTGTTTCTCAAGTGTCCCCAGTTTTACTCCTGTTGGCACTCACCACCTGAGTTCACTATTGGAAGGAATGATAACACTGCTCTTTTTTATTTTCTTTTTAATGCTGGTGACCCTGTGGACCAAATAATAGAGCAATAGATCCAAGAGCAGTAATCATATGACTCTGCCCAGACACTTAGCACTTAGCACCAGACACTTAGACACTTAGGCTCTGCTCCATGTCTCCTCCCACCCTGGGTTGGAAGTGTGGGGTGTGTGAGACAGAGTAGGTCCTCTTTAGTGGTGGTGCTGAGATTATGGAAGTTGTTACTAGGGAGGTGCCTCTGGATCCTTCTCTGTAAATCAGACTTCACATGAAGGTGGCTTCATTATTTCAGAGGTCATTTGGGATCAGGCAAGAGTGAAATTGTGTTAAATTGCTGGGGGTTCTGTCGGAGGTTCTTTATTCTTGTTTTGGTTTAGTATATTAGATTGTTAGGTTTGTCTTTTTTGCAAGCCACTTTGACACTGGGTGTGGGGCCTAGAGAGAGCACTTCCAAGCCATTAAAAGAAGTAGCTTGAAGCAATGTGAATTAATTTGTGGAATAATCCTCTGGTGTGGCAGTGTTGTTTTGTCATTCAAAGAGAAACAAAAGGCTTTTGCTTTGGGCCTTTTTGTGACCTTAAGGGGAGCCAGTGGCGGTACTCATGGGCAATCGCCCGGAGCAAGAAACACTGTGTTCCAACTCCCTGAAAGACATACCTTGAGTCACCCTTCACCTGCCGCGCAACCTCTGCATCATGCCAGCTTCGCCAAGGGACCGTTCTTTCTGCCTCACAGCACACAGCAAGCTTAGCTTAAGGACCCTGTTCAGAGCCTCAGTCAGCAAAGCCACCCTCTATGCATCTCTCCTAGTGCGGGAACAGATCCCGGGCATCTTTTGGCTACTTGTGCCTTGCCGGCACCCACAAGAAGAGTGTGTAAAAAGCTTTTACAAGGCCTGATATTAATAGAGTCAAAATGCCTGTCATACATTTTTAATGCAAAGCGGCGGGTGCAGGGGGGGAGGAAGAGGAGTCCTGTGACATATAAATGGCTCCTCTTAAAAGCGCAGGCTCTGCTTTGTACCTCTGTGCCTGGGGGCGGGTGGTGCCACACTTTAGCTGGAACAAGAATTTAGACTTGCCTTCCCCAAGCTGGCATCCTCCTAGTGTGTTGGGCTACAAGTCCCATCATGCTGTCTGGGAATGATAGGAATTGCAGCCCAACCCATCTGGGAGGCACCAGGTTGGGGAAGGGTGATCTAGACCTCAGTATCGATGCGGCCCAACCGCATTTATAGCCACAGTGGGCACAGAGAAGTTCCCCCCACAAGAGCAAAAGTGGTCCTGCCCGCTGGGTAGGGGTGTGTGTTCTGCCTTGTGGTTCTGCCATTCAGTAGCAGAACGTGTGATCTAAAGCAAGGACGCGGCACCTCCTTGGGCTGCGGAGCCTGCATGTGAGCCTGGGACCATGAGGAGCAAAGCTGTGCTAGTTCAAAAGATCACGGGCTGCTCTTGTGTGGACCTTCATGATCGAGCAAAGGGGCTGCCCACATTTAGCTGGGCATCCTGATGCCAACGTGGGCTGGCTGGATTCCCCCAGGATTCCCCCAGGATGCTCACAAGGCACAAAGCAATGCCCCTCCCCCAACATTTGCTTCCAGCATAACTGGTGCTCAGAGATAGACTGCCTTTGATCGTGGAGGTTCTACTTAGCTGCCATTGATAGCAGTGGTGTAGCGGAGGCTGGGCTCACAGGGACACAGCACTGGGACTTTCTTCTTAGCAAGGACGCTGATGTCATCTGCCACCCCCCTCAGACTTCCCTGTTCCCTTTGAGCTTAGCTGCAATCCTCAGAGTATATTTTTCCAGCAACAATATATTGTTCTCTGTTGTAATGTGAAGTATTTGGAGGTGGCCTTGTCTTGAATGGGCAATTAAGACCCATTGGCTTGACAAAAGGCCTGTTCCTGGTGCAGATGAAAACTGTTAGAAACCATTATTGATGGGGATGGACACAGCTGCCTGCTTTTCTGGCCTCTCCTTGGGGGCCTGGCTATGGGGACTGTCAGGATGAGTGGCTGCACTTCAAAATCTAGCACTGCACCACTGGTTGATGCACTTAATTCTCCTCCAGGGATCTGTCTAATCTCCTTTTAAAGTCCCATGTTGTCATCCCCACATCCCGGGTATCGTAGGAAGGAGTAGGTCTGTTTCTGTGTGTCCCCCTGACTGCCCATGCCTTTCACTGGATGACTCTGAGTCCCAGTGTGATGAGGTGAGAGAGGGAGAAAAAATCTCTCTCTGCTTTCTCCACGCTGTACAGAATGCGCCAGAGCTCGTGTCTCCTCCTGGACCCCCATCAATGCCTTGTGTGAGGCACACCACACTTGGGCAGGGTGCATTACAGTCGCCTCCAGGGAACTGCGGCAAAACTGGGTTCTCCTCCCCACCCTGCCCTCACCAGTCTAGGCCGCATCTGACAGCCTTCGGGACAGATGGGCGGATGGGCTACTGGAAAATTGGTGCTTGTAACTTCGGACTTTGTGCTTTTTATGTGTGTGATTTTTGCAAACAAGACAGTGCCCTAAATTTGAGCTAACCTTATTAAACAATGAAGGCCCAGCTAAGAAGCCACCTTGCATGCTAATTGCAGCGTTAATGGTTGGAGGGAGGGAGCAACGTTTTGGGCTGATGTTGTGGGAAGGTCTGTAGCCAGAAAAGTTTTATGTTGACAGAGCCTAAGGGGGGGGGGGGATATAGGAAGCTGCCTGATATCAGGTCAGACTCTTTGTCCATCTGCTACTGTAGGGTTAGGTCTGGCTGGCAGCTGCTCTCCACTATGAGCTGCGTGAAGAAATACTTCCTTGTCTCTCCTAAAGCTCCCATCATTCAGCTTCACTGGATGACTCCTTTGGCTGCTAGTATTATGAGAGAGGAACTATGGACGGAGGTCCGTAACATTGTTCAGGAGGCAGCAACTAAATCCATCCCAAAGAAAAAGAAATGCAAGAAAGCAAAGTGGCTGTCTGATGAGGCTTTACAAGTAGCTGACGAAAGAAGGGAAGCGAAAAGCAAGGGAGAAAGGGGAAGATATAGCCAACTGAATGCAGAGTTCCAGAGAATGGCAAGGAGAGACAAGAAGGCCTTCTTAAATGAACAATGGAAAGAAATGGAGGAAAACAACAGAATGGGAAAGACTAGAGATCTCTTCAAGAAAATTGGAGATCTCAAGGGAATGTTTTGTGGAAAGACGGGCATGATAAAGGACAAAGAAGGCAGGGACCTAACAGAAGCAGATGAGATTAAGAAGAGGTGGAAAGAATACACAGAAGAACTATACAGGAAAGATCTTAACGTCCCTGATAGCCATGAGAGCGCGGTCACTGAACTTGAGCCGGACATCCTCGAGAGTGAAGTCAAGTGGGCCTTAGGAAGCATTACTAACAACAAAGCTAGCCGAGATGACAGTCTTCCAACTGAGCTATTTAACATCCTAAAAGATGATGCTGTTAAAGTGCTGCATTCAATATGCCAACACATTTGGAACACTCAACAGTGGCTACAAGACTGGAAAAGGTCAGTTTACATTCCAATTCCAAAGAAGGGCAATGCCAGAGAGTGTTCAAACTACCATACAATTGCACTCATTTCACATGGCAGCGAGGTTATGCTCAAAATCCTACAAGCTAGGCTTCAGCAGTATGTGAACCAAGAACTACTGGAAGTACAAGCTGGGTTTCGAAGAGGCAGAGGAACTAGAGATCAAATCGCCAACGTTCGCTGGATCATGGAGAAAGCAAGAGAATTCCAGAAAAACGTCACATTCTGCTTCATTGACTATGCTAAAACCTTTGATTGTGTGGATCACAACAAACTCTGGCAAATTCTGAAAGAGATAGGAGTATCAGACCACCTTACTTGTCTCCTGAGAAACCTGTACAAGGATCAAGATGCAACAGTAAGAACCAGACATGGAACAACCGATTGGTTCAAAACTGGGAAAGGAGTACGACAAGGCTGCATATTGTCACCCTGCTTATTTTACTTATATGCAGAGTACATCCTGAGAAACACCGGGTTGGATGAATCACAGGTCAGAATTAAGATTGCCGGCAGAATTATCAACAACCTCAGATACGCAGACGATACCACCCTAATGGCAGAAAGCGAAGAGGATCTCAAGAGCCTCTTGTTGAGGGTGAAAGTGGAGAGTGCAAAAGCTGGTTTGAAACTCAACATTAAAAAAAACTAAGATCATGGCATCTGGCTCCAACACTTCCTGGCATATAGAAGGGGAAGAAATGGAAGCAGTGACAGATTTTACTTTCTTGGGCTCCAAGATCACCTCAGACAGTGACTGCAGCCATGAAGTTAAAAGACACTTGCTCCTTGGGAGGAAAGCTATGGCAAACCTAGACAGCATAGTAAGAAGCAGAGACATCACCTTGCCGACAAAGGTCCGTCTAATCAAAGCTATGGTTTTCCCAGTAGCAACGTATGGCTGTGAGAGCTGGACTATAAGGAAGGCTGAGCGCCGAAGAATCGATGCTTTCGAACTGTGGTGCTGGAGAAGACTCTTACAAGTCCCCTGGACTGCAAGGAGGTCAAATCAGTCAATCCTAAAGGAAATCAACCCTGACTGCTCATTGGAAGGACAGATACTGAAGCTGAAGCTGAAATATTTTGGCCACCTAATGCGAAGAGAAAACTCCCTGGGAAAGACCCTGATGCTGGGAAAGATTGAAGGCAAAAGGAAAAGGGGACAGCAGAGGATGAGGTGGCTAGATAGCATCACCGATGCAATGAATATGAACTTGAGCACACTCCAGGAGAGAGCAGAGGACAGGAAGGCCTGGCGTGCTCTGGTCCATGGGGTCACAAAGAGTCGGACATGACTTAACGACTGAACAACAACAACAACATTATGAGAGAGGGAGGAAAACCAACTCCCTGTCCACTTCCTCCACACTATACATAACTTTATACTCCTCTGTCATGTCCCACCTGCTACCTGCATTTTCTCTATGTGAAAAAGCCCAAAACATTGTAACCTTTCCTTGCTGGGGAGGTGTTCCAGCCTCTTTAGGTTGCTCTTTTCTGCACCATAACAATCCCATAACAACTGCACAGCACTTTGGAAAAAGAGCAAGTGAGTGAATTTTTAAACTGCTTCAGAAATGATCGATAGCCTTAGTGTTTCCAGGGTGTGTGTGATGCAAACTTGGACTCCAGTCTGAATATTATGTTTTATTAACATATATTATTCATACATTCTCATCAATGCATACACAGGACTGGTTGCTGGGCCCTGTTGAGGCTGGATGAAGCTCTGCTTTTCCGTTTTGGACGTTTCAGCTGGGCAGAATGCAAGAGGTGCACTTAAACCAGCCCCTCAGGATCTGCATGGACTTTCTGTTGTTTCCGGGAGCGCAATTCCGGGCACTAGTTTAACCTACAGCTTGAACCAGCGTGGATCCAGAATGCAGATCTTCAAGCCAGAATGAAATGAGGATTGAAATTCTGAGATCTCTGGACTGCTGAATATATGCACTACCGTACAGAGAAAGTTACAACAGCAGGCTAGGTGGCAGGGAAGTGCACATTTTGAAACTCAAGGTTCCCAAATACTTTCCTGGTCATGGCATCTCATAGAAGTGGGCTGTGCATCTGCTCTCTCTTCGCAGTGGCTGCGTTGCTCACGCTCTGGGCGGTTCCACGTGAGGCTCCTGTTGTGCGCTCGCCATGGTTTCCTGGCTGTGTTTTCATGGGTGGTCCGCATGACTTCGTCAGCAAGGTGTAAGCAGCCCTCATTTTTCTGGTGCTCGCTCTGTCTTTTTCCTTAATATGAAAAATCTGTGCTTTTTTAAATGATGCCCTGCAACAGTACTGCTATGTTCTGTAGGTGTAGAAATTCCATCCCAGTATTGACATAGCTCAGTGGTAGAGACCCTGCTTTGCACGCAGAAGGGTTCGATCCCTGGCAGCTCCAGTTAGGGCAGGAAAAAACCCTGCCTGAAACCCCAGAGAGCCCTTGCTGCCAGTCATTGTCCACAGTACTGGGCTAGATGGACCAAGGGTCCAACTCAGTATAAGGCAGCTTCACCTGTTCCTCATTAAAACCAGCCCTTGATTCAGAACCATGAGGACTAGAATCTTACTTTATTATTAAGGGAAGGGCTGTAGCTTGGTGACAGAGCCCCTGCTTTGCATGCAGAGGGTCCCACATTCAATCCCTGCCATCTCCAGGTAGGGCTGGAAAAACTCCTGCCTGAAACCCTGAAGAGCCACTGCTGCCAGCCAGCGTTGACAATACTGGGCTAGATGGACCAAGGGTCTGGCTCAGCAGAAGGCAGCTTCCAATGTTCCTATTCACAGGGTCTCCCACATTTTTCGGAGGTGGGTCTTCCTAACAGCATGCCCCGCCCTGCTCTTCCTGTTTCTCCACACCTGCACATCTTTGCCATTACATTTCTGGCATCAGCGTGGGCAGCCTTGGTTTTCCTTTCACTGAGGCAATGCCTGATGAAGGAGCCCCATGAAACAGCTGCAGTGGCAGATGGAATTCTGGGAGGCAGCAAGAAACCTTGCATTTGCTTGCTATTGGGGGGAGAACATAAAATAGAGGACCAGCTACCATAATGTCGAATCCTTTGAATATATTGTGAACGAGATGGCTGTGTGCGACTGTAGCCACCCTGCACTCAAGTTGTTGTTTATTCGTTCAGTTGCTTCCATCTCTTCGTGACTTCATGGACCAGCCCACTCCAGAGCTTCCTGTCGTCCATTGCCACCCCCAGCTCCCCCAAGGTCGAGTTCGTCACCCCCAGAATATCATCCATCCATCTTGCCCTTGTTCGGCCCCTCTTCCTTTTGCCTTCCACTTTCCCTAGCATCAGCATCTTCTCCAGGGTGTCCTGTCTTCTCATTATGTGGCCAAAGTACTTCAGTTTTGCCTTTAATATCATTCCCTCAAGTGAACAGTCTGGCTTTCTTTCCTGGAGTATGGACTGGTTTGATCTTCTTGCCGTCCAAGGCACTCTCAGAATTTTCCTCCAGCACCACAGTTCAAAAGCATCTATCTTCCTTCGCTCAGCCTTCCTTATGCTCCAGCTCTCACAGCCATAGGTTACTACGGAGAATACCATTGCTTTAACTATGCGGACCTTTGTTGTCGGTGTGATGTCTCTGCTCTTCACTATTTTATCAAGATTTGTCATTGCTCTCCTCCCAAGAAGTAAACGTCTTCTGATTTCCTGGCTGCGGTCAGCATCTGCAGTAATCTTTGCGGCTAGAAAGACAAAGTCTGTCACTGCCTCCATGTTTTCTCCCTCTATTTGCCAGTTATCAATCAAGCTGGTTGCCATAATGTTGGTTTTTTTGAGGTTTAACTGCAACCCAGCTTTTGCACTTTCTTCTTTCTCCTTTGTCATAAGGTTCCTCAGCTCCTCTTCGCTTTCAGCCATCAAAGTGGTATCATCTGCATATCTGAGATGTTAATGTTTCTTCCAGCGATTTTAACTCCAGCCTTGGCTTCATCAAGCCCAGCACGTCGCATGATGTGTTCTGCGTACAGGTTGAATAGGTAGGGTGAGCGTATACAACCCTGCCGTACTCCTTTCCCAGTCTTAAACCAGTCTGTTGTTCCGTGGTCTGTTCTTACCATTGCTACTTGGTCGTTATACAGATTCCTCAGGAGGCAGACAAGATGACTTGGTATCCCCATACCACCAAGAACTTGCCACAATTTGTTATGATCCACACAGTCAAAGGCTTTAGAATAGTCAATAAAACAGAAATAGATGTTTTTCTGAAACTCCCTGGCTTTCTCCTTTATCCAGCGGATATTGGCAATTTGGTCTCTAGTTCCTCTGCCTTTTCTAAACCCAGCTTGTACATCTGGCAATTCTCGTTCCATGAATTGCTGGAGTCTACCTTGCAAGATCTTGAGCATTACCTTACTGGCATGTGAAATAAGTGCCACTGTTCGGTAGTTTGAACATTCTTTAGTGTTTCCCTTTTTTGGTATGGGGATATAGATTGATTTTTTCCAATCTGTTGGCCGTTCTTGTGTTTTCCAAATTTGCTGGCATATGGCATGCATCACCTTGACAGCATCATGTTGCAAGATTATAAACAGTTCAGCTGGGATACCGTCATCTCCTGCTGCCTTGTTATTAGCAATGCTTCTTAAGGCCCATTCAACCTCACTCTTCAGGATGTCTGGCTCTAACTCACTGACCACGCCGTCAAATCTATCCCCAATATTATTATCCTTCCTATACAGATCTTCCATATATTCTTGCCACCTTTTCTTGGTCTTTAGGCCTCATCTGGAGTACTTTTTAGGCCTCATCTGGAGTACTGTGTCCAGTTCTGGGCACCACACTTTAAGAAGGATGCAGACAAACTGGAGAGGGTTCAGAGGAGGGCAACAAAGATGATCAGGGGACTGGAAACAAAGCCCTATGAAGAGAGACTGAAAGAACTGGGCATGTTTAGCCTTGAGAAGAAAAGACTGAGGGGAGATATGATAGTGCTCTTCAAGTCCTTGAAAGGTTGTTACAGAGAGGAAGCCCACGATCTCTTCTTGATCATCCCAGAGTGCAGGACACGGAATAATGGGCTCAAGTTACAGGAAGCCAGATTCCGGCTGAACATCAGGAAAAACTTCCTGACTGTTAGAGCAATATGACAATGGAACCCATTCCCTAGGGAGGTGGTGGGCTCTCCCACCCTGGAGGCCTTTAAGACGAGGCTGGACAGCCATCTGTCAGGGATGCTCTGACTTGGATTCCTGCATTGAGTAGGGGGTTGGACTCGATGGCCTTGTAGGCCCCTTCCAACCCTACTATTCTATGATTCTATGATCTCTTCTGCTTGTGTTAGGTGCTTGCCATCTTTGTTTTTGTTCATACCCATTTTTGCCTGGAATTTACCTCCGATGTTTCTAATTTTCTGAAAGAGGTCTGTTGTCCTTCCTATTCCATTATCTTCTTCCACTTCCGTGCATTGCTTGTTTAAAAATAATTCCTTATCTCTTCTGGCTAACCTCTGGAATTTGCATTTAATTGGACATATCTCCCCCTATCACTGTTGCCTTTTGCTTTCCTTCTTTCTTGGGCTGCTTCCAGTGTCTCAGCAGACAGCCATCTTGCCTTCTTGGTTTTCTTTTTCTTTGGGACGTTTTTTGTTGCTGCCTCCTGAACAATGTTGCGAACTTCTGTCCATAGTTCTTCCGGGACCCTATCTACTAAATCTAGTCCCTTAAATCTATTCTTCACCTGCACTGCATATTCATGAGGAATATTAGTGAGCTCATATCTAACTGATCTGTGGGTCTTCTCTATTCTCTTTAGTCTGATTCTAAATTGTGCAATAAGAAGTTCATGATCTGAACTACAGTCAGCTCCAGATCTTGTTTTTACCAACTGCATAGATGTCTGCCACCTTTGGCTACAAAGGATGTAGTCAATCTGATTTCGGTGTCGACCATCTGGTGAAGTCCATGTATAAAGTCATCTTGTAGGTTGTTGAAAGAGAGTGTTTGTTATGCACAGTGAGTTGTCTTGGCAAAATTCTATCAGCCTATGTCCCGCTTCATTTTGTTCTCCCAGACCATGCTTGCCTGTAATTCCAGGTGTCATTTGACTACCCACCTTAGCATTCCAGTCTCCTGTAATGAAAATAACATCTCTTTTTTGCGTATTATCCAGTAGGTGCTGCAGGTCCTCATAGAATTGATCTGCTTCTTCAGCATCTGTGGTTGGGGCATATATTTGGATCACTATGATGTTAAATGGCTTACCTTGAATTCGAATTGAGATAATTCTATCATTTTTTGGATTGTATCCAAGCACTGCTTTAGCCACTTTATTATTCATGATGAAGGCTACTCCATTTCTTCTGTGGTCCTCTTGTCCACAGTAGTAGATCTGGTGGTCATCTGAGGTGAAGTGGCCCATTCCAGTCCATTTCAGTTCACTGACACCCAAAATATCTATATTTAATCTTTACATCTCCCCAATAAGCACATCCAATTTGCCCCGGCTCACAGATCTTACATTCCAGGTTCCTATGGTGTGTTGATCTTTGGAACATCGGATTCGTCGTTCACCACCAGCACCATCGGCTGCTAGCTGTCCTTTCGGCTTTGAGCTAGCTGCGTCATCACATCTGGGGCTAGTTGAACTTATCCTCTGTTCCTCCCCAGTAGCATTTTGACCATCTTCTGACCTGGGAGTCCCATCTTCCGACAGTACACCGACATATCTCTGGTTGTGCTGATCCATTACGTTTTCACGGCAAGAATACTGGGGTGGGTTGCCGTTACCTCCCCCAGGGATCGTATGTAGTCTGACCTCTCTGCCATGACCTTCCTGTCTTGGGTGTCTCTTCACGGTTTAGCTCATGGTGTCTTTGAGGAGCTCCAGCTCCAGCACCACGACAAGGTAACGATCTCCTTTGCCGCTCCAAATTCACAGCATATTTAATAGGCAACGTTAGCCGGGAATCTATGGGTGACCTTTTGGGCACTAATTTGCATGAAATTTGGATATATACATATATATGAATAGGTGTGCATTTAGAAATAATAACTATAATTTAAATAGAAATTCAGTACATCTCACAATCATGGAGAAGATTGACTAGATGATCTGTGTGCCAACTCAGTCTGCTGCTGTGCTGGTGCAAACTGCTCTCTCTGTGGAATTCTTCATCTGCAAACCAGACTTGGGCTGGGCAACCTTTCCCATACAGAACGCCTTCAAATAAAGGACTGCCTTCTGCAAAGTGGGCCACGGGAGCCCTCGGGGAACCACCGCCAGAATGCAGACTCACTGACTGTGGCTTGCTGAATGGCTGACATGTGGGTTATCATTATGGGAGGGATTTGGCCACCACACAGAAGGGCAGTGCTGGATCAAATAGCTCTGCCCGGGTATGCTGTGAGCTGCATTTTAATTCTACTTCCAGCAAAGGCTCCAACTTTAGTTTTTATTATTTGTTTCCAGTCGTTGTTTTATTGTGTTTTGTAGTTTTGAATGTTGTTGTTCGCAGCCTTGTGGGGCAGGTTTATGATGTAAAAATCTTTAAAATGAGTAAATAAGTATTTCCTGCGGCCTGGGAGTAGGCAGTGCTGGCGCGAGGCTCCCCTGAGAAGGCTGCTTTGTGTGTTCAGACATGCGCAGAACATGAGTGTGTGCATTGACACTCTCCCCCTGCTCCCCAGCAGATCACGCACAAGCCTGAAGAGGTGCTCCTCTCAGCCCCTCGACATCCCAGGCCAATTTGTGTCTTGGAGTGTCTGGCTGCACAGACGCTCCAGCCGTGCCGTTTCTATGGCAGAGTTACCGTATCCTTGGCAACCCCAAGCACAAAGGAGCAAGGAGAAAGCATCTTGGTGGGGATCAGGTTCCCCCCAACCTGAACATTTCTTCTCCCCCACCCCAATCTCCCATCAGGTACCTGCCTGATACGTGGTCTCATTGGCCAAAAAGGCATTTCCAGAATTTGCTTCTCCCAATTAAATATCCATAGAAGCCAAATCAGAATGTTTCCTTTTGATCCGAAGGAATGTGATCTAGAACTAACCCGTTTTCTCAGTTCTTTCTGATTCCCAAACTTCACACATGTGCAACTAACTGGTGGCCACAATATTCCATTCCTATGACCCATTTTGTAAAAGGAGGGGAGCAGCAAGGGGAAAGTACCTCACCAATCTCATTTATTGTTGTTTGTTTATTTTTTTAATCACCTTGGTTGATCTGTACAAAGTTGTTGAAAAATATACAAATTGTACATTGTCCCCCGCACCTGGTGCTGAGTGGGTTCCCCCTTTCTCCCCCCAATGTAACAGACAGTTTCAGCATGAATATCTTTCTTTGCTCCAAAGTCCAGGGTTACATTTGCATCTAATTTTTGTTATTGGCACATCTCTTGCCCCTTCCATTAAATTGACAAAATGATTCAGGGAGCAGTTCTCTAATAGAAACAAAAACTCAAAAGAGAAGAGCATGATTGGTTAATGAAGCCCAAGAGGGATGTTTCCAAAAATTCAGGAAACTCTTTCTTTCTTTCTTTCTTTCTTTCTTTTCTTTTCTTTCTTTCTTTCTTTCTTTCTCTCTTTCTCTCTCTCTCTCTTTCTTTCTTTCTTTCTTTTGTGGCGGTGGGAAGGAAGAAATCACTTGGGGAATATTTTTGAACAGATTTTCTTAAAAAAAAACCCAAGTCAGCCACTTTTCCTGTTTCACTGCTGTTTGTATGTTGCCAAGCAGCTGGATCACACATGTGCGCGGATTATACTGCTGCCCTCCAGTGATGTGGATTGGGGCTATACACCTGAGATGGGTGGGGGAGCTTTATTGGTTACCAGATACCCACTTCCCCATTCCTTATTTGAGAAAGCCACAGCCTCATGTAACATGACAAAACTCACATGCCTAATTTTGTTTTGAAATGTTCTCATGGTGACCCAAGGGTCTGCTCACCCCCACTTTGTGGAATGGGGATTTGGGTACCTGTCCCAACGGTACTGAAGATGGCAGAACCGTTAATCTAGCCATTCCAACTTCCCACTGGCAGGGAACAGTCTGAGCTCCCTCCCTTGCCCATAAGCCATTGAGGCTGGGAGGCCTCCGCTGCCAGAACAGCCATTGCCTCAGCACCAGATACTTGGTCAGGTCTTAATTAAAGCAGCCACAGTGTAGTCAAGAGCCCAAGAAGACCAACCATGTGGACAGATGGCCAGGGTCTCACCCATGGATGGCAAGTTGAGGGCCTCTGGACAGAGGTGCATGATGGGAAATTCACCTGGCCAACATCGCTTAGAGGAACAGCATCCCTGGCTGTGCTGAGCTGAAATCCATCACACATTTCCTGCTCCCTGATGTGCCAATTTATGGACCCTCGGGACAGAGCAAAGAGACTCCCATGGCCAAAAGGAGACTTGCCAGTTGCTGGGTTCCATCCTGGAAGATCTGGGTTGGTTTCCCCCACTGTGAACATTTATGGCCCAGGGATGGTATCCTCAAGACCAGAGTTCAAGGAACACCTGGCAAGTCTGACTGGGGAAGGAATGGGGCGGGGCAGGGCAGGGCAGGGCAGGGCAGGGCAGGGGAAGATGAGCATTGGCAAAACACGATTCTATCTCTGCACTGGGAGAGGCAGAATGGGGTCCCCACAGGCGAGAGTGTGTGGGGGGAGGGGTCAGGACAAGGTGGGGGGCTTTGGCATGAATAGGATCAATATAAAAAGACGTTCTTGTTTGGGTTCCGATGGCGTCGCTTTCGTGCAGGCCGAACACACTGCCACTGTGGTCGTCTGTGTGACACTCTGGAAAAAGAGATGACACCAGTTGACCCCCAGGCAGGGCCCTCCTTCCACGAAAAAAGGAAGGCGTCAATCTCTAGTCATCGTCGTCGTCGTCGTCATCATCGTCATCGTCATCATCGTCCTCTGTGTTGATCTCTCCTGCCAGCACATCCTCGATCCAGTCTTCCAGCTCGTCCGGGGATGGGAGGTCGTCCTCATCATCCATCTCTAGCCACACACTGTCCGCCTGCAGGGGGAATGTTGGGAGGGTGAAGAGGCTGCGGGGGGGGAGCCCCCCCCCCAGCCTGCCAGCAACAGGGAGCCCAGAGATTCCAGGGCACCTTCAAAGGATGTCAGGTCCCCAGTCCTCAGTGGAGGAACTCTCTTCCCACGACAACCCTGGGTGGGCGGAAGCAGTCTGGCCTCCACTGACCTTTGGCAGCAGAGGCAGGAGGGATGCAACAGGAATGTCACCCGGGTCTTATGATTATACTGGTTCAGATCATCTTGGTCTTTACTGCCTGCTTTTCCCTGTCCAAAGCTGGCTTAAGGGCAGGCCAACTTTGGCTCAGGCCAAAAGGTCCACCCCATCCGGTGTCCTTCCTGTTTCCAATAGGGGCCACCCAGAAGCCTCCAGGAAGCCCGGAAGTCGGGCATGAAGGCAAGGGGGCTTGCTAAGGACAGTTTCATGTCAACAGGCTTTCTCCAACTGACCAGCCATGGTTTTGACTGTTATTGTGTTGTTGTTTTTAAGTTTAATACTGTGTTTTATCTTTTATTGTTCACCGCTCCGAAATCTATTTAGATGTGGAGCAGTATATAAACGTTGTAAATAAATAAATATCTCCCCCACCCCAGCATCTACTACTGAGATATACTGCACCTGTACATAGAGGGTCCACATAGTCCCCACGGCCACTGATGCCACTGATGGCTCCTGCACCCCCACAAATTTGTCTAATCCCCTTTTAAAGCTGTCCACACCCAGCAGCCCCTTTGCCGCGTCTTGCGGCAGTGAATTTCATACACTATGTGCTGCATAAAAAAAACCTTTGTCCTGAATCTATGCAGGAAAGTAAAGGATTGCACAGGATGGATCTTTTTGGGGGGTTAAATTTGTATGACATTAAAAAAAAACATTTTCTCCAAGACCTGGAAAAAAAATCTGTGTTTGCACTTTGTGTGGGAATCACGGCTGTGATGGGAGCTTCCACCAGGAGAAGAGCAAGCAACAGGCTCTTCCGCTGGCAGCTGTTTGTTTACATTCATGTATTTATTTACATTTATGTATTTATTTACATTTCTATACCACCCAATAGCTGACGCTCTCTGGGCAGTTTTCCAGGTAACTTTCAACAACTGCCTGCACGAACAGTTTGCCACTGGCTGCTGTCTAAAATAGAGCTATCTAAAGACGGGCCAAGGGGCATCCAGTAAGTTACAGCCGTGAAGATGGGAACCTTTTAGGACTTCCCCTTTGGGTGCAATTTTGGATGGGCTTCCAAAGACAGGTGTCCATCACTTGCTTGCATGAGAACTACATTTGCTGGTTTTCCTCTTGCAGTTTGGAAAATCTTCCATGTAAAGGGCTCTGGATGTGTGCAACGGATTTGGCGTCGCAATAGCAGAAGCATGGGAACATCGGAAGCTGCCTTCTACTGAGTCCGTCTAGCCCAGTATTGCCGACACTCACTGGCAGCAGTGGCTCTCCAGGGTTTCAGGCAGGAGTTTTCCTGCCCTTCCTGGAGATGCTGCTGGGGATCAAACCTGGGACCTTGTGCATGCAAAGCAGGGGCTCTGCCACGGAGCTACAACCCCTGCCTCAGCACAGTGGGGTCATCAGTTGGTTGTTTTCATGTACTTACATCCGTTACGTTGACAACACCAATCTGAGGCCGGGACAGGTCAATGTCAAAAGTCTTCTCCCAGTATGGGATCAGCTGAGAAGGAGAGGAGGAGGAGAAAGGGCAGTGAGACCTACAAGCGCACGTGCACACACCCCTTCTCAGATTTTGCTGGAGGGTGGCTTGAAAGGGGGGAAGAGGTCTGGAATATAAACAGTCTCCTCCTAACCCCACATTCAGTTTATAAAGGAAAAGTGAACTAAAGTGGTTTCCACAGAAAGGAGCTTTCACTAAAATTAATGATTGCTTTTTGTTTGTTTTTATCGTATTGTGATGTGCTTAACTATTGTATGCAACTTTGAACATTGGAAAGTAGCCACAACAGAAAGCATGAAAGAGAGATAGGAAGGAAGAGTCCTGTAGCAAAAGAAACCCTCCCCTGCCCCCATGGAGATGACCCTACATCACCTCTTCATTTTATGTTTCATTTCATCAATTTCCACCTGCCTTTCCTACCCAGATTTTTCTGCTTCTATGATCCCACCATCCATCCATCCATCCCCCTCCCCCTCTCCTTCTCAAGTTTTAACATTATTATGCCCCAGCCAATGAACTGTATACCTTCCTGTTGCTTCTCAACATCTGCCTAGACTGGAATCCCCCCCCCTTCTAAAGAGCACAGTTGCCTGTTCACCAGTGGGAAGTCCTCGGGGTCAATCCAGATGATACTGAGGTCTGGGTTGTCAGTGTTGTCTTGGGCAACATCCTTCAGGATCTCCAGGAATTCATAACCATCTGTGGCCAGAGAGGGAGAGGTGAGTGGGGGGCAGGCAGAGTCCCCCTAGCCTGGCATTGGCTTCACCTTGAAATGGTTTCACCACCTCACTTGAGCAAGAGTCCCTGAATCAAAGGCCCCCCACCCCCGTCAAGTAGATTGAGTCACCAGTAGGTTGACCCAGGAGACAATCTTTTGCTGAAAACATTCTGCAGACCTTTTTCTTTACCCCCTGAAGAAGGCTTAAAATAAGAAAAAAGGCCGAAACATTTCAGTCTTCTTATAATAAATTATATCTTGTATCCTGAGAACCTGTGTCTTTTCTTTGTGATCTACTTTGGATGCTCACCTCCTTCTGTTTTCTTAGAAGTAAAAAGAGCGCCATGGTAAAAGCTGCTTAAATATGGCCAGGAGAATGACTTTTTAGAGCTTCTAAATGTCACCATCCCTTTCTATCAAGGCTGCAGCAATTTCCTTCGACGATGTTGAGTGGGTGCTACCTTCATATGTCAAATAAGCTAAAGTTTTGTGTTTGTGGAATACAGCAGTGGAAGGCACGATCCATGAGTTGTTTGAGTGCTCTGTTAAAGACACTTTCAGCCTAAACCTTTTGAGATTTTGAGGAGTTCTACAAACAGGTCAAGCCAGAAGAAATTGGAATGGCTATGTGCTGGTGGTGAACGACAAATCCGATGTTCTAAAGATCAACACACCATAGGAACTTGGAATGTAAGATCTATGAGCCAGGGCAAAATTGGATGTGGTCATTGGGGAGATGTCAAGATTAAATATAGACATTTTGGGTGTCAGTGAACTGAAATGGACTGGAATGGGCCACTTCACCTCAGATGACCACCAGATCTACTACTGTGGACAAGAGCACCACAGAAGAAATGGAGTAGCCTTCATCATTAATAATAAAGTGGCTAAAGCAGTGCTTGGATACAATAAAAAAAAAATGACAGCATGATCTCAATTAGAATTCAGGGTAAGCCATTTAACATCACAGTGATCCAAATATATGCCCCAACTACAGATGCTGAAGAAGCAGAAGTAGATCAGTTCTATGAGGATCTGCAGCACTGGATAATACGCCAAAAAAAGATGTTATTTTCATTACAGGAGACTGGAATGCTAAGGTGGGTAGTCAAACAACACCTGGGATTACAGGCAAGAATGGTCTGGGAGAACAAAATGAAGCAGGACATAGGCTGATAGAATTTTGCCAAGACAACTCACTGTGCATAACAAACACTCTCTTCCAACAACCTAAGAGACGGTCGACACCAAAATCAGATTGACTACATCCTTTGTAGCCAAAGGTGGCGGACATCTATGCAGTTGGTAAAAACAAGACCTGGAGCTGATTGTAGTTCAGATGACGAACTTCTTATTGCACAATTTAGAATCAGACTAAAGAGAATAGGGAAGACCCACAGATCAGTTAGATATGAGCTCACTAATATTCCTCATGAATATGCAGTGCAGGTGAAGAATAGATTTAAGGGACTAGATTTAGTAGATAGGGTCCCGGAGGAACTATGGACAGAAGTTCGCAACATTGTTCAGGAGGCGGCAACAAAAAACGTCCCAAAGAAAAAGAAAACCAAGAAGGCAAGATGGCTGTCTGCTGAGACACTGGAAGCAGCCCAAGAAAGAAGGAAAGCAAAAGGCAACAGTGATAGGGGGAGATATGCCCAATTAAATGCAAAATTCCAGAGGTTAGCCAGAAGAGATAAGGAATTATTTTTAAACAAGCAATGCGCGGAAGCGGAATAAGATAATGGAATAGGAAGGACAACAGACCTCTTTCAGAAAATTAGAAACATCGGAGGTAAATTCCAGGCAAAAATGGGTATGAACAAAAACAAAGATGGCAAGGACCTAAGAGAAGCAGAAGAGATCAAGAAGAGGTGGCAAGAATATACAGAAGATCTGTATAGGAAGGATAATAATATCGGGGATAGATTTGACGGTGTGGTCAGTGAGCTAGAGCCAGACATCCTGAAGAGTGAGGTTGAATGGGCCTTAAGAAGCATTGCTAATAACAAGGTAGCAGGAGATGATGGTATCCCAGCTGAACTGTTTAAAATCTTGCAAGATGATGCTGTCAAGGTGATGCATGCCATATGCCAGCAAATTTGGAAAACACAAGAACGGCCAACAGATTGGAAAAAATACTTATATCCCCATACCAAAAAAGGGAGGCACCAAAGAATGTTCAAGCTATCGAACAGTGGCACTTATTTCACATGCCGGTAAGGTAATGCTCAAGATCTTGCAAGGTAGACTCCAGCAATTCATGGTACGAGAATTGCCAGATGTACAAGCTGGGTTTAGAAAAGGCAGAGGAACTAGAGACCAAATTGCCAATATCCGCTGGATAATGGAGAAAGCCAGGGAGTTTCAGAAAAACATCTATTTCTGTTTTATCGACTATTCTAAAGCCTTTGACTGTGTGGATCATAACAAATTGTGGCAAGTTCTTGGTGGTATGGGGATACCAAGTCATCTTGTCTGCCTCCTGAGGAATCTGTATAACGACCAAGTAGCAACGGTAAGAACAGACCACGGAACAACGGACTGGTTTAAGACTGGGAAAGGAGTACGGCAGGGTTGTATACTCTCACCCTACCTGTTCAACCTGTACGCAGAACACATCATGCGATGTGCTGGGCTTGATGAAGCCAAGGCTGGAGTTAAAATCGCTGGAAGAAACATTAACAATCTCAGATATGCAGATGATACCACTTTGATGGCTGAAAGTGAGGAGGAGCTGAGGAACCTCATGACAAAGGTGAAAGAAGAAAGTGCAAAAGCTGGGTTGCAGTTAAACCTCAAAAAAACCAACATTATGGCAACCAGCTTGATTGATAACTGGCAAATAGAGGGAGAAAACGTGGAGGCAGTGACAGACTTTGTCTTTCTAGGCGCAAAGATTACTGCAGACGCTGACT
The DNA here is from genome assembly GCF_057233095.1 of Heloderma suspectum. Taxonomy (NCBI): domain Eukaryota; kingdom Metazoa; phylum Chordata; class Lepidosauria; order Squamata; family Helodermatidae; genus Heloderma; species Heloderma suspectum. The sequence goes on along the minus strand of NC_139474.1, from coordinate 22,480,348 downwards.
GCAGCCAGGAAATCAGAAGATGTTTACTTCTTGGGAGGAGAGCAATGACAAATCTTGATAAAATAGTGAAGAGCAGAGACATCACACCGACAACAAAGGTCCGCATAGTTAAAGCAATGGTATTCCCCGTAGTAACCTATGGCTGCGAGAGCTGGAGCATAAGGAAGGCTGAGCGAAGGAAGATAGATGCTTTTGAACTGTGGTGCTGGAGGAAAATTCTGAGAGTGTCTTGGACGGCAAGAAGATCAAACCAGTCCATACTCCAGGAAAGAAAGCCAGACTGCTCACTTGAGGGAATGATATTAAAGGCAAAACTGAAGTATTTTGGCCATATAATGAGAAGACAGGACACCCTGGAGAAGATGCTGATGCTAGGGAAAGTGGAAGGCAAAAGGAAGAGAGGCCAACCAAGGGCAAGGTGGATGGATGATATTCTGGAGGTGACGGGCTCGACCTTGGAGGAGCTGGGGGTAGTGACGGCCGACAGGAAGGTCTGGCGTGGGCTGGTCCATGAAGTCACGAAGAGTCGGAAGCGACTGACCGAATAAACAACAACAATGGCAAATAACAGTAAAGACATTATCTGTATCTCGGTAGGCAACCTTTTTGGGCCGTGGGCACATTGGGCAATTTGAGAAACTGTCCTGGGCATCACCACAAAATGGCTGCCATGAGAGGCATGGCAAAGGGGAAGTAACCTGCTCAAAAGACCGAGTAGAAGGCTAGAGTGGAGTCTGAACCCCAATGCACTAAAAACAACTCTTTTGAACCCAGGGTTTTCAGCCACAGAAACCTATTTCACAGCAATTCCAGCTGCCAGTAAGAAAATGTGTTAATCAAAAAAATGTGTGAGGAGTAGGGTACCAAGAGAAGCATCCAGGGGCTCATTGGGGCCCCTGGGAACTATGCTGACTACCTTTGATCTATACTGTGGTTAAATTTGTGGTTACCGGCAGCTATGGGAGGCTGTCAAAAATCCACTGCTGGGAATATCTGTTGATTGTAAGATGGATAATTGACCTTTATGCCATTTTATTCTGTTTTGCCCAGCATGGCGGAGCATGACCTCTTTTGCTGTTTTATCAGTTCTATTTTAGTTCATCTCATTTATTTTGGATGGCCAATGGCTAAACAACTGTATTCTGTTCAATTTTGAATGCCTTCTTCTGATGTGGTATTTATCACGTTGTTCCATTTCATTGCACCCTGGTTTTGAGTTATGGATTTTCCAGAGACAGCTGGTTGGCCATTGTGTGAACAAAATGCTGGACTGGATGGACCCTTGCCCTGATACAGCAGGGCTCTTCTTATATTCCATTGTCAATTGAAAGCCAAAAAATAATAACTGGGGAATAGAACTGATTTGGCAAATGCTGGCAAACTTCCAGGGACTGCAAAATTTCTCTCTTGTCTCTCTGCCGGGGTGACTTACCAGGGTCATCCTCCTCTGCGAAAGCAACAATATGGATTCCATCTATATCGTCCTCCTAGAGGGAGAAGAATTGAGAGAGAGAGAGAGAGAGAGAGAGGACACTATTGGCACTATTGTCCTCTATCTTGCCAGAGCACGATCCAGTTGGAAATTATCCTGTGCAAGTCCCATAGAAATGAACTGGAGCTGTACAACAGCATGGTTGTAGCTGGTGATGTCACAGGCACTAGCCAGCTGGTAGCAGTCTTGCTTGTAGTCAGCTCCCATTCATATCCAAAGGGCCTATGCAGGAGAAATTCTGGTGGCATGCACATTCCCAACATGCAACTGGAACAAGGTGGGAAGCTTTTGCAGCACATGGCTCTGCAATCTGGTGATGCTCTTTTAGGTTTTACGCCTGGAGGGTGAGGGGAGAAGCCGAATGGAATCTGCCCTGATGCCCAGCAGTTCAAGGCAAAACATGGAAAAGTGTATTTATAATTTATTATGCTGCCCAGTACAAAGTATCGGTTTGCACCAGAAATGCTGCCTTTGTGTTGTTCGCACTGTGCTGCATTATTTATAGGAAGTCACTTTGTGTCTTTGTGAGAGGAGCCCAGGTGGGGGGGCTGTGGGGGGGCATTTTCTGAATGAATGAGAGCGGGGGGCTTAGGCCTTTGGATCCAAATTTCTGCTCAGCCATGAAACTCACTGGTCTGCCTTGAGCAAGCCCCCTATGCCCCGCCTCTGCCTCTCTGGGCCAGTTCCCACTTTGCATTTTGTACTTGGGTTAAGGGAGACCCTCACTCCTCAGAAGCAGCAGGTCCCTCCGTTGTTCCATTCCTTTTATTGTTAAGGAAGTTAACTATGCTGCTCCTTAATTCGGTTTTTAAATTCTGGACTCTGAGCGTGTCGAGTTTGACGCATCTTTCAGTCGCTTCCGTTCATGTGCAAATGACATCAGGCTGCAGTGGAGGGAGCTGAGAGGGGCAGAGCTGAGAGGCCCCCTCCATCAGGCGCCTCCCTCTGCCAACTGTCCCCTGGATGCAGCCATTCTGCCAGGCTGCAGCAGAGGGAGGAAGATAAGGGCAGCAGGGGCCTGTTCCATCACCTGAGCTGAGACAACTGCCACATTTGGCCCCTCCTCTCCTTGAACAGTTTTCCACTTCAGCTGGTCACTATATGAGCTTCGCAGCGAAGAATCGGTGCCCAAGATTGCTTTTTTCCTCCGCCTTCCCAATCCCTTTTCCTTTTGTGTCATGTCTTTTAGACTGTAAACATGAGGGCAGCGTCTTATTACTCATGTCTGGGAGCCTTTTTTGGCTGTACGGTGGGGTAAAATGTTTAAAATAAATAAATACCCCCTTCCCCGCACACATATTAATGGTATGCATTGCACTGAGCACACTGCCCAAATAAAGCAGAACTGAGGTGGTTGGACATACCGTTGCATCCGGGTCCTTTGTATGTGTCTACTGAAGTCACAACGGAGAATCCCTACTGCGTGGGTTCTGTTTCAGAAACCTGACCAGGGTTGCTCCCATACTAGTCTTTCTCTTTGGAAGTGCCATCCATCTCTTGCTTTGCAGAGCATGCGGTTCATGCCGTTTCCAAATCATTGACTTCCACTGTTTTCTGCATTCTTCTCCTGTGGTATGTTGCCCCCCGCCCCCCAGTCTGTTTTGCACTGATCTGTTGTTGTTGCAATGAAATGCCACTGCATGCCCAGTGTGGACAGACCGAGTGCCGTCAAAGCTTTCCATACCCTTTCTGCCTTTCAGTGAATGCTTCGTCTTTGCAGGTTCCACCTGTTTTCTTGCTTTTGATCCTGGCTTTGGGATTAGCAAGTAATTTCCCCCTTGAACAGATTCTTCCTGAATTGCCTCAAGTCAATTTCTTTTCCCATGGCAGGGGAGAGGCGGCTAGATTATTTAATTACTGCCTTTTCTTTCTCATTATATTTTTCTTAATAGCAGAACAGTGCCGTTTAGACTTGAGAGTTGACATTCTAGTGAGATCGCGGACATTGGCAGAGCCATCAGGCTAGGTAATGCAGTGCTCTATGAAATGCTGTGGGAAACCCACCCACCCCTTTCAATTGTGGTGAAGCAGCCCGGCTGTGGAAGCTCCCAGGTAACCTGGAACTCGAAAATCCAGGGACAAAGCAGCCCCTCCTTGTTCCTTTCCCCCCCAACCCTCCCTTTCCCTGAACATACCCAGGTTTCATACATGCTCTCTGGCTGGAGTTTTCTCAGTGTTGGCCTGTAAGAAATGGACAGAGAAAGGAGTCTGAAGAATGGGAAGGAACAGACCAGTCCACGAGGCTCTTCGTAGGCAGGGCGGGACCACTTGCACAAAGAATCTGCAACGTATTTTTCTCTTAGAGGACTCGGATACCAACCTTGCAAGTTCCTGTAATTCTAGGGAGGGGCCCCTGAAGTTCCCAATGTCCAGTTAACCTGTAGATGGCAAAAACCTTGACCCACAGCAGAGGGGAATGCTCAAAAGCGGTTTGCAGTCAAACACAGTTTGGTGAGGCTATGCAGGTGAGTTTGGAAAAGACCCCAAGCTCGCCTGCAAGCAAGCATGTTTCCCCTTGTGCTTGCTATGCTCCTTTCCTTGGGAAAAGGGACTGCAGCTCAATGGCGGAGCCCCTGCTTTGCAAGCTGAAGGACCCAGAGTCAGTCCCCAGCAGCATCCCCAGGGAGGGCTGGGAAGGATCCCTGTCAAAACCCTGGGGAGCTGCTGCGAGTCTGTGGGCTTCATCACACGGAGCGTTTGTCCTGCGATGGAGATGGCTCCTCCGCAGAAGTTTGCAGGCTCCTTACCTGATGCTGTGACCCTGCCATGACCCTCCTGCCCTCAAAGCCCTTTGTTCCGTTTTTAAATAGATCGCAGATAATGAGCTGTCAAATTACCCCTTGAGTTCCCTCTGTGAAAAGAGTTCAAGCGGCAAGAAGAGGAGTGAGATCCATGAAAGACCATGGTAGACTCAGATACTGGGAGAACGGGGGGGGGGGGGAGCGCGTGTCAAGGGAGTCCGTGGTGATCCTGCATTTCAGACGGAAGCAGCAAGCCCCATTTCAAATGCGGGATTGGCAGCATCTTATGTTCCTGTTTCAGTGAGCCCTTCATTCAGAACAATGAGGTCGGGAATCTTACTATATTTTGGGGGAAGGGCCATAATTCAGTGGCAGAGCCCCTGCTTTGCATGCTGAAGCTCCCAGGTTCAATCCCCAATGTTTCCAGGTAGGGCAGGAAAAACTCCTGCTGACACCCTGGAGAGTCCTTGCGGCAGGTCCATGTCAACTGTACTGGGCTAGATGGGCCCACAGAAGGCCGCTTGCTATGTTCATAACACCCGGCAGAGCCATTGCCAGCCTGACTCACTCTGCATGAGACGGGTTTGTGTGTTTCTGTCTCCCCACCCCAGAGCCTTGGACTGCAGGAAAGCGAACGGAAACTGGGAGAGACACACTCGGCCAGGTCTCCTCCTGTCTCTCTGATTGCCCCAAAGGCTGACGGAAACCTCCAGTTCCAGTGGGGCAGGTGATGGACTGACCATAGCCAGGGCCCCATATCACCAGACCCTGAAAGGGTGGTGGTGGGATCTTCTTTCTTTTTCCAGATATGTGTTGTTGTTTCCTCAAGGCAGCAGTGGGATTTGGGCAGGGGAGTAAATAACATGTTCTAGTGGTTGCAAGGATTCTGTGGGACAAGCATTTAGGGAAGGGCCCAGGAGCAGTGTCTCAGGTGCTGCCCTTGAAGTGCATGGCTTTAAACCATGTCCCCTTGAGCGTGCCCTAGAGCGCTGTCCTTTGGATCCCCCCTCGAAATCTGAATTCAGCTCCTAGAGGGAAAGGGGTGGTGGAAATGGGGGTGTTCTGTGCCCCAATCTGTTGTGGACTTGGAGATCTGAGCAAATCCTTTGGAAGCAAGTAGCCCAGGGAGGGAGAGAGGAGGGGGTTAGGGCTAAATGGAGGCCCAGGAATAATGCCATGGAGAAGGCAAGCAAAACAGACCTAATCCTGTCCCATAAGCAAATCGCAAGGCGAGATGGATGAAGTAAAGAGCAGCTGCCATAGCAACCAAAGCCCCTGATCTGCCACACATTGCAAGCAGCTGGGTGGAGATGCAGAGCTTTGAGAAGCAGGGCCATGAAATACATCAAAACAATAACAATCATCTTTTTTTTAATTCGAGGAAAGGGATGCCCTGCGTGAATTGGGACCCCCCCTCCCGTGCCCAGACAGGGAAGGACGCAAAGTTCTTAGGTGGTTTGCTCTCCCCAATGGATCCTGTTTGTACTAGATCGAGATCCCCTGGAGAAAGAGGAATTGGGGTTAGGAAGCCTTCTGGTTAATCCTCAGGGATTACAGGAGGGATGCGGCAAAGGAAATTTATTCCTGTAACATCCTCAGGAGGAGGGGTCTATAAGTCCCCATCAGTGGGGCTGGGGGTGTCTGCCTGGCTGCCTGGCTGCCTGCCTGTCTGCCCTTCCTTTCTTTCTTTCTTTCTTTCTTTCTTTCTTTCTTTCTTTCTTTCTTTCTTTCTTTCTGGAGAGTGATTAACCCTTTATTCCTGAAAAGCCCATCCTTTCTGGGGCACTTCCAGTCTTAGCCAGGTAGGGCAAGCCAGGCCAATTGGAAACCCCTCTCCCCACTTGGAATCTGGGTCCATTTATCTTTGCCTCTGCAACCTGGGCAAAGAGGCAAAGATGCCATTTAGTATGCCTGCTGTTGCTGTTGTTGGATTTGCTGGACTGACATGGATTCCTGCACTGAGCAGGGGGTTGGACTCAATGGCCTTGTAGGCCCCTTCCAACCCTACTCTTCTATGATTCTATCATTCTTTTAATGGGCAAGGATGGACAGCTGTTTTGACAGTGAGTGGCAGAGGCTTGATTAATGGCCTTTGAGGGCTGGTGGGTACTAGCTACTGCACATGTTGCCAGGGGTGGGGGGAAAAGGAGGAACAGTTTGAGAGCTGGAAAGCTCCCCCACTAGCAGTCAAAATAAAATAAAACACCCCATCTATTTTCCATGTATATGGGATGCTAAAAAAAATCTCTGTATTAAAATCCTGTCTTTCCCGTGCTCCCCAGGTTTAATGATCAGTTGCATGCCAATCACCAAGCTGATGTCAGGGTTGTGGACCCAACTAATGACCAACAACAGAAGAGGGGCAGGGAGGGGGGCGGATTTTGGCCCCAGGGACCGAGCATCTGAGCAGTGCAGCTGCTTTTGCAAGGCAAAGGCTACCGAGCAACCAGGAGAGGCAACTCCACGGCGTGAGGAATCTTGGCCAGTGGATGTGCCGTTTCTATGGCAGCATGAAAGAAGGCCTTTGCTGCTGCTGCCACCGCCATGGAAATGGACTCTTCTCCACCCCATCCGGAGCAGCCAGCCCATACAGCTGGTCCCCGGCAGTCTGGCGCCCTCCAGATTGTTTGGACTGCAACTCCCATCAGCTGTGACCACTGGCTATGCTGGATGGGGCTGATGGGAGTTGAAGTCCCAAAACTTCTGGAGGGCACCAGCTGGAGGAGGCAGTTGTAGAGCATGAGACCATGCTGGACTTTCTTGTGCAAGGAAGCCCACTTTGCTGGGGGGGGGGTAGTCAGTTGGGGCCCCTTATTCTTCTTCGTCTCTACCCCTCATTCACCTCTTGTGCTCCTCCAGGAACTGCACAATTTCTTCCTCGCTGTTAGGTTTGTCTGGGATGGTGACCGGTTCCTCCATAAAAGGTTCATAATAGTCAATCTCATTCAGTTTCAGGGACAGTTTCTTGGCAACCTGGAGCAATAAAGGGAAAGGAGCATCGACAGAGGCTGATCTTCTTGGCGGAAGGGGGGAACACACTGCAGGATTTTGCTGCTGAACCTCCACTATTAAAACACTGACTCTGTATTATTATTTTTAAAAATCAATAGTAGGTGCTTTCATATGGTACTTTCATACCTTTTCATCTTTTGATACCTTTACAGCCATCCGTCAGGGATGCTCTGACTTGGATTCCTGCATTGAGCAGGGGGTTGGACTCAATGGCCTTGTAGGCCCTTTCCAACCCTACTATTCTATGATTCTATGATTCATATGGGCCAACTAAAACATCTCAAAGCAGCGTGCAAACTTAAAGAGTTCCACAGAACCCTTCTTCCACCTGGCACAAAGAAGATCTCAGTTGACACCCAAGGAAGAAAGAAACGAGAGCATCTCGCCCTTTGGAAAGCCAGCAGCGTGGTGCCACCTGAGATGGGCTAGTTGCACTCAGCTTGGTCTCAGTCAGACTTGCCCAACCTGGGGCCGTCCAGATATGTTGGACCACAACTCCCATCATGCTGGCTTGGGGTGATGGGAGTTGTATTCCAGCACATCCAGAGGTTCCCAGGTTGGGGAAGGCTGATCTAAACTAAGCAGGGCTACAACCCTAAACATACTTACAAGGGAGTGAGTCCCACTGAATTCAGTGGGGTTTACTTGTGAGTAAACATGCTTAGGCATGCCCTGCATAATATCCCCTCTGCTCTATCTTACGCGCTGCAGGCTGTGAGGGCTTCCCCACCATGGAAATTTTCTTTCTTTGCTCAACACTTTGCCCAGCAAAGAATCACAGAATCATAGAATAGTAGGGTTGGAGGGGGCCTACAAGGCCATCGAGTCCAACCCCCTGCTCAGAGCAGGAATCCAAGTCAGAGCATCCCTGACAGATGGCTGTCCAGCCTCGTCTTGATGCCTCCAGCGTGGGAGAGCCCACCGCCTCCCTAGGGAATTGGTTCCATTGTCACATTGCTCTAACAGTCGGGAAGAGTTCTGTTGCACTCACACGCTCGCTCCCTATTCTGTGACCATTCTAGTTGGTCCTCAGTCCTAGTCAAGGCACAGCTGCTTCCCCTAATGGACTAACTCAGGTACTGGGTAGGGTTTTATTGTTGTTGCTGTTTTTAAAGAAGCCCATAGCCCTTTCACTTACAGAACATGAAATTAAGTTGTTTTAACCACATCTAGTGATGTGGGACTTTTAGGTTGGTTGCTGTTCTTCTTAACTTCCAATCCCCCCCTATTTTTCTCTTAAGCTTCCCCCCTGCCCCCCTCACATCAAACACTTTCTGACAGAGCTCTTTCTTTTGCTCTCAACACAAGTATCCTCCCTCTTCAGTGAGTTCCCTGCTTTGCCCCCTGCGTCCCGCCAGCACAAGGCCCTGTGGGCTGCGTACCTTGCTGTCAAAGGTGGCGAAGAAGGGGATGTAGGGATGGAACTCCTCAGCAGCATCTTCAAAGGCCTTGAAATCTGAAGGGTACAAGGGGCGTGTCAGAACCTCCTGCCCACGGCCTGAAAGTCCTACAGACCGGGGTGTGTCTGTCAGTCTGTCCTTGGCTGCCGCACCCAAGTACTCATTTAATGGAGGCATGAAATGTTGTAGCCTTAAGTCCCACGAGGTGACACCCTGCAGCTGACATTAACATGGCGTTCAGTGTTGCATTTTAAAAACATGCAGAGTGTGCAGTGGCCAGGAGATGGCACGGATCTTGTCAAAGTCCCCAGGATCTTTTACCTGTAGAATTCTAGACCCCCAGTTTGGTTGATGATGTTGAAACAGCCCGTGTCCTGCCCTCTCCTGCCCTGACACCCTTATGCAACCGGAGGGAGATGCCTGCTGTGTGAACATCAGGCTTTTCTCCTCCACCCCATGGCTTAAGGACATAAGAGCTGCCTTGCCAGATCAGACCAAAGATCCACCCAGCCCAGCCAGAGAGATGCCCCCAAGAAGCCCCCAAGCAGAGCGTGAAAGCCACAGACCTCTCCAAGTATTTGCCCCAAACATCTGTTGTTCATAGATAAGCTGCCTCTGATCATGAAGGGTCTATTTAGCTGTGATTATTATTTGTTCTTGTATATTTATCCCACTCCCCAACCAAAAAAGCCCCTGGAGTGGCTGATGCAGAGCCAATAAAACCAAAACAGACCCTGCCTGTAAGCTTACAGTATAAAAAGACACAACACACAAGGAAAAAGGGATGGGGAGAGAAGTGGGACGAAACCCAGTGGTCTTCCAGCAGCACCGGTGGAATGGCCCTGCTTCCCCTCTTGTCTCCCTCTGCTTCAGACTGCTGGGATGGCTGCTGCGGGTGACCATTAAACAGACATAAATGGCCACTGAGGTAGATCTCCTTCATGAATTTTTCTAGCCCCCTTCTAGAAATAACCTAAGAGACCTGCACCTGGATCAGACCATGGCTGGTCCATCTAGTCCAGCATCCTGCTTGTGAAAGTGTCCAGGTGACCCATAGAGAAGCCCACAAGCAGCACAGGAAGGCAGTGCTGGTGTTGGTGGTGAACCTCTGTCGTGTGTCCCTCTTCTCCTGGTACTGGAGGCCCACTGACGCCAAGCAGAGGGGATCCATTTAGGGCTGAGGCTCACAGCAATCAACAAACCAAGCGTTTGTGGATTTATAAGGATCAGACTGAGGAGGTCCATGCAGTCCAGTGCCCTGCGTCCAACTGTGGCCAACTAAATGACCCCACAGGAAGCCCACCAGTAGGCAACTATTCTCCCTCTAGAATTATGACCGCCGGCCCAAACTCTCCCAGCTTTCAGAAAAGGTGTAAAGATGCGTCTCGTTAATCGAGCCTTCTACATTATTTTTAGTGTGCTGTTGTCTCAATGTTTTCAGTGGTTTTGTTAATGGTTTTGTTTGTTTTGTTTTGATTGGTTGTGCCCTGCCTTGGAGGCCTTTTGGCAAAAAGGGTGGCACAGGAATATTAATAATAAATCAATAACTAAATCCCCTCCGCCGATGCACGTTTCCCGCATCTCGTGTTTGGAGAGGTGTCTGTGCTTTCTGGGAGAGGAACAACACCCCCCAAAAGGCGGCAGCAACGCTGGCTGCCAATTCCTCCCTGAGCTTGGCCAAGCGGAGCCAGGATGATGGGTCACAGGGCTGGCATGTTAAGTTGGTTTAATGCCAGCATTGGCTGGTTGAAATGGCTGGCCCCAGAGCAGAGGTGGAGGAGCGGCTGATGGAAGAGGGGGGCTGGGAAGAGGTCTCTGGGCACCAAAAGGGAAAACCTTTCACTTCTGGCTGCTGGTTGCTTTTCCTTAAAGTGACACAACACAGCAGATGATGCGCAGCGCATAAATGCTGCTTGGTGTGGATGTCTTCCCAGGGCCTCCTTGCACCTTCCTTCCTCCTTCCCTCCCTTCCTTCCTTCCTTCCTTTTTCTTTGTGTGCAATTGTCAGAACCTAAACAGCTGCGACCCCTTCATGGATCACTGCCTTGTTGTGGCAAAGGGGCTTGCATAACTCAGTGAAGCCATAAGCTATGCCGTTCAGGGCCACCCAAAACGGACAGGTCATGGCGGAGAGTTCTGACAAAATGTGGCCCACTGGCGAAGGAAATGGCAACCCACTCCAGTATTTTTGCTAAGAAAACCCCATGGAACGTATCACAAGGCTAAAAGATATGATGCTGGAAGATGAGCCCCACAGGTCGGAAGGTGTCCAATATACTACTGGGGAAGAGCAGAGGGAATTTCCAAGTAGCACCAGAAAGAGTGAAGCGGCTGGGCCAAAGCCGAAAGGACACTCAGCTGTGGATGTGTCTGGTGGTGAAAAGAAAATCCGATGCTGTAAAGAACAATATTGTTTAGGAACTTGGAATGTCAGATCAATGAATCAAGGTAAGCTGGAGGTGGTCAAACATGAGATGGCAAGATTGAACATCGACATCTTGGGAATCAGCGAACTAAAATGGACAGGCATGGGCGAATTTAATTCAGGTGACCATCATATCTACTACTGTGGGCAAGAATCCCTTAGAAGAAATGGAGTAGCACTCATAGTCAACCAAAGGGTGGGAAAAGCAGTACTGGGGTACCATTTCAGAAACGATAGAATGATCTCAGTACGAATCCAAGGCAAACCGTTCAACATCACAGTAATTCAAGTCTATGCCCCAACCACTGATGCCGAAGAAGCTGAGGTTGATCGGTTCTATGAAGACCTACAACACCTTCTAGAACTAACACCAAAAAAAGATGTCCTCTTCATCATAGGGGATTGGAATGCTAAAGTAGGAAGTCAAGAAATCACCGGGATAACAGGCAGGCATGGCCTTGGTGTACAAAATGAAGCAGGACAAAGGCTAAAAGAGTTTTGCCAAGAGAACACGCTGATCATAGCAAACACTCTTTTCCAACAGCACAAGAGGCGACTCTACAAATGGACATCACCAGATGGTCAATATCGAAATCAGATTGATTATGTCCTTTGCAGCCAAAGATGGAGAAGTACTCCATCTACTTGGTACAGTACTCCATTTACTGATACAGTCAGTAAAAACAAGACCTGGAGCTGACTCCATACTGCAAAATTTCAGCTGAAATTGAAGAACGTAGGGAAAACCACTAAACCATTCAAGTATGACCTAAATCATATCCCTTATGAATATACAGTGGAGGTGAGGAATAGATTTAAGGATTAGACCTGATAGACAGAGTGCCTGAGGAACTATGGATGGAGGTCCGTAACATTGTTCAGGAGGCAGCAACGAAATCCATCCCAAAGAAAAAGAAATGCAAGAAAGCAAAGTGGCTGTCTGATGAGGCTTTACAAGTAGCTGAGGAAAGAAGGGAAGCGAAAAGCAAGGGAGAAAGGGGAAGATATATCCAACTGAATGCAGAGTTCCAGAGAATAGCAAGGAGAGACGAGAAGGCCTTCTTCAATGAACAATGCAAAGAAATTGAAGAAAACAATAGAATGGGAAAGGCTAGAGATCTCTTCAAGAAAATCGGAGATCTCAAGGGAACGTTCTGTACAAAGACGGGCATGATAAAGGTCAAAGAAGGCAGGGACCTAACAGAAGCAGATGAGATTAAGAAGAGGTGGAAAGAATACACAGAAGAACTACAAAGGAAAGATCTTAATGTCCCTGATAGCCATGAGAGTACGGTCACTGAACTTGAGCCGGACATCCTCGAGAGTGAAGTCAAGTGGGCCTTAGGAAGCATTACTAACAAAGCTAGCGGAGATGACAGTATTCCAGCTGAGCTATTTAAGATCCTAAAAGATGATGCTGTTAAAGTGCTGCATTCAATATGCCAACAAATTTGGAACACTCAACAGTGTTCACATGCCAGCAAGGTTATTCTTAAAATCCTACAAGCTAGGCTTCAGCAGTATGTGAACCGAGAACTACTGGAAGTACAAGCTGGGTTTCGAAGAGGCAGAGGAACTAGAGATCAAATTGCCAACATTCGCTGGATCAGGAAAAAGCAAGAGAATTCCAGAAAAACGTCTATTTCTGCTTCATTGACTACGCTAAAGCCTTTGATTGTGTGGATCACAACAAACTGTGGCAAATTCTTAAAGAGAGGGGAGTACCAGACCACCTTACCTGTCTCCTGAGAAACCTGTATGAGGGTCAAGAAGCAACAGTAAGAACCAGACATGGAACAACCGAGTGGTTCAAAATTGGGAAAGGAGTACGACAAGGCTGTATATTGTCGCCCTGCTTATGTAACTTATATGCAGAGTACATCATGAGAAACGCCAGGTTGGATGAATCACAGGTCGGAATTAAGATTGCTGGGAGAATTATCAACAACCTCAGATACGCAGACGATACCACCCTAATGGCAGAAAGCGAAGAGGATCTAAAGAACCTCTTGTTGAGGGTGAAAGTGGAGAGTGGTTTGAAACTCAACAGTAAAAAAACTAAAATCATGGCATCTGGCCCCATCACTTCTTGGCATATAGAAGGGGAAGAAATGGAAGCAGTGACAGATTTTACTTTCTTGGGCTCCAAGATCACTGCAGACGGTGACTGTAGCCATGAAATTAAAAGACGCTTGCTCCTTGGGAGGAAAGCTATGGCAAACCTAGACAGCATAGTAAGAAGCAGAGACATCACCTTGCCGACAAAGGTCCGTCTAATCAAAGCTATGGTTTTCCCAGTAGCAACGTATGGCTGTGAGAGCTGGACTATAAGGAAGACTGAGCGCCGAAGAATCGATGCTTTCGAACTGTGGTGCTGGAGAAGACTCTTACAAGTCCCCTGGACTGCAAGGAGGTCAAATCAGTCAATCCTAAAGGAAATCAACCCTGACTGCTCATTGGAAGGACAGATACTGAAGCTGAAGCTCAAATATTTTGGTCACCTAATGCGAAGAGAAAAGTCACTGGAAAAGACCCTGATGCTGGGAAAGATTGAAGGCAAAAGGAGAAGGGGACGGCAGAGGATGAGATGGCTAGATAGCATCACTGATGCAATGAATATGGATTTGAGCACGCTCCGGGAAGAGAGCGGAGGACAGGAAGGCCTGGTGTGCCATGGTCCATGGGGTCACAAAGAGTCGGACATGACTTAACGACTGAACAACAACAGACAGCTGTGATGGAAACGGATCTGGCTGTGTATGAAGGCCTGCTCCACCCCAAACGCGTAGGAAATAAGCAGAGGCAGTGCTGGTGGTGAAGAGGTGGCTGTCTGTGTACGAGGAGCAAAAGGGGCAGGTGGGTAAGAGGAACCGATCCCTCCCCCAGCACACGCACACTGCCCCCCGCACAGCTGACCTCCCTGCCATCCAGCGGCAGAGCCCCACTGGAGGAAGGGTCCTGGGCCGGCCAGGGTGGGACAAGAGCAGCCGCCGCCCAAGTGGGGAGGCCTGCACTTGTCCCTTTTGCTCCACCCTGCTTTATTTGTATTTATTTCAATTTATCCCAACTTCCCCCCCAAACACTTAGGGTTTGGATGACCCTCGCGCTAGGCGTCTTTACAGCAAAAACAACAATGAGTCTTGTGGCACTTTAAAGACTAACTCATTTACAACAGCCCTGCGAGGTCATATTAGGCAAAAGGAAAGAAAATGACTAGGAGCGCTTCCAGACAAGGGTTTCATCGTGCCTTTGCCCTGCCTGATTCACGGAATTGTATGTGGGGGTGGGGAGTCCACATGTCTTTCCCACTATTTCCATCGTTTTTCTTACTGTGGAAAATCGGTTAAGTGAAAAAAGACAGAAGGGCCACTCGAGGCTGTCTGGCTGTTAGGGTCGGGACCCCTCCCTCTGTCTGGAAGCCCCCTCCCTCCGGGTCACCTCTGTGCTGAGTGGGGGTTTGAATCAGGCCTTCCAAGCCAAGTCCACACCCATCCTGCTTCCTGTGTGATCACAGGTGAGGAGGAGGCAGCCTCTTTCCCGGCACTCAGCCTGCAGGGTTAATTCTCTCACTGGGAAAACGTCATTCTTCCCGGGGCTTAAGTGCCAAATTGAGTCGTCTGAGCGGAGCCGCATTGGAAGAGCCAGGCTGGATTAGTTCAGCCTGCGCAGCCCTCCCCAACCTGCGGCCTCCAGATGTGTTGGACTGCAACTCCAAACATCCCCAGCCAGCATGGCCAGCAGCTGAGAATGATGGGAGCTGCAGTCCAACACATCTGGCGGGTGCCCCACTGGGGAAAGTATCTCTAGTCCCGCATCCCTTTCCCTGCAGCAGAGCCCTAGAGGCCTCTGGAAGCCCCCGAGCCAGCAAGTCTCTCAGTTTGCCCCCACAGCAAGTCTTCTTCTTCAGCGGCAGGAAGACTGCCCCTGAGCCTGGAGGTTTCATTTCTCCACCTAGGCCAACAGCCAGGGTTCGGCCTGCCTGCCTGCCTTCTCCATGGATTGGACCAACCCTGGCTGAGACAGCCTGTCACCAGGCCTCAGCATGGAGGACAGCCACGGCAGCCTGAGCCGCCCCTCTCCACCCACCTTCCACCCTCCCTCCTCGGTTGTCTCTCCTGTGGCACCGTTTAGACTGTGAGCACTTCGGGGCAGAGACCCCATCTTCTTGCACTCTGCAAAGCTCCAGGCACCCTGATGGCCTGGCGTGAGGAACGCTGTCTTGGAGGAGGAGGAGGAGGTGTTGCTGTTGCTGTTATCATCCTCCTCCTTCCGTCTAAACTGCTGGCACATCTTGTTGCAGCCCCAGGGGTTAACTGCAAGTTGAGCGGCATGGGTGCACGCTGGAGACCCTGACACTACTGTGTCCGAACGCCCCCTTACAATCACCCAAAGCCTGTGGGAAACCTAGCACAGCAAGGTTTCCTACCCTGCTTCCTGCCGCATTCGTCTTCAGCTTGCATGAGGGAAGGGTGTGCATGTGTGTGTTGAATGTAAGGAGCGTTGGATGCGACACCCCCTGCCCCCCCCACACACCTGCAGTCTGTAGTGGTACAGTGCAGCTCACTGCCTCAGGACTGTACCACCTCACTCTGCTTCGTGCGTAGACCAGGCTCCTGCCTGCTGCTTGTGGGAGATCCTGCTGCACAGCAGGTGCCTGATCCCAGTGGCGCATTTCACCCGCCGCTTGCGAGGCGCAGCGGCCCCCCGGCCCCTCTTCCCCCCAATGTGCTCGTACGTTCAGAGTCTTCGCTCTTGAAGTATCCAATGAGTTTGGGCTCGTCCTCGATGTTCTCAAAAGCTTGGAGCTCGCGTTCTCCCTCGATAAACTCCACCGGGTCCTCCATCACCTGCAGGGAAGCGTAGAGAGCAAGGTGTCACCCAGCAGCTTCAGAACACCGAACTGGCAGAGGCTCTGTTCTTGGGGCACCTCTATCTGGCCACAGGCACTGGGCTGCGGGACCCGAGCTCTTATTCCAAAGGCTCATTGATTCTGGTGATGGAGTGAGCCAGGCAGCCCTCCTCAGGAAGAGCATTCCACAACCTTGGGGCCACGACAAAAAAGTCCCTGACCTTCATGCCCACCCACTGTACCTCCCAGAGTGTTGGCCTCTGCTGACAATTTTGGCATTTGGGTGGGTCCATATGGGAGGATGTGGCCCTTTGGATCCCCCTGGCCATCCAGTTTTTACAGGTCCAAGCCAACTTTTTGCGTTGAGCCTGGAAACAGACTGGGCAACTAGCAAACATGAAATAACACAGGAGAGTTGCACTCCAGCCTGTGACCTCCGGTTAGCAATTTGGCAGCTGCATTTTGAACCAATTGTCGCTTGTGAGCCATCCTCCAAGGGTTACCCCAAGCAGAGTGCATTGCAGCAGCCCAGCTGGAAGTGAGCAGGGTATTTCTTTCTCCAAGAAAGAGCACAGTTGGCCTTCCAGTCAAGGCTCTCCCAGCCACCACGGCTTCCGTAACCAGGCTTTTCAGGGGACAGGGAAGGCGGCCCTGCCCAAAACAGTTTCTGTACCTCATCCCAAAGTCCCTCCCCTAGGAACATCTGCCTTGTCTGGGTTAAAGTTAAGCGGGGAAGGCTGGGCGGTGGGGTTCGGTGCAATGGCTGAATCTTGCGAGTTCTGGCCTCAACTCAGGGTGGAGCCTTCACAAGAGCGATCGTCAGGCCAAGCCAATTTTCCTTTCAGGGCAAAGAGATTCCTGGATCACACACACTTGCGCTCCCAGGGCATTTGGGGGGCAAACGAAGAGGGCAGCAGGGCAAGCGGAGAGGGAAGGAGGCTCGAGACAAACGGGACTTACGTCGAGGAGGAACTCCACCAAGGTGTCGGCAGAAAACTCCCCGTCGTACTCAATGATTTCGTCATCCTTAAACACGTACACGCTGTCTTCCTCGGTCAGCCCTAAACGTGGGAGACAGGTGGCAGAACTTGGCCCCAGAGTTTCGGCCCGTTGCTCTCCGGCCTGGAGCAAGACCACAAACAGAGGCAGCAACCCTGCCTATTGGACTGGACACCACCGCTTCCAAGGGAGCCTTAAAAGGGCAGAGGGTCTGAATGGAGTGGGTTCCTTCCTGGTGGCTTGCAGAAGAGGGGGGAAGAAGTGAGGGTGACAGGCAAAGGGTCTGGCCACTGAAACAAATGGTTTTGACTGTAACCGCCTTGGGGCAGGGGGCTCTCTGTTTAGATGAACACCCTAAAGCACCATGTGCACACAGATGGGGTGATGTCAATGACGGTTAGTTTGCAGTTCTAGGGATTCTGAAGAGATCTGTGCATTTTCACTGCCCTCTGGTGGCTCGTGCCACGGGAAGTTCAGCCTGACTGCTGCTGCTCAGGGGGCGGGGGCACAGCTTTTTGCCGCTGCTGGAGACATAGGCAGCCTGCCACCTGCCCAGAGGGTCAGCATCCACAGCTCACTTCCCTGCCCAGTGAGAGGGCCTGCAGCCCACCTCCTCCCCACCCCAGGGCTCAACTGCAGCACCCTGGGTTTCCAGAAAGCAAGCCACCCCCCGTCCATGCCACGGACATGCTGCTGCGCCCCACATCTTACCTAGTTTTTTGGCCACTGCTGCATCCTTCTCCGAGTCCACCAGGCCAATCCCCACTCCTTTATCCTCCAGGACTTGGGCTGCTAACTAGGAAAAAGAGTCAACACGAGGGCAGACAGACAAGAGAGAGAGGAAGAGAGAGGAAGAGAAAGGGAATGAACAAGTTTCTGAGAGGATCTTTGCTGGGATTGCAGGAAAAAGGATCAAGGAGCTCTCAAGGCTGCCAGCTTTTCCACCACTCCCTGCTCCTGCGCCTTGAACTAGCTTGGCCTGACTAGCTGGTGATCTCTGTGACAGGGAAGCTCTGATCAACAGAAGGTTCCTCTGAACATCCTGCTGCCATTCAACGTACAAGAGCAGTCAGGCCCTGAGCTAGCAACCCAGGCACGCGTGGCTGGCCTCTGGTGGGAGAGATGGGCTTGATGCACCTCCCTCTCTCCCGGGTGTCAGCCCCGCAAAGCAGTCTAGGGGGCAGCTATGGGCTGGGCCAGTGGCAGAGCTGGGTGCCTTGCTCTTAAAACCTTAGTGGAACTTTGTGTCTAAGTTCGCGAAATCTTTTAACGCGGGGTGAGCAGAAAGTCGATCAGGAGCGACTGGTCGATCTCTGGGTGAATTGCAGGAAGTCAGCAAGGGCCCTGAACTCCCGATAGTTGAACAGTAGGCATTTTTAGGTCTCAGTTAGAACCCCTGATCTGACATAACTCAGATGTAGTTTTGTATTTGCGCATGAAGAGCATCCTGCTGTCAGGGTGCTTCCAGACAGAGGGCTTCGAGCATGAGCCATCCCAAGGCCTTGTCATCTCTTCCCTCTTTTCTCCCTTAATGGATTTTCCACCACAAGAAAAAAGACGGAAGAAGCAATGGGAAAACGGGACTGGAAGATGGCAGCATCTGCCCCCCGCTAGAATTCCACAAATAACGCAGGGTCATGGTGTCATAAAGGCCTCCTCAGGAAGCACCCCTGTTTTAAGGAATATATGGCGGGGAGGCACATCGCCTGAGGAACTCTCCCTGCTCCACTCTTCTCACTGGAGGGTGACTGTGTCGCTGCCTAGACTTAGCCCTCAGTTAGTGCCAAGGAGAGCCGCCCTGCTCCCACGCGGCAGAGAAGCACATCTTGCAGACGTCTGTCATGCGGCGGCAGAAAAACAAAGACGCCATCCTTTTGCCAGTTGTGGAAGCTGTTGAATTTAGAGGCTCTGGGGAGGGAAATTCAGCCAAGCATTGATTTTTGACATGCATCGCTCCCCTTTAATTATCAGCAAAATAATGTTGTTAAGAGAGACTGGAAATCTGGCTCTGAAATTCCCTTTGAGATGGATCTCAGACATGGCGGCATCACTTAGAGCAGGACAGCCCTCTGGCAAGCAGGTTGACCGTGCGCTTGTGTAGGGGGCTTAAGATCTGAATGGAGAGGTTCCAGGGCTCAGGGAGGACTGGGCATCATATACTGGCAGACTGGAAGCCTTGCAGCCTACTCTGGCTGTGTGTGGGTTGTGGTTACTCCGGGGTGCAAGTACTCTGCATAAGGTCTGGGGCACCCTGTTCTTTTGATATTATCATATTCCAGGGATTTGTTCTAGCATGAAAACAGGCTGCAGTGTGTGTGTGCGGAAGGCGGGGGGGGGAGAGGGGGCAGGTGTAACTATTAACTACAACTAAGGTTGTGTGCTTTTTAAGTTTGATTTTTTTAAAATTCAAAAATTTGGCCTGCATTTGGAATTTCAGGGGATATTTCCTTTCAGTGCCATCAGATACCAAATGTCCGGTTTCAGATATCAAATGGCTAAAGGAATCTGTCACCAAAACCTCTCTGAGTTTCAATAGTTGTCGAATATTCAGTTCCACAGGAAGTCAGCTACCAAACACAAAACGCTGTCGTAAACAAAAGAAGAAGAAAGCCATCGCATGCCAGATATCAAATCCTGTTGAATATCAGCTCTTGAAACAGGTTCTTGGGATGCAAATACTTTTTTATTGCTGGAAGCCCAGCGTGTTTTGGCCTTTTTCTTTTTTTTAGGTCTTCTTCAGGTGGTCGAGAAAAAAGTCTGCAGAATTTTTTTTGCAAAAGATGGTCTCCTGTGTCAATCTAAGTTGCCAGTAGACTGATACAGGAGACAATCTTTTGCGAAAAAATTCTGCAGACTCTTTTTCTCTACTCCCTGAAGAAGACCTAAAATAAGAAAAAGGCCAAAACGTGTTGGGCTTCCTGCAATATTTTTGCCTCTCCTCTCTTGTGCCCACTTCCCGAGACAAGCAACGGAGGGATGCCCTGACAAACACAGGACGCCCTGGGGCAGGGATGGGGAACGTGCTGCCCTCCAGACCTTGTGCGGCTGCCACTCCCCAGCTCGAGGCAGCACAGCGGACAGCGTCTCTGGAGGGCCATGAGTTGCCCACTCCTGCGCCTGGGTTTATGGCGCCGTTTTCTCCTTGGGTGGCTCCTTTCCTGGAGCATGGCGCAGGAAGCTGTCTTGGTCCATCTAGCCCAGCACTGTCGACATGGACTGGCGGAAGTGGCTCTCCCGGGTTCCAGGCAGGGGCTCTTTCCTCCCCCTGCCTGGAGATGCTGCCAGGGATCGAACCTGCGACCTTCTGCATGCAGAGCAGGGGCTCCGCCGCTGAGCTGTGGCCCCTCTGCACTCAAATACAGCGATTTCAGAGTTTAAGGCGACATGAACTGATCATATATAGTAAAGACACGTTTTCCCTTCCAAGAAATCCGTCCCAGGCTGATCTACAGGGCCAGCCCTCCCTGCAGCTTCATGGGCAGCACTGGGGGGGGGGGGGGCTGGGGGGGAGAGGAAAGCAGGAACGGGGCTGCGCAGCACAGCAAGACTTCTTACAGTGGCGGCCACAGTGGGAGCGGCTGGGTGGATTGCCGTTTGGGCAGCAAAACGCCTCGGGCCAGCACTGCTAAGACAACCTGGAAATCCCCCTGTGGCCACAAGACCTGGGCTAATGTTAGAACTTTTCTTTCTTCCCCCATTCCTAGCCTCTTATACCACCCAGCCCAGTGAAGAGTCCTGGTGCGCGTGCAGCCGTTTGTGTCACTAAGGGTGGTCCTAATAAGAGGCATGGCCTAACTGTGGACTTTGGATTCCCCACCCCTGGATTCTGGATTTTTAACTCATGGGCCAGCGCGGCCATCCTTGTTTATTAATATCAGTGCAGCTTTATGCCGTGTATTCAGAAATGGTGCACACTGCATACAATCAAATAAGATTTTTTTAAACGTAAAGAAGGGGACACTGAAATAGCAGGCCTGCCTGGGCTAGGAGCAGTTAGAAAGCCATTGTCGTTGCCACGCTTGACTATTCTTTGGGGGCAAATATTTACTTATGGACTGATAATTTTTTTACGTGTCTGCACCACCCCAGCATTCGTAGCGAAGGGGTGCTGCAACGGACCCAGAAGTGAGGCACTTCCTCCACTCCAGGCCGTCGTGCTGGGTGCTGCCGCTGCAGCTTTTAAAGGCAACTCTGGTAACAGTGTTGTTGTTATTAATACCCTACTGGTGCTTTGAAGGTGAGCACCAACCCAGTGGGAACATCAAGAGAGGCGAGGATATTTAGGGACGGATGGAAGAGATGACAACCCTCCAAAGTCATCTTGGAATTTCTCTCTGCGGAGCAGCCGTGAAGGCGGGCAATGAAGGAGGGAGCATCCATTCTCCGCAGTTTTGAAATACCCGGGGGCCCAACTCAGCACAGCCCAAATGTATCACCTATGTGTGAGCCAGGTCTCTCTCTCTCTGCCTCTGTGTGTGTCAGAGAGAGCGAGAGAGAGCATGCCAAGGGTTTCTAGTAGCAGTGAGATGGCACGCTTGCCAACGTCGGGGTGGTACAGTGTTGCAGTGGTGCCAGTCACTTGGGATTAAGCATCAGATCTTGCCTCCTACAGGCAAATCCTAAGCAAATCAGGCAACTGTAGGCAAATCTTGCCTAACCAGGCTGAGTATGCTACTACCATCAAAGTTCTGGAGAAGGCAGAAAGGTTGATCAGAGGAATCCCCAGGCTACAGACAGTATGTCCGTGACCCATGGAAGACCCGTCTAGCCCTTCTGTTTGTTTCCCAAGCCTTGACTAATTGATTGATTGATTGCATTTATACCCCACCTTTTTTCCCTTTGCAAGGAACCCAAGGCGGCTTACATTATCCTCCTCCTCTCCATTTTATCCTCACAACAACAACCCTGTGAGGTAGGTTGGGCTGAGAGTCTGTGACTGGCCCAAAGTCACCCAGTGAGCTTCCATGGCCGAGTGGGGACTAGAACCCGGATCTCCCAGCTCCTAGTCCAACACTCTTGCCACTACACCACACTGGCTTCTTCCTTTGGTAGGAGGCTCTTCACACACTTTGTTGCAACAATGAGGACTAGCAGCATGCAGTATCTTCCAATTTGCATTTCAGCTTGCACTGATATTGCACAGCATATATTGGAGTCCCTTCCTTCCTTCCTTCCTTCCTTCCTTCCTTCCTTGGCAATGAGTCCCAGCCCTCAAGGGCACAATCCAGTACACAAGTCCCCTGTACAAGCCAAACCCCACAGAAATGAGCGAGTCGAGGCATCTTGAGCACCAGCTCCCATTTGTTCTGATAGGACTTCCCTAGAGTAGCTCCTGATCTGCAAAGCTCCAGATTCCCAGGAGCCCTGGGGCAATAAGCAGTCACAGCCAGATCTCTCAGCTTCTCTGTGACTTTTTGCTTCCCCAGCTCCCTGTCACTCTGCCAGAGTTCACAGGCTGCTCCTTCTTGCCAGGGCTAATGGCCTCCTTGTGCAGAGTGAGAGCAGGGGTGGGGGGAGATTCTCCCCAGAAGCCGCCTCCCACCTGGCCCTCCCGGGGGCCCAGTCCGAGAGACCATTTCGTAGCAGAGCAGGGTCGCCCCTGCTCTCGCCTCACGTCTAGCGGGTTCTGAAGGTTTCCACAGTGCTTTGGAAGCCCCCACAGCAGGACTTTGGACCAAGAAGGCCGGCTGACCCGCGTGAAGTCGGCGAAGGAGCACGCGTCACCATCTGACGAGCCCCTCCCGTCAGGTCATGGAGTCCAGAGTAAAGAATGACCAGATTGCATGACTGGGAAATCCACAAAATCTATTCGACTGCAGATTAAAGTAAGACGGAAAGAGCTGCGTACACATAGATCAGCCCCACACAGCCTGACACCCCCATATGTGTCGGACCACAGCTCCCAGTTTCCCCCAGCCAGCCAAGCTGGTGTGGACGCTGCAGGAGAGCACACCTCTGCTGCACACCACTGACGTTTCTGACAGGTGTCAGAGAAATCCACAATGGATTCAAATGGGTTCGGATCCCGCAGCAGAGCAGCTTTCCCGAGTCATACAGACTCTGCGGACCCGAAGGCCATTTTTTGACTTGGGGCGGGGTGTTGTGCAAATTCTCACCTTCGGCAATGTGCCTCAAGGCCAGTGCACGCTTGGCAAGGGGAGCGGAATTCTCCTACATCCCTATAACAAATCTGATTCCATCAGTGAGCGGACGACCGAATGCAAGACACCTGACGTTCCACAAAACACAGAGGGAACGGATTTAACACGATCCGTACATCCCTACGTCTCTGAAAAAAACCCACCCCTGCCGTCGGGTCAAACCAAACCACCTTGGAGCCCCACCCCGCTGTGTGGCAGCAGGAGTGATCCCTCCCATGGCAGGCATTCCTTTCCTGGCTGACCTGCTTTTCTCCGCCCGCCTCTCCTTGGGCTGTCTAAGCCCCCTCCTGATGTGGCGGTCCAAGGAATGCCAAAATAGCACTCCCCCCATGGAACCCATCTCCTGGGTCAGAGTGGCTGGGTGACCAGGCAGATGGGCGATTAATAAATTTGATTAATAAATAAATAAAATCTCTGAAATGTGTCCTGCTCCCGCGAGTCAGTTTTCAGAAGGTTCCACTGACTGGGGTGCGCGGCCCCCAGATAGCCTTGTGGCAGCCCCAGCAGCACACGCCTGCCTCCCCCCCGCCCCGTGCAAAATTCCTGAGGAAACTATTCCAAGCCTTCCAGGACAGGACGAGGGCAAGTGGGGCGCGTATCTCCTCAAGGGCTCCAATTATGGAAATTGCAGATTTCGCCTGTTGGCTGCCCTGGGAACAGCCCTTCTCTCTCTGTGTGGAGGGCAGCTTGTGAAGGCCGAGCCCTGGGGAGAAGCTCTATGTTTCCCACCCACGGGCGGGGGGTTCAGTGCAACCGTGCCAACATGGTAACTCCTTGGGAGGCTGGTGAGATGGTGGCAGGCAACACTGCCGGGGCCATGGCAGAATGTGCCCCCACCTTCCACCCCCATGGCAGAAGCCCCCCGCCCCACTCGCCTTCCCGCCTCCTCTGCGCAGCCAGGCAGGCCCTGCGTCACAGGGCTGGAGGGGGCCGCAGAGATCACGTGGTCCAACCCCACAGCGCACTGCAGGCTGGTCTGGCGAGATCCCCACCTCGGCCCCCTTGTCCTTCCCCAGCTCCTCCAGCCTTGCCCACGTGGGACCCCTTCCACACGTCCACGCCCCTCCCGGCCGTGGATGCATTGCAAGGAGGTCTGGCTGGCTGGCATGGGACCCAGAATCAGGGATCTGATGTCAGCAGCGTGAGCATCTGGCTCCCTGAAGGGGATCCAGGAATCCCAGGAGCTGCTCAAGCGCCTTCGCGCCGGGACAGCTCCCTCTCCCCGTGACGCCGCAGGGCTTCCCCGAGCACCGAAGATGCCGCGAAGGAGCCGCGCTGCACCGCCCGCCCGCTCAGTCGGCGTGGCCGGCCGGCCGGCCTGTGGGCCAGGGGCCTTCCTTGCCACGAGAGTTCTCGGGAGGCCTTTGGCGCAGGCGCCTGCGGCCTCCTTGCCCACGGGCCGCCTCGGGCCGCCTCCTCGAGCCGTCCGGAGCGTTACCTCCAGGATCAGTTCCTCCAGCTCAAACTGCTTCTGCGAAGCCTTGTCCTCCCCCACCGGCTCGTGGTAGAGCAGCGCCAGGATGTCGTACTTCTTCAAGACGGCCTTGTAGTTCTTGGCGTTGATGTCCACCACCCGGTCGATGCCGTCGTACGCGGGGAAATCCAGCCCTTCCTCGCCCCTGGCCACGGGGCTGACCACGGCCAGCAGCAGCGCGGCCAGCGCCAGCCCAAGCCGCTTCATCTTGGTCCGGAGGGTGGCCCCTTCGGAGAGGATGCCCAGAACCGACGGAGAGGGGGAGGGAGAGAGAGAGGTGGGGAGGTGCCGCAGCAGCTCTTGGGCAATGGTCCTGAGTCCTTCCCCTTCCCTGGCAGCGGAAAGACAATCTGGGCCCCCGAGATGGAAGGAGAGGCGTCCCGCGGCAGGCCGCCCCTTGCTCCGCGTCTTCCTTCCTTCGTTCTGCCCTGTCCTGCCCTGCCCTGCCCTGCCCTCCCCTCCCTCTCTCCTGCCTCGCCCGCTCCCTGCCTCCCTTTAAGGTGGCTGGCAAGGCAGGGGACCCGCGTGGGCACCTGGGCTCTTTGCTGACACAGGGAGGCGGCCCAGGGACGTGGCAGAGGGGGCCCTGCGGCAGGGCGGTGACAGCCTCTTGGAGGGGTGAGCAGCTTCGAAAGCAAAGGCACAGAGTGGCTGGCAGCCCATAAAAGACCCTCGAGGGGGAGGGCGCTGCGGCCGGAGGGCTGTCTTATCCTGAAGCATTTGGCAGTGCCCCCGGCACCCCACCCCTTTGCTCCCTGCCTATATATGTACATGGGCAACGTATGGCCCACGTGCCAGCCAGCTCCTTGGCTTGGGCACAGGCCAGGCCAGCGCCTTGGGGGCCCTCGGAAGAGCCCCCTCATGCAGCAGGGAAGGGAAGGGGGTCCCTGGGGCTCAGCTCCCCCTTCCCCCCATCTTCTCCACTTGGGCCAGGCCCCCGGGTCTCCTGGCCTAACCGTGATGGCATTTTCTTATTGCCCTATTAAGGGAGGGCGGGGGAGGCAAAAGAGGTCTGTGAGGCCAGCAGAAAGGAGGGTGGTTGGAGCGAAGGAGGGAGGCTAAAAATAAGGCAAGAGGGAACTCAAGACCGACTTCTGCGGAGGGCAGGGTAATTAGAGAGGGCTGGCCGGGCGGGGAGGCACTGGCGGCCCAGCTGGTGGGTGCCTGGGCCGCTTGAGCGACATGGGTGTCAGAGCAGCGTGCGCATCTGCCAGGCTTGGAGGACGGCCTCCGTGGGCCGCGTGGCTGCTCCAGCATCTGCCCCGCGCGTCGCTCCTGCCAGCAGCGGCACCCTGGAGGCAGCGGGGCGGCGGCTTGCTGCCAGGCTCTCTCCACGAGAGCGTCTCGGCCAGCAGCGCAGGGGGCCCTGGCCCGCTGGAGAGGCTCTTCTGCACCCCTCGCTCGCGTCAGGGGCACTGTGTGGACACCATCCAGGAGGAGCACGGCCAGGCAGTGTGCAGCCCTCCAGACGGTGCTGGACCCCAGCTCCCATCCGCCCTTGCCACTGGTCAGCATGGCTGGCGATTATGGGAGTTGCAGTTGGCTGGCCACTTACGGGCGGCCAAAGAAGAGGAAATGCACCCGTGGGAAAGAGGGCAGCGATTCGCATGAACTGCTGCTCTACATGTATAGGTACACATTTAGAAATAATTATCGAACTTTAAATAGAAGGACAGTACCTCTCACCCTAGTGTGGAAGTCTGCGAGCAGGTGACCTGTCCAGGTGCGGAGAACTGGTGATGGGCCACAGTCCTGAGGGTTCTTTATCTTTATACTGGACTTGGACTGAGCAGCCCTTCAAACAGAGGATGGTCCTCTCTAAGACCACAGCTTAGACCACAACAACAGCTGGAGGGCCACAAGTTGCCCGCCCCTGACAGCAACCGGGGGGGAACCCCGAGCTGCCTTGGCGGAAGCCATTCTGTGCTCAGGTCTGTA
Organism: Heloderma suspectum; assembly: GCF_057233095.1. NCBI lineage: Eukaryota > Metazoa > Chordata > Lepidosauria > Squamata > Helodermatidae > Heloderma > Heloderma suspectum. The sequence continues at coordinate 22,453,857 of NC_139474.1, read as the reverse complement.
TGGGAAAGGAGGACCAGGCCTTCACGAGGTCCAGCCACTTGGCTCAGAGTCTCGCAGTTCCTACACGGCACTGTAAGGGGCCAGCAATCGGGGCGCGCCAGTGTCCCAGTGTTCCCGCGCCAACCTCCGAGGAGAAGGGATGGGCCTTGCTGGAATCACTTTGCTGGTGCCGTCTGCACTGCCCTTCAGGAGGAAGCCCTGGAGTGGACCTGGCTGACTTGCAGAGCTTTGGGACAGAACCCCTTTAACGTATTGCACAGCAATTTATATACCCTGGTTTTTAGTTTTTTATGAATTATATTTATATCTTGGTTTCCAGCCAAGACTCGCTCCCTTTATACCACTATAAAACACAGACTCTTGTCTAAAAGCCATCTGACTGAAAGTAAAACCAATAAAGGACTCCCCCCCACCCCCCACCCAGGTCCGGTTGGGACCACAGGATGGGAAAGGAGCTGTGCATTTTGTCTATGGGGTAGATAAAGACTGTCTTTGGTTAGTGCCTGAAATCACGGCGCTCAGGGCTGCTGTGCCCCTGGGGGTGGCTGTGCCCCTGAGCCCCTGATTATGTTTCTCTTTGGCCTGTTCTTGAGGGAGCGGAGGGCAACATGGCTCTCCCCCTCCCACGTCTGGAAAGCCCCAGCTTGGGCAAGGCTGGCTTATATATCCTGCAGGAAGGGGTGGCTCAGCTGGCTGGAACCCAGGAGCACGCCTCTTTGGAATAAGGCCACGCTGCAACATTTTATCGGAGCCAGGTCCTGCTGGTTCTGACCTCACCTTGAACATTTCTCAGATGACAACGGGGCCTCCTTGCAACAGCCACATCCCCCCCCCCAAGGATCACTTTGGGGGTCCCAGTCTCTCCATGATTACGCATTGGTGACTGCCCTGTATTCCCTTACACTGGAGCGTCCGATGGCCCTCCACAGGTTGAAAAGTCAAGAGGGGGTTTGGATGTTAAGGGAAAGGGACATAAATTGTCCTGCAATCAGTCATCAACAGTTTCAAACAGAGCCGCCCTGTGAGAAAACCATGGCCTTGGAGTTCCTGCCTGCACATTTTCCTGCATTTGCCCAAGGCAACGCCCCCTCTCCCCCTACTCAGGGATTGAATTCCCCAGAGGGTGGGTGGGGAAGGGGCTGCATGCTGGCCATGCCACCGACTCACACTGACAGCATTTGAACTGGGCATCCCCAACAGGGACACACTGGGGGCCAGGAGGGACAAGACTGACCCCCGACCAGAAGAGAAGGGCTGTGCAGCCAGGCAAAGATGCCCAGAGCACAACATGACCAGCAGACGTGTGGGAGACACAGCCACTGAGCCACACTCGAGGTTTTGCTCTTGATATACCAAGCCCTAAATGACTTGGGACCAAGATACTGAGCTGACCATGTTCTCCTATCAATATCTAGTCGACCTCTGAGATCTTCTGAGGAAGCTTCATTGGCTGTTCTGTGGCAAATGGAACATGGCCAGGTAGGGGCACATAATCAGGGCCTTCTCAGTGGTGACACCCACCCTTTGGAACACTCTCCACCTGTGGTTCAAGAGGCAGAAACAGTGGTGACCTTCAAAGCCCCTTAAAAACACCCTTGCTCACACAGGGCTTTCCCTGACGGCCCTGTTTTAGTGTTATGGTGTTGTAATGCTTTTAAAATATTTTATTCTTGTTTTTATATTCTTATGTTGTATTTTTAATGTGAACTACGTAGGGATTTTAGTATATTGATATACAAGTATTACAAATAAATGAAGCCATTTGGATTTTCTGCTTCCAGTGCCCAAGGGTCACTCCAAAGCCTTTTCTGAGCAGATTTTGTTTCTGGAGGTGCAGCCTGGAGCAGATTGCTGGGCGCAACGTCTAAAATGGGCAGAGGAGAATATGTGGGTGGTGCCACCAGGTAGGGTCAGGTGGTTTGGCCACCTGGAATTTTGAGGGTGGGGACCACCAAATGTCCACGGAAGCTGTTTATTCACATGGCCGCTTTCCCCCGCTCTGTCATCAAATGAAAATGTCCATTTGCCACATACACAAATGTTGCCCATTCCTTCTGCTTCAACAGGGGGTGGTGCTGAGAGTGGGAAATTAATCTCTCTCTGCCCTGGCCTCCCCGCCGCCTCCACAGCTGCCCTCTGCCCCCCTCCAGTCTCCGAGACTGAAGCAGGCATGTCAGCAGATGCCAAAGTAACTGGATCTCCCTGCCTACAGATTACATGGCAAGGGCCACCTCCATCTCCTCCCCAAGAAATTCCAGTCCGAACTGATGAGGGAGGCCAGGAGCCTGCCAGTGGGATGAGGCAGGAGAGGAGGAAAGGATGAATTCCACGCACGCGCGCACGCGCGCACACACACACACACACACACACACACACAATAAAGTGGATACACAGTGGATAAAGTAGCAGTTACAGGAACTCTGGGGGAAAGCGACCATGTTGCACTTGAGTTCTTGGTTCTAAGGGAAGCAAAAGCCGAGTGTAGTCAAACGCGTACCCTGGATTTTAGGAAAGCTGATTTTAATCAACTCAGGACAATGATCAGTAAGGTCCCATGGCAAGCGACGATAACGAGAAATGGAGTCCAAGATGGGTGGGAGCTTTTAAAAAAGGAAATGCTCAAGGCACAATTACAAACAATCCAACAAGAAGAAAAGGTGGAAGACAACAGAAGAAGCCAATGTGGCTTCACAAAACGCTTAGGAATGACCTGAAAACAAAAAAGGACACATATAGGAAGTGGAAGGAAGGCCAAGCAACAAAGGAAGAGTACAGGCAGGTAGCACAGAATTGCAGGGATGGCGTCAGGAAGGCTAAAGCTGAGAACGAGCTGAGCTTAGCGAGGGACGCTAAATGCAACAAAAAGGCTTTCTTCAGCTATGTGCATAGTAAAAGGCAGAGGAAAGAAATGGTTGTTCAGCTATTAAGTAAGGATGGCAAAACGATAAGAGATGACAAGGAAAAGGCAGAGGTGCTCAATTCCTACTTTGGCTCAGTCTTCTCCCAAAAGAGGGTCTATGACCCCCCTGGCAAAGGCGAAGTGCAGGCTGAAGGGGCAGGATTGCAGCTTGAGATCGATAGGCATACGGTCAAGGAACACCTAATGACTTTGAATGAGTTCAAATCTCCAGGGCCAGATGAGCTGCACCCTAGAGTAATGAAGGAACTGGCAGAAGAGCTCCCAGAACCGCTGTCTATTCTCGTTGAGAAATCATGGAGGACGGGGGAAGTTCCAGATGACTGGAGGAGGGCGAATGTTGTCCCTATCTTCAAAAAGGGTAAAAAGGAGGAACTTGGGAACTACAGACCAGTCAGTCTAACATCAATCCCTGGGAAAATTCTGGAGCAGATGATAAGGCAATCAGTCTGTAAGTACCTTGAAAACAATGCCGTGATTACTTGAAGCCAACATGGATTTGTCAAAAACAAGTCCTTCCAGACAAATCTCATCTCATTTTTTGATCAAGTAACCTCCCTTGTGGGAATGCTGTAGACATCATATACCTCGACTTCAGCAAAGCTTTCGACAAAATGCCCCATGATATCCTGATGAGCAAACGAGCTCAAAGTGGGCTAGAGGAAACAACGATCTGGTGGATCCACAGTTGGCTACAGAATCGGACTCAAAGAGTGCTGATCAATGGGACCTTCTCCAACTGGGGAGAGGGAACGAGTGGGGTACCGCAGGGCTCAGTCCTGGGCCCAGTGCTCTTCAACATTTTTATTAATGACTTGGAGAGGGGGTGCAGGGAATGCTGATCAGATTTGCAGATGACACAAAATTGGGCGGGATAGCTAATACTTTGGAAGACAGAAACAAAATTCAAAGCGATCTGGATACACTGGAGCACTGGGCAGAAAACAATAGAATGACATTTAATAGGGATAAATTCCAAGTTCTGCACCTAGGAAAAAGAAACCAAATGCAGTTACAAGATGGGGGATACGTGGCTCAACAACACGACAAGTGAGAAGGATCTTGGAATTGTTGTCGATCACAAGCTGAATATGAGCCAACAATGCGATGTGGCTGCAAAAAAGGCCAATGCTATTTTGGGCTGCATTAATAGAAGCATAGCTTCCAAATCCCGGGAAGTACTAGTTCCCCTCTACTCAGCACTGGTTTGGCCTCATCTGGAGTACTGTGTCCAGTTCTGGGCACCACACGTTAAGAAGGATGCAGACAAGCTGGAGAGGGTTCAGAGGAGGGCGACGAAGATGTTCAGGGGACTGGAAACGAAGCCCTATGAGGAGAGACTGAAAGAACTGGGCATGTTTAGCCTTGAGAAGAGAAGACTGAGGGGAGATAGGATTCTTTCAAGGACTCTTCAAGTCCTTGAAAGGTTGTCCCAGAGCGGAAGGCCAGGATCTCTTCTCGATCATCCCAGAGTGCAGGACACGGAATCATGGGCTCAAGTGACAAGAATCCAGATTCCGGCTGAACGTCAGGAGAAACGTACATATGATGGAGCTTTTGGGTACCCAGCTTAAATGTGGAGCAATAGGCAATTGTAAACAGGCAGACCGTGAAATCCCTTAAATTCATGGGCACAACATGATCATCAGTTTTGTAGTACCTGTTTGTTCTGCGCAAAGTGGCAACCTGATATCCTGCTGCGAGGCCCAGTTGCCCAAGCCTGCCGGTGGCTTTGGCTTTTCAGGGACTCCCAGCCACGTGCATTTGACACAGAGCAGGTGCTGGCGTGACATCAAGGCCCTGCAGGCAGGAGGAGCAATGGCCCGGCGCAAAGACCAAGAGCCCCCATAGATCACAGGTTCAAAGACAGGGCCTCCACAGCCTCTCGCTCCCTCTTTTTTGTGGCAACCATCATGGCTGGCTGTTGGGCTGGGGAAGCCGAGCAATGCTTTGATGGCGCCATAGGTGGCCAGGAGGGACCACCTGCTGGAGGGCTCCCCAGCCCACCTCCCACCCATGGGTGTCGCTTTTGTTGAAATGGTAGGTTATCACTGCCCGCCTCTGCTGTCTCCCAAGGGGCTCAGGTTTTGGCCACGTGCAAACGTGGTTTGAAACGCAGATGATTAACCAGCTGAGCGAAATATCACTTCACTGGCTTGGCAACCCAGCTGTGGTGGCTGGGACGGCACAGGAACAACTTGCAGGGAAGGGCGACCCAAAGGATGCAGGGCTGGAGTGACTCCCTGGTGCGGAAAGGAAGATCGCCATGTTTGGGCCTTTTGAGCTTAGGAAACAGGTGAGTCGCGGGTGTGTGGGCGTGGAGGAGAGAGGTATATCAAGTTATGCATGGTGGGCATTTCTCTCCCTCTCTCACAACACTTGCGCCCAGGGCTCATCCCATGAAGAGGATTGGTGGGAGGTTCAGCATACTGTCGCACTGCGGAATCCATGACCACAAGATGTAAGGATGGCCACCAACTTGGAGAGATGAACTGGGTATGTTTAGCCTTGCGAAGAGAAGACTGAGGGGAGATATGATAGCGCTCTTCAAGAACTTGAAAGGTTGTCCCAGAGAAGAAGGCCAGGATCTCTTCTCCATCATCCCAGAGTGCAGGACACGGAATCATGGGCTCAAGCGACAGGAAGCCAGATTCCGGCTGAACATCAGGAGAAACTTCCTGGCTGTTGGAGCAATACGACAATGGAGCCAATTACCTGGGGAGGCGGTGGGCTCTCCCAGACTGGAGGCGTTCAAGGTGAGGCTGGACAGCCATCTGTCAGGGATGCTCTGACTTGGATTCCTGCACTGAGCAGGGGTTTGGACTCGATGGCCTTGTAGGCCCCTTCCAACCCCACTATTCTATGATGCTATGATTCTATGATTCTATGAGATGCCATCTGGGGACAATGGGAGTTGTAGTTCAGCACATCTGGAGGGCAGCTGGTGCAGGAAGGCTCTTGACATGAGGCGGGGTGTGGAGAACGTGTGCCAGCAGAACTTGGTCCCTGCTGCCCTGACTCGAGGCCTTGTGGCTCCCATGGAACCCGGGGGGGGGGGGCAAGGGATTCAGGGCAGACAGAAGGGAGCCCTTCTTCAGCCAGCTCTGAGCCATGCATGAGGACATCAGTCCCAGGGTTGAATCCAGCCCTCTGCCATGAACTCCTGGGGCCCCGAAGCACGCTACCCTCTCCCAGCCTCAGCACCCCCCATGTGCAACATGGGGAGGGGGCTATCCCAACACCAACTAACCTTACAGGGATGTTGTAAGTGGGATCCACTTTGAAAGCACAATGCAAAATGTTAAGTGCTGTTTATGGATTTTGCTGCCGGCAAATGCCGTTTGCTCAGATGGGGATTAGAGAAATCCACGGAGGAGGAGAGCTCTATTGCCAACTATTAGCCATGACATCTAAATAGAACCTCCATGTTCAAAGGCAGTTTACCATGATTTATTTTCTGTATTTTCAGATCATTATTGTCTCTCGAAGCGGCCACCCTTGAAAGGGTACCCCATCATGGAGGGGGGAAGGGGCTGTTGCCTTGAGAGCCAACTCAATTCAGGTGCCCTGAAAGCCTCTCTGGGAAGCAGGATGATGCTGGCCTCCGCAGATGAATGTTTTGGACCGATCCATCTGAGGGCTCCTCTTATGTCCTTCTCCTGTGATGATGCCTGTGTTATCTCACCAGTTCAGAGAAGGGAACGGCGGGGCGGGGCGGGGGCTTGGATGTTTCTGCCTTCAGCTCCTTGAAGCAAAGGTGGGAGTTAGAACGAGGTGAATCGATAAATGCTCCCTGGCCCTCGTGCAGCTTCCAGCACCCACCTGGGGGCGCCTCCTTATAGCCCCCCCTTCATCAATGTCCCCCGCCGGCAGTGCCGGGGCTGGTTTCAAATGACCTCGAGTTTGTGCATCCTTATTTTTAACCCCAGGTGGATATTTAAGCCCCCCTCGAGCAAACGAAACCCGAGCACCCCCTCTGCCCATCCGGCTGCTTCGCCTTTCTCCGCCGCTCCCCCTCATGCTCTATTTTGGGTTCACTCAAGTCAGCACCTCCTGGACTCCTGGCAGGCCGGGCCCCCCGCGGCCTCCCCGACATATGGCACATTTTGTACCCGAAGTGGGGTTTTGTGTGTGTGTGGGGAGGGGCTTGGGGGAGTGGGATGTGCAGCTCCCCTCAGTGTGTGTGTGTGGGGGGGTTCTCTTCTCTGGGTTTGGCTATCCCAGCCAAGTCACATGGGCCCATCAGAACCCAGGCATCCTGGCACCTGAGCTCAGCCCAAAGCCAGCAAAGGGAGATATACCCCAAAGGATGCTAAGACACTGAAGCGAGAGGAAAGAAAAACAAAGGAACTGAGCAGCCTTTCCACAACCCCAAGACCCTGAGATGAACCTCACTTTCTGCTTGACTTCTCCCTGCGACGGCTTTTCTTTTTGAAATGGACACACACAAGATGTTTAGGGTGCACCCCTAAAATGGTGAGGTGTGAATGCAGCCAAGACACGTTTGCAAACATGCACCCCTCCAAGCACGGAACGCTGGGGACCAGGCAAGGGAGGGGGGGCTGATCGCCTCCTGCCTTCACTGTGCTGAGCATCTGGCCAGCCGGCTGGCCAGTCACCACTGGAAGCTGTACGCTGGGCCAGATGTACCTTTTTGGCCCTATCCCGCAAGATACTTCTATCATCTAGGCATCATATGCATTTCCCATAATGCTGAGCTGAAAATGCTGCCCTGTTCCCATGCCACAAAAGCAGGCTGCATTTCAACAATTCCTTTGTGGTGTATGCGAGAAATTCTAAAAAATACATGGCTGGAGGATTTATTCAGAGAAATGGTGGTGGTGGCAGCGTCCTGCTTTCTCCTTTTTAAACGCGATTGCTCTGCCACATAATGATGGAACTGCAATTGGCAGCACGCAGACTGCATGTCCACCCACAAGACCCCCAATGTGGCATTCTGCCAGAGACATTGTTGGGGGGGGAAGAGGGTGGCACTCCTTGGTCCATGGGGTTGCCCCTTCCCCCCCACAATGACCCTGGCACAATGCTACTTTATGATATTCTGCAGCTGTCCCCAACTTGGTGCCCTTGAGGTGTGTTGGGCTACAGCTCCCAGCATCCCCAGGAAACATGACTGGCTTGGGCATGCTGGGAGCTGTAATCCACCACAGGCTGGGGAAGAGTGAAGTGCCATCTTTTCAAGGGAGGCATTGTGGGGGCAAAGGGCTGCTGATGCACCACTGCTTGGCAGACCCTTCTCGGTGGTGGCATCCTAACTGAAACTCCCAGTAGAGACTGGGCTGTCCGCCATCCTGTTGTCATTCAGGTCCCAGTTAAAGATGTACTTATTTGTACACATTTCTGGGGTACAGGCAAGTCTTTTATCTGTTTTTGGTGTTGCAGTGATGGTTTTACTACATTTTATTGTGTACTTGTAATTTTAGATCATATATGATTTTAACAGTGTTCATGTGTTGAATTATTTTTATATGGCTTGTTAGCTTCTCTGGACTCCTTGTGAGGAAGTGGGGGGGGTGCACAGAAATAAATAAACAGATAGATAATTGAAAATAAACTCCACCATCACCTGAAGTGGTGGGAAAATCTTATTTTTAAAAAAAGAGAACCCGGGAAAAGCTGCTTCCTCTTGTCCATCTCTGAGAAAGTTTAGATGTTCTTCATTATTATTATTTATTAAATTATTTATTAAATTTATTAATCGCCTATCTGGCTGGTCACCCAGCCACTCTGGGCGATGTACAGCATTTAATAAAACAGCTTAAAACAATAAAATTCTACAATAAAAACATTTTCTACAATACCCTTTGTTCAGTCGTTCAGTCGTGTCCGACTCTTCGTGACCCCACGGACCATAGCACGCCAGGCCTTCCTGTCCCGCGTTCTCTCCCGGAGCGTGCTCAAGTTCATATTCATTGCATCCGTGATGCTATCTAGCCATCTCATCCTCTGCCGTCCCCTTCTCCTTTTGCCTTCAATCTTTCCCAGCATCAGGGTCTTTTCCAGAGAGTTTTCTCTTCGCATTAGGTGGCCAAAATATTTCAGCTTCAGCTTCAGTATCTGTCCTTCCAATGAGCAGTCAGGGTTGATTTCCTTTAGGATTGACTGATTTGACCTCCTTGCAGTCCAGGGGACTCGTAAGAGTCTTCTCCAGCACCACAGTTCGAAAGCATCAATTCTTTGGCGCTCAGCCTTCCTTATAGTCCAGCTCTCACAGCCATACGTTGCTGCTAGAAAAACCATAGCTTTGATTAGACGGACCTTTGTCGGCAAGGTGATGTCTCTGCTTCTTACTATGCTGTCTAGGTTTGCCAAAGCTTTCCTCCCAAGGAGCAAGCGTCTTTTAATTTCATGGCTACAGTCGCCATCTGCGGTGATCTTGGAGCCCAAGAAAGTAAAATCTGTCACTGCTTCCATTTCTTCCCCTTCTATATGCCAGGAAGTGATGGGGCCAGATGCCATGATCTTAGTTTTTTTAATGTTGAGTTTCAAACCAGCTTTTGCACTCTCCTCTTTCACCCTCAACAAGAGGCTCTTTAGATCCTCTTTGCTTTCTGCCATTAGGGTGGTATCGTCTGCGTATCGGAGGTTGTTGATAATTCTGCCGGCAATCTTAATTCCGACCTGTGATTCATCCAACCCGGCGTTTCTCATGATGTACTCTGCATATAAGTTAAATAAGCAGGGCGACAATATGCAGCCTTGTCGTACTCCTTTCCCAGTTTTGAACCACTCGGTTGTTCCATGTCCGGTTCTTACTGTTGCTTCTTGACCCTCGTACAGGTTTCTCAGGAGACAGGTAAGGTGGTCTGGTACTCCCATCACTTTAAGAATTTGCCACAGTTTGTTGTGATCCACACAATCAAAGGCTTTAGCGTAGTCAATGAAGCGGAAATAGACGTTTTTCTGGAATTCTCTTGCTTTCTCCATGATGCAGCGAACATTGGCGATTTGATCTCTAGTTCCTCTGCCTCTTCGAAACCCAGCTTGTACTTCCGGTAGTTCTCGGTTCGCATACTGCTGAAGCCTAGCTTGTAGGATTTTGAGCATCACCTTGCTGGCATGTGAAATGAGCGCAATTGTGCGGTAGTTTGAACACTCTTTGGCGTTGCCCTTCTTTGGAATTGGAATGTAAACTGACCTTTTCCAGTCTTGCGGCCATTGTTGAGTGTTCCAAATTGGCATATTGAATGCAGCACTTTAACAGCATCATCTTTTAGGATTTTAAATAGCTCGGCTGGAATACTGTCATCTCGGCTAGCTTTGTTGTTACTAATGCTTCCTAAGGCCCACTTGACTTCACTCTCGAGGATGTCCGGCTCAAGTTCAGTGACCGCACTATCATGGCTAACAGGGACATTCAGATCTTTCCTGTACAGTTCTTCTGTGTATTCTTTCCACCTCTTCTTAATCTCATCTGCTTCTGTTAGGTCCCTGCCTTCTTTGTCCTTTATCATGCCCGTCTTTGCACAAAACGTTCCCTTGAGATCTCCAATTTTTTTGAAGAGATCTCTAGTCTTTCCCATTCTGTTGTTTTCCTCGATTTCTTTGCATTGTTCATTGAAGAAGGCCTTCTTGTCTCTCCTTGCTATTCTCTGGAACTCTGCATTCAGTTGGATATATCTTCCCCTCTCTCCCTTGCTTTTCGCTTCCCTTCTTTCGTCAGCTACTTGTAAAGCTTCATCAGACAGCCACTTTGCTTTCTTGCATTTCTTTTTCTTTGGGATGGATTTCGTTGCTGCCTCCTGAACAATGTTACGGACCTCCGTCCATAGTTCCTCAGGCACTCTGTCTATCAGGTCTAATCCCTGAAATCTATTCCTCACCTCCACTGTATATTCATAAGGGATATGATTTAGGTCATACCTGAATGGTTTAGTGGTTTTCCCTACGTTCTTCAATTTTAGCCGAAATTTTGCAACAAGAAGCTCATGATCTGACCCACAGTCAGCTCCAGGTCTTGTTTTTACTGACTGTATACAGCTTCTCCATCTTTGGCTGCAAAGGACATAATCAATCTGATTTCGATATTGACCATCTGGTGATGTCCATGTGTAGAGTCGTCTCTTGTGCTGTTGGAAAAGAGTGTTTGCTATGATCAGCGTGTTCTCTTGGCAAAACTCTATTAGCTTTTGTCCTGCTTCATTTTGTACACCAAGGCCATGCCTGCCTGTTTTCCCGGTGATTTCTTGACTTCCTACTTTAGCATTCCAATCCCCTATGATGAAGAGGACATCTTTTTTTGGTGTTAGTTCTAGAAGGTGTTGTAGGTCTTCATAGAACCGATCAACCTCAGCTTCTTCGGCATCAGTGGTTGGGGCATAGACTTGAATTACTGTGATGTTGAATGGTTTGCCTTGGATTCGTACTGAGATCATTCTATTGTTTTTAAGATTGTACCCCAGTACTGCTTTTCCCACCCTTTGGTTGACTATGAGTGCTACTCCATTTCTTCTAAGGGATTCTTGCCCACAGTAGTAGATATGATGGTCACCTGAATTAAATTCGCCCATGCCTGTCCAATTTAATTTGCTAATTCCCAAGATGTCGATGTTCAATCTTGCCATCTCATGTTTGACCACCTCCAGCTTACCTTGATTCATTGATCTGACATTCCAGGTTCCTAAACAATATTGTTCTTTACAGCATCGGATTTTCTTTTCACCACCAGACACATCCACAGCTGAGTGTCCTTTCGGCTTTGGCCCAGGCACTTCACTCTTTCCGGCGCTACTTGGAAATACCCTCTGCTCTTCCCCAGTAGCATATTGGACACCTTCCGACCTGAGGGGCTCATCTTCCGGCATCATCTCTTTTCGCCTTGTGATACGTTCCATGGGGTTTTCTTGGCAAGAATACTGGAGTGGGTTGCCATTTCCTTCTCCAGTGGACCACATTTTGTCAGAACTCTCCGCCATGACCTGTCCGTCTTGGGTGGCCCTGAACGGCATAGCTTATGGCTTCACTGAGTTACGCAAGCCCCTTCGCCACAACAAGGCAGTGATCCATGAAGGGGAATACCCTAACCCACAATACCCTAACCCACCCCAAATGCCTGCCTGAACAACCACGTTTTTAATGCACGGTGGAAGCTCATTAAAGAGGGGGGCATGGCAGAGTTCCCTAGGGAGGGAGTTCCACAGAGTGGGGGCCACCCCACCAACCCCAGTTTCTTTTTTCTTTCTCCCTTTGGTCCTTTCTCCATTTGCTGAAGAAAAAGCTGCTGACAAAAGTTTAATCTCAGCTCTCATTCGTCATCTGTTTTTTTTATCCTGCGTTAGCCTTCATGCTGTGGCAGTTCCAGATTTTTTAGCGGCTCTGTGCCAAATATTTCTCCCCTTTTTTTTTTTAACCATTCTTATTTGATTTGATAGAAATTGCTTTCAAAAGGAAATGGAAAGGAAAATAAATTTTGGAGAGTTTCTCATGGGTTGGGTTCAGGGTTCTTGTGCTTACCTTACTTAGGAGGTGGCCAAGGAGTGTGCCCAAGTGTCCTGTCTTTCATTGTACAATCACCTCTGTGGCAGCCTGTAGCTGCCTCAGCTTCCCACACGTCAGTTAAAGCCCAGGGAAGACATCATAAAATCATTCCTCCCATTGGGCTTCTTCAGATCAGGAAGTGCGGGCAGCCTAGGGGGCTGTAGAGCAATTGGGAGATGTGTAATAGAAAGAACACATGCACATGCAGCACCCTTGACCATATCACAGTGATTAGGTAAGCTCAAAAACACCATGAAATTATAAAATGCGCTGAGAATGATGGAGAAAAAAGGAAGTGCCAACACTTATAGTGGGAGCAGAAAGAACAACAAACCCTTAGGAAAACAAGGAAAGAAACTGTGCTACAGCCCCTGCCAGTTGTGAGTCCCATTTATGAGAAACTGTTGGAGAATTTCTCCTACCCTTGGGAAGATTTGGTGAAATTGTCCCCCCAGTTTCTCTGCCCACAAACACTCTGAAGAATTTTTGGAGGCCATCTGCACAGAGCTCTATTTTTTAGAGCCCTTGGGCAAGGCACACACAGTGGGGCTCCTCAGGGAGTCCACCTCCTCACCGCCCTGGTCACCAGCTGCTCTCCCTCCTCCTCCTCCTCTTTCTCCTCCTTGCTCCCACTTGCTTGCTTGGCAGGCAGGGAGCCCAGGAGCAAGGCGGCCGTGGCTTCTGCTGCTCCTCCTTCTCACCACCTCCATTGCCTAGGCCAGGGCGAGAGGCAGGTGAACAAGCCAGTTACAAGGGAGGAAGCTTTTCCCTCACTCCAAACTGGCTTTCTGACATTGCCATGTGGCCTGCTCAGGCTGGCCAGGCCATGCATGGCCAGCTGGGGCATGGTGGGAGTTGCAGGTGGGAGTTGCTGTCCCACACATCTGGACGGTGCCAGCTGCAGGAGGCTGTGTTTGGAGGAAGGAGTTGGTGGAACCCCAAAGCCACAGGGGCCTCCCCGGTTGCCTGCTCCATCCTCTCCCTTTGATGCAACATTTTGGTGGATGTTTTGCTTCAACTCTGTCCACCTTTGCTCCTGGACACACTGTCCTGCTGCTCCTAGCCACACCAGCCTCTGAACTAGCCACTGGCTTCTCCATGCTCCCTCCATTCTCCTGCTTGTTACTACCCTGGTGAGTGAAGCCCCCCAGATATTAGTGAGGCAACACCTGTGCGCCCTCACAGTGTGTACAAATATATGCCTGTCATTCTTGATTTATAACCTCTTTTGCGAGGTGCTCTCAGGATGCAAGTAACAGAAGTCGTTTTGAACTGCAGCCTTTCCACATTCCTCCTCTGATGCTGCTGGACTCTGCATTTCCTTTTTCCATTGTGTGGTTAAGCGGGCGACGTGCTCCGTCACACAAGTAGATGGGTTTCAGCTGGGCAGGAACAAAGGCTGGGGTTCAAATTAAACTCCTTGGAGTTGGATGGTGCTTTGTGCACCACATATCCTATGGGCAGAGTGACATGTCGTGTAGAATCTAATCCGCCAAACATGTTACTAGCCCTCATTGTTGCGGGTGATCTCTTGGAAGGGTGGTGGTTGCATCACCTGCGTTCTTGGGATTGCTTAGCTGGACTTGCGAGGTTTATTCCTTGCCTCCTTGCTGGACAGCTCCCGGCCTCCACGGGTTGCCTGCACCCTACCCCCTCTCTTGCTGTTCTCTCCTGTGGGCCACGTGGATTGTTCCCCTGTGTCGCTTTCGGGGACCAGATGGAGTTGGCCGGGGGAGGAGGGAGAACACACACCCTTGGCTGGGGAGGGGGGCGGCCAAAAGCCTGAACCCCTGGGTGGTGTTGCTACAGTAGCCTTTAAGGCAAGCTATGCCTTGGGCGGCTATTTTTAGCCCCTGCTGCAGCCCTGGCAGGGACAGCTGCTGTTATTTTAATCAGCGCAAAATGCCGACTCGGGCCTGACAGCGTAAGTGAGCTCTGACGCTATTTCAGCTCTTTCTGCTGATCCAGAGCCTTATTTTTAAACCGCCTGCCCAGCTCCTCTTACTGTCATTCACACTTGGGGCAGTTAAAAGTGACTCCGGGGCAAGGGCGGCAGTGCCCTCGGGCACCTGCTGGGTGGCGGAGCGGCGGGCATCTGCGCTCCCCGGGGCCCTGGGAACGGAAGCCAGCCTGGCAGCACCCGGAGGTGGGATCTTGCTGGGAGTGAGGACGGGCCAGGAAGTGGGGGCGCCCTCCCGCTCTGCGGCCCCAGGCGGGTTTCGGCCTCTTGCTGCCTCCTCTCCAAGGGAGACGGTCTGGGAAGGCTTGCCCCAGGCTCCAGGCTGCCCTGAACCTGCCCCAGAGGCTTGCAGGCACATGGCCCAGGCAGCCCCGGTCCCTTGCCCACCCACACAGCAAGATGCTGAAAACCCCAGTCTGATGCTCACACACAGGAGGAGAAACCAAGAGCCCCCTTTCCTCCAGGACTCTTTTCTGGCCCTTCCGAGTTGCACATTCAAGTGCCCGGCAGCAGCGACGGATCTCCTGTGTACTGATGCACCCTCCACTTAGCGGGGCACTTGGATTCTCGGGCATGTGCAGCCCCCTCCTGCTATCTTCACGCAGCCCCAGTCTTTGCATCTTCCCACAACCTATTGGGCACCCCCCGCCTCTCCATATTGTGCCCCACAAGACAGACGGCCAGGTGCTGACTTTCCCCCTCCCCACACTGCTCAGGTGTGCTGTGACCAGCCCCACGGCCATGCCTGCGATCTCGCCCTCCGTCCTGCACGGAGGATCTCTGCTTCTTAGGAACCAACAGCAAGGCAGCAGTGACAACGGGTTAAATTATGTTTATTGCATCTCTCCAACTACAGAGTTTGGCTACGGGTGGTGCGGGGGCAGCTCCATTGCGGAGGTCCGCTGTGGTTTGCTGGCTTAGTAATACGTCTCCTTCTCCACCCAGCCTGGCAAAGGAAGGGAGATGAGAGAGACTGGTTAGGGGGGCGTGTGCTGCAGAGGGCAGGAAGAGCTTTCTGCAAGCCATCCAGAGAACTGCATGTTACGGGACAGTGTGCAGGCACGGAACATCCATGCCTCCCCACGCCAAGCGGCAGGCATGGCTCCCGTCCTCCAGGCGCAGCTCACAAAGCAGCTGGCCGCGGGACTAAGCAACAGTTGTGTATTTAAAAAAAAAAAAAATGAAGGAACTGCCATTTTTTCAACTTGAGCTGTAGCCCCTCGCAAGGGGGAAGTGTCCACCTGGATTCTGCACCAGATGCAGCCTTTCTTGTTCCTCCCATGCCAGAAAATGGTGGATGTGGCATTTCTAACAGGGTGAGACTCCAAATCCTTGTGTGTGCCACAGCGCAGGCTGGTGTGACACCGCTGTGAGCGCAGTCGGGTTTTTTAAATGCTACTGTTTTGCCACGCTGACTGGAAACACTTTTACTTGGAAGCAGCTCCCCCTGATTTCAGTGGCGCTGGCCTCCAAGGGAGCAAGCTCCGCAGAACAGACTTTTGTGATGGAGGACTTTGTTCAGTTTAAACCAGGGATGCCGAACTGCAGGGCTGTGGGCCAAATCCAGCCTGCCTGGCATCCTCCTCCGGCCCTCTGTGGCTCCCCGGAGGGCCCCTCTGCCTGGTTCCACCCCCTTTCCCCTGACCGCCAACTGTTCGGTGGCTTCCAGGCATTTGCACATCCCCCCCGCCCCCGGTCTACGCAGACGGTACCACCCAAATGGCAGAAAGCGAAGAGGATCTCAAGAGCCTCTTGTTGAGGGTGAAAGTGGAGAGCACAAAAGCTGGTCTGAAACTCAACATTAAAAAAACTAAGATCATGGCATCTGGCCCATCACTTCCTGGCATATGGAAGGGGAAGAAATGGAAGCAGTGACAGATTTTATTTTCTTGGGCTCCAAGATCACCGCAGACGGTGACTGTAGCCATGGAATTAAAAGACGCTTGCTCCTTGGGAGGAAAGCTATGGCCAACCTAGACAGCATAGTAAGAAGCAGAGACATCACCTTGCCGACAAAGGTCCGTCTAATCAAAGCTATGGTTTTCCCAGTAGCAACATATGGCTGTGAGAGCTGGACTATAGGGAAGGCTGAGCGCCGAAGAATCGATGCTTTCGAACTGTGGTGCTGGAGAAGACTCTTATGAGTCCCCTGGACGGCAAGGAGGTCAAATCAGTCAGTCCTAAAGGAAATCAACCCTGACTTCTCATTGGAAGGACAGATACTGAAGCTGAAGCTCAAACATTTTGGCCACCTAATGCGAAGAGAAAACTCCCTGGAAAAGACCTTATGCTGGGAAAGATTGAAGGCAAAAGGAAAAGGGGATGGCAGAGGATGAGATGGCTAGATAGCATCACTGATGCAATGAAAATGAACTTGAGCACGCTCCGAGAGAGAGTGGAGGACAGGAAGGCCTGGCGTGCTCTGGTCCATGGGGTCACGAAGAGTCGGACATGACTGAACGACTGAACAACAACCCCCTGTTCTAGAAGGTGGGAACGCCCCTCTCCCACAGCTGAGGCACGAGGCAAGAGCTCCAAGCTAGAACAGGCTGGTATTTCTGGCCCCGCCCCTTTTGCCTTAGGCCTGCCCTCAACTGGAATGCAGCCCCCAAGAGCTTATCTGAAATGGAATTTGGCCCTCATGCTGAAAGAGTTCAGCACCCGGGTTTCAAGCCCTCAACTGCTGTGGCTGAGCTCAGCTCTAGAATGGGACATTAATCTTTGGCTAGCACAGTAGAGGGGAGAGGGGGCTGTTGCTCGCCAGCCTGGCTTGTTGGTCTCCCAGAGGCACTGTGGGGGGGCCCTGTGTGGGAAGCAGAAGGCTGGCTGGATCCAGCAGCGCTCTTCGCATGTTCATATGGAGGGGAAGTCTACTGCCAGCTTCTCTGTTAGCCATGATAGCTAAGTGGAGCCTCCATGCCCATGAGCTATGCCAGGTCATGGGGTCAGGCAACTGGGGCTGGGGGCTGCTGCTCTCCTGTCCTGCCTTGCCTGTGAGCTTCCTGGGGGGCATCTGGTCAGATGCTGTGGAGTGCCGAATGCTGGACTGGTCTGATCCAGCCTCAGAGCTCTTGTTAGGCTACAGATACATCCACAATGAAGTTTCCGTTCCAGGACCTGCCTCTGACCGCTCACCTCTGACTGGCAAGACGGAGGCTGTGGCCCCCTCGCTGGTCTCCCCTTCCGCCGGGCAGCCAGGCAGAGCTTTGTCCTGGCTGGGCCTCCAGGCCTTTTGCTGGACCGCCTGGGGCTCTCCAGCTTGCTCTGCTTCCGAGCAGGCTCACAGGGGATGCCCCAGGGGGCAGTGGCCACATCGCTGACGGGGGGGCGGGGGTACTCACCGCCAGGGTAGCGACGGAGGAGGAGCTTCCTAACTTCATCGTAGATGAAGATCAGCAGGCTGTATGGGAAGGCGCAGAACCACCAAGTGACCCTGCAAAGCAGCAGGAGGGAGAGGGGGGCTTCAGCGGGGCACAGCGTCCCAAGGAGAGGCTGGGGGGCGGTGGGGAAATAGAGCTGGGGAGGCCATCTCAACGACTTGGATCTGACGGGAATGGGGGCAGGGATGGGGCCAAGTTTGGCCCACCAGGCTGGCCTGGCCACTCCCCCTCCCCAAAGCCCTGCCCTCAGAAGGGAGCGTGACGGAGCCGCGTCTCAGCCGCAGGGCTCTGCCGGCCATCTCTAGCCAGGGGAAGCCGGGCCGAGCAGCGGGGGCTCCCGCACTGAGAAGCCGGCGAGAGGCGCGCCGGTCAGCACCCAGCGGTGCTGGGGGCAGGGCCCCGCCCTGGCGTCATCCGGCCTGCGGGAGGCCTGGGGGCGGCTATCCTGCCCCTGGACCGAGAAAGGTCCCCCCCGGGATCTGGGGGCCAGCGCCGAGGGAAGCGGCCTTGCGGGCTTTCGAGGCGCAGCATGCGTCCGGCAGGGCCATCCAGCGGCTCTGCAGGGGCGGCGCTCCACGGGGCCGCTGATGTGGGGAGGCAGGGAGAGCCAGGAGCGCGGACGTCCCTGCGCGCCGTCCCCGCGCCACCTCCGTGCCGGGGGAGCCCCTCACTTGAGCGGGTACATGCGCAGGGCCACGCCCATCCCCGGGCAGTACGACAGGAAGGCAGCCAGGGCCGTTTCTTCCAGAAGGCCGAAGATCAGGATTTTGTTCCTGGAGGAGAAGGCGGAAAGGGGGTCACGGGGAGGGACTCCAGGCGGAGGCAGGGTGGGGAACGGAGCACTCCCAGCCGCGCGCCCCGGCTCGCTCCTGCCCACGCTGGCCCAGGAGGGCGGCACCCGGGGTGCCCGAGCAGCCCGCGGACGCCCCGTCGCGGCGCCCCCGAGCTGCGCAGCGAGCCAGAGCAGGGGCCCCTCCGCCGCCGTGCACGAAGAGCCTCCCGAAACGCTGACCGGCTGCCTGGCAGGCCAGCCGCTCTTCTCTCCAGCCCGGGGGCAAGCCGGTCAGAGCACGGGGGCAGGTGGGGGCCACCAACACGGACACGGACGCAGCCCTCGGGGAGACGTCCGAGGTGCCACGGTGCCAGCAGCTGATACATGGAAAGAGCGAGGAAAGGCGGGCTTTGGCCCGGCTCTGGCCTTTGGGCTCGGACGCACGGCGTGGGCCGGGCGAAAATCAGGTGACTCATTTAAACCGTCAGCCTGGTCTCCCCATCTCAAGAAGGCTACCCGGGCCTGGAAAAGGGCCACCAAGGCAGTCAAGGGCGGGAGGACTCCTCCGTGAAGAACGAGGGGTGGACCCGGCGCTGCTTAAGTCGGGAAAAAGCACTGACTAAAGGGGGGGGGGATATTATTAGAAGGCTGTAAAACTAGGCGTGGTTTGGAGGAAGTGGATAGAGCAGAAACATCTCTCAGTTCACTGTCTCCCCACTACGGAGAAAACTTCTCCTTCTCTCCCTCTCCCCCCGCTCTCAATATATTAGAATTTGGGACTTGGGGTGACCCACTGAAATGGGGCAGCTGATTCAGGGCTGGCGGCAGAAAGAACGTCTTCCCACAGCACAGCACAGCTTCTGCAGATTTGCAGCCGTGAGCTGTGTGGCCTGGAAAGGGGATTCAGCCAATCCGTGGAGAAGGGCTGCCAACAGCACAGAGCCGTGACAGGGCAACAGAACCGCCCTTTTCAGAGGCACTCTGCCTCTGGGTACCACTTTATGGGGGGCTATCACGGCTGCAGCTTTCAGGGTCTCCCTAGAGGCACCTGCTTGGTATCTGGGAATCAAGATGCTGGGCAGGACAGCCACCGGTTGGTATGATCCGGCTGGGCTCTGTCCTTAGAGTGACAGTGCCCCCCGGTAGGAGGGGATGCCAAAGGCCATCTAGACTGCCTTGTCTCCTGCTGCTGCATCCCTGCCAGGGGCTGGGACTCACTTCATGCCCTGCTGGAAGACAGAGTTCCTTCTGGTCTTGCAGATGATGAGGTCAGCCCACTGCACCACCACAATGCTGGCGAAGAAGGCCGTGTGGCAGGTGAACTCCACCACCTTCCGCTGCTCGTAGGTCTGCAGGAAGGGAAAGCGGGGCGGGGGGGGGGGAGGCACCAGTAGCTGCGCGAACTTCTCGTCTCTTCGCAGGGACAAACCTGCATGGATGTGGAATGGAGGAGCCCTGCGGGCGGATCGGACCGAACCCTGCTGAGTTCAGTCTCCTGCTTCATACTGTGGGTGATTGGCTGCTTTCGGGAAGCCACAGGCCGGCCGCAGACACAGCTGCCCTCTCCTGGCAGGCTGTTTTGGAGGGACCTCTGGGAATCTGCCCACTCCCCTCTTGGAAAAAGAAGTCCTGCTGGATGAGACCCACGGCCCCCTCGGCCAGCATTCTGTTTCCAGCCAGTTGCCCAGAAGCAGGCAGGGGAGGAGACGGCCGCTGTCTTGCTTTTCCCAGCCCAGGGGTGCTGAGCCCCTCCCAGCCCAAGGGCAGAGCCCTGTCGGGCTGCCACAGCCAGCAGCCCCAGCCACACTCACCCATTCCTGGCCGTAGCTGTCCTCCAGGTCATTCTTGGAGCGGTCGTCCCAGTCCAGACGGATCCCCAGCAAGGTGGTGGGGAGGAAGCCGTTTTCGGCCAGAATCACAAAGTAGGTGAAAAAGCCTCCGAGGGCCTGGATCATACCTGGGGAAAGGTGGGAAGAGGGTCAGGCCTCTGCTCCGTGGGCAGCGAGCATGAGAGGACCTTCGGCATGCCCCCGCGGCTTGGGCACACTGGGGAAATGCCCACCCGCGCACGGCCAGCGCACGAGGGAGCGGCATGGGCTCCATGAACATCGGGGACTGCAAACTGGCTCTTCTTTTACAATGACTGTTGCGGCTTAAACAAAAATATTTTGATGCATTTTATCTTTCCTTTTGTTGTAAGTTGTTGACCTGGTTTGTGCGCAACAACAACCCATTGGTTAAAAAACCGATGGGCTGTCATGTGTGAGTGGGAGACAGCGTGGTTCATTGTTCGGTTAACCGATGGGTTGTTTAGCCCCTAAACAACCCAGCGGTCTGGGTTTGCACGTCACACTCCGCAGCCTACGAAGGAGCTGACTGTGGCTTGTGGGGTAAGAGGGGGAGAGGCTTTTAATCCGATGGGTTGTTGTGATGTGTGAACAGGTCCATTGCAATGTGTATGTCACCCTTGGAATTTCAGTTATAGGGCGACTCATAAATAACAATAAAGTAATAATAAAAAATAATTAAAATAAAATAAAAATAATAAGGCTCACAAAGAGGGCTGGGAGGCCGACTCACTCACCAATCTGCCCGTAGGCCATGCTGATGAGACGCTCGTTCACCAGCTTGTCCGTCTTGGGGTTCCGCGGCTGCCTCTTCATTATGTCGCTCTCTGCGGCCTCGTAGGCCAGGGAGATGGCTGGGACCTAAACAAGCAGGAGCAGGATGGGTGCTGAGGGATTGCTTACCCGTCTATACCTTTTTTACCTCCCCCAAGGAAAATAGGCCAGCTCCACCTAGTGTATTTTGAAAATGATGCCCAGGGAGGCAAGTTCACAGGGGAAAACATATCAACCAAAGATCCACGTGGGGTTTCTGGGAAAGACGTTTGAGCAAGACCTCCCCGTACGAAACTGCTCGAGCACTGAGGACAGCTTCAGAGGCTCCACTTTCTGTCCCACTGCTGTTAAAGGTGCAGTTGGGCACGAGAGACGAGGCCCTTTTAGCAGTGACGCTCTCCGGGTGGGGCTGCCGGGTGCCTGCTCTGCTCATGCTCGGTCGATTTCTGAAACGCCTGCCTCCTGGAACAGGCTCAACTCATGTTTGATGGCCTGCTGCTTGTGTTGAGCCGCTCTTTCATCGTTTGGGGGGTGTTTCTTCATCGCGTGCTTAGTCGCTTAACTGACCCATGACATTTCATATACTTTGCTAGCTGCTTTGAATATAAACCCATTAGAAAAACGGGGACTGCTAATGGATGTGACGAACGGAGACAGGCAGGCCTTGCCCCTCACGCCGCGCGGCCGGGCGGCCCTCACCATGTCGGTGCCCAAGTCGATGCACAGGATGGTGACGGTGCCCAGGGGCAGGGGGATGTTGGCGATGATGAAGAGCAGGAAGGGGGTGATCTCCGGGATGTTGCTGGTCAGGGTGTAAGCGATGGATTTCTTCAGGTTGTCAAAGATCAGGCGGCCTGCCAGACAAGGACAAGGGCGGGTGAAGAGGAGGCCTGGCGCGGCAGAGAGGGGCAGGGCCCAGGGCACGGGCCTGGCGCGGGCCCCGTCCCTCCCTCCCGGGCCCACCTTCCTCCACCCCCGTCACGATGGAGGCGAAGTTGTCGTCGAGGAGGATCATGTCCGCGGCCTGCTTGGAGACGTCGGAGCCGGCGATGCCCATGGCGATGCCGATGTCAGCCTTCTTGAGGGCGGGCGAGTCGTTCACCCCGTCTCCCGTCACAGCCACAATGGCCCCCTAAGTGGAACAAGAAGCTGAGCGTGCGGAGAAGGGGTGGGCGACGTACGGCCAGCGTGCCCCCCCCAGCCTTTTTTGCAGCTCCAGCCAAAATCTGATGGCGCGGCAGCAGAAATGGCCAGCTGTACCTTTCAAAGAGAATTCTGGTGGCAAGTTTGGCAGCAGGGCAACAAGTCCCGGTGGGTAATGGGGAACTGGCCCTGGGCCTCCCAAATGTTGCCCACCCCGATACACAGGGAGGTTGTAGAATCTCATTCTTCCTTAGCCATAAAATGCCCTTGTCCTTTCAGATGCCTTTACTCCCAGGGTGCTGGGTCAGGCCTACTGGGCCTGGCCTTACCTGCCACGATCCGGACGAGTGGCGGCGCTCCCTACCTGCCTCTGGCAGCCCTCCACGATGATGAGCTTCTGCTGGGGGGAGGTGCGCGCGAAGACGATCTCTGTGTGGTTCTGGAGGATCTCGTCCAGGTGCTCGGGAGTCATGTCCTTGAGGTCAGAGCCATGGACCACGCAGGCTTTGGCTTCCCTGGGCGGGAGAAGCCACGGTGAGGCAGGGCCCCCAGCAGGGGCTGGGCTCAGGGTGGCTTGGGGGCTGACAGGCCCGCCTACCTGGGGTTGACCTGGCTGACGGGGATGTTGAGCCGGGCCGCGATGTCCTCCACGGTCTCGTTGCCCTCGGAGATGATGCCCACCCCCTTGGCGATGGCCTTGGCGGTGATGGGGTGGTCACCGGTCACCATGATCACCTGCAGAAGAGGGGAGGTGGCAGCCGCAGCAGCGTGGGCACAGGCAAGCTGAGCAGCCTGGGAGT
This sequence comes from Heloderma suspectum, assembly GCF_057233095.1. Classification (NCBI taxonomy): domain Eukaryota; kingdom Metazoa; phylum Chordata; class Lepidosauria; order Squamata; family Helodermatidae; genus Heloderma; species Heloderma suspectum. Next base: position 22,430,766 of record NC_139474.1, on the reverse strand, counting down.
TATGTCCCTGGGTCGTGCTGCGGGTACAGCCTGGTGGAAGGCCTGGGCGTCCACTGGAGCCCCTTCTCCCACACTTGCTGCCTGGAGACGGAGACCCAGAGGGCAGAGGCCTTCTTGGCAGGGCCTGTCTGCTGGGGGGCAGATCTGCAAGAGCCTGAGAGAGGGAGTCCTCGATACAGGGCCCCTGACAATGGGACTCCCTCCCAGCTCAGATATGCCTGGTGCTGAATCTTATCAGCTTTGGGTGCCAGTTGAAGACCTATTTGCTCACCTGGACCTGTGACTGGATCTGGGCTGCTGCACCCTGTCAGTGGCTGCCTACCTGGGAAGGCACGCTCTCCTCTTTTACGGTTTTACTGGTTTATGATTCTGGGGTTCAGTCCTATCTCGCTTTGGGATTCTTTTATAATCACAAGCAGGTAATACATTTTGCAAATAAAAGAAAAACAAATAGGGTGGATCCTGACATCTCTGGGAGTTTTTCTTAAGGTGAAAGCTGCGTGTTGTGGGGACCCCCCCCCCCACTGCTGCTATGGGTACAAGCCCAGCTTGCATGGGGCAACTGCCCCGTGGCTGCAACCATCTCCACTGCAGCCAGGGAAAGGGGGTGCTTGTGAGTAGAAGATGGAAGGCTTTTGGGGGCTGGGGAGCGCAGTAGGAAAGCCCCCAGCCCCATCGTCAGCATCAGCCTGCCTTACCTTGATCCCGGCACTTCGGCACTTCCCCACGGCATCCGGCACAGCGGCCCGAGGTGGGTCGATCATGGACATGAGTCCCACAAAGCAGAGGCTGGTGATGGGGAAGTTAACCTCGTCCACGTCAAACTTGAAGCCTCGGGGAAACTGGTCTTCGGGGAGGTAGAAGTGGCAGAAGCCTGGTGCCCAAGGAGACAGGCCCAATGAAGGCGGCAGCCAGAGCGCTGGTGGGAGCTGCCAAGGGGCCCCTCCTCCTGCACGGACAGGGCCCCACGGCCAGCTCCCCTGCTTCCCACGTGTGGCTCATATCCCTGGTCTGCGGACGCTGCCGATTTGATGTTCTGCACTGAATCCTGTGAGTGCCGATCCTTATGCAGCCAAAACGGCACCAGCCACACACAAGACCAGAGGGATGTCTCAGGGAACCCCAACTTTAGGAAAAGAACCATAAGGGGAAGGTGCAGACCCAAAGTAGCCCAAAGAGAACTGAGCATGATCAACGGGTATAGAACTGTCTGTCGGGGAACTGCCCCTCCCCCCGCAAAAAACTGGCTGCTGTGGTAGAATGGAATATCCTGGCTAACTGGCTGGAATTCTGAACACTCCATGCTGCAACAATTTGTTGCAGTCCACTAGTATCCACATATAGAGATATAGATATATGTAGATATAGATATAGAATACACATACCGCTTAGCGATATTTTTAAATATGTTCAGAGGTATATAAAACCCATTAAAATAAATAAATAAATGAATGAATGAATGAAATGCCCACACCCATATATCTGTATCTATGCAATTGCCCAAGGTTTAATTGTAATAATTGGTGCTTTGTATTTTTATTCTGTAATTTTATGCTAATCTGCCTTGAGTATGTAAAGCCACAACCCTCCAAGCCTTCAACACGAGGAAGAGAAGCCCTGCCTGAGGAGCCGCCTGGGCCCCAGGATCTTGACATGTGGGGCACAGCCTGAGGCATCGAGCAGAGGGGCCAGAACCTCTGCTCCGTGGGGCTTCACAGGACCCAGTGCATCAGTGCCATGCAGCCGAGGTGGCTGAGAGCAAGGCCCGTCTCCGATACCCAGAGGGCCGCTTTGTGGCTCAGCTGTCCCAGTCCTTTGGGCTCCCTCTGGATATAGAACCACAGGGCGGGAAGGGGCCTGCAAGACCATCGTGTCCAACCCCCTGCTCCATGCAGGAAGCCTGATTCCCAGGCGGTCTCCCATCCAAGTACTAACCGGGCTGACCCTGCTTCGCTTCCGAGATCGGGCACATCCAGGCCATTCTGACCTCCCTCCCAGCCCCACTTCCCCAGCCTCCTCACCCAGCACTCTCTCTCCCAGCCCCCCCAGCTCCAGGTAGGCATTCTGGAAGGCGTCCCGCATCTCCTCGTCGAGGGGCACCTCCTGGCCTTGCAAGAGGATGGTGGAGCAGCGGTCCAGGATCCTCTCGGGAGCCCCCTTCATCACCAGGACGTAGCCGCCGGGCTTGTCTTCAGGCTCATGGATGGACAGCTGCGGGAGGGAAGGACACCTGAGCGCACAGCTATGCAGCTGTGGCGGGAAGGGATCGCTCACAGTAGGGCGCAGCATCCCACAGGGAGTGCCGGCTCTCCTCCTGGCTTTGGGAATGGCAGGTGTGAGCCGAATGCCAGCTTGGCCGTCACTCATGCCCCTCCCGGCCTGGCTCAGGCAGGCTGCCTGGCTTTATTTTTTTAATTTTCAAAAGCTCTGCGTGCATGTTTTGTATGCTTATCTGTTCAGGGCACAGCCACTTTGCAGTAGGTACTAATAGAACCAGTCCATCCCCCCGCCAGGTGAGCCCTGCTGAGGAAAAGGTACAATTGCACTGAATAGTCACAGTACTTCCAAACAGGTCCCAGCACTCTCCAGAATGTTACCCTTTGGTCATGAAGCTGGGCTCCGACCCTGTAGAAGATCCTCCCAGACATCACCCAGAGCACAGTGAAGACGTGGTAAGTGGGCGGAGGACACTGATTCAGGCAACAGTTATGGGAGAAATGAAGCAATCACTAGGGTGCTCTTAGAAGACTTAGGTTTTGAAGGTTTGAAGCTCTGAGCTTCAGCCAAAGCAAAAGATTGTTTTATTAACATATGTATTTTTTTTACCCTGTTCTCCACTCCAAAGGGGCCCCATGATGTCTTACAACATTTAAAAATACTAACATCCTGACTTTCTTAAAAGGATGTACAGAATACTGAAACCCAAAGAATACACAGAGACCAGCTGTAGCAACCATCTGGAACCCCAAAAGGTTTCTGAAGTAAGAAAAGATTTAACAACTAGAAAGATTAGGTGTGTGTGTGTGTGTGTGTGTGTGTGTGGAGGGGCTCTCTCTTAAATTAGTGGCCTTTTAAAAAGGCAAAGGCAAACTCCCCCCCCCCCAGACTCCCCAATGAAGTTCATTTGTTTTTGGAACCAGCTAAAGATGCATCTGTTAAGGCAGATGCAGATATATCCAGCGCTTGTCTTAAATTATGGCTGCAATTCTCAACCCCATTACCTGGGAGAAGGCTGTTTCCCGCCTCCCAGCTGAGCAGAGCAGAGCAGAGGAAGCTGCTCCAGCTGGTCCAGGGACTACAGAAGCAAGCAAGCTCCCAGAGAGCGAGCGACCAGAGAGAGCAGACAGGGGGAGCAAACAGGAGTTGGCCAGGGCAGTTTGGCAGGGGAGGTCAAGTGGGAGGCCCCTAACATTTTTCTTATTATTTTTTATTTTATTTGTTTTCATTTTTCATTTTATTTTATTTTTTAACTAACTTTTTTCATTTATTTGTCTTGTAACACACACTTCCACACCAGTGGGACTCTGCTTTTAACCTCTACTGAGCAGAGGAGCAGGCACAGGCTAGACTAGAACAATCACAAAGCTAGACACAAAAAGGGAAAAGAGGCAATGGAAGGACAGGACTCTCCAGTGGTGGTGACCTGAAAGGTGTGTGAAATGTTCACTTTCTTGCCTGAGAACAACATGGCGCACACCTGCAACAAGTGCAAGTTGATCACGCTGCTGGAAGAAAAAGTAAGTGGACTGGAGTGGCAACTGTCGACCCTCCGGGGAATAAGCGAACACGAAGAGTTCTTGGACAGAATGGGGGAACCACAGCAGCAAAGGGAAGACCAGAAGCTTGAAGAGCAACAGCAAGCTGAGGCAGAAGTGGGAAATGCTGAGGAGAAGAAAAATGGAGTAGAGGATACTCCTTGGAAAAGGGTGACAGTTAGGAGAAGAAGAACTAGACGCCACTCTGCACCAGTGGAAGCAGTGGAGCTGTGGAACCGATTCCAGGTACTTGAGGATGAGACTGGAGGACAGCCTGCAGAGGAAGAACCACAGGGGAGCCTACATGAGAGTGAGCAAGAGGCTGAAGGTCAGTCAAGTAGAGGCGATGAAACCCAGGCCTACAAGAAGAAGAAGAGAAGAGGAGGAGGAGTGGGAGACCCCTTGCTGCGTGGGACTGAAACCCAAGTATGTCGTGAAGACCCGTGGACTCGCCAGGTATGCTGTCTCCCGGGAGGACGGATTAGAGACGTGACTGAACGGTTGCCTGCGCTCATGAAGCCCACTGACAGGTATCCCTTTCTTCTCATCCATGTGGGAACAAATGATACCGCCAAGCGGTGCTACGAAGAAATCATGTCAGACTTTGAAGCTTTGGGAAGGAAACTAAAGAACTTTGGGGCCCAGATAATTTTCTCATCCATCCTTCCAGTAGTTAGAAGAGGAATAGAAAGAGAACGAAAAATACTCTGGGTGAATGACTGGCTACGAATGTGGTGCCGAGGAGAGAGAGATCTGGATTCTGGGACCACGGGCTATACTTCCTGGAAGATGGGCTGCTGGCAAGGGACGGGTTGCACCTCACAAAGGCTGGGAAAAATGTGTTTGGCCACAGCATGAAGAACTTCATCAGGAGGGCTTTAAACTGAATCCTACGGGGAAGGGAGATGTAATCTTGGGGGTAACAATGGACGTAGGCGCATGCACTGCAATGGGAGAACAGCTCTAATAGCGCCCAATAATAGTCTTCAGACACATGTAGGAAGAAAGCCAGACTATGAAGCACATGGTCTTCGATGTCTATATACTAATGCCCAGAGTATGGGAAACAAACAGAACGAACTTGAACTCTTAATACAGGAGGGAAATTATGACTTGATAGGTATAACTGAGACTTGGTGGGATGACTCTCATGACTGGAATACAGCAATTGAAGAATATAACTTGTTCAAAAAGAACAGGAGGGAGGTGGGGTTGCACTGTATGTGAAAAATACATCTCTCTGCACAGAAATACAGGAGGATGAGCTTGGTAGCCCCATCGAGAGCATCTGGATCAAAATAAATGGAGCAAAGAATAAAAGGAACCTGGTGGTCGGAGTCTACTACCGGCCACCCAATGAAGGAGAAGACGAGGATGAAACTTTTGAAAAGCAAATAGCCAATGTTTCAAGGAAGCATGATGCAGTAGTAATGGGGGACTTCAATTTCCCCGATATTTGTTGGGAGACAAATTCTGCAAAACATGGCCCCTCCAGGAAATTCCTGACTTGTGTGGCAGATAACTTCCTCCTACAGAAAGTAGAGAAAGGAACTAGAGGATCGGCGATCCTTGACTTGATCCTAACCAACAGAGATGACTTAGTGGATAAAGTAGCAGTTACAGGAACTCTGGGGGAAAGCGACCATGTTGTACTTGAGTTCTTGGTTCTAAGGGAAGCAAAAGCTGAGTGTAGTCAAACGCGTACCCTGGATTTTAGGAAAGCTGATTTTAATCAACTCAGGACAATGATCAGTAAGGTCCCATGGCAAGCAACGCTAAGGAGGAGTCCAAGATGGGTGGGAGCTTTTAAAAAAGGAAATTCTCAAGGCACAATCACAAACAATTCCAACAAGAAGAAAAGGTGGAAGACAACAGAAGAAGCCAATGTAGCTTCACAAAATGCTTAGGGATGACCTGAAAACAAAAAAGGACACATATAGGAAGTGGAAAGAAGGCCAAGTAACAAAGGAAGAGTACAGGCAGGTAGCACAGAATTGCAGGGATGGCGTCAGGAAGGCTAAAGCTGAGAATGAGCTGAGGTTAGCGAGGAATGCTAAGAACAACAAAAAGGCTTTCTTCAGCTACGTGCAAAGTAAAAGGCAGGGAAAGAAATGGTTGTTCAGCTATTAAATAAGGATGGCAAAACGAAAACAGATGACAAAGAAAAGGCAGAGGTGCTCAATTCCTACTTTGGCTCAGTCTTCTCCCCAAAGAGGGTCTATGAGCCCCCTGGCAAAGACGAAGTGCAGGCTGAAGGGGCAGGATTGCAGCTTGAGATCAATAGGCATATGGTCAAGGAACACCTAATGAGTTTGAATTAGTTCAAATCTCCTGGGCCAGATGAACTGCATCCCAGAATTATAAAGGAACTGGCAGAAGAGCTCTCAGAACCACTGTCTATTCTCTTTGAGAAATCATGGAGGATGGGTGAAGTGCCCGATGGCTGGAGGAGGGCTAATGCTCTCCCTATCTTCAAAAAGGGTAAAAAGGAGGAACCTAGGAACTACAGACCAGTCAGTCTGACATCAATCCCTGGGAAAATTCCGGAGTAGATGATATAGCAATCCATCTGGAAGCACCTTGACAACAATGCTGTGATTACTTGAAGCCAACATGGATTTGTCAAAAACACGTCCTGCCAGACGAATCTCATCTCATTTTTTGATCAAGTAACCTCCCTTGTGGACCGTGGGAATGCTGTAGACATCATATACCTCGACTTCAGCAAACCTTTCGACAAAGTGCCCCATATCCTGATGATATCCTGATGAGCAAACTAGTTCAAAGCGGGCTAGACGAAACAACGATCCGGTGGATCCACAGTTGGCTACAGAATCGGACTCAAAGAGTGCTTCTCAATGGGACCTTCTCAAACTGGGGAGAAGGAACGAGTGGGGTACTGCAGGGCTCAGTCCTGGGCCCAGTGCTTTTCCACATTTGTATTAATGACTTGGAGGAGGAGGTGCAGGGAATGCTGATCAAATGTTTAGATGACACCAAATTGGGCGGGATAGCTAATACTTTGGAAGACAGAAACAAAATTCAAGGTGATCTGGATAGACTGGAGCGCTGGGCAGAAAACAACAGAATGACATTTAATACGGATAAATTCCAAGTTCTGCACCTAGGAAAAAGAAACCAAATGCACAGTTACAAGATGGGGGATATGTGGCTCAACAACACGACAAGCGAGAAGGATCTTGGAATTGTTTTCGATCACAAGCTGAAGATGAGCTAACAATGTGATGTGGCTGCAAAAAAGGCCAATGCTATTTTGGGCTGCATTCATAGAAGCATAGCTTCCAAATCCCGGGAAGTGCTAGTTCCCCTCTACTCAGCACTGGTTCGGCCTCATCTGGAGTACTGTGTCCAGTTCTGGGCACCACACTTGAAGAAGGATGCAGACAAACTGGAGAGGGTTCAGAGGAGGGCAACCAAGATGATCAGGGGACTGGAAACAAAGCCCTATGAAGAGGGACTGAAAGAACTGGGCCTGTTTAGCCTTGAGAAGAGAAGACTGAGGGGAGAGATGATAGCGCTCTTCAAGTCCTTGAAACGTTGCCCCAGAGAGGAAGGCCAGGATCTCTTCTCGATCGTCCCAGAGTGCAGGACACGGAATCATGGGCTCAAGGGACGGGAAGCCAGATTCCGGCTGAACATCAGGAAAAACGTCCTGACTGTTAAAGCAATACGACAATGGAACCCATTCCCTAGGGAGGTGGGGGGCTCTCCCACCCTGGAGGCCTTCAAGACGAGGCTGGACAGCCACCTGTCAGGGATGCTCTGACTTGGATTCCTGCACTAAGCAGGGGGTTGGAGTCGATGGCCTTGTAGGCCCCTTCCAACCCTACTATTCTATGATTGTAAGACCGCACTGAACTCAAAGGGACTTAGGTCTGGATAGACAGACAGACAGCTATAGGATTACAGTGTAAATAAAACAAAGGAGAAGGGATCACTGTATTGATGGAATATCGGTCAATCAGTGGTTATTTTTGTCGATCTCTTCCTGGCCCTGATGCTCTTTTTAAAAAAATGCATGGATTGTAACTTTGGATTGTTTACTCTTGGCTGTGGCTTAATTATTGTTACCTTTTTAAAATGCAAAAAATGATGATGACCCTTTACTCCTTTGTCTTGCTTTGCTTTAATCTGCAATTGCTGCCTCCTTTTTGTTTATAGATGTTCTGTTTGTTCCTATTTATAGATTATTGTTATTACTCTTGCAATGCATAACGGGTAATGAGGGGTGGGCGAGGGGAAGATGATACTCTAAGCTGTAGCAACTCCTGTTCTTGTTGCCAAGATATCTGCTCCCAACAGGCCATGCTGCCAAGAGAGCTTTTTCAGGGCTGGACATAAAGTGTCATGATTCCACAGGAGCACAGAAAACATGCAAAATGTTCTTGTGGCTCCATAATTCAGCTTTCTGACCATCTCCGCTTTCATTTAAAGATAAAATAGAACAAGTTCCTTGCCGTTAAAAAGGCCGCAATATACTTGGCTGGGATGTGGGCAGAGGCCGGAGAAGCGGCTGGAGGGGGTTCCTGACAGTGTGGGGGTGCGGCTGCAGTACCCCCCCTCCCTTGAACAGCAAAACTGCAGCATGCAAAGCAAGGGGATGGGCACATCTGGCGTGAGCCTAGCAGAACTCAGCTTTGCGCAGTGCCGCGGCCTGTGCTGCCCGGCCCTTGAGGGAGAGGCCCAAGCCGCTCAGCGGCAGAGCCCCCGCTTTGCCTGGCTCGATCCCTGGCAGCGTCTCTAGGCAGGGCTAGGAAGGGACCCTGCCTGAAACCGCGGGGAGCCATGGCTGCTGCCAGTCAGCGTCGGCCACGTTGGGCTAGGTGGGCCAAGGGTCCGACTCTGTCTAAGGCCGCTCCCTAGGACAGAAAATTCTCGTAGTGTTTTGCGGCATGAAGGGCCCCCTAAACCAATTCTGTCGACCATCAGCTGACGGGAGGCTGCCAGCCACAGCCTGGAGGCAGCATTTGGCCCGGCGGCCCTCCTGGGCCAGAGCAGCAGGGCAGGTGGACCCGTGCTCTGAGACGGCGCTGGCCTCCCACTCTCCTCGGCCCGCCCCGCTCCCTGGCTTGGCAGATGCCAGCCAAGCCCACCTCCCGGTGCTGTGGCCAGGGTCCGGCTGATGCGCTCTGAGTTTATCCCTGGCATTGGGATCCCAGGGGAAAGTGCCTCTGAGCCTGGAGAGTCCGTGTGGATAAGGGCAAGGCGGGTCGCCCTCGTCCAGCACCCTGTTTCCTGCCAGCCAACTGCCCATGCGTGCAGGCAAGAGCCCTCCTGTCACATCCCACGCCCTTCCTGGCAGAGCGGCCCTGGGCCGCAGAGGAGGGGCTCCATCGTGCTCCTAGTTGTTGCGAGGGTCAGGGGCCGTTGGAGGTTGCCGATGGCCTTCCTGAGAGCACCACGAGGGGTGATGCTCCGCCGGGGGAGGTCGTGGCATCGGGGAACTGGAGCACCTGGAAGGCCCGTCCACCTGCTCCAGGCCCACCAAGATCATCCCCAGGACTAGGGAGGAAGGCAGTGGCGTGCCTGGGCAGAGGCTCAGAGCCTGCCTGGCACCATGTCAGATGCCCCTGCGCCCATCTCACGTGCAGGAAGCACGTGCTGGATCGGGGCCCCAATGACACGCCAGGGAGGCGGGGGCAAGCGCAGCCCCCGCCCCCGGCTGCTCAGCTGGAGCCCAGCCCTTGCTGAGGCGACATCTGCCCTGCTGCGCTCCCTGGGGCAGCGCCCCGCTCACCAGGCCTTCCCGGTCCTCGACCCGCAGGACTGCTCTGGGAAGGCAAGAACTGACCTCCGTGGCAGGCCGGGACACCTCCCCAGGAAGCGGCATTCAGAGGCAGACTGCCCCTGAACCTGCGGGCTCCACTCCGCTGTCCTGACGAACACGGCTCCAGAGCCGTCCCCCGAAGCGCAGGAGGCCCGAGACCGCTGCGCCTGGCGTCCTGCCTCCCACCCGCCGGCAGCCTTTCCCGGCCCCCACCTGGTACTTGTTGGTGGAGTTGAAGGGGATCTCCGTCACTTTGGGATTCTTGTCTCGCATCTTCTTGACGGGCCCGCAGGACAGCTGGATGCATTTCAGGAGCGCCGACTCGGAGGCGTCGCCGGCCGTGTCCCGCTGGCGAAGGGGGGCGAGGAAGGGTCATCAGGCCTGGCCTGCCTGCAGAGGGCTGGTGGAGCCCACCCTGCGGCAGCGGCACGGTTCAAGACATCAGTGGGGGCAGGGCGCGGAGGGGCCACGCTCGCCGCGGCGGAGGGAGGCGTCCCCGGGGAGCGGCACAGCGGGGCCCAGGCGCATGGGGGCCCAGCAAGGCCTTTCTTCTTCCCCGGGACACCGATGTCACCCCCCCCCGCCTCATGGTCCCCTATTGCCTCTGAGCTGAGCTGCATCCCCACGGTAAGCAGCGGGGGGTGAATTTCCCCAGCAGTACAACAGCGTTCCCTGCTGTGATGGGGAGTACTGGGGGCAGCGTGGTCTCGACAGGCAACCCAGACCCATCCGCGGAACAAAGGGCTGCTCCTGGCGGAGACCGACGCTGCAGATCTGCTCGTGGACGGGATCGGGAGCGCTGCCCGGCGTCTTGCAGCGGGGCTGCCGTGAGGAGCGCCTGCACTCCCGAAGCCCGCGCTGGCCCTGGGGTCAAGGGCCGGCCTGGCTTGCCTGCTCTCCAGCGAGGCTTATCAACAGGGGCTCCTGCAGACCCAGACAAACACCCTCGCTGGGCTCGCGGCACAGGGCCACGGCCAGCTCCCGCTTCAGCAAGGCAGCTCCTTCGCCCCCACCCCGCCATCCTGGGGCTTGAAACGCGCATGTGGACGGGGCACTGGGGGGCTGCTTCCAGATTGCCCCCCCCCGCGCTCCCTGCCTGTGGCGCCTCTCTCTGCCACTTATTCCCAACGCTGGTTTGTGGGATGCTTTACATGGGATCTCGGAGGAGGGTGGATCTCCATCCACAGGGCTGTCTCGGAGCAGAGACCCGGGCGAGGGTTTCTGGGAGAGCCCCAGGGGGAGCGGGCCGCAGGGTTCTTCGCAGCCTCGCCCGAGGTGTGCCCCTTGTACCTTAGAGATGGGGACCTTCTCTTGTCCCGCCTTGAAGACGGCCCTGTTGCACAGCCCTGCAATGCGGGCCAGGGCTGTCCAGGTGGGGGAGCGCTTGTCGAACGTGGCTCCTGGCGGGGAGAGAGAGAACGGGCCACTCAGGACTTCCGAGGAGGGGCAGGCGGTGTGCGCCCCCCTTCCCTGGGGGCAAATGAGCGATCCCCGCCCCCCACAGTGCACAGCCAGGGGCGCCCTGCCTCTCCCAATGCCACCCTGCACTCAGAAGGAACACCCACTCTACTCCCCCTGTGAGGAAGGGGGGGTCTCTGCGGGGACCCCCTCCCCACCCCATCATCCCAGGAGGAAGTAGGAGGCCCTGGTCCAGAAGCGTGTAGCACCCCCTGCTGGCCCCAATCCATACCCTGGGGGTGGCTGTCCTTACAGGAGCTTGTGGTAGGATTACAGGGAGAATAGCGCAAGGGAAGCTCTGTGGCCATGTTAGAAATGGTGTTATATATAACGACTAAATCTTTGCATCGGTCTGATGAAGGCGGTGCTGGATCTCACCTCCACCTGATGCTCAGAGGCGCTCTCTTTTTACTTCTCGCTGCCAGGCTGCGCGCTGGCATCAGAGAGCATCTTGCAAGCCCAGGTTTAATCGAAGCACCATAGAAAGCACCAGTCTGTCCCCCGAGACCTCCTGAGCCCAGTCCTTCCCATCATGCTCTCTGCCCACAAGGTCAGAGGGCATGGGCACCCGGGAAGGGGGGGCTGCCCCACCCCAGCCCCCATTCCTCCCCACAGCTCGCTCTGTGGTGTGTGGGGCAGAGAAGCGGAGTGAGGGGCTGCTCTCACCGGACTGGTCCTCGGTGGTGTCTGCTTCGTGGATCTGGTTGTCGAACCACATGTGGGCGACGGTCATGCGGTTCTGGGTCAGGGTTCCGGTCTTGTCAGAGCAGATGGTGGAGGTGGAGCCCAGCGTTTCCACGGCCTCCAGGTTCTTCACCAGGCAGTTCTTGCGAGCCATGCGCTTGGCTGTGAGGGTCAGGCACACCTGCAGTTCGGGGCGGGGGGAGGAATAAACCGCGAAAGCAGGCAGGCAGGTTAGCTGGGGGCCTTTCTGGCAACGCTGCCCTGGGGCAGTCCTCCAAGGGGGCCTTTTTCTGGCAGGAGACCAAGGTCATCCCTGCAGCCCCATCACGCTCCCTGAGCGCGAACGCACCAGGCACCCTTCTGAGGTCACATCCTGTGTCCCAGCTGAGGCCAGCTGGGGAAGAAGAGGGGATTCCTTCTGCAGCTGTCCCACCAGTTATTTGGAATCTGCTCTCCCTGGATCGTCCCCACAGCCCCAGAGAGCCAGGTGCAGTGGAGGGGCCATGGCTGGGCTCTGGGGGGGAAACCCGGGTTCAAATCCCTGCTAAACCTCATCTCACCTTCTCCACAGGGCTGTGAGGGCCAACTGAGGAAGCCTACACACATCTCCCTGGGCTCCGCGTAATGTGGTGAAGTAAACAGACCTTAGGAGAACCCTCCTCTCTGTGGGCTCTGCCAGCTTATGCCAACAGAGAGCTAGAGACAAGGGAGTTCTGACCCGACTGAGGCTGCAGTCCTGTACACACTTCCCTGGGAGTAAGTCCCATTGCACTCAGTGGGGCTTACGTCCGAGGACACATGTATGGGCTTGCGCTGCAAGTGGAATATTTCATGTATGTCACTGCCCTGCTGGCACTTGGTCCCTTTTTGGGCCAGTCACAAGCTTTAAGGCAGCGGGGGGGGGGTCTGTGCCCCTCCAGATGTTGGACTTCACTCCTACCAGCCCCAGCCAGCATGGCCAATAGTCAGGGTTGATGGGAGCTAGAGTCCAACAACATCTGGAGAGAAATGTTGTTGGATCAGTTTTGGATTAGGTCTTTTCCTTCTGTATCCACCCTCGTTTTTTGTATTTTTATAATCCACTGCTTCTTTGCTTGTCTTCTTAGTCCTATTTTTTGTTTCCGCCTTTACTGCTTTCGATGTGAGCTGCCTTGAGTGCTGTCAGTCTGACAGGCCGGCAGGATCCCACGCACGTCTAGCGGACTGTTGGTATATTTCTGGAGCAGGCCGCCTGGTGCCTTCCAGATGTTTCGGACATGGCCATTGGGCCGGGATTGTGGGAGTTGCGGTCCAAAACATCTGGAGGGCACCAGGCGGCCTGCCCTTAGTTTATTGTATGAATTTGTTTCCGCCCTTCTGCAAAGAAATTTCCGGAGCGGCCCACAGAAACAAAGCTTATGACAGATAGGAAAAAAAGTACAGGAACAAATAAGCAGGTTAGAGCCGCAAGTGCGGCACCATGCATCACACACCAAGCAGATGTCACTGTTGTAAAAAGTCTTTGCTGGGAATTCATCGAGGCTGGTGCCAGGCCAGCCTCCTTGGGCAGAGGGTCCCATCCGCAGAGCATCGCGGCCAAGAAGCCCTCCAATAGGTGTCCCTGATACTGTCCGCAGCTCACGATCGACAGAGACGCTCCAGGCCTCTTGGCTCTGCCCGCAGCCCGGCCAGCGGCCTTGGGCTTACACGAGCCAGGTCGTGTGGGGAAGCCCGGGTGGGCCAGTTCCCCTGGGCGCAGGGCAGCCCGCCCCCCGCATGGTGGGCCCTGGCTCTCTCCCCTGCCCCTCCCATGGGCGCACCCTCGCCCGGCCAGGCCAGAGCCACATACCGTGACAGTGGCCAGCAACCCTTCTGGGACGTTGGCCACAATGATGCCGATGAGGAAGATGACGGCCTCCAGCCAGGTGTAGCCGAGGATGAGGGAGAGGATGAAGAACGACATGCCCAGGAAGACGGCCACCCCGGTGATGATGCGGATGAAGTGCTCAATCTCCATGGCGATGGGGGTGCGGCCCACCTCCAGGCCGGAGGCCAGCGAGGCGATGCGGCCCATGACCGTCCGGTCCCCCGTGGAGATGACTATGCCCCGTGCCGTACCTGTGCAGGGGGGGGCGCTCTGAACCCATCTCTTTGGGCGCCGTGGGAGTGAAGGCTGGGGGAAGGGCATGGAGTGCTGGGGGGTCCCTGGCTTGTGTGTCTCTCAGGCAAACCCAGGACCCTAAATCCACACGGTGCGTCTGCAACCTGCCCAGGGGGCACGGAGAACTGCGGGGGAGGGGGAGGCATGACGCAGATGTCGTGGGAAAAGGTGCGAGACAGCTGGATCCCACTGAGGGACCGCCACTTTCTGTTCTGGTCCTGTGCCGGTCGAACCCACAAAGGCGGCAGGCAGGGGCCACCCTGGTGCACTCCCTTTCTCCCGGGGGGGCACAGATCAGCGGCGGAGCCCCTGCTTTGCGTGCAGAGGGACCCAGGTCCGACCCCCAGCAGCACCTCCAGGTAGGGCTGGGGAAGCCCCTGCCTGAACCTCTGGGGAGCCCCGCCTGCGGCCCGTCAGTGTCAGCAATCCTGGGTTTGGATGTGAGGCAGCTTCTGATGTTCCTAATTTGAGGCTGGGGTGAAAGGGGGATCACGGAGCCTGGCTCCAAACACCCCTGGAGTTTGTAGGGTGGCCTTCCCCAAGTCTGCGCCCTCCAGATGGGTTGAACTGCAACTCCCATCATTCCCAGTCAGCATGATGAGAATGATGGGAGTTGCAGTCCAACCCGCCTGGGGGCACCAGCTTGTGGGGAATAGCAGGCGAGGGCTGTGCATGTCTCTGCCTCTGCCTGAAGGGAGGGTGGGGCACGGCACTCCGGCCCACAAGGCAGACCGCCACAGAGGCCTCTGAGGGGCACTAAGGCAGAGCGGGCCCTTGACAGGGTCGGACCCCCGCTGGAGTTTCTAGTCCCAGTGCTCTCGGGTCCTAGGGAGGCAGTGGGCTCTCCCCCACTGGAGGCCTTCAGGACGAGGCTGGACAGCCACCTGTCAGGGATGCTCTGACTTGGGTTCCTGCATGAGCAGGAGGTTGGACTCGAGGGCCTTGTGGGCCCCTTCCAGCCTTACTACTATTCCATTCTATTCCGAGCAGCACGGCTGCTCTGCGGCTGCTGGCTCCACCGTGCGCAAAGGCCTCCCCCGCCTCCGCACCGTCTCTTCCCCCGCACTTTGCCTTCCGGTGGCTCCCTGCACCCTGCCTGGCTTCAGCCCAGGAGCTCTGCGGGGTCTCACTCAGCCTTGGGGGGAACTGCGGACAGCCGTCCCTGCAGTCCAGGGGATGCGGAGGCAGTCCTCTGTGTCAGCTCCAGTCCTTCCTCCGGTTTCAAGAGCCCCCTCCCCCCCCCCGGGGCCTGCTTTGCCCTTTCACCTTCCACACAGTTGGTGGAGAAGAAACAGATGTTGCGTGTCTCCAGCGGGTTCTCGTGTGTGAACTCCGGGGAGCGGGTCTGCGGCTCTGACTCGCCCGTCAGGGAGGAGTTATCCACCTGCCCAAGACAAAGGAAGAAGCGGCATGGAAGGTGCCCGCCATGGGAGGGTTTGCCATGGAAGGGGCAGGAAGAAAGAGGGCCGCATCCCAGGAGGCCAAGGCAGCTCTGCGGCGCGAAAGCCCACCGGCACCGCTGCCCGCCCGCCCGCTTCTTCGCAGAGCTAAGAGGGTGGCGGGGTGAGGAGCTCTGCTGGCAGAGGCATGTCTGATTCTGGCACAACCACCCCCGAGCCCACGCGCTCCCCAGCCTGCACGTTCAGCTTTGCAGACACAAAGACGGAAAGAAGCCATTTCTCCCCAGTCATGGCATTTAAACTAAATCGTTTTAATTTTTAAATACAGAGCTGGAAATGCCCCTTTACAGCCTCTTCTTAGCCTGCGGAGCTATTTCAGTTTGGGGAGACCTTCTGTTTCTACAAAACAGCTCACCCGCCCGTATATATCCGACAGCAGATGTGCTGCTGCATCTGGGTCCGCTGAAAGTGAACTGCGATCAAGCGGGGGCAGTTTATCGGGGGGGAGGGTGGCACCCACCCCCTAGGCAGCAATTAATTGGTTACATTAACTGATCAAAACATTGTTACTTGACTAAAAATAAATTCCAGATTAACCAGACAACACTTTTTTAAAAAAAGTTAATTATTTTTAATTTCCATACTTCTAAATCTGCAGATGGCAGGCACCATCTAGGAAGAGGCAACCCTCCATCAGCCAGACAGAGGGGCTCGACTCTCCTAAGGCAGCAGCACTTGTTCTGGCTGATACATGTGCTATCTACACGCAAGAAACGAGAGCCTGCATTGAGGAGGGGTGGACTTAGATGACCTCTGAGGTCCCTTCCAACTCTATCACCCTTTGATTCAAAACCACTGTTTCTGTCATAGGCAAAGTTATGCAGATTTAGCAGATTGATTTAAAACTCATTTAATCAATCAGCTAATTTTAAGAAAGCATGTGACTGTGCAACCAAAAGCTCCTTCTCCCTCAACACGTATTAATTTCGGGTCTCGAAGGTGGACTGATGGAAGCCTGGTCTTGCTCTGCCTCACCTTGCAGCCATGGGAGGAGATGATCCGCAGGTCTGCTGGAACTCTGTCTCCTCCTTTCACCTCCACCAGGTCCCCCACCACCACATTCTCTGCGTTGATCTGGATCTTCTCACCTTCCCGGATCACAAGGGCTTGCTGAGGACAGAAGATGCTCAGGCTGGGGCAGGAACGCCGGCATGGAGCACCGCCTTCCCCTGCTGGACCCCCGCTCGGCGCCTTGAGAGCACAAGCCTGAACCCAGCGGGCTGTGAAGGCTTCTGCGGCCCTTGCAGGGGGCACGGCGGGCCGCTGTATCAAGGGGCTGGCGACAAGCCACACTCTCCGAGGGAGCCGAGGGGGACGGCGGAGGCAGCCTTGCCCACAGGTGTGCCTGCCCGCTCTCATCTCTCTTGTCCTGCCATCGTCTGGACTCAAGACAGGGTTGGTGGGTTTTTTAAGCAGTAACCCCACCACCACCTCTCTCAGCAGAGAGACAGCAAGAGCCCGCCACACGCCATGGGCAACAATGGACTGCTCCAGACTTTCTGGGGGGGGGGAACTGCACCCGTCTCCCAGGGCTTCACAGCAGAGTCAGACATAAAAACAGCAGGGGTGTGACTAAATCATAGGCTTCTCTCTCCTGGGTCTGTTTTCTCGTGCGCTCACGAGCGGTCATTGGTGGTTAGCCTCTGACAACACCACGCGACCCACATCCAAGAGGAGACAGATGTCCAAAGCGGTGGCTCTCTTCTCTGGCAGTGTCCCCACAGTAAGCCTACAGCGTCAGCCAAGCCTGCTCTTCAGCTAGTGCCTGCAGCAGCCTTTCCCAGCATGGTGCCCTCCAGCTGTTTTCAAATACAACTCCCATCAGCCCAAGGCAGCATGTGCAATGGTCAGGGATGATGGGAGGGGCAATCCAAAACATCTGGTGGGCACCAGGTTGGGGAAGGGTGGCCTATGGAGTCCCAGGTGCTGTACAGAGCAGAGAACTGATGCAGTTCCCATCCAAGGAGATTAGAGCTGGGCCAAGGCTGCTGTGGTGCTAGTGGGTTTTGTGCACAGTTCCTCCCTCCCTCAGTCATCTGGGAAGACCAACAGGTGGAAAGAGCCAGGTGGAGAACTTTACAGGAGGGACTAGAAACCTGAAGTTGATAGGCAGCAGGGGGACGGTCCATTTCAACGAATTGAAGATGTTGAATGGAAAAGGCAAACCTGGGGCCTGATACAGTGTAAAAGGATCTGGGGGAACACAATTCATCCCAATCTGTGCTGATTTTGGCTTCTTTTTGGGAATGGCAAAGAATTCTAGGGGGAAGGCGGGCATAACATTTTAGAAGAGGTGAACCAATCTGGAAGTGCCTCGCTGCATTAAGTCCTTTTCTCTCTCCAGAGTTCAGCTCTGGAGGAAACAGAACAGTTCTCAGAACATTCATTGGGATCTGGCTGTGCACTGGTGCTAACTGGCCGGTGGTTGTGATGTCATCAGGAAAGCTCCCACCTACCCCACTCCCTGGAGCAGTTTTCCACTTAGAAAAAAAGTGTCCTTTTTCTTCAAATTAAATGCACAGATAAAAGGCACAACTGCTGACGTGGAGCTTTCCCTTTTTGCCTTTCAAGGCAGACTTCCCACTTCAGCTGGGGGAGGGGAGCAAGACTGACGGACCAGCCAGCGCCTGACGGGCTGGGATGCACAGCCATCACTTTGGTCTGCAGCGCTGGATTCATTGTACAGCCGAGCATGCACAGAGGCTGGAGGGCCGTCCACCAGAGGTGCTGGAGCTGCCATTGCAGGGCCTGCACTGAGCAGGGGGTGGACTGGATGATCTCAAAGATCCCTCCCAACTCTATCATTCTGTGGTAGTGCTCAGCTGTGAGCTGTTCTCTTGCCTGCTCCATCCATCTTCACTCCTAGTCCCTTTCCCCTCTGGTGCAGATTTGGGCTGTAATCCTGCACCCGCTTACCGGGGAATAATGGCCCCTGAGCTCAACCGGACTTACTTCTGAGCAAACGCGACTATGGGATTGTACTGTGGATTCTGCAGAGACCTTGGATGGAGCCTCCTGTCTCAGCCACAAGAGGGCGGTGGAGCACCCCTGTCCCACAGCCGCAGGCGCACGCCAGACGCGAATATTTCTTTTTCCGTTCTGGTTTGGTTGTGGCTGCAAACGGTTCTACTGGCAGAGTTAATCTCCACAGGAAACCTCTCCAACATCTGACACATGAGAAGAAGGGACACTCGTGTGTGTGTGTGTGTGTGTGTGTGTGTAACTTGTTCTAACTACAGGGGGCCTGATCTCCCATCTCCCTTTGCCTTACACATTTCTGTGGGCTTTTCTGGGCCTGGTGTGCGTTACACTGAAAAAGCAAAATAAAATAAAAGTGCGTGTATCTTCTAACTGGGCTGTTTCATCTCACGATGGAGCTAGTTATGATTACAGACCAGCCACAGCTCAGCCACATCCTGCAACATCTGCTACTGGAGAAGGAGCAGGGCCGGGTCAAGGGCGGCACCGGCGGGCCCGCACGCCCTGCTGGCTCACCTGGCCCGGATAACGGTGGTGGCGAGGAGCAGGAGCAGGAGACGCCCGCCCGGCTTCCCCCCGGCTTGCTGACTGCCAAGAAAGCTGCGGCAGCAGCGAGGAGGAAGAGGAGGAGCAGGCCAGTGGCGTCAGCCCACGGCCTCGGAGGTGTTCCCCGGAATCCTCAGACGTTCCCACCTCACACCACAAAATGGGGCAAAGCCTTACCTGAGGGACCATGTTTTTGAAGGAGTCCATAATTTTGGAGCTCTTGGCCTCCTGGTAGTAGGAGAAGCAGCCAGTGACTATGACGACGGCTGCCAGCACCACGCCCAGGTAGAGCTGGGGAGAAAAAATGAATACTGCTGGAGAACAGAACCCTGGCAAATACTACGTGGGGCAGAAAGAAATTATTACTAATCCATACACCGCTCCCTCCCTCCCCCCCATTCCAGAGTCTCCACACCAGGCACCAGAGAGTCAGTGTCATCGTTCAGGCCTGCAGCAGGTTCTTGAGCCAGAGGGGTGCTGGGTGCAAATTCAGCCCATGCACCACTTCTGCCCCCACCCTCAGCACTGCCCAATAGTTGGAAACTAACCAGCCAGTCCAATAAAATAAATTTAAAATCCCTCCTGCAGAGGGCAGCTCACAGGGTACTAGCTAAAAGTTGGAGAATTGCAGAAGTTCTAACACTGAAGTATGGAGCGGCGGCAAATAATCAAGGCAGAAAAATGGCTTATCAACTGAACTTGGCCAAAAGCAGTGTCAAAATACCAGATCTTTAAAATAAAACATGGCATGATTCATGAATCAGTGACATGCACAATGATACTTTCTGATGGCGACATAGCTCACTGATAATCTGCCTATTGTAGGACTGGGGGACCTGTGGCCTTCCAGATGTTGTTGGACTCCAGTTCCCATCAGCCCCAACCAGCCTAGCTAATTGTGCAGTGTGATGGGAGTAGTAGTCCATCACCTTCTGGAGTCTTCCCTGCAGAGTGGCTCCAAAGGGTTTCTTTTTCTTTTTCCTTCTTCCACAAAAGGGAAATTCTGTAAGGTTATTTCTTCATTCATTCATGTAATAATTTATACTACTTGATATTATACAGTCTCTAAGTGGTTTACATTAAAAATACATAAAATACAATATAAGAACAGTATAAAATAAATAAAACGTTACAAGAATAGTAGAACACAGCATTGCTGTGTCAGGGAAAGCCTGAGTGAGCAAATGCGTCTTCAAGAGGTATCTAAAACTTGCCACAGTTTCTGCCTCTTGGACCACATGTGGGAGAGTGTTCCAGAGGAAACGGGCTGCTACCAAGAAGGCCCACTTACGTGTCATTGCCTGACAACACACTGTTGGTCGTGGAACAGCCAGTGAGGCCTCCTCAGAAGATCTCAAGGGTTGCTCTAGTGATCTTTTGGGATTCGGAGTTTGGTGTACAAATTCTGCCTGTAAGAAAGAGCCTCTGCCTTTTGCCCCGAACTTGAGAAGTGCTGGATCTCACTGTCCACATTCCTTTATTCTGAAGCAATTAATCCATAGTGATGATTGCTCCTCTGCTCTGCACGCAGAAGAACAGATATCCAAGACACTCTGTCTTTCAGCACACACTGAAAAAAGCCACACACACACACACACACACTCACATCTTTTGTCTCTCCTCTTTATCTACCTGTATGACGTGGGCAAAGGGGTGGCTACAGTTTCCCATGGAGGCCACAATTTTATAATACAGAGTTATGCATGGGCTGCCATCTGCATGCTTGTTCTATACGTAACCCTTCATCCGTGATTTTAGGGCAGTCTACATTGCAATAAATATGATAAAATACAAAATACAGCAGTAAGATAAAAGCAGCACTTAAAACAATCTTTTTTTAAGAGCCTGTGAGAATAAAAATGGGTACCGAAAGGACAGCAATGTACTCCCTGGGGAGGGCATTGAGGGCACCCCAGTCCACACATGGATTGGTACGAAGCCAGCCACTTCAAGCCCAAAGTCATCTCCTTTCTTGCTGAAGCAGGGCAAGGGGGTGAGGGTGAGAGGACCCAACCCCCAGTCAGCCCCACCCCCACCCCCCCTTTAGCAAGGCTGTGTGTCATTTATATCCCAATAAATCGGACATCTCTGCTGAATTTTTCTGGCAGCTTCAGGGTGGGATCATAGCTGGAACGAGCTCATGTTACTGCAGCAGCCCTGGTTCGTGAAACCTTTTGAGCTCTTTTGGAGTCAGTTTTCTGGACAAGACAGAGAGAAATGTCTCTCTCTGCCACCCCAGTTAAACCGGAATCCACTCTTGCCTATTTGCCACATCTTGGGAGATAACCTGGATCATTACAAACTAGTGAAAACCTTCTGGAGGGCTCCGGAGTTATGTGCCACTTGGAAACAGGTGCTGTTTGCAACTGAAATGTCTCCACCCTGCCAGTTGTCCACAGTTGTCCTGCCATCTCCAGTCAAAAGGAACAGGTGGCAGGTAGAGATGGGTGAGAATTTCATTCAGTTCACACTTTGACGCAAGCTTACAAAATTCACGCTCCTCAGACTTGTACACAAACCAGAATGCAGTTGTGCTCTGAAATCTGCACATTTCCAAAGTTGCTATCAGGTTCACCAATAAAGAGATGTGTGCAAATTATGTGTGTATTAGGAAAAGGTGCACACAGAATCACTATACACCCTGGGTGAAAAATGCATATATTTGAAAAAGTGCACAGAATTGTGTATACTGGGAGAAATGTGCACAGAAATGTACACATATTCACTTTCACTTTTAAAAAAAAAGTTTTGTTTTTAAAAGTGAACACTTTTTAAAAAAGTGAACAGTTTTAAAAGTGAAAAGTAAAAACAAACACTTTTAGAAACAAAGTTCTCAAACTGATGTGGGAATGGCATGGAACAATGGAAGTCCAACACACTGAACAGAAGTGAACTTGACTGATTCACACATCCCTAGTAGCAGCTCTCTCTCTCTCTCTCTCTCTCTCTCTCGGAGATGGTGGAGAGGAACTCCCAGTCAGAGAGACAATTCTGGGCTCGGTGCACAAATAACCTGACCTGGTGGAAGGCAGCTCTCTGTTCCTCTGTCCTCAATTAGAAGCAGCAACAAAACCATAAGCACATGATGCTATTTTGACTGCCACCAGATTAAAATTGACTGGGATTTCTTTAGTCACATCAGTTTCCATTCATTTTGATCTGCACGGATTTGCACATAGCTAATAGTTTTGCAGAAGACAAAAATGCACCCTGGCCTTGTACGATTAGGTTAAAGCAGGTGCCAGCTTAAGGAGAGGCACTTTCTCCCCAGTGAGAGTGAAGGGGGGATCCATTTTGTTACATTACATCCCTCCTTCCTTCCATCATGAAAACTGGGGGGTTCCCAGGCAGACCCTTCCAAGCTCTGATCAGAACCAGACCTGCTTAACTTCATCAACGGGAGCTGCGTCGGTTGCCTGAAGACTCTGTTCTCCCTCAGAGGGATCCCAAGAGCATGCTTGTCACCTGCCATTTTGATAAGTTTTCATTTAGGCAGCAACCCTATACTATACAATATAAATAAATACATGTTGTTTTTACTGTTTTACTATGTTTCTATCTTATTATGGTTTTAATGTTTTGGACCTTTTGTAAACTGCCTTGATTGGTTTTAGAAAGGCAGTACAGAAGTACTATAAATAAATACACACTTACTTAGTACTAAATCTCACTGAACTCAGTGGAGCTTGTTTCTAAGGTTTACAGCCTTAGAAGATACAATGTGCGCTGTTCTTAAATTCTGTTTTATAATCCCACCAGGATTTCTAGAATGGAAACCTCTGCAAATTAGGGGTGGGAAAATGAGCGATGCTTGAGCTCCCCAAGATTTGCCAGACATCAGCTGGCTGCTTGTCTCTCCTCAGTTTGCGCTTTCAATTGCTGTTCATTTCGTGCGATGGGAAAATTGTGCAAAACAAAAGCTATCAAATGTGAAACTTGCACAAACAATCCCCAAATTTGTGCAAATTTCAAAAGTTGCACATATTTCCCACATAGACTAAGGCATGGGTGATTTAATGTGCACATTTTGAGAAAGTTGCGCATTTTGAGAAAGGTGCGCATTTTTCAAGTACACATTATCCAAATGTGAAGAAAGTTTGGGAATTTGCAAACATTTTCAGAGAAAATGAGCTCCTGTTCACGTTTGAGATTTTCGAGTGATTTGCAAACAGAAACAAAATTCTCATACATCCCTATTCCAAATGTCTGCAAAACAAGAAATAAGGCTGGGAAGGAACAAAGTATTTCCTTAGTTTCCATGTTAGGGGGCCCCCCTCTCTCTCTCTCTTTCTGAATGAAAAGGGCACTATAAATCGGAGAGCCTTCCCCTGCATAGGCTGCCCCAGTGTCTACATTCTGATGGGGAGGCTGTTCTTATGCAGCCTACTCATGTTCATTTGGCCCTCATGCAGAGGAGGGCCTTCTCTGTTGTAGCACCCATCATGTGGACTGATCTCCCCAGTGAGATCAGGTGGACTCGTAGTGTGGAGTGTTTCCACTGACAAATTGCTATTGCATAAAGACCAGATCAGTTTTTGTTGTTTAACTAAAATGATCAAGGGGCTGGAGCATCTCCCCTGTGAGGGAAGGTTGCAACAGCTGGGCTTGTTTAGCTTGGGAAAATGGTGGGTAAGGGGAGACATGATAGAGGTATACAAAATGATGCACGGCATGGAGAATGTGGAGAGGGGACATTTTTCTCCCTCTTTCAAGATACTAGAATGCAGGATCATCCATGAAGCTGATTGGTGGGAGATTCAGGACAGATAAAAGGAAGGCTTCTTCTCACAGTGCATAGTTAAACTATGGAATTCGCTGCCACAGGATGTAGTGATGGACACCAATTTGGATGGCTTTAAAGGGTGTTAGACAAATTCCTGGAGAAGGAGAAGGCTATCCATGGCTACTGGTCAGGATGGCTATGTGCTACCTCCAGTACCAGAGGCAGTGAGCCTATGTGCACCAGTTGCTGGGGAACATGGGCGGGAGGGTGCTGTTGCGCTCATGCTCTGCTTGTAGGTTCCCGGTCGACAGCTGGTTGGCCACTCTGTGAACAGAAGGTTGGACTAGATGGACTCTTGGTCTGACCCAGCAGGGCTTGTCTTATGTTCTTAAAAGCAAGATTAATTATCACACAAAACTGGAGAAATCAAAATGTCTTGTCCATTCTACAATGGAGGGATACACTATGGTCAATTGTGCTCATGGAAAAACATTATTTGTGCATTCCTCAGGGAACTGTTAGGAACACGTGGAAGAATTCTTTCTATGCAACTTGGCATCCATTTATTTCCCATGCTAAAAGGAATACTGACAAATTCAATATACCAATATCTCATCGAAATCTATGGAAAGCTCTGGTGTATTGACAATGATTTTCATCTATATATAACTCTTCTATGGAAGGCTGAGAAGAATAAGGGTCTGAGTTCTATAAAGGGAGGGCTGTCCATTTCTTGGAAGTATTTTGTGTGTATAGTTTGTTAGCTTCTTATTGACCATTGGATGATGTCTTTGTGTGCATGAGTTTTTTGTTGGTTGTATACTAACTTATTATTTTAAACAAAAAAAACCCACCATCCATGCGGCTTTTCAAGGGTCAGTTTTAAAAAGGAAGAGGTAGCAGTTTTCGTGGGAGATGAGGGAGTATTATTTTAGTCCAGGACCATGTGTCCATGACAATGGAAGGAGAAGCAAATCGAGGAGTACTGGATTTTTTAAAAAAGGAATCAGCTTTGCTGTGCTTTGGTCCATGCAGGGCTCCCTGAGGGATTGCTCTGCACCAGTAAAAATTGCTTCACAGAATATACTTCCGGGTGGGGTTGGGGGTTGAAGTGAACATCATCTGATGGGCAAGGGCTGCTCAACCAATAGGAGAGGCTTCCTTTCTCTTTTCCTGAAGGTCCAGATGCACCTGCACTTCAGAAGCAAGCCTCATTGAGCACAATGGGAGTTACTTCCAAGAAGACACAAATATGCTTGTGCTGAGAAAGGTGGGGGGAAACACAGGGATGTGAAACCAGCCCCCTTTCTAACTGCAGGGTCTTTATAAGGAAGGTGTGAAGTAGTTACTTCCTAAGGCAATAAACCCAGCCACGGAGAATCGCAGGTTTGGTGAAGCGCTTAACAGGCTTCAGATCAGTGATTTAAAATCTGTATTTCAATTCAGGGGGGTCTCTGTAAATTCTCATGTGCGCAAGCCTCATTGAGCACAATGGGAGTTACTTCTGAGTAGACACTAATTGGTTTGTGCTGGGAAACACTCCTTGACCAGGGTCGAGGCACCCCCCTGGGCAGGGCAAGCCTACCCGTGGTCAATGCCGGGGTTGGGGCACACAACAGCTATACCGGGGAGAACCCAACTTAAAGAAAAGAATCGGACTTCAAGCAGTCTCAGGAAATCCGGGTTCTCCCTGATAAGCTCCGAGGTGGCTGCTGGATGGCCACGACGCCATGCATCCCTAATGATCTCAACACAAAGCTGGCTCGGAGTAAATTGCTGCTGGAGACACCCTCCACTTAACTAACGTGAGGCATGACAGCATGACAGATTTGCCAAGTGTGAGATGCCCTTTGGGAGCCCGGATGGGCGCCCCTGCTCCGTCCATCCTGTGCATCCCACAGAGCTCCCTTCTGATAGGTCATGGGACTCACATTGTCGTTGGCCGGCTCATCCTCCATCACCGCCTGGATGCTGTAGGCCAGGAAGCAGAGGAGGGCTCCGATCCACAAGAGGATGGAGAAGCCACCAAACAGCTGCCGGCAGAACTTGACCCACTCTGGTGTGGTTGGAGGAGGCGTCAATGCGTTGGGGCCATCATGGGCTAGGATCTCGGCCGCCCGAGTGTTGGTGAGACCCTGCCGTCAGGAGAGACAAAGGGAGCAGCGGGGGAGCGGTGTTGGGGAGAAAGAGACCCTGGGTCAATCTGACAAAGGCATTCATAGGAAGAGAGAAAGAGGGAGGACACAGGGGCAAGCTGAATGTGTGAAGGCACAAAGGCGGATGAGTCAAATGTCGCCCTCTGCTTGCCTTGGGAGAGGACAGGTTCTATATGCACCCCCATGGCTGAATCAGCCAGCATCTTGGGGACAGCTGGGATTCTCTCCCTGCCCCCGCCTACAACCCCTTTCCGTGCAGAAACTGAAGGTCGTGAGGGGAAAGAGTCCATGGTGGTGGGAAGCTGGTGACAAGAAAAGCTCCTGGTGGACTCACCCTGGACAGATCCACTTGATACTTCCTGCTGATTTCATCCAGAGACAGCTTGTGGTCATCCTAGCAAGGGAGGAGGGAGAGGGGAGGGAGAAAGGCCATTAGCCAAAGTGCATGGGAGCTGAGGAGCATCCCTTCCAGCTGTCAGCCCCCAAGGCATCTTTCCCCGAGCATCTTGTGCAGAGGCGGCTGCCGTGTGGGAGCTGCATCCCAGAGAAGGCAACTTCATTCAGAAATGTCAGTGGCAGAGGGGCAGGGGCCTGCCCGTCTCTGGTGTGTCAGACCCACCCAGTGTCTCGACCCAGGGCCTCCTTACCAGGTTAACTTCCTTTTTCAGCTCATCCAGCTCTTTTTCCTTTTGCTTCTTCTTCCCTCCTCCATTCTCAGCAGTGGCCCCTGGGGGTGCAGACTCTCGTCCTGTCTGAGAAGGGACGGGTGGGGTTAGCCCAGGCAAGCAAGAGGGACAGACAAGCGACACAGCAGACCGAGCTGGGGACAGACAAGGCCCGGGCATTCTAAACCAGCGCAAGCACAAGGCCTGCCACTCCCTGAACGCTGGTGCCCCCCCACCCCCGCAACTGCAGCTTAAAACACTGCTCCGCAGTCCTCAGATTTAGAGGGCCCCAAATCCCACATCATTCATTCACGGAAACAATAACACCATTAGAATAGCGAAGTTCAGAATCCAATCATTGCACCAGATTCAGTCAAATGTCAGACCGCTATCGAGCAAGAGTTCTGAGATCTGGGAGATGCTATACATTCGGTCAGCAAAAAAGCAAAGTTGTCAGGCAAACGTCAGTATTCGAGCAAGTCTGGTCCATGCCAGCAGCTGTTGAGATGCCACTCATTTCCGAAGAGTGGAAATGTGCCCCCCCCTTAATGCGGGCAGCTCTGGTCCAGCATTGGCAGCTTGACACCAATTCCCCAGGGAGGCGGGGGGCTCTCCCACGCTGGAGGCATCAAGACGAGGCTGGACAGCCATCTGTCAGGGATGCTCTGACTTGGATTCCTGCACTGAGCAGGGGGTTGGACTCGATGGCCTTGTAGGCCCCTTCCAACCCTACTATTCTATGATTCTATGATACCTGAACAAAGAGCGGAGGGGCCTTGATCTAATTGCTAGCTCTGAATCTAATTGCTGCATTGCCCCCTGGTCTTGATGTGATGTAAAGCAGCACATTAATGATGTGATTAATCATTGGGGCTGCGGTGGCTTAGTGGTTAAGACGCTGAACTGCAGACCGGAAGGTCGGCAGGACAGCAGTTCGAGACCCGAGTGCTGCATGACGGAGTGAGCTCCTGTCTTCAGCCCCAGCTTCTGCCAACCTAGCAGTTCGAAAGCAAGAAATTGCAAGTAGATAAATAGGTACCGCTTCGGCGGGAAAGGTAACAGCGTTCTGTGCACCTCGGTGTTCAGTCATGCCGGCCACATGACCACGGAAGCGTCTTCGGACAGTGCTGGCTCTTCGGCTTAGAAATGGAGATGAGCACCACACCCTAGAGTCGGACATGACTGGTTGGGGACACCTTTACCTTTTACCTTTTAATGATGTGATGGAATTGGCTGGACCAGAGCACAAACCTCATCTGGTCCAGGCAATTGTGCTGCTAAGGAAAACTTTAAGAAGAACCCGTGCTTGAATGGGGGGCAGAGCTTGAGAGGGGAGAAGCAGAACTGGTCCAAGCATTACAAGGGTTGATGTCTACATTCATTTTTGGAATAATACATCAAAACTGGTGAAGGGAGATGGTGAGCCGAAGCAGATTATAGGATCACCTCCTTCCAAGCCAGGAGGCCATCCAGGACATTCCATTGTGGCATCCTGGACATTCACTTTAGTTTCTGGCTTGGGTTTAGGCTGGCTGTCCCAGCTTCCTTTGGACTGATGCCACTTGGCTGAGAAGAACTAATTGAAGCTTTTTGTAACAGATAACCTTCAATGAGCCAACAGTTGCTTGATGCAGGTTTCCTTGAAAAGTTTTTAAAAAAACAACTCCCAGGAGAAAGACTTGGATCTTAGGAACTGAGCGTTGAGACAATGCCTTCTGTCCAATGTTGGTAGAGAAATAGGGGGGAAGGCTGCCTAGGAAATAGATACAGGTATTCCAAACATCGGAAAACACAAGAATGGCCAACAGATTGGAAAAAATCAACTTATATCCCCATACCAAAAAAGGGAAGCACCAAAGAATGTTCAAACTATCGAACAGTGGCACTTATTTCACATGCCAGTAAGGTAATGCTCAAGATCTTGCAAGGTAGACTCCAGCAATTCATGGAACGAGAATTGCCAGATGTACAAGCTGGGTTTAGAAAAGGCAGAGGAACTAGAGACCAAATTGCCAATATCCTCTGGATAATGGAGAAACCAGGGAGTTTCAGAAAAAAATCTATTTCTGTTTTATTGACTATTCTAAAGCCTTTGACTGTGTGGATCATGACAAATTGTGGCAAGTTCTTGGTGGTATGGGGATACCAAGTCATCTTGTCTGCCTCCTGAGAAATCTGTATAATGACCAAGTAGCAACGGTAAGAACAGACCACGGAACAACAGACTGGTTTAAGACTGGGAAAGGAGTACGGCAGGGTTGTATACTCTCACCCTACCTATTCAACCTGTACACAGAACACATCATGCGATGTGCTGGGCTTGATGAAGCCAAGGCTGGAGTTAAAATCGCTGGAAGAAACATAACAATCTCAGATATGCAGATGATACTACTTTGATGGCTGAAAGCGAGGAGGAGCTGAGGAACCTCATGATGAAGGTGAAAGAAGAAAGTGCAAAAGCTGGGTTGCAGTTAAACTTCAAAAAACCAAGATTATGGCAACCAGCTTGACTGATAACTGGCAAATAGAGGGAGAAAACGTGGAGGCAGTGACAGACTTTGTCTTTCTAGGCGCAAAGATTACTGCAGATGCTGACCGCAGCCAGGAAATCAGAAGACGTTTACTTCTGGGGAGGAGAGCAATGACAAATCTTGATAAAATAGTGAAGAGCAGAGACATCACACTGACAACAAAGGTCCGCATAGTGAAAGCAATGGTATTCCCCGTAGTAACCTATGGCTGCGAGAGCTGGAGCATAAGGAAGGCTGAGCGAAGGAAGATAGATGCTTTTGAACTGTGGTGCTGGAGGAAAATTCTGAGAGTGCCTTGGACTGCAAGAAGATCAAACCAGTCCATACTCCAGGAAAGAAAGTGAGACTGCTCACTTGAGGGAAGGATATTAGAGGCAAAACTGAAGTACTTTGGCCACATCATGAGAAGACAGGATACCCTGGAGAAGATGCTGGAGCTAGGGAAAGTGGAAGGCCAAAGGAAGAGGGGCCGACCAAGGCCAAGGTGGATGGATGATATTCTGGAGGTGACCGACTCGACCTTGGGGGAGCTGGGGGTGGCGATGTCCGACAGGAAGCTCTGGCGTGGGCTGGTCCATGAAGTCACGAAGAGTCGGAAGCGATTGACCGAATAAACAACAAAAATTCCAAACATCTCCCTTCAATATTCAGCATTAAAAACGGTCTGTGGCACTTTTATTTGTGGAGGTATAAATAAAAACAGGCAGGCAAGCTGGTAAGCAAGAAGCAAGACTGCTGCTCCAGTGTTTTGGCCAACGTGTACAAAAAGCCCTGGGAAGACTGAAGCAAGGGATGCTGTGGGTGGCGAGCTGCGTGATGTCTCCATGCCATATACTGACCAAGGAAGGAGAAAGTGGTGGGGGGCGGGGGGGGGCAGAACTACAGTCAGCCAAGACCCCAATTTTGCTGCAGTTGATCAAGACCGCACTGTTGTCTTGGCTGGAGTGGACACCTACAGTTGACTTTACCTGGCTTGAGAAGAAAATAGTGGGCATTTCTTAAATTTAAATAGCTTAAAACTTGTTAGACTACTCATAGGTATTGAGATTCTTGCTGCTCCCTATGTGATGAACTTCTGAGCCTCACCTCCCAATATACCCTTCGGACCACCCTGCCCATTAACATTTCGACCAACGCTAAATGTGCATTTAGCTATCCCAAACTCTGCAAGTTCCATAACATCCCGAACAGGGTTCTATGTTCTGCCTCTGATAGATCCGATACAGCAGCTTTTATGTTCTTTCCATCATCATTACTATTGTTGCTGAGCTGTTGATCCTCTTTGGCATCTCTACACCAACCTAAAATCCTGCATTTAAAACAGGGCTTCTGTTTCAAATGCAGGATCACAACTGACTCCCCTTTTCACCCGCTTCTTTCCCCCCTCCCCTTCCCCACTCCTTCTCCCCGTATCTGAGTCTTCCATGATCTTTCATTGATTTTGCTCCTCTTCTTGCCGCTTTCCCTCTTTTCACGCAGGAAACTGAAGCAGAACACAATGGGGTAATTTGACAGCTCATTATCTGCGATCTATTTAAAAACGGAACAAAGGGCATTTAGTGCCGGAGACGCCTTGAGTGATCACAGCGTCATGTAAAGAGCCTGCAAGCTTCTGTGAAGGAGCCATCTCCATCGCAGGATAAAAGCTCCGTGTGAAGGGGCCCCAAGACAGGTCCTGGCTGGGAACTCTTAATGCCAGGACAGACTATTCTTATCAAGGCATTTCTGGACTGAGCAGACACAGGAAGGCCTGGGAGTTGCACCTGGAGTTGCTGGAAGCGTATCTCCCGACCTCCACAAAGCATTTGAAGTTTGGACACATGAGGAAAGCAGCCAGTACAGCTGTTGTATGTTTGTATATATACGTTGCTGAGTGGGTGATGGTGGGTGGCAGCTAAATTGTTGTGTATCCCAAAAGGAAAGACCAGCCGTGCTCGTTCCGCACCGCGAGGTTCTCTGTGTGTGAGTTTTAGCACAAGCTGTGTGATAGGTAAAAATGGATCCTTCTCTCATGGGGATGCAGGGATGCAGGAAAGCTCTACTCGCTGCACCTCCAGCAGGCATGCAGCTATCAAAGGCTCTGGGGGAATGGTAGCAACCTGGAGTGCTTACGGGCAAGCTTGGATCTCTGTCCTTTTGCTAGCTCTGTAGCTGGTGCCCTCACACCCAGCAGCTCCACGGCTGATGCAGGGGAGCCACAGAGAACACAGCCCAGCTGGCCAGTCCCTCCGTTGCCAAGGCCCCGGGGTTTGCTCCCTGTCCCACTCTGTCATGCCGTGCTCAGGCCTGCCTGGGAAGGGGACGCCTTGCACAGGAGAACACTGGCAGCCCTTTCCTGTTGGCAAGCGGCAAGCACAAACGGAGAGATGTCGTTAGCACGCCGGGCATGTCTTGCGCTGATGCAGCGAAGGACCCCAAAGAGTGACGGAAAAGGCTGGCTGAGCTGTGAGAGCAAGTGCCGTTCCAGGGTCTTGGCAATTCAGGCCGCTGCCTTTTCAGCCGGGGAGAAAGGGGCCTCTGTTCTCACGTCTTCCCCTCTTTCAGTGCACAGGGAGGCACTGTCTCCCCTCTGCTGCGCAGGGATCTTGGCTTGGCACCGGGCTCCTTCTGGCCTCCAGGGACACCCTCCCTGGCCTGAGAGGGGGCGGAAAAAGGGTGGGAGGGCCTCTCATCCTCCAGAGGACGGCAGAGGATGGAGACTGCTGGGAATCCGCCTCGCTGCAAGCAAAGGGCAGGAGGGAGCCAGCCAGATACCAGCCCCCTGACCTGGCCAGCTCCAGGCCTTGGAGGGCCTTTAGCCAAGACGGCCTCCATGCCCCCCCGAGAGCCCCCCGCCTCACCACCATGGTCGCCGGCTGCTCTTGCTCCCACTCGCTTGCTTGCCGGGCAGGGAGCCAGGAGGCCGTGGGATCCACCGCTCCTCCTCCTCACCACCACCTCCGTTGCCTGGGCCAGAGGGACAGGCAGCTAACAGGCTGCAATGGTGAAAGGAGGAGCACGTCTAAAGGACTCTTGTCTGTGGGCCCCTGCAGGGCTGTGGGCTCTTGCCCAACCACACCCAGCTCTGATGCTGCCCGATGAGGCTGATTTCACTCAGCCATGATGCTGGTCTGCAGCCGTTCAGATGTGCATAAATCTGCGTGCCCTGCAAGTGAGCCGGCCTCGGGAAATCTGCAACCCTGATCGCGACCCCCGCAGTCTCTCCAGGCGCTTAGAATCAAGCTGTCAGGTGGGTCATGAACCTCAGATACAGGCCAAGAAACCACAGGAGCACTGAACTGGTCCCACTGCCTCAAAGGCAGGCCGTCTTCCCCTGGATGGCTCCCTGCAGCAGTCTCAGGGGTTGCTCAGTCCTTCTGACCTGAGCCCAGGGGCTGGAAGGGTAGTCGGCTGCACCATGTGACTCCCTTCCAGTTGTGACAAAGTGGTCCGGCCCCATGAAGAAGGTGGCGCCGCCCAGCTGTGAGGCTGCGGCAGGTGCCGCTCTGGCATAACTGGGCCATTACTTAACAAAGCACAATTACATCAGGCACATTCCATGCAAAAGCCAAAAGGGGAATTGAACAGAAATCATTTTCTTTCCACAGAAGGAGAAATAGTTCTACTCTCCTCTGTGCTAGTCAGGCCCCACTTCGAATACTGTGTCCAGCTCTGGGCACCACGCTTGAAGAAGGATTCAGATACATTGGAACGAGTCCAGAGAAAGGCAGCAAAGATGATCAGTGGTCTAGAAACTACACCCTATGAGGAAAGATTGAGGGAACTGGGTACGTTTAGCCTTGAGAAGAGAAGACTGAGGGGGATAGGGTGGCGCTCGGCAAAGACCTCAGGGGTTGTCGCACAGAAGAGGGCTGCAGCCACGACTCTGGCATCCAAGACTGCAGGACACAAAATAATGGGCTAAGTTACAGGAAGTCAGTTTTGGGTTGAACTTCAGGAGAAACCGTCTCATGGCCAGAGCAGTCAGACAAGAGAACCAGCTGCCTAGGGAGGTCCTGGGCTCTCCGTCCCTGGAGGTATTCAAGCAGAGACTGGACAGCCATCTGTCAGGGAGGCTTTAAACTGGACTCCTGCACTGAGCAGGGGGTTGGACTTGATGGCCTAAAGGGCCCCTTTCCAACTCTGTGATGCTGCTGATAATTATAATAAGGAGTAAAGCAATAAGTAAGTTACTCCCCGCCCCCGATGGAAATAGGAACTGATAGTAAGGGGCAATCAAAACAGGCTATTCAAGGGGCAATCAGCAGGCTATTCATCGGTAACCCCACAGCCACAGTTAGCAAGAAGCAATGGTAGCTAGTGGTTGAAGACTAGAGCCAGGAGACCCAAATTCACATCCCTGTAGAGCCATGAAGCTCACTGGATGACCTTGGGCTGGCCTCTCTCTCACTCTCTCTCTCTGCCTGACATACCTCATGAGGTTGTTGTGAGGATCACATGAGTGGGAGAGAACCATGTACACCTTGAGCTCCTTGGAGGGAGGGATTAAAAATGTAATAATAATACACAATAATCCAACAGAATTTAACATTGGAAGGGATGGCTGCTGAACGAGGCTGCCTTCTGAATAAACACGATGGAAGGATCTCGACCAGGTTGGACAGGCAGTGTTGGGTACCATGGCACTATCTTAAGGGGCATGTGGAGCCTCCATTTTATTTCGCTTCCAGCTGGGCGTGGAAGTGCAACGCCTCTGCAGCTCACGGGCCAGCCAAGCCACATGGGGAGGCCATGTTGCCTATGATCAGCTCAGAGATCCCCTGCGGGACCAAAGAAACTATTGTGGACGGGGAGAGGGGTACGGTAGGCTCTGGAATGCTGCCTGCAGCTCTCTTAAGAATGGTCTCCACCAGAGCAGTCAGGGCTGAGCGTTGGGGTGATGATTTCTGTATGTGGTAGGTCTGTAGGCTTTGCAGGATCTCAGATTGCCCCCCCACCGCCACCAAGTTTTTGCAAAGACCTAGGAAGGAAGTGTT
Organism: Heloderma suspectum; assembly: GCF_057233095.1. Taxonomy (NCBI): domain Eukaryota; kingdom Metazoa; phylum Chordata; class Lepidosauria; order Squamata; family Helodermatidae; genus Heloderma; species Heloderma suspectum. Next base: position 22,396,905 of record NC_139474.1, on the reverse strand, counting down.
GTTACCCAACAGAGTGCAGCAGAATTTCCCGGAGCGATGCCAGGCCTCATAACACTGAAGCTTATTTTGTCTATTTATAAACAAGGGATAACACGTAATGGTGAAGTTTACTCCTGTTGGGAGGTGAATGGAGGTAAATATGGCAACCAGGCAGAGATCCATTCAGTGGGTGCAGGAGCCGGGTACTCGGGAGAACCTCCTTGGAAGGCGTTGTGGTGGCCCTTCTGTTCCAGCCTCCCCATTCTGCTGGCCTTCCCACATCACCCAAGTGTCTCTGTAAGGCGACCCCGTGCCAACAGCGTTGTTCTTGGCAATGGGAGGACTTTTCCATGAATGCCAGTGATGAGGTCCTCTTTTTATTTTCTGCTACTGAATAAACATCTGCATCTCCTGGGGAAGCTCCAGTGATTCCTGCGGCCATAATAGAAGCATAGCTTCCAAATCCCGGGAAGTACTAGTTCCCCTCTACTCAGCACTGGTTCGGCCTCATCTGGAGTATTGTGTCCAGTTCTGGGCACCGCACTTTAAGGAGGATGCAGACAAGCTGGAGAGGGTTCAGAGGAGGGCAACCAAGGTGATCAGGGGACTGGAAACAAAGCCCTCTGAGGAGAGACTGACAGAACTGGGCATGTTTAGCCTTGAGAAGAGGAGACTGAGGGGAGATATGATAGCGCTCTTCAAGTATTTGAAAGGTTGTCCCAGAGAGGAAGGCCAGGATCTCTTCTCAATCATCCCAGAGTGCAGGACACGGAATCATGGGCTCAAGTGACAGGAAGCCAGATTCTGGCTGAACATCAGGAGAAACTTCCTGACTGTTAGAGCAAGACGACAATGGAACCCATTCCCTAGGGAGGCGGTGGGCTCTCTCAGACTGGAGGCCTTCAAGAGGAGGCTGGACAGCCACCTGTCAGGGATGCTCTGACTTGGATTCCTGCACTGAGCAGGGGGCTGGACTCGGTGGCCTTGCAGGCCCCTCCCAACCCCGCTATTCTATGATTCTATGCTTCTATGATCCCAAAGTGGCCCACGGGGGGCCGAGCTCAGTCCAGGCCCTGGTGCCCCACCCTTCTCTGAAGAGCTCTTTAGTGCTGCACAATGAAGCTGTCCCAAGTTGCTTGTGGATGGGATGGCTGTGCAGAGGTGCTCAGCTCAGGGACCCAAACAGCCATGATCTGGAATGAATCTCTCCCTGCTCCCACCCTCACCAGCCCATCTTGGGGTAGCTGCCACGAAGACCTTGTGCAAACATCTAGGGAAGGCACGTTGGCCTTGAGATTGGACAGCTGGTCCCTTGAGACAATGATCTTGCATTGGCAGAACCCGTGGAGGGCCGAGAGCCCCTGGGAGGGGGGTGAGCACTGCCCCCCAGCCATGGGACAGCCTGTGCATGGGCTGGGATCCTCCTGCAGCTCTGTCTCAGGCCCCCTGTATATTCATCTCCATTGACCAAAGGGTCTCTCAAGAGAGTCTGCATCTGCACACACCAGCCCGCCCTACGCCAACTTGTGGCAAATGAGACAGCTGAGCCGAGACAGGGACCGTGGGGGGCTCCCCACACTACGTTGCATCTGGGGGTGTGGCAAAGTGAGGCAGAGTCTTGGTGCGTTTGTAGTGGCAAAGCTTCCCAAATCCATGCTGTCCCTCTTCAGTGTGGCCTAGAGGGGGGGGGATTCTTCCAGGCCTGGCTTCTCCCCCAAGGCAGCATCTGAAACAGGGGAGTTCTGCCTGCTGTGCAATGCCCAAAGATGCAGGCAATCGCTCATGAACTGGACCCAGACAGTGACAAGACAAGGGGCCCTTGGACAAGGGGCCCTTGGGCAACAGCTCCTGTTGCCCCTCTCGACACTGGTAACTTTTCATCAGGTGCCAGGAGGTGGCATTTAACATCAGCAGCATACTGAAGCCTTTCATTCAGAAATTTTAAAGTTTCTAGACCACAGGGTTCTGGAGAAAACCCTGCTTGAAAACATTTCAGCATGGCCCCAGAATTCAGAAACCAAACCTACTATCTTTTTCCAGTCATGATTCTGAAAGATTAGCGTGTGTGATGTGCGTGAGTGTGCGTGTGCCCTGCATCTCTCTGTGTGAAATAAAGAGGCTCAAGTAGTCCATTTAAAATGTGCACTGGACACAGGCATGGATTCAGATTCCCCATGCTGACATGATCTAGCCCAAATAGGAGCAGATTAAAAGTAAATAAAAACAAGTCCTTCTGAAACCTGAAGGGTACAGCTATGTAGTGAGTTTTACCACCTGTCCTTTTCTACAAAGAACCTGCGTGAGCTGACTGGATTCACCTGCCTTTAATACAAAACCAAGTAATCTTAGCTGTGGATAAATGTGGGTTTTCTTCAACGGTGTAGTAAATAGATGGATTTGGTGTGTTGCACCCACTTTACACAGCTTCTGAGAGTCTTCAGTGCTGGCTATCCTTACCAAAGAATAAGTGATACAGGAGAGGCTGATGGGTGCCTTCTCTTTTACCTGCTTTGTGCGTGCAGGGGAAGGTGCACTTTTTCAAGTTACACAAAACTTTGCATCAGAGAGAAACGTCTGATGAGAGGTTCTGTGCAAGCTGGAAGCCTGCTGTGGTTGTTCTCCCTGCACAGTTACCAACATCTTAAAAACATCTAATGCAGATTGTTTAATTAATTTATTTGCCTGTTACATTTGTATCCCACCTTTCCACCAAAATGTGAGAAAGCAACTCTGTGAAGCCAGGAATGCCTGTAGCAAGCCACATTTTGCACTTTCTCACACACAGCTACACACAGAGCTGCCCCGTAAAACCTGACAGCCAAATGCTTTCCCGACAGCTGAGACGGCAGATTTTGCCAGCTGCTGCCATGACGTTGTTGCTGGATGCTCGAAGCAAAGGCTGAGGCCAGAGTTTGGGGTGCGAAACAATGACCCTGGCCTTGGCAGAGCGATGCCAGGGAGGGTGCTTCCAGGTGGACAGCTTGTAGCGCGAGCAGTCAGAAGGCCTTGTGCAGCAACTCTCCTTTTTTCCTTAATGGACTTTCTGTGGCAAGGGAAAGGATGGAACAAGTGGTGGGAAAAGAGGGGGCCACGAGTGGAAGGCCACGTCATCTTGCCCCCGACCTGGGAAAATTCCACAAGTGAGGCAGGGCGGTCAGCAGGCAGAAGCGGATCTGGACTGAAAGCAGCACCGCAAACACCCCTTGCACTTGTCACCGCTAAAGTAACGGCGGAGGGGCACCGGAGGCGGCTGGTTGGGCCCGCGTGAATGCCAGCACCCGAAAGACAATCCAGCTCATGAGGCAGCGCCGGAAGGGCTCTGAACCCAGTCTGCACGGCGCAGGACATGCAGTGGCCAAACGGATCTCTGGAAGGAGTCCTGCAGCTCCCCTCCAAATGCTTCCACACCGGCTGCCCACGGGAGGGCCAATCGAGCCAGCGCAGCCACGTCCTTTTGATGCTGGTCTCTACTGGGCGGCGGTGGCGGGGGGGGGGGAGGTTGGTGTTGTTTCAAGGGGGAGCTATGGAAAGACTGGTCTGGAAACAAATGCGCTGTGATCTTCCAAAGAGAGAAGACCCCAGGGTGCTGACCTCGCCAGGGCACCCAGCTGCACAAACAAGCTCGGATCTGAGCTTCTTGCTTCCATCCCTTCTTTACGGGGGCAGGGGGGGGGTCTTCCTCCATCCACCCCTGAAGCACGAAGCAAGCAAGGCACCCACGTTTTCTGGCATTGCCAGGGACCCTTGGCAACCTCCTGTAGACACCCGCACAGCACGGCTAGAGTTTTCGTGGTACTTTTTCAAGCTCCCCTGCAATACCCCCCTTTCAGAGATAGCATTTCAGATGCGACAGTACTTACCCCTTTCCCCATCTTCGCTGGAGCAGGAGATGGAGAGAGGCAGGATCCAGAGGGTGCAGGAAGGGGGCTGGGGGCGGGGGGGGAGACAACGACACCGCAACAAAACTCGCCCTACGAGCAGCACATGGACAAAATATACGTTCAGCCGGCGGAGCGAGCCCTCCTTTCTTTAAATAGATCGCTTGTTCCCTCCGCTCCTTCTCTGGACAGAAGCACTTGTTGAAACTGGATCTTGAGGGGAGGGAGGCTCCTCCCTCCTCCCCCCTTCCCCCGTCCCGCTTTCCCAACCTCCCCCCGCATCCAGCCCTTCCCGGCGCAGCCCCTCTCCCTTCCCAGGCTCTCGTCAATGGGTGGGATGGCTCTGCCCGCAGAGGCTTGTTGTGCGCTGCGCCCTCGCCCCCCCCCCCCCCCGGCCCAGCCGCCCGGCTGAGAAGCGCTCGCTGGCCGGGGCTGCTCCATCGGCTGCATGAAAGCCCCCTTTCTGCACCACGTGACTCTGAGAGACGCACAGCTTTCATCTCGCCCAAGATTTGCTTCCTGAGAAGGACCCCCCCCCGCCCCACTTTCTTTGCCACTTTGGGGCCATCAATCTCAGGCTTCCCGTCCTGCGTGTCCGACTTGGTGCTGGCTCTGCACAGACACGCGTCTGCTCTTTCCCCAGCACCATGCATCGCCATCCATCCACTGACACCCACCATGCTAGCAAGGCCAGGGGGGCTGGGGGGGGCGCCATATCAAGCTGTGCCTTATGCCGGCTCCAGATCCTTGGTCCTTCCAGACACCAGCGACTCTCCGAGTCCTTGTGTGGACGAGGCCTGGTCTGGCTGGGTCACCCTTTTAACTGGAGACGCCAGAAAATTGTACCCATCTGGGGCCTTCACCACGCAAAGCAAATGTTCTACCACCGAGTGGTGGGGCCTTTTTCCTTCCTCTACCCAATTCAGGAACCCTGACATTTTCACAGGCATTTTACGCATGCTTTCAAGCGTGCATATTTTTTGTCACCGCCAGGACTAGAAGCTTGCTTGCTCTTTTGAAACTGGGAGCTGCCATTCTCCGGAAGCTGAGTTCTGCACTCCTTGCCACATTCTGCAGGATCTCTGCACTCCTGAAATCTTGGCTGACATAGTGGCTCGTATTACAGGAGCGTTGCTCTAACTCTAAAATGTATATTGCTTCCAGTGTACAAGCTCAGACTGGGACATGGCAATAAAAATCTAAAATGTGCACTTCCTTTGAGGGCCTTCAGAACTATTCTGGGCCCAAGAGGCTCTCTTCTCCCCTCCTCACTTCTGGTCTACCTTATGTTCATAAAAACAACAGAGGAGTCCTGCTGGGTCAGACCAAAGGTGGTCTGTTTTGTTCAGCATCCAGTGGCCAGATGCCTCTGGGAAGCTCACAAGCTGAGCTCCAGCCCTCTCCCACTGTGCCCATGCCCCCAGCAGCCAAAATTCAGAGGTAGATTGCTTCCAAACATGGAGTCTCCATCCAGCTGTCACTCTACTTATCCTCTTCCATGAATTTGCCTAATCCCCTTTTAGGGTCACCCAACCCAGTGGCTGTTACTATGTCTTCCGGCAGTGAATTACTTAGCAGTGTGACAGCCTCTAAGTAACAAAAACGGTTGCATTCTCCTTTGCTTCTTCTGTTCAGTATTTTTTTATCTTGGCTTAACAGAGGATTAGATCAGAGGTTCTGAAACTTTGTCTGCTATCTAAAGTGTTACGATATCTGACTGATCACATCAGTGTGCTCGTTGAATGATGCACCTCATTCTTTCATTGGCTCCGCGCCCTTCTCTCCAGTTAAGCCTTTGACTGATCTCTGTTCTTCCATCCATTCTTTCTTTCTGACGCATGAATCCAGCTATCTCCCTGCTGTTCCTTGCATCTGATTCTCACTTTGACTGAAATCTCAGCCACATGGGCCTGTGAAAGGCAGTCAGCATATCTTGACAGCTTCGAAGAGGCCTGTAACCAGAAATTAGACGGGATACCAGAAGCTGGAAGAAGGATTAGTTTTGGCAGAGCAAGTGGGCAGAATGCCACCTTCAGATTTCCTCTTGTACCTCTCCATGTAAGCTCCAGATTTGCCCTTATATGAAAAAAGAAAGAAGGCAAAATGACATTTGAAATGTAGGGCCCCTGCCAGAAATTCACAGGCGGCATGACAGCAATGACAGGCCATACAAGAGGTGCAAGGCCAGGGTCCCTGCTCCTCCCAATCTTCCTTCCTTCCTTCCTTCCTTCCTTTCCTTTTCTTTTCTTTCTTTCTTTCTTTCTTTCTTTTCTTTCTTTCTTTTCAGTGGGAGGCTAGCATGCTGCAAGGCGAAGGTTGCCTTCTGGGAAAGGAGTGTTTTGTGACCATCTGTGCCCACCATGGCAGCCACTTTCTGAATGGTCAAGCCCCCCAGCAGCCATTTTGTGAGCATGCCCATGAAACTCTCTCAACATTCCAAACATGCCCTCTGATGTAAGGATGAAATCTGCAGGCTTGTGGGGGTCTGTGGCTTCTGAGATGAGCCCAGGATGGCCCTTGTTGAGCAGAACAAGTTGCCCAAGTATTCTTTGGCCATAGTCTTGGGTATACATCACTGTCTCTACGTGTCAACCTGCCACTTATTTAGAAGAAAGAAGAAACAGGATTTCAAACAACCTAGGAGATTGTGGCAACATAAGGGTTGTGTGGAACTTTGCCCGTGGCCTGATCCTCAATGCTGTTCAAAGGGGATTCACTTAGTGCTGCAACTTAACTGGGGTCAGGAGTCAGGCGGCAAAGACGCCATCTGAATGATAAGAAAGGAGAGTGATAGATAGCAGTCTCCAAAGTGGCAGGAACTTGCGAAAGGCCAAAGGGGGCTATTATCTCTCCAGGCAGACCAACCCTCCTTCACACACCCTTGAAGAAGCTGTTATTAATGGCACAGAGAGGAGAAGGCACATCAGGGCCACTTGGCCAGAGACGTAACAGGCTGTCAAAAGGTGGAAGCAAAAAAGTGGGCCATAGAAAAGCCCAATCCTAATGTGGACTCTGAACAAGTAAGCCCTATTGAATTCAATGGAGCTTAGTCCTAGGCCATTCAGTTTCGGATTAGGGCTGCCTTGCCCAGGCTGGTGCCCCCAGATGTGCTGGACTGCAGCTCCCCTTTTCTATTTCTGCCCCACTTCCCTCCCTCCCTCCCTCTTCCTTTTCCTTCCCACACAACAGGCTGCCAGGGGACAGACAGATCGCTCTGCCCAGAGGTCTGAACTGATTGCATACAGAGGGCTTTTGAAATGATGCCGGGGGCCGCGTGCAGCCCGCCCCTGATTTAAAACATCAACAATAATAAAACAGGAATATACTAGTAACAGAACCAGCAATTTCCCACCAGCTGTAGGGAAAAGTATGAATAAAACACAGCACAAATAAGGTCTCATCTTGTTAAAGGTGATTAAATGCTTGCCAACAACAAGAACCACCACCATCTTTGAGAACCTTCGAAAATGGGCTCAGATGGTAAGAGGGGCCATTCCAGAGACTTGAGTCACAGCCAGAAATGTTCTGCCAACTGTTCTAGATGGTTGGGGTGGCACCCACAAGACAGACTTGCAGCTGGACCATCAGGATTAGGGAGGTTCATTTGGGAAAAGATGGTCCCCTGAGAATCCTGGACCCAGGCCATATAGGGCACTGAAATGAACAACCATCCTCTTGAATTCCTAGCCTGAAAACAAATGGGTAACCAGTGGCATTCTTGTAAAATGTTGAGGTTAAGCAGATGTGGTTTCTCATTTGAAGAAAAGAAAAGGGAAAAGAGAAGAACAGCGAGACCTACCTTTAGAAAGCAAACTTTTCCTGACTTGAATGAAAACCAGCTCACCCCGCTGGTCCAGAGGGAATTAATTCCAGCGAATAATGCAAAGCTGGGTTTTTCTTTTTCCAAATCTCCTTTTAATATGTTTTTGAGAAAAAACACACACCTTGAGTTGGCAGTACCTTTTTCAACCCATGGAGAGGGCCTTTTTTCATTGTTCCATGGCACCTTAATAAATGTATGTATTGCTATAACCTCAGTGAAGGTGCCTTTTAGAGAGAACTGAAGAATGTTTCAGTGAGCTTACTGGTTAATAAAGATAGGATCATTGTTAAGATCATGGTTTTATGTTTTTGTTTTGTAAAGAACAAACCATTGTTAAGAATTTATTTTTCATTCTCTGCTGCAAAACAGTGTCTCCAAAAACAGCCTTGGAAACTGAGCAGTTGAGCCCACCAATTAAAATCTGCCCTTGCCCATTAAAATTGCCCCCCCAAACATATTTAAATATGACTTTTCCTTCTATCAGTTAGAAGGCCGACAAGTAATCCCCCCCTCCCCCGCCCCCAAGTCCTTTACTCCTACTTTGGATTGAAATACAGCTCAGAGTGCTTCTGGACAGAGGGCTCCTAGCACTACCTGTCATAAGGCTTGTGCAGCTGTTCTTTCTCTTTCTCCTTGATGGATTTTCTGCAGCAAGAAAAAGGACAGAAGAACCAGTGGAAAATCACAAGAGGGTTACCAGCGGAAGACATCATTGTCTGGACCCCTCTGTAAGATTCTGTGAATGAGGCAGGACGATGGCACAATAAAAGCGTCATCTGGAAGCACCCTGAGATGGAGGATGTTGGATCGATCTTGAAAACAACAGCAACCCTACTGTGTGGGCAGGCCTATTTGCTGAATAGGTTCAGAATGCAAATTTTGTAAGGGTGTACCCAGAATTTGCATGCAACTGACCTAGTCAGGTGCTTCCTAGCTGTCACTTCCCTAGAGACGCGGTCTGCAATACAGCAGGTCTGCAATACATCCCCCCGTTGCTGCCTCAGAGATCCAGCCCTCTCCTTGCTCCTCTTCCCTTCTCCCTTATCAGTTTTGTGCTAGCTTTAGAAACAGACCTGCAAGGCCTCAGATAGTTGGGGGGCCCTTTCCCAGTGCATCATTAACTTTAGGAATTTGCTGACAGAAGATGTGGTGGTGGCCAGCTGCCTCAGGTGGCTTTGAAAGGGGATTAGATGAATCCACGGAGGAGCAGGGGAGGCCTTTCAGGAGTTGTTAGCCATGATAGCTGCATTAGAACCTCCGTGTCTGGAGGCAGCCTACCTCTGAATACCAGATGCTGAATACCCAACAGCCATTCCAGCAGGCTGTACAGAGGGAGATGCGAGGGGAAGAAGGGCCCTTCCACCAGCCATGCTGAAAGACTGCTCAGTTTATTCCTCTTCCCTCCCCATCTGCTCTTCCTTGTGTCTCATGTCTTTTTCATTGTAAGCCCAAGGGGAGGGCCTCCCTTATTCTCCTGATTGTATGTAAGCTGCTCCAAGAGCCTGTTTGGCCGAGGAGCAGGATAAAAATACTTCGTTAATCGATGGCCTTGTAGACCCCTTCCAACCCTACTATTCTATGACTACTATTCTATTCTATGATCGATGGATCGATGGATCGATTGATTAAACGATGCAAGGCCAAGAAGACAGGCTGGTGGCTGGCGATGTTCCACTTCTGGGCTTCTGGTCATGCCCTACTTGTGGGCTTGCTTGAAGCAGCTGGCTGGCCGGCTGGCTGTTGTGTGACATGGGATTCATCATATTTTGTTGCATTGCTCCGATACGCACACAAGTCATCTATGGAGACCGTCACCCCCGCTACTAGACTCTGGCAGTGACTTCTCAGGTTGCAAACGTCTTCTGGAACCTGTAAACCGAGAAACACAGACACTACAATAACCGAAAATCCGTATCTCCATGATACCTTTATTAGGAGCACTCAAAGGTCACCCAATACCACGCAAGCTTTCATGTTCTATGGAACTCTTACTCAGGCAAGATGGTAAACAAAGCAAAAAAGGGGAGCGACGGGGAGGAAGAATGTGTCTGATGTGCAAGCTGTGAAATCTGCATTTGGTTACAGTCGTGAGACGGGCAGTGGGAGGCGGCGGCAGACTTTCAGACTGGGCTTCACCAGGTGCAGAGATGGTTTCAGGTCGCACCTGGGACCCTCCCAAGTGTTGCTGGGAAGAAGAAGCAAGCAAGCAAGCAGCGGCTCATCCCCCATCTTTGAAAATATAATTTCCAGCTGTTACTTAAAACCCCTTTACCATCCTTAGGTGAAACACGCAGGTTCTTTGGCCTGTTTCATTATGAGGTTCATGTACGTTTTTGTAATTATTTATTTACAAATATACAGGTAGGAAGCAATTTAGGCTGGGGTAAAGCAGCATCAGTCTTGCACAAACAACAACACATCCTTGCCTCATGCTGTTTGTTTGTTTTAACATCCAGACTGAACAACTCCTCTGTGTAACTTGGAAGCTTGCATACTGTATGATGGGCATTAGCTGACTGTATTAATTCACCAGTCCCCTTGTGTTCTTGTTGTGTTTTTCCTCCCTATCCACTGAGCAGAGCGGCAGCCTTTGGAAACACTGTCTTCCTCAGTGGACAGCCAATGAGGAAGCAGTAGGTGACGCTCATTTCCCGGGAGCCTCTGCATTCCTCGAACTAGAGTGTTGTTGTGGCAAGGAACCGGGTGTGCTGAAGGCTGCTCTGAGCATGCAAATGTGGCTGACAGTGTGCAAAAGACCCTCCAAGGATCAAGGATGTGGTTTCCTAAGTTACAAAACTCCAGTGCCGATAAAGCAACCTGCACCAAGGTCAGTTCAAGGACTCAGAGAAGGGATTGAGGCAGAAGATAAATAGTATTTGTAGTTTGCTCTCTTCCATCCTCTCTCCTGTTGGCTTCGGGGTGTGTGTGTGTGTGTGTGTACACATGTCTGCACTTCTGTCTTTTTCTGGTTTAGCTAGTGTCGCTTCACATGTGTGTGAAATTCACCATTCAGTTTTACTTTGGGGCCCTTTAGCAAAGATCCGTCACCGCCTGTGTTCCTGCTGTTTTTGGATTATCAGCATGGGCCTGGCCCTGGCATTTCAGATGTTGCAATCCGCTCCGGTGGGGGAAGGGGTAGGTTTTCAAAAAAAAATTTCCAAACAGTCTTGCCAGATCTTGAAATAAGACATTCATGTATTTGGGCAGCTCCTGTGGGCAGTTTTGCAGATGGAGCCTAGAGGTTTGGGGTCCAGGGGCAGAGCGAAGCACAAACGTTGTCTATTTTCCTAGTTAAGGAGGATGTGGCCTGACACCCACTCGGGGTCGTTGTCCATCTAGCCCAGTATTGTTTGCTCTGACTGGCAGCAACGCCTCTGCGGAGTCCCAGGCAGAGAAAGCTGCTGCTGCGGCCCACGACAGCATGATGGGTGGCTACCAGGCAGGGAGAGGGCCATCTCTCTCATGGGCTCCTGTCCGTGGAGGGCATTTCCTATGGGGACCTGCCTGGCATCTTGCTTGTCTACATTTAGTCGCCAGGTTAAGACCTGCCTCTTCCAGCAGACATTTAATCTTTAATATTCTGCTCTGATTATTAACTTTACTGCTGGCTCTTTAATAGTTTTAATATTTTCAGTGTTTTAATACTTTGATATTTTCGTTGTTGTATTTATTGTTTTTTGTTGTTTTATTGTTTGGGCTGGGGATTTTTTATGATTGTAAACTGTCCCGAAGCATCTGCTGGTTGGGTGGTATATAAATTCAATAAATGACCACATGCACGAATGAGAGCTCTTCCCCAGCCTCTGCTATCGGAGCTTTTCAGCTGGAGGTGCCTTGGCTGGCACCTGGGACCGTCTGCCTGCAGAGCCCGTCCTCCCCCGCCGAGCGATGTCTCTTCCCCCTTGGCAAATGGCTAAAGAGAAACTGCCTGAGGAGGAAGGAAGACACCCCCCCCCCGGCATTTCTAACCGACTGGGATGTCTGGGCAAGTCTAGCTGAGTTGGCTAACTCCTATGGATCGTTCTGGGTGCCGCTCAAACGCCACAGGCCCGGCAGTCCATGCAACCGCAGCAGTTGCTTGTGAGAGGGCAGCAAGGCCTTTGTGGCCCCAGCGCAGCTGCCAAGTGCCATCCGAGAGGCCCCAGTGGGTATCGTGCCTTGCACGGCCACGGAGGATGCGAAGGCACAGCTCGGGGACAACGGACGCCCGACTGGGGCTTGTGCGCCAACAACGTCTGCAACTTGATTGCAATGGGTTGTGCACAACGCACCTCTCGGAGCAGGCAGCACAGCTGCTGAACCCGGTGGAAGGACTTCAGCCAGCCCCGGGCCGGCACATGCGTGCAAACCTGGAGGACTGGGGCTTCTTCCGCCTGAGCATGTCGCTGTCAGTCAGTGTCCTTGGGGCAGGGAGACACAGCCCCCTGCCCGCCCCGGCTGAATCACTGCAGCGCAAGGATGAACGCGAGGGCCTCTAAAATTAGCCCTGACCAGTTCATGCCAGGAGTGTCTGCTTACACGTCCCTCACTTTATGCTTTGCCGGCCAGCTTGGACAGCCAGGGGTGATGGAGAAGAGTGATGGAGATCCTGAGGAAAATGCCACAGAGCGACTCTGGGGTACGCCGCAGGGCTTGCTGGATGCAAAGCAGGCTCTAGGGTTCAGCCACCCAGGGGCTGCTAGTGCCATAACACGGCTGCCGTTCCTACCTGGGCCCAGCTCTGCCACAATGCCTCTACCTGTTCAGCTCTAGCAAAGGGGGGACTTTTCTCCCCTCTGCACCATGATGCCCAAATTCCCCCTTCAATCCTAAATGTTCTGGGTACAGGAATTTGGGGTTGCCACATCTTGAAACAACCCTAAAATACTGGTGCCTGAGAACGGAGCCCAGCGGTTTGGGGAGGCCGAGCAGGAGCAGAGGTGAGTGCAAAACCTGCCTGCTCGCCTGAGGCGTATGGCTCCAAAGCCCGAGCTGGGAAGAGGGGGTAGGGGACGGTTTTCTTTGGCCACGGGCCTGGGAGCAAACTCACCCCCTGGCCCGGCTGCTTCTCGTCGGGTCGGCTGGCTGGATGATGTAGAGGACCCCGTCCCGTCCCCTGTCTTGCCTCCGGCGATCCTTTTTATATCTTGGTCCCTGATATAACCGGAGGAAGTGATGCCCTCTGCTCTCGAGGGCCGTGATTGCTTTTGGGGGGTGGGTGGGCTAATTACAGCAGTAAGAAGAACCTACCCTGTGACCTGAATTTCCTTGGCCCAGGGGCTATGAAGCCCACCAAAATGGGAGGCATATTCGTGGTGGGGAGGTCAGCATTTCAGTCTCCTTGAAGCTTTTCGACGCACGCCTCGGAACCGCAGGGCCAGGCATACGGCTGTGTTGCTCTTACCCTGGAGGAAGAGGCCGAGTCGGTGTCCTTGGACCAGGCATGTGCCCCGAGCAGCCCCCGGGGCTTGGCCTGGCGGTTGCATTTCCTCCCCCTTCCGCTGCTGCTGCCTTCCCAGCTGGGATTCTGCAGAACTTGGCCGGAGCTTGGTGGTCACGGAGGAACCTGCTGCCCGTACTGCGAGTGCCGGACATCAGCGGGAGGGCCGCCCTCCAGGGCTCCAGCTTTTCCCTCACGGGGGAGACTGAGCCGCTTTGTTTTTGAAGCACGGCTCGCAAAGACGTGCAGCGTCAGCAGGACAACACACACACTGCGAAGGCAGGCCTGCTGTTGCGTAACGCCCTGCCCAGGGACACGTTCGCCTTGGCTGAGGCCGCCGGGAGCCCCAGGTGGGCCCGATTAGAACCACATGCAGGAATCCGAGGTCAAGAGGGGCCCGCGGGAGGGTGCGATCAGAACGCACCTGCCGGGAACACAGCCCGGCCCCTCCAGGGCAGAGTCGCAGGCGAGCTCCGGCGCCCACGGCCACCAAGTATGCCGTGGCAGTGCAGGCCGCCAGGAGAGAACGGAACTGAACAGACCCGGCGCCATCGTGGCTCCAGGAGTAAAACGAAGCTGGCTTCTGCTGCCCTGAAGCTAAGCGCATTGACTCGGGGATCGGCACTGTTTTGTCACAGAAAAGGATAATGCCCCTTCGGAAGTTAAAAAAAGAAAAGGAGCATCTGTAACCATCTGCATGGCCCGCCAGCCGGCCCGACTGCAGCGCCGTTTCAAATGTGAGAAAGGGTGTTGCGGTGAGCATCACCAGTCCCGGTGCACCCTGGGATCCCCGTGGCAGAGCAAGTGCTGACTCCTGGCCTGCTTACCGCAGCCACCATCCCCATCCGCTCTCTAGGCGGTCAGAGGAGGGGGCTGGACTTGGCCCCGCCGTCCATTCGTAGCTGCCCCACAGCCTAGAAGAGGTGCCTTCTGTCCACGCGAAGGAAGACAAGAAGCGTTCGCCTCTGCAAAGGAGCAAATGTCTTTCCAAGGTCGTCTTTGGGGCATATAAGAAAGGAAACCAGGATATAGCCTCCCCTTCTTACCCCCTCTGTGTAGTTTACCCACATTATGTGTCCTAAGCTGTCCCATGGCGGGGGGGATTGAGGGAGGGGGGAGCTCAGGCCAAGAAGGGTTCTGCTTCACTTCTTATTCATGGGAGGTTTGTTGAAACTGAATGGAAGAAACAGGAGTCGGGGCTTGGGGAGGAAACAGACCTAATTTCTGGCAGTGGTTCTGAGTGTGCCAGGAAAAATAAGAATAAAAGGAAGCAACCCCTCTTGCCAGAATCTCTGAGCTGTGGACAGAATCTAAAGATGCCTTTTTTGTTTAAAGTCCCCTGACTCCATGGAGTGGGAAAATTTAAAAATTCACGGCCCCACCTACACAGCAGTGTGGGAAAAACCTGGATGGATGGATGGATGGAGCAAAAGAGATGAAGGGGCGCCCTCCACCTTGCCCACCCCGGTCTAACATGAAGATGACGACCTTGGAATTTGCACCGTCTGCTTTGGCCCAAGAGAGTCCGTTTTACGTGGACGAAAGAGCTAGAAAGTGCTGCTTCAGTTGTATGTTCAAAAGAACATTTGGATCTCAAATCCCGGGGCGATTTAGCTGCTGGCTGAGTCCTGGTCACTCTCTTCTTGGGTTCCTCTTCAGGCAGTGCACATTTCCAGAGAACGTGGAGCGACACCCGTCTTCGCCAGCCTGGTGCCCTCCAGATGTGGGGGACTTCAACTCCCATCATCCCCAGGCAGGCTGGCCAGTGGCTTGGACGTATACGCTGCACACACAAGGCCTAGGAACACCCCCCCCCCCGCGCGCAATTCAGTTGCCATGTGACTGCTTATCTTTTGCTTCTGGAGCTTGGCAGTTGGAGGGAGGGCATTACCATTCAGAAGGCCAGATTTCTGCCAGGGGTCTGCCAGTTGCAGACACCCAAAATCACTTCATAAGGCTGGCCCTGTATGCGGGCACAAATGTCTTCTTACCCCACGGAAGCGTCCCTCGAATACCCACCCTGTATGCATCCCTCGAATATGGGCGTTCCGTGGGCTTTTCTCTAGTGCAGGGATGGGGAACGTACTCAGTTCCTGGGGCAGGTTGCCCTCTGGACCAGGCAGCGGGTGAGATGCCATCAAGGGGGTGAAGCCCCTCCTCTCCCGTGACGTCACCCAGCTCCAGCTCCTCCCCAAGCCCCCAGGAGTCTCCAGGCCAGGCCAGGGTGGGGTTCAGGGAGGGGGGAGCCCCACTGCAGCGTAGAGTGTGTGTGGGGTGCAGGGCTGTCCCGCCACAACTGACGATCCACAGGAGACTGAGATGACTTTCAGAACATTCACAGGCAGCAGAATTTTGTTGTTGTGGCAATATTATCCTATTAGTTACAGGAAACTGCTTTGAGGCTCTGCGAAAGGGGGCCAGGGGAAGGCGACATTTCTTTCTTTTTATTAAGTGTGTGGGGCTGTTGGGATAAAATGTCTTGAAGTGGCCAAATTGCCCCCCCACACACACACTCACGCTCAGGGACATTAACGCCCTGCCCCTTGGTCAGTCCTTTTCTCTGCCATTTTGCCTTGCCCTTGGGCCAAACATGACCAAACAGAAACTCTCTGGGTTTGTCCTTCACTCCCCAATGCCTGGCATGGGCCTGTATGTCTGTATTTTCTTCCTTCTTTGTTCCCCTTTCCCCGCACACCCCCGGGGCTGAGCTGGTTTAGTCCCCGTAGAAAGAGGCCCTCAGCTGCCCAGCTGGGGCGTGCGGGAACTCAGAGGTGCTTCCAAAGTCAAAAGACACCATGCAGCTATTCCACCCATTCCTCGATGGATGTTTATGGAAAGAAAGAAGAAGGATGGAAGAAACAGTGGGAAAACACGGGAGGGGTACACATGGAAGATGATGCATGGACATCCCCCCCCCACTGAACATGCTGTGACACCCCCCCAGGCAATGGCAAGATAAAAGCCCCACCTGGAAGGACCCTTAAGTTCCGGTAGTCAAGGAGGAGGGAGAGAGACAAGAAGGAGAGAGAGAGACAGGAGGGAGACAGAGCGAGACCTACTGGGGGGGGAGTGATGGTTGTGGGAGGAAGAGGACCCACTGCTCTTGGGAACCAAGGGTGATCGCTACTGGCTAAGCGGAGTGCAAGAAAGACCTGGAAAAGGAAAGCATCCATGATCCCCATTTCAAAGTGGATGTTTTCCTCAAATCCCAGAAAACTCGTCTTAGCACAGCTAAACCAGAACACAGCTCCTTATGTTGCCCCCTCTTTGCAGTGCTCCTAGGCCCCAAACAACGGGGGATTCAGAGGGCTATTTCCTTGCGGTGGAGGCGCGCACGGGGTATGTGTTAGGAATAATGTGGCTGGAAGGAGGGTGGTGGCGGGGGAGGAATAATGGGATGCCAGAAGCAGTGCGGCTTTCAAGCCCCGTCTCCTGGGTTTCCTTTGCTCAATGAGGCCTTCGCAGGATTTGGCAGGCAGCGCCTCCAGCCCAGGGTGGCTTCTGCCTTGCGCGGACTGGCTCAAGGTGCAGAGAGGCCCTAGGGACAAGCGGAGGCCTTCCTCCTCCGTGTCTGCAACCTGGGAAACAACAAGTGGGTGTGGTGGTGTGGTGCTGGGGGACGTATCTGAGAGCCTTGGACCAAGGAAGGCTGTTCACCAGAGGCTGCCCTGCATTTCCAGAGCTGTGGAAATAAACTGCTGTAGCAGAATTGCCAAATCCACCGCAGGAAGGCCAGCATCAGAGCCTCAGTTCTCCTGGGCCCTGATAGCCACGGGAGAGCAACCCACGGTGGCTCTCTGATGCAGCAAGCATCCCAGGGGGTATGAGAAGCTGGTCAAGGAGGCCTCGCCACAAAGTCTGCCGTCATGTTATCCGAGATGGGGCAATGACAGAGGACATGACCAGGGTCGTCCACAGCATGTCAGGAAGTCAGAAAGAAAAAGAAAATGTAGTAACAAACAGGGGAGTCTCCTGTGTTCACTCTGGCCCGAAGGGCAAATTCACACGCCTTCCCAGCCCTGGGAAGATCTCCAGAATTGGCTCTGCTGTTAAAGGTCACAGTCGCTCCTCTTTGCAAGGAGCAGAGATGAGAGCAGGAACACGTATTTGGGGTGGTGGGGGTGGGAAACAACCTCATTTGCAAAGACATGAATGTTGCATTCTCCTAATTATAAATTTAAGGGGTTCTTTTTGCAAGGGGAGGTACTGAAGGATGATTCTGACAAGGAGATACTTCCTAGGCCGTGGGTATGGGTAGAGTGTTGGCTGAGTTGTTCTCGCTCAGACTTACCAACCTGGCAGGGTTGTTGTGAAGATAAAACTGGGGTTCGGGAAGAACCAGGTCTTTCTGCCCTTCCATCGAAGGAGGACAGGATAAATATGTAAAAGCTCACTTCACATTAAGGTTCAGCAGCAAGTTGCTTGCTTGAGATTCTGGGATTTGGTTTTTAAGGGCACGCGTGTCTTTTTATAGAGAGAAGAATGTATAGAGAGAAGAGAGAGCTTTAGGGGGCTCGGTGAGAAGTTGCACCTCCAGAAATTCTCTCTGCAGCACAGCTCTTAAAGCTACAGAAAGTGTTCAGAGGCCTCCTTTGCATCTGCCCGATGGACTGATTTGCATCACGCTCTGTAGGGTTTCCGGCAGCTACAGGGGGGTGGGGAGTGTGTGTGTGTGTGTGTGTGTGTGTGTGTGTGTGAGAGAGAGAGAGAGAGAGAGAGAGAGAGAGAGAGAGAACTTCTCTCTGCTGACTGCCCTGGCATGTGGCCAGGAGGCCAATCCTGGGCTGAGAAACGCAGGGTCTGTCTGCAGAAAGCTCTGTTGCTGGGCTCCACTTCTCCCTTCGCTTTGCCCTGGACTGAGCAGGGCGGGGAGTCCTGTGGAGGTGGGAGCCACCACGGGTAGCCTGTAAGCCGAGCCACACGCTGCAGCCCTGCCTGGCTCCTGCATTCCATTCTTGGCCTGCGTGGGCTCCAAGAACGAGCAAGCCTCTGTGGGGACGCTGTCCCTGTGCTGGCGGCCTCCTCCGGCCTCTTCAGCCAGGCCCTAGGGCAGTGGTGGGGTGGGTGGCGGCCGCCTGTGGGGACAGGCTGCGGGCTCGGGGGTGCGGATCCCGCCACGTGGTTTCTCAAAGCCACAGTGCAGCCGACTGCCTTCCCCGGCATCCTCTTCTCCTATATCCAGCTCCCTCCTCTGTGTGCACAGCTGGTGTTCAAGGCCAGAGGCTTCCAAGTTTGGCAAGTTTTCTTAAAAATCACCACAGAGCCCAAAAGCAGGACCTGGTAGCGCAACGGATTTCTCCTTCCGTTGCTCACCAGCAAAAGGTGTAAGTCACCCTTCCTCAAGTCCTTAGATTGGGGAGAGGCCCGTCTCGTGGTCCCACCACTAGGGGAAGTACAGAGGGTGGGGAAAGGCCTTCTCTGTGGTGGCACCTTGACTCCTGAGAGGTATGCCTGGTGCCAACATCACTGCCATTTCGACACCAGGCTAAGACCCATCCCTTTAGCTGGGCACTCAGGCGTGGTGGGCGGATATGCCTGGATCTCTGCTGTGTGCTTATTTCTCTCTACTGATTGTTACCGCTTTTATTAGATGTGTTTTATCGTATTATTTTGGCATTCTTCATTGCATTTTATTGCTGTAATGCAGTTGCCCGCTCTGAGATATTGTTTTAATGAAGGGTGGTAATATAAAAAGGCTGTAAGAGGAGCCCTGCTGGACCAGACCAAGCAAGGGGGCTCTAGGGAGCCCATAAGCAGCAGGCCAGGTGGTGAACAGCCCCCGCCCCCCGCTTATGTTTGCCTCCAGCATTTGGCACTCCAAAGCAGACTGAAGAAAGGGGTTCCATTCCTGGGTGCCAGGGCTTCTGCGGATGCTGGAGATGCCCCAACGGATCAGACAGGGCAGCCCACCGAGTCCGGCATTCAAGACCAGCGACCCACGTGCCTCCAGGAGCCCACATCCAGCAGGGCTCGGAGACCCCAGCCCAGGCCCTCCCGCGACTGGCGTTGTTCAGAGGGAGTAGCAGGCAGCTGCTCGCCTGGGAGGCCCCCTGTGGCCACCAGGGCCGCCACGCGTGAATCGCCAAAGAGGAGGAAGCACATCCCGGAAAAAAGGCCCGACCCGTTCCTGCCAGAGCCGCAGATGTAGGGAGAACTGTCACCTGTAGAGAAATGCAGCCTGTCTCAGCCCAGGAGGGGGACGGCGGCCAGGCGAGGCATGTGCCTGCTGCCATCCGTGGGGGGCCGCTTCGAGGCCCCTGCTCTGCTCCCCTGGGGTTGTCTTAATGAAGTGCGCTTGGGCTGGGTGGCCCTTCAAATTGAGGACTGTCCTTTGTAAAATAGGACACACGCCCCCCCAGCATTAACAGGCTTCTCCTCCAGGGGTTTGTCAACATGCCCTCCCGCCATGTAAAGCTATCTAAGCTGGTGGCCATCACCACGCCTCAGGGCAGCGGACAGACCCTGCCTCCCGTGAAGAGGGATGTTCTTTTGCGTGTCCCCAGTCCGCTGCTTCTCTCATTCACAGGATTCCAGAAACTCTAGCGCTATGAGAGAGGGCAGAAAAGGCGTCTCCCTCCCCACGCCAAGTGTCATCTTATAAACTGTGACCGTTTGGAGGCAGGTTCTGGGTGGACATGGGGAACAAACTAACGCTTAATCCAGACAAGGTGGAGGCGCTGTGGTGGGGAGGTGGCTATGGGCTGGCCTGTAGCCACGTCTGGGTAGAGTTGCCCTCGGCCTGAAGGGCCACTTTGGCAGGCTTGGGGTCCTTCAGGATGCCACGCTGCCGGGCAGGCCTTTCACCGGCGGAGGCTGGCATGCCAGCTGTGGGCCCATCTGGAGACAGCGGATCTTGCCTTGGTCATGTGCGTGCCGCTGCAGGATGTGCTACGTGGGGCTGCCTCCGAAGATAATCTGGGACGTTCAGCTGGCGCAGAATGTGGCTGCTCCTGTGCTCCTTCGGGCCAGTCGGTCAGAACATATTATTCCGATGGTGTCAGTTGCTTATCGGTGTGGTGTGTTTCCCGGTCCAGTTCAAAGTTCTGGTTGTTGTCAGTGTTGTCATTATACCAGCGTTGTCAGTGTCCCTGTTGTTGTCAGTGGCTTGCCTGCAAAAGAAAGCAAGCCTCCCTTTGCATGGCATGAAACTCTGTGAGGGAAAGTGCTTTGCTTGCACCCTACATGTAGCCATCCCCAGATACCCCCCCCCCCCCGCAACTCCCAGCGGGATTGCCTGCAAGCAAACTGCCTCATCTTGCCCCTGCCAAGAAAATAACCCTCGATCAAAGAGGGGAAATCCACCAGTTCACTTGGCTTATGCTGACCCTCAGTGGCTGCAGCAGCGACTGCACCCCTCCGCCCGCCGGGGCCTTCGCTGAGGTGGCTTTGCATGGAAACACACCCAGCCGGGGCTAAATCAGTCGCTGCCCCAAGGGGACATTTTGCACACGTTTTCCGACTGGCACAGGTGTTAGAAGACGTAACGGACTATTGCTGCTTCTTTTAATTTAGAATTGCATTCATCTTCCCCAAACTTTACTGCGCAGACCTGAGCCTTCATGCAGACCTCAGCCCCTCTTAGCGGCAGGCCCGTTTCGTGTACTGTTGCCCACTCTTGTTTCGTGTGCTCCTCTGAGTGCACACACAGGCCAGCGGGGAGGGGGCATCTGTGGACAGGGCCTGCTTTTGTGCAACCCAGCCAAGGACTGTGGCTCCGTGGTGGAGCGTGTCCATTGCGTGCCAGGTCCCACCCAGGCAAAGATGAAAGATCAGGAGAGTATTCAAATTTTTCACACAAGTAGGTATAATAAAACAATGAGGTTTATCAATTATAAAAATTCACCTGGGAGGCATTCGCCATTAGACCACCTCCTCAGCTAAATTTAATCTGCTAAATTTGAGAGCCTTTGTTTTTTAAAGAGATAAATGCATAATGTGAGTGTCCTACAACTTGATCCCACTAAAACTTAGCTACCAAGTAATATACAATATATCATACACAACATAGTTTTAGGAAAAATACAGACTACTCTTCCCATATGGTGATTTAACTGGCGTAAAATTTGCAAGAAAACAGTAATGTGAACAATGACAAGGATCAAACTGTAATTCAAGTCACAGATAGATGCTATTTATATACCTTTCAGTCAGTGTCTTCACTGATGCCCCTAGGATCCAATGTGTTTATGGATCCAATAAATCTTCTCTTTCTTGATTGTATAGTTCTTTTGCCTTAGATCATATATGTTCTTGGGCTGCATTAATAGAAGCACAGCTTCCAAATCCCGGGAAGTACTAGTTCCCCTCTACTCAGCACTGGTTAGGCCTCATCTGGAGTACTGTGTCCAGTTCTGGGCACTGCACTTTAAGAAGGATGTAGACAAACTGGAGAGGGTTCAGAGGAGGGCAACAAAGATGATCAGGGGACTGGAAACAAAGCCCTATGAAGAGAGACTGAAAGAACTGGGCATGTTTAGCCTTGAGAAGAGAAGACTGAGGGGAGATAGGAGAGCACTCTTCAAGTCCTTGAAAGGCTGTCACAGAGAGGAAGGCCAGGATCTCTTCTCGATCATCGCAGAGTGCAGGACGCAGAATAATGGGCTCATGTGACAGGAAGCCAGATTCCGGCTGAACATCAGGAAAAATGTCCTGACCGTTAGAGCAACACGATAATGGAGCCAATGACCTAGGGAGGCGGTGGGCTCTCCCACACTGGAGGCGTTCAAGACGAGGCTGGACAGCCACCTGTCAGGGATGCTCTGACTTGGCTTCCTGCATTGAGCAGGGGGTTGGACTCGATGGCCTTGTAGGCCCCTTCCAACCCTACTATTCTATGATTCTATACACCGAAATCTCAGGCTTTTCTCGTCATGGTTATGCTCTTGAAAATGTGTGAGCAGTGCAGCCTTAGCTTCGCCTGTTCCAATACAGCGTTTTTGTTCACTAATGCGGGTCTGGGCAAAGTGTATGGTCATTCCTACATAGATCAACAGGCACAGGCATTGAATGAGTGTGTGGGTGTGTATATATGTGGCCCCTTTGGTTTTACTTGTAAAAAAAACACAGTATTTTCATTTTATCACTGGAATTAATGAATGGCTTTACTGTACCGTAGTTGGAACACAGTGCCATTTCCACAGGGGAACTGACCTTTATTCCCATGTCTGTTTAAAGTTCTGGCAGGATGTGGCGTTTTTCCTTTCATCCTGGTATGTGCCAGCATGTCCCTAGGGGTCTGCTGGCCTTTGTGGGCAAACAGTGGGCCATTTCTACACTGGGGAATATCCTCCAGGAGGTACCAACATTTGTTAATAGCTGCCTCAATTTGCCCAGCGTAAGCAGCGAAAGCGATTGCCGCGATCATCCTGTCCACTTGATTTCTTTGTGTTTAATGTTTGAGCAGTGCGCCTCTATCTACACATTTAGCCTTACATCGTGCCTGTTTTAAGACTCTGCAAGGATATCCATCCTGGATATAGGAAGAAAGCCAGACTATGAAGCACATGGTCTTCGATGTCTATATACTAATGCCCAGAGTATGGGAAACAAACAGAACAAACTTGAACTCTTAATACAGGAGGGAAATTATGACTTGATAGGTATAACTGAGACTTGGTGGGGTGACTCCCATGACTGGAATACAGCAATTGAAGGATATAACTTGTTCAAAAAGAACAGGAGGCACAGAAAGGGAGGTGGGGTTGCACTATATGTGAAAAATACATATCTCTGCACAGAAATACGGGAGGATGAGCTTGGTAGCCCCATCGAGAGCATCTGGATCAAAATAAATGGAGTAAAGAAAAAAAGGAACCTGGTGGTCGACGTCTACTACCAGCCACCCAATCAAGGAGAAGACGAGGATGAAACTTTTGAAAAGCAAATAGCCAATGTTTTAAGGAAGCATGATGTTGTAGTAATGGGGGACTTCAATTTCCCCGATATTTGTTGGGAGGCAAATTCTGCAAAACATGGCCCCTCCAGGAAATTCCTAACTTGTGTGGTGGATAACTTCCTCCCACAGAAAGTAGAGGAAGGAACTGGAGGATCGGCTATCCTTGACTTGATCCTAACCAACAGAGATGATTTAGCGGATGAAGTAGCAGTTACAGGAACTCTGGAGGAAAGCTACCACGTTATACTTGAGTTCTTGGTTTTAAGGGAAGCAAAAGCAGAGTATAGTCAAACGCGTACCCTGGATTTTAGGAAAGCTGATTTTAATAAACTCAGAACAATGATCAGTAAGGTCCCGTGGCAAGTGACGCTAATGAGAAAAGGAGTCCAAGATGGGTGGGAGCTTTTAAAAAAGGAAATTCTCAAGGCACAATCACAAATAATTCCAACAAGAAGAAAAGGTGGAAGACAACAGAAGAAGCCAATGTGGCTTCACAAAAAGCTTACGGATGACCTGAAAACAAAAAAGGACACATACAGGAAGTGGAAAGAAGGCCAAGTAACAAAGGAAGAGTACAGGCAGGTAGCACAGAATTGCAGGGATGGCGTCAGGAAGGCTAAAGCTGAGAACGAGCTGAGGTTAGCGAGGGATGCTAAAAACAACAAAAAGGCTTTCTTCAGCTACGTGCATAGTAAAAGGCAGAGGAAAGAAATGGTTGTTCAGCTATTAAATAAGGATGGCAAAACAGATGACAAAGAAAAGGCAGAAGTGCTCAATTCCTACTTTGGCTCAGTCTTCTCCCCAAAGAGGGTCTATGACCCCCCTGGCAAAGACGAAGTACAAGCTGAAGGGGCAGGATTGCAGCTTGAGATCGATACGCATATGGTCAAGGTACACCTAATTACTTTGAATGAGTTCAAATCTCCAGGGCCAGATGAACTGCATCCTAGAGTCATAAAGGAACTGGCAGAAGAACTCTCAGAACCGCTGTCTATTCTCTTTGAGAAATCATGGAGGACGGGGGAAGTGCCAGATGACTGGAGGAGGGCTAACGTTGTCCCTATCTTCAAAAAGGGTAAAAAGGAGGAACCTGGGAACTACAGACCAGTCAGTCTGACATCAATCCCTGGGAAAATTCTGGAGCAGATCATAAAGCAATCCATCTGGAAGCACCTTGACAACAATGCTGTGATTACTCGAAGCCAACATGGATTTGTCAAAAACAAGTCCTGCCAGACAAATCTGATCTCATTTTTTGATCAAGTAACCTCCCTTGTAGACCGTGGGAATGCTGTAGACATCATATACCTCGACTTCAGCAAAGCTTTCGACAAAGTGCCCCACGATATCCTGATGAGCAAACTAGCTCAAAGTGGGCTAGATGAAACAACGATCCGGTGGATCCACAGTTGGCTACAGAATCGGATGCAAAGAGTGCTTATCAATGGGACATTCTCAAACTGGGGAGAAGTAACGAGTGGGGTACCGCAGGGCTCAGTCCTGGGCCCAGTGCTCTTCCACATTTGTATTAATGACTTGGAGGAGGAGGTGCAGGGAATGCTGATCACATTTGCAGATGACACCAAATTGGGCGGGATAGCTAAGACTTTGGAAGACAGAAACAAAATTCAAAGTGATCTGGATACACTGGAATGCTGGGCAGAAAACAACAGAATGACATTTAATAGGGATAAATGCCAAGTTCTGTGCCTAGGAAAAAGAAACCAAATGCACAGTTACAAGATGGGGGATACGTGGCTCAACAACACTACAAGCGAGAAAGATCTTGGAATTGTTGTCGATCACAAGCTGAATATGAGCCAACAATGTGATGTGGCTGCAAAAAAGGCAAATGCTATTTTGGGCTGCATTAAGAGAAGCATAGCTTCCAAATCCTGGGAAGTACTAGTTCCCCTCTACTCAGCAATGGTTAGGCCTCATCTGGAGTACTGTGTCCAGTTCCGGGTACCACACTTTAAGAAGGATGCAGACAAACTGGAGAAGGTTCAGAGGAGGGCAACAAAGATGATCAGGGGACTGGAAACAAAGCCCTATGAAGAGAGACTGAAAGAACTGGGCATGTTTAGCCTTGAGAAGAAAAGACTGAGGGGAGATATGATAGTGCTCTTCAAGTACTTGAAAGGTTGTCACAGAGCGGAAGGCCAGGATCTCTTCTCCATCACCCCAGAGTGCAGGACACGGAATCATGGGCTCAAGTGACAGGAAGCCAGATTCTGGCTGAACATCAGGAGAAACTTCCTGACTGTTAGAGCAATACGACAATGGAACCCATTACCTGGGGAGGTGGTCGGCTCTCCCACACTGGAGGCGTTCAAGACAAGGCTGGACAGCCATCTGTCAGGGATGCTCTGACCTGGATTCCTGCATTGAGCAGGGGGTTGGACTCGATAGCCTTGTAGGCCCCTTCCAACCCTACTATTCTATGATTCTATATAGGTATATTAGCCTGTCTTAGAAAAGTATTACTGCAGTTTCTCCATATTTTCAACATTTGGGAAAATGGGAGGTTTTTTTTTAAAGATGTAGTGGATGATAACAGTCACATTTTAGAATTGTATTGGCACCTGTTGGTTTTCTATAGATGTCAGTTTGTAGATGCCCATCACAGTTTCTAAGTTCTACATCCAGGAAGTGTAATGGTATTATGTTTAGAATCTATGAATTCATCAAATCCTTTAGGCACGTTTTCTGCATCATTCCAGATCATAAAGATATCATCTAGGTATCTTTCATAAAGGACAATGGAGCGTCTATATGGATTTCTCTCACATTGTATAAATGAATGTGCAAACCAATTCATGGAAAGATAAGCCAGTCAGTTCTGGACAAAGCAAAAGCCCATTGCTGTTCCTGAAATTTGCCAGAAAGTCTTGCTCATGAATTGGAAGAAATTTTTCTTCAATATTAATTCTACCAGGGAGCACAGAAAACTGGTGGTGCAGGGGGATTAAGTGTTGCTTGTTTATTAAAAGTTTCCTCAATCATTGTCGATGCCTTTTCTTGTGGGATGTTGGTATACAGGCCTGTCACATCCATCACTACCAGCCACATCAATGCACAGTTTAATTTTATGTTACCTATAAAATTTAGGAAGTCTGTGGTATCTGGTATACAAGAATCTATTTTGGGGATAGAAAGTTTCAGGAATGAGTCAATATATATGGCCAGGGGTTCAAATAGGGCCCCACATCCAGAAAAGATGGGGCGACCCAGAACTGAGGTAACTTTCTTATGGATTTGAAGGTAAAATGTTGGCATTCTTTCATCACTTTGGGAGATAAATTCCTATGTGGATTTTGAAATATACAGTCAGGGCCAGAAATATTGGAACAAGGATAACTCTTTTGGCAGTTGGCCTCTGCACACCACCACATTGAAGTTGAAAGGAAACACACCCAGATGGGAGCGAAGTCAGGACTTTCAGCTGTCATTCAAGGGGTTTGACAAAAGTGGGGTACTAACCATTCAGGAAGGACAGCCAGTGGCATACACACACCCATCGTTGGTGGCTCATAAGTAATGGAACAAACCAACATCATTTCAAACTTAAGGATCGCCTTTAATACCTGGATGAAAATTCTTTACAGTCAATGACTGCCTGAAGTCTGGAACCCATGGACATGACCACATGCTGATTTTCCTCCCTCAAGATGCTTTGCCAGGCCTTTACTGCAGTTGCCTTCAGCTGCTGCTTGTTTGTGGATCTTTCTGCCTTCAGTCTTGTCTTCAGTAAGTGAAATGCATGCTCTCTTGGGTTGAGATCGGGTGACTGACTTGGCCATTGAAGAACATCCCACTTCTTTGCCTTGAGAAACTCTTGGATAGCTTTTGCTGTATGTTTTGGGTCATTATCCATCTGCAATATGAAGCAACACCTCTTTGGACCTCATGTTGGGGGTTCCAGTGAACAGCTACCAAATGCAAATGTAACACTCAGAACCACCTCCAGGCCTTTTATCTGCTTGGTTGGTCCGGGGGCACTCAGGAAACAGGCCACACCTGGCCATGCAGCTGCTTGTCAGCCATTCGTTCCATTACTTATGAGCCACCAACGATGGGGGTGTGTGCCTGCCACTAGCTGTCCTTCCTGAATGGTTAGCGCCCCACTTTTGTCAAACCCCTTGAATGACAGCTGAAAGTCTTGACTTTGCTCCCATCTGGGTGTGTTTCCTTTCAACTTCAATGTGGTGGTGTATAGAGGCCAACTGCCAAAACAGTTATCCTCGTTCCAATATTTCTGGCCCTGACTGTATCTCTCCCCCAATGCTTCCTCAGTGATATGCAAGATTTCTTTTTTTATAGATATCCTAGGGTCAAAGTCACATGGTTTATGGCATTGTTTATAGATATCCTAGGGTCAAAGTCATACAGTTTGTAGGTGTATTCCCCAACTGGTGGAAGGCCTCGCTAATATAATCTTTTCTGTCCATAATAACCAGAGCCCCTTCCAGTATCATCCCTTTGCTTGAGTTGCTCCAAGGCATGTTTTTTTTCTTTAAGTTATGCCAAATATGTCCTTGGTGCTTCTCTCACCGTCTGCGCTGCTGTAAGTACAAGATCCTGCTGTTCCAAGTGCAGCTCCCTGGATTTATGTTGTCCCTTTCAAATCAATCAATAATTGGGATTAGTGTGCAAGCCCTGTGGGTGGGGTCAGTCACTCACCCTTGATTTTGTTGGTTTAAGGGATGGCTGTTTCAACTCTGCAGCACCTGCTCATTCAGGTGCCTCGGGCCTCAAGCCCTTTGACAATTACACAGAAGCTGCACCTGCAAACACCTGTGTGAGTTTGTGCCGGCAAGCTGTGGGGAAAGGTTGCGTGCCTGTGGGAAGACTCACAAAGGGAGAGGAGGCACAGAGAAGGAAATGGGAGCTGATCTCTGCAGATCTTTGTGGTTATTTATTTCATTTCTATGAGCTGAAGCTCTTTGGGTAGTTCACAAAAATTAAAACCAAGGAGCACACAATAAAACAATATAAAATATATAAAACATTAAAACCACAATGTCACCATACAACCACAATTATGAATAACAGGCATACTTCAGGGGTTTTCTCTCTCCTTTCCAAATGCCCAGTTGTTCCAATTAATCTGAGACCAGCAGGTTGAGTGCTGGCAATCTGGATTCAGGGCTCAGCTGTGGGATATATAAAATAATAATTCACCAATAATAGTAATTAATAATATAACAGCTACAACTGAGTGCATATACTGTTTTTTTATTACTGCCCACCTGTTTCTACGTGACTGCAAGCTTGCAGTCCTACACATTCCTGTCTGGGTTGCAAAAATGAGATTTAAATACAACGCACAAACCTTGCAGGATTGAGCATTCATACCGTGCTCGCCCGCCCCCAGCCTTTCCAGTCGTTTGCCACGTTCTCTTCCCTAACATTCCCAACCACAACTGGCCCTTGAGCCCTGAGGCCCAGTGCGGCGTGGACCCGAGAGGGACGGGGCCTTCTCTGTGGCGGCCCCAAGAGGCTAGAGTGGTGGGCGGCTCAGCGGCGCGCCTTCTGCTGGGCGCTCTCGTCGACCGATTCCCAGCACTTCTGTCCGGCTCGCAAGGGTCGAGCCTCAGGCGGGGAAGCCCCGGCGCCGGGAGAGGGCCGCGGAGGCGGAGGCGCGCGAGGGGAGCCGGGCTCAGCTGCCCCGCGGGCCGGCCGGCGGGCGCGCGCCTCCCAGCCCCGCCCCTTCTGGCCCCCCGCCCGCCCGCCCGCCCGCGCGGGGGCTCCCCTGCCTCGGCCGGACGGCCGCCCCCCGCCGCGCGGAGCCCTGCAGCGGGCCGGGCGCGCAGCTGCCCTCGCCAGCCCCGGGGCGCGCGCGGGGAGCGGCGGCGGCGCTGGCCTGGCCGGGGGCGGCACTGCTGCCGCGCGGGGCCTCTGGGCGTGCCCGAGGCGCGCTCCCGCCCGGCGGGGGCTCGCCCGCCGCCGCCCTCCGGCTCGCGGGCGCATCTGGCCGCTCCGCCTCGGCGGAGGAGGCGGCGCTGCCCGGCCGGGACGCGCGCCGGCTCGCCCGCTCGGTGCGCGCCGCTGCCGCTGGCCATGGATGCTGCTCGGCGCCGGCCGCGCGGCCGCCGCCTCTCGCCGGGGCTGCCGCTGCTGCTGCTGGCCGGTGCGTGCGAGGGGGCGGGCGCCGGGGGCGCGCGGCGGGGCGCGGCGGGGGCGGGCGGGCCGGAGCGGGAGGGCCCCCGGGCCGGGCCCCGCCGCCCCCCGCGCGCCCCGGCCCTTCCCCGGCGGCGGGCGCTTGCAGCGTCGCCCGGGGGCCCGCAGCCGCAGCGGGGGCGCCGAGGCCGCTCCTCGCCCTCCCGCCCGCCCGCCCGCCGGCCGGCGTCCCGCGCGCAGCGCGCCGCGGCAGCCCGGGCACGTCTCCCGGCCCCGGGCTGCTGCTCCGCCTTCCGCCGGCCGGGCTGCAGCGCCAGCGAGAGGCGTCTCCTGCCGGGGAGGGGCTCGGTTTGGGGGCGGAAGAAAGAGCCGCGATGGGGAGGACGGAGGACCCGCGCCGCCGCTGCTGCTGCTTTTCTGGGGTCCCCGAAAGCGCGCGCGCGCGCCTCCAGCGCTGCAGGCCCGGCTCCGGCCCTCCGCAGCCCCCGATAACGCGCCCCAATCCGGAACAGGCTGGGCGTTTTGGGCAGACGGCTGGGAGGCTGTCGGGGGTGTGTGTGTGTGTGTGGAAATGGGGTGCCGCTGCGAGGACGACAGCTGGGATTGGGGTGGGGGCAGTTCCCCTGAGCTCCAGGAGGAGCCTGGCAGCCAAGCAGAGATGTCTCAGCCACCAAATATTGTTCTATGCCATTTAGTGCTTTAAGTAATACAGAATTATAATAGTTACTATTATCATCATCGTCATCGTTTCCCTAACTTACTGGTAGGTGTTTTGGTTTTGAAAACATCGGGAGAGTCCAGCTGGATCCGACCAAAGGCCTGTGTAGCCCAGCATCTTATTTCCCACAGTGGCCGAGCAGAAGACCACAAGCCAGGCACAGCGAAAATAGCCCTTGCTGTTTCTCCTCACCATCCTGCCCTTGGAGGTGTCCTGCTTCTGGTGTGGAGGTGTCACTCCTAATTATTGCGGCTAATAAGAACAGGCAAAGGGACCTGCTGGATCAGGCAGAGGTGGTCCATCTCACCCAGCAGGGCCTGCCTGGTGGTGGCCTGTGTGGCTCTTCCTTGGGAAATTTGCTGGGTGCCTTCATGGGGGATTTTTGGAAAATGCCAGTGCTGCTTCTCCCTCCTAGCTTTTGGGACGCAGTGCCATCCCTTCCCAACTGCTTCTCACCTTCTGCTGACTGCTGTTTTGAAGAACATTCATTTTCCAGTTTATCTTTCTCATGGCTTTATTGATCCTTCCTGGCCTCCTGGGGGCCACTTTGAGAATGGGGTACAAAAAAACAGCACACCCAGCTGAATACACCCCTGAATTTCCTTGTGCTTGCAATGAGTTGCTTTAATTAAGAAATTACTGTGACACATTTCTGACACTTGTGAATCTCAGATTTTGATTTTAACAACTTGTGAGGAAATGGATTTTGGGGTTTCAGATTTTTGAGGTGGTCCACCTCGAATGTGCAGATGTGAGCTGCCACAGAGGAGCCAGGCTTTTGCAGGGGAATTTTGAGTTTTGGGGACACAGATCCCACAGGGGAGTAATTTTTTGAGCTGGCATAGTTTGTGGTTGAGAATTCAGACTGGTAATACCTGCAGGGGTGGGAGAAAGATTCATGCCAGTGTTATCTCTGGCTTCATTTATCTCTGTGTGTAAGATACACCAGCGCTCGGGGTCCTTTATTTTCCTGCTGGTCCCTTGAGTAGTTCATTGTCAAATGGGTCCAAACAGCAGTCCGTCCTTTGTTTTAAAAACATCCAAGGGCCTGGGAGGGTAAGGTTCACAGTTTCTTTCAGTGGAGATATTTCCCCTCAAACAAGAAAGCTATTGGAAGCTTGAGTGGCATAAAATGGGTACAAACCATCGCTTCCGACCATGCAAGTTGGGAACGAGGCATGAGAGAGGTGGAGTGTCCCTCCAGTCCTAACCATGCTTTCTTGGGATTCGGCCTCCTGCATTTCCACAGATAATTCCTTGAATGTGACTCTGAAGGAGGGTTGCAGCCTTATTAATAATTCCAGGAACGGAAGTGGAAGATTGGGGCCCTGTGCAGAAAACCACTGTCCATTTTCAAAATCTCTCATGCTGCAGTCACACTGCTGGTTTTATTCCCTAGTGAGCTCAGCTGAGATGGGCTGACTCAGATCTCTCCCACTGCCCATGTGTGACCTAGATGCGTGTGTGTGTTTGCATTTGCATGTGTGTGTTTGCATTTGCGTTCGCAGCAGCCTGCTGGAGAAGAAGCAGCCTTTGTATTTTGGATGCTGACACGGGTTGCCCCCCACAGGCACAGTATTTCTGCTCCAGGCGACCTGTGCCTCGGTGGAAGGATTGTATTTGCATCTCTGACTCTGTGCAGCCACACCACCATCACCCACACTTGGGCTCGTGCAGCCCTGCAAAGAGATATTTCTGCAAAAGTTTATTTACTGTCGCTTGCTCATCTGCTGGAGATGTGAATCGATGATCCTGCCCTAGTTGCCAGGAGGAGGGACCAGAGCGCGTGGGAGTGGCGTTTGTGCCTGCTGTTCTTCAGATCTGGGTTCCCAAGTGGACTCATTTGGTTTAATGAGTCTGTTATGGAATTAAGTGCTTTATTTATTTATTTTTTACTGGCTGGAGGGATTTGATTCTCTGCTGAGCTAGGTTGGGAGGCAGACAGAGCGCTGTATTCCCCCCACCCCAGCATGCATCACACATTTCAGTGCACTAAGATCAGAGTTTCCAGAGGGGTGGTCGTTTTAGTCTGTTGCAGCAAAAACAACACAGAGTCTTGCGGCACCTTAAAGACTAACAAATTCATTCTGGCAGAAGCTTCCGTAGACTGTAGCCCACTTCATCAGATGCATGGAGTATTATGGAGGGTTTCAGGTATATATACAATGCATGTGGTGTTGGTGATCAGGGGGAGAATTTTAAACAGCGAGGTCAGGAAGAAATTAAATGCAGAAAGCACTGACTGAGAAAATGACATTATTAATGTTATTTATTTATTAGATTTGTACACCACCCAACTGGCAAATGCCTTTGGGGCGGGTAACAACAATAAAACCAAGCAACAACAAAATAAGAAAAATTCAACAGTAAGAGCATCAAAATAATACAATATTGAACAACCAAATAAAATAAAATAACAACTGAAACAGTAAATAAAACAACTGAAATATCAAAATATTAAAACATTAGAAATATTTAAATCATTGAGGAGCGAGCAGTAAAACTAATAAGCAAAAGACTAAAGATTAAATGCCTGCTTAAAGGGGAAAGTCTTAACCTGGCATGTAAATGTATGCAATGAAGACACTGGGTAGGAAGGGCTTCCTTGCTTAAGCTGAAGTCTCTTGGTGACATTTTTAGAGATGGGAAATACAGTCAGGATTTAGATGCTGTTCCCCTTCTAGGACAGAGATCTCGAGTAAAAAAAAAAAAAACATTTTGCTTACCCTAACAAGAAACTCACTGCAATTTAGCCCTGCTTGCTGTCTTGGGTCATTCTTGCATCATGGGCTGTGTTTGCACATAATGAAAATCCATAGTTTCTGTTAACCAGGGTTTGTTGCTTTAGCCATGAATTGTCTGGCAGGCAAGCAAAAAAAATCAGCTTGTTTCCCCCTATTTCTGCTTTGTTTCCCTCCCATTTTGACTTCTCTTCAGAGCTGTTTCATTTTCATAGAATCATAGAATAGTAGGGTTGGAAGGGGCCTACAAGGCCTTCAAGTCCAACCCCCTGCTCATTGCAGGAGTCCAAGTCAGAGCATCCCTAACAGATAGATGGCTGTCCAGCCTCATCTTGATGCTTCCAGCATGGGATCACCCACCACTTCCCTGGGTAATTGGTTCCATTGTCATGTTGCTCTAACAGGAAGTTTTTCCTGATGTTCAGCCGGAATCTGGCTTCCTGTAACTTGAGCCCATGATTCCGTGTCCTGCATTCTGGGACGATCAAGAAGAAATCCTGGCCTTCCTCTCTGTGTCAGCCTTTCAAGGACTTGAAGAGCGCTCTCCTATCTCCCCTCAGTCTTCTCAAGGTTAAACATGCCCCTCAGGCTGCTCTTGCTGGGCATCTCCATTTCAGGGTGGAAAGTAGTGCAAACAAGCCAGGGAAAAGCCACAGTTCCGGGTTCAGGCATCGCAACAAGCCATAGTTTAAACCAACCAGACTTCTTAAGCCTACAACAAGCCATGGCTTTTTTCTGTATGGTTTGTAGCTGGTTAACAAGCCATGGTTTGTTTGTGGGGATGGGTTCAGATACAATGACAAGCCAGATTTTCACACACCACACCATGGTGTAGCGTTACGTGTGAACCAGACGACTATGTTTCTCTAGGGGACCAACAGAAAGAACGTGCCGCGCTCTGCTCGCCGCTTGTCTGGATCAGTTGTATTTCAAGAGCTGTGCCTCTAACTGGCAGAAGAGATGCACTGGATGGAGTTTGTCCGTGGCCTTTGTTGCCACAAGTTATTTCTCGTGGGGATGAAACCTCGGTGGGGAAAACCGAATGTGTTTCCCGTCAGTGTTGAATCACAGATGGTTTGTGCTGCTTCAGTGGAATTAATGGATATGCCCTCGATAGCTGTGTTGCTGCATTAATGACCTGTTTTCCAACGTGGCACTCAGTCATTAAAATAATTAAAGTTAGGCTTGAGGTGTTGGAAACCCGATCCCTGAGCTTTTGTTTTTATCTGCCAAATGTCTGCCCTTGGTTCTGCTAACCTCCCTTCCCTTTTCTGCACAGTTCTAAGCAACGGGAGAGAAGTCCATCTCCCACCAGGGCCCTTGTACCGAGTGGAAGGCACAGCTGTTTCCATCCCCTGCACCGTCTCCGAGTATGAGGGACCTACCCTGCAGCAGTTTGAATGGTTTGTGTATCGCCCGTCAGCTCCCGACGTTTCCATTGGCGTGATCAGCACCAAAGACCCCAAGTTCCCTTATGCCATCTTTGGGCCCCGGGTGCAGGCAGGAAACGTGTCCCTCCAGCGGGTCCGGGGTGATGCTGTGGAGCTGCTCATCAAGGAGATCCATATGGAAGACACGGGCACCTACGAGTGCTACACGCCCACCACGGACTCCAAATACCATGGAACCTACAGCAGCAAGGTGGAGCTTAGAGGTATCTCCGCCATCTCGGGACCATAGCCTGGGAATAGCCACGTCGCAGACAAAAATGCATGTTCCTTGCCTGTTTCCGCCCAGGGTCTCCATTTCCCTTCCCTTTCTCTGTTGCCTCCCCCATGTCAAATAATAGATTGTAGGCCCCTTGGGGGTAGAGACCTGTCCTGTACATGCATGCTGCATGGATGGTGTTGCATTAACCATGAATAATAACAGGCAGTATCCTCAAAACCATGGGGTGCGATTGGCGAGCGGTGTGGCGGTCACCTTGGAAGTGCAGGTCCTCGTGACCATCCCCATAGCCATGCCCCCAAGGAGAGCCCAGAAATGCAGGCAGTTGTGTGGATTCATAGGATAGCTATATATGCAGGTGCCTGTTACAGACACCCGGCAGTTCGAGGTTTTCCAGGAGTTTCTTTTCCCAGCACCAGGGAGAAACATCTTATACAACGATAACAAGCCATCTCTCTGTCAGGCCTTTTGTCAGGGTATTGGGTCATAATTGCCCACTGGAGACCAGGCTGTCCCAAAATACTTTGCGTGAGGACAGGAACAATATATTGTTGCTGGGAAAATCCCCCCCCCCCCCCGATTGCAACTAAGCTCAGAGGGAACAGGAAGTCTTGCCGCTGGGTTTCCTGTTAATCCACAAGTCTTGGAGCTTTGACCCCGCAAGCCCTGGGTCCACCACACCATTGGATGTGGCCTTGTAGCAGTGACAAAATGAGCAGGCAGCCTCCGAAGCCAGCCGTGTCTAAGGGCAGAGCTCCGGCAAGTGGATGCGCGGTAGCATGGGCCATTTGGGGTGTCATGCAGGCCCCTCCAGTCTGCATGAAGAGAAGCCCCTTAGCTTGGTGACGGTGACATCTATCGATGTCTGGAAGCAGGGGTGTCATTAGGAGAGGGCACCAGGGCTTGGGCCCCGGATCTTTTGAGCTGTCCTAATAGCCATTTTTAAAACATTTCCTCATTGACTTGCATTGGAAAACAGAAACAGCCATAACTTTTTTTAGTTTGTATGATAAATACATGACATTTGGATACCTGGTAGCCCCCACGGAGCGGATTGAACCTGCCCAATTTCAGGCAGTTAGGTCCAGTGGCTTTTGTGCTATCCATGGGTAAAATTTCCTTTTCTCAAAGACTAAAACAAAAAGTAAAAACTGTCAAGCCACACAGGGCCTAATAAGAAGGTCCTAATAAGAAGGGGTTTAAGGTGACCATTAGGAGGTCACTATCCCTAATCTTTGGTGTAGGTTTTTTCTGAGGTACAAAAAAACCTCTCTCCCCCCTACTTTTCTGCTCTTTCATGCCCACTGTTGGGAGCTTGCTTGCAATGAAATTTTGAAAAGGGAGAAGGGAGGGAAGAAAGAGTTCCATGTGACTCTGGTATTTCATATAGCATCTGATTTTACTGCCCCAAACTGGAACCTTTGGCTTCTGCAGAAGTTTAGTAGCTTCAGTACAGCAAAGGATCCAATCAGCCTCCACAAACTTCTTTCTCCCCCTCCACTTTAATTTCTCCTAGATAGCTGTAGGACTCGAATTTTTCCAGAAGAAAGGTTAAGACTATGTGGCGTCATGATCGAGGAACTGCTGAGCCTTTTAAATAGGTTCTAGAGTTTTTTAAAAAGCTAGAAAAAGCCCTCAGTCACCTCACTTCATAAAGTTAATTTAAGTACTGCAATCCTTACAAACCCCCCACAGCCTCCTAAATTCCTCTGAAGTACCACCTCTTTGAAAGGAGCCACGTGGCTTAGGGAATTCCCTCTACACCCCTCGCCCCCACGCATGCATTTCCATTCACCATTCTTCTTTTCTTCTTCCCTCCCCTATCGTGATCTTTCTTTCTCTTCTTTATTCCTCCCAGAACATATCTTGGGGAATTCATAGAATCATAGAATAGTAGGGCTGGAAGGAGCCTACAAGGCCATCGAGTCCAACCCCCTGCTCAGTGCAGGAAACCAAGTCAGAGCATCCCTGACAGATGGCTGTCCAGCCTCATCTTGAACACCTCCAGTGTGGGAGAGCCCACCACCTCCCTAGGGAATGGTTCCATTTTCGAATTCTTAAAGAGAATTCCCTTCAGCGGGCAAGAGACGTTCTGAACTGTATTTGACTTTATACAAACGGACAAGGGGGTTGGTTTTTCTCCTTCTCCTCACTCAAGCCTTTGAGAAAAGTGGGTTCACATGGCTGCAGAGAAACAAACCTGGGGCTGTTTTGTTTGTCAGTTGCCATTATCCAGCAACAGGAAGGGCTGTAGCTCAGCGACAGAGCACATGTTTGGCATGCAGGAGGTCCCAAGTTCAATCCCCAGCATCTCCAGGCAGGGCTATGAAAGAATCCTGGCTGAAACCCTGGAGAGCCGGTGCTGCCAGTCAGTGTCAATAATACTGCGCTAGATGACTCAATGTAGAGCAGCTTCCTATGTTCCTATGAACAGAAAGCTTCAATAAAAATTGGAGTTTTTGGTTTGTTTTTTAAGTGGAGGGGAGATAAATATTGCTAATTTATGCAATCCTATGTATGCCTACTCAGAAGCCCCATTATGTTTCATGAGGCTTACCCTCAGGAAAGTGTGCATAGGATTCCAGCATAAGTTACTTTTGCAGGGAGGTTTGCACCTTGATGTTCTGCAAGTTTACTCAGAAATAAGTCCCGGGTTGTGATCATGCTTAACGCAGTGCCTACCCAATACTGTCTAATGAACTGACTACCCTTTCAGCTCAGTCCTATGCATGTTTTGTCATTTGTGGGTTTGTTTGTTTTTTGCCTGAACTCTAGCTTCAGTGATGAGGGAAAGGCACTTAGTACATGCTCAGAGTTTCCCCATAACTTAGCCCTAGTTTTGAAAACAGACTCATTGGCTGAATCCTGGTGAAGTCTTGACACAAATAAAGTTATGGGGAGGAAGATACAATGGGAGCTTGTGCATAACAAGGAGGAGATAGAGAAGAGTTGAACAAAACAAGACATCTGTTTTTATGAAGAGTTGCTGGAGGGTGGTAGGATGAGGAGGGATGGTTGCATGGAGGGGAATAGAATTGGTAGGGGGAGAATGTAAGTGCTCAGTGGTGAAAGAAAAGCATTCTGCACATGCTCAAAGGCACTCTATATTTATGAACATAAGAGCCGTGCTGCATCAAACCAAGATCCATCTAGTCCAGCATTCAGTTCACACAGTGGCCAACCGGATGCCCACGGGAAACCCACAAGCAGGACATGGGTGCAATAGCACCTTCCCACCCATGTTCCCCTGCTGCTAACTTTGGTGAAATGTAAATAAATTCTAGTAATTCTAAATTTGCATGCATGTATATCCTTCAGAAACTGTGCAGGTTTCTTGCCTGGGGGACACCTCTAATGACCTGTGCATTTTCATACAAATTTACCCAAAAACTATTGGGGAAGGGGTGAAGGGAAGGGAAAGCAAATCACTCCCTCCCGCAAATTGGAGAACTCCTCTTCCACATGAACTGCGGCACCTATTCTTCTGAGACTTTGCTGGTTTCTTACTTAGGGAGTAGTCCAGGCTGTCTGTAATTTTCAGAACAATGGTTCGCAAAGAAAATAGGGAGATAAGTATGTCCTCTTTTGGAGACCTCAAAATATCAAGGCCACCCTTGCACAAAAGTCCTTGTGGCTATCATTCTGAAATTGGGCAGACATGATCTCCTCTGATGGGGCAATGTATGCTGAATTTTTTATCCAATTCTTCCAAAGAATAAAAATGTTATTGGCAGTTCCCTTCAGAAGAAAATCAGATACAAACCCCGCACCCATTTTTCCGACATTGGGCAGGTGTAATCCGCTTCTAGGGGGCTACTAGGCCTGAAATTACCATCCAGTTCTGACAAAGAGAAAAAAGTTAGTTTTTTTTTCTAATTTCCCATGGTAGTCAACAGGAGGCATAAAGACTCATTTTTCCAAACCTTGACTCAGGTTTGGTGCTGAGCTGAAGTGGTCTGACTACAAATTGGCCCGAGCAGAAGCAGGATGTTTTCCAAACTGCTGAATCGGGGTCTGAGTTGAAGGAAGGGCGGGTCAGTGCACACTTCTTATGTGTGCGTGTA
The DNA here is from genome assembly GCF_057233095.1 of Heloderma suspectum. Classification (NCBI taxonomy): domain Eukaryota; kingdom Metazoa; phylum Chordata; class Lepidosauria; order Squamata; family Helodermatidae; genus Heloderma; species Heloderma suspectum. Next base: position 22,358,597 of record NC_139474.1, on the reverse strand, counting down.
TGTATGTAATATTACACACAAGCACATCACATGCACACACACACACACACATGTGAGGTGTGCTTAGACTCAGATATGCAAATGTGTGTTATGGGCCTGTGCCCTGGATCTTTTAAGAGCCTAGCAATGCCCTTGCTGGAAGGAAATGTCCTGGGGGCGATGGGGGATTTTGCTGGGGTTTGCTGCCGGCCCTGCAAGAACAGCAGTGGCAGGAACACTGTGTTTAATATTTCTGGGGGTGTGAATGCAATATGAGCACCATTTGTATATCGGGTCTTGCATTAGGAACATTGGAAAGCCATGGAGGAGAGTCTGCCATCGTGGGCTCAGCACCTCTCTTCTCCACTCTGCTGCCAAGGGATGAGTTAGTCACTCTGTGTATTGTACTTTATCATCTCATGTAAGCTGCCTGGGAGGTGGTTTGGTCAAAAGGTGGGGCATAAGTAGTTAAAACCAGACCTAAAGTTGTGACTTGACTTGGGGCGTTGCGCGGATGGCTGGCTTTGTTTAATGCTGATGTTTGCATGCATTCATCTCCCCCCACCTCCGGTGGATGTGGGGATCCTGTTGAGGTCTCCGACTGCTCCACAGCCTCACCCATTTCGGAAGGCGTTTTGTTCGTTCATTTTATTGTAGTTTAGATCAGTTTGACTGGGTGAGCAACAACGCCATGTAAATCGATAAAAACAATAAGCATTTAAATTGCACACATAAACTTTATCATCAGAAAAGCAATACAACATTGGCAGCGGAGCAAAACCGAAAAATCCATTTGTGCGCTGGAAGACATAAATGCCGACACCAGCTCATAGAGACAACAGTGGGTCAGCACTCTCCCCCCCAATTAATTTGATTGCAGGTTAACAAGCAATCGAAAAGGGTTCTGGAAAGTCTCAGCAAATTGGGTGTCTGTCCTGTGTGACGGAAACAGAGGGGTGTTGCTCTCCCTTCAGCCCCAGCCTGAGCTCTCCTCTCCCCCTGCCTCCGCAGTGATCCCCAACAAGCTCTCTGTGGCTGCTGCTTCCCCCTCACTCGGGAAACCCCCTGTCCGGAGCCGTGGGGCCACCGCTGCTTCCCCACTGCTGCAGATGTCTCTGTGGGAGAGCCAAGACCTCCAGCTGGCGTGTTGGGCGACGAGCGGGACCCAGCAGCACACCCATCTCTCTGTTTCCTTCGGCTTGTCCGCCCCCAGCGATCCGTGGCCCTTGCAGGAGGTGATCGGGATACGGCGGGACTTTGCTGTGGAGGCCGGCGGGCGTTTTGCCGAGCGGCACAGGGCCCGTGAGCTGTTGCTAGCGAAGCTCGGGGACCAGCAGTACCAGATGGTGTTGGGTTGGCTGAGGCCGGAAGACTCCGGGAGGTACCACTGCACTGCAGGGGAATGGATCCAGGATCCTGATGGCAGCTGGCAGAAGGTCGCAGAGAAGCGGCTGGTGCTGGCTCAGGTCACCGTCCAAACCATTGGTGAGTCTTACTCAAGGGGGGGGAGCATTGCCAGAACAGCCCCTCCCACAGCCTTCTGCCTCATCCCTTCACTCTTCAAAATGGCAGACCATGGTCAGCCCATCTCTGCCGAGTGGGACCCTTCCTGGCTGCAGAGACGATGGGCACCTTCCAGAGGAGCCGGTCCGGTCCTGTAACCTCTTGGCATCCCTGGGATTCCCAGCTTTCCCGTTACCGGAGTCAGTGTGGGGCAGTGGTGAGAGTGTCGGACAGGGACTGGGGAGCCCTGGGTTCTTGTCCCCACTCAGCCATGAAGCTCCCTGGGGGACTTCAGGTCAGTCACAGAGTCTCAACCCAGCCTACCTCACAGGGTTGTTGAGAGGATAAAATGGGAGGGGGGAGGAGGACCACGTGTGCTGCCTTGGGCTCCTTGCAAGAGGACAAAAGGTGGGATAGAAATGTAGTGATAACAAGAGCAACAACAATAATTCTGCTCCTCCAGCTATACTCTGCCCCAGAATTAACTCTGCACCCATCAGCCTTCCTGCCCCAACTGCCTTTCTGGTTGTGCTTCCCTTCAGCCCCATAAACCAGGGTGGGGAGCGTGCTGGGCTCCAGGTCCCCTCACCATTGGTGCATTGCCTGGGGCTGATGGGAATGACAGTCTAGCTTCAGGTCTTTGGGCTCATGGTCTGGAGTCTTCCTCAACCAGGCAGCCGTTCCGACAGTCCTGTCCGGCACAGGGAGGCGGCTGAAGAATGCGCAGCGGCTGCGGTGCTGGTTTATGGTGGGGCGCAGAACCTCCGGCCTGGAGACCCAGCCCCACCCCCTGCTCCCTTCCCTGTAGCCACCCACACTTTGGTGGTTTTCTGGCTGTTTCTCCCATCTAACTGGTGGAGCTGCCTCTCTTGAGGTTGCGTGACTGGCAGGAAGAGCTGTCCGCCGAAATCGGCTGGCAGTTTTGGCCCCACTCTTCCGCCTCTGGCCCGCCCACCACTGGAATGTGGCCCCCAAGAACTTCCCTGCAATGGCATTTGGCCCTGGGCTGAAAGAGATTCTTCCCCCCGGCCTCCGGGTGAAAACCCTGTGGGGCCCTCAGTCTCCGCCCTGGTCGCCTTCCACATGAGCTGGCCGTGAAACATGGCTGGTGGGCCTGAGGAGGGCCACCTCCCCTCCCCCTAACTGCGCCCCTCCTGTGCCATCCTGGTCTCCGTCCTCCTTTGCTTTGCTTCCAGCGAGCCAGCTGGCTGTGTTGGCCCACCCGCCCAGCATCCGCGTCCGCTCTGGAGAAGCCCTGGAACTCCTCTGCAATGTCTCCGGGTTCCTGGCCTCTCCGTCGCTGCATGCCACCTACTCAGTGGGCTGGGAGCTGAGCCGGAGAGCTGCCCCGGAGGGACGCCTCGTGGCCGGGTTGGAGGCAGATGGTGCCGTGGTCCTGGGCGAGAGCTACGCCAACCGCCACGTGGGCAAGAGGCACGTGTCCCTGCAGAAGTCGGGCTCCCCTCCAGGCAACTACGTGCTGCGAATCGAATCAGCCCAGCCAGGGGACGCTGGCACCTACCGGTGTGTGGTGCGGGCATTTGTGCGCTCCCCCAGCGCAGAGCTGCGCGAAGTGGCTGTGGGCAGGTCTGGGACTGTGGCGGTGGACATGAAATCGGAAGGTACAGACTCCATTGCAACACTGGCTCTGGGCCCCTCGTGTAGTGTGTGTCTGTGTCCCACTAACAGCAAACCGTGGTTGGTCGGGGCCCCGTGCGAGCGAGGGCACGGCCTCCCTCCTGCTTGCCACTTCTGCTTTGCATCTGGCTTGAAAAACAAGCCGGGCCTGTCCCATTCCTGGGTTGCTTTGTGTGACGTGTGAACCCAGAGCTCTGGGTTGCTGAAAGGGAAACAACCCAGGGTTTTAACCCAGTGACAAACCAGGGACGCAGAGCAGAAGCCAAAAGTTGGGCGGGAGGCAGCTAACTCCTGCGTGGCCCTGACCAACCATAGGTTGATTAACCCGGGATTAGTCGTTATGTGTGAACCGGGTCACTGTGTGCGTGTGAAGGAGAGCAGTAAAGAATCCACACCAACACAATTCGTGGTGTTGGACCAAATAAGCTGATAAACTGAGAGGGTTCACAAAGATTCTGTGTTCAGCGTAGCTGGTGAGCCGTCCAGATGTCTTCCGTACTGGTCAAGGACTCTCTGGAGGTCTTGGTTGACTCCATGGGTGGTGCAAATGCAGCCCCGAGAACCTAGGCCAGCCTCCCCCGACACATCTGGCACCCTCCAGATGTGTGGGGCTGCAATTCCCAGCATCCCCCAGCCAGCTGCGGAGAAGCCTGGTCTCGATAGCCTTTATAATCAAGCACAGCTCTTACACAATCCCATGGAAATTAACCATCGTGTGACTACGTCCAATCAGAAAATAGAGGCAGGACGCTTACAGAATTACAGTTCTAACCAGCGTAGTATTTAGAGGCTTCTGTGGGGCGCAGTCTCCCTTCCAAGTAGAGGTGATGGTGGGCAATCTTGTAGGAGCCCCCCCCCCCCCCCCCGGCAATGGAAAGGGGTTTTAGAGTTCATTGGCATTACTCAGCGGCAGCAGCCGTGTAACTTGTTAAAACAAGAATACATGAACTCTTCGATATTCTGCCTGTTTCTTCTGCTAGAACAAATCGCATGTTTTTGTCCGTGGATCCCTTTAGGGGTCAAATCTTGGCAGAGTTTTAGCTGACCTCAGAACATGCAAGTTAAGTTGATGAACAAGGGAGACGTTACAGGGAGGAGAAACTCCAGCTTGGGGGCGGGGGGACACCATAAATCCAAGAGCGCAGCACCCTTTCTCTCTTGTTGGCCTTCCTTTCAGGGCTGTCCGTCACCCAGTTCGAGAGACCTTAGCCAGTTAATTAAGTGAATGTTGTGGGTGTGGATTGAATTGACCCGTTAGGCCTGCCTGCGTGTGCGGAGGAATGCCGCCATCACCAGGGCCCTCGTCATCAGGTGCTTAGATGTTGCCTCCATACTTTGCAGGAGGAGCCGTCCCAGGAGAGGGGTGTGTGTGAGGGGGCTGCTGCTCTTGAAATGCCCCTTCCGTCTGCAGCCTGACCATGGCCCGGGGGAAGGGGCATGCTGGGTGGCCCCAGGCCCGTCTCTGGGGCCGGGTTGTTTCTCTAGGCACCTCCTCCCCTCTGCTCCCTTCTCCCCACAGCTGTGATCCTGGAGGCCAGCGCGTGGCTGCCCTTCCCCACCATCTACCGCGGGGACGTGGCCGAGGTGCGCTGCAACATCTCGGTGGAGTCGGCGGAGGCGGTCCACTTGGCGCTCAGCTGGTGGGTGGAGCTGCCCAAGCGGGAGGCCGAGCCGCAGGGCGTCGTGTTGGCCAGGGTGAGCCGCGAGGGGGTGGCCGACCTCGGGCGCCGGGCGTCAGGCGGCGCGGTGAGCGTGGACCAGGTCGGGCCGCTGAGCCACCGGCTGCGCCTCCATGGGGTGCAGCCGTCGGACGAGGGGAAGTACCACTGCGCGGTGACAGCCTGGGTGCGCTACCCCGACCTCAGCTGGTACGATGCCGGATCTGCCAAGTCCAACGTCGTCACCGTGTACCCTTACGCGCTGCGTGAGTAGTGCCTCCTGGGGCGGGGGGGGGGGGGGGGCTGACAGATCCTCTTCGCCCTGCCCCCTCCTGTGCTCTCTGCCCAGACTGTTCAGGGTCCCCCTGTCTCCCAGAGACGGAGGCCACGTCACTATTCTTTCGTCAGGCCAGGAACATCGGAAGCTGCCTTAGACGGCGGGGCGGGGGGGTCAGCCTGAGGTTTCACATTCCATCTTGGAGAAGCTCTTGGGGGCTGCATCCCAGTGGTGGGCGGGGCCACAGGCAAAGGGGCGGGACCTGAACCACCCCAAATGCCAGCCTCGTGTGGCTTCCTGCTCTGCCTGCCACCGACAGCGGGCGCATTCGGGGGGGCATCTCTGCCTTTTAGAAAGCTTCGCAGAAGCTGGGACATCTCCCACCGAGTGGCAGTCAGGGGGGAGAGGGTGGGGCCAGGGGTGTGGCCTCGTGGGGAACTCTGCAGAGCCAGATCAGGATCTCCAAAGGGCTGGATTAGGCCCAGGGGCCTAAGGGTCCCCCCCACAGCCTTGGACCGAGAGCGCTTCCAGACAGAAGGCTCCCCGTCCAAAGACATTGTGCAGGTATCCTGTCTTTCCTCCCTTAGCAAATTTGTTTGTGGAAAGAAGAAAGACAGAAAACACGGTGGGAAAACACAGCCGGGGGGGGCGTGTGTTCCAAGAGGAATAGGCACCTGGACCCCCTGTAGATTTCTGTGAATGGGGCAGGGAGGGAGCACAGTAAAAGCCTTGCCTGGCCGCACCCAGGGGTCTCCCTCGGGGAGCTGATGGTCTAAAATGTGGCAGAATCAGCAGAGGGGGAGGCTGGGAAGGGCACGGCGCGTCCTTCCAGAAATGGTTTGAAGCATGGGATGAGCCCCGATTTGGAGCTGGGGTGTCGACTGCGGGACTCCGTCCTCCTCCTCCGGGGCGGCCTCTGTTACCCGGCTGTCTCATGTGCGCCTCTCTTTTGCTCCTCCCCAGCCATGGACACCTTGTTCATCCCGCTCCTAGCAGGTGTCTCCAGCGCCCTGTTTATGGGTGTGACCGTCCTCGTCACGGTCACCTGCTGCTTCATGAAGAGGCTCCGCAAGAGGTGAAGGCTGCCCAGAGGATGGAGGTGAGGCAGGGCATGGTCGTGATCTCACTTTGCCCGGGAACCAGGCATCCTGCATCGCTCTGGGTGAACCTTCGTTCATGTGCACGCTGGGAAACGCGCACGGCCCTTGCAGCCATTAAGCACCTGCTAGAAGTGCCCAGAAATGAGCATGCTGGTTTTATCCAAGGCAGCTAAGATCAGGCCAGAATTTGGCGGAAGCCACCGTGGTTAGTCTCGCAATGCCCGCGAGCCTGGTGGCAGCGACAGGTGGCATGTTGTGCCAGGGGTGGCACTGAGTTGAGAACATCAGAAGAGCCCTGCGGCTGGATCAGACCCGAGGCCTCTCTGGCCCAGCCTCCCGTAGCCCCCAGGGCCAAATCAGATGTCCCCACAGGAAGCCCACCTGTAGGACATGGGGGCAAGAGCCCCCTCCTCCCATGTTCCCCAGTTGCTGGTGTACGCTGGCACGCCGCCTCTGGTACTGGAGGGAGCACAGAGCCATCCGGACTAGGAGCCGCTGAGAGCCTGGTCCATGAATTTGTCTGATCCCCTCTTAAAGCTGCCCAGGTTAGTGCCCACTGAGTATTACGCTGTTAATGTGCCTTGCATTTGTCGGCGTTTTTCCTTTTGAATAGTTGCAAATGCTTGGTTCAGTCTGGCAACATTTGCCTTTTGCTGTTTATGGCAGGACTGGGCACCGGCGTTACTCCTCTAGGCTCTACTTCCTATCACTATCACTATCACTATCACCATTACCATTACATTTATTTGCTTGTTTGTTTATCTTTACTTGAATCCTCCGTGGTCCTCAGACATATGTTGAATTTACAAAACTGAGGATCACAGAACCCTTCGCCTAAGCAGCGTCAAGTGCTCCCAGCGTCACCCTGGGCCTTGCTTACGAAGGGCCTGTTATGGGTTGCATCCCTCTCCTGCCCTTCTGTCACGGAAAACAAGGGGCGCCTGGTGGTGGGCTGGGGCATTCTCCCATCTGGGCCCTGAGGATGTGCAGTCCTGCTTGGCTGCATCTGGAGTGCCTTTCTAGCTGGATGAGGCCCTGGTTCAATCCAGCAAGCCCAACGGTCTTTGGGGTGCCACTCACTGGTCCGCCAGAGATGGGTTAGCAGTTTGAAAATGGGCACAGTGCAAAATAGCTTGTGCTCAGCATGCTGTCAACTCAGGGCAGGGAGAAGGTTTGTTTGCTTAAAATGCTAATCCACAGGTGGGGCCTGAACCCTGCCAAGGATGGAGCCTGTTTCACTGCAGGGAGAATTCCAGAGGCGCTGGCATGGAAAGGCCCTCCTGATGTCCCTGTGCAGGCGACAGGACAGCCAGGAGGCCCCAATCTGTGGATCTCCATGAATGGGCAGGTTGAGATGGGCAAAGGTGCTCCCTCAGGTTGACCCTGGTTGACCTCTCCCCGCCCCGTGTTAGGGCAACGGTGCTCTGTGCTGATTTTTGCAATTACGGCTGAACAACAAATCAGGACTGACTGACTGGATGGAAGGGATTTCGTGCTTGTTTTGACCTCTCTCTCCCTCCCTCCCCTCTCCTCCCTCCCTCCCCCTCCTTTTGCAGGCCCTTCCTCCATCATTTCCCTTTCTACTGCCCTGTTTTATAATTGTCACAGAGTGTGACCTGACTCCTTCCAATTTGTGACCTGACTCCTTCTGAAGTGTGACCTGACTCCTTCCAGCTCCAGAGCTCTTGGAAGGAGCCTCCACTTCTCTTTCAGCCTTTGACCGTGAGCTCTGGGCACATCTGCTGTCTGGGACTCTCCCTAAGCACCGCAACACTCCAGGGTTTTGGAAGAGCGTCTTCTACTCCTGATGACAGGATCGCCTTTCTTGTTCCAGCAGCAGAAGAAGGCTCTCTCTCTCTCTCTTTGTCTCTCTCTCTGACCATCGTGTGTGCTTGTGTATGCATGGGGAGGAGGCCATCCTCTCTCTCTCTCTCTCTCCCACACACACACACACCCCTCTTTTCCAGAGACACACACCTCTCTGTCTCCTCCTTGTTGGCCTTGCTTGTTTTCTGGCATCTTTGTTCACTGCAGAGCCCCGCCCCCCCCCGCCTGCCTGCCTGCCTGCCTGCAGCGGGCTGCATGTTTACAGTGAGACGGAAGGAGGAGTCGCCTTGGGGCTTTCCAGGTGGTCTAATCCACCAGCGACTTCCATTGCCCACCAGCACCAGGTTCCTCAAATAGCAACCAAGCTGGGGTTCTGGTTCTTCTACGAGGAAGCCCAGGAAACGGTCGCCAAATGCACAACTTCGGGAAGCCAGACAGGGAGGCCTCAGGGCTCCACGTCCGCTGTGGGAGGAGTGGGCGTCTTAATTGTGCCAAATGAGCCAGTGTCGGGGACCACGTGCTGCTCCGGCCCACGGGGCGCTCGCAGCCGACGCCATCCGCTGGGACGTCACTGAAGCTCAGTCCTGAGGCGTCTTCGCAACAGGCCTCGTCCCTGTGGCAGCCGCATGCTGGTTTCTGCGCGGCACAGGGGATGGAGCAGGGAGGCCCCACAGAGCGATTCTTCCGCGGGAGCTGGCCGGGCCTGTTTCGTATTTCTGCTGTCGAGGAAGAGCTGGTCTTCTGCACCCTCCCCTCCCGTGCAGGTCATGGCCAGATATCCCCCCCCCCCCCCCCCGGCGAAGGGACACGCAGCTCAGCCTTCCCCAGCTCTGGAGCCCTTCGGACGCCTTGGACGACAACTCCCAGCATTCCTGGCCGTTGGCCAAGGCAGCAAGGGCTGCTGGGAGCTTTAGTCCCAAACAGCTGGAGGGTGTCAGCGTGGGGAAGGCTCCAGGTGCAGCACGGGTTGCTGGCCGGCTCTGGCCAAGGGCCCCCAGGGGGCCAGTGGCAGAGCTGCCTTGGAGAAGCCGTGTTTGTGTAGCGTGTGTGTGGGGGGTGTTTGGGGTGGGGGGGGGCAGTGTTGTTGTTTTTTTTGTCCACACCCCTTGCAGTCTCACAGTTACCTGTTCCTGTGAGAACAGCAGGGGAGGCTGGTGGCTCTGGTGAGAACGGGCCGGTGCATCCTCTGGGTTTCAGTCAGAGCTCTGCGGGCGTTGGGGGAGCTCCGACTGCACCCTGGACTGGATCCCCCACCCCTTTGTCATCGGAGCCCCCAGCCTCCACTGGAGAAGAGCCCCCTACCTCCACCCCACGGGCGACTGCTGCCCCTCCGAACCACCCTCCTCCAGCCTGGCGCCCTCCAGAGACGTTGGACATCCTCTCCGTTGGCCATGCGGGCAGGGGACGATGGGTGTTGCAGTCCAGCGCCAGGGAAGGGCCTCCCGTTCCTTGCCGCGCAGTCTGGAGCAGCTGTCCTGGGAGCTCCAGCTGCAGCCGGGCTGCGGGAGAGGGGCAGCCAAGCAGGCGCGGCGTTGAGCCACGGGGAGGGTCAGCTGTGCTGTTCTGGGGCTGCTTGCACCGAGCAGTTGGGCTGCTCCCCTGTGGCGCTCTGTGGGGGCTGGGCCCCCCCTGCTTGACGAGGGGCCGCGGCCACTTGCAGGCGCTCACGGCTGGGCACGCCATCCCCCCCCCCCTGCATTGGGTGGAGGGGGGAAGGGGCACCGGGGAGCATCTCTGCGAGAAGCAGCTGAAATGGTGCATGTCGTCCTGCGCATATACAGCTATGTAATTTGTGGAGTAATTTTCATGCAATGAAATGCCAATTTAATAAAAATGCAGAAGACCGAGCACCCCCCCCCCCGGCCCTTTTTTGTTGTCTTGATACCTCTGCATTCATCGGCCAGACTACAGGACGGGCAGCAGCAGCAAACATCATCCAAAGCAGGCCGAGGACTCATGGACTCATAGGGTTGGAAGGGGCCTATAAGGCGATAGAGTCCAACCCCCTGCTCAGTGTAGGAAGCCTGATTCCCAGGCAGTTCCCCATCCAAGTACTAACCAGGGCTGACCCTGCTTAGCTTCCGAGATCAGATGGGGAGGTGAAGATAGTTTCTGTTGACTATCTGTCCCGTGGAGTATTTCCCCTGGTAGCTCCCCAAAGAAAAGGACTTGAGACAGAGGATGAAAACGGACCATCTAGGTCAGCCGTCCCCAGCCTGGCGCCTTCCAGCTGTGTTGGACTACGACTCCCAGCTTCCCCAGAGAGAATGGTTTGGGGAAAGGGCCCGGAAGCTGTGTTGTGGAGGCCAGAAGCCCCTGGCTGCAAGGCTGCCCTTTGGAAACAAAACGGGGAGAGAAGGTAATCTGAATGGCTGGCGTTACCGTCACAGCCAGGGAAAGCAGCGTCTCCAGGATTGTGGGCCAAAGGGCCCTCCAAGGAGATCCCCCCCCCCGAATCTTCTTGGGGCTGGAGTTAATGACCATAGTGCTTTGTGAGCCTTTTCAAAACCCTTATTAGGGGATGATGCCTTTCGGAGTCCAACTAGAAATGTGCAAGTTTTTGAGCTCTCCAGATCTCTTAATCAGGCAAAATGTTATGAAAACCGGGGAGAATAGAAGGGCCAGGGTGGGTGTGGGGTGGAGAGCGGTAAAGGCCGATGATGCTGAAGTGGTGACGCCTGCCCGATCAAGGTCTTGAGGTAAAATGGGTGTGTGGGGGGGGTGTTGGCAGATACGCAAATGAAGCTTCAGCGGGTGGGGGTCCGCCTGGGGCTGCCCCTTGCGCTGCTGGGACGCGGCAGCAAGCAAGGGGTTGATTTCGAGAATGCGCGATCCAGCTGTCACCCTGAAGCAGCTCTGCCCTTGGGTGGGCTGCGCAGGGCGGGCTTCTGGCCTGCGCGCCCTGGAGTCCGTGCGGCGCCTCCATGTGGAGCGATAGAACGCGTGATGTGCTAGCCCCTGCACTTGCGTTGCATGGAAGCCCTGCTGCTGCGTGAGCATCCCATGGCTTCTGGGCGGCTGTGTCCGGTCTCGGCCACCGTCCAGGGGCAGCGGAAGAAATAGCGCGACCGGTGGGGCTGGTGATCTGCAGCCCCACCCCAGGCCATTATCCGGGTTTTGTTCAGTTAAGTCTTGTCCAACTCTTCATGGCCCCATGGACTGCAGCACGCCAGGCCTTCCTGTCCTGCGCTCTCTCCCGGAGCGTGCTCAAGTCCATATTCATTGCATCGGTGATGCTATCTAGCCATCTCATCCTCTGCCGTCCCCTTCTCCTTACACCTTCTGACCTGAGGGGCTCATCTTCCAGTGTCATATCATTCAGCCTTGTGATATGTTCCATGGGGTTTTCTTGGCAGGAATACTGGAGTGGGTTGCCATTTCCTTCTCGAGCGGACCACATTTTGTCAGAACTCTCCACCGTGACCTGTCCGTCTTGGGTGGCCCTGCACAGCATAGCCGATGGCTTCACTGAGTTACGCAAGCCCCTTCGCCACAACAAGGCAGTGATCCATGAAGGCGTATCTGGGTGGCACCGCAGTGCAAAGATCGGGCCCAGAACTGCAGGCATCAGCTGCCAGTGCCAGGTTGGTGCCTCTGGGCCTGTGCTCCTCAGCTGAAAACGGGCATGACCACCCCCACCCCCGGCTGTCCGGAGGACCGCGTGCTGAGCTCCCCTCCTTCCGGTGTTACAGATTGCCAGGGAGTTCCTTATCGCTTTACTCTGCAGGGGCCTGTCAGTTGATCCAAGACACACGAGTGTGATAGTTCCTTTGGGGAGAAGAGAGACTAGGGAACCATGAGTTGTCCTGCAATCTCTTACCAACGGTTTGCAAGAGAACCCCAGAAGCTGGAGGGCAGGACATGATCAGCTGTGTCCTGCATCGTGTCAGGGAGGCCAGGCATTTTAACATCTTATTTAACAGGCAACTAATAACATTTGAAGTTATTTGAAGAACCAACATTCAGTATGCTTGATGAGTTCCTCACCATCAGATGTACACTTGGATTTAAAAATAAAAATCTTAACGACTAGAAACTCGGCTTTCCCCTTCCCAGCAACTGCCATCCTACCCCAGCCAGCATGGCCGTTCTTTGCCAGATAGTCCCTGGAAGAGGTGGTTGGGAGCTCGGCACTCCGGCCCCCCCCCCCCCCCACACACACACACAGTGGGGTGGCGTAGGCTGTGGCTTGTGTACATGGCGGCTAGAAAGAAATTAGTAACCTGTCTGGTGATACATAGGATCTTATGCAAAAGACAGTTGATTACCAGTCTTTCACCTGGATGCCCTGGGAAGTTAGAAGAGGGTACATTATACGACCTCTCAACTTAGAGCAGAAATTGCAGTGTCAGAGTACCTGTGTCAGAGTTTCATGGACTCCTGCTTTACATTGGCACAATCTGCTTTGAAGTGGGATTTTCAAAAATCTGCCCTGGAAAACTGTTGTTGGTAGAACATTAAGCCTTGCAGGTATGAAAGCTTTGTGAGCTTCAGAGATCAGATAAGAAGAAGGTGAGGTGCCATAACTGGGCTGTGGTTAAGAACATCAGAAGAGCCCTGAGGCTGGGTCAGACCCAGGGTCCATCTAGTCCAGCACTCTGTTCACACAGTGGCCAGCCAGCTGTCAACCGGGAACCCACAAGCAGGTCAGGAGTGCACTGGCTCCCTCCCTGGGGAGGTCCTGAGCAAAGGCCAAGTGGAAGCACGTTGGCCCCCCTGCCTCTTTTATTCCCCAAAGGAGGAGAGTTCAGAGTCCAGATCACCATGCGAGCAGCCTCTCAATCTGTTCCCCACAAGTTCACTTCCAGGATCAAGGCCCTCTTGTTTCTTTTTCAGAATATTTTTGGAGCCCACCTATAATCCTGCACAGTCCCTGTGACAGCCAGATAAGGCACTTCCTTGCCGTATCAGCTTGAACTTGGCTGTGATCGGCAAAGCGAAACTCCCACTAAGCTACGGAATGGGGAGCTCAAACTCTGGCTTAAAGTGAAGCCTGTGCTCAAAGCCTTTGTGGATTAAACACTCTCAAAGGGGTGTGAGTGTTCCCCTTCCTGCATGTCTCTTCTGATTCTCGTTTTCATCAGGGCCTGACAGATTTGGGCCTTATGGGCGGCAACGGCAGCCAATTCTTTGTAAGGCTCTGCCAGAGAACAAAGAAAATGCTCCCTGCTTACTGGAAATCTACCACCGTGGGATGCTTGCTTTGACAACTTTTCCTAGCGTGTTCTGAGTTTAGAACATAAATAAACAAATAATATTTTAGGAGTGAGAACCTCAAAATGAACACATTTCATCCCATCGCTTAAATGTAAAATGTGACTTCTGGGTTGGGGAGAGATGACATGTAACTCTGAACATCCAAAAACATATTTCCTTTTGGATGCAGCATACCGCTGGTCCTCATGGATGTGGCATGCCACTGGTCCTTGAGGCTTGCTCCTTGGCTTTCTGTGTACATTGCTTCGATGTGTAAAGAAAACCTTGGTGACATTTGTGAAAAGGCTGCATATAACTATTACTGGGGCTCCAAGAGGGCCAGATTTGCCCCCCAGGCCAGAGGCTCTGCACCCCTGAGGTCATCACTGGCTTCGACATGGAGATGGGATAGGAATGGGTTGACCTGCCTCTCCCACTGATTGAAATAAGTTGCCCAGGGGAGATCGGAAGATGCCTCCAGCTCCTGTGAATCCAGCGTCACAGGCCTCTGCCAGGTTAAGCCCCGCATCGCCCGGAGGGGCTGCAGTGACCTGCCCCAGCACCAGGGAAAGGGGACCCTCGGGCCCTGCCATTCCCGCCTCCCACAGTGACATATTGGCGAGGGCTCAGGGCCACAACACCGAATCGGTTTTTAAAAACGAACCAACACAGCTGACCCATTTCTGCCACCTGACAGGTGCTCCCGATTTAAATTTTTAGAATGATTTTTAACACATTTTTCATACAAGTGCTTATTACAATGGCAGAGCAGGGAGGAAGGTGTTCCGTCCCGCAGGGGAATAGGTGATGCCTGCTGTCCCGCAGGTGTGTGCAGCATCTCAAAAGCAATGGACAGATGCTTCCCCACCCCACCGCAACGTCAGTGGGTCCCCCGCCCATACAAACGTATCCAGATGTTATTGATGGATTAACTGATTGGTCAATTTTTCAAAAACAAACATGCAATTCATCAAGTAAGATACATTTATTTCAAAATATTTCGTTCATCATCTGTGACAGCCCCACTCTGTCTGGCGCTATGGATTTCTCTCCAACCTTCATTTGAAAGGGCCTCCTTCTCTCTCCCAGGTTGGGAAGGATCAGGCCACCATTTGATCTCCTGGCAAGAGGGAACCCTCCCAGGTAAGAGAGGTCCATTTTAGGGCCAGATCATGCAACTCCTTTGAACCCTGTGCTCACATGGCAAAGGCGTGGCCCCCTTAAGGTTTTTTTTTAGAAGTAACGCTGCGGGGTCTTGTGAATGCTCCGCACTGTGTCTCAGGTTCAGCCTTTCCACTTTTGGCAAGCATGGGCCGTCTTCTGGGGCCTCGACATGGGTCAGTGACAGGTGCAGCAGAGATGGCTTGAAGGGACGCAGCACCCACACTTCTGGGTTAGCAGGGAGGCCGAGGTCATCTGCCGCCCCCCTCAGACTTCCCTGCTCCCTTTCAGCTGAGCTGTAATCTTCACGGCAGATGGAGAGAGATGGGTGGTGCCAGCAACGCTATAGTGTTCCCTGTCGCGATGCAAAGTGTTTTGGGGCGGCTTGGTCTGGAACGGCGATTCCAACCCATCTGCTTTCCCAAAGGCCTGCTCCTGGTGGAGACGCAAACGGCGAGGACTGGCTTGCCGGCGTGGCTCCACACAGCTGCCAGCATTTGGGGGCCCTCCTTGGGGACCCGGCTGTAGGGATGGTCATGCACAGGGCTGGCACCTCAACGTTTACTGACATGCACCACTACAAGGATGGGCAGCGAGCCTTTGGCACCCGCCTGCCCCCCCCCCCCCGTGGTTGTGCCCAGGTGGCTGGCGTTGCTGCAGGATGAAAGAGTTGTGCAAATAATTGGCTCTTTGGGTGCCCCACAACTTAAGTAAGCAGCGTGGCTGTGGGGAGAGAAGCAGGCACTGTACCTGTTGGGGGGGGGGTCCCAAGTAGAAGGAAGGGAAGGCTGAGCAAGCAGGAACTTGGCAGAGGGGCAGGGGAAGGGGTCAAGAGGCATTATGGTCGTACCAGGGAGATGAGATTCCAACGGGCGCAGCATCCGCCTACCCCGAATGCCTGCCCCCTTCCTGTGAAAGCGGACCTTGGTGCCTCGCTTGCCCTGCTGTTTCTCATTCGTCCATTTGGGTCTCCCCTCCCCACTGCTCAGTACACCCCCATCCCTACAGACCTTTCAGTGGATTCGGACAACCTGTGGCCATTCAATTGCCATTCAGATTCCGTCTTTCCTCTTTATTGCCCAAGTTCATCGCCTCTCTGTACAGATATCAGTATACAGAAAGTGTGTTTGGAAAGACCTTTGGCTTCCGCATAAAGGCTCCCCATTGCAAGGCCTTTGCCCCGCCATCAAGCAGCTGCTGCCACGGCCGGCCAGTGGTCTGCTGGCACCGCGAAGCCCAGAGCAGTTGGCCAAGTCTCCAGATAGCCCGGACTTTGTCGATCCCTCGGCTCGCACTCATCTTCTCCCCTCGTCCAAGTTCTTCTGGTTCTGTCTACCCACTCCCGGCGGCCCTGTTACACCTTGGACTCACTCTCTGCACTGGTGAGGTCACCGTTCCTCTCCTTGTCCCCGCCTTCCTTCTCCGTCCCGTCTTCCACTTTCTCATCCAGGCGGCTCGGGATCGACCAGTAGAGGTGGGCGTCCATGCGGGCTGCGGCATCAGACAGTTCCCGGGCACTGCAGCTGGGCGTGGGCACCTCAAAGGTCTGGTGGAAGCTGTTATAGTCCACTTCGTAAAAGCCGTCCTCGAGGGACAGGACGGACATGAAGCGGTGCCCCCAAAGGACCTCGTCCACCAAGTAGGAGCTCCGAGCCTGGCACGTCATCCCTGCGTGGGAAATAGAAGGAGAAATGGCATTAAATGGCAGCAGCAGGATCGAGTTGGACACGGAAAGTGGCTCCACAAATGTTGGTCTGACTTACTTGCCAGCCATTATACTTAGTTCCAGTCGCTTGCCTCTGTTCCCCCGAACCCTCGCACAGACACAGAAAGCTTGCGAGAGGAGCTGGGCCTCCTCTCGTCATCTGTGCAAGCAGAGCCTCCATGCCCTTGAGAGCTCCATGAAGTGGATGCTGTAGGTGTGGCTGGCGAGCGCCTGGGTTTGTGGACGCCTGGCTGTGGTTCGCTCAGAAGAGGCTTGCACAAGAGAACCTGCTGGAAGACTGTTCCCCTTGCCTGCTCAGTGGAATGGCCATGTGTGGAGACAGTCTGCCCCTGAATACCCAGTGCTGGGACCAACGGCAAAGGACAGCCACCGCCTTTGTGCCCTCTTGGGCCCCATCCAGGGTCTGCTGTGCTCATGCCCTTTAGTGTGCAGCCATGGAAGTGGCGGGGGTGGGATTTCACTTTTCGGCCTCAGAGCACAGAATGACTTGGCCAGCCCTGATGGGGTGTGGGGTGGGTTCTCTGCCCAAAGAGGCAGACAGGATCGCACCTCCTTCCTAGTGTGGCCTGTGCTCTCTTTCTCTCCTCTCAGGCTTGTGCTGGAGATGTGAAAAATCAAACATGTATACATGGCCTGTCTGTTGCGTTTTGCATTGCTTTGCATGATTTTTCTCTTGCCCACTGCCGGGGGGGGGGGGGGGGCTCCACCCTTAAAGGCGGCCTCAACGTCTTTCAAAACTATAGCTAAATGAATGAATAAAAGTTGGGTCTCCCCCCCCCCCCAGCAGGCAGTGAGTCTTCCGAGCCAAGTCCTGGCTGGTTGCCGTGGTGACGACCACTGGCAGGCTTATGCAACCCCACATGGGGGGAGGAGGGCACCCAGAGAACAAGGGAGAAGGGAGAGGCGAGCCCCTTGATCCAGGGTATTGTAGCTTCAAGCTCTTACTGCGGGTCCCTGAACCTTAGGAGAGGCATTCCTCCCAGGGTCCCTGGGCATGGTCTGAAGGCACAGGAATGTCCTGAGCGTATAGAGATAGTTAGCAGTTCAGATTCAGAAGGGGAACAGCCAGAACCAGGGGAGGCATTTTCCTTATCGGGTTCAGACATGGAGAGGTGTGCTTCTCGGGTGCTAACACCCAGATGGCTGGGCCTGAAGCCCCCCCCCCCCCCCCGTGAGAACCCAGGAGGAGGAGGAGGAGAGCGCGGGGTGTGACCTGGGGGATGCTAGACTGTGGCGCAGAGCGAAGTGGGAAAAGTTAGAGGCGGAGCTCAGACAGTCGGTCAAAGTAGGGGAACATCACTGGGAGGGAGGGGCCTTCCTCCCTAAGTTATTCTAGCCAGCAAGTTCTTGTTTCAAACTGCTGGCAACCTTGTGGCTCTCATTTGGATCTCCTGTTGTCATTCGTAAATGAAGCAGCTGTATTCCTTTGTAGCCTGAGAGTCTTCAAAGATTTGCATCTGTAACGAACCTGTTGATAGTGAATTAAAGGCCTGAGACTGAAGCCTCTCTCCTTGTGTGTGTGCATGAGGAAGGAGGGGGCCAAGGGAACGTGACAATGAGGCAGCCCCGTGCTGAAGCTAAGCAGGTCTGGGTCTGGTCAGTGCTTGGAGGGGAGACCCCCTGGGAACCACATGTGGCCACCTGGAGTTCCATGATGGAAGAAAGGTGGGGTATAAATGCAATCAATCAATCAATCAATCAACCAACCAACCAATCAATCAATAATCCAACTGTCTAGAATTGGGTGTGTGTGTGCAAAGAAGCCGGGAAACTACCAAACAGCCAGTGGCCAGGGAAAGGGGCAGGGCCACCCAGGGAGCCCCAGGCTTTGCCCCCCGACTGTGTTCAAAGGGGCAGCGCTGCAGGGCTTTCGTTGGGTCCCTCTGAGAGCCAGGATGCCTCCCTCACCTGTGGCCTCCACCATCCCTTCCAAGATGACCACGATCTCGAATTCGTCCTTCTTCAGCTGCTCCTTGGAGACCTCCCAGAAGGGGCTGTGCTCGTTGATTTCGTGGCTGATGATGAGGGGTGAGACCAGGAAGAGGCGGTCGTCACCCGTCTCGAAGCCGACGTTGATGTCCGTCTGGTTGAGGGGGATGAATTCCCCTTCCTGGGTCTGCTTGGACTTGATCAGCTTGGCGCGGATTGAGGCCTCCACAATGTGGGAGTTGCGGAGGTCACCCACCCGGAACATGAGGCAGAGGCGGTCGTCCCTCAGGGAGATGACGGCATGCGAGGAGAAGACCAGCGTCTCAGCTCGCTTGTTGGGCTGGGAGATCTTGACGAACATGCAGCCCACCATGAAGGCATTGACCATGGAGCCAAGGATGGCTTGCAGCAGGAGCAGGATGATGCCCTCGGGGCACTTGTCCGTGATGACCCGGTGGCCGTAGCCGATGGTCGTCTCCGTCTCGATGGAGAAGAGGAAGGCCGAGACGAAGCCGTTGAGGTTGTTGACGCACGGCGTCCAGGCGTCGTCGCCCAGGTGGTCGAGGTCTCCGCGGCAGTAGGCGATGAACCACCAGATGAGGCCAAAGAAGAGCCAGGTGATGGCATAGGCCAAGATGAAGACCAGCAGGCTGAAGCGCCACTTCAGGTCCACTAGGGTGGTGAAGATGTCGGTCAGGTAGCGGTAGGTCTCGTGCACGTTCCCGTGCTGGACATTGCACTTGCCGTCCTTCTCCACGTACCGCTGGCGGCCCCGCTTCTTCTCGGCCTTCTCGGGCTCCTCACCCAGGCGCTTCAGGGCCGCTGGCTTGAGCTGGCAGGAGGGGAGTGGTGCTTTGGCTTCGGAAACCGGGGTCTCAGGGACAGTGGAGAAGGCCGAGTTCTCCTTCGCCATCTTAGCTCCTGGGGGGCCAAAGCCGCTCCGTTGCATCTGCAGAGAAACACAGAGCAGTGGGAGGGGGGCCTGAATGGCAGCCATTTCTCCCACATGAGACGGACAGGGCTGGGGTCCCTCTCCCCTCTTCCACCCCCCCGGCCCCCTCATATCTGCTGGGCCCAGAGACATCCTGCATGGAGCAGAGTGGCACTTCAGTGCTGCTGCCTTCAGACACATCTATGAAAGCAAAGTCTGCAGTTTTGCTGGATTTTGTGCAAAATCTAGCTTCAGCTCTAGAATTTATACAATCTGTAATTTTTTTTGGGAATGAAGAGATTTAAAGAGATGTTTCTGACCCAAAGGTAGAATTGGCTTTAGATCCCCCCCCCACCTAATGCAATGAAATAGAGATGCTATGAGGTGCAGCAATTTCTCTGCAGCAGCCCCAGTGCTGTGGAATTTGCTTGGGAGAGATGTTTGGGCAGCCTCCTCTTCCCCACTGTCTTTCTGGAGGCCGCTCAAGGCCCGATCCTTTTCTGGAAAGGTTTTAACCACAGACCGTACCGGATCTACTGAAGTCCCATGCTGGCTGTGGATGCTGAGAGCTGCAGTTCCACATCTCGGGAGAGCTCTAGGTTAGGGGAGGGTCATCTATGGCTTGGTGATTAATTTATTTTTATTTGAGACCCTTCTCAAAGTTGTACGTGGTTTGGGAGTCCCTTTGGGCAGAAAGGTGATTCCTAAATATTCTAGACTGCCCTTCTTTTTGAATTCCAGGACAGTTCATGATATCTTGAAACAAAGCCACAAAATACACTGCAATGAAATCAGTACAAGAATAAAAGCAGCAGGTGAAACCAGAGCAGCGATAGCTTGGTGGTGGAGCCCCTGCTTTTGAATGGAGATGATCCGAGGCATCTCCAGGTAGGGCTGCGAAAGTCCCCCTGCCTGAGACCCTGAGGTCCCAGAATCCTCCTGCTCCTGGGAGTCAGATGACTGAGGGGAGCCAATCCCGGGCTGTGGTCTGCTATATAGCTCCAAGACCCCTAGGTGCCTCCCTTCACTCTGGACAGCTTCCCGTCCAGAGGAGTGTTTTGCTAGGGCTCCACCAGAAGCATCTGGAAGCCTCAGATGCACACATTTGTTTTAATGTATTGTCTCTCTTGTTGTAACTAACCCCTCTGAACACACATTAGGCAAGTGGCCCACCCTTTGCTTTTCAATGCAAAATGCAGAGGTGAACTTTCTGACCTCTTACAAGCCAAGCTGCTTGAAGTCCATTGACTAGAAGCCTCGAAACAGCAACATTCTTCCACAAAAAGCAATGGCCACCCGCCTGGCCATAAGAAAAAGACGTCCCAATCCATATGAGGACCATACCTTTATTTGAGTTGGGCTAATAAAGGTTTTTCCCTAATACAAATTTGCCAGCACTGTTGTTATGGGACTGGCTATTATGCTCTTGTGCAGCTTTTGAATACCTTGACTGGTAAACATAAGATGAAGTAAGCTGCGATGGGCAGGGGGTGTTCTTACCACCTGGGTGGTGGCAGGGGTCAATTGTCTGCCTGGCAGGAAGGGGTGTGTGCCAGGCTGGGGGTCAATTTTCTGCCTGGCAGAAAGGGGTGTGTGCCAGGCTGGGGGTCAGTTTTCTGCCTGGCAGGAAGGGGTGTGTGCCAAGCTGGGGGTCAGTTTTCTGCCTGGCAGGAAGGGGTGTGTGCCAGGCTGGGGGTCAATTTTCTGCCTGGCAGGAAGGGGTGTGTGCCAGGCTGGGGGTCAGTTTTCTGCCTGGCAGGAAGGGGTGTGTGCCAGGCTGGGGGTCAATTTTCTGCCTGGCAGGAAGGGGTGTGTGCCAGGCTGGGGGTCAATTTTCTGCCTGGCAGGGAGGGGTGTGTGCCAGGCTGGGGGTCAATTTTCTGCCTGGCAGGGAGGGGTGTGTGCCAGGCTGGTGGTCAATTTTCTGCCTGGCAGGGAGGGGTGTGTGCCAGGCTGGGGGTCAATTTTCTGCCTGGCAGGGAGGGGTGTGTGCCAGGCTGGGGGTCAATTTTCTGCCTGGCAGGGAGGGGTGTGTGCCAGGCTGGGGGTCAATTTTCTGCCTGGCAGGGAGGGGTGTGTGCCAGGCTGGGGGTCAGTTTTCTGCCTGGCAGGAAGGGGTGTGTGCCAGGCTGGGGGTCAATTTTCTGCCTGGCAGGGAGGGGTGTGTGCCAGGCTGGGGGTCAATTTTCTGCCTGGCAGGGAGGGGTGTGTGCCAGGCTGTGGGTCAATTTTCTGCCTGGCAGGGAGGGGTGTGTGCCAGGCTGGGGGTCAATTTTCTGCCTGGCAGGGAGGGGTGTGTGCCAGGCTGGGGGTCAGTTTTCTGCCTGGCAGGAAGGGGTGTGTGCCAGGCTGGGGGTCAATTTTCTGCCTGGCAGGGAGGGGTGTGTGCCAGGCTGGGGGTCAATTTTCTGCCTGGCAGGGAGGGGTGTGTGCCAGGCTGTGGGTCAATTTTCTGCCTGGCAGGGAGGGGTGTGTGCCAGGCTGGGGGGGGGAGCTGCGTTGGGAAGGTGGCATTTCTGAATCTCGCCATCAGAAGCGAGAACTTGAGTGTTAGCAACTAAGGAGGGGAAGTGGTGGGATTTGCCCTGGCCTGTGAACTTTGCAAAGTTCTACAGACTGCATGTCCCATCATCCCTTGCCATTGGCTGTGCTGGCTAGGGCTGATGGGAGTTGCATTCCAAGAACATCTAGAACACCACAAGCTGCCCACCCCTCTTTTACAGTATCTGTACTAAGACTTCCCCTCCGTCCCACTCCTCTGAGTCCCTCACAAAACCATTTCCCAACCTGGTGCGCTCCAGACGTTTGGAATGACAACTCATTATCTGTAACTTTACAGATAATTGCATAGCCCCATTTCCTTTCTCTGTATCTTCATGACATTTTCAGATGTCATTGGGTGGATTTTCATGGATTTTTTTTTAACACCTTCAAGTCAACAAGGGAAAAGTTGCACCAGTGGAACCTGCCTCTTGAGGCCGTGGAGTTGTGCCTGGAGTGTGACTCAGCCTAGGCTGGAGAATTAAGACTGCTGGCCAAGTAAAGATACTGAAAAAAATCCATTTTGTGCTCTGCGTTTTAACTGATTTCAACTGACACGTGGTGCACAGGTAGATGCTCTATGAGACATATGCACCAATGCTCTCCAGACAAGAGTGGGGCACGGAAAGCCTCCTTTGCATTTATTTTTTGGGTGGTGGTGGTGGTGGGAATATTGTTTGAGAGAGTTGTGGCACCTTAAAGGCCAACAGACTGATTGCAGCATCAGCTTCTGTGGATGAGATGTCGCTTCCTCAGACGCAAGCTGGTTGGAAACTAAACTAGGACCCAGGCTAGCTGACAGAGCTGCCTCTCACCCTATGGAAGCGCCAGTCACAAGAGCTCTCTGGGACTTTATTGTGCCACAGGTCTGCTTTTTTCTGTTTGATGTAACACAGGGCTTCCCACCATCCTAACCCCGGCAAAAAAACACGATTTGTCACCCTGAGCTCTCAGGAAAGAAAGGGACCCATTCAACTGGCTGGAATGTGGCTTAATCCCTCCAAAGGGAAGCTTTCACAACCAGCCCTCCTGCACCCACTTTGCAATTACTCATGGCACCCCCCCCCCCATACATTTAGCAAGACAAGAAGGCCATTGCCCTGGGCAAACCGTGCTGCAAAAATATTAGTCTTACTCATCCCCCTCGTGGGTTAAACGGCTGCTGGTGGGTGTGCAGTGACACTGCCGTTAGCAGCCTTTTCCACGGTGGGCTCAGAGAGAGGGTGTCAAGAACTATTCCTGGAGGGCATAATGAGAACCTCCAGAGAACCTACATATGCAGGGATGATATTATTATTATTATTATTATTATTATTATTATTATTTTATAATAATAAAAAGCAACTACCTATCCAGCTAAACGCAGAGGAGAGGGAAAGCAGGCTGTGGGTGGTGCCCGTGGATCCCCACTGGTTATTGGAACCCACAGCAGTTCAGCAGCAGGGCTTCCTCCCTGGACTGGCATCTCTGGCCTCTAGGCAGCCCCTGAACCCAACAGCAGCCACCTCTGACCCCACGCTCTAGGGCAGCCTCCCCCAACCTGGTGCCCTCCAGATGTTTTGGACTTTGGAAGTCAACAGCGGCGAGAAACCACATGCAAGTGCCCTGAACTGAACCATTGTCTCGACTGTGGTCCTAGTCTTACTAGTAAGCCTGCGTAGGATTGTGGCGGCAGTGTGTGGGGGTGTCCTGGTCCCCTCATACCCACCAGGGAAGCAGCTGAGCTCCATTAAGAGGCCTCATTGTATTATGGAGTCATAGAGTTGGAAGGGACCTTCGAGATCACCTAGTCCACCCCCTGCTCAGGGCAGGCTCTGCAGTGCAGGATGCAGCTCCAGCACCCCTGACAGAAGGCCCTGCAGCCTCTCCTTAAATACATCCAGTGAAGGAGAACCCAGCATCTCCCGAGGCTGCCTGTTCCACTGTGGAGCAGCTCTCCCTGTCAGGAAGTCTCTCCTAATGCTTGGCTGAAATCTGCTTCCCTGCAATTTCCAATTGCTGGTTCTCAGCCCGGCCCTCTGGAGCAATGGAGTCTGCTCCATCTTCTGCATGATGGCCTTTCAGATATTTGAGGACTGCTGCCACTTCTTCCCTTAATCTTCTTTTCTCCAGGCAAAACATACTCATCTCTCTCAACCATTCCTCATAGGACTTAGTTTCCAGACCCCTCGCCATCCCGGTTAGGAAACAACATGGAAAGCTGCCTTCTACTGAGCCAGACCCTTGGTCCATCTAGCCCACTATTGTCAACACTGAGTGGCAGCAGCAGCTCTCCTGGGTTCCAGGCAGGAGTTGTCCCAGCCCTACCTGGAGATGCTGGGGATCGAACCTGCGGCCTTCTGCATGCAAAGCAGCGGCTTTGCCACAGAGCCATGGCCCCTCTCTGGACACACTCCCATTTGTCAATGTCCTTCTTAAAATGGGGCCCAGAACTGGGCACATTCCTCTGGTGTGGCCTGACCAGCCTAGAACAGAGGAGAACTATTATTCCCTGTGTCCTGGACACTGCTGCATTAGCTTTTTAAGCAGCCGCATCACACTGCTGGATCACATTCAGAGAACCTACATCCTTGCTCTACTCCCATGCACAAGGGAACTCCCATGGCCAGGAAAAGCAGACTTTCCTTTTTACCCCACGAGTGCAGCCCATCAGTTGTAGGCAGGGAACATCTATATTTCATACGAGTGGTGAGAATGGGGTATGAACTGCAACACTGCAGCTACTCCCCCCTCCCAAGACTTGTACATATTTTGAAATTTAAATTTGCACCCATGAGGCCTAGAAACTTACTCTTCCCCAAAATGAGATGGTGTTCCATCCACCCTCCCTTTGTCCCTGCTATATTATGAAAATGGATGAAAGCATGTGGCCCTGCTTCATATCACGTATGTATTTCCTGCACATGACACAGGCTTACTTAGGAGCAGGAGCAGGAAGTGCTGACATTCTGCATGCTGGGAGTGTAAGCAAGCTCAGCCTTTCTGCCCTTACATTCTTCTCTCTCTCCACCCCACCTTTGGCTGAGATCATGTAAAACCTGCCTGTGAGTTGGGCTCTTCCTGCAGCTGGGTGAGTGGGAGGCAGAGGTGAAGTGGGTGACTCTGGAGATCCCCAGATGGCTCTTCTAATTATCTGGTGCTCTATCTTTAAAAGCTGCCCACACTGTTAATTAATTGATAATATACCCTCTAAGTGAGGACAGGCACTCCTCCATAATGGGTCCCCACCTTCTCTTCACAGACAGTGTTGAAGAAAGACCGTGATCCTCACCTGAGGAGCGATTCTTAGTTTGGCCAGTTTACAGTAGTTAGATATAATATATCTGATTAATTGGGGGAGGGAGGGAAGGACACATGGTGGAGGTTTGCAAAATGGCACATGGTGTGGAGAAAGTGGGCCGAGGTACGTTTTTGGCCTACCTCTAATGACATTAGAACTTGTGGGCTGGGGATTCTAGATGGAGGGCCGAAAGGAAGCCCATCTTTGCATGTTCCATCATTGGTCTGTGGGACTCACTGTGACAAGAAATGGTGATAGCCGTTGGCTTTTCAAAAGGGAATCAAATTCATGGAGAAGGTGAGGTGCTGGTTAAATAGACGGTCCAGGCTCTGAGTCAGTGCAGCATTGAATCGCAGCTGTGGGGATGGGTGAGGGGGAGCAAATGCCAGGGGCACAAGTCTGTTGCCTTCGTAGAGGCTGGGCATGTGAGTTCCGAGCTTCAGGTGTGGACTGGCTCGGTGGCCCTAGGGAAGCCTCGCCTCTCGGCCTCAACAGCAATGTCTTTGTCTTGTCACATTTGGGGTTTTATATTGTATTGTATTGTGTGTGTTTCTGTGTAAACCCCTGAAAGATCCTGCAATGCCAAGCGGTATAGAAGCAGCTTAAATAAATAAGGACATGATCGGATGCATGCTGGCTGGGGAATGCTGGGAGTTGCAGGACTTTTTTTCTGTCTAAACTTGCATCAGATCACGCCCTAAATGAATAAATATTGTTGGGAATAAAAATAGTCCTTTGCACTCTCTGAAGTGGAATACAAATGCAAAGAGTCATTGCTGTGAAAGGGGCTGAGCCACTCAGGTCTGACTTTGCAGGATCCCTGCCCATCACCTGGGCCCCAGCACCCTTTCAAGGCACATCTGGCCTCCTTTCCTCCTACCTTTCAAGGCATCCCTGCAAGAGGGGCCTCCCAGTGCCTCGGGCCTCCCCCACCTTTCCTTTTGAGGGATGCAGGGGAATTTCCCCAGCTGCTTGTGTGCCTGCAGACAGAGCAGAAGGTGCCGCACACGCCTCTCATGCAAGACAGCAGCCCTACAAGGAGGCTGGCGAGTAAGTGAGGAGTGAGCTGGCACTGTACATCGGGCCTTGGGGCTGGGAAAAGGGCCAGGAGCCCAGCAGAGTCCGAACGCTGAGCCCTGCCAACCTAGGGCAGCTCACCTCCAGCAAGGAAGCCTTGAGCAAAGCCACAGAAGCGGCTCGCTTCAGGCGCTGGGCCAGATCCCTGCTTGGGCCTGACTCCTTGCTGCTCTCGCTGCTGCCTCTCTGCTTCCCCCACAATCTGGGCCTCATCCACACCGACACGCGGGGGGAGAGAGCAAGGCGAGGGCTGGCTGCTGCCCTAGTCGCTGCTTGCTGCGGGTGTCAGGCGCCAAGGCGACCACAGCAAGGAGGGGCAGCAGCAGCAAGGGCAGGGGGCTCTTCAGGAGGGAGGTGTCAGCGGTGGGCTCCCTCCTGCTGGGCCCCCAGCCCCTGGGCACGTGCCTGACAGCCCCACGTCTTTTGGAGCTGCAAGGGCCGCCTGCCTGCCTGCCCGCCTGCCTGCCTGCCTGCCTGCGCCCGCTGCGCCTGGGCCCTCTCCATGGTCCTGACGCCGCGCTTCCCGGCCAGGCTCCAGGGCATCCCCTTGGCGGCTCGGCCCCAGAGCCCGGCTGGCTGGCTCGCGAGCATCTCGGGGGCCTCAGCCTTGGAGCAGACACCGCCCACCCGGCATCCCTTCTGCGGGCCGTGCCTTTCCCTGGCCCCCCTTTCCCCCAGAGCGCCGCTCCCAGGAAGGGCCCGTGGCTCCGGGCCCTTCGGTCAAAAGCATCAGGCGCGGAGGAGGAAAAGGACTGCGGGAGCCACGCAGAGGGGCTGATGTGCTTTTGTCCCCAAAACACACACAGGCTTGTCCAAGCCACTCCGGGCCAGCTGTTCTGCAGGCGCCTCCGGACAGCGCCCTTTGCACCCTGGTCTGGGTCACAGGGGGGAGCCGTGCCGGCTGGGGGACGATGGGAGCTGCAGTCCGACACACCTGGAGGGCCCCAGGCGGGGGAGGCGGCCTCGTCCTCCACTTCCTTCCTGCCCCCAAACCACAACTGCGAGAGCGGAGCGGGGCCACACTGGGCTGCTGCATAAGGACCCACGCGGCCCCACCACGGTGGAGGGCACGGACGCGGTTGCCCAGCAGCCTCCATCGGCGCCTTCGCCCTGCCCTCTGCCCGGCCACCAGCACAGCCAGGGATGCGGCAGGAGCTGGATCGTTCATGTCCCCAGACTCACCGAGAGGTGCGGCGGGGAGCTCCTCCAGCTCCTTGTGGCTCAGCCTGCCTTGGCCAGCGCAGGGGTCGGGGCTGTTCTGTGCCGCCACTCCCCGAGCTTGGCCTTGCAAGGCTGATGCCTGGGGATCAGGCTGAAAGAAGCTTCTGCGCGTGTGAGGATGTGTTCCTCTGAGTTGCCTGGCACAGCCTGCCCCCCCCCCCCCCCCGGCGCACAGCTCCCAGGGACTTTCTAAGAAACACCTACTCCTTCCAAAGGCAGAAATATCCCTGCTGAAACACAGCCGCCCTCCTGCCAGCCTGCAGCGGCGCCTCTGTCCTCGGCTCCCCCCGAGGCTGCAGCCTGCCCCCCTCCCCCCTCCCCCCCCTCGGACTTTCTGCTTGAAAACCAGATCTTGAAGGAGGAGGAGGAGAAACTGACAGTGGGCGAGGAGGCGGTGTGTTCCCCACGCTGGTGTCCTCCAGGTGCAGCTGGGACTTCACCTCCCATCATTCCCAGACAGCATGGCCTACGGCTGATGGGAGTTGCAGTCCGATGGCCCTGCTCGCTGGGAATGATAGGAGTTGCAGTCTCCGTGTGGGGAGGGATGGTTTATTAGCATGAGGACCCCTTCTGTCCACCCTCCAGACAAGAGGGCCTTGCAAAGCCGCTTGCAGAGGGTCGCAAGAGCAGTAAAGGTTCCGGGAGGCGCCGGGAAGCCCCTCTGCTGTTCTTGTTCAGCGAGGGGATTCGGAGGCGGGAGGCCAAAGCCCCTGCGATGTTCGCAAGAGCCTTCGGCGCTTTCTTTCCCTCCCGCCTCCCCTCCCTCCTCAGCCCATTCTACCTCCTAGGGCTGACCTCAGGATGAAATAAGAGAGCAGGCTGTACGTTTATGTATTTCTGGGAAAGAGACTCGCGTTCGAATCCCAAATCCCTCAGAAAGGAGATGGCTGCCCTGGGTCCCTCTCCCTCCCCGTTCTTTCTCTCTCAGCGTATCCCACCTTACAGGGTTGGAAGGATAAAGCAAGAAACACAGTTAGAAGAGTAGATACTTCTGGGAAGGAGACCTGGGTTCAAATCCCTAATCCCCCGTGATGTTCACACGAGATGGACTACCACGGTCTCTATCCTTCCCTCCTTCAGCCTTTCCAACCTCACAGGATGGATGGCTGGGAAGGATAAAAGGTTGTAAGGATAAAATAAGGGTTAAGGTTATAACTTTACCTGGGGTGTGTGTGTGTGTGTGTGTGTGTGTGAGACTGGCTTGTGTTTGCATCCCTAGTGCCCCCTGAAGTTCACAAGAGACGGCCTTCTTTGCTCCTTCTCCCTCTGGCCCTCCCACAGCCTATCCTACCTTACAGGGCTGTTGTTTTAAGACTCAAATAAGGGAGAAGGTTATAAGTTTACCAATGAATGGGAAGGGAGCTTAAGGAGAAGACAGAGGTCCCCTCCACAGCCGCAACTAAGCCGCCACAGAGCTGGTGGTGTGCAGAAGCAAATTCTGCGGTTGGGAGGAGGTGGCAATGGAAAGTTTGAGGGCAGGGAACGCAAGCCCCCTCCCCGAATTACAGGCAGAGAAGCAGGGGGGCGCAGAAGCTCGGCCCAGAGAAGCCCCTCCCCCACTAGCTTTCTGCCCGCAGAGCAATCCCCCCGCGCTCCTCCTCCCGCCCCCCCGCCTCCCGCGCCCCGGGCTTCCCGAGGAGCTGTCCTCACCGGGTGGTTCTGAAGATGGTCCCGGCGGAGTCAGCGGCGGCGGCTTCCCGAGATCTCCGGCGTCGCCCATCTCGCCCGGGGCCCGCATGACATCCCCCCACCCCCCACCCCCGGGCGAGCGCGGCGCGCGGAAGGCAGCGACGCAGCCAGCCCGGCGCTGCCTCCTCCGCCTAAATTTAGCTGCAGCTCCCGAGCCCGGAGTCTATATATGTGTCAGACCCCCCTTCCCAGGCACCCTTGCTTCCCTGCCGTTGTCAAGGCAACCCTCTGGACGTCCTTCGGCTGGGATGCTCGGTGGTGCAGCTCCTCCGGCTCCCTTTAAAAAGATGGGCGGGGGGGGCGGGGGGGCGCACCTCCGAATGCCCACCGACGGACTTCCGCCTGATTTGATGGTAAGGGGATGTACTGCTCTGGGTATCACTCCAGACGGCGAGGGCGATCCATTGCCCCCAAGTTCTTTTACAATCGTCATTATCCTCAACAACAACGTTTCTAGGCCACCTTTCAGGGTGAGTGCCCTCCCAAGAGCAAGAGCCTCACACAATGAATTCCCATACAGTAGAAACCCATACAGTGACACAACACACAAAAAATGATAAAATCGTCATCAACAACAGCAAAAACAGCAATAAAAAACATCAAGACAGCGCTAAAATCTAAATTACAATTGCAGCTAAAAACCCAGAGCAGCCCAATCAAACATAATTAGGCAAAGGCCAGAGGAAACAAGTCTGTCTTCAGGGCCTTCCTAAAAGCTTGCAGTGATTAATGATTAATTGTTATTGATATTAACAAGAACAACCTTTATATCTTGCTTTTTCCAAAGTGGCTAGTCCAATGGTTATTTTCTCTCCCCTCACAAGTGTGTGTGTGTGTGGGGGGGGCACATACTAAGACCAAGCGGATTTGAGGCACAATAATAGAACTCAGGGCCAACCCAGCCCAGCTCTAGGGTTATTTAGGTCAGACCAAAGAGAGCCCCTTTTCACCCAGCACATTGTTAACCTGTGGGACTCACTGCCACAAGATGGCTTAGAAGGCTTTAATGGGTGGGGGTGCATGAATTCATGGAGGACAGGGTCTATTGACAGCTGGTAGCCAGATGGCCACTAGCCCAAATGCTGGCATCCATGGACGTTATCAGCCATTGAGAGCTATATGGGATCTCCATAAGATCTGGGCTAATTTTAGAACGTCTCTCTTTCCTCCCACACCCCCAGCATCTTGCCCAATGAAGAGTTCTGGAGAACACAAAAGTTTGCACAATCCTTTGTGGCATTTTGTGGTGGCCTATGGATTTAAGCAATAAAGTATCTATCTATCTATCTATCTATCTATCGATTATCTATCTATCATCTATCTATCCTTTGGGGCATTTGGATTGGTCCTAATAAAGGTGTTGCCTAACTGTGGATTTTGGACACATGCACACTCCCCCCAAATGTTGGACTCCATATTCAGAGACAGGGTCTTTATAAACACCAGGGGCTGGCCAGCACATCTATGTTGTCTTGGAGGGCCTCTTGGATGTGTGTGGTTGGTCACTGCTAGAAACGGGGGGGGGGGGGTCAGTCTGGTGGAAGTGACAGAGAGAGAAAAAAGGAGGAGGACTCTGACGGAGGCAATGGCATGGGTGCTGTTGCTTCAGCCAACACTTGTGGGCCTCCAGATGTTTTGGCCTACAATTCTCCACCAGCCCTAGCCAGCATAGCCAAGGATGAGGAATGATGGGAGTTGTAGGCCAAAGCATCTGGAGGGCCCCACATTGCCCATGCCTGCTTTAAGGGAAAGGTGCAGGCTGAGAAGGCCAGGAAGCCGACTTAAAACCAACTCCACCCCTGCCCCCGCCCCAGCATGAATAATACCATTGCCACCTCGGCCTCCAGAGTGTGACTCTGGGATGCGTGCATGTGTTTTTTTTCCTGCATGCATTTAGTGATGAAAAGACTTCTGGCCTTGCATAACCCCCAGTGTGGAATTAATAATGCATTGCTGGGCAAGTTTGCATGGCAGAAATAATACACACACACACACACACAGCAAGGGGAGTTTAGGGCATGTGGGCAGTGGCCAAAGTGGGAGAAAGCACAGTGACAGGGCTGTTGGGCCAAGAACAGCTTCCTCCTGACTCCATTGAACTGGCCCAGTTATGTCCATTCAGACTCCCCACAGCTTTCCTGAGTCACAGGTGCTGGGTTGCCATCAGCCCCCTCTCAGTTTTACACTTCACAATTGGTGCAATGCCATGTGTCTTTTTTGGTTTTTTTGGTACCTGGGATGCCCGTGTATCCAAGCATGTAAGGGTAAGGTGAGAATGTAGTGGCTCCGTGGAAGAATCCTAGAACTCAGAAACATTCCCTGAAAGGGGGGGCAGGTGGTAGATACAAGAGGGCAGCATGTTTCCCACCTCCCAGCTGAGCAGAGCAGAGCAGAGGAAGCTGCTCCAGCTGGTGCAGGGACTACAGAAGCAAGCAAGCTCCCAGACAGCGAGTGACCAGAGTGAGCAAACAGGGGGAGCAAATAGGAGTTGGCCAGGGGAGTTCGGCAAGGGAGGTCAAGGGGGAGGCCCCTAACATTTTTTTGAAAGTTATTTTTCTTGTAACACACACTTCCATACCAGTGGGACTCTGTTTTTAACCTCCAGTGAGTAGAGGAGCAGGCACAGGCTAGTCTAGAACAACCATGAAGCTGGGAAAAGAGAAAGACAAGACTCTCCAGTGGTGGTGACCTGCAAGGTGTGTGCCATGTTTGTTTTCTTGCCTGAGAACAACATGGTCTACACCTGCAACAAGTGCAAGTTGATCACGCTGCTGGAGGAAAAAGTAAGAGGACTGGAGAGGTGACTGTCGACCCCCTGGGGAATAAGAGAACACAAAGAGTTCTTGGACAGAACCGGGGAACTACAGCAGCAAAGGGAAGACCAGAAGCTTGAAGAGCAGCAGCAAGCTGAGGCAGAAGTGGGAAATGCTGAGGGGAGGAAAAATGGAGTAGAGGATACTCCTTGGAAAAGGGTGACAGTTAGGAGAAGAAGAACTAGATGCCACTCTGCACCAGTGGAAGCAGTGGAGCTGTGGAACTGATTCCAGGTACTTGCGGACGAGACTGGAGGACAACCTGCAGAGGAAAAAGTACAGGGGGCCCTGCATGAGAGTGAGCAAGAGGCTGATGGTCAGTCAAGCAGAGGCAATGAAACCCAGGCCTACAAGAAGAAGAAGAGAGGAGGAGGAGTGGGAGACCCCTTGCTGCGTGGGACCAAAACCCAAGTATGTCGCAAAGACCTGTGGACTCGCCAGGTATGCTGTCTCCCGGAAGGACGGATTAGAGATGTGACTGAAGGGTTGCCTGCACTAATAAAGCTCACTGACAGGTATCCCTTTCTTCTCATCCATGTGGGAACAAATGGCACTGCCAAGCAGAGATACGAAGAAATCATGTCAGACTTTGAAGCTTTGGGAAGGAAACTAAAGAACTTTGGGGCCCAGATAGTTTTCTCATCCATTTTTCCAGCAGTTAGAAGAGGAATAGAAAGAGAACGAAAAATACTCCGGGTGAATGACTGGCTACAAAGGTGGTGCTGGCGCGAGAGATTTGGATTCTGGGACCACAGGCTATACTTCCTGGAAGATGGGCTGCTGGCAAGGGATGGTTGCACCTCACAAAGGCTGGGAAGAATGTGTTTGGCCACAGCATGAAGAACTTCATCAGGAGGGCTTTAATCTGAATCCTACGGGGAAGGGAGATGTAATGTTGGGGGTAACAATGGACGTAGGTGCATGCACTGCAGCGGAGAGAACAGCTCTGATAGCGCCCAATAATAGTCTTCAGACACATGTAGGAAGAAAGCCAGACTATGAAGCACATGGTCTTCGATGTCTATAATGCCCAGAGTATGGGAAACAAACAGAACAAACTTGAACTCTTAATCCAGGAGGGAAATTATGACTTGATAGGTATAACTGAGAATTGGTGGGATGACTCTCATGACTGGAATACAGCAATTGAAGGATATAACTTGTTCAAAAAGAACAGGAGGCACAGAAAGGGAGGTGGGGTTGCACTGTATGTGAAAAATACATATCTCTGCCCAGAAATACAGGAGGAGGAGCTTGGTAGCCCCATCGAGAGCATCTGGATCAAAATAAATGGAGCAAAGAAAAAAAGGAACCTGGTGGTTGGAGTCTACTACCGGCCACCCAACCAAGGAGGAGACGAGGATGAAACTTTTGAAAAGCAAATAGCCAATGTTTTAAGGAAGCATGATGTAGTAATAATGGGGGACTTCAATTTCCCCAATATTTGTTGGGAGACAAATTCTGCAAAACATGGCCCCTCCAGGAAATTCCTGACTTGTGTGGTGGATAATTTCCTCCTACAGAAAGTAGAGGAAGGAACTAGAGGATCGGCTATCCTTGCCTTGATCCTAACCAACAGAGATGACTTAGTGGATAAAGTAGCA
Source organism: Heloderma suspectum (assembly GCF_057233095.1). Classification (NCBI taxonomy): domain Eukaryota; kingdom Metazoa; phylum Chordata; class Lepidosauria; order Squamata; family Helodermatidae; genus Heloderma; species Heloderma suspectum. Next base: position 22,325,447 of record NC_139474.1, on the reverse strand, counting down.
GTTACAGGAACTCTGGGGGAAAGCGACCATGTTATACATGAGTTCTTGGTTCTAAGGGAAGCAAAAGCCAAGTGAAGTCAAAAGCGTACCCTGGATTTTAGAAAAGCTGATTTTAATAAACTCAGAACAATGATCACTAAGGTCTCATGGCAAGCGACTCTAACAAGAAAAGGAGTCCAAGATGGGTGGGAGCTTTTAAAAAAGGAAATGCTCAAGGCACAATTACAAACAATTCCAACAAGAAGAAAAGGTGGAAGACAACAGAAGAAGCCAATGTGGCTTCACAAAAAGCTTAGGGATGACCTGAAAACAAAAAGGACACATATAGGAAGTGGAAGGAAGACCAAGCAACAAACGAAGAGAACAGTCAGGTGGCACAGAATTGCAGGGATGGTGTCAGGAAGGCTAAAGCTAAGAATGAGCTGAAGTTAGCGAGGGATGCTAAGAACAACAAAAAGGCTTTTTTCAGCTACGTGCATAGTAAAAGGCAGAGGAAAGAAATGGTGGTTCAGCTATTAAATAAGGATGGCAAAATGATAACAGATGACAAGGAAAAGGCAGAAGTGCTCAGTTCCTACTTTGGCTCAGTCTTCTCCCCAGAGAAGGTCTATGAGCCCCCTGGCAAAGGCGAAGTACAGGCTGAAGGGGCAGGATTGCAGCTTGAGATCGATAGGCATATGGTCAAGGAACACCTAATTACTTTGAATGAGTTCAAATCTCCAGGGCCAGATGAAATGCACCCTAGAGTAATAAAGGAACTGGCAGAAGAACTCTCAGAACCACTGTCTATTCTCTTTGAGAAATCATGGAGGACAGGGGAAGTGCCAGATGCCTGAAGGAGGGCTAATGTTGTCCCTATCTTCAAAGAGGGTAAAAAGGAGGAACCTGGGAACTACAGACCAGTCAGTCTGACATCAATCCCTGGGAAAATCCTGGAGCAGATTATCAAGCAATCCATCTGGAAGCACCTTGACAACAATGCAGTGATTACTTGAAGCCAACATGGATTTGTCAAGAACAAATCCTGCCAGATGATTCTGATCAAGTAACCTCCCCTGTGGACCGTGGGAATGCTGTAGACTAATTTACCTTGACTTCAGCAAAGCTTTTGACAAAGTGCTCCATGATATCCTGATGAGCAAACTACCTCAAAGTAGGCTAGATGAAACAATGATCTGATGGATCCACAGATGGCTACAGAATTGGACTCAAAGAGTGCTTATCAATGGGATCTTCTCCAGCTGGGGAGAGGTAATGAGTGGGGTACCGCAGGGCTCAGTCCTGGGCCCAGCGCTCTTCAACATTTTTATTAATGACATGGATGAGGAGGTGCAGGGAATGCTGATCAGATTTGCAGATGACACAAAACTGGACGAAATAGCTAATACCTTGGAAGGCAGAAACAAAATTCAAAGTGATCATGATAAGCTGGAGAACTGGGCAGAAAACAACAGAATGACATTTAATAGGGATAAATGCCAAGCTCTGCACCTAGGAAAAAGAAACCAAATGCACAGTTACAAGATGGAGGATACGTGGCTCAACAACACGACAAGTGAGAAGGATCTTGGAATTGTTGTCGATCACAAGCTGAATAATTGTGATATGGCTGCAGAAAAAGGCCAATGCTCTTTTGGGCTGCATTAAGAGAAGCATCCCCTTCATGGATCACTGCCTTGTTGTGGCGAAGGGGCTTGCGTAACTCAGTGAAGCCATAAGCTACGCTGTGCAGGGCCACCCTAGACGGACAGGTCATGGCAGAGAGTTCTGACAAAATGTGGTCCACTGGAGAAGGAAATGGCAACCCACTCCAGTATTCTTGCCAAGAAAACCCCATGGAATGTATCACAAGGCTAAAAGAGATGACGCCGGAAGATGAGCCCCTCAGGTCGGAAAGTGTCCAATAAGCTACTGGGGAAGAGCAGAGGGTATTTCCAAGTAGTGCCAGAAAGAGTGAAGCGGCTGGGCCAAAGCCGAAAGGACACTCAGCTGTGGATGTGTCTGGTGGTGAAAAGAAAATCCGATGCTGTAAAGAACAATATTGTTTAGGAACCTGGAATGTCAGATCAATGAATCAAGGTAAGCTGGAGGTGGTCAAACATGAGATGGCAAGATTGAACATCGACATCTTGGGAATCGGTGAACTAAAAGGGACAGGCATGGGCGAATTTAATTCAGGTGACCATCATATCTACTACTGTGGGCAAGAATCCCTTAGAAGAAATGGAGTAGCACTCATAGTCAACAGAAGGGTGGGAAAAGCAGTACTGGGGTACAATCTTAAAAATGATAGAATGATCTCAGTACGAATCCAAGGCAAACCATTCAACATCACAGTAATTCAAGTCTATGCCCCAACCACTGATGCCGAAGAAGCTGAGGTTGATCGGTTCTATGAAGACCTACAACACCTTCTAGAACTAACACCAAAAAAAGATGTCCTCTTCATCATAGGGGATTGGAATGCTAAAGTAGGAAGTCAAGAAATCACCGGGATAACAGGCAGGCATGGCCTTGGTGTACAAAATGAAGCAGGACAAAAGCTAATAGAGTTTTGCCAAGAGAACATGCTGATCATAGCAAACACTCTTTTCCAACAGCACAAGAGGCGACTCTACACATGGACGTCACCAGATGGTCAATATCGAAATCAGATTGATTATGTCCTTTGCAGCCAAAGATGGAGAAGCTCCATACAGTCAGTAAAAAGAAGACCTGGAGCTGACTGCGGCTCAGATCATGAGCTGCTTCTTGCAAAATTTAGGCTGAAATTGAAGAACGTCGGGAAAACAACTAAACCGTTCAGGTATGACCTAAATCATATCCCTGATGAATATACAGTGGAGGTGAGGAATAGATTTCAGGGATTAGACCTGATAGACAGAGTGCCTGAGGAACTATGGACGGAGGTCCGTAACATTGTTCAGGAGGCAGCAACTCAATCCATCCCAAAGAAAAAGAAATGCAAGAAAGCAAAGTGGCTGTCTGATGAGGCTTTACAAGTAGCTCACGAAAGAAGGGAAGCGAAAAGCAAGGGAGAAAGGGGAAGATATACCCAACTGAATGCAGAGTTCCAGAGAATAGCAAGGAGAGACAAGAAGGCCTTCTTAAATGAACAATGCAAAGAAATTGAGGAAAACAACAGAATGGGAAAGACTAGAGATCTCTTCAAGAAAATTGGAGATCTCAAGGGAACGTTTTGTGCAAAGACGGGCATGATAAAGGACAAAGAAGGCAGGGACCTAACAGAAGCAGATGAGATTAAGAAGAGGTGGCAAGAATACACAGAAGAACTATACAGGAAAGATCTGAATGTCCCTGATAGCCATGATAGTGCGGTCACTGAACTTGAGCCGGACATCCTCGAGAGTGAAGTCAAGTGGGCCTTAGGAAGCATTAGTAACAACAAAGCTAGCTGAGATGACAGTATTCCAGCTGAGCTATTTAAAATCCTAAAAGATGATGCTGTTAAAGTGCTGCATTCAATATGCCAACAAATCTGGAACACTCAACAGTGGCCACAAGACTGGAAAAGGTCAGTTTACATTCCAATTCCAAAGAAGGGCAACGCCAAAGAGTGTTCAAACTACCGCACAATTGCGCTCATTTCACATGCCAGCAAGGTGATGCTCAAAATCCTACAAGCTAGGCTTCAGCAGTATGCGAACCGAGAACTACCGGAAGTACAAGCTGGGTTTCGAAGAGGCAGAGGAACTAGAGATCAAATCGCCAACATTCGCTGCATCATGGAGAAAGCAAGAGAATTCCAGAAACACGTCTATTTCTGCTTCATTGACTACGCTAAAGCCTTTGATTGTGTGGATCACAACAAACTGTGGCAAATTCTTAAAGTGATGGGAGTACCAGACCACCTTACCTGTCTCCTGAGAAACCTGTACGAGGGTCAAGAAGCAACAGTAAGAACCAGACATGGAACAACCGATTGGTTCAAAACTGGGAAAGGAGTACGACAAGGCTGCATATTGTCGCCCTGCTTATTTAACTTATATGCAGAGTACATCATGAGAAATGCCGGGTTGGATGAATCAGAGGTCGGAATTAAGATTGCTGGGAGAATTATCAACAACCTCCGATATGCAGACGATACCACCCTAATGGCAGAAAGCGAAGAGGATCTCAAGAGCCTCTTGTTGAGGGTGAAAGAGGAGAGTGCAAAAGCTGGTTTGAAACTCAACATTAAAAAAATGAAGATCATGGCATCTGGCCCCATCACTTCCTGGCATATAGAAGGGGAAGAAATGGAAGCAGTGACAGATTTTACTTTCTTGGGCTCCAAGATCACCGCAGACGGTGACTGTAGCCATGAAATTAAAAGACGCTTGCTCCTTGGGAGGAAAGCTATGGCCAACCTAGACAGCATAGTAAGAAGCAGAGACATCACCTTGCCGACAAAGGTCCGTCTAATCAAAGCTATGGTTTTCCCAGTAGTAATGTATGGCTGTGAGAGCTGGACTATAAGGAAGGCTGAGCGCCGAAGAATGGATGCTTTCGAACTGTGGTGCTAGAGAAGACTCTTACGAGTCCCCTGGACTGCAAGGAGGTCAAATCAGTCCATCCTAAAGGAAATCAACCCTGAGTGCTCATTGGAAGGACAGATAATGAAGCTGAAGCTCCAATATTTTGGCCACCTAATGCGAAGAGAAAACTCCCTGGAAAAGACCCTGATGCTGGGAAAGACTGAAGGCCAAAGGAGAAGGGGACGGCAGAGGATGAGATGGCTAGATAGCATCACGGATGCAATGAATATGAACTTGAGCACGCTCCGGGAGAGAGCGCAGGACAGGAAGGCCTGGCGTGCTATGGTCCATGGGGTCACGAAGAGTCGGACACGACTGAACGACTGAACAACAAGAGAAGCATAGCTTCCAAATCCTGGGAAGTACTAGTTCCCCTCTACTCAGCACTGGTTAGGCCTCATCTGGAGTACTGTGTCCAGTTCTGGGCACCACACTTTAAGAAGCATGCAGACAAACTGGAAAGTAGGAGGGCAACAAAGATGATCAGGGGACTGGAAACAAAACCCAATGAAGAGTGACTGAAAGAACTGGGCATATTTAGCCTTGAGGAGAGAAGACTGAGGGGAGACAGGATAGCACTCTTCAAGTCCTTGAAAGGTTGTCCCAGAGAGGAAGGCCAGGATCTCTTCTCCATCATCCCAGAGTGCAGGACACGGAATCATGGGCTCAAGTGACAGAAAGCCAGATTCTGTCTGAACATCAGGAAAAACCTCCTGACTGTTAGAGCAATACGACAATGGAACCCATGACCTAGGGAGGCGGTGGGCTCTCCCACCCTGGAGGCCTTCAGGACGAGGTTGGACAGCCATCTGTCAGGGATGCTCTGACCTGGATGCCTGCACTGAGCAGGGGGTTGGACTCAATGGCCTTGTAGGCCCCTTCCCACCTGGATATTCTATGATTCTATGAGAAAGGTCTTCTCACAAATCAGAATTAATTTATGGTGCTTGCTGGCCCCAAGACGGGCTGACGGCGACAAGCTTAGAGTGCTTAAAGAGGAGATGAGCCAGATTCAAGGAGGAGCATGAGGGGCCTGGTCCATCAACGGCCCTTAGAAATTAGGGCCGAATGGAGTGGTGACAGTGTTGGGTGTGAACAGAATCTCCAAGGTCAGAGGCAGACCACCTCAGAATGCTCTGCAAGGGCCCCATTGCTCTCCTCACGGCCTGCTAGTGGGCTTCCCATTGGGGCACCTGGTTGACCACTGTGGAAACAGAATGCTGGACAAGAGGGGCCTTTGCTCTGCTCTTACATTTTTCATGCCTGGGGTGCCATTCCTGGTAAGGCCCTGCCCTTGTTCCCACCCATTGGACTAAAGGGAGTTGGAACAGAAGATTTTATGAGGGGCTCACTGGGGGAGAGGTACCTCTTCAGATGTCCTGCTCTCAGGTTGTTTAGGCCTTTAGAGGTTAAAAACCCAGCTCCTTGAACTGTGCCCAGAAATGAGTTGGGGACCGGTAATGTATAGTGGTTGGAGTATTGGACTTGAACCCGATCTCCCCTGGTCTAAAGCCTTACACAGTTGTGAAGCTCACAGGTTGCATCTGGGCTGGTTACTCTTTCCCTCTCGGCCCAACCTTCCTCTCGGGGTCGTTGTGAGGATAAAAGGCAGGTGGGGAGAAGAACCATGTAGGTTGCCTTGAGTTTGCTGGAGGAAAGGCGGGATATCAGGTGAATTAAATTAATAGGCACTCATTTCCCACCGTTCCTGCTGCACTTCCCTGTTTCTGACCTCTCCCTTGTCATCGCTGCCACTCGCTTGCTTGGCAGGCAGAGAGCCAGGGAGCACGTTGGCCGGCATTTGCCCCTCCTCCTCCTCCTCACTGCCTCCGTTGTCTGGGCTGGAGAGAGAGGAGGAGGAGCACCACTGGGGCTCTTGCAGTGGGCCCTTGCAAGTGCCCGGCCATGCCGCCCCCGTGCCACCAGGCCTGCCTTTTGCATACTCCTCTGAGATCTTTTTGAACAACTCAGGCAATGTGCCTCTTTCCCTGCTCCTCTCCCATTTAACCTTGCTTGGATATGGGCACGATCCAGCCTGCCCACAGAAAGGGGCTGCATATTAATGACATGGAAGAGGAGGTGCAGGGAATGCTGATCAGATTTGCAGATGACACCAAATTGGGCAGGATAGCTAATACCTTGGAAGACAGAAACAGAATGCAAAATGATCCTGATAGACTGGAGCGCTGGGCAGAAAACAACAGAATGACATTTAGTAGGGATCAATGCCAAGTTCTGCACGTAGGAAAAAGAAACCAAATGCACAGTTACAAGATGGGGGATACGTGGCTCAACAATACTACAAGCGAGAAAGATCTTGGAACTGTTGTCCATCACAAGCTGAAAATGAGCCAACAATGTGATGTGGCTGCAAAAAAGGCCAATGCTCTTTTGGGCTGCATTCATAGAAGCATCGCTTCCAAATCCTGGGAAGTACTAGTTCCCCTCTACTCTGCACTGGGTAGGCCTCATCTGGAGTACTGTGTCCAGTTCTGGGCACCGCACTTTAAGAAGGATGCAGACAAGCTGGAGAGGGTTCAGAGGAGGGCAACCAAGATGATCAGGGGACTGGAAACAAAGCCCTATGAAGAGAGACTGAAAGAACTGGGCATGTTTAGCCTTGAGAAGAGAAGACTGAGGGGAGATAGGATAGCGCTCTTCAAGTCCATGAAAGGTTGTCCCAGAGAGGAAGGCCAGGATCTCTTCTCGATCATCCCAGAGTGCAGGACACGGAATAATGGGCTCAAGTGACAGGAAGCCAGATTCCGGCTGAACATCAGGAAAAACTTCCTGACTGTTAGAGCAATACGACAATGGAACCCATTACCTGGGGAGGTGGTGGGCTCTCCCACACTGGAGGCCTTCAAGACGAGGCTGGACAGCCATCTATCAGGGATGCTCTGACTTGGATTCCTGCATTGAGCAGGGGGTTGGACTCGATGGTCTCGTAGGCCCCTTCCAACCCTACCGTTCTATGTTTCTATGATATCTCTTGCTTCAAACACAGGTGTAGGAGGTTTTTTTTTAAACTTTTTTTCAAACATCTACATGGGAAAAAAGAGAGTCTTCTTTTAATCTGGATCTTCCCCTGCATGACAAAATGAAAACCACCGCAGCTTGCTTGGGCAAGTGGGGGTTATCTGAACACACAGGACCTGGGAGAAATCCAAGCGGTAGAGAACAAGGGCTGTTTTGTTGCTTTTCCAACTGAGAGGAGAGTTCTGCATGTCTCAGCGAAAGCCACCCTTCCTTCCTTGCCCACAGCCTGCATGGACCAGTGGCAACAAACTGCCCCCTTCTGATCGATTTGGATCTTGGGCATCATGACAGGGATCCTCCTTGACAGAGCTGACTGGAGTTAGCAGACAGCGCTTTTTTGCAAGAGAGAGAAACGAGAGAGAAGGAGGGGAGAAGCAGCAGTGGCAGCATTAAAAAAAGAAAAGAAAAAAAGGGAGGCCAAGACAAGAAATGCTGGCATCTTCCATAGACACTCTGTTGGCTCTGCCAGCCAGATGGGCAAGAGTCGGACGTGGCAAGGTTGCTTGAGGATCAAATACATCTCTGTTTGCCAAGCACAAGAGGTTTACCTCCTGGCCTGGGTTCATGGGGTGGTGGTGTTCTGGTCATGCAGACCAGCCATTACCTGAGCAAGTGGCCCAGGCAGAATCAGGAGATCCCTGCTGGATCAGAGAGGGACAGGGGCCGCGTGTAATGGAAACAAGCCCAACATGTGGAACCCCCTGCCGAGGGAGGCTTGGTTGGCTTCCTCTCTGCTGTCCTTCCACCAGTAGCCAAAGATGTTTCTATTCAAGCAGGCCTTTGGTGTGGAAGCTGGACTGTTGGGGTGGGCATTGCTTTTATTCCATTATTGTTGTACTTTTTAACTGTGTGTTTAATGTGTTCATTTTATTATTGTTTTGATCAAGTTTTTATTGTAATTTTTCATTTTCGTTCTTATGATTGTTAGCTACCTTGAGCTCCATTTTCTGGGTGGAAAGGCAGGGTACAAATCAATCAATCAAACAAATAAATAATGAATAAATATTAAACCTGGGAAAAACTGAAACCCATGCAAAAACAGATGAAGAGCTGACTTGCTGGATCAGATGAAAAGTGCAACTGTGACCAGCCAACTGCCCCCTTTCCACCGGAAACTCTGAAGCAGCAGAGAAAGGCAATGTCCCATCCCCACAGTTGGTTGCCTCCCAGAGGTATTGAGAGCTAGACTGCCTCAGAACATGGAGGATCCATTCCTACAAATCATGGAGAATCAGGCCACTGGGATGGTCTGGTGGGATTGGACCATCTAGCCCAGGATTTGGTTTCCAATCAGGGATGTATGAGAAATTTGTTTTAGTTTGTTCTTGATCACCATTTACCCAGCTTGCACCTTCTGGATTGAACACCGACTGGGATGCAAACTGCAGTAGAAGTCTATGCATTTATGAGCTGCAATGTTATTTGTGGACCCAAAAATATGCACTTGACAGCATGCGTACATTTGAAAAATGCACATGAAAAAATGCGTACATTTGAAAAATGTTCATAAATACACTTTAAATAGTAGGAGAAGAATGCGTACATTTCAAAGATGTGCACAACTGATGCATACATTTGGAAAAATACATGTGAAAATATGCAGGGATTTCATGCACAATGAAAAAAAAGCAAAGCTCCAATCTGACACAGACTCGAATCAGAACGAGCTTCAAGGTGGAATTCATAGAACTTAGGTGGGGTCGAGTTTTGCTGATTCACACATCCCTATTTCCAATAGCAGCCAGCCAGATTAGCCCCCCCCCCCGGTGGCACGTGTGCACACACACACACACACACACACACACAATTCACAAGCACCCCCCCCCATTCCAAGCACCTGATGCTGCCTTTGCACACTGGAGTCCCGTTGGAAATTGATAGAATTTCGGTTGTTCCAGGCATGCTTCATCTCGACCTTTTGGCTCTCTGCAGTAGAACTTGCTTGTTAAAAAATAAAAATAAAACCAAGAGCCCATTGAAATGCAAAGCAATGGTATAACATCAGGGCCTGTGTTCCTATATATTCAGAGCGGCATGGTTGCCACCTAAAATCGCTTTTGTCAGTGTGGCTAGCTAGAGTCTGCTGTGGCTGCATTAACGGCTTCAATGTAAACATATGAAACTATTTGTATTTAGGTTTATATGGATTGATATCCAGAGATTACCCTTAAAGTGGCCACAGAGACCGCCGATGTACCGGGCTACAAGTCTAGGCAGCGGAGAGAAAAACGTGTAATGGCCACAAGGGAGTAGACTACTACACAATGGAAAGGACTGGCAAAACTGTCAATGGTGTGAAGAAAACTGCGTAGACAAAACCTAGGTGTGATACGCTTGTTCTCTCTTGTTTTGTCCCCCAGCCTTCACAAATAGCCACTTTGTTCAACCTGCTTCTGGCTTTGGGGAACTTTGAGGCCATCTGGTTCTATCTCTGTTGTCGAAAGGGCCTCAGGTTTCAAGGTGGTATCAGCGTCTTGGGGAGATATGCAGCCCACATGAAATCCCAAGGGGACCAGCACGGAATGGAGGAAGTGAAAAGTCCTGTCCACTCCGCAGTTACCCGACACCTGTCTCCAGTCCTTTGTCATCTGTCTCCTCGCAAAGGTCATGTCTTTCAAGCCATGGGCCTTCTGGGATGGTTTCCCAGGGTATTGTGTGCACGTCCCTTTTGAGATCTCTGGCATCCTGGCTAGTTTGTAGAGCTCCGAAGGAGGGAAGTGTACACACAGATATAGCCGAGGGGCACCGAAAATGTCGAGGTCACGTGAGCAGCCATGGAATAGCTGTGGTCCATGAGGATGGTCTCTGAGGCTACCCTGCTGCCCCTCTCACAGGTGAAGCTCTGGGCTACAGAAGGCGCAGGCTGTAAGGAAAAGCCATCTTTAATTTAAATAACAGACCACAAATCTATGATCTGGTGGCCATATTCTGGTGGGGAAAGATACCTTGTGTTGCTGCTTGCTGGTAAGCTGAACTCCAGTATGGTTTTGATTTTTTGCTGCAGAAAAGCATAGCATACATCCAGGCTGTCTTCTGAGCGCCATGGATCCTCCATACAAGAAGATGGTGACACAGTGTTTCTAAACATGGACAAGTACGAATATTATGTATTTGTATTTATTATCAACATTTAGCTAAAAGACCCCCTTCATCAGGCGCTTTCTCGCTCAACTGTCTCCACCAGCAGCCATTTGGGCAGGCTGAACAGAGGGAGATGAGAGGGGAAGCGAGGCCTTTCTGCCAGCCCTGCTGAAAGACCACTTGCTTTTCCCCTCTCCCCTCCTGATCCCCTGTTCCTTTCATGCCATGGCTTTTTAGATTGGAAGCTTGTGGTCAGGGGCTGCCTTGTTTTTATTGATTGTATGTAGGTCATGCCAGGAGCCTTTTTGACTGAGAAGTAGGATAAAAATGCTCTAAATGAATGAATGAATGAATAAATCCTGCCTTTCTAAGGCAGCATGCATAATGTAGGTTATTCATTACATTTGTATACTCCGCCCCCACCCACCCACTGAGGCAGCCCGGGGCAGTTCTCCCCCACCTATTTTATCCTCACAATAGCCTTGTGAGGTAAGTTATGGCTACGCTTTATAAAACTAATAAATGGAAGCCAACTTCCACAAAAAGATCCTGTTGTTTTCTTTCCTTCTCTCACTTGGATGTATTTGCTCATTTTCTGCAATATATTGGGTTTGGGGTTAGTCTGAATGACCTTTCAGGGACCTCTTACAGCAGAGTGCCCTGAGATTCATGCCCCCCCCTTTCAGCTCTGTAATTCCTGAGCCTAAGGTTTATGTAAGAAAAGCTGCCTGAGCGCTTGCCCTGAGGCAACACTCCATAAGACCTGCTAAAAGGAGGTGAATGGCTGGTAACATTTTGATGATGTGTTTCAATGGAAGGCAGGATGGCCCAGGAATGCAGAGGTGATGGTTTCTTCTAATTATTCATCAGTTATGCCAAAGCTGTGCTGAACGAAGCCATAAAAGGGGCAGAATCTGGGGAGAGAAAGCTAACAATTAAAGGCCCAGGAGCCCAGGAGGCCCTCATGGCGCAGCTGCTTTGCCAGTTCACACTGGACTGGTTGGTCCTCCAATTACATTTTTATTTTTTAAATTGTCCCAGATCAAGACTGAAAAGAGACAGGATGACAGCCCAGAAAACAATGTTTACCTAGGGAGGTGGTGGGCTCTCCCACACTGGAGGCCTTCAAGACGAGGCTGGACAGCCACCTGTCAGGGATGCTCTGACTTGGATTCCTGCATTGAGCAGGGGGTTGGGCTCGATGGCCTTGTAGGCCCCTTCCAACCCTACTTTCTGTGATTCTATGGATGCATCAGTCTGGCAATGACAGCATTTGGATTTCCTGTAAAATGGGAGTGAACAAAAGGCGGCATTTCCAGGTTAAACAGCTAGTGTGGAAGCGTTTTTGAGAGAAGTCACCAAGCAAGCTGATGGTTGCTTCCTTGCAAATCTCCGCTGTGGCGTCACTACAATTCCATTCAACATTCAATTTTTACTTCCAAGGTGTACTTCTAGTTCTGGCGTCTCTAATGTGATGCCCTTGGGCTCAAATGTGCCTACAGACTAGAGAGTCAGTGTGGTGTAGTGGCGAGGATGTTGGGCTGGGAGTCGGGAGATCCAAGTTCTAGTCCCTGCTCAGCCATGGAAGCTCACTGGGTAATAAATGTAATAAATAAATGCAGACAGGCCTGTAGCCAGGAGTGGGCTATGGGGGGATGCCCCCTTAATTTTCTTCCATCCTCCCTAATTTTTTTAAACGAACAAACAATTTCTCTTTCTTTTTTTACAATTTTGTCTTTAAAAGGTATGCAAACTGTCCCGCTATTTTTTTGGCAGCCCCCCCCCCCCCCCGAATGTTTAGGCTGGCTATGTTCATAGATACCTCTTTTGGCATCCGCCAGGCTCCCTGTCCCTCCTGGTTTTTATTTCTTAAAATTTTTAAATAAATAAAAAATAATTGGGAGGCTGGCCTGCTACAAAGCAAAGCGCTGCCCTCCAGCGCCATCTTTCTTTGGGTTCAAAAGGGTGGTTTTGTGTTTTGGAGCTCAGACCCTGTCTCTGATTTGGACATAGGTTCTTGGGCAAGTTGTCTGTCTTTTAGTCTTGCCAGCTTGCCGTCTGGCAAATTAATATTTTTTGACTGGCCATGCCCACCATGGCAGCCATTGCAGGAATGGGCAGCTCTCTCCACCATGGCAACCATTTTGTGACAGTGCCCATGACACTCAAAATTCCAAATATGTCCAGCAGTCCAAAAAGGCTGGGGATTCCCGCTCTAGATAGTGAATGAATGAATGAATGAATTTGCAGTTCAGGCTGCCAGACACAGGGGTGGGATTTATCCAAAGTAAACACAGTCCCAGTTTTTCCCAAACAGTAAATTAAATAAATACATCAGAAAAGACTTCATTTAACTGGGACACCTCCAAGAAGTGTAGCAGCCACTTAAGTGTAGAAACAGACCAGAGTATTAAAGGGCGGGGCGGGGGGAATGGTTGGAAACAACAGTGGAAACCTGAAGGAAGGACAGAGGAGCCAAGAAACCTGTTGCTTTGTCAAGGTTAATTATGCTCCTGGATACTCTCGAACAATCACATTAAAGTTCAGCACCAAAAGTCTTTAGTAATCAGGAAAACCACAAAATGCTCCGGTGAAGGTCTAGCACAACATCTGCATTGTGTTGCATAAAAGCGTGCCAGTTTCTCTGCGTCCCAGACCGACGGGGCAACGCCCGGCCATGACAAGGTGCAGCCAGCGACAGATCTGTGGCCCCGCGGAATGTGTCAAGGACTCCCGCCGCTGGGTCGGGGGAGCACCCACCGGTCCGGCATCCCGCGTCCCATCCCGCCAACCAGGCGCCTCCAGGGAGCCCAGGCTTCCCGTCGCTGCCCAGCCTGGGGGATCGCCTTTGACTTTGACGTCGCTGTCGTGGCCAGAGGCTCGGCGCGAATCCCTTCGGCCCGCCGCCCCCGCAGGCCCCCGCGGGCCCCGTCCGCGGCCCGGCGTTTGCGCCGGGGTGGCTCGCTACTCCGCGCGGGGGCATGCTGGATCCGGCGGGCATAACCGCGATGGAGCCACCGCGGTCCGAAGGGGCCGGGGCCGGGCAGGAGGCGGCCGCAGCGCGCCAGCCGCGCCACCTGCTCGCCCGCACATGGCGCTCGACGTTCCGCCCGAAGCGCGCCGCGCTCGCAAAGGCCGCGGCTTGCTGGCCCGGCGCGCCCCGCGGAGGACGGGAGAGGCGAGCGCTCCGCAGCCGCCTCGCGTGCGCCGACGCCCAGCGGCCGGCCCCTGCCCGGCCCCGGCGCCGCGCATCGCCCCCCGAAGCGCGGGCCGCAGGCGAGTGCGGCGCCTGGACCGCAGGCAGGCGGCTGGCGAAGCCACCAGGCTCTCCCGCGGCAGCTCGGATCCGCCCCCCCCCCCCCGCTCCGGGTTCCCTGCCTGGTTCCCTGCCTTGCTCTGTGACCCTTAGCCCGGAGCGCTGTGGGCAGTAGCACAGCCCCGTCTCCAGCGCAGGATTTGCTTTCCAATCCCACCTCGCTACCTTCCCTCCGAATCTTCAACCCCCGCCTCCTCCCGGCGCCCCCGCCCCCCGCGGCCCGTTCGCTCCCTCTCGGCTCTGTTCTGTCTCTCGCACTCGCCAGCTCCTCCTCCCGCCTCGGCTTTCTCCAATTGTCCTTGCCGCAGCTCTCCTCCCATAGGCCCCCCAAGGGTGTCGATCACCCCCCTCTACCACCCCCTCCTTTTAAAAAATAATCCTTCCGTTCAATTGAACTTGGACAAAGTTTTGCAAGAGGTGGAGAAGGGAAAAGGGCGGCGCAAGATCCATGGGGCAGACTCAGCCTCCCAGAGCTGGGCGACTCTTGTCTGATGGCGGAGACCGCATTCAGAAGCCCTCTGCCGCTTCCCCCTGGCCCCGGAGCCGCTGAAGCCCGCGTTTGGGTCCCCGAGCTCGGAGTGTGAGAAAGTTCACACCCAGGGATAGGAGGAGGGGCGGAAAGGCGCCACGCGCGAAAGTCCCGTCAGCGCGACCCTCGTCTGCGTTGCTCTTCAGACCTTCTCTGCGCTCAAGGTAAGAAAGACCCAAACGATGGATGTGGGCAGGAGGCGATGGGATGGAGGGAAGCTTTGGTCTGGGGCCAGTGGATGGAGAGTGTTCCTGGGATACTCCACAGCAGCCTCCTCGAACTTGGTGTCCTCCAGATGTTTGAAACTGCCACTCCCATCAGCCCCAGCCAGCATGGCCAATGGTCAGGAATGCTGGGAATTGTAGTCCAAAACATCTGGAAGGCACCAGCTAGGGGGCAGCTGCTCTACAGGGTCCAAATCTCAGTCTTGGTGGTCCTACCGCCCTTCAACCTAGAGGCTCAGGGGAGTTGTGCAGAATGAGGCCGAACTCCGTGCACCGCCTGTGTCATACAGAGCACTCGCTAGAGATTTGCACCCTCCTCGCGGTGATGTGGATATCAAGCATAAAACCTGCAAAACCCAATAAATTTTTGCTCGCCAAATACAATGTCCAGCAGAAAGCAAATGGCCGCTCTCTCGCACTCTTCTCGGTAAGGCGTGAAGCAGCCCTTCTTCCTCTCCACCCCCCACATCTCCAAGCACACACCAGCTGAGTTTATTTCTTTGATGGTCTCGTATCCCCTTTCGGCGATTCTTCCCCAAATCCTGCTCCCTCTCCTGGGTTGCTCCTTTTCTTGGTTTGGGGCACTCAGTTGTGTGAGCTCAGAATACAGACATGCGTGTGTGTGTGGGAAACACGGGTGGCCTTCTGCCACGGGACCTCGCTGCCCTGGTATTCCACGTGCCTGGGATTCCTTTCCTCTCCTCCCTTGTTCAGCTGGAATTCCTCAGCAGCAGGAAAGGAAAGGGTCTCTCCTGAGAAACAAATGCCTTTGAAGCAGGTTCCCAAACATGTAGCTGCCTGGCACCGACCTCCAGGGCCTGTCCTTGGGAACACACCAGTGTCCCTTTATGTAGGTGACCTGAGATGCATTGCCACGGAAGGCCACGTTGGGACTTGCACCATGCTCCTTGCACGCAGTTTGACAAGGAGCTCAGGCAAGCCCAGAACAGATGTTCTATGCAGAAAGGAAGATGTGAGATGCAGGGGAGAGAGAGAGAGAGAGAGAAAAGATATCCTCAAGGGGAGAGGGGTGGTAGGTTTTAAGCTGGATTTGCCGCTTCCTCTCATCTTCACAAAAATTGTTCCTAACTGGACCATTTGTTACCTTTGATCATCCAGTTTCTGGCGGATGGTTCTGGTTCTGGTCATCCTTCTGTCCGTCTGTCCATCCATCCATCCATCCATCCCTTGTACCTATTTCTTGAACACATATTTATGATAAGAGCTGTTAACATTTCTGAAAGCAAATTTCCTTTCAGAAATGGAAATGGCCATTTCCCCACCCCCTTCATTTAAAGTTTGCTCCTTCATTGGGGGGAAAAATAATGATGTTTCACTGCCAACGTTTGGTGGCTTGGCACCCCAAGGCCTATACACCTCTATGGGCTCGGGGGAGACCATACCATAGGCTACAGCCCTATAGACAATCCATATTCGTGTAATACCTTTATCAGGCCAACCACAAGTTCACAAAAAATGTGCAAGCTTTCGAGATCTCCAGATCTTTTCATCAGGCAAGATGTCACAAATTTTTGCTTTTTTTCTCAGGGGAGCGGCCGTATAGCTCAGTGTTGGAGCCCCTGCTGCGCATGAGGAAGGTCCCAGGTTTAATCCCCAGCAGCATCTCCAGGGAGGGATAGGAAAGAATCCCACCTGAGACCCTGGAGAGCCACTGCTGCCAGTCAGTGTCGGCAATACTGGGCTAGACGGACCAAGGGTCCGACTCAGTATAAGGCAGCTTCCTGTGTTCCTATTTAAAATCAACCCTTGATTCTGAGCCATGAGGACTAGAATCTTACTTTATTATTAAGGGAAAGGCCATCGCCCGGTCGTCGAGCCCCTGCTTTGCATGTAGGAGGTCCAGGTTCAATCCCCAGCATCTCCAAGCAGGGCTGGGAAAACTCCTGCCTGAAACCCTGAGAGCCACTGCTGCCAGTCAGTGTCGGCAATACTGGACTAGACGGACCCAGGGCCTGAGTCAGTACAAGGCCGCTTCCCATATTCCTAAGATTGGTGGAGGTGGGAGGAATAGGGGAGAAAAACACCTGAGTTGATGGTGAAGTTACAGTATAATTAAGGCAACTTCCTATGTTCCACAGACGGTACAAGCATTATTGAGTTCTTGTATGAATTATTGAATCATTAACCTCCTTGAAAGAAGTTCATAATAATATTTTTATATTTCTGTAAGGCGGATATTCCAGCTGGTGCTAAAGTCGCTTTCCAAACAGCAATAGAATAGACTCGGTGCTCCCAGTTTCTACATAAAATAAATATAGAAATATGAGAACTCATTATTAAAAAGGAAAAATGGAAGCAAAGGAAGATGCATTCCAGGGTTGAGCCAAAGCACTTGGAGAACAAAACTAACATTGGTTTTCAGGAGGTGTTGAAAGGGGAGGAGAAAAGAACAAAAGATGAATATGTGGAGGGAGGCAATTCCATATTGCAGGACACACCACAGCAAGGGCATAGAGCCCTGCCAGCTTAAGGTACAACACTTAAACAGCAGGTAGTGCCTGGAAACCCAGTGTGAGGTTTCAAGAGCAGATCTTTTTGCATCAAGATAGCCATTGGATTAATGTAATTTATTGGAACATTTATAAGCCACCTTTTTGGAGTGAGCCCATCCAAGGTGGAGAACAAAACAAAAGTATAAAAATAAAAATACAATGCAAGAATGAAAGGTGGATGCGGTTCTGTTACATGTGTCTGGATGTTAAGCACCAAGGGAGATGGTGGACAGGGCTGGGACAGTTGTCTCTCCTTGGCTATGTCAAAAGGCCCTTCTGTGGAGGGCCTTCTGTGTTCCTACAGTCAAGGTGTAGGAACACGGAAGGCTGAGCAGACTTGGTGGGAGGAATGTGAGCAATTTCTAACTGGAACTGGGATTCTTGCTGAAATTTGTCTTGGCATTCCCAGTTATGGATGTTATGGGATGTAAGGCTTTTAGGGGCAGGCGGGGGGGAGGGAAGCCAAGATGCAAAAAACATGTGAATCTGAAAAGTTCCTAGCTCAGTAATTCACCACCAAAAGTTTTCTGAAGGTCCCTCTTTGAAGTGTATTTCAAAAGCAAAATGCTAAAATATTCAAAATTCAAGGTGTCAGATAACAGCACCCCAATGTGAGGGGGGGGATTATGTAAAATTTCATTTTGGTTCAAGAGCTAAGCTGGAAAAGAAGTCAAAGGCCTTGTGGCCCAGGAGCCCAGCTTTAGCTGAAATGCGTTCTGTGATGCAAGAGGAGAGCTTGGCCGCAGGCGGAGATGCTGGCATGAGATGTTTGCCTCGTAAGTCCATCCCCACTGCATGCTGTCAGGCGATGTGAAGGTCAGTAGCATGCCTGCTTTGGAGCATCAGCTTACCTGATGCATGGTGGATAGAGAAGGTGATGATTCTAACTCCATTGAGCTGCTAATTGCTGTCACGGTCCACATTAGCTAAGTGGGAAACTGGGACACTGGGAATGAAGACCCCAAGATGGGGGATACGTGGCTCAACAACACTACAAGCAAGAAGGATCTTGGAATTGTTGTCAATCACAAGCTGAAGATCAGCCAACAATGGGATGTGGCTGCAAAAAAGGCCAATGCTCTTTTGGGCTGCATTAATAGAAGCATAGCTTCCAAATCCCGGGAAGTCCTAGCTCCCCTCTACTCAGCACTGCTTAGGCCTCATCTGGAGTACTGTGTCCAGTTCTGGGCACCACACTTTAAGAAGGATGCAGACAAACTGGAGAGGGTTCAGAGGAGGGCAACCAAGATGATCAGGGGACTGGAAACAAAGCCCCATGAGGAGAGACGGAAAGAACTGGGCATGTTTAGCCTTGAGAAGAGAAGACTGAGGTGAGACAGGATAGCGCTCTTCAAGTCCTTGAAAGGTTGTCACAGGGATCTCTTCTCGATCATCCCAGAGTGCAGGACATGGAATCATGGGCTCAAGTGACAGGAAGCCAGATTCCGGCTGAACATCAGGAGAAACTTCCTGACTGTAAGAGCAATACGACAATGGAACCAATGACCTGGGGAGGTGGTGGGCTCTCCCACACTGGAGGCATTCAAGACGAGGCTGGACAGCCACCTGTCAGGGATGCTGTGACTTGGATTCCTGCATTGAGCAGGGAGTTGGACTCGATGGCCTTGTAGGCCCCTTCCAGCCCTACTATTCTATGATTCTATGACTCCTGTGTTAGTTGTTCTGATTCCCAATAACTGAAGGTGGAGAGGGAATGTGTAGAAAGAAACATCATTCTGTGGACACTGCAGATCTTGAAGTCTTCACATTTTAAGCCATCCCTGTCACGAAGTAGCAGTGATGAGTGGAAATAACCCTATTCCTCCCCCCGCAAATAATACCATGTGGTTGGTGTGACTGACTCCATCGAGTAAATGGATTTGCTCATCCCAAGTGGATTGCCCAGTGGAATGGGCCAAACCGCAACACCTCTCTTCCATCAGTGAAGACCACTAGCAGAGAGATGGAGACACGTAGTTGCATTTATGCGTATTAGAGCAAAAGAAGGGGGAAGGTGAAAAAAGAATTTCATATGCGTTGTCCTTTCAGCGCATTTTAAAGAGGAAAAAACCCACAAAACATCTAAAAATAAAGGATTGGCCAAGGGAAGTGATAGAACAAGACAGCATTTCTGTACGTGTTCGCATGAGTGCATGTCTGGTTGCTACCAAATTTCATCTGATGTCTGAGCTGGTGGTGAACTGGAGGTGATTAACCAGGAAAGAGATCTTTAGGATGTGGTGGATGATTCAAGAGGGAGATATTGACCTAGGATGTGCAGTGGGGTGATGAAAAAAATAATTGCATACACTTCTGCCCACATCCATATCAAAAAGGATATCGGAGAGCTAGGAGTGGTGCAGAAAAGGGCAGCCGAACTGACTGGAGGGTTGGAGCAGTTTCTCTCTGAGGACAGGCAAACTCTTGGGGCTTTGCTGTTTAGGAAAATGTTGACCAAAGAGGGATATTATAGGGCTTCATAAATGATGCATGGGTGGGAGGAGAGGAAATCCCTCATCTCCCATCACTGGTCAGAGGTAAGGCAGCAGGGAATCTTGCAGGCTGGATGGGGAACTCCCAAAGTCCATATTTGGCCTGCAGGACAGAGGTTCACTATCCCTGCTGTAGATAAAGTTGATGGAGGCAGAGAGGAAGTTGGGGTCACCCAATGAAAGGGATGGGTTGGGATGCAGGACAGACAAAAGAAATTCCTTTCTCGCACATTGCAGATTTAACTTATGGGTCTCACTGCCATCAGATGCTGTGATGGTGGCCACTGGCTCAGATGGCCTTCAAGGGAGTTAGGCAAACCCGAGGAGGAGGAGGAGGGGGAGGAGGGGGGACTTCAATGTCCGTCAGTGGTGATTGGCCCTGGAAGCAAAATAAAGCTTTCATGTCCAGAGACAGTGCACCTCCGAGTTCCAGCTGCTGGAGGGCAAAGAGTGGGGCCCAGGGTAGGTTGGTAATTGCCTTGTGCCCTGCTGGTGGGTTCTTGCATTCATGCAAAGCTTGGTGTAAATGTGGAAGGCCCCCCTGAACAGGAATTCCTAGGAAATGTAAAATAACTTTGATAGGATTGGTGTAATTTCCCCAGAGGGAGTTTGTGTATTTTGTACATCTCTAGTAAGCTGCGGATAAATCCTTACTGGCTGATTTCCTCAAAGATCTTGAACAAGAGGGAAGGAAATCAGCCACTATTGTGGAGCGTCTCATGTCAGGATGATGGAAAGCCCTTTCCATCTCTCTCTCTCCCCCTCCCCCCCCCTCCTCGAGTGCAAGGCACAACAGCAGGGCTCCTGAACCGTTAAGTGTTCAGGCCAAGAGGAAGTTACTGTGGTGCCGCTTTTCCTCACCCCCGCCTTGTGTGACAAGATCGGCCTGCCCAAATCCCCTCTTCTTATGCAGCTCCTGAAAGTTGAGGGCCCCTGCGGCTGGACTCTTTCGCATCTGTGTCCCGCCCTTTTTTCCATCCTCTTTTTACCCCCCTTTCCTCCTTTGCACTCTCTTGCACAGAGCTCACCTCTCTGTGGTGCAGAGCAGGGAGTGTGGGGGGGGGGAGATGGAGAGGGGGAGATAGGGTGAGAGGAGGCAGCGGGCAGCCCTCTGTGCATACTAATGAAGCCGGGATTGTCAAAGCTCTTTTTGTGTGCCCAGAAGCTCCATTCAGGCTTTCTCCTACGGGGCATACAATGGAGGCAGTGTCTCGTCTGCTCTCCCTACAAAACAGTCAGATGCTTTCACCTCGGTTCTCTCTCCCCCCCCCGCCCCTCCTTCTCTGGAGCCTGGACCTGAGACTTTCAAAGTGATGAGCTTTAGGTTTCCAGTGTCTGCAGAGATTCAGTAGGGAGCTGTCCAGCCTCACCCTCAAGCCCAGTTCTCCCTCCCACTCTGTGCCTCCTGTCTGAGTCTGGCAATGGGGCCATGTTGGAGGGAGGTGGGACAAGAGTGGAGGGGCCGTAGCTCAGGGGCAGAGCCCCTGATTTGCCTGCAGAAGGTCCTGGTTTGACCCCAGGGGCATCTCCAGCTAAGGCAGGAAAAACCCTGCCTGAAATCTTGGCACGCCGCTGCAGCCGATCAGCTTCAATGCTACTGGGCTGTAGAAGGCGGCTGCTGTGTTCCCGTGCTCTGGCCAGCCTGAGCCCAGCTAAAGAGTCGCCTGGCATCATTGCCACCACCCAGGAGGTATAATACATGGCAACACCCAGCGGGGAGGCCGAGCTGGTCTGTTGTAGCAGCAGTGACCCAGAGTTATGTGGCCCTGGAGTCCGTGAGGCCCTTGCTGGGCTGCCAGATGACATGAGGCTCTTTGTGGTCGGTGCCATTAGCCGCAGCCGCAGGTGGGAAGCGCAGGGAGGACCAATGTGTCTGTCTGGGCTGCTGGACTCCCATCTGGCACTGCAGGGCCTGCATGGAACAGGGGTGGAGCTACGTGGGGAACCTCAGGCCTGGGGGCCCAATCCGGCCCCCCAGGGTTCTCCAGGTGGCCACCCCCCTTTCCCTTGACCACTGATCATTTGGAGGTTTCCTGTCTTATGCACAGTCTTCCCCCTGTTTTAAATGGCCGAAGGGCCTCTTCTGAGGCCGGGTTACGGGCAGAAGGAGCCTCAAGCTCTACAAAGCTGGTCTCCGGGGTCGTTTGGCCTCGACCCCATTGCCTTTGTCCCTGCCCGCCACTGCAGTGTGGCCCCTGGGAGCTTCTCCGAAACGGGGCTTGGCCTTTGGGCTAGGAGGGCCCGGCATCCCTGCACTAGAGCTCCTTCCAGCTGTGTGGGTCTAGTCCCAAGCTGGTGTTTCCACAAGGCCGGGAGCTGGGCGCTTGGCTGGGAAGGACGGCA
Source organism: Heloderma suspectum (assembly GCF_057233095.1). Lineage (NCBI taxonomy): Eukaryota > Metazoa > Chordata > Lepidosauria > Squamata > Helodermatidae > Heloderma > Heloderma suspectum. Next base: position 22,303,372 of record NC_139474.1, on the reverse strand, counting down.
GGGGCAAGGCACCGAGGGAGCAGGAGTCCCTGTGGGGGCCGGGAGGTGGCCGTTGTTGTAAACCCCTGTAAATCCCTGTTGTAAACCCCCTTCATACCCTCATTATCCCTCTCCTAATGATAGTGACAATTGCATTATGTTGTTGGGGGCTCAGATGTGCCAGGGTTGCCCCTTGTGGGAACTGGTATTCTCTGCCACCATCACCACCATTGGCCCTGGCTGGAGTTAGACATGCAGCCGTTTCAATATAGTGAATGATGCAGGGAGGCCACTCCAGAGATGATGTTTGGAGGAGAGGGCAGAGAGACAAGTTGTGTCTTGCTGAGGCCCATGACAGAGATTCCAGCTTGCTGTGTCTCGCAAACTGTAGAAGAGAGCCAGGAACATGGCAAGCTGTGATCATGACAGAGGTTTGTGATATGCCTGTTCCCACTTCCCCAGTTCCGTGTGCCAGGGCTGGCCCAAGACTTTTTGCTGCATGGGCTGAAGGACAAGGCGATGTCTCCTCCCCATGTCATGGTGGAATACAGCTGGATGGGCAGTTGAACTTTACTTCAACACTGGCAATGGGATCGTGTCCTCCACCACACCTGAGGCAGCAGGCAAGTTTAGGGCCCAGGAGAGACTGCGTGGCATGCACAGCTCTGTCCTCAGACAGAGGGGAGCAGCTGGGGAGCTCACGAGGAAAAGCTTCGAGGATGCTGCTGCTGCCTGCAGCCCTTGCTGCGATTGTCACACTCTGCCTAATGGTGGGGCCGGCCCCACCATTTGCACTGGTTTCACTCAGAACGGGACGCCCAGTGCTGCTGTGGCCAGCAGTACATGGGTAATTGTTGTTGGTCTTAAGTTCATCACTGTGCCCTCTATGCTCCCCTCTGGTTCCTTGATGCCCAAACACAAGATTTAACAAGCTGCTTCTTGTTCTGAGTCCCACCATGTTGCCCTGAAGGAAGAAACCTATTTCCAGCACAATTTTTTCAAGCCATCCAGGGTTATAGTTTAACTAAACTTGCTAGAGGCTAGGAAGGCTGTGTGATGGTTCTGCAGTGCCAATTGGTAGGCATCCCCCCGCCCCGGAACACGTTCTCAGGACTAGGCTCTGGGGGGTTGGGGCTTCTCTTCTCTGCTGCACATCTTTTAAAAAACCCAGTTCACCCACCACATGGTTTCCCCACAGTCTGGGGTCGGTGGTTCTGTGAGGAAGGGGCAGGGGATGACCAGCCTCTCCCAAACCTACAGTTCCCATGAGGAAGTCCTAGAGAGGAAAACATAGAATCATAGAATAGTAGGGTTGGAAGGGGCCTACAAGGCCATCGAGTCCAACCCCCTGCTCAATGCAGGAATCCAAGTCAGAGCATCCCTGACAGATGGCTGTCCAGCCTCATCTTGAACGCCGCCAGTGTGGGAGAGCCCACCACCTCCCTAGGGAATGGGTGCCATTGTCGTATTGTTCTAACAGTCAGGAAGTTTCTCCTGATGTTCAGCCGGAATCTGGCTTCCTGTCACTTGAGCCCATTATTCCATGTCCTGCACTCTGGGATGATTGAGAAGAGATCCTGGCCTTCCTCTCTGTGACAACCTTTCAAGTACTTGAAGAGCGCTATCCTGTCTCCCCTCAGTCTTCTCTTCTCAAGGCTAAACATGCCCAGTTCTTTCAGTCTCTCCTCACAGGGCTTTGTTTCCAGTCCCCTGATCATCTTTGTTGCCCTCCTCTGAACCCTCTCCAGTTTGTCTGCATCCTTCTTAAAGTGTGGTGCCCAGAACAGGACACAGTACTCCAGATGAGGCCTAACCAGTGCTGAGTAGAGGGGAACTAGTACTTCCCAGGATTTGGAAGCTATGCTTCCATTAATGCAGCAAAATGAGATCAGATTCGTCTGGCAGGACTTGTTTTTGACAAATCCATGTTGGCTTCGAGTAATCACTGCATTGTTGTCAAGGTGCTTCCAGATGGATTGCTTTATTATCTGCTCCAGAATTTTCCCAGGGATTGATGTCAGACTGACTGGTCTGTAGTTCCCAGGTTCCTCCTTTTTACCCTTTTTGAAGATAGGGATAACATTAGCCCTCCTCCAGTCATCTGGCGCTTCCGCCATCCTCCATGATTTCTCAAAGAGAATAGACAGCGGTTCTGAGAGTTCTTCTGCCAGTTCCTTTATGACTCTAGGATGCAGTTCATCTGGCCCTGGAGATTTGAACTCATCAGAGTAATTAGGTGTTCCTTGACCATATGCCTATCGATCTCAAGCTGCAATCCTGCCCCTTCAGCCTGTACTTCACCTTTGCCAAGGGGGGTCATTAGACCCTCTTTTGGGAGAAGACTGAGCCAAAATAGGAATTGAGCACCTCTGCCTTTTCTTTGTCATCTGTTATCATTTTGCCATCCTTATTTAATAGCTGAACAACCATTTCTTTCCTCTGCCTTTTACTATGCACGTAGCTGAAGAAAGCCTTTTTGTTGCATTTAGCATCCCTCGCTAAGCTCAGCTCATTCTCAGCTTTAGCCTTCCTGACGCCATCCCTGCAATTCTGTGCTACCTGCCTGTACTCTTCCTTTGTTACTTGGCCTTCTTTCCACTTCCTATATGTGTCCTTTTTTGTTTTCAGGTCATCCCTAAGCTTTTTGTGAAGCCACATTGGCTTCTTCTGTTGTCTTCCACCTTTTCTTCTTGTTGGAATTGTTTGTAATTGTGCCTTGAGAATTTCCTTTTTTAAAAGCTCCCACCCATCTTGGACCCCTTTTCTCGTTAGCGTCGCTTGCCATGGGACCTTACTGATCATTGTTCTGAGTTTATTAAAATCAGCTTTTCTAAAATCCAGGGTACACGTTTGACTACACTCGGCTTTTGCTTCCCTTAGAACCAAGAATTCAAGTACAACATGGTCGCTTTCCCCCAGACTTCCTGTAACTGCTACTTTATCCGCTAAGTCACCTCTGTTGGTTAGGATCAAGTCAAGGATAGCCGATCCTCTAGTTCCTTCCTCTTCTTTCTGTGGGAGGAAGTTATCCACCACACAAGTCAGGAATTTCCTGGAGGGGCCATGTTTTGCAGAATTTGTCTCCCAACAACTATCAGGGAAATTGAAGTCCCCCATTACTACTACATCATGCTTCCTTAAAACATTGGCTATTTGCTTTTCAAAAGTTTCACCCTCGTCTTCTCCTTGATTGGGTGGCTGGTAGTAGACGTCGACCACCAGGTTCCTTTTTTTCTTTGCTCCATTTATTTTGATCCAGATGCTCTCAATGGGGCTACCAAGCTCATCCTCCCGTATTTCTGTGCAGAGATATGTCTTTTTCACATACAGTGCAGCCCCACCTCCCTTTCTGTGCCTCCTGTTCTTTTTGAACAAGTTCTATCCTTCAATTGCTGTATTCCAGTCATGAGAGTCATCCCACCAAGTCTCAGTTATACCTATCAAGTCATAATTTCCCTCCTGTATTAAGAGTTCAAGTTCGTTCTCTTTATTTCCCATACTCTGGGCATTAGTATATAGACATCAAAGACCATGTGCTTCATAGTCTGGCTTTCTTCCTACATGTGTAGGATTCTATGATTATTGGGCGCTATCAGAGCTGTTCTCTCAGTTGCAGTGCATGCGCCTACGTCCATTGTTACCCCCAACATTACATCTCCCTTCCCCGTAGGATTCAGTTTAAAGCCCTCCCGATGAAGTTCTTCATGCTGTGGCCAAATACATTCTTCCCAGCCTTTATGAGGTGCAACCATCCCTTGCCAGCAGCCCATCTTCCAGGAAGTATAGCCTGTGGTCCCAGAATCCAAATCTCTCTCGTCAGCACCACCTTCGTAGCCAGTCATTCACCCAGAGTATTTTTCGTTCCCTTTCTATCCCTCTTCTAACTACTGGATTCTACAATACATAGAATTGTAGAATCAGAGAATAGCAGGGTTGGGAGGGGCCTGGAGGCCCCTCGAGTCCAACCCCCGGCTCAGTGCAGGAATCCAAGCCAGAGCATCTCTGACAGATGGTCATCCAGCCTCATCTTGATGCCTCTAGTGTGGGAGTGCCTGCCACCTCCCTAGGGAATTGTATTGCTCTAGAGAACAGAGAACATGACAGAGAACAGACTTGAAACCACACAACCAGAGATGCTGCCTTGGGCTGCGTCAGCCCCTTGGTCCACATAGCTCGGCCCTGACGGGGGGCAGCTCTCCAGGGCTGTAGACAGGGCCACTCCCAACCCTATGTGGACCTGCCCTGGAGTGAACCTGGGACCTGCTGCATGCAAAGCAGTGGCCTCGCCGCCCCACTACAGCCCTTTCACCCATTCACATTTCCCATGGATGTCTCTATGCCAGCATTCCCCAACCTGGTGCCCTCGAGGCTTGTTGAACTGCAACTCCCATCCTCCTGGAGGGCACCAGGCTGGGGAAGGCTGCTCTGTGACGCCAGGGTCCCTGGGCCAGGCCCTTCGAGGCCCTGCGGGCTGAGGCTGAGAGTCTGGCCATCAAATACCGCGTGAGGACAGTTTTGGTTTCCATGTACAAGACTGTTTATGAACTTTGCAATACTGCCCTGCCCAGGTGGACAAACAAAACAGCGGCCGTGGGGGCGGCTTCCAATAATCTGGCAGAAAGAGTATGTCTTTCTTTGGTGCGGCAGGGAAATATTTAGAGGTGGCATTTGGAGAGATCTCCGTCCAGGTGAGAGAGAGAGAGAGAGAGAGAGAAGGCGGTTATGCATTATATTGTTCTTGTAGAGCAGGTAATAAAAACTTTTACCTACTGCAACTGCATAGCTCTCTACCTCATTAATGCTGGTCAAAGCAGAGGCAGTTAATGTTTAATGCCTGCAAGATGTTAATGGCTCTCTGCAGGGGCCTTTTCTGGCACAGTTTTCTCTGGCACAGTTTTTGGGCATTTGGGGACTGGCTTGGCAAGGGAGGGGCTTAATCTAAGAGCAACGGAGCAGATGCAGGGCAAGGGTCCTCTATCGAGCAGAAGAGGTTATTTCAGCAGGTGCTGCTTCTTGCAGCTTCAGGGATGCTGCAACTTCCAAAATCCACTCTTCTACCTGATGAAGAGTGGCTCAACAAAAACACAAGTGAGAGGGATCTTGGAATTGTGTAAATCACAAGCTGAAGATGTGATGTGACTGCAAAAAAGGCAAATGCTATTTTGGGCTGCATTAATAGAATTATAGCTTCCAAATCACATGAAGTACTAGTATCCCTCTACTCAGCACTGGTTAGGCCTCATCTGGAGTACCGTGTCCAGTTCTGGGCACTGCACTTTAAGAAGGATGCAGACAAGCTAGAGAGGGTTCAGAGGAGGGCAACAAAGATGATCAGGGGACTGGAAACAAAGCCCTGTGAGGAGAGACTGAAGGAACTGGGCCTATTTAGCCTTGAGAAGAGAAGACTGGGGGGAGATAGGATAGTGGAAGAACCCAGAGTGGAAGGCCAGGATCTCTTCTCGATCATCCCGGAGTGCAGGACACGAAATCATGGGCTCAAGTGAGAGGAAGCCAGATTCCGGCTGAACATCAGGAAAAACGTCCTCACTGTTAGAGCAGTACGACAATGGAACCCATTCCCTAGGGCGGTGGTGGGCTGTCCATGCTGGAGACATCAAGGCAAGTCTGGACAGCCATCAGTCAGGGATGCTCTGACTTGGATTCCTGCACTGAGCAGGGGGTTGGACTTGAGGGTCTTCTAGGCCCCTTCCAACCCTACGATTCCATGATTCTATCAATCTGTGCTTCAAGGCAAAGATGGCTCATCTTTCCACTCTGGGTTGGTCTGAGATTCACAGCTGAAGAGACTCCAGGGTGTCCAGCTGTCCTACTTACAGAGCACAGTCCCCTATTCTGGAGAGCAAGCGGAGGGCAATCCTCCGTTAGAAGGTGCCCTCTGCTTGAAGGACCATTTGAAGACAGGTTTCAAGCAAAGACCCTGAAGGAGGGTGAGCAGAGCCGGGCCTCAAAGGGGCCCGTCGGGCGTTAGTGCCTGGGCAGCAGACTGAGCAGCAGGGACACCACTCACCTGCTGGGTCTTCTCCACCATGGTGGGACGCCTTGTATTTTTATTTAAATTACAGCTGTTATTTCCAAATGGGCACCTATGTGCATGCATGTGCAGACGCCATGCAAGCCGGGTCCTCTCCTTTGGCGACGTGTCAGTGGCGCCCCTGCCTAGACTTTGCGATGGCCCACAGCTTTGCTGTGAGCGCTTGGGATACCACAGCAGGAATGCTGTATACAGTCGTGTATGTTGGCAAATGCACGCTCACTTCCAAAAACTTGGATGCAGAATGGAAGTCAGAGGAATTTGATTTCCAGTTTCATTTTGTAAGAGGAATTTGATTTCCAGTTTCATTTTGTAACTCGCATTTTGTAGCTTTAATTGATGACCCCAGGTTTATTTTGGCGTTCCCACTCATGGGCGCAACACATCATGTAGCCCTAAGGTTGCATAAAGATGTAGTTCCTTCTCCGTGTATTTTTTCTTGCAGTTGTGCTGCACCATAGTTTATGTGGTCTTGTGGATACCTCAACACTTAGTCCTTAAGTATGTCTGGTAAAAGCAAGACATCTGTGTATCACATCAGGGAACACAGGTATGCAATGTGAATACCAGCCCTGAGCTAGGAGCAGCCACAAAGTGGCCGGGCTGGTTTTGGAATGGCGTAATGGTACATCTCCAAGAAATGACTTACTGTTTCTTCCCAGAGTTGATAAAACACTCCCTTGGGGAAGCTGCATTTCGTGGGAATATGTCTTTAATGAACCTGATCTTTTTCAGTTTATCAGGAGGCTTAAGAAATGACTTGATTGTACTACAGAGCGAAGAAAGAGATCAGGGGACTGGGCGCTCTTTCATCAAGCCATGGGCGGCAGGGGCGGGGGGAGTGGATGAATGCCAATGGCCCGGACTTAAACCGGGACATCTTCCAATGAGAGTAAACCCAGACATTTCAAAGCAAAAGGGCACATGGATCTGTGAGATAGCCTGGTCAGGGGGCATGACAAGGACAGAAGCTTCTGCTGCCATGTTCCTTCTGGCGTAAGAACATCTCCCCCTCCATAAGGCATTCTTGAGCCTAGGATGAATCTGACAAAGCTGGCTCTGACCCACAAAATCTCAAGCCACAATACATGTGAGGATTGGGAGTTTGAGCAAAGTTTCTATATCATTCCTCATCCATGGCCACATTCTGCAGGGGTCCTAATGGAAGGGGAACACGGTGTGCTTTCCCCCAGGTCTGCATTCAGTTCCCCTCCTGTCCTGCAGCAAAGCCAGCCTGCCTTCCTTGGCCATGCGTCTCTGTTTCCTGCAGCGGCAGAAACTCCTTCCATCCACTCCTGTGTCTTCAGGTGAGAAAACTGATCTGCCTTTCCACAATGCTACCTTTGTCCTACTCTTTTGGGTCATGATGCCAGCCTCTCTTCAGTTCCTGGCCTCCCTCCCTGTCATGTATCAAAAATCACATCTGGGTTTTAAGAACACTTTGCCTGGCAGATGTATAGGAGTTCTTTCGAAGCGAGCCTCCGTTCCCAGGTTGCTGGGCGAGGAAGCGCCGGAGAAGGAATACTCTTGGGCTGATGGATAAGGATGGATTCAGGGAGAAGAGCTGTAGCAAAGCGCAGGCTGAATTCTGGCAAGGGATGCCTGGCTGAAAGGCAGATGCCTGCGATGCAAATGCAAGCTTCTTGTCCTAGTCAGTTTGAGTAAAAAAAATTTGCTGCTATTGATTCGTAAGACTCGTGAATCAGGTATTGCAGCAGCCAGAGTGAGGTGAAGTAGAGAGTGTTGGCGGTGGACATGGGGAGGGAGACCCAGGTTCAGTTTCTGGCTCAGCAACCCAAGCAAATAAACTGATGGAGTGATGGAGCGAAGCAGAGTGTCTGCAGAAATGAGCCAGGATGCTCCCAGTGCAAAACGTGCCAGACCCCTGGGCTCGCTGGGTGGGCTTAGGCAAGACTCTCTCGGCCTCCGCCCCTCCACACTTGCCCTCTGACTGGAGAGCCCCCCTTATCTCAGCTGCGTGAAAGCTGGTTGTGTTACTTAGTGGTGAGGGAAAGGCACTGTCTATATGCTCAAAGGTACTCTAAGAACATAAGAAGGGCCCTGCTGGATCAGACCGAGGGTCCATCCAGTCCAGCATTCTGCTCACACAGAGGCTGCCCAGCTGCCCACGGGAAGCCCACAAGCAGGGCATAAGCGCAACAGCACCCTCCTGCCCATGTTCCCCAGCAACTGGTGTACACAGGCTCACTGCCTCTGGTACTGGAGGTACCACATAGCCATCAGCCACTGATAGTCTTTTCCTCTCTAACGTAACTGCCCTTACAGTAAAAAGCTGTTCCAGGACTGGGGCCTAGCTCTGATTAAGACTTCACTCCATGTCCCCAGTGCCTAGAGACCAATATCTGACCTGCCTCGACCCCTCTTGCAGACTCTGGGGGCAGGGACCAAGACACTGCAGTGTCCCCAGCCCCCCATTAGCACTAAAGAAATGCGATTTGTTACTTAAGTTTGCAAGATTCCCCGTGGCCCCACGGGGAGATGGGTGCCAATCTCGATAGAGAAATGCACCTCCCCCTTCTTTCTTTTTGGTAACTCTAAAAACCTCTTCCTTAAAAACATTTGCTTGGAGACTGTCCCAGGCACGAGGTGGCATGGAACAAGATCCAGGGCCCATTTCCTGCCAAGGCAGATGGTCAACTCAGATTTCGGATAAGTGATGGCAGAGGGTCCAGATCTGCTGCCAGAACTTTGGCATCTCCCCCCGCCCCGACACACCAAGAACTGACTTAAAGTCTAAGCCTATTGAAAGATGCTTTGACAAAATTTTAAAAAGCAGAGTTGGTGCAAGGGCTGCTGTTCTTCCAGTGTGGCACCCCCACGCCAGCCACGGCTACTGCTGCCATCATAAAAACAGGGGCCATGCTAGCAGCAGAGTTGGGGTGTCATGTAAAGACATGGCGCATCGTAGAGGTAGGTGGAGAGAAAGAGGGGTGGCAAGCGCAGGAGCGTGGAAGAGTCATCTGCGCCACCTCCCCCAAAACACCAGGAACTGTCCGCCAAAGACTTGGCAGCTTAGTCCAGCTTGAGGTGCAGACATAATCGGCCTCCCTCTTGGCTGCATGTGCCCTCAGCCTGCATCCTTTCTCCCCCCTTCCAGCCTTCTCCTGTCCCTCTGGGCCACTGTGGGCTTTGGGGGAGGTGGGGGAAATGCTGGTGTCAATTGCATGAAGACAAAGCAGCTCTTCAGAGGCAGGTTACCCAAGTGGCCATAGCAGGCGTGAAATGATGGCCAGTTTCCAAGGAGGCCATGGAAGGGAAGGAAGCCTTTGTGTGGGACTTTGGTTTGGCAGCTGGATGATGCCCCAAAAGCTCCCTTCCGGGGGTCCTGCTGAACAGTTCTAATGCTCCTAGCTTCTTGGAAGGCAGGGCTGGTAGTTTGCGGGGAAGCCTTGAATGGGAGCAGACGCTTTTCTCTGAGGAAATGTTCCATGGGAAGTTCGGGGAATGCCAGGGGAAGTTTGGCCATTTTTGATGGCTCAACAGGAGGCCTCAGAAAACCCCAATGCAGTGGCCAGTTCAGACAACGAGAACTCAAGAAGGAACAGCAACACAGTCCTGTTTTGGCTCCAAGGACTGTGGCTTTCCTTGGAACCATCTTAGCTGCCCCTCATCTCGACTGAAGGGAAATTTTATCCTCACCCAAACCAACGTGACCCCTGAGACATTTGGCAACACCAAGCCAGCCAAGCAGAAACCCTTCATGCCAACCCAGGCTTGAATCTGGGTCCTCTTTGCAGCGGACAGAGGGGGACAGGCAAACAGCTCCTTGGAGATATGGCAGGGACTTTGGGGGTGAGCGAGCAGGAATACATCTCCTGGCCTCTTCCGCCAGAATGAAAGCGCCACGCAGGGACTGGCTGCGTGACTCGGACCCGTCTCAGTGCTGTGCTTCACTGAGACGTTTCCAAACATGGATGCGTCAGGATGAAAAGGGCCTTTCTTGTTTCCAAGGTGGGGGGGGGGTTGTTTTCTGTTTGCAGGGAACAAGGTTAAAGGGGAGGGGGGCATGTTGAAGAATGGGCAGCGACTTGGTCGGAAACACACGGGGGTTTGTCTCTCTGCCTTCTTTTATTTCCTCGCTTATTTATTTAGCTCCATACACAGGAGGAGGAGATGCCATTAACCGGATGCCTGTCAAGAGGGCCAGCACCGCAGGGCTCTGTGGGTGAGGTAGCAGAGCCTGGTTCACTGTGATTTCACTCCTAACTTCTTTTAGCATGCTCAGAAGGGTGCTTGCTCAGTTCCCCCTGAAAATGCAGAACATTTCAGAAGCAGGAAAGGAGGGTGGGAGGGAGGAAGATGGTCTAGGATGCCGCTGTATCTGTCAGTGCAGAATCCAGCCCACTTCCATGGGGATTCTGGTGCAATTAACTGGAAGGCTGATCATATTTGGGATCAAAGGAATCTTCCACCAGTTTTTTTCTCTCTCTCCTTATCTTTCCCTTTCCATGATAGGCCGTGACTTGGTTTGCTTAGAAACCCAACTCGCTATCCTCTCTCACCTGAGGCTTACCCTTCTGTCCTTGAAAGGCTGCTCCTACAACCAAGTAGACTTAATTCCTTTGTAATACAGCCATTTACAGGGCAGTTCAGTACAAATCTATTCAGAAGTACGTAGCTATTGAGTTAAATGGGGCTTACTCCCAGGTAGACAGGTATAGGATTTAGTATATTGATTAAAACAGGGCTTGTGTACACACATCTTTGCTGCTATCCTACAACATGTTCAGAATAAGACACTTAGGAACAGGGGCATTGCTAGGTTCTTAAAATATGCAGGGCCCAGGCCCATAACACAAATTTGCACATGCATATATATATCTATATATATCTCTGAGTCTAAGCAGACCTCTAATATATATATATATATATTAGAGGAGGTATATATATATCTGAAATATATATTTCAGAGCAGGGCAACGAAGATGATCAGGGGACTGGAAACAAAGCCCTATGAAGGGAGACTGAAAGAACTGGGCATGTTTAGCCTTGAGAAGAGAAGACTGAGGGGAGATAGGATAGCGCTCTTCAAGTACTTGAAAGGTTGTCACAGAGAGGAAGGCCAGGATCTCTTCTCGATCATCCCAGAGTGCAGGACACGGAATCATGGGCTCAAGGGACAGGGAGCCAGATTCCGGGTGAACATCAGGGAAAACTTCTGTTAGAAGTTAGAGCAGACTGTTAGAGCAAGACGACAGTGGAATCCATTCCCTAGGGAGGCGGTGGGCTCTCCCACACCGGAGGCATTCAAGACGAGGCTGGACAGCCCTCTGTCAGGGATGCTCTGACTTGGATTCCTGCATTGAGCAGGGGGTTGGACTCGATGGCCTTGTAGGCCCCTTCCAGCCCTCCTATTTTATGATTCTCTCTCTCTCTCTCTATATATATATATATATACACACACACACACACACACACACGTGTGTGTGTGTGGTGTGTGTGCATGTGGTGTGCTTATGTGTGTGCATAGATTACATACATACATAAGAAGTGTGCACTGACCCCCCACCCCCCTTCAACTCAGACCCCAGTTCAGCATTTTGGAAAACACCCCACTTTTTCTCAGTCCACCAGCTCAGCACCAAACCTGAGTCAAGGTTTGGAAAAAGGAGACTTTATGCTTCCTGTTGACCACCATGGGAAATGAGAAAAAAAAACCCTGTAACTTTTTTCCCTTTGCCAGAGCTGGATCGTAATTTTAGGCACAGTAGCCCCCTAGAAGGGGATTACACCTGCCCAATGTTGGAAAAACAGGTGCAGGGTTTGTATTTTGATTTTCTTTTAAAGGGAACTGCCAATAACATTTTTATTCCTTGGAAGAATTGGATAAAAATTTCAGGATTCGTTGCCCCATCAGAGGAGATCATGTCTGCCCAATTTCAGAATGATGGCCACAAGGGCTTTTGTGCAAGGGTGGCTTTGACATTTTGGGGTCTCCAAAAGAGGACATACTTCTCTCTCTATTTTCCTTGTGCACCCTTGTTCTAAAAATTACAGACAGCCTACAGGTGCCCCTAAGTAAGAAACCAGCAACGTTTCAGAAGGATAGGTGCAGCAGTTCATGTGGAAGGGGAGTTCTCTAATTTGCGGGAGGGAGTGCTTTCCTTTCCCTTTACCCCTTCCCCAGTAGTTTTTGGGTAGATTGGTGTGAAGATGCACAGGTCATTAGAGGTGTCCCCCAGGCAAGAAACCTGCACAGTTTCTGAAGGATATACATGCATGCAAATTTAGAATTACTAGAATTTATTTACATTTCACCAAAGTTAGCAGCAGGGGAACATGGGTGGGAAGGTGCTATTGCACCCATGTCCTGCTTGTGGGTTTCCCATGGGCATCCGGTTGGCCACTGTGTGAACAGAATGCTGGACTAGATGGATCTTGGTTTGACGCAGCATGGCTCTTCTTATGTTCTTCAATACAGAGTGCCTCTGAGCATGTGCAGAATGCTTTTCTTTCACCACTGAGCACTTACATTCTCCCCCTACCAATTCTATTCCCCTCCATGCAACCATCCCTCCTCATCCTACCATCCTCCAGCAACTCTTCATAAAAACAAATGTCTTGTTTTGTTCAACTCTCCTCTACCTCCTCCTTGTTACACACAAGCTCTCATTGTATCTTCCTCCCCATAACTTCATTTGTGCCAAGACTTCACCAGGATTCAGCCAATGAGTCTGTTTTCAAAACTAGGGCTAAGTTATGGACAAACTCTGAGCATGTACTAAGTACCTTTCCCTCACCACTGAAGCTAGAGTTCATGCACACACACACCCCGCCAAAATGTCAAAACATGCATAGGACTGAACTGAAAGGGTAGTCAATTCATTGGACTGGAATTGGGTAGGCACTGCATTAAGCCTGCAGTATCATGCTCACAACTCAGGACTTATTTCTGAGTAAACTTGCAGAACATCAAGGTGCAAACCTCCCTGCAAAAGTAACTTGTGCTGGAATCCTATGCACACTTTCCTGAGGGTAAGCCTCATTAAACATATTGGGGCTTCTGAGTAGGCATACATAGGATTGTATAAATGAGCAGTATTTATCTCCCTTCCACTTAAAAAACAAACCCAAACTCCTATTTTTTATTAAAGCTTTCTGTTCATAGGAACATAGGATGGGTCCATCTAGCGCAGTATTGTTGACACTGACTGGCAGTAGCGGCTCTCCAGAGTTTCAGGCAGGATTCTTTCGTAGCCCTGCCTGGAGATGCTGGGGATTGAACCTGGGACCTCCTGCTTGCCAAGCATGTGCTCTGCCACTGAGCTACAGCCCTTCCTGTTGCTGGATAATGGCGACTGAAACAAAACAGCCCCAGGTTTGTTTCTCTGCAGCCATGTGAACCCACTTTTCTCAAAGGCTTGAGTGAGGAGAGGAGAAAAACCAGCCCTCTTGTCTGTTTGTATAAAGTCAAATACAGTTCAGAACTTCTCTTGCCTGCCGAAGAGAATTCTTTAAGAATTCCCCCAGATATGTTCTGGGTGGAATAAAGAAGAGAAAGATCAGGATAGGGGAGGGAAGAAGAAAAGAAGAATGGTGAATGGAAATGCATGCATGGGGCGGGGGGTGTAGAGGGAATTCCCTAAGCCACGTGGCTCCTTTCAGAGAGGTGGTACTTCAGAGGAATTTAGGAGGCTGTGGAAGGTTTGTAAAGATTGCAGTACTTAAATTAACTTTATGAGGTGAGGTGACTGAGGGCTTTTTCTAGCTTTTTAAAAAACTCTAGAACCTATTTAAAAGGCTCAGCAGTTCCTCGATCATGACGCCACACAGTCTTAACCTTCCTTCTGGAAAAATTTGAGTCCTACAGCTATTTAGGAGAAATTAAAGTGGAGGGGGAGAAAGAAGTTTGTGGAGGCTGATTGGATCCTTTGCTGTACTGAAGATACTAAACTTCTGCGGAAGCAAAAGGCTCCAGTTTGGGGCAGTGAAATCAGATGCTGTCTGAAATACCACTATTTCACATGGAGCTCTTTCTTCCCATCTATCTTCCTCTTCAAAATCTCATTGCAAGCAAGCTCCCAACAGTGGGCATGTAAGAGCAGAAAAGTAGGGGGAAAGTTTTGCACCTCAAAAAAACAAAAAACAAAACCTACACCAGAGATTAGGGATAGTGACCTCATGGTCACCTTAAACCCCTTCTGATTAAGATCTCCAATCCCCTGTGTGGCTTGACAGTTTTTACTTTTTTTGTCTTTGAGAAAAGGAAACTTTATGCATGGCTAGAACAAAAGCCACTAGGCCTAACTGTCTGAAATTGGGCAGATTCAGTCAGCTTTGTAGGGGCTGCCAGGTCCCCAAATTCCATGCACTTATGTGGAAGCACAAAAAAGCTATAGCTGTTTGCTTTGACAGATTTTCCTGAAAATAGCCAAATTTACCTGTGACTAGCACAAAAACCGCTGGTCCTAACTGCCTGAAATCTGGCAGGCTCAATCAGCTCCATGGGGGCTACCAGGTCTCCAAATGTCCTGTATTTATCTTACAATCTAAGAAAGTTATGGTCATTTCTATTTTCCAATGCAAGTCAATGGGGAAATGTAAAAAAATGGCAATTAGGACAGCTCAAAAGATCTGGGGCCGGGGGCCCATGCCCAGGTGGGCCTTTTAAAATGACGCCCCTGCTTAGGAACATAAGAAGAGCTCTTCCAGATCATATCAAAAGGCCTATTTAGTCCAGTCTTCTGTTCCTCCAGTGCCCAACCAAATGCCTATAGGAAGCAGGACTTGGGCGCTATGTGACCCACACACACACTTTTGTTCCCCAGAAATTGGCATCAAGAGGCATATTACCTCCAATAAACTTGGTCAGACAAGGCCGAAGAGAAATAATGGCATAATTTAAGACTTTTCCTAAGCCATTATCTGCATTTGTAACTCCTCTCAGCTGTTTCTGTCAAAAACCTTCTCCACCCCAGTTTTGACGGTGCCCCTGTTCAGGGGAAATGGCCAACTACATCTTTTACGACAGTATTGCAACCGAAACTCTCCGCACGACCTGAGTTCGATCCCAGCGGAAGCTGGGTCTCAGGTAGCCGGCTCAGGTCGACTCAGCCCTCCATCCTTCCGAGGTCGGTAAAATGAGTACCCAGCTTGCTGGGGGAAAGGTAGTCACGACTGGGGAAGGCAATGGCAAACCACCCCGCTAAAGTCTGCCATGAAAATGCCAGCAAAAGCGGCGTCCCTCTAGGAGTCAGCAATGACTCGGTGCTTGCACAGGAGGAACCTTTCCCTTTTTAAAACCTGGCGGTTTTAGAGAGCTTTGCCTTGGGCTTGGTTAGTGGCTTATTTTTATGTCGAACTATAATGTGTATCTCTGTTGCATTTGGATCCTTGTCTTTATTTTTGAATCGCTTTCGTTCAGTTGCACTGTGCATTGCTTTGTATATTTTGAATAGAAGAGTATTCCATAAAGTGATGCAATAATATAATGTCATCATTAGTTTATTTGCTTCCTTCCTTCCCGTAAATAATTATGATCCAAAGGGTTTATAATAGCAATGAAACAGGAATAAATAAAACATACAAAACAGCTCCAAACTAGCATTATCAACATTATTTCAGCTAATACAGTAATATAATATACCAGCCTGAATTGCTGCTAACATTGCCAGCTGCTCCCTCCTTGACCAGGGCGAAGGTGTGTACTTTTCTCTCAGTGTTTGGATAATGAACAGAAAGGCACAAGGGCCCTTGGTGAGATCCACGTGGCCACCTTCTCTCACCCCGCCTTCAGCCAAATCAAGGCCCCACTCTGGAGTCTTCTAAAGGCAGTAGCTAAGGGGGCTCTCTCAAAAGGTGAAGGCGGGTCCCCTCTGTCCCCCTGTAACTCAAGCATGATGGATACAGCCTGGCTGTTACAAGAGCCATCGTTGGGGGGCAGAGGCATTGCCATTTCTTTCTAGGATGGTCTCCCTCATAGGAAATATAGGGAGTTCCCTTTAACAGACCTTGGGTCCATCTAGCCCAGTATTGTCAACACTGACCGGCAGCAGCAGCTCTCCAAGGTTTCAGGCAGGCGTTTTCCCAGCCCTGGCCTGGAGATGCTGACGGGGATCGACCTGGGGCCGTCTGCATGCAAAGCACAGGCTCTGCCACTGAGCTACCCCCTGGGCTGGTCTGTGGCTCTTGCCCTGTTGCAGATATCTGGGTTTGTGCCACATGAAACAGGCACTGCTAGCATAATTCCAGCTGCAGGGGGAGATCCTGGCAGCTCGGCAGCCCCCCGTTTGTGTGAAGAACGGAATGTGAGGGGATGTTATCCAAAGAAGCGGCGTCTGGAGAAAAGGTTGCCTGGAGCTGCCCTGTGATGGCCACAGCAGCACCTCCTGGGGCAGGGCGCCTCATGCCGAGGGGCGAGGCTTGCTGCGTGGCAGAGCTGGGCCCATCCAGTGGCCACTTCTGCATTTGACGAGGCATGGCAGCGGCTGCTTCCGAAGGGGGGCCAGGGTGGGGGGACCAAGAACGATGGCGTCAGAACATCAAGCACTGCTGTGCCAGGTCGGGCATCCTTCCTACCTGCCAAGACAGGTCACCAGACAGAGTCCTCCGGGAAATTCGGGAGAAGAGAACGAAGAGCTCGGCCCGCCCGCCACTGCGGTGACACCCCCAAGCCAAAGGCAGCCAAAGCTGAAGCAGCGTGCTCCTAGCCACCAAGTCAGTCATTTTGCTAAGCTAAGTGCCTCTAGCTCAGCCTTGCCCAACCTGGCTGGGAACGATGGGACTTGCGGTCCAACACATCAGGAGGGCAGCCGGTTGGGAAAGGCGGTATAGAAGGGAATAAAAGCAAGAGAAGTGTGGGAGACTTCCTCGCTCTCCCATAATACTAGAACCCGGTAACACTCAATGAAGCTGAACCTCCATGTTCAGAGGCAATGTACCTCTGAATACCAGTTGCTGGGGAACATGAGTGGGAGGGTGCTATTGTCCTGTCCTGCTTGTGGGCATCCTACTGGGACACCGGGTCGGCCGCTGTGGAAACGGAATGCTGGCCCCAGGTTTTTGGAGGGCCCTTGGGTGAGACACCCCCCGGGCCCCCTCCCTCGCGCCGCCCTGGTCACCTGCTGCTCTTGCCCCTCCTCTCTCTCTCATCAGTGCTGCCACTTGCTTGCGTGGCAGGTTGAGAGCCCGGGAGCAAGGAGGCCGGGGCATCCCCTGCTCCTCCTCCCCACCCCCTCTGTTGCCTGGGCCAGGGTGAGAGGCAGGCGAACAAGCTGGTTCCCGGGGAGAAGAGGAGGAGCAACGGTCTTCTCGGTGGGCTGCCACGGGGGTGTGGGCCCTCGGGCCACAGCACAGGGCACTAGGTTGCCATTTCCAGCGAACTGGCTGCGGTGCCCATAGAGATCTCGGGCGCTTTCAGACAGACGGCTCCTCGCGCTCACAGCCCATTGCTCTTCTGCTCCAAGTGAGAAGGGGAGTCGCGACTGACTTTCGGCGCCCACAGAGGATATTGTGCATGTTCTGTGTCCATCCCTCGAGGCTTCATCCACGGCGGTGCTCTAAGTGCTGCTCTTCTGTCTTTCGTAAGGGACGAGATTCTGACATGGGCAGCTGAACTTATCCCAGTTCGGCACACGTTTGCTGTGCCCTTTGCGTGGAAGAGGCTTGGGACCTCAAACGTGCTGCAAAACAGTTAATTTGGCCCAATGGGTTTCCTAGCCCTTGCAGCTCTTCTCCAGGCGCAACTGCTTTAATCGTCCAAAAGGCAACCAGGGCGGCCCCATCCCGTCGCAGTGGCTGCAACGTGGCCTTGGCAAAATGGCGCAGCAAGGGGGACGGGGGCAGGGTTGCTTTAAAGAGGCCCAGACGCCACTCTTATGCTGGATGCCTGAAGGAACTCAACAAACCTTTGCTTGCCCTATATGTGTTTTGTGATGACTGCAGCCTCAGCACTGCTAGGCAAAACCAGGGCCACTTTATCATATTTAGGCTTATGGGGACACCTGCTGGAGCCAAGGAAAGACATCGGCTGGTGCCTGTTTATGTGTTTGCTGCATTTTTATCCCAACCTTTCTCAGAGTAGCATGCATTTTCTCCCCCTCCTCGTTTTGTCCTCACAACCGCCCATGAGGGAGATTAGGCTGAGAGTGACTGGCCCAAGTTAACTTCATAGTTGAGGGGGGATTTGAACCCAGGTCTCTGCAGGCCTAGTTTTAAAGGCAGATACATTATCCATCTCCCTTTATTCCTTCACCTTGAGGGCAAGAAGTCTCTTAGATGCATGGCTGCAGCCAGTCCACAGCTCCTGGTAGCATCTCGTTGATGCAGCTGACATGGATGACACTGGGGGCTTGCCTTTTCTCATCCGCACGTCATGTCATTGGCTCCTACATGTG
Organism: Heloderma suspectum; assembly: GCF_057233095.1. NCBI lineage: Eukaryota > Metazoa > Chordata > Lepidosauria > Squamata > Helodermatidae > Heloderma > Heloderma suspectum. The sequence goes on along the minus strand of NC_139474.1, from coordinate 22,284,985 downwards.
AGCGGGGAGACGGGGGATGCTGAGTGTGATGATATCACCTCACACACCTGCTTGATCTCGACATTCCAGGTCATCAGGGAAGAGATGTGGACTGCTGGTGGCCGCATGTTTCAAATAACATCTAATTTATCCTTCAGAGATAATTGAATGAGATTTTTTAATGTAGAGATTAAGGACGTCATTTACTTAGCATCCCTAAATATTTGTTGAAGCACCCATCTAGTACTCCTTTAAGTCCTTCTGCAGGACACTTCCCTTCGGTTTCCAGTCAGTAATAATAATCTCATATGGCTGATACTCTGTCAACATAGTTTGGCCTTTGTTACCTCCATCCGGCCCTCTCATCTTTCCTTCTGTTCTCTCCCCACCCCAGATGACCTCTGCTACGAAGGTGTATTACAGCCAGACGACACAGACCGACAGCCGGCCCCTCATTGGCTCCGCCCTGCGTAAGAGGCGGGTGATGACGAAGGATGGGCGGAGCAATGTGCGGATGGAACACATTGCTGACAAGAGGTTCCTCTATCTGAAGGACCTGTGGACAACCTTCATTGACATGCAGTGGCGCTACAAGCTCATTCTCTTCTCGGCGTCCTTTGCGGGGACGTGGTTCATCTTCGGAGTCATCTGGTATCTTGTGGCTGTGCTGCATGGGGACCTGCTGGAGTTCGACCCTCCCGCCAACCACACGCCATGTGTCGTGCAGGTCCATACGCTTACGGGGGCCTTCCTCTTCTCCCTGGAGTCCCAGACCACCATTGGCTACGGCTTCCGCTACATCAGCGAAGAGTGCCCGTTGGCTATCATCTTGCTCATTAGCCAGCTGGTCCTCACCACGATCATGGAGATCTTCATCACTGGCACCTTCTTGGCCAAGATCGCCAGGCCCAAAAAGAGGGCGGAGACCATTAAATTTAGCCAGCACGCTGTGGTGGCACAGCACGATGGCAAGACCTGCCTAATGATCAGAGTGGCCAACATGCGCAAAAGCCTGCTGATTGGCTGCCAGGTCACCGGCAAACTCCTGCAGACCTACCTCACCAAAGAAGGTGAGAATGTCCGACTCAACCAGGTCAATGTGGACTTCCAAGTGGACACATCTTCTGATAGCCCCTTCCTCATATTGCCCCTTACATTCTACCATGTGGTGAATGAAAACAGCCCCTTCCGGGACATGGCCCTGCGCACAGGAGAAGGAGACTTTGAGCTTGTGGTTATTCTCAGTGGCACCGTGGAATCCACCAGTGCCACGTGCCAAGTTCGGACCTCCTACCTCCCCGAGGAGATCCTATGGGGCTATGAGTTTACCCCTGTCATTTCTGTCTCAGCCAGTGGGAAGTATGTAGCTGATTTTAGTCTGTTTGAACAAGTGGTCAAAGTATCACCTCCTTGCTGCCTGCATGAAACTGTGCGGTTTGGGGACCCTGAGAAACTGAAGCTAGAGGAATCCTTTCTTGAGAAAGCAGAGCGGGAAGGCACCCCCTTGAGTGTCCGGATCAGCAATGTTTGATCATGCTGAGGACTTGTGAGGCCAGCATCACAAACATTATGTTAAATGTCTTTGTTAGTTTCCAGACTTCCTTCGCATCCCTCCCTTGTTGTGCTCCTTCATTTCATAAGAATCTCTCAAGATGCAGATGGAGCAACCGTTCTTCTCTCTGGGAATCTGTTACGGGAATGCAGTGTTAGCTTCCCTCCTGACACAGCAACTCTCAGTCCACACCAGAATTAAACGTCTGCTCTATGGTTTTGACCAACTGCTGGAAGTATTTTTCATTGTGCTCATTTTAAAATACACATTGCGGTGAAACCTTTGTTCAGGGTTTCTGATTCTCAAGAGGCAGCTGAATATACACCAGCAAGACTACATCTTACCAGGGTAGAGGAAATTGCGCAGTATGCTACATTTTATACAAACATCTGGAAGTTTTGTTGTTGTTGTTTGCCTTGGAAACTCTTACTATGAAGATTAGTGCTTAATCCCAGTCTAACCTGAAAAACATTGATGGATATACGATAAATGGAGGCATGGAAAACAAAACTGATGCAGCCAGAGCTGATGCAATGCCTTGCAACACCAGACCCTGTGAATTGCTAGATTTAATCCTACTAGTCCATCTGCCCAGATTAAAATTCAGTTGTGGTCACTACTGGATACCTCCAACAACGCTGGGAAATGTTTCCACAGCATGTGTACCTGACAAGATTCTGCATTCTACCAAACCACTCTGCAGCTCCTTCCTCCATGACATAGAGCCTTCTGTTTGAAATGTATATATCAGGTCCCTTTGTCTTTCATAAATAGCGCGCGTGTGTGTGTGTGTGCGCATGTGCGCACACACGCGCATGCACACACACTCATCCCAGTACTCTCAGAGGTGTTATATGAAAAAAAGACACAGTCATCATGTCTTAGGAATGACTATGGTGTGTTTTCTGACCTGGAAGTTTGGTTACTCCATTTATGAAGTCCTTCCTAAAACACAGTCCTTCCTGATCTTCCCTGTTAACTGTGGAGGTGGAAAATGGAGACAGCCACACTTCTGTTAAAAGCGTTGCAGAATTACCTGGAACCTAGACGTTACAGAGACACCTAGAACCTGGAAGCTGCCCCACATATAAAGTTGTACTCCAGCAAGAGAGTCTCATTCTCTTTCTTCACTGGCTCCACACTATCATAATCCTTGTTTTGAAACCTAAAAAGAGCCCACTGCCAGGACTACAGGGGTATGACTCCTTACCTCTCCAGCAGCCCACAGCGCACGAGTATCTGTAGTCAGCAACATGCAGGCGGAGCCTGATGGCATTTCTGTCTCCTTAGTCCCACTGGGGCGGCCAGTTCCTTAAGCTACAGGTGAGCCTCTGATCACAACAGACTTGCTGTATTTGTTATTATTACTGTAAATTATCAACATCAGAAATGCTGAACTTCGAAGCTAAGGGTATGGGAAACAAACACGATCCATCATTTGGGAAAACTGATGCCCATCTTCTTCCTAGGCTTCCCACTGTGGTATTTCCTACCTGCTGCCATTTGGAACTGAGAACAGATTTCATGTCTGACAAAAAACTCAGAAAGGGCGGTGCCAGTGTTGTCTGTGACAGAAAACAAAAATAGTCCTTGTAAACCATTGTGAAGACAGACAGAGTCCATGGACAGATACTCCGTATGGAAGGAGAAGACGAAAAAAACAATGAAGTTGCATCGTTGTAAAGCTAACGTATTTGCACTCTGGCTTTTAACGTTAATCCACCAGAACTCAACCCAAGTGTTGTTGTTTTTAAGGTGTAGGCCAAACATCTGAGTAACTGTAGAAGAAACTGACAACAAGCTTAGGAAAAGTTCATTTGACTTAGAGGCAAGGTCAATCATAAGACTCGTGAACCAGGGAACAACCCAGTCATGAAGAATGTGTCAAAATAGATCCATCTGGAGGGAACGAGACACTGATTTACTTTTCTATGTTCTCAGAATCACTTTATACACATACATATATATGCAGCTGTATGGCTATTCGGGCATAAGGAGGACGACGTACCTCTTTGTCATCCAGAACCTTCCAGCCTGAAGGAAGGGCCTGAATTTGGGGTTGGGAGGAGGCCAATTATTTCTCTCCCTGCAAGGTCTCCCATGCCAATGCGGTTTGGAGTTGGGAGGAGGCCCATAGTGGTATCGAAACCATTTTAAACAATTGCAGCTACTTATGGCTAGATAGTATTGCGGGTCAATGGGATTCAGGGGTTTGGGTGGGGTCATTGGCTCTATTTAGGAGTCATATTGTTCTGGGCTTAAGATGGTTTCTTACAGGAACGGAGTCTGAAATGGTGTTATGTACACTGAGAAAGAGGGAGAGAGGAACTTCCTCTCCATAGGAAAATATCTATGAAATATATAAAAATCTATTTATATAAATGATATATATATATTGTTATTTGTAAAGAAAAGAAAAAGAAAAGAAGAGTAAGTTACTTTGCACTTTGTCAGCAACAAATTGAAGAATGGATGCAAAATGCTATCAAAGCCAAAAAGAAAGTTAATCAGAGATGATCCAGTCTTCCTTCCGTCCTTCCTTCCTAAATTCTAACATTTCCAGTGGAAAACTCCCATTCCACGCCCAGAATCACTTCACTTTTTTCAACAGAAAAATTAAGTTTTCATATTTGAATTGTGACTAACAAATAGAAATTCTTAGGATGGTGGAAGTGAGCACACAAGTTACACATGAGTTTGATACCAATTACTAGCAACACCACATTTGCAATGTGGTGATACATTTTTTGGTCCCGTCCCTTGGTACAGCAGTGCAAACAGAGAATGACCAGGTTCACGCATAATGCTAACCAGTAACTCATGGGTTGTTGAATTCTGGGTTGTCATGATGTGCGAACCCATCTGCACTAACAAACCATGGTTTGTTCATCATGAACTCTAACCCAGAAAGAGAACCCATGGTTCGTTGTTGGGTTGTGAACTCTGGGTTTTTTAAACTGTGGGTTGTCATTATGTGTGAACTGAGGGTTGTTCATGGGTTGTTTTGCCAGGCTACAGGGATAGTGGGCAAGAGTGGTGATTTGGGATACAGGGAGCGAATGGGTGAAGGAAGGTGGAAACAATCCAGGGACTGAGAAAAGAAATCACAGTTTGTTTGAGTGACCGGGTTCACATGAACAGCGGGAAGGAAAAGCCGCCATGGCTTCTTTCCCGGCCCTGTGCATAGCATTCGCACCCCTGCGATGTGGTACAGGTTATTGTGTTCGGATGGCAGAATAACCCACGCTGCATTGTGGGTAATTAGGCAAATGCGAGCAACACGCATGGGAGCGGGGGAAGACACCACAGTGGCTTCTTTTCCTCCACTGATTGTGTGAACCCAGCCAATGTCCGCCAGACGAATCCTGTGTAGGTCACCAAACCATGGGTTAACCATGAGTTAAATAAACCATGGGTTAGCATCATGTGTGAAGGTCAGTGTGTTTTGATGTGGGCGATGCATTCAGGACGATAGGGCCCTATTGCCCATATTATGTTTGTTTGCAGGGTTGTGGGGCAGGTGTGTGTGATGTGTGTGTGGGAAGACTACACCCAGACTACTGCCCAAGAGACTGTCTGTTGTATAGAGTTGTGCTGAGTTCAAATTCCACCTTAAGGGGTAAGCTTGGCCAAATAACACTTGGCCTCGGTTCCTTGTCTTGAAAATGGAAAGGCTTCGTAGGTTACATTTTCCCCTGATTTCCATGGGGGAGAAAGATGGCGTGTATGACATTGCATATCCATCAGCTCCACGATTCCCAAATAAGTGGATGACCACAGAAGATTTTTTTTAAAAGAGAGATTTAGGGGAGTCACAGGACAGTGACTGAATTAATCACAAAGTGTCCCCCGCGGTGATGCTTGATGCACTTATTCCAGATATATCAGAGTGATAATCAAAAAATGAAACACAAAAAAGTGAGAGCGCCCAACACACCCTTTTACTTCTTTCTTTCACGGAAAATCCCCATCTGCCATTTTCAGTGAATTCCTATTATGATGAAAAGCTGTGTGTTTTAACAAAGCATTTAATACCAGAGTCTCAGCCCCTAGTAAAAGGGGATTTATAGCACTGACTAGCTGGCAACTCGAGTTAACCAAGGTGATAATTTCTCAAGCCATTTATGGTTTCCAGCCTCGCTTAGGTATTTATGGCACTGAATGGACAGGGTCTCTGATCCTATGTAACACTCCTGAAGGCTGGTCCAACAGAACAAATGTTTGATCATTGAATTCAGCTGCGTGTTAACTTGATGGTTTAAAAAAGGTTTATTTTGTGCCTGGTAATTATGTACTGTACTTCATAAATATGAAGATTTTTATCCACTGAAGAAGACTTTGTGCTAAAAGTCTGGTTTTATTGGGGGGTGAAAGGGAGCTGCGTATTTTCTTCTGTTTAGAATGAAGTACTAAATTAAAAAAAAACAGATTTTAAAACGTCTTTGAAATATTGCTTTAATCGGTGCTGATTTAAAAGGAATCCATTAATTTCAGTCCAGTGGCATGACAGATGTATGCATGCGTGTGAGTGAAGATCTTTCTAAAGGGGCAGGGGGTGGCTAATATATGGAGATACCCTCACTTTATCACGCACAGCAAAACTGGAGTGCCCCCACCCCCGACAGTGGTTGAGATGTCTTTTAGCTTTATAGTTCTATGGTTCTAAAAACGAGTATAAATATTGCTAATTATTGTTAATACAGCACCATCTAGCCCAGACCCCTGTTTGTCTGCACAGTCTTCCCCCCGCCACGCCTTAGGGATTTAGTTGTTATTATTTAAGGTATTTCCCCCCCTCCGCAAAAGGATTCACTCCTTCCAGGAGCGCAGCTGGGGCGCAGCCCAGATTTTGGCTGGGTTACCCCTGCTCTGGGCAAGGCATAAAAGAGGGGCACATACCATGTATCCTGGCCTAGTTTTCACAAACAGCAAAAGGGGGCATAAATAAACCTATGCGTGGCCTGTACCGCTTCAGACTGCAAGGGGAGGTCCACGTGACCGAACTCCACTTTAAAAATAAATGAATCCTACAAATAAAAAAAAAATCCAGTGCACCGGGTCAAGAAACCCAGGCTAGGCCTAGGATCGATCTCTTGCTAATCATATCCACATAACTGAGCAAGACGATTTACAGAGTCCCGGGATATAGGCCCATCCTCCGTGACACGCCAACTCCCTATACGTGGGATTTATTGTACGGAGGAGTCTTCCGTTATATGGCTCCCCGCCCTGCAAGGCAGTAGAGGTCCAGGGTGGTACAGCACACACACGAGTTCACCACCTCAGCTCCTGCTTGTGAGAATGAGGCCTTCTCAAGAGACGGAAAAACTTCCCACAACTCCCAGCATCCCTTCAGCCGGGGATGCTGAGAACTGTAGGACTCCTTTCTGTCTGAACACGCGTAGGATTGCAACTTAAATGTCTCCGCTTCCCTCATGATGCCCAGAACCCGTTCCCAGAGTGCTTTTAGCTAGAAATCCCGTACGAACTCTAAGATGGGCCAGCCTGCAGTTACTTGGGGGGTTCTAAACTGCTGTCTGAGGTCAAGGAATTGGATCCACCACGAAAAAGGGGGGGGGGAAGCCAGTTTATTGCCTGTTTTTCTTCCTCCTTTTAGTTTTAGTTATGGCCACTCGGGTCTCCTCAGGCATATTTTAATTTTTTAAATTATAATCATATATATAAGGGAATATAACAGTACTGTACACAATATAACATTCATACAAAAAAGCAAGCGTGTAACATTGCTGCAATATGGACTTGAGCGCACTCCGGGAGAGAGCGGAGGACAGGAAGGCCTGGCATGCTGTGGTCCATGGGGTCACGAAGAGTCGGACACGACTGAACAACAACAACAACATTCCTGCAAAGTATAATTCTAAACAGGTAGTTGGTATGTTATTAAACATGTGAAAAAGCAAAACAATTGAACACTTTGTCAAAAATTGGTACACTTCACCTCTTGATCAGAGTATAACAAGGAAAAACATTTATAACTGTCAACATCCAAGTTGTATCTAGTTGTATAAAGACAATGAAAGGGTGTGAGACATTGGAAAAACAGGTAGTCTTTTGTCTACTATCTCTTAGACGGACATATTCAGTTAACGTAGTCATCTCTGCAACTTTCCACACTTTCCACACCCATTCCTTCACCGTGAGGAAAACATTACTCCTCCTCCTCCTTCTGGCTGCCAAAATCCTAGCAGCGTTCAATAGATTCTGAACCATCTCTTTATATATGGGATCTCTCTGTTCATCCACATAACGCTTAGAAGGTCACAGGATATCAGAACATGTGTAATGGCTGATATTGCACATACAGCCTTTTCCCCAAAATAATTAATCAAAGGAGCAATCCTAAGGCCGGTAGACAGTGTCTAGAGGGCCATAGGATTTTTTGGTTTCTAGGAACTGAGCTTGGAGCCAGGGATCCGAGCTCGGTTCCCAAAAACGTCGCTCCCTGCCCCCTCCCCTGCCCCCTCGTCAGCAGTGTGGTTTGTCCCCTTCTTTGTGCTCGTAAGAGCAGCACCGAGCGGGTGGAAAGGAAGCATTCCCAGGGGCAGGGAGGGGACCACGGAAGTGTTGCTACAATGCTTCCTATGTGCTCTCTGGCCTCCCACCGCTGCTCCGAAGCCCCCAGCTAAACAGCCCAAATCGTTTGTCTAGCCACAAATGCAGGGCGGCTGGAGCGCCGTGGAGAGGATCCCCTCCATGCTCTGCCCGCCTTGCATCGGATAGTCAGCCCCTCCGAGTTCGGTGGCAGGCAACTATCCTGACAGGGTTGCACCCTGAATTGATGATAACAAACCTTTCTGCTTCGTTCACTCATAAATTAATTGCTCAAAAGTAGCTACCTCTGAATTCAACACAGCATTACGCATGTTAGAATTTATTGAGGAACATATCTGGTTATATTGGAATCCAAGAGGAGCCCGCCCTGTTCTGTGTGTAAGGTCGTGTAAGGAAACACACGTCTTGTTTCTCACCACTTGCATGGATCTTTATGTTTACTCCAGATTGAAGTTCCACCAATTAATGAAAATTTTCCATTATACATAAATGACGGAAGCAAAGAAATGAAGAAAGAGATTCTTGACACTATCCCAAACTAGCATAGTAGCTCTAATGTATGGATTGTAAGTAACTAATGCCTGTAGGTTGTTGGTTTTCTTTTCACTAGCGTTTAGGCTTGCAGCTTCAAAAACGGCAACAGTTGTGTAACGTACAAAAAGCATTTAGACGTACGCCTTTTGGGATGCATACCTGGAATACAGACCTATTCCCAATAGGAAACAAACACACACGCAATACGGTTTTAAAACTGTCAAGAAAGCAAGGCCTGTGAAGATGGAGGGAAACCTAGCAAGACAACTGTGAAATTGCAACATGGAAAAAAGAGCTCCAAAATAAGAAACACACCATGAGACTTCAAGAAAATGCGATATTACATGTGTCAGAACATTAACAGTACTTTATTAAAAATACACTGTCTTTATAATATATAAAATTAAAGATGCTTTCTCTAGTCCTGCTACAACTCACAAATAAATATAGTTCATAAATAAGGAACAGATGGCAAACCTAGTTTGGGCTGAGATTAATTCCTGTCACACTCACTCACTCACAAATGCATGCTGTTTTTAATGCTAAAAACAATTAGAATATTAGATTCTGCTGGAAGGTGCAAAAAGCAGCCATAAAAAAAAATCCTCTTGTGTACTCACTTGGTGCAAAACACATGCACCTGTTTATTTGCTAGCGTCAACGGTTTTATTTATTTTAAACGGATCTATACCCTTACGGGGACCAAAGAAGAGGGCAGGGCTCTTGCACGTCTCATGGCTGTGTGGAAGAGGGAATTTCAGCGGGTGTGGCAGCTTGCATGACAGGCTGCAGCTCCTGACATTCCCTCTTCTACCCAAGTACAAAAAAAGAAGGTGTAAGAGGGCTGCTCTCTTCTTTCTTACCAGGCCACTCCAGTGGAACAGCTGAAGCCAGGGCCCACAACCCAGGGACGGCCCAAACGGCCACCCAGAGCATGCCAGAGGAGGGCGGAAGCGGCAAACGTGCCTAGCGCCAGCACCCGGGCCCGTGAGGGCCCACGGGGACTGACAGTGCTTGCTGCAGCCTCCTTCCTTTCGTACTTTTAAAAACATTGTATAATCACGGGGCAGCCAGCTCATGTTATTGTTTTGAATTTAAAATTGTATTCCCCTCCCCCCAACACAGTGGTGCCTATTCCCAAGTAATGGTGTCTCGCATCCGTGCAACAGAAGCAAATCCTGCGGTGTCCCTGTACAGTCATGATGGTGCTGTGGTTTAAATAAATTTAAAATGCACAACTGCACATGCTCACAGCACTGGGCTTTCTCATCAGGGTTTTTTTTTAGTCTGGCTTTCTTGCTCTGACATACTAGGATTGTGGAAGCAGTTGTAAAGCATGGAGTCGAGGGGTCGGGGCGAGAAGGAAATGTTAGTTGTGGGATTCACAACGGAAGTAGTACACCATGCCTGTCTACAGGCCCAGGGTCTAAAATTACGGAGCTGCCCTGCTGGGCTCCTTCCTTGCGCAGAAGTGTTCTCAAGGTGGCTTGCGCAGCCAAGCATCAAATCAAACCCAAAGGGGGACAGCTGGGTTGTCGCTGTTTCTTTAATGAAATGAAAGGTTGGCGAAAAGTGTCCAGACGCCCTCCTAGCTTCTAGCCCAAGGCCGCTCCAGCTGTTCACATTTTTTGCCCTCTCTATGCATGAGGAGATTTGCACATGGCAGGATCGGGCCCCCCTGGGCTGGGGCCGCTAGATGGCTCTGCCCGTGGGATGCTGCCAGAGACAGAGGCATCTCCTCTCGCTCCTTCTTTCTCTCCCAGCTCCAAGGCCTCCAATTGCTTCCTAGATCAGAGGGGCTGCATCCGGTGCTTGTTCTGGCAGCCCCCCCCCCCCGCTTTCACTGGGCAATGGTGCATGGGGCTTTCACAGCAGCCCCTGTGGCTATTCATCTCCAAGGAGAGATTCACAGGTGCAGGGCGGGGGCAGGGGGGGGGAGAAAGCAACATTGGATGTGAGTTTGTCTCCTGCCACACAGTCGCCATGCTCACTCACGGGGTGTCCTGGAGCGGGGAAGCTCCTCTTGGGTGACCTCTGGCTGCATGTACTGAAGCCAAGTGGTTGAAAGGTGGGTGGGTGGATGGGCAAGCCGCAGTGGGGCGAGGATACTCATGGGCTAATCCCCCACTCCTCTCCCCCACACCCCAAAAGGCTGTGGAACGATGATGGCTCCCACTTCCAGAGGGTCTCTCTCCCCCTGGGACATGGCAGGGGTGGCCCAGGTAAGGGGCTTTTCATGTGGGGTTCAGGGAGGGGCTGGGGACAGACCTGCATGCTGGCTAGTAACTCAGAGGGGCTGCAGCTCAGTGTGACAGAGCGCATGCTTTGCATGCAGCAGGTCCCAGGTTCGATCCTCGGCTTCTCCAGGTCGGGCGAGGAAAGAATCCTGCCTGAAACCTTGGAGAGCTGCTGCCAGTCCGTGTCGACAGTACTGGGCTAGATGGGCCAAGGGTCCGGCTCAGTGTCAGACAGCTTCTTGTGTTCCTATGTTCCTTCTACCCGATGAAAGCCTTCATCAAAATCTACGGTGCAGCCCCACTGGAACGTAGCATGCCGTTCTGGGCGCATCCCGCCTCAAGAAGGATGCTGTAGACCTGGGAAAGGGGCGCCAAGGGAGGCCAGAACAATCCAGGGTTTGGAGCCACTTTCCTTGGAGGAAAGGCTAAAGCAGCCTTTCCCAACCTGGTGCCCTCCAGATGCATTGGACTACTGGCTGGGGGATGCTGGGAATTGTAGACTAACACATCTGGAGAGCACCAGGTTGGGCAAACCTGAGCTAAACTTCCTGTGAGTCCCTTTTAGTTTAGAAAAAGGCAACAAAACGGGATGTGACAGGGATTTATGAAAGGATGCATGGGATGGGGAAGGTGGATAAGGAGACGCTTTTCTTCCTCATCACCTAAGGACTTGGCTGGGAGAGCAAGGGGGTCATCCAGTGGAAATGAAGGGCAGCAGATGTGGGACGCCCAGAAGGTGGAAGTTCTTCTTTGTGCAGTGGAGAATAAGCTTCGTCAATTGGGCAGTGTAGAAATGAAATAAATAAACATATGGGATTCGTTGCCACAAGATGTGCCAATAATAGCCACTCACCAGGTTAGATGGCTTTAAAAGGGGGATGAGGCACATTTGTGGAGTCCTGATGGCCGTATGGAACCTCCATGGACAGAGGCAGTCTGCCTTGGTGTACCAGTGGCTAGGGGATGAACAGCGGGGTGTATGCGCGTCTTTCACGCCCTGCTTGTGGGCCTCCCAGAGGCATCCAGCTGGCCACTGTGGCAAGCCAGATCTTGGCCAAGATGGACCTTTGCTTTTGCCCAGCTTCTTAAATAAATTCCAGGCTGGGGGAGAAGTGCATGTGGAAGGTTGCCTCTCAGGAGGCAAAATGAGCTGTCTGGCTGGAGAGAGAGCACCTCAGCGTGCTGGGGTGGGGCCCATTTGCTGCCCCTCCTGAGCTGTCGAACGGTCTTTGCCCGGCCTCGCAAGTGCTGTCTCCTCCTCCTCAGGGACTTGGATAGGGTCGCTTCTGTGGCACAGAGTGTGTTCTTCTTTCAGGGGCCCGTGACCTTTGAGGATGTGGCTGTGTATTTCACGGAAGACCAGTGGGCTGGGTTGGATCCGAAACAGAGAGACCTGTACAAGGACGTCATGCAGGAGAATTATGAGAACATTATGTCTCTGGGTAAGCGGGCTTCTTGACCCCTCTGATGTCCACAGCTCAGCTTTGCCTCCCACCCCAGAGCTTTGGGAAGATGAGAAACTCCCGGAGTGTCCAGACTGTCTTTGGGAGAGGACCCCTTCCCTCGCAAGATGAGAAAAAGGAGGGAGACGGTTTGGTCCACATCCTATCTACCTGGGTAGCTAGTGGCTGGTTATGTTGAGTCCACTACCCCAGCTGGTCCCCAGGCCTTCTAGGGAGCGCCGGCTCCAGGCTTAGGAGGGCCCTTGGCCAAGACACGCATCCCGCAGCAAGCCCCCCTTCTCACCACCATGATCACCCGCCGCTTTTGCTCCTCCTCCTCCTCGCTACCACCGTTGCCGGGGCCAGAGCAAGAGGGAGATGAACAGGCAGGTCGCAGTGGTGGAGAGGGGGAGCAACTCCGGGGGGCTCTTGCGGTGGGCCCCTGCTGGGGGGTGGGCCTTCGGCAAGTGCCCAGCCATGCTAACCCTTGACACCGGTCCTGCTTCTATGCCTGCTGAAATCCCCTCTTCTGCACAACTGCTCAAGGTGCTGGAGGCCTGTCCTCTTTTGCACCTGGCCTCCCTAAGCAGCAGAGGAAGCGGGGGGTGGGGACAGCAGGCAGGGATGAACAGGAGAGGAACAGGCCGTTCTTTCAGGTTTATAGAATCATAGAATAATAGGATAATAGGTTTGGAAGGGGCCTACAAGGCCATCGAGTCCAACCCCCTGCTCAGTGCAGGAATTCAAGTAGGAGCATCCCTGACAGGTGGCTGTCCAGTCTCTTCTTGAATGCCTCCAGTGTGGGAGAGCCCCCCGCCTCCCCAGGTAATGGGTTCCATTGTCGTATTGCTTTCACAGTCAGGAAGCTTTTCCTGATGTTCAGCCGGAATCTGGCTTCCTGTCACTTGAGCCCATTATTCTGTGTCCTGCACTCTGGGATGATGGAGAAGAGATCCTGGCCTTCCTCTCTGGGACAATCTTTCAAGTCCTTGAAGAGCGCTAACCTGCCTCCCCTCAGTCTTCTCTTCTCCAAGCTAAACATGCCCAGTTCTTCCAGTCTCCTCATAGGGCTTTGTTTCCAGTCCCCTGATCATCTTTGTTGCCCTCCTCTGAACCCTCTCCAGCTTGTCTGCATCCTTCTTAAAATGCAGTGCCCAGAACTGGACACAGTACTCCAGATGAGGCCTCACCAGTGCTGAGTAGAGGGGAACTAGCACTTCCCGGGATTTGGAAGCTATGCTTCTATGAATGCAGCCCCAAATAGCATTTGCCTTTTTTGCAGCCACATCACATCATGCAGCTGAACAGGGCCTTGCCCACCCCCCTGTTGGATGCAGGGAATCTAGAGTGTCCCCAAGAGATGGCTGCCCCATCTGCTACTCCACTGAAGGAGACACCCCCCCCCCCCGCCACCGGGTTAATTGACTCTACAAATGCTTAGGCTTGGTCACAGACGCAGTTGCAGCATGGCATAGGACCTGGGGGGCTGAGTCAGAGGCTTCCCAGAGAAGGGTTTGGGGGCCGCATAGCCACTTGTGCCGATTACTTGCCGATGTGGATCTACCCTTGGCTCCCACCTGGGTCCCTTCCTCTTTCTGTGCACTCCTCGCCCCTTTCATTTAGTTCAGAGCCTGCAGCTGCATTTTTATAACCCAGGAGAAGAATGCAGTGCAAGGCTACTTGTCAAAGATCCGGCGCACCCCTACCGTGGTCTTTTCAACCCTAGGGAGTGGCTGGGTCTGGAGTTGGGAAAGGCGTTTTGATTCTGTTCATCTTGCTGCAGATGCCGAACACCCCCTCAACCCGTGTCTCTTTCTTCCTCCCCCACAAGCAGAATTTCCAGCTCAAAAACCTGATTTGATTGTCCTGCTGGAACGAGGGGAAGCGCCGTGGGTGCCAGGTCGCCAAGTCCTGGAGGACACGGAGGCCCCACCAGATGCCAGCTCAGGTGAACCATCCAACAAGGGTGCAATCCTATGCATGTTTAGACAGAGCGGTATAGAAATGAAATGAATAAATAAATAAACATGCGTAGGATTGTGCCCTAAACCAACTAAAAATATACATAGTTGTTGTTATCAGTATGGGGCCTCTACACAGCAAGAACTCAATATAATACCTTTCAAAGCTTTGCACATGGAAACAGGGACAAATGTATTTGCATTTCGTAACACCTTTCCGCCCACCATGACCCTGAGCTTCCAACCCCGCAGCCCCAACGACAATCTCTGTCACGTTCATTTACTCTGCAATAGCATGTCCTGCACGGGTTTTTCCGAGGCGGGGGTGTTTGGCTGTGTCCAGGCACGCATCCCTTGAGCTGTGGAGCCACTGCATCTGCCTGGCTGTCTGTTTAAGGTATTTCTGTCCAACTCCTCGGCCAAAAAGGCTCCTGGAGGATCTTGCATATATCTGGAAAACAAACCAGTCCCTGCCCACAGGCGCGCCGTCTAAAGAGGAAAAAGGAATGGGGAGGGAAGAGGGGGAAAAAAATCAAGCCTTTCAGCAGAGCAGGGGGCACGACCCTGCTTCACCCTCTCATCTCGCTCTCTGTAGAAGTGAATTCACTGCGTTGTGTTCAAACAGAGAGGGTGCTTCCAGATGGAGGGCTTCTGGCACTACCGATCACAAGGCCTTGTGCAGCAATTCCGTCTTTTTTTCCTTAATGGATTTTCTGCAGAAAGAACAAAGATGGAAGAAACTATGGGAAAACATTGGTGTGTGTGAGTGTGCATGGAAGATGACGTTATCTGGAAACCCCCTCCCCTAAAATTCTGTGAATGAGGCAAGGTGATGGCACGAGATAAGCCTCCTCTGGAAGCCCCCACAGTCTTCTTCCCAAGCTCAAGGAAAATGAACCCTGCACCGGGGGGAGGGGGGGGGGCAGAAGCTGGCTGTGCTCTGCACTGAGTGGCTAGGAGTTGTGATGTCACCAACCCCTCTCTCTCCCTGGGAACAGTTTTTCAGCTCTGTAAACATTGTGTGGCTATTGCTGTTTTAAATTTTACAAATTGGCACCACACAAATGTGAAACTGGAGAAGTGTCAGGCAAGTGCAAGGCAGACAACACCATCATTGTTTGATACGTCTGTCAAAGGCATTGCAAAGGTAGAGGAAAGTCAGTCTCAGTCCTGGGAAGGAGAAAACAAGAGCAGTGTGTCTTCTTTTTAAGGCATGCTTACATGCACCCTTGGTAACCTGATTTTTTAAAGAGGGAAACTTAAGCATATTTAATAGAAAATTTAACCTCACACTGGATCTGCTTACCCTTTTCAGAAAACAGCTGCCATTCCAAACTCGTCCTGCAGCATCTGCTATCTGGATAAGAGGTTACGGAAGGAAATTTTGTTACTCTTTGCCTGCGTTTAGATGCATGTGCACTGGAGTCAAGATATAGCCATCTCCTTCCTCCCCTCTCAGAGACACACTGATCAGAGACCCGGGAGAGAGTCTGAACCCTGGACAACTCTAGTGCACGTGTGTTCATGTCGCACAATGAATGAAATTGTGAAAAACCATCCCCCGCATCTCCCCAGAAGACAAAACGGAGACCAGTGTGCAGAGACAGGCAATTGGAAATAGGTCCCTGTAAGGACAGTCAGTTGGATATCCCACAGACCCTCTCACCACCATCCCCTCTTTTTAAACAGGCTTTGCTGACCTTGTCCGTGTCCCAAAACAAGCAGGTGAACAGCAGGGATTGGATCTTGCAGGCTATGATAAACATGGCATTTTCTCAACTGCTGCGCACTCAGGTGAGATGAGACTGGGGCAAACCCAGCACAGAACGTATTGGGGGTAGATGGGAGGCGGTGATGCAGGTATGCCTCATCTCACTGTGGTCCTTGTTGGCTTAACACCAATGACCTCATGGACACAGACTCTTTTTCATCTCTGCTGTCATTCCATTTTTGAATAAAATAAATCAAGGGGTTGTGACAAGATGATTTACAACCACCACCATAGATGGTAGGTAGGAGAGACAATGGTTAAGGCCGCCCCTCATCGTTGCAGTTCGTGGCCACCTATGGAAATGGGTTTAAAAGGGGGATTAGACAAATTCATGATGATGGAGGAGGAGGAGTCTACCCATGGTTGGATAGAGCCTCCATGCTTAGAGGGAGTCTATCTCTGGGCACCAGTTGCTGGGGAGGGGGGCAAGTTACAAGAGAATCCGTTGCCTTCATCATGTCCTGCTTGTGGGCTTCCCAGGGGCGTCTGTTTGGCCACTCTGGGGAGACAGGAGCTCTTGTGGTATAGCCACCCCTGCGTACGCTGCAGTGGATTTGTAACCATCCCCATTTTGGAATGCGGATCAAAATTCTGGCAATGTGCATCTAATCCTGCGTCCACCTTGCAAAAAAAAAATCAGTGGATAGCTCTGGAGAAAAACATCTCAGAGACGCTAGCAGTAATTGCGAAACTGGTGGTGTTTACCATGTCTCGACGGTGTTGACCATTTATGATTTGCCAAGGAAGAAACTTCTTGGAGAATGGTTAACTCAGGTCAGGAGACATGATGATATGGATAAGTTTAGGTTCTTACTTCTTGACTGTCACACATTTATTACATACACATTTCTTATATTTAGAAGGCCAGATTTGCTGTTCAGCTTTGGAAATTTAGGAAGGAATTCATGGGGTTTTCAAGTGGTTGATGGTTAAGCTGATGATCTGTACTAGGACTGTTGTCTTGTATTGTATTTCACATCACACTGTTTTTAAAGTTTGCTGCTGGAAGTATTTAAAATCTGTTTTGACTTAAACTACACTGAACTGGTTCTATTCCTGGGGGGAATTATGACAACTTGTAATAAACCAACTGATGAATTCTGAACAAATCAGAGGGGGGCATGAGTGTGTAGGAAGGGTCACACAAGTTGCTGGGGGAAAGTATGAAAGGATATTTTTTTAGTAACAGATACATTTCAGGACTGTGTTAGTGTGGAAAATTCAGCTATTGCAGATCGTTAGAAATAGCCTGCAATGGAACAGGCCTTCGAGGGAGTTCCTGAATGTCATTCTCAAATCTCCCCGTGTAACCAGGGTTTCCTGGGATGGTCTCCTGGCTGGTTAGAGAGGAAGAACCCTGGATCCTGCAGCTCCAGCACTACAAGCAAAGCCCCATCTCCTCAGAAATGGCTTGCAATAAACCTCCTTGGTTGCTACAGAGAACTGAGGAGGACCTCGAGCTCCCACCAAGACTGGGTGAGCAATCTTTCTGTTTGCTGTTTCTGTTTCCTGCACCCTGTTTTCAGCTTGAGACCCTTCAGGCACTGCAGTGCTTTAACCCCTTGGCAATGTCTCCTGCTTCCCTGATTTTCCATCTCCTAATGGAATTTTGATCAAAGAAGGCAGGTTCTCCCAGTTCCCAGTGACACGCTTTCCCTGGAACGAAAATCAATGCTTCCCAGTGAATAGTTCGCAATTTCCAGCATGGGAATGGCTCAGGCACTGTTCTCTTTCTTGGCAGATGGTAGGATGGTGAATGTGGACCATGAAGAGAATTTTCAGCAGAGAGATCTTGAGCTGGTGGACCCACATAGGGTGGGACAGGGGGAACCTGAATGGCCGGCCCCTCAGAGGCCTAAAATGGGTAAGAGCAAGAGGTGACCAGGGAAGTGATGGTGGAGAGCTGCAAGGGAGAGCGATGCACAGAGAAGCGGGATATTGCACGCTAAGGTGAGAGAGATGAGGCTCTCCCTGGGCTCTGTGATCCCGAATATTCTGGTGGATTTATGCCAAAAGGCCGGGAAGTCTGAAAGTCACCTCCTTTCAGAGGTTACATCTGTCCCTTTCAGAGACACAGTCATTCTCTCTCTCTCTCTCTCTCTCTCTCTCTCTCTCTCTCTCTCTCTCTCTCAGCAGGTGACAGGATGTTGGACAGCACAAACAGGGAGAGGAAACACCAGTGTCCAGAGTGTGGGAAAGAGTTCCACCACAAATCAAAACTTGTGGAACACCAGAGAATACACACGGGCGAGAAACCTTACTCCTGTTTCGAATGCGGGAGATGCTTCCGAGTCAGCGCGCATCTCATCACACATCGGAGAACCCACAGAGGCGGTGAGATGCTTACTGACCTCGCTTAATGCTGGCAAAGCTGAAAGTGCAGAAGAACTGAGAGTGGTGCCTAAATCACATTCACAGCGCTCCATGCACTTGTAATCCTCGCGGCAACGCTGTCGTAGTCTGGTGTTCTTATTCCCATATTACAGATGAGGAGTTGAGGGTGAGAGGCACTGATCATCTAGGGAGCTCATGATAGAGGAGAAATTTAAACCAGGGACAATCTGGTTTATTTCAGTTTGCTTTTGAACAGAAAACCAAGGCAGTGTGCAAGTTAATTTTGTTTTACAGTACCGGAGTAAAAATGCAAATAATAAACAACAGAATAAACATAGTAATCTGTTATCACATTTAATCGAAACCCATAGAAGACCTGCTGAAACATTAACCACATTTCTGAAAACTTGTAAGAATGGGCTTTGGTAGACTCCTGTTTAGAAACTGTCAGGAACACGGGAGGTCTGGCACGAACGCGGGAGGTTCGGGGACTCACCTGCGGGACGAAGCTAGAATAGCAAATGAGGCAATCAGTTAATGGTGCACAGAGGAAAACTGGTGTCCCAAGTGGAAACACTGCTTGATTTCTCAGGCATGGGGCACAATCCTCTGTCTTTGTACACCCACAGGTGAAGATCCACTAAACTGGAACGCTCTGTTGAAGAAGCACTCATGCCTTCTGTGTGGCAAAGCCTTCTCTGTCTCATCTTCCCTCATCCGGCACGTGAGAGTCCACACGGGGGAGAGACCCTACCAGTGCCTGGAGTGTGGGAACAGATTCGGTCAGAAGTCCACTCTCACTATTCACCAGAGAACGCATCTGGGTGAGGAAGGTGCTCTAACTAGGGCTGTTCTCACTTTGCACCAAAACCAAAGTGCCCAGTTTTGCAGAAAGGAAAGCCAATTTTGGCGCACCTATATAAATCATAAAGATGTATTCCAGTTAGTTCCTTCACCACGAGGTCTGCAAACTTAAGACAAAATATATGAACCCTCCTTTTGATACCTGCCATGGAATGCATGTTTGCTGAAGATAGTATGAAGGAGAAGAGACCGATGGGTTTGGGTTTTTTTAAGTGGACTTCTGTTGCGTGTGTTAAAAAGGTAACACACCTCACGGGTGGAGCACCTACTTTGCATGCAAATGCCTTGGGTTTAATCCCTGGCATCGCAGGCAGTGCTGGGAATGACCCTGGTCTGAAACCCAGAGAAGGGCGCTGCTGCTTGTCGGAGCAGCCAGTAGTGACCTAGGCGGACCAAGGGCTTGACTCCGCACACGGCGGTTTCCGATGTGCCACTTGTTGAAAGGAAAGGCACACGCCTGCAGGACTGGGTGTGTGGCCTGCGGCAGCGACTGTGCAGCTGACCGGGGCTTCCCCGCAAGTCACATGGGGAAGACGCACGCTGTTTCAGTAGGATGGGTGCAGTGGCCAGAGTCAGGCATCAGTCTCAGTTGCTTCTCTTTCGTCAGAGTCCGAGCCCTGGCTCTTCCTTTCCCACTGTAGGGATGCTTCCCTGGTCTGTATTTACTCTTGTTCCCCCTCTTCAGGAGACTTGAGGGAAAAGCACACGTGCCTTCAGTGTGGCAAGAGCTTTACGGAGAAAGCCGGGCTGGTAAGACACCAGAGACTGCACACAGGAGAGAGGCCCCATGGCTGCTTTGTCTGTGGGAAAAGGTTCAACGACAAGGGAAACCTGGTTAAACACCAGAGAATTCACCTGGGTGAGGAAACGGCAACAATTTATTTATTTATTTATTTAATTTTAAAATTTCTATACCACCCAATAGCCGGAGCTCTCTGGGCGGTTCACAGAAATTAAAACCACAAGGTACAGCATAAAACAATATACAATAGGAAACCCTAAACCCACAGTATAACAGTTCAACCGGAATAAAACCTAGCAGCAATGCAGAGATTTAAAATTCAGATTTAAAACAGCAGAGCTAAAAGACTAGAGTACTAAAATGCTGGGAAAATAAAAAGGTCTTCACCTGGCGCTGAAAACAGCACAACGGAGGTGCCAGGCGAACCCAACATCTCTCACTTTCCAAACGTTGAAACGGACTATCTCCCTCATGCCTGCCTTGCTGCGAGGCTTCCTGCCTCCATTACCACACTTCCTTCCTGCTGCCCCACGAAGCCCCTTCTGCCCAGTAGATGGCAGAGATTTTCTTTAGGTCTTTCCTGACATGGCCCTCTTTGCAACTGTCATTGTGACATCCAGAAGGAAATGGGGCGGGGAGGATTAAAAATGGGGTTAGAATTGTAACACAACTCGTCGTATGTCTCCAACTTGCTGTACAGAGCTGGATGGAGACGTATCCGGTCCAAAGAGGGTTCTGCCAGGCCAAACAGTACCTGCTCCAGTTGTGGGCCTGGGGGCAATGAGAAAGGGTTGCCCCAAGGAGGGGCTGCTCGCATCACCTCCTGCTCTGCCCCTGCCCAAGCTTCTATGGATCGACTTTGCATTATATCCTCCTGCATTTATTTTATTTCCTTTTCTTATATCCTGTTTTTCAGCCAAACCTTGCTCCCCAAATCTAATGTCCCCAATGTCTGAAATCTATCACAAAGATAGAATATAAGACATTAGGGATACATGGATAGCCGTGGCGTGTGTGTTTGCAGCTGGCAGGTCATTCTTTGGCCATTGCCTGTTTGGCACAGTTATTCCTTTTTGTAATTAATGCCCCATTGTTTATTTTTCTGATGACTGCTGAGAGGTGAGCAGCCCTCTTTTTCCTATATGATGATTGAGTTTTCCCCAAATATTGTCACCACTGTTAGGGCCTGGGGGAACTTGAAGAAACTGGTCCTGTTGGCTGCTGGGATGATGGCACTGGTGGGGCGGGGGCATCTTGGCTATTAGTCCACTACTCTTATCCCCACATTCCAGCCACTGGTGGGTGCTTTGCTACCCAATAATAAGGGCTTTCCTTCCAGCCAACGCTAACTGGGAGGGATAGATCACCCCCCCACACACCGTAAGAGGGCTCCAGCAGCTGGTGGGAGATCCAGGTTCCCTTCCTGAAAGTTCCTTTCTCGTGTCGGCAGGGCGTGATCCTAACTGCATGACTGATGAGGACGGGGCCGGCCATGGCAGCAAGTGGGAGAAGAAACATCCTTGCCCGGAGTGTGGGAAGAGGTTTTATCACAGGTCAGAGCTCAGTACGCACCAGAGAATTCACACCGGAGAGAAACCCTATGAGTGCCCTGACTGCGGGAAGAAGTTCAGTTGGAAGCAGAGTCTGATCAAGCATCAGAGAGTCCACCTGGGTGAGAATAACTCAGCAGCATGACCCCACCTGGAACGATGCCTGTCCAGTCGTGCTTCGATGGCGAGTGCTGGCCCTGAGCCTCTGGCTCCCCTGGTCTGCAGCCAGAGAGGGGTGCTGCCCCAGTTCTCTCCCCCTCAGAGCAGCAGCACAATCTGCTTTGGCTCCTGGCCAACACGGGGAAAGAGGCACTTCTTTCACTTCCAGGCCCACCCACACTCTGGTGGAATCAGAGGGTTTTGTGAGAAAAAGTTGAAGCAGCTGCCTGGGCAGGGCCTCTGTGTTGCATTCCCTCCCAAAGGCATTTTGGTTTCTTCCCATCCTTGTTCTGCCCCCTTTTGCCATCCCCTCTCTCCTCAGTGTCAGTGGTGTGAAACTTGGATCTGTCTCCTCTTTATTGCAGGAAGTGACTTGATAATAAAACACCCATGCCCGGAGTGCGGCAAAAGCTTTGTTGAGAAATCCAACCTTTTGAAACACCAGAGAATCCACACCGGGGAGAAGCCTCACGAATGCTTCCACTGTGGTAAACAGTTTGCTGCCAGGGGGGGCCTGGTTATCCATGAGAGAATCCACACGGGAGAGAAGCCCTATGGGTGCCGGGACTGTGGGAAGCAGTTCGTAGACAAAGGCAGCCTCGCCATACATCACAGAATCCACACAGGAGAGAAACCCTTTGAATGCCGGGAATGCGGGAAAAGGTTCGCTCAGCCGTCAGGGCTGGCTCAGCATCGGATAACGCACCACGGTGAGGAAACGGTCTCCGCTGGCCCGAGATGGGATGCAGCAAATCCATGCTGTTGTTGGTCTGTAGCCTGCCCTCTAAAGCGCTCGCAGCCCTCCCCGACGTTGTATCATCTGCAGATCCGAGAAGCACGTTGCCTGTTGCCCTTTCAGTGCTTGTTTTGCCCAAATGTTTCCCCTTTTCTCTGGCTCATTTTGCAAAGGGACTTCCCGTTCTTATTCCTGTCTTTAAATGGTTCTTCCCTCCCTCCTTCCCTCTCCACTGAAGGGGGCTGACTTGCGTTTATGTCTGGTTCTCATTCCAGCAGACGGCTTGCGAAAAATGCACTCCTGTCCCGAGTGTGGGAGAAGCTTCCATGTGAAATCAAAGCTCGCAAGACACCAGAGAACCCACACGGGGGAGAAGCCCTACGGATGTTTTGAATGTGACAAAAGGTTCACTGACAAAGGAGACCTTGCTAAGCACCGCAGAACCCACACGGGAGAGAAGCCCTTTGGATGCCTGGAGTGTGGGAAACGGTTTGGGCGCAGAGAACACCTCACCAACCACCAGAGAGTCCACTAGCGCAAGGAGACTAGTTTCCGGCCTGACCATGAACTGGCCATCAGGAAGGACTCTTCTGCAGGACATGCGAGTGCCGGCCGCTTCGGGACCCGCTTCCCCGTCCCTTTGACGACTGGGGGAGGCAGCTGCTCTCCCTGAACTCAGTCTGCAATTGGCTCTGCGGCTTCCATCCCTCCTGTCACATTCTGCCTCTGGGCAGGCCCTGTTTCTGCCACAGTTGACCTCTTGTAACTGTGTCATATGATGGAAGTGAACTCTATGGGCTCTTTCCCCAGAGAAAACTGGAGTGAGCTCCGTATGAGAACAGATCATGGCCCATCCTGTGCTCAGGGAAGGGGGCCTGTGTAGCCTTCTAGTGCTTTAGGGCCAGAAGGGAGCAGGCCATCCATCAGGTCCCATCACTCAGGCCATCCGCACATAACACACTCCCCATCGTTGATTCTGCTCCGTTCACAACAGGCCATTAGCAGGTCAACACTGCCTGCAGAGCAAGAGGCTTCAGCCGAGTCACACTACAGGGGAAGGAAGGAGGGATGGGGTCGTGGGGGAGACATGTTCACGAGGGCAGAGGTGGGAGGAAATGGCCAGTTCAGACTGGTCAGACACTAAGCATGAACAAAAACACACTGTGAGTTGCGTACACACACACTTTCATGCACGCAGCAGTATTTAGCTACAGGGGATCCAACTACAGAGTGGCATCCTTTCTTCCTGAGTTGGGCATGCAGCCCCCATTTTCAGTTCCCATCCCAAGAGATCCCCACGGCCTTCCTGGACAAGTAGAGGGGGTCAGCCCGCTCGTCACTGCCATTTACGATTGTCGTTCCACTGTTAGTTCAGGCTCAGCAATTCCATGGGTCTCTCTTGGCTCCTTGGCTAGGACAGAGGTCTCCATTTGGTCAGAATGGATCTGAACAATCCCCCCTTCCTCCTTTTCGGTCATTCATTGTAGCCTGGTTGGGTAATTCCTTGGCACACTGCTTTGTTCAGTTTGCCTCCGATGTTAAAATTAAAAGAAGCTGGTATACAAATATATGTGCTCTGGTTGTGCGTGTGTGTGTGTGAGAGAGAGCGAAGATCGGGGAAGTGTGTACCTCTCAGAATTCTGCCTGTTCTGCAGTTATTCAAAGCCTACGAGCCCTACCTCAACAACAGCAAAAAGGTGGCAACCCTTTTCTAGCAGCAGTGCACACTGCAAAGGCGCCCAGATGTCGAGCTCCCTACTCGAATACCCCCACAGCTCTTTCCCCTCATCACCTTCTGAGCAATGTGCATCAATGTACCTTATGGTTTATCTCTAAATGGCCTGCATAAGCCAGGAAGCGCTGGGGAAACCCCACTTTCTGAGATCTACTGATGCCGACCTCTTGCACGTGCCGTTGTCAGCAACACGCAAGAGGGATTTTTCTCTGGCAGACCCTGCATGTGGAACACCTGCCCCAAGAGGTGAGACTTTCTACATCCTTGCCTAAGTTTTGTTGTTGTCTTTGGTTATCTGCTTTGACCACTATTTACAATGGAAAGGAGGGATACAAATTTAGTAAACAGAAATAAATACCCTTTGCAGCAGGCTTTTGTGTCTACTGCTAGTTAGATTGGACAGGCCAGTGCTTGCAGCTGTGTTTGACATCAGAAAAACCATCACAAACGTACGTTTAAAATAGGGAGATGACACAGAAACTCTAGAGTGACATCATCTATTTTCTCTGTTACAACTGAGTGAACAAATCACACCAGTTTCAGAGGAAAGAGCTGTTGTGGGATCAACTAGAAATGGCATTTCCTGCTGACTTTAAAAAGGCTCTGGTCCTACAAGATGGACTTCTCCACTTGCAGTTCCTCTTTAACTCCTTTTCTTGCTGACTCAAAACCCATTCTGGCTCCCATGATGCTCCCTGCCCCACCCGGTTCCTCTTCCAACCTCTCTTCCTGCTGACCAGGAAAAAAGAAGATTCTGGTTTCCTTGGCCAGGTGTCTGAAATTTGTGCTTGAGTGAATAAACATAAAATCAGTCCAGATATAGCAGAGCAGATGGGCAGGGGCGAGGGTGTGTGTGGATCAGTGCATTGGGCAACTGAAGGGAAAGTTGGCAACATTTGGGGCTTTTAAGTTTGGGGGGGGAAGGCCAGTAAGCGCATGGGGGGGGACATGATAGTGGTGTATAAAATAAAGTATGGCGGGATAGGCAAACTTTTTGGACCCATGAGGACGTTTGGCCATTTGAGAAACTGTCCTGGGCACCACCACAAAATGGCTGCCATGGAAGGCATGGCTAATCACAAAGGACAAATAACCTGCCTCAATGACTGAGTGCAAGTTAGAGGCCTGAGCTCTAACATACTAAACAGCATCTTTGAATCTACAGCTGATAAGAAAATGTGTTAATCCTTTTGAGAGAAAAAAGAGGTGGGGAGGAGGCTGGGTGACTGGCATTGTGGAGTATGCTTTGTCTGACCACACTGGACACAGAAGACAATGACAGTTTTTAAACAGAACCTTTACTTAATATTAACAAGCATCTTACACCTAAAGCAGGCAAAAGTCAAACTAAAACCAGCACCCCAGCTCTGTATATGCATTCACCATTTAGGGGCTTTTCAGCCAGTTATTCCCCCCCCCAGTGGATTTAACGAATGGCTGTCACTCGGTCTAACACTGGGGGTGGGGCGGGGTGCCAGGAAAGGTATCCGGAGGTGCACTGGTGTCCCCAGGTACCACTTTGCTGTCCCTGGTGCCTGGTGTGAAGGAGGTGGGTAGAGGTTATGTTTTCCTCCTTCTCTCATAACAAGAGAACCCAGTGGGGCCATCCCATGGAACTGAACAGCAGTAGATTCAGGGCAGACTAAAGGGAGGGCTTCTTCACGCGTTGCGGAAGAAACGTATGGTGTTCGCTGCTACGAGGGACGTTGATGGCCACTAGGTTAGATGGCATTCACAGGGGAGTAGGGTGATTTCTGGAGGAGGATGAGGCTATCAGCGTCTACCTGTCACGGAGGCCATGGGCTGCCTCCAGGTTCAGAGGTGGCATGTTTCTGACTGCCACGCACTGGGGATCAACCCCGGGAGAGGTCTGTTGGGCTCCTGTCCTTCTTGTGGGCTTCCCAGAGGCACAGAGGCTACGCTGGAGAGCCTTTGGTCTGGCCTGGCAGGGCTGTGCTTATGTTCTTTAGGAAATGCCTGTCCTTGACAGGATCATAAACTTCCTTTAAGCAGCAGGTTTTTCGCTTGGGAGAATCCAACATTGCTCCTGGGTTCTTAGGTATTAGCTGCAACCCAGAGTACCTCCTCCCTCCCTCCTCCCAACTCCAGTTGGTTCTTCAGTGGCAGCCATTACTAGGAGACAGAGACCTAGCTACTGTCATTCATGCCCTAGGGCCTTCCGGGTTAGACTACTGTGATGTGCTGTATGTGGGGTTGTCCTTGAAGATGGTTTGGAAAACGCAGCTGGCACAGATCGCTGCCTCCAGTGAACTGGTGACCACATTGCACCAGTAGTGAAATGTTTGCCAGTAATATCTGATTGCCAGTTCATTTCAAGTTCAATGTGCTGCTTTTGGCCTTTAAAGCCCTCCTGGCCTGGGAACAGACTAGCTCAGAGAGCACCTTCTCCTGTATGAGACCTCCTCCCCAGATCTTAAGATCTGCCTATCAGACCCTGCTCCTCTGTTAGGAGCAGGGTCTTTTATGTGGTGGTCCCATAGAATTCTGGAATGCACTATAGAATCCCGAGTTCTTCCCTGATCTCTTTCTGGAGGCAGGAGAACCCTTTTTTGTAGTTGTTCCAACAAGCTATTGAGAATTAGTCTGAGATATTTCCCGTTGCTTTTCTTTGATTTTAAAATTTCACTGTCTTAATAAAATTTATTGTATCTGTGTATTTTTTCCTTCTGGCAAACAACTTGTGAACATTCTTTGCTTTAGACTCAACCTAGAAATCTTGTAGAGAAATTTGTCAATGATGCTCACTCCACCTCCCCAACTCCAACTTCCTTTTTTCCCCTTCCTCTATCTCTTTACATACTATTTAGATGATTTTAACCTGTTTTTCAATCAGGAATTTACAACATGGTGGTGGTGGGGATTCTTTTGAGCCCTCTGCTGCTTGAGGCATCCCAGGTTAGTGCCTGACAACTGGTTCCAGATCTTTTGCTTTCTCTGGCAGACGGCCTCCTTCCACATCTTCTTTTTCTCAGCAACCGCACATTTTACAAGATAGTTGCTGCTTCCTCAAATCTGCCACTGTTTACGCTTCCCAAGAACCCTCTTTTTAGGAAGCCTCATGCTCAGCCTCCGGCTTTATCCCATGATCTCTGCAATCTGGGCACTAACAAACCCAGGGATCTGTCATTCCAACTTCCGTAACAGTCTACAAAGTTGTGCTCGGGAGCCAGGATGACGGCTCCTTCACTTTCCGCAGCCGTTTTCCGTTTCTAGCTGTTGCAGCAAAAACAACAAAGAGCCTTGTGGCATCAGGAAGACTCACAGATTCATTCTAGCATAAGTTTTCATGGCCACTGGCTACTTTATCAGACACGTGAAGTGTTGACCTCAAATTGGCACTCACTAAGGGGAGGGAGAGAAGATGCAAATTGTGCCATCAGAGGGAATTCAAATACAAAAGGTACACACAAGCCCCATTCGCAAGGAACGGTGGCAAATCATGGGCTAATTAACCCATAATTTGCTGTGGTGCATGCCTGGTGCGTGCCACTGATATTCTGAATATGCAACCTCTGATGGGCCTGATCCATGACATGCGAACCCAGACACAATGGTTAATTGTGAGTTAAACAGCCCAAAGTTAACCTAACAACTAATTGTGCCAAGTTCTGTGATGCAGTAAAAATGTGGCAAAAGCTCCTCCGCTTTCTGCAGCCATTTTCCAGAAGGGTAGCTGGATGAGTCTGTTGCAGCAAAAACAACAAAGAGCCTTGTGGCACCAGAAAGATTTATTCTGTGATATGTTTTTTGTGGCCACTGGCCACTTCATCAGATGCATCCAGTGTTAACCTCAAGCAACCAGGTGCCAGGCCATCTCCAGCATTCGGTTGCTCTTTCATTCAGCGGAAACCATGGAGATCTTCCTTCCACTTTTTGGGGTGCCCAAAACTTTGCTGTGGCTGGAGGACAAAGGACTTTGGCCACTCTGAACACGCTAGCCGGTCACATGCGCTGACACCCACCCTGCATGACATCTTCTGTTGGCCTGGCCTCTGAGCTATAAGAAGGCAGGAATGGGGAAGTTTCTTGACATCCCCGCTTGCTGCCAGCATCTGCTGAATCACAGAAAGAAGAGGCAGTTGTCCCACTGAGTTGGTCAAGGGGCTGCCCAGTTTCGACACGCATCTTCCTTGGGCCCAGCTGTGCCGTGAGGACGCCAGCATGGGATCCCCTGCTCCCATCACCTTTTTCATCTCCCTTTTCCTCTTCCAAGCTGCAAGTAAGTCAAATTCAGCTCTTTGTTGCTCTCTGCCGATAATTCTGTGCCCTCTGTAGCTCAGGAAGCTTTTGCAGTTCACAGACGAGCACACTGATGTGTAGGAATCTGAGTCCCTCTTCCACCCTGCCTCTCAGGTGCTCATGACGGGCTGTAACTTGGTTTTGTTATGGGGGTGTAGAGCTCTACAGAACTGGGGACCAGGACACGTGACAGCCTGCCTCTGGCCTTGCCAGTCACTGAGGCCATCAGTGATTCTGCATGGACCTGCAGTCCGCTTGCAGCCCGCTCAGAGTAGAGCCTTTAGGGCATGGGATCCCTCTCCATGTAACTTCCTGCCTCTTGATACCATGCAGGCACCAAAGTTGCTTCGTGTTTGGCATCTGCTAAAGGAATTTGCATTTAAGCAAGCTTTTCCTCAATCACCATCCACTGCTTTATTGGTATAACCTGATTGTAAGCATGTTTATTCTTTCCTATTTTTTCTTTACTGTTTACTGCTTGGGAATCTGCTTTTAGATATAGAGCAGTTTATAAATTCTGTGAGTAAACAAATAAATAAATGGGGAGGGGTCAAGTTCCACCTCCTTGCCCCTTTGTGGAGGTAGCAGGAAGAAGGCAACTCAGATCCCGCACTCTCTACTGATGCAAGAAGTGCAGCGCCCTCCTGCACTTACTCCCTGAAATGCAAGAGCTCAGAGCTAATTCCTGCACGGAAGCTGCATGACAATCCCTGGGCAGAAATGAAAAAAAAAAAAAAACTTATTTTTACACTTGTGGTTTTTCCTGCGTAACTTGCGGGGCGGCACTTTGACATGCTCAGAGACCTCGGGCGCTTCCAGGCGAGGCTTTTGTGGTGCCATCACCCTGCCTCATTCTTGGAACTGTACAGGGGCAGGCGTCGTTATCTTCAACCCATGACCCCCCCCCCCCGTGCTTCCTTAATGCGCCTTCCATCCTTTTCCTTAACGCAGAAAATGCGTTAAGGAGCCAGAGCCGGGCTGGCTGCAAAAGGCCGTCAGGCTGCTTGTGCCGGGAGCCCCCTCCCTGGAAGCGTCCGCTCCCTGTGCGCTGCGGGGCTGGGCGCCGCATTTGCCCCCCCCCCGTCCTGCTGGAGTGCAAAGAGCGAACGGGACGAGACCCGGGATTTTGCGGGGTGCGAATTCGCCGCCGCGCTCCCCGGCTCTCTGTCCGTCGAGCAAGCGACTGGGCGCGGGGGGGGGGAGCGAGCGCAGCTGGCGGCAGGGGCAGCGAGAAGGGGGACGCCCTGGGGGGGCCTTGCGGGCACCACGCCCGAGGGCCCCCCAAACCGGGCACCGGCGCGGCACAGCGGGGCCTGGGCTCGCGGCTTCGTGGCCAGGCATCGGCGCCTTCGGCTGCGTGCTCCCGCCCGCCCCAAAACGCGCGCCGTGCCCGGAGACCTACCGGGGGGCGCGCGGGCGCTCAGGCCTCTCCAGCGCTCCCCCCGCTCGGCCCGAGGGCTTCGCCGCCGTCGGCTCCCTCCGCCACGGGGCCCCCCCGGACGCCCCCGTCGGCCCGCGCGCCGCCCCCGGAAAGCGCGTCCGCGGGCCCGCAGCCGGAGGCCCCACCGGGCGCTGCAGGAGGGAGGGGCCGTTTGAGGGCGAGGCGCGGGCCGGGCCGGGCCGGGCCGGGCGGGGCGCCCCCGCAAGCAAGGGGCCTCGCCCCCCGCGCCGGCTGCTCCATCGGCCCCGCGCGGGCTCCTTCCCGCGCGCTCGAAGCCCGCCCTTCCGCCGGGCAGCGCCTGGCAGAGGCGGCGGCGGGGCGGCGGCGGGGTGAGGGCGCGCGCGGATGCCGCGGCACATCTGGGGCGCGGCGGAAGGCCAAGGGCGGCGCGGGGATGCGGCTCAGAAAGGCCAGCTGGGGAGGGCGGGGGCGACTGGCCGAGCGCCTTGTGTTTCTGGCAGTCGCCCCCTCCCCAAATGGCCAGGCTGCGTTTTTACCTGTTTGGGCGACGGCCCTATTGGATGCCCCCCTTGCCCCTCCCAAGCTGTGGGAGCCAAGCATGCTGGCCTTTGATTCCACGAGCCCTGCCAGAGCCAGCCAGGCAGCTGCATCTCAGCAGCGGGGAGAGCGCCTTCTCCCTGTGGACCTGCTCAGTCCTTGAGGTCATCTGGCCGGGGCCACGTGCTCCTGAGGTCTGCTTCATGGTTGCTCAGACTAGGGGGGCATTTAGCATGGTAGCCCCTACTTTGTGGAATAATATTCCGCCAGAGATTAGGCGTGTACCGACACTTCTTATTTCTAGGCTCGTGCTGAAGACACTTCTATTTATGCATGCTTTCTTTCCTGGTGCAATTTTGCCTAACTTGAATTTTATTCCTGTGGAAATCTAGATGCTGTATATTAATTCTATGTATTGGTTTTATATTTTATGTTTTATTACTTGTGAATGCTGCTTTGAAATCAGTAGATGAACCCAATTTTAATATTCAAAAAAACAAGCAAACACACACTTTGCGTGCAGGAAGGCATTTCAACATGCATCATAATTCTAAAGGTCCTGGCTTGAAGTCTTTGCTTGGCACCCATGGATAGGATGTGGAATTCATCACCCCCAATCCCTCCAATTTCTGCCCCCCCTTTTCTCTGCTTCCCCAGGCGCGGTGGACCCCACCCAGAACTTTGCCCGTATGTCGGGTGGCTTCGTGGACTTTCCCATGGTGATTCCAAAAGGGGCCAATTACACCGATTTTATCCTGAGGTCTTCCACAAAGGGAGAGGCATTGGTTATCTGGGTACCGGACAAATCTTTCAAAGTAATAAGCCCAAGTTATTCTGGAAGAATTACCATTCAGCAAAACATTGATTCCTTCCGAATCCAGAACTTGACCATGGCAGACGGGGGAAACTACGAATTTGAGATCCGGACGGTGGCAAAACCCAGTGGGACAGTACTGCAGAGATACATGCTGTTTGTATTCAGTAAGTAAGATCTGAGAGCCATGAGTAACTGTCAGAACTTAGGCCCACCTTGAATTGTGTGTGTGTGTGTGTGTGTGTGTAGAGAGAAGGGGTGTGTGTCCCTGGTTTGATCCTTAATGAACGAAGTCAGGCAGAAGACGCCGGAGAAGGCCCCTCTCTCAGCTCTGAAGAACAGCTGCAAGAGAGACTACGTGGTTGTTGGAGTACAACTCCCAGTGCCCCCCAGCCAGAGTGGATCAGCGCCCTCCGCCCTGGTGCCCTTTTGGTGTGTTGGACTACAACTCCCATCATGGCTGGCTGGGGATGCTGGGAGTTGTAGTCCCACACATCAGAAGTTCACCAGGTTGGAAAAGGCTGGCATAGATGCTTCTGAGCAAATGGACCAAGAGTCTGACCTAGTCTAAAGCAGCTGCCTACGTGAAGGGCAAGAAGACAGGTCCCCGCCTTTCAGGGCGTTGTAATCTAAAATCTGGCACAGGAGAAGGGAACAGGCCAGCCCTACAATTAGGCAGCGTGAGGCACCGTCCCTCCGGCAGCTGATCCGGGTCTCCTGAAATGCCATTGATTGATTGATTGCATTTCACCTAATAGCAGAAGCTCTCTGGGCTAGTTACCTAATAAAGAAGTGTCGCTTAAAGCCTTGCTTTCTGGAGAGTGTGGATTGCAGAGGGAGAGGATGAAGGAAGGCAACGCAGCCATTGTGACTGTTCAAGCTGAGGCGGGCGGTTGCTTATCATGACGTGTGAACCCAGCAAGGGTGGGTTGTTGCCATGGCTAGCATAAAAATAAAATCTCCCTGCACCAGGTCTGCATGCCACAATGAGCCACGCCGCCCGCTGCGGCTTGAATATTCCCAATGGCCAGCCACAACCCACCATGGCTTAAATAAATCACTGTGGGCTACAGCAATCATGTCAACCAGCCCCAGCCTGCACTTAGCCTGATTTTGAGCAAGAAATCCCATGTTGACCAAGCAATCTTTTCAGTGAAGATGCAGCCTGAATTACTAGTAACGTCTAAAGTCCGTGGTTTTCCAAGAAATCCTCAGTTCCTCAGCCAAGACTTGTGGGGTGCTAGACAGGGGAAACTCGCTTTTGCAAGAACTAAAATTAACACTCTTCTGCAGATCTTATCGACTTGACTCAACCTTCAACTTAAAGCAAACTTATAATGAGTTCCAGGGTCTTTGCTCAGCAGGAATAACTGTTACACCACAGGTCTTTTGCAAGGAAGGCCAGAAACATCTGGCTTTTAGGTCAGACCAAAGTCCGGTGGTCACAGGCCTTAATATTAAATACAACCAACAGGATAATATAAATCCAGACCCACATCCCTACAGGCCTGGATCCCTCCTGCTAAAAGACAATTCACTCTTTACATTTCAGCCTGAGAGGTGTCATTTGTCAATGGAGCATTTACGCTTATGTGGCTGTTTCTCTTTTCTACCATGCAGTTAACACCTAACTCTGGCATCTCCAGTTTGGGGAAGGCCCTTAGCTCTGGGGCCCCTGCTTTTCATGCAAAAGGCCCTGGGTTCTCCAAGCAGAGCTGGAAAAGATCCCTGTCAGAAACCCTGGGGAGCTCAACTGTATTAGTCTCACCAGGGATGAGGCAGCTCCTAATATTCCAGCATATGTTCAAGAGGTCAGGCAGGAATAGGGGGCGAGAGCATCCCCCCAGTTCTGTTACTCCTCCCTTGATTGTTTTTCTGGTTGGGGTCAGGGTTTGCTTTGCTTGCATCCCACTCCTCCTGAATATTATTCCCACTAAGCAAGGGAAATGCCTAACATACATGTTTTAGAACTGGAGCAAGTATGTATACCCAGCTCGTGTGTGTGTGTGTGTGTGTGCGCGCGTGCGCGCACACACACCCTCAGGATATGTTTCTGCTGACAACATGGATGTTGATAAACCACTGCCACAAAAGCCATCTTGATGAAGTCAGGCACGCAGCTGCACCAGTCAAGTTCCCTTTTGTGCGCTGTTCCTGCATGCTCGTGGGACACGAGAAGAACCTTGCAGCAACTGTGGGCCCCACGGCATCAACAGAGGTTCTCCTGGTGTTGGCTGCTGCAGTGTGTTCTCAGCGGGTTGCACCCAATGGGTTCTATCCAATGTTAGTTGAAGTTAAGCAAGGCCGGCGTCGACGGTGGGCATGGCCAGGCACTTGCCCGGGACCCCCCCCCCCCGCAGGGGCCCACTGCCAAGTGCCCCGGACCTGCTCCTCCTCTTCCCCACTGCAACCGGCTTGTTCCCCTGCCATTCGCTCTGGCCCAGGCAGCAGTGGGGGCGAGGAGCAGGGGATGCTGCGGCCGCCTGGCTCCCTGGCTCTGTCCCTCAAGCAAGCGGAGCCACGACAGGAGGAGGAGGCGGAGGAGGGAGAGCAGCGGGTGACACGGGTTCAGAAAGTAGACTCATGGAGGGGGGGGGCTGCCGGGGGGTGTTTTGCCAGGGGGCCCCAAAACCTGGAGCCAGCATTGAACTTCGGTCCCATTTACTTCACCCAATCTTGTCTAAGTAGGACTAACGCTGGCTACAACTCAGTGCTTTTCTAATGCATTGACTTCCAAAATAAGACCAGCTAATTCGGAAGCCCATTCGGAAGCTAACGCAGAGGCGGGAGGGGCAGGGATCGTGGCTCTCCAGCGCAGGCATCGGGGAACTGTCCATGCCGATACGTTTCCTGATCCTTCCCTCTCTGAGTCTTGCCCGTCTTCTCCCCTCCCCACTGCAGACGTCAGCATCAGTGCAACACGGTTCGCCAACCATTCCTGCAGCGTTGACTTGTTCTGTGAGGCAGGCGTGGGGAGGAGGACCCGGGTGCACTACACCTGGAAGGACAAAGTGACAGGGGTCACCCTTTCCCAAGATGCCTGGCTCCACGTCGTCATGAACCCCGAGAGCGGCCAAGACGTGTACACCTGCACCGCGCAGGCCCATGGCATCCAGAGCGCTGCAGACGTCGCTCCGTATAAATGCTGCGGCGGGACGCCCTCCGGGGCTGCAGGTAAGTCTCAGCAGGGGTGCTGACCCTCGCCTTCTCCAGCCGTCCCCGGGTCCCCGGAGCTGGGGTCTTGCAGGCAGGGGCTCCTGGTCCGAGGCAGCGGAATGCTTCTGATCATGCCGCCTGGGAGGCCTCTGCACCCAGCACTTTAAAGGGGCCCCGCGCCGAGGGCGGCATGGCTGGGCACCTGCCGAGGGCCCGCCGCGCATAAGGGGGTCCAAGGACAGCAGCCCCTCCCCTCCACCGGCACAGCCCACTTGCTCCCCCACCCTTGCTCTAGTGGGGGGTGAGTGAGCCAGCCAGCAGCCATGGTGGGAAGCAGGGGCTGCCTCTGCCCGCACACTCCGTGGCTCTCTGTGTGGCCACAAAGCAGGGGGTATGGAGGGAGAGGAGAGGAGGGGGAGGGGAGGGGGAGGGGAGGAGCAGCAACAGCAGGAACTGGTGAGCATAGCGGTGTGGGAGCAGACGCAGTGCGGGCGGGGGGGTCCCTCCCAAGGGCCCCCAAATCCAGGGTCTGACACTGGCGGTGGGTTGCGGCTGGGAATGCAAACGTAGACCTTGGCCGGAGGCGGGCTTGCTCTGCAAGTGCCTCTGTGCTGCTTCCTAGTCCACCTGAGCAGCCAAACGCCCACATGAGCAGCGTAAAGACTGGGGGGGGGCAGGGCGGGCATCGAGAGCCTCTTGGGGCTGAGGGCGGGGACCTAAGCTAGTGTGCCAGCCTTGGACCCCTCTGCGGGCACGGAAGGGGACTGGGGCGGGCAGCACCGGCCCTCCTGATTGGCAGAGAGCACAACGCCTCTGCACTGGCAGGCCTGAGATGGCTGGCTTCTGCCTGCCGCTCGTTGGGCCTCAGCACAAGGCCCCGTCCCGGCAACGGGCCCCGTCCACTCCTGGGTCAAGGCAATGATTCAGCCGGCCTTGGCTCTGCCATGGCAGAGACGCCCCGTGGCAGGGCTAGGCAGCTGGGTGTCCTCCCGGGTTGCCTGCCACCGCTCCAGAGGCGATTTAAGTCTCCGGTGCATGTGAAGCTGCGCTCAGGCTGGAGGCCTCTTTGTTATTCGGCTCTTTCCGTTTGCTGTTGCCCTCATGAAAGGCAACATGAGGGCAACTTCTCCTTCGCAGAGGAGCTAAGGCCTGGCAAAGCGTTCCATCAGCCGGAGTTTAGCAAAATCCAGCGACCTCTCTTGCATGGACAAGGGGCGTCGTCGGAGGTGAACGGAGCAGTTCACAATTTGCTCGTTCACAATTTGCCTCGTGCCTCCAGATGGGCAAGTATGCAGACAGGCTGAAGGGAGAGCTCAGCCGTTTCAAGGGACAGAAATATCCTAAAGGATGTTTTAAAGTTGAGTAAGGGAGCAAAGGGCTAAAGAAAGCTGTGAAATCTCCATCCCATCGGGGTACACAAAATCCAAACAGTGGAACAAATATGATAGCTTGCCAAATTAACATTTTTTGAGATCTAAGCGAATTTGTCAGCTGGGTTTTTAGAATAGCTCCATTTCTGAAGTTTGCAGAAGCAAATGTTCTCTCTTTAGCAGCTTTTTAGTTGTCCTCTGCATTATTCATTTGCTTCATTATTCGGTATTCAGCAATTCTTTTTGAAGTTCTTTAAGTCATTATTTGGCTATCCCATGCCACATGGTGATGCTGATGAAGAAAAAGGGTAATTATTCACGCAGCGGCAGGCATGTCTGTGTAGCACTTCGCGAGGCTGCAACGGAGGCTTGCAGAAGCTCTGTGGCGGAAAATGGGAGGCAAAGGACGAAGGCGGGAGGGAAGCTGCAGTCAGAACAACAAAGGATTGAAACGGGATCTAATCGAAAGCAGCTGTGTCCGCGTGCTAAAGTGGTGGCGGCGGGGGGGGCTCTTTCAGCCCAAGGGCTGAATTCCATTTTGGAGAAGGTCTCGGGGGCCGCATTCCAGTGGTGGGCAGGGCCGAAGGCAACGGGGCGGCCCAGAAGTCGGAAAATACCAGCATAATGTAGCGTAAAGCTCTACAGCTGCACAAAAGCTGGGAAACAACGAGATGATTGGTGATTGGGGGAGAGAGAGAGGCCGCCTGGGGGAACCTCTGAGGGCCAGATTGAGACCTCGGGCAGGCCAGATTTGGCCCCGAGGCCTGAGGTTCCCCACCCCTGTTCTAAGGGAATGCAAGTGATTGCAGCCTCCAATCTAACGGCATTGTGGCATGTCACAAAGCAAATCGCAGACCTGGCCAAGGGGACAACACAGAGGTCGAGTGCCAAAATGAGCAATGAACCCCATGCACACTTACCTAAGCCCCACTGAACACAGTAGGATTTGCGTCTGAGTAAACATGCATGGGATTCAGGGCTGGTCCAAGAAATGTTGCTGCCTGAGGTGAAGGACAAGAGGCTGAGGGGGTGCAGGGCAGGCTGAGTGTCACCCCGCACAGCTCTGTCCTCCAACACCTCACCGCCATTCCTCACTCCTCCTCAACATCTGCTGCCTGAGGTGGATGCTTCACCCTGCCTTATGGTAGGGCTGGCCCTGGTAGGGAGGCGGTTTCCAAAGGTCTAGGAGTGTAGCAAACCCATTCTGCAAGCTGTAGAAGGCCATCCACTTACGCGACTGGTCAGCTCAATCCAGACACCCTCTCGGTCCATGGAAAACTCAGGAATAATGTGCATTCTTGCCACATTCAACTTTTTCAACACACACATATGCCCTTTGGGGAACACACTCTGGGGGTTGGAGGAAAGCCAAGTTGTGCCCTTGCTCAATCTTACCACAAGGATTGTTTGAATGGACAAGATCCAATCAATGCAGAAGGACGGCGGTTGTTTAAATGGAATGTGTTCGTGCCTCCGAGGGTATTTGGGATTTTGGGTGGGCTGTAGGGGAAATGTCCCCACTGCCCCCCCTGCGCTACTCAGCTCAACCACTTGATTTGGTGGAGGCAAGAGTTGAGAGGGCCTCGCAGGCTCCCTCGGGATGGCTGCCCCTCCCCTGCACCTTGCAGAGCGGTTCTCTCCGGGCCAGCCGGCCTCGTTCCTTGGATATTTCGTCGGGGCAGTGTGGGGAGTATCAGTCTGAAACGTCTCTTCGCTTTCCTTTTGCAGGACAAGTCCTGCCCGGCC
Source organism: Heloderma suspectum (assembly GCF_057233095.1). Classification (NCBI taxonomy): domain Eukaryota; kingdom Metazoa; phylum Chordata; class Lepidosauria; order Squamata; family Helodermatidae; genus Heloderma; species Heloderma suspectum. The sequence goes on along the minus strand of NC_139474.1, from coordinate 22,247,531 downwards.
TGCTGTCCTACTACCTCCTCGCCAAAGCTGTCATCCTGCCCGCCGCCATTGCCCTCTTGGGGCTGCTGTGATGCCAGCTCTTGAGAGACACGGAAATGTCACCCTGGCTCTCAAGCCCCGCCTGTGTGTTTCTGCTTCCCTTTCCCTATGCGACCTGCTAAAACCCTCGTTTCCCTACTACAAAACCAAAGAGAGAGAGAGGATGGCTGGATTGCCAGTGGTGCGGGGCCAGAAACCCCAGGCAGCGGCACTCCAGGACCAGGGGTGCATCTCAGGATCTCCTGGCTGAGCACAGCTGTTCATTGCACATCGCTTTTCTTGGAGACGCCACACGTGCCTTCAGGTTTCCTGCTCCCTTATTTTTTGGTCTCTGCCCCTGTAAAGTACTGCCTCTTATTTTGTCCCTTTGGGCAGCTGGTGGTACCCTGCTAAAATGTGCAGCGCTAGTGTTGTCCTTCTCTGGGATTGGGTACGTCCTGTGGCTCAGCGGGAGAGCCCCTGCTTCGCCTGCAAAGGGTCCCAGATTCAGTCCTAGGCATGTCCAAGTAAGGCTGGGAAGGGCCCCTGCCTGAAAGCCCTGGAGAGCCATTACTGCCAGTCAGAACAGTCTCACTAGGTAGAAGGCGAGATTCAACTCTGTTTTCTGTGGTTTGAGCAAGGGCGTTAAAAAAAATCACACTACATATGTTAATTGGCTCACCATAGCAATGATGTCTCTCTTACCACCCAACAGTGTTCTGTGAATGGCAGCTGTTGAGGTGATTAGCATTGTCTGGATGTTTTGCATCTCAGTTCCCTCTGAAAGCACGGCCCCCCTATCCAGCTCCCCTCAGCATGTGTATATAAATCTGCAAGCTTGAACAGTTCTTGCATCTGAAGAAGTGGACAGAAAGCTTCTACCAGAATAAATTCGTTAGTCTTTAAGGTGCCACAAGTTAAATGTGGGCGGGAGCGAGTAGATACATCTTGTCTGTGGGGAAAACATAGAATCTAGATTTTAGATCCATGCGTGCACATAAACACTAAAGGCGCCATGGGGCGTGCATGGGGCCATTTCACCCACTGCACTGCTGAGGTATATTTTGAATTGTCTGCAACCCCTTGCAGGATGGTTCTCTTTTTCTAACACATCTTTAATCGAAAGAATAAACAATTCCGTGGCTTTTAAATCAACGGAAGGGAAGCCTGGGGCTGAGCAGACAAATGCAGCATATCGCAGTTGAACCTTCAGCACTGTGTAATTGTGGTAGGAGGGAGAAGGACATGCCAAGTAATCCTTGGCATACATATGCACACTGAGGTGTTCCGAGCATAGCCCTATTTTCCTCTGTGGGGGCCCTCTGGGATCCTGAATGGCTTCAGTTGTGACTCCGATAGTTTTTTCTGCAACTTGGGTGAGAATATTATCTGGGGTGTTTCCTGTGTGTACAAGGAGATCTTTGGTTGATGCAACTAGCAATTCTGCAATGAATAAGGAACTCTAACCTGCCCAGCAGATGGCAGTAATAAACTGTTGGTTTTAACAGGAGATTTTCTGTTTGGTTCCTTCCTGTAGTCATGCACTGTGTAGATGAAAGGGATGGGGTGTGTGTGTGTGTAGACCAATGATTCCAATGGGATTGTCTCCCTCGTAAATATGCTTTAATGTTGGCCCTAGTCACAATCCAGTGTGTATAATGCCATATCCTGGCCATGCTTACCTTTATTCTAGGGTACAGGGAGGCTGGCTCACTGGGGATGACACACACACGCATACATGCATGCACGGGAGATAACACACTCCAAGGATGACGATGCAGAGCACACAGGTCACGCTACAGTCGCAGCAGGAGTATGGGTTGTGAAATGGTGCAGCATTGCCCCAGACACTGGTGCAATGACACCCGTGTACTGCCATCTAAAGTGACTATTATGATCCGTTATTACCCTTTTATTTATTAGAATGCCCATGTTAACTAGGCGCTGTACCAAAGTCAGGATCAGGGCCCGTGGCCTCCTCCCCAGGGCTTGCAGTCTGAGGGGCTCCAGAAGGAGGGTCCAGATGCGGGGCAGGCCAGGTCGGAGGGGCGTGCTTTTAAAGAGGCCTTTCAGTCTGCTGCGGAGGCCAGGCTGTCATCCCCTTTTGCTGGTGCTCTGGCTGGGGGAGGGAGGGAGGGAGCCCTTGGACCCTCTTTTTCATGGGTTTGGGCTTGAACATCGCTTGTGCTTGCTCACCTTTTTCAAACATCCACGTAAGATGTCCAAAGTCGCCTGCAGGCGAATCGCGTGTCTGTGCTTCCGGAATGCACCCTGGCCCTCCATTCCTCACAGCTTTGGCAACTACCACCTCAGCAGGACCCATATGACCCACAGCATGTGCCTGGCTCCACCAGGGCCTGCACATAAGGCCGTTTCCGCGAACGTGGGCCTGATGAGATCTGAGTACAGGCATCATATGTCTGCCTTGCTCATGGATCAGACCATCTCATCTGGTGTGCTGTTTCTGGCCGTGCTCTCCCCAAAGCAGGTGAGCAGGACGTGAAGGCAGCGGGTGTCTCCTGCAGCGGCCCCCCAGGAACCAGCATGTGGCAGTTCCGCACAGCCACCAGGACTGGTAGCCATTGACAGACACCTCCCCTTCCCATGGCCACATGTTGTGGCAGTGAGTCGTCATTTCTATACCGCCCAAAAGCTGAAGCTTTCTGGGTGGATCACAAAAACCAAATAGCCAAAACCAAAAAAATCATAAAATATAGCATGATAAAGCATAATATAACACCTTTAGAAGTTTAAAATAGAATAAACCTGGCGTAAAAGCCAGCAGCAGTCAATGACTGGTTACGTGAAGCGGGGCTTCTCTTTTTACTGTCCTGAATCCAGTGCCTTTCATTGCGTGGGCTCAAATTCCAGCATAATATTCTGGAATATTATGGAATAAAATTCCAGTGTGGGGGGCAGATTTCCTCAATCCTCATCATGCATAATTTTATAAACATCTACCATGTCCCGCCCGGCCCCCAGCACAGCCTTCAGCACCTCTTTATCTAGACTGCAGTCCCAAGTGCTTGAGCCCAGGGGTAGGGAACCTGGAGCCTGCCAGATGTTTTGGACTGCAAGTGCCATGTGCCCTGACCATTGCCCATGCCAGCTGGGCCTCAGGGGACTTGTAGTCCAAAGGGTGCCAGGTTGCCTGCCACAGCCTTAGCCCCTGTGTGCGGCGCCATCAAACTGCCGCCATGGCCCTGAACCCAAGGAGCATGGAAATGCTGCTGCAGCAGCACCCCACAGTGCTGAGAACTCCGAGGTGGTGTAAATCTTAGTTGCAGGACTGCAGCAAGGGCTCTGCACACCCTGCAGGGCCCATCCCGCAGCCTGAGGCCAGTTGGCCATGTGCCCTGACCACCCTGTGCACGATGCAGCCCTTGCCATGCGCCTGCTTAGGAGGTGACATCTGCCGGGGTGTGCACATGAAGGCGGGGTGGAGATCCAGAATGCCCAGGAGTTCTCTGCAGTTGCTCTGTGCTCAGACGGGGACTGGTTGGAGATTGCACAGGTCTAAGAACTAGAGGGGTCGAGGGCCTCCAGCCGGGGCCGGCCCAGCCTTGCGGCTGGCGGTGATCAGCAGCGCCATGCGGCGGGGGCAGGGCGGCAAGGCAGATGAAGGCAAGAACTGGGGTCTGAGTGGTGCAGCCAGCGCCGTCCCTCGCGGGGATGGGCGGGTGCAGACACCGTTTGGGCTCTGCTTCTTGGGCCAGCACCGCCCCTGCCTCCACTTACCGGGGAGCGTGTGTGGGGGGATCATTTGAACAGTTGTGATGCTGTGATTTTGTGTTCCTGGGATGCATGTGAGGGTGACTGTTTTGAAGGCCTTCCTCTTTCCACACAGAGGAAGGTTAAGAGACAAACAGAAGTCTTGGCCTTCCTGAGAAATGCAACAGAAGCTTGCTCTCCTCCTTCCCCCCATCCCTCCTCCTCCGCAGAAGCCCCAGGAACCGGATGGCCCGGATCTCCGAGAGGCAAAGAGCAGCACTGCCCGCAGCAGGGGAGGCCGCGCCAGGAGACACCCCCCACCGCTCTGGTGGCCGCTGTTCCTGAGCCTGCCTGCGGGAGGGGATGCTGGGTTTCACAGAAGCACAGCATTGGAAGAGGCCGTTTGGGCCATGAAGTCCAACCTCGAGCAGTTTGAGGCGGGGGGAGCATTGGCAAGGCTTTTTGAGGTATCCGTGGAGAAAGATGAGTCACCCCTGAGGAAGGAAACGCCTTTCCGAAAGGCGTCCAACTCATGAGAGCTTTTTCTAGCACCTGAGAATGTTGTTTTCTCTTCTGCCTTTTTGGCATTGGGTCCCCCCCCCCCCCTGCTCAGTGCAGGAATCCGGTTTAAAGCCTCCCTGACAGCTGCCTGCCCAGTATCTGCTCAAATTCCTCCGGCGACGGAGAGCCCCACCCCCAGGCAGTGGGTCCCCTTGTCTGGCGCTCTGACCGTGAGAAGGTTTCTCCTGACGCTTATTATTTAAACATGCACATCCTCCCAGACAGCTCACACAACATTCTTAAGACCAGTAGAAAAATCAGCTGAAGTATTACAATGGGTCGGGGTTGATCTGAATGGCCTTTGGGGGCCCTTACAGCACAGTGCTTCTGACTGCGAGGTCCCTTCCAGCTCTGCATGCTCTGATGTTAAGATTTCTGTATGTAGAGCTATCAGCCTGGGTACCTGTTAAGGCGTGTCAAAGGACAGTTGGCGGGCAGTAAGATTCTGGGGACGCGTCTCAATGGGAGCTAGGATGGCCCAAGTAGGTGCAGGTGATGGGCAGAGGTGCCTCTTCCGGCAGGGCTGTGTACTGCTTCAGCCCGAGGCCTGAACCCCGAGTTGAAGCGGGCTGCTTTGGGTCACTTTGATCCCCTTCTGAAGTGAAGCAAAGGGGACACAAAACGACTCAGAGTGGGTTGGGGGCTCTCCGAAGCTCAGTGCACCGCCACCAGGTCCGGTGGCCTGGACGCGTGCTGACTGTTAATGCAGGGAGTTGCCATTTTTAAAAGGGAAACTACCAGGAACTTCCAGGAGGTTGCCATTTTAAAAATGGCAACTCCCTGAAATAAGAGCCGGCGTGCATCCGGGCCTCAGGAGCTGGTGGTGGCAGCGGCGGCGGCGAAGGCGGCAGTGAGGAGAAGGTGGCGGCAAAGGCGGTGAAAGCAGCAGCGAATAGGGATGTACGAAATTGCCCTTACCTGTCTCCGCCGGGTTCCGCGGGGGGGGGGGGGAGGCGCTCTGTCCCTCCCCCTGGAATCCTTGCCGGGGGGGGAGGCGCTCTGCGCCTCTCCCCCAGAAACCTGGCCAGCCGGCTCCACTCCGCGGGGATTCCGTGGAGCCGCTGGCCGGCTCCGCCAGCAGCCGGACATCCGGCCGCTGGCTAGCAGGGACGCAAATGGCGGCGGCTGTAGCTGCCGCTGTTTGTGTCCCTGTAGTCAGCCGTGATAGGCTACGTAAATCTTTACATAGCCTATCACGTCTGACTTTTTAAAAAAACAACAACGCACGTACGCAAATGGTGGCAGCTATGGCCACCGCCATTTGCGTTCCTTATTTTGGCCCGTCTTAGTCTACGTAAATATTTACATAGACTAAGACGGCGAAAATAAGGGGAACACAAATAGCCTAGCGGACGCTATTTGCGTTCCCCTTATTTTTGCCGTCTTAGTCTACATAAATATTTACATAGACTAAGACGGGCCAAAATAAGGAACGCAAATGGCAGCGGCCGTAGCCGCCATTTGCATACGCGCGTTTTTGTTTTTTTTTTAAGTCAGACATGATAGGCTATGTAAAGATTTACGTAGCCTATCACGTTGTTCGTTTGTTTTTTTAACCTAGCCATGATAGACTACGTAAATCTTTACATAGCCTATCACGTCTTTTTTTTTTTTTTTTAACACTGGAAATGGCAGTGGCGGCCGCCGGTCGGAAGACCGGCCGCCGCCGCCACTGGCAGAGCCGCCACCGCCTGGACGATCCACCCCAGGTAAGTCTCGTCCCGGGGGGGAGGTAGGCTGTTCCGACACGGAGTTCGGGGGGCCGAATGCACTGGCATTCGGCCTCACCAAGGTCCGTGGCAGAATTCTGTGCCATCCCTAGCGGCGAAGGTGGCGGTGAGAAGATGGCGTTGGAGGAGGAGGCGCTGCAACAAATGAGAAGGCCATGATGGAAGTGGCGGCGGCAAGGAAAGGAGCTGGGGGGGTGCATCCCAATCCCGCTTCGGGGTCAAGTCGGGTCGGGGCCCCACTGAATAAGCCCGAGCCGAATCGGGCCTGACTCTGATGCCACGAAGCAGCTTCTGAGTTGGATTGGGGAGTCCCTGCACAGCCCTATCCTCTGGCTTCCCCCTTCCAGACCAGGGCAGGGAACAAGAGAGGGCTGTGAGTGTAGCAGGGGGTGGGCAGCGTGACTCGTCTTGAGTTGTAGCGGCAGGGCCAGGCCCTGGTGATCCAGGGCACGGAAGAACTTTCACTACCCTCTTCTCGAGAAAGTCATGAATTCTTACACAAGAGCGGCTTAGTCAAGCTCCTCTGCGCCAACTCAGCTCTGGGACTTTTCCGGCTGGCTGCCGACCCTCCAGGATGGAGATGTTGCAATGGAGACATATCGACACCCCTCCGGCATGTGGCTGCTGGAGACGACAGGCGGCTGGAGCTTTGCAAGAGGCTTCGGACGGCTTCGGGCTGCGTGGGAACTGTGGGGGAGGGGTGGGGTCTAGTGGAAGATTGGGCTTCTCTCTGTCTGACAGAGATGGGAATCCTGGGCTGCGTGCGAGGACAGCCCCATAGGTATAGGAGCTGAGGCCAAGACGAATTCGACAGCTGCTTCCGGACAGGCCTCTGGCATTTTCTCTTGCCTGTAAGCCTGGATGAGCTAAAAGGAAGCGTTAAGACTCAGTGTGATTTTGCAAAGACTAGCCTAGTAAGGAGGGTCTTTGGGGGCAACACGTGCTCCCATGGCTCCTGAGGAAAGCCCCGCTGGATCTGCTCAAAGGCCTGTCTAGTCCAGCTTTCCCCCCACCTGGTGCCCTCCAGAGGTTTGGACTACATCTCCCAGCATCCCCCAGTAAGCTATCCCCATGTACAAAGCTATGGACCACATGAAGTGATGTTCATCGGCATCCAGGGTGCTGAACAGCATTTGGCTTGGTCCTTCATCTGGAGCTCGCCCAAGAACATAGGATCCTAGAGCTAGAGGGAGTCTTGGAGGACATCTAGTCCATCCCAGTGCACGATGTGGGAAATCCATAGCTAGAGCATCCTTGACAGATGGCTGTTCAGCCTGCTTGAAGACTTCACCTCCCCTCTAGGTAGCACATCCCATAGTAAAATGCCTCTTTGTTGTTCAGTCGTTCAGTCGTGTCCGACTCTTCATGACCCCACGGACCATAGCACGCCAGGCCTTCCTGTCCTGCGCTCTCTCCTGGAGTGTGCTCAAGTTCATATTCATTGCATCGGTGATGCTATCTAGCCATCTCATCCTCTGCCGTCCCCTTCTCCTTTTGCCTTCAGTCTTTCCCAGCATCAGTCTTTTCCAGAGAGTTTTCTCTTCGCATTAGGTGGCCAAAATATTGGAGCTTCAGCTTCAGCATCTGTCCTTCCAATGAGCACTCAGGGTTGATTTCCTTTAGGATGGACTGATCTGACCTCCTTGCAGTCCAGGGGACTCGTAAGAGTCTTCTCCAGCACCACAGTTCGAAAGCATCGATTCTTCGGCGCTCAGCCTTCCTTATAGTCCAGCTCTCACAGCCATATGTTGCTACTGGGAAAACCAGAGCTTTGATTAGACGGACCTTTGTCGGCAAGGGGATGTCTCTGCTTCTTACTATGCTGTCTAGGTTTGCCATAGCTTTCCTCCCCAGGAGCAAGCGTCTTTTAATTTCATGGCTACAGTCACCGTCTGCGGTGATCTTGGAGCCCAAGAAAATGAAATCTGTCACTGCTTCCATTTCTTTCCCTTCCATATGCCAGGAAGTGATGGGGCCAGATGCCATGATAGTCGTTTATTTAATGTTGAGTTTCAAACCAGCTTTTGCACTCTCCTCTTTCACCCTCAACAAGAGGCTCTTGAGATCCTCTTCGCTTTCTGCCATTAGGGTGGTATTGTCTGCGTATCGGAGGTTGTTGATAATTCTGCCGGCAATCTTAATTCCGACCTGTGATTCATCCAACCCGGCGTTTCTCATGATGTACTCTGCATATAAGTTAAATAAGCAGGGCGACAATATGCAGCCTTGTCGTAGGGTATTTCTCCTTAATGTTCAACCAAAATCCACCCTCCTGTAGCTTAAGCCTGTTACATCTACTCTTGACCTCTGGAGCAGGAGAGAACTCAGGGCCACCTTCTGTGAGACAGCCCCTGCCCCCTTCTCCAGGCTAAGAGTATCCAGTCCCTACAACCTGTCCTCATAGGACTTGTCTTCCATACCCCGGATGATTTCCGTTGCCCTTCTCTGGACCTGTTCCAGTCTGTCTGGATTCTTCTTAAAATGTGCCACACGAAACTGGACACAGGACCCCCGATGAGGCTGGCCTATTTTATTGCATTTTAAAATCCTGCCTTTCTTCCAAGGAGCTCAAGGCAGGGTGCTCGGTTCTCTATGGGCTCCATCCCACGCTATCCTCACAATGACCCAGTGAGGTAGGTTAGGCTGGGATGGCGGGGGGGGGGGGGAGCTCATGCTGTAATCACCAGGCTGAATAGAAAACTCCTACAAGTGGAAAGCCACTCACACTCTTTCTTGCACAATCCAGCCTACCTCACAAGGTTGTTGGGAGGATAAAGAAACGGGATCACACCCAGGCACACCTTCCTGGAGGGAGGGAAGGAGAAAGCAAAGATAAAAACTGCATCTAGAAGCAACAGCACTCCAGACTCATGCAGAAGGAAGTGGGACTGCCGCTTCTTGTCGCTGGGTGCTTCCAGACGAGGCTTTTATTGTGACTTCGCCCTGCCGCATTCACGGGACTTTACCAGGGATGCAGACATCATCGCCTTCTTCTCACAGCCCCCCCCCCCGTGTTTTCCCACCGCTTTTCCGTCTTCCCTCTTCGCGCGGAAAATCTGTTAAAGGAGAGAAGAGGGAAGAGCCGCGCGGGCCCGCGGGCGGTCGGCGCGAGGAGCGCTCCCCGCGTCCAGCAGCCCCCTGGGGAACCTGTGCGGCCCCCTCGAGGCCCGCACCCCGCCGGCTGCGGAAAGCGCTGGGCCCCTCTCCTCCCCAGGACGCGCCGGAGCGCTGGGGAGCCGCCAGGCCAGCCCCGTGCCTCGGGCAGGCGCGCCGCGCGCCATCGCGGGCCGTGGGTCTGCGGCGGAGCTGGCCCCCTCGGCCTGGCTGCCCTCCGCGCGGCCGGCTCTTCTGCGGGCCGGAGCAGGCCCGGCTGGTTCTGCAGGGGCGCTCTGGCCTCCCCGCCCGGGGAATCCATGTGCTTATCCTGCGCCCCCCGCGACCCGCGGAGCTGATGGCTACTTCTGCCGGCTGGGCTGAATTCCGGGGCGGGGGGGGGGGCGGTTTTGTGGATGGAACTGGAAAGTGAGGTGCCCGAAGTGGGGAAGGGGCGTTGTTTTTATTACTGGGCCGGCTGGGGGGGCGGTGTGGGGGCCCAAAAATATTCCAGGCCCGGAATTTGACGCCTGGGAACACGTGGCTGTGCCTGGAGGACGCGTGGGGGCGGCGGACGCGTGCAAGGCCCGTCGGGTATTCCGAGGGTGGGATATGTCCGTAATTTCAGGGCTGGACTCGAGGGTCTCGTGGGCCCCTTCCAACCCCACCATTCTATGCCCCCCCCCCGCAGCACCCGGGTGGGGCGGGGACGCGCGAGTCGCTGCCGTCACCCCTGTCCTCGCGCGCCGCAGTGGGCCCGGCTGGCCCGTTCGGGCAGGGCGGGCGCCGCGATCCGATGGCCGCGATGGGCGGGCGCAGCCGCTCCCCACCCGGGCGCCCTCCGGACGCTGTGGACTACAACTCCCACCGCGCCTGACCATTGGCCGCGCTGGCCGGGGCTGATGAGAGCTGAAGTCCAAAACGTCTGGAGGGGATCAGGTTGGGGAGGCTGGGCTGGGGAAATGGAGGCCTGGAGGGTGGAAGAGAAGGAGCTGGCTCTGGGCACGAGCCACGTCCGTTCCAGGGGCCTCCAGTAAATCCCCAAACAGGACATGGGCGCCCCCCCCGCCCTTTCTCCACCTGGCCGGCGGAGGCATTTCGCCAGCCCCCCCCCCCCCCCAGCAGGGCTGCCATTCATGTACCTTTGCAAACAGCCATTGACTGACTGGCCCCCATGGATGGGGGTGGGGATGGAAGATGGGGGGTGGGGCAGGGTTGCCCTTAATGGCCTTGGCAAAGTTGGCAGGAATCTCCTTTGTTAGGGCATTATAGGCAAATGGCCCACAAGGACCAGGACGTAGATGGAGATCACCTGAGGCTGAGGGGTGTACGGAAGGAGCCTCCTCGAAGCTTGTCGTACAATCGGGCGTACCCTGGCACAGTGCATTGCGCCGGCTAATCCTCCCGCCACCTGATCGAACCGCAGCTCGGCGGGGCGGTGGCTACGCTTTGGCGGAGTGGAGTTTGTTCTGGACACGGCACGACGACGACCTGAGGCCGAGGGTGATGCTGCCTCTGTGTCTGTGAAGGAAACAAAGAACAAGCCCCACTTCTAGGCAGAGACTGGGAGAGAGCCAGGGAGCTGAGCTGGGGTCTTGGGTGCAGCCTGTGTTCTGAGGTGGCCAGGTACCCTACTTCAAAGAGGGCCACCCTCTACATGAAGGGTGCTCTGGTCTGAGTCCAGTTTAAAGATCCAAAAGCCCCAAGAAGGGCGCGCGGAGCCGGGGCCTCAAAGTTACCCATCCACAGGTGGCAGCACACAGCTCACCCCCTCACAGTTTCCCCCGCTAAGGCAGGGTGCATTTCTATTTAAATGAGGTAATTATTTCCGAATGGGCATCTATACATACAAAGCTGCACATGGAAATGTTCTGCAGGTCCATGTTCTTCATTTGCCTTCTTTTTCTAGTGTTGCACTTCCTCTTTTTGGATAGCCTTCGTCCACCTGGTGTCCTTAAGACATGTTGGACTACAGCTCCCTTCGTGTCTCGTCCAGTGCATCTGGAGGACACCACCAGGTTGGGGAGGCTGCCTGAGGAGATCTGATGTGGGACCTGTGGGGCTGGGCTGTCTGTGGGAGCATCTGAGCCATGTGCCTCCAGCTAGGCAAAACCTGGGTACCCATAAATAAACGCAAACCTTCCAGAGCGCCAAAGCGTCTCCAGTGCCCTCCACCCAAAGGGCATCAAACCCCGGCCCGGAGCCTCTAACCACTTGGAAACGCAGGCTGCGCATGACAGTAAGAGCCCTGCTGGATCAGGCCCAAGGGCCAACTGGCTGAGCATTCTGTTCCCCACAGGGGCCAACCAGATGCCTGCAAACAGGGCCTGATTTGGAGCCCCCGCTGCAAAAGTCTCCAAGCCAAGCCCTGTTTGGGTTGGGGAGCAGCAGCAGAAAGATCAGCCCCCCTTCTCCTCCTCCTCCTCCACAAGAGAATCTGCCTTGCTCAGTGTCCCTTCTCCCCCAACCCCACAGTAACTGGCATTTCAAGGTGAAGTGCCTCTGGGCATGGAGGCTCCATTTAGCCTTTGTGACTCATGGCTGTGGAGTTCCTGGAGCAGCAAGACTCCTGGTCAGGCCTTGCTCAGTTTAGGCTCCTTTTGGGGGTGCTCCAAGGAGCATTTTGCCCATGGAAATATGAAGCCAGAGTTGGCAGCTTTCTGTGGAGTCATCCTCGACAGGAATTGCATGGCTCAACTGGCGTTTTGGTGTTTGCGGGTGGTGCTGGAGCCTCTCCCCCCGGGCCAGGCCTGAGGGCCATCCCACGTGCCAAGCGGTGGCCTCCCCTTTGTGCCCAGATCACCCTCTCCCACCGTTCCTGATGTGGAGACCAGAGGCACCCGTGGAGCGGAGGAATTCTGCTCTCCCATAGCCTGGCGTGCCAAGAGGCGTTCATATTTCATGGCTGCAATTTTTCCTGTGATTGCACTCTAGGCCCCCTTCCACAATCCATCAGATTCCCCAGCCAGCATCCTCTTCTAATATCTTCCTTCTGGGCATTTTGCTGAATGAGATGCTGCTGCCCAGGTGACAGCCAAGAGTTCTTGGGTTTCCATCTCCCTTGATGCCTTTTTTCTTGAAAATGAAAATAAAACCCGTGTAAGCCAAATGTTCTTTTTAAAACACACGCGCGCGCGCGCACACCCAACACTGGTCAGCAGTTTCCTGCCTATCAGATTGTCTGGATCAGTGCCGGCCCCAGGTTTTGGGGGCCCTTGGGCGAGACTCCTCCCATGGGCCCCTCCCTCTGCTTGACAGGCAGAGGGCCAGGAGCAAGCAGGCGGTGGCATCTCCTGCTCCCCCTTCTCACCACCTCTGTTGCCTGGGCCAGGGTGCGGGGGCTCTTGTCAGTGGGCCCCTGCTGGGGCGTGGGCCCTTGGCAGGCGCCCGGCTATGCTGACCCTTGATGCTGGCCCTGGACCAGCTCAGATCAAGCGCACGCACACAGCGGAAGAAGTCGAATTCCTTTGCTGAAGGTGCTGCGGACATGTCTGGAGACATGTTTTGTCTACAACAGCAGCACACGAGGCTTCCAGAATGGAGAGTCAGACATATTTTGATCTGAGCGTCAACTTCCTTCTCTGCATCTTATCACGAATGCTGAGGGCAACCTGTGGTAACCTTCCACATCCAGCCATTCTGGAACCCTTTTCCAGAGCTTGATCCTGAGCACCTTCTGGAGAGAATGCAAGAAGGCTTTCCTTCCGGGGAAGCCTTCGCGGAGTTAGTCTGCATGGGTGCCCAGCCGTGAGAAGAACAGCTTGCGCGATCCAGCAGCCGTTTGTAGGAGTTCAGACGGGTAGGGAGACCAACCTTTGACTAGGGAAAGCAGCAGAGCACAAAGGGGGAGGGGGAAGAGGCTTAGCAAAATCAGATGCTTCTCCCTTGCTTAATCCCCGATTCTTTGCCTGCTGCTTTTCCAGCTGTGTGAAACATTGATCAATTTGGTCGCAGTGAGACGATGAGATAATAAACCCGTTTGAGCTTCAGAAGAGTGGAGAAGGCCCATGGGGGCAGGCAGGGCGAGGGCGGATGAGCACAGAATAATCTACAGTGCGACATCTCTCTTCCCCCACCAATCCAGTCCTTGGAATGCAAGAGGATGACATGTGTGGCTGCAGGACCAGTAACAGCCTTGCACGTGGCTTCCTTATGTGGGGACCCTGGTAGGAGTGGTGGCAAGGGAAGCAAGGTTGCATGCCATCCAGCCCTCGGGCACAGGAAAGCAACCATGGATACATTCATGGTACGGTTTATTATGTGAATGCAGGAGCCCCCATCATGCAATGTTGAGATACTACAGTGAGTTTTATTTCCATAACTCTATCAATGTTCAGAATCAACCAAGGGTCTTATGGTATCTTAAAGACTAACACATTTATGATGGCAGAAGCTTTTGTAGTATAATCTTCAGTATAATCTTCAGAAGTATAATCTTCATCTGGCAGGTTGTGTGTGTGTGTGTGTGTGTGTGTGAGCCTTCCTCAACCCAGTGCCCTCCAGATTTGTTGGACTGCGATTCCCATCATTTCCTGTTTAGTTACCGGCAGTGAAAGCTTTAAGCCCACCACCAGAATGAGCCCCTTCCCCCCGTGAGCTTTTCCCAGGTGGATTCTGGCCCTCCAGCTAAAATAGACACATAGGAACATCAGAAGCTGCCTTATATGGAGTCATACCCTTGGTTCATCTAGCAAAGTATTGTCGACACTGGCTGGCAGCAGCTCTCTGGGTTTGGGGCAGGAGTTTTTCCAGCCCGGAGCTGCTGGGTATCAGACCTTCTGCGTGCAAAACAGGGGCTCCACCACTGAGCTACAGAAAAGGTTTACACTCCCCCTTGCTTTCAGACGTTGAGACAGAGGAAAAGGTCACCCTGAGAAGTTCTTAGCAAGCTCTTCAGCTTCTTGTGTGCTGCCACATTTTCAAACACCCTTGCTGGGACCATGGCTATCCGTGTGCGTGTGCGCCTGTGTCTCCTGCAGTGCGAGGCCTGATCTTCCAAGCCCAGAGCAATCGGCAGGATGCAAACGTGGGCAGGGGCACTGCAGAGCCTCCAAGTTGCTCAGGGCCTGGTGCAAGGTGGTCTTAATTATGTTAATGTGTGGTTCATCCTGAGGTTTTGTGAAACAAAGCGACGTTTTCCAGCAGCACACAATGTTGGGGTTGGCCCGGGGAGGGCTGCTCCATGCACCACGATCAGAAAAAGGATCAGGGCGGATTCTTTTGTGGCATTGTTCTGAGACGCAGACAATGGGAGGATGGGAGCTCTCGCTATTACACAGTCCACTGTCACTTCTCATATTTATGGCTCCGAATCAGGAGGGAGGCCATAACTCAGCAGATCATAAAACATCCCTTAGTTTATAATAAGTGAATTATTTACTGGCGACCCTGGCTAAATGCTGAGTGGTATAAATTATTAAGCGACAGATCTGTCAAGAAGTTCCCATAAATAAGTAATCCGGTGCCGTCTTAATGTTCCCACTAAATTACTCACTCAGGCTCCCGTCTAAATGCTCTCTTGGGAATATTACTCACGCCAGCCGGTTTATGAATTAAGAGAGAAGGAAACGGGCCAAACTTTCAATGACTGCCCCTGTGGTGCACCAGGGGTCTTTCCTCCACTTCTCACCCTCGTGCCCCCAGGGGCCCCCGGGAAAATGAATTGGTAGAGGGGTGTGTCAGTCCAGATATATGGCCAGAACAAAGGTTGCGATCCCTTACATATTTACCTGTGAGTAAGCTGCATTGGACTCAGTGGGCCTTACTTCTGAATAGACTGCATAGATTGCACTGTAAAACTGTAATGATTTGGGGGTCTACAAATTACCATTTTCTAAGAATGGATTGACTGGTGTCCAAAATAAGGGGACATTTCTAAATTATAAACTGTGGCCAGAAAAACAATGCTAAAGCACAAACCATAAATCAGTCATTTGTCATCATACTGGCTTACACAGCAGCAGGACTTTGTGATTAAAAACGAGGCTTAGCTATTAGTTATTATTTGTTGTTAACATTTATAGACCACCTTTGCTTAGAAGCCATCAGGGTGGTGCAACAGTCACTTCTGTTTTGAGATGCACTCTGAGGCTGCCCAGCTTGCAGTCTCTTGTTCTGCCGCTCCCCAAAGCAGGGGCAGGCAACCTAGCGCCCTCCAAATGCCTCAGACTACAACTCCCATTAGCCCCAGCCATCATGGCCAATGGGTGGGGAATATGGGAGTTGTAGTCCAAAATGTCTGGAGGGCACCAGGGCACCTACTCAACACGCAAATATGGGGTCAAATAAGCCAGTTAAGATCCACCCAGATCAGGACCCACAAGACTGCTTAATCCAGAGACTAGAGGGACATGCCCAAGAAGAGATGAAGCGTCCTGGGGATAGGGGGTGGGGCCTGGGGAGAGCGGTGGGGCCTGGGAGAGAAGCTGGTAGGCTGGATATGCGGGCCGTATCCGGCCAATGGGCAGGAGGTTTGCCATCCCTGACATTGGCCGAAACACAGGTGGGTGGAGGTACAGGTTGTTATTATTATTATTTTATTATTTACAATATTTATATACCGCTCCACATCATAGAATCATAGAACAGTGGGGTTGGAAGGAACCTAAAAGTCCATTGGAGCCATGAACAGCAAGGATGAAAGAATAAAACACCACGTTAAACAGTCAAAACATTTTTAAAAAGACAAGTTCCAATAAGGCTGAATTTAATAAACCGTGGCTGGCCCCTCAAGGAAGGCCTCTTGAAATTACAGTGTGTTCAGGCAGTGCTGGAAGGAACACAATGTTGGCGCCTGCCTGACCTCCAGAGGCAGGGAGTTCCACAGGAAGGGGGCCACCACGCTGACGGCTCTTCTGGTGGACTCCAGCCAGGCCATAGGTCCATGTGGAACCACCAGGAGCAGGCCCTCCCATGCCCTCAGTGACTAGGCAGGTTGGTAAGGAAGGAGGCGCCCTCTCAGGTGTCCTGGTCCCAAGTGGGTTAGGGCTTTGTACATTAGTACTAATACCTGAAACTTGGCCCGATAGCGAATAGCCGAGGTTACGAGAGCCTAGGGCAAGGGTAGGCAACGTAGGGCCCACAGCCACCTGTCTTGGCAGCCACCAAGGCTCCAGCCCCTGGCTTAGAGAAATCCATTTCTCTGCTGGAAGCTGCCCCTGGGGACTATCACAGCAATGCGTAGGAGGTGGCAACTCTCCTGATGACCCCAGAGATCACCCAGAAAGGTTGGATGGTCTGTGACGGCACCCCCAGACAAGCCCTGGCAGCAGGCAGGCCTGGGGAGGCCCCGCTGGCTACCTCAGATGGGAGATCCAATTATGGGGGCGGGGGCGGTGAGATGTTGGAGGAGAGCGGCCTGTGTGCTGCCTTCGCCCCCTAGGCCGGTCTGCTGCCTCGGGTGGGTGGGAGATGCCGTCCTGTGGCCAGGGCTGAAGAATGGTTCAGCTGCCGATCCGCATGTGACATGGGAGGTGGGAGCCACCTTGCCCTTTGCCTCAGGCAGGAAAACTGCCCATTCGTGCCTTTCTTTCTAAAGAAGGGCCATAAGAGGACCGTGCCACCTCATCTCCTGTGTCGGGAGTCAGAGGCCGTTGTGGGCTTTCAGGTGGCTCTGTGGCATGAGCGGCTAATGATCTCATGGGCCCCCGTTTCGAGGGCCTGCGTGTTGCCTGAGTGGTGAAGCACACAGCTAGCGTTCCTCCCCCCGTCCCCCGCAATGGCCATTCCATGCTTTCCAGCTGCTCCTGTGTGCCAGAGGCATTGGAACAATAACTGTTTGCCAGCCCTGATAAGGAAAGGATCCTCTGAGGTTTGCATTTTGAGCTCACTGAAATCAGAGCACTCTCTTGCTGACTGGAATAACGCAGAGCTTGCTTCTGGGGCCCTCATCGCCTGCCATGCTCTGGGGGGGCTCTGGCCCCACAGTCCAGCCCCGGCTGCTGCACTGGTGCTGGCCTGGGGGTGTTTCAAGGTGTAGCCACAATGGAAAATGGAAGGATGGACTGCAGGCTCAGGGGAGAGTAGCCTCAGCTCTGAGAGCAAGAGTGAGATGGTAGGGGGATGAAAGGCCATTAGAAGAGACCTGCCGGATCAGAACAAGGTGAGTCCATCTGATCCACCATCCTGTATCCCAGAGCAGCCAGGCCAGCGTCAGCGGTAGGCATGGTGGGGCACCGGCCGAGGGCCCACGCCCCAGCAGGGGCCAACTGACAAGCGTGTTTCTCTCGTCATTGCCCCCTGCTTGTTCACCTGCCTCTGGCTCTGGCCTAAGAGGAGGGGCAGGAGATGCCACAGCCTGCTTGCTCCCTCCCTCCCTCTCTGCTCGTCAAGCAAGCAAGCGGTAGCCATGGTGAGGAAGGGGAGCAGCAGGAGCTGGTGACAATGGTGGCGAGAAGGCTGACTCGCCCAGGGAGCCCACCAAGGTGCCTTGCCCAAGGGCCGTCACAAACCAGGAGCTGACACTGGCCTAACAGATGCCGCCGGGAAGCCCACAAGCAGGACCTGAGGTCAAGAGCCCCCTCCCATTGTTTCCCCTCCCCCAGCAACTAGTGCCCAGAAGCAGACTGCCTCTGAGCATGGAGGTTCCATTCCGAATGGTCATAGCTATCCAGCGTAACTTCCCTTTGCAGAAGCATTGCTGGCTCTCCCTCGGCAAAGCTTGTTCTTCTATACATGTAATGTTTCTAGTGGAAGTCATGGCTCCTACCAGTGGAACTGGAATAGATCAGGCTGCAATTTCCTGGACTACTGCCCTACATGGATGGGCCCTAAAAATGCTTTCAAAAGTCGGGCCAGTTTCTGGAGCACACAAAGCACTGTGCTGATTTGTTGCAATGCACTTTCTCCTGCTGCTGGCATCCAGACCTTCCAGCAGCTATACCACACAGCCCCTTGGCGGTCCCAGGCTCGTGATCACATTTTATAGAGCCTCATATATAGTACCCTTCCTGGAGCACGCTGTATGTTTTATCAAGCCTGTAATGACTGCCTGGCTGATACGCTGCTCCCTTGCCGCACGCCGGCCCACACAGGCAACTCTGTCTTTATTGACAACAGCCCTTTGCATTCATTGCCCTCCATCGTGCGAGGATAACTTTTTTTTTAAACCGACGTTAATTAAACCCGTGGCAGGCTGGACGCACGTGGTAGTAAATAGCAGGGCTCGCGCGATAGCAAAGTTGTGCTCTCTCCATGCTCTGGCCTCGTAAAGCTGGCACACGGTCCCAGGAGGAAGCTAGTTTGGGGTTTTATGCCCCCTCGTATTTCACACGCAAGTCGGAGGTGGGGGAAGCCAGCAGTGGAGCGATGTGGGAATGGCCCTCTATTCCAAGACAGCAAGGCGGGGGCTGGGCGTGGCCTTCCTCCATCTCTCGCCTCCACTCCAGAGAAGAGCTGCAAGGTACATCATCCCACGCAGTGCGAAAGGCAGAGCATTTGCTCCCCTGCGGACGACACTTGATGGTGTTTAGTATGGAGGACTTCCAGAGCTGTCCGATTGGTCCATTCAACCCATTATCTACTTTCATTGCCAGTTGTTCTCTGAGGCGGTGTGGACCAGAGGAGAAGGTGTTAGTATGAAATTCTTGGACCCCCCCCCCCGCCAAATTCCTCCCCAATGTCACCCCAAATTGTATGGCTTGCAAACATTATGCAATTGAACAACTGTGTCTGTTACTGAAGGATGCTAAAGTTCCCCTGCTGAACCACAGGATGCCTTATTCAGCTATTTGTCTGAATCTTGCCCATGAGGCAATTTCCCTATGAGGAAAAGAGAAAAAAATGTTAGGGGCTTTTTAGTTTAGGAAAAAGTTGACTAAGCTGGAGCAGGGGGTGGGGGGTGGGCACTGTGGACAGGGAAGAGGTTTATGAAATTGTGCTTGGTGGGGAGACTTTCTTCCCATCTTGTTTCACTAGAACCTTTCAATGAAGCTGATGAGGCCAAAAAAAGTCCTTCTTTGCAGCCTGCACTGTTAACACATGGGACTCACTGCCACAAGATGCGCTGAATGGGCCCTGGCTTTCCAAGGGGGTCAGACACATCCACGGAAGATAAATCCATCGGTGCCCATTAGACATGATAGCTTCCATGGAACCTCCATGCTCAAGCACAGTCTATTTCTGAAGACCAATAACTTGGACAGACCAGAAGGTGTGGTGGGGGAAGGGCTGTTTGGCTTCCTGTCCCCCTTTCAGACTTCTCGGAGGCATCTGGCTGGCTACTGTGGGGAAACCTGATCTGATTCTGCTACAGGGCTCTTCTGATGTTCAGGATCTCAGGAACGACCCTGCTTGCTGCTCATGCTAGCGCCCCTCCCAGTGTTTGCCTCCGTTGACCCCCGAGTCGTAGATGCAACGTGCGACGGAATGAATGGGCCATCCTGGCTCACCTTGGCCGTTGCCCTGGCTGCAATCAGACTGATCATGCAACAACCCCAGGAGGCTTCGCGGGCTGCATCGGGGGCCCCAGTGTTCTGCACTCCTGAATTAATCGCTGCTTTACTTGCCAGCCCCCTTCATGGATCACTGCCTTGTTGTGGCGAAGGGGCTTGTGTAACTCAGTGAAGCCATCAGCTATGCCGTGCAGGGCCACCCAAGACGGACAGGTCATGGTGGAGAGTTCTGACAAAATGTGGCCCGCTGGAGAAGGAAATGGCAACCCACTCCAGTATTCTTGCCAAGAAACTGGATACCATGGAACATATCACAAGGCTAAAAGAGATGACGCCGGAAGATGAGCCCCTCAGGTCGGAAGGTGTCCAATATACTACTGGGGAAGAGCAGAGGGAATTTCCAAGTAGCGCCAGAAAGAGTGAAGTGGCTGGGCCAAAGCCAAAAGGACACTCAGCTGTGGATGTGTCTGGTGGTGAAAAGAAAATCCAATGCTGTAAAGAACAATATTGTTTAGGAACCTGGAATGTCAGATCAATGAATCAAGGTAAGCTGGAGGTGGTCAAACATGAAACGGCAAGATTGAACATCGACATCTTGGGAATCGGTGAACTAAAATGGACAGGCATGGGCGAATTTAATTCAGGTGACCATCATATCTACTACTGTGGGCAAGAATCCCATAGAAGAAATGGAGTAGCACTCAGTCAACAAAAGGGTGGGAAAAGCAGTACTGGGGTACCATCTCAAAAACGACAGAATGGTCTCAGTACGAATCCAAGGCAAACCATTCAACATCACAGTAATTCAAGTCTATGCCCCAGCCACTGAGGCCGAAGAAGCTGAGGTTGATCGGTTCTATGAAGACCTACAACACCTTCTAGAACACCAAAAAAAAGATGTCCTCTTCATCATAGGGGACTGGAATGCTAAAGAAGGAAGTCAAGAAATCACCGGGATAACAGGCAGGCATGGCCTTGGTGTACAAAATGAAGCAAGACAAAGGCTAATAGAGTTTTGCCAAGAGAACACGGTGATCATAGCAAACACTCTTTTCCAACAGCACAAGAGATGACTCTACACATGGACATCACCAGATGGTCAATATCAAAATCAGATTGATTATGTCCTTTGCAGCCAAAGATGGAGAAGCTCTATACAGTCAGTAAAAACAAGACCTGGAGCCGACTGTGGCTCACATCATGAGCTTCTTATTGCAAAATTTTGGCTTAAATTGAAGAACATAGGGAAAACCACTAAACCATTCAGGTATGACCTAAATCATATCCCTTATGAATATACAGTGGAAGTGAGGAATAGATTTAAGGGATTAGACCTGATAGACAGAGTACCTGAGGAACTATGGACGGAGGTCTGTAACATTATTCAGGAGGCAGCAACTCAATCCATCCCAAAGAAAAAGAAATGCAAGAAAGCAAAGTGGCTGTCTGATGAGGCTTTACAAGTAGCTGAGGAAAGAAGGGAAGCGAAAAGCAAGGGAGAAAAGGGAAGATATAGTCAACTGAATGCAGAGTTCCAGAGAATAGCAAGGAGAGCCAAGAAGGCCTTCTTAAAGGAACAATGCAAAGAAATTGAGGAAAACAACAGAATGGGAAAGACTAGAGATCTCTTCAAGAAAATCGGAGATCTCAAGGGAACGTTTTGTGAAAAGACGGGCATGATAAAGGACAAAGAAGGCAGGGACAGAACTGTACAGTTCTTCTGTACAGAAGAACTATACAGGAAAGATCTGAATGTCCCTGATAGCCATGAGAGTGCGGTCACTGAACTTGAGCTGGACATCCTAGAGAGTGAAGTCACTCTCTAGAGAGTGGGCCTTAGGAAGCATTACTAACAACAAAGCTAGCGGAGATGACGGTGTTCCAGCTGAGCTATTTAAGATCCTAAAAGATGATGCTGTTAAAGTGCTGCACTCAATATGCCAACAAATTTGGAACACTCAGCAATGGCCACAAGACTGGAAAAGGTCAGTTTACATTCCAATTCCAAAGAAGGGCAACGCCAAAGAGTGTTCAAACTACCGTACAATTGCGCTCATTTCACATGCCAGCAAGGTGATGCTCAAAATCCTACAAGCTAGGCTTCAGCAGTATGCGAACCGAGAACTACCGGAAGTACAAGCTGGGTTTCGAAGAGGCAGAGGAACTAGAGATCAAATCGCCAACATTTGCTGGATCATGGAGAAAGCAAGAGAATTCCAGAAAAATGTCTATTTCTGCTTCATCGACTACGCTAAAGCCTTTGATTGTGTGGATCACAACAAACTCTGGCAAATTCCGAAAGAGATGGGGGTATCAGACCACCTTACCTGTCTCCTGAGAAACCTGTACGAGGGTCAAGAAGCAACAGTAAGAACCGGACATGGAACAATCGATTGGTTCAAAATTGGGAAAGGCGTACGACCAGGCTGTATATTGTCGCCCTGCTTATTTAATTTATATGCAGAGTACATCATGAGAAACGCTGGGTTGGATGAATCACAGGTCGGAATTAAGATTGCCGGCAGAATTATCAACAACCTCAGGTACGCAGAAGATACCGCCCTAATGGCAGAAAGCGAAGAGGATCTCAACAGCCTCTTGTTGAGGGTGAAAGTGGAGAGTGCAAAAGCTGGTCTGAAACTCAACATTAAAAAAACTAAGATCATGGCATCTGGCCCCATCACTTCCTGGCTAGGGATATCAGAGAATTCCGCCATGGATCTCGGGGAGGCTGAATGCCAGCACATTCGGCCCCCCGAAATCGGTGGCGGAACGGTCTGCCCCCCCGCCCCCCTGGGATGAGACTTACCTGGGGCGGATCTCCCAGGCATTGGCGGCTCCTCCGGCAGTTCGGTGGCGGCGGCTGGTCTTCCGACCGGCTGCCACCGCCGCCATTTCCAGTTAAAAACAAAAAAAAAGTGATAGGCTACGTAAAGATTTACGTAGCCTATCATGGCTAGATTTTAAAAAAACACCATGATAGGCTACGTAAATGTTTACGTAGCCTATCATGGCTGACTTAAAAAACACACACACACACACGCGTATGCAAATGGCGGCGGCCATGGCCGCCGCCATTTGTGTTCTTTATTTTGGCACGTCTTAGTCTACATAAACATTTACATAGACTAAGACGGCGAAAATAAGGGGAACGCAAATAGCATAGACGCTACGCTATTTGCGTTCCCCTTATTTTCGCCATCTTAGTCTACGTAAATGTTTATGTAGACTAAGACGTGCCAAAATAAAGAATGCAAATGCATTTGCGTACATGCTTTTTTTTTTTTTTAATCAGCTGTGATAGGCTACGTAAACATTTACGTAGCCTATCACAGCTGACTGCAGGGACGCAAACGTCGGCGGCTATGGCCGCCGCCATTTGCGTCCCTGCTAGCCAGTGGCCGGATGTCCGGCTGCTGGCGGAGCTGGCTGGCGGCTCCGCAGAATCCCTGCAGAACACAGCCAGCTGGCCAGGATTCCGGGGGGGAGGGATGGAACGCCTCACCCCCAGCATCAGCATAATCCACGGAAAGGTAAGTACCTTTCGTACATCCCTATTCCTGGCATATAGAAGGGGAAGAAATGGAAGCAGTGACAGATTTTACTTTCTTGGGCTCCAAGATAACTGCAGACGGTGACTGCAGCCATGAAATTAAAAGATGCTTGCTCCTTGGGAGGAAAGCTTTGGCACACCTTGACAGCATAGTAAGAAGCAGAGACATCACCTTGCCGACAAAGGTCCGTCTAATCAAAGCTATGGTTTTCCCAGTAGCAACGTATGGCTGTGAGAGCTGGACTATAAGGAAGGCTGAGCGCCGAAGAATCGAAGAATCGATGCTTTCGAACTGTGGTGCTGGAGAAGACTCTTACGAGTCCCCTGGACTGCAAGGAGGTCAAATCAGTCCATCCTAAAGGAAATCAACCCTGAGTGCTCATTGGAAGGACAGATGCTGAAGCTGAAGCTCCAATATTTTGGCCACCTAATGCGAAGAGAAAAGTCACTAGAAAAGACCCTGATGCTGGGAAAGATCGAAGGCAAAAGGAGAAGGGGATGGCAGAGGATGAGATGGCTAGATAGCATCACCGATGCAATGAATATGAACCTGAGCATGCTCCAGGAGACAGCGGAGGACAGGAAGGCCTGGCGTGCTCTGGTCCGTGGGGTCACGAAGAGTCGGACACGACTGAACGACTGAATGACAACATTACTTGCCAGCCCTAATGCCCCCCCCCCATGCCTCAGCGATAGATTGTCAGCAGTTTGGGCTGACAGGCAGGAAAAGGCTTGCCCATGAACCCCATGCGACTCCTGGGCTTTTTATCTTGACAAGCAGAAAGAGACCCTGCCTCTTGGCTCCAACAAAAAATGATGAAAGAGACCTTGCTAGGGTGGTTCAGCTGCAGCTTCAGATGAGAGCTCCCCCCCCCCCGCCCCTGGATTCCAACTTTTTAAAAAGAGGAAGGAAACGGTGAGGGGGGGGGAGCCCATCTTTTGAACCAGGCTGATGAAATGCTGGCCCTCTGTGAACGCTTTCCTTGCAGCGCTGGTTCTCCTTGAGGCTCTGGGCACCTTGTGGGGGCGTTTGGGTGCTTGAAAACCCGAGGAGGCCGGGCTTTCTTGGATGAGTGGCTTTGTGCATCCAAGCTGAAAACCATGGGGCAGCTGATCACCTTTCCAGGTAATCGGAGAACAAAGGCACCTCCTGTCAGTTCGTGAGGCTGCAAATTAAAAGACACACACACCAAACTGAGGGAGAGAGAAGGAAAGGGCCACAGAGGAGCATCTTTCCAGGAGGAAAGGGGGGGGGAGAATGTGAAGGTTTAATTTGGTGAGCTACATAGGCAGCATTTGCCCCACAATTGCAGGTGACGCAAGGAGGCCAGTGAAGCTGTACAGCTTGGGGCGGGGGGGAGGCAATGCCCTTCTTCCATGCCCCGTCCCATTTCCCAGAATCTGAATGAGGACTGGGAGAGGCAGCTGGTGGCCCCCAAAGCAACTGGAAAAGGTGGGGCTTGCTTTGAAGAAAACGGAGAGGATTCTTCAAGTCCATGGGGGGCATTCTACAAATGGGCACATCTGTGGCATATAGGGAAATGGAGCTCTGTGCCCAGACTGCCCCGGTACACAGATTCAGTCCGTTCCTATGTAGAGTTAGGCCTTAAGACTGCTTGTGGTCCTCCTCAGCCCAGCCCTAACATCTGTGACATTGCCAGACATTTCTTATACACCTTAAGGGCTAAAAACTTACTTTAAAAAGCAAAACAGAAAGCAGAGAGAGTTCGGCCAATGAACTGTTTCTGCACTCAGCCTGACCAGTGTTTTGCCAATTTTAATAGGGATGCTTGGAATGCAGTGAGTGGGCTGTTCATCTTAGGGTTCTTGGCTTCTTGTGAGGCACCATGAACTCAGGGCCAGCCTGACTGTGCAAGCACCTTCAGTGGCTACTTGGGTGGACTTGTTGGTTGGAGCAGAAATATTTGTTGGGGCAACCTCAAAGGGTCATGCAATCTGAGTGGTGTGGCCCCAGGAAAGGCTCAGGAGAGGCCGAACTTGCCTGTCGCAACAAGGCTGCATTGCAGTGGATCCCGAGATGCATTTCTGGGCTGTGTGGTGCAGCAGCTCATGTGCTGGCAGGATTCTGTCTTCCTCACCTCGATGTCAGAGCAGTGCCAGGCCTCCGGCAGCGCACCAGGCGGCAAGTGCCATCCCGCCGAAGCTGTGGGAAAGGAGAAAAGGCCTCCGGAGCCAGCCAGCCTTGTGTGTCGGTCCATCACTGGAACAACCAAATTAGGCCCGTGTTTTGTTGAATAATTGAACAAGTTTGGGGGACAAATAATTTATTTAGAGGAAACAGCATGTTAACAAGGACACAGGCCTAGTCCTCTGCGACAGCACATTCGCTTTATTAGCACCTCTGTCCGAGAGCCGAGCCTGCGAGGCAAACAACCTTGCGAGGCAAACGACACGTTGGCCGGGCATGCCGGAGATGTCAGTTCATTCCAGGAATTAGCATGTGGAGACCGACTGAGGATGGCGCATCCGCCAGAGCGCTCTGGCCCTCAGGGTGGGCAGCTTAGCTGCGGAGAAGATGGGACAGGCGCTCGGTGAGGTTCAGCTTTGGTGGCTTGGCACTCTCCTGCCCCCCCCCCGCCACTTTTTGGGAGTAAGGAGGGCAGGCTGACAGTGGTGTTCAATGAAAAGAGTGTGTGTGGGGGGTGGAGTTTCCACCACCTCCACTGGATGCCCCTTGGGGTTGAACCTGGCTGCTACACGTTGCATCCATGGTGTCAGACATTGCATACCTAAGGCAGCTACTAAAGGAGAACAAGAACATAAGAAGAGCCCTGAGGCTGGATCAGACCAAGGGTCCATCTGGTCCAGCATTCTGTTTATACAGCGCCAGCCAGCTGTCAATGGGAAACCCACAAGCAGGACACAAGTGCAGCAGCACCCTCCCGCCCATGTTCCCCAGCAACTGGTGTACACTGGCTCACTGCCTCTGGGGCTGGAAGTTGCACAGAGCCATCAGGACTAGTAGCCACTGATAGCCTTCTCCTCCAGGAATTTGTCCCCTTTTAAAGCCCAAATTGGTGGCCACCATCACTACGTCTTGTGGTAGAGAGTGCCATAGTTTAACTCTCCACTGTGTGAAGAACTACTTCCTTTGACCTCTCCTGAATCTCCCTCCAATCAGCTTTGTTGGATGACCCAGCTGGGTTCAGTGAGAGAGGGAGAAAGAATGTCTCCCTCTCCAGGACACACATCACTGTATAAATCAGCCATGAAACGCCAAATGCTCCCTCTAACTTTGGTCCCGAGAATCTTGGTGTGGCAGCAAGCAGACCCCCGTTTTGAGGGGGGAACGTCGCGTGGTTGGTGCCTTGCGTCGAGATGGTCCGTGGGTGGGAATCACATGGCCTCGCCTTCATCCAGACTGGTGCAGAGTCGCTGGCTGCTGACGGGGTCGTGGGCCCAGTTTACATGCTACTGTGGTGGGATACGGATGTTTTTTATACAGGCTACAACTGGCTTCCAAAGCACGATTAACGCAAGCAGGTTACTGTGCAGAGAGACTCGACACGCGGCTTGGGCCCATGGTATCACCGTTAGGTGTGAATTGGGCTTCCCTTCTGGACCCTCCCCCGCTTCCCCCAGCTGTCCTTGAACCAACAGGTCAGCCACTGAGATGGGGCGTTTTCTGTGGGGATGGTTCTTCCTTGTGCCCCCTGGAGATGTTTCCTGCCCCTTCCTTTGCCTGCAGAGTGCCACAGAGATTCCTTTGCCGCTCTGCTCCATTTCAGCAGGTTTCAAATCCCATGATGATGTTCCACTGGCATCATTTTCATGCTCTGTTTTTTAAGCAATTGGGAGGATGGGGCGGGGGGCGGGAGTAGGAGTGCTGTAATCCACTCTGAGCTCTTCGGGAAAGTGGTGGCTAGAAATATGACCGAGGAAGCGGAGCCTCGCTGCATTTTTCGGCTGCTGACCTCCCCCGACGGCCACGAGAACTTTGAGAGGAAGAGGGTGGGGGGAGATTTCGAGCCCCCTTGGCAGAATTCCGGTGCAGTTCTCCTGGTTATAATGAACTGCTGTGCCCCCAAAACAAAGGGGAGGGACCGTGTGGTGTCTCCCGCCAGATCTAATAAACAGATGCTTCTCAGCAAGTGGTAGGAAGTGGGGCATTCTTCCAGCAATGGGGCATAATTAACTGACGGAACTCAGTGTGACAAGGTCATTGATGGCCTTTTCTCGTGGAGGAGAGGTGTCAAAGCCAACATGACTCAAGAGAAACCTCCTTGAGCAGTAGCACTCTACCTCTAAATGCTAGATGCTTGAGGACAATGCTGCCAAAGAGGGTGGTGGCTGCTGTTGCTGCTGCTTTTATGCCCTGCTTGTGAGCTTCCTGGACACTCCTGGCTGTCCCCTGTAGGGAACAGGATGCTGGACCACAGGGTCTGGTCCCACAAGGCAGTTCATTTGCACTGAACTTCTTAAATGGTTATAAAAGGCAGCTTTATTTCAGACAAGGATTTTCCTGTGCTCCATGGTGATGGGATCTGTTTCCATTTCCAATGGCAGGGCTAGAATGGTGGGAAGAGAGTGCCTCAGGGCACATGCAGAGTGCCTGCTCACCAAGAGGCCTCAGCCTTTCCCTGGGTATCTGGAAAGAAGGCCGAAGGGTCCTCTGATGCAGAAAGATAAGTGCGGGGCCCTCGGCCCTTTCTCACTCCAAGGGTGCTTCCAGGCGAGGGTTTTGCTGGCTTGCCTCATTAGCAAAACTGTACGGGGGCCCAGAAGGGTCGTCTTCCACTGGGTACCCTCCCGAGTTTTCCCACCGCTTCTTACACCTTTTTTCTCATGGCAGAAAATCCGTCAAGGAAAAAAAGATAGAAAACAATGCCTCCCAACTGGCAGCTCTCGGCGCTCTCCATCTGGAAGCCCCCTCCAACTGCTAGAATGTCTATTTTGGTCTGTCTCTCACCTCTCACCAGCAATTTCCTTGAAAGAGAAGGCTGCGGATGCCATGCGCAAGCCCCTCCTGCCACACAGAAGGCGTCCAGGGTCTGGCTAGTGCTGGCCCGTCTTGGGGCTCTTTGCAGGTGGAAGGAAGGGCAGACGGTGCTAAGACCCCAAATCTCCCCCCAAGGAGCGCTGAGAGCTGCCCCCCCCATCACCCACGGCTGTACGCTGCTTGCTCTGCTCTTTTAGTCTGCTGCTTCCCCCCACCCCCAATTTAAGAGGGTCTTTGGATTCAAGGAAAACACCATTGTCCTGGAGTGGATGGTCCATGGTTCCGAGAGACCTCAGCAGCTGCAGGTCGTGAAACAGCAGGCTGCACATGGCGTGAAGCCTTAGTACTCATGCGCACACATTTTGCACCCACGCCAGAGGCGAGAGGCATCCACTCGCACACAGGCTGGGGGCTTTAATGTCTGGAGCAGCCCCGCCCATCCACGTGGGACTCCCCAGATGTTTTGGACTACCACTCCCAGGATGCCTGCTCATGCTTGCTGGGGCTGATGGGAGTTGTGCTCCAAGACATCTGGAGGGCACTGGGTTGGGGGAGGCTGGTCTGAAGCCCCTGAAGAGGGAGCCGAATGCTGGAGCGTGGGACAGTCGGGGCGTTCCCCAGAGGGGCCGCTGGAGCGCGCGCGGGCCGCCCGGAAAGGCCGCTGCCCCAGCCGGAGAGGGCCGCCCAGCCACGGAGGGCGTGAGGGGCCCGAGGCTGCCCAGACAGGGTGGCTGCACGGCCGAGCGGGGCCCTGTGGGGAGGAGGGAGCCAGTCCGGGGCGGCGCGCGGCGTCCTGAGCAGGCCCCGGGGCCAGACGCAAGGGCGGCTCCCTCGGCCCAGCCAGCTGCGTGGCGGGGGGCGTTTGCGCCCCCCAGGCCTGGCTCAGAGGGGCCCGCTGCGGCCCGCTCCGAGGCTCCGTCCGCCGCACGTGCCGCCCCAGACGCGCCTCCTCCGCCCAGCGTGCCTGCCGCTGCTGGGGAGGGTCGCGCCCCCAGGCTCCCCGCTCGGCTCGCGCTCCGTTGCCGGGGCCGGCCCTGCGGGCGCGCTGCCGGTCGTCGCCCGGGGAAGGAGGGGACGGGGGGGGCGTGTGGTGGCGGCGCGCGGGCGGGCGAGCTGGGCTGCTTGGAGCCTCCACCCCGCTTGTGCCCCGGAGGCCCTCCGGCCCGCCCCGCGCTCTTTCCCGAGGCCGCCAAGGCTTTCTCCGTCGCCCGCCGCCGGTCTCGTTCCCGGCCCGCCCCATCCACCGCGCGCCGGTTCGGCTGGCGACGCTCCTTGCGGTTCAAGGGCGGGGCGCGGAACCCACAGCTGCCGGCCGAAGACCCGCGCCGGGCGGGCCGAGGCTTCGCGAGAGCGGCGCAGTCCCGGCTGCTGTCGCCCCCGGAGCGCCCCCGAAGCGCGCTGACGGCACAAGCATGCAGGGCGGCGGGGAGGGAATGACGTCCAAGCCCACCTGCCCATGTCGAAACCCGCCCTTTAATTTACTGCGAAGGTTCATGTGGAGCAGCGCTGCACAGAGGAGCCAGGAGGCGGTTCAGGGAGCCAGGAGGCGTAGGGAGCCGGGGAAGCGAGCGCTGGCAGGCACACCTGGAGGCGGAAAGCAGAGGCTGGGGCGAGTCGGGGGGGGGGGACGACGAGAGGCGCGGGCAGGCCAGCCCTCACCCCCAGGTTAAGGAAGGCTGTGCAGGGCTGCACTCCGAGCTGTGGACGTCAACGAGGGCAGAGGGTGCCGAAGACGCCCCTCCTCGTTGGGGACCTAGTCTGGCGGGATGCCGGTGCAATGGGCCGTGTGACACATCGATAAAATGAAATACTGAAAAGGTACCTGGGAGCCACTTAACTCAACAAAGAAACGCCAAACGCTGCCAGTTCAGCCGGAGCTGTGGCGTGTCTGCCGCAGCCAGGAAGCCAGCCTGGCGTTGAGGGGACGGGGGCAACACACAGCCACGTCTCTGGCTTGCCAGCCGCCCCCGCCCAATTTCCTTGGCTTCCTTGGCCACTCCATAACTAGCAGGTGGTCCAGGAGATTTTGATGCCATAGGCCAGGGGATGTTTTGGCCTACCACTCCCATTATTCCTTGCCATTGGCTGCCCTGGCTTAGGGCTGATGGGAGTTGGAAGCCAAAACAGCTGGAGGGCCACAAGTGCCCCCCCTTAGGCAGAAAATCCAAACGGCACCCACCTTCCTGCTAAGTAAGGCCCCAATCTACGGAGATGTTCTCCTGCACCTGCCTAGCTCAAACAAAAGTGCTGTGGGAGAGCACCAGGTGGCCAATGCCTGTGCCGCCACCGATCACATCACTCGCTCCCATTCATTTCAGTGAAACTGCCCATGACTCTAATCTGTCAGGGGTTGCCTCTATTGGTATTGGAAGCCCACCACCTCACACCGCCTCTTTGCTTGGCCTCGTGCTAAGGCCACCTCTAGGCATAATTAGAGTTGATCCAGAGTGGTGTAGTGGTTACAGTGCTGGACTGGGGCTTGGGAGATCCGGGTTCTAGTCTCCACTTGGCCATGAAGCTCACTTTGGGCCAGTCGCTGACCCTCAGCCTAATCTACCTCACAGGGTTGTTGTGAGGGTAAAATGGAGAGGAGGATTATGTATGCTGCCTTGGGCTCCTGGGAGGAAAGGTGGGATGTAAATGTCACGTATAAATACATAAACAATCAAATAACTCTGCACAATGCTGAGTGGTGACCAGAAGTGGTGCTGGCATTCTGCTTGGAGATGCCGACCGATCGGCCTTCATCTTTGTTCCTTCTCCCCTCTGAGAACAGGCCTGGCGGGCTGCCATGTGGGGGTCGAGGTGGTCGTGAGAGAAGCTCCTTCCATGCTGAGGCCAGGAGGGCTAATAAGCGACTGAGTCAGCATCTCTCTGCAGCTGCGCAGGCCACAACGCTCGGAGCGGCAAGGCGCGGCTCATAATGAGGCGAGGGCGCGTGGCTGCACTGAAATGGGTTTCTCTTCGGCAGCTTGGAGACATTCGGCTCTGTATAAATATCATTATGATTGCTATTATGATTGTCACGGCTGGGCCTTCATAAGACGTGGCACACGGCGGGAGGGCCTGCTATGCCGACGGCACGCTGAGAGTGGGGGAGAAAGGAAACTCTGACGCCAGCCTCCGGAAAGGAAGAAGGAGCAGGGAGGGGGGGAGATGAGATCCCTTACTTGCTTCTTCCTTAGCCAGGGCCCTTTGCTGTCTTCTGAAGCAGCCGATGGCTCTGTCTCCAACCCCCGGGGGGGAGCTCTTGCAGCAGGCGAAGGGGTGGGGGGCGTTCTGGAAGTGGGGCCATTGTGGGGGCAGAAGCAGGGATGGTGGACATGACACGGCAGACCTGCACTTTCAGATAGCACCCCCTCCCCGGGCATGAAGGTGCCGTGTGTTCTTGCCTGATTTCAGATGGCTCAGCAATGGAACCAGGCTGCCTGGGAGTTCTCCTTCACTGGATGGAGTTCAGCAGAGGCTGGACAGGTGTCTCTCAGGGATGCTGCAGCTGCATCCTGCGTTGCGGAGCCTGCACTAAACACAGGGTTGGACTAGATGATCTCTGAGGTCCCTTCCAGCTTTATCATTCTATGAAGTATCTGTACGCCAATTCAGATGCTTTGTCCATCTAGCCATGCCTTCCCCAACACATTGCCCTCCAGATGTGCTGGAAACCAACTCCCATCGTGGCCAGACTGGCCAGTGGGAATGATGGGTGTTGTAGTCCAGCAATCTGGAGGGTGACAGGTTGAGGAAGGCTTTTCAAGCCCAATTCTCTGTACTCTGATGGGCAGTGATGGCTCTTGAGCTTTTTCTCATTGCTGGCTACTTGACCCTCCTGGCTGGAGATGCTGTCGGGGATCGAATGTGATGCCTTCTGCATGTCAAACAGGGCTTGGCCACCCAGCTGCAGACCTCTCCGTGTTTCAGGAGCAAAGGACTTCATCAGGTGGGACAAAGTTCCTGGGGTGTGTGAGAGGATCCATTTCTTTCTGATTAAAATGTGCCGGGGACTGGTGCCTCTGCTCCCAGGGTATCCATTGATTGATTGATTGATTTCATGTCTATACCACCCAATAGCCGAAGGTCTCTGATTTGAAATTGCATGCAGCTTGGGATAAGCATGAGCTCCGAATTCACCATGAGGAGCAGCAGGGGTGTCCCTAAAGCCCCCCATAGGCTGCCCAGTCCTGGCCCTTTGCTCTGCATCGTCTCTTCCGCTGGCTGAGTCCCTTCATTAGCTGCTGTGAAGGGAGGGCTGTGGTTGGGTGCAAGGACAATATATAATTAAATACACGATACATTCAAAATGTGCTTGGGGTTTCCTTCTTTTCTTTTGGCTCTCCTGGGAAACACATTCTGTCCCTCCCATCCATGTTCCAAACTGACCTTTCAACCCCAGTCCCAGGTTGGGAACTGTCCAGAGAGCTTCAGCTTTTGGGTGGTATAGAAATGAAATAAATCCAGGCAACCTTGGGTGGGGCTGAGCGTGGGGAAGCTTAGAATAACCTCCCTCCAACTTGGGGGGGGGGGTGTTCATAGAATCACAGAATAGTAGGGTTGGAATCTGATCTCATTTTTTCAATGAAAAAGGCCATCAAGTCCAATGACAAGGCCATCAAGTTCAACCCCCTGCTCAGTGCAGGAATCCAAGTCAGAGCATTCCTGACAGATGGTTGTCCAGTGTGGGAGAGCCCACCACCACCCTAGGTAATTGGTTCCATTGTCGTATTGCTCTTAACAGTCAGGAAGTTTGTCCTGATGTTCAGCCAGATTCTGGCTTCCTAGGGCTTTGTTTCCAGTCCCCTGATCATCTTTGTTGCCCTCCTCTGAACCCTCTCCAGTTTGTCTGCATCCTTCTTAAAGTGTGGTGCCCAGAACTGGACACAGTACTCCAGATGAGGTCTAACCAGTGCTGAGTAGAGGGGAACTAGGACTTCCCGGGATTTGGAAGCTATGCTTCTATTAATGCAGCCCAAAAGAGCATTGGCCTTTTTTGCAGCCACATCACATTGTTGGCTCATCTTCAGCTTGTGATCGACAACAATTCCAAGATCCTTCTCGCTTGTAGTGTTGAGCCACGTATCGCCCATCTTGTCACTGTGCATTTGGTTTCTTTTTCCTACGTGCAGAACTTGGCATTGATCCCTATTAAATGTCATTCTGTTGTTTTCTGCCCAGCGCTCCAGGCTATCCAGATCACTTTGAATTTTGTTTCTGTCTTCCAAAGTATTAGCTATCCTGCCCAATTTTGTGTCATCTGCAAATTTGATCAGCATTCCCTGCACCCCCTCTCCAAGTCATTAATACAAATGTTGAAGAGCACTGGGCCCAGGACTGAGCCCTGCGGTACCCCACTCGTTCCCTCTCCCCAGTTGGAGAAGGTCCCATTGATAAGCACTCTTTGAGTCCGATTCTGTA
This sequence comes from Heloderma suspectum, assembly GCF_057233095.1. Taxonomy (NCBI): domain Eukaryota; kingdom Metazoa; phylum Chordata; class Lepidosauria; order Squamata; family Helodermatidae; genus Heloderma; species Heloderma suspectum. The sequence goes on along the minus strand of NC_139474.1, from coordinate 22,214,105 downwards.
GCCAACTGTGGATCCACCGGATCGTTGTTTCATCTAAGCCCACTTTGAGCTAGTTTGCTCATCAGGAGATCATGGGGCACTTTGTCGAAAGCTTTGCTGAAGTCGAGGTATATGATGTCTACAGCATTCCCACGGTCCACAAGGGAGGTGACTTGATCAAAAAATGAGATCAGATTCGTCAGGCACGACTTGTTTTTGACAAATCCAAAATGGTTGTTCACTTGATGGTTGTTCACCATCAAGTGCCAGACGATACAGAAAGTCACCCACAGAGAGAGACAGAAAATAGGCATTTTGCATAGCTAGGACTGTTTCTCAAGAAAGTCCTTGGATTGTCACTTGAAGCCTACGTTCGAGAAGCTTCCATCTCGTGTGTGCAGAACCTCAGGCCCATCTGGTCCAGCCACACTGCCTCCCTCTGGCCCCACCCCCTTTCCACCAGCCACCCATCATTTGGGGGTTTCCCAGTTTTTGTGGATTTCTCCCCCCCCCCAGAAAAGGTTGCCCTGCCTCTCCAAAGGCTCAGTTATTGGCGGGAAGAGCGTTAAGCTGTACTATGCTGCTGTTTTGGCCCCACCCCTTTTGCATTTAGCCCCACCCACCACTCAAATGTGGCCCCCGAGAACCTCTCTGAAATGGAATTCGGCGCTCGGGCGGAAAGAAGTCCAACACTCCTGCTCTATCTGCATATCTCTTTGGTCAAGCAGCTGGCTATGGAATAACTGGCAGGGTTGCCAGCGAATCAGAACCACCAACCACACCCCAGCCTGTTGGTGCCTCTCTTTGCCCTGCAGGGGGCTCTTTTCAAAGTCTACTCATTTGGACTGGACCTGCTCAGAGGAGCACAGGGCAGGCACGGGTTTCAAAAGGAAAAGCAGGACACCCTAGTCAGCAGACATACAGACGCAATGGCTGGGCAACTCATGGCCTTCCAGATGTTTTGCGCTACACCCATCAGCCATAGCCAATGGTGGGGGATGATGGGACTTGTAGGCCAAAATATCCAGAGGTTATCAGGTTGCCCACCTCCGGCTCTATGGCGACAGGGGAGGTGTCTGATTAAAGCACAGGAAATGTAGGCCATGGTTTGTTCCCAAATTCAGATAATCAAGACAAACAGAGGGTAAAAATCCACCCCTTGGAGGTAAATGCTGAGATGTTCAAAAGCTCTTCAGCTCTTGGCTGTGAGATGCTTGGCAAGGCGGTCCTCCCTGGCCCGGCCTCAGGTCTGGCCTAAACATGCAGCAGGATGAAGCCCTGGAGTGGACTGTATCACTTCAGGGAGCATGTCACAAATATGAACATTGCCCCCTCGCCACAGCCCCCCTCAATCTGGTGGAAAACTCCTCCGGCAGAGGGCTGGATGTGACTGATCTTGGAAGCTAAGCAGGGTCAGCCCTGGTTAGCGCTTGGATGGGAGACTGCCTGGGAATCAGGCTTCCTGCATTGAGTAGGGGGTTGGACTTGATGGTCTTGTAGCCCCTTCCAGCCCTGTGATTCTATGATCTATGATCCTCTGTGCAAGCAGAAAACAAGGGTAGCAGCAAACTAGCCCCTTTCTCCCTGACATGGTACGTTTTTAATTTGCAGAGGTATTTGCAGCGTAGTGGCTGGGGCTGATGGGACTTGTGGTCTAACGCATCTGGAGGGTGCAGGGTGGGGAAGGTTGCTCTGTAGAGATCCCGCCTCCAGGTCTCTCTCCACCCACTAACCCAACCTGTTTCTGCCTCCAGGCTTTGCACATGGAATTGGTGGCGTAGTCCTATTGGCTACACAAATGCATGCCATTACTGCCCTCCACAGGACGGCTGTAGAACTGCTTAGCTTTGGACCTCAAGACTCGGGATCCAAGTCATTCTGCACGACCACGTCGGCCCCCTTTTAAACAACAGTGCCCCCCACACAGTATAGCTGGAGGGGTGGTCATGTTTCCACTTTCCTGCCCACCCTCCCTCCTAAATTTGCTAGATGTGCACACAGGCACAGGAGCAGGGCAGTGGGGTGAGGAGCTCGAAATGGTAGCACACAACTAAACAACACCGTGATGCAGGGCAGAGCCGCGCTTGTATCAGCAGATAGCTCCAGAGGGCAGTCGGCCTGGCCCCTCGCTTTGTCATTGCCAGACCGACAGCAACCCCCCAAATGCATCCCCCGAGGAGAGGGGACGTTATTTTAAGCTGCTGTTATTATGTTCATTAGTCTGGCTTGTTTCTTACCTTACGGCTTGGTGGTATCGAGGACGATCCTTTGGAATAGCCCTGGGGCAGCAAGAAAAGCAGCCGGACAGCTCCAGGGATGCCCGTCACTGGGAAGGATGGATGAACTCAGCACTTTGTTCCTGAGAGTCTTTGCTGAGCCTGAGCTGGAAAATTATTATTATTATTATTATTATTATTAATAATAATAATAATAATAATAATAATAAGGTTGCTGGCTTAGAATGAGGGCTCAGAAACACACAGCAGCAGCACCCCCTGAGGCAGCAGAGTGCTTGATCTCTTAAGGCTGCCCAGCGCAACACTTGAGCAACTTACAGGTGGGCCTTGCACGCACACGTCTTCATTGCTTGATGGCTGCTGTGCCAAGCAGCGATATTTGCATGTGTGAACAGCCTCTGGCACATGGAACGCCATCTTCTGGAGCGGCCATCTTGTGGAAACTCGGCAGGGCTGGGTCTGCTCTGCATCTGGTTGGAAGAGTGCCTGGGGCCCCCCACGGATGCTATCTGAGGTCCATCATCGTGAGTGACTGTGTGGAAAGGCAGGACAGAACTGTAATACTTCAGTAAAGACACTGATGATTTTGAAGAGGGCACCAGTGGACGAATTTCGCTGCCTGTTCTCTAGCACCAAGAAACCCTAGCCATGGGTGTGTGGACATGTGCGGGTATTTGGGCGTGGCTTGGTTACCCACCAGGATGTCTTGAACCCAAACACTCTAGGTTCTAAAGCCAAACAGGACCAAGTTAACACCGGCCTTGGTGATTCACATTCTCATGGAAGGGGGCTCCGTTGAACATCATTTTGTGTTTGAGGGGATTGGAAAGTTCTGTCTGTGCTGAGCAAGCCCATCCACAGGTGGTAGCTGCCCCTTGAGGCGTGGTCAGCCAGTGTTGGAGGGGCCCGCGTGCGCCACCAGCCCTCACCCCCCGGGCGGTTTGGCACAGGGTGAATCTTCTTGACCTCCTTCTCTCCTCAGCCTTTCCCTGAAGCAAATTATTCCTGGCTTCCTTGTTAATTGGTTCAACCGCCACCGCTAATTGTCTAAAAATAAACCTTGGCTGGTTTGAGGCCTTGTGCTAAGAATGAAACAAAAGGAAAAAGGCGAGGGCCCCCTGGAGAAACCTACAGAAAGAGGGAGTGGAGTGTGCCTGCATGTGCCTGTGCAAGGCGCACAGATGCGATGTGGACGCCGCAAACCAAGCTGCTGTGCTATAGCTGCCTTGCTTGAGGAGAGGATGAGCGCATGGGTTCACAATTTCTGTAGCTTTCTTGGAACGCTCCTTTGCCAACAGACTGCCTGCTCCATCTGCTGCTGATGTGGGACCCCCACCTCTCCATGGAGGAGGGGGGCGCTCTTCCTCCCCCCCACTCCAATTGTGAGTAACAAGCATGTCACCTTCTCAACCACACTGACAGCTACTGACTACAAGAGGGGCTGATCGGCATTCTGCAAGGTGCCCCCCCGCCCGGAAGACTCTGGACTCCGGGTGGATTAGTTAGGCCTATTAAGAGAGAAACTGGAGACAGGCAAGCTCCTAGCTTTACTGTTAATTGATTGATCAATCAATTCATTTAAAAGTTAATTACACTTCGTGGTCAGCTGCAGAATGCAAGCACTGGGACTGAGCAGATGCACTCCTCTTGCAACGTCTTCTCCGGGCCGGCCCTTCCAGGGGGCAGAGTGAAGCCATTGCCTCAGGCAGCAGGTGCAGGGGGCAGCCGCGGCAGCCCTGCTGTCCCCACGAACTCCCTGGCTGGCCCTGGCTGTGGGAGGACAGAGCCGCGGGGCCCTCAAACACAGCCCGGGATGGGGGGCGCCACCCCATCGCCAGTGCCGCAGTAAGCTTCGGCCGCCAATCCAGTCCGCCTCTGCACACGGACTGGGCAGGGGGCACCATCTTGTCTTTTGCCTCGGCAGCAAAAGGACTTTGGCCAGCCCGGCCATCCTTTGCTGCAATGCCAGCAAGAACCAAGCGCCTCAGATCCCATCTCCTTCCACCTTTCCTCTGGCTTCTCTTAAAAATCTTCTCTTCGTAGAGCCTCATCTGCTCCCCTTGCTCCAATCATGGCCCCCACTTGCCCTGACTGTAAAGGTTGAGGGGAAGGAAATAGGGGGATTGGGAAGCACTTCTACCTGCCCTCTGTGGTACCCGTTGCCACGCAACATGCTTAAACGTGGATGCAAATATGAGCCATGTTTACTGTTCACATCTGGGTTAAAACCTAAGAAGAGACCTGCTGGGTCAGAAAGAAGCACCATTGTCCCCAGTAACTCACTTCCAACATTTGCCTCTATGAAGCCTTTCAGCAGGGCATGAATGGATACCACAGCACTCACCCTGAAGTTGCCCCCCCACCCGCTCCAGAGCATTTGGTACACAGAGGCAGAGTGCCTCTGAAAATGGAGGTTCTGTTTAGCTAGAAGCACATAAGAACAGCCTCACTAGACCAGACCAAAGATCTGTCTTACCCACCAGCACCCTATTTCCTTCAAGCCTTCAGGAAGCCAACAGCTAGCACCCGTTTTCAGTCCCTGGCAAATGGCACTTAGAGGTAGGCTGCCTCTAAAAATGGAGGCTCAATTTTAAACCCCATGGCTATTAGCAGCAGACAGACCTCTCCAGCATGAATTTATCAGTCCCCTTTTAAAGCCAGCTGGTGGCCAACTCCACATCCTGTGGCAGTGGGTTCCACAGCTGAATCACGTTCATAGAATCATAGAATCATAGAAGAGTAGGGTTGGAAGGGGCCTACAAGGCCATCGAGTCCAACCCCCTGCTCATTGCAGGAATCCAAGTCACAGCATCCCTGATAGATGGCTGTCCAGCCTCGTCTTGAATGCCTTCAGTGTGGGAGAGCCCACTACCTCCCTAGGTAATCGGTTCCATTGTTGTATTGCTCTAACAGTCAGGATGTTTTTCCTGATGTTCAGCCGGAATCTGGCTTCCTGTCCCTTGAGCCCATGATTCCGTGTCCTGCACTCTGGGATGATCGAGAAGAGATCCTGGCCTTCCTCTCTGGGACAACCTTTCAAGGACTTGAAGAGCGCTATCCTGTCTCCCCTCAGTCTTCTCTTCTCAAGGCTAAACATGCCCAGTTCTTTCAGTCTCTCTTCATAGGGCTTTGTTTCCAGTCCCCTGATCATCTTCGTCACCCTCCTCTGAACCCTCTCCAGCTTGTCTGCATCCTCCTTAAAGTGTGGTGCCCAGAACTGGACACAGTGCTCCAGATGAGGCCTAACCAGTGCTGAGTAGAGGGGAACTAGGACTTCCCGGGATTTGGAAGCTATGCTTCTATTAATGCAGCCCAAAAGAGCATTGGCCTTTTTTGCAGCCACATCACATTGTTGGCTCATCTTCAGCTTGTGATCGAAAACAATTCCAAGATCCTTCTCGCTTGTAGTGTTGTTGAGCCACGTATCCCCCATCTTGTCACTGTGCATTTGGTTTCTTTTTCCTAGGCAAAGAACTTGGCATTTATCTCTATTAAATGTCATTCTGTTGTTTTCTGCCCAGCGCTCCAGGCTATCCAGATCACTTTGAATTTTGTTTCTGTCTTCCAAAGTATTAGCTATCCCGCCCAATTTTGTGTCATCTGCAAATTTGATCAGCATTCCCTGCACCCCCTCTCCAAGTCATTAATACAAATGTTGAAGAGCACTGGGCCCAGGACTGAGCCCTGCGGTACCCCACTCGTTCCCTCTCCCCAGTTGGAGAAGATCCCATTGATAAGCACACTTTCAGTCTGATTCTGTAGCCAACTGTGGGTCCATCGGATCGTTGTTTCATCTAGCCCACTTTGAGCTAGTTTGCTCATCAGGATATCATGGGGCATTTTGTCGAAAGCTTTGCTGAAGTTGAGGTATATTATTTCTACAGCATTCCCACAGTCCACAAGGGAGGTTACCTGATCCAAAAATGAGATCAGATTCATCTGGCAGGATTTGTTCTTGACAAAACCATGTTGGCTTCGAGTAATCACTGCATTGTTTTCAAGATGCTTACAGATGGATTGCTTAATCATCTGCTCCAGAATTTCCCAGGGATTGATGTCAGACTGACTGGTCTGTAGTTCCCAGGTTCCTCCTTTTTACCCTTTTTGAAGATAGGGACAACATTAGTCCTCCTCCAGCCATCGGGCACTTCACCCATCCTCCATGATTTCTCAAAGAGAATAGACAGTGGTTCTGAGAGCTCTTCTGCCAGTTCCTTTATCATTCTGGGATGCAGTTCATCTGGCCCTGGAGATTTGAACTCATTCAAAGTCATTAGGTGTTCCTTGACCATATGCCTATCGATCTCAAGCTGCAATCCTGCCCCTTCAGCCTGTACTTTGCCTTTGCCAGGGGGCTCATAGACCCTCTTCGGGGAGAAGACTGAGCCAAAGTAGGAACTGAGCACTTCTGCCTTTTCCTTGTCATCTGTTATCATTTTGCCATCCTTATTTAATAGCTGAACAACCATTTCTTTCCTCTGCCTTTTATTATGCATGTAGCTGAAGAAAGCCTTTTTGTTGCTTTTAGCATCCCGTGCTAACCTCAGCTCATTCTCAGCTTTAGCCTTCCTGACGCCATCCCTGCAATTCTGTGCTACCTGCCTGCACTCTTCCTTTGTTGCTTGGCCTTCCTTCCACTTCCTATATGTGTCCTTTTTTGTTTTCAGGTCATCTCTCAGCTTTTTGTGAAGCCACATTGGCTTGCTCTGTTGTCTTCCACCTTTTCTTCTTGTTGGAATTGTTTGTAATTGTGCCTTGAGAATTTCCTTTTTTAAAAGCTTCCACCCATCTTGGACTCTTTTTCTCGTTAGAGGCGCTTGCCATGGGACCTTAGTGATCATTGTTCTGAGTTTATTAAAATCAGCTTTCCTAAAATCCAGGGTACGTGTTTTACTGCACTCGGCTTTTGCTTCCCTTAGAACCAAGAACTCAAGTGCAACATGGTCGCTTTCCCCCAGAGTTCCTGTAACTGCTACTTTATCCACTAAGTCATCTCTGTTGGTTAGGATCAAGTCAAGGAGCCGATCCTCTAGTTCCTTCCTCTACTTTCTGTGGGAGGACGTTATCTGCCATACAAGTCAGGAACTTCCTGGAGGGGCCATGTTTTGCAGAATTTGTCTCCCAACAAATATTGGGGAAATTGAAGTCCCGCATTACTGCTACATCATGCTTCCTTGAAACATTGGCTATTTGCTTTTCAAAAGTTTCATCCTCGTCTCCTCCTTGGTTGGGTGGCCGGTAGTAGACTCCGACCACCAGGTTCATTTTATTCTTTGCTCCATTTATTTTGATCCAGATGCTCTCGATGGGGCTACCAAGCTCCTCCCCCTGTATTTCTGTGCAGAGATATGTATTTTTCACATACAGTGCAACCCCACCTCCCTTTCTGTTCCTCCTGTTCTTTTTGAACAAGTTATATCCTTCAATTGCTGTATTCCAGTCATGGGAGTCATCCCCCCAAGTCTCAGTTAGACAGCTCAGCTGTCACTGGGGTTGTTGTTCAGAAGAGCAGGTGCCATCTGGGTGGTGCAGCTAAGCTGTGAACCAGATAATCTCTCATAGAATCAAAAGAGCCCTTAGAGATCATCTGGTCCACCCCCTGATCAGTACAGGCTCTGCAGTGCAGGATGCAGCCACAGCACTGCTGCTTAGATGTCTATCCAGACTGCTTAAATACCTCCACTAAAGGACAACCCACCTCCTCCCAAGGCAGCCTGCTACACCAAGAATTGTCACTTTTAGGAGTCTCTCCTCATTTTTAGCCAAAATCTGCTTTCCTGCCATTCCTACCCCTTGGTTCGAGTCCTGTCCTCTGGAGCAACCAAGAGCAACTGTGGTCCACCCCCTGCATGAGAGCCCTTTGGCTATTTGAAGACTGCTGTCCTGTCCCCCCTCGGTGTTCTCTTCTCCAGGCTGCAGGCACCCAGCCCTTCCAAGCGTTCCTCACGGAACTGGGTTTCCAGACCCCTCACCACCCTGGCTGCTCCTCTGGATGCGCCCCAACGTGTCAGTGTCCTCCTTAAAATGGGGTGCCTGGAATTGGACACATTCTCCGGTGCGGCCTGGCCAGCCTAGAACAGAGCGGAACTATTGCCACTCCTCCCACGCAGCCTCCTCCGTATCTCCACTGTAGGGACAAACGTCATCGTGCCCGTACAGCATCCTTGCAAGGTTTACAGCACAGGCCATGCGTGTGAAGCTCTGCCAACATTCGAAATATTGCCATTCTGTAGCAGGGAACATCTTTGCTGCATCCCGGTGAACAGGGGACCCCTTGCGGAGGGAAGGCTGCCCTGGCAGCCCCCCTGACCAGCCCCTGAACTGCAAGGCCCCCCACCCCCAGGGAGAGCCAGCGGGGCTGGGGTGCCGCAAACGGCTCCTCAGAGGGGCCAGTTGTGCCACGTTGCCATCGCCAGAGAGCGGCAGTGAGCTTCCGCAGAAGCGTCTTCTCCTCCTCCCTGCCAAGTTTTGGGGACTTCAGGGGAAGGTGGAACTTTCTCCACCGTCTAGGGGGTGCTTCCTTTGAACAGGCCTAGAGGGGGAGAGATCACGGGCCTTGTGGGGGATTAACTCCCCCCCCAATGTCTTGTCTCTTCTCAGCACCTCACTCAGTGCAGGGCTGGGGAGGCGGGGGGGGGGGCTGCTGCGTTGCCATGGAGACCACTGCCTGAGTTGCCTGGGGCAAAGCTGCTAGAAAGAAAACTAGATTCCTCCCCCCTCCCCCCACCAGATCTCTGGGGGATGAGAATGGGGGAAACCGGGCAAAAGAGGGTTGGGGGCTTCAGAGGAGATGGCCCTTTGAAGTCCTGTGTTGGGGTGGGTGGGCAGAGTGGAGGGCTAAGGGGAAAGCTCGGCATAGCAGCCTGGTCTGTTTGTGAGCATGGGAAGTGGCCCACGGCTAGGCCGAGAGGCGCTTCCATGGCACAGAGCATGTGCAGACGGTGGCATGGATGTGGCCTTCCCACCCTGGGGGAGCCCATCTGCCACCACTGCTGACTGGCAGGGGGACTCTGTCTACCCCAGACCCCATCCGTGTGGCAAGCCCATGCTACCCACGGCAGCCTGCCACGCGGGAGGATTCCTCGAGAACCACCACGGTGGAATGTGGCACCTCCACACTCAAAGGCCTGGCCTGTCGAGCGTCACCAGGAGAGTGGGCATCCCTGCTTCTGTTTTCTCCTCCCGTGTAGCCCACCCTTGGCACTAGACACCTCAGTACATCCCTTAAGAAGAGCTCTGAGGCTGGATGAGACCTAGAGTCCATCTCGTCCAGCATTCTGTTCACCCAGTGGCCAGTCAGCTGTCAACCGCAAGCAGGGCATGAGTGCAACAGCACCCTCCCGCCCACGTTCCCTAGCCACTGGGGTACAGAGGCTATTGTAGGTCTGGGCGTCCCTGCTGAATGCAAGAAGAGCCCTGAGCCTGAATCGGAACACAAGCCAATTCAGCCCAGCATCCTGTTTCCAACAGTGGAAAGCCAGAAGCCCACCACAGACTCTGGTGTAATGCTGCTCCATGCTGGCTCCACTCTTGCGCAGTCTACATACACACTCAAACAAACAAACTAGAATTCCCGTGGCCCAGTGGTTTGCTTTAAATTTGTACAGCAAAAGGGCTGGTTTGGGATGTCTTAATACTTAAGACATAACTAATCTGTGCTAATCCTGAGTTTGCACTCTTGTTGATCCAGCATTCTTTGTGAGAATCTCCCCAGCGCCACCAGCAAGGGCCAGGTGGTCCACGAGAGATCCACCATGCATCATGGTCCACCTTCTCCCCCTGCCCCGCTCCCGGCCCCCAACCCGCATCTTAAACAGGTATCAGACACGGTTGTTCCACAATGGTTTCATGTCTGCTGAAAACATTTTCATTTTACAGCAGAACCTTAGGCATGAGCTCAATGGCACTTGCGTCCAGGAAACTGCATATACTAAGACTGCAGCTGTAACCATCTTTCAGGTGATCACGCCGGCCCTGCTGGTGTTATCGATCATCTTGTTTCAGCTGACCCTACTGTGGTTTTTGCAGTGAGGGCATTTCAATCGGTTTTGGACTTCAGGGAGCAGCCTCATAAGGCAGCCTACAAATCTCTTAAAATTAGGAATGGCTTGACCTGTGGAGACCTGGGTTCAAAACCCCTATTCAGTATGAAGTTCATCCACTGGCAAGTCCCTGTGTCTCAGCCTCACCTACCTCGCAGGGCTATTGTGAGGATAAAGTAGGGCGACTCCATATCCCCTGAACTCCCAGGAGCAGCTGCCCCCAACCTTGTGCCCTCCAGACATACAACTCCCAGCAGGCTGCCCTAGGCAATGGCGGCTGTGACGCATAAACTGGACCCTGCAAATATGTCCATTTATTTGGCACAGGTTTGTCACTTCCCCCTCCTGGTACCCTCCAGATTTTCCAGACTACAACACCCATCAACCCAGTCAGCCGGGCTAATGGCCAAGGATGATGGAAGTTGTGGTCCAAAACATCTGGAGGGCACCAGGACAGGGAAGGCTGAATGATGGCAATTGTGCTTCTTTTTGTAGGGAGAGCATGGCTGGGGCTTAAGGCCGCTTGGGAGTCACTCCCTTTCTGACCCGATAGTCTGCACGCGCTCCCCGAAAACCCCTTCCCCACTCTGTAATCACCCTGTGCAGGTGGACATCCCGCAAGCAGCGGATGTGGCGGGACCTGGGTTCCAGAGTATCTGCAAGGCCTCCGGCTATGGGTGGGCAGTGCGCCCCGAGGCGCAAAGGGAACCGCGGCTCGAGAGCGAGCTGGCTGCGTCTCCACCCGCAGAAGGGGCTGGGAGCGCTCACTTGTGGGGCAGAGAGAGAGAGACGCTTGCAGAGGCAGGGAAGAGCCGCGCCTCGCTTGGGGGAACCCGGGGCGGGCCCCTGGAGGGCGGCGGCGGCGGGTGGCGCGTCTGCAACCGCAGCGCCGCCGCCGCCGCCCTCCCCGCCCAGCCGGCGCGGGGCGTTTCGTCCCCAGCGCCCTTCGCGAGGCCCGTCGCTGAGCTGCTCGGACGGGCGGCGGCGTCCCCGACGGCGGCTGAGCGGCTGCCCCGAGGCGATCCGATGCCGAGGCAGGGGAGGGGCTCCGCAGGCCCTGATCCGACCCAGTACCGGGCGTGCTTACGTGGGGTCCTGCTCCCAGGGACGGCCACCGTGCCCGTCCCCTCAAATCGTGTGCATTTGCGCACAAGAAAGCCCCGCAGCGTGCAGTACGCCTTACGCCCAAGTAAGCAGGCCTCGGATCGCAGCCTCTAATCAAGCCCCGTCGGTTTGAAGTAGAAGAGAGCTGGGCAGTGTTAGCCCTGGCACAGGTCTACTCAGGAGTAAGTCCCCCTGAGCTCAGTGGAGCTTACTTCCACGGAAACGCGCAGAGTGGGCACCCTCCCAATGTTTTGGACTACAGCTCCCATATTCCCTGCCCATTGGCCATGCTGGCTGGGGCTTATGGGAGTCGCAGTCCCCCAAATCTGGATCTACTTGTGTCCCCACGAGGCATAAAAGCTGCTTAAATACCTCTGAGTGATTCTTGGAGGCTTTGGCACAAACTGGCCCCAACTTTGGAGTTTGTTGTTCAGTCGCTCAGTCGTGTCCGACTCTCCGTGACCCCCTGGACCACAGCACGCCAGGCCCTCCTGTCCTGCGCTCTCTCCCGGAGCGTGCTCAAGTCCATATTCATTGCAACTTTGGAGTTACCTGGGAGTAAAGTTCCACGAACTCAGTGGGACCTGCCTGGAAGTAAGCCCACTCACCCCAAGTTCCAGTAACCCCAAGCCTGCAACTCCCACACATCTGGAGGACACCAGGATGGGGAAGTTCCCCTACACGCTTTCCTAGCAAGGCTCCCCTTGAACTCGGCGGGCTTACTTGTGAGTCACCCCGCCCAGGATCAGCCTACAGGCTTATTCTCCCCCCACGGGTTGGGGCCTTGGGGCGGCGCAACTGGGGGGACGGGGACGCCCGGCCGAAGAGCGGTCCTTCTCCTTCCGAGTAGACCCGCGCTCAGCCCCGGGATGGGGGTGGGGAACAGCTGGTTGCGCTTCCTCCCGGGAGCGCCCGAGCCGCGTTCACACGTGCTAGAACTTTGCCCAAGTCGGCGGGGGAGCTCGGGCGGGGGCTGGCTCGCGCTGCTTGTCCTCCGGGGGCCCCGGAGAAGCCGGGGAGGAGGAGGAAGAGGCGGCCAATCCGGAGCGGCTCCCCGCCTCTGCCCTCCCTGGCGATGCCTCCTCCTCCCCTCCTCCCTCCCTGCCTCAATCCCGGAGTTTCCCCCCTTCCTTTTTCTTTCTCCTCCTCCTCCTTTCTTGTGCTACGAGGAGCGAGTTGGAAGCAGCAGCAGCAGCAGCCGCCGGAGGAAAAGAAAGGGAAGGCGGCGGCGGCGGCGGCGGCGGCGGCGAAGTGCGGAGCTGGGCCGACCCGGCCTGGTCCCCGCCGGGCATGGTGTAGGAGGCCCGGGGCGAGCGCGGCCAGCCGGGAGCGATGCTGGCCCTGGCCGTGCTGTGGATCTTCACGGGAGCCGACGCCGCCTTCGCGCAAGGTGAGCGGCGCCCTCTCCGGTCGGTCCTTCTGGCGCCTCGACGGCAGCGGCGCCCGGAGCGGGAGGCGCGCGCGGCGGCTGGCGGAATTTCGCGGGGGGGTCCGATTTCCCCTCCGGGAAGGGAGGAAACTTGGAAGCGCGCGCGTGGGGGGGGGGAGCTTTAGGAACAGGGAACGGCGAGCCCCCTCCTCCCCGTCCGGATTTGGGGGCGGGCGAGCGTCTTTGCTTCCAAGGGGGGAGTCTGGGGAGGAAAAGTGGAAGACGGGGGCGGGGGTCTTTCTTTCCGAACTCCAATTCGTGTAAACAGGAGGGGAAACTCCGCTCCCGTGGAGGCTCTGAGGGCGCGTCTTCGGGCGTAGCGGTCCCGAGGGCCCCGACCCAGGGGCTGGCTTTTGCACCGCGTTGGAAAGGATCTGGCTGTTTGCCCCCCCCTCCGCCCCGCACACAAGTGAGGGCGAAGTTCTCGGCCTGGATGTCGACAGGGTCCCGAGGCGGATCGGGCCCTCTCCCCCTCCTCCTCCTCTCCCGGTTCCCCCGCCTTGCCTACTGGGAAGATCGCCCCGTTGTGTGCCGCGGGACTTACTCCGAGGAGGAGAGAGTGCGGTTGCGCTTCCTTGAGAGTAAGGCGCGGGGGGAGGGCTTGCTCCCGAGTCAAGTCGGTTGGGATCTCGCAGTTGAGCGGGAAGGGCGGCAGGCTGAAGGGGACAGCCCCCCAACAGCCCCCCGCCGCCGTTCTTCCATCCCTCCCCCCGCCCCAAACATTTGTGGTTTAGAAAGCAAGATGTGTGTTCTGTTCTGTTTCGAGAGATGCCAAGCCCGGGGGGGGGGGCGGGCGCCCATGCCTAAAGAATCCAGAAGGAATGGTTAGGGACGCGGTGGACGGAGGTGCAACTGACCATGGCGGGCGGGCGGGGGGGGGGGCGAGATGGCTGCTTCTCTTGTTCTTCTTGACGTCCCGAGTAAAGTTAAAACGTGTCATGGGAAAGATGGGGGCGGGGGGAGAAGAGGCCCCAGGTGGTGGGGGGGGTATTTCCCAGGCATCCAGACTTGCTCCCCCGCCCCCAAATCCAAGGGGCACAAAAGCTGTGCCTCTGCGGTAGAATGGCCTGGGCTGGGGGCCGATGCCGTGGGATGTGCTGCTCGGGGGCAGCGGGGGGCAGGCGCTGTTTGTGAACCCAGAAATGTGTGTGTTGCAAATGCCTGGAAACTGAACCCCGGTCACATCCAGAGCTGGAGCTGAAGCGGGGCGGATAGGTGCGGGGGACTGAGGCGGGGGGCGATTTGGGGGAAAGGAGAGGGAGGTGGGTTGTATCAGCGATGGGCGGAGAACCTCGTTTCCTCTCTCCCCACATCTGCAGATGAGGGGGGCTTAGTCGAATTTTTGAGTGCTTGCCCTGGGCAGCCTGCTGGGATGCTCTTGCAGCGGGGCCATAAAAGGCGGGGGGGGGGGGTTTGCAAACGGGACCCACTGTGCGTGCGTGCGGGGGGACAAAAGTGCGCGGAGAACATTGGCAAGTCTTTGGTTACATCTTGCCAGCGGCACCTTTGCGAGGGGGGGGGAGGGGGGCATTGCTTTGCACGTCCCTGGCCAGCCCTGGAGAGAACATGGAGTGTTCCAAGCAAAACCCTAGCCAAAGTGCCTGGTGGGGGGGCGCAAGTAGGAAGGGGGGGAAATATGACATGATGATTTCTTCCCCCCACCCACACCGCCACCTCCCGTGTGCCACAAACAGCTTCATGTTACTAACAGTTCCAACCAGTTCCCTCAGCCACCACTAGGCCCCTTGTGCAGCATGTCCAGAATTTGGGGCCTGCATGCGTTTTCTGTTTCCTGGCTGCAAAACATTTTTTAAGGTCTTGATCATCTTTGACCATCGTTCAAGGAAGATGTGAATCCAGAAAACACATCTGGGATTGAGGGTCACATTAGAGTAGGGGGACAAGCAACTGTTCGGAACACAATCTCTCCCCTCCACCCCCCAATCCCCTTCATAGTTTCTGCAAACAGAAACTTTGAGTTTGGGATGTGTGTTTTTTAATCGATGAGGACTAGTAACTTGTGTAATACTGAGAATTCTCATGATTGTCCTAGAAGTGCCAGATTTTGCTTTTGGATGTTTGGGGTATACAACTGTGGGATTTGGAGAGGAGAATTGCAGCTTCTTGGCACATTCTTTTACATGTTCATGAGGACAATGGAGGCTCTCAAAAGTGTGCGTGTGGGGGGGGGGGTTAGCTTTTCTGCCCTTGGTAAATATGGTGTGTGTCAGATTAATGCAGAGCCCAGTCTGCACGCGGAGCAAAAGTGACACAGTGTAAAGCATCATGAGCGCTGTTGTGGAGTCTGCTGTGACTGAACTCTTGTATGTATCAGTCAATGTACAGCAGTCTGACCGGGGGCGGAGGGCTCCCTTCCAGAGATTGGCAACAGGGCTCTTTTGGAGAGGGCGATGGCCTGGCCATCGTCCTGGGCCACTTCTGCTGAAGAAGAGAGAAGAGGAGGCCAGCTCTGGTGCTGCTGAGAGCCCTGGCACCAGGCGAGCGTCTGTGTGACCCTGTGAGCTAAAGGGCGCCTCCTCCTCCTCCTCCATGGCTCTCTGACTCTGAGGGCCAGATGCTGGGAACAGACCACAAAGGATGGTCATGGGCTCCAGGTCCTGCTTTTGGAGATTCCCTTTGGGACATCAGGCTGACCACGGTTGGAAACAGAAGACTGGGCGCAATGGACTTTGGCCTGATCCTGATTGCAATAGGCTGACTGGACCGGGAGAACTCTCTGTCCCAGGCGACATCCGTGAGTCCTGGAATGGGGCAGGTTGTTTGTATCTGGGCTCACTCCCTGAGAGCCGGGCTCAGGATAAGTCAGCTTGGAAGAATGACCCTGGCCTTGATCCCTTGGGACCCCCCTCCAGCCCTGTGGACGGAAAAGGGGATCCATTTCCCCCACGTGCTTGTGGGCCGAAGCGTTTGTGGCGTGTGAAGATTCCAAGAGAGGGGGGCTCCGGGCACAAGGGGGTGGGAGCTGCTCTGGAAGAACAACCGCGCGCTCTGTGGCGTGCGCACCACTGCAGTGGGAGTGGGTGTGGGTGTGGGGGAGCTTTGTCCCCATGCCCGCGGGGCTGGGTGGCTTCATAGAGGGGGTTCCCCGTACAGGGTGACTGGCAGGAAGAATCCACCCCGGGGATGTGATGGACTGATGGTGGATGCGGCAATAACTGCAATATTTCACACCAGTTGCTGACGTCACCAAAAAAGGTGCCCGGGATGGTGGACGCGAAGGTTTCCGTCCCGGGGCGTCTTTGCCCCCGAGGCTCCGCATCCTCTTGTCGCGGCTGCTGCAAAAACACCTCCCCTCAGAAAGCTGGGGGAGGGGGCGCAACGCACGGGGGGGGGGGGTGAGGGAAGGCCTGGGACTTCATTGGCTAAGGAGTGGACAATAGAATTGGGGTGGGTGGGTGGGTGATCTGTGAAGCCCCACCCCTCCTTGGTGGCCACATTCCTTTTAATTAAAAGGTGGGGGGGAGGGGGGAGGACCCTCTTTGCATGGCCAGAAGGAAAATGAGTGGAGCGGAGGTCCGAGAACGTGGGGAGCGGGCAGAGAGAGGCAGATGCTCTTGAGCCTTCAAAGGCGGTTGTGGGACGGGGGGCGGGAGTGTGTGGTGGGCGCGGGAACGGGCGGCCGCCCTTTCCCCCGTTGTGGGAATCTTGAATTATTTTGGTGAGGAGAGGTGGGGGGGGCAGGAAAGAGCTGGGCTTTCCTTTTGAGCCGCAAAGTGTTGATGTAATGCTGTAATGAAGAAACGGAGAGAGGTGGGGAAAATTATATTTTTAAAAAGGCCCCAAAAGAGAGAGGATTTAATTGGAAACAGCCTTCTCGAGCTCCTAATGGATCCACGCCGCCGTGGGGGTTCCTCTTTCTGCATTCAAGGGGGTCGTTTGTGCCAGCTGGGGAGGACACCTTCCACTGGCGCCAACGGGGCAAAGCTAGTTTTGGACCTGTTAGCTCTTTGAGTATGATGCGTGAACCACACAGACTCTGCTCCCACTCCAGCCGAAAAGCTGGCCCCGGGTTACCCCTGTCGAGGTGATGACCTACCTGGGTTATTAGTAAAAAAAAATAAATGCCCCGGTATTGCAAAAATCATCTTTGCGTGAGCCCGGGAAACCAGCCCCCACCTTCACTTCCAGCCCTTCTGCATGATGGAGGCTGTTTATGGGACGGCCGCTTAAGGGACAGAGGGGTCATTCTGAACATTTCAATTGTTTTTGCATGTCTAACCTCCCCCGCCCCTGAGTTAAGATGGCATTTGGACTGGAGTGGTGGTGATTCTCTTTTTTTCTGTTAAAGAAAGACGAAGAACTAGAAGGAGGGTGGCGGCAGCACATGAATGTGTGTGAGAGAGATCCCCCCTGCAAAGGAGGTGTATATAAATTAGCTGTGGAAGGTGCAGGGAAGGTGGTGTTTACTGGTGTGTGTGGGGGGGGTATGGATGGAGTGGTGAAAAATTAGGTTGGGGCCGGGCTGCTTAGCTTTGGTGATGGCTGCATCAGAGAGTGGAGGGTGTGTGTGTGTGTGTGTGAGCATGTGTGAGCCCTACTGCTGGCTGAGCTTCATCACTCTTCATTTTTCGCTAAATAATTTTCTGTATTTTATCTAAATGAAAGTCATTCTTCTTTCCTCTTCTCCCTCTGTTGCTCTCCCCACCCCGCCTCTCTCAATCACCCGCCAGGGTTCTTTCCATGACGGCGTGTCACAAATTGAAATATTCATTCATTTTCTGAGCCATTCTCTCTCTCTCTCTCTCTCTCTCTCTCTCTCTGTGTTATTTTTCATCTCTTTTTTCAAGGGAAGGATGGGGAAAAATTTAAACAAGAAAGATTAAAGCTAATTGTTGGGGGAGGACAGTGGGGAAGAGGAAGGGAGTGGCAACAGGGTTGTTTGAAGATTTGGCAAAAGTGGAGCCCAAGGAATTGCTTGTCCCTTTGAGGTTTGTGATGTGATGCTGGCATGCCAAGGAGGGTTCATTTGACCGCAGAGTTGCCCCTTTCTTTGCTTCCTTCTTCAAGCAGATTGGGGCCTCCTGACCTCATGGGAGAGTTCCGAAATTGCGCTTCACATTCTGCTCTGGCTCTGGCACTGGCACATTGGTGGTGCGATTATTCACCCATAATGAGTCAGATCCTCCCCCCCCCCCCAGTGATGGTCTTGCTAATTAGAAAGAGTTGACTCCTTGGGGGTCACTGATGTGCTCCAAACAGATGTAAATGAGTGAGTGGACAGGCAGGCTGGAAAATATATTTGTGGACCTAGGAAGTGCTGGATCAGTGCAGACAAAGACACATCCAGCCCAGGATCTTGTTTCTCAAGTGGCCAGACAAGCCACAAGCAGGACACAAAGGCTCTGGTCTGTCCCTGGCGTGTGGTATTCTGGGTGTTCGTTTTAAATTGTTTTAGATATGCGCTGTTGATGCGAGTGCTGTTTTATCTGTTTTGTGTCCTTATCATGCCCTGCTTGGGGGGTCCTGGTCGACAGCTGGTTGGCCACGGTGTGAACAGACTAGATGGACCCTGGGTCTGACTCAGCAGGGCTCTTCTTATCTTCTTATTTGTTTGGGTAAATAGAAACTCCATGTACAGGTGCAGTATAGCACCAAATGCCAGTTACTGATGCAAAGAAGAGGCTTCATGCTTGTGGACTTCAAATCTGAGAAGCTGGCCTAACGGACCTGCCTTGGTCTGGCCCAGCGATGGAGCTCTGGCATTCTTAACTTAGCACCCCCCCCCCCAGCACTAAAGGATATCTCTTCAGAGCGCTTGTTCCTTTCTGCGCTGATGCTGAAGATGTGAAGGTGGGAGACATCCATCCACCTGTTCCCCCCCCGCCATGCAACTCTTGAGAAAGCCCCCCTTTCCCGACTCCTCTCTCCCCCTCCCCCAGTAAAGCTGTGTAAATATTGTGAGTGGCGCGCTGGAGATAATGGCAGCTTGGCGGCAGATTGATTAGAAGCTGCCAGGCAGAAGCTGCCCACGCTCCGCCGCCGCGCCGCCGCTTACCTGCCGGGGTCATGAGGAGGGGTGATGGAAGAGGATCAGGGGGGCTGCCTCGGCGCGGGGCCCCCTGCGCCCTGTGCCAAGTGTGGGTGAGGGGCACACAGGCACCCCTCTGTGGAAGGGACCTGTCCCCGCTCTGGAGACCAGGGGAGTGTGGAAACGGAGCTCTGGGCAGCTGTGCATCTGGCTCCCCCCCCCCCCGCCTGTCTGTTGAGCTGCTCCTCCCTGCCCCTCCGAGAGGGCCTTCCTTTTCAGTGCCTGCACGCTATTCTGGAACCTATGAAGCAGGAATTGGAAAGTTCTCCTGAGCTTGCACAGAGTGCCTTTCTCCACAGAGGCCCCTCACATCGGGGCTTAGGTGGGGAAGAAGTGGCACACTGGGGTGTGCTCTTTCTGGAGAGCCCTGCCGCTTCTCCTTTTCTCCTCGTCTCCTCCCCCTGCCCCGCAAATTTCCACCAGCATTGGCTCTGTGGGTCTCTTTCTGAGGGTGTGCAGGCTTGTAGCAAGGCCGGGCCCCTTCTGGGCAATTCACCCATTTGTTCCCTCCCTCCCTCCCTCCCTCCCTCCCTCCCTCCCTCCCTCTCTTTCTTTCTTTCTTTCTTTCTTTCTTTCTTTCTTTCAAGTCTGTAGCTTTTTTCCTGATGGAAGTGAATTGGGAATATGCTGGTTGTGTTCTGTCTAGTTGCTTGGGAGGCCATCGATGGCCCGCTCCCTTCGGGGGTCCCCTTCTAGCCAACGAGGGCGAGGCACTGGGCGATGGACAAAGTGCACGGCCACTGTGTGGCCACTGGCCACGCTGGCTGGGTCCTGCTGGGAGTTGCAGTCCGGCACGTCAGGAGGGCACCAGGCTGGGTAAGGCAGCTGTGGAGTGGCTGAGGGGTGTGTGGCAGGGGGCAAGCTGGGCTCAGGGATCTGGGGGTCCTCGGCGTTGTGTCCGGTGGTCAGGTGTGCCTCGGAGTTACACACAGAGTCTCTTTTGCTTTGCCCCAGCCGGCCTCCTCCATTCCACCAGAAAGACTCGTAAATCAGCACCGTGGGCAGGAGAGAGGCAGATCCAAAGGGCCCCAAAGGTGGCTTTGTCATAGGCGCCAGAACAAGGCTCAGGTGGGGAGCCGGCCACAGAGGGCTCTTTAGGGCTGCCCGCCCCCTGGGAGGCAGTGAGCAGGCCCAACTCGCCCCTCTCCATCGCAGCACCCTGGTTCACTGAGGGGCTTGGGCTGTGTCCCTCCCTGGAGGAAATGTGCTTTGTGGGATCCCCGGCCTTCGGACCTTGCAGCCACGCCTGCTCTTCCGTGGGCCGCTTTGGGGACCCTGCCGCCTTGGCTGCTCATCTCCTCTGTTGGCCGGCTTCTCTTCCTGCTCTGCCTTGCCACTGCTTCTCGTTGGTTCTGTGTGTCTGTTATAAGAACATCAGAAGAGCCATGCTGGATCAGACCAAGGTCCATCTAGTCCAGCATTCAGTTCACACAGTGGCCAGCCAGCTGGTATGTGCTTCCATGCACTGAGCATGCACTGCTTTGTGCTTCTGTGGCTTTCTGGCTCGTGCCGTTCACTTTGGGCACCTGGCTGGATCTTTTCCCTCCTTCTGGCGGCTTCCTGGGTAGGTGAGGCGAGAGGGAACCCACCCAGAAAGCAGCTTGAAGGAGCTGCCTAAACTCTCCAGATGGGACTTGGAAGGTACCCGTGGGGTGCTGAGCGGTCCACAACTTGGCACTCAAGCCAGGGCAGAGGGGAAGCAGTTCTTAATTAAAAGTGGATGGAGAGATTTGGGGTGTGTTTGTGGGGTGTGTGTGTGTGTATGTGTGTGTTATTTTTTTTCTCTGAACCTTCTGAGCTGTTTGGCAGCACTGTAGCCACCCCCTCCCCTCCCCTCCCCTCCCCTCCCCTCTCCTGAGGAAGAGCATTCCGCAGCCTTCATCGACATTCCAAGCAAGATCATACTTTTTAAAGTAAAGGAAGGCTGTGGGTTTCCCCACCTTTATTCCATGCCCAGAGAAGTCTCATCCTGCAACGGGAAGGAGTGGATTCTGCGACTTGATCAGCGGCGCTGATGAGAGAGAACTTGTGCAGAGGGAACCGCTGGCTCCCTGACTTGCCTTCTCCCCTCACTTTCGAGATCTCAGCAGGCATTGCCCATGTGCTTCCAAGCCTGTCTTTGCTCCCATGAGGTCTGGGGTGGTGGGGGGAGAACCCTTGATCCTTTGGCTGCTGACCGCTTTGCCCATGCCAGAGTATTTCTGTGCTCAGCTGGAATTGCTGCAGAGACTTGGACGTAGCTGTGGGGAAGAATCTCTATCTTCAGGGCCCCCTCGAAGCCTCTTTTCTCAAAGAAATGTAGGGCAGCCTGCAAAGGTGGCCATAACTCAGTGGAGGAAAGTATCTGCTTTGCATGCAGAAGGTCCCGGGTTCAATCCTCAACAGCGTTGCCGGGTTGTGCTGGAAAAACCCCTGCCTGAAACCCCCGAGAGTCACCGCTGCCAGTCAGCGTCAGCAGTGCTGGGCTAGATGGGCCCAGGGTCTGGCTCAGTGCAAGGCCCATGTTCCCCTGAGATGCCAGTGCTCTGGCGGCTCCCCAGCCAGGTGTGCCAAGCTTGTGGGATCAGCATGGTGGCCTGGGTGGGCCCGCGCCAAAGCACACAGCCAGCAGCACAAGTTCAACCCCTTCCTCTTCCAAGGCGCCTCCAAGTCCATGGCAGCCGCCCCCGGGGGTTGGATACCATGAAGCACCTTGGAAGTAGCGTGACCATTTGCGCATCACCAAAGAAGAAGACAGTGATGTGCATAGACTGTGCACACGCTAATATATATGGGTATATGCAAGCTTAGAAATAATTAGTATAATTCAAGTAGAAATGCAGTACATCTCACCATAGTGCGGAAGACTGAGCAAGTCACCGGTGCCCTTTGCTCAGCCTCCCGTCCAGGTGCTGTTGAGGGGCATTTTCAAGGCCCTCCTGATGGCTCTTTGTCTTTATACCAGACTGGACAGCCTTGCAAACAGAGGACCCCTTCAAAGGAAAGGACGGCCCTCTGTAACAAAGGACACCTGGCCACCCCACTTGCGAGGGGCCTTGGCTCAGTGGCAGAGCCCCTGCTTTGCCTGCAGGAGGTCCCGGGTCCAATCTCCAGGTAAGGCTAGGAAAGAATCCTGCCTAAACCCCTGGAGAGCTTCTGACGTCAGAATAGGCAGTCATAAGCTAGATGGACCAAGAATCTGATTCAGGAGAAGGCCGCCTCCTCTGTTCCTATGAGACCTATTTATTATGTATGATTCATTCTTTTATTATTTATTTATTAACATTCTGTCCCACCTTTCTGCCAAAAACGGTGCTCAAGGCAGCAGACAGAGGTGAAATGCTGACAAAAATGAATCTCAATTAAAACGTAAAACCGAATCCCTTGCCAACACAGCAATAAAAACAAACACAGGGCACTCAACCAGTTCTGGAGTATGAAACCTCTTCCAGCTTCCAAAAGGAAGTCCTTTAAATGACACGAAAGGTAACTGTGGCACTCGCCGCTGCCACGTGGTGTGGATAAGAGGGCCTTTTCAGTGGTGACCCCGCACCCCTGGAATTAGCTTCCATGGGGGGTTTGCCAGGCTCCTTTGCAGGTCTTCAGGAAGGCTCTGAAGATCCCCCTGGCCTCCTCGTAGTCTGTGGGTGTCAGGTTTTATTGGCACTATCTGTTTTTATGGCGTTTTTATTGAATATCGATCAGTTGATTTTCTAGTGCATTTGCCTTGCATCGTCCTTAGCCCTCCTGTTCCATCAGCAAGACAGCTGCCTTGACTGGGCTGTGGTTGCTCTCCCCCTGGGGCTCTGCGCAGCGACACCTGAGACTCAGATGGGTTGGTGAGTAAGTGTTGAGAGGGCAGCAATCCGCCGAGGAGGGGCAGATCGGCCTGTTTTTAAGGAGAGGTCCTGGGGGAGCCCAAACCTGCCCTCCCCCTCCACCCTCCTGACTTCTGAGTCATCCGGCTCCGTCAGCAGGGAGACGGCTTACTTGGTGCTTCCTTGGGCGGCCAAGACATGCGCCGAGCCCGGGCCAAGGGGGGAAGCGCGCATTTCCTCACGGCTCTGGCTCTTGCCACCTTTGTGAGTCAATGTGTCTCATCTTGTGGGCACCCCCTGTGCCGTCCAGGGGTTGATTTCCGCCTCCCCAGATTAAGGGCAGAGGGGAGCCTTGCTCAGCAGAGTGAGTGCCTAGAAGGAAGGTTTGCTGCTGAAGAGAGATGCCAGGGCTATCTTCAAGTTGGGATGTATAGAGAGTGGTACTCTGTACATGTGCAAAGGTGCTGTTCCTTTGTATGCCAGAGGGCCAAGTCTGAGCACTGCCAGACTCCTGCAGGCGGGCTGAACTGGACCCCAGAAATAGTTTGAGAGAGTTAATGGCCTGTGCGTATTGTTGGAATAACCAACGCATAATCGCAATGCTGTTTTCTATCAATGTAGCAGAGTGTCTGTCTGTTCTGGATTTGCTCTCACTCCAGCCCTGTCTGGTAGGCCTAGAGATGTGAAGGCCTGGGGGGAAAGGTGAAAAGAGGGTGGTGGTGGAAAACTTAGGAACCCCCCCCATTTTTCCCCAGGGATTTTTGGAAAATCTGGAGCCAAAATATTCACCCCCCTTTCCCCCACAAGCCTTCGCATCTCTAGATAGGCTGCTGTGTGTTTCCTTTTGGAGCTGAGCAGGAGGACTTGCCCAAGACTGCGCGGCAATGGCGAGATTTGGGGCTCGTGGGCTCCTTGCTGGGACCAGGCCAGCCCTCTCCAAAACAGAACCACCGGGGCCCCCGCCTGCCTGAGCACTGCTGGAGATCTGCGGGACTCCAAGCCGCCTCCTGGAAGCCCCCCCAGTGCCCGGCTGAGTGGAGCCATTGTTGGGGGCCAGCCACCCGTGGCAGGGAGCAGCCAAGCGACGGAGGCAGTCGAGAGGGGTGAACTGGGGTTGCAGGATGAGGCAGCCTTGTGGAATGCTTGTCGGGGGCTTGCGGGAGGGAGGGAGGTCACCTTTCTTTGTGTTTCCTCGCAAAAAGGAGAAGGGGAGAAAGGCTGGGGTGGCCTGGGTGTGGATTTGGTGGTGGCGTGCATCAGTCTGTAGGCAGGGATTAAAAGAGCAGCCACGCCTGGGGTGTGACCAGCGCAACCTTGACCCAGGCAAAGCGAGCTGGCAATGGGGGGACTTTGGTGGGACAAGCTGGGCCCCCTGGTGCTGATTTAGCAGGAGGGCGGAATGGAAAACTTCCCTCGGGGAAATTCTTTGGGGGTGCTAAACATACATGCAGAGGCCTGAAACTAAAATGTTGCCTCAATTAAGAATGGCAAAATTCAGCATATGGGCACTTCTTTTACTTAATTTGGATAGCTAGCCATTTAGAGTGCAATGGTCTGTATGTCTACTCAGAAGTAAGGCCCATTGAGCTCAGTGGGACGTACTCTCAGGCTAGTGTGTGTAGGATTGCAGGCTTAATGACTTTGGAGGCCACCGTCCGATAGGTATTTCCAGCGCAGTTCACCTAGGAATAGGAAGGTGCCGGAGTGCATTTTGGGTGGCCGCGGTCATGGAGTGCAGGCGTACCACCTACTCGAATCAATGCGAGGTTGTGGGTGGGTGTGATATCTGCTGAAATGCATTGGTGCCAGGGAGGTCACGAGAAGCTGATCGGGAAAGTGGACATCCCTCCTTGATTTCCGCGAGCAGAATGGGGGTAGGCAGTGCAGCCCACCTCCAGCAGGCCGGCCACATGACATGGCTCTCAGACACCCCCACCCCACCTCCGTGCTACTTTGGACAGCAAGGACGGCTGTCCTGGAGGCACTGCACTGGCTACTGTCTGATGCTGAGCCAGATGGATCTGTAATCTGCTCCAGCTGCGGGGCTCTCCTGAAGTACCCTCCTCCAGTGGAACGTGGCAGTGGCGTAGTGGAGTCCGGGCTCGCAGGGACGCGGCACTGACACATTTTGATTCGCAGGGCGGCCGGCATCCTCTGCCGCCTCCCCCCAGACTTCCCTGCTCCCCCTGAGCTGATCTGCCATCCTCACGGTGGCGGGGGGGGGGGGATCTTCCCAGCAATGCTATATTGCTCTCTGCTGTTCTGCAACGCCTTGCAACGCCTTGAACGGTAGACTCAGACCCTTCAGCCTCCCCAAAGACCCGCTCCTGGTGGAGTCGAGGACTGTGGGGCCTGGCTTGTGGACGTGGCTCCACGCAGCTGCCTGGAGGCATCGAGTCTCCTTGAGGGCCTGGCTGTGGAGCGGTCACGATGAGCGCCTGCCCTTCCAAATGTGCCCCTACATCGCGGAGCGTGGCAACTTTTGGGGCAACCCAGGAACGCTTGCATTGGGCTGCGTGATCGCTTTGGCGAGCTCCTTGGCGCTCAGAGGCTGGAGGACACCCTCCCTGCCAGCGGAGGCAAGGGGCAGGGTGAATGGTTCTGGTTGGTCGCTATCGGCAGGGGCCTGCTTGCAGACCCATAGAGCAGAATCCCCCCTGAGGGTGGCTGAGCCCCCCGCCCCTGTTCCCTGTAAGGAGCATCGTCCCAGGGTCAGCCTCGCCCGGCCGCCCTCCCCCTCCGCTTTGGCACTCTGAGCCCCGGTCCTTCCAGGCGCTAAATGCCACGTAAGGAAGCTGGGCGGCTGCCGCAGATGGGACCCCACCTGCCTCAGGGTGAGAGGGCTTCACGCGGTGCCCAGCGGCCCCAGTCAGCACTCCGGAGCAAGCAGACGCTTCTCTCCCCGTGCCCAGGCAACCTCCCTTCGCATCTGTGGCTCCTAAGAGGACCAGTAGAAGATCTTGTGGCAATAGGGCAGCCTTCTCCGGACTGAATGACGGGGCCTTCCCATCATCCCCAACTGTGCTGGCTGGGGGCTGATGGGAGTTGTAGTTGAACACCTCTAGCCCCAGGCTGGAAAGGCTGCTATAGAGGATCTCCTGGTCCATCCGCGCACAAGCATTTTTCATCCTTCGTGTGTGTGTCTGTGTGTGTGTACGCTGTAAAGAAGCAATACTTCTGAGGGGGAATTTCTCATGACCCAGAAGGGAGGCGGTCAGGGCCCTGTGGTGGTGTAGTTGAGGTCTCTGGGAGGGAGACTCTTCTCCCCCCCCATATCACTTAAGGATACATAGGTGTCTCCTGTGTTACCCCTGGGGAGGGAAATGTTGACGATTCTCAGCCCGAGAACAGCAGGGGAGAGGTCGTGGATAATTCACGAGCAGGGGAATCGGCGTCATTCATTGCTGAAGGAACAAAAGCCATGTTGGCTGTGGAGAAGTGCAAGCTGGAGCCAGCGAGCTGGCTGTGCGTGCGTTTTAAGCGGGAGGGCAAGCGGAAAGCGTCCTGTCCGTGCATTGCTCGGAAAGAGAGAGAGAGAGTAAAGCAGTGCTTGTTCTGAAGCAAGGGCAGCCACGTTTTGTGCCAAGAGCCAGTGCAGTGTCATGGCGAGAGTGCTGGACTGGGAGTCGGGAGATCCGGGTTCTAGTCCCCACTCAGCCACGGAAGCTCCCTGGCTGACTGTGGGCCAGTCACAGACTCTCAGCCCAGCATACCTCACAGGGTCATAGAATCATAGAATCACAGAATAGTAGGGTTGGAAGGGGCCTACAAGACCATTGAGTCCAACCCCCTGCTCAATGCAGGGTTGTTGTTGTTGTGAGGATAAATGGAGAGGAGGAGGATTGCATATGCCGCCTTGTGTTCCTTGCAAGTGGAAAAAAGGCGGGATTCAAATGGAATGAATGGATGAGAGCACTCCCCAATTCTGAGGTCAAAATAGGGCTTTTTAAGAATGCAAAAGTCACAGTTATGTTACTTTGCTCTTTTTGCCCCATTTCTGTGCTGTATCCTTAACTCAGACTGGCAGGGTCGTTGTTCTGCGTGCGGAGCATGAGTAGTCTTGCCCGAGAGGAATGTCTTCTTACTCGAGGTCTTATTTCTCTTGGATCCCTCATGCCTGGGCTTGGCAGTACCTTGTCATCCTCCCGGCTGGCAAATCCTCCGTTCCTCCTTGGCCTTGACGCTCCCCGGGATGCCCAGGGGAGATGCTGCGCAGGATTGGCTGTTATGCACAGGATTGGCTGTTAATTCTCTTTAGGAGCCGTGAATGGTTTGACCCGTTGGAAGGTGTGGGGCAGGGAGCGTCTGGGGTGGGGAAT
Organism: Heloderma suspectum; assembly: GCF_057233095.1. Lineage (NCBI taxonomy): Eukaryota > Metazoa > Chordata > Lepidosauria > Squamata > Helodermatidae > Heloderma > Heloderma suspectum. The sequence continues at coordinate 22,187,149 of NC_139474.1, read as the reverse complement.
ACATCTGGAAGGCTGAGCGAGAGGCCGGCCTCAATGGTGTGGGTCACGCAAGCTCTTACTCCACTGAGAATCCCGTTGGGTCAGTGCCTGTGAGTCTCCTCGTGAACGCTCCTGTCACGAGAGCCAGGAATGCCTTGTCATCGTTGGGGATTTTGCTTCTCCTGTGAAGTTTCCCAAGGAGTCAGCTCCAGGTGTCGGCCTCCTGCCGCCCGATCCAGATGACGTGAGCCGTTCCCTGCGTGCGGAGCATGAGTAGTCTTGCCCGAGAGGAATGTCTTCTTACTCGAGGTCTTATTTCTCTTGGATCCCTCATGCCTGGGCTTGGCAGTACCTTGTCATCCTCCCGGCTGGCAAATCCTCCGTTCCTCCTTGGCCTTGACGCTCCCCGGGATGCCCAGGGGAGATGCTGCGCACGGGCAGGCAGACAGAGGTTCATGGGGCTGGTCACCCAGGTGTTGAGAAGAATCCTGTCCTTCAGGCAAGAACGGGCCCATCTTCCGCTCTGAGGGCCGTCTGTGGCGAGCGCGTACGAGAGGAATGAGTAGGCCAAGCCGGTCCACTGAGCCCGCCCCTGCGTGGCCGTTTACTTTGGGATTGTCCCGGCGGCGCCCCTGGGAGTGCAGGCCACGTGCTCTAGGAGCCCTGCTGCCTGTGACTCTGGGGCCTTTGTGGCGCAGCGCTTGGCCTCTTGGCCCCATGTGCCGCTGCTGTGCCCCCCAGCTTCTGAAGTGTGCATCAGGAGGCCCTCCCGCTCTGGCCCCCAGGGAAAACTCTGGCCTTGACCTGGGCCTCTCTCGCCGGGTCTCCATCCTACGGCCTTCTCCTCCTTGGCCTGCCGTTGCCTCCCACTGGATCCTTCTCTCCTGTCCCTCTGCTGCACAGTGTGTTCACCTCTCTCTGCACTTCAGGACAGGCCAAAGGAAGGACTTCACCCTGAGTTGAACGCTGGAATTTGCCACCACAAGATGTGGTCACGGCCGCCAACTCGGACAGCTTTAAAAGGGAGTTGGACAAATTCCTGGAGGAAGATAAGGCTGTCCATGGCTACTAGTCAGCTGCCTCCAGGATCAGAGGCAGTATGCTGGGGAAGAGAAGCAAGAGGGTGCTGTCGCACTCATGTTCTGCTTGTGGCCTTCCCACTGGGGCATCTGGCTGGCTACTGTGGGAACAGGAAGCTGGGCCAGAAGGGGCTTTGGTCTGATCCTGCACAGCTCTGCTTGTGTTCTTATCGCTTTGCCCATGGGACACCACGCCCTAAATCCCCACCCTGTGCGCTCCCAGGTCCAGCTCAAGCTCCTGGCCCCAGCCGCCAGAGGCCTTCACGGCGTTGCTGCCCCGCCTCATCTCTCTGCTGCCCGCTCGGCCCTTGCCCCCGCTTACCCCGGGAGAGCTCCCTGGGACGCCTCTGTGTGACCCCTGCGCCCCTCCCTTCGGATCCCGCCCAGAAACGAGGCAGCCCTTGTTGCTGCCACCTAGTCCCCATCCTTTGCCCCAACCGTGTCCCTGCAGTGGATTCATTTGTTTGTTAACTTGGGAACCTGCCAGATGAGGTTCACGGAGAACAACAACGATGCAAACAATAATAAAATGCAAAGTAAGGGGCGCAAGAACAAAGCAGGTCAAACATCAATAAAAATCCTTGGCTTGTAGGCTAATTCCAGCATATTTACGAATCAGCTTGCAACCCATCGCCTTTCTTCCTTTAACCTTCCTTTCATCCATCTCTCTCCTATCCCTGTGATGAATGTTAAGACTGTAAGCTCCTAGGGACTGCGACCTGTTTTCCTGTACGCTGAAAAGCGCCATACATGTGGAGCAGCTGTATGCTAAAATAATAACAGCAACAACAGTAGAGGAAAATGGATTCGTCCTCCATTCTTTTTTTTGTGGGGGGAAGGAGCCCATTGCAAATTTGCAGCCGCCTGCAAACCGGGCTTCTCTTGAGCTGTGTGCAAGCAGCTCGATGCAGCCAGTGTAGCAAAGAAACAGTGGCAACCTAACACGGGCCCCTCAAAGCAGCAGCCTCCAAGTGGGGCTAACCCACACGCAACACTTACTAGCTCCCACCCCATACACCTGTTAGTTATTTCTGATGCAGCAGTGTCTTGGAAGGGAAAAAAAACAACTTTTCCAGTTTGCAAAAGCTGCCTAATTGCCTGGACGCAACGCTTACTCACCTCAGGGGATCAGGCAAGTGCCTTTATATGCTTGAGCTAGTGTAGGAAAATGTGCTATGAATGATACATTATTTGGGGTGGGGGTGGGGAGAAATAGGAGGTGAGCGCGTGCTCTGCTGTCCTGGAAGCAGAGCCTGGTGACGGCAAGGAGCAGCTTTTCTGGGTGTGGCTGGGGGCCGGAGCGTCCGTCTCAGCCTGTCTGCCCTCCGCCCCAGCCATTGTGAAGGCGGCGAAGCACTGGTGTGTGATGTGCCCGCATCGCCTGGTCCCAGTTAGCAATCTCGTAGCCATGCTCTGAAGTGTTTGAAACGTCCAGCAGAGAAGCCCTATGTGAGTGAAGCTGTGCATGGCAATGTTTTTGCAATGGGCACTTTAGACAAGCACGGGTGTGCAAAAACAAGTGTGTGTGTATCTGTGTTGGAGTATCTGTGCAGTGAGGGAAAACACGTCTGGGGAAAGAGACAATTACATTCAAGACAAGGCTGGACAGCCATCTGCCGGGGATGCTCTGACTTGGATTCCTGCACTGAGCAGGGGTTGGACTCGATGGCCTTGTAGGCCCCTTCCAGCCCTACTATTCTACGATTCTATGAAATGGGGAGAGGCGTCCAGCAGGTGTTCAGAATGGAGAAGGTGGAGCAGCTTTTTCTCCCCCTGATATTCTGGGATTCCTCGCAGTCCTCCCGTGAAGCGTAGCGCAGGAGATGAAGGATGGGCAGTGGATAGGGCTCCTTTGCCAGGGCGGAACTGGTCAGTGGGACCCCCTTTCGCAAGATGTAGCGAGGGCCGCTCACGCAGGCAGCTTTGAGAAGGGGGTGAGACTAGCTCACGGAGAAGGGGAGGGCAGCGGCTGTCCAGGGTCTCGGGCAGAGAAGGGCTTCCCCCGTGGCCTGCTTCCTCGAATCAGTCAGCTGGAGAGACCAGGGGAAGGCCCAGGGCCTTTCTGCAGCCACGCAGGCACTCTGGCCCCTCTCCGTCTCCGAGCGGGGCAGGCAAAGGGGCCTCCGTGTCCAGGGGTCATCTGCCTCCGAGCCCCAGCTGAGATGGTGGGAGAGGCCTCTTGCACCACGCAAGAGGCAAGAGGCCATTGGGGGGAGGGGTGGGGCCGGGCGCAGTGGGTGTGGCCTTCGGGGGCCTCCAAGGGCCAGATGTTTTGCGCTGGCTCTCGGGAGCGGCGGGGCCCCTCGCACCCTTCCGGGGGCGCGGCGCGTGCCGGGCTCCTTCCTTTGCCCCCCGGCCCCTCGCATCGCCCCCTCCTCTCCCTCCCTCCTGCTCCCCACTTGTTTTTTTCCTTTGGCAATGGCTACTGGGGGATTATTGCTAACTCTTCATAAAGATTCCCCTAATTGCTTGGCTTACCTCAGGTTTTATCATCAAAGCAGCCGTTATTCCCTCTCCAGGCTCCTTTTCTTTTTATTATCTCTTAATTAATCACTCCGGCTTTCACACTTAGCGGATAATTAGAGTCCCCCGAGACCGGCAGCTCATTTTCATAACCTCTTGCTCCGAGCGGCGGCGGGGGGGGGGGGGCTGGAAGGAGAGGCCGAGGTAATGCAAGCAAGTGACCCGGGGCGGGGGGCGAACCGCAGGTGGCGCTGTGGACACGTCTCCCCTGGAGCAGGGCATGCCTTACAGCAGCCTTCCCCAAAGGGGTGTCGGGCGACCACTGATGGCATCCCCCAGCCAGGTAGTGGTCCAGCACCCCAGAGACCACCAAGTTGCAGAAGACTGCCTGAAAGCAGCGGGTCCGCCGCTGCTCTGCCTCGGCTCCGGGCGTGGCGCTGTCTTGCGTGGCCTCCTTCCAAGCCGCACTGATACCGTGGCAAGGAAGTGGCCTTGACTTAAGGGTGTGTCTACACTAGGGACTGAAACCAGACTGGGGTGGAAAGGAAATAGTGATTCCCAGCGTGTGTTGGGTGTGATGGGAGTGACCCACTGCACCCTGGGCTTTGTGTTTGCGGGCTGGGGGTGGTTGGAGGCTGGCAGGAGGGTCATTCCAGATCACCCCTGGCCTCTCCCCGTTGGACTGACGATGGGGATGTTCTCCACCAGTCTGGATTTCTTGAATGCTGTTCTTCGCTTATTCCGTGCTGGCCCCCGCCACTCTGGGGGCGAGTTATGAACGTGCAGGTGCTTCTTGTGAGAGTGGTGTGCGACAGCTTTAAAAACAACAATGCATATGCTAGTTCATGACATCTCACTGAAGGAGTGAACATTATATTCTTATTCTTATTCGTGGGGGTAGAGAATCAATGCTTTAGAATTGAGACAGCACACACACAGATTACCAGACCGTCACATGTTATCGGAGACTTGCTATAGCTACACCAGAGATCTAAATTGGTGTAATGTAGTCACTGCCTTGGCACAAGGAACTCTGGGAAGTGTAGTTCCGTGAAGGGTGTGTGTGCTCGGGATCTCCAGCAGCGAATTCACTGCACCTTTATCGCACTACAATTCCCAAGACTCTTTGGGGGAAACCATAACGGTGAAACTGGTATGAGGGTTTTTTCCCTCTTAGTGTAGATGGGCCCCTTACGCGGTGAGAGGAAACCCTGTGTCTGTTGCACGCTTGCATTTCCCCAGCACGTGGGAGTAAATGATGATGCAGCCGGGCCTCCGTCTTCACTACACGCGTGGGGCGGCGTGTTGCTCATGCAGCTGTTAGGCCCGGAAGCGAATGGCCGAGGTGGGAGCTACCTTGACCCCCTGGCCAGCAGGTGTGTGTGCATGTATTGGCCCCTTTCAGCTACCTAGTCCCAGGGCCTGGAGAACTCTGGCTGGACCCCCCCCCCCCCGAGTAACGAGCCCCGGAAGACCCAACAGCCTCTGCGTCAGCCCTGCCTTCTATGGGCCTGTGGAAGACATGCTTCTTGGAGAGCCTAAATACTTTCCATGCCCTCCCTCACTGCCTCTTTGCTGCTACTGTGCCTCCAGTCTTGCTGTTTCAGTGTAAACCCCCCCCCCCCACCTCGCCACAACCCTGTCCAGTCGGGATTCATGTACTGAATGGGATGAGAATCATAGAATAGTAGGGCTGGAAGGGTCCTACAAGGCCATCGAGTCTGACTCCCTGCTCAAGGCAGGAGACCGTGGTGCTGCGGGGCCAATCCGATTTGGGCATGGGACAACACTGCAAAGCCAGTTGCGAGTGAAGGGTGTGCTGCTTGTTTTGGCATTCCTGCAAAATCAGCTGAAGGGTGCATGTGCGCGCGCGCGCACTTTGTGCCACTGCTGAGTGCGTTTGCAAAAAAAAGCTTCCCCTTCTCACCGGAGACGGATGGGCTTCCTCACTTCCTGTCTCTCTTCTTGTGTATCTGATCTTTGCCCAGGTGAAAGTTGTGTGCGTGCGTGTATTTTGTTTGTTTATTTAATTTTACTCCACCTTTCCACCCAACGGGATGCTTAAGAACATACCAGCCCTGATGGCTGAATGGAACTTCTCCGTTCCAAGGCAGCATAGCTCTCCAAAGCAGTTGCTGTGGGACAAAAATTCCGCATGGAAGAAGGCCACCCTAGTCCAGCATTCTGTTTCCCACAGTGGCCAGCAAAATGCCCCAGTGGGAAGCCCAGAAGCAGGTCATGAGTGCACCCTTTCGCTTGTGTTCCCCAGTGCACTGCCTCTGATACAACTGGAGGTAATACATAAACATCAGACTGGGGGCCACGGATAGCCTCATCCCCATGAACTTGTCCAATCTCCTTTTAAAGCCCTCCGAATTGGTGGCTATCATTCCTGTGCTTGAGCAAAGGTGCCCGCTTCTTCCAAAGTCGCAGGGATGTCTCCACTCAAAGCTTTTGGAGTCTCCTGGCAATCCAGACCCAGGTGTGTGCAAAGCAGAGGGTGCAAGCAGCCTCTGGGTTCTGGTTCTGGGGGGAGGGGAGGGGAGTGGGGGCAAAAGACAACGGAGGAGAAGAAAAGGGGAGGAAGGGTGAAATATCATGATCCAACTTTTATTGCAAAATTGGAGAACAGTTGTATGCCTGGAGGTGTTTCCATAGAAACACCAAAGAAAGGAAGATAGTCTCTGTGTGTGCGCGTGTGCGTGTGTGTATGTGTGTGCATGCGCCCGCATGCGTGTCTGTGTGACGTGTTGGAGGCGACAACCCAATCAGAGTAAATGTTTAAAGGCTTGAACAAAAAACCCATTCAGAGATAATTAAGCAACAGGCAGCGGCTGGGATGGTCCCTGCCATTCTCGAGGGAGCTGCTCCTGAATCCCAGCCTCCTTCAGTCTACTCCCTCCCCCCATCCTCACACGCACCAAATAACAAAGTGGGAAGGCGTCCCCGCCAAAGCCTGCATTTCTCGGCGCGCCCTCTCCGCTCACGGTGGACAGGAGGGTCTGCCTCTTGCCCCCCATGTCCGGAGAGACGGCTTCGAAAGCAGGTGCAGCGTTTCCCCGTGAATGCCCCGGCCTGTGGCGATGAGTCGAGAGGGTCAGTGGACACCCTCTGTGCTCACAGGCTGGAGGTACCTACCTGGAGAGCAACCCAACAGGGCATGGGTATTGCTGTGCTGGCTGGAGGATTATGGGAGTTGTAGTCCGGCACATCTGGGCGGCTCAGGTTGGGGAAAGCTCCCCTATGGAGGCTGACTAGCCCAGGGCAGGCAAAGTGGTGCCCACGGGACGCCTTTCCTGGCCCCCGCCAAGGCGCCCTGCTCCTCCGCTTAAAAGCAGACACGCACACATTTCCTTAGCAGCTGGGATTGCTGTGAAAGAGATTTCTGCGGGTGCTGAAGACTCTGGGTTCAAAGGAGTTGTTTAGGGTGTTGGGGCTCAGGCCCCTCCTCTGTCTTTTCGGGGGGTGACTTGTCTTTTGCCATGCCTGCCATGGTGGCCATTTTGTGGTGGTGCCCAGGACAGTTTCTCAAGTTGCCACATGTGCCCACGGCCCAGAAAGGTTGCCCACCACTCATTGAGCCCCGTGTATGAAAGAGCTATTTTGACTGACCAAGGGCCCTTCCAGTCCAGCCTTCTGCTCCCACTGCGACCGGCCAGCCAGCTGCCCATGTGGGAAGCCCACGAGCAGGACCAGAGTGCGAGGGCCCCCTCCCTTGCGCCCGCGTCCCCCAGCGGCTGGCGTGCCGAGGCAGATGGCCTCTGATCCCGGATGGAGCGCATGGTGAGGTGTGTGCACCCCACTTCTGAGAGGGGAGGTGTTTTAGGGGTTCCAGCACTTACCCTGGGCTCTCTTTCCTTAGACAGAGGTTACTGGAGGTTGGTGGCATTTCTGCGGTTTAGGATTGAGCTGCACGCACACGCAGGTGTCGCTTGCCATGGCGGTTCACGGCATTAGCCCTCCGGCCAGTTCCTGCTCCTTGTCAGGTGCCCAGGGGAGCCACTAGTGCCCCTGGAGTTCCCGCAGAGAACACAGTCGCCTCTCGGACCCAGTTCCCACGCAGACTCACCTCCTGCTGCGCGCCCAGGCCTCCCTCTCCCTTGGTCTGGGGGGTGGGGAAGCAAGGCGGGCCACTCCGCCCGCCCGTCGCCTCTGCCTCCTTGGGCCATTCCAGCTCCTGCCGGAAGGCATCCCCAGAAGGGTCCCATCCTTCCTCCATTCTTAAGAAGCATTCGCCCAGCCTGGTAGCAATACTTCCAGAAGGATGACAGAACTGGAAAGGACCCGGAATCTCCTTGCAGTGCAGGGCGCTGGGTGGGAGGGTACCCCGTGAGGTCGTTCAGACCAACCCCAACCCCATAACAACATAGCCGTGTCCTCGGCGATGCCTCCCAGCTAGGCATGACCCTTTGAAGAGTCCTGCTGCACCCCTCCTGCACCAGTTTCTGGCGTCACCTGCCTCCGCCCGCCTCTGCCCCCTGTCCATGGTGTTGCCTGACGCAGGCTCAGGTAGCCAGGGGCCCTTTATACCGGGGACGCTAGGGACTGAGTCTGGACCCTTCTGTGTGCAAAGCAGGGGCCCCGCTGCTAAGGTCTGGCCCTGCCCTGGGATGTCCTTGCTAACCTGCTCCAGGCGTTTGGCCAGGGAGGCCTAAGGAGCTCCGGAGAGAAGCGCTGGCTTGCACGGGCGCTCTGTTCTGAAAGCCCTGCTTGCTTGTGGGCTTGTTCTGTCGTCCTTTGTGGTGCTTTTGTGTGCTCTTTGCCATCCAGGTTGTAACAACCCTAACTGGAGTGCGCAGCCCAGGCGTGGCGGTTCTGTCACGGGTGGGTTTGCTCCCCCAGGGTCCCTCCCTCCCTCCTCCTCCTCCGCTCACGCCTGCCCTCGCGTCGGCATCTCGACTTCCGCCCTGGGCGACGAGGGCTCCCGGGGACCAGCCAAACAAGCGGGGGCTCTGGTGCTGTTGCGTGTTCCTGTGCTGCCTCGTGTGCTTTCTGGGACGGCGCAATCGGGATTGGGAAACGGGGGGGGGGGGAGAGGCCGCGACAATGATGCCATCCCCCCCAGCAGCTTTCTCCAATGTGGTGCCCTCCAGAGGTGTTGGACTACAACTCCCATTGTTCCCAGCCAGCGTGGCCAACACTTCTGGGGGGCACCATGTTGGGGAAGGCTGCGCTACGGCTTCCACAACGCACATCCTAAACAGGAACGGAAAAGCAAGATGTGAGGGTACAGTCATCCATTTCCCGCATCATGTGTCATGCGCCGAGCGCCCTGCACAACTTCACCCGGGGACTGAGGTTTACCCTGGCCAGTCGGTTGCCCTGTTTGGGCTTCCCTTTCGTGTGCTTTGGCCTGGGCGTCTTTGGGCAACTGTGACATTGGTCTAAGTCCATATGGAGAGGCCTGCTGCACCAGACCCCAAATCTCCCCTTGCCTTTCCAGCCGGGGGCCAGCCGGATGCTGTGGCAAAGCCCATAGACAGGGCAGGGAGACAACCGCCCCGTCGCCACCCTCTTCAGTGCTCGTGTGGGCTTCTCATTGGGGCACTGGTTTGGCCACAGGGGAACAGAGTGCTGGACTGTGAGAGGGCTGTGGCCTCACCTGGCACGCCCCTTCGGACACTTTTAGCATTTGTGCCCAGCAACTGTTACGGAGAGGTGCACTGCCTCTGAATGTGGGGCTTCCATGCTCCATTGATGGCAATAAAAAGGAGGGATTCATGTGAGCAAGCGGGAGCATTTAGGGTTTGCTGTGCACAATTCCCTGCAAACGCTGATGCTGATGGGATTTAAGGCTTCTTCACATGGGGGCACCCCTTGATAATTCAGCACTGGAGCTCCCTGCAGCTGGAAGTGTGTGTGTGATCAAGAGAACACCAAGTGCCCCCCACCCCCCGCACCTGATACTCGCATGTTGGACATCACATTTTGCAAAGGGGCCGATTTGCATAGGCCCAAACTGCAGTCCACAAGCTCTGGTTTTCTGATGTGTGGGTGGCATCATTTGTGCATAGTCACGTTAGACTTAGGGAGGTCTGTCGCCAGGAAATCTGGCCCTTTTGGGGCTCGCTGGAGTTCCGCACTGTGTCTAATTCAGCTCGCATGTGTTGGCTGAACTGTGGGGTTTTTCTTGGAATCTGGGTTTTTTTCTTTTAATCTGCACAAAATCTGCAGGTGCAATTTACAGCGTAATTTACAGCTAAAATTTGTGCAAGTCACGCAATTTCTAGCCCAAATGTGTGCAAATCTCCTTTTGTGCAAATAAAAAAAATTGGAAATCCGTTAGCTGACCCAACACTCTGCAGACTGAGTTGGACCAGCTAGCAAAAGACAAGCTGAAGTTTGGGGGCCCTGAGCCGATGAAATCTTGTCAGGATCCACCCCACGGTTCCTTCGGATTCCTCCGACATCCCTGGATGGACTCTGTGGCTGCATGCCCCTATGCGAACATGATGTCTCAAGCAGTGATGGGCAGATGTCAGGCTTGTAAGATCTACTAAAACCCTGAGACCCTGGTGCAAGAGACAGGTGCTTGGAATTCGGAGACAAGGAATGTGCTGAGAGAACCTGAACTCAATGCAGCTGGGGTCTGAGTTGTAGTCAAGCGCCAGCTTGGGGAAAACTCTCTTACGGTGCCTGTTGGATTTTTCCCCCTAGGGTCCAACAGGGCCACCTACAATATTTCTGGACGTAAAGGAGCCGCATGCCCCCACGGCGCCATCTGAATCGAGCCACTCCTCTCTGAGGCAGTGCGCAAAGTGGCTTGGGAAGTTCCGTTCACACACGCAAGCCCTCACTTGACGTGGCCGGGTGGGCCTTGCGTGGACCCGCCCGTAGCTGTGAGGCCCGGGCCCCGTTGCGCAACCCACCAGGCAGGTCGCCGGCTCCTTTCACAATCCTCCGCCCTCCGCTGCTTGTCTTCAGTTCCGCTGCCTACAGCACAGAAGGAATCTGTCCCGGTTCTTTGCCCCGAGAGGCAGGCTCTGTTGAAACCAAGGGTGTGTGTGTGTGTGTGTGTGTGTGGAGAGGAGAGGAGAGGAGAGGAGAGGAGAGAGCTGCTCCTTTGGGGTTTCCCCTCTTAACTGTTCTTCAGGTTGACTCACACAACTGGCCCGTGTTGGAAAACGGGCAAGGAGGCCAGTACCAGCTTGTTCGGCTGAATCCGTTGGTGGCTGCGTTTGCACACCGCATTTCTTGGGCACCAAGTGGTTGGGTTGCTGTGTGCTGCTGGACCCCAAGGGGTTTTGGGGGTGGGGGTGGAGGAGGGGCGTTGCCGCTGCTGGCAGTTTCCCTTCCCTGCGTTCTTCCTGTAGTGCTTGCCGCCAGCCTGTCGTCTAACTTATTCTCGCCACGATCCCGTGAGGAAGCGGGCTGCGTGCATCCCATCTCTCCCTGGAGCGAATGGGGGGCGATGTGCCCCCTGAGGGGCTGCAACACGCACATCGTGCATCATTTTCATCCTATTCCTCGGCCAGAAGGGCTCCAAGGGCAGGCACACACGCAGTCAGCAAACACAAGGCAGTCCCTGCCCACAGACTTGCTGCCTAAAAAGACATGGCACATAAGGAGAAAGCTGAGCAGTCCTTCAGACGCCTCTGGGAAGCTCTCAAGCAGGACCCTGAGCTGATGGCTTACCCCCCCCTCGCCCCCTGGAACTAGGGTTCCCAGGCAGACTGCCACTGTGTATGGTGGTTCTGTGTAGCCATCATGACCCTTGATAGACCTCCCCTCTGTAAGATGGACCTGGTTGGACTGGACCACTCTTCCCTAACCTGGTGCCCTGGTGTCAGGAATGCTGGGAGTTGTACTCCAACATTTCTGGAGGGCACAAGGTTGGGCTGGAAGGCTGGGCTGGACTAAGTTGGGTGTGCCATGTTGAGCATCCTGTTTCCCAGAGTGCCTCTGGGAAGCCCATGAGCCAGGAATGGCAGCGGTGACCTGCCTCTGTTTCTCCAGCAAGGGGTATTCAGTCTTTGCACCTGGAGGCTGCATTGATGGATCACGGCTAGCAATAGCCATTGGCTCATCCTCCATAAGTGCATACAAGCATTGAAGAAGAGCCCTGCTGGATCAGACCCCAGGTCCGCCTCTAGCCCAGGCTCCTGTTTCTGACACTGGCCGGCCAGATGCCCAGGTGGGAAGCCCAGAAGTGAGCTCTGGGGGTGGGGGGTGCATTTGGCTCCATCCTTGGACCATCAGAGGGCATGCCTTCTGCCCCATCAATCTCCCATGGCGGGTCATCCCTGGTAGGCCAGCAATTGTAGATGGTCCTTGTACCAGGAACAGTAACATACCAGAGAGCGCCCCCCCCCCCCGTCAGTCTGAAAACTTTGTTCCTTTTTGCACTTCCTGTCCTTGGAGAGTTCAGTCAGGGACTGACCAGTGACCTCCTGGGCCATCCTTGAGTTCCTGCCTGAAATCCATGGGGAGTGGGGGCACTGTGGCTTTTGGCTCAGCCCCCACTCCTCGGAGTCCTTTCACACCATAACGCTCCTTGCCTGAAGTCTGTGCTGGGGCTGTCAGAGAAATCCGTTTGCTGGGTGGAGTTCGATGGGCTTTCCTAGGTCCCCCCCACCCCAGGACTTTGTTCCAGTTCTCACTATGGTACTTGACTCAGTCTGCAGTGAGTCGGGCCAGTTTGCTGATTTTCTGGGCATTCTGCATATTTCTTTTGCAGAGTCTGCAATTTGCACAAATGTCTGAGCAGTTTGTACAAATTACAGCCGAAATAGCGCAAATTGTGGGACCTGTGAGGGAAAAATGAGCAAGAAAAGTTCCTGAAGTTTGGGGAAAAGCCCACAGCTTGGCTTTCAAACGCAAATCGAGTCATATGTGCTGTGGAAGTCTGTCGAGTCCAAAAAAACGTGGATTTCCCAGCGACGGACAGCCCTAGCCTGTGCTTTGCTGCACAGGTGGAGACGCTCCCTGCTAACCTGGCAGAATCGGGACAACCAGTTTGATCTTCCTTTGGCAAAATTGCTGTCTCTGGCCCAGAATGAGGGGCAGCTTCCCCCGACCTGGCACTCTCTCAATGCTTTGGACTTCACCTCCCATCAGTCCCTGCCAGCATGGCCAAGGGTCAAGAATGCTGGGGGCTGTAGTCCCAAACCTCTGGAGGGCTGGGGAAGGCAGACTTCTCCCGTAGACGGGGCTGCACAACTGCATTCCGAATCCTGATCTGGAAGACCATTGGCGATCAGAGAACAAGATGGGGGCGGGGGGAGAAGCGCAGCGGAGCCACGAAGAAGTACGCAAAGGGACGGAGGCCATTGTCTCTCAAGACGGCTCCCCTCGGGGCCCCGTGCAGGGGCCATCTTGCGTGTGGCCTGTCTCTTCCTTGCTGGGCAGCCACATGTGCGCCGTGAAGCGAAGAGCGTTCATGCAGGCTTCGGCAGGGCTGGTTGGGGCCTCACGGAAGGGAAACCCAAACCTGCCTCTGGAAGGCTTGGGGGGCAACAAAGCCCCTGTCCCTCACATGGTGGGGTGGTGCGCCTGCAGCTCCCAGCTGCAGCAGGCCAGGCTCCGAGGCGCGCCTCTCCTGTGGATGGTGCCCGGAGGTATGTTCCCGCAGGTTGCGGAGAGGGCTGCTGGCATGGATGGCTTTTTAAAGGACTGGAGCAGCCTTCCTCCTCCGGGCGTGTGAGACTGCAGCTCCAAGCATCCACAGCTGGCACATGCACGGCTGGCTGGGGATGATGGCAGCAGTAGTTGAACTCATCTGGAGAACCCCACGTCCAGGAAGGTTGCACTGATGAGCAATGATGTTGAGGCAGCCCCTGCCTTGAGCCTCCGAAGTGTGGGGTTTGCAAACACGGCTATTTGGCACCGGAGTTTCCATGATGGCATGTCAGTAAAATGGTGGGCTGTTTCCCTCCCCCACACCTCTGCTTTTCGTCCCCCCCCTTCCCTTGGTCAGCAGCAGCAGACCCAGGGGCCTGCCTCTTGGCTTCTCAGTCCTTGAGATCTCCCCCCCCCCCCCCCGCGCTTTGGGATTTTAGATCTGCTCTCCCCAGTGGATTTGGCGGATGTGCAGAACTTTCCAGGAGAGAGAGAGAATGCAGAAGTGCAGCGGTCAACAGCCACCCCAGCCGCCGCGCTGCCTTTTCAGTGTTGCCAGCCAACGGTCTCTTCATGGGCGCAGGTCTTCCTCTCAGTTTCCCGGTGAAGTTAAGGAGAGTTTGCAAACGCAGACCGCAGGCCGGTGGGAGATCTAGATAGAGGAGGGTGAAAGGCTAGAGGTGCCCTCCCCCCACTCTTCTCTCTCTCTCTCCCTCTCCCTCCCCCTCCCTCCCTCCCTCTGGTCTTCCAGTGAGTCTTGGCAGGAAATTCTTCGGATTCCAGGCCCATAGGATCATTGCAGGGCTGCAACCACAAGAGCCAGTGTGGAGGGGGGAGTGAAGAGCAGCGCGCACAGCGCAGGCTGTTTCTCATCTCCAGCATCTTCTTTACGGGGCTTGCAAATAATATTGGGAATAGACCTTCCCGCACAAGAGCCACCCCCACCAGAGGAATGTTCGCAAAGCAGAGCTTCCCTGCCCCCCTCCTCAATTAACACGGCAAAGGGGCCGGATCCTGCTACGGCACAAGAGGGAGGGAAGTCAATGCAGGGGGAGGGGGCGGCAGCTGTGGCTTCAGTTTTGCCTCCAGAAAACTGAAGTCTCCCCCCAAAAGAAGAAAAGCCCATCGCTGTAAAAAACAAAAGCCCAAAGGAGTCATCATGTCGTTGCACTGGATTCCTCTGGCTGAACAAGTGGGGACTGGAGGGAGCCCCCACGCCTCTCTGCCTCCACGGCTCGAGAAATCCTGTTCATCAGAGAGCCACGACTTGATCTGGCAGCGTGACCCGTGGCCTGGATTTTCCTGCCTTAGCCACTCCTGGGGCGAATGCCGGGTTTGTGATGCCCATGAAAAACCTACATTGGCCAGAATGCTTATCTGTATAACAAACCTCCTCCTCTTCCCTTCTCCTCCTTGTCATTTCAATTGATATCTTGCTTTTCTCTGCACAAGTACATTGAAAGGAGTTAACAAAAATGCTACAATCAGTCAACAGAAGTTTTAAAAAAAACCCATAGCAAAATACTCATTTATCCATTGCTTAACTTTAAAATAATAAACATCCCCAGCAAACAACTACTTTTTACAACAGTAGACTTCAAATGAGTGAAAAGCCTGAGTGTTTAATGCCCACCTAAATGCAGACAGAGAAGGAAGCTACAGGGACTGCATTCCAGAGTTTTGAGGATTAACACCAATAAGGCCCTGTCCCCTATACCTGGCCTTGGTGCCAATAACAGTGACAGGAGAGAGAACAAGGGGTCTGGAGCTAATCTTTGGATGAGGGCAGCTTAAAAAGGGACAATCTGTTCCATGTTAACAAAGCCCAACCAGTCAGTTTTTTAAGGCCGGTGTGTGAAAACAGCCAAGGTTGACTGGCCCTGTATGAGAAATGGGGGAAGAATGTCCACTCCAGGCCTGTGTCTGAACCGGGAACCCACAGGGCACTCGTGTAGTCATTGGCAAGCAGGGCTCTGCCTTTGCTCATGAGCCTTTTAAAACAGGCCTCCTTCACCTCTGATGTCACAGTCACCACTCTTCAAGAAGAGACAAGTTTTGTTTGTTTGTTTATTTTTATTATGCTCCTCAGCCAAAAAGATCCCGGAATGGCTTACATGTAATCAGTAAAACAAGGCAGTCCCTGCCTGCAGGCTTGCTGTATAAAAAGACATGACACACAAGGAAAAAGGAATGGGGAGGGAAGAGGAAAAAATAAGTCTTTTAACCCTGTGTCCTTCCTCTCTCATCTCCCTCAGTAGAGCCTGCTGGTTTCTGTGTCCTCCCGCTTTGATGAGCAGAACAAGTTCCATGTGAGCTCTGCAAACGTATTTCCTTTACATGGTGTGTGCAGGCTGCAGAACCTGGCTGTCCTTGGTACAAAAATATGGATTATCCTCTGTTTTAAGATATTGAACCAGCAGAGACACAGAGCTGGTGGGGCCTTTATTGATCAGCCAGAGGAGGTGTTGACACAATTTCACATATGCTCTGCCGCCCCGAGAAATGGCGCAGATCTCTGCTCACATCTGCTTGCCCTGCTTTAGATCTGAAAGACGATTCCATTATTAAAAGACATCTCATTAAGACTTCTGTGTTTGTAAAAAAAAAAAAAGGGGGGGGGAGAAAAAAGCCCAGATGGACGGATGCCAACCTATTCGTGAAGACTTCTCTTCCATCAATGGTTACAGATTTTTTTCTTTTAAAAGGAAGGGGGGGATCTTAATTAGCCATTGTTCCTAACAGGGATATTATACAAATTAATTAAACTTGAGCCAATAAACAGCATTGCTCGGTGTTCCTGACAGCCACAGAAATTAAGATTCCTGTGAACAAGATAGAAACAAGGGGAAGTAATGAGGATAAAGACTCTTAGCAAGACAAAAACACACACACAAAAGTATCAGTGCTGCTCCTTTGCTTCTGCACATATCAAGGAGCAGGCAGTATGGGTGAATGGTTAAAGCAGCGGAAGGCACTTCTTGGTGCTGGGGTCTGTAATTTCCAGCAAGCTAACCTGGGTGGGTGGAAGTCAGAGCCTTTGCTTTAACTCTGCCTGGCTCCTGAACTGAATAATTGTGGTGGCTTAATGCGGGCTTGTCACCCCTTAACACCCTTGAATAGTTTTGTAATCGGGGTGATTAAAGACGGGGTAAAAGAGGAGCTTCTTTCTAGCAGGGCTGTTGCTAGGCACTTAAAAGGTTCGGGAGCCCAGGCCCACAGGAGACAACCCTGCACAAATCTGTGTATGCTAATTTAACAGTGTCTGCAATTCAGGGTGGAAAAACAGTTGGATGCAGGGGTAACTGCCACACCTTCTTTCCTAAAACACCAGATGCTGTCCGTTATTTTCATGGGGAAGCAGAGGACATCTTGCTCCTCCCTGGGGCTACATCTCCCCTGGTTGGTTCTTCTGCAGGGAGCCTTAAAAAAACAATGAACAAGCTTGTTAAAATGTAGCGTAGACACAGATTGCCTTGAATAAGGCAACCAGGGGACTTCTGTTTTGTTGTTTATATAGTGCCACCCACACAGGTATGTCACTTAACAAAGTACAAGAGTTCCTGAGGTGCTTACAGTTTTTATTTTGGCCCAAGGAAGGTAACACAGGAAAGGGTGGGTGATAGAGGTAGGATAAACAGAGGAAGACTATGCAATTATTTCAACTGTATGTGCTTTGGATTGATTACTCTAGGGAACACTTTATGGAAAAGATGGCTTTTTCCAGACAGATTTGGAAGAAATGAGAGGGGGGGTGTTCTGCAGGTGTTCTGGGAGGTGGTTCCAAACATACAGGGCAGCCTGGAGAAAGGGGGATGAAGGTGACATTGGGGAAAGGAGGTGAAGGAAGGGATACATCAGGGCATGAT
Organism: Heloderma suspectum; assembly: GCF_057233095.1. Taxonomy (NCBI): domain Eukaryota; kingdom Metazoa; phylum Chordata; class Lepidosauria; order Squamata; family Helodermatidae; genus Heloderma; species Heloderma suspectum. The sequence continues at coordinate 22,170,204 of NC_139474.1, read as the reverse complement.
CGCAGAGAGAGACACTGGGGGAGAACCTTGCATTTCCAACTCTGGCCATTATAATGGGAATACTAGCAACTTCCCTGCTAAGAATTTAAGAAAAGCCCCTTGATCAGACCCAAGACCTCTAATCCAGCATCCTGCTTCCCACAATGGTCAACCAGATGCCCCAATGGGAAGCCCAGAAGGAGGTCACATGGTCAACAACCCCCTTCTGCTCATATTCCCCAGCAACTGGTATTCAGGGGCATACTGCCTCTGATTTTGGAGGTGGGGTATAGACTACTGTAATGCATTCCACATGGAGCTGCCCCTGACATCTGTTTGGAAGCTTCAACAAATGCAGAATGCAGCTGCCTGGTGGGCTGTAGGGGCCATGTAGTGAGAGCATGGAACACCAATCCTTTACCAGCTGTGCAGTTGCTAGTGTGCTTCCAAGCCCAATTCAAAGTGCCGGCTGTGACCTTTGAAGCCCTAAACAGCTTGGGGCTGGGTCATTTGAGGACCACCTGCCTAAAGACGGGCCTGCCTGGCCCTTAAGATCAGCCACAGAAGCTCTGACCATGGGTCTGCTGGTAAGGTCCATCAAGTTGGTGGGGAGAAGAGACTGGGCCTTCTCCATGGCGGCCCCATCACTTTGCAGCTTCCTTCCATGGGCAGTGCATCTTGCTCCCCCATTGACTCATTCTTTAAAAAATGGGTTCTGAAGACCTTATTGTTTACATCCACTTTTCATTCATTGATGAATGCTACCGGACCCTGCTTTTAGAGTCCTAGTTCTCGCCACTGCAGCTCTTTTACTGCTGGTTCTGGGAAGAATTGCTTTGGTAACGAATTCATGTACTTTTCCCCCCTATGATTATTTTTCTTTATTGTGACCTGCCTTGTGGGGGCTGTTTGGCCCTGAAAAAGGGTATAACAATACTGAGTAGCTGTTGATGGACAAATGCATGGAGGATGAGGCTGTGACAAATCTTTGCTGCCCTAGAAGGTTAGAAAGTCGTGTGTGTGTGTGTGTGTGTGTGTGTGTGTGTTTATGTATGCCAGCATTCCCCAACCTGGTGCCCTCCAGATATGTTCTGACCACTGGCTATGCTGGCTGGGGCTGATGGGAGTTGTCCAACACATCTCGAGGGCACCAGCTTGGAGAAGTCTGGTGTATAAATACACCCACACAAAGAGCCTTCCCCCATGTGGTGGCCTGGCTGGGGATGATAGGAGTGGTAGCCCAACATATCTGGAGGGCCCCAGTTTGGGATGAGATGGAGACGCATACATCCAGCAGCAGCACGGCTCCAACCAGAGCTGCTGATTCGGCAATGTGCTGCACTTTCCCGATGTTCACCGGCCTTGGGATGAAAGGGGCGACAGAAGTGCTCCCCGCCTGCCTGGCCCCCCGCCTCCAGGCCTTTGAAGTGAATGAGGCCCGCGGCCTGGCCCCCCCACTGCCCCCCTTGCTCCAGTGCACCTCGCCACAGACGTCTCCTCTCTGATCCCCCTCTGAAGTTGAGGCCTTGAAAGGCTGTTGTAAAATGCCACCTTCGACGTGTCTGCTATGGCCCCATGGCGCACCACCGGCTTCCGTAAGAAGTTGGGCCACGGAGGGCTTTTGGACTTCCAGGCGGAGCTCTAAAAGGAGAGGCGGAAGTGTGCCGCTTCCCTGCGCCGCCCGTTCTTTTCTCCACTCGGTTGCCAGCTTGCGTGGGATTGCCACCTCTGTCGTCCTGACGCTTTGCTGCACCATCCGATTTGCTGCTTCTTGGTGGACCGCTGTGCTGACTTCCTCTCGGCCAGCACGAAGAAGGCTGAAGCCCAGGAAGCAGCTTGCCTCTTCAGCGAGGAGCCCCAAGCCGCGCGAACTGCGAAGGGAAGAAGGCTGCTCCTTCAGCAAATGGTGGAAGCTCGGAAGAAACCCCCCGCTCCTCAGACGTTCTCCATTATTTTGCTTGTGGTCTTGGGACAACGTGGTCTTAAGAATCCAGTGATGGTACCTACTAGTGGAACATGCCCAGCTCAGTTGCGCCCTGCTGGGCTTTGCCTGGCCTGGGAGATGGATCTCGGCCTCCAGCCACTTGTCTGCCCAAAGTTCAGATCTTGAAAGCTTTTTGAGTTAGTTCTGGAGTGAGATGCTCTGTGACATTGAAAAGGCAGGTGTTAAACATTTAAATGGGCAGAACGGGTTAATGAAATATTAACTTTTAGGCAACATATTTATTAATAATGCCTCTGGAGAGTTTGGGATCTGTGGGGAAAAGGGGTGTGTGTGGAGCGCTTTTGGGGTGAATTCCATCTCTGTTCTTTTCATATTCATAAACCATGTATCCATCTCTGTAGAGTAGCCTTCCCTGTATAGGTGTGTTCCAGATGTGCAGGACTACAACTCCCATGCTGGCTGGGGATGTTGGGAGCGGTAGTCCCAACACAACTGGAGGTTGCTGGAATTTCTCCTCACCCTCAAGAAGCTTCAGCAAACAGGCACTGTCTCTTAGGATATGCCAAACACCTAACTGAGTCTCTTAAAGGAGGAGGAGGAGGAAGAAAAGACGGATTTGGGCAGGCTCCAGCCTCTCTGAACTGTTCTGCCTCTTTTCGGCCTCCTGAATTGTCTGTGTGGCCAGCGACAAGTAGATTCTGTGTAAGAACAGCTAGAGGACTTTGATGTTGTGTGCCGAGACCTCTCCACGCCGGTTCAGGTCTGTCACGTGTGGCCGTTCAGTTGCGGGATCTCCTTTCTAAAGAGCCTCCATTGGTGAGGGCTTGTGTGTGCCGAGTTAAACCCGAGGAGGAGGAGGACAAGTCTGTCATGATACTTAAATGGAGCCTCCATGAAATGAGGCAGTCTCCCTCTGAACACCAGGTGCTGAGTGTCCACAGGAGAGGGCGGTTGTCTTTCTGCCCCGTGGGGCATTTTCTGGAGGCATCCGGCAGCCACCTTGGGCAGTGGGATGCAAGGTTGGACAGACCTGCGTTCCGATCCAACAGGGTTCTTCATATGATCTTATGACTTGGCACTGCCACTTATCCAGCATTCAGCTCTTGGCCGATTTGTTGGTTGGCTCACAGCTACCCAGCATGCTTCCCAGAGCTGACCGGCTGGATGTTTCAGGACGGTTCCATGCCTCATTCTCCCTATGGCTGCTCTGGGGGCTTTTTCTGCCCTAGGCCTGTTGTGAAGACAAGCGTCCACCTGCACCACAACCGCGGATGGAGTGGGGGGGTGGGCAAGAGCCTGGGTTGGACGGAGGCAGCTTGGCTCCCAGGAGACACCAGCCCAGCCTCCGCAGGGCGGCTTTTAAGCCCCCCCCCAGTCCGCTTCCTTCCTTCCAAGGGGCCGCCTCCCGCCAGCTCCATCCCAGCTCAAATCCAGGCTGTCAGCAGCACCAGGGCGGCAGCTCGGGCAATGCCTCCGTTGTCATCTTGGATGCTTCTCAGGCGAATGGCTCTCTTTCCCCCAAAGTCAACTCCAGCGTCCCTCGTCTCCACAGCGGAGCTAGCCTTCCGTTGCAAATGGATGTGGTTGCTGTTTGAAGCCAGGCCTGGAAGGGCCCTCTTGTTCCGTCCGTGGCATTTGCATTTCCCGTGTTGCAGAAAATAAAGCGGAGAGTTAAAGGGGGGGGGTGTTGGGGTGGGTGGGAGGAGAGAGAATCATTTGGAAATTAACTTCCCGTGTTGACTCTTCTTTCTTCCCTGCCTGTGTAGCTGCTGGAATTGCTTGCAGCCAGAGCACTGAGCCGTTGTGGGCCTGCTCGTTCTCCAGCACGCCTGCGTCTCCTTTCTTCGCCGTGTTGCGCTTGTGAGAGCTATTAGCCGGCACCAAACAATTAGAGCCAGGGCGTTGCGCCGGGAGGCGAGGGCTGAGTGGAAATAATATCCTACCTTTTTAATAGAGTAGGAGATGCTTTGCATTTATATAGCATCTTCATCCTGCAACAAAACCGAGGCTGCCGAACAAAAGAGTGTGAGATCCTGTAGGCAGTGTGTGCGCGTATGTATGTGTGTGGGGTGGGGGGTTCTTTGCAGGTCGAGGAGGGTGGTGGGTTTGTGGGTGGGAAAGCATTTTGGGTGCTCCTTTAGAAATGCCTCGAAGGGAGCTTGTGAGTTTTAATTCTTTCCTGGAAATCGATGGCTGAAATGCAAATGGCTTCAGCATCTCTCTCTCATTCCCCCGCCCCAGAGCCTTGTGCCTCTGTTGACGGACGGCCTGGGCACTGATGAGCACAGACAGCAGCTTGGTTGGCCCTCTCCTGCATTGTCTCTTCGTCAGCTGGCTGGTGAAAACCATATGAAAATATAATCATAGGGCTGGAAGGAAACTTGGAGGTCATATGGGCCAGGGGTGGGGAGCCTCTTTCAGCCCAAGGGCTGCGTTCCATTTCAGAGAAGCTCTCAGGAGCTGCATTCCAGGGGTGGGCGGGGCCAAAGGCAAAAGGGGTGTGGCTAAAATGCGAAAAATGACAGCATATTGTAGCTAAAAAGCTCTGACTGCCAGTAACTCAGCCAGGAATCCACCAAACAAGTGGCAGTGGGGCCGTCTGGGGAACCGGATTTGGCCCCTGGGCCTAAGGTTCACCACCCCAGTCCAGTCCAACCCCCTGTTCCATGCAGGCTCTGCAATGCCCGATGCAGCTCCAGGAGGAGGATTGAGGTTTCCCCTTCTCTGCTGAGGATGAGGCAGGATGCAGTACAAGGCCCCAGGCACCACCACTCTTTCTGTCTTTCACAGATTTGTTCTTTCTAGTATGAAAAAAGATAAAAGGACATCAGATGCTGCCTTGTGCTGAGCCAGACCCTGGGTCCATCTAGCCCGGTACTGCTGGCCCTGACTGGCAGCAGCGGCTCTCCAGGGTTTCAGGCAGAGGTTTCCCCAGCCCTACCTGGAGACGCTGTCAGAGATAGGGATGGCGGGGAATTCCTCCACGGACCCCAGTGAGGCAGGATGCAAAAGAATCCGGCCTCCGGAGTCCGTGGAGGAACGGGTTGCTTACCTCCACCTCCCTGAAGAATCCTCCCTGGCTGGATCCTTGCCACCGGCCGGCTCCGGAGTGCCAGCGATACGGCCGCCATTGCCGTATTGCTGGCTGGGCTGACTGACTCCGGACGCAAATGGCGTAGCAGATGCCATTTGCGGCCGGAAAGCAATTAGATTAAGCTAAATGCAGCTGTAAATGGCTGCATTTAGCTTAAACTAAGGGCTTTACGGCCGCAAATGGCGTAGCGGATGCCGTTTGCGCCTGGGGTTTTTCACACGATAGGCTGACACTGGCTGCTGGGGATTGAATGTGGGACCTTCTGCATGCAAAGTGGGGGCTCTGCCACTGAGCCACGGCCCCCTCAAAGTGGAGGGAAAGCCCAGGAGAAATGCAAATGAAAGACGTTATTTGTACCACCTGCAAAATTTTGGGCAGGGTGATTGCTGGGTAAAAGCCCTGGCTCACCCAAGCGAGTAGACCTGCCTCTGGATGTTGACTCAAGCCAGATTGGGGTGGAGGTGGCGACTCAACCGAAACAAGCTTTGAACTGGGGGAAACTTTTTCGTTTTTCTTTTTTCAAGGTTTGTGCAGTTTCTCCGTGGGGTTCTGCACCCACCCCTGCTTATGGGATTCTCACGCTCTTGGAAGCAAGCCCTTTCTCTCTGTCCTATCGACATTTAGACTGTAGGCTCCTTGGGGCAGGAGTTGGTTATTCATTTGTTTTGGCATATGAAACTCTGAAAACTGCTGCGCATGGTTGAAGCTGCTGCAGGAATAACAGCAGAAGATCAGAGGCTGGATGCAGAGTGAGGGTTTGATACTCTGAAGAAAGATGGGTCAATTATTCCCCCCTTGCCCCATTCCTACCCTTTTGCACTGTGAGTTGACCTCCCTCAACTTATTCCCGTAATTGCCAAAACGGGGAGGGTGAGGATGTGCGTTCAAAGGGATCGGGTCCCCCCCCTTCACCTGCTTTGACCCTTGCAGCCTCACCCAGGGACTGCTAATGGCCATGACGGGTTCGGGGGCTCTAGTTTTGTTCCCTGTCAATGCACTGGCACGTCAAGGGACCCATCCGTCCAGCTGCGAGTTCTGCAGCTGCCCCGAAGGCTGGCCAGGATCCCCACCGGCTCGCGCTTGTCCTCCTTTTGTTCAGTAACGAGGCATAGCCCCCTCCTTCCCCGCCTGACTCTTGCACCTGCAGGCCCCATCCTGCCCCAGTTGGTTGCCGTGCCATCTGCCGTGATGTCACGGACTCCCCTGCTTGCTCATCGTGGGCATGATGGGTTATCACCAGAGCACCACATCGGATGGAGAGGATCGGGACTTTGGGGGGTTCCCCTCTGCAAGCGAGTTTAGTTTCCCGTCTTTGTCTTACTTTCTGTCCTGTGTGTGTGAGTGTGTGGGGGGGTGGATTTCTGGTGACCTACTTTTCAAACTGAGCTTGGAGGCCGCCACATGAAAACAGCCACCTAGGAGCTTACTGCCTGCCGAGTGAGTGGACAAGGCGGAGGAAGAGATAAGGGGGATCCTTTTTTTGGTCCGAGGGGAGAGACGGTGGAGGTCCGTTTTAAGGCTAACGGCTCTCTTGCGCCACGGGGAGCGAGCTGTGGAGAAGGGGCCCGTCTTCCTTGCAATTTGCACGCGTGGCCGTGCATGGACCCGGCCGCGGTGCTTCTGCTGCAAAGCCACCCTTAGGGCACGGTGCCCAGTGGTGTGCCAACGCTTTCTGCTCGCGAGTGCCGCTTTGCTGCAGTGCCCACAGCCGTCGCTTCGTGCGCTGGAGGACTCGGGGGAACTGTGGTGTGTCAACTCTTTTACCGGGGGCTCGTGGGTGGCCTCGTGGCTTGCTCTTGCCGGTGCTCACGCACACCTTGAAGTTGAGGCTCTCCCAGTCCGAAAGGAGTCCTATGTGGGAAGAGGCTTTATGCCAAGGCCCTGTGAGCCCGTGCCTACCCCAGGGTCAGCCCTCCCTGCCCACACCCACCGAAAATGGCCCACTTTGGGGCCCGTCACTGAGCGACAGCCCCTCTGTTTCCTTTGGGGGAAGAGCTGTGGGCGGCTCACCCCCCGCCTTCGTGCCAGTTGCTCTCTGTGCCCTGGAGAGCCCTGGCACCCGGCGCTGGCTTGGAGGGCGTGCCGTGCTCTGCGTTCCTGCTGTGGGCTGAAGCGAGCCTGTAAGCACCTGAGCCCCTGCTGGGATGACCAGCCCCAGTCGGGGCAGGGGGCGCAGAAGAGCAGGGCAGCATTTCTTGGTGCGCAGCCCCACTGGCGCGAGGTGTGCAAAGTGTTGCGCCAAGTGCAGCCCTCAGGGGATCCAGTGAGCCTGTTTTTGCTGCCTTCCAGGGACTGCGGGAACAGGAGGGGTGTATCAAGCATCTGTCCGGGCACGATCCACAGCAGGCGGGATGTGTTCAGCCTGGAGGGCCATAGCTCGTGCAAGGGCCCCCGCGTCCGGGACCTGCAGACACGGAGGGCCGAGGTGTCACTTCCCCTTTTGGCTGACAGCCGCCTTTCCTTAGCCTCGAGCAAGCCCGGCCCTGACGCTGGCTGGTGGGCGGAGCCCCCGGCTCGGCGGGTGGAGTCCGGAGCGCACCCAGGGCGGAGCTGGGGCGGGGCCTTTGGGGCAGGCCTGGGGCGGGGCGCAGCGCAGAAGTGCCCTGTTCGCCTGCTGCTTCTTAAGCCGCGACACCGTCACGGCGGGTGGTGCTGGTGGCATGGCTGGCCCTGCCCTTGGCTCTCTGGGGAACGGGGTGGGGAAGGAGGAAGGGCGCCTGCTTGTTCGTTGGTTCGTCCGTCCTTAGGCGCCCCCTGCCTTTTGTCGACCCTCTTTCTGCTCTGTCTCCCAGGTGCAAAATGGGGATGATAATGCTGGCCTGCCTTACAGGGCTGTTTGTAAGAATAGCTGCAAAGATCCTTGTGAAGCTCGTTGAGTACACAGATGTGCTTTACAGGAGCGATGAATACCCCCATTATTGTGCTCAACTTGCCACTCTTACACCGGTGTTTGCGTCCGTCCGTGCGCGCGCACAGTTTCTCCCCTCCTCCCACCCTCCCTCCCCTTCCAATTCTTCCCAGCTCGCCTCTGACTCCTTTTGTGTTTCTGCCTGGCTGAGTCCTTTCAGGGGGACTGCACTGCCTCAAAGAAGAAAAGTCTCTGTCTGTGTGTGCGCTTGTGTGCGTGCGCATGCCTTCTCCCCAGCGCCAGACGGGTTCTTCTCCCCGAAGTGACAGAGCCAGGCAGGTGGAAGCGGCACTGCAATAACGAGCCTGAGAAGGGAAAAGCAGTTTCCAGGCCCCGCGAACACAGCACGAACCCCGGGATCGGGGCTCTCTGTGGCGTTTGCACTGGGCCTACCTGGCGGGGGTGGAGTTTGTTGCTGCACTAAATCAGCAGGCCTGGCCTGGCCTGGCCCGGCGGGGGAGGCAGCTGCCTTGGCGGAGAGGCCGCCGTCGGGCTCGCGAGATGACCGGATTCCTCTGGCCTTGGGTGCATAGGAAGGGGTGAAGTGGGAGGCGCAAGGGAGGGTTGGAAAACAGCGCAAGAGTGTCTGGTGGGTGGGGGAGGGCGGGAGCGTGGATGCCAGCCCCGGAGCCCTGGAGACGCACTGGCCCCTCCTGCCTGCCCAGGCGGGCTCCCCTCTGACGCCAGGCCTCTTTCTGCTACCACTGTCCACAGCAACCGCTGCCTGTTGGGCCGGCGGAGTGGGGGAGCTGAAGCGCAGGACTGTGGGCCGGATCCGGCCCGTGTGGGGCCCCCATCGCCCAGCGGGCTGTGCTCCTTTCCTGTGCCATCCCCGCCCTGGCAGTTGTTTGCTGGTCTCTCTGCTGTTGTGCGGTCCCCCCCCAAGTTCTGAAAGGGGAGGAGCCACAGTTACAGGCAGGGAGAGCTTTGAATGAACATAGGCGGGTATTTCTGGCCCCACCCCCTTTGCCTTTGGCCCTGCCCACCACTGGAATGCGCCCCCCCTCCCCCAGAGGTTCTTCCCAATGGCAGTGGACCTTTGGGCTGAAAGAGGCTGGCACGCTCTGACCTGGACTCTCCTCTGGAATGGTGAAGTAACTGTCAAGAAGAGAGCCCCTAAGCATATACAGAGCGTCCTTCCTCCTCCGCTGTGCAAGTGCAGCCAGCTAACACAGGTAGGGTTTGTGGGGGGGGTTCCATGCCCCGACGTCCCTTTTTCTGAAGTGCCCTGATGGCTGGTCTCAGGCCCTCGTGAACTTTTGTGCTTCCCTAGTCCACGGTCTCTGCTCATGTCAGTCGTCGTATTTACTTGTTTACTGTATTTATATAGCTGCCCCATAACAGCCCAGTTCTCTGGGTGGCTCACAAAACCAGACGCGGTGCTAAAATACAATTTACGAGGATAAAAGCTGTTTGAAAAAATGAAACTGCAATCAAACGCACCCATTTCACAGCGAGACCCAACAAGCTGTGAAAAGGCCACGGGGGGACAGAATGGTCTTTGGGGCTGAAAAGACCGCAAGGTTTGTGCCTGGTGAACCTCTCTGGGAAGGCTGTCTCACAAGTGGGGGGCCACTACCGAAAAGGCCCCATCCCAGGTGGTTTCCTGCCTCCCTTCATTTGGCGGAGCCTCTGAAGAGGATCTTCTGGCACGGGGAGGTACAGAGAGGAGACGCATGTTCAGTGCACCCGCTTTTGGGACAGGAGGCTCTGCGGGCCAGTGACGCACCCAGCGTCTGGAGCCGCGGTTGCGTTGCCCTGCTCACATCTTTGGGAGGGGACTCTGGAGGCTGGCGCCGTGAGGCCGTCTCCCTGTGCCCCCCTGTGGACGGGAGCCCGCCCGTCTTCCGAGGCAGCGGCCTCCTACAAACTCTCCATGTTCGGCAGGATTGTGTCGCTCCCGATCACCAAAAGAGAAGAAGAGAAAGGAGAACAGCCTATTTCTAAGCTTGCCACGAATTGCTTGAACCCATGTCTGCCGCTGCGGTTGGCTCCAGTTCTGCCCCCACACGAAAGGCGACTTCAAAGCGCTCTGGGACATGTGCAGTGTGCCTAGAAAGGTCTCAAGCGGCGAAGGGGCGCCATGGCTCCTGCAGGCACAGGGAGCCCTGTGCCGCCGCGTCGTCATCTTGTCTAAGGCGCCCTGGCTTTGAGAGGTTACTGTTACTCTCTTGCCAGGCCTTTGTTTGATCCGCTGGCGAACAGGAAGTCAGATATCTGGGAATCTGCTGGGTGGGATTCTCTGGGGAGAAGGAGCGAACCGAGCAGGCAGGGAGCTCTCCTGACCTAGGCATTCTTCACGAACCTCGTGGGGTGGACGTGCCCCGAACCTCCCTCAGATGGCCCAGGGGGCAGCCATGCACCCCCCCCACCCCCAAAGAGCCCCCTTCGGTCGCCGCTCCCCAGCAAGTTGGGGCGCTTCTAGGTGAGGCTTCTATCCTGCCGCTGCCCTGCCTCGCTCTTGGGATTCCACAGGAGGCCCAGGGGACGTCGTCTTCCGTTTGTCCCCCCCCTCCCGCCGTGTTTCCCCACTTTTTTTCCTTCCCATTAAAAAATCCACGCAGGAAGAAAAGATGGCAGAGCTGCCCGAGGCCTTTTGGCAGGGAGTGCCAGGAGCTGTCCGTCTGGAGGCAGCCTCCGATTCCGAGGGACGCAGAGGTGCTCTTCCGTCTAGGCTAAGTTCCGAAAACAGAGGTCCTGGCCTGGGCGAAACGTCCCAGCGATTTCTCAGGAGGGGATGGATCCCCATTTCTTTCTGCGGCGCTGTTTGTCTGGATTAGGGCCGCAGGCCGAAACAGCAGGCGGCGCTAGCGGCCCTCCTCTGGTCTAGCTGTTGATGGAACAGGAGCCCAGTTCGCGCCATTGTTTCTGAACATGGCAGTGGCAATGCGTCCTTGAAAGCGTCTGTTCAGGGGTGGAAGCAGAGAGTCGGGAACCCTGGCAGCCGGCGGGCCAGTGGAGTTCTGGGGTTCGGGAGCGCTGGGTCTACACTTAACTGGGGGGTCTTGCCATGTTGCGCTCTCTCAGCCTGAGGTGTGCCCCACATGGAGCTGCTGTAGTTGGGGGTGAAAGGGGAAATACCCTCCGCAGTTGACACCAATTCCTTAGGCAGCGAGAGGGGGGGATACAAATGTGATTGAGATACCGGAGGGCGGGCAGCAGCCCCATTGAGGAGATGGGCAGAGGCTGAGGATGGTGATGAGCAAAGTCCCACCTCTTGACATCTGCAGGAGAGAGGCCCCAGCCCTTAAATTATGGTGGGGAAGCATCCTTAGTTTTTCCATTGGCTTTTGAGGTTACCAGGGGCTTTGGGGGGCTAAAATTTGGGTTGGGAGGCAAGGACTGGATTTCATTAACACCCCCACTCCATAATTCCCCAGTAAACTGAAGCGCTGCAGTATCCACCTGCAAATTCCCTCCCTTTTTTGCTGTTGACACACCGAGTGGGAAAATGCCTGGGCTTGCCCCTCTTTCCCAGAGCTTCACTGCGTCCACCAGAGCTTGAAGCTGTTTGTTGCCCGGAAAAGCCCGTGAGCCGCTCGGACGGGCTGCCTGCGTTCCAAGGCTGCGTCTGCCATCGCAGCCAGGGGAGCGCAGGCGCGTTTTGCCTGAATGGGATGCGGCCTGAGTGAGAGACAGCCTGCCGCGATATGCCCACGTTTGTATGTGCACGTGCTTCTGTCTTCGGGTGCTTCAGCTGATGGCACAGAAAAAGCTGCGGACTCGTAAGGGGTGCTGGATTGGTGCCCGGAGGTGGCACAGTTTGGACACTGCTTGCTGCCCGAGGCCCAGCCTGCAGCTTGGCTCTCGTGACTGGGCCAGCCTTGCTTGGGCACTGTCTTGGGCGCTGCGGCTCCCCTCTTGGCGGGGTCAAAGGTGGGCACTGCAACGCCAGTAGGACGGCGGGGACACGAGGCCGGCTGGAAGCCAAGAAAGTGTTGAGCGTGAAGAGCAGCTCAAACTGATTAAGGAGCTGGAAGGATTAATATTATGAGAGGGGATTTGCTGAAGCTAAACATGCATAGCTGGGTGGGGTAGAATCACAGAACCATAGAGGAGTAGGGTTGGGAGGGGCCTACAAGGCCATCCAGTCCAACCCCCTGCTCAGTGCAGGAATCCAAGTCAGAGGGTAAATGCAGTGCTGAGCAGGAGTGCGCAACCTTTGCCCCGCCGGCAGCCCCAGAGCAGCGGGACGGAGTGCCCGAGCGACAGAAAAGGATTCTGGGGTCTTGCAGGCTGGTGACTTCTGTGGAATGAGTTGGAGCACGGCAGGCCCCCGCCCAGGGCCAGAGTTTGCCTGCTCCCGGGCCTTTCGCCTCCTGGCTTCCCTTCCCTTCCGGTTTGGTTTTTAAGTTTCTACTGGAACGGTTTCTTCCATATGCATATTTAAAGAACAAGGCCTGTGTCAATATCCCTTTGACTTAGCAAGTCCCTGATCTCCTCCTCCTCCTCCTCCTCCTCCTCCTCCTCCCCCCACCCGTTTCTTTTTCCACCATTGTGCGATAGACATATTTTATTTTGGTGGTCTGGGGGCTGCTGGGTAACAGAGCAGTGGCTTAGAACTTCCTAAATCGTGCATGCGCACGCGCGTGTTTCTGTTCAACCACAGCACATGCAAATGTAGGGCACTTGAGTGTGGGAACCTGGCTTTGTGCTTGGCGGATTCCCTTTTTCCAAAAGCCCGTATTTTCAACTATTACTGGGTGGGTGTTGCTGGAGCTGAGCAGCTGAGCAGCGCCCAAAGCACAGGGCGATCTGGCACCGTGGAGCAGGCAGGGGCTGCGTGAGGCCCGGCCTCCCCTCTCCGCCCGGTCCCCCCTTTCCCCAGGTGGCCTTTGGCTCCTCCCTTTAGCCCCCCCCCCGGCCCAACAAGAACCAAGCCTGGGGGAGGGGATGGCGCTTGCCCCTGATCTTCCCTCCTGCGATGGGGTCGCCCCGCTCTCTTCAGGCCTTTGACGGCTGCCTGTTGCTCCAGGGGCAGGACTCGAACCGAGGGGTGGAAGATGCGGGGGAGCAGACTTGGGCTACGCTCCCTCACAGGGAGGGCTGTTCGGCCACGGGGTCGGTGGCCGCGGAGGTGGTGGGATCTCCTTCGCTGGAGGCCTTGATGCAGGGGCTGGATGGCCGTTGCTCAGGGATGCTGTCCCGCATTGCACAGCCTGCCATGAGCAGGGTGTGGAATGGATGGGCTTGGTGCCGAAAAGATGGCGACAGGCAGGCCTCAGTGGGGAGATGGTTCCACCATTGGGAGGCCATCCCCACGAAGGCCCTCTCCCTCATTGCCTCCTCCCCAGTCTTCCTCAGATGTTGGCCGTAGTGTCTCAGCAGGTTCGTGCCAGGAGAGGCGCTCTGCCAGGAATCGCAGTCTCGAGCCGCGTGAGGCTTCATAGGTCAAAACATCTCCAGATGCACGGTTCCTTGCACAGGCCCTGGGTCAGCCGATCTTGGGCCTGGTGATTCCTTGTTCTCCCCAAGATCACAACGTCGTCAAGACCGGTGTGGCCAAATGCCCGCGGAAAACCAGTTACTTATACTGGAGCATTGGCTCAGTCCAGTACCCCAGTCAAAGCCCCTAGCCAGACAGTTCAAGCTGGGGTGCTTTTACAGTGGGACGTTGATCTGCCTCTCCTTTCCCCTCAAGCCTCCCCCCCTCCATCCCTCCCCCTCTCTTGCTCACTCTCTCTCCCCCTCCCCCCCCACAAATTTCATTGTGTCAACCTGTTCCTGTATTTATTAATAATAATAATAATAATAATAGTAATAATAGTAATAGTAATAATAATAATAATGTTATTTATTAAGTGGGAGCTATTTAGGACACTTTGAGAAGGAATAACAGCAGCCAATTTCATTGTGTCAACCCGTTCCTGTATTTATTTATAATAATAATAGTAATAATAGTAATAGTAATAATAGTAATAGTAATAGTAATAATAATAATGTTATTTATTAAGTGGGAGCTATTTAGGACACTTTGAGAAGGAATAACAGCAGCCAATTTCATTGTGTCAACCCGTTCCTGTATTTATTTATAATAATAATAATAATAATAGTAATAATAGTAATAGTAATAATAACAGTAATGTTATTTATTAAGCGGGAGCTATTTAGGACAATTTGAAAAGGAATAACAGCAGCCAATTTCGTTGTGTCAACCCGTTCCTGTATTTATTTATGCCTCCTCTCGACACCATTTTAATTGAAAATCTTTCATATGTTTTGTCTGGACTAATTACGGCTCCCTGACGTACTTGCAGCAGGGGCTGGGAACGCTCTCCTCCCCTCCGTCTTAGGATATTGCTGCGGAGAAGAGGGGGAGTTGTGGCGTGGGGTTTTTTCTTTCGTGTTTTAATTGATTTGGGCGATGAATATGGCAGGAGTTTGACGCACGCCGCTCGGCTCGCCGGCCGCCTCTTCAAGCCGCTCCACCGCGGCAGGCGGATAATCAGATGAGCAGGGCTCCCTGTGCATCTGGATATTGCAGGGAAGGGCTCCTCGCTGCACTTGGCTGGGATTGCGAAAGCGGTCCGAGCCAGCGGGAATAGTGACAAGCGCCTTGACCTCCTTCCTTCCTTCCTTCCGGACGGGGAATTCAGGGTCTGGGCAGAATTGCCCCAAACATTCAGGCTGCTTGCAGAACTGGCAAGGCGCCCACGCTTTCTTGTTGCCTGGGTCTGCGGCATTGGCATGATCGTGACCCCAGGCGCAGTTTACCCCAAAACTTGCTGTGAGACTGGAGCAGTCTTCCCCAACTTGGGGCCCTCCCAATGTGTTGGACTACAACTCCCAGCACCCCCAGCTGGGGGTGCTGGGAGTTGTAGTCCAGCACATCGGGAGGGCCCCAGGGCTGGGACGGCTGGACTGGCGGGACGTTCAGTGGGTGCTCCGTGCTCCAGGCCTGGAGGCTGTGCGACAGACCCGAGTGGGCTGCGAATCCACGCAGGGACTGGGGCTTTGTCAGCACTCCCCCCGGCTGGATTCTTGCTCCATCTGCAGGAAGATCCTGGCCTGCCGAAATCCAGCTCTGAGGATGCTGGTGGGCGGGTTGGCGCTCGGTGGTGTGGAGCACGTGGCTCGCACACCGGCCCAGTCCCCTGCAGCACCTCCAGGGAGGGCTGGAAAAAGACCCCTGCCGGAACCCCGGAGAGCTGCTGCCACTCCGTTTAGACAACGCCGAGCGGGACGGACGGATGGGCGGAGAGCCAGTGTGGTGTGGAGGTTAGAGTGCTGGACTGGGGCGCGGGAGACCTGGGCTCTAGGACCCACGGGCCCATGAAGCTCCCTGGGCGGCGTACGGCCAGTCACCCACTCTCGGCCTCACCTACCTTACAGGGTTGTTATGAGGACAGAACGAAGAGGGGGAGGAGGACCACGTGAGCCGCCTCGGCCCTTTGCTAGAGGGAAAAAGGGGGACGTGTGCCTCGGCGTAAGGCAGCGTCCGGTGTCCCACGGGCACAGAGGTTTGTACTTGTGTTGCTGCAGGGCTCACCTGATCACGTGTCCCCCAGGTGGTTCCTGCAGGCACCGATTCAACGTAAGGCGGCGTGCGCGCGCGCATGTGAAGCGTGACAGTCGGACTGGGATGTGCCGCCATGCAGATTCAGGTGCCTGCAGTTCCCTGAGCAAGTCAGCGCATGTGCTGAATCCAGCCATATTTCTAGGATGTGGGCAGTGGGGAAGGGGGGCCGTGATTGGGCTTGTCACATGGACCAAAGGTCTGACTCTGGGAACTGGGCACTAGAACATGGATTGAGGAGGGGCCTGTCTGAGGCCGCGCCGGGTGGAAGGGGCAGAAAGGGGTGCTTGCAGACGGGACAAGAGGCTGGCCGGCTGACATTGCAGCGGCCTCTGCATTGCCAGCCAGGGCTTGTTCCCCTGACGCGGCCCTCCCCTGCGTCGTCCCACTCATTCGCCGTTGCCTCTCCCCAGACTCGCGCGGTCATCGTCCTCATCCTCAGTCGTGCGCACGTTGCTCAGTTTGCTCCTCACCCTCCCACAGGGCGGAGCGTCTCATCGTTGGAGTGTGCTGCTGCTGCTGTCCTTGTTGATTTTCCAAGCTGACATGTTGCCCGGGAAGCCGGCATCCTCCCCCTGCACCTCGCCAAGGAGCGAGGCAGAGTTTCCCCGCGTCCCTCTTTCTCCAGTTGGCTGCACCGCTGTTGCCGTCCCGTTGTCTGACTTAATGGCTCGCAGAGAAATATTAACGGGTTTGCAGTGTGAATTGGAACCCGCCATTCCCCTGAGAATGTGCCACTTGTGAGAGAAGCCGGCTGCCTGTGGCTGCTGCTTGGGCAGGGCCGCAGGGCCGGGGTGCACAACCCCATGGGCCACACGTGGCCCTCAGGCCCCCTGCCACTGAATTCCCCTGCCCCCGGTTTCCTCATACAGATCGGCCTTTCACTGTCAGCGGCGAGGAAAGATGAGTGTGTATTAGGGTCACTGGTGTGCGTGCGTGCGTGCGTGCGCGTGTCTGTGCATGCATGCGTGCTTGTGCGGGCCAGCAACCCATGCAGACCTCAGTGCTGGAAAGGTTGTGACCCCTGCCAAGAGGATGGGCTTCCTTTAGTCATGGCACCCACAGCCTGGGTCGGGGTTCCCTCCCCGGTTGCTGCATATATTGGCTAGGAGCGGGGGAGGAAGGGGGGCTGGTGGGAGCAACTCCCCGAGGGAGCTGTCTGGCAGGAACGGGAGAGGCGAGCATGGCAGCAGTGGAAGCTGAGGGGCCAGGGAGCCAAGTGGCTAGCAAGCCCCAAGGGGTGGCGGAAGGACTGCATTGTGCATATGGGCGGGGGTCTCTAGGAGCAGAAATATCCTTGAAACAAACCGAAGGCTGCCCCCCGCCCGAAGCAGTGGCGCTGTTGCAGAAGAGGCGAAGGACAGGCCTCTCCCCCTCTGGCCGAGGGGTTTCGCTGTTGGGGTCAGTGGCTGGGCTGCCCTGGTCTCCTCTGAGGTTCAGACTGAAGAAGCTGGAGTGTGTGTGATGGGGGGAATCCGGGGTGTGTGTGCCAGGCAAGGCAAGGAGCTTGACATGGCCAGACGGAGGGCTCAAGTCCACAGCAGAAGGTTCTCAACAGGGGAGAAGCTGGGGAGGATGGGGCTTGGAGTCCCGAGGTGGGCTGTGAGAACAGCCCCCTGCGTTTCCTGTCTGACTCTGTCCCCGAGATGTGGAGTCTTCTGCCCGGAGACCTTCAGGACGAGGCAGGTCAGGTCCTGCAATCACGGCACGAACCTCGTTCCTGGAGTGCCGTGGCTTGGCAGCCGCCTGTGCAGCATGCCCCTGCCTGAGGCTGCTGTGCTTTCAGCTGCTCCGTCCCAGCAAGACCCCCGACTCTCTCGGAGCTCCAAGGGGAACTGTGGCTAGCCATGGGGATGTTTGCATGGCCTGTTTTCCCAGGGGTGGATGCTGGGGATCAGGCCACCTGGGGGCATCTCTCCAAGCTCTGCGAATCAGCAACATTCGGACGAACTAGCCTGGATGGTCGCTTTGGCTAACGGGCGGACGTCGGGGCTTCTTTGCACCCATGCTGGCGTCTGCTGGCCCTTTTCGTGGGGGCCAGCAGAAGGCCAGAGGGAGGGGAAATGTTCTTCATGAGGCCCCTTCTGCAAGGGCATTTGTGCAACCATGTAAAATTATCTATGGATTATATTATTTATTACCTTTCTATACCATGCAATAGCCAACGCGCTCTGGGAAATTTACAAAAGACTGAAATCTTGACAATATAGTATAAAACATAATATAAAAACCATTTACATATAAAATAATTTGAAACACCCACAAATAAAAATCCCAGCACCTTGTCCTGTGCTGTCAAATGCCCGGGAGGAGAGGAAAGTCTTAACCTGGCGCCGAAAAGGGCAGGGGCGCTGGTGCCAGGCGGCCCTCGGTGGGAAGAGACTTCCGTGCTCCTGTTAAAAGCATGTGGTGCCACCAGCAAGGCCCACACACCCCCTTTAAGAATTTAAGTCCCGAGACTTGCCCTGCGAGATTAGACCAAAGCCCCCCGGCTCAGCCCTCCCTTCCCAGCGCCGGCCGGCCAGAGACCTCCGGGAACCTTGCAAGCAATTTGCAAAGGCGGCAGCCGCTGCTCTGAGCTCAACTGGCTGCAGTTCTGGAGGCTCCACACAGCCGCAATGGTGAGCAGCCGTGGGTTCCCCCCTCCGTGACTTTGCCTTCTCCCCTTTTCAGGCTGCCTCAGCCAGTGGTCACGACCACATCTTGTTGCAGGGGGTCCCGTCAGTTAACTGCGCACCGCGCAAAGCAGGATCTCCTTTTGTCTGCCCTGAATCTGCCGTCGGCCTGTCCAGCTGCTGCCCCTGAGCGCTGGTCTTTCTGATAGAGAGAGAAAAACAGTGTCTCACTGCCCACTTTCTTCACAGCAGGCCTAGTCTTCTAAACCTCTGGCGTTTCTCCCTCTCCCTCCTGCCCTTGCAGTCGTGGTTCAAAGCTGTGTGTTTCCACCTCCCCCTTTGGCGCCAGAGCGCGTATCTTACCTGCTCAAAGCAGAAGGGATAAAACCTGACACCATCAGGCAGGTGGTACCTTTTCCAAAGCACAGCTGTGCTAAATAAATAGATCGATGCCCCCACCCATCCAGCTCCCCACCCCCACACACCAAGAAAGGCCTGTTGTGGCTTGAAACAGCCCCCTGCCCGCTTTGGTGTCTGTCTCTGCCACCTTCTTCCCTCCTCTCTCCTCTCAGCCTTGGCGCACTCTTCCCATCTCTCGCTGCCCTGGGCTCTGCCTGCCACCCTTTCCTTCCCCCGTTCCCTTGCCGATAGATTGGACAGTGAAATTGATTGAGTCTGACGTCCAGCGAAGGTGTTTTCCGCTCGTTTGGATGCGAAACGCCCCGGCTCGGTGGCTGGGAGATAATCGAGGTGGAATATTTGATCGGGCCAGGAAATGAGGTGCTAAATTTGTTGTGAGATTGGTGTCAAAACCAATCAAGGCGCTTTGCTCCTGTCAGGGATGGCCAGCTAAATGAGAAATCATTAGGCTACGTTGTCAGGAGGGAAGGAGGTTGGTATTTGGGGAAGGGGGAATTCTGTGCCTATGTAATGCTGTGCAATAGGCGTGTGCAGTGATCCACGGGTGTAATAGACACACGTAGCGTTCTACAAGTGTAATAGACGTCTAACTGTGCAATAGATATCTGTTTCCTTCACAAAATTGTTTTCCTGTAGAAAATTAGAAACCCAATTGGCAGAGGGCACAGAGATCCTGACCTTCCCGTACTGGGCCCTTTCCATTTATGCCCTGGGTGTGATCGCTTGATAAAGCCAGTCAGGCAGTATGTCTCTTGGTGCCTGAATATGCCAACTTTTGAAGTTACACCAAGCTCCCCATCAGACACAATTAGGGAGGGAGGGATCTATTTTTCATCCCACTCAAACTGGCTCCCCTGGCTATTTTTGAGTTGGCAGCTTTCTCACAGCACGGCTCACTGTTCCTACATATTTAATCGGCACACGCTCACAACCTTGATCCCAGCGCCCTTTAATTATTTACTCTTAATATCCATACGGCCTTGTTGCCTTGCCTTTAAATTAACATTTACTGCCCTTCTTTTTCTGGGCCAGAATTAAGGTCCTGAAGATGCATCAATTTGCCAGATCCAGGCCTGCCTTAGTAGCTCTGCCTCAGTCTCCCCATGGTGATTGTCAGCAAGGGTATCTCTCTTTCTTCACTTTTGTGGCTCCCCCGCCATATTTCTCTGTTTTTTGGAGGACCATGATGCCTGAAGGGCCCCAAATTTGCACATCTTCCTGAAAACTGGAGAGAAATGGCAGGAGAGAAGCTCTGTTAGTCTGGGGGCTATCATCAGGAGGTTTGGGGTGCAGTGTCATCAATATGCGGATGACACGCAGCTCTACCTCTCGTTTAAATCTTCACCAAGGTTGGCCGTAGAATCCCTGTCCAAATGTCTGGAGACGGTGAGTGGCTGGATGGGGAGGAATAGGCTGAAGCTGAACCCTGACAAGACCGAGGTACTTTTGGTGGGAGACAAGAGGAGGCTGGGGGGTGTTGACCTGGTGTTGAATGGGGTACGGCTACCCTTGAAAGACCAAGTCTGCAGCCTGGGGGTCATTTTGGACTCCCAGCTGTCCATGGAGGCTCAGGTGTCAGCTGTGAGCCGGACAGCGCTGTATCAACTCCATCTGATACGGCGGCTGCGCCCCTTCCTTCCCGACCATCTGCTCCCATCGGTAGTACATGCCCTGGTCTCCTCTCGTTTAGACTACTGTAATGCGCTCTACGTGGGGTTCCCCTTGAAGACGGTTCGGAAACTGCAGCTGGTACAGAACGCGGCGGCTCGCCTGATTAAAGGCAGCCGCCGGCGAGATCACATCACTCCAGTGCTGAAGGAGTTGCACTGGTTACCAGTTGTTTTCCGGGCCAAATTCAAGGTGTTGGTTTTGACCTTTAAAACCCTATATGGTTCCGGCCCAGCCTATCTTAAGGAGCGCCTCCAGCAGCACCAGACAGGCCGCTCAACAAGATCATCCTCGGATGGCCTTCTGTCTGTCCCATCAGCCAGGACAGCTAGACAAGTGGGGACGAGGGAGAGGGCCTTTTTTGTGGTGTCCCCCACTCTGTGGAACTCCCTCCCTAGGGAACTCCACCATGTCCCTCTTTAATGAGCTTCCGCCACGCATTGAAAACTTGGTTGTTTAGGCAGGCATTTGGGGTGGGTTAGGGTATTTTAGAAAATGTTTTTATTGTAGAATTTTATTGTTTTAAACTGTTTTTATTGTATGTTGTACATCGCCCAGAGTGGCTGGGTGACCAGCCAGATGGGCGATTAATAAATTTAATAATAATAAATAAATAAATAAATAAAGAAGTAAAAGGACAAACTGGAAGAGACCAGGCAGTTGGGCAGGCTTTGGAGAGGTGCTCCTCCTTGGATTAGACTAGAGTCGGGCCAATGGACCAAGCGTCTGGTGCCGTCTTCAGCTGATGCTTATGTTCTGGGTCCCAGAATCGTCTGCACTCTGCAGGGGTCTTGCGGCAGATGGGTCTATTTATTTATTTATTTATTTATTTATTTGATTGTACTTCTGTGCTGCCCAATAACGGTTCACAAAATGAAACTTACAACCATCAAATACAGTAACGTTATAAAACATAATCTAAGACCCCTAAGTATAAAAGAGAAGAAAATCAAAGTAAAAGCAGAGTAAAAGCCAGCAGTACCACAAGGCTCCAAAAACGCAGATGTGTCAATACAATTTTTTTTAAAATGGAAGGACTCAAAAGTCTGGGATAATAAGAAGGTCTTTGCTTGGTGCCCAAAAGGCCACAACGTAGGGACCAGGTGGTTTCTTTGGGGAGGGGATTCCAGAACTGGGGTGCCACTGCTGGAAAGGCCCTCTCCTTTGTAACCACCTGCCTCACCTCATTTGGTGGGGTGCCTGGAGGAGGGCCTCTGAAGATGCTCTTAGGGCCTGGGTAGGTATATACAGGAGGAGAGAGATCCATGCGGAAGTGTTATGAAGCTTCAGGTGAAGTGTCCTGGCTTTTCAGCTGAATTTCATGCAGAAGGTTTCAGTTCTGTCCCCCGCCCCCCCGGCAACCCGACATCTCCAGCAAAAGGATCTTGGATAGCAAGACTGGGAGAGATGACCCCCTGCCCAGTCCCACTTGAGACCCTGGGGAGCCCTTGAGCAGACAAGAGATGACAAGACTGGGGCTGGACGCTCCAGAAGTCTGACTCAGTAGCACTGGAGGAGCTGTACTCCACGCTAAAAGGAGCCAGAGCGAGAGAACATGCTGCACCAGGAGGTTGATCCAAATGTGTGTGCCAAGAGAAGCTGGAAATCTGTATCAAAGTCGAGCAGCTTTGCAAAATGCCTCCTAATCTGGCGTAATTCTTCCATTCTTTGTGTTGCTCTGCATCATTTGTTCTGGTTTTGCTAGCCCAGGGAGGGGCAAGGCCCCTGAAGCCCCTCCAGCCGATGGCTCAAAAACTTATTTGTTCCTGCGATTTCTACCACATCTTTGCACCCTTGGGAGGTGGTGGGCTCTCCCACACTGGAGGCATTCAAGACAAGGCTGGACAGCCTCCTGTCAGGGATGCTTTGACTTGGATTCCTGTGTTGAGCAGGGGGTTGGACTCGAGGGTCTTACAGGCCCCTTCCAACCCTACTATTCTATGATGCTAGGATTGTTTGCAGGGCTGGTGTCAAGCGTTGGCATGGTCGGGCATCTGCCAAGGGCCCAAACCCTCCCTGGGGGCCCCACTGACAAGAGCCCCCTGGACCCACTCCTCCGCTTCACCATTGCAACCTGTGTCTTCACTTGCCTCTTGCTCCAGCCCAGAGGGCACAGGCGAGCGAGGGAGCAAATGGCGGCGGAGAAGAGGTGTGAGGTAGAGCAGCCATGGTGTGCTTGAGAAGCAGGCAGGCAGAGGAAGGACGGAGCCAGCAGCTGGTGGTGGTGGTGGTGAGGGGGTGGGCTAAACGAGCGAGGGGGCTCATGGAGGGAATCTTGCCCAAGCCACCCGCCCCCACCCTGGAGCTGACACTAATTAATAAATAATAAATACATGGAAGTCAACGTTCTGGGGGGAGAGAATTCTCTGCCTCAAAGCACAGCATGCTCATGGCTCTGAACACATTTATTTATTTATTTATTTATTTATTTTATTGAATTTCTTAGTCGCCCATCTGGCTGGTCACCCGGCCACTCTGGGTGATGTACAATAACACAAACAGTTTAAAAACAATACAATTACACATTAAAACATCCTGTCCTAAAATTTCCCTAGCCCACCCCAAATGCCTGCCTGAACAACCAAGTTTTCAATGCGTGGCGGAAGCTCATTAAAGAGGGACATGGTGGAGTTCCCTAGGGAGGGAGTTCCACAGAGCGGGGGCCACAACAGAGAAGGCCCTCTCCCTCGTCCTCACCAGCCTAGCTGTCCTGGCTGGTGGGACAGAGAGAAGGCCATCCGAGGCTGATCTTGTTGAGCGACCTATCTGGTGTTGCTGGAGGCGCTCCTTGAGATAGGCTGGGCCGGAACCATATAAGGTTTTAAAGGTCAATGCCAACACCTTGAATTTGGCCCGGAAAACAACTGGTAGCCAGTGCAACTCCTTCAGCACCAGAGTGCTGTGATCACGCCAGCGGCTGCCTTTTAATCAAGCGAGCCGCCGCGTTCCGCACCAGCTGCAGCTTCCAAACCGTCTTCAAGGGTAACCCCACATAGAGCACATTACAGTTGTCTAGATGAGTGGAGACCGTGGCATGTACTACCGATGGGAGCAGATGGTCGGGAAGGTAGGGGCGCAGCTGCTGTATCAGATGGAGTTGGTACAGCGCCGCCCGGCTCACAGCTGATACCTGAGCCTCCATGGACAGCTGGGAGTCCAAAATGACCCCCAGGCTGCAGACCTGGTCTGTCAAGGGTAGCTGTACCCCATTTCGGCCACAGGTCCGAAACCTCCTCCCAGTGTTACCCACTGGTACCTGCCGGAGAGGAAGGACCGGAACCACCATAATACGGTGTCTCCAATGCCCAACCCCTCCAGGCGGTCCAGGAGGATACTGTGGTCAACAGTATCAAAAGCTGCTGAGAGGTCCAGGAGAACAAGGAAGGAGCATTCACCCCTATCCAGAGTCCTCCTCATATCATCCACCAGGGTGACCAAGGCCGTTTCTGCCCCATGCCCAGGCCTGAAGCCCGATTGAAATGGGTCTAGATAATCGCCTTCTTTCAAGTGTGCCTTCAACTGCATCGCCACCACCTTCTCAATGATCTTGCCCCAAAATGGCAGATTTGAAACTGGGCGAAAGTTGTTCAGGACTTGGGAATCCAAGGAGGGCTTCTTTGAGAGCAGTCTTATCACTGCCTCCTTGAGGGCTGATGGCATCACTCCCTCCTCCAGGGAGGCGTTCACCACCGCCCTGATCCCCTCACCCAATCTCTCTCTCTGCAGCCCATAATGAGCCAAGATGGGCAAGGATCAAGGAAGCAGGTGGTCGGCCTTACAGATGAAAGCACCTCATCCGCTTCATCAGAAGGAAGAAGCTGGAACCAATCCCACAAAACCGGTGTGCCACAGGCCGCCTCTTGCTCATTAACTGTATTCACAGTGCATGGAATAACACTTCTGATCCGATCAATTTTATCCTCAAAGTGCCTTGCCAAGGCCTCACAGGAGGTCTTAGAATGCTCCAGCGGTTCCGGAGCTACTGGATCAACCAGGCTCCGGACCACTTGGAACAGCCTCCTGGGACAGCACTCTGCAGACGCGATAGAGGCAGCATAATACTCCTTTTTTTGCTGCCTTCGCCACGTGGCAGGCTGAAGATACAGCTCTAGCTCGTGTCTGATCGTCTTTGGAGCGAGACTTCCGCCACCGGCGCTCTAGCTGTCTCACCTCCTGTTTCAGGGCTCATAACCGCGGATTGAACCATGGCGCAATCCGAGCCCTGTTCAGGGGGAGAGGCGTTTCGGAGCCACCCGATCTAATGCCCCAATGATTGCGGCATTCCAGCCACCCACCAGGGTCTCAACCGAGTGGCCGTTGGCGCGCTCCAGAGAATCCGCAAGCGCGTTCAGGAATCCATTCGGATCCATAAGATGCCTGGGGCGGACCACTTTAATGGGTCCTCCACCCCTGCGGAGGGGTTGTGGGACTGAGAAGTCCAACATCACCGGATAGTGATCTGACCATGACAAGGGGGTGGTGGATATGCATGTATATACATTTATTTATTTGTTACGTTTCTACGCCGCCCAATAGCCGACGCTCTTTGGGTGGTTCACAACCATGAAAACCATAAACGACAACATGGTAAAATACAATATAGAAGTTTAGAAGTTTAAAACTACAGTGTAAAATAAAAACAAAAACTAGCAGCAATGCAAAGATTTCAAGTACAATAACAGATTTAAAACAACAGAAACTGAAAGACCCCAATGCCTGGGAGAATAAGAAGGTTTTCACTTGGCGCCAAAACCAGCACAATGTAGGCATCAGGTGAGCATCTCTGGGAAGCTCTTTCCACAAACGGGGTCCCACAACAGAGAAGGCCCTCTTCTTAGCAGCCACCCAGTATAATAAAGCAGCTCCATTATACTAGACTTCCCTATGGGATGATGCATATACGCCGGCCAGGACAAAAGTGCGGGGGAATTTAGTCTTCTGGCGGGACTCAGTGGCTTATGGACTCCTATGAAAATGGTGGAGGCTGTAAGCTGCAGCTTTGCAGCTTGTTGGATGTCTGGGGTTAGGGGCTATTAGTCAAGGGCTATCAGTCGTGATGGCTGTATATTCCCTCCGGTGCTGGAGGCAGCACGCCTCTGTTTGCCCGTTGCGGGGCTACATGGGGGTGCTGTTGCCCTCATGTGCTGCTTGTGGCTTTCCCATGGGGCATCCTGTTGGCCACTGGGGGAACAGAAGGCTGGACTAGAAAGGCCCCCTTGGGTGTGATCCAGCATGGCCCTTCTGTTCTTGCGTTGTGCTCAGGGATGGGTGAGTGCTGCAACCTTGAAGGTTCCCCCATCCCGTCCTCCCGAAACGACCTGGGAGCTTTCATGCCTTGCCGTAACTGAGCACCATGGGGAGACGCCTTGTTGGGCTCCTGAGCAGAGAGCTCAGGACAAGGCTGCAAGGACCCGAGAGCTTAGAGCAGGGATGGGCAACCTCCTGTCCATGGGCCAGGTATGCCCCACCAGTGTTCCCCATCTGGTCCTCCAGCTTCTCCGGGCCCTGCCCCTTCTCCCCAGGCCCTGCCCCTTCTCCCAACATCATAAGCCTTATAGAAAGTAGACTGCAATAAATCGGCAACTGAAATAAATGTGTATTCTTCCCCTATCTGCCCCCCTCTATTTTCCTGCCCTCCCTCTGCTGTCTCCCCATTGTTTAATTTGATTGTAAGCTCCTTGGGGCAGGGGATCTGTCCTCTTTTACTTCCCAAAGCACCATGAACTTAGATGGCGCTATCAGTAAGAATACTGGTGTGTGCGTGGGTGGAAATCTCTTAAGTTGTGTACTATAAAGTGTAACAGTTTTTTAAAAGGTGCTGGGTGGGAAGAACATTACTAGTGACCTCATTCTAAATTAGTTTTTTTTAATTGTTGCCTTTATTAAAAAAAATAAAATGCAGGCAGTTGGAGCATCCATTTCCTTAAGAGGTTTGCCTCTCTGAGGTGGACTTAAGAAAATGAACTCTGTGCCCGTCTTTGCCTCGCCAGTGCAGAAACGGGGGGGGGGGGGGATATCTGTAGGCCTGACAGTTCGTAGCATTTGGGTAAGAGTCTCCCGGATGCTTTCTGTGCCTTTGGCACAACCGCAGAGGCTTCATCCCTACTCCAGAAACAAAGCTGAGGGGTGTGTGACTCCGCTGTACAGAACCTCCTCTGAAAAATGTGGCAGCCTTTTTTTTTTGCTCATTCTCCGACTTTGTTCCAGTGGAGCTACGGCAGTCCAAATTCACCTCCATGTTTGTGGCCGGCCGTATTTCGATGGCAATTTGAGCACAGCTGCATTTCTAGCATCTGTCTTTTGGTCCACTGGACCCTATCCCTTCCTCCCTACCGTCAAAATGTAAATTGGAAGCTCCATGGGGCAGAGCTCTGATGCTCTGTGAACGTCTGTGTAAATTCTTGGCACCATCGTCTTAGCCCCGTTGGATGAAAGGGTCTCGGAAGCCGCTGCGGCACTTTCCCCGCGCCAGCATTTTGGTTTGGCGCCTCTGCACGAAAGGCATTCTGGGTAGGTGCTGCAGTGTGGATTCTGAGTCTCTCTTGAGCAGGAAGCTGAAAGTCTTCATGAAGGATTTGAAGATGCAAAACTGTGAGGGCCGTCAAGGGGCTGAGGTGTCCCAAGCCAAATAAGGGCTTGCTTGTGATGTTTCTCAGTTTCTGTGGCTAGAAGCTGTCCAGTGGCACTTGGTGGTACTGGAGGGCCCAAACCCACAATTTTCACAAAGAAATTAAGCCGTTTATCCCAGTTGCTTGGCCAACCGCCCATGCAGAACATGATGTGACGTTTTCGCCACTGCTGCACCACCAGGAGGTGGGCCAGAGCACTGTGGGGAAACTGCTGCATGTCCCTAGAAAGAATGATCTTTTTTCTCCACTGCAAACGGAATATGGTCCAAACACGCCTCTTGTTTGGGAGGGTCCAGGTCCAGAAATAAGGCTGGGACGGGGAACAAAATTCGGACATACGTGTATGTGTGTTGCTCTGCCTGGCTGAGGCAAGGTGCAGGCTGCAGGGCAGGCACAGAGGATGCTCGGGTGAGAGCCAGATTTGCTCTCAGACTAAGACCGAGCTAATAATCGGAAGCCCCCGATTTGAATCCTGGACTCATCAGCCAAGCAGCTTGCTTCTCAGTCCCTCCCCCATCTCTTCTGCAAACTGGGGATGAGGATGATACCGGCCTACATTGCAGGGTTATTGCATGTGTTTTTGAGGATGTGGGTAGCATGCTTTTAAACACTCCTCACACTTCACCCCCCCCAAGTGTACACACACACACACATACACACACACAGAGCGAGAGCGAGTGTAATTACATTCAGAGGCTGAGATGGGAGAGAAATTGTACAGCCCCGGACTAATCCGCCTACAAATATCTTCCATTTCCTAGGGATTTTGCTTCTTCCCTTTTGGCTAAGTGCTCAAGTCCTTAAAATGGTCATCAATAATCCCTCCCTCTTCTCTTTTCAGCCTCCCCCCCCGCCCCCCTCCCGATTGCAGCTTGCCTGCTTAGAAGGAGGAGAGACAGAGAGACAGACAGACAGAGAATGCACTCTGCCTTCTGACATGCTGAAATGCTTTCCAGTGTCTCCTACGGCCACAATTTTAACACATGGTCTTTAATGCAACACAAGTATCCACTGGTCTATGTGGAGAGATTGCCCATGTCTTTTATTCTTTCCATTTGTACACTGGGAGCTTCTGCCCTGTACACTGCACATGGGGTAAAGTAGACCCATGCGCAAACGTCACTCATTTTCCTCCTAATGCCCGTGTACATCCCTCTACCCGAGTGCTGCGTGACGGAGTGAGCTCCCGTCTTCAGTCTCAGCTCCTGCCAACCTAGCAGTTCGAAAGCAAGAAACTGCAAGTAGATAAATAGGTTCCGCCTCGGCGGGAAAGGTAACAGCGTTCCGTGCACCTCGGTGTTCAGTCATGCCGGCCACATGACCACGGAAGCGTCTTCGGACAGCGCTGGCTCTTCGGCTTAGAAACGGGGATGAGCACCGCACCCTAGAGTCGGACACGACTGGTTGGGGACACCTTTACCTTTTTACATTTTGGCTGCTTTCCGTGGGTGGATAGGTAGCTACAATGCCACTTCTCATACTCAGGTGCATGATTGGTCCCTCCAGCCCAAAACACAGTGATTGGGCTTCCAAAAGGATAACTTCTCAGCACCAGCGCGGGGCTCGTCCTTTCATTCTCCTCTACAAAGGTAGCGGAATGGTGTAGGTGTTGGGCGCTTGTAACTCTTGAGCTTGGATCATGGCTAAGGTGGTCATCCAATGAACCTGATTCAGGACAGATAGGAGGAAGGGCTTCACACAGCGCATTGTTGAACTATGGAAACCGTGGATATTTTAGAGTTAGAAAAGGTGCAGAAACAGGCAACTAAAATGAGCAAGAAGCTGGAGCAGTTCACCTATGAGGAAAGGTGACAACCTTTGGAGCTGTTTAGCTTGGAAAAGGAAAGAGGTGAGTGAGGGGAGACATGATAGAGATGTACACCATGATGCATGGTGGGGAGAAAGTGGATTGGGAGGCATTTTTCTCCCTCTCGCCTAATACTAGAACCCAAGGGGGTCTTCCCATGAAGCTGGTTGGCCAGAGATAAAAGGAAGGACTTCCTCACGTGGCACATAGTTAAACTGAGGGACTCCCCGCCACAAGCTGTCAGGATGGCCACCCACTCTGATGGCTTTACAAGGGGTGGACGACCCCTTGGCGGAGAATAAGGCCTAACCAGTGCTCTACTCAGCACTGGTTAGGCCTCACCTGGAGTACTGTGTCCAGTTCTGGGCACCACACTTTTAAGAAGGATGCAGACAAACTGGAGAGGGTTCAGAGGAGGGCAACGAAGATTATCAGGGGACTGGAAACAAAGTCCTATGAAGAGAGACTGAAAGAACTGGGCATGTTTAGCCTTGAGAAGAGAAGACTGGGGGAGATATGATAGCACTCTTCAAGTACTTGATTGTCCCAGAGAGGAAGGCCAGGATCTCTTCTCCATCATTCCAGAGTGCAGGACACGGAATCATGGGCTCAAGTGACAGGAAGCCAGATTCCGGCTGAACATCAGGAAAAACCTCCTGACTGTTAGAGCAATACGACAATGGAACCCATGACCTAGGGAGGTGGTGGGCTCTCCCACACTGGAGGCATCAAGACGAGGCTGGACAGCCATTTGTCAGGGATGCTCTGACCTGGATTCCTGCACTAAGCAGGGGGTTGGACTCGATGGCCTTGCAGGCCCCTTCCAACCCTACTATTCTATGATTCTACGATTCTATGAAGGCTTGCCATGGCTGCGACTCACGAGAGCTGCAGCTCACCTCCAGATCACAGGCTGGATGCTGCTGCACGCCGATTGCTGGGGAACGTGAGCGGGAGGGTGCGGCTGCATCCCATCCTGCTTGGGGGCTTCCTGCTGGGGCATCCAGGTCGCCAGCGCGGGAAGCAGGTTGCTGGACTAGAGAGGCCTTTGGTCTGATCCAGCCTCAGGGCTCTTCTGACCTTCTTATATGCAGAGAACAGGAAGCACGAGCCTCTTGGCTGCCTCTTCTGGGGATGTTGTATAACATCTGAAACCAGCTGGAGATGGTTTGGTGTGCAGTCAATTACTCCGGAAGAATATTGCAATTTCATCTTTTGCCTTATGTGAGGAATAACTGCGAAAAAGAATGAATCCCTGTATTGGTAGTGTGAGCCAGTGTCACTCTCTGCCATAAAAAGACTACATAACAGGCAGTTCTTTATGCAGACCCCTCTTCTCTGAGCCTCAGTCGCAGAATATCAGTTATGGGAACACTGATCTTGAGCTTCCTTACAGGGCCGTTGTAAGCATGATACAGGAGCCCCAATTGTTTTGGGTCGGTGGGCATATTTGGAATTCTGAGTGTTGTGGGTGCTCTCACAAAATGGCTTGCCCATTCACAAATAGCTGCCACCGTGGGTGTGCCCAGCCACAAAGCACCCATTTCCCAGGAGGTGGAAAGTAACTTGCCCAAGAACCTAGTCACAAGGCAGAGGTGGGGTCTCAGTTCCAAAACACAAAGCCACTCCTTTGTGTTTTGGAGCCGAGACCCGTTTTCTGCTGCAGCGCCCATTTCACAGATTGCAAATTGATGAGGCACAGGGACGAGTAACTTGGCCAAGGGGGGGCCCAGGGGCACTCTGGGATGCAGGCGGGCATTTCTCTCGGCAGCGTCTCATCCCGTTTTTGTTTTTGTTTTTATCTAACAGAAAATTTAAAAGCTCAGGCAGGGCAGGGAGCCTGGCGAGGGCTCAGAGAGGAGTTTGCAGGCACGGGGTTGCCCAAGGGCCCCTCGTTGCAGACGCCAGCCTGACAGCAAGCTCAGCGATGGAGACATGCCTCGGCAACCCCACCTCTTCTTCGGCGGGCTTGGCTTTGCTCTGCTCTTCATCCCGGGTTCCGTGCGGTTTGCTTTTCCTGACTTGGAAAAAGACCAGCCCCCCTCCCGCTGCCACATGGTGTGGTGGAGGCCACCAGGACCGTTCCCCGACAGCTGAACCTTCCTGCGGTCACCCCCCACACACACTCACCTCTGGTTCCACCGGAACACGCTGCTGCTTCTGAAGGGAAGAGGCGGGGGGGGGGGAGAAACACCGTGCTCAGCATGGCCCCGAGATATTTGCATCCCAAGGTTACTTCCTACGTTGCTCGTGAGCCGTGCTTTCCAGCTCGCTCCAGCCCCCCCCCGCCCGATCCTTTTTGTGTTTGAATGCTAGGATAATTAAGTGAGGATGGGGGAAGCTGTAATAACGTTGCATTAGAGGGTTCTCCCCCCCCCCTTTCTTTTTGTCATACTCACACAGCTGAAATCAGATTCCTGGGAAGTCCAGTCCAGCGGACTGTAATAATTGCATTAGAGGAGACTTCCTCCCCGCCCGCACACACATGCTTAGGTGGCGCAGCCCCTGCTGTAAGGGCCCCAACTTGGTGTAAGCAATATCCAGGCTGATGGAGGCAGACAAGGGCAACCAAAATGATCTGGGGGCTGGAGCATGTTTCCTAAAGGAAAGGTGGATGCATTTTTAGCGTGTGGGGGGGGGGAGACAACTATTGGGGGATGGAGAGGATAGAGGGGATTTCAAAATGACCACAAGACAGAGAAAGGGGAGAATGAGAGAGCTTACACGGGAGCCTCCAGGCTCAGAGGGAGTCTACCTCTGAA
This sequence comes from Heloderma suspectum, assembly GCF_057233095.1. Classification (NCBI taxonomy): domain Eukaryota; kingdom Metazoa; phylum Chordata; class Lepidosauria; order Squamata; family Helodermatidae; genus Heloderma; species Heloderma suspectum. The sequence goes on along the minus strand of NC_139474.1, from coordinate 22,138,861 downwards.
CATGCATTTGCTGGGAAAAGCGAGTCGGATATATGGTGCATTTCTAGAGCTTAAGAAGCTGCCTCGTTATGTACCAGGTCAGGTCTTCGGCCCACTTGGGTCGTGATTGTCTATGCCAGCCTCCCCAACCTGGTGTGGGGACTACAACTCCTATCACCCCCAGCCAGCATGTAGTCCAACACCTCTGGAGGAGCACCAGTTTGGGAAAGGCTGGTCTGCACTGATGGGCAACGGCTCTCCAGGGTTGTGAGGGTTTTCCCGGCCCTACCTGGAGAGGCTGGGGATTGAACTGGGGCCTCCTGCATGCAAAGCCATGTGCTCTGGGGCAGAGCTAGCCCCTTCGCTTCAGGCCCAGGAACACTGGAAGCTGCCTTATGCCAAGTGAGCCCCCCGACCCCAGGTCCAGCTAGTCCAGTACTGTTGACACGGACTAGCGGTAGACTCTCTTTCCAGGGTTTCAGGCAGGGTTCCTTCCTAGCCCTACCTAGAGACGCTGTTGGGGATCAAACCTGCGACCTTCTGCATGCAAAGCAGGGGCTCCACCACTGCATTATATCCCGTCTCTAAAACTAAGGTAAGATTCCAGTCTTCACGGTTCCGAATAAAGGGCTCACTGAAATACGACCGTCGGAAGCTGCCGTATACCAAGTCAGAGCCTTGGTCCATCTAGCCCAGTATTGTCTACAGCAGGGGTGTTCGACCTCAGGTCCATGAGCTAAATCCAGGCCTCCTGAGCCTCAGCGGGCCACACCCCTTTCCCCCGGCTGTCCAGCGTTTGGAGGTCTCCCAGCCTTTGCACGGTTTATTCCCCACGTTATCAAAGGTCCGGACGCCTCTCTCCTAAGGCTGAGTTGCCGGCAGCAAGAGGCCCAGCCTAAACGTCGCTGGTATTTCTGGCCCCGCCCCGTTTGCCTGTGGCTCCGCCCACCACTGGCATGCGGCCCTCGAGCGGTTCTCTGAAATGGAGCCCAGCCCCCCGGCTGAAAGGGGCTCGACACCCTTGGGCTGCCCGGATGGCCAGTGGCTCCCCAGGGCTTCAGACAGGGCGTCCTTCCCAGCTCTGCGTGGAGGGATTGGACTCAGGGCTTCTGGTGTGCACAGCCTCTGCGCTGCCACGGAGCTGCGGCTCTGTCCTGGATCTGCTCCGGGGGGCTGTTCTTCGTGCAGCTTTGTGGGGAGGGGGAGGCGAGGGCCGGAACCTCCAGGGAGCCCTGCAGCGGCCGGCTTCTTGTGCTCACGTTAGCAGCACGCTCATCTCGCCTAAGTGGCTGCTAATGTCGGATGTCCGTGCTCAGATGTCCATGCTCCCCCCTCCGTAATTTCAGGGTCCTCGAGACTTTTTAAGCCTTCAGTTGAAAGGACCCTCGAGCCTTTTAAAGGCCCACACTGACGTAGGAGAAGTGGCAGGACCTCGGCAATGTAGCACCTGCCTTGCGTGCCCAAGGTCCTGGGTTCGATCCCTGGCAGCTCCAGTTAAAAGAAGGGCCAGGGAGCCAGTGGCCGGGAAGAGCTGATCTGCCTGAGAGAGCAGGCCGCTGCGCCAGGTGAGCCCACCGGCTGACTTGGGACAAAGCCGCCTTCTGGGCTGCCTCCTGCTGGTGGACTGGCCCACCAGACTCGCCACAGGCGACCGGGTGAGTGGTTATTGACGTGTGCGTGCGTGTCGGTTTCAAGCACAGCTGTAAGGCATGCGCCACGTCCCTGCCAGCCTTGCAGCAGAATGAAACGCTTCTCTCGTCCTCCCGAGGCCGGTGGTAACTCAGGTTTACGGCGGTCCCTGAGCGGCTGACGTGGTCGTTGACCTCTCTGCGGGATTTAAGAGCGACGCAGGCAAGGAGGAGGAGGGAGCGCTGCTGCCTGGCCTGAGCCCCCCGCTGGCACGGGCCCTGCCAATATCAGCAGGCAGTTGCTCGTGAAGATCCCATGAGCAATCAAAGCTGTTATCCCAGAATGGCTGGTGGCAGCGCCAGAGGACGGCTTCGACGGCTTCCTCCCCCCAACATGGACTCGGAGGAGTTGGGCCGATGCTCCCGTCCTCAACCGTCCGGTATTGTTGTGCTGTTCTGCACACTTCTGGTGCCACCACACTTGGCATATTTTGCACAGTTCTGGTCGCCCAGGTCATGGAGCTGGAGAAGGCGCCAGAGAAGACAGCCCAGGTGATCAGGGAGCTGAGGCAGCGGTCCCCTAGGAGAGGTGTCATCGTTCGGGGCTTCTCCCTGTAGAGGAAGACAGTGGAGGGGGGGAGCGCGATAGAGCAGCCTTCCCCACCCTTGTTCCCTGCAGGTGTGTTGGACTACCGCGCCTATCACCCACAGCAAGCAATGCTGGGGGGACAATGGGGATCGTAGTCGAACACATCTGGAGGGTGCCATGCTGGGCAAGGGCATGATAGTGAGACGGAATTATGCACAGTGTGGAGAGGTGGCAGCGGAAGGGCTGGTTGATGTGGTCTTCCCGGCAGCCTCTGGCTGGACACTGTTGGAAGCCAGGTACTGGGCTTGATGGACCCAACTGGGTCTGATCCAACAGCACAGCTCTTATGGGCTCCACTCCCTGTTACTTCGTCCCCTTCTACTGCGATACGTAACGATATTGCACACACACAACACGCAGCATGCCCTTGAGGTGTTCTAGAATCATGAGGACTAGAAAGCCAGCCCAGCATTATCCTCCTGCCTGGCAGTGGTGGTGTTGTTGGGGAAAAGTACCTCCACCGCATCGATGCTGCTTTCTAATGAAATTGCGACCCTAAGTTCCCAGGCAGGCATGTTCAAGCAAACCTCCCAGGCAAGACAAAGACGTTCCTGGGAATTGATGTCCGTCGGGGCCAGTCTTTTCCCAGCTGCCATCGAGGCCCATCTGGCTGTGTCTGCCTGGAAGCCCTCTTTCCTTGACATGTGCAGTGTCTTGATTTGGCTGGAGAGGCCTAAACTGCTGCTCCGAAAATAGCCCCCAACAGACACCTGGAGATTGGGGGAGAAGCTGCAAGAGCAGAAGAGCAAGTGTGTCTGTTGTGCTTCATACCACCCCCATCACAGTGGGTCGGAGGCTCCTGCAAAACAAGAGCATTGTTCTTCTCTGTGTGACTTCCCGCCACGCTGGATCGGAACGTGGCTGGCTCGGGTGGTTCCAGTGCTGCCGACTCCAGTGTAATAATGAATAAAAACAAATCAGGGCAGCGTCAGCGAGAGATTCCAAGACAGCCCCGGTCAGGGTGTGGGCTTCTCACTTTCTGCAGGTGAACAGCCCCTGTGAGGGGCCTTAAAAACGGGGCTGTGTTTTGCCCTCCTGATGGTCACGTACGAAATCCAAGGAAGGCCAGGACAGCTGCAAGGAAGGCCAGGAGAACGCGGATGTGACAGGGAGGGGGCGGTTTTCAGCACCAGCTCATGGGGGTGGCTTAGCAGTCCATGCGCCAGGGAAGTCCGTTTGAATGCATAATGGCTGCCAGCCTGATTGTATCGAACATTAATGGTGCACATACCTATGCATTTGGAGGGGCTGGGGTGGTAAACAGACATAAAAAGGGGTGCTGCAGCTTCATGTGTGAACGATGGCACACTGTATTGCAAGTCAACCCCCTGCTGTGAGATCCCCATGCTGGCTGGGGATGATGTGACTTGTAGTCCAACACATCTGGAAGGTGTACTCCTTGCTGGCTGAATCTGAAACTGGGACCAGCTCATGATCTGTCATTTGGGGGCAGGGGGGGGAACCTGCAAGACGCCCTTTGGCTTGTGTTTGTTTTGTACATGGAGGTTGCCTAGAGCTCGCCACCCCCTTATTTTTCTGCTAGAAAAGTGCAGATGGGCCGGGGCACAGGGGTGGCCCCCTGGGGAAGATGCTCCACGTTGGGGGACTCTGCCTCCTGCTGGCCCGGGGTTGTGCCGGAGTGCTGGACTTAAGCTGGAGCTTGAACAGGACTGAACAGGACAGCGCAACTGCTCCGCCTCCCATTTTCTCCCACCTTCCTTCTGCGCCCCATCTTGTTTTTCCCTCATCTCCTTTGAGGCTTATTTTCCAGCAATGTTTTTTTAATGCTTGCATTTCCCTTTCATCCCTCCCTCCCCCCATTCCCAAGCCCTTCTTTTTAATTGAGCTGCTTTCAGCAGCAAATTACTCGTGCTTTGGGGAGGTTGTTCCGGGTGTGCGGATAGCCCCGGGGCAGCGCTTGGTGAGCCGAGACTGCTCCCGACGCTTCGGCCCGGCTTGCGTTCTGGGCTGAGGCTCTCTGGTGTTCCTCCAGCTCTCAGCTCGCTCTTCCGCCTGTCCTCTCCACCCAGTCTTCACTCTTGACTGTTTGGGGCTCCTTGGTGGCCGCTCCTAAGCACCCCTCCTTGTTCTCTCTGGCATGCACACAGCAGGGCTGGCCCTACCGTGAGACAGAGTGAGGCAGTGGCCTCAGGTGGCAGATGCTGCGGGGCGGCACGTGGCGGCGCGCTGTTCGAGGACGGAGTTCTGTGCGCCACGCAGCCTGACCTGCGGCCCCTACGTGAGCCTGCGGTCTGCAGGTGTGGCCGAGGATGCCAGTCCTGCCTTGAGCCTCGAAGGAAGATTCACCGGCCAGTCTTGTTGCCTTTTCTACGTGGAATGGGAAGGGGCCCGTCTTGCCCTTGGCCTCAGGCCACGAAATCGCCCAGCTGGCCCTGCCCTGTGGTCTCTGAAGATTGTTGTGGCTTCACCTCATTGGACATCTGGCTTGATTTATGCCCCCCAGAATCCCTGCTTGCGCATGCGCCCCCCCCACGCACATTACTCCTTCATGGTGTTCGTCACGGCGAATGGAATGAGATGAACGTGCCAGTCTTGGGCCCTTGGCTTTGGCCATGGACCGTGAGAGCAGGCCTCTCCTTGTGGCATCTTGTGTCGGCCTGAGCCTCGGACCTCAGCCAGGGTTGGGCTCCAGGCACTTGGCGTTCTGGCCCTGGGAGGAAGCCGGCTGTCTTTCCAGGAGCAGGTTAGAACCAAACCAGGACCACGATCCGAGGCAGCAGTCAGGGAAAGGTGGCCGGACTTTGGCTGGGTCAAAGGCTGGTTGCTTGGACTGAGCCGCAAGCACCATAGCTAGGGCCTGGTGGGCCGGTGCTAGCCCTTGGGGAGTGGTCAGCTGACTGGGTGACCGGGCAGGCTGGTCCAGCCACTGAGGTGGCGCCCCGGAGCTCCGCTTCCCAGCGGGGAACAGAGCACTGGGGTTGACAGGACCTCATGTGCTCGGGCTGGACTGCTGGGGCCACCCTGTGAGACACGCACGCCAGGCCCTCTGCCCAGGGAGCGCCAGTGTTCATAGAACCATGGAATCCCAGGGTGGGAAGGGGCCTGCAAGACCATCGACTCCAACCCCCTGCTCGGTGCAGGAAGCCTGATTCCCAGGCGGCCCCCCATCCAAGCACTAACCAGGGCTGACCCTGCTTAGCATCCGAGATCTCATGGAGTTTAATGGGGCTTACTCTCTTGGCACCACGCGACGTGGTTCTGCTGGTTGCATCATCGGTCCATTGGCCAAATACTTCCAGACGCGGCAGCACTTCTGGCCTGAGGGGATCGCGACTCGGAGGTGAGCGTCCTCGGCTCTTGCAGCTGCATGTCCACGGTCTCAAAGAAATGGCAGCCTCTCCTCCTCTGTCTCTCTGTCTCTCTGTTCTTTCTTTCTGTCCTTTCTTTCTGATTTCAGAACCTCAGGTCTTTAATGGCCACTTAGTAGGCAGGCTTTTTATTCCTGCCCCTGTGGTTGTTTTTAACCAAAGTGAATTTTTCTTGCTCTCCCCTCTCCGCCCCGCCCCCAACCTGTCTGTATTGGAAAAATGGTGTGTGCTGACCAAGAGAGAGAGAGAGAGAGAATGAAGCAAGATAAGAAAGGAGAGGAGGCAGGAGGAGGGAGTGCATGGATGGGACAGCGAGGGACAGGGAGTCCTGGCAGAGAAGAGAGAGATGGAGCAGGCAAGCTGCAGAATCTCAATAGGCTCTCCAAGGTTTCAGAGCTGCCAGGTGGAGGGAGGAGCAATCGGTCGCCACATGGCAGTAGGAGTGGGGGACTTTGCCGGCAAGAGAGGCACCATCAGAATGGCTCAGAGCCTGAACGCTGGGCATTTTCCTTGCTGCCACCATCTGGGGTAATGCTGCTTTGGTGCACAGCCCTTGAACAGCTGGCACCCTGAACATCCTTCATGCCTGTGCAAAAATCCCAACCATGGCACTCTCATTTCTTTGTACCACCTGACTGCACCCTGCTTTTAATTAAGTTTATCCATTAATTAATCTGCACTAACGACATCTTCTCCATGCTCGTGGATCACGCTGATGAGGCGCTCTCTCCTCTGGACCTGATGCTCGCGTTAGGAGGACTGGGGGAATTCAGCCACTTAACCTCTCGCTAACAGCCTTTATTGGCCATGCAATCGGGGTAGTTAAGAGATAATGGAAGTGTGTTTGAGGCCGATAACTCCTAGCACTTTGATGCTGTCCAAAACACTTGGACATACTTTCTCTGAGTAACCCTTAACAACAGCCCTGAAAGGTAGACAGGGCCAGGTAGTTTATCAGGGGGATTTCATATCCCGCCCTTCAATGCTGCCTCTCGCCCGGTGGCTTTAAAGGATGCTTTAAAATGATTTTAAAACAGCAAAGGCACTAGATTTAGCCGTATTGGATGGAAATCTACTAATGCCATAAAGAAACTTGCCCTGTTACACAAGACTGTTGGTTGGTTTTGAAAGTAAGCGTCGCAATTAATTATCCCCATTTTCCAGATTGGCACACTGAGGCCATCCAGTGAAAGCCTGTGGATGAGAGGGTATTTTAGCCCTTCCTGCAGTCTCTTTCCATGCCCTGTTCACCCCTTCCTTCTGTCCTTCCCTCTTTCCACTTGGACTCATATATAACAAGTCAGGAGGTTCCAGTGTTGTTGTTTTATTTTTGTGGTTATTGGAACGGGGGGTACACTGTGTATTTTATTTATATATCCCAAGCCATTTGCACATGTGAACGGCTTGGAAAAAAGGCTTAAATTTAAAAGCAGTGAGAGGGAAAGAGAGGAGAGAGAGAGAGAAGATAAAAAAAAGTCTAGCTAGGGAGATTTAGTTCCATCTGAAAGCTGTCGGTGTGAATAAAAAGCTTTTCTTTGAACCCTGAGTTTAATAGCAAGAGGAGAGAGAGAGAGATTGGAGCTGGGAGCCCGAGGGTTTAATCAGGCCTTCATTTGATAAATAGAGGGAGACAGGTCCTGGAGTGAGCCCCCGCCCCTTGCCGGCTCTCTGTCGCTTGGCCCCCCTGCAGCCTTGGCTGGGCTCTCCTCCTCCTCCTCCTCGCTTTGCTTCCACCCTGCACTTCGGCCTCCTCACTTCCACCAGGCGCTGGTCTTTGGGCCGGGAGGCGCTCCGTGGCCCTTTCTCCCGGCTCGCTCTCGCTGTGCCACCAGCGCCACGCTCATGGGCAAGGGGGGAGTGGGTGCGCCAGGAGAGATGGTCACCCTCATGGATGTGCCTCTGGTAACACATGCTGCCCCGGCGGGCCAATGTGCAAAATGGGATGCCGAGAGGCACCCCGCAAATGTACCGGCATGCAGAAATGGGTGGGTTTCCAGGCTCACAGGCACAGAATGCTTTGCTTCCTTTCAAAGGAACGTCCCATGTGGAGAGAGAGAGAGACGCATGTTAATAAGAGGTTCGCCCAGACAGGGATGTATGAGAACCTCATCCTTGCTTGCAAAATGTGCGAGCATGCCCCGTTCGGAGTTCCAAACATGAGCACGTGTCTGCCAGAAATATTTGTAAACTGTCGAATATGTGCTCCTATTCATCTCATTCCCAATTCCCAGTTCAATTTGTGCAAATTTCCCGATTTGTGCAAATTTCCTCCATAGATGGAATCAGCTCTGCATTAGTCTATGGAGGAAAGTTGCACGAATTAGGAAATTTGTGGAAACTTGGGCAAACCCCCCATACAATCTCTTCTTGATTTGTGCAAGTTTCCCGTTTCTTGTCTGCCTTTCAGGGCGGGAGCCCTCCCAAGGTGGCATACAACAATATAACATTATTAGTTTTTATAATAAAAACTGATGCGGAGATAAAAAACAGTAAAAACATAGTAAAAACAGCAATAGCAGCAAACATTCTAAAAAACAACAAACACTATCATAAAATAAAAGTTACAACGGACAACTGCAGCTACAACCCAGTCCGATAACACATGATCAGGGGAAGGCCAGGGGAAGGCCAGAGCAAAGCAGTAAGTTATCTGGGCCTGCACTGATGGGGCCTGGCAGACCCCTGATGGCAGTTTATTCCAGAGGTGTGGGGCCACTGCAGAAAAGGCCCTCTCTTGTGTAGATGCCAACCTAATCTCTGAACATGGAGGGAGCCCCTCCTGCATGGATGTGGCTTGTAGTTTTGTTAAGTCATCTCACGTATCTTGTGGCAGCAAGGTCCATTGGTTAATGACACACTGCATAAAGAAGGACTTTCCTTGTCCGTCCTGAGCCTTCCACCAATCAGACCCACTGCGTGATCCCAGAAGAAGTGCTGGATCAGACCTAAGGGGTGGCGGTTCCACTGAGCCACCATGACTGGGAGCTCCCTCCTCCTCCTCCACCCCCAGCTTGCCTAACCTACTTTCCCAGCCACCGCAGCAGCCGCCCATCACCACGTTGCGTGGCAGCAGATGCTGAGGGTTCAGCTTTCAAAGGTTTTCTAAGACTTGCCTGTGCTTAGTCTGGTTGCTAAATCTCCATTGCTTTATTTATTGTTCACGTTGTATTTTTATGTTTTAGAAATGGATGCTGGGGGCAGGGTAGGGAACTGAAGTTGTTGGACACCAACTTCCATCAGCCCCAGCCAGTATGGCCAGTGATTAGAAATGGTGGGAGTTGGAGTCCAGCAACATCTGGGGGGGGCACAGTTCCCCCTTGCTCCCGACACATGCCACCAAGAGAACTCTGGTTATGGGGCGGCACTGAGATACTGTAAGCAGATAAATAAAGGGACAGATAAAGCTGTATATAAAACAGCAAATACGTAAATCAGAATGAATAAATCATTTCAAAACTGTAAGCCACCTTGTGTCCCAGTACTGGGAAAAGGTGGGGTAATAATAATAATAATAATAATAATAATAATAAAAAACATAATAATAATAAGAAGTGTGAAATTCTGCATCCTGAGACATATGGCATGCTCTGTCTCTCTTAAATCTCTCCCCATCCCCAAAGTAAGACCTTATGACTGCAAATACACACTTGAGAATGTGAAGTGAAATCTTGGGGCCCGAGGAGGGAGTGTGGGGGGTGTCAGGGGCCGAGCCAGGATCCTGGGTGCCGCAGCCTGGACGTCTCCGTGGACACCGATTGCAGCGCGCTGGCAGACGCCTGGCCCGGTGGGTGGGGGGGGCAAGGCAAGCCCAGCGCAGAAGGTGTGGTGTGCTTGTCTCGGTGTGGCTGCTGGCGAAGCGCCCTGCGCGGTGCCCGGGGCTCAGGCGAGGCCTAATGCGGCAGCCTTTGAAGCAGCAACGCTTTCTGGAAGACCAGCGTCGCTCCCTCTTTGACGTAACGTCGCAGCTCAGAGGCCAGACGCTCTGGCACGGCGCAATGGGCTGTCCGTCTGTCGCCTGTGCTGGAAAGGCCCCTCTTTCGAAGGGTGGCTGTCCAGCGCTGACATCTGCAGCTTCGTCCCGAGCCACGGAGGTGTGAAGGAGCCTCCCCAGCAGCCCTCACGGAGGCTGCTGTCTCTGAGCCTGGCCTGCCTCACCTGGGTGTCGCGGGGTTGCTGAGGCGAAGTCTGCTGCACGCCGAAAGGCACCGTGGAGCACTCGCTCCCAGGAGGGGCTGGCCCCCCCAGGAGGGACTGGGTTTCAGCCCCCGTCACCACCCGCCACAGGGAAGCCTTGCCTCTGTTAGAGGCCCTGGCGAGCCACCGCCGGTTGGAGCAGGCAGCACTGGGGCGTGTGGCCTGATGCGCCTGGCTTGCCGAGCGAGCCTCCTCCGTCCCTAGCAAATCGCGCTGGGGAGTTGCCATCAAAATAATTGACGGTCCGGAGCCTTCTTGGCTACGTGAGAGAAGGTCTCCAGGTGGCAATCTGTGGGCTGCCAAATGGCCAGTGGAGCACGCCCCAGGCCCGCAGCTCCGTTCCATGAGCGCTTCCTCCGGGCCAGTCTCTGCAGCGGGCGGGGCTGAGGCACCCAGCGACCTGGGCCAGGCCTCTCCGTCGCTGTTCACTCCTGGGGTCTGACCGTGTTTGGGCACCTGGTGGCGCGAGACCTGGACGCTTCGCTGGGCATATTTCACACTACGAGGGGGGAAGAGTTGTGTGCGCTGTGTGCGTGTGTGTGGCAGTGGCGGCGGGGGTGTGTGTGTGTCTTGACTGGACACCGTGCTGTAAGCGTAGTCATGCCGAGTCCATCCTGCCTGTACACAAATCTGTGGTGTGACCAGTGTGGAATCCTGCGTTCAGTTCTGGCCACACCTCAAGAAGCATCTTGTAGAGTTGGAAGAGGTGCAGAAAAGAGCAACACAAACGATCTGGGACTGGAGCAACTCCCCTGGGGGGAGAGGGTGAATAAGGGGAGACATGACAGAGATGCATGTATGCAGTTAGGCCTGGTGTGGAGGAAGTGGAGAGGGAGACATTTTTCTCCCTCTCTCATGATGCTAGAACCCAAAGGGGTCCCCCCATGAAGCTGAATGGTGGGAGATCCAGGGCAGGTCAAAGGAAGGGCTTCTTCTCACAGCACAGAGTTAAACTATGGAACTCTCTGCCACAGCATGTAGTGATGGCCACCCGTTTGGATGGCTTTCAAAGGGGGTTGGACAAATTCCTGGAGGAGGCGGCTATCAGTGGCTACTAGACCTGATGCCTCTGTGCCGCCTCCAGCGCCAGAGGCAGTATGCCTGTGTACGCCAGTTGGGTGGGAGGGCGCTGAGGCACTCCTGCCCTGCCTGTGGGTTTCCCATGAGCAGCTAATTGGCCACCGTGCAAACCGAATGCTGGACTGGATGGACCCTTGCCCTGATCCAGCGGGGCTCTTCTGTCGTTCTTAGACTTTGCTCCTGTCTCCCCCGCCCCGCCCTGCCCCATGGCTCCCCCACCTCTGTTCTTGGGGCGGCTTTGGAACAGGCCCCTCAGCAGGTCAGAGCGAGTCCTTGCCCCGGGGGGGGGGGGTGCGCGTGTGATGTAACTCCCCCCTCCTGCTGCTGCTGGGCTCCACGGCTTTGTTCAGCCTACTTCCTAATACCTCGCTCTGCGCTGGGGCTCCCCTCAGGACCGCCCGCCGTGGCCGGTCATTGCGGAGCAGCTGCCGTGCCCCCGCTGCTGTGTTGTGCCCGGGGCGAGATGCCAGGGCCTCGCTGGTAGCCCCCGGACGGGCCGCCGTGGCAGGGGCTGACCTCTCCCAGCCGAGCGGGAGGCCAATCTGCATACCATTTGCATGCATTCAGGAGAACACGGCAGCTCGGGGTCAAGAGGTGGCGGAGGATCTCAGGGACGCCCCCCCTTCCCCAAGGCCTCGTGACGGCACTGGCTCAGGAGGAAAACCGCAGCCTGCTTTAGCACTGGAGGCCTCGGGCAAAGCAACATCGGACTCTGCCTTCTGCAAGCCCCAGTCCACGCCAGCACGGCCAGCACCGTCCGCTGGGGCTATCCAGGGTCCCAGGCCGGCGTTTCCCCCAGCCCCCCTGGAGATGCCCAGGGTCGAGCCTGGGGTGCCTGGCATGCAGGCGGGGGCTCTGCCGTGGAGTTGCAGCATGGCCAGGTTCTGAGTTTATATTTCCCAGACCGCCCCTGTGGCTGTAGTGGTTCGAGCCGCCTTCCCCAAGCTGGAGCTCTCCAGGTCTTTTGGACCGCCACTCCCATCAGCCCTGGCCCACATGGCCACTGATGAGAAATGCTAGGAATTGTAGTCGGAAACAGTTGGAGGGCGCCCCTTTGGGGAAGGCTGTTTCAGAGCATTGGACCTAGCAGAGCTCGACTCGATTGCGATGGCCTTGGGTTGGTTACTACCTCTCCGTCTAGCCTACCTTGTTGTTGTGAGGATAAAATGGGAGAGGGAATAGAACCATGTTTGCTGTCTGTGGAGGCTGGGCGGGATAAATGTGTCATGGATGAAATAAAAATATAGCAGTCCAGGGGGTTGGCGGAATCCTTATGTGAGGTTCTGAAATTCCCCAAGACTGGGGTCTGTTGCTCTTTTTCTCCACCTCCATTTTGCACCCAGTGCCACCCTCCCTCCCCCTTTGCCAGGGGTTTTCCTGGGAGGGCGTGATGGGCAAACCCTGTTGGCCAGTTGGCTTTGGGTGGGCGTCGCATCGAGGTGTGCCCCCTGCTTGTGGTGTGCCCCAGAGGGAGGGCCGCACCTCCACAGGGGGAACCGAAGGGATGATGAAGCCATCCCAGGGGACTGTTGCCTTCAGTGGCGTCGCTGACATGCAGGCGCTCATCGTGACCGCCCCGCAGCCAGGCCCTCAAGGAGACTCGATGCCTCCAGGCAGCTGTGTGGAGCCACCTCCACAAGCCAGGCCCCGCAGTCCTCGGCTCCACTAGGAGCGGGTCTTTGGGGAGGCTGAAGGGTCTGAGTCACCCGTTCAAGTCCAGGCCGCCCCCGAGTACTTTGCAGAACAAGAGGGATAGCTCACATCAGTATAGTGTTGCTGGGAAGATCCCCCCGCCCCCGTGAGGATGGCAGCTCAGCTCAGGGGGAGCAGGGAAGTGGGGGGGGGCAGCCGAGGATGTTGGCTGCCGTGCTACTCGAAAAGTGTCAGTGCCGGACCTGTGCGAGCCCGGACTCTGCCACGCCACGCCACGCCACCAGTTGTGCAATAATAAAAAGGGAAGGAAGGAAAAGCAGAAGCGTTGGGATCGGTTTGGGGGCTGTGGCGGTCTTTCCAGGAGCGCTTGCACGAGGGGCCTTCTTGCGGTTGGCAGGTCAAGGCCAAGGTTCTATGTTTGTAGGCCAGAGTTTGGCCCAGAGGCCGCCAGCCGTGGACTCCCCCAGCTTCGTCGGGGTCTCCTGCGCCTTGCTCCTTTCATGTGCCTGGAAGGCTCTTGCCGCCTGAGTTTTTTTACTCCCTGCACATCGATGATTTCTTGCGATCTTTCCTCGCCGTTATTTTCTTCTGGGGCTCGATAATCAATACAGTTGCAGCGTTTTCTCTTATCTGGGTAGAAGCAACAACCCGCCTCGACGAGCTCCCTCTGCATTGCGCTACTTATCATGTCTATAGCCCTGTCCGGTTTGCGGAAGGCCTGACTCGTGGGCTGCCTGAAAGGCGTGCGTGTATATGAGAGAGGGAGATGCCCGGTGATATTGTTGCAATGGGGCAAAAGGCCGCGCTGCTCTTTGCAATTGGCATGGCGCTATACAGGTTTTTTTTTAAGGTCTCTTCTGCCCATCGCTACAGTCCTGTGAAGCAGGCTGCCATCGCTCCCTTTTGAGCGAGAGTTTCCTCTTCAGGGGAAGAGGGGCAGAATCGAAGGGGGCATCTCCACCAGCGATTTACTCTGAGCCGGCTGCATTCGGAGTTCATTAGGGATGCATGATGTTGTGGCCATCCAGCAGCCACCCCGAAGTTATCATGGAAAAACTGGAGTTCCCGAGATGGCTTAAAGTCCGATTCTTTTCCTTAAGTCGGGCTCTCCGCGGTATAGTTGCTGTGTGCCCCAACCCCCGCATTGACCCCGGGGATGCTGGCCCTGCCCAGGGGGTTGCCTTTCACCGTCACGCTGGTCAAGGTGTGTTTCCTGTGTGTTTCCCGTCTCTGCGCCAACCAATTAGTGTCTACTCAGAAGTAACTCCCATGGTGCTCAATGAGGCTTGCATCAGAATTTGCAAAGACCCCCTGAACTGAAATGGCACAATTTGAAGCACATTCCCTAAATGCTCTAAAGCACGATCTTGAGGCTTAGGAAGTAACTACTTCACAGCTTTCCTCTAGAGATCCTGCACAGCATCGCTTTGGCTGGAAAGGGGGCTGGTTTCCCATGCCTGTGTTCTCCCCACTCTTTCCCAGCACAAGCATATGTGTTGTCTGCTCAGAAGTAACTCCTGTTGTGCTCAATGAGGTTTGTCTTCTGAATGCCCACATCAGAATTTACAGAGATTCCTGTGAATTGAAGTTTAAAGTCTGTAAAGCGCTTCACCGAACCTGCGATTCTCCGTGGCTGGGTTTATTGCCTTACGAAGTAACTACTTCACACCTTCCTTATAGAGATCGTGCAGTTAGAAAGGGGGCTGTTTTCTCACCCCTGTGTTCCCCCACTCTTTCCCAGCACAGGCATATGTGTGTCTACTCAGAAGTAACTCCCATTGTAGTCAATGAGGCTTGCTCCTGAAATGCAGGTGCATCTGGACCCTCAGGGGAAAGGAGAAAGGGGGGAGAGGAGGCAAGCCTCTCTTATGTGGTTGAGCAGCCCTTGCCCGTCAGATGATGTTCACTTCAACCCCCAACCCCACCCGGAAGTATGTTCTGTGAAGTGATTTTTATTGGTGCGGAGCACTCCCTTGTGGAGCCCTGCATGGACCAAAGTGCAGCAAAGCTGATTCCTTAAAAAAAAAATCCAGTACTGCTCCAATCGCTTCTCCTTCCATTGTCATGGAGACATGGTCAGAGTCTCTTGGAACTGTCCAGCCAGCAAACTACTGGCTGGTTGGAGCCTGGTCTGCAAGCATCCCCAGAAGTCATGCCAAAAGTCTCAGTCCAGAACCCGAAGCGACTGTGATCAGGCCTTACCTCCGAAAAAAAGACTCTAGTTCCCAGCGTGACTCCGTTGTGACTCTTGCTGCTGATCAAAGCTCTTTGACTCTTTGAGCTGCCCACAGGAGGCCCTGATGCAGGATCCAGTTGATTTAGTACAGGTGGCATGGCCACTGAGTGGCGGTAGGAGAAAAACACTCTGTGCATGCTCTTGTTTAGTTCCTAACATGCTGCGACCCAGTGTTCACATTGGTTCAGGGGCGGGGTGGGGCCGAGTGTCCTTTGCGGGCGTTCTGCTCTTCTCAGGGCCTTCTCGCCACCCTTGGAGTTTGTGGCTACAAGAGGTGGTGATGGTCATTTACGCTGGGAGGCTGAAAGGGGGCTGGACAAGCACCTGGCAGGGGAGGGATCTATTAGCCATTCGAGTGAAACCGGGCCGAGTAAATATACCTCTGGATAGCAGCTGCAGGGGGAGTCAGTGTGGAGGTTTTTCTCCTTGGTGTGGCTACCGGGATGGTGGCTTAGACCAAGGTTAGGCAACCTTTTTGGGCCATGGGCCCAACTGTCAGGCAGTGTTAGAAACAGTCCTGGGCCCCGCCACAAAATGGGCGTGCTGCAGAGGAGAGCATCGGCCCGCAGGCTCCTGCCACGTCCGTTCCCATCCCGCGGGGCCCCGATGCACCCACGGGCAAAGAAGACGAGAGCCGCTCGAGGGCCTTGCTTTGAAGGCACGGTGGTCCTTGGAAGCAGAAAGTGTGGGGGAGGGCACCTTGGGGGCACTGGAGAGAGATCCAAGGGTGCGCGGGTGCCCGAGGTGCCACGGTAGCTACCCTGATCTAGATGGACCCACCTTGGTCTGATCCAGCACTAGAGAGGTGAAGCCCAGAAATCAACCCCAGAATTGTTTTACACCCCCTTTTTTTCAAGGACATTTTTGTGCTTGGAAAGGAGTGTCCCTCCCCTCGGCCCAATATTTCCATTCTTCCTGCATCTTTTTTCTTTTTACCAGGCCTAAACATCTCTATCCAGCACGGCCCTTCTTATATGACTCTGCGAGATCCTTCAAATCCATTGATGTCGGTTCTGCCTCTTTCCCAACCAGATTGTCACAGGTGAAGCTTTCCTCATCGTTCCGTCCCTTTTCCTGGGATGCGCTTTATCTGTTCATTGCTACCCATGCCTCCGCCCACTGAACACGGTGCCCGCCTCTCCTCCTTCTGCACGTCCTCCAGCGGGGCTTTTCCTGCTGTTTTGGGTGCCTCGTAGACCGAGACTTGTACTGAGGAGGGTTAGGGCACTGGGCACCCTGCTAATGCTTTGGACCAAAAACCCATTGTCCCATGCTAGCTGGGGTTGATGGGAACTGTAGACCAGCACATCTGGAGGGTGCCAGGTTGACCACTCCTGGAACTCTGAAGAAGGCTGCTGTCAGGTAGTCAACTCTGCATGCCGCATTGAAAGAAATCTGCAGTTCTGTGTTACATTCTATCTTTAGACGATGTTAGGGCTTTGTTGTTTTTTTTACCACGGAAGGAAATGCACCAGAAAAAACAAACCGTTTGGTGCACGCCTTAGAAGCAGAGCGCTCCTATCACTTGTAGTCTTTCTCCCCTTGCCAAGATGAGCCCGCGTGTACATCTTTTCACCTGACAAATTTTTGTGGGATGGGGATGCATGATTAAGGCTGGAGAGGGAAGGAAGGGAGCGGCGGTGGCGGATCTTTCTCTCCCTGCCTCTCCTGCCTCCTTCTTTCCGCCTGCTCTTTAGCCACGATTACAGTGTGGTTTATCATTTTAATCTGCTTGAAATGTCATCGGTACATGGAGTAATTAAGGCGAGCCGACAGTGTCTCCTCTGCCTTCCAGTGCGGGCGCATGCGGAGCATTTTATTAAAGGGGCCTGGATCGGAACATTAAAGGGGCCTGGATCGGAACATTAAAGGGGCCTGGATCGGAACATTAAAGGGGCCTGGATCGGAACATTAAAGGGGCCTGGATCGTAACATTGCTCCGACAGGGGGAGACGAGGGGGAGATGCCACCTCGGCTGTTGTCGGCTTTGGCTGTGCTGGGAATTTTCAGTCTGCAAAAAAGGGTGTTGGATCTTCACTGCCTCCTCCTCCCACCGCCCCACGATCAGGCTTGCCCAGCGTGGTGCCCTCCAGATGCTTCGGGCTGCAGCTCCCATCAGCCTCAGCCAGCATGGCCAATGGTCAGCGCTGATGAGGGCTGTAGTCCAAAACCTCTGGAGGGCGCCACGCTGGGGCAGGCCGCGCCAGAGCATCAGCATCAGGCCGCTTGCTTGAGGGATGCTACATTGCTGAGAATATCCGTGACTCTTCTTTCCTCGATGCAGAATATATGGTGTCGCAGATCAGTGTCCCGAAGAGCCCTTGGGGCCCTCCAGATGTTCTGGGCAACAACTCCCACGATCCTTCGCCATTGGCTATGCTGCCTAGGGCTGATGGGAGTTGTAGGCCAAAACATCTGGAGGGCCCCAAGTTGCCCCCCTCCCCGGCCTAGGCCAGCATTCCCCAATCTGGGCTGAAAGGGCATGATCCTGGCGCATCTCCACCTGGCAGGGGAAAGCTGGGCCCCTGCCTGTCTGGACAGAGATCCCCAGGGTTCCCAGACACTGGGAAATTCCCGCTGGGAGGGCACGTCGGGACATCGAAGCCCTGCCTCAGTGCAGGTCAGGTCCAATTGTCTGCTTCAGGCTTCTAGGTGTGGAAGTTGCAGTCCAGCACATCTGGAGGGTGCCAGATTGGCCAAGACTGGTCCCCTGCTCCTCTGTCCCGCAGCCTCTCCAGGTGTCTCCCCTCTCTGCTGACTTTTTTTAAAAACAAAGTTGCCAGGATTCGAACTCGGGACCTCCTGCATGCAAGCCAGTGCTCTGCCCCTGAGCTACAGCCAACGAGGACATGGGCAGCAATGGGCTGTGTTATCTGCCATGTGGGCTGGGAGTCAGCGCGAGCAGGGTGGAATAGGGTTGGGGCTGCAGGCAGGAGAACGGCTGTAGGGAGGGCTGGAGGCTTTGGGGCCCTCTAGCACCGTGCTTTGCCTTCCTCACATGTGAAGCCTCCTTGTGCCTCTTGGCCAGCCCAGCCGGCTTGCCCTGAACTGCTAATGGGATGCAAGGGGCTCGGTCACCTCCTGCCACCCTTCCAAATGCCCAGGGGAGCCAGCGGGTGCTGGTTGTCCCTTGGTGGGTGGCCTCTTCGGATGATCCGGCAATCATCTTGCTGCCTGCAGGGGACGGGATATTTTGCGGGTCTTGCAGTGGCTGGCTCATGCAGAGGGGGCTTTGGGTATCTTCTGTAGCCCTCACTGCGGGGACACCTTTCCCCGGCACAGCCTGCCCCCTTTGCTAGGAGCAGGACAAGGATCTTCTGCAATCTGCCACTCCCCCCATGCCCATCTCCTTCCCGCAACCCTTTTCCTCAACACCTTTTCTCACTCTGATCTTTTCTCTCTGCTTTACGCTCCCCACCTGGTCTCCTGGCATCAAGACTTTGATCTCTGTTTCGGCTCTCGGCACCCTCATCTCTCCTTCCTTCCTTCCTTCCTTCCTTCCTTCCTTCCTTCCTTCCTTCCTTCCTTCCTCCCTTGCACACCTTTTCCCTCCCCCCCTCCCCAATGCCCTTGAAGGGCCTGTCTGAGTCAGGTGGGGGGCACATGCCAAGATCAAAGCACTGTGTGAAATCCCCTTGAATTCCCTCTATGGTTTGAAGATTCCTCTCAGCTTCTTCCTGCTCAGGGAGGCGATGGACAGGGCCGGGGGCGGGCGGGGGGGGGGGCAGGCCACTGCAGTATGCGCCACCCCGGGCTTCCCTCAGGGGTGGACGCTAGGAAGGGTCTCCTTGGAAGCAGGCCCACCTGCCTGCTTCCAAGCTGTGCTGGGCTAAGACAGAATGGAGGAGCGGCAGCTACAGTGAGCCCCCCAAGGGCCAGCCCCACAGATGGTGGCCAAACTCCAAAACCTGCTCTGTGAGGAGGAGGAGGAGGAGGAGGAGGATCACAGCTTCCCCAGAAACATCTGGAGATGTCGGCCTTGGACACCACGTGCCAACCACCATGTGCTGTGCCCCGTGCCACAGAGCGTGGAAGGTTAACCGCAGGGCTTTTAACTGAGTACTTTCTTTGATTCGAATCTGCACGAGTGTTGCATGCCGCACTGTTTCGAAGGGGTGGAGGAAAGCAGCCCTTTCGCGTTTCGGTGGTGCGCCTGTGTGTCAAAGCAGGCGCGGTCTAAGAAGGGCCCCCCTCCACCCCGTGCGGGAGCGCGTGCAGGGGGAATGGCTCCCATTTTTATAAGTGCGCATGTTAAAACTAAATTACGATTCTCATTCTTCTCATTATAAAAATGTGCTTCAGCCAGGCAGCGAGATTTCGGGTGGCTTGGTCTGACGCAAGGGGGCCCCTTGCTGCTCCAGATGTCTTGGCTGCCAGCTCTCCACCAGCCTTCGCCAGCATAGCCAGCGGCGAGGAGTGATGGGAGTTGTTGGCCAAAACAACCGGAGGGCGGCAGGCGGCTTGTCCCTGCAATGGCTCCACTGGTCTGACGCGCGCGCCTCCGTAGCGAACGGCTTCTGGCTTCTGGCAGCCGGGCCTCGGTCCTTGCAGGCCCGGCGTCAGGGCTTCCCGTGGCCGGAGGCCGCCGCCTCCTGTTCTGGAGGAATCTTTTTTGCCGCTGCCCCTGGCGTCATTCCGCCAGAGCGACAGACGGGCCGTGGACTCTGCCTGGGCCTTGAGGAGTTCCAGCCGGGATGGAGGGAGGGCAGGCGAAAGTCCTTCCGCACCAAGGACGTTTCCATGAAAGGGGGATCTTTGTCTGCTCCCCCCCAACCGCCCCCACCCCTTTACACAACAGCAGGCGGGGGAGAGACAGCAGGACAACACGCTGCACTCAGCTTCTTTCTCGCGTTCACACTGTGATAAGTTATCACTTGGTCAATAGTTCTCGGTGTTTGCCACGGCTGCACCCTTTAATGGATCGATTTACTTGGATGCGCGCACGGGTTGAATACCTTTTTAATCGACTCCGAAGGCACCTCCCTGCTTAATGGAGCAAGGCGCTTTTAAAGGTTAATTATTATTTTTAATGTAGGAACTTATTAAAGGGAAACCCTGCAGATGGCAAGTGCAGAGGGCATTTTAGAAGAGGCATTCCGGGCGGCATGGAATGGAAAAGGCAGATGCTGCTTTTAGGTCTGCCTGTGCGATAACGGATACCAGCACCATCTAAAACGCTGAATGCTTCCGCCCCCCCCCCCCGCAACTTGCCTTCAAAGGCAGGTTTAAGCCCTATGCAAATGTATGCAGATTAAATGCGTTCATTAATTGTCAAAAACTCATTTGATTAAGATTCCTTTAATTGGATGATGACCCTACTGTTCACCCATTCTGGTCTATGTTTGCGCGCGCTCTCTCTCTCGCTCATGCAGGCACACGCACACTCTGCTCCCCCAGATCTCTCTACAGTTCACCTCCTGTTCTTGTGCCAAGTTACTATTCCCTGCAGCCAGCTGTGCTGGTCTCCTGTTTTCCCAGCCTTCCCCAGCCTGGTGCCCTCCAGATGTTTTGGATGGCAACTCCCAGCATTCCTGACCACTGGCCATGCTGGCTGGGGCTACAGCCCCAAACAACTGGAAAGTGCCAGTTGGGGGATGCAAAGCGACCCCACAGCCCCTCTCTTTGCTCCGTGGCTCATGCTCTGTCCCGTCTCCCATCCTCGCCGCCGCCTGTGGCTCCTTGTTAGGCCTGTCCTGCCAACACACACACACGGGGCTGCTTCCCTCCGCCCCCCGTCTGTGACCGCCTGTTCTGGCCTGTGATGCTCGACCTGCTGTTCTTCCATCTCTGGCTATGTTGTCAAGGGCCGGCCCTTCCACCTCCCCTCAGGCGGCAGGGGCAGGGGGCAGCCGCGGCAGCCCCCTGGCTGTTCTCATGAACTCTCTAGTTGCCCCATCTGTGACAAGACAGAGCGCGGCCTGAGAGGCACCCTGTCTTGGGTCCCCTGCATGTAGCCCATGACGGAGCACGCTATCCCATCGCCACTGGTGAAGTGAGATTCAGTTGCCAATTCAGCCCGGTTCTGTGCAGGGACTGGCGAAGGGAGCCATCTTGTCTTTTGCCTCAGGCAGCAAAATGTCTTTGGCCGGTGCTGGGTGAGGCAGAGCTGATCTGGTCCACTCCACACTTGTGGATTTGATTTTTGGAGGATACGGTCAACGGGCCGTTGCAGGGCTGACTCCCTGTGCATTTCTCCTGGGCAATTCACGTCGGCTTGAGCCCCAGAGAGGCAGGGAGCCAACAGAGTGTGTGCTGCCCACCAGTAGGGTTTACCCAAAATACAGATGGAGAGCCATCGGACGGGGCCCTTCGCTGGCACCGCTCCTCTCTCACAGTCACCAAGGCCTCAAAGAAGCCTCTTGCATCCGTCCGACAGCCAGACACGCAGGGAATGCACCGCCGCCTCCCTTATCTTTCCGGATTCTCTGGGAAGCCCGTTATGGCTCCCCCAAATGGGGGCCAATTGGAAACCAGATGGAAAAATATCTTCCCCCACCGACAAAATCTTCAGGTGGAAGGGCCTTAAATCATAGACTCCGTCTCCAAGTGCAAAAGGGACACATGTAAAAAAAAAAGCCCCAGAAAGTAGTGAAAATACTACAAGCTGTGT
This sequence comes from Heloderma suspectum, assembly GCF_057233095.1. Classification (NCBI taxonomy): domain Eukaryota; kingdom Metazoa; phylum Chordata; class Lepidosauria; order Squamata; family Helodermatidae; genus Heloderma; species Heloderma suspectum. The sequence goes on along the minus strand of NC_139474.1, from coordinate 22,117,503 downwards.
CTGCGTGCAGGATCTGCCCTCCCTGGCCCGGATAGGATGCTCTGCTGTCGTCGAAGCGGGTGTGCCGTGACCCATTGCGCTCCCAGGCTTGCGTGTGGCTGTGGCCGCTTTGGAACTCTGGGTCCCGTTTCCGAGAACTGCCAGGTGGTCTCGGGCGAAGCCGACAACCTGACCCCACCTCGCTTCCCCAAGGTAGTGCGGTTGGCTGAGAGAGAAGCCTCACCTCGGGCCAAGGGAGAGGAGGGTGTGCAAGAGATGGCCGACGAGACCGGGCGGAGGAAGGGAACTCACTGGCTGTGGTTCGGGGGGAGGGCCGTTGGGACAGGAGAAGGTGTGTGCAGCTGGAAGGGCGGCTATTTGGGCTCTCCCTCTTGTGTCCCTCCGTTTGCCTCTGGCAGACATCTGGTTGCAGTGTTCGTGCGGGTCAAGAGGCTTGTTGCCGTTCTTCAGGGTTCGACCCCCTCTCAGGTCCACAGAAGTTGAGCCTCTGAGCGGGGAGGGGGCGCGTCTTCCCTCTTGCGCAAACACCGCCTTCAGCGCCATTTTCCTGGCAGGAGGGCGGGGTGCAGCTCAGAGAGCCGGCGTGGTGCAGCGGCTAGAGTGTTGGACTGGGGCCCAGCCTGACCTACTTCACAGGGTTGTTGTAAGGTTAGAATGGAGAGGAGGAGGAGGAGGGGCTCGTAAGCCACCTTGGGTTCCTTGCAAGAAAAGAGAAGGTGGGATATAAATGTAATAATAAATAAAATCAAACTAAATAAAAATCAGAAATCAAATCGATCAGTCAATAAACGTTGGCCTCTGCAGCTTTTGCGGTTCTGTTTTGAATGGCTGATAGCCCATTTTAGGTAGGACGATTCTCTTTTTCTAATTCAGAGGTGCAGAACCTCTTGCAGCCCAAGGGATGGATTCCATTTCGGAGAAGCTCTTGGAGGCTGCAATCCAGGGTTGGGTGGGGCCAGAGGCAAAGGGGCGGAGCCAGCATATTTTAGGTTAAAACTGTACAAAAGCTGGGAAACCACCAAACCACTGGGGGTTGGTGGAAAGGGGGTGGGGCTTGGGGAGGGGCAAGGCCCTCTGTGGAGCCCCCGAGGGCTGACTTTGGCCCACCGGCCTGAGGTTCAACACCCCTGTTCTAGTCAGGATGTTTTGCACTCCAGCTCCAATCAGCTCCAGCCAGCCTGGTCAGGGATGCTGTGAGCTGTAGTCCAAAACATCTGGAGGGCACCAGGATGAGGAAGGGTGTCCCAGTATATCTATTTGCCTGGAATGACCTCATGGCCTTGAAATCTGTCAACGGCAGGCAGCAGCAGAGGGCGGTAGGGGGAAAGGATCCTGGCAGCAGAGCTCTCGGCTGAGGCCGTGCTGCGCCATGGGAGGAGGGGTCTGAGTGACCCTAATTCCGCTGGTGGAATGCTGGAGAGGATCCAAGTGCGCAGCGGAGGCAGGGCAGCGGTGGGCTGAGTCTGATGCATTGATTTCGGAAGGGACGAGCCTGGCCTCTCTCTCCGGCTGTGCAGCTGCCATGGATAAATGAGGACGACAGATTCCCTGTGTTGGCCTCCGTTTAACCCTGCCTCCCTCCGCCCGGTGCCCCCCAGATGTGTTGGACCGCCACCCCCAATGGCCTTGCTGACTGGGGATCATGGGACTTGCAATCAGACACACACCTGCAGGGCACTAGGCTGGGGAAGGCGCCGTTAACTCGTTTGGGAGGTTCTCTTTGCTCCCGTTTTATGATGCGGCTGAAGGCGGGGGTGGGGGGTGAAAAATGGGGGTGGGCTCTCTTCCCGGGGCGCTCGACTCCTTCCTGCCCCACACAGAGCCAGGCGTTTGGAAGCGGTTGCCGGCGCTTGGCCTGCCAATCGATCTCCCCGTGACCCTGGGGCTTGGGGCCATGCGAGTGCCACTGCCGCTCCGCGACTATCGACCGTCCCCCGAGCGGGGAGAGGGCATGGGAGGGCCGCACTACGGTCACATGAGCCTCTGGGCAGGGAGCGCGAGGGATCGTTGCTGCTGACAGGCACAGCAAAGTTCAGGAAAAGCTGGCTGAATGGATGGCCAAGCCTGCCTGGCCAACTGCCTGGTATCGTGCAGGCAACATGGCAGTGCCTTGACCCAAGAGGTTCCCCACAGCACACTTGAGGAATGGTGCCACTTGCTGACCAGTGCAGAAGTGAGATACACAGTGCACTCCAGTGCACCGCAGTAACTCTAGTGCACCTGCCACCAGGCCAGAAGAGAAGTCAGGATAAACAGGGGTGTTCATGTTTCCCAGGAGAGGCACTGCACAGGCACTGCAAAAGCATAAGGACCGACCCGCAGGGCCCGCCATCAGACCACCCAGCCAGATGCCTTTTAGAAGCCCGCAAGCAGGGAGGGCTCCCAAGGAGGCAGCCAGCCCCTTCTGTTTGCTCCCAGCCTCCGCCGCTCAGAGATAGACTGCCACTGTACACAGCTGTTCTGCTGAGCTACCCTGTTTCCGTGAATCTGGAAGACAACCGAATACGAATGGAGGAGCCTTGACCCTGTCTCTCCCGTTTCGCTCACCAGTTCTGCAGACCCGGTTCATCGAAGAGCCTGAGGATCAGACGGTGGTTGCTGGGCAGCGGATTGTGCTCTCCTGCGTGGTGCTGAACTACTCCGGGATCGTGCAGTGGACCAAGGATGGCCTCGCCCTGGGGATGGGGCAAGGCCTTAAAGGTAGCAGCTTCCTCCGGGGGCGGGCGGGCGGGCTGTGTGGGGTGAAGGGAGCCACCTTCCTGGGGATATTCTGCTGTTCCCCGGAACAGGGGTGTTGAACCTCTTTCAGGCCAAGGGCCAGTTTCCATTCCGGAGAAGCTCCTGGGGGCTGCATTCCAGTGGCGGAAGGGGCAGGGCAAAAGGGCCAGCCTTTTCTAGCTTCTAGCTCTTTCTGCACGTAACTAAGCTGTTGGAGGGGCATTTCACCCCTTTAGAATGGGGGAAAAGGTTGCACAGAAGATGGGGGGGTGGCAGGAAGAGGGGAGGGGGTTGGCCATGTGGGGAGCCTTGATGGACCGGATTTGGCCCTCGCAGTGACCGGATTTGGCCTCCAGATTGTGCACCCCTGCCGTAAAGGAGTCTTGCTGCACCTACATTCCTTCTCTCCGCGACTGTGGAGTTGCCCACCCCTGCTTTTATTTAGGAGCCCTTCCGTTGCCATCACACCCCTTGGGTTGGCTTCTCCTGCCCTGAAAGTGCTAGTCACTCTCAGAGACAGGGGACTGGGGTGTATGAACCTTAGAGACAGGGGTGCAGTGGCTAGGTGCCGATGCAGTTCGTATCTCTTCCTGCTGCTGGGACAGAGGTGCCCCAGTGGAAAAACGCACCTCCTCCCCGTGCGTGGAGCCAGGCTCCGTGGTGCCTCCCTTGACCACAAGTCCTGGTTGCCCCCTTTCAGGCCCTGCTGCCCCGTTCAGTGGGCCGGCAGCGCCACCTACTGGGAGAGGCCGGGGAGCCTTTCCCCAAGAGGCCCCAAATCCATCTGCTCCCTTCTCGTGAACTGCCTTGCGCTGGTTTTCTGTGGATTGTCTTTCCACAGACATCTGCCTGGCCTTTTCCCATTCCAGGCCCTCCTCAACAATCACCCGCGTACAGGGCTGAGGGTACCCAGCATTTTAAAAAAGTAGAATTCCACACCGAGGTGGCCCAAAATTGTACACCAGGAAACGTCACCTTGTGCTAGCAGGGTACATTATGCACACCTGGCTTATTTGCATAGGTTTGCATTCTGTATTCTGCTGTGTGTGGGGGGGGGGGGGACGAGGAGTAACAAACTATGCTGGGCAATAAAGCCCAGCATAGGGCGTTATAGGCCACTTCCAACCCTACTGTTCTATGATTCTATGAAGCCTCCCCACTCCCCAGCCATTGGAAATCCTACAGAACCCTTCCCCCACACTCCCCTGGCTTTAGGTATTTAACAGGTATTACCCATGCATTGTCAAGCTTATCTCTGCAGTCTTCCTAAGGGCTAGAAACTTGTTTTTCAGAAATGGAAGCTGAGTGTCTCCCCCCTCCCCCCACAAGATGTTGGATTCATTGCTAAGTACCATGTTCTGTGGATACTTTTCCCAATGTGCAGGGGTGGGGTGGGGAATAAGCTGTGGGGTCCCCTAAGAATCTGCAACGGGGTTGGCGCTCTCTAAGATACTCACAAATGCTTCCGAGTCAGGAGCGAAGGAAGCAAATGTGCAGATTCAGGATGGCAGGACACCCCACCCCACCCCGTGGACTCGGAAGTGTCCAGAAAGGGCTTTGCCAAATGTGGTGTGTGGGCAACAGCACGACAGATGCAGCCTGAAGTGTGTGCAGAGTGGTGCATGTTAGGACATATGCGCTCATGAAGGAACTCTCTGCATGCTCAGAGTCCCTGTCTTCATTGCCATCATTTTACAGGTCCCAGAGAGGAGGTCTGGTGTGCAAAGGGGTTGGGGGCCAGGTCCCACTGAGCCTGGGCTCAGATTGAGGCCTGTGCATGGCTCTTTGTTTGCCACGGCCTGACTGCCGCCTCTCTTTCCTCAGCCTGGCCGCGGTACAGGGTCATTGGGGCTGCCGATTCCGGGCAGTACAACTTGGAGATCAGCGAGGCTGAGCTCTCCGACGACGCCTCCTACGAGTGCCAAGCCACGGAGGCAGCCCTGCGATCACGGCGGGCCAAGCTGACTGTCTTAAGTAAGTGGCTTTGTGATGTTCCCCAGCCGACCCCCTTTCCCTACCCACCTGCCCTCCCACTCCCATTCTGCTTCACTGCCTGCTTCATTTACCCAAGAATAATTGGGGTTCTGAGTGCTCCCCCTACACCCTTTGGCTTTTTCTTTGGGAAAGGCCTGACACGTCTTTCCCCATTCAACCTGTTAAAGCAAAAAGGGAGTGCTTTCCGCAGCCAGCCTTTGAAAGGGGGCGCTTTTCGCAGCCGGCCTCGCTGATCCGCTGCTGCTATCTGCGGCTTCGAAACCAAGATGCTATTTTTTGTGTGTTGTTGTGCTTTTTCATTGGGGGGGGGGGGGCTGTCTTCGTATTCTGTCCTTTACTGATTTTAATAACGGAGCCTTTGCTGGCAGAGGGCTGGGAGCTGATATCAGCAGGGGTGATCCAAGGGAGAGCGAAGCCATCCATGCCACGGCTCGATGCTGTCTCTGGATATCTGAGCCAAACTACTCTGGAATCGGTTCATAAGGACGATTTCCAGAAGAGGAGCCATTCCTCCTTTGGGATCCCTCCTGAAATCACTCTCTTTTGGAGGAGGAGCAGAAGAAGGTCTTTCTTCCAGACCAGCACCTATCATCGATCACATTGGCCCTGATTTCTGTACGCGGTGGAGTCAGCAACGTTGGCTCTCTCCTCCCAGTCAAGGAATGCTAGCAGAAGCCCCCATGCCTGCATCTCCTGCCCCCTCCCCATTGCCACCCACACATTCTGGGCATTTTGTCGTATTGATTGTGCTCCCCTGCCCTTTAATGCCTTAATATATATTCACGGCTGGCTTGAGTCACTGTTGCCGCAGGTGCTGCCATTTTTGCTTTTCCTGAGTTCTCAGGGCCTCATAAAAGCTGCAGGGAAATATGCCCCGCTGTGCAGAAAGGGGGATCTCTGCTCAGTCTCCCTCACACACACCTCCCCCCAGCAATTATGAGGAAATTATAAATAAAATTATAAATATAATTATAATTTTAAATGAATTATAAATAAAAGATGAGTAGACAAGAAAGAGAGAGAAAGACTCACTGAGTGATTACTGCTCCCCTGGACTGAGATAAGGGCCAATCTGGCCCCTAATCCCCCCACCCCGCCCCCAGAGAGAATAGCATAAAGATGACCCAGTCTGGCTTGATGGGATCAGGAAGGATGACGCCCAGGCCAACACACGCACGCAGGTGTGCCTTTTCTCCTGGGAAGTTGCCCATGTAGAGCGGTCCTTCTTTGTGTCAAGAGTTGTCTGTCCCCTGGTCACACCGGCTGGGTGGATGGTGCGGCAATCCCGCAGTGGCGCTGTGTTAGCATAGGATGAAATATCTGTGACGCAGCTCCGAGCTCCACTTGAAGATGCCTCCATGGGATGGACGAATCTATCAGTGCGGGTTTCTCTCCATTGCTTCAGTTCCATCTTGTGCTGGTATCAGCTTGCATTTACAAAGCAACAAAGAAAAGTCTGCCCCCAAATTTGCAGCGTCTGTGTGCACATCTATGCCAAAGTGCGCAATCTGGCAAGCAGTCTTGTCTAAGGGAATGCATTTTTGTACATTCTTTTCATGAATATTCACATCTTTGTACACATTATTGTTTGGACTGGGGGATTGCATCACAAAATTCAGAGAAAAAAATTCAGAGTGAATAAGAAATTTGCTAGAGTTATCGTGTCATCCCGCCGTCCTGGAGTCTTCATGGCTGTGCCGATTTCTGCAGTGCGTTAGAGTCAATGTGGCGCCTGGCCCCCACGGAGCCTCCTTGGGTTGACATGTCGTGTCACAACCTCAGCCAGTCCTCAATAGGCTTGCCCAAAACCTTGCTGCCGATGGCTCTCTTTATCCTGCCCCCCCACAATGCACCGCTTTGCCCGTGCCCGGCAGCCCCGCCTCCGAAGGCATTCTGCAAAAGCTGTGGTCCTGGAGTCCCATCCCAGTTGCTGCCCTTCCCTTGCTTGACCCGGGCAGGGCCACAGGGTCCAGGGAGGGAAGGGAAGGGGGGTCACTTCACTGTCATCGCTACCCCACCAGACTTCCGAATGGCGAGATGCCGCAGCATGATTGACAGCTGGCTGGTTGGGGTCCGGAGCTGGGGCGAGCTGAGAGACGCTCGGGAGTGGCGTTTGTCACCTGGCATGGGATGGAGTGAGAGAAGAGGCGGGGGCTGCAAAGGGGCGGGGGTGGGGTCGTGCAGCACCCCCGCCCCAAATTATTGCAGAGGTAAAGCTCCTCAGCGTTGATGGTCTGCTGGCCAAGACCTGAAGCCTTCTGTCCTCCTCTGGTCCAGGCCTCAATCCGATCCTTGCCTCTGGCTCGGAGCACATCTAAGAGGGTGACGTGCCGGCCATGATTGGAGCAAGGGGAGCAGATGAGGCTCTACGAAGAGAAGATTTTTAAGGGAAGCCAGAGGAAGGGTGGAAGGAGATGGGATCTGAGGTGCTTGGTTCTTGCTGGCTTTGCAGCAAGGGATGGCCGGGTTGGCCAAAGTCCTTTTGCTGCCGAGGCAAAAGACAAGATGGTGCCCCCTGCCCAGTCCGTGTGCAGAGGCGGACTGGATTGGCGGCTGAAGCTCACTGCGGCACTGGCGATGGGGTGACGCCCCCCATCCCGGGCTGTGTTTGAGGGCCCCGCGGCTCTGTCCTCCCACAGCCAGGGCCAGCCAGGGAGTTCGTGGGGACAGCGGGGCTGCCACGGCTGTCCCCTGCACCTGCCGCCTGAGGCGATGGCTTCACTCTTCCCACTGGAAGGGCCGACCCGGAGAAACCACAATGCCTTTTAGCTGTAGTTCAGTTTAGAATGTGTGTGCCTAACCCCTCCTCATAAAGCGAGCCAAGGCTTGGGGGTGAGGGGTGGGAAGACACTGCTTAACATTTTATCCTGCCTTTCCTCCAAGGAAACTCAGGGCGCATGCATGGTCCCCTCTTCTAGCCTTGCAACAGCCCTGCAAGGGAGGTTAAGCTGGGGAGGGGGAGGGATGCTGGCCCAAGATCACCTTGGGAGCTTCACGACTGAGTGCGGAATTTGAACCCAGGTCTCTCACTAGCGACACTCTAGCGACTGCACCACACTGGCTCTTGAACCCATCCTGCTGTAGTGTGGTGGTGAAGACTCCGAGCTAAGAGCTGGAAGCCCATTGTCAAGACCAGGGGTGTCGGTCATAGAATAGTGGGGTTGGAAGGGGCCTACAAAGCCATCCAGCCCAACCCGCTGCTCAACGCAGGAATCCAAGTCAGAGCATCCCCGGCAGATGGCTGTCCAGCCTCGTCTTGATGCCTCCAGTCTGGGAGAGCCCACCGCCTCCCTATCAGGCCTGTGTGCCAAATCTGCCCTCCAGAGTTGCCCATGGGGAGGGGGGACACAACCCTTCCCACGTTTGTCACCCCTCTCCCCATTCGGCAAGACTGAAATGCCTCTCTCACGGCTGCGTCACTGGCAGTCAGAGCCTTAAGCTGAAATACGCTGGCATGTTTGGTATTTCAGCCCCGCCTCTTTGCATTGCCTCTCAGTCCCAGGATGCCACACAAGACAGACGGGCAATCATTATACTGCCCTACCTTACAGGGTGGTTGTAATGATTACCAAGATGACACACCTGAACCTATTTGAGCACTTCCGCGATCTGAGAGGCAAATAACCATCATTGTGACTGTTTCCCGCCCTCCTCGACACCTGAAAATCTTCAGCTATTGCAAATTTTGGGAAGCTGAGTCTATAGCAAAGTGAGGGGGGAGCCTCCTTAAAACAGCCTGCCCCCCATCTTTCCCTCTTGTCCCAGCTGCCATCTGTTTATTTACGGACCGGATCCTGCGAGACCCTTCATTGCTGTGCCACTTTCTTTCCTCCTTTGCTTCTCTTGTTCCTCCTAACAAAGCCTCAATCTCATTGCTGTTGTTGCTCTCCCTCCCTCCCCCTCCTCCTTGTTGTTATTGAATTAAAGGCTAATAAATCAGTAATGGCCCCCATCTCTATGTGTAAGAAAGATGAATCCATCAAAAAAACCCTCTTCATCTTCCCATGAGACAATCGGCTGTCAACCCGTCTTAGATATATATGTATTTTTTTAAGCGAGGAAGGCAGACCTTGAGGGGGACCCCCCCCCCACTTTCCTTGTCATCTTAATCAGAGCTTCTTCCTCTCCACTGATGCATCGTCAGTATTTCAGACTTGCATGGCCTCGGTTTTCTTTTATTTTTTCCTCTATAAACCCGCCCCCCTTTTCTATAAAGACGTGCAAGGTTTGAAGGGCCCGGCTTGCTCCTCCCCTGCAAAGTTATGAGGAACGATTTTTTCTTTAAAAACTGGACCGCCAGAAAGAGCAAGGTGAAGCCCAAACTCCCTTCCTTCCGTAAGCTCCGCAGGTTATAGGCAGAGAACCTCGCTGTCTCTCTCTCTGTGGAGACTTTCATGTGAGAGAGAGAGAGAGAGAGAGAGAGATGGGGTATGCATATTTTATCTGAATGACTTGAGCGTATGGAGCTGCCTGTTAAATAGGCCCTCTGAACCAGACACACGAGAGCGGCAATCTGGCCGGTTCCGCCGGAACCATCCTGCTCCATCGGCAAGTTTGAGTCCTTCGTGTTCCGAGGCTGGTAGAGCAGTGGAATCTCGAGTGCCGTCTCTGGAGCCCAAGAGGGACTCCAGTGGGAGCCTTCAACCTGTTCAGACCCGGTTCAGCTCAGACATGCCTTTGGAAACCCGCTTCCCACGTGTTTGTCTGGCAGTGCGTGTCCGCTCAGGCCCTCCTTGGTCAGGCTGCGACTCAGGAGGGCAGGGGTGGGGGACTCTGCTTTGGAGAAGCTCTGGGGGGCCACGTTCCAGTTGTGGGCATGGCAGAAGGTAACAGGGGTGGGACCTAAAATACCGGCCTATTTTAGTGTGAAGCTTATACTGACAATAACGCAGCCTTAGGAGAGACATTTTAACCCTTCAGAAGGGTGGGGGGAGCCATGCGGAAGCTGGGAAGCCACCTGACGATGGCTGGTTGGGGGAAAGGGTCCTGGGGAACCCAGGAAAGCTGGATTGGGACCCCAGGCAGTCCTCAGGTTCTGCTGCAATCCTGCAGCAGGGGGTCACGACCCACCAGCTGGAAGACCCCACAGACTAGACCTCTCTGAATGCGTCACCGAGGGAGCCCTGTGGTGGGTGGGCCATATCAAAAGGCCGGAACGGTTCTGTGGACCCTTGGCAGTCAGAGGGAGTGGGCCTCTGCGATGCTGGGGCAGGGCACCGGCGGATGGCCCAGTGCCTTCGTGTTCTGCTCATGGGCTGGGTCAGTTCACACGGACGTTTGGCCCGACCCAGCTGCAGGGATCTTCCGCTTGCCCGCCTCTGGCTGCTTCCACGGGGGGGGGCTCAGGGCTCGGGGCGCAGCCTCGTGCAGCTTGCATGAAGCCAGGGAACACCGGGCGGCGCACCACACGGGGCCGCACACGTGCAGCGTGACGCCACAGATGGGAGCTTGCTCCTTCACACGCTCGTTGTGCGCAGCTTCTACCCGAAAAATGCTCCAGGCAGCCAGCAAAGCTACGAACCGCAAACAATGCGGCAGTGACAGGGATGTGACGACATGAAGTAAGGTAGATCAGCGTTTACAACAGCCACCTCACCCTCACTTTAACAGCAACGTTAGAATTAATCTAATCTGTATTACCCCAACTGCCTGTTTTGTTTGGCTGCTCTTCCTCTCCTCCTCCTGTTTAGAAAAAGAAAAAGAACAACTTTGCATGTTGCCATCTAAAAACATGCAGGCTAGTAAAGGGAGTTTTGCCCTATCGGGGCCATGCCCAAGCAGGTCCTGCTATGTCTTCTGACCCCATAAAAAGCAGGTGCTCAGCTGGGTTTCCTGTGATGGCTGGGGTGTATGCATATGGATCAAGGCATATTAAGAAGGTGTGTTGGACTACAACTGCTATCATCCCCACCCAGAATGGGAATTATGGGATTTGTAGCCCAAGACATCTGGGAGGCACCAGGATAGGGGATGGCTCAAAAGTCAGGGACGTTGCTCACCTGCCCTGCCCCTCTCTTTGCAGTTCCCCCCGAAGACCCCGTGATTGACGGAGCCCCCGAGATCCTGCTGCGGGCAGGCACGCCGCGGAACCTCACGTGCTGGGCTCGCAACGCCAAGCCAGCGGCCACCATTGTCTGGCTCCGGGATGGGCTCCAGCAGTCAGAGGCCGCCACGACCACGGTACGGACATGTCAGGCCACGCGCAAGCCCCTTCTCATTTCCAGCGCAGGGATGAGATAACAGAAAGCGCCGGGGGGCACCGTGCAGTGCCCGCCGGGGTTGGCAGGAGGCCTCGTCGGCAGCAGTGCACCGGTGCCTCTGATGAGTGCGGATGCTCCCTGCGGGCGCTCCCGGGGCACCTTGGCTTCGCAAAGTGCTGAGGGGGAGGGCTTCATCCCGCCCCCCCGGGCCTCCCCCCAGTCTCTTCTTGGTTGCCCTCCAGAGCCAGACTCTACTCGTCCCTCTGGATTCCCGAATGCAGACCGTCGCCCTCTTCCTTCCCCCTCTTCTTGCTTTGCCCTTTTCCTCTCCCTTTGGGTTAATAATGCGATTTCTCCCCGCAATCGCCACCGCCCCACGTTTGCTGCTGCAGTGACGGCTCCTCGCTTGCTAACGCCTGCGCAGTTTATGGGGCGATGGCATTTGTCCTGACGACCTCGCCGGGCGTTTGGCAGGCATGGGCCGGAGCGGGGCTGGAGCTGGTTTGGATCCCGGCTTAATTTGGAAGCGAGGACTTGCACAGTTATGTCGAGATGCCCGCCAGGACCGCATTGCTCATGCTGGCTGGGGATAATGGGACTCATAGTCGAACACATCTGGACAGTGCCAAGTTGGGGAGGGCTGGAGCAAGTGCTTTTATTAAAGATAATACGCTTTTTAAATGAATTGGGACACCGTTTTGGCTGATTAAAATGAGTCCGAACCAATTTCATCCACTCAGTTAATCCGTTAAAAGCGGCAGCCCTGATATGTCCTGACAGGGTCCAAGGTGCCGGCCCACTTCCCCACATTGCTGGGCCTCCTCCTCCTCTTGCCCCTCCAGGAATTCTTGCCGGATGGGAAGAGAGAGACCACCGTGAGCCAGCTGCTGATCAACCCCACCGACCAGGACATCGGCCGGGTGTACGTTTGCCGCTGCACCAATGACGCCATCCCGGCCGGCAAGGAGGCCTCCGTCACGCTTGACGTGCACCGTGAGTGGCGTGGCTCGCGCCCCCTGCGCTCGGCTGCTTCGCTGGGGAGCGTGACGGCTCTTGCTTGAGATGGCGTCGCCCGAGGCGCCTGGCGGCCCAAGGGGGCTGGCGCCACCTTGGAGGCTGTTCCTGGGCCATCAGAGGAGGAGGAGGAGGATGGGGGGTGGGAGGCGGGGTTTGGGCACGCGCACACACGCTCCGCTTCTTCGACCCGAGGCATGGATATTGCCCTACTCATAAGCATAGGCAGCCTGGCACTCCAGATGTTTTGGACTACAACTCCTGCAATCCCCAGCCACAGGCCAGGTCGGCTGGAGCGGATGGAAGTTGTAGTCCAAAACACCTGGAGGGCGCTAGGTTAGCTAATGCGTGGTTGGCTCCCCTCTCCGCCCCTTGTGAGAACCTGGCCGAGGGGTCAGGGTTGTGGCGTGGTGACTCCCCCCTTGCACGCTGAGGGTCACCCCCTTGTGATGCAGCTTCTCTTTTTGCACGCAGACCCCCCGACGGTGACGCTCTCCATCCAGCCGCAGACAGTGCAGGAAGGGGAGCGGGTCGCCTTCACCTGTGTGGCCACTGCCAACCCAGAGATCAAAGGCTACAGGCGAGTTGGGTGTGGAGGCGGAGGGGCCCTGCATGGGAGGGGGCTTCCCACTGGGGAAGGGACACTTCAGGCCACCGCAGCTCTTTTGCCGCCACGGTTTCTCTGTCGCCCTCCCCTCCGACCTGCTCTGATGCCGCTTCCTTCCCCTGCCCCCCCCCAGGTGGGCTAAAGGCGGCGTGATCATCGAGGATGCCAAGGAGAGCAAGTACGAGACGCAGGTGAATTACACCTTCTTTACGGAGCCCGTCTCATGTGAAGTGCACAACGACGTGGGCAGCACCAACGTCAGCACCCTGGTGGATGTGCATTGTGAGTGGCGGCGGCGGCTTCCCCGGGTGCTGTGGCGCATCTCTCTGCCAAGGATCGACAGCAGCCTCCCCCAGCCGGGTGCCTGCCAGATGTTTCAGACTTCAGCTCCCATCAGCCCCAGCCAGCATGGCCCATAGTCAGAAATCTGGGAGTTGTAGTCCAACACATCTGGACGGCGCCAGGTAGGGGAAGGCTGATGGACGAGGGAGCAGGGCCTCCTTCCTGGTGGCCCCGGAGCTGTTCCCTCCTCCTCGCTGCCACAAGTTGCACCAGTGTGTGTGACTTCGTGCAGGAGCAGTGCAGATCCAGTGACGAGCTGGCCCGTCCATCTGTGCCCCTTCCCTCTATCCCAGATTTTTGCCCCCTCCCCCATTTTAGGCGCTGGGTCCAGAGCCTCGGGTTCCCTCTGGCACAATGTGGGGAGAGAGCGGTCAGCTGTCCGCGCCGCCTCACAGCCTTCTCTGTCATTCTCGCCCCCTGTCAGTCGCCCCTCGCATCGTGGTGGAGCCGAAGCCCATGACCACCGACATCGGCTCGGACGTGACGCTGACGTGCCTGTGGACCGGGAACCCCCCCCTCACCCTCACCTGGACCAAGAAGGAGTCCAACATGGTCAGTCTGCCTCTCAATCCCCGGCGTCGTTTGCAGGTTGCGGAGCGCCCGGAGGAACGGGCTGGCCTGCTCAGTGCCCCAGCCCGACCCAGACAAGGCTGGCCAGGACTTGCAGCACCGCAGAGAGCCCTGAGCGAGCCCCTGGCCCGGGAAAGGCGGCTCTCCGAGGCCACACACCCCTTCCCATGCACCGCTCGGATGTATTGAGAGCTGCTTAAGCCTCATCTCAGGGAGCGAATGAGGGCTTAAGCCGAAGGTCTGGTGGAAAAAGCGGGTTTTCGGTGGGGGGCAATGGGCTGGCCTCACACAAAGACTGAGCGAGACCCTCCTGGCTTCCAGTGGGCCTCAGGGGCCTGCCTGCCTGCCTGCCTTCTTTCCTTCCCTCCTCTCCCTCATGTCACATTCTGCTTGTGTCCCCAGGTGCTGAGCAACAGCAACCAGCTGTACCTCAAGTCCGTCACACAGGCGGACGCGGGGCAGTACATCTGCAAGGCCATCGTGCCGCGGATTGGGGTGGGCGAGCGCGAAGTCGCCCTCTCTGTCAACGGTGAGTGAGGCCGCCGGGCGTGGAAGGCCGTTTGCTCGCCTGGTGTCTGCCGGGGCGGGGGCAGAGCTGTGCGGGATGTGCCTCTGCGAATGAGAAGTGGAGGAGCGTGCTTCCTGTGCGTCAGGGAATGTGAGCAGCAGCTGCTTCCTAACGAGTCAGCGCCTGGATCCATCTAGCCCAATGCTGTCGACGCTGACTGGCAGCCAAGGCTCCCGGTGTTTCAGGCAGGACTCTTTCCTTGCCCTACCTGAAGATGCTGCTGGGGATTGAACCTGGGACCTTTTGCACGCAAAGCAGGGGCTCTGATATTAAACTTTGGGTCATCCCTTAAAAATAAAGCAGGATTCCAGCCCTCATGGGTCTGAATCAAGAACCCAGTATTGTCTACACCAGGAGTCTTGAACCTCAGACCTGCAGGCCAAATCCGGCCTGCTTTGCGCCCCAGTCTGCTTTTTCGGGGTTCCCCAAATAACCACACCCCTTTTTCCCAATCGTTTGCTGGTTTCCCAGCTTTTCCATGGTTCCCCCCCTCCCATTCTAAAAAGTTAGAGTGCCTCTCCTAAGTCTTGGTTACTGTCAGGAAGAGCTATAAGCTAAATTACGTGGGTATCTTTGGTATTTTTTGGCCACCCCCCTTTTCCTCTGGCCCCTCCCACTGCTGGAATGCCCCCCCTCCCCAGCTTCTCTGAACTGAATTTGGCTCTCGAGCTGAAAGAGTTTCTGCACCCCTGGTCTGTGTTGGCTGGCAGCTGCTCTCTGGGGTCTCAGATGGGGGCCTTTCCCAGTCCTAACTGGAGAAGCTACTGGGGATTGAACCTGGCCTTTCTGCATGTAAAACAAGGGCTCTCACCCTGAGCTGCAGCCCTTTCCTGGGACTGGGCAAAGGCCACGTCCTCCTCCTGTGCAGGGCCTGCTCACCGTGCCAAAGCATTTGGGTTAAGGATGTACAGATTTTCTGAAATCCGTTCCATGTGTTTTTCGCAGGTTGTCAGGTATCTTTTGTTCCATTGCCTACTCATTGACAGAAGCTGAATGTTTTAGAGATGTGCAAGAATTTCAGTCCACCTGCGCAAGTCTGCATTGGTGCTTATGTGCGTGCAAGTGCACACTTGCGCCCATGCGCACTTGTGCAATGCGCATTAGTGCAACTGTAAATTTGTGCAAATCCCCCCCAAAGAAAAAAACTGGTCCACAAGTTCACAGAATCTGCACAACTCAGAAAAAGCCAGTTGGATATGGAATATGCAGGTTGGATTTATAGAAATCTGAACTCATTTGAATTCCTTGCAGATTTGTCTAACATCCCTAGTTCAGGTGGATTGATTTTTGCCCTTTTGAGGGGATGGGGGAAGCAGGTGATCAGCGGAGTGGTGGTGATGGGGAAGAAATAATGCGGTTGAGCAGTGGGGGCAGATAATTATTATCATAACTGCTCCATATGCCCTCCAGGCAGCTCCTGTGCCATTAAAACTAGGCAAGTAACGGGGGGGGGGGGGCTTGGAGAATTAGCACTGCCCCCTCCATCTCTTGGCCACATGCAGCAGCACGCATCCTTTGGCACTGTTCCTCTCCACTTCAGAGGGACTGGTGCAGTAGGACATCCCGCTGGAACATGCCCTGTGCCGTCTCGCGTATTCTTTGGGCTCCGAAATCACGCATCAGATAAAGTGAGCCTTGACTTTTCCCCCCCACGCATGCACAAGAGAGGTTCCTGTCCGCAGAAGGCGGGGCAGGGGGAAGCCCAGTTAAACAGCTAAAAGGGCTAAGATGACCAAGGATCCAGGTCCCCCGCAGGAGCTGATCTGCGGATTTTGAATTGTAAGCTCTTCCGAACGGAGCAGAGCTTAGTTTCCTAATCCTCCTCATTAGCAGAGCCATTTTTTAAAAAGTATCGGGTGCGTGATCGCTTGTCATCGGCTGCTCACCTTGACGAGGCAGGCAGGGATGGATTCTGTCACTGGGAAACTGAGACCCAGAAAAGAAGGGCAGGTAGGTTGGGGTAGAGAGGCCGAAACACGAATCAGGATGTTCCGGGCTCAAAGCCTCTTCTCAAAGGCTTAGCCGTAATAACATAAGAAGGGGCTTGCTGGATTAGACCAAGCTGGGGCCATTTAGTCCATCCTCCTGAATGGCCCAGTGATTCCCCAGCAAAAGGGGAGGTAGAGATGCCATTTGGCCATTACAACTAGTAGCCATCAATAGATTGATCCCCATTGGTGAATTTATTTAATCCCCCCTTTTTAAGCCATTCCAATGGATGGCCCTCACCCCATCTTGCGAAGGTGAGTTCCACAAGTGAATTGCATCCCGCGCAAGGAAGGGTTTCTCTTGTTTGTCTTACAAGCCATAATCTCTCGGCCCTCCATTTGGAACATGTGGGCTGTCATATCAGCCTGCCTCACAGGGTTGTTGAACGGTGAACAACATACATGCGGCACTTTGAACACTGTAGCACTAAATAGGCATTAAGTAGCAATGTTATGACAATGCTTGGCTAGGACAGGAGTGTTGAAATTCAGGAGTGTGGGCCAAATCTGCCCCTCTGCTGTTCCTGAGATGGCCCCACTCAGGGGTGTTGCTAGATTCTTAAAAGATCCAGAGCAGAGACCCAGGTAGGCCTCTTTCTAACAATGGCCCTGGCCCCACTCCCCTTCCCCTGACTGCTGATTGTTTGGCCTTGTATGTTTCTTCCCCATTTTAAAAGGTTGAAATGCCTCTCCAAAGTCTTAGTAATGGAGAGCAAGAGCTTCAAGGTGTAGTATGTTGGCATTTTGGCCCTTCTCCCTTTGCCTTTGGCCCCACCCATCAGTGGAACGTGGCCCCTGAGAGCTTCTCCCTTGGAGAAAGCATCAGAATGCTTGTGCTAGGAAATGCAGCCCACGTAGCATTTCCCATTTTCGAGCCATAGATCTCGTTGGTGAGGTCAGACCCTAGAGAACAAGAATTAAAGCAAACCCCGAGTTGGGGCATGAGGGGAGAATCATAGAATCATAGAATAGTAGGGTTGGAAGGGGCCTACAAGGCCATCAAGTCCAACCATCTGCTCAAAGCAGGAATCCAAGTTAGAGCATCCCTGACAGATGGCTGTCCAGCCTCGTCTTCAATGCGTCCAGTGTGGGAGAGCCCACCACCTCCCTAGGGAATGGGTTCCATTGTCGTCTTGCTCTTAACAGTCAGTAAGTTTTTCCTGATGTTCAGCCGAAATCTGGCTTCCTGTCCCTTGAGCCCATGATTCTATGTCCTGCACTCTGGGATGATTGAGAAGAGATCCTGGCCTTCCTCTCTGGGACAACCTTTCAAGTACTTGAAGAGTGCTATCATATCTCCCCTCAGTCTTCTCTTCTCAAGGCTAAACATGCCCAGTTCTTTCAGTCTCTCTTCATAGGGCTTTGTTTCCAGTCCCCTGATCATCTTTGTCGCCCTCCTCTGAACCCTCTCCAGCTTGTCTGCATCCTTCTTAAAGTGTGGTGTCCAGGACACAGGCCTCCAGATGAGACCGAACCAGTGCTGAGTAGCGGGGAACTAATACTTCCCAGGATTTGGAAGCTATGCTTCTCTTAATGCAGCCCAAAAGAGCATTGGCCTTTTTTGCAGCCACATCACATTGTTGGCTCATATTCAGCTTGTGATCTATCACAATTCGAAGATCCTTCTCGCTTGTCATGTTGTTGAGCCACGTATCCCCCATCTTGTAACTGTGCATTTGGTTTCTTTGTCCTAGGTGCAGAACTTGGCATTTATCCCTATTAAATGTCATTCTGTTGTTTTCTGCCCAGCGCTCCAGTCTATCCAGATCACTTTGAATGTTGTTTCTGTCTTCCAAAGTATTAGCTATCCTGCCCAATTTTGTGTCATCTGCACATTCGATCAGCATTCCCTGCACCTCCTCCTCCAAGTCATTCATAAAAATGTGGAAGAGCACTGGGCCCAGGACTGAGCCCTGCGGTACCCCACTCATTACCTCTCCCCAGTTTGAGAAGGTCCCATTGATAAGCACTCTTTGAGTCCAATTCTGTAGCCAACTGTGGATCCACCGGATTGTTGTTTCATCTAGCCCACTTTGAGCTAGTTTGCTCATCAGGAGATCATGGGGCACTTTGTCGAAAGCTTTGCTGAAGTTGAGGTATATGATGTCTACAGCATTCCCACGGTCCACAAGGGAGGTGACTTGATCAAAAAATGAGATCAGATTCGTCTGGCAGGACTTGTTCTTGACAAATCCATGTTGGCTTCGAGTAATCACGGCATTGTTTTCAAGGTGCTTCCAGATGGATTCCTTTATCATCTGCTCCAGAATTGTCCCAGGGATTGATGTCAGACTGACTGGTCTGTAGTTCCCAGGTTCCTCCTTTTTACCCTTTTTGAAGATAGGGACAACGTTAGCCCTCCTCCAGTCATCTGGCACTTCCCCCGTCCTCCATGATTTCTCAAAGAGAATAGACAGCGGTTCTGAGAGTTCTTCTGCCAGTTCCTTTATCATTCTGGGATGCAGTTCATCTGGCCCTGGAGATTTGAACTCATTCAAAGTATGAGGTGTTCCTTGACCATATGCCTATCAATCTCAAGCTGCAATCCTGCCCCTTCAGCCTGTACTTTGCCTTTGCCAGGGGGCTCATAGACCCTCTTCGGGGAGAAGACTGAGCCAAAGTAGGAATTGAGCACCTCTGCCTTTTCTTTGTCATCTGTTATCATTTTGCCATCCTTATTTAATAGCTGAACAACCATTTCTTTCCTCTGCCTTTTATTATGCACGTAGCTGAAGAAAGCCTTTTTGTTGCTTTTAGCATCCCGTGCTAACCTCAGCTCGTTCTCAGCTTTAGCCTTCCTGACGCCATCCCTGCAATTCTGTGCTACCTGCCTGTACTCTTCCTTTGTTGCTTGGTCTTCCTTCCACGCCCTATATGTGTCCTTTTTTGTTATCAGGTAATCTCTCAGCTTTTTGTGAAGCCACATTGGCTTCTTCTGTTGTCTTCCACCTTTTCTTGTTGTTGGAATTGTTTGTAATTGTGCCTTGAGAATTTCCTTTTTTAAAAGCTCCCACCCATCTTGGACTCCTCGTTAGCGTCGCTTGCCATGGGACCTTAGTGATCATTGTTCTGAGTTTATTAAAATCAGCTTTTCTAAAATCCAGGGTACGCGTTTAACTGCATTCGGCTTTTGCTTCCCTTAGAACCAAGAACTCAAGTATAACATGGTCGCTTTCCCCCAGAGTTCCTGTAACTGCTACTTTATCCACTAAGTCATCTCTGTTGGTTAGGATCAAGTCAAGGATCGCCGATCCTCTAATTCCTTCCTCTACTTTCTGTAGGAGGAAGTTATCCGCCACACAAGTCAGGAACTTCCTGGAGGGGCCATGTTTTGCAGAATTTGTCTCCCAACAAATATCAGGGAAATTGAAGTCCCCCATTACTACTACATCATGCTTCCTTGAAACATTGGCTATTTGCTTTTCAAAAGTTTCATCCTCGTCGTCTCCTTGATTGGGTGGCCGGTAGTAGACTCCGACCACCAGGTTCCTTTTATTCTTTGCTCCATTTATTTTGATCCAGATGCTCTCGATGGGGCTACCAAGCTCCTCCTCCTGTATTTCTGTGCAGAGATATGTCTTTTTCACATACAGTGCAACCCCACCTCCCTTTCTGTTCCTCCTGTTCTTTTTGAACAAGTTCTATCCTTCAATTGCTGTATTCCAGTCCTGAGAGTCATCCCACCAAGTCTCGGTTACACCTATCAAGTCATAATTTCCCTCTTGTATTAAGAGTTCAAGTTCATTCTGTTTGTTTCCCATCCTCTGGGATTAGTATATAGACATTGAAGACCATGTGCTTCATAGTCTGGCTTTCTTCCTACATTTGTAGGATTCTATGATTATTGGGCGCTATCAGAGCTGTTCTCTCAGTTGCAGTGCATGCGCCTACGTCCATTGTTACCCCCAACATTACATCTCCCTTCCCCGTAGGATTCAGTTTAAAGCCCTCCTGATGAAGTTCTTCATGCTGTGACCAAACACATTCTTCCCAGCCTATGTGAGGTGCAACCCATCCTTTGCCAACATTCCATCTTCCAGAATGTATAGCCGATGGTCCCAGAATCCAAATCTCTCATGCCAGCACCACCTTCGTAGCTGGTCATTCACCCGGAGTATTTTTCTTTCCCTTTCTGTCCCTCTTCTAACTGCTGGAAGGATGGATGAGAAAACTATCTGGGCCTCAAAGTTCTTGAGTGTCCTTCCCAAAGCATCACAGTCTGATGTGATTTCTTTGTAGCTCAGCTTGGCAGTGCCATTTGTTCCCACATGGATGAGAAGAAAGGGATACCTGTCAGTGGGCTTTATGAGTGCAGGCAACCCTTCAGTCACATCTCTAATCCTTCCTCCTGGGAGACAGCATACCTGGCGAGTCCACGGGTCTTCGCGACATACTTGGGTCTCGATCCCACGCAGCAAGGAGTCTCCCACTCCTCCTCCTCTTCTCTTCTTCTTGTTGTAGGCCTGGGTTTCATCGCCTCTGCTTGACTGACCTTCAGCCTCTTGCTCACTCTCATGCAGGTTCCCCTGTGGTTCTTCCTCTGCAGGCTGTCCTCCAGTCTCATCCGCAAGTACCTGGAATCGGTTCCACAGCTCCACTGCTTCCACTGGTGCAGAGTGGCGTCTAGTTCTTCTTCTCCTAACTGTCACCCTTTTCCAAGGAGTATCCTCTACTCCATTTTTCCTCCCCTCAGCATTTCCCACTCCACCTAGGTGCAGAACTTGGCATTGATCCCTATTAAATGTCATTCTGTTGTTTTCTGCCCAGCACTCCGGTCTATCAAGATCACTTTGCTGTATCAAGACATACAGCCCCGTGTCCTCAAATGCAGCCCCTGTTGCCCTGATGCCTCCCCCATGCTTCCAAATTTGGAGGTGGTGGCAAAAAAGCCCCCCAGTGGTTTGCTACTGCTGATTTTTTTTTTTTTTTTTTTTTGCTGCTGCCGCTGCTGGTAGCCCTGAAGGGCTGTGGGTGGAAATTGGCCCCCGGACACCAGACGTTTCCCACCTCTGTCTTAGATTGCCTCATATTCAAAGGTATCAAAAAGCTATCAAATCTCCACATCTTCCAAAAGCCTTAATTTCATAACCTTCAACACCTACTAGAGCAGGATGGAGAATCATGGTCCTGGTGTCAATGGTGGGATACAACGGAGTGAACGCCCATGGTGGCACAGACGGTGGGAATGAGAAGAGCAACGGCCCTTTTTGTTCTGGCTCTGGCTGAGTGCCCCCCCCTCCCAAAAGCATCGCCGTTTCTCTCCTGAAACTCCTCCTTTTCATCAGGTCCGCCAATCATTTCCAGCGAGTCCGTCCAATATGCTGTGCGTGGCAACCCAGGGAAAGTGGAATGTTTCATTGGGAGCACCCCCCTCCCCGACAAAATCGTGAGTCCATCTTTCGTGTTCTGGGGAAGAACGTAAACATGGGCTGTCCTTTGTGTTGGGGGATATCGGTTGGGTTAGGAATGCAAGGAAGAATTAGGGCAGGGTGTGTGTGTGTCCCTTTCTACCCCAAAGGGGACCACTTCCCTCAGTCTTTAGGTACGTTGCTTATCGGTTCCCTCCCTCTAAGGGCTGCTTTTTCTTCTCCCACCCTGTTTCCACTCTCCCCCTTCAACACTTTAAGGCCTGGGGCTGGAAAGAGAACGTTTTGGAGAAGGGAACTCTGGAACGGTACACGGTGGAACGGAGCAACACCGGCACCGGGGTGGTCTCCACCTTGAGCATCAGCAATGTCATGGAGGTGGACTTCCAGACGCGCTACAACTGCACGGCCTGGAACAGCTTTGGGCCCCGGACGGCCATCATCCAGCTGGAAGAGAAAGGTGCGGGGAGGCCCAGCTCCTATGCTGTTCCCAAGAGCCACGCCAACTGATGTGAAATGACACAGGGTTGTTTTTTCTCTTGTTAAGGTGCATTTAGGTCAGGGGTGCAGAACAAAGCCCCGCTGTCCATACACAATATATTTACTTAACATATAACAAGAGTGAATGCACAAACGATGCACACCGTTTCATCAACACATCAGTGAGCATGTGCAACAGAGAACTGTATTTCAGACTCCAGTCACAACTGTGGAGTATCGGTCAAATTCAGTTTCCACTATGTTGAGTCTTTATCAAGCCACTATAAAAAAAAGTTCAGTGTCCTTGGAAGAAAACCTTTTCCTGTGGTTCTGATGGATGCTGTCAGGTCGAGACCCTCCTGTTCTTTTGGTGATAACCAAAAAATCCTCCAGTCGTTTCTAGAAGAGTGTGCCCATTTTTGTTACTACGGATTCCCATTAATTACATCCAACATCACACACCAGAAGCAAAGCTCTTACCGACAGAACATGAAACACTGCTTTATCCCAAACAGGTTGTCTCAAAATCCACTCCTCTTTCCCCAGCCCGAGGTCAGCCTGAGCCTTAGCGTAATTTATCTCACCTACAGGCACCGCTCCCTTAGAAACGAATGTTTGACTTAAAGAAACAATCACTTGCAGTAGGAAACAGACATTATCTAAGTTTTTACAGAAACACGGATAAATCAGAATTATCATTAAGCCCATGAGAGGCTATTCTGTGCGAAGTAAAAATCCCAAACGGCTCTCGCTGGCAAAGTAAATCGTGTGGATCCTGCCCTCCATAAATGGAAGCATGCTCAGGCACCCCCCCCCCCAAGTTTTTGCATCAACCACATTGATAGATTGACAGGTGATAAAATCTCTTAACCTGAAAACCTTCCCACATATGGGGTCAGCAAATTGTTTCATCTCTAAGGATTGCACACAGAAAACACACCTCCCACATTTAAAATGTCCATTTGTGATAAAGTGTCTAATCGTGCTAAAACTGAGATCCAAAAGTACAAGTTCATCACTTAACCTACATGACTTGCAATTCCCTATAGTTGGAATTTTTCTTGACATCCTGGAACATATTTAACTAGATGCCAGTGTTTTAGAACCGTATGTTCAATAGCAAAGGACAAGGCATTATAGTCTAACAACCCAAACAATTTGTTACGATAAACCAGATTTGTTAATCTTATCTAATAAAAGCTCATTCCTATGGTATCTGCCAGCTCTATTTTTTCCTGACTTAGTGTTCCTATCCATTGACTTTTTATAATTCCTTACACAAATCTGTTCTTTTGACTTACAAGTCAACACATCCATAAAAGGGATTTTCCCACAGATCCTTATGTAATGGTAAATTTATCCATGCAAAAAGATAATTCACTGCACAGTACTGATGCGTAACAATATAGATGTCATCAATAAATCTGCCATGGAGGAGTATGTGTGAATGGTCTGGGTCCAAAATAACCATCTTTTCTAAATGTGTCATATATAGATTTGTAGCACTGCAATAGGACTCCCTGTGAGCACTCCTTTTCTCAGGAAATAAAACTGATCTCCAAATTGGAAATAGTTCTTTGCTAAGATGATATCCAGAATTTTCAATAAGAAAGGTGTAGCAGGATCCCTATTTTCTCTGCATCTTAAATAACGCTTTATAATGTATTGGGCCCCGTCATGAGGGATGGATGTATACAGCAAATTAACATCCATCGTGATTAAATATGAACCGTCCTCTACAACTAAAAACCTCACCGCTTCAATGAAGTGTTTTGTATCTTGAATGGATTGGGGGGCTCTCTTACAAAATCCCACAAAAAGGAGTCCAAATACTGAGCCAATAGCTCTAGAAGGGGTCCTGATCTGGAAGGGGAAAACTCTTTCTGGATTTTCAGAAATATATAAAATGCTAGGACCCTCCCATAATCCCTCATCAGAAATTGTCCTGTGTGATTATTTCTATACCCCAGGGATATTGCTTCCTGAATCAGGATTTTAATCATGAATATAATGTGATTTGTCAGATTAGGGTTAATATTGGTATAACAGGATGAATTGCTAAGTTGCTTATGTACCCCCTTCAAATAATCTCTCTTATTTAAGATGACTAGGGCACCATTTTTGTCTGCTGGTTTTATGACAGTATTAGAATTATTTGCTAGACATTCTAAAGTTAGCTTTTCTTTGAAAGAGCAATTGAATTGCACGTCACTTGGCCTCCATTTCTTTGTGTTTAATACTCAAGAGTAAAATTAAAAGTTGAAAACAGAAGTTCAAAAATACTCTTGCCACTCAGTAGACAAATAAGAGAAAGATAACTGAAATGGAAGTCTTGATGCAATAACTGTCTTTTCATTCCCCCCACCCCACCCCCCAATCCCCTTGCAGAGGTTTTGCCGGTGGGGATAATTGCTGGGGCTACCATCGGAGCTGGCATTTTGGTCATCGTCTGCTTTGCTGCGCTGGCCTGCTTCCTGTACCGACGTCGCAAAGGGAGTGAGTGGCGTGCGCGTGTGGTGGCGTGGTTGTTGCTTGGGAAGATGGAGATGCGGAGCTGAAATGGGCCTGTTGAATTCCGCGCAGCGTTAAGACGTCCTCTCTCTTGTCTGTCCCGAATCTGTTGCGCTTGGGATGACTCCAAGTTCGGCTGCTTATGAGGGAAGGAGAAAAACTGCTCCCTCTCCACTTCCTTGACACCAGGCATCGTTTTCTCAACCGCGATTGTGACCCCTCTTGGATGCCAGAGGTGCAGAGGCACGGTGGAGCTGAAGGAAAGGAGGCTAACGGACCATTTAGACTAGAATGGCCTCCCACTCCAAGCAGGGATTCTTGGGGCAGAACCTAAAGGGGCCACGCTGGCTGGGGGTGCTGGAAGTTGTAATCCAACACATTTGGAGGGCAGCAGATTAGGAAAGGTGCCCCCCAGATGTGCTGGATTACAACTTCCATCATCCCCAGCCAGCGTGGCTCCTAACATGCAACATTCAGCGCTTGACCCAGTGAGTCCCCCACCCGCTTAAAGTGGCAGCGGTCAGCTATTTCTCTTCCTTCCAGGCCGTAAAGACGTGACATTGCGGAAGCTGGACATCAAGGTGGAGACGGTGAACCGGGAGCCCCTCACGCTGCACACGGACCGTGAGGAGGACACCGCGAGTGTCTCCACAGCCACGCGCGTCATGAAGGCCATCTATTCGGTGAGGGGCTGTCCTGCCACCCAGGCCTTTCCTTCCCCCCCGGATGTCCTCTGGGAAGACCGGGAGGGGGAGGGACTGCGGCTGGCCGTCGCCTGCTCTAGCACGGGGGGGAAGCAGCTGTCCCATATTCTCCCTCCGCTGGGAACCAGGCATCGGTCGAGCCTCCCCGCATTTGGCCTGGCGTAGGGTTGCTGAGGGCTGTTGGCCAGCCCGGGCATCAGAACACCACAGGTCTCCGGCATTGATGGCTTTCCTTCAATCACATACTACAGGGGTGCTGAGCCTCAGGCCCGCAGGCCAAATCTGGGCAAGCTGGCACTCCAGTCTGGCCCTCTGGGGTTCTCCAGGTGCCCCCCTGCCCCTTTCCACCAACTTCCCCCCGCATTCTGAAAGGTGAGATGCCTCTCCTGAGCCTGCAAGAGCCTTAAGCTACAATTTGCTCGTATTTCTGGCCCCACCTCTTTGGCCCCGCCCACCACTGGAATGCGGCCCCCAAGAGCTTCTCTGAAACTGAGTTGGGCCGAAGGAGGTTCAACACCCCTGACGTACCAGGATGCCCGGAGGAGCTGAAAGGGTGATAGACTAAGAGGTCAGTGTCCCATGACCTCTTGGCCACACAGTCTGACTGGACGAGGAGTCATCCCCCCTCATGTCCATGTCTGCGCAGACCTGTAACCCAGCTGTGGGTCTCCGTGTGCAGGATATGGGGGTCAGGGAGAAAAGGAACATGAGTTGCCAGATCCTAGGGAGGAAGTTGCGGAGTCCGGAACACAGGATGGGGATCAGGAGGAGTGCAGCCTCTTAGCCTCAGTTTCCCTCCTTGTAAAATGCAAAGATTAGCAACTTCTGCACAAGGCTCTAGTAAGGACGATGGGTGGGAAGGGCTCTGCCGGAAGAAAGAACCCCCACCTAACGATGGCCTGAAGCTGCAAGGGGCGGAGCTCTGACCGTTCTCCCCCCACCCCCCAGTCTTTCAAGGATGATGTGGATCTGAAGCAGGACCTCCGCTGTGACACCATCGACACCCGTGAAGAGTATGAGCTGAAGGTACGGTGTGTGTGTGTGTGGGATGCGCAAGGGAGTTGTGCATGCGTGCTCATGTTCAGAAGGCGCATGCGCATCCCACTGAAAAGACCCTTCTCTGTGGGTTCCACGCGGGTGTTTGGCTATTCCAGCCCTGCTGCCTGAACGACGTCTCCCTCCGGCCCGGCACGGACTCCGTCTGCAGCGGTGCCTGTAGAGAACGCTGTGCCCGCAAGGCGGCTCAGAAGAGGCGGAGCCCGAAGGCCAGGCAGCCGAGCATGCTCCTGGGAGGAATGCAGCCGTGGGGGGGGGGGGGGCTGCCTCCTGTCTTGTGCTGGGAGGATCGGGACCCCTCTTCTCCAAGGAAATTGCACCAAAGTGGGTCAGTTCCTACAAAGCAGAAGTCGCAACTCGTGTCTAGAAAACACTTTAGAGAGAAAAGACCCTCCATGCCTTGGCGAATTTCGGGGTTGATCAAGACCCATAAAGCTGCCGTCCTGAATCTTTCTGAGCATGCCGAGTTCCACGTTGAACCAGCTGCAAAGACTGCTGGGTAGTGGCGCCCCCTGCTGCCAAGTCCCTTCTATGCACATGTCTGTACCGTCTTTCTTCCATGGAGGTCACAGCAGGGTGCATAGTCCTCCCCTGCCCCGATCCATTTGATCTTCACAACAACCCTGTGAGGTAGGATAGCTTCAGAGAGGGGGGTGCTGGCCCACGATTACCCAGTGAGAGCTTCATGGCTGAGTGGGGATTTGAGCTCAGGTCTCTACAGTCCCCAGACTGACATTCTCACCACTACGCCACACTGCCTCTCCCTGGGTTCCTTAACCCGTTGGGCCCTGTTCCCTTTCAGGATCCGACCAACGGCTACTACAACGTCCGCGCCCACGAGGACCGTCCATCTTCTCGCACGGTGCTCTACGCCGACTACCGCAACCCCGGCCCGGCCCGCTACGACACGCGCCCCTCCTCCCGCCTCTCGCACTCCAGTGGCTACGCCCAGCTCAGCACCTACGGCCGGGCCCCCGCCTCAGAGTACAGTGGCGACCCGGTCCCGGGACCCGCCCCAGGCGCCGCCACGGCCGAGACGGCCAGCCAGCTCTCCTACGAGAACTACGCCGCACACGCGCCCTTCTCGGCTGGTGCCGGCTACGCCACCTACCGCCTGGCCCCGCCGCCGGCCCTGGACAGAGCTGCCTACGAGGCCTACGACCCGCTGGGCAAGTACACCACGGCCACCCGCTTCTCCTACACCTCCTCAGACTACGGGCAGCGCTTCCAGCAGCGGATGCAGACACACGTCTGAGCCACGACTTGGGCGCTGGCGGGTACAGGGCGCAGGTACCTCAAGACTGGCCCCTGATATTCAGGGGCTCTTTTCCAAGCCCCCCTTGCGGTCAGACTGGCAGGCGGTGCTCCGCAGCACCAAACGCCCCGCATCCACGGGCGCTGCGCTCGTGGCCCGATCCACTTCTCCTGCTCTTTTTCAGTCCCTGGGCGTCCTTCTGCCACGGTTTGATTTCTTCCTCCTGACACCCCGGTACGAAGTAGAGCTGTCACGGGGGCCCTCCCTCCCGCTAACCTGAGGGGGGGGGCAGGTTTGGGGGCCAGGATTGGAAGTTGCAGAGCAGGGCCACTGTGGGGCTGGAGCTCTTCTCCACCCTGCCTCGATCTTGCCCAGTCAACTCCTCTTCCAGGGGTGTGTGTGGGGGGCGGGAATGGCAGCTTAGCCCCAGGGTGGGCATCTGAAGGAAGTATCAGGTAGACAGGGGTCAACCACGCTGGGGAGCTTAGTTCTCCACAAGACCGTGAGGACAAGGGAGCAAGAGCAGGATTGAGAGACCAAATTATGTATCTTGTGGACTAGGAGCTTGAACTGGCCACCCAGTGCTTTTTCTCTCCCGCCGCCGGGGTCATGCCATGGACAGGGCCCTATTTGGTGCAGTTCTTAAATCGAGCTCAAAAGGTCTGTCCTTGCAGCCTGTAGATAGGCTGAGCCCTCCAAGCCGGTCTCTACGTGACCCCTGGAGAGCGCAGAGAGAGCGCCTAACCAGGTCTCCCTGCCTTTGACGCAAGCCTGTATCACGGTGACAGGATGGGCAGGGATGCTTTCACACCCTTGGCCCCCAAAGCATCCAGTGACCCTCCCGGTCAAGGATCTTGCCATCTCAGGGCTGTAGCTGAGCACCTTGCAGAATGAGGTCCGACAGAAACCAATCCCAGGCTGTGTCCCCCCAACTCAGCCACACACCACCCTGCCCTAGCCTTCCCCCAAATTCAGAAGCCCATGAACAATTTTACAGAGATAGAGAGTGCATTCCACTGTGTTATTGTGCATCATCTAGTTTGCTTCCAAGAGTTTTTCAGAGAAGAGAGTTGTTTTTTTCCTGGCAAGCTGATGGAAGAGAAGAAGGAGGGAAAGGTCTGGAGAACAGGGCTCGGTGTGGGGAGAAGTAGCTGGTGGGGGGGACAGGAAGGTGCTCTGAGAGGTCCCACCTCTCTGACTGTCAGAAGGTCCTGCTGAGGCCCCCCTGGCCTCCAAGTCTGCAGTAGATACTTGTCTGCAGATATCTCCTTTTGTTCCTAGCCATAAGGACTAGAAACTTTAAGGATCTTTTAAAAAATACAATAAAAGCTGAGACTCTTGGGATGAGGAAGGGTCTGCATTGCTGGTAACTCAATGCAGCATCT
The DNA here is from genome assembly GCF_057233095.1 of Heloderma suspectum. Lineage (NCBI taxonomy): Eukaryota > Metazoa > Chordata > Lepidosauria > Squamata > Helodermatidae > Heloderma > Heloderma suspectum. The sequence goes on along the minus strand of NC_139474.1, from coordinate 22,088,744 downwards.
GCCCGCATGCTCCCCCCTCGACTGTCTCCCTGGAGGAGGCCGTTCCCATGTGGCATTCTTCACCCCACAACCATACTGTCTCTTCTCTCTTGCACCCTGGGCGGAGATGGTGCTCGTGGGTGCGGCCTTGAAAACAAGAACTTTTTAGGGGGCAAATGAGTGCCATGGCCAGGGAGCATTGGAGGGGTGTTGTTGTTTTTTAATGGGGGGGTCATGCTGGAGACATGACGCCTTGAATGTTTGTGCTAGAAACCAGAGATTTCTCTTTTCCTCCTCCTCCTCCGCCACTTTCCTGCGGGTCCCAAACTAGCAGAACCCTTTCCCTGGTGACGGTGGAGAATTTGGCATTCCCCACATTAAAAACAACACAAAACAAAAACGGGGACAACTGGGAGGCCCTGATCACTCTTTCTGCCTCCTCTCCGTCCCAAAGGTCAGCCAGTTCACTCACGTCTTCCTGCCCCAGATCCCTCCTGGACCGCCAATCTTTTGCACTTTGAATGCATACGGTTGGGTTAACCTTTCCCCCCTTTCGAAGTGTGTATGTGTGTATATATCCGTATCTGTTTCCCCATTCTTCGTCTCTTCCTCCTGGCCAAGGACCAACTGCAGGCCGCCCTCTTCGTCCTCCTCCTCCTCTTCCGCTTCCTGTGCCTTAAAACTCCCGGCTCGATTTGACTGCTAAGAACATTGAGCGCAGCTGCCGCCCGTGGTCCGGTGGAAGGCTGAGGACCGTGGAAGCGGCGCTGCCTCCATCCAGTGGTTTTGGAGGGAGGGGAGAGGCTGGGCTTCTGGGGCGCACGCACCCCTTCCAGGCCCCCTCCCCAATGTCTTCCTTGCTTTTGCCCCCTCTTGGCACAGTTCATACCTCAGGTGCACAGCGGGCTGCGTCAGATGCACTCTACAGGAGTGGGCGATGTGTGGGCCCTCCACATGTGAATGGGCTTCAGCTCCCATCAGCCCCAGCCAACATGGCCAATGACAGGGGTGGACGAGAGTTGCAGGCCAGACATCTCTGGAGATATTTCCCCATCCTGCTTTTAAGGGTGCCCCCTCAATTTTGCATGCCATGTTTCTGGTACAATCCCCGAACCGTGACGTTTGGGGCGGGGGCGACGAGAGTGCCCCCGCGTGCGTCTTTGCAGCCCGTGCCGTCTTCTGGCTGGTTCAAGCCACGGCCACAGCTTGGGCAGAGCCCAGCTGTGTGAACAGCATCAGGCTGGGAACAGGTTGGTGCTTCTGGACAAGGGGATCTTGAGACCTGCCCTCGGACGGGCCGCGCCTGCACTTCCCTCGGCAGCAGAGGTGAGTGGAGGAGCTGGAAGAGGCCACCAGCTGGAGCAAACTCAGCTGGTTTACTGGGTTCACCAGCTTTGCAGGCTGCACTTCAACAGGTCTGCTCAATACAGGTTTTTTACATTAAAAAATTGGTAAGGGAAAGGAACGCTCCTACCCCATCAGAGCTGCTGCCTGAGTGAGGCCGTGCCACAGGCCGCCCCTGCGTGGGGCTCCTCCACCCCTTTCATGTTGCCTCGGTAATTAGGAGAGGCTGTTTTCGAGGGAGGTTTTTCTTTTCTGCTCAAGGAGAAGGGCCAAGATCAGTTGCAAAAGCAGAGCAGAGACATGGCGGGGGCGGGGGCTTGTCTTGTTCCAGAACCTTTCTTCTTGCAAGTTCTGACCACGAGCTCCAGTTAACATGGGACTCTCCCTGTTACTTCATGGCCCCCAGCCCCATTCCCCCAAGTAGCAGGAAGTCCCCAAGCGGTGTCACGGGGGCAGCGTCCTTGGGAGGGAGAAGAGCACTGGAGACGTAGTGAGCTTGTAGCCCAGGCGTAGGGAACCGCAGACTCGGGGGCCAAATCTGGCCTCCCCGGGGTCTCAGTCCAGCCCCCTGGAGCTCCCGAGATGGCCACACCCCTTTCCCTGCCCCCCGTTCCCCCAATCACCAATTGCTTGCTGGTTTCCCGGCGTCTGTGCAGTTTGTCTCCCTTCTAAAGGTTGAGGTGCTTCCCCTAAGACCTGGTGACTGGCAGGAAGAGCTTCACGCTGAAATAGGGTGGCATCTTTGGTCCCGGTCCCATTGCCTTCAGCTCCGCCCACCGCTGGAATGCAGCCCCCAAGAGCATCTCAGAAACGGTTCTGCACCCGCGGCATAATGCCGGAGGCTGTGCAAACCGAACGGGATGAACCCACGGAACAGCCTTCGTAGCCTTCATAGGAAGGCCTTTATAGCAAGCCGGATTACCAGTCCATCTCTTCTAGTGTAGCGGCCTCGGCTGGCAGAGACTTGCTGGCGGAAGCCCCCACCCCGCCACCCCTGGCACCAGCCAGAGCCTTCTAGCTGGAGATTTTGGCAACTGAGCCCAGGACCGTCTGCATGCAAAGCCCTGCTCCACTCCCGGGCTTCCGGCACAGGTACAAAGCAAGTGGGCTGCATGACTTGCGAGGCAGCGTTGGAGCCCCCCGAGCAACCGCACACCCCTTGCAGCCCACCAGGCCGCTTCTTGCCCACCAGTTCCAGTGCACCAAACTGCCTGCCTCCTCCCGCCCCGCGGTTTAAGCTCACGCGCATCTCCGCCCCTGCCCAGCTCAGTCACCGCCATGAACTGATGAAGGCCAACCTGAGCCCGGACCACGATGGTCTCTCCCAGCAACGCACCCGTTCGGTAACAGCCACCTTCCCGGCCGCGTGCCCTCCAGATGTGTTGGACTACAGCACTGTTGGCTGGCGAATGCTGGGAGTTGTAGTCCCGACACACTGGGGAGCAGCAGGCTGGGGAAGGCGGGGTGACAGCACTGTGCAGCCCCAGGTACGGAAGACACACGAGCGCAGTCCTGCTCGGCATGCTGGCTTGAGGGTGTCCAGATGTGGGGTGGGCATGTTCTCCCACCTGCCCGAGTCCCATTGCTCCACAGCAAATTCCTCTGTTCTGCTGCCGGATCGAACCTTCTCTTAATCACAAGCACAAAACACGAATGGGAAGATATGGTGCAAAACCAGAAACCACCTTATCTGCCCTGAGGAGGCTGGTAAAAGGTTATGGCTGCAGCCCTCTCCCACCTCCCTGCAAGGAAGCCCCATTGAACACAATGGGGGTTACTTCTGAGTCAACATGTACGTAGGGATTGCACAGCAAAGCTAAGGGATGAACCGGGGGGGGGGGCCTGTGGGCCTCCAGATGTTGCTGAACCATAACTCCCATTGGCCCCAGCTACCACGGGCAATGGGCAGGGTTGACAGGAGTTGTAGCCCCCCAACAGCTGGAGGCCCCCACATCCCCCATTCCTGGGATAAACAGTAAGGCCCTCTTATCTACAAGCTGGGAGTGTATCAGCATTCCAAGCCTGGTGCCCTCTGGATGGGTTGGGACTACAACTCCCATGCTGGCTGGGGACAATGGGAATTGAGGTCCAGCACCCCGGAGGCACCAGGTTCGGGAAGGCGGGGATATGCGGTAGGCCCTTGTGAGGAATTTTCATTGCCGGCCTGCAGATCCACGCTGGCTTGCGTCGGACCAGCCCCTGCTTGGCCGTGCATGGCTGCTGTCTCTCTGCGCTGGCTCCTAGCCCACTCCCCTTGCAGGTGGCGATGGCAGTGCTGCCCCTTCGGCAGTCAGCCAGGAGCCCTGAAGGAGCTGAGCGAATCCAAGTCCCACGTGCGCTCCGGAGGCACCGAGGAGGGATCCTGCCCACAGGTGGGGCGGCACAGCGAGGCAGAGAGACGGTGCTGCGGGAAGTGCCTCAGCACGCGAAATCCAGGGGCCGGCGCCCCTTTGGCGTCTTCGCAAACCTGTCGGCTCCTCGGTTGCATTGGCACGGATCCAGAGCTTGAGCAATAAATATTTCGGACCCGTGGAGTGGAGATGCGCTCAGAGGTCAGAGCCACGACATCGGTCGTTCCGAAGGGGATCTTCCGGCTCCATGGGTCCAGCACAGGGGAGGGCCAGCACGCCTCTCAGCCCAGGTGTTTTTCTTCCTGTGTTTTTAATCCCCCCTGCCCTTGGAGACATATATCTGTGAATTTTCCCTCACTCCCCACCTTCCTTTTTTATTTGGGTTTTTTCTCTCTCTCTCATTCTTTTAAAAAATATTATGTACTATATTTTTAGTCTTAAACACGATATATTATATATATTTAATTTTTTATATATATAAAGCTAAATGTAAAAAAGAGAATCCCGTGTTTTCATTTTTGTGCAGATGAGGGTGCGGAGGAGTGGGGCGGCTGGGGGATCACAGTGCTGGGCAAGGAGGAGGAATGGCTGGAAGCCGCCCACTCCGCCCACCGTTTCCAGCCAGTGGCCCCTGTGGAGAACTGGGGAATGGATCCTCCGGTCCAGCTGAGCCCGCTGCAGAGCTGCAGGGTTGGTCTGGCTCCCAGCATCAGCCGCTGATCTTGCACCAGCGGTGTCCCCGCCTGGTGCGTGTGCTGCCCAGTCCCGGGTGGGGAGCTGGTGGAGGGTCTCGGGTGCTCTCGGCAGGTGGCCGTGTCAGCGTGTAGCCAGGATTTAGTCATATGCTCACACGCTCCTCCACCTCCCCCTCTCCCCACAGGGCCGGGAGGAGGAATAAACTGTGATTCAGTTTCACTTTCCAATTCTTGGCTTGCTGTTACATGTGGACCAGGAATCGTGGTTGAACACGAATACAATAATTGGTTAAACCAAGCCACAAAATAAGCCAGGGTTTGTCGCTGGCTTGTTTAACAATTGACCAGAGCAGCAGTGAACAACCTGTGGTCCTCCAGACGTTTTGTTCTATAACTCCCATGATCCCCCACTGTTGGCTTTGCTGGATGGGGCCAATGGGATTTGTGGCCCTCCAGATGTTTTGGCGTACAAACGGCCAGCTGTGGGCTAGAGTTTATTTTAAACCATGGTTCTGTTTTCCTGCATAAGCCAGGAATTGGGGGGCGAGGAGAGAGAAACCCAGTCACCTGCTCCTGAACTGGAGATAAGCTCCAAACCAGCCTTCCCTAGCCTGGGGATGATGGGATGCATAGTCCAACACATCTGGGAGGTGGCAAGCTATAGGAGGCTGGTCTAGACTCTGCTCTCTTGACTGTGCCCAGAATCAACCCCTGATCTCCTCTGGGGCCTCCACAGCCTCTCTGAATGTTTGAAGCCAACATGGATTTGTCAAGAACAAATCCTGCCAGATGAATCTAATCTCATTTCTGGATCAGGTAACCTCCCTTGTGGACCGTGGGAATGCTGTGGACATCATATACCTCGACTTCAGCAAAGCTTTCGACAAAGTTCGCCATGAAATCCTGATGAGCAAACTAGCTCAAGTGGGCTAGATGAAACAACGATCATGTGGATCCACAGCTGGCTACAGAATCGGACTCAAAGAGTGCTTATCAATGGGACCTTCTCAAGCTGGGGAGAGGGAAGGAGCGGGGTCCCACAGGGCTCAGTCCTGGGCCCAGTGCTCTTCCACATTGTAATTAATGACTTGGAGGAGGCGGCGCAGGGAATGCTGATCAAACTTGCAGATGACACAAAATTAGGCGGGATAGCTAATACTTTGGAAGACAGAAACAAAATTCAAATCGATCTGGATACACTGGAGCACTGGGCAGAAAACAACAGAATGACATTTAATAGGGATAAATGTCCAGTTCTGCACCTAGGAAAAAGAAACCAAATGCAGAGTTGCAAGATGGGGGATCCGTGGCTCAACAACACGACACGCAAAAAGGATCTTGGAATTGTTGTCGATCACAAGCTGAATATGAGCCAACAATGTGATGCAGCTGCAAAAAAAGCCAATACTATTTTGGGCTGCATTAATAGAAGCATAGCTTCCAAATCCCGGGAAGTACCAGTTCCCCTCTAGTCACCCTCACCTGGAGTACTGTGTCCAGTTCTGGGCACTGCACTTTAAGAAGCATGCAGACAAGCTGGAGAGGGTCCAGAGGAGGGCAACCAAGATGATCAGGGGACTGGAAACAGCCCCATGAGGAGAGACTGAAAGAACTGGGCATGTTTAGGCTTGAGAAGAGAAGACTGAGGGGAGACAGGATAGCGCTCTTCAAGTCCTTGAAAGGTTGTCCCAGAGAGGAAGGCCAGGATCTCTTCTCGATCATCCCAGAGTGCAGGACATGGAATCATGGGCTCAAGTTGCAGGAAGCCAGATTCCGGCTGGACATCAGGAAAATCTTCCTGGCTATTGGAGCAATACGACAATGGAACCCATTCCCTAGGGAGGTGGTGGGCTCTCCCAGACTGGAGGCCTTCAGGACGAGGCTGGACTGCCATCTGTCGGGGATGCTCTGACTTGGATTCCTGCATTGAGCAGGGGTTGGACTCGATGGCCTTGTAGGCCCCTCCCAACCCCACTATTTTATGATTCTGTGAACACAAACTCTTAACTGAGACACGCAGCAATTGCAGCCGCCAGCCAACACAACCGGGGCGTATCAGGCGAATCCTCTGCCCCGCGTGGGCCAGCACGCCGCCCTCGCTCCACTGACCTAGTTCGTGAGGGCTCTTCACGCTCTGCTGATGCCCACGGAGAAAGCAAGACCCACACAAACACCCCAGCGCTTTTGTGGCCTGCTGGGCTCTGAGGCGCCTGTGCTCAGGCAAGCTGCCACCGCTTAATGATTTGGTCTCGTTCCAAATGTAGCACATTACGCTGTGGGTTTGCATGCCTGGCTTATTATGCACGAGCCAAGTAATTTGCTTGCCGCTCCCGGGACCCTTCAGGAAAACAAAAAAGGGGTTTTGTCAGTCTTTAATGGCCTTTGTGGACAGGTGGGAGCGGTGGAGAGAGAGAGGCAGAAAGGTGAATGGAGAGATGGGAAGGATGCAGAGGAGGAGGAGGAGGAGGAAGATGACTGGATGCTTATGATGGTGGTGGTGATGAGGACGGAGCCTCGTGTGGCGCAGAGAGATGAAGGGACGAACTGAGAGAAGCCCTTTAATGCCGTGAAGGAGGACGAGGGGGAAAGAGGTCTATGGGCAAAGGATGGATAGAGGAGGGAGGACATTCCGTAGAAACAGAGTGCAGAGAAAAAGCTTTTTGGGGAGCCACAAGGTGATTGATGGCCAGCGGCAGGTGGGATGGATGGAAGGCAGCCGACAGAATACTGGGTTAATATCAGGACTGTGAAGATAAATGGGCCGCGCCACTTTTCTTATTATTACAACAAAGAAGGGGAGGAACTCAGCGCAAAGATGGAGAGCATTACGACAACGTGGAGCGCAGGGGGGATTTTTCCCGGCGGGAGCCACCAAGGCGGAACGCTTCGAACAGGCCCGGCAGAGTATTCGTTTTGCCTGCTTGCGAGGCCTGTGGAACTTTTTAGGTCCCCCTTAAAGTTTTTGGACGGAGTCAGAGGGACTCCAAAATGGGGACAGTCAGCGGTGTGCGTGTGGGGATGGTACGGCCAGAGGCCTGGCAGCAATGGCGGGCTGCCCGAAGAGGTGTCAAGGCGGCCGGGATCATGTCCTTTGGGATGACTGACACAGCCCTCCCCAACCTGGTGCCCTCCAGATGTGTCAGACTGTAACTCCCATCATTCCCAGCCAGCAATGATGGGAGTTGTAGTCCAACACATCTGGATAGCACCAGGTTGGGAAGACTGGCTTAAAAAGCTGCACCCAATTCACCGTTTAATCCTTGTATGGCTCAGGAGTGGCAGGTGCTAAAACCAAAGCAAGCCCTTTCCTCCTTCAGAACAATTATTTTATTTGCTCGGATTTAATCCATGAATAGATCCATCAATTAGCACGCATCCCTTTCACTGGGCGATGCCAGCAGTCCTACTAAAGAGAGTAGGAGACAGTGGCGGGGGAAGACGTCTGTTCCCACCCCAGGGTGCTGCAAAGTCCCGACAGCTTGGCCGCTTTCACCATCGGCCGGCCTTGCAAGGGTGGCGCTGATGGAACCAAGCAGCTTCTCTGCCTCAACACCCTCCTTAAGTCCAATGCAGTTGGCCAACTCTCCGGCCTGGAGCACCCTTTGTAGTGCTGACCGCCCCTGCAGACAAAGAGCTGCCTTCCATAGGAAAAGAATCTCCGTTTTCCACACCAGGTGGCTTACATATTCTGGGAGATATATTCTAATTTATGCCAGGATGAAACGGAAAGGGGAAAAAGCTTCCTCGCGGCTGTTCGGGAATCGCTCGCTGTGTTACGGCTCTCCTGCTTGCTTTGGTTCTCTGATGTTCCCCTGCAGACTTTGACAAGGCTACAGCCATTAAAAAAGGAAGGCGGGGGGGGGTGTGTGTTCGCTTTTGATCCCCACCTTCTTAAAAAAAGCTTCAATTTCAATGCATTTTTGTCCTGCCTTGATTCGACAGGCAGCCTGGGGAGAGCACAGGAGGAGAAAAGGAAAGAGCTGTGAGGTCTGGTTAAGAGGTGACAATGCTGGGAAGCCCCCCCGCCCCCCCTCCAGCTCCAGAGATACAGGCAATCTTTTCAGCAGGCTCAGACGGATGTGGTGGGTCGAGCTCAAGCGAGAGTCCTGTGTCCAGCTCTGCCGAAGGCTTCTTTGGCAATGGGGAGTTAGAACCCCTTCATCTGCAGCAATTTCCAGCACCCCTGAGTTCTCTCAGAAACCCAGCTAGTGCTTCCGGATGGATCAGCCCACAGCCAGAGCTAGCCTGCAGTCAGACAAAGCCTCTAGGGTTCTCTCCTCTTGGTCCGATTGGGCTAGCGCAGGGGCTGGCAAGGTGTGCACCTCCGAATGTGGGAGGCGGATGGCGGCGTCACCATCCGTCTATTTGTGTGCCACTTTCCCAAGGTAAAACTCTGCTCAAAGCGGCTTACGGCAACATCAGAAAATTTGTATTATTACATAATAAAATGCAGCAACGTTTTCAGAAAAGGTTCACTAACAATTGCAAATTACAACCAAATATAAATAGTCATATAAATAGGCTAAACATCTCACATTAATAAATATCCAGTAAAATTATACAGTAAGAGAGCCAGTTGGTGTAGCAGTGAGAGTGTTGGACTGGGACTTGGGAGACGCTGGTTCTAGTCCCCCCTCGGCCCTGAAGCTCACAGGGTGACTTCGGGCCAGTTGCCGACTCTCCGCCTTATTTATTTATTTATTTATTTATTAAATTTATTAATCGCCCATCTGGCTGGTCACCCAGCCACTCTGGGCGATGTACAGAATATATAATAAAACACTTTAAAACAATAACATTTTACAATAAAAACATTTTCTACAATACCCTAACCCACCCCAAATGCCTGCCTGAACAACCACGTTTTTAATGCACGGCGGAAGCTCATTAAAGAGGGGGCATGGCGGAGCCCCCTAGGGAGGGAGTTCCACAGAGTGGGGGCCACCACAGAAAAGGCCCTCTCCCTCGTCCCCACCAGTCTAGCTGTCCTGGCTGATGGGACAGAGAGGAGGCCATCCGAGAGAAGGCCATCCTTACCTGCCTCACGGGGTTGTTGTGAGGATAAAATGGAGAGGAGGAGGAAGACCATGTGAGCTGCCTTGGATTCCTTGCAGGATGAAAAAAGTGGGATATAAACGTTACAATTAATCAATTGATTAAATAATCCACTAAGATTAAACTACTATATTGGGGTCCATCAAAAGAAAAATGCAAAGAATAATCTAAATAGCTGCAAGCACAATGCGTAATGCAATAATGCTGCAAATCCCCCCAGCCCTAGCCAGCACAGTCAATGGTGAAGGAGGATGGGATCTGCAGGCCAACAACATCTGGAGGGCCAGAAGTTGCCCATCCGTGGTCTAGAGGAGCAGCGTGGCTACTCATGCCATGTCCTAGCTGGCTGCATGAGCTGTTGCTTTGACCCTTCTCTGTTGGCTCCAGCACCCTGACCCCAGGGACAGACTGTCCCTACACCAGTAAGAAAGGTAGGTCTGCTTCTACCTGGGCTTGCCTGTCCTGAATGACACCAGTTCAAACTTGGATTGGCCAATAACTCAGTCCAGCTGCTTTTTCCTGCTCCAGTCCAGTAAGAGAATGCTGCTTAAAGCCCACCCTCCAGAGGAGAGGACCAATCCAAAGCCAGGGGGAGGGCCTTTCCATCTCAGGGGCCACCACCCTTTTCCCAGAAGGCCCCTCTCTTTTCCCAGAAGGCCTGTGTCCAGTGAGAAGCACTCCTGCCCCTGAACTCCTGCCATGGTCTTGCATCAAGGGAGCGCAAGTTTGGAATGCAGAGGGCCCAGTTCTGCAGGTAGGCAAAGGCTGTGCCCTGCTATATGTCTCCAGCACGTGGCACAGTAAGGTAGACTGCCTCAAAATATGGAGGTTAGATTTAGCCATCCTGGCAAATTGCTGCCAATAGAGCTACCCAGCAGTCCCAGGAGATCAGAACCAGGGCAACAGAATGCGTACAGGAGGCTTGCTTGGCTCGTGTGTGCGCATGAGCGTGTGGGGGAACAACAGCAAGTTCCACACACACCAGACCAGTGCACGCACATGCCTAGAATCCTTGTTCAAGAAACACAATTAAATTTGGTGATGCATTCCAGCTCAATGGGATGATCCTAAAATGAACTGTCTATAAAGCGTTTCGTTTATTTCATATATTGCAAAATGGTTGTCGTTACTGTGATTGAACTCCCAGGGGGCTGTGGTGGCAAAGGCCGAAGCGGAGAAGGGGAAAGATGGAATATGGTGAGAATTATGCCTTTCCTACATAATTCTGAATCTCCTTCACACTTCGTACCATTGCTGCTGCCTTTTGCAGAGGAAAGAAAACCTGCCGTCTTACATTTTATGGCGCAGCGATCTGGGCCATAAAGATCAGCACTTCAGCCCCGCATCCCTTTTCTGTGCAGAGCGGAGGCGACTGAGCAAACAACACAGATGAAGCCTCGCCTTGCACCATTTCTCCCCTCACCATCTGACGAGGACATTTTATTTTATTATTATTATTATTATTATTATTATTATTTTAATCCCTGGTGTAATTATGCATTTCAGGGATATGGGAGAGGAGAATGGCTGTAATTACCTCAAAAGGGCTACTTATCTCGGATCTTAAAAACAAAAATGGACCGGGGTGGGTGGGGGGAGCCTGAAGTTGAAGAATTTGCTCAGGGGGGCTTGTGCTTTTGAAAAAAAGAGAAAGGGGGAAAAAATCATGTGACTGGAAGGAAGTGGGCGAATCCAATGGCATTTCCATAAATATGCATCGCCCATCTTTCTGGATGCAATGTGGTGGAACTGTTGCCAGGGTGGAAGAATCCTTCCCCTTCACCTGTGCAGAGTTCATTCCTTTGCATTTTGACCTAAAATCAATAGAATTGGGCTAGACTGACAATGTGGTATAGTCCTTTCTGGGCTTTAGCAACATTACAGGGTACAGGCCTTCATGGACTATATCCCTTCAGGTAGCAACTGCTTGTGTTTAGGAAAAGGGGTGTCCCATTCTGGAATGCTCCCCCATGCCAACAAAAAATCCCCCTCTACAGGGAGAAAATTAACGCGTCAGCAGGAAGGTTTCTTGGCACACTCTGTCCTTGGCGACGCATTTTCCAGGGACAAGGAAGTCTCCACCTGCAGGAGCTGGTCTCTTTGCCTTCTGGAGGTCCACCTTGCCCAGGTCCCGGGAGGCCTCTGATATACGGGGCTCGTTCTTTCTCCATTATCGTTTTGCATCTTTCTCTCTTGAGCTTCATTGGCCGAGTGTAGATTTCACTGATCAGAGCAGCGACGACAACAAACAGCGTTCAGAAAGGATCTGTTTTCTGCACAAACCTCACAGGCACCACAGCAGCGTTGTCTGGATACTCATTTGATTAAATCAACTGTCCAAGTGGCAGCCCAGCCTCCCCCAATCTGATGTCCTCAAGATTTATTTATTTATTATTTCATTTCTATCCCACCTTTCTTCCATCGTGGAACTCCGGGTGGCCACACATGGTTCCCAGGGGGTCTCCCCTCCAAGCACGGACCAGACCCTTAGCTTCAGCACGGGGGCTGCTTCACGTGCCTTCGGATGGTGCCCTGGGACCACAGGAGATGTCACAGGAACATGGGACCTGCCTCATGCTGAGTCAGCTGGACCCTGGGTCCGTCTAGCCCAGTACTGTCGACACCGACCGGCAGCAGTGGCTCTCCAGGGTTTCAGGCAGGGTTTCTTCCTGGAGATGCTGCCAGGAATTGAACCTGCGATCCCTGGCGTGCCATGCGGGGACTCTACCACTGAGTCACAATCCCTCCCTTGAGGGTCATTGGCTACCCTTAAGATCAGACGAAAGCTTGGCAATTTTACGGATGGACTAATACGTCAGCTTTGCTTTCTCCCACATTCAGATACTTTAATCACACGTTCTTTCCACCCCGTTTATGAAGAAATTTGCAAATTTCGTTAAGCTCTTATAAAAAAATGAACCAAATTACATTCTTGCTCATCTTCACAAGCCACATTCAATTGGTACAGCTATTCTCAGCACACAGGGGACCATGTTGTAGCTGCCCGGTGTATAGCTCTTAAAGATGAGGAGCCTGTTAGAAAAAAAAGAGGCGGACACCCTAAATCACCACCACAAACATGGTAGAAGATGCGGGGAGGTAAACCCAGACTTCCGAGCACTCAAAGCCCTGGGCCTGGAAGGGTGAATCTATCGGTTTCGCTTTCTCCCACATTCTTTCTCAAACCCAGACTTCCAAGCACTCAAAGCCCTGGGCCTGGAAGGGTGAATCTATCGGTTTCGCTTTCTCCCACGTTCAATTTTTTTTAATCTCAAATTTGTTCCATCCCATTTTTGAAAAAAAAAAATGTTGAGTTTTGGTAAGCAAGAACCAAGCGAAATAACACCTATCCCCACTCCATTTTGTGCTCCGCTTTCCTATTCATTTTTGTGAACCTCCCAGAGAGCTTCTGCTATTGGGTGGTATAGAAACGAAATGAAATAAATAATATGTATGCCCAAAGTCACTTACGAAAGTATGAGAAATAAGTGTAAGGCAATAAAGAGTAAAGCGGTTTAAGACCACATCACAGGCACCATCCCAAATCTACAAACTGCTCAATGACGAGAACAGTGGCATCAGAAAAACTTAAAATGGCAAATCACTGAACAGAAAAGCCCCTCTGAACACTGGAAGAATGGGTGCGTGATGGACCTCACCGGGGGTGGTTGGGGGAATTGTAAGGCTTTGGCACCACCACAGAAAAGGCCCTTTCTCTCACACCCGTCTGTCAAAGCTCTAAAGGTGGTGGGACAGAGAGTTGATCTGGAGTTGATCTTAGGCCTGGCAGGATAGTCCAGGGGAAAAAGACCCTGTTCTGCTACAGAGTGGATTTCTGGTCAATAATTCCAAAGGCTCAGGAGCTCCAGCTGGCTTATTCTTCCAGATGGACATGGCGCCCCAGAAATCAAGAATCCCTCTTGATGCTGCATGCCCTCCAGGCCCCAGCTTCCAACTTTCCCTCCTTTTGGTGACATTTTGCTTGGCACTGGCATGAATTGTTGCCTCAATATTGCCATGCCCGCAGGGGCGTAAAAAATGATCTGAAACAGCAAAAATGTCAGCCATCAGGAAGACTGACGGACGGTCCCCACACAGGTCTCAGAGGGTGAGCTGAGTGCATTCCTCACAGCAGAGCTAAGAGCCGGGCCGCTTTCGCCCGTCATGCTGGCCTCTCTCTCTGCTCCGTGTGAGCCAAGGGAACTATTACTGGTCAACCCTGCTGAGTGTGTGCAAGAATGAATGGTCTGCAACTCATAGATCTAAACAGTTCATATAGAAAGGCACAAAACACAGTTCATATATAAAACACCAAACCGTTAAGGTCTCATCCTTAAGTGCAGTCAGCTAGTGGGGGTTGTTGTTGTTGTTGTTCAGTCGTTCTTTTAATTTCATGGCTACAGTCACTGTCTGCGGTGATCTTGGAGCCCAAGAAAGTAAAATCTGTCACTGCTTCCATTTCTTCCCCTTCTGTATGCCAGGAAGTGATGCCATGATCTTCGTTTTTTTAATGTTGAGTTTCAAACCAGCTTTTGCACTCTCCTCTTTCACCCTCAACAAGAGGCTCTTGAGATCCTCTTCACTTTCTGCCATTAGGGTGGTATCGTCTGCATATCGGAGGTTGTTGATAATTCTCCCAGCAATCTTAATTCCGACCTATGATTCATCCAACCCGGCTTTTCTCATGATGTACTCTGCATATAAGTTAAATAAGCAGGGCGACAATATGCAGCCTTGTCATACTCCTTTCCCAATTTTGAACCAATCGGTTGTTCCATGTCCGGTTCCTACTGTTGCTTCTTGGCCCTCGTACAGGTTTCTCAGGAGACAGGTAAGGTGGTCTGGTACTCCCATCACTTTAAGAATTTGCCACAGTTTGTTGTGATCCACACAATCAAAGGCTTTAGCATAGCCAATGAAGCAGAAATAGACGTTTTTCTGGAATTCTCTTGCTTTCTCCATGATACAGTGAATGTTGGCGATTTGATCTCTAGTTCCTCTGCCTCTTCGAAACCCAGCTTGTACTTCCGGTAGTTCTCGGTTCGCATACTGCTGAAGCCTAGCTTGTAGGATTTTGAGCATCACCTTGCTGGCATGTGAAATGAGTGCAATTGTGCGGTAGTTTGAACACTCTTTGGCATTGCCCTTCTTTGGAATTGGAATGTAAACTGACCTTTTCCAGTCTTGTGGCCATTGTTGAGTGTTCCAAATTTGTTGGCATATTGAATGCAGCACTTTAACAGCATCATCATTTAGGATTTTAAACAGCTCAGCTGGAATACTGTCATCTCCACTAGCTTTGTTGTTAGTAATGCTTCCTAAGGCCCACTTGACTTCACTTTCTAGGATGTCCGGCTCAAGTTCAGTGACCGCACTATCATGGCTATCAGGGACATTCAGATCTTTCCTGTATAGTTCTTCTGTGTATTCTTTCCACCTCTTCTTAATCTCATCTGCTTCTGTTAGGTCCCTGCCTTCTTTGTCCTTTATCATGCCCGTCTTTGCACAAAACGTTCCCTTGAGATCTCCGATTTTCTTGAAGAGATCTCTAGTCTTTCCCATTCTGTTGTTTTCCTCGATTTCTTTGCATTGTTCATTTAAGAAGGCCTTCTTGTCTCTCCTTGCTATTCTCTGGAACTCTGCATTCAGTTGGATATATCTTCCCCTTTCTCCCTTGCTTTTCGCTTCCCTTCTTTCCTCAGCTACTTGTAAAGCCTCATCAGACAGCCACTTTGCTTTCTTGCATTTCTTTTTCTTTGGGATGGATTGAGTTGCTGCCTCCTGAACAAAGTTACGGACCTCCGTCCATAGTTCCTCAGGCACTCTGTCTATCAGGTCTAATCCCTGAAATCTATTCCTCACCTCCACTGTGTATTCATAAGGGATATGATTTAGGTCATACCTGAATGGTTTAGTGGTTTTCCCTACATTCTTCACTTTAAGCCGAAATTTTGCAAGAAGCAGCTCATGATCTGAGCCACAGTCAGCTCCAGGTCTTGTTTTTACTGACTGTATGGAGCTTCTCCATCTTTGGCTGCAAAGGACATAATCAATCTGATTTCGATATTGACCATCTGGTGATGTCCATGTGTAGAGTCGCCTCTTGTGCTGTTGGAAAAGCGTGTTTGCTATGATCAGCGTGTTCTCTTGGCAAAACTCTATTAGCCTTTGCCCTGCTTCATTTTGTACACCAAGGCCATGCTTGCCTGTTATCCCGGTGATTTCTTGACTTCCTACTTTAGCATTCCAATCCCCTATGATGAAGAGGACATCTTTTTTTGGTGTTAGTTCTAGAAGGTGTTGTAGGTCTTCATAGAACCGATCAACCTCAGCTTCTTCGGCCTCAGTGGTTGGGGCATAGACTTGAATTACTGTGATGTTGAATGGTTTGCCTTGGATTCGTACTGAGATCATTCTATCATTTTTAAGATTGTACCCCAGTACTGCTTTTCCCACCCTTTGGTTGACTATGAGTGCTACTCCATTTCTTCTAAGGGATTCTTGCCCACAGTAGTAGATATGATGGTCACCTGAATTAAATTCGCCCATGCCTGTCCATTTTAGTTCGCTGATTCCCAAGATGTCGATGTTCAATCTTGCCATCTCATGTTTGACCACCTCCAGCTTACCTTGATTCATTGATCTGACATTCCAGGTTCCTAAACAATATTGTTCTTTACAGCATCGGATTTTCTTTTCACCACCAGACACATCCACAGCTGAGTGTCCTTTCGGCTTTGGCCCAGCCGCTTCACTCTTTCTGGCGCTACTTGGAAATTCCCTCTGCTCTTCCCCAGTAGTATATTGGACACCTTCCGACCTGAGGGGCTCATCTTCTGGCGTCATCTCTTTTAGCCTTGTGTTACGTTCCATTAGTGGGGGTAGATGGGTCTGTTTAATTCCAGCTCATTCCATTTTGGTATTTAGTTCCATCGCATTTCAGCAGCATGGCACAAATTCTTAAAAAAAAAAAAAATTGCACAAAATTCTCTCCCCATCCCCCCAAAAGGAATTAGTCACTTTAAAGACTTTTAATTTTATTTATTGAGTTCAACAGGACTTACTCTCAGGGAAGCCCGCACAGGATTGCAGCCTAATGTCTAGTCCTGGCCTGCCACCCAGTGGACAAAAGTAATAGAATCAGAATGGTAGGGTTGGAGGGGGCCCACAAGGCCTTTGAGTCCAACCCCCTGCTCAGTGCAGGAATCCAAGTCAGAGCATCCCTGGCAGATGGCTGTCCAGCCTCGTCTTGAAGGCCTACAGTGTGGGAGAGCCCCCCCCCCCCGGTAATTGGTTCCATTGTCATATTGCTCTTACAGTCAGGAAGTTTTTCCTGATGTTCAGCCGGAATCTGGCTTCCTGTCCCTTGAGCCCATGATTCCGTGTCCTGCACTCTGGGAGGACTGAGAAGAGATCCTGGCCTTCCTCTCTGGGGCAACCTTTCAAGTACTTGAAGAGCGCTATCGTATCTCCCCTCAGTCTTCTCTTCTCCAGGCTAAACATGCCCAGTTCTTTCAGTCTCTCCTCATGGGGCTTTGTTTCCAGTCCCCTGATCATCTTGGTTGCCCTCCTCTGAACCCTCTCCAGCATGTCTGCATCCTTCTTAAAGTGTGATGCCCAGAACTGGACACAGTACTCCAGGTGAGGCTGACTAGAGGGGAACTGGTACTTCCCGGGATTTGGAAGCTATACTTTTATTATGCTGCCCAAAATAGCATTTGCCTTTTTTGCAGCCACATCACCCCCACCCCCCAAGGATGCTTCCCAAATTGTAGGAGTTTATCATTCATTCATTCATTCAGTTTATAACACTTCCTGCACTGCCCACTGCCCACCAAACTGGATCCAGGGCATTATACAAACATAAAATGACACAGGTAAAAGCACACACCGTGAGTCTAAAATGTAATCAAGTTTAAACTGCCTTGGCAAATAGAACCGTTCTACCCTTGTCCCCCAGAAGATGACAGCTTTGGCACCAGCCAAACCTCTCTCATTATCGTATCTGTGAGAACAGCAACGTGTGCCGGACTTCGTCTAAAACTCAGCTATTTATTTTACAATTCACTGGGAAATGCCAGGGCAGAAAAGCCTGGACAAGAGGGAAGGAAAAAACAGTGCAACATATCTGAGAATGTTCCCTGGATGATGATGATTAAATAGATGTATATATCACTTACCATATTTACAAAACATCTGTCAGCAGCTCACAAAGAAAGATTAAAATACCTGAAAATGCATCATAGTAAATACAAAAATGTTTGTATAAAATATTTATAAAATCATTAATACAAAGTACTGGAGCACCGTAGGTAACAAACTGGGCAGCGCAATCAACCGAGTGTATTCAGGCCTAGGATTGTTATGGCCCCTGTGACGGTTTTGCAAGCCCAGACACACACTGAGTCTTTTTCTGCTGCAAAAGTGAAGCGGTTTCTTCCACTTCATTCACATGGGCTGCTCACTGCCTCTTAAAGGAACAGAACGTAACATTTGCATTTATTATACACTCACACACAGACGTTGCATTAATGTAGTCTACAACATGTTGCATAATTTTTCAGCTTCAATGGAATGGCACAGTATATTATTATTATTTACTATTATTTATTACGTTTCTATACTGCCCCATAGCTGAAGCTCTCTGGGCAGTTTACAGTGTATCTTTGACTAAATATATGTTGAAAGATATTTCCCGCCATTCCATTGAAGCTGAAGCTTTACCCAATGTGTGGTAGACTGTAGTTATGCAATAAAATCATATAAACATTGGCAATGCAATTAAAAGATGGGATACAATGAAAATGGAGAGTGGGGCTGGAAGAATAAACTCATGCTGGTGCGTTCCTCTTTGAGGGAGGGTGGCACTTCAGGGGAAATGTGTTCTTCAAATAAGCTAGAGCTCATGTCGATGTTATTATCTCTTCAGCTTTGGGACAATCTATGAATGATTTGCAGGGTGTTCCAGATTTGGTGCTCACGTGCATCTTTGAGGATGGCTTGGCCCTCTGAGTGGTTTGGCTCAGATCCAACAGGCGCTAGAAGGACGTGGGGGATCCCAAGACTGGGGCCAGCCACCTTACTATCCTCAGGACCCAGTCCCAGAAATCCCTTATTTAGAAATGTAGGAAGTATAAATTGGGCAGGACAATCTTCCATTCTCTTTCATTGAGCTACCTTTTGCCAGCCCAGGGGTGTGCTACCTCAGGCCCGCAGGCCAAATCTGGCCCTTGAGGATTCTGTAGATGGCCGTGCCCCCTTCCCATGCCCCCCCTTTCCTGAATGATTTGGAGGTGTCCTGGCTTATGAGCAGTTTTTTCCCTCTTCTAAACGGTTGAAATGCCACTCTGAAGGTTGAGTCACAGGCAGAAGAGCTTTAAGCTATGCTGGGCTGGGATTCTGGCCCTGCCCCTTTTCCCTTTGGCCCCGCCCACCCCAGGACCACGGCCCCTGGGAGCGTCTCCGGAATGGAATCCGGCCCTCGGGCAGAAAGAGGTCCTGCGCCCCTGTGCTAGTCCCAGAGTGTGCCGGCCAGGAAGGCCGTGTGCTCTGCTCTACGAGGGCCGGCCCTCTGTTTAGAAAGGCTGTCAGAGAACTGCCTTCTGCTTGAAGGGCTGTCTGGTCCAAGCTCGGTTTAGGAATGGAGAGCCCGAAGACGGCAGAGCAGAGCAGAGCAGGGGGCCGGGGGCTGCCCACCCACGGCTGGCGGGCCGCACAGGCAGCACCCAGCTCACCCGGCCACTGTCTTCCCCACCAGGGTGCGGTGAACTGCATTTCTACCTAAATCACAGGGATTATTTCTGGGTCAGCGCCTCTCTCCAGAAATTAGCATGCGCACATCGTATCTGTGTCCTTTTTGGTGCCTCAGTGGCCGCCCCAATGCAGGGTCTTGAGCTCCACAGAACTCTTCCTCGATAGCCGCAGATGCCTGTGCAAGGCTGCCGCTGGAGATGCTGCAGAAGGCAAAGAGTGAGGTGCAGTCCCCCCCCCAAATGGGGGGGGCAAGCAAGGCTAATCCACGCAGACCAGAGCAGCTCCATTCATGGCTATTATGTGAGCTTCATACATGCATCAGCATGAACTTGAAATCTGGGCAAAGGGATTGGCTCCTGAAGAATGTCTATTTTTATTTCAATAAAAATGGAAGGTAGGGTTGTCACTTGGGTAGTGTTTTTTTTATTTATCTATTTTATTAAACACCCCCTAAAATAGATTTCTCTAGTCATTCTAGGCTATAATGAAAAACAATACAATATGGTACCAATTAAAATAATAACCCAACATAAAACTAATCTTGAAGGTACTCTGTGCATGCTTAGAAGCAGCTTGCTTTCTGTTCTGACTTGTTCAAACACACAGACATTTATTTATTCTCTGCACTGTAAAACATTTTCTGGGCTTCGGTTCAGCCCTGCATTCTCATGAGAGACGAAGGTGAATTTCACAACTTCGGAGATGAGAGGGCAAACGTCCTTGAGCTCAGAAATCTGAGCTGAGCCCCCCCCCCGCCTCCCCAAGTCCACATCCAAAATCAGTTCCCCGCCAAAACCAGAGGGCTCCCCAGCTCCTCCCTGTCTATAATGTGTAATGGGTAATAACATTGCGACACATAGCAGCGAAAGGAAGTGATATTTCAAACTCGGAAGCTCAAAGGCTCCGAGAGGCTGGACATAGTTCAGCAAACTCTAGTAAGTTGGCTGGTAACTCTGGCTGGTAAGTTTTCTTAGGATGGGGTGTGGGCAGAAGGACCCCCAAGGCTTGTGGGGCCTTCAGGTGAGGCTTTTGACTGTGCCTTGGCCCTGAGTTTTCAGGAAGATGCAGATGTCGTCTCATGTTGCGACCCTCCTGTGTTTTCCCACCACTTCTTGTGGCTTTTTTTCATTCCACAACAAAACCGGTTATGTAGGAAATGACTGAATAGCGGTGCAGTGACTAGGAGCCAGGTGTGCCACTAGGTCATTTTAGACTTAATGGCCAGGGTCGGGGGCTTTAGATAGCTAAAGATAGATAGATAGATAGCTGTTACTTCAGTTGCAAAGCAGAGAATGAATCAGTCAGTTTCACTTTCTCCCGCATTCAGCGTTCAACCTTTTAAAATGTCTAGTTCTTTCTGTCCTGAACAGGGGGAAATTTGCGAATTTTGGTAAATTCTTACCACAAACAACTGAAGGTAAATCCAAAAGGTTCGATCCCCGGCAGCATCTCCAGATAAGGCTGGGAAAACTCTTGCCTGAAATCCTGGAGAGCCGCTGCCAATGTTGACAATATTGAGCTAGCTGGGCGAAAGGTCTGACTACGGTATGTGGCCGTTTCTGATGGTCCTGTGTTTTCATTGAACTATCCAGCACAACCCCAAGATCCCTTTCTTGGTTAGGAAGTACTTTTGTGCACATTAGCAAAATGATGCTTTAAAACATTGATCCAAAATGGATTTAGAAAACGGTGTGCTCAGATGACTTGTTCTTTTCTCACCCAGCCAGCTATGTCATACCCACGAGTGCAGATGGAACATAGTCTGTGAAGCCCACTGGGTGAGTTTGGGCCAGTTGCTGACTCGCAGCCTAACCTACCTCACAGGGTTGTTGTGAGGAGAAAGTGGAGGAGGAGGAGCATGTAAGCCGCCTTGGGTTCCTTGCAAGAGGAAAAAAGGTGAGATAGAAATGTAGTAATATAAATTTCATAGAATGTAGGAAGTGATGTCCCCATATAAATGAAGTTGATTGCAATTTGGCAGGTAGGTTAAAGCGGAAGCACTAGGAACTGCCCACCTGGGAGCACCCCAGATTTGGTATTACAAGAATACGTAGGGCTTGAAACAAAATGTTGCAATGTTTCTTCATCCTCTAACTCAGGAGTGGGCAACTTTTGGGCCAAAACATCTGGAGGGCCACGACTCCTTTCATCCCTCACCATCGGCTCTGCTGGTGAGGGCTGATGGGAGTTGTAGGCCAAAACAGCTGGAAGGCCACATGTGGCCCACTGCTGCTCTAGCAGGAGTGCTCCAGCCAGCTGTGCCCTTCTCCAGCATCCCACCTTCCATCCGCAGGGGAGTTGTCCATACCCCCAGCTGGATCAGTTTGTTGTTTCTTCCCTGGAAAAATTACATGGCTAAGCCATGCTAACGAATCCTTTGCCAGGGCTTAGGCTCAGAACCCATTTGCAATGCCAGGATTTAGCCCTAAAACATATGAAATGGTTACCAGAATAAAAATGCCTTTGAGCATGTGTAGAGTATGTCTTACTGGGTAACAGCAGCCATCCCTCGTGGGGCTGGAATTAGGGGGAGGGCGTTCCAGATTGGAGGATGTGGATTTGAGACAGCCTGGGAGAAAGGGGAGAGGGATCCTCCTGGATGCCTTGGGGGGGGATGTGAAATCAGGGGGACTAGAGATATTACCTCATAATGGCCTCTCCCCAGGTGCTCCAGCACGGAAGAGAGGAGCGAATCTCTGAGCCACACTACAGCCGGATCGGCCAAGAAGACAAATTTAACACCGAATTTAATTTCACTCCAAATCCTCTCCTCTGAACGAACGATGCTTTCTGGGTCTACTGGAAGGGCTTTCTCCACTCCACCTGGAAATGGCAGTGAAAGCCTCCAGCAGAAGCCTCAAAAACTCTCTTCTCCTTGGGCCATTAATTTGCTCTCTCTTTGGTAAGTCACCCACAATTTCATCAAAACCGAGTGCACAGAAAATATATGGCCAAACAACAACAACAACGTATTATTATTATTTTATTTTCCATTATGCTTCCCTGAATCCCACCATACTAGACAACTATTGTCCAGATGACATGTACTATTTTGGGGTAAGGTATTAGAGCGTGTGGTGTCCTCCCAGCTCCAGGGGTTCCTGGATGAAACGGATTATCTTGATCCATTTCAATCTGGTTTCAGGCCCTGGTATGAGACGGAGACAGCTTTGGTCGCCTTGGTGGATGACCTACGCCAGGAGCTGGACAGGGGGAGTGTGTCCCTGTTAGTTTTGCTGGACCTCTCAGCGGCGTTCAATACCATTGACCATGGTACTCTTCTGGGATGCCTCGCTGCAAAGGGACTTGGAGGTACTGTTTTACAGTGGCTCCATTCCTTCCTAGCAGGGCGAACTCAGAAGGCGGTGTTGGGGGATGCCTGTTTGACTCCATGGCTGTTAGCTTGTCGGGTACATCAGGGTTCTGTTCTGTCCCCCATGCTATTTAATATCTACATGAAAAATAGCTATTTGCGTTGCCCTTATTTTCGCCGTAGTCTACGTAAACCTTTACGTAGACTACAGCGACCAAATAAGGAACGGGAATGGCGGCTCCCTATGGGGGCCGCCATTATCCGTACGCGCTTTTTTTTCCCCAGAGTCACCCGTGATAGGCTACGTGACGATTTACGTAGCCTATCACGGCTGACTTTGCAAATCTAGCCGTGATAGGCTACGTTAATTGTCATGTAGCCTATCACGGGGGTGGTTGTTTTTTTTTTCTTTTATTGGAATGGCGGTGGCGGCAGCCGGTCGAAAGATCGGCTGCCGCCCCTGCCCCTGACGAAGACCCGACGAACTGCCGGCCGGACCCGCCGCCGGGAGGGACATTCGCCAAAGGTAAGTCCCGTCCCGGGGGGGGTTCGGGGGGGGCGGAGAACTTCTCCCCGAAACTTGTTCGGGGGGCCGAACACGTTGGCGCTCGGCCCCCCGAAGTTTCGGGGAGAAATTCTCCGCCAACCCTAATCCAGACAAGACAGAGGTGCTCCTGGTCAATCGAAGGGCAGATCAGGGAATAGGGATTCAGCCTGTGTTGGATGGGGTTGCACTCCCCCTGAAGACTCAGGTTTGCAATTTGGGGGTGTGCCTGGATTCAGCCCTAAGCCTGGATGCTCAGGTTTTGGTGGTGGCCAGGAGTGCTTTTGCACAGTTAAAACTAGTGCGCCAACCGTGCCTGTTCCTGGAGATGTCTGATCTGGCCACAGTGACACATGCCTTAGTTACATCCCGTTTGGGGTGCAACATGCTCTACGTGGGGCTGCCTATGAAGAGTGTTCGGAAACTGCATTTGGTTCAAAGAGCTGCTGCCAGACTGTTGACTGGGGCTGGTTACAGGGAGCGTACAAATCCCCTGTTAAAACAGCTTCACTGGCTTCCAGTCTGTTTCCAGGCACAATTCAAAGTGCTGGCTATGACCTATAAAGCCCCATACAGCTCCGGTCCAGGCTACCTGAAAGAATGCATCCTCCCTTATGAACCTGCCTGTGTTTTGAGATCCTCTGGGGAAGTCCTTCTGTCAGTCTGACCACTGTCACTGGCACGTTTGGTGGGAACCCAGGAGAGGGCCTTCTCAGTAGTGGCCCCACGACTGTGGAATGCCCTTCCCAGGGGGGCTAGGATGGCTCCCTCCTTGATGTGTTTTGGGGGCAGACTAAAACATTCTTGTTCCAGCAGGCCTTTGGGACATAGTTGGAACCTGGAGATAAGATGCTAAAATGCTGTTTTAAAATGCTGTTTTAATGTTTTTAGAATAATTTTAATTGTATTGTTGTTTAATTATATTTTATAACTTTTGTATATTTTCATATGTTTTAATTGTATATGTTTTAATGTTTGTAAGCTGCCTTGTGTCCCAGTACTGGGAAAAAGGCGGGGTATAAATATAATAATAATAATAATTTTATTGATATTACCCCTTCTAATCCCAGGGTCTTAAAGTGGATAACAGTAGTTTTGCCTTCGAGAGATCCATGACCCTAAACAAGCTGACAATAAAATAGAATAAGACAGATGTCTCTGTGTATAAAAAGAGGAGGCATGAGGAAAGGCAGAACTGAATTTAAAAAATAAAGGATCTTAATGAAAATATAGCCCAACCTGCTCTGAAATGGGCAGAGGGAGAGTTTGAGGGTCGGTTTCACACTATTCTGCCTGATACAGGAGAAGCATTCACGTTGGCCACTTCCTTTGATTTTTCTTCTTGCCTCTCTTTGCCCGCCTTCATTTTTTTTTTACTAGGCACTGTAGGTTATCCCGCTGATAATCATCTCCATGAGGTGGGTGGGATTCTGGGAGGATCCATCTTGCTTCCTGTAAATACACCCTCAGGAAAAAGGATGTTCACAATCAAATGGGACTTCCACCCCCAAACTGGTGAGCCCTATCAGCTTGCAGAATTAATAAATGGGAACTTGAAGCCACTGAATCTCAGTAATCGGTTTGGACAGAGGCTAGAAATGGACAACGAGACCACGCTACAGATCAAGGACTTAGAGACAGAGGACAGCGGACTATATAAGGCTCATGTGAGGTTTGATACAGCTGAGATGCTCGTCTACTCATTCAACGTCAGTGTCTACGGTAAGCAATTATTGCACCATCTCTGTCTGTCTGTTATGGAACTGTTATAACATTGCTACTATTTTCGCCAGTTGCTGATAGTAATTATCACAAGTGTTTATTCCTTTTGAACAGAACCAGTCCCACAGCCGCAGATATGCTCTGGACTAGAATGCAAGGGTCTAGGTGGGTGCAATGTGACTTTGCAGTGTAAGATGTCTGGAAAGCGGGGATTGAGCATCTCTTGGAAAAGCGGGAACCCGCTCAGGGACCTAGAAGTTTCGGACTGCTACCAGCTATCCGACAACGGCTGGGATCTCCACTTGTTCTGTCAGCCCAAATGCTTGTACACCAATTTCACTTGCGTGGTCCACAATCCTGTTGATGAGAAGAATGCCTCATTTGACTCATCTAGCATCTGCCAGACTAAAAGTGAGCAGTTTATTCACTCCACCTCCTTTCCTCCATTATCCACAGGTGCTGCTTGGGCTGCTGAACAATTAATATATCCCTTAAAAATAATTAAATAGATTGGCAAATTATCCTTTAATGTCTTCCTGGAAAACTGGGATTTTGGATTCACTTTGCAATATTTAAAAAATGCGAATCCAAAATCCAGCAACTAAATTTAAGGCCAACTCCCAAATCTAATTTAATATTTTTAAGCAGCTGTGTGGATACTATACCTTTAATTTTAAAAAAGTTAAGAATCCTATACCAACCCAGCCCAGTTTCTGCACTATGAAAAGCTGAATCAAATGCATTTGCACATTTGCTTATTTTTTAGAATTTATTCTGATTCTCTTGGTTGCTATTACGGTAACCCTCAAGAAAGAATTGTTTCTCATTGCAGGTAAAGGTCAACCCAAGATGGAGATGGGTGCTGTTGACATTTTGGTGGTGGTGGTGGTGGTTGTCTTTTGTCTTTTCATTCCCATTGTTGTGAAATGTATATTCTGCGCCAAGAAAAAAAGAAAAGAAAAGCAGGCCAAGGAAGGTAGGGAAATATGTCTGTTATTCTTCAGCCCCATTCAGCTAGGGTGGGGGGTCCCCAAATTTGCATCTCTCTTTCTGTGAGAGGCAAACTTTGGTCAGTATGTTGGATTAACATGACTCATGCTACACTCCACAGAAATTGCTTCCGTAATAGCAATGAAGAGGAGCCCTTCTGACCCCTGGAATGTAGCCTTCGCCAACAGAGAGAGCCCTCTAGAAGGTGACAAACACCAGGTGAGATGAGCGTGCAGAGCAGCACAACGTTGGGCGTATCCTCCACGGATCGATAGTGGTTTTGCTAAGTGATCTTTCGGTGAAATGGAATGACGTGGAGAGAGAAGGGGAGGAAAGGAGGGGGCTGCAGCTTGTTCTGCCTGATGAGACTGGAAGGGGTGTGTGTGCAGAGATGGAGGGAGAGATGCCACGATGTCAGACGCTTCATTTATGGATATCCCAAGCCCAGCCTTCTTCAACCTGGCACCCTCTCGATGCGTTGGAGCATCCCTCTCCCAGCCTGGGTGAGGGATGCTTGGAGTTGCAGCCCATCACATCTGGAGCGTACCAGATTGGGAAGAGCTGCCCAAGACCTTCTTAGCCAAGACTACACAAGAATGAGAAGGAATGGAGAAGAGACAGATAAGTAAGAAAACCCAAATAAGAAATGGTCTACCTGAATCTTTGGTGTTTCTTTTTCTGAGAACAAGGAGCTTTGACATATGAACATCAGTTCTTGGCAAACCCAATTCTTGGTTCAGTTCTTGGTACAAGGGCTTTCCATGGACTGTTCAGACATTGCTTTCTGGTGCAACTAGTTTCTATATGAAACCTCAGGGGATCGTGACGTGAGGCCACTTCCAGGAGGAGGGTTTCTTGCACCGACAACCAAAAAGCATGGTGCAGCTATTCTGTCTTTTTCTTCCTTAGTGGTTTTTTTTTTGCTTGTTTAGAAAAGCTTCCTGGCTGTCAGAGCAGTACGACAATGGAACCAATTCCCTAGGTAGGCTGTGGGCTCTCCCACGCTGGAGGCATTCAAGACAAGGCTGGACAGCCGCCTGTCAGGGATGCTTTGACCTGGATTCCTGCATTGAGCAGGGGGTTGGACTCGATGGCCTTGTAGGCCCCTTCCAACCCCACTGTTCTATGATTCTATGATGCTATGAAAAACAATAGAAGAGGTGGGAAAACAAGAGAGGGCTTACAAAACAAGAGAGGGCTTACATTGTCGTGTGGACCTCACATAAAATGCTGTGAATGAGGCAGGGTGATTTCACAGTAAAAGCCACACCTGAATCACCAAACTAGATGTCACGTCATTCACACCAATGGTTTTTAAAAGAGTAAATAGCCAGTACACAGAATAGATGGAAAGCACCCCCGTGCCTGCTACCTACTTGAAAAAATACACACCCAGTTGCTAACTGCATGAATGCCGTGTGTAATGATTACTTTGGACCTTAGTCACAGAACTTGCTCCCAAAGTCTGGGTTAAAACCCAGAGATCAAGCATGGGAATCCAAAGTCCTCCATAGCACCTTCTTCCTTCCTCCCCAGTGGGTCCCAAAGGCAGAATAAATCACACAAAATAAGCACGTATCCTCATCTGCATGATGACTGATGCAGGTCAACATAATAGGTTTCCTATCTGGATCATCTTGGTGCAGATGAGTTGTGAATGTTATGGCTCAGAATGTCTTTAAAAAGCACATCCGTTCTCTGTTTTCCCTTTCAGGAACTCGAGCCCCTCGCTGCATGCCTGAATCAGAGTCCACCCACAAAGGCCTCAGACAAACGTGTCACATTCCCTCATCTTTCCAAGCAGGGCCTTTAAACCAGGTGAAGTTCGGGGGGGGGGGGGGCTTTGTTTAAGTGTGGATTGCCCAGCCTTAGGCCTGCCAGAATTGGCTTGCTGTGCCAGGGATCAATGCGACAATGGGCAGCCAGCGTGGTCTAGCACAGGGGTGAGCGGAAGGTAGTTTGGAATCGACTCCTAGCTCCCTGGGTGGTCTGCAGTAGAGTTCTCTCACTTCTGCCTGAAACTCTCCAGCATGTTAGGAAACCCTCCCTTTCCTAACTTTGCATAAAGTAGCCCCCGGGACATATGCAGGAAGATGTGGAGGTGGGTGGAGCAGTCAAGAGTCCTGGGAGCTGCAGTCCAAAAGATCTGGTGGTCACCAGGTTGGGGAAGGTGGCTTAGGCCATAATAAACAGGATAATCTTTCTTTGCTTTTGCTGCAACTGGCTGAGGGGGCTTCCAGAAGGGGCTCCCACTTAGAAGGCCTCATGTAGCTGGTCTGTCTTTTCCACCTTAATGGATTTTCTGCAGTAAGGAAAAAGATGGACGAAGCAGTGGGAAAACACGGGAGGAGTATGCTAGGTGAGGAGTGGAAGACACTGTGGTCATAAGAACATCAGAAGAGCCCTGAGGCTGGATCAGATCAAGGGTCCCTCTTGTCCAGCATTCTGTTCACACAGTGGCCAGCCAGCTGTTGACTGGGCATGAGCGCAACAGCGCCCCCCATAAAACTCTGTGAAGGAGGCAGGGCGATGGCGCAACAGAAGTCCCATCTGGAAAGACCCTAACATGGCTGCAGCCTCTCTGGAAGTCCTTACTACTGAGTAACTCACACCTGGGATTAGGAGGCCTGAGGGACATCACTTCTAGGCAGCCCTTTGTAGGAGGTGCCCACCCATCGGGGTTTAGCAGGCGAGTGGGGGGAGCCTTCTAGACAAGCAGGATGCAGCTTTCAGGCACCTGCTTTCAAAAGGAAACACTGCAAAACTAAGGTGGAAGGAAGATGCATGTGGTTGAGCTGACTACGTGTCCTGTAACTAGGGATGTCGGAGAAATCTGCAATGGAATCAAATGAATTCGGATTTCAATGGATCTGATCTGCGGATTCCACAGAGGACCGGCTTTTCCTGAGTTGCAGATTTTGGACTTGCAGACCACTTTTTTTTTACTTTACGGAATTTTACAGAAATTTAGTCATAGAAAAATATGTGAAATTAAAAAAAAACTGGCCAAAAATGCGCATTTCCCCCATAAGCTAAAGTATGAAATGCATATTTTGGGGAGATTTGTGCATTTTGGAGGGATTTGAGCATGGGAGGGCTGCACATTTTTGCAAGTGCAAATTTGTGAAAATGTGAATTTCTGCAATTTCAGGAAATGGGGAAAAATCCGATTCTGCCAATAAGCGGATAACAGAATGAAAGACAGCTGACAATCCATGAAATGCAGACAGAATGGATTTTATGCAGTCTGTACATCCGTGCTTATAGCACAGCCTTCCCCAGCCTGGTGCCCTCCAGATGTTTTGGACTAGAACTCCCATGATACTTGAAGATGGGCCAAGCTGGCTGGAGATGATTGGCGTTGCAGTCCAACTCATCTGGAGGGTGCCACGTTGGGGAAGGCTGTTGTAGCATGTTGCCCAGGACCCAAATATCTCCTGGGGTTTAGGTGGGCTCGGATCCCCAGAAACAGTTTTAGAAACTGCAGGTGTCAGGCCCTGCACATGGGCCTTCCTTAGACCATGTTGTACTTCTGGCTCTGTCACCTTCTGCCCCTGCAGGTTGGTTGGATCAGGTAGCACCATCCCAGAAATGCCAGATCTCCCCTGACCCCGTTGGAAGGAGACAAGGCACAGCGAGGCTGCCTTTGTCCGAGGATGGAACCACCATTGGCTATCGGACACAGGGACTAAATGGAGCGCACCCCTGTCCAGAGAAGGCTCGCTTTGACTAGGCAGACCTAAACACTACCCTGCATGGTTGGCATTGGCTGCCTGCTAGTTGGCAGCAACAATTCAAGGTGTAGGTTTTGGCCTTTAAACCATCAATGGCTTGTGACCACATCATCTGGAGGGCCGCCTACGGCAAGTCCTGGGACCAGTGTCAGAGGCCCCGCTCTCCAGCCCACCAGCGAGAGCCATGAGGCTGGTGAAGACTAGGGATAGGGGGGCTTTCTCAGTGGTGGCGCCACAACTTTGGGACACCCTCCCCAGGGAGAGACCTTTGGCCTCATCACTGCTGGCTTTTAAAAACTACATGAATGCTGCTGCATGTGTGTGTGTGTTTGGGGGATTCTGTTGTGGTTTTAGGGGTGGGTAGCCTGCTTGATAGGCGGGAGCGAGGGGGCATGTGTCCACCTGATGGAGGCAGTGGGGGGCGTGTTGGGGGCCAGAACATACCGAGGCTGGGCGGCAGGCGCTGGCGGAGCGCTAGGGGCAGGCCATGCCAGGTAAGGGGAACAAGGGGGAGATGTGTAATAACTGTCCCCTGTTCTGGGCCTGTCCAGAGCCAAAGGATGGCTGGGGGAGGCATGACGCTACCTTCTGGCCTTCGTTTGCTGCTCTGCAATGCCAGGTCTGTTACCCAGAAAACCTCCCTCATCCATGACATGATCCTGGATGAGGGTGCAGACCTGGCATGTGTTATGGAGACCTGGCTGGCTGAGGCCGCTGCTCCAACTCTTGCGGCCATGTGCCCAGCTGGATTTTCGTACGCACACAGCAGCTGAGGGCTGGGGATCGGGGAAGGGGAGTGGCTGTTATGTACCGGGAGTCCTTGGTCTTCACCAGACCCCCTCTCCGGGAGACCAAGGTTGCTGAGTGCATGTACTGGAGGTTGGGCCCAAAGGGCAGTCTGGGGATTCTGCTCGTGTACCGCCCACCCCGCTGCACGACTGACTTGCTGGCCAAGGTGTTGAGGTGGTCTCTGATTAGGGATGGTGGAGAATTCCGCAACGGACCCCAATGAGGCTGGATTCAAAGGAATCCAGCCTCCAGAGTCCGTGGTGGAACGGAGAACTTACCTCTGCCTCCCTCCGGAATTCCTCCTCGTCCAGATCCTGCCCGCACTGATTCCGCAGAGCCAGCAGCCAGCTCCGCGGAATTAGCGTGGAGCGGCTGCCAGCCGAAGAGGATTCCAGGGGGAGGGACAGATCACCTCTCCTGCAGGGTGGATTCCTCCCCCCCACCGGAGCAGCAGGTAGGGAATCTCCCCATCCCTATCTCTGATGTGCATGTGCAGTTCCCTAACTTATTGGTGTTGGGGGACTTCAACGTACATTCAGAGGCCGTCCTCACGGGGGCACCTTGGGACTTCATGGAGACCATGGCTTCCTGGGAGCTGCACCCTATTCCAACTGGGCCCACCCATGCAGCTGGTCATGCACTAGACCTTGTGTTTGTTTCTGGAGAAGCGGGGAGTGATCTGGAAGTCGGGTGTATATCTACCACCCCCTTGTCATGGTCAGATCACTATCTGGTGACAATGGACTTCTCGGTTCCACAACCCCCCCGCAGGGGTGGAGGACCCATTAAAATGGCCTGCCTCAGGCGTCTTATGGATCTGAATGGATTCCTGTACGTGCTTGGGGATTCTTTGGGAAACAGCCACTCGATTGAGACCCTGGTGGGTGGCTGGAATGCTGCAATCACTGAGGCATTAGATCGGGTGGCTCCGAAACGCCCTCTCCCCCTGAACAGGGCTTGGACTGCACCATGGTTCAATCCGCGGTTACGAGCTCTGAAACAGGAGGTGAGACGGCTAGAGCGCCGGTGGCGGAAGTCTCGCTCCAAAGACTATCAGACATGGGCTAGAGCTGTATCTTCAGCCTATCACGTGGCGGTGAAGGCAGCAAAAAAGGAATATTATGCTGCCTCCATCGCGTCTGCAGAGTGCTGTCCCAGGAGGCTGTTCCAAGTGGTCCGGAGCCTGGTCGGTCCAGTAGCTCCGGAACCACTGGAGCATTCTAAGACCTCCTGTGAGGCCTTGGCAAGGCACTTTGCGGATAAAATTGATCGGATCAGGAGTGTTATTCCATGCGCTGTGGATACAGTTAGAGAGCGAGAGGCGGCCTGTGGCACACCGGTTTTGTGGGATCGGTTCCAGCTTCTTCCTTCTGATGAAGCGGACGAGGTGCTTTCATCTGTAAGGCCGACCACCTGCTTCCTTGATCCTTGCCCATCTTGGCTCATTATGGGCTGCAGAGAGAGGCTGGGTGAGGGGATCAGGGCGGTGGTGAATGCCTCCCTGGAGGAGGGAGTGATGCCATCAGCCCTCAAGGAGGCAGTGATAAGACCACTCTTAAAGAAGCCCTCCTTGGATTCCCAAGTTCTGAACAACTTTCGCCCAGTCTCGAATCTGCCATTTTGGGGCAAGGTGATTGAGCGGGTGGTGGCGATGCAGTTGAAGGCACACTTGGAAGAAGCCGATTATCTAGACCCATTTCAGTTGGGCTTCAGACTTGGGCATGGGGCAGAAACGGCCCTGGTCACCTTGGTGGATGATATGGGGAGGGCTCTGGATAGGGGCGAATGCTCCTTCCTTGTTCTCCTCAACCTCTCAGCGGCTTTTGATACCGTTGACCACGGTATCCTCCTGGACCGCCTGGAGGGGTTGGGCATTGGAGACACCATATTGCGGTGGTTCCGGTCCTTCCTCTCCGGCAGGTACCAGAGGGTAGCACTGGGAGAGGAGGTTTCGGACCCGTGGGCGCTCACATGTGGGGTGCCGCAGGGTTCCATCCTCTCCCCGATGCTATTTAACATCTATGTGAAGCCGCTGGGGGCTATCATCAGGAGGTTTGGGGTGCGGAGTCATCAGTATGCGGATGACACGCAGCTCTACCTCTCATTCAAATCTTCACCAAGGTTGGCCGTAGAATCCCTGTCCAAATGTCTGGAGATGGTGAGTGGCTGGATGGGGAGGAATAAGCTGAAGCTGAACCCTGACAAGACTGGGGTACTTTTGGTGGGAGACAAGAGGAGGTTGGGGGATGTTGACCTGGTGATGAATGGGGTGCAGCTGCCCTTGAAAGACCAGGTGCACAGCCTGCGGGTCTTTTTGGACTCCCAGCTGTCCATGGAGGCTCAGTGTCAGGGGCTCCTTGGAGGCCTCTCTCAGTCTAATCCAGTAGCGAAGTCCAGACACAGACAAAGGGATTCCTTTCAAAGCTTTATTCTTCTTTTACAACTTAACAACTCTACAGGTAGCAACTAGATCTGAGCAGCAGAGTACCTATACCCTAAGTTGAAACAGTTGGTCCCCGTTTGAAAGGGAATTACTGGCAGACCCCTGAACTTAAGGACTAGGGAGAGTCCCCTTTTCCCTTGGATCCTCTGGGTGCAGCCTTTGTTTGCGCGCCAACCGGGCACTACGCCTCCTTTCCGCGCCCTCCATCTGGCGCCGCTCTCTGCATCTGCGTCGCGCATCCACCAAGTCTGCTATCTCTGCTCGGTCACTCCCTGGACTGTTTTCTAAACTAGGAATGCTGGTGGGAGGAATCTCCGTCAGCTGTGGGCCCTGGGAAAGAGGAGTGCGCTCCTCTCCCAGGAGCGACTGCTCTTCCTCAGAATCAGAACTACTCTGGGGTTCTATGGGCTCAGTGTCCACCCTGACACTCAGGTGTCAGCCATGAGCTGGGCTGCGCTGTACCAACTCCATCTGATACGGTGGCTGTGCCCCTACCTTCCCGACCATCTGCTCCCATTGGTACATGCCCTGGTCTCCTCTCGTCTAGACTACTGTAATGTGCTCTATGTGGGGTTACCCTTGAAGACGGTTCAGAAGCTGCAGCTGGTACAGAACATGGCAGCTCGCCTGATTAAAGGCAGCCGCCGGCGTGATCACATCACTCTGGTGCTGAAGGAGTTGCACTGGTTACCAGTTGTTTTCCGGGCCAAATTCAAGGTGTTGGTTTTGACCTTTAAAACCCTATATGGTTCCGGCCCAGCCTATCTTAAGGAGCGCCTCCAGCAACGCCAGACAGGCCGCTCAACAAGATCAGCCTCGGATGGCCGTCTCTCTGTCCCATCAGCCAGGACAGCTAGGCTGGTGAGGATGAGGGAGAGGGCCTTTTCTGTGGTGGCCCCCACTCTGTGGAACTCCCTCCCTAGGGAACTCCCCCATGCCCCCTCTTTAATGAGCTTCCGTTGTGCATTAAAAACATGGTTGTTCAGGCAGGCATTTGGGGTGGGTTAGGGTATTTTAAAATAATGTTTAATGTGTAATTTTACTGTTTAAAATTGTACTGTTGTACATTGCCCGGAGTGGCTGGGTGACTGGCCAGATGGGCGATTAAGAAATTAAATAAATAAATAAACAAATGAAAGGCAGGTCTTGCTTTCATCAGTTGCTCATTTGATAAGTCTACCAGCTGTTAATCTGGGACTAAAAGGATTAAATAACATTGCTAATGAAAGTCTGAAGATGGCTAATTTGATCTGGAACAGCTGAATAAGCTGACTGAGGGTTTGGGGGAAACCTTAAGAAGACCCCAGACTTATATTCCTGATTCTTGATGCCTGAGCAAGAAGACCTGGAAGTCTTGATTCTGTGTGAATTGATGGCCGTAGGTAGAGCAGCCCCCTGTTTAAGTGATGCCTTTCTAGCCACATCTCCTGGCTCACCAAAGAGATCACGGCGAGAGGCCCGTCTTCTGAGACGGCTGCCTTCAGCCTGGTGGTGCCGCAGGGAGGGCCTGTGCTGTGGCAGCTCCCGGGCTGTGACGCTCCTGCCTAGGAGAGGCCAGGCTCGCCCCCTCTCTGATGATGCTCAGCTCTGCTCCTCCAGCACCTTCACCGTTGAGGCGGTGAAGGTGCCAGACCAGTGCCTGGAGGCTACAATGGGCTGGATGAGGGCCGATAAACTGAAGCAAAATCCTGAAAAAATGGAAGCTCTTGTGGATCGGTGGCTCCCGAGTCCAGGAACTGGGTAAGCAACCTGTCCTGGGTGGAGTTGCATTCCCCCTGAAGGAGCAGGTGCGTCGCTTGGGAGTACTCCTAGATCCATCCCTGCCGCTGGAGCCCAGATGGACTCTGTGGCTTGGAGTACTTGGGCCCAGCTTCGGCTGATCCGCCAGCTGCGGCCTTTCCTGGACAGGGGTAACCTAGCCACAGTAGTACATGCTCTGGAAACTTCCCGACAAGACTACTGCAATGCACTTTATGTGGGGCTGCCCTTGGAGACGACTCGGAAGCTACAGCTAGTACAGAATGCAGCAGCTGGACTGCTGACTGGAACACCTCATAAAAACCGTATAACACCAGTTTTAAAGGAATTGCACTGGCTGCCAATACGTTTCCAGTCAGGATTCAAGGTTTTGGTGATGCTATTTAAAGCCCTAAGTGGCTTGGGGTCTCAATATTTGAGGAAGTGCCTCTCCCTATATATATATGCCTGCTCAAGAACTAAGATCTGCTGGAGGGGCCCTGCTCTGCGTCCCACCAGTGTGAGACATACACTATGGTTGGATGTGGGAGAGGGCCTTCTCTGCTGTGGCACCTCGGTTGTGGAATGCCCTCCCCTTGGAGGCCTGATTGGCGCAGACGTTGGTCTTGTTTCGGCATCAAGGGAAAACATGGCTTTTTACCAAAGCCTTTGAAGGCTAAATGCATTCCCTAAAGTAGCACACTGTTTTAACGGTTTTATTGTTTTAGATTTTAACTGGTATGAGCTTGTTTAATGGTTTAATATGTTTTCAGGAGTTTAAATTATGTATTGTTTTATACTGTTTAAACTGATTTTATCTGTACACCGCCCTGAGATATTAATGATATAGGGCAGGATAGAAATGTTTTAAATAAAATAATAAACAAACAGACAAACAAACAAGGAGTCTGTTGGGTGCTGTTTTTTGTTTTTCATTTTTTATTCTGTAATAGTTATGTTTTTATTGTATTTTAATGTATTCTTTTATAGTTTTAATCAATTTGAATTGTGCCTTTAAGCCACTGTGAGTGCCATTTTGGGGTAGAAAGGTAGGGGTACAAATCAATCAAATAAATAAATGAACAAAAAAGAGTGTCTTCCTACCTACCTACCTACCCACCCCTCATCTGATTGGTGAAGCATGTTGGCCATTTATCCTCAGACCATGCTGGCTAAACATAATAAATATGGAATGTGGTTCTATATTCCTTGGTCTGCTTCTTTGACCATCCAAGGGTGCTGTGCATTTAATCTATCCTATGTTGTGTTAATATCAATATTCTCCTCCTAGTGTAGGAGAGTAAACAATATGATTATTCTCCTCTTAGGGAGCAATCCTATGGCCGCTAGTCAACGGCTTGATGGCCGTAAGATATCTGATTTTCCAGGAACTGACCTCGGGCCCATGATCCAAGGTCAGGTACCTGGACAACTGACCTTCCCCCCGTTCCACGCTGCCTTGCAGGCAGTATGGAACAGCCCGGTCCTCTGCGCTCACAAGGGAAGCACGGAGCGGCCAAAACGGGGTGTTCCGGGGGGCGTTCCAGGGCAGGGAGGGCAGAAATGTTGGTATGACACATCCTATGTGTCGTCCAGCAGCCTCCTCCCCCAATCCGCCCTCCGCCGGTTAGACAGCTGAAAATGCAGGGCAGGAGAAGTGCGGAGGGAACAATCCCCTCCGTGCTTCTCCTGCCCTGTTTTGGATAGGTGGTCACCTCCAATTTTGGAGGCGTCTGCCTATCTGCATAGGATTGCACCCTCAGTATAGGAGAGTAAACTCCTCAGCTGTTCATTTAATTTTCTTAAGGCACCTTCCTGTTTTTCCTTTTGTCCCTTATTCCTAAGGCAGTATCAAGGAAGCTATTAGAGAAAAGAAGGCTTCCTTCAAAAATATGAAAGTCTTGCCCAAAGGAAGAGAACAAAAGGGAACACAAACTTGCAGAAAGGAAATGCAAGCAGACAATAAGGGATGAAAAAAAAGATTTTGAGGAGTAAGTAATGGTGACAAGAGAGGCTTTCTTCAGCTACATGCATAGTAAAAGGCAGAGGAAAGAAATGGTGGTTCAGCTATTAAATAAGGATGGCAAAATGATAACAGATGAAAAGGAAAAGGCAGAGGTGCTCAATTCCTACTTTGGCTCAGTCTTTTCCCGAAAGAGGGTCTATGACCCCCGTGGCAAAGGCAAAGTACAGGCTGAAGGGGCAGGATTGCAGCTTGAGATCAATAGGCATACGGTCAAGGAACACCTAATTACTTTGAATGAGTCATTACATCGATGTCAGACTGACTGGGAACTACAGACCAGTCAGTCTGACATCAGTCCCTGGGAAATTCTGGAGCAGATGATAAAGCAATCCATCTGAAAGCACCTTGAAAACAATGCAGGGATTCATAGAATCATAGAATAGTAGGGTTGGAAGGGGCCTACAAGGCCATCGAGTCCAACCCCCTGCTCAATGCAGGAATCCAAGTCAGAGCATCCCTGACAGATGGCTGTCCAGCCTCGTCTTGAATGCCTCCAGCGTGGGAGAGCCCACTGCCTCCCTAGGTCATGGGTTCCATTGTCGTATTGCTCTAACAGTCAGGAGGTTTTTCCTGATGTTCAGCCGGAATCTGGCTTCCTGTCACTTGAGCCCATGATTCCGTGTCCTGCACTCTGGGATGATCAAGAAGAGATCCTGGCCTTCTTCTCTGTGACAACCTTTCAAGGACTTGAAGAGCGCTATCTTATCTCCCCTCAGTCTTCTCTTCTCAAGGCTAAACATGCCCAGTTCTTTCAGTCTCTCCTCACAGGGCTTTGTTTCCAGTCCCCTGAGCATCTTGGTTGCCCTCCTCTGAACCCTCTCCAGTTTGTCTGCATCCTTGATTGAGCCACGTATCCCCCAGCTTGTAACTGTGCCTTTGGTTTCTTTTTCCTAGGTGCAGAACTTGGCATTGATCCCTATTAAATGTCATTCTGTTGTTTTCTGCCCAGCTCTCCAGTCTATCCAGATCACTTCGAATTTTGTTTCTGTCTTCCAAAGTATTAGCTATCCCACCCAATTTTGTGTCATCTGCAAATTTGATCAGCATTCCCTGCACCTCCTCCTCCAAGTCATTAATAAAAAGGTTGAAGAGTACTGGGCCCAGGGCTGAGCCCTGCGGTACCCCACTCATTACCTCTCCCCAGTTTGAGAAGGTCCCATTGATAAGCACTCTTTCAGTCCGATTCTGTAGCTGACTGTGGATCCACCGGATCGTTGTTTCATCTAGCCCGCTTTGAGCTAGTTTGCTCATCAGGATATCATGGGGCACTTTGTCGAAAGCTTTGCTGAAGTCGAGGTATATGATGTCCACAGCATTCCCACGGTCCACAAGGGAGGTGACTTGATCAAAAAATGAGATCAGATTTGTCTGGCAGGACTTGTTTTTGACAAATCCATGTTGGCTTCGAGTAATCACGGCATTGTTTTCAAGGTGCTTCCAGATGGATTACCTTATCATCTGCTCCAGAATTTTCCCAGGGATTGATGTCAGACTGACAGGTCTGTAGTTCCCAGGTTCCTCCTTTTTGCCCTTTTTGAAGATAGGGACAACATTAGCCCTCCTCCAGTCATCAGGCACTTCCCCCGTCCTCCGTGATTTCTCAAAAAGAATAGACAGTGGTTCTGAGAGTTCTTCTGCCAGTTCCTTTATCATTCTGGGATGCAGTTCATCTGGCCCTGGAGATTTGAGCTCATTCAAAGTAATTAGGTGTTCCTTGACCGTATGCCTATCGATCTCAAGCTGCCATCCTGCCCCTTCATCCTGTACTTCGCCTTTGCCAGGGAGGTCATAGACCAGACCTGTATTTGGATAGCTAATACCCTGGAAGCAGAAACAAAATTCAAAGTGATCTGGATAGACTGGAGCGGTGGGCAGAAAACAACAGAATGACATTTCATAGGGATCAATGCCAAGTTCTGCACCTAGGAAAAAGAAACCAAATGCACAGTTACACGATGGGGGATACGTGGCTCAACAACACTACAAGCGAGAAGGATCTTGGAATTGTTGTCGATCACAAGCTGAAGATCAGCCAACAATGTGATGCAGCTGCAAAAAAAGGCAAATGCTATTTTGGGCTGCATTAATAGAAGCATAGCTTCCAAATCCCGGGAAGTACTAGTTCCCCTCTACTCAGCACTGGTTAGGCCTCATCTTGAGTACTTTGTCCAGTTATGGGTGCCACACTTTCAGAAGGATGCAGACAAGCTGGAGGGGGTTCAGGGGAGGGAAATGAAGATGATCAGGGGACTGGAAACAAAGCCCCATGAGGAGAGACTGAAAGAACTGGGCATGTTTAGCCTGGAGAAGAGAAGACTGAGGGGAGATATGATAGCACTCTTCTAGTCCTTGAAAGGTTGTCCCAGAGAGGAAGGCCAGGATCTCTTCTCAATCATTCCAGAGTGCAGGACACAGAATAATGGGCTCAAGCTACAGGAAGCCAGATTCCAGCTGAACATCAAGAAAAACTTCCTGACTGTTAGAGCAATACGACAATGGGACCAATTCCCTAGGGAGGTGGTGGGCTCTCCCACACTGGAGACATTCAAGATGAAGCTGGGCAGCCATCTGCTAGGGGTGCTTTGACTCAGATTCCTGCATTGAGCAGGGTTTGGACTCGCTGGCCTTGTAGGCCCCTTCCAACCCTAGTATTCTACGATTCTGTGAAAGGGGATGGACCCCCTCCTTTTCCCTCCAAATCTGGCTGATGTGGTAGGGAGATGAGTCAAGGGCCTGAAGACGATTTTATGGCTGGGGAGGGGGAAATTGTGGTCAGAAGTGACAGAAGCGCCAGCCTCAAGACAGGGGAGGAAGAAGCAACCAATGGCACCACAGCCCATTTGTGCTGCAAGGGAGGACGGGGGCAGAGGCAGCCAAGGAGCGGGGGGAGGATGGAGTTGCGCAGCTGACACTCCTGCTCTTGGCTCTCCAGTTCTCCGGTGAGCAGGGGAGAAAAATGAGCTGCAAACGCAACTGAGTGCGGAACGGAGCCCAGAGTGCTCCAGGGTTCTCCACACTCATCCAGCACTTCCCAGCATAAACAAGATGAGCATCCAGGTAGATTCGCCATCTGAAGGTTGAGCAGAAGACATGGCGCTTTGCACAGGGGTGGGGACCAGCACCCAATGTGAAATGACAGAAAACAGGTGGAATTTTGTGAATCTCCCAGACAGCGAGGAAGTCTTGAGAAGAAACTTTGGGAAATGTGTCTTCTTTATTGCATTAATAGGGATATAAAGTAACTTTTTATGTCTCACCCATTTCTTCTAGAATTAGGTACCATTAGTCATGCATTGCAGAATTGTCTCCCATATTAGGTGAACAGGATCCTGGGAGGATCCGTTGTGCTTCCTGTCAATGTATCCCTAACCGAAACAGTGGCCCAAATCGAATGGCTCTTCCAGCGCAAAACTAGCCTGGTCTTTCAGCCTGCTGAATTCAGAGATGGCAAAATGGTGAAGCCTCATTCAGGTGGCAGGTTAGGACAGCAAATAGAAAAGGTTGACGGGACCATGCTGAGGTTCAAGAACCTAGGGAACTGTGGAATATATATGGCCTGTGTGTGGTTTAATACTGCACAGTTTCGAAAACACATATTCAAAGTCATTGTCTCTGATAAGCAATTAAATTGAGCACGGGGAAAAGATCAGCGGCATTTTTTCTATGCAGTTCCTGATAGCCTGAGGCATAATAAATGTCATATTTCATGAAGAGCAGCAAGCTGATGTGGAAGGGTATCCAAAACGGACAAGGGCTCTCCACAGGTCCAGTCACTCTCTTGTAACTGATTTAGCAGGAACCGTAGCTCAGTGACAGAGCCCCTACTTTGCATGCATTATCTGAATAACCAACATATAAGCAGACAAAAAGTAAAATAAAAATAAATAACCATTTCTGGCAGCAATTCTCAAATTCAAGGAACAATACAGTGATTCCAGTTTCAAGAAACATCCATAATCCATCAGTGAAAAAGGATGTTAAAAAGGGGTGGAAAAAACATTTAACAAGTGCAATGCTTTAAACTAAACAAGAGGAATGCAAAAATAATTTTAACTCCTTATTGGCATAAGAGATCCCAACATAAATGAAGAGAGATCTAAACATAAATAACACTAAACAAAGAAACAATGGAGAAAATCCCCACAAGAGCAACAGGACCACAATTGGTAAGATGATCCCCTTTAAAGCTCTTGTAGTTTGACCAGTGTAAATCTAGGAAGGGACAAATCTATCAATTTCAGTTTCTCTTAATTACTCATTTTTCCAGTCTTAGGTTTGGTTTGCCCTGAACAATGATCATTTTTTTAAAAAAAGTTTGCATGAAAATTCATATGCATTTCTGTGCACATTTCCCCTAAGACATGCTTTTTAAAAAATGCAGATTTGCCTAACATACACATTTTTGGTGAGCAATTCTCCTAATGTAATACATTTATTAACATTATATTTTTATCAGTCTATGCATTTTATGGGCACTTTCCCCTAACAGATGCCTTTTTGTACACACTCTTTGATTGGAGAACTCCATTGCAAAATTCGGAAAAGTGTTGACTTTTGAAGGAGATCTGTGTTTTGCTTCATGAATTCATCCGAAAACTGAACAAATTTCTCCCCCCCCCATCCACACCCACCTATCAGCCTGCTGTGACTGCAAAAAACAAAAAACCCAAGACTCGCAGGCAGAACCCACCTCCCCATGGAGAACTGTTCCTGTTCCTGTGAAGGGTCTTCTGTGGTGTGTGTGTGTGGCCCGTCTCTTCAACCCAAAGGTAGGCTGGCCATTTTGAGAATGACCAAGGATCAAAGATCAAGGAGGAGGGGAGAGGAGAGGAGGGGTGTCAGAAAGAACTGGACATAGCCTGTGGCTGCCAATCCATCCCGCACCACGGGCTGTGGCTGATGGGAGCTTGGCTCAGCTGGGAAGGGTCTCTGTCTTGGCTGTGCAAAGCATTTTAGAGCCAGGGAAGGCAGCTATTATGCTCCGGCTGGGATGTTTAAGTCTTGTAAAGTTTGCCTCCTGTTTGAGGTGCATTTTTATGAGCCCCCAAACCCAAGCTCGTATCTGTGAGCCCAGCTTGGAAGAATTTTGCCAGCACCCAGAGTCACAATGTGCTGCTTTACTGATGTTGCTGGCAGAGCCGGCAAAGCTGATGTTGCCAGCTCTTGCCCTGACATGGCCCAGCTTTCAAGAGATCCGGAAGGGAGGTGTTCATATCCCTGCCGGGCCTGTTCTTGGATTCATCCCAGAAACAGTGACCCAGTTAAGTAACTCCAACAAAGCCTGAAACTGGGGCTAGCTGAAAAACCTGTTCCCTGTTCCCAGATTTAAGCTCTGGGGACACGGCCATTTCACATGCCCCGGGGCTTAATCCTGGAACTGGGAAGCATATGCAGAGGTTCTGAGTTGTTACAAAAATTGTGTTCTTTTCCCTGGTAGACCTTCCAATTCATTTACCAAGAACGAGAGGAGGCAGAGATCTGGTCCAACACGATTTTATTCTGCAGAATAAGGCAACCCTTGGGGCTAACGCTCCATCAAAGGTTACAATCAAGTGATGTGATTCAAAAGTTTATATAGGCAAGACCTTTGGGGCTGTCTTACGCTTGCGCTGTACTAATCTCTTTGTCTAGCTGAGAGGGAAACAGAAGACAGGCAGCACCTTTGACATATCTAGGCATGCGCAGAGAGGTAGCCTTGTACTCTAGTAAACACATTCTTGGCATTCCTGAGTCTCTGATAAGGCGCTGTGTCTTTGTTTAGCATGGCAGTCTCACACTGAGGTAAAACAGACATAGCCTAGCTTATAAAATCATGGGATAACAGACATACTACAACTGAAATTTCTATAACAGTCCCCCCTCAAAAGGCTTTTCTTAAATCTCATACCTCTCTTTGGTCCAGCAGTGGACTACACACTTAAAGGCACAAACCAGCATCAATAGTATCATAACAAACAAGACTGCATTGATTACAAGTTGTTTTAACCATGCAAAATCAGGGAGCCAGGAAGTCAACTATAACCAAGGATCACTTGCTCCTGAATAATTCTGTCCAATCATATCTTGTAGTTTGGCAATTTCATCTTCTATGGTTTTGTTTAAATCATGGAACTTTACTCTACACCCTTGCTTCACTAGGGTGCAGAAGCCACCTTGGCGTGCTAAGAGATAATCTAAAACAAACTGATACTGGGCCACTAGCTGGCTGAGATCTTCAATTTCAGATTGCATGGCCCTTACCATTATGGCTGTGGCACTGATGGTCTCTTCTAAATGGCAAGTGAGGCCTAGGATACTTTTTCTGCAATAATTTCTGGGTATAAACCCAGGGTAAGCAATCCTGTAACTAGTTCACCCCCTACCTTGTTTGGTTCTGAATCTGACAGTTGTTATTACAGTGTCATCACAGTTTTTATTCATTTGTTTTATAAGTTGCCCTATTTTTCTAGTGGTTTGCTACTTTAACGGTGGCCTTCAGGTGGGTCAGCTTCCGGTGTGACCCCCTCTGGTGCAGGTGATGCTTTTATGTGGGTGTGATGGATCCACTTCTTTCTTCTAGCGACTTTTATAGCCGTGTGAGTGGTGAGTAGAACCTGGAATGGACCCTTTCATTTTTCAGTAAGTGGTTCATCTTTCCAGGACTGGATCAGCACCTAATTACCAGGACTGAAATTATGCACTGGAGCATCTAAAGGCAAGGATTCGTATGGTGCTAGGAACCTGTGAAGACAAGACAAAACAGACTGCAAGGCAGTAACATATTCATGGATCTTTAAAGCCCTTACTTTTAAGTTTATATTTAAGCTATCAGCCATAGGTAACATCTGAGGTGGGCGCCCATATAACATTTTAAACGGTGTCAATTTAATACTTCCCCTGGGGGTGCACTGTATTCGAGTTAAGGCGATTGGCAAGGCCTGTGACCATCTCACGAGTAGATCTTCTATTGCAATTTTTCTTAGATGTGTAGCCTGGTGCAAGTCTCTCATTATAAAGCTCAGAAGAGGCCTGGATATGAACACTTTGCCTCTTGGGACTATCTACCATCCATCTTTAGTTTGCTTTGCTTTGTATTCAAGAGCTCTCTCATGCTCAGCTGGAGAGTAGATTGGAACCAAATCTGTACTCAAATATGGGATTAGGTCTCTTTCATAATGCACCTCCTCACTTCTCATTTGTGCGGCTTCTTTTGCAGCCTTATCTGCCAAAGCATTGCCTCTTATTTTTTCGGGATTGGCACTCTTTCCATGCGCTTTTTCTAGAGTAACTACTGCACATCTTGTGTATCTACAAACACCTTAAGGTTTGGCTTTGGTAACAAGGAATCAGTGAGGTCAGGCCTGATCAGAGTCACCTGACTTAAAATTTTTAAACAGTCATGACAATTTAGATCTGGCTTAGGGAGCAAGGTGGCAGGATGAGGCCTGGGCTTGAAAGCAGGGAGATCTCATAGCGTGACTGGCGTGACCGATAAAAGCACAGTTGCTGCCACAGCCCTTAAGCAAGCAGGCCATCTCTTTGCGGTTGGATCCAGAGTCTTCGAGTAGTATCCTACAGGTCTCCAGGAAGGACCTGTCCTTTGGGTCAAAACCCCTGATGCCACTCCTTTATTTTCATGTACATAGAGCCGGTACGGTTTGTCGGGATCTGGTAAGGCCAGAGCAGGTGGCGACACCAAGGCTTGCTTCAGCTTAAGAAAAGCCTTTTCCATTTTATTTGTCCATTTTCAGTGGATGATATATTTTTTTTGTCAAAGCTTCATACAGGGGTTTCGCTTTCCCTCTATAATCAGGTATCCACATTGTAAAAAAAAAACCCGGTGAGCCCAAGGAAGGCTCGCAACTCTCGAGGGTCTGTAGGCCTCTGTGTCTTCTGTATGACGTCCAAACAAGCAGTGCTCAGGTCTCTGGTTCCCTTTCGAATCAGGTAGCCCAAGAAGGTGACATGGGTCTGGCAAATCTGAGCCTTTTCTCTTGACACTTTATAGCTTTTCAAGTTTAATTCTTGCAAGAGGGAGATAGTAGCTTTAGCACATGAGTCCTCTGTCTTGGTGGCCAGAAGAAGGTCATTTGTATATTGAAGCAAGGACACCCACGGCTGGTCCTCTTTCCCTTTTATGGCCACCATCGCCCCCCTCTTCTTCCCCTTTCGCTTTGGGCAGTCTTTTCGCCAATGTCCCTTCTCTTTATAGTAAGCGCATTCATTTCTTCCCAAATGCAGCTTTCTCTGATTCCCAAAATCTTTCTTTAAAACTTTATC
Organism: Heloderma suspectum; assembly: GCF_057233095.1. NCBI lineage: Eukaryota > Metazoa > Chordata > Lepidosauria > Squamata > Helodermatidae > Heloderma > Heloderma suspectum. Next base: position 22,044,010 of record NC_139474.1, on the reverse strand, counting down.
TGCCCAATCAGGGACTTGCCCTGTGATTGCCATTGCAATCAAAGCTGCGTTCTGTCTGCCCTTCTTATCTGCTTCCTTCTTCTCTACTTTCTCACGATTCACAAACACCTTATAAGCAATCTCTATCAACTGGGGCAGAGACATTGCTGCTGCCCCATCAGTCTTCTGCAACTTTCTCTTTTCTTTTTTTCCTTGCCTTTTCTGCTTTACACCATTGAAATCTAACAGCGTGACTGAAAAACATTTTTTTTTTTTCATTGCAGGGCATGGTGGAGCAGATCTGGCAATCATACTGTTCTTCTGGCTACACAGCCAGGGCCCATTAAGATCAAGGGAAGGGCATTTTTATATATGCAAAAAGTTTTAAGCCACCATTTTTGCATCGGCAACTCCACACTTTATGAATTTTGACAGAGTGACAAGCTTGCCTCTGAGCATTTAGAGTGTCCAGACAGTTCAGATTTTGAGAAAGAGCTGGAACACGTGGGGCAGGAACTTTCTCAGGCTTTAGAAGCACAGCTGGGCTTAGAGATGCCACAGGAGAAGGGGAGGGGGAATTTTCCTCTCTCATTTTTCAATACAATTTATTGGCCCCCTTTTTTTTCTAAACGGAAACTAACTTTCGTAGTTTCTCTTTGAACGTTTTGAAGGCTGCTTCCTTTGTAGTCTGTGAATCTCTCAAAGCCTTGGAAATACAGCTTTTTATCTGAGTGTTGAAGTTACAAATCAAACTGTGCACTGAGCTGATCACAAACAAACACACAATTTACAACAACCGGAGTTTATGGCTATGACAAGCCTCACAGTACTGTTCATGGCAAATCTCTAACAGTCTAAAGTTCTAATCCATGTGCAGAGTGCCTCTCAAAAATCTAAACAATAATGGATCCAAACAAAAAGCTTTGGGCAATAAAAATGGGATGTTAGCAAAGGCTGTCTGTCTTTTCTTTAATTTAAGAGTAGAAGGTGTAACCTTACACCTCTTTTAGATTCTTCGACAGATAAGAGCAAGGTCTGCTCAGCTTTCCAGCTGTGATGCTTTAACTTGGGCAATTCTTTTGCAAATCTTACTGTTTCTATTAGGTCCTTACAGACATCTTCTGGTGGGGCCGGGCAACCCCCCCTTAGCTCTGCTCTCAATAGACTGGCAGAGATAAGCTTACACAGACCCAGACATTGCTCTGTCTTTGTTCCTTTAATTTTGCCACAGTCTTTCAGACTTCGAACAAATCTCTTTCTTCAGAGTTTACAACTTTGTTGTTGTTGTTGTAGCTGTTCTTGCTTCCTCTAACAAACTTGAATACACTGGAAGATGTTTCAACTTAGAAGGAGCTAGACCGAGCGAGACGTGGGGATGTAACAGATGGGTTCTCTGTGGGGGGGGCTTCTCTCCCTCCTCCCCCCAGCAACCTCTCCTCCCAACCTAACAGGCCGATTAGGGCAGGGGAAACCCAGGGAGCCTTGGGCAGGATCTCTTAATCTCCAAGCTCTTTCCGTGGGGCTTGAGTCAGGGAGAACAGGGGCTTTGGGCTTCATCTCGGAGCATACCATCATGACTTTACAATATTGACCTTTATGTTTTCTTATTCAGTCAGGATTTTTCAATATCCACATTTGCCAAGCATCAATATAAGGCAGCTGATCCCCATGGTTATCAACAATCACTTTATTATATACCTTGGACCCAACATTTTTTCAGCTTCCCCCAGTTGGCCAGCCAACACTAAATGTCACCCATTCCCCATTACAAAACTTTATGAGCTCATCTTTTGTCATTAAACAACTTAAAATTCTTAAGCATGCATCCCAGTGGGTCTTGGCTATTTTCTCCTACGAAAGTTTTGATCCTATCCTGTTGGCCAATTTTTTTTATTTTTTCTTTCCCAACTGCTGCTTAAGCAAGGCTCAGTTAGACAAGAATGGGAGATTTGCACTCCCCAGACGGCCCAGACAGTGCGATCCGACTTACCTCGTAGCTCAGCCTCCAAACGACCCCAGAGTCGGACAGCGTTTCGTCCTGTCCTCCAAAGACCGCCACTCGCCTCGTCTCTTCAGGAGTCCTTTGCTAGCTGGGTTGCCAGGCAACAGCTGCCTCAAACCTCACGGTGAACCAAACAAGGTCCAGGGCGCCCTCCGCTTGGGTTGATCCAGCGTCTGCCCAGCTCCCAGGTCACACAGGGCTGTCCTTCGCGGTCGCCAAATTTGTTACAAAAATTGTGTTCTTTTCCCTGGTAGACCTTCCAGTTCATTTACCAAGAACGAGAGGAGGCAGAGATCTGGTCCAACACGATTTTATTCTGCAGAATAAGGCAACCCTTGGGGCTAACGCTCCATCAAAGGTTACAATCAAGTGATGTGATTCAAAAGTTTATATAGGCAAGACCTTTGGGGCTGTCTTACGCTTGCGCTGTACTAATCTCTTTGTCTAGCTGAGAGGGAAACAGAAGACAGGCAGCACCTTTGACATATCTAGGCATGCGCAGAGAGGTAGCCTTGTACTCTAGTAAACACATTCTTGGCATTCCTGAGTCTCTGATAAGACGCTGTGTCTTTGTTTAGCATGGCAGTCTCACACTGAGGTAAAACAGACATAGCCTAGCTTATAAAATCATGGGATAACAGACATACTACAACTGAAATTTCTATAACAGAGTCACCACAGCCACCGGCCCACACGGCTGATATTAGGTAAATGGTTTCCAGATGGAAGGATGGAAATGCCATGGAGGTCTGAGTTGTGACTGCAATGCCCATCATCCCCACCCACCAGCCATTATGCCTGGGGTTGTACTCCACAATGGCTGGAAGGACCTGGATCTCTCATACGTCAGACATCTCTTCTGAACTTGGAAGGGCCACGGCACCTGGAGGAAGGGAAACAGGGGCAAGGCGGGAGGGTGGGGTTATGATGGGGGTTTGGAAGGTGTGGGGCTGACCTCCTCCTGCATCTCCAAAACTGCCCTACGCTTAACACACACACACACACACACACACACACACACTTTCCCTTTTGAGGTGGCAAAGGCGGCAGGGGCAGAGTGGATCCCATGGGGGAAATTGGCCCTCAGACCCTCAGAAGTTGCCCATCCCTTCTCTAGGTGGTTGTTGGGGGGGGGGCTGGGCTAGTTGGGGGGGGGCCTGGACTTCGCATCACTGTCCATTTTGGCTATTTGCATGCAGGTGAAAATATCCCAAAATGGAGAGCTTCTCAGCATGACCCGTTGCCGGCCACCATTATTCTCCTCCCAGAAAGTTTTGGTGCTACATCTGGTGTCGAGACATCGCGCTGAAGAAGCCAGCGTCTCATGGGAGGGGAAGAAATGGCAGCCCCGAGAAACCTTGGGAGAAAACTCGGGCGTTTCTCAGGAGAAAACGTGGGAGAAACATGGCAGCCCCAAGCAAGGGAGAGGGGGAAAGTGCTTTTAAAATGTGGGGATCAAGGCAAGGGTCACGGAGGAGGGGAGGGGAGGGGGAGTCAGAAAAAACTGTGCATAGCCTCCAGGTGGATATCAACTAGGGGTCCCTCAAAACTAGAGGAGGGGCTTTGCTTGTGAACCCTGGGGGCAGCCCCTTTCCCTTTGCAGCATTTTTTGGGCAGTAGTTTTAGCCCACTCATAATGAGACAGTCCCTGCCCTCAGACTTACAATCTAAAAGAAATGACACAAAAGGAAAAAAAGGACTGGGAGGGAGGAGGAAATGAACAGAACTCGGGCACCACTTCTTAGCTGCAGGGTTCTTATATGTGGCCATTCCAGATCCGAATTCTAGCAGTTTCTGTTAGCTGTGGATTAGCCATAAATCATCTCTGCTGCAGCACTGTGAAAGCTTCCATCGATTTCCACAGAGTCAGGGCTTACTTCCCACGCACTGAAGTTTGAGCGTTCAGGGCAGCCTCAGAGAAAGCTGGTCCGGGGCACTGTTTCCTTTCATCCTTCCTGCTTCCTGCCGAGGTTCTCAGCAACGCATTGGTTCTGACGCTGCCGGTTTGTGTCTTGAGAGCAGCCACTTTCCAAACACAGCTCCAAATCCCCTGCCCTGCGTGAAGTACTGATCAAAGTTTTGTGTTTGTTTAGGAGGGGATCTCCATGCAGCAAGGCAGAGATGGTTGTGAAAGGCCCCAGCAGACTCCTGCTCTTGGGAACTTTCATCTGCTGTTTTTTTGGTAAGTCCTCCGAAACTTTCTAAAAACAACAACCCTGAGCACATTGAAAAAATTGGTTACTCATGAAGAAAGAACAGAAATGGAAGCTAAGTAGGGTCAGCCCTGGTTAGTACTTGGATGGGAGACTGCCCGGGAATCAGGTTGCCTGCAAGGAGCAGGGAGTCGGACTTGATGGTCTTGTAGGCCCCTCCCAACCCTAGGATTCTATGATGCTATGAGTCTATTAAACGTATAGTGCATAGTTACACTATGGAATGTGTTACCACAAGATACCAACTTGGATGGCTTTAAAAGGGGTTAGACAAATTCCTGGAGGGGAAGGCTATCAATGGCTACTAGTCTTGATGGCTATGTGCTACCTCCAGTATCAGAGGCAGTGAGTCTGTGTACACCAGTTGCTGGGGAACATGGGCTGGAGGGTGCTGTTGCATTTGTGTCCTGCTTGTGGGCTTCCTGTGGGCATCTGGTTGGCCACTGTGTGAACAGAATGCTGGACTAGATGGACCTTGGTCTGATCCAGCAGGGATCTTCTTATGCTCTTATGAATGGAAAAGAAGGTACAGTTGAAAAAGGACACACACATCGCTTTGTGAATCTGCAATGGAGACACAATCTGTCACAGGAGGAGGCAACCTGGTGCCCCCGACGATGTTTTGGAGCACAGCTCCCATAATGCCTTCCCATTGGCCATCCTGGCAGGGCTGATGGGAGTTGAAGTCCAAAAAATCTCTCCAGTGCCCCCTGCCCACCTATGGCATCTACCAAAGGCCGTCTTGAAGGCCCAGCTCCATGCCAATGCAGGAAGTCAGGTTGGTTCCCTCACCATTGGCCTGTAGACAGCGGGCAGATGCTATACTGTTCTGCTGAGCTTTTACCGATCAATGTTGCTCTTTGATGTTATACGCTCCCCTTGTTTTATTGCAACAGATGTATTTTATCAGCATTGTTTGGAACGGTTGTATTTTATTGCTTTTAAAAGCAATGAAATGCAATAATTCCAAATGACTGTAGATTGCCCCGGGCACTCACTGAGTGGTGGGCGATTCAGGAATATAGTAAAGAAAACAAGTAAGGCCCGAGGTATCCATCCAACAGAAGGGAGTGCTGCAGATTGGGGGCCTCCACTGAGAATAAAGAACAAGCTGGTCAGCACAAGTGGTGGTACAACCAATGAATTCTGTCAGGAATTTTATTCTAGGGCCAACTCCCCTCATGCGTTGGTTTGAGAGAAGAGTTAAGGCATGTAGGAAGAAAGCCAGACTATGAAGCACATGGTCTTCGATGTCTATATACTAATGCCCAGAGTATGGGAAACAAACAGAACGAACTTGAACTCTTAATACAGGAGGGAAATTATGACTTGATAGGTGTAACTGAGACTCGGTGGGATGACTCTCATGACTGGAATACAGCAATTGAAGGATATAACTTGTTCAAAAAGAACAGGAGGCACAGAAAGAGAGGTGGGATTGCACTGTACGTGAAAAATACATATCTCTGCCCAGAAATACGGGAGGATGACCTTGGTAGCCCCATCGAGAGCATCTGGATCAAAATAAATGGAGCAAAGAATAAAAGGAACCTGGTGGTCGGAGTCTACTACCGGCCACCCAACCAAGGAGAAGACGAGGATGAAACTTTTGAAAAGCAAATAGTCAGTGTTTTAAGGAAGCATGATGTAGTAGTAATGGGGGACTTAAATTTCCCCGATATTTGTTGGGAGGCAAATTCTGCAAAACATGGCCCCTCCAGGAAATTCCTGACTTGTGTGGCGGATAACTTCCTCCCACAGAAAGTAGAGGAAGGAACTAGAGGATCGGCTATCCTTGCCTTGATCCTAACCAACAGAGATGACTTAGCGGATAAAGTAGCAGTTACAGGAACTCTGGGGGAAAGCGACCATGTTGCACTTGAGTTCTTGGTTCTAAGGGAAGCAAAAGCCGAGTGCAGTCAAACGCGTACCCTGGATTTTAGGAAAGCTGATTTTAATAAACTCAGAACAATGATCACTAAGGTCCCATGGCAAGTGATGCTAACGAGAAAAGGAGTCCAAGATGGGTGGGAGCTTTTAAAAAAGGAAATTCTCAAGGCACAATCACAAACAATTCCAACAAGAAGAAAAGGTGGAAGACAACAGAAGAAGCCAATGTGGCTTCACAAAACGCTTAGGGATGACCTGAAAACAAAAAGGACACATATAGGAAGTGGAAAGAAGGCCAAGCAACAAAGGAAGAGTACAGGCAGGTAGCACAGAATTGCAGGGATGGCGTCAGGAAGGCTAAAGCTGAGAAGGAGCTGAGGTTAGCGAGGGATGCTAAAAGCAACAAAAAGGCTTTCTTCAGCTACGTGCATAATAAAAGGCAGAGGAAAGAAACGGTGGTTCAGCTATTAAATAAGGATGGCAAAACGATAACAGATGACAAAGAAAAGGCAGAGGTGCTCAATTCCTACTTTGGCTCAGTCTTCTCCCAAAAGAGGGTCTATGACCCCCCTGGCAAAGGCGAAGTACAGGCTGAAGGGGCAGGATTGCAGCTTGAGATCGACAGGCATATGGTCAAGGAACACCTCATACTTTGAATGAGTTCAAATCTCCAGGGCCAGATGAACTGCATCCTAGAGTGATAAAGGAACTGGCAGAAGAGCTCTCAGAACTGCTGTCTATTCTCTTTGAGAAGTCATGGAGGACGAGGGAAGTGCCAGATGACTGGAGGAGGGCTAACATTGTCCCTGTCTTCAAAAAGGGTAAAAAGGAGGAACCTGGGAACTACAGACCAGTCAGTCTGACATCAATCCCTGGGACAATTCTGGAGCAGATGATAAAGCAATCCATCTGGAAGCACCTTGAAAATAATGCCGTGATTACTCGAAGCCAACATGGATTTGTCGAAAACAAGTCCTGCCAGACAAATCTGATCTCATTTTTTGATCAAGTCACTCCCTTGTAGACCGTGGGAATGCTGTAGACATCATATACTTCGACTTCAGCAAAGCTTTCGACAAAGTGCCCCATGATATCGTGATGAGCAAACTAGCTCAAAGTGGGCTAGATGAAACAATGATCCGGTGGATCCACAGTTGGCTACAGAATCGGACGCAAAGAGTGCTTATCAATGGGACCTTCTCAAACTGGGGAGAGGGAATGAGTGGGGTACCGCAGGGCTCAGTCCTGGGCCCAGTGCTCTTCAACATTTTTATTAATGACTTGGAGGAGGAGGTGCAGGGAATGCTGATCAAATGTGCAGATGACACAAAATTGGGAGGGATAGCTAATACTTTGGAAGACAGAAACAAAATTCAAAGTGATCTGGATAGACTGGAGCGCTGGGCAGAAAACAACAGAATGACATTTAATAGGGATCAATGCCAAGTTCTGCACCTAGGAAAAAGAAACCAAATGCACAGTTACAAGATGGGGGATACGTGGCTCAACAATACTACAAGTGAGAAAGATCTTGGAATTGTTGTCCATCACAAGCTGAATATGAGCCAACAATGTGATGTGGCTGCAAAAATGGCAAATGCTCTTTTGGGCTGCATTAATAGAAGAATAGCTTCCAGATCCCGGGAAGTCCTAGTTCCCCTCTACTCAGCACTGGTTAGGCCTCATCTGGAGTACAGTGTCCAGTTCTGGGCACCACACTTTAAGAAGGATGCAGACAAACTGGAGAGGGTTCAGAGGAGGGCAACTAAGATGATCAGGGGACTGGAAACAAAGCCCTCTGAGGAGAGACTGAAAGAACTGGGCGTGTTTAGCCTTGAGAAGAGAAGACTGAGGGGAGATATGATAGCGCTCTTCAAGGACTTGAAAGATTGTCACAGAGAAGAAGGCCAGGATCTCTTCTCGATCATCCCAGAGTGCAGGGCATGGAATCATGGGTTCAAGTTACAGGAAGCCAGATTCTGGCTTAACATCAGGAAAAACTTCCTGACTGTTAGAGCAAGACGACAGTGGAACCCATGACCTAGGGAGGCGGTGGGCTCTCCCACACTGGAGGCGTTCAAGACGAGGCTGGACAGCCATCTGTCGGGGATGCTCTGACTTGGATTCCTGCACTGAACAGGGGGTTGGACTCGAGGGCCTTGTAGGCCCCTTCCAACCCTACTATTCTATGATTCTATTCTATGATTCTATCTACAGATTCACCCTTGTGCCCAGCAGTGTCCCAGCGCGAACGCTAATAATGTTGTGTCTGTGCAAAGCAGTGCTTGTCCTGCCATGCGCTTGCTGGAGGACTCCTCTTCAGAGGAAGAGCTGGGGCTCCTTGGCCCTTGGGAGAGACGGCTGCAGGCCCATCCCTGCAAGATGAGGGGGCCTTAGCCTCTGAGCAGGAAACTGAGAACAGCACTGTCCCTAAAGGAAGGCCAGAGCCACCACTGTGCCCGGGTGCAGAGCAAGGCTCCTCATGAAATACAGGACTCTTCTAGAAGCCTCTGATGCACTGCGGCTGGGTCCTGGGTAGGGCTTTGGAAGCCTTTGCTCCAGCCTCTGCTCCAGCCTCCCACCAGCGCTGCTCCCTGATTGCCTGGCCTCTGACCAGCTAGTTCTCCCTCTGCCAGACCTCCTATATCCTGGATCGCCTTGTGACTTTGTGTTCAGACTCTTCCTTGCCTCGTACCATCCTCTTGCTTAAACCTTGCTGGCCTTGACTTTGAACTGCCTGTTGATTTCAGGTTTGCCCTCCTCTTGGCCTTTGTGACCCCAGACTGCCTCTGGCGCAGCGCAAGGCCCTTCTCCAGCCTTGGCTCCCCCGTGAGTAGGACACGTCCAATGTAACTAGCACTCACTCGTGCAACAGGTAGAGCAGTGGCAAGTTAACGCTTACCCCCCTGCGTGAGCAAGGGCTAGTTACATGGCACAAGCATCGGGCTACGTCAGTGCAAGGCCTTTAGCTCCACTGCTGGGATGCCGTTGGGTGCTACCCCATGCCTCAAACCCTGGTTTTGCCTTGGCCAAAACATGGTTGATCAAGCTCAGCAGGTTTGATATAGCTGGGGGCTCGTCTGTGTAAGTGGCTTGCCCTGTCCCTCCCTTCTGTTTAACCAAATGTCATTTAGAGCTGCAGGTGTGTTAATATTCTCTCCGATATAAAAGAAGGATCGACATTCGTCTGTTTGACTTTTTTCCTTTTTCCTTTTCTCTCCTCTCCCTTCCCATGTATATCAACAGGGATTGTAAACCATTCTACACATGATCTTCCCAGTTTTCAGGTGAATGGGATCCTAGGAGGAGCAGTCATGCTACCTGTAAATCTCACATCCACAAAAATAGTGGCCAAAATCAAATGGTACTTCCGCCCTGCAAACAGCACGACGATGAATGCAGTTGCTATATTTGCAGAGGGAGAATTGATGCGGCCAAATTCCAGTGACAGGTTTGGGCAGCGGCTGGAAATGGCCAACAAGACCACACTGAGGATCCAAGCCCTGGAGAAGGAGGACAGCGGACGGTACGAGGCTGATGTGCAGTTCAATACAGGTAACACGGAGCCTCACGTCATCACCCTCACTGTCTATGGTAAGTAATTATGGGTGCAGCATGGCTGGCTGGGGAATGTGGCAGGATTTTATTCTGCCTAAACAGGCATAGGATTGTGCTGTATGTCACCTTTCTTGTCCATCTGTTGCGGAAGTGTGCATGGGACAGGATGGTAGCACCCAGACTTTGGAACTCCCAAAGGAGATAATGATGGACGGCAGTGTTGTTTTCTTTTTGGCACCAAATTAAAATGCTTCTTTTTGCCCAAGTACTTTAACATTGATATTGTAGAAGTTTAGAATTTACAATATTAAATTCTATTCATTTTTATACGGAATTCATAGAATCATAGAATAGGAGGGTGGGAAGGGGCCCACAAGACTGCCAAGTCCAACCGCCTGCTCAATGCAGGAATCCAAGTCAGAGTATCCCTGACAGGTGGCTGTCCAGCCTCGTCTTGAATGCCTCCAGGGTGGGAGAGCCCACTGCCTCCCTAGGGAATGGGTTCCGTTGTCATATTGGTTCCATTGGTTCCATTTTCTAACAGTCAGGAAGTTTTCCTGATGTTCAGCTGGAATCTGGCTTCCTGTAGCTTGAGCCCATTATTCCGTGTCCTGCACTCTGGGATCATCGAGAAGAGATCCTGGCCTTCCTCCCTGTGACAACCTTTCAAGTCCTTGAACAGCACTATCCTATCTCCCCTCAGTCTTCTCTTCTCGAGGCTAAATGATTGCTGCGTTTTCATCTGGTTTGCTGGTTGAAGAGTTGTTGTTTTTCATCTTTCATTTAATGTGTAATTGTATGGCGTTTATATGGGGTTTGTTTTTTAACACTGTGTACACCAGCCTGTGATCTGGTGTGGATGAAGAACAGTTTACCAATTTAAGATCCAGCAGTGTGTCTCCTAAACAGTTTGCAAGGCCCAAGGAGCACACACATCAAGCATCTTCTTCAATCTCTTTTGAACAGAGCCGGTGCCGCAGCCCCAGATCTCCCTCCTAAGCTTCTCCAACGCTCCAGAGGGATGCAATGTGACCCTGCAATGCAATGTATTTGGAAAGGGGAAATTCAATGTTTCCTGGAAAAGGGGGGACCCCCCCAGGGACGTAGAAGAAGGTTCAGACTGGTACCATCTCTCCGACAATGGCACAACGCTCCAGCTCCTCGGGTGGTTCAATGGTTTGGATGCCAACTTCACCTGCTTGGTGAGCAATCTAGTTGATCAGAAGAATGCCTCATTCATCCTGTTCAAAGACTGCCCAGATAAAGGTAAACCATTCATCCCCCCCACAACTTTCTCCATTATCTGCAGCTGCTGCTTGGGCTGGTGAATCCTTAAGACAGCCTTCTGCAAACTGATGTGCTTGGATAACATCTCCCATCATCTCCAGCCATGCTGACATAAAATATCCCTTAGAATATTTTATTAGATTTGAAAAATTAGGCTTAAAGTAGGTCCCAGGGGACTGAACTTGGAAGCCCAGCTTTGTAAAGGGCCAATTCAATTTTTAAAAATCTGGCCAAATTTGTGCAAAGAGGCATTTCCACTCTCATCCTGACAAGTGAGATGTTTCAGTCCTAAGGAGAAATGAATCCGTGGTCATCGTCACACCTCTGGGTGGGGGCAGGGAGACAAAGGGAAGCCAATCCCAATTCTCAGAATACAAAAGGCAGAAGATGCTCCGAGATGAGGTTTTCATCACCCCGTCACCCTGCCTCATTCACAGAATGGTAGGGACGGGGTGTATTGGTCCTAGGAGCATAACTAAGTCACCTGTAGTGTTAGAGGGGCCTAGAGGTCCATAATGCTTGGTTAAGTTCATTATTGGTGCAATTCCCTTGCTAGTAGACCTCTAAGCATGTTGAGATGAGTCAAAGGCCGATATCAAGATGTGCCTGGGAAGCGGAGTGTGTTGTGTCTTAAAGCTGCAGGTGGCTGTGCTGAGAACCAAACACTTCTAGTCTATGCTGGGAATGAACAATAGGTGGCACTTGCGAGTGTCATGGTACCTCACTGCTAACATGTATGGTACAAGACCCATTGTACCCCATGGCTCTGGGTTCACAGAAGCTGTCTGATCCGACCATTGGGTACGCCTGTGTACTGTACACACAGCAAATTGTTTACTCAATAAAGTACTCAGCAAATTGTTACTCAATAAATTACTTCTTATCAGTAAACCTGAGTCTGATTTGTCACTATCTTGGCACCTCTAAATTAAGAGTTCAGAGCCCACGGCCGGGGCAATACACAGGGGCACATGTGCGACATTGGCTTCCACTCATCACCTTCCCATGTTTTCCCATCACTTTGTTTTTTCTTTCCACAAAAACAATCTGTGTAGGAGGGAAAGATGGAATGGCTAGAGAGAGAGATACATTTTATTATGATCGTTGATTGGCATAGATGGAAAGGCTGAGCGAGTCCCCCAGCTCAAAGCCCCCCATGACTCCAGAGCAGTGGGTGAACTACTGCTGAGTCCTCATGGTGGGCTGGATTAATTCATTTTGGGAAGATGACGCTGAGGGCGTGATGCTTGCTCTTCCATAAGGCGGGAATTTGGAACAGGGTAGGGATGTCAGAGAATTCCGCCATGGATCTCGGTGAGGCTTGAATGCCAGTGCATTAGGCCCCCCGAAATCCATGGCGGAATGAAGCCCCCCGCCCCCCCGAAAGTCGTGCGAAACGGGACACCTACCTGCTGCCGTTCACGCTGACTTGTGAATGGTGGCTGCGGCCGCCATTCACTTCATCACTATAGCCGTGATAGGCTACATAAATACTTACGTAGCCTATCACGGCTAATGCAGGGACTCCATTTGCGTCCCTGTGGAAGCCATGATAGGCTGTGTAAGTATTTACGTAGCCTATCACGGCAAAAAAAAGGGAACACAAATGGCGGTGGCTATGGTGGCTGCCATTTGCGTTCCCTTTTTTTTTTGGCCGTGATAGCCTACGTAAATATTTACGTAGGCTATTACGGCAAAAAAAAAAGAAAAAGGAATGCAAATGGCGTCCGCCTTAGCTGCCGCCATTTGCATCTGCTGTTTTTTTTTTTTTTGCCGTGATAGGCTACGTAAATATTTACATAGCCTATCACAGCAAAATACAGGGACACAAATGGCGGCGGCTATGGCAGCCACCATTTGCGTCCCTGCAGGCTGCCCAGTGGCTGGATGTCTGGCTGCGAGCAGCCCTGGCCGGCGGCTCTGCGGAATGTCTGCGGAGCGGAGCCAGCCAGAGAGAATTTCGGGGGGAAGGATGGAGCGCCTCCCCCCCCCACTGCGAATGTCACCCTTCGAAAAGGTAAGTGACTTTTGTACATCCCTAGAACAGGGAAATCTTCTTCCTACAGCGGGTGGAGAGTATCTTTCCATGGGTGCCTCCTCCCTCTCTAATACTCTGGGCGGGTGCAAAGAAGACTTCAACATGCTTCAGAAAAGAAAGAGAAGGAAAGAAAAGAAAGGAACAGAAGAAGAAATGGAAAGGGCAGGGGAAGGAAAGGGGAAAAAAAGAAAAGGAAAGGAATGAACCAAACTTAAGACTGGAAAAAAATGAGAAGCTTCTCTTTCACATAGAGAGAGGCTTATTTACAGCTCTTCTTACAACAGCTCTCAAAAGTTGATTATTTCTCTTTTTAGGCAATGGTGCACTCTGGTTTGTCAGATGTGTCATGACTTTTCCATATCCTCGTAACTTTGCTGAGTGTTGGCCCCTGTTTCTCCTGGTTTTCCTGCCTCTCTTCATCCTGATGGGTTTGGGAATCTGTTGTTGGAGAACATTTGCCACCAAAGGTAGGACACATCTCTGCTGATCTCCAGCCCCTATTGGCTGGAGTTTGCAAAGTATATATCCTCATCCTCTTGTTTATCCTTTGAGACAGAGGTTTTCACACATCTCATGTTACACCCCACAGGTCTTTGCTCAATGCCACAGAAGTGGAGTCATGCTGACCTTCAGTCCATAGTGATCAAAAAGGGAAAGGGCCCTCCAAAAGTCGGTCCCTAGGTGAGATGAGATGACTATGTGGCATGGTGTGATGCTGGCCTGGTTGAATGAATTAAGTGCTTCGTGCTTTTCCGCTGGGCTGTGGAGATGCTCTGGTGACAGCAGGATTCAACTTCAAAAAATCCTCTTCCCTGAACTACTTTGGGGGAAAGAAGTGGGGGATTGAGACATCTACATTTCGGAGATAAAGAGAAGGGATGAAGGAGGAGGCAGGATGCTTTGTTCTGCTCTACTCTTCGTTCTTCTTGATAAGGTTGGAGCTACATAACATAAAGGGGGGAGAGAGAGAGAGAGAGAGAGAGAGAGAGAGAGAGAGAATGAGACTCTGTGAGTGTGAGACTGAGAGAAATTTACTGCTTCTGTTATCAGGATGTCTGCTTTTTTTATGGATATTCCCAGATGGACTTAACACAAATGAAGGGAGAAGCAGAATTTTTAAATACCCAGATAAATGAGAAATCCTAAATATGGTACCATTGTTTGCCTGAACCTTTTTTAGTGGTTAATTTCTTCTTCTAGAAAATAGGGGATATCTAAATGCATCAGAATTTAGTGAACCTTGATTAGAAACTGTCATGGACCATGCAATAAGCTAATTATGTGGCGTGGTGTGTAGAACTGTGATTTTATCCTTCCGGGAGTTGTGACTTTATACTAGTGCTGAGGGTTCTGAGTGCAGAAGAGACCTAATATTTAGAGCAGACCAGCTTGCATGTCTGGTTCAGACATGCTGCTAGGGCAGAGGTGCCAAACCCCTTTCAGCCCAAGAGGTTGCCAAGTTATTGTTCTGACAGGGAGGGCTGCTGGCAGTGGAGCAGGCGGCCTCGGGAGCTGCTGGGTTCTCCTTCACTGGATGGATTCAAGGAGAGTCTGCAGGGCCTCTGTCGGGGGTGCTGGAGCTGCATCCTGCACTGCAGAGCAGGGGTGGACTAGATGATCTCGAAGATCCCTTCCAACTCTTTGATTCTAACTGGGCAGAATTGCTGCTGTTGTGATCAAGTGATTAATTTAAACTCCTGCAAGCAAACTCTTGTTCAGACAATGTTGTGCCCACATTGGCTTCAGCTCCAGACAGTTCTCTGTCCTTAGAAAGCCAAGCTCAGTGGCAAGAACCAGTGATGGTGACACAAGAGGTCACTGTTCTCTTGTTGCATCTCTCTTCCCCTGCAGGTGGGCCGGCTCAGGGAGGGCCTCTCCACAAGCTCAGTGCAAGCTTTCCCTCACCAGTAAAGAAAAGAACTCATCCCACTAGTCAGGAGAGACAGAAACCGAGTGTCCTGGGCTCTGTCACCATTTACATCCCAAGGACTCAAATCGTCCTTCTTTCTGGTCTGCTAGGGACTGAAGACACTATGACCTTGTTCATACATACCACTAAGCCATGGTTTATTTAACCCATGGGTTGATGAATTCTGGGTTGTTGTGATATGAGGACCCAACCATGCTAACAAACCATGGTTTGTTAATCATGAGCAACCCAGAAATAGAACCCAGAATTTGTTGTTGTTGGCTTGTGAACTCTGAGTTTTTGAAACCAGGGGTTGTTATTATGTGCCAACCTGGATTGTTTATGGGTTGTTTCACCAAGCTACAGAGACAGTGGGCAACACTGGTGAAAAAAACTGGCTGCTCTATATGCCAGTCATCTCCTCCTGTATACACCTGCCCAGACTCTAAAATCATCTTCAGCAGTCCTTCTCCAGGAGCCCCTGCCAAAAAAGTGAGGCGTGTGGATACCAAGAAGAGGGCTTTTTCTGCTGTGGCACTCCAGCTGTGGAATGAGCTTCCTAGAGAGGTTTGCCTGGTGCCTACATTGTGCTTGTTTCATCAACAGGCAAAGGTCTTTTTATTCTCATTTCATTTTAGCTTTTCAGTTTGTTTTATATCTGATATTGTCCTTTAAATTCTTGCACTGGTGCAAGCTTCTGTTTAGTTGATATTTTTACTTTTATACTGTAGTTTTAAATGTTTACATTTTATACTCTATTTTGTTGTCTGTATTTTATTGTTTTGTTGTTTATATTTTATAAACAACAGCTTCAGCTGTTGGGCACTATAGAAACATAATAAAATAAATAAGTAAAATAAAATAAAATAAAAAAGTAAATAAATAAGTAAAAACTGCAGCAATACAAAGGCATTTGGAGATTCGGGGAGAAGCGGGCAAAGGTTTTATGTTTTGTTTTAAGCATTGTTTTCCATGATACATTCTTTGTTACTGCTGTTAGAAATTGTTAGTTGAATCTGCATATTTACTGATTATGTTATATTGTTTTAGGATTATGCTGCACACAGCCCCAGCACAAGCTCTCCCACCGCCTGGGGTGAGAGAGCACATGCAATGTCACCACACTGCACTCCCACCTTGCCCCTTCCCACGTTGTGCCCACTTCTTGCCACATCACGCCCCTTCCCCTTCCTGTGTTGCCCCCATTACGCCCTGCCCCTTGCCGCTCCACTCCCCCTGCTCGCCCTTACCCTTTAGTGCTGCGAGCTGCATGGCTGGAGGAAGCGGCCAATGTAGCTGTTCAGAGAGCTGGCCAGGCCAAAATTCATGGCTCTGAGGGGATTCTTCCTCAGAACCAGGCATGGGAAGGGTATCCCAGGACTGCTTATACAGGCAGTCTCCTGGTATGCTCCTCCAACAATGCTTGGCTCTGAGAAAGGACCGTGTCAGAGCCAGGTGTTTTGGCCTGGCTGGCTTTCTGAAGGGCCATGCCAGCAGCTTCCTTGGCTGATGTTGCTCTCCAGAGGGTGGCAGCTCTGGAGAGCCCCCCCAGCTGCTCTCTTGCTGCAGCAAATGCCATGGCGGGAGAGTAGCTAGCGGGGCTCTCTAGAACACCTTCTGGAGGCAGTGTCAGGCCCTCCTGGTGGGGGCAGGCAGGCAGGGAGCAGTGAAATTTGCCACTCCTCCTGCTCTGCTGCCTGAGACGGGAGTGTCACCCCACCTCATAGGAGAGCCGGCCCTGGCTGCACGCCACCCTGGGTACTTTTTGCAGAAGAGCGGGACGTAAATAAGCCATTGTTTAAAATTTCTGTAATGGTTGTTTATTCTCATACAGAAATCAAGTGTGTTATACAGGCCTCAAGGGCTGAGAACTTTATGGCATTTTTGTATGGTTTGTTTTAATTTCAAAAATATTTTAACCCACCCAATAACAATGTTCTCTGGGCAGATTACAATTAGTTAAACAATGAAAACCGGGTAGGAGAAGGCTCCAAAAGAGGGGGTTAGGTGAGGCAAATCTGGGATGAGAACAGAAAAATCTTGGGACTTTGGAGATCAGAGTAAGAGCGTCAGCCAGTACTACAGGGGTCACGTGTCCCCTGTTGCAGCTCTCGATTTGCAGGGCTGCCTGGTGTGAAGCCAAAGAACCCAAAGGAGGGAGAGCAGAGCAGGGCCTGGGAGTGTCCCATCCACAGTTAGCACCTCGACGGCAAACTGAACAGGCACACAGGACAATGGCTCACAGCCTTCCCCACCATGAAACTATTTGAATGATAATAATGCCGTCTGCATTTGCATTAAAACATCTGCATTAGCCCGTGCAGTTTTTATACCAATCAGCAGTAGTGCGGTGGCAAATTCAGAAGTGCCGGGCCCCTTCGTGACAGCCACGCCCCTTCTCAGATTGTACAACCTTGTAAGATACACAGCCTTCAACTGGGATCCAAAACCAGCGCAGCTGAGAGTAAGGCAGGGGGATTTAAATTGGACGTCTGAGAAAAAATGCAGGGGTATTAATATCTTTTTCACCCACTCACTCACTCAACAAGCATTCTAGGTTTTCAAAATATGATACTCTATGGAAGCTTCATCGTCTCAGCTCAGCCCTCATGGACAGATCCCTTCTCATTGAAACAGCTCCCTTGCACACTCCCTTAGCGCCCCAACATTGCCCATTAGCCTTCCCTAAGCTCCTTCATTATATCTCTCCCCCAGAGGTGTCATGGTAAATTTGGAAATGTAGGAGCTCATTGTGACAGTCTCCGAGGGCAGTCCAAAAATTTCAGGCCGCTGTGCCGATCTGTATCCACCAACCAGTTCTAGGAGTCTTCGTCTCCACCAGGAGCACGTCCTTGGTAAAGCGAGGAGGCCTTAACTGCCCATTCCAGGCCAAGGCATCCCAAAGACTTTGCATTCCAACACGGAACAACATATTGTTGCTTGGAAAATTCATTCCCCCACAGCCACAGTGAGGGTCTCAGCTGAGCTCAGAGGGAGCCGGGAATTCTGGGGGGGGGGGGGTGGCAGATGACATCAGAGCCCCTGCTCACGAAAAAGCCCGGCCTCCACTACGCCACTGGGCAGGAGATGCCTTGGATGATCCCAGTGTCATGTAAAGGGCCCGCAAACTTCTGTGAAGGCGCAATCTCAATCACAGGATAAAAGCTCTGTGTGAAGAAAGCCCAAGAAAGCTTTGTGCCAGAGTGTTAAGTCTTTCAGGTGCTACAAGACTTTGTTGTTTTTGTGTGTGTGTGTACAAAACATGTAATATATGCGTGTGTGTCTGTATGTAATATACATACACATACACACTCCTAACTTTTGTCTCCAAGTCAAATCAATGAACATTGTATGCTCTTGGAATGGAAAAGCACAGAGTATCCATTTTCTCTTGGCACGATCCGCTGAGAGAAACAACTGGGTGAAAAACAAGGCGTATTTTGAGGGTGGAGAGCAAAGGGGATTTCCTGCTGGGTTGCTTCCCCTCACCCTTTCTGCTGCCTTCCTATGCTTAGTTTCCAACTTCTGCTCCGCCTTGGGGTGTGTATCTGCCCTGGAACAGGACTCAGGTGCCTCCGTGGGTCACTTGGTTTTCTGCCATGCCCTGAAAAGGAGATTAGTGGGAAGCAAAAGGGGGGCTTGAAAGAGGTGAGGGGGGGACCGAGAGAGAGAGACGGGGGAGAGTGGACGATGGCGGTGATGGTGACAGAGAATCTGCGTTCTGGTTTCTCCAGTAGATTAAATGCATCTGGATCGCTGCAGAAAGAGCTCTGTGAAACTGTGTCCAGTTCTGGGCACCACACTTTAAGAAGGATGCAGACAAGCTGGAGAGGGTTCAGAGGAGGGCAACAAAGATGATCAGGGGACTGGAAACAAAGCCCCATGAGGAGAGACTGAAAGAACCGGGCATGTTTAGCCTTGAGAACAGAAGACTGAGGGGAGATATGATAGCGCTCTTCAAGTCCTTGAAAGGTTGTCCCAGAGAGGAAGGCCAGGATCTTGTCTCCACCATCATCCCAGAGTGCAGGACACGGAATCATGGGCTCAAGTGACAGGAAGCCAGATTCCGGCTGAACATCAGGAAAAACCTCCTGACTGTTAGAGCAAGACAACAGTGGAACCCATTCCCTAGGGCGGTGGTGGGCTCTCCCACACTGGAGGCGTTCAAGACGAGGCTGGACAACCATCTGTCAGGGATGCTCTGACCTGGATCCCTGCACTGAGCAGGGGGTTGGACTCGATGGCCTTGTAGGCCCCTTCCAACCCTACTTTCTGTGATTCTATGATATAGCCATCAGGACTAGTAGCCATTGATACTAGCCTGCTCCTCCATGAATATGTGGTATGTTTAATCACATCTAAAGACTATCATAAGGAAAGATGAGTGCCCCCAAATATATACAGAGTGTTTCTCCTTCAGTCATGCATAACTGCATTTCGGTCCCAGTCAAATAACCAAAACACTGAACCAGCCAAGTTTTCACAGATGCGTATTTGTAAATTTTTAATTGAAATAGAGATTATCCTTTCCTTTCCTATAAGACAATGGCGCTTCCTTCTCAGTAAGCGTGTTCAGCAGGGTTGCCATTCTTGCTACGACTACGACTCTGCTCGCCTCAGGAACGCAGCAGCAGTGCGGCGTGGAGGTCTCCCTGCCCCCTGGAGTGAAGGGAGGCATTTCAGGAGGGAGCAGGGCTACAAGGCGATCACATCAAGCGCCCCTCACTGTGAGCTGGTGCCTGGCCGCGCGGGGAGAGGTGCCGGCAGCAAATGCCTCCACTGTGCCACTGTAGGCAGGGAGGCTCCTGGCAAGGCGGAGGGCCGGTGCATGGGCTGCTGACATGCCCACCGGAGGGCCAGAGGGCCCCACCCGTTGCTTCTTCCAAGCTGGCCCAGGCCCTCCCCTGGGACCGGGGGCCCAAGTGGTTTCGGTGGCAAAAAGGGATGTGAGCTGCAGTGTTTGGACTTGGGGCAAGGTAACAGTCGGGAGTGATAGCTGAGGGTGCACTGGGGCTCGACTTGCTTGAGTGTGTCTGGATTTTCTTGGCTCGGGAAGCATCTTTCCAGGGCTGAACCTGCTGGTGGAATGATCCGCGAGGCCAGGCGCTGTGGGTGCGTAGTCCTCCTGGACAGCAGGGGCTCGCATCTGCTAGAGAAAGGTGAACAGATGGGAAGAAGCAGCGGGAGCTCTGGTTCTTTTGTGTTCCAAAGCCACAAAGTGTCTTGTGGCATCTTGAAGACGCACAAAATTTATTGTGGCATAAACCGCTTTCGTGGACTCGAGCCCACCGTCCTCAAATGCCAAAATAACTTGACTGGCTTTGGTACCATGTGCCTTGGGGAGGGGCGGGTCGCCATTTGCTGTTCCACCTTAGGCAGCAAAAAGCTAAGCAGGGTCAGCCCCGGTCAGTAGTTGGATGGGAGACCGCCTGGGAATCAGGCTTCCTGCACTGAGCAGGGGGTTGGACTCAGTGGTCTTGTAGGCCCCGTCCAACCCTATGATTCTATGATTCTATGTCTTGGGCCAGCCCCGTGGGTGAGGGAGGTGTCTGCTGGGCTAAAAGCAGGTGAGTGGCCTGGAAGAGGCTTGGGTTAGGTGCTGGAAGGATAAGAGAGAAAGGAGGTGGGTACATCATCAAAGGCAAGTAGGGGTCAAGAGAAGTAGAAAAGGGAGGTGCTGCTAGCTAGAGGACCAGGGATGCTCGAGCTCATTGACATTCTCCAAACTTTACTTCAAAGCTCGGTTCAGCTCGCTCCCGTTCTTGTTTGCAAACTCTTTTTCAATTTGTTCGAATGGGAAAAGCTCTGCATTCTGAGAAAGTTGTGCATTTTTCAAGTACTTGTTTTGCAAATGTGAACACAAGTTCAGAAATTTGCAAACATTTTCAGGGAACGTGCCCTCCCATCTGTATTAGCATTCAGACTTGCCAACGGGCCATTTTTGAGTGATTTGAGAACTGAAATGAAATTCTCATACATCCCTATTGCAGGTTCAGACCAAATTGCCATCAAGTCCGGCCTCCTGCATCCCACGGCAACCAAACAGATGCCTCCTGGGAACTCCAAAAGTTAGATGGGAAGGCAATAGCCCTCTCCTCCCACTGAGGCTCCCCAGGAACAGGTATTGAGAAGGAGCAATCAGCAAATGGGAGTAGCTCCTTTGGCAGAATTTATTCGCTTAACATTGACATTTATTTACATTTATAATGTCAATGGTTAATCTAGCCCAGTATTGCCGACACTGACGGGCAGCTGCAGCATTCCAGGGTTTCAGGCAGGATTTCTTTCTTAGCCCTACCTGGAGATGCCGGGGATCAAACCTGGGACCTGCTGCATGTAAAGCAGGGGCTTTGCCACTGAGCCACGGCACCCTTTAGTCTCCCTCCCCCACAATCGCAGGGGTTTAGAGTGGAGAAGTACTGAATTAAACAGAGCAATCAACGTGCTTCAAAGAGCTGACAAGGAAATCAAACATGATTGATCGATTAAATCCATCGATCTATGGATCAAATAAGGAGAAAGGCAGCACTGAATTTTAAAAGATAATATTTTTGATACTATTCAAATATACAATGACTTGTTCTGCTGATCTGAAGCTGGGAAGGGGGGGGGGATTTTGGCGATCAATTTCCTGAGAGAAAAGCAGCATCAACATCAACCTTTTGCATAAAAACATTTCTTTCCTATCACCCCTCCTTTTTTTTTTTAAACTAGGACTGGTAGCTTATCCAATATTTAAGGCTGTGACTGGATTTCATGGAAATTCAGCCCTTTTCCCTGTAACAATAACCTCTTGAAAAACTGTGCTTCTGATTAAATGGGACATGTATCCCGAAAAGGCTGAGTCCTATGAACTTGCTGTATTCAAGAATGGAAGGCCGGAGCCATCTGATCCAAAAGACAGGAGTAAGCTAGTCATGGTTAACGAGACCACGCTACGGATCAAGGCTCTGCAGGAGAACGAGACGGGAGTTTTGAAGGCTACATACGAGACCGAAGAATTCCCGTTCAGCCTCACTGTCTTTGGTAAGCAGTCCTTTCCCCATGCAAGCCGGTTCGCTGTGCAGCTAAGTGTGGAATAAGACGCTGCTTCTTTCTCCCTAGCAGCTGCCGCTCAGAAGAACAGCTCGTCCAACGTGTCCAGCTCCAGCACCTCTCAGGTGGAGTGTAAGCAATTCCTTTCCCTTCCTCACTTCCCCCATTATCCATGAGGGGGCCTTGGGGCTGGTGAATACTTTAGACCAGGTGTGGGGAACCTCTGGCCTGGGGGCCAAATCCTCAGCAACTTAGCCTTAAAAGAGTATTTCTGCTATTCTGCTAACAGGTGAGAGATAAAACAAAGGGGAAATAGCAGTGTATGCTGACTTCCACTCAAGCTCCCCTGCCCCACCCCCCAAGAAAAATCTTCTATGCCTCCAGTTTTTATGTGGTGTACTCACTTGGGAGAAAATCCTGCATACTGGGCTACTGGGGATCATTAACACATCCCTCACTGCATCTTGTTTCAGCCAAGGGAGCTCTGAGGTGGTTTTAACAGCTGGAAGAGGATGCCTAGGCAGGGCTGGGTGATGTACACTCAAGCAAAAACAACATTTGAAAAATCCATGCTAAGAAAAGTTGAATGACTGAAATGCAAATTGAGCCTACTTGCTTACTTTCATAATTTAATCTGATGTCATTAGTCACGGGGGGGGGGGGGGCAGGAGAGGCAAGCTGATTATTGCTAAAACAAGAACCCCCCCCCCCCAAAGGTTGTTCATTGCAGGCAAGTGGTGGTGGACACTGCTGTGCATTGTTGCTGTGGCCATTGTATGAGTCATCCTGTGTGTAGTTTTTATACGAAAGAAAAGAACTGGAAAGGTGGACAGAGGTAGGAATTTGTCTTTATCAATTTTGATGCAAGCTTCAGTCAATGCAATGGAATAACCTCTTTCGCGTCACTCCACAGCTGTGGTTTCTTCAGTGCCAACGGAGAGAAGCTTTGCTGAGCTTCATCATACAGAGAACCCAAAGACGATGAGGAAGAATGGGAGGAAGAGGCGCCTCAGAGGAAAAAAATATGACCGAGTGAGGTTAACTTGCAGAATGGTGTTGTGTTTGGCTTATTATTAACACTCCTTCTAATAGCGAACTTGGCTGGTAGGTGCCGACACAAACAGAGTCAAAATGGGGCCATGGAGAAAGAAGAGGGAGGTATCAACATGCTTGGGGGAACCCCAAAGTTTGTAGAAGTACATAACAATCTCTTAAAAAAAAATAGGAACAAAGAGAGAGAGAGAGAGAGAGAACACAGAACTAGGATCTGGGCTTTAGAGGGTCTATTGGTCAGGCACTGGTCCTTGGGGGTCATTAACATGGTAGGGCTAGTACTCTTGAAAAGCAGAGCTCAGTTTGCAAAACTTTTGGAAGAAATACTGTGCAAGATGCACAATTCAGCTTTTCTTGGCACAGGACTTTGAACATCTTGGTGCAGAATTTTTAAGTGTTATAGCACAGGGTAATTTTTATTTCTGTATCCCGGTTCCACAATAGTGTTATTCTGGCATTGCTCCAAACTGTGTGGAAATAATGTGTGAAGATGTACCTCAAATCTCTGTTTCTGCTGGCTCCATTCCAATGTGAAGGGGAAAAGAGCGCTTTGACCATGCACAGAGTGGTTTCTGCTCACTATGTGGTAATGACAACCCACCTTCCAGGATTCAGAGAGAGCGAGAGCTTTATGGATGAAGAATAACACACTGCTTCCAAACACCCCTTCTTAGAAATGAATCACAGCCAAACTAAAAGTGATGTCTGTTGTCTGTTGTTGAGCTAGTGGTACTTCATATAGAATAAAGATGGTGGGGAATTTCATCTGGTCTGCAGTTTTAAGCAAACTGCCATAATTCACACTTGGACTAACTCATTACTGGTTCTATTTCTCTCTGTCCTTCCAGATTGGCCAGAATGACTGTTACCCCCTGACAAGGTCCCTCCCCAGTGATAACTGGCTCTACCAAGGCAGATCAGGAGCAAAAGCAGAAATGCAGCCTGTGAGCCGTCGTTGTTTAAAATCTGCAATATAACTTGGGTTTTATGAATCACTCAAAGCAAAAGGTATGTTGCCACAACTGAAGCATAAAGTTCATCGTGGCTTCAGTTTCCATACCATACCTTTAACTTGAGAAGTATTCTAGCAGTAGAATACCCCTTTTATAATTGCAACTCTGCTCGAACAATTATAACCTTTGCTTCAGGTAATAAGCAGCTAGAATATACAATGCTAAGGATGTTCTTCACAAAAAGAATATCAGAGTTAGTAGATCTTTTAAGGGATGTCTTTGGGAGTAACTAGGAGAGGGAAGGAGAAATCCCCCAATTCATCTGCAGTGAGCCACTAGTTGGAGAACTGATTGTGTTATTAATGAAGATTCACCTCACTCTATCCATCAGTTATCCAACATTATTCAAATTTTCAAATAGAAGCATCCTTAGAAACATTGGAGGCAAGGGGTTTCGAATGACAGAGATTTCATTCACGAACTGGTTGGCATGGACATATTCTATCTAGGGATGTCAGAGAATTCCACGACGGATCTTGGTGAGGCCGAATGCCAGTGCATTTGGCCCCCCGAAATCTGTCGCGGAATGAAGCCCCCGCCCCCCAACCCACGAAAGGTGCGCAAAATGGAGCACTTACCTGCTCCCGTCCGCGCTGCTTTGCGAATGGCGGCCGTCCTGCGGCCGCCATTCGCTTCCTCCTCTTCATAGCCATGATAGGCTACATAAATATTTACGTAGCCTATCACGGCTAACGCAGGGATGCCATTTGCGTCCCTGCAGAGGCCGTGACAGGCTACGTAAATACTTACGTAACCTATCACGGCTCAATACAGGGACGCAAATGGCGGCGGCTACGACAGCTGCCATTTGCGTCCCTGCAGGGCTGCCCAGTGGCCGGATGTCCGGCTGTGGGCGGCCAGAGCCGGCTCGTGGCTCTGCGGCTTGGAGCCGGCTGGGCAGGATTCCGGGGTGCGGGACGGAGTGCCTCCCCCCCACCGCAGATTGCCTGGCGCGGAACCAGGTAGGTGTTTCATACACCCCTAATTCTATCCATTTCTGGTTTCACTGTGACTCTTGCTTACTCCTAGTTCCTTTCTATTCCAGTTGATGATGCTTTCTTAAAAGTCATCCTGGAAGAAGGAAGCGGTGAAAAAAGTTGTTTCAGTGGGGCGATTCGCTTCCTATTTGTTATCTATGAAATGGGGACAGCCAAATGTATGGCTAAACAGGGGCTAATGGATACTGATGTTCAAGAGCTCCATGGAGTAGCATAGGGTCCATGATCTCAGTCATTGAGTTTGCCAGGCCCAAACTTTAAAAATGGAATGCCTTATTTAAACTGGTAATCCATCCCCAAATATAGGAAAGCATTTTCTTTTGCACTGTTCAGTGTTCTGCACTCTAAACCTTTAGATAGTAGATATAATAAAATCTCAGCAAACAATAGATTCTGCCCCTGTAACAATGGTTGTTTCCAAAGAACAGAGGAACCTTAATATACCCTATTACACAATCGTCTCCTGGATGGTCCTTAGAGTCTCTGTTGGTGGTTTTACTTAAGGGTTCAATAATTATTCAATTATTACTGAGCAAGTTGAGAAATTTCTAAATGGAACCACTCTGATTAGACCATCAAGAGAGAGAACCTTCAAAATGAGTAGGATATGGTTTCTGGACACCGCTTCTTAGAAGTGAAACACGGCCAAACTAAAAGGGAAGTCCATTGTCTGTTGCTGAGCCAGTGGTACTTCGTATAGAATAAGGATGCTGAAGAATTTCATTTGTTCTGCACTTTTAAGCAAATTGATGTAATTTGCACTTCCTGAACTAATGCATAACTGGTTTTGTTTCTCTCTGTCCTTCCAGGTCGGCTGTAATGACAACAACACCTTGTCAGGGCCTCTCTGCAGTGATGACTGGCTCTACCAATGCGGATTAGGCAAGGTATCGAACTTCGATCCTGGGAGCCGCCATGTAAGCTCAATTAGCTGGTTTTCTTTTTACAGAATCAAGTACATTAACACTCTCCCTGTCCTGACAGGCTGCGTAGTTTCAGGGGCAACCTTGAAAAGCAACCTTGGTTGAGTCTCCTTTGGTAGAGACAGCAATGGTGGACAGATGGGATTGTTGTATAACAGTTGCTTTATTGACACTGTGGAATAAATGGATGGCATTTTTACCATCCAATCTGATGGCCTTTTTGTGTAACAGTTGCTTTATTGATACTAATTGGGATAAATGGACATAAATCTTGACATCAGAAGTGGCAATATTAAAAAACCCGTTGGTGAACACTTCAGCCTCCCAAGACACTGTGTATTACTGACCTTATGGTGGCCATTCTTTAACACAGGAACTTCAAAGACAGATTCCAATGTGAACCAGTTGAACAACAATTTGTCAAGAGGTTCAACTCTCTCTCCTGTGGTTTGAGAAAGAAACAAAGGGTGTTTTGTCATGTTTTTAAATCAGACTGCATGTATGAATCAGCTCAGCAGTGCAAGGATATCTGTGTTACTGCCAGCTGATGTTTTCACCAATGTAAATGAGGTAATTATCACTGTCTGTACTTTGTGCTTTCCCTCTTACCTCTCTGTTTACAATCCCCCACCCCGGCCCAACAATGTGTAAATAAACCTGTAAGCAACAGGTTAACACCTCATGCATCTGATGAATTGGAGTGCAGTCCTTGAGAGCTTCTGCCACAATACATTTGTCGTCTTTAAGATGCCCCAAGACTGTCTTTGTTGCTTGTGCTGCAACAGACTAACACAAGGACTGTCTCTCTGGAAATCTGCGCCAAGATGTTTAAAAGAAAAGGTGCCAAGAAAAGCTGAATGGTGGGGCCCGTGTAAATCACACACTGTTGTGTTTATGCGTATCCTGCTCCAAATCTGTGCACCTTCAAATCACAACCCCCATTCATTAACCATTATTACCCCCCCCAATTAAATTTAAACAACAATAGTTATTAGGTTGCCTAGGAACTGAAGCAAGGAGCTCAAAGGAAACTCTTAACTCAGCAAAGGTCTGGGAGGGAACTGCGGGCTGATATACCTGCTCTCAGCTGCTTCTTT
The DNA here is from genome assembly GCF_057233095.1 of Heloderma suspectum. Lineage (NCBI taxonomy): Eukaryota > Metazoa > Chordata > Lepidosauria > Squamata > Helodermatidae > Heloderma > Heloderma suspectum. The sequence continues at coordinate 22,017,015 of NC_139474.1, read as the reverse complement.
TCCTGGGTCAGCAACTGCAGCTGGGGCTGCTTCCTCATTGTCTGCAGCTGGGGCTTCTTCCTCCAAGGAGAACCTTGCTCCTGAGGAGACCCTGGGCAAAAGGGCCCCCTGGCAGCCAAGCAGGTGCTCTGACGACTTCTCTGAGCCTCTACTGTGGCCTGTGCTCTGGGGAGCCCAGGGAGGAGAGGCAGGGACTGAGGCAGGCCTCAGCATGGGGCCACGGGGGTCTTTAGGGGCCCAGGCAAGACACCCCTGTGACAGGGCTCCTCAGGCTGCCCCACGGTGCCTGAGGGCGTGGGGCCCCAGCCATTTCTTGTTCTGCACCATGGCTGTCCTGGAAATGACTCTCCTACTGTCATTTCCACAGGCATCTGAGGCTTCAGTTCATAGTGTGCTGCAGCTGGCAGGGAAAACTGAGCTGCTGGTTTCTTGGCTGAGGTTAGGAAGGAAGGAAGGAAGGAAGGAAAAAGAAAGAAAGAAAGAAAGAAAGAAAAGACCATCTCCTGCTGGCAACCTTGTCTCAGTCAGAAGCATCCTCCCTGAGCATCTGGTTTCCTAGGCTGCCTGGGGCTCCAAGCTGGCCCTCTGACATGCCCCACAAGGCCTCCTTCCCCCGGGCAGACAATTGTTTGGTGGTTTCCTGGCTCCCACACCATTTCCCCACATGATAACAGGTTGAAATGCCTCTCCTAAGACCTAGATACCGACAGGAAGAGCTTTAAGCTAAAAGGGGCTGGCATTTTGGCCCCGCCCCCTTTGCCTTAGGCCCTGCCCACCACTGGAATGCGGCCCCCCAGAGCCTCTGCACAATGGAATTTTGCCCTCAGACTAAAAGCAGTTCAACACCGCTGGCGTACGGGGAAAGAGTCCGCCATCACAGACACCGGTGGGTAGACTAGATTGTCTGGCCTGGAAGAGAAGATGTAGCCACCTATTTTCCTGCATTGAGCAGGAAATACAGCTGCCACAGTCCTTTCCAACTTTATGGTCCCTCTTTTTTTTTTAACTTTTGTATATATCTGTATCTTCCAACCGTTTAATACAAATGATCTCTGGCCAGCTAACAAAAAGATAAAAACAATACAACCAATTGATAAGAACAAAAGACAACATGTAAAACACAATCAGTCCAGAAGGGAGAGCTAAAAACCACACAGTGGCTTCAAGAGACTAAACAGATCTTAAAAGATGTGTTTTTACGGGTGGGTAGCCTGCCTGATGGGCGGGAGCGAGGGGGCATGTGTCCACCTGATGGAGGCAGTGGGGAGAGTGTTGGGGGCCAGAACATACCGAGGCTGGGCGGCAGGCGCTGGCGGAGCGCTAGGGGCAGGCCATGCCAGGTAAGGGGAACAAGGGGGAGATGTCTAGTATCTGTCCCCTGCTCCAGGCCTGTCCAGAGCCAAAGGATCTAGGGTTGGCGGATAATTTCTCCCCGAAACTTCGGGGGGCCAAGCGCCAACGTGTTCGGCCCCCCGAAGAAGTTTTGGGGAGAAATTCTCCGCACACCCCCGCCCCCCGCACACACCCCCGGGACGGGACTTACCTTTGCCGAATGTCCCTCCCGGCGGCGGGTCCCGGCGGCGGTTCATCGGGTCTTCGTCAGGGGCGGGGGCGGCAGCCGATCTTTCGACCGGCTGCCGCCACCGCCATTCCAATAATAATTAAAAAAAAACGCCCCCGTGATAGGCTACGTGACGATTAACGTAGCCTATCACGGCTAGATTTGCAAAGTCAGCCGTGATAGGCTACGTAAATCGTCACGTAGCCTATCACGGGTGACTTAAAAAGAAAAAGCGCGTACGGCTAATGGCGGCCCCCATAGGGAGCCGCCATTCGCGTTCCTTATTTGGTTGCTGTAGTCTACGTAAAGATTACGTAGACTACGGAGAAAATAAGGGCAACGCTATTTGCGTTGCCCTTATTTTCGCCGTAGTCTACGTAAAGATTTATGTAGACTACAGCGATGAAATAAGGAACGCGAATGGAGGCTCCCTATGGGGGCCGCCATTTGCGTACGCACTTTTTTTTTTTTAAAGTCACCCGTGATAGGCTACGAGACGATTGACGTAGCCTATCACGGCTGACTTTGCAAATCTAGCCGTGATAGGCTACGTTAATCATCACGTAGCCTATCACGGGGGCGTTGTTTTTTTTTTAAACTTTTTATTTCGCGGGCAAGGTGAGGCGCCTCCTCCCCGGCCTGAATTTCGGCCAGGCGAGGCGGGAAGCCTCCCCCCTGGCCTGAATTTCGGGGGGAGAGCAGCGAAGTGCCTCCCCCCCACCGCGAAAAGCTGCGAGACCAGGTAAGTGACTTTTGTGCACTCCTAGGCGTGACGCCACCTTCTGGCCTTTGTTTGCTGCTCTGCAATGCCAGGTCTGTTACCCAGAAAACATCTGTCATCCATGACATGATCCGGGATGAGGGTGCGGACCTGGCATGTGTTACGGAGACCTGGCTGGCTGAGGCCGCTGCTCCAACTCTGGCGGCCATGTGCCCAGCTGGATTTCGTACGCACACAGCAGCCGAGGGCTGGGGATCGGGGAAGGGGAATGGCTGTTATGTACCGGGAGTCCTTGGTCTTCACCAGACCCCCTCTCTGAGAGACCAAGGTGCTGAGTGCATGTGCTGGAGGTTGGGCCCGAAGGGCAGTCTGGGAATTCTGCTCATGTACCGTCCACCCCGCTGCGCGACTGACTCCCTGGCCGAGGAGCTTGAGGTGGTCTCTGATGTGCGTGTACAGTCCCCTAACTTATTGGTGTTGGGGGACTTCAACGTACATTCAGAGGCCATCCTCACAGGAGCACCTCGGGACTTCATGGAGACCATGGCTTCCTGGGAGCTGCACCATATTCCAACTGGGCCCACCCATGCAGCCAGTCATGCACTAGACCTTGTGTTTGTTTCTGGAAAAGCGGGGAGTGATCTGGAAGTCAGGGATATATCCACCACCCCCTTGTCATGGTCAGATCAGGTTAACACCTCATGGTCAGTTCCACAACCCCCCCACAGGGGTGGAGGACCCATTAAAGTGGTCCGCCCCAGGCATCTTATGGATCTGAGTGGAATCCTGAACGCGCTTGGGGGAAGTCTCGCTCCAAAGACAATCAGACACGGGCTAGAGCTGTATCTTCAGCCTGCCACGTGGCGAAGGCAGCAAAAAAAGGAGTATTATGCTGCCTCTATCGCGTCTGCAGAGTGCTGTCCCAGGAGGCTGTTCCAAGTGGTCCAGAGCCTGGTTGATCCAGTGGCTCCGGAACCGCTAGAGCATTCTAAGGCCTCCTGTGAGGCCTTGGCAAGGCACTTTGCAGATAAAATTGATCGGATCAGGGGTGTTATTCCATGCGCTGTGGATACAGTTAGTGAGCAAGAGGCGGCCTGTGGCTGTGGCACACCGGTTTTGTGGGATTGGTTCTAGCTTCTTCCTTCTGATGAAGCGGACGAGGTGCTTTCATCTGTAAGGCCGACCACCTGCTTCCTTGATCCTTGCCCATCTTGGCTCATTATGAGCTGCAGAGAGAGGCTGGGTGAGGGGATCAGGGTGGTGGTGAACGCCTCCCTGGAGGAGGGAGTGATGCCATCCACCCTCAAGGAAGCAGTGATAAGGCCGCTCTTAAAGAAGCCATCCTTGGATCCCCAAGTTCTGAACAAGTTTCGCCCAGTTTCAAATCTGCCATTTTGGGGCAAGGTGATTGAGTGGGTGGTGGCGATGCAGTTGAAGGCACACTTGGAAGAAGCCGATTATCTAGACCCATTTCAGTTGGGCTTCAGGCTTGGGCATGGGACAGAAACAGCCCTGGTCGCCTTGGTGGATGATATGAGAGGGCTCTGGATAGGGGCGAATGCTCCTTCCTTGTTCTCCTCAACCTCTCAGCGGCTTTTGATACCGTTGACCATGGTATCCTCCTGGACCGCCTGGAGGGGTTGGGCATTGGAGACACCGTATTGCGGTGGTTCCGGTCCTTCCTCTCCGGCAGGTACCAGAGGGTAGCACTGGGAGAGGAGGTTTCGGACCCATGGGCGCTCACATGTGGGGTGCCACAGGGTTTCATCCTCTCCCCGATGCTATTTAACATCTATGTGAAGCCGCTGGGGGCTATCATCAGGAGGTTTGGGGTGCGGAGTCATCAGTATGCGGATGACACGCAGCTCTACCTCTCATTCAAATCTTCACCAAGGTTGGCCGTGGAATCCCTGTCCAAATGTCTGGAGACGGTGAGTGGCTGGATGGGGAGGAATAAGCTGAAGCTCAACCCTGACAAGACCGAGGTACTTTTGGTGGGAGACAAGAGGAGGCTGGGGGATGTTGACCTGGTGATGAATGGGGTACGGCTGCCAGACCAGGTCCGCAGCCTGGGGGTCATTTTGGACTCCCAGCTGTCCATGGAGGCTCAGGTGTCAGCTGTGAGCCGGACAGCGCTGTATCAACTCCGTCTGATACGGCGGCTGCGCCCCTTCCTTCCCGACCATCTGCTCCCATCGGTAGTACATGCCCTGGTCTCCTCTCGTTTAGACTACTGTAATGCCCCCCTATGCTCTACGTAGGGTTACCCTTGAAGACAGTTCGGAAGCTGCAGCTGGTACAGAACGCGGCGGCTCGCCTGATTAAAGGCAGCCGCCGGCGAGATCACATCACTCCAGTGCTGAAGGAGTTGCACTGGTTACCAGGTGTTTTCCAGGCCAAATTCAAGGTGTTGGTTTTGACCTTTAAAACCCTATATGGTTCCGGCCCAGCCTATCTTAAGGAGCGCCTCCAGCAGCACCAGACAGGCTGCTTAACAAGATCAGCCTCGGATGGCCTCCTCTCTGTCCCATCAGCCAGGACAGCTAGACTGGTGGGGACGAGGGAGAGGGCCTTTTCTGTGGTGGCCCCCACTCTATGGAACTCCCTCCCTAGGGAACTCCGCCATGCCCCCTCTTTAATGAGCTTCCGCCGTGCATTAAAAACATGGTTGTTCAGGCAGGCATTTGGGGTGGGTTAGGGTATTTTAGAAAATGTTTTTATTGTAGAATTTTATTGTTTTAAACTGTTTTATTGTGTATATTTGTACATCACCCAGAGTGGCTGGGTGACCAGCCAGATGGGCGATTAATAAATTTAATAAATAAATAAATAAATAAAAGCTTGGCGAATATATAGGTGAAAAATGTAAGTGTCAAGGCAAGCCTTCCTGGAGTGGGCATCCATAAAATAATAGAATTATAGGATCGGAAGGTACCTCAGAGATCATCTAGTCCACCCCTTCTCCATGCAGGCTCTGCAATGCAAGGCACAGCTCCAGATCCCTGACAGACGGCCCTTCAGCCTCTGCTTAACTCCCTCCAGCAAAGGAGAACCCGTCACCTCCTGAGGCAGCTTGTTGGGAAGTTTCCCCTAATGTTTAGCCAAAATCTGCTTCCCTGTAATTTCCAACCCCTGGTTTGAGTCCTGCCCTCAGGAGCAAGTGAGACCACATCTGCTGCTCCATCTTCAGATACCTGAAGGCAGCTATTATGCCTCCCTGTGCTAATCCCTTCTCCCCGTACATACCCCTCTCTTTCAATGATTGGGGATAAGAGATTTCCCTTCCTCCCTCCCGTGGTGTAGTGGGGGCTTTTAAGATACTGACTACAGTGTGTGGGGCATTTTTGGTGTGTGTGTGTGTGACTAACCCTCCCCTCCCCAATGCTGTGAACCCACCCAACTGCCCCTCTCTTGCTTCAACAAGGCTTTTCAAAGGCCTCCGTTCAGTGGGGGAGGGCAGGGCGTGCGTGTGCATGTGAGCAAGCTGGTTCTGGGGGCAATCCTGTTGGGGCTGCATGCCAGCAGTGGGGCTGCCTGGGCAACGTTGGGGTGTGGCCCCAACTGCTGCTAGCACAGGCCCCCCAGTGCACTTGCCCAGAACCAGTTTGGCCTTCTGCCCCCCAAAGGGTTTGCCACTCCTTCCTTAAGGCACTGGGGTGGCGTGAAGGAACAGGGCAACAAGCCAGGAATATTGTCAGCGGTGTGAAAATAACTGGTGCTGAGTGAGTGGGAAAACAGAAGAGATGCTAAACAGACATCCCATTCGGTCTGATGTGGCCTTTTGCCTCCTGCGGCAGATGAGCCCAGCAAATGGACGCTTGTTGGGGCCCTTGTCCCCGGACGTCAGCCCCGGAGGCCTTCAGGGTCACCTGCACACAGGACCTGGCAGAGTTGCTGCTGTTGTGTGTTGTGATTTGATGGAAATTTTGGCAAGCCAAGCCTTCTTTGTGATAAGTTGTGGGCTAGATTCGATGCAATAAAACTGTAAATAGTGTGGTGTTGTTTTTGCCATTCTTCCACTGAAAATCAGGCCCTGGTGAATTTTATAAATTCACAATCTGGGACACACCGTGATTTGTCTGCAGGCTTCCCTGACGTTGCCAGAGGGTGCACTTTGGATCTTCAAAGCCATTGGACAGAGGCAACAGCTGCTGTGAGGATGGGGGAGATGCGGGCAGTGGTGCAATTGTCCCTCCAGGACCCAATCCCAGCTGCAAGACTGGCGCCATTAGCACCATCTGCTCACAGGCCTTTAGAAAACCAAAACCAAAAAACTCCTTCCCAACATTATATATTTTCGTGTTTTACTGATGAGGTGGCACATTCAGTGTGTTAATGACAAAAGACACAGGCCACAACTGTACACATCTGGAGCGGCCTACAATCAGTCAGGGAAATAAGGCCGGCCAGGCTCGGAGGAGGCTTGCCACAGGGAAACCACAACACACAAGGAAAAGGCAATGGGGAGAGAACAGGAAAGCAATACGGAGATTTTCAGGAGGGCTGCTGGGAGGGCCCCGCTTCACCTCGCACCTCCTGTGGGGAGGGGGCAGTGCAACTGTATCAGGCCCTGGCGTTCCCTCGGCATGCGCCTGGCTCCCGAAAGGGAGCAGGGAGAAATTCGTTTGGCTCGCATTACCTTATTTCGCACTTTCAGACCCATGCACAAAGCGAATCCATCGGAATTCGCCACTGTCCAAAGTTTGTGATGGAGGCACTGTTTCACACTTCCGAACGTCTTCCCCGGCCCGCCGGGAGCACCGCGGCATGAGGGGCGAGGTCTTCCGATGGCTGTTGAGGTGGGCAGGCTGCAGTGCTCAGGACTGGCCACAAGAGGGCAGTGCAGTACGAGCACTGAAGGCTTAACCAGGCTGTTGGGCTCCCCAGGCGGCCGCTCTCTGCGCTGGCCAGCCGAAGGCTGGCTCCCCGATGACGGAAGACACAGGCCACCGTTTCCTACTATTTGTCTTGTTTATCTGAAGTTCTGTATTTCCCCCTCCATTCCTCATTCTAACAAGGACCCTAGAGCACTTTACAATCAGTCTGTAAAGTAAGGCAGTCCCCGCGCAGAGGCTCGCCACAGAAAAACCACAACACACAAGGAAAACAAATGAGTCGAGAAAAGGAAAAAAATAGTTAGATTTTCAGGAGGGCTGCTGGAAGGGCCTTGCTTCACCTCTCAGCTCCTGTGGGGAGGGGGGAAATGCAACTGGAGCAGGCCCTGATGTTCTCTCGGCATGTGCTTGGCTCCCGAAAGGGAGCGGGGAGAAATTTGTTTGGTTCGCATTAACTTATTTCACACTCTCAGACCACAGAATCATAGAATCATAGAATAGTAGGGTTGGAAGGGGCCTATAAGACCGAGTCCAACCCCCAGCTCAGTGCAGGAATCCAAGCGAAGTCAATCCAAGACCAATGCACAAACCAAATCCTTTGAAATTTCCCATTGTCCAAAGTTTGTGATGGAATTCTCCAATCAAAAAAATGCATGTAAACATTTCTGTATGAAGGGAAATTGCACACAAAACTGTAACTGTGTGAAAATGTTAAAAACTTAAAATAAAGCAAATGTTCAAAGTATTGCTTGTAAAAATGTGAATATTAGGCATTTGTTGTTGTTGTTCAGTCGCTACGTCGTGTCCGACTCTTCGTGAGCCCATGGACCATAGCACGCCAGGCCTTCCTGTCCTGCGCTCTCTCCCGGAGCATGCTCAAGTTCATCTTCATTGCATCCGTGATGCTATCTAGCCATCTCATCCTCTGCCGTCCCCTTCTCCTTTTGCCTTCAATCTTTCCCAGCATCAGGGTCTTTCCCAGGGAGTTTTCTCTTCGCATTAGGTGGCCAAAATATTTGAGCTTCAGCTTCAGTATCTGTCCTTCCCATGAGCACTCAGGGTTGATTTCCTTTAGGATGGACTGATTTGACCTCCTTGCAGTCCAGGGGACTCGTAAGAGTCTTCTCCAGCACCACAGTTGGAAAGCATCAATTCTTCAGCGCTCAGCCTTCCTTATAGTCCAGCTCTCACAGCCATACGTTACTACTGGGAAAACCAGAGCTTTGATTAGACGGACCTTTGTCGGCAAGGTGATGTCTCTGCTTCTTACTATGCTGTCTAGGTTGGCCACAGCTTTCCTCCCAAAGAGCAAGCGTCTTTTAATTTCATGGCTACAGTCACCATCTGCGGTGATCTTAGAGCCCAAGAAAATAAAATCTGTCACTGCTTCCATTTCTTCCCCTTCCATATGCCAGGAAGTGATGGGGCCAGATGCCATGATCTTCGTTTTTTTAATGTTGAGTTTCAAACCAGCTTTTGCACTCTCCACTTTCACCCTCAACAAGAGGCTCTTGAGATCCTCTTTGCTTTCTGCCATTAGGGTGGTATCGTCTGCGTATCGGAGGTTGTTGATAATTCTCCCGGCAATCTTAATTCCAACCTGTGATTCATCCAACCCGGCGTTTCTCATGATGTACTCTGCATATAAGTAAAATAAGCAGGACGACAATATGCAGCCTTGTCGTACTGCTTTCCCAATTTTGAACCAATCGGTTGTTCCATGTCCGGTTCTTACTGCTGCTTCTTGGCCCTCGTACAGGTTTCTCAGGAGACAGGTAAGGTGGTCTGGTACCCCCATCTCTTTAAGAATTTGCCACAGTTTGTTGTAATCCACACAATCAAAGGCTTTAGCGCAGTCAATGAAGCAGAAATAGATGTTTTTCTGGAATTCTCTTGCTTTCTCCGTGATCCAGCGAATGTTGGCGATTTGATCTCTGGTTCCTCTGCCTCTTCTAAACCCAGCTTGTACTTCTGGTAGTTCTCGGTTCGCATACTGCTGAAGCCTAGCTTGTAGGATTTTGAGCATCACCTTGCTGGCATGTGAAATGAGCGCAATTGTGCGGTAGTTTGAACACTCTTTGGCGTTGCCCTTCTTTGGAACTGGAATGTAAACTGACCTTTTCCAGTCTTGTGGCCACTGTTGAGTGTTCCAGATTTGTTGGCATATTGAATGCAGCACTTTAACAGCATCATCTTTTAGGATTTTAAATAGCTCGGCTGGAATACTGTCATCTCCGCTAGCTTTGTTGTTACTAATGCTTCCTAAGGCCCACTTGACTTCACTCTCTAGGATGTCCGGCTCAAGTTCAGTGACCGCACTATCATGGCTATCAGGGACATTCAGATCTTTCCTGTATAGTTCTTCTGTGTATTCTTTCCACCTCTTCTTAATCTCATCTGCTTCTGTTAGGTCCCTTCCTTCTTTGACCTTTATCATGCCCGTCTTTCCACAAAACGTTCCCTTGAGATCTCCGATTTTCTTGAAGAGATCTCTAGTCTTTCCCATTCTGTTGTTTTCCTCGATTTCTTTGCATTGTTCATTGAAGAAGGCCTTCTTGTCTCTCCTTGCCATTCTCTGGAACTCTGCATTCAGTTGGATATATCTTCCCCTTTCTCCCTTGCTTTTCGCTTCCCTTCTTTCCTCAGCTACTTGTAAAGCCACATCAGACAGCCACTTTGCTTTCTTGCATTTCTTTTTCTTTGGGATGGATTGAGTTGCTGCCTCCTGAACAAAGTTACGGACCTCCGTCCATAGTTCCTCAGGCACTCTGTCTATCAGGTCTAATCCCTGAAATCTATTCCTCACCTCCACTGTATAAGGGATATGATTGAGGTCATACCTGAATGGTTTAGTGGTTTTCCTTACGTTCTTCAATTTAAGCCAAAATGTTGCAAGCAGCAGCTTATGATCTGAGCCACAGTCAGCTCCAGGTCTTGTTTTGACTGACTGTATAGAGCTTCTCCATCTTTGGCTGCAAAGTACATAATCAATCTGGTTTCGATATTGACCGTCTGGTGATGTCCATGTGTAGAGTCACCTCTTGTGCTGTTGGAATAGAATGTTTGCTATGATCAGCGTGTTCTCTTGGTAAAACTCTTTTAGCCTTTGTCCTGCTTCATTTTGTACACCAAGGCCATGCTTGCCTGTTATCCCGGTGATTTCTTGACTTCCTGCTTTAGCATTCCAATCCCCTATGATGAAGAGGACATCTTTTTTTGGTGTTAGTTCTCTAGAAGGTGTTGTAGGTCTTCATAGAACCGCATTAGGCATTATGGGGTACAAAAATGCTTGTATTAGGAAACACAAATTCATGTATTATTACACAACAAACCCATACAAATGTTGATATGCACTTTTAAGAAACATCTCAAAGTTTGGGGCAAACCAAATTTAAGATTTGAAAGGTTCTCAAAAGTTCAGGATTAACTGAATTGGAGATTGAAAATATGAGAAATATTATCGGATTTATCCATCTGTATGACCTATACACCCCTTCATGGATCACTGCCTTGTTGTGGCGAAGGGGCTTGCGTAACTCAGTGAAGCCATAAGCTATGCCGTGCAGGGCCACCCAAGATGGACAGGTCATGGTGGAGAGTTCTAACAAAATGTAGTCCACTGGAGAAGGAAATGGCAACCACTCCAGTATTCTTGCCAAGAAAACCCCATGGAATGTATCACAAGGCTAATGAACTTGAGCACACTCCGGGAGAGAGCGCAGGACAGGAAGGTCTGGTGTGCTATGGTCCATGGGGTCACAAAGAGTCGGACACGACTTAACGACTGAACAACAACAGCAACCATGACCTATACACCTGGGAGTAAGTCCCATTCAACTCCATGGGATTTACTTCCCAGTGGATGTGCATAGGATGAGACTGTTAATGTTTCTAAAAGCAAGTATGTTTTATAGATACTTCAGTGAGATAAAAATGCAAACAATTCGTGCTCTAGGTGACAAAAACAGGGGTGGTGGTGGTGGTGGTAGGAATTCAAGAGTTAGTACAATAGGTAAAATAAGTGTAAGTCTCCTTGAACCACCTTCTTCTAGGCCAACAGTATCCTGTTTCACAGCATACTTCCTTGTTTGAACAGGCGTTTAGCCGAAATCTGCTTCCTTGCAATTTCCAGCCGTTGGTTCCAGCGTTTGGTGTTCCTCAAACGCTTGATTTCTGAAAAATCACTGAAAAAAGCTTTTGGTTCGCAGAGATGCACAGGACCTGTCTACAGTGCAACATCTCTGATGGGCACATCTACTGTCAACAAAAAACACCACATCCTTGATGGGCCGTCAAGAAGGCAGGGTCCATGTGGCTGAGGACTGGGGCTGGTTCAACTGGTGTTGTCTGTGAGAACGGAAGTGAGATCTGAATGCAAGTTGAGGGCCTGAAGAGGAAACTGTTGTGGTTCAGAGGGCAGAAGTGGCAAAGCAGGAGTAGCCAAAGACCGTACAGCAAGTCCAGCACCATGAATGTGAGTCCACTTCGACTCTGAAGGAGGAAGGTGGTGGAGACGGGGATGAGGATGGAATCACAGAGCCCTTGGCTCCTGCCCCTGCTCTTGCTGTTACAATTCCCAGGTGAGCAATGGAGGAAAGTGAGGCAGAAATCTGACCTGCACCCTTGTGCCACAGGGACCCAGAATGGCCAAGGGTGCTCCATGTGGTCTGCGGAGTGACCCATCCCAATGGAATGAGGAAGAACATCGTTCTGGCTTTTAAGACACAATGGAGAACTTGGAAATTAGTATCTGACATCTGGTGGAGCTCAGACTGGGTGGCTACCTGCACTAAGGGCTTCTGAAATTTAGGGGAAGTTCTCAGCAGGACAGCAGTTCGAGACCCGAGTGCTGCGTGACGGAGTGAGCTCCCATCTTCAGTCCCAGCTCCTGCCAACCTAGCAGTTCGAAAGCAGGAAATTGCAAGTAGATAAATAGGTACCACCTCGGCCTCGTTCCGTGCACCTCGGTGTTCAGTCATGCCGGCCACATGACCACGGAAGCGTCTTCGGACAGCGCTGGCTCTTCGGCTTAGAAATGGAGATGAGCACCACACCCTAGAGTCGGACACGACTGGTTGGGGACACCTTTACTTTTTTTTTTTTTCAGAAAAATTATAAGGTAGAATTAATTATAAGGCAGAAGATCTGCTGTTCCAAGCAGCTAAGCGTCCCAGTAAGGCTATTGCTATGGTCCATGTGGCTTGCAGATTTTGGGACAACAGGAGAAATTTCTCTGTGAAGCATAGTGCCGGGGCTTCCTGTTTTCAGAAGTGACAAACTAACGGTAAGAAACAGGGCTGTGCAGCTTGCAGAAAAGAATTCTCCGGGACTCTGGCATCGGTGTCTATAGTGACATCATGGGGACATACTGTATGTTTTCTCTCCCTTATCACTCCCTTTTTTTCTTTTCTTTTTTAGGCACTGCAAATTCACCACTGCCAAATCCTCTCCATCCGGTGAACGGGATCCTGGGAGGATCAGTCTTGCTTCACGTAGTGGTACCCCCAACAAAAACGGTGTCTGAGATCGAGTGGAAATTTCAAGCCCCAGCAGGCTTGGCCCTGCTGATTGCCGAATTTGCAAATGGCAAGTTGGGAAGGCCCAATCCGAGCGACAGGTTTGGGCAGAGGCTGGACAGGGCTGGCAGGACCACGCTGCGGATCAAGGAGCTGGAGCTGGGGGACAGCGGAGTATTTCAGGCTCGTGTGAGGTTTGCGACGTCAGTGATCCTAGAGCAGGCGTTCAGCCTTGCTGTCTATGGTGAGGCATTCCCTGCCTTTGCCTAAATTGGGACTGAGCTTGGAATAGGATCCCCGCTGCTGACTGCAGCAGGACAAAAGCGTTTCTTCATTTGTGTTCTGCAGAGCCGGTGCCGACGCCACAGATACGCCACCAGCTAGTGTCCAACACTCCGGGTGGATGTAACGTGAGTCTACAGTGTCAGACATCCAGAAAGGAGGGCTTTGCTGTCTCCTGGAAAAGCGGGAAGCCACTCCAGGCCTTAGAAGAAGTCTCGAACAGGTACCAGCTCTCCGATAATTGCACGACCCTCCACCTGTCCTGGCGGCCCAACGCCTCGGACTCCACCATCACCTGCCTGGTCAGCAATCCAGCTGATCTGAAGAACGCCTCGTTTGACTTGCTCAGCGTCTGCAGGAATGAAGGTCAGGTAGATCACAGCCCCAGCGTGACTCTTTTTGTGATGTAGTATTAGGAGTTCTGGACAATTTTCCTCCGTATCCTGGTGCCCAGGGAACCATTGGTGAAACACCGTGTGTGCATGTGCGTGTGTGTGCGCGCGCGTAGTTATTTCACCTTTTAATCTAGCTGAAAAACAGCCTCGAAGTCCTTCAGGGCAATCCATTTGTTGTGCCTGATGGAGTTCCTTCTTCCCAGGTGCACAGAACTGCAGTCATAGCCTGCCATCACTATCTGCTGGCAAGACAGAGCAATAGGGACTCATGCATACTGGGAAATTTAGCTGAGGTGTCGAGTTCTAATCCTGCTGGTTTGCAGTCTTTAACTGCCCAATTCGCCACAAAATGACTTAACGTACTGTTTCTTAGTAAAGGGATTTAGGCATTAAGACCAGGAAGAAAAAGGCCTGTTGGGAGCATCAAGGCCTCCAAAGGGGAACCACCATTCCAAAAATGGGTCTGGGCTGCCTTTGAACTGGGTACGCCTATTGGGAACCTTTTAGAAAAGAAGCGAAGGCAAGGCACAGACAGGCTGGGTCAGTGCGTGAGAAGTGAAAGCCGAGATCTGAAGGGAGAAATGAAACGTTTGTGCAGCGATGAGAGAAACGTAACCAAGGGAGAGGGAGAGCTAACAGAAGAGGCTTTTAAGAAGCTAACTTGGGTGTGGGCCCCCTTATGCCTGCCAGATGTTTTAGACTACAACTTCCACCATCCCGAGCCAGAGTGGCCAATGTTTGCGCAGAAACTTTACATTAAGTGGGCGTTTGGTCGTTGTTGTTCAGACGATCCCGTTACACACCAGTGCTGTTTTACTTTCTAAGCCTAAAGGGCCCATTGTGGCAGAAGCTTCACTAGGGGGGAGCTATACCATCTACTCTGGATGCCTCATATCTTGGGATGCAAACAGCCCAGCCGTAAGCAGGCGTCTCCACACGACCCACCAGGCGCAGTGGGACTGACTCCCAAGGAAGCCACCCAGCACTGGACTGCAGTCCAGAAGTGGCCAAGCAGGCTGAGGCTACCTGCTGGGGAAGGGGAAAAAGGCACTCTGCCTGTACATGCTCACAGGCCCCGCTTGTTACTGCCCACAATTAATCCCTGGCTAAAATTATTCTTTCCAGGGATCCCAAACCTGCAGTGGGCTCTCTGCATGTGCAGTTCTACACACAGAGGCCTTTGCAGCAGGGCTCTCCAAATGTTCTGGCCTACAACTCCCATGATCCCTCACCACTGGCTATGCTGGCTGATGGGAATTGTAGGCCAAAACGTCTGGAGGGCCACAAGTTGCCCACCCCTGCCTTGCAGTGAAGTCAGGGCAGAGGGTGCTACTGCAATCCCCCCCCCCCCGCCACACACACACACACACACACATACACACATCATTCTCAGACATCTCAAAGGTATTATGGGTCGATGGTTGCAAGCATCACAGTTCAGAGGGGAGCCAAGTGTTTTGTTCTCCATGCAGCCCTATCAATATGTCAAAGTGTGTCCAGTTATTCCAGTTTAATGGAACTTGGTGGCCATCTGGTATGGGGCAGTGGCCAGCCAGTGGGAGGGGCTCGGTGTGTATCCGTGTGTATTTCCCCCCCAGCCCTCTGCCTGGTCTGAGCACTCTTTGTTTTTGCTCCCTAAAGAGGCACCCCCTTCTTCTTCTCTACAGGAGCACACAGCTGTTTCTCTTGGGTCAGGGTTGCCATTGGCGTGGGGCTCATGGTGCAGATTGCCACAGTCACATTTCTGAACATACTGGAAAGAAAAGACCGGGACCAATGCTGAGTTGGTGCAGATGGCTGGACGGGGCCATCCTGTCTTGCAGGTGGCCAGACGGGCCTCTCAACTTCTGGAGGCCTCCATTGAAGACGGAGTCTTTCTCCATATGGCGAGGAACAAGCTGACTTCCCCAACCAGAAAAGTGGACCAAAGAGGGCCCTGATTTGCATAACATTTGCATATGCAAATTTGTGTGTATAGGTGCAAATTTGGAAATAATAACTATTATTTCAACAGAAGTACAATACATCTCACCATCGTGGGGAAAACCATGGCCAGGGGACCTGTGTGCCCTACTGCTCAAGCTGCTGTCCCGGGGGTAACGGTGGGCAGGCAGCTTGGCCGAGCATTTGCTGATTCTTTAAATAGCTTGGTAGATTTCCTTTGCTGTTGTTCGTAGCTTTGTATTTTATTTTAATTGCTGTTTTAGTGCATTTTGTCCACTGCCCTGGGATTTGATCATGAAGGGCATGGTGAATAAATAATAACTTCCAGGCTCTGCTCATGGTTCTCTGACTTTAAACCAGACGAGGACTGGGCAGTCCATCAAATAGAGGATTGCCCTCTGCCAGCCCTCCAAAACAGAGGATTGCCCTCTGTAAAGGAGGGCCCCTGGCCACCCTAGTAGCAGGTATGGTGTTCATTTCGTCCTGATAACCCGGTGTGCCTTTCTTGCTGTCAAGGCTTGGAATTCCCCCTCCCCCTTAAGCACTGGGCTGCTCACCACCTTCTTTCCTTTTTTCAGGGGGTTCTGCTTGGCTGCTTTGGATCCCTGTCCATCCTGGGAACCAGGGCCTTAGCCGTGCCTCTCTCCGCCTTTGGCCACGACTGCGTGGCTCCCTGGCTCTGACAGCTGCTGCACACCTCTTTTTTGGTACCACTGCCTTGCTTCCCATTCCTCCTCCTCCTCCTCCGATGCTCTCGTTTCCACATTCACCCTTTCCACTGTCTCCTCCCTTGTCGTTCCTTCTTAATGCCTTGATCCACTGACTCCTCTCCCCGCATGTGGTCCTTCTCCTTGCTTGAATCCTTCCATTGCCCTTCCTGTCCTACCCTGGCTGCATCCTGTCCTGCCCTGGCTGCCCCTCCTGGGCCAGCTTCCTGGCAGATAGCTCTGCCTCGCATCTCTCTAATGCAACACAACCATCTTTGCACACACCAGGTTTTTCCCCCACAACTGTGGTCTGTGGATAAGGACCACGCAGCACCTCCCGATCAACGTCCTTGAAAGCAAGGAGACGGCATTCATCCATCCGGCCCTGAGAAATGATGAATAATGTGGCATCGCAGCAGCAACAGCTCACTGAACCCCCCCGCCGCCGCCGCCGCCACCGCCCCCGCACAAGGCAAGAGAGCAGCCGTGAGTGAGAAGATGTGGTCAGATTCAATTCGGAAACAGCTGAACGTTTCTCAGGTCGTTGTTGTTGTCTTGCAAATTTCACACCTTCGCTCTAAACATGCAAAGTACAGGAAGACGTTTAAGTGACGGCTCAAAGGGTGGCTGAGGGAGTCTCTCTGAAGGCTGCAGTGCCTATTTGCCTAAGAGGCAGCCTTACTGCAGAGACGGGGCCTTGCTTCCAACTGGGGATCTGCAACAAAATGTTGCAGCATGTACGTAGAATGCTTTGTGTTCAGGGTTCCAGATATTTTGTTCCTTCCCCCCTCGTTTTCCTTCCCCAGCCCCATCAGTCAGCATTCTGTTTCCATTGAGTATTCTAGGTCTTCATTAGGTGTCCCCCCGCCCCTCACACTTTTCCATAGAGGTTTCTTTGTACTTCTGCAAAACTTGGGGTTCCTCACAAGCCGGCTGATCCCTTCCTCTTGTGTGTGGATGGTTCCGTCTAAGATGCCACAGAGGTTCTGCTTTGACACGAGGAGGGGAGTTCCAGATCATCCTGCCTGACATAAAAGGGTCAGAACTAAGAGACAAAGAGCTGCTCACACCAATCTCTCTGGTATAAATGGAAAATACAGACACTTGAAAGCAGAAGGCTGCATTCCAGCTGGCCAACGGCCTTTTGTTAAAGCTCTGTCATGGATCTGCCATGAAAAGTCCTCCATGTGGCTGAAATTACTGATGAAAGTGAGCATTCCCCCCCCCCACACACACACACAAGCAGAAGTTGTCTCGTCTTGGAGCAGCAAGCCCCAGGCAATTAGGCATGTTGCACAGAAGGTAATTAGGAATCCAGATAATTAAATAAATAATAAGGTAACTGGGGCCAATGGAGAAGATGCAAGCAGGTTCACAATGAATTCTGGGTAACTAGCATAAAAATAATGGGCAAGATGATCCGGATGGTATCCAAAAATAAAATGGTCATATAAAGGCCCTGTCACTTGGGCCCAAAGTTTATTTGAGTAATGAAATTACAGGTGTGAGACTGTAATGTTCCAGGTCACAAGTGTACTCAGAGTTTTCACTTATCAATGAATGAGCAAAAAACATTGTGTAAGGTATACACATCAAAAAGTGTGATATACAATGTCTAGAAAAATGTAAAGGGTTAAGTTTAATTGGCAAATTTTGAGTAAGGACTTATCTTCTCAAAGGTGTACTTCAAAATTAAATGTATCTAGCCTGAAAAGTGTACATATAATGTTTTTTGAGGAGGGAATGTTTAATAACAATGAAATAATTAAGACTGTGAGCCCTAATTTATGGGACAAGGGATAATATTAGCTATGAGGTAACTTCTACACAAAAAGGGTATAAATATGTGCTGATTTTAGAATGCGGGGCCTTCTTAGAAGCTCACCAGGCCTGTGTACCTGTTAGTTGAATAGCCTATTCAGTACTGAATAGGGAACTTGGTACTTAGAATCAGACCTCCCCTTTTTAACATATTAAGACTAGATGTCTAAAACCAAGAAATGGCTAAGAAATTCTATTCCTTTTTAAGCTACTAAGATCTAAGGATCTTTAGCAGTGTGTTTTATGTCATTATATGCACAATATATTTTGACGTGATGTTATAAGCATATTTCTAATAAAAATGATAAACGGATCAAAAAAGATTTTCCTGTACTAATTCTTGTTAGCACAAAACCTGGATTGCAACCCACAAAACAATCCTAGGTGTACACTAGAAAAACAAAGCTGTAAGTGGCAAACAGGTAGCAAAATGCTCCCAACACACTGAACTACAGACAGATAGCTCAGACAATGTCCCTAAACTGTAACAGCTCAACAAGTTTACAGATTGAGCCAGTGCAGGCAGAAGTAAGCACCACAGAATTCAAGAGGGCTTGCTCCCAGGTAACTATGCACAGGGTGGCATACACCTAACTGTGCAATTGTGTTAGTGGCTTGTTCGATGTGGACGTTTGCGTTCCATGAGTTTCAGAGCAGCGTCCCCTCCTCTGAGTCTAAATGAGAGAAAGGCAGGATCGATATGGTCCGTGTGGGGGGTGTACGTGTGTGGGTCCTTTGGGTGTGTATCTCGGAGGGCTGTTGTGATGACCTCTTACATGTACCATGACATGGCGTGCATGCAGCTTCCAGAGCGGAAGGCTGTTTTGGGACACAACTGGGAAATGCTGGACGAGAAGAAGTGAGACGTGAGTGAGGAGCCAAGCACCTGAAGAGGACACTGTTGTGGTTAGGAGGGCCGAAGGCCAAACAGGAACAACCCAAGTGTCAGCCTGAAGGTCGTGCAGGAACAGCGCGTAACCAGAAGGTCCCACTTCAGCTGCGAGGGAGGAAGGAGGAGAGGAAGATGGAGTTGCCCAGTGCCTGCCAAACGCTTCTGCTCTTGGCTCTCCAGACCTCAGGTGAGGCAGGAATCTGACCTGAGACTAGGGGTGCTCAAGGAGGTTTTTTTGGTCTGCATTTTGAAGCAAACGGACATGACCCATACCTCCCAAACCAGCTTTCCTCCACCTGGTGGTCTCCAGACTATGAGACTACAAATCCCATCCTCCCAAGCCAGTTTGGACACTTGGTTCTTTGAGCCGCTGCCCAGAACTGTAGATGATGGGAAATTCATTTCTGGTAGTCTAATGAGGCTATTAAGGCCAATATGTGACCGGGATGATTATATCCTCCCCTGCGTAGCAGCAGTTTTGAGTTCTGCAGATAGATCCAGGACCCTAAAAAAACAGCAACCTTGCAATGAAATCAAATGTGATAGAACCGTCCAGGTAGGTGACAAGAGCTGCAACTCAATTTTTAAATGTTAACCAAACAAAGCGAACTGAACCATTTGTTTTTCTGACATAGGGGACCGGGTTGGAATCAATTCCAGTCAATCCAGTCCGCCCGATGTATAAGCAATTAAGCAGCAGGTTTGCTTGCCCCTTTGTTTAAGAAAAATATTATCCTCTTCTGTCCTCCCCCCATCCCGGGAAACAAAAACAAAATAGGCACTGGAAGTGATCCTCCCCCACAAGTGAGTGGGATCCTGGGAGGATCTGCTGGCTTTCCCATGAAGTTGTCCTCCGCAAGGGAAGAGCAGCACAGCATTAGGTGGGTCTTCCAAAAGGAGCATGGCTGGCTGGCCAGTTTGGGAAGGTGAATTCAGACACGGACGGTTGGTGTGGCAGCATCCCCATGACAGGTTTGAACAGCGGCTGGAAGTGGTTGACGGGGCCACGCTGAGGATCGAGGACCTGGAGATGGAGGACAGCGGCGAGTGTGAGGCAGAGCTGAGACTCAGGCAAGGGGGAATTCAATACCATGTATTCAACCTAGCCGTTTGTGGTAAGTAATTATTTTACCATCTTGTCATGCTTGTGGGAAAGGATGGCCATCATTTTTCCTACTGACAGAGCACAACCATGATGCATTTTTCATTTGCTTTAACAGAACCGGTGCCAGAGCCTCAGATAGTCCCCCAGCAGGAATTCACGGTTCCAGGTGGGTGTAATGTGACCCTGCAGTGTGAGCCATCTGGAAATGGGGAATTTAGCGTCTCCTGGAAAAGAGGGACCCCCCTAGGGCCTTAGAAGAAGGTTCAGACTGCTACCAGCTCTCCAATAACGGCATGGATCTCCGCTTATTCTCGTGGCCCAGCACTTCAGACTCCACCGTCACCTGCCTGGTCAGCAATGCAGCGGATCAGAAGAGTGTCGCCTTCGACGTGCTCAGCGTCTGCCAGAGCGAGGGTGAGTGAGGTTAGAAGCTGTGCGTGACTTTCGTATTCAGACAGATAACCCAGGGGGAAGCTGGGTTAGTGATTCATGAGGACATCAAACTGGGGGGATGTAATGAAACTTGTGTATGGCAGGAAAGAAGGCAAGTCTCGAGCGCCCAAGTCTTCCCCTCGGAAATGTTCAGGGGCACCTAGTGCAGTCCCAGGTAAGCAAAGGAGATTTCCGCTAATAAGGCTGGAGGATGTCTGAGCAACCGGTGTGGGCAGCTGTACTAGGAACCAGATTCAGACCATTAGAGCACTCTGGGGGGCAGCAGGGAGCTGGATCCTGCTTCACTAGGCCAGGACAGGACAGAAGGACAGGCTCCGAGCATTTATCCTGGGCCCAGAGATCTGGTAGCCTCAGACTTCCTGCCAAGCATTAGTGACACATCCTTATTCCCTTCACCCCCTCAGTAGAAAAACAAACACTCTATAAAAAAAAGGATGTTGGGATTACCGCAGCTGCAGAATTGGCTGATGTGCTCTGGATGAGCCCAGGTCATGGAGCAGGACGGGCTGAGAACAATTAGTGAATGTTGCTGATGGTCCCAAACCCCTTGGGTGAGCCTCAGGGTCATTCTTATCATGGTGGGTCTTGCGGTGCAAATAGCAGCTGTTGCCTCCTTGAGCAGACTGGAAAGAAGAGAACAGCACCAGTGCTGAACTGATGCCAGTGTTTGGAAGGGATCACCATGCCTTGCCTTGCCTTGACGAGTGGTCTGCTGGACAACAGATAAGAAACTTGAGTGATGCTCCCATAACCCTGGAGACCCAGGGTGGGATTGGCTTCTCATTTCCTCAATTGAAGGCTGGTAGGCCCTTGCAAAACTTGCAACCCCCCCCCCCCCACAATGTGGAAGTCTTGAACAATGTGCAAAGTGTGTCCTTATTGTGTTTATAGGGATATAAGCCTCCCTTGTCACCCTTCTCATAGAATCATAGAATACTAGGGTTGGAAGGGGCCTACAAGGCCATTGAGTCCAACCCGCTGCTCAATGCAGGAATCCAAGCCAGAGCATCCCTGACAGATGGCTGTCCAGCCTCGTCTTGAATGCCACCAGCGTGGGAGAGCCCACCACCTCCCTAGGTAATTAGTTCAATTATCATCTTGCTCTAACAGTCAGGAGGTTTTTCCTGATGTTCAGCCGGAATCTGGCTTCCTGTCACTTGAGCCCATTATTCCGTGTCCTGCACTCTGGGATGATCAAGAAGAGATCCTGGCCTTCCCTCTCTGTGACAACCTTTCAAGTACTCGAAGAGCACTATCATATCTCCCCTCAGTCTTCTCTTCTCAAGGCTAAACATGCCCAATTCTTTCAGTCTCTCCTCATGGGGCTTTGTTTCCAGTCCCCTGATCATCTTGGTTGCCCTCCTCTGAACCCTCTCCAGTTTGTCTGCATCCTTCTTAAAGTGTGGTGCCCAGAACTGGACACAGTACTGCAGATGAGGCCTAACCAGTGCTGAGTAGAGGGGAACTAGGACTTCCCGGGATTTGGAAGCTATTCTTCTATTAATGCAGCGCAAAAGAGCATTTGCCTTTCTTGCAGCCACGTCACATTGTTGGCTGATCTTCAGCTTGTGATCGACAACAATTCCAAGATCTTTCTCGCTTGTAGTGTTGTTGAGCCACGTATCCCCCATCTTGTAACTGTGCATTTGGTCTCTTTTTCCTAGGTGTAGAACCTGACATTTATCCCTATTAAATGTCATTCTGTTGTTTTCTGCCCAGCGCTCCAGTCTATCCAGATCACTTTGAATTTTGTTTCAGTCTTCCCAAGTATTAGCTATCCTGCCCAATTTTGTGTCATCTGCACATTTGATCAGCATTCCCTGCACCTCCTCCTCAAGTCATTAATAAAAATGTTGAAGAGCACTGGGCCCAGGGCTGAGCCCTGCGGTACCCCACTCCTTACCTCTCCCCAGTTTGAGAAGGTCCCATTGATAAGCACTCTTTGAATCTGATTCTGTAGCCGACTGTGGATCCACTGGATCGTTGTTTCATCTAGCCCACTTTGAGCTAGTTTGCTCATCAGGAGATCATGGGGCACTTTGTCGAAAGCTTTGCTGAAGTCAAGGTATATGATGTATACAGCATTCCCACGGTCCACAAGGGAGGTGACTTGATCAAAAAATGAGATCAGATTCGTCTGGCAGGACTTGTTCTTGACAAATCCATGTTGGCTTCGAGTAATCACGGCATTGTTTTCAAGGTGCTTCCAGATGGATTGCTTTATGATCTGCTCCAGAATTTTCCCAGGGATTGATGTCAGACTGACTGGTCTGTAGTTCCCAGGTTCCTCCTTTTTGCCCTTTTTGAAGATAGGGTCAACATTAGCCCTCCTCCAGTCATCTGGCACTTCCCCCGTCCTCCATGATTTCTCAAAGAGAACAGAGAGCGGTTCTGAGAGCTCTTCTGCCAGTTCCTTTATCACTCTAGGATGCAGTTCATGTGGCCCTGGAGATTTGAACTCATTCAAAGTATGAGGTGTTCCTTGACCATATGCCTGTCGATCTCAAGCTGCAATCCTGCCCCTTCAGCCTGTACTTCGCCTTTGCCAGGGGGGTCATAGACCCTCTTTTGGGAGAAGACTGAGCCAAAGTAGGAATTGAGCACCTCTGCCTTTTCTTTGTCATCTGTTATCGTTTTGCCATCCTTATTTAATAGCTAAACCACCATTTCTTTCCTCTGCCTTTTACTATGCACGTAGCTGAAGAAAGTCTTTTTGTTGTTCTTAGCATCCCTCGCTAACCTCAGCTCGTTCTTAGCTTTAGCCTTCCCAACGCCATCCCTGCAATTCTGTGATACCTGCCTGCACTCTTCCTTTGTTGCTTGGCCTTCCTTCCACTTCCTATATGTGTCCTTTTTTGTTTTCAGGTCATCCCTAAGCTTTTTGTGAAGCCACATTGGCTTCTTCTGTTGTCTTCCACCTTTTCTTCTTGTTGGAATTGTTTGTGATTGTGCCTTGAGAATTTCCTTTTTTAAAAGCTCCCACCCCTCTTGGACTCCTTTTCTCGTTAGCGTCGCTTGCCATGGGACCTTACTGATCATTGTTCTGAGTTTATTAAAATCAGCTTTTCTAAAATCCAGGGTACGCGTATGACTACACTCAGCTTTTGCTTCCCTTAGAACCAAGAACTCAAGTGCAACATGGTCACTTTCCCCCAGAGTTCCTGTAACTGCTACTTTATCCACTAAGTCATCTCTGTTGGTTAGGATCAAGTCAAGGATAGCCGATCCTCCAGTTCCTTCCTCTACTTTCTGTAGGAGGAAATTATCCGCCACACAAGTCAGGAATTTCCTGGAGGGGTCATGTTTTGCAGAATTTGTCTCCCAACAAATATTGGGGAAATTGAAGTCCCCCATTACTACTACATCATGCTTCCTTAAAACATTGGCTATTTGCTTTTCAAAAGTTTCATCCTCATCTTCTCCTTGATTGGGTGGCCGGTAATAGACTCCGACCACCAGGTTCCTTTTATTCTTTGCTCCATTTATTTCGATCCAGATGCTCTCAATGGGGCTACCAAGCTCATCCTCCTATATTTCTGTGCAGAGAGATGTATTTTTCACATACAGTGCAACCCCACCTCCCTTTCTGTGCCTCCTGTTCTTTTTGAACAAGTTATATCCTTCAATTGCTGTATTCCAGTCCTGAGAGTCATCCCACCAAGTCTCAGTTACACCTATCAAGTCATAATTTCCCTCCTGTATTAAGAGTTCAAGTTCGTTCTGTTTGTTTCCCATACTCTGGGCATTAGTATACAGACATCGAAGGCCATGTGCTTCATAGTCTGGCTTTCTTCCTACATGTGTCTGAAGACTATTATTGGGCGCTATCAGAGCTGCTCTCTCAGTTGCAGTGCATGCTCCTACGTCCATTGTTACCCCCAACATTACATCTCCCTTCCCCGTAGGATTCAGTTTAAAGCCCTCCTGATGAAGTTCTTCATGCTGTGGCCAAACACATTCTTCCCATCCTTTGTGAGTGCAACCCGTCCCTTGCCAACAGCCCATCATCCAGGAAGTATAGCCCGTGGTCCCAGAATCCAAATCTCTCGCACCAGCACCACCTTCGTAGCCAGTCATTCACCCGGAGTATTTTTCGTTCCCTTTCTATCCCTCTTCTAACTACTGGAAGGATGGATGAGAAAACTATCTGGGCCCCAAAGTTCTTGAGTTTCCTTCCCAGAGCTTCAAAGTCTGACGTGATTTCTTCGTAGCTCCGCTTGGCGGTATCATTTGTCCCCACATGGATGAGAAGAAAGGGATACCTGTCAGTGGGCTTCATGAGTGCAGGCAACCTTTCAGTCACATCTCTAATTTGTCCTCCCAGGAGACAACATACCTGGAGAGTCCACGGGTCTTCGCGACATACTCTGGTTTTGATCCCACGCAGCAAGGAGTCTTCCAGTACTACTACTCTTCTCTTCTCGTTGTTGTAGGCCTTGGTTTCATTACCTCTGCTTGACTGCCCTTCAGCCTCTTGCTCACTTTCATGCAGATTCCCCTGTGATTCTTCCTCTGCAGGCTGTCCTCCAGTCTCATCCGCAAGTACCTGGAATCGGTTCCACAGCTCCACTGCTTCCACTGGTGCAGAGTGGCATCTAGTTCTTCTTCTCCTAACTGTCACCCTTTTCCAAGCAGTATCCTCTACTCCATTTTTCCTCCCCTCAGCATTTCCCACTTCTGCCTCATCTTGCTGTTGCTCTTCAAGCTTCTGTCTTCCCTTTGCTGCTATAGTTCCCCGGTTCTGTCCAAGAACTCTTTGTGTTCTCTTATTCACCGGAGGGTCGACAGTCGCCACTCCAGTCCACTTACTTTTTCTTCCAGCAGCGTGATCAACTTGCACTTGTTGCAGGTGTCGGCCATGTTGTTCTCAGGCAAGAAAACAAACATGGCACACACCTTGCAGGTCACCACCACTGGAGAGTCCTGTCCGTCCATTGCCTCTTTTCCCTTTTTGTGTCTAGCTTTGTGATTGTTCTAGACTAGCCTGTTCCTCTACTCAGTAGAGGTTCTCTCTTATAAAATAGGCACTGCAAGCGATTCACTACAGAATCACCAACCCCTTGCCCCATTTGTTTGGCTTCCTTCTGTCTATTACAAAACGGTGCTCTAAGTAACCCACCATCACAGAAGGGTCCCCAGGATCAGGTGAAAGGGATCCTTGGGAGATCCGTCTCACTTCCTGTTAATGGACCCTCAGCATAAACAGTGACTAGAACTGAATGGGACTTCCAAGAGAATACTGGCATGCCACATCAGTTTCCTGAATTCAGAGATGGAAAACTGGAGCGACTTAATCCAACAGACAGGTTTGGGCAGCGGCTGGAAATGGCCAGTGAGACCACGCTGAGAATCAAAGACCTGGAGATGGAGGACAGCGGAGTGTACGAGGCTCGTGTGAGGTTTGCCACAGCAGAGATTCAAACTCACTGTCTATGGTAAGTAATTATTGCACCAGCCTTCTGTTTGTTGTGGAACTGAGCATTGAAACGGACCCTGCACTGCTTTTCCTATACAGTTCCTGCCATCCGTAGGGGCAGAGATAACTTGAGCATTTTACACATTTTTAACAGAGCCAGTCGAGGGGTGCAGACTCTTCAGCAAGTATCCTCCAAAACTTCAGATGCCTGCAACGTGACCCTGGCGTTTCAGGTCTCTGGAAAGGGGGAATTTAACATCTCCTGGAAAAAGGGGAACCCTCCAAGAGGTTTAAGCAGAAGGTTCAGACTGGTACCATCTCTCCAATAATGGCAGGAATCTCTGTTTGTCATGGCACCCCAACATCTCAGGCCCCACCTTCACCTGCCTGGTCACCAATCCTGCTGATCAGAAGAGCATCTCCTTCAATGTGCTCAGCATTTGGCACAGTGAGGGGAAGTCAGACTAGACGGACTCGAGTATCTGTGTGTACTCTGCACAACAGGCTCCTACATACGTAACGGAACAATTAATAATGGCAATCCTGATGGGTAAGGCCTCAATGAGAGAGCCACTGGGACATGAACAGGAGAGAAAGGGATCCAGGAGAGACTGAGGGCCACTGTAAATGGGACAGGTCAGATCCAACCCAAGAACTGCGCTCTTTATGCAGACAACATGTTCAAAATGTTGACACTGTTAGTGTAGTTGGAATTATTTTTAATAGTGTATTTCTTATGCTATTTATATTGGTACTATATTTATATTGGTACTATAGCTGAAATTGTTTTTAATAGTGTATTTAAATGTGATTTTTAATATTTTTATGTGAACTGCTTAGCGACTGTATTATATTAAGTGGTATACACTGATTTACTCATAAATGAATAAATAAATCTCCATATATTGTTAGAAACATGTAAAAAATTCATATAACTTTTTCTATGCATTTCCTCCGTTAATAAATATATGCATTTTTGTAACAATAGGAGAGGTGCAAAAATGGAAGGATAATTGCATTCTGGTTCATGTATTAGTTTGGGAAATGCCAATTAGGTTGGTGTGTATTAAAATGCAAAGCAAACAAATTTCTTCCCCATTCCTAGTGTGTGTGCTCACACGTGTTTGCGCGCGTGCACGCGTGCAGGTGCATGCATGTGCACATTTCTCCTTCCCCCCCCCCTCTTCCCCTCTTCTTCCCTACAGGACCAAATGTCCTTCTCTCTTGGGTGAGAGTTATTTATTTATTTATTTATTTATTTTCATTTCTATACCGCCCAATAGCCGAAGCTCTCTTATTATCACTGCGGTGTTGCTTTTAGCACAGATCGCAGCCGTTGCCTCCTTGAACATCCTGAGAAGAGAAAAACAGGACCGCAGCTGAGTGACTGCAGTGGGCTGGAAGGAACCACAGTATCTTTTGTTGGAGATTTCCACCCCTGCAGTGGACAAAGAATGACAAACTTAAATGATGCTACTGTAATTCCATTGCTCTTACAGAATTATGTGTTGAATATTCAAGAGATGTAGCTGTGCACTTTGCACATGTTTTTAGTGAGGTCTTTCACCATCTCACACATTCGTACTTGCAAAGAAAGTGCCTCCATTCCTAAAGAGAGTCCTACCTCCCCTTGCTGTTGTTGTGCAATGTCCGAAGGAGCAAGGTGAGGAAAAAGCCCACTTCTTCAAGAGGAGGGCTCCATCGTGCCTCCCGGGAAATTCACTTAGAGCCACAGAAAAACCAATAAATTGCCCTGTAGGCTGTAAGTGCTGAATTTATTGTTTCCACTGATATATTGTTTTGCTCTCTCTCTCTCTCTCTCTCTCTCTGTGTGTGTGTGTGTGTGTGTGTGTGAATCTTCCATATTCTATAACAGGTGTTTTTGTTTAATTTCTTTATAGACTTCCTTTGTAGATAAGTTATTCTATAGTGAGTGGGGCTACATTAGCTGATCCTGCCCTGTGGCTGTCGAGCAAACTGTGTCAGAATACAATGAGGGTTCTGAATCAGGCCCCAGCCCTTACTAGTGGAGCTCATACCATAGGGAGCTCCTTCTCCAATAGGTATGTCCCCATCCTTTTGGGATCTGCAGATGCCCCATGTTCCCTCATTTACAGAGCGTAGATCATCTGGGGGTGCTGGGCAGAGCCTTGTCTGTTCTGGCCCCCATACTCTGGAAGCCCTTGCCTGGGGAGAATGGTTGGGCAACTGACAGGAGCCCACACCTTTTGCTGACACCTAAAAACGTTCTTAATCCTGCACAATTTCCCCAAACACTAATGGGATGGGATGCTATTATTTTATATTACTGTTTAGTTATATTTGACAGTTGGCATTTTTTACTTGCCTTTAATGACAGCATATTTTTTTATGATCATATATTTGAGTTATTAGTTATTGATGATTTACCATGCAATCCTATAAATGTCTACTCAGAATTAAGCCTGAGTTCAATAGGACATACTCGTAGGTAAAAGTATATAGGATTTAATTGCTTTTTAAATTTGAGTCACTGAGTACATTTTTTACTTAGGAATGTGATTTATAAACTTCTATGTAAGTTAAAGCTATCATGTTCTTATTTTCTGAATGCTGCTGTTTCACTGTATTTGATTGTTGGTTTGTTTTTAATGACAGCATATTTTGATGATTCTGTATTTTTGTTGTTGTTGTTCAGTCGTTCAGTCGTGTCCGACTCCTCGTGACCCCATGGACCATAGCACGCCAGGCCTTCCTGTCCTGCGCTCTTCTTCAATGAATATGCTCAAGTCCATATTCATTGCATCGGTGATGCTCTCTAGCCATCTCATCCTCTGCCGTCCCCTTCTCCTTTTGCCTTCAGTCTTTCCCAGCATCAGGGTCTTTTCCAGGGAGTTTTCTCTTCGCATTAAGTGGCCAAAATATTTCAGCTTCACCTTCAGTATCTGTCCTTCCAATGAGCACTCAGGGTTGATTTCCTTTAGGATGGACTGATCTGACCTCCTTGCAGTCCAGGGGACTCGTAAGAGTCTTCTCCAGCACCACAGTTCGAAAGCATCTGTCAATCCGTTTCTTTCCGTTTCTCATTTTTTTTCATTTCGTACATTTTCTCATTCATACATATTTTAGGTTTGATTCATCCTAAACTGTGAGAATAGTCCCAATTGTAATTTTGATTTGTCCAAAATTTGGAGATTAAAAAAAACTTGCATGTAAATGAGTACATATTTTTGTGTGCATTTCTTCTAATTTGTGTATTTTCATTTGCAATTTTGCCCAGTATGCAGAGTGTTGCAAGCAATTTTCCAAATATAATGCATTTTAATGTAATTTTCATGAATATATGCATTTTCATGTGCACTTTCCCCTCATATACACATTTTTGTATGTAGCTTTGGACTGAGAACTCCAATTCGAAATTCACAGAAGTGCACATTTAAAAGGATGACTGTTTTCCAGTTGATGTTTTCCAGGTGACGGTTTTCCAGTTGACTTCCCCAAGCTGGAGCCCTCCAGATGTGTTGGGCAGCAACTCTCATAATTCCAGGCCACACTAGCTGGGAAAACCTGCAGAAAACCCCTCCTGATGAAGATTGCTTTGGAGTAAGGAGGCCGTTTTCTTCAGCCCTGTGAAATCATGAACCACATCACTCGTATAGAAGTGCAAGAGAACAGTCGAAGGTGAGGAGAGGGGGTCGGATAAATGTCGGAGCTAGACAGACACTTCTGGGACGGTCTCTGAGCTGCAGGTTGCAGACGGTGGCTCTGGTGCTTAATGGGCTGGGCGAAATAACAGCTGAAATAACGGCTCGTGGCCTCTGTTCCTGAGAAGGGGAAAAAGAACCAGAGGAGGGTGTGTGGTACGGCCACATAAAGCACCAGGCCACTTTGGTCTCCCAAACTGCCCCTTTGTGCATCTTCTGGAGAGGGGCCATAATTCAGTTCTCTTTCTTCCCCTTTGGCCATGATTAATTCTAGCTACTGTGAGAACATGAGTCTCCAATGGTGCAGCATGTTTGATGCATTATTCAGAACTATGCGGATTGGAATTTTACTTTATTTGTGGAGGAAGGGACCATAGCTCAGAGTTGGCTTTGCAAGCAGTAGGTCCCAGGCTGAATCCCGGCACCCTCTCCAGGCAGGGCTGGAAAAGACCCCCTCCGAAACCCTAGCGAGCTGTTGCTGGGCTTTTTGGTTGAACAGATATGCTTACAATCTCTGCAAAGTCTCCAAAGCTGAATCGTTTTTCCAATGCTCAAAGGGAGCGCTCCGCACAGCCCCTTGCTGTCACTACAGAAGCGAGAACAAGCTGTGCAAAATAGGCTAAGCATACGCATCCCTAAATATTTGTATACAAGGTCATCAGATCAAATTTTCAGTCACATCTGCACCCATTCTCCCGTCAAGGAACTTGGGGAAGTTTATGGTTAACACACAGCCCTGCAGAGTAGGGCAGGTTGGGTGACAGTGGATTGCCCAAATCTTCCTGGCTGAGCAAGGATTTGAACTCAGGTCTTTCTGGTCCTAATCTTCATCACACCAGACTAGTTCTCTATCTGTTCCAGGGATGAGCTCTGGCATTGCAAGGACTGGGGGTGGGGGGTGGGGAGATGACTAACCCCAATAAACTTTGGCTTCAACTATTAGAGTTTTGCCTAGTTTGGATGACCTGCAAATGAGGGTGTATGGATTGGGGTGTAGACAACTGGAGACTTTGTTTTGGAATTGTGTTCTGCGGGTGCAGAGAATGGATCAGGTTCCTGAAATGAAAAAAGAAAGTGGGAAAAAGTAAATTCCTTTCCTAATAGCCTGTGCCCTATCACAGCCTCATGAGTTCCACCTAAGTGAATCAATTATTTCCAGCGCAGTGCAGAATCGGCTCACCTGGGCATCATCCTCCTCCCTGTGATCTCCGCATAACGAAGCTCAGGAGAGACCCCCTCCTCCGTCATGGTGGAGGCCACAGCTGCAGAGCGGGACATCGTTTTCATTTCATTTATTTCATTTCTATATAGCCAAAGCACTCTGGGCAGTTCACAAGAATTAAAACCCCCAATGCAACACAATAATAACGTAATATAAAAACTATACTATACAGAAATTTAAAAGAATTTACAATGAATGATGGGCGAACTTATCCCAAATGAATTTGTTATTTACTCAGAAATTAATGGATTTGGTCATGTGAGCTCAGAGGAGGGTTCTCCTCTAATCTGAAATCTTGTTTCGCATATATGAGCTTTTACGCATGTGGAATATCAAGGTGCATCTTGGGAGCTGTAGTCTGGAATTGCATAGTGCAGTATGATGTCATGTGTCACCATGAGATGTGCCCCCTTTCTGAGTCATTGTTGTCATGTGGCCAGCCTGCATGATGATGCCATGTGAGATATACTCACTTCACTGTTCGCTGATATGAAGACGGACCCACAGAGCCCTCCTCCTTGGATCCAGAGCTGAGGGGGCAGCAGAGACGATGAGGGAAGCAGCTAATGAAAGTGCTTCAAGTAAGCTTTTTTGGGGGGGGGGTCTAGGTGGTAAGACAACTGAAAATGTACAGGGGAAGGAATCTGGGTACTGCACTTTACTGCACATGCTCAAAGCTCCCAATCAATTCTGAACTTAATAGCAAATTCGTAATACTGTAGCAGCCATATCGGGGGTCAGACTAAGTAGCCTCATGCAGTCTCATGCTTCATGTTCTTGCTGAGCTCTTTCTCCCTTGAATATATTGTTGTAAGCTGACGAGACACAGGAATTCCTTGTCTTGTCAAAGGTCATACAATCGTATATCTTGTTCTCTGCTGTTCTCTGCTGGATCTGCTCCATCATGCCTTACCATGCAAAAATTGTTTTCCATTCATTGTGTTAAATTGCAGAAAAAGTTTGTTGTGTATATTTTATGATTTCTTAGATATCATAAAATATATGTGATATTTGCAGATTAGTGTTGCAACTCCAAATGATAGTGTGGTTCCCGATGCATGACAAGGAAAAAAGACAAAGGCAAGTAGAAAAAAAGGAATAGAGAAAGTAGCAGACAGATAGAGAAGGGAGGAAAAAAAGAAGAAAGAAAAGGCAAGAAGCAAAGAAAAAACATTTGTAGAAAAGAAGCGTGGCCATAGTTGCCCCCAGGATAAATTAAAAGCAGCTGATTGTGCCTGGAGCTTATTACCTGGGGTAAAGTAGCCACAACAATGTAATAGTTCTTTAAAATAAAGAAAATGTAACTAGAAGGAAAAGAAGAGCCTATCCCAAATGTGTGTCATTGGGACTAGTGTAAGGCAGAAAGGTTTAAGTAAGTGAGTTTAACTTGAAAAAGACAAATAAAGAGACAAGGCTGGTGCATGGAGCAGAAAGTTTTATGTAAAAAGTTTGAAACATGATCTGCAATACAGGCAGATCAGCAAAGAAAAAGAAAGCAAAAGAAAGAGAAAAAACTTGTCTTCCCATACTAATAAATAAAATGTGTTATCAAGCACTTTGGGAAGCGAAGTTGTTTACAGGAAGCTGTGCCTGAGAACCAAACACTTCTAGCCTATGCTGAAAATGCTTGCTAGTGTTGTGCTGCCTCATGGGTAACATGTATGGTATAAAAACCCATTTAGCCCAATAGCTCGTGGTTCAGAGAAGCTGTCTGATCCAACCATTAAGTACGCCTGTGTGCTGTAAGTTACCTGATAAAGTCTCCTTGTAAGTACCCCCCCCCCCGCTGGAATCCCAAAACACAAGTGGGGCTAGAGCGCCTCACCCAGTATCAAACCCTGCTGTTAAAAGCCGTAAAGGCAGGTACGAAGAAGTCAGTTAATATGACCAAAGTGTCTAAAGTGCTGCAAGGTGCCACCGAGGCCCCAGAGCGTCCTTGGAGCGTCTTTCAGATGCCTATCGCCAGTACACCCCCCTCGACCCAGAGGCCCAAGAAGACATGGACGAAAGAAGAAAAGAAGAAGACCCGGCAGAGGCAGAAGATTCTTAAAAAAGAACCAGTGTGCCCAG
Organism: Heloderma suspectum; assembly: GCF_057233095.1. Taxonomy (NCBI): domain Eukaryota; kingdom Metazoa; phylum Chordata; class Lepidosauria; order Squamata; family Helodermatidae; genus Heloderma; species Heloderma suspectum. The sequence goes on along the minus strand of NC_139474.1, from coordinate 21,984,392 downwards.
TGTGGACAAGATAGACATTAGTGGCATGAATGCCCAAATAAAATAAATCAACTACAAAGGAGAAAACCAAAGGGGCCAGAATGGGCGAAGAGGGAGACAGCCTGAGAGGGGCCGTGACATTGACTTCATGATTGACATTGGAGCGGCACCAAGAGCAAGCAAACGTTAGCCTTAAACAAGAAGTCCAAACACTGGGCGAAGTTCTTCAAGCCCAGCGTCGCTTTGTCTTAGAAAATAGGTCCCAATTCCCATCACAGAAGTTCATCCTTTCCAACCAAGAGTTAAAGTATGAGTTAAAGAGGGAAAAATAACCCTTTGACTCCCAGATGGAGAGGACTGAAAACTGTCATACTTTCCACCCCCGCAGCTATGAAAGCAGCTGGAGTTAAACCCTGGATACATTGGACACGAGTCAAGAGAGCGAGAGGGGGAGAGTAGACTGTAAACAGAAATCCTGAAAATCCTTTAAAAATCATTCTGAAAAAGCAGTAAGAAGACTCAGGCTAGACCTTACTGTGGACACACCGGGAGACTGTCCCCCTGCGTACGGTCAGACCTGCAACTGGAGAATTGAAGAAGGGGACTAGACCCTACTGCAGCTTGCCAGGTGAATAGCTGCCCAGCGTACGGTCAGATCCCAAAGAAGATCAAACATGCGTGTTGTAGTGTTAGTAGTGTTGCATTGTGTCTCCTTAATAAGGTGCAAAAAGGGGGGGTCTGCCCCTGGAAGGAGAAGTTTGTCCCAGTGATTTGCTGATAATTACTGGCTTCACCTGGCTAACATCACGAGAATAAAACATTTTTGTTTGCCAAGAGGTATACCTGCAAACAGGCTTATTAGCTCTTGCCTAATACCTGTCTGTAGACATCCTGGGAAAATTCAAAAAGATACCATGTTAAGAGTTTATGGTGTAAGTTTAACTTATTCCCAAAATGCTAATTGGGGCGTGGTTGCAAAGATCCTACCCCCTGCAGAGTTCACTCTATGCACCCCCATCGTTGCTGAAACAAATGCTACGTGTGCAGGAATGCTTAATTGTCAAATTTTTTTCCAGAAAATATAAAGCTATCCCTGGCCCCCTTCCACTGTAATAAAATTCAAAACATATCTTTTAATGATGCCCACATGCTTTTGCCTCATGGATGGGTTTAGACAGGTAGTTCCCGCACTTGGTCATTCATTCCTGCCAACTTGTCTAATAACCACCCATGTTGCCTCAGCCGCCAATTGAACTGGTGCCAATTCTTCCCCTGTGGCCCGAGAAAATCCGTCGACGGCAGCCTCGAGCACTCCAACTAACTAAAAATTGTAATAGTCACGTGCAGTTATATTCTGACTCAGAAAAATTGGCCTTAGCAATGTCACTGGTTAGAGTTCCAGGTTTAGCCTTAGCTGATGGTCTAAAGATCAACCGGTTAGCTTGCAGCTTAGCCAAAAGCATAAATGCCACCTCACGAGCATTGTCATTGTTAAATAAAGAGTTGCGTGATCTAAGAGGTGCAGTTCTAGAAAATAGAGCTGGTATAGATTACCTCTTCCTTCTTCATCATTTAAGTTGTGAGACACACCAAAAGCTCTGTTGTTTTAACTTAACTGATAATGGCAATGCTGTAAATGAACAGATCAACAAGCTGCACAATATAGTAGCTAACAAAACAATAAGACAAAACAATTAGCTAAATTAGTTAACCCCTTGGCTTCCAGATCTTAGCTGGCTTGAAGCATTGTTCATCCTAATTCTACCAGTGTTGTTCATAGAGATACTGTTATGTCTCTGTGTTCCTTGTCTTATGCGCTGTTTAACCAATCTGTTTTATGTCTCAGCTAGTAAAACTGCTGCCCTCTACGCTCTAATAGCCCAACAAGAGGCTAAGTAATATGTATGTCACAAAAAGCTTTGTATGGTTATCAGAAATGCTATAATTGTAATGAAATTATGCATTTAAGGGGGGAATGTAGCAGCCATATCGGGGGTCAGACTAAGTAGCCTCATGCAGTCTCATGCTTCATGTTCTTGCTGAGCTCTTTCTCCCTTGAATATATTGTTGTAAGCTGACGAGACAAAGGAATTCCTTGTCTTGTCAAAGGTCATACAATTGTATATCTTGTTCTCTGCTGTTCTCTGCTTATCACGGCTACCCTATAACCCAGTTCTTGTATTATAAACAATGGTGCTGAGAAAAGAAATGTTGAGGACTGCAACCCCACACGGGAGGGGGAGGAGGAGCCGTTTCATATGTGCCACAATGTCTATAAAAACAATGTGCTGATGTATTTCGGGGCTTCTGGCTCTTTGGAAATGATTCCAGCCTTAAGCCCGCGCGTTAAATAAAGAATCTCTTTTTCCTTCACTCCGTGGTCTCTCTGACTCTGAGTTCTGCAACAATACATCGATCCAGGTTCACTACAACAGTAAGCATTACAAACAGATGAGTTTCAACCACAAGCCAACTAGTAAAATTTGGCGCCATTGCTATTTAAAACAGCTAAAAACAATTAACAATAACACACCGAGGACCTGATAAAGCAACTGATATTAAAAGCCCGATTATATGCCATCAAATGCCTGAAAGTAAAGTCTTAAGATGGCACCAAAAAGATAACAGTGCTGGTGGCAGGTGGACCTCACTGGGGAGAGTGTTCAACAGTTGAGGAGTCACCACCAAGAAGGCCCTGTGCAGACCTGCTCAGACACCCTGTTACTCTGTTGCACTGACAAGGTCTGTGTTGCAGGACAAACAAAAGAAGCAGCAGAGGCATATTTGGCCATCCTGGCTGGCTGGGACTGAAGCTTAAGAGAGACGTGTTCCTACCTCTTTCAGCTGCCATTTTCCTTCTTTTCTTCCCCAGCCAGACTCCCGAACCTGCAGCCATGATGAGAACCAGCACAATGGCAGCACTCCACTTCCACCAAGGCAAATCAGCTCCTGTGGTGGATGAATCAGGATGGCTGAGCTCACCTGCAAATGAGCCGTGACTGTTGACCAAAAGGTGACTGACAAACACCCCATGTTTCAAATAGAAGCAGGATAAATAATGAAATCTAAACAATGATGCCAATGGGTTAAATTGGCCTGTGTAGAAATTCTCTTGGAGCAGAATTTTTTATTTTATTTTATTTTTATTCATTCATTCATTTCATTTCTATACTGCCCAATGGCCGAAGCTCTTTTGCCTCTCTCAATAATTTCCCAGAGACAGCCATGTTACTCAGCTGCAGGAAAAAAAACCCCAAGAGTCTTATAACACCATAAAGGCTTTTACATTTACTATGGCAGATGCTTTCATGGACTTTCATGTAGCGTATTTTGTATTCTTTAACTGTCATATGGCATTTTAGTTTTTAACTGTTTGTAATCCACCCAGAGAACATTAGTTATTGGGTGGAATAGAAATGTAACACATACATACATATTAATCATGCATACATACATATTAACCCTATGAAAGGTTGCATCTGATGAAGTGAGCAATCCCCATGAAACCTGTGCCACAGTAATTTTATTAGTCCTTAAGTTGCCATGAGGCTCTGACGTTGTTCAAGAAGTGTTAACCAATACAGGCATCACCCGCAGATCGTGAACAATCGCTCACCTGCACTTTGGCAGATGCTGAGCACGTTGAAGGAGATGCTCTTCTCATCCACAGGATTGCTGACCAGGCAGGCGAAGTTAGAGTCCGAGGAGTTGGGCTGCCAGAACAAGTGAAGATCTCGGCCATTGGCAGAGAGCTGGTACTAGACTGAACCTTCCTCTAAGGCCTTCTGGTGGTTCCCCTTTTTCCAGGAGATGATAAACCTGCCCTTTCCAGACACTTGACACTGCAAGGTCACATTGCAGCCATCTGGAGCTTTGGAAGCTACTAGGTGGAGAATCTGTGGCTCTGGAGCTGGCTCTATGGAAAATGTATGAAAAACTCAGGTTATTCCCCCCACCCCCACCCCGGTGTCAGGAATTGTATAGGAAAAACATTGCTGGATCCTTTATCAGGTTCAATTCCAGGGACAGGCAGAAAGACAGAAAGGGATGATGCAATAATTACATACCATAGACAGTGAGGTTGAATGCGTGTTTCTGAAACTGTGCTGTGGCAAACCTCACACGAGCCTCATACACTCCGCTGTCCCCCATTTCAAGGTCGTTGATCCTCAGTGTGCATTCGTCAGCCATTTCTAGCTGCTGCCCCAACCTGTTGCTTGACTTAGGCTGCTTCAGTCTTCCATCTCTGAATTCCCCAAGCCGAACTAACAGGCCAGTTTTCAGCTGGAAGTCCCATTCGATTTTGACCACTCTTTTTGCTGAGGATACATTGACAGGAACTGAGACGGATCCTCCCAGGATCCCGTTCACCTGGTCCTGGGGAGGCTTCTGTGACGAAGGGATACTTAGAGCACCTTTTTGGAGTAGAGAGAAGGAAGAAAAAGGGGACGGGGGCGTCAAACAATTCAGACAAAAGGGGTGATCCTTTTATACCTTATTTGATTCACCTGCGAAGATTCATGGATCTGTTCTTACCTATCCTAAAACCAAGGTAGTCATGATGGCTAGAGGGAATCACAAATTCCCATCATGCATGCCGCAAAATACCAGAAATCACTCCAAGAAATATGTCTGTTGCCCTCGTGTGCTGCTCCGATCTTGGAGCAGGAGATCTGGTTCTGAATCCCCTCTCTGCCCCTGCAAAAAGGCCTGCACCCCTCGCCTCTTTGATGCTGGCGTTCTGACATTGCAGAGTGGGGGAAGGCAGAGGATCAGGGCATGGTGTGTACAGAGGGGGGATCCTCTGGATCGATAGGGTCCAGAGCCCCTCAAGCCCATGACTAGGTTGGGAATTTAGATGAGCCCTGGAGCTGGTCTAAATTGTTCCCTGCCATTCCTCACAATGGGAGGGAAATTGCTCTAATGAAGAAAACCTGGCGAAGGAACAGTGAGCGCCCCTCCTCCCCTGCCGGCCAGGGCCTGGGATCGCGCAGTCAACATGGTATCGTATTTCTGCCCAATACCTTATTTTAAAAGACATTTTGTATTATCGGTGAACACAATTTCATTAGCAAAATGAATTTACAGCGTGATTTTTGTAATGCAGGGGGGTGATCCCAAAATATTCTAAATCAGGGCTGGGCAACTGTTTTTCTGCCGAGAGCCGGCACCTCCCCATGGGGAATCTGCTGGGGCTGCATGTCAGTGGTGAGTGGGGCAGAGGACATCAGCAGGCGGGACCAGAGCCAAAAGTGGGTGGGTCTTCCCTTTTGTCTCCCTCTCCCTCTTTCTACCAGGCTGCCAGGGAAAAGAAAGATTGCTTTCCCCAGAGGCTGGATGCGATTGCACACAGAGGGCTTTTGAAATGAGGCTGAGGGCTGTAGCTTGCCCACCCCTCTTCTAAATAAATAAAAATAAATAACCATGCATTGCCTAAGGAGTACGAAAATGGATCCCAGCTCGTAATCAGGAATTCCATTTTCTCTTGATGTTGATATTTCCCCATTATTTATGAAAGAGCATTCTTGCCAACATACAGGGCTGGTTCTTGCTTGTCAACAGGTGCAAAAGGGCTTCTTTGTTCACCGTACTTGGTACTTCAAAAGTTAAGGTATCTAAATCCTTTATCATATCGAGGGATGTATGCATGTTTTCCTTTGCCTAAAGTTCCCTGAACAAGCATCTAAATTAAACATCTTATCCTTAATAACTGATGATAGAGTACCCTGAATTGTGCTTGTGAATGGGCCATAATCCAGTGTAATTGTTTAAGAAGTGGAAAGGTGTGCTTTATAATCCTAGTTAATAATTATCCTGCTACATTTTGCACTAACTGTAGTTTCCAAAAAGCCCTGAAAGGCAGTTCAATCTGCAGCTCCATTACTATTATCAACTATATTAAGGGAGATATTTGGCTCCCGTGCAATCTCCCATAGCCTCAATTATTTATTGAGACTCTGCTGTAGCCAGGAAAGCCAGTAAATTAGTGTTTGAGGAAAGAGCAAGTTTGACTAGGTTCTAGGGTTTACATGGGGGGAACTAGCTCATGGTGTACAATGAAAATAGAAATAAAATTAATTTCAGTAGTAGAGGAACTTCCTTCCCCCTTCTCTCTCCCTCCCTCTTCCCCCATCATGCTCCTTTCTTATACCTTTTAGAAAAAACCTAAAATGCTACTTATTTCTGCTGCTTTTGATTGATGCTGCCATTTATCTGATTTTATCTGATTTTTGCTGCTGATTGTTCTATTTTATTGACCTTTTTGATAATTTATTGTGATTTTTTTAAATATGCTATCAAGTGCACTGTGGACCTTTTTGTTTAAGAGGCAGGATGCAACTCTGTTAAATACATTTTGGAATAAAGTTCCTTTTCACTCTTCAAATCCAGTCGAATTTGCTTAAAACTAATTTAATTCCTTGGCACTTTGCAATTCCTGATTTATATTTTGATGGTTACATTCCTGCAGGATGACAAGCACCAGGGACAGACTGATGTACTGGTTGCACAGTGGAGTGTGAATGCGGTGAACCTCCATCTTATGCTCACCCTGTATATATGTGTAAATAAACCTTATCTCACAGAAATGCCGTCTGTCTCCTGTGACCCCCTTCTAAAGATACTGAACCCTGGACAAGTGCTGGAACTCTTGAAACTTCTCAAAGCTTGGCAGTCAGGCACACATGCAAAACAATATGTTGTTAGCAGCTGCTGATCAGATTATTGTGAAAATTTTTAAGGAACTATTAGCTGAGGAATAATGCAGGAAAATCTGGAATATAATGATAATGTGCAAGATAAGAGCTTTTATCAGCGTTACGGATGGTTAAGGATAGAATTGTGTCCAACATTTTGGAGGAGTGGAAACATATAACATTAAATTTGAATGCAAACCATCCTCGAGACTAGACTCCTTTAGAAACAGGTTCAGTGCAGTAAGGTAATGCATTTTTAAAATATACAGCACAAGTTTAGAATGGAATAAAACCCCATCCAGAGTTGGGTTCCCCAAAATTAACCATAAATATTTGTAAGATTGGTTCCCAGCCACCATGAAAATGTCTTCCACTAACAAGACTTTACATCTTTCTGCCATCTTTCTTACCCCAGTTTGAGACAAAGTCTGGGAACAAGCAGTGTTGCAGCTCTAAACTGTTTTGTTAAAGAAGCAAGAAACATGGTTCTAAATAGTCCTATATTCTGCTGACCCTACAGGTACATACATTCCAACCCAATCCTTCATTTATCTTTCCTCATTCATTAGCTTTTTCTGCATCAAATATTGTTTATTTCTGCTTGTATTGGAGCCCACCTTCCTATAGTCCACTTAAAAATGTTTTACAAGTTACCACATAACTGGAGCCAAAGCCATGGTTGCTTGCTCCCTGCAACAAAGTTGGTAGATTTATTTTGCACCTCCTCCCCTCTGGTTGTGAAAAGATACCATTCCATTTCCTCCTTCATAACAAGCCAAATTTATTTTTTGTGTGCTAAAAATTCGGGCGTTACAGACTTACAAAATAAAGAGGAGATGAATGTTCCACACAGAAGAGGGATCTTGAAGAAGGATCTCCTCATGCACCTCACAGCCATCTCTGGCTTTTGTGGGGAGGGCTCCCCTTGTATACTGAAGCAAACCTTTGCTGATCAGTAGTTTATTCAGAGGAGCAGGGCTGGAGTTGTGTTGAAGTACTGCAACAGGATGAGTGCCTTGGCGAGTCACAAAAGTGGGTCAAAACTCTACTTTTAACTTCCCCTTCAGAGCAAGCAATGGTCTCACAAAGGAAGACGAGAGGGCTGAATATAGAGCAACCATATTGGGCAGTAGGTATTTCTAGTCCTACACATTCCTCTTTGTGGGGTGTGGTTGTGGTTATACTGTACTATACAGTAAAATATCCTCTGCCTTTATTCACTGACCTGATTACCTTTTCACAAGTTGCAGGGATATAATCCTGGCCTTGGAAACAGATTCTGGAGCAAAGTCCTGCTACTTAAGGCTACACCTGAGTCAGTAATCTCAGCAATATTTCCAAAAACACATTAGTAAGCAGGAATGTAACACTTTATAAGTCTGAGCCAAAATGGCCACCTCCTCTGTAGTGGCATTTTGGTGTCATGGAATTAGGGGAGGGTGCAAAACTCACCAGCAGTGAGCAATGCCACATCAATGTACTGGCTATCAATACACTTCTGGTCAGAATTCAAGGTTTTGGTGATGATATTTAAAGCCCTAAATGGATTGGGTCTCAATATTTGAGGGAGCGCCTCTCCCTATACTTGCCTGCCCAAGGACTGAGATCTGTTGGTGGGGCCCTCCTCTGTGTCCCACCAGTGGAAGACATACACTGTGGTGGGATGTGGGAGAGGGCCTTCTCTGCTGTGGCACCCCGGTTGTGGAATGCCCTCCCCTTGGAGGCCCGATTGGCGCAGACATTGGTCTTGTTTCGGCGCCAAATAAAAACACGGCTTTTTACCAAAGCCTTTGAAAGCTAAATGCATTCCCTAAAGTAGCGCACTGTTTTAATAGTTTTACTGTTTCAGATTTTAATTGGTATTGGCTTGTTTAATAGTATAATATGTTCTGGGGGTTTAAATTATTTATTGTTTTATACTGTTTAGATTGATTGTATCTGTTTATCTGAGATCTTAATGATATAGGGTGGGATACAAATGTTTTAGATAAATAATAAAATAAATAATCCTGCACCATCATTCCAAGGTGGGAGCAGGGGAAGGTGGGGAGGGAATGCTGGCCAGATGGGCTGTGGCTGTCTCCCAGTCAAAACCAAATGAGGACAACAGTTGCAAATAAAAACAACCAGCCAATGCTGACGAGCACTCAGCCGCTATAATTAAACTGCTGAATGCTAATATGCCTACTATCGTGATAGGCTCATTTTATTACAAAGTGTATACATAAGTATCGTACAGTACGTATTATACGATGCAAATATACAGTGCCTAAAGGCAAATGAACAGTAAACCCCAGCAAACGATCCAACAGCTAAAATGCAAGTGAGGTGGGAATGAACGGCAGTGAGCCGTCCCCCATTCCCCCCCGGAGCCCTCCGCCTAATGAGGCTACACAATGATGCAGAAGCACTTACGTATTATCATCTATGTAAAGGGTTTTTACCTCACTCTTCCCTAGGAAAGAGCAACTTGCACAGGGCCAAAGACAGAGCGAGAGCAAAGAACACGTTCCCTGCCCCCCTCAGGCTTACAATCTAACAGACATTCCACAAAAGGGAAAGGGGAGGAAGGAAAAACAAACTCAGGCAACGGTGCTTAATGGCAAGGTTCTCATAAGGATCAGCTGGGATGGAAATAATCCAGGTAGCCCGATGAAATGGCTGCTGCTAGGAGATAGTGGATGGTCAGCCAAAGGCAGCCGGTCTTTCCGCAGAGGTGACGGGCTCGCCTTGCTTCCTTTCTCTCCCTCTGCTCTGCTCCACCACTTGTGGGGAGCGGGGGGGATTATGCACTGCCGAGGTCTTCTGCCAACATTGCTATGGCACCGTTCCCATAATGGTTAGAAGAGGAGCTCCAGCAAAGCTGCAGCCGCTGCACAGCGATCAAGCAAGATTGGAGAGAGAACTCCAATTCCCACTTCCTCTAAACCTAACCCATCTGGTACGAATGTCCTGTAGGCCCTGATCCTCGCAAGGAGGGCCTAGAAAGAATCCGTTTGCACTAGGGCAAATGGAGAGAATGCAGAGATCACAAGTGAGAGAGCGGGCTGAACTTTGGAAGGGTGTGCTGAGCAGTGATGTCATTCACCAGTAACCCACAAAGTTGTGAACTGAGCTCAGCTGTCTGTCAAAGCAAATACGGGGGGAAATTTTCACGGAAGGACTGCTTGCAAAAATTACCACAATGGCCAAAGCACTGAGCGGTGTGCAGCTGAAATGTCAAGGCATTTCCTGTGGCTGGCGGAAAGGAAAACGTCCCCATGTTGCGAAATATCACAGGGAAAACAGGCTTATTGAAAGAACTGCCTTGTTATGGGAGATCCACAACTTCTCCCAGATCTGCCTACAGTTTTGTCATAGCCTCCAGGGTCTGGGAATGAGACAGAAGAGTCTGAGGAGAAGAGAGTTGGGGGAGAGAACCGACTTCAACACAAGCCCCAGAAGACACCACCACCACCACCACCCCATGTCACAAGAACCTCCAGAAACAATCCTACCACCCCCTCTACCCTCTTCCTCAGACTCCATTTCAGACCCCATGGCAGAGTGAAGCTGCCCCCTCCAGAGCCACAGGCACAACCCCATTAATTACAGGAGGCTTCCCATGGGGTGAGGTATGTAGAGCTAAGAACATGATAAGTGCCATGCCGAATAAGACCAGGGTCCATCTAGTCCAGCATTCTGTCACACAGTGGCCAACCAGCTGCCTATGGGAAACCCATAAGCAGGAAATGAGTGCAGCAGCACCCTCCCGCCCATGTTCCCCAGCAAGTGGCGTACATGAGCATCCTGCCTCTGGTCCTGGAGGCAGCACAGAGCCCTCAGGACTAGCAGCCACAGATAGCCTCCTCCATGAATTTGTCCAACCCCCTTCTAAAGCCTTCGAAATGGGTGGCCATCACTACATCTTGTACATCTTGTAAATTCCACAAGAATTTAACTCCGTGCTGTGTGAGGAAGTCCTCCCTTTTATCTGTCCTGAATCTCCCACCAATCAGCTTCACGTCACGGGATGACCTCTCTGGGTTCTAATATTATGAGAGAGGGAGAAAACCCTCTATCATGTCTCTCTTACTTGCCTTTTTCTCAGCTAAATAGTTCCCTGTGCTGTAACCTTTCCTCCGGTCCCACGAGCATTTGGGTTGCCGTTTCTGCACCTTTTCCAACTCTACAATGTCCCTTCTTAGGTGTGGTGACCGGAATTGTACACAGTATTCCAAGTGTGGTCGCTCCATAAATTTGAAGAAAGGCATTATGATACTGGCAGTTTTATTTTCAAGTCCTTTAGTAATTTTGCCCAACATGGAATTTGCTTTTTTCGCAGCAGATGCACACCGTGTTGATGATGTTTCATCAAGCTGCCCTCCACCACAACCACAAGAACTCTGCCTTGATCAGTCACTGCCTGCTCAGACCCCCATCAGCGTATATGTGGATTTTTTTGCCCCAGTGTGCAACACTTTACAGTTGCTTACCTTTACAGTTGCTTACCAAGGGCCGCGGTGGCTTAGTGGTTAAGACGCTGAACTGCAGACTGGAAGGTCGGCAGGTCAGCAGTTCGAGACCCGAGTGCTGCGTGACGGAGTGAGCTCCCGTCTTCAGTCCCAGCTTCTGCCAACCTAGCAGTTCGAAAGCAAGAAACTGCAAGTAGATAAATAGGTTCCGCCTCGGCGGGAAAGGTAACAGCGCTCCGTGCACCTCGGTGTTCAGTCATGCCGGCCACATGACCACGGAAGCGTCTTCGGACAGCGCTGGCTCTTCGGCTTAGAAACGGGGATGAGCACCGCACCCGAGAGTCGGACACGACTGGTTGGGGACACCTTTACCTTTACCTTACCTTTATTCCAGGTCATTTATGAACAAGTTGAAAAGCACACATACAGATCCCTGTGGACCCCACTGTTTACATACCTCCGTTGGGAGAATTTACCATTTATTCCCACTCTCTGCTTTCTGTTCTTTCCCCAGTTACTGATCCATAAGAGGACCTGCTGTCCTCTGATTCCGTGACTGCTATGTTTGCTCAGGAGTCTTTGGTGAGGGACTTTGTCAAAGGCCTTTTGGAAGTCCAAGTAAACAGTGTCTATCGGATCATCCCTGTTCACATGTTTATTAAAGAACAAAGGGCAGTGAGACGGGACATACCTTTGGGGAAGCCATGTGGAATTTATTTATTTATTTATTACCTTTTTATACCGTCCAATAGCCGACACTCTCTGGGTGGTTCACAACAATTAAAACCATAAAATGCAAGATGATAAATCCAGTTGATAAAATACAATATAGAAGTTTAAATTTTTAAAACGACAATATAAAAATAAAAATAACCAAACAGAAGCTAGGAGCAGTGCAAAAACTTAAAATACAGTGCCAGATATAAAATAAACTCAAAAACTAAAATGCCTGGGAGAATAAAAAGGTCTTCACCTGGTGCTGAAATGAGCATAATGTAGGCACCTTTCTGGGAAGCTCATACAGGCAGGGTGCCACAGCAGAAAAGGCCCTCTTCTTCGTAGCCACCCACCTCACTTCCTTTGGCAGGGGCTCCCAGCGGTGCTTGTCACTTATTTTGACTGTAATTAGCTGGATCCCTATTAGATCCGTTTTTAAGAATTGCTATTAAGATATCAATCCCAGCATCATAGCTCCAACTGTCCTCAAACTTGAATCCTTTCCCATACGATCCTTTCCCTATGCCGCGTAACCAGACAGACTGGGAAAACGGCAGTCCCTGGTCTCTGCCACAGGCTTTGTGCCACAGCGATCTGCAGCTAGTCTTTGAGGGTTCCTCGGGGCCGAGGTAGCCTCTTCTTGTAGTCCTTCTGTTACAGCCCCAAGCTGCGATCCCAGGCTAAGTGTGGCAGTGCCACAGCCCTCGTGTTCTCACCCATTGGGTCGCGCCAAAAGGCTTGCATGTCTGGCAAGGGGCTCGCTCTCCATACCTGCAGCAAACACGGTCAGTCAGAGGTTCAAGTGCAGCAAATCTCGGTTCCCTTCCACTTCAGTCATGACAGGCCTTTCCTGAGGGCAAGAACTGCTTGCAGCTTGGGGTTCCTCATTTCCAGGGAAAGTTGGCAGGGTGGCTTGAAGGAGACCTGAGCTGTGAGGCACAGAGTGGCAGTGAGGAGCAGGGATACCTGCAGCCTGGCACTCAGGACCATGGCAGGAGCATCTCATCTTTGTGGTGCCGGGGCAACACCACGACACCGAGCGGGACTCCGCTAATTTAGAGACCCAAATTGTTGACATATTGCATTGAGAGGGACTGGATATGAACTTGCCGTACACTGAGGGGTAGTTACATATCTACATCCACATCATCTATATCGAATTGCTTATCTATCGCTTGTCTTCCCCAAATAATATGGCGTCAATATGCAGTTGCCAGAAGCGCATGGGACTAATGATGATACCCTGGAACAGCTCCACAGTTGTCAGAGCAGTCAGGAAGTCCTGAGCCACTCCAGAGAAGGTGGCCTTAGAGTGGATGTTGAAGTCCCTCAGCAACGAAAGCTGGGGGGGTCCAGCACCAGGTCTGAGACCATCACTGCTAGGCAGTAGGCAGTACTCCAACAGAATCCCTGATCTGGCCCATGTGCCTAGCACTGGAAGCTGGTGCTTTGTTGAACTGAGAAGGTAAAGAGAGTGGTGGGGCGGCGGGGGGGACTCTGATGGTCCACAGCAATCCCTCCTCAAATCTATATTGGCTACACCAAGAGACGCACAACTGGGACAGAATAACCCCACTGGTCTTGTCTGCTCAGGTCTTAGTTACTGTCAGGAGCGCCCTAGCGGCCTCTTTCAGTCCAGTCCAGTAGCCAACTCAAGACACAGACTAAAGGATTCTTTTCATGGCTTTAATCCTTTTACAACTTAATGACTCTTTCAGATGCTAATCACCAGCGACTAAGCAATGAACAGCAGAGTAGCCTATGCTCCGGGTAGGCAGTTGGTCCCCGTTTGAAGGAGAATCACTTGAAGACCCTGAACTTATGGGCTAGGGAGAGATCCTCCCTCTTTCCCTTGGGTCCACGGGACACGGCCGTTGCATGTATGCCAAATGGGCGCTACGCCTCCTTTCCAGGCCCTCCATCACTCGTCACTCCCTGTGTCTGCGTCGAGTGTCCAGTAAGCCCCCCTCCTGCACTTTCTCACTGCCAGGGTCACTATCTATCTCAGGAATGCCGGCAGGAGGAATCTCTGCCAGCTGCTGTGCCTGTGAGGGATGAGCTGGCTCCTCTCCCGCAGATTGCTGATCCTCCTCAGAATCAGAACTAATCTGGGGTTCTATCAGCTCAGTTTCCACCCTGACAGTTACGTAAGCCAGGCTGGCACCATTGTCCGCAATCAAGCCCTGGATGGCAGTTGGTTTTTCCGTGGACTGACTTGGCATTTAAGAGGATCGCTCCAAGATGCCGCAAAGGGCATGCTGACAGGGGAACATGTGTAGGCTTGGGCGAGAGAAGTGCTGGACGAGGGACTTCCTGCAGCTGTCCGGCCTTTGCTTCCCTGTGTGGCAACATCTTTGCACATCTCTTTGAGCGGAAATGCAACAAGCTCCTCATACCCAGTTTGCTGTCACTTTTGCTGAATCTTGACTCACTCTTTCCCTCCAGCCCCTGTGTGTTTCTTTTTCATCCTTCCCACGGATGACTGGCCTCGAGCAGACATTCAAGGCTTACTTTTTCATCTTGGCCTACAGCTGAGCTAGTTTATTGGGGGCCCTTGTGCAGCTGGCGCTAGCCGGTTTCAATGGTTCCATTTTGATATTTTGATAGTTTTTTCTTATTATTGTGCTATCACTGTTTCACTGCCGGATGGGAAACTCTGGTCTATGGGCCTCCCTGGTCTTCTGGCCCATGGAGGCTTGATCTTCCTCCCTTCCCTTCCCTTCCATTCCCTTCCCTTCCCCTCCCCAGGCTCTGACCGGAGGCTACCAGGAGCTTGGGGAGAAGGTCGGGAGAGGAATCTGTGGCCAGAGATAATGAGGGGATTCCGGTGGGGTGGGGGAGCCACGTGCTAGGCCAGAGGTTGCAGGAGCACTTGCAAGTGCCCTATGGTGCCCTCATAGAATCATAGAATAGTACGGCTGGAAGGGGCCTACAAGGCCATCGAGTCCGACCCCCTGCTCAGTGCAGGAATCCAATGCAGTCAGGAATCCCTCCACTCCCGCTCTTCATGCTCCGGATGGGGGAAGAAAAGCAGGAGCAAAGCCAATGGCACACTGGGAGGGCACTTTCTGGAGCTCCTGAAGCACTGGCTAAGTGTGCTGTGCTCGTCCTCAGCTTCCCCACACGGGGAATGAAGCTGCAAGAGCTCCTCTGAGCCCTGGCCAAGTCCTTTCCCTTTGTGCCCGCCGCAGTGCTCCAGCTGGGACGGCCGATGGTGCGTGAAGGAGGCACTCAGGTGGCTCAGCTTCTTCTGCCCTGCATCCTCACCCAGTGTGAGAAGGCACGGGGCAGGCAAGCACCTGGTGCATCCCCCAGGCTGGCTTCACAGGCCCTCCAAAGTGGAGGGAGCCCAGGCACAATGACACTGGGTCCCTGGCCAGAGCACTGGCGACTGATCCAGCCAGCATTTTGGCCAGGGCCCAAATGACATCAGGGGGTGTGGTCCTGCCCCCTGACATCATGTGGCCCATGAAGGGCTGGCGGGGGGGGCAGTTTGTCCGGTCCCCCACCTGAAACTGGTTCCCCACCCCTGTTTTATTGTGTGTTATGGTTTTAATTTTTTTATGTCACCTTGGGAGGCGACATAAAACCCTACAAGGCTCCCTTCAAACCTTTTAAATAAATAAATAAAATTGTGGAGACAACAGCAAGTTGTCTTAGGCTATCATGGGGAGGCAGGATATAAATGTATTAAATACATGGCTTTCTGCACTTCTTTTCATCAGCAAATTCGTTAGAGGTAGTGGGGTAAGGTTCATTACTGTTACTTGTCTATAACCTGTTTTTCAAAAGACAAACAAAACAAAACCAATTACAACACTAATAATAACGTTACATACAAGGACTGTACCAATCACCGCAAGGCCAACAACCCCGATGATCCACCAGAGTCCACGTCCACCTGTAACGAGCAATAATAGCCTCTTGAGAGATATTGTAGGAAGAGCCACCAAAGTGCCCTTCCCCAAAGTGACTAATTGTCAGGGATGAGTCTGAGCCCCTTAAGATGTTTGACAGCTCCGATTCTGAACCAGAGTTGGAACAGCTAGACTGGGGGAGGAACTTTCCCTAGAGCCCCAAGATGCTGGGAGAGATTCTTCCAAAGGCCTTGACAAACAGATGGCCCAGGCTGAATCGGTGCCCCCTCCCTCCACCGTCGGAACTCATGTTTCTGAGGAGGAGGAGAAAGAGGGTTGTGACTTGAGAGATGTGAGGGTGCATCACAAAGCAAAGTGGGAAAAGTTAGGGACAAGGCTCAGACGCTCCGCCAGGATAGCCACTCGGAGAAGCGAACGTAGGAGGGCACTGGCCTAAGGGAGGGGGATCATTGTGAGGCAAGTTTGGCCATGAGGCTCACAGGCAAACTGTTGGCAACTTCACCACTCCCCAGTTCGTCTTCTCTGATTAGAGATCGCAGATTAGTTGTTCAGGGCCTGGGGCAGTCTGAGAGCTTCCTTGAACCTGCACTTGTAGAAAGGCTAGTCTTTAGCAAAATAAAGTCATAACAGCCTGAAGCTTTGACTCTCTGTGGTGTTGATTGCAAAGGGGGAGGATGATCTATTCCCAACACTAATAGAAGCAGAATAAATTACCCTAAAACAATTGTGCAACTAAATTCAATATGTAATTATGTAATTCAGCTTTTCCTGGGTTAACTTGACATAGGATATTGATCTGGCTGGGGCTGTATTTCAGTTTGTGTTCGTCTTATAGGGATACAAGGAGCCAAAGACATTAGGGAAAAGTGCAAAGGGGATTTGGGCATTGCAGCTTGGAGATGCTCCTTTATGTGGGACATGCATTAACTTTCTCCCTTGCGGGAATGACATGGATGTCATCAGTTTCATGCTGGGGATTCTGGGACTGGTAGTCCCAGCCCAGACAGGAAAGGTTGCTCCACCAGAGGCTGAGAGTGCCTGCACTCAGTTCTTCTGCCTTTACTTCACCTGCCCGAAGGTAAATTTCTTTGCTTTGGGGCAAAGGAAGGAGGAGTCAGAAGCAGCAGTCCGTAGGATCAGGGTGCCCCGATGAGGCTTGCACGGCTTTCTGGATGCTTGTGGCATCCCTAAATGGAAGGGATCCATTAGGCATTCGCCACGCAAGCAGCGCCTGCGGTTAAGGAGGGAAAGGACACACTGCTCACCCTCATCTCCTTGGCAGATGCTGAGCAGGTCGAAGGAGGAGCTCTGCTGATCCACAGGATTGCTGACTAGGCAGGTGAAGGTGGCGTCCGAAGGGCCGGGCCGCCACCACAAACGGAGTTCCCTGCCCTTGTCAGAGAGCTGGTACCAGTCCAAGCCTCCGCCCAAGGCCCTGCGGGGATTCCCGTTTCTTCTCCAGGAGACATTAAATTCCCCCTTCCCAGACACCTGACACTGCAGGGTCACATTGCATCCACCTGGAGTCTTGGAGATTCGTTGGTGGAGGATCCGTGGGGTTGGCACCGGCTCTGTTGAACACAAATGAAAGCCACATGAGGTCTGTGCCCCAGTGGCTGTCAGTGCCTGTGTAGAAAAGGTGGTGCCGATCTTATTCCATGCTCAGCTCCACAACAAACTGACAAGGATAGGCAAACAGTTTCTTACCGTAGACAGTGAGGATGAAACTGTGTTCTTGAAAGTGTGCTGTATCACACCACACACGAGCCTCATACGTTCCGCTGTCCTCCATCTCCAGGCCCTTGATTTTTAGTGTGGTCTCATCAGCCATGGCTACCCGTTGCTCGAACTGGTCATTAAGATTTGGTCGCAACAGGCTTCCATCTCTGAATTCAGCAAGCCAAGATCCTCGGCCAGCTTTGGGGTAAAAGTCCCATTCAATTTTGGCCACCTCTTTTGCTTGGGATGTATTTACAGGAAGGGAGATAGATTCACCCAGGATCCCGTTCAGCGGATGGAGAGATTTCTCTGTTGCATTACTTAGAGTGCCTATTTTTAAAAAAGAAGGAGAGAGAGACAAGCAGAAGGAAAATTGTATGTTTCTTTGGGCTAGACCAGAAGATGGAACCGCTGCCACATCATATCTCTTTCTTGTAGGGCAAGTATATTTTTGATGTTTTCAACTGTTTTTGAAAATAAAATTTCATACCAAAGAGAGAAAGAGAGAGTGAGAGAAAAAAATGTGCTCTTTCTCTCTTAGAATATCAAATATGGCCCTCTTATGTCAGGCAGGCTTATTTAGAACTGAATGCCTCTCCTGATATCAGAGCAATATGCTGTATTTTTTAAGATCAGTATTAAACATGAAGTTTTGCCCTTCCTTGTTTTTCTTCTTTTGTCCCTGGAGCATGTGCATCATATCTGATTTTAATGTGACTTCTTTAAGAGTAAGGTCTAAGAGTGGAATCACAAAAAGACACAAAGAACCATGCTGGATCAGACCAAAAGCCCATCTAGGCCAGCATTCTGATCACACAGTGGCCAACCAGCTGTCCACGGGAAACTCACAAGCAGGCCATGAGGGCAACAGCACCCTCCCGCCCAGGTTCCCCAGCAACTGGTGTACATGGGCATACTGCCTCCGATACTGGAGGTAACATATAGCCAACAGGACTAGTAGTAAATGATAGCCTTCTCCTCCATGAATTTGTCTACCCCCCTTTTAAAGCCATCCAAGATGGTGGCAATAAGTACATCCTGTGGTGGCCAACTCTGTACTCTGCATGGTGTGAAGAAGCCCTTCCTTTTATCTGTCCTGAATCTCCCACCAATCAGCTTCATGGGATGGCACCATTGGGTTCTAGTATTTGGAGAGAGGGAGAAAAAACTTCCTTCTCCCCACTTTCTCAACACAATGCATAATTTGTACACCTCTATCATGTCACCCCTCACTTGCCTCTTTTCTTTCCCAAGCTGAACAGTCCTAAATGTTGTAACCTTTCCTCATAGGGGAGATGTTCCAGTCCCTTGATCATTTTAGATGCACTTTTCTGCACATTTTCCAACTCTACAGTATACTATTTTAGGTGTGATAATCAGAACTGTACACAGTATGGCATCTTGCTCTGGACTATAATAATAGGATAGCTTTTCCCAACCTGGTGCCCTCCAGATGTTTTGGACTTGAACTCCCATCAGCCCAGCAAGCTGAGAAAACCAAAATTAACATGTCACTGATTCAGCAGGGCACACAATTGAGAGTTCTTAAAGGAAGCCAACATGGATTTGTCAAGAACAAATCCTGCCAGATGAATCTGATCTCAGTTTTTGATCAGGTAACCTCCCTTGTGGACTGTGGGAATGCTGTGGACATAATATACCTCGACTTCAGCAAAACTTTCGACAAAAGTTTTTTGATATCCTGATGAGCAAACTAGCTCAAAGTTGGCTCGATGAAACAACTATCAGCTTGGAAAAGGTTCAGAAAAGGGCACCCCAAATCATCTGGGACATTAGCCTATACTCCTAGTGAAGATGCTTCAAAGTGCTTGGGGCTTTTCAGAACATTTCTGCATGAGGCTTTTTATTCCACGCTTGTGATTGGTCACTTACAGAAGTGTCTGGGTCCTTTACGTGATGTCATCAATCTCCAGGGCGTCTCCCATGCTAATGCGGTAATAAATGTCATTCCGCTTTAATGGCTATGTGTGTGAAATTGTGCAGTTCTGCTATTTCACAGTGCCATCTAGTGGCTGTATAATGAAACATGTAGAACTTGCAGACAAAGGAAGACCTGGGGGTGAAAGCCTGTGTCAGCCCATGTAAGGAGCCAATCTTAATTCTGCAAAGAATCTGGAAGCAGAACCCCAATAAGTTGCAGGATAAGAAGTGTGGAGAAGCTCTAGTGTGGAGAAGCCCTTGGGCTCTTCTGGTATAAGGTGGCTTCCAATGTTTGGGGCTGACGGTGAGCCTGGAACATGAGCATTACATAGCTATATAGCAGGAGTTGTGGTTCTGGAGAGGAGGAAAGGGAAAAGGTTCCTTTCCAGTCTTCTGGAACATGGTGCAGAGGAAGGATTTGTATTTATTTTTTACTGTACAAATCCCATCCACCTACCTGTCCAGAATACTTACTATATGCTATCAGCAGGGCTGGATCAAGGCCCTGCTGATAGCCAGCCATCTGCCATGAGGCCCCTGCACTGCCTCCAACTCACTCACGGCATTTCTGTATGTGCGCGCGCGCACACACACACACAAATGTAATAATAATGCAAAAGCATTTTACACATCACATTTTAGTGGAAATCTTCTTCCATGTTTGGCTGGAAGCAAAAGACTAATATCTCTTCCATGATAGAGACCTCAAATGCAAACACAAGCCTCCCCTTTTACAGCATACTGCACGCAGACACAAAAAACGTAAATATACATGGAAGCTCTCTCTCTCTCTCTTTCACACACACACACACACACACACACACACACAGAGCCACTGCTAGCCCAGGGCATTTTGCTGTCAAAGGAGGACCAGCGAATGCCTCCTATTCCTCCCTGGATGATCAGGGCCAGTCACTACCTCTCAGCTTAACCTACCTCCCAGGATTGTTGTGAGGGTAAAAATGGGAGAGACCTTTAGCTCCTGAAGGAAAAACAGAACATAAATGTAATAAAAGAAAGTAAATAACTCTAAACAAGAAAAATGTCCTATATGTTCATAATAAGCCACCCTTGCATGTAAAATAGCCATCTGTGCATTGCGTTACTGTGAGCCCCCATTGACATGCATGTGCACTAGAGACCAGATGCATCAAGTATCCATGTTGGAAATGTATCTTATAGAGATGCTGGGGAGGGGCCTGAAGACCGACACCAACTCTTCTAACTCAAATTAAACATTCAGCGTCTGAAAAACAACCCCCCATCCTCTTGCTTCCCACCCACATGCCCCCATCTTCTGCCTGAACATCAACTCAAAGAAATTTTATGAACAGCAAAAACAACAAAGAGTCTTGTGGCAACGTAAAGACTAAGACATTTATTCTGGCATACGCTTTCATGGACTATACCCCACTTCATCACATATATGGTGTGTTATGGGGATCTTCAGGTTTATATGCAGCGCATATGACGGTGGTGGAGGAACTGTAAACAGTGAGGCCAGAAGGAAATTCAATGCAGAAAGTATGTAATGAAGGAAATGAAGGAAAGTCGTCTTCTTTTCATTAACTTCAGAGCCCCCCAGACTGCATTTCCCCCAAACAAACAAACAGACAGACAAAACCAGCCCACTAACAGACTAGATAACAACTCTGGACTACATTACTCTCCCTCCCAGCAATATGGGTATACAACCAGGTTCCCCGATTATTTTCTACGGGTGGTAATCAGTATTTCACAAGGGTAGGAACCCCCCCCCCCAGGGGGGGAGGGTTCAAAATGAACCAGGAAGTCCTTTCTGCAGACATGTTTTCATTCGAGGGATTTAATTTGGAAGCTGGGAATCTGGGCTGCCTAGTGGGCCCCCTGTGATGCTGGGCCAGGGGCTCCATCCCCCTGAGCTCTCTTAGCCCTGTGGTCAATCCAGCTGTGGCTATCAGGGACGAGAAGGCTGACTGCAGCAGCAGCGGGCCCCACTTGTCCTGTATTCCCGCTTGTGTGGATTGCGTGGGCAGTTGCATAGATTGGGCCCAGAGCAAGAGGGCAGGTCAGCGGGCAGCAATAAAAGTGATGGGGAGGAAGAGCTCCCACTCAGGCAAGGGGACCATCCAGGGCATCTTACCTAATGACTCCCCAGACCTGGAGCCATTCTTTTGGGGTGACTGTGGCTTTCTTCACATGGAGCTTTTATCCTGCGAAGGAGATGGCTCCTTAACGGAAGTTTGCAGGCTCTTTACATGATGCCGTGACCCTCCAGGGTGTCTCCTGCACTAAATGCCCTTTGTTCCACTTTTAAATAGATCGCAGATAATGAGCTGTCAAATTACCCCGTTGTGTTTCGCTTGAGTTCCCTCCGTGAAAAGAGGAAAAGCATCAAGAAGAGGAGCAAGATCAATGAAAGATCATGGAAGACTCAGATATGGGGGGAAGGAGCGGGAAAGGGGGGGGAAGGAAGCGTGTGAAAAAGGGAGTCGTCATGATCCTGCATTTAAAACGGAAGGAGAAAGCCCCGTTTTAAATGCAGAATTTTAGGCTGGCGTGGAGATGCCCTGAGTTTCTCTTCCACACTGAGAGGCACTCACCCACTTGAGTTTGCTCTTAGAGAGAATGACATCCTCCACTGCCGCTTGTATTGTAGCTAATACTGAAAATGAGCCGGACAAGGAGAAATGCTCAAAGCAGCCTTCCCCAATTTGGTGCCCTCCAGTTGTTTTGGACCACAGCTCCCATGACCCCAGGCCATTGGCCATGCTGGTTAGACCTGATGGGAGTTGAAGTTCAAAGCCACAGAGTGCAGCAAGGTGAGGTGGGTTGGGGGGGCTTTTACCCCCTCCTCTATTGCACTCCCTTGGGTGAAAAGACCAGACCCCTTCCCTTGCAGTTCAGGGCAAACACTTGTATAACACCCACACAATTGTTAGAATAGTCATAGAATAGTAGGGTTGGAAGGGGCCTACAAGGACATCGAATCCAACCCCCTGCTCAATGCAGGAATTCAAGTCAGAGCATCCCTGACAGATGGCTGTCCAGCCTCGTCTTGAAGGCCTCCAGTGTGGGAGAGCCCACCACCTCCCCAGGTAATGGGTTCCATTGTCGTATTGCTTTAACAGTCAGGACGTTTTTCCTGATGTTCAGCCGGAATCTGGCTTCCCGTCACTTGAGCCCATGATTCCGTGTCCTGCACTCTGGATGATCAAGAAGAGATCCTGGCCTTCCCCTCTGGGATCTGGGTTCTAGTCCCCACTTGGCCATGGAAGCTCACTGGGTGACTTTGGGCCAGTCACAGACTCTCAGCCCAACCTACCTCACAGGGTTGTTGTTATGAGGATACAACAGAGAGGAGGAGGATAATGTAAGCCGCCTTGGGTTCCTTGCAAGAGGAAAAAAGGTGGGATATAAATGCAATAATAAATAAAATAAATCCTATCTCCCCTCAGTCTTCTCTTCTCAAGGCTCAACATGCCCAGTTCTTTCAGTCTCTCTTCATAGGGCTTTGTTTCCAGTCCCCTGATCATCTTTGTTGCCCTCCTCTGAACCCTCTCCACTTTGTCTGCATCCTTCTTAAAGTGTGGTGCCCAGAACTGGACACAGTACTCCAGAGGAGGCCTAACCAGTGCTGAGTAGAGGGGAACTAGTACTTCCCGGGATTTGGAAGCGATGCTTCTATGAATGCAGCCCAAAATAGCATTTGCCTTTTTTGCAGCCACATCACATTGTTGGCTCATCTTCAGCTTGTGATCGACAACAATTCCAAGATCTTTCTCGCTTGTAGTGTGGTTGAGCCACGTATCCCCCATCTTGTAACTGTGCATTGGTTTCTTTTTCCTAGGTGCAGAACTTGGCATTTATCCCTATTAAATGTCATTCTGTTGTTTTCTGCCCAGCGCTCCAATCTATCAAAATCACTGTGAATTCTGTTTCTGTCTTCCAGGGTATTAACTATCCTGCCCAATTTTGTGTCATCTGCAAATTTGATCAGCATTCCCTGCACCTCCTCCTCCAAGTCATTCATAAAAATGTGGAAGAGCACTGGGCCCAGGACTGAGCCCTGTGGCACCCCGCTCGTCACCTCTCACCAGCTTGAGAAGGTCCCATTGATAAGCACTCTTTGAGTCCGATTCTGTAGCTGACTGTGGATCCACCGGATCGTTGTTTCATCTAGCCCACTTTGAGCTAGTTTGCTCATCAGGATATCATGGGGCACTTTGTCGAAAGCTTTGCTGAAGTCGAGGTATATGATGTCTACAGCATTCCCACGGTCTACAAGGGAGGTGACTTGATCAAAAAATGAGATCAGATTTGTCTGGCAGGACTTGTTTTTGACAAATCCATGTTGGCTTCGAGTAATCACGGGATTGTTGTCAAGGTGCTTCCAGATGGATTACTTTATGATCTGCTCCAGAATTTTCCCAGGGATTGATGTCAGACTGACTGGTCTGTAGTTCCCAGGTTCCTCCTTTTTACCCTTTTTGAAGATAGGGACAGTATTAGCCCTCCTCCAGTCATCTGGCACTTCACCCGTCCTACGTGATTTCTCAAAGAGAATAGACAGCGGTTCTGAGAGTTCTTCTGCCAGTTCCTTTATGACTCTAGGATGCAGTTCACCTGGCCTAGGAGATTTGAACTCATTCAAAGGAATGAGGTGTTCCTTGACCATATGCCTGTCGATCCCAAGCTGCAATCCTGCCCCTTCAGCCTGCACTTCGCCTTTGCCAGGGGGGTCATAGACCCTCTTTTGGGAGAAGACTGAGCCAAAGTAGGAATTGAGCACCTCTGCCTTCTCTTTGTCATCTGTTATCGTTTTGCCATCCTTATTTAATAGCTGAACCACCATTTCTTTCCTCTGCCTTTTACTATACATGTATCTGAAGAAAGCCTTTTTGTTGCTTTTAGCATCCCTCGCTAACCTCAGCTGGTTCTCAGCTTTAGCCTTTCTGACGCCATCCCTGCAATTCTGTGCTACCTGCCTGTACTCTTCCTTTGTCACTTGGCCTTCTTTCCACTTCCTATATGTGTCCTTTTTTGTTTTCAGGTTCCACATTTCTAGGTTGGCTTTCAGCATTGCCCCTGGCGGAGCCTCTCAGGGCAGTTGCCCTGGCAAGTCTGAAGAGACCAGCAGCAAGCAAACTATACATTAATCACCACCATTGTTACATATATCCAGTTGTTTGTATAATCTATGCAAAGGAAGGTTAACGTGGCTGTCTTGAGACACAAAATGGTGTAATGGTTACAGTGTTGAACCAGGACTGCAAAAGTTTAGAAGCTACAAAACAAACCCAAACCCTGACTACTCCATGTGGTCAGACCATCAGTAGGCAGGTTAGCATTTCCTCCTTGCTGAACTTGGAAACCCACAATTGTTTCTTCCTTCATTACAAACCAAACTTAGTTTTGTATGCATTGAGGGTTTTTAGCAGGCATTAGAGGACTTACCAAAGAGAGAGCAGATCAATGGTCCAAACAGAAAAGGATACTTGAGGTTTCTGCTAGTGAAATCTACGATCATCTTTTCTCTCCAGTGTGGAGAGATCCTGCTGCCCACGTGCATACAGACACAAGCACACAGTTGTGCAAGTTTATGCAGTCAGTGGGATTGTGAGCTGTGTTACATAAAAACATGATGGGTTTCTCAGCAGATCAGGATGCCAACTTCACCGCAGAGCCATGCTACTTGCTTCCTTTTCTGAGTCAGGAATGGGCACAGGATATGCAATTGGCTCAGCTGGTAAGCCGGGCACATAATTCTGCATTGGACTTTGACTGTATGGTAAGGTTTGTCTGTTTTTTACAGGCACCTTTACCTTTTGTGCTCGCAGCAAATAAGGAAAGGTGGGAGTGAACCATTGTAAACAAAAGAATTTATTACTGCCAACATCCTCCTCTCCTTTTATAGCCTTCTCAGTGGTAAAGAATTATTGTGGCAGTGAATTCCATTGTTTAATTATATGTGGTGTGAAGAAGTACATCCTTATAGCTGTCCTGAATCTCCCAACATTCAGCTCCATGGGGTGACTCCGTTGGGTTCTAGGATTATGAGAGGGGGAGAAAAATGTCTCTATCCACTTTCTCCACACCAGCCATCATTTTGTACACCTCTATCATGCCTCCCCTCACTCACCTTTTTGCTAAGTGTAAGAAGACCCAGACATTGTAACCTTTCCTCATAGGGGAGCTGCTCCAGCTCCTTGATCATTTTAATTGCCCTTTTCTGCACTTTTTCCAACTCTGTTATATATATATATATATATATATATATATATAGTGACCAGAATTGTACACAGTAATCGAAGTGTGGTTGCACTATAGGTTTGTATAAGGGGGGTATGATATTGGCAATTTTATTTTCAATTCCTTTCCTAATTATGCCTAATATGGAATTTGCCTTTTTCACAGCAGCCACACACTGGGTTGATATTTTCATCGAGCTGTCCCCCACACCCCAAGATCTCTTTCTTGGTCAGTCACTGGTAGCTCAGATCCCATCAAGCATATATGTGAAGCTACCTTGGAGGTTCTGCAACCTAAATTTGTCTTCCCTGCCCTCATGACTACATTTCCCATCTCTCTCTCTCTCTCTCTCTCTCTCCATGTAGCCAATTTGCAGTGAAAGCCTTCCAACTCAGGCAAGCCCATGAGGCTAATTTTTTGTGCTAAGGGGTTTGCCTCTTGTGTTTCATCAAAATGTAGATAAATAAATAATTGCAACTCAAACATTTATAAATACAGCTTTGTTAGGATGAACCTGTAAAATGTACCAATTCTTCATTTTGTATTTTGTAATGTTGTTGTATTTTAATGAATTGTTGTAAACCACCGAGAGAGCGTCAGCTATGGGATGGTATAGAAATAATATAAATATAAATATAATAATAACAACAACAACAACCCTGCCGAAATCCACACAGGAAATCCACACAGGAAATCCAACAACAAAATACCCAGTATTGTAGAAGACCAGAGCAAACTCTTAGCCATTGCCTCGGTCCTCTCCTCCCGCTGGAGACAGTGTGGCCCCTCTTGCTGGTACTGGGGACCTTCAGTGCATTCAGCTGCAGTCTGAGCTTGCAGTCAAAAATTAGGGATAACCCCAGCCAATAACTCCAGGGCCATGTCTGTGGTGCTGAATTCGAGTCTCCACCTCTTTTTTCTGACAGGCTCCTCCTCTTCATCAGTCACATGGTATGCAGGTGCCCGATGGTCCTCATCATGCTGGGAATTTTTATTTGATTTTATTTGAATAAACCAACACATAGGTGATGCGATGCGCATAACACAGCACTCTGGAATGAAACAAATGACCCAACAGCAGCGCATCCAGTTTATAAATGTGTATAGACAGACAGACAGACAGACAGACAGATTTTAATATGTGAATGCATTTATACATTTATGGATTTTTAAACTATATAAACAGATTCACATATTAAAACCTGTGTGTGTGTGTGTGTATATATATATATATAATCTATACATTTATAAACCGTATGTGCTACTGTTGGGTCATTTGTTTTGTTCTGGAGTTTTATTTTAATTAATTAATTACATTTCTATACTGCCCAATAGCCGAAGCTCTCTGGGCAGTTCACAAAAATTAAAACCAAAGAGCTCACAATAAAACAATATAAAATATATAAAACATTAAAACCACAGTATAACAATACAACCAGAATAAAACCTAGCAGCAATGCAGGGATTTAAAAAACAGATTTAAAACTACAATAAAATACAGTAACGTAGTAAAACTTAGTATAAAACCATTAAGTTCTAAACGGAATAAAATCAAAGTGGTAACCAAGATAAAAAACCAGCATCAGTGCAAAGATATAAAAACACATGAACACAATTTTTAAAACGGAAGTTCTAAAACATCTAGGAAAATAAAAAAAGGTCTTCACCTGATGTTGAAGAGACCTCACTGTAGGTGCCAGGCAGGTATATATGTGTAAGAAGTTCAAAAGGCATTACGACTGAGCTTATTAAAGGCAGAAAGCTATATCACCCTGCCGTAAGCGTTTGCATACCTATAAGAGCAACATAGATAGCACAGGGTAGTATAGATAGGTGTATGAGGGATAGCTAAGAGAGCCAACAATTCCTAGGCCTGATAAAAGGTTGGGTCCGTGGAACTAATATGAGCCACAGTTACTTTTGGGCAGTGACTTTGCTAAAGAGCAAAGTTTATGGGGAAAAATCTGGTTATCGAGCCTTTTTTTTTTTTTTTAGATATGTTGCCAACTGCTGGGTACTTCTCAGCATCCACATAACCCCTTCTTTAATTTTAGTAGATAGGAAATGGGAGCCTGTAATAAATTCTAAACTGAAGATTTGTGGAAAATCTTTAGTAAACCCAAATTTCCGTACATGTGGAAGGAGCCATCTAGGGCTTTAAAAGTTAATACCAGCACTTTGAATTGGGCCTGGAAATGGACTAACAGCCAGTGCATACTATAAAGTACTGGTGTAATATGATCATATCAGCCAGTCCCCATTAACAACCTCGCTGCACTGTTTTGGACCAGCTGAAGTTTCCAGGCTGTGTTCAAAGGCAGCCCCACATATAGCGCATTGCAGTAGTCAAACGAGAGATTATCGGAGCACGGACAACTGTAGCTCTCTCTGTCCAGAAAGGGTCATAGTTGGTGCAAGCTTATAAAAGGTGTATTGTGCCACCAAGACCACCTATGTCTCCAGGGACAGAGCTGGATCTAAGAGCACCCCAACTGACAAACCGGATCCTTTTGAGGGGGGACACACCCCTGCAGAACAGGTTGAACATCACTGTTCTGGGCAGGTGAACCAGCCACTAACAGGAACTCCATCTTATCTAGACTGAGTCTAGATGTACTTTATTCATTCATTCATTCATTCATTCATCTCATTTCTATACCACCCAATAGCTGAAGCTCTCTGGGCGGTTCACAAAAATTAAAACCAATGTGCACACAATAAAACAATACAAAATATATAAAACATTAAAACGACAGTGTAACAATACAACCAGAATAAAAGTAATAAAACCAGAATAAAACCTAGCAGCAATGCAGGGATTTAAAATACAGATTTAAAATAGCAAAGCTAAAAGTCTAAAAAGCTAAAATGCTAAAATGCCTGGGAAAATAAAAAAGGTCTTCACCTAGCGCCGGAAAGAATACAATGTAGGTGCCAGGCGAACCTCACTAGGGAGCTCATTCCACAGCCGGGTGCTGCAGCAGAAAAGGCCCTCCCTCCTAGTGGCCACTCGCCTCACTTCCTTTGGCAGGGGCTCACGGAGAAGGGCCGCTGACGATGATCTTAAGGTCCGGGCAGGCACATATGGGAGGAGGCGATCCTTCAGGTAACCTGGCCCCAAGCCGTCAAGGGCTTTGAATGTTATACCAGCACTTTGAATCGGGCCCGGAAATGGACTGGCAGCCAGTGCAGCTGGAAAAGTACCGGCGTAATATGAGCTCGCAGGCCAGTCCCTGTTAACAGTCTTGCTGCCCTATTAGAATCATAGAATAGTAGGGTTGGAAGGGGCCTACAAGGCCATCGAGTCCAACCCCCTGCTCAATGCAGGAATCCAAGTCAGAGCATCCCTGACAAATGGCTGTCCAGCCTCGTCTTGAAGGCCTCCAGTGTGGGAGAGCCCACCACCTCCCCAGGTAATTGGTTCCATTGCCGTATTGCTCTGACACTCAGGAAGTTTTTCCTGATGTTCAGTCGGAATCTGGCTTCCTGTAACTTGAGCCCATTATTCCGTGTCCTGCACTCTGGGATGATCAAGAAGAGATCCTGGCCTTCCTCTCTGGGACAACCTTTCAAGTACTTGAAGAGTGCTATCATATCTCCCCTCAGTCTTCTCTTCTCAAGGCTAAACATGCCCAGTTCTTTCAGTCTCTCTTCATAGGGCTTTGTTTCCAGTCCCCTGATCATCTTTGTTGCCCTCCTTTGAACCCTCTCCAGCTTGTCTGCATCCTTCTTAAAGTGTGGTGCCCAGAACTGGACACAGTACTCCAGATGAGGCCTAACCAGTGCTGAGTAGAGGGGAACTAGTACTTCCCGGGATTTGGAAGCGATGCTTCTATGAATGCAGCCCAAAATAGCATTTGCCTTTTTTGCAGCCACATCACACTGTTGGCTCATATTCAGCTTGTGATCGACGACAATTCCAAGATCCTTCTCGCTCGTAGTGTGGTTGAGCCACGTATCCCCCATCTTGTAACTGTAAGATGGGGGATACGTGGCTCCTCCCATATTTTGGACCAGCTGAAGTTTCCGGACCGTTTTCAAAGGCAGCCCCACGTATAACGCATTGCAGTAATCCAGACGAGACGTTATCAGAGCATGGATAACTGTAGCTGGGCTCTCTCTGTCCAGATAAGGGCGTAGTTGGTACACCAGCCTCAGCTGATAAAAAGTGCTCCGTGCCACTGAGTTCACCTGTGCCTCAAGTGACAGTTCTGGGTCCAAGAGCACCCCCAAACTACGAACCTGATCCTTTAGGGGGAGTGCAGCCCCCTCCAGAACAGGTTGAATATCACCTAGCCGGGCAGACGAACCACCCACTAACAGTACCTCCGTCTTGTCTGGATTGAGTTTCAGTTTATTGGCCCTCATCCAGTCCATTACTGTGCCCAGGCACTGATTCAGAACAGCCACTGCCTCACCTGGGTTTGATGAGAAAGAGAGGGAGAGCTGGGTATCATCCGCATATTGATAGCACTTCAGCCCACACCTCCGGATAACCTCCCCCAGCAGTTTCATGTAGATGTTTAACAGCATGGGGGATAAAATAGAGCTCTGTGGAACCCCATGGCACAGAGCAGTAATCCCCCAGCACCACCTTCTGGAGTCGGCCATCCAAGTAGGAGCGGAACCACTGCAGTGCAGTGCCTCCTACTCCCAACCCAGACAACCTATCCAGAAGGATACCATGGTCGATGGTATTGAAAGCCGCTGAGAGGTCCAGGAGAATCAACAGGGTCGCACTCTCCCTGTTCCCTCCCCTGGCAGAGGTCATCCCACAGGGCAACCAAGGCAGTTTCCAAAACCAGGCCTGAAGCCTGATTGAAATGGATCTAGATAATCCGTTTCATTCAAGAGTGCCTGGAGCTGTCCTGCAACCACCCACTCAAGCACCTTGCCCAGGAAGGGGATGTTGGCCACTGGCCTGTAATTGTTAACATCCTCTGGGTCCAGGTTAGGCTTTTTCAGGAGTGGTCTAATTACCGCCTCTTTTAAAGCGGCAGGCACCACTCCCTCTCTCAAGGAGGAATTTACAACCCCCTGGACCCAGCCAGACATCCCCTCCTCGTTTGATTTAATAAGCCATGAAGGGCAAGGGTCAAGCACACAAGTGGTCAATCGGACTTGGCCAAGCACCTTGTCCGCATCCTCAGGCCTCAGTAACTGGAACTCATCCAATAAAACTGGACCAGATGGTGCTCTGAACGCCTCTACCAATGGAACTGTATTAATCGTGGTGTCCAATTCATGACAAATCTGAGCAACTTTTCTCAAAGTGCCATGCAAACTCGTCACAGCGTGCCACCGAGGGTTCCACCATCTCTCTCCCTGGCCCAGAATGTAACAGGCCATGAACCACTTGGAAAAGCTCTGCTGGATGACACTGAGAAGATGCAATGCTGATGGAAAAGGACTGTCTCTTTGCCACCCTCACCGCCACAGAGTCGGCTCGATAATGAGCTCTAACCTGTGTTCGGTCAGACTCAGCAGGAGTTTTCCTCCACCTGCGTTCTAGCTGACTCCCCTCTTGCTTCATTGCCCTCAGCTCAGGTGTATACCAAGGAGTTGGCTGAGCTCTGCTCAGAGGGAGAGGGCGCTTGGGCACAAGCGTGTCAACTGCTCGAGTCATCTCTATTCCACAGAGCAACCTGGGCTTCGACAGGAGCACCAGCCATACCAGCAGGAAAATCCCCCAGAGCCCTCTGGAATCCATCAGAATCCACTAACCTCTGGGGCCAGACCATTTTAATAGGTCCCCTTGCAGAGGGGAAAGGCCGCCAGGAGTCTAAACCTCAGCAGGAAGTGACCTGACCATGACAAAGGGACAGATGTTAATTCCTCCACTTTCAGATCACCATCCTCCTGCCCAGTCGAGAAAACCAGATCAAGCGTGTGTCCTTTTATATGCGTTGGGCCGATGACATGTTGGGACAGCCCCATGGTTGTCACGGCGGCCATGAAGTCCTGAGCCGCCCCGGATACAGCAGCCTCGGCATGGACGTTGAGATCCCGCAGGACCATCATCCTGGGGTCCTCAACACCAAGTCTGAGACCACCTCTGTCAGCTCAGGCAGGGAGTCTGATGGGCAGCGGGGTGGGCGGTACACCAACAGAATCCCTAACCTGTCCCGGGTACCCAGCACAAGGTGAAAGAACTCAAGATCTGCACTTGAATGAGCAGGAAGCCTGGAGAGAGGGATTGAATTCCTACAGATCACGGCAACCCCCCTCCCCGACCCTCAAGTCGGTGTTGGTGCTGCACTGAGTACCCAGGAGGGCACAGCTGGGAGAGAGTGACCCCTCCCAGTTCCCCCACCCAGGTCTCAGTAATACATGCCAGGTCAGCCCCCTCATCCACAATCAGATCATAGATGAGGGAGATTTTGTTTTGGACCGACCTGGCATTCAGCAGCAGCAGCACCAGGCCCGAGGGCAGACTGGCAAGGCTGCCAGGAACCATCAGGTTGGGAGAAGAGCCAGAAGAGGGGACAGCCGTAAGGTGTGTAGCCCCTCTTCTCCTCAGCTGGCCTGTTAATCCCCCAATGCCATATCTCCCGCTTAGACTTATGGAATGTGGCTGGTGCAGATGTGAGAATTTCATTCAATTCATTTTTTTATATATATATGAACTCAATTTCAAAGCTACTCAGATTCACCAATGGTCTTCACAAATGGGACGGAAAGAACGTAGGTGGAATCTAACTGCCCAGCTGCTAGGCTGCCCCCTTCCAGAAACTAACGTTTCTGCTTGGTTTGGGGCTTGCCTCCCGAACCACTAAACCGTGGTTCACAAGCGGTAGGGGCCGCTCGCAGCTTTGGATTCTGTCCCTTGTGCTTTAAATGATTTGAATGTGGGAGCAACCGAAACGGACAGATTCGTCCATCCAGGCCCAGGGCTCAGCTCTTAGAAGTCTGGTTTTCAGTCCTCAGTATTCAGCCGTGTCTGAGGTGTTGAATTAGGGTTCCCACCTCTGAAGAAGAGGCTGCTCAGCTTTAACTCTCCCTGTCAGGCAGATTCATCACGGTCCTGTGGGAAGAGCTGTACTTACTGAATTCAGCCAGCACAGATGGTTGAGAATTTCATTTGGTTCATTCTCTGACAAGAACTTATCAAAATCTGCAAATTCCTGTGTAAACAGGGTGAAAGGAACCACAGATTTTAAAAAAATTGAATGTGGAAGAAGCCAGCACTGACAGCCATGTCTCAATACATGCTGGTGACTCTTTCGA
This sequence comes from Heloderma suspectum, assembly GCF_057233095.1. Classification (NCBI taxonomy): domain Eukaryota; kingdom Metazoa; phylum Chordata; class Lepidosauria; order Squamata; family Helodermatidae; genus Heloderma; species Heloderma suspectum. The sequence continues at coordinate 21,951,551 of NC_139474.1, read as the reverse complement.
AGGGGTTTTCATTTTATACAAAGTACTCAGGAGGGGAGACCAAATGGCGACAGTGCCTCGGACATGCGGCCCATGAGATGCTGGAGCTGCAGGATTCCTGTGCTGCTGAGGACTGGTCCTCAGTCGCGAGGGAGACTGGGCGGCGGGCGTTCTTAGGGTATGTGTGTTGTGTGGCACCCGAGGTGCAGATTTGGGGGGCCACTGAGAAACAGTCCCCAGCTGTGTGAGAAAAGGAACGGCGGACGTGCATAGGGTGCGTGCCCCGTGAGGCCCCTGAAGGGCAGGATTCCTGAGACGTGCGGAATTGGTAGTCCGTCATGAGGGAAAATGAACGGCGGACGTGCGTAGGATGCATGGCCCGTGAGGCCCCTGAAGGGCAGGATTCCTGGGATGCGGAGAACCGGTCCCCAGCTGTGAGGGAAAGCAAATGGCAGACGTCCTTAGGGGGTGCGCCTTGTGAGGCACCTGCGCTGCAGGATGCCTGAGTCGCTGAGGACCCAGCTGCGAGGGGAAATGAACAGCGGATGTTCTTAGGATATGGGTCCCGTGAGGCACAGGATTCCTGGGAGATGGAGAACCGGTCGGTCGTGATGAAAGGAAGGTGCTCAGAATCCGAGAAGTGCCATCTAACCCAGACAACCTGCAGGGGCAAAGAGAAACATTATAGAAGAGGTTCCAGCGCATTTGGGGCCACCTAAACCCTGGGCACAAATTAAATCCTGGCCAACCTGCTAAAAAAGTGCGACTCGCTCTGCAAGAGGCATCTTACCTTGACCTTATTTCAGAAATGTGGCATTTTTAAAGGAGAAATGACCAGGACCATGAAAGAATAAACCACACGCCCCTTTGTCATGCTGTGTGTCATGCAAACGATGCAGCCATCGGTGTCTTCCCTCCACCTTAGGTCAGCTGTGCTTTGTTTCTCAACAAGGGTGCCTAGAAGTCACATCCCTCTGATCTAAAGTCCTCTCCACTAACCCCGAGGGGTGGGCTGTGATGGCCCTGTCTTGAGGGGCAGGCATGCCGTATGCAGCCAGAAACACACTCTCCTGTAGCTTTATGACTTCACACGTTTATCCCATCCTTCCTCCAAAGGGCTCATGGCAGCATATGCAGGACTGATACATTTTTCTCCTCACAACTGCCCTGTGAGGGAAGTTTGGCAGGGAGGGAGGGATTTGCCCAAGGCTTCTCATAAGCTTCCTGCCTCTGCAAAGATTCAGCACTGGGTCTTTCTGGTCCAGCACCCTGTCCACACTGGCTCTCTGTTCCAAGTATGGACTGCAACGCTAAACCCCAATAAACCTAGTTACAACACCCCTCATCTCGTTTAGGTGACCTCACCTGTCCAGAAAGATCTGGGGGATCTGGAATATCTCATAGATGTTTGGAGTCTGGAACTCTTTCCCAGGCTAACATATAATTAATCAGGATATTGAGAGGAAAAAAGGAAGACCTCCAAATTTCCTTTGTCGTACTGGGTGTTATCTATTTTTCATAATGTATGCATTTTAATGTATGCATTTTTAAAGGTATGCATTTTTCAACACATGTGCTTGACTAAACATGTTGACTAAACATGTTCCTGCACATTTGTTAAATGTACACATTTTTCTTCGCAGATTTTTCAAATGTGTGCATTTTGTCGAATGCTTTTTGTTTGTTTCATGGAATGTACTGCAAGCTCAAATGTACAGATTTCTGGCCACAGGTTGCATCTGGGTCAGGTCCACATTCATTTCAGGAGGTGCAAATTGGGAAATCTGTTGAAAAAACACACCCCTCACTGGAATGAATTCCTCACGCAGCCCTGTAGTTGTTTTGGTGGCCATGACGTCCTGAGCCACTCCAGACAAGGTAGCCGTGGCTCAGGACGTCATGGCCACCATGGCCACCTCAGCAGGACAAGCCACGCTCTGAGGCCACCACTGCTAGGCAGGGGTGTGGACTCCAGCAGAGCCCCCAATCTGACCTGCACATCCAGCACTGGGAACGGGCGCGCGAAGCTGATGCTCTCTTCAACAGAGCACCTAGAGAGGAAGATGGAAAGCTGATAACCCACCGCTGCCTCGTTCTTAGGCTCTTGGGCAAGTTACTTTTCTTTTAGTCTCACCAGTTTGCCTTCTGGGAAATGAGTGTTTTTGGACTGGCTATGCCTGCTATGGCAGTCATTTTGTGAAAGCACCTAGAACACTCTATCAAAACTCCAAATGCATCCACCGATCCATGAAGTTCGGCGGGGACCCCAAAACACAGGCTCTATATTGGTGCTGAGACACACACAACCGGAAGATATAATCCTGCTTGTCTTGTCTGCTCAGGTATTAGCAGAGATGTTCAGCATTTGCAAATCTGGACTTTTTGGGTCCAACAAGTTCCTGCTGCCCGTGCAGCCTGGCTTAGCATTCGCGAGCCAAGCTACGAGTTTTTCCTGAAATCTGGGATATTTGGGGGTGGGTTTTTTCATAAATAGAAACTTGCACAAATTGCAGCTGTGATTTGTGCAATTTGCATGAATGCCAGCTGTAATTTGCTTAATTTGCACAAATTTTGGACAGAATTTGGGTAAATTGAGCAAATTGCAGCTGGAATTTACAAAAGCCAAACCAACAAAAACAAATGGAAAGTCCGCTAGCTAGCCTGACTTGATGCAGGTTGAATTGGGCCAACTCACAGGGAAGCAAGCTGAAGTCTGGAGGGGGTGGTGAGCTGATGGAAGCTCATCGGACTCCACCCCCACCCTCTCGACGGATTCGTCTGACATCCCTCGGTGTTAGTCACGTGAACCAGGCTGGGACCATCATCCAAGACCCAGTTCTGGATGGTAACTGGTTTTTCCATAGGCTGACCTGCCATTTAAGAACAGCGCTCCAAGCCTTGGATGCGAGGAGGGCTGCCTGCTCTCAGTACCTGCTGCTCCCCGCCCCGTAACATTGTGGAGGCAGCAGCATATTCACTATCCTAAACTTTCTTGGGGGGTGGGATATGCATTCATATGCATTCATTAAATAAATACTCTTTCTGCACTTTGCTCCTTGAATGTACCGGATATTTCCATGGTAGCCAGCAGCACTACATTACTTTGCATGATCATCTCACCTTGTCATCCCCATCTTCTGGGGGGCTCCTCTCTGTGCACTGAGGTTTCGAATTGGTCCCCTTCTCTGTCTCCATGGAGGCAACTTCTGTGGAGGCAACATGACACAGGCTATCTTGCTACTTTGACGAAACTCTGCCTCTTCGTATAAACCAAAGGAAGAAGATGCAAGCTTCCTTCCCAGCTAGGAGGGCTGATGATTAACAGAGATATTCCTATCTCTTTTGGCTGCCAGCTTAGAATGTTTTCTTTTCTTCCATATAATCACAAAACATGCAATGACTGCAAGAAGGCTGATGAAACACCCCATGATCCACCAGGGTCCACTCCCACCTGCAACGAGCAAAAATAGTCTCTTGAGAGATATTGTAGGATCAGCCACCAACGTGTCCCTCTCCCATGACTAACAGAAGCAGAATAAATTACTCAAAAAGGAGCAAATACGCACCTCAGTTCAATAAGCAATGACATAATCCAGCTTTCCTAAGGTGACCTTGGCCTGGAAGTCTGACCTGGCACTTGGATGTGGCGTTTCAGTCTGTGGCCCTCTTTTAGGGATATGAGGCACCAATGACATTAGGAGAAAAGTGCAACGGGCTATTCAGTTGGGCTGGGAATGTGGGACCCTTCAGATGTTGGAGGATTGCAAGCCCCATCAGCCCTAACCAGCACATCCAATGGTGAGGGAGGATGGGAGTTGTAGTCCAACAACATCTGGGGGTCACACATTCCCCATCCCTGCATTTGGGCATAGCAGCTGTAGCCAGAGTTTACTGTTTAGAGTAGACATGCTGCTTTACTGGGACATCAATTCAGCTTTTCTCTGGCAGAAATGGGAGGCACATTGTCACTTCCTTGCTGGGGATTCTGGGACTGGTAGACCAGCCCTTCCCTGACAGCCAAAGATGCTTCACCAGAGGCTAGGAGTGCCCATGGTCACTACTGTTGCCTTCACCTTCACCTGGCCCAAGGTGCGTTTCTTTGCTTTGGGGAGGGGGAAGGAGGAGGCAGAGGCAGAGGTGCACACGATCAGGACAAGCTGCAAGCAAAACAATTTGCCCCAGTCCTGCTCACAAGCATTCAAAGACTCCATGAATGCTTTTAGGGAAAATATGGACTATTCTCTCTAACAACACACACACCTGCCACCCAAATAACTGTGGATGGTGGAAGAAGAAGAGTTAATAAATTGCTCACCATTGTCGCTTTGGCAGATGGTAAGTAAGTCGAGGGAGGCTTTCTTTTGATCCACAGGATTGCTGACCAGGCAGGTGAAGGTGGCGTTTGAAGGGCTGGGCTGCCAGAACAAGTGGAGACTCCAGCCATTGTCAGAGAGATGGTACCAGTCCGAGGCGGCGTCTAAGGCCCCGAGGTGGCTCCCTTTTGTCCAGGAGATCTTGAGCTGTTCCCTGCCGGATGCCTCACACTGCAGAGTCACGTTGCATCCGTCTGGCGTCTTGGAGACTCGCTGGTGGAGAACCTGTGGTGCTGGCACTGGCTCTGTTGAATGCAAATTTATTTATTTATTTATGATACCTCTATACTGCTTAATAAAACCAAATCTCTAAGCAATTCCCACTAAAATGTGTGTATGACACATCATAAAAATATTAAATAATAAATAATTAAATACATGACAGACAGCAATAATACAGAGCAGTGTCACGGTCCATGGCAGGTCAGGGAAAGCTTGCGGAAACAAACATGTTTTCTAGAGGCATTTGACGCTTGCCACAGTTTCTGCCTCAGATGAAAGCAGCATGATGTTTGTGACACTCAGTTGGTTACTGTGTAGGGAAAATGGTGCTGGTCTTATTCCCTGCTCAGCTCAAGAGCAAAATGACAAGAACAGGGAAATAATTACTTACCATAGACAATGAGAGGGAAACTGTGTTCTTGGATCTCTGCTGCAGCAAACCTCACACGAGCTTTATATACACCACTGTCCTCCACTGCCAGGTCTTTGATCCTCAAGGTGGCCTCATCAACCATTTCCAGCCGTTGTTCGAACTGGTCACTAACCTCTGGCCGTTCCCAGCTTTCACCTCTGAATTCAGCTAGCCAAAATCCCAGCTCAGATTTGGGGTAAAATTCCCATTCAAGTTTGGACACATTTTTTGCTGAGGATATATTTACACAGAGGAAGACGGAACCTCCCAACTTCCCGTTCACCTGATGGGGAGGATTCTCTGCTGGAATAGTTACAGTGCCTATTTTTTAAGGGACGGAAGAGAAAGAAAAATGGAGGGAATGAATGTGGATGTTCCTTTTTGCCAAACTAGAAGATAATTATTCATTTTATTAATTTGTTTTAGGAATTTGTACATCACTCTTCAGACAAATATTCCCCAGGATGGTTGTGGCCACAACTCTTACAGCCGTGTAACTTTGCTAGAGGACTACTGTCTCAAACCAAGGGTGATTCCAGCCCATGCCATGCTGGGTTTGTTTGCTAGAAGATAAATAAAGCTCCTGCTCACTTTATCTGCAGGCTGCAGGAAGAACAAACTAAAAGGTGCTGAAATCTGTTCACAAGGTCCATCCAACGTGCTGTTGCTCAGACGCAAAGCTCTGCATCAGCCTTCCCCAACCTGGTGCCCTCCAGATGTTTTGAACTACAACTCCCATCAGCTCCAGCCAGTGTGGCCAATGGCCACTCTGGTAATATTTATATTGAAGGCAGGGCAGAAATGCATACAGAAAATCTTAAATAGAGAAACAAGGTCTAAAGTTGCCAATTATCTAGATCCATTTCAATCAGGCTTCAGGCTTCGGCATGGGACAGAAACGGCCTTGGCCACCTGGATGGTATGGGGAGGGCTCTGGATAGGGGCGAATGCTCCTTCCTTGTTCCCCTCGATCTCTCAGCAGCTTTTGATACCGTCGACCACGGTATCCTCCTGGACCGCCTGGAGGGGTTGGGCATTGGAGACACCGTGGTTCCAGTCCTTCCTCTCTGGCAGGTACCAGAGGGTAGCTCTGGGGGAGGAGACTTCAGACCCCTGGCTGCTCACTTGCAGGGTGCCACAGAGTTCTGTTCTTTCCCAGATGTTATTTAACATCTATGTGAAGCTGCTGGGGGCTATCATCAGGAGGTTTGGGGTGCAGTGTCACCAATATGCGGATGACATGCAACTCTGCCTCTCATTTGAATCCTCGCCAAGGTTGGCTGTAGAACCCTGTCCAAGCATCTGGAGTCGGTGAGCGGCTGGATGGAAAGGACTAAGCTGAAACTGAACCCCAACAACACTGAAGTACTTTTGGTGGGAGACAAGGGGAGGTTGGGGGATGTTGATCTGGTGTTCAGTGAGGTGCGACTGCCCCTGAAGGGCCAGGCCCGCAGCCTGGGGGTCATTTCAGACTCCCAGTTGTCCATGTCTCAGGTGTCAGCTGTGAGCTGGGCAGCGCAGTACCAACTCCACTTGATACGGTGGCTGTGTGCCTATCTCCCTAACCATCTGCTCCCATCAGTAGTTCATGCCCTGGTCTCCTCTCACCTAGACTACTGTAATGCGCTCTACGTGGGGTTACCCTTGAAGACGGTTCGGAAGTTGCAGCTGGTGCAGAACATGGCAGCCTGCCTGATTAAAGGCAGCCATCGGTGAGTTCACATCACTCCAATGCTGAAGGAGTTGCACTGGCTACCAGTTGTTTTCCGGGCCCAATTCAGGTTTTGGCATTGACCTTTAAAACCCTATATGGTTCCAGCCCAGTCTAACTTCAGGAGCGCTTCCAGCAACACCAGGGATACCACTCAACGAGATCGGCCTCGGAAGGCCTTCTCTCTGTCCCACGAGCCAGGACAGCTAGGCTGGTGAGAACTAGGGAGAGGGCCTTCTCTGTGGTGGCCCCCATTTTGTGGAATTCCCTCCCTAGTGACCTCCGCCATGCCCCCTCTTTGATGAGCTTCCGCCGGGCTTTGAAAACCTGGCTGTTCAGGCGGGCATTTGGGGTGGGTTAGGGTTTTTAGAGCAATGTTGTTTTGTTCAGTTGATTATGTAAATTTATTGTTTTTTGTGTTGTTTGTAAGTTGCCTAGAGTGGCCAGGTAGCCAGCCAGATGGGCAGCTAATAAATCTAATAAATAATAATAAAAAACTAATAAAGTTGGAGTCTTGTTCCAGCCCATAATAATAGGTTGATGTCAGGCAGGCACCAACATGGTTTTCTTTTCGGCACCTCTCCTGTAGACATTTTTATTTAAACAAGCAGTGAATCATACAGAGGTGGGTGGACTCTTAGAAGGCAAAGCAGTGGAAGGTATGCTAAAGAAAGACAGGGAGGCTGCAGAAACACTGAATGAATTCAAAGGGGCTGAGCAGAGCCCCACATGGCTGACCCTGGTTTTGCAGGGAGGGGTCCGAAGACAGGAGATGATGCTCTGGGGTGAGATGATAAACCAAACATTCACAAGGTCACTGCAGTATCCACATGGCACACGCCTGGCGGACTCAGTGGTGAAATAATCTTCCACCAAACTGTGTATCTTCCAGGCAATTTATCAGCAAAATGCTTCCCAGAAGACTGGTAACAGTCAATGTAACACCAGTTTTTTAAAAAAGGGATTCAAGGGAAGCCAGGAAATTGCAGGCCGATCAGTTTGAGAGGCCTGGTCCATCTCAAAACAGAGTTGAAAAGGGTACATGAAAGGGCAACCAGAATGATTTGGGACTTTGGGAACCTTCCGTGGGAGTAAAGGCTAAAGCGTCTGGGGTTTTTCAGTCTCTCCTGGTATAAGGCAGCAACCAGTTTGGGGCTGGCTGCAAGCCTGGTAGGGATGGCAGAGAATTCCGCCACAGATCTTGGGGAGGCCGAATGCCAGTGCATTCAGCCCCCCGAAATCTGTGGCAGAATGGCCTGCCACCCCCCCACATGGATCCCCCTGGGACGAGACTTACCTGGGGCAGATCTTCCGGGCGGCGGCAGCAGCGGCAGCGGCGGCGGCTGCAGCGGCTGGTCTTCCGACCAGCTGCTGCCGCCGCCATTTGCAGTTGTTGTTTTTTTCACACACATGATAGGCTACATAGGTTTTTACGTAGCCTAAAAGGTCTGGGTAATTTAAAAAAAAGGAAAAAAAAAGGCGTACGCAAATGGCGGTGGCTACGGCTGCCGCCATTTGCGTTCCTTATTTTGGGCTGTCTTAGTCTACGTAAATAATTACGTAGACTAGGACGGCGAAAATAAGGGGAATGCAAATAGCATCCACTACGCTATTTGCGTTCCCCTTATTTTCGCCGTCTTAGTCTACGTAATTATTTACGTAGATTAAGATGTCAAAAATAAGGAACGCAAATGACGGCAGCTGTAGCCACCGCCATTTGTGTACGCATTTTTTTTTTCCCCCCAGAGCCCTCCGCGGCCGGAAAATTGGCTGCAGACGACTCTGGCCTGGCTGGCACAGCCAGCCGCGGAGGATTCCGGGGGGGAGGAACGGAGTGCCTCCCCCCTGTCCAGGATTCCGGGGGGAGGGACGGAACGCCTCCCCCCCACCATAAACATAATCCGCGAACAGGTAAGTGATTTTCGTACATCCCCAAAGCCTGGAGCACTCTATAGTTAGGCAGGGAGCTGGCGCTGGAGGACAGGAAAGGGGGTCCTCTCTGCCCCTCGGACCTTCTCTATATTTTGCAGGGAGGGTTTTTTTTTAGCTATACAGCACGCACACATCCTGCTGTACAGATACAGCGCTGTAATGATTGCAATGCTGTATCTACACGATTTACCCACCGTCGTTAGGGATGGGCGAGCTCCCCCACGCCCTGTTTGGGTGCTGCTCACCAGAGCAGGTACTCAGGGCAAGCCGTCAGACGTCCATAGGCACCCGGCGAGAGCTCACCATTTCCCGCTTTTTCATGAGCCGCCATGTTACATAAAATTGCGGGTATAACTATTAATGGAAATCACAATTTGCACAAAACTGCACCTGTAAAGAGTGTGATTTGTGCAAAACTGCAGGTGTAAATGCTCTAATTTGACTATGTATGCCTGCAATTTTCTGCAAATTATGCTATTTACAGCCATGATTTTGCGCAAATCGCCATTTCTGTAAATCGCCATACCTGCAATTTTGTGCAAAATGGTGCCTCAAGAAAAAGCAGGAAACTGCAAACTTGCCCAAGTCGGCATGCACCGAGTAGGGCAAGCTCAGGGATCCATGAGCTGGTGTTGGGGGTGGGGGGGCTGAGCTGGCGAAAACTTGCCGAGCTCCACCCCCAAACCGGATTCCTCCAACATCCCTAAATGTAATAGTTGCCTCCACAGTGTTAGGACTTCTGGTAGATCCAGCCCACTAGCTAGGGGAGATGGCTGGAGTTGGCATGGTACCCTAGTTTGGGGCTCCCAGGTCTATCTTCCTCGGTCCTCACCCATACTACAGCAGCTGAATGGTATAGTCCAAACTTTAGTGCAAAACTTTAGAAGTTACAAAACAACACAAACCCTGGCTACTCCCTGTGGTCACAGAGTCAGTAGATGTGTCAGCATTTCCTTCTCATCAAGGTTGAAAACCCACAATGATTTCCTTCTTCATGACAAACCAGATGTATAGTTTTCTTATTTAATAATAATAATAATAGTACACATTAGAAGACTTACCAAGAAAAGAGCAGATTAATAGTCTGAGTAGAAAAAGTGGCTTCTTGTGGCTTCTGCCAGGGAAATCGACAATTATCTCTTCCCTGCAGTGTCGAGATATCACCTGCCAATGTCCACATTCACACAAATGCACAGCTATTGATCACAAGTTTATGTGGAGGATGTGATTTAAAGCTGTGCTAAATAAAAGTGTGAGGGGGTTTTCAGCAGATGAAGACATGGATGCTTTTTGCTTCTCTTTCTGGAACAGTGTTTGTCTCAACTTGAGCACAGCAGCTAAAACTAGCTCAATCCACCGTTCCCTGGTCCAATCAGGACAATGTCTAACTTTGCGTGGACTTTGACTTCGTGAAAAGTAAAAGTCTTATCAGGACTTTAACTGATTGCTTATCTTTGATGCTCACAGCAATCAGGAAAAGAGGGAGCAAACCACTATACACAAAAGACTTTATTGCTCCAATCTTTCCTAACATAAAGTGAACTGAGGACCAAAACAGAGCAAGCCAAATAGTCCCGGACATTATAACCTTCCCTCAAAGGGGAGATGCTCCAGCCCCTTGATCATTTGGGTTGCTCTTTTCTGCACTTTCTCCAGCTCTGCAATATCCCTTTTGAGGTGTGGTGACCAGAACTGTATGTATGAATGTATGCATGTATGTATTCATCCATTCAACTTATGAGTCACCCTACAGCCAAAGTTCTCAGAGTGATATACATAAATACAAAATAAAATACGATAAAATCCCTTTAAATACAATTTTGAGAAGTGAGAACTAACGCAACAGATCAAAACAGTAGATACAACTGGACACAGTATTCCACGTCTGGTCACACAATAGGTTTATATAAAGAAATTATGATATTGGCAGTTTTATTTCCATTTCTTTTCTAATGACCCCCAACTTTATATTTCCTCTCCATCTAAATCCAAGGAAACCGCTTGAGTTCTATATCAATGTCTGATGCTGGTAATAGACTGGATCAGGGCAAACAAACTGAAGCTTAATCCAGGCAAGACAAAGATGCTCCTGGTTATTCCACAGATGGATTAGGGAATATGGATTCAATCTGCCTTGGACTGGGTTATACTCCCCTTGAAGACTCAGGTTCACAGTTTGGGTGTACTGCTGTATTCAGCCCTGAAGTTGGATGCCAGGTTTCAGTGGTACCCCGGAGTATATTTGCACAGTTGAGGCTAGTGTGCAAACTGCGGCTGTTCCTAGAAATATTGCATCCACCAGTGGTCACATATCCCTTAGTTACATCCCATTTGGACTACTATAATGTGCTCTATGTGCGATAGGGATGGGGAAGAAATTTGTTCCCTGCACATTTTAATGCAAACGTACCCAATTTCATACTTTTAAACTAATGTTTGAACCGAAACTCTAAATCACATCCTATGAATTTTGCAATGGAGTTCTCCAATAATAATAATAACAATAACAAATGTACAAAATTGCATAGATTAGGGGGAAAGTGCACACAAAAATGCATATCTTCGTGAAAATGACATTCAAAAATGCACTTGCAAAAATGTGCATATGGCAAAATAGCATACAAAATCCTCGTATTAGGAGAAATGTGCACAAAAATGCTTATGAATTTTCATGCTAACTTAAAAAATAGTCTCAGTGTTTGCAAAGAACCAAACTTTAGAGTGGAGGGGGGGGGGAAATCCTCAACATTTGGGACAAACTAAACTTAAGACTAGAAAAATGGGCAACAGAGAGAAACCAAAATTGAAAGATTCATCCATCCCTAATCAAGAACACAGGGATGATTCTGAGGTGGGCGGGCAGCAAAAAAATGTTTTTTAATGGCAGTTAAACTAGAGGGGAAGTGAGACATGCGACAGATGAGTTGAGGGCCTGAAGAGGAAATTGCTGTGGTTGGGGTCAAAGCTGGGGTGGCTGAAGCACCAACCTGAAGAAGAGCGTGCGGAAAGCACCAGCTTGCACTGTTCCAGAGTGTATTTTAACAGCGAGGGAGGAAGGTGGCAGAGAAGGAGGAGAAAGATGGACTCACACAGCACCCAGCTGACACTCCTGCTCTTGGCTCTCCAGTCCTCAGGTGAGCAGTGCAGAAGAGTGCGGCATGGATCTGACCTGTCCTTAGTGCTGAGTGCACCCAGAGTTCTCCGCACACATCCAAAGCCAAGGCCCCGTGGTCTGTCTGTGCATGCTGCCTCTCACTGTAAACAGGACAAGCATCCAGGTTTTAATGCTTTTATGTCACAACTGAGGACAGTGTCATTAGCTCCTGGCTGTATTTATTTATATCCCACCCTTTCCTGAGGGCTTAGGGAACAGCTGTTTTCATCTTTGACTCTTAGAGAGCTGAAAAGAAAATCAAATAAGATAGGCTTGCACAAGGGTCAAAGGAGGAAGGAAGGAAGGAAGGAAAGAAGGAAGGAAGGAAGGAAGGAAGGAAGGAAGGAAGAACTTGGATTTTTAAAAAAGTGATCTTAACTAAAATATAGGGCAGTTTGTTCTGATATAGGGAGAAGGGGGAAGTTCAGTTCCAGACTACCCTGCCTGAGAAAAATGAAGCATCAGCATGTGCCCCTTTGCTTGAAAGTGTACTATTTCTTCCCTCTCTCCCCTCTTTTTTTAAATCAGCCACTCTAAGTAATGAAGGAGAGAAGTCCCCCCTTCAGGTCAACGGGATCCTTGGAGGATCCGTCTCGCTTTCTGTCAATATATCTTCAGCAAGAAGGGCAACCATAACTGAGTGGCCCTTTCAAACCAAGACCAGCAAAACTCTTCTGATTGCCGAATTCAGGCACGGAAAGCTCGAGCGGCCGAATCCCAAGGACAGGTTTGGACAGCGGCTAGAGATGGCCGATGAGACCACGCTGAGGATCATGGACCTGCGGGTGGAGGACAGTGGACTGCTAAAAGCTCGAGTGAGGCTGGATACAGCGCAGATCCCAAGGGGCTCTTTCAACCTGACTGTCTGAGGTTAGTGTTCCTGCTACCATCGTCCATCGCTTGTCATTGGACTGATGGTTAGTGACAGCTCCGTGGCACACACATCGTGAGATTTTCATTCCTTTTAACAGCACCATTGCCAGCACCACGCATCCTCTCCGCATTAGTCTCCAGCACTCCAGATGGCTGCAGCGTGACCCTGAAATGCCAGGCATCTGGCACGGGGCGGTTTGATGTCTCCTGGGAAAGAAGGAGCCTGCTCACTCTCCCAGAAGGAGCTTTGGACTGGTACCAGCTCTCTGACAATGGCTCGCATCTCCACTTCTCATGGCAGCCCAGTGCTTTGGATCCCAACTTCACCTGTTTGGTGAGCAATCCAGTTGACCAGAAAAGCATCTCCTTCAGCATGAGCAACATTTGCCACAGTGAGGGTGAGTCCGACTAGAACTCAAGGGCATTTTCTGTGTTGATTGTGGCAGACTCTGGGTGCAGGACTAAGCCAGAAGCAAGGCAATGATGCCAGCAAATGTTCACGCGTGCAAGTTTCAGTCCAAGGCGTTTGAGGCTCAGGCAGCAGTGGTCAAGAGAGCAGGCAGAGATCAAAACACAGTCGGGTACGTTACACAGCCCAGAAGCAGAGTCAAGAAGGAAGCCGAGAATGCAGTAGCACAGAACATCAGCCACAGGGCAAGTTCTGGGAGGAAAGGTAGAAGGCACAGGAGCTGGTTGTTTATTCTGGCTGTATTTTGAACTTTTAAAGGTTTTATATTATGTTTTATCATGTGTTCTCGGGGTTTAATTTTTGTGAACTGCCCAGAGAGCTGTGGCTATTGGGTGGTACAGAAATGTAATGAATGCATTAAATAAATAAGTGTGGGTACTGTTCACAAATGGCCCCTGCACAGTTACCGAACAAGTAATAATGGGGCTTCCCACATTGCCGGTCTCAGTGACAGCCTCCTTGGGGCCAGGTAGAAGAGGATCCAGGAGGGACTGAGGGCCACTGTAAACGGGACAGTTCAGAACCAAGGACTGGGTTCTTTACAGAGCCCCTTCAAAGGCACAGGGCTTCAGCCAACCATCACAAGGAACAGAGGGTGTATGTACAAAAATACATACGTTAGGAGAAACATGTACATAAATGTCTATTTTGGAAGAAAGGTACAAAAATGTGTACATTGCAAGAAACCCAATACCTTGGGAGAAACATACGCTGGGAAAAAATACGCATTTTTATTAGTTGTATAATGCTACATCTAGCAGACCACCTCCCCTTATATATACCCAGCTGACCTTTAAGATCATCAGAGGAACCCTTGCTGGTCATTCCGAAATTAACGGAACGTTGCTACGGAACACCTTGATGGGGGGCCTTCTTGGTGGTGCTGCCCGCCCTCTGGAAAACCTTCCCCTGTGCTGTTCAGGAGGCAGAAAATGCGGCATCTTTCAAATGCCTCCTGAAAATGCATTTGTTCACCCAGGCTTTCCCTGGCTTGTAATTAAGTTAATCATGCTTCTCCATCTTACTGCTCCTTGTATTGCTCTGTACTATTAGTGTAATTGGTATTCTTTTAATATCACATGTAAAATGTAATTTTAATATTATTATATGACCCACTTAGGGATTTTATTATATTAAGCAGTATAAAAGTATCACAAATAAATAATAAATACATATATTGTGTATTATGACTTGCCCTAGGATCATTTTGTGATGAAGGACAGGATATAAACCTTAGATTATTTTTTTTTAAGTGGTATAGAAATGAAATAAATAATAATATAAGAAAAAATAAAGTACACATTTGTGTTAATGTATACATTTTTGTGCACATTTTTTCTCCAAGAACTGCATTGTAAAATTTGGAGAAGTGTGAAAACTGAAAGATAATTGCATTTGCTTTGTGTATTAGTTCAGAATGTGTAAATTAGCTTGGTGTTTATTAAAATGCAAAGCAAATTAATTTCTTCCCTGTTCCATGCACGTGCATGCATAGACATTTGTCCCAAGCCTGCCCTAACCCCCCCCCCCTCTTGTTTCTACAGGACCAAATGTCCTTCTCTCTTGGGTGAGAGTTATTATCATTGCAGTATTGCTCTTCGCACAGATTGCAGCAGTTGCCTCCTTGAACATCCTGGGAAGAAAAGAACAGAACCACAGCTGAGTTGCTGCAGTGGACTGGAAGGAACCACAGTATCTTTTGCTATAGATTTCTGCCCCTCGAGTGGGCAGTGGACTAAGAATGGGAAACTTAAACGCTGCTCCAGCAATTCCAGTGCTCTTGGCACATTATGTGTCAAATGTTCAAGAGACGTAGTTGTTCACTTTGCACACGTCTTTAGGGAGGTCTTTCACCATCTCACAAGGCCTACTTGCAAAGATGGCAGGTTGTCACGTTTCCCCGGGAAAAGCTGGTGCAGGTGTACAAAATCCCACATGGAGCCACTGTTTATTAGCTTTCTCCATTTCTGGACTTGGTTGCAGAATGGAAAGTCCCTCCTCTAAAGACATCCCCGCCTCCCCTGGATGTCGATGCGCAAAGTCTGATGAGGCAAGGCGAGGAAGAAGCTGACCTTCTCGGGAGGAGGGTTCCAACCTGCCTCTCAGGAAATTAATTTACTCCAGAGCAACAGATTGCCCCGTATGCCTTGAGCATCTGACGTACTGAATGCATTGTTTCCACTGATACCTTGTTTTGCTTTGTTAATCGTCAATATTTCTGTAACAGGTTTTGTTTAATTTACTTTTAATTCATTTGTTTGTTTGTTAGCTGCCTTGAGTTTATTCAATCTAGCTTACATCTTTCTATAATGGCCGTGCCTATATTTGCTTGTCCTGCACCCTTGGATGTGGGGTGAGCTGTACATTAGAGTACAGTAAAATTTCTGAGTCAGGACCCATCCCTTTACTTTACAGTGGAGCTCAAAACATATTTATTATTATTGCTGTCATCGTCACCACCACCACCATCGTCATTGTCAATTATATATTGCCCTATTTGCTAAAAAGCCAGCAAGGTGTGCAGCCCTCCTTCTCCATATATACATCCCCATCCTTTTGGGATCTACAGTTTCCCTCATTTACAGAGCTTAGATTGTGATGCTGGGCAGGGTCTTGCCTCTTCTGGCCCCCATACTTTGGAACTATTTGCCTGCAGAAGTCACCCGCGGAACGTCCTTGAGACCACAGCTTTTTAAGATGGCTACACTCCTTAATCCTTTCCTCAAACACAGATGAGTTGTTGTGCATTGGATTGCCATGTTTTATCTTTACTTACCTTTAATAATAGTATTTTTGGGTGAACATGTTTACCACTCACTGGTCTTTGGTGATTTAAGTGTGTGCACATGCACGCTTACGCTTTTAATTAAGTCAAAACTGAGGATTTTTTTAATTAAGTCACTTGGTTTTTACATTGAAAAGTGACATAAACTTCTACATAAATTAAAACATGTAATGCAGATTAATTACCATCAAATGCACAATGTGACAGATTAGCACATTATGCTGGTGCAATAATACCCTGTGAGGTAGGTTGGGCTGAGAGTCTGTGACTGGCCCAAGGTCACTCAGGGAGCTTCGCGGGCAGAGTGGGGACTAGAACCCGGATCTCCCAGCTTGCAGTCCAACCACTACACCAGCATAAAAGAGAGTCATGAATGCAGAATCACCACACCGGCTCCCTTTATTTATTATGCTTTTATTTATTATTTAGTAGATTTATATCCCACTTTTCAACTAGAGTCCTCAAAGTGGCTGACAATACTTACAAATAACAACGGATACAGCAAGAACCACCTTTGCACCTTGGAGAGCTCCTTTAGCGCTCTGACTGGTTCTGACTGAAGCCCAGAGCAGACTCACTGCCCCCTGACACAGAAGCCACCGGCCGCCACGGATGAAAGCAGCCGCAAACAGGCGTGCTTCCCCCCTCTGGTTAGCACACTTCTCCCCGTGCCAGAGAGCCCCTCCACATGCTGGCTCACAGACCACCCTTACCAGACCTCGCCAGCTTCCCGGCTGCCTAGTCCTTCCCCCTTTCCCCGCTCCATGCCCGTTTCACCTGCTGGGCGTGCCTTCTGGGAATTTGCCCCGGCCTCTGACCAAGGAATTTGCTTTGCCCTTTCATTGGTGTTTCAGAAAGAGAACACACGGGAGAGGATGGAGCGAAGACAGAATGGAACCCATTCCGCTCAGGGAAAGACTCCTGCTTACTCCAGCCTTCCTCAACCTGGTGCCTTCCAGATGTGCAGGAGTACTCAAAGTGATGGGAGTTGCAGCCCAGCATATCTGGAGGACACCACATTGAGGGAGTCTGGCGTACACGACAGAAGCAGAACACATCTTTACTGGTCTATGCAGCAAAACACCGTCAGGGTGGTACTGTAGCTGTTACCCCAGGATGCATACAGCGTCCTGCCTTATTATAAGCTCAGAGTTAATACAAATACTGACTCCGAACTGCAGGCCACCGTGGGAGTCTTTGCCCTGCAAAGCGGCCCAGCAAGGCCTTGGCAAATAAAATGCAAGGGCTTATGCGAGGGGATGTCCAAGGTGCCAGCACCTTCCAAGATGAGGTCCATAGCTGTTCAAGGCTCCTTGCTGTGTTTAAAATTAGGAGCTGGGTTCCTGAGGACTGGGCAGGAATTTGGTCAGGGCTCTGTTCTTATATGGGAGGAAGCAATAATTTAATTACCCTGATGACGGATTTCCTGGTGAGCTGCGACATCAGGGCCGGGCACTCACTGAACCCTCCGATTAACTCGTCATCTGTTGATAATCTGCACCAGGCTGGGCTGAAACCACTATTCACACACACAATGCTGCATGCACGGATCTCTGGGAGAACTTGGGAGTCACTGGTGAGCTGCAAATAATAATTATGATCAGTTAATTGATGCTAATTAACACTCGTGGCTGAGCGGGGCGGCGGGGGGGGGGAGACCTCAAAGGCATCGGAATGTTATGCCATCTTTGGCTCCTCCCAAAGTACCCAACAGATGCCGTTGATCCCCTCAGAGCAAAGAGGCAGCTGGCGGGGAAGAAATGGAGAAAAAACTGGTGACGGGCAAACGTGATGCTCTGGGCTTATTGGTTTTGACACTCATCTGCCTCTTAACAGGTAAGCAAATTAGAACTGTGTTGACATCTGGATATCTCTGGAGGAGGGGGAGCGCCTCATGTCTGGAGGTGAGAAAGTGTAGTCCTGTGGGAATTCAGTAGCACAGGTGAGCATCTTCTTCCGTAAATGCAACTCACTCGCCTGCCTTCCCTGCGTTCTTGTTTGGGGGATAAAAGTTTTGGCTGGGTAGGAAAATAGTGCCATGATATTACTTATGCTTCTTTGCTTTCAGACAAAAGGAGCTGTTAAGGTTGCTAAATGTCCACTGTGATATTAAGGCTGCAAAACTATGCGTACTTACTTGGGAGTTAGCTCCATTAAATATGGTGAGGCTTACTTCTGAGTAAACTTGCATAGGATCAGTCTATAAAGAACACTCCTTGGTTGTTTAAACATTGAAAATTTGGTCTGGTTTATTTGCCTCTGGGTTTTTCCTCCCTCCTTTGTGTATGGGTAGAATTTGTTTCCTGAACTCACAATTTATTTTATATACAAAAAAGCAATTATTTATTTTTTGCATAAAGTGACTTCCAGTGGTACTAAGGAGCCCAGGATAAGTGTTTGTTCAGCTTGAAAAATCTCCTCTAAACAAGTTACCTATACAGTTCCTATTAACCTTAAGCTAGAATTCCCTCGGTTACATTGATTTATTACCTTAACAGGCCTTTCCCCCCCCCCTTTTTTTTTAAGGTAGCCAAATTCTCTGTGCTTTAGAAGTCATTAGAGACCATTGACACAATCCACTGACTGGCTTTCCTGTGTAAGCTGCCTTGACACTAGTGATGTGTGGATTGTGTTAAATCTGTTCCTTCTGTGTTTTGAGGATTGTCAGGCGTCTTTTGTTCTGTCGTCCGCTCATTGACAGAATCAGATTTTTTTAGGGATATACAAGAATTTTGTTCAATTTGCGCAAGTATGCATTGGCCTTAATGCACATTAGTGCATGTGCACCCTAGCACTAACGCACATTAGCACAAGTGCAAATTTGCACAAATCCCCCCAAAAGGAAAAAACTGGTCCGCAGGTTCACGGAATCCACACAGCAGAAAAAGCCACTCATTTGAACCCACTGTGGATTTCTCCAGCATTCCTACTAGACAGTAATGTACCACTCCAGTTCATTTCAACAGGGCTTGGGCAGGATTGTGCCCAAAACCATTCCCATGGGGAGCTGATGGTGGAACCAGGGATCTGATTCTGTTATGCCACAACCCAGTGAACTTTGTCTAATTCTTGATTATGTAATGCAGCCTTCACTAACTTGGTTCCCTCCAGCTATGTTTGACTACAACTCCCACAATTCCCAGCCAGCATCTGGAGGGCGCTAGGTTGGGGAAGGCTGATCTAAGCTAAAGGATGCCATCATCCCCTTGCTTCTGTCCTTCCGTCCTGCTTTCTCAGCAGACTTTACCTGAGAAGGAGAGCAGATATTATTATCACAAGAGAAGAAGCGACACCCCTCTAAGTGAGAGCTGTTCCGGAGAATAAGCAGCTTCAGTGCAGAAACACATTGTGCAAGAAATACAGGACATGTGATGCTAAATATAGAGCAGGCTGTGTTAAATTAACAGCCCCCGGTTCTCTTTTCATGTGATGTTCAGTTCATTAACACTCTCGGATACTTTGTCTTGCTAATCATTTCTTGCTACTTCTTCCCCCATTTGGTTATACCGTGTGTGTCCCTCCACAGTTTGCTCTTATCGCTATTGACTAATACGGTGACCCAGCCCAGCGCACACGATGCTTCAGACGAGTTTCGAAGGCAGCTCCAAAACAGACAACAGGGAAAACGACATCAAGTGGGGGAGGGAGAGACTGGGATAGGAAGGGATCATGTGAAAAAGTGGAGTTCCATGTCCTTAGGCTCAATCACTGCTAGGAATGTGGCTGAAGGGATATGCTCAATGCTCAGAGAATTATTATTATATTATATTATATTTATTTATATCCCGTCTTTTCCCCAATACTGGGACTAATTGGCCCCCATTATTTCCCTGTTGTGTTCCAAATTGCTCACTTCATTAGCTTAAGTCAGAGGTTTGAGAACTTGTGGTCCTCCAGATGTTGTTGGACTACAACTCTCATCAGCCCCAGCCAGCATGGACAATGATCGGGGTGATGGGAGTTGGAATCCAACAAAATCTAGATGGCCACGAGTCCTCGACCCCTGGCTTAAGTGTATTCACGAGAGTACCTCTCCCTCAGTCCACATGTAGGGAGGGATATACCCACTGCTATCCTCACTCATTTCATAAACCCGATGAAGGTGTCCATTTGGCCTTTTGGTTATATCTCAGCCTTCTGAACATTCAGACGGATCCAAGTCCTGCTTAACAAAAAAACCTACACTGGTTTGATGCCATTTTAAATGAATGGTGCTGGGAATTTTCTAGTGAAGAGCGAGAGAGACATTGTTATAGTAAATGATAATTGGATCACCATCCAAGCTTGCGAAGGTTCACTGTGCTCGTCTTGCACGTATTCAAGCTTTGCCTAAAAATGTCACGGATCAACCCCGCGCATTTCATGGCCCTTTGCCTCCACACCTGTTTGCAATGATTTGCTTTTGGTACACTTCCTGTGTCTACCTGTGATAAGACTTCCTGCATCTAATGAAGTGGACTCAGTCCATCCAAGCTGCCGCCATGACGCATTTGCTACTCTTTAAGGCGCCCTAAGAGTCTACTGTTCACTGCTGCAGACTGGTGCTTTTCCTATCCTATACACGTTTAGAAGGCAGTAAGCCTCATTTGACCCCATGGGGCTTACTTTTGAGTAAGCCTGCACAGCACTGGGCTGCTGATTTTTCTTGTTTCTATTAGGATCCCGTTTTTCCTAATGTGTATTATAAAACACCATGAGATTAATCAGGTTTGAGGCTGCAAATGTTTTAACAGTGCTACTCAAACAATTTATCCTGAAATCAGTCAGTTTAGCACCGCGGGGGGCGCTTGACGAGATTGTGGCCTCCTCTCCTTCCGGCATATATCTCCTTCTCTCTCTCCTTTGCACTGACCGCCATCTTCGTCTCCGGTGTTTTGTTATTGTTTTAAATAATCCACTGGTTTCTCCCTCTTTGCTCCCACCCTGGTCATGTCTTTCAGCTGGAGGACAGGGGATTTGCAGAGATTACAATGTTCTAACCATGTTCAGTATAAAATGGGATAAAGCTGTAATGAACGGAGGAAACAATTTTTCTTCATCCCAGTAACCTGCCTTTCCCCTGCCCCCAATCCATCGCTTCCTTAAAGTGAAGCCAGACAATAGCTAGAGGGGCAGGAAAAAGGATCCAAAGGGCTGCTTTGGAGAGTGGGTCTACTCCATGCTATCAGAATGGTTTGGGGCAAGAGGGAGAGAGACGGTATGTGTTCGCACAAAAGGCACGCTTGGGTGTGTTCCTAAACAAAATAATTTAACTTGGTTTTAATTTTTTTTTGCTATGTAATAGGAAGGTTTTCCTAATGTTCAACCAAAATCTGCCTTCCCATAACTTAAGCCCATTATTTTGCATCCTACTGCCATGGATGACGGACAAGAGAGGCCCTCTTCTGTGTGACAACAACCCTTTAGGTACTTGAAAACGGCTCTCCTATCCCCGCTCAGTCTTCTCTTCTGATACCCAGTTCCTTCCATCTTTCCTTGTAGGCTCCCTGAGTGACCTTGGACCAGTCACTCTCTCTCAGTTTAACCTACCTCAGAAGATGGTTGTGAGAATAAATTGGGGGAGAAGCTTGTTTGTGAAGGGGCAGAGATAATGAATAAATAAAATTAAAAATGCAAATATTGCAGGCATAATGCAGTAGGCTTTGAAAGGATCTACATTCGGGGACTGCATGAACTTGCTCATTATGGGATCTCTGTGGGTTGTAGAGGATCATGGGCCATATTCTTAGGATGCTCAGTTGACCCAGGACAATTGACTGCAGCTTTAAGAATTAAGGGCATGTCTTAGAAACATACCCAACTCTCCTTGTTTCAGGGTGTAGGTTGCAAGAGAAGGTCAGTAGCAAAATGTTGTGTGTCATTACTGAGCTGCACTGTGAAACCCACAAAAACCTTCTAAAGAACTCTGGAGTTGCCCAGAACATAGTTGGAAAACTGGTGACCTAGTAGAGGGGCCCTGCAAAAAGGATCTCACTCAGGTGATGGAAAATACCCCTACTCAAGACCCTGGAGAGATGTTCCCAATCCTAGTCATCAACCATACTGGGCAAGGCGGGCCCGCTGCCTGCCTCGCCGTGTAAGGCTGCATCCTCTGCTTATCATGGGAATCTTCTAAGTATCAGGGTGAACAAAACAGATTAGGTTGTGTTTTCTTTGTCTCTGATCTCTGATACGGACAGGATGAAAACAAAGAGGTTGGAAATTTCAAAAGGAACTGCAATCAAACAAACTCTCCAGACAGCAGGATCAATGCAAGTGACCCCCCCCCCCCCACCGCTTGCCTCACACACACAGAAGCCCTTCTTGCACAGAGACAAGCTGAGAACATGGCCCAGCTTGTAATAGTTTTGGCAGCCGGGAGCTGGTCAGGGACTGATGTGGGGATTTAATCTTCTCTTAATACGCGGCCACATCTGTTTCGCTCCCCCACCCGCAAGCAGAGTCACCAGAGAATGGGGGGAGGGGGAGCTTCTGGCTGTGCAGCCGGCAGGGGAGGCAGCCATGCATGGTGCTTCTTTGTACCCAGAAGATGTGACAAGCTGGGGACCATCATGGTGGGAGGGGGGAGGAGGAGAACGGCAGATGTTTCACAGCACGTGGGACAGTTTCAGGACAGCTTAAGAAAAGAAGTGGCACTGGGGGAGTTGAGGCCGTGACATTTGGGAGCAGCTGATGGGGGCAGGAGAGCAGCGGAGTGCCTTGGGAGCTTACAGCCGGAGTCTAGAGAATGCCACACCGACTGCTAAAGAAGAGCGGCTCTCTTTCCGTAGTTTTCGCTTAGCCTGGGGCAGTGGCGCCCTTTGACGGCCAGGGACTGTGCAAGGCCAGTGGGACCTGTGTCGCTCTTATACGTTGAAAACAAGCCGTCCTATTGCAGGCTCTCCAGTTCTGCCTCCTCCACAAGGAGCCCTATCCTGAGCTGGCATAAAGGGTCGGCATGGCAGGGCAGCTGCTGTGGGCCCAGGGCGCAGCAGGGGCCCGCTGGCAAGAGCCCCCTGGAGTGGCTCCTCCTCTTCACCACTGTGACCTGCCTGTTCACCTGCCTCTTGTTCTGACGCAGATGATGATGAGAAGGAGGAGCAGCAGATGCCCCGGCCTAGTTCCTCCCTGGCTCGCTGCCTGACAAGCCAGCGAGGAGAAAGAGGAGGAGGAGAGGAGGAGAAAGAGGAGGAGAAGCAAGAGGAGGAGAAAGAGGAGGAGGAGAGCAGCTGGTGACCACGGGGGTGAGAAAGTCTTTGAGGGAGGGGGCCATTGACAGTGTCCTGCACAAGGGACCTCAAAAACTTGGTGCTGGCATGGAACCCACGCAGACCTTCCTGGTTAAATATGAAATCACCCAATCCCCTACCTGCCTGCTCAGTTGCTGTGCTCATCAGAAGATACCCTCCTGGTGGTGTCCAAGGTTTTGGAAGACTGGTCCATGATGGCTTGGAATAGGGCCTTCGGTGACACAGTGCCCACTCTCTGAAGCTCCTTACTTCTACACGTTAGGCAGGCGCCAGCTCTCCTGGGTTTTTGGCACCTACTGAAAACATACTTTTTCCAGCAAGCATACCCAGGAAGGTAATGTTGTCTTCTGTATAAGTAATAAAATATAGTTTTTAATGATGACTGCATTGTTTTGTAGTCACTTAGAAATTTCTGTTACTGTAAGTGATTCATAAACATGTCAAATAAATAAACTCAGTGAGACTTACTTCGGAGTGGTCATGCATTGGATTGCACTGTAAGTCTGCAACAGGGATCGATGACACCATCTATTGCCAGTGTATGTCACTTTTCAATGTATGTCATTGTCACCTCAGTGTATGTCATCATCCAGTTTCCTCATTGTCCTGCAATTTTTTTTAAAAAACCCTGTACAAATATGCACATTTAAATGCACATTTCTAAATATGTAGTTTGAACCACATTTTCTCTCAAACTATCCACTTTTAAACCTATTTTCTTTCAATATGCATTTCTAAATGTATTTACTCTCAAAATTGTGCATTTTCGATACATTTATTTATTTGATTTATACCCTGCCTTTCTACCAAGAAAATGGCACTTAGGGACTCTGGAAAAGTTCATTCATTCTGCATTTTTAAGCAAAATTTGCGAAAGCAAATTTGTACTTCCCAGACTAATGCATGGATTGTAATGCATTTATTTTTTGGATTGTGCACTGCCACAAATTTTATGATGCAGTTATCATCTTTAAAAATGCATTGAAAAATGTGCATCTTAGGGGGTAATGTGTACATAGTGTGCATTTTATGGAAAATGCATACAACTTAAATGCACTTTAAAAAAACACAGTAAAACAAAAACAGAACAGCCTTGAACACAGGCAAAACTGAAATAGACCAAAAATAGACTGGCCCATCCATAACATTCAGAGAAGTGAGAAATTCAGTGGTTAGCTCAGTTCTAATCTGGGCATTAGTCCAAGAGGTGCAGATCACGTAATGTCATATCAGAATTCAAGTATCCATAATCTGCATTCCTCTGCATCCTTACTTGGGAGGAAGACGTATTGAACTCAGTGGGACTTACTTCTGAATAAACATTCATAGGATGGTGTCGCGTAACCCTGTAATAAGTTGCCTGTGAGACTTTTTAAGCAATGGTCTCCCAATTGGTTAAGAAGGGTGATCTTCAATAATGAGAGAACCACCATCCACAACCCATATTTGTTGTTATAAAAATAAAACACAGATATTCGAAACACTCGTATCTACTCATCCAACCTAATTTGTGCTTCATTTAGTACTATGCTCAATATCCATTTCTCCTGTTGAATGTGTGTGTGTGTGTGTGTGGGGGGGGGAATCCGTTTTGCTGCTTCTGAGCATTCAGCAAGCTAGATTGTTATGACTAGTGCAAAATGTGGTGTTTGGGAGCCCATCACACATGACCCTGGAGACGGAAGTTTCAAGTTCTGCTTTTGAAATAGACTCACTACT
Organism: Heloderma suspectum; assembly: GCF_057233095.1. Taxonomy (NCBI): domain Eukaryota; kingdom Metazoa; phylum Chordata; class Lepidosauria; order Squamata; family Helodermatidae; genus Heloderma; species Heloderma suspectum. The sequence continues at coordinate 21,926,693 of NC_139474.1, read as the reverse complement.
TGTTGAGATGTGATGTGGCTGCAAAAAAAGGCCAATGCTCTTTTGGGCTGCATTAAGAGAAGCATAGCTTCCAAATCCCGGGAAGTACTAGTTCCCCTCTACTCAGCACTGGTTAGGCCTCATCTGGAGTACTGTGTCCTGTTCTGGGCACCACACTTTAAGAAGGATGCAGACAAACTGGAGAGGGTCCAGAGGAGGGCAACCAAGATCATCAGGGGACTGGAAACAAAGCCCTATGAAGAGAGACTGCAAGAACTGGGCATGTTTAGCCTTGAGAAGAGAAGACTGAGGGGAGATATGATGGCACTCTTCAAGTCCTTGAAAGGTTGTCACAGAGAAGAAGGCCAGGATCTCTTCTCCATCATTCCAGCGTGCAGGACACAGAATAATGGGCTCAGGTGACAGGAAGCCACATTCCGGCTGAACATCAGGAAAAACTTCCTGACTGTAAGAGCAATACGACAATGGAACCCATTCCCTAGGGAGGCGGTGGGCTCTCCCACACCGGAGGCGTTCAAGATGAGGCTGGACAGCCATCTGTCATGGGTGCTCTGACTCGGATTCCTGCATTGAGCAGGGGGTTGGACTCGATGGCCTTGTAGGCCCCTTCCAACCCTACTATTCCATGATTCTATATGATTCTATGATTCTCCTTAATAAAATTTCAATCGCTCTCAGCTTCAGAGAGAGATATCAAATGCCATAAAACCAGGGCAAAATGCTAATGAGTTGCTAAAATGATTTTCCAATAGTACCCTTGAGAGATGCATTATGAAGACGGGTGGAGAAATAGGCCAATGCCCAGGTCTGAGTTTTTATTAGGACCCTACTCTGTTTGTAGCTTTCCTCCTGTGATGTCATACTCCTGCATAAGTCACAAATGCATGCCTTTCACATGCATTTGTTCTGAAGTTGTCCAGTTAACAATAGACTAATCAATACACAGTGGGCTAATGGACATGCCAAAGAAACAGATGGCAGGAATGGGAGACTTGTCCCGTTATTTACTTATTCATATTTATAAGTTTCCTCACAAAGAAGTTCTCTTGGCGATGCACTATAAATTAATCGAAATCAAGGTAAAAATGCAACACAATCAAGTTCAATACTACAAATCCAAACCAGCACCAGATAATAAAACCAACGCTAACATGTAAGACTTTATTTAACGTGTAAGGGCTCCTTCACACGGAGCTTTTGTCCTGAGATGGAGATGGCTCCTTCACGGAAGTTTGTGGGCTCCTTAACATGTGACCCTGCCGTTACCCTCCTGCACTAAATGCCCTTTGTTCCATTTTTAAATAGATTGCAGATAATGAACTATCAAATTACCCCGTTGTTGTGATCTGCTTCAGTTTCCTTTCCTCCACGAAAAGAGTTAAAGAGGAGGAGCGAGATCAACAAAAGATCATGGATGACTCAGATATGAGGAGAAGGAGGGGGAAGGGGAAGGGGAGGGGGGGAAAGGGAGCGTGTGTAAAGGGACTCAGTTGTGATCCTGCATTTAAAACAGAAGCAGAAAGCCCCATTTCAAATGCAAGATTTTAGGCTGGTGTAGAGATGCCCTAAGAATCATCGCTGAAATCAATTAGTACTACCAGTCAAGTCTTCTGAAATATGTAGCCATCTTGACAGAATGTCATAACTACAACCAAATCAGAAGCCACAAGACAGTCGATGTGCTTGTTTCAGCATCAAAGGTCTCCTTTTAACCAGGAGAGCCAAGAGTTAAGTGGATTCTTCTTTGGGGTTTTGAGGCTGTTTTGACTTGTGAGGGATGCCTTTAGTTTGTCCAACTTGAAGCTCACACTTCTTTCAATACCTCAAGAAAGGCACCTATTGCAGTATGCACATCTCTTTGATTAATCCAGGAGTTGACAACCTGGTGCCCTCCACATGCTTTGGACTACAACTCTCATCAGCCCCAGCCAACATGGCCAGTGGTAAAGGATTATAGAGTCGTAGTTCATCTGGCGGGCACTAGGTTGCCTATGCCTAGATCCGTCAGTTAAAGGGCAGATAATCAATTTATAATCATTTAATCAGTTGATTGCCCTAGGAATCCATACATGTTAGAAACAAATGTTCTATTTATTTGTTGTTAACTGCTTTGTTCCCTTCACGCCATCTTGCTTCCTTTGGTCTCCTCCTCAGATATCATTGCTGGACAGGTTCAGAGTCCTCCCCGCCAGGTGAACGGGGTCCTGGGAGGCTCTGCGGTTCTCTCTGTGAATGTCGGGCCCCAGGCCAAAGTCAAGGAGATTGAGTGGAGCTACCGGGCTGGGGTGGGACCGGCGCTCTTGGTGGCTTTATTTCGCGATGGAAAATCGGAGCGTCCTGATCCCAGTGACAGGTTCAAGCAGAGGATAGACATATACAATGAGACCCTGAGGATAAAGGCCTTGGAGCTGAATGACAGCGGTGTGTTTGGGGCACGGGTGAAGTTGCTTCCAGCCATTGTTGAGGACCAGATCTTCCACCTTGCTGTCTATGGTAGGTGACTCTTCAGAAGTATGGATGGTGCCAAGGGAAAGGGCAGGCAATCTGAAATCCCAGCAGGAGCCGTTCCGGGTTGAAGTTTGCTAAAACTCTCCCTCACACTTGCATGTTAAAAATAGAATTCTGGAGCTTTGCTGCATTTAGAGTTTCCCTTTGCTCTGGCTGTAGTCTAGGCAAAGGTGAATTTAACACCTTGGCCGCAAGCAGGAGATGACGGGGTGTGGCAATGCCTGAGGGGACTTGATCAGGCTGGCGGTCCAGATAGCTGGGCAGACAACTTGTGCCAACGAAGACTGGAGCGCGGCCAAGGCCTTTTGCCTTCTTGGGCCAGTCCACCCTCCTCAGGCTCCACCCCGTCCTGAAGAGTCTTAAAGGGGCAGCTCTGGAGCCAGGAGCCCCGCACTGTGTCAGCTCCCATTTTCTGCGTTGCCGGCCATAGCGATCGGGCACTGGAAAGTGTGAGGCCCCCGGTGCCCAGTTCCTCAAGAGAATCTTGATATGGGGATGCTGTTTCTGGAGGTCGCCGTTCAGGGAGGGGCTCCTGACTGCCAGCTAAGTTTTGTTGCTGTGGCTGGTCTTAGCATGCCCTGGCCTTTTCCTGATCCAGCTGTTTTTTCCCCTATTCTGCTCTGCCAGAGGTCTGGCTGTTGCTTGGGGTCATGCCATTTAACCATCAGATTCAAGGAAATGCAGACTGAACATGCTTTCTGCATTTCCCTCTGTCCCGAAGACAATCTGCACTCGTTGTTTTAGAGGGGCTGCTGCTCCATGTGTATGCCTTGCGTTGCGTGTATGAAGGTCCCAGGCTCAACGGCCAGCCAAGAAGAGCTCAGGCACCAGGGCTGGGGAAAGGCCCCTCCCAGACACCTTGGGGATGCTGCCAGTCAAAAGCAGACAGCCCAGAAGACTGCTTACCATGTCTGCATCTTCATGAGCATTTGCAACTCAAGATTCACTTTAATCAAAGCAAATGCTTCATATTAAAGGAGGAATTCTGCCTTAGAGGGGGAATTCCAACCTTTTAGAATGAGTGAAAAAACAATGCAAATGCCAGGAAACCACCCAATGAGAGGTGGGGGGGGAAGGGGGAGAGACATCATAGCTGAGCTCTGATGGGCAGATCCAACTGTCCTAGCTTCTGGGTCAGGAAGCAGGATGCATTCTGGGAGAGTAGCCCCCTTAGTATCCATTTTTCATGTTGACTGGCATTTGCCACACATTGTTTCTCTTTTCCATCTATCTATCTATCTATCTATCTATCTATCTATCTATCTATCTATCTATCTATCTATCTATCTATCTAGAACCTGTTTTGACTCCCCGGATCCAGAGCCAGCTGGTGTCCAGCACACCCAGGTGGTGCAACGTGACCCTGCAGTGCCTGTCACCTGGAAAGGGGCCAGTCAACATCACATGGGGGAAGGGGAACCCCATCCAGGAGCTCAGGAGCTCAGACAAATACCAGGTCTCCCTCGATGGAAGGACCCTCTGGCTCTCGCTGCTTCCCACCTCTCTGAACACCACCTACTCCTGCATGGCCAGCAACCCCATCGAGCATAAGATCGTGTCCTTCGATTTGCAAAGGATCTGCCAGAGTGGAGGTGGGGGAGACGGGGATTTTGCTCTTCGTTCAGTTGCCAGGGGAAGTGTTGTTTGGGGGCTGCTGTTGGGGCAGGCTTGGCACACATCACTAAGTTACACCAGGAGAATTGCTTCATTTTTTTTTTTGCACTTTGAAAAGTAGATAAAGGAAAGGGCTCTTGGTCCCAAAGCTTACATACAAATCAAATGACATTTCTAAGGAGGTACTGAGCTCTCAGGTAGCTTATTCAGTCAGCCTTGAAACACAGCCAAGGCTCTTACACCTTCTGCAGGCTGAGCACCAAGCCAGCAACGTGACCAAAAGTTTCTTGTGTGTGAGGGAGTCTAACTCACCCCATCCTCAGGGAGAAGGGCAGCCAGCACCATTAGAACTAAGGCATACACTCATCCCAAGCCCATCACTAGTGCCAGTAGCTCTGTAAAAGTGGCCACCCCAGCAAAGATCTGAGGAAGACTGAGAGCTTATATACTTGCTGTCCCTGATTCACCCATTGCAGCTAGGTCTGCTTCTTCATTGGCCACAGCTGGGTCTTCCTCCTCATGAGTAGACTCTTGCCCCAGAGTAGAGTCTTCCTCCTAAGTAAGCCCTGGCCAAAAGGGTCTTCTGGCAACCAGGCGGGTGGTTCAACCATAACTCTGAGTCTCCCACCTAGTCTGTTGCTACCAGTGCTCTGGGGAGCCATGGGACAAGAGACTAGAGTCAGGAACTATGGTTGGGCTTAGGATGGGGTTGAGGATAAGGTATCGCTGCCCTGCCTCTCCAGTTGCCCCTGGCCTGCCGTAGGAGGGAGTTTGCTAAGATCAAACCCCTCCTCCCTCCCCTCCTTCTCCGAAGAGGTCTCTCCTGGGCTCGGGTTTGGGAATGCATGGGCTTCCCTCTGCAAATGTTGACACTGATTCTTCCCTGAATATTTTATTTGATAGCTAGTTTTATTGCGTAATCTACAGTATTTGATAACTGCAATGCAACGGTACTGAATATTTCATAGCTGGCATTAGGGAGGCACGAGGAATCAATTTATTCCTCCGATGCAAACTGATCTGATCCGGGACTAATGTGTGGATTGAAATACAATTATTCTTTGGGTTTTGCACTGCTCTGATTTTCACGATGTCGTTCTTGGCTCAAAAACACACACCAACAAACACACCCAAAATACACCCAAATTTTTTTTTAGCATAAAATACATTCTGAAGTGCGCCTTTGGAGATTGATGCATTGAAAATGTGAGCTTTGTCAGAAAATATGTTCAAAATATTTAAATATGCATTTTCATGCGGAGTTTTTTCAAAAATAATAATAATGTGGAAATGGGATGGAACTGACTTTTGAGTGAAGACATACAAAATTGACACAGACCTGAAATCATCTGCTCCTTCCATCTCTAGCTGACATACAATGGCACTGAGCATTTCAGATGGAGAATCTTCCATTCCTAAGTACAGCATGCACACTGTGATAACTAAGGTCCTTTCTGGATGTTACATTCACCCCAAATACAGAGAGATTGTGCAGGAAGGCCATGGTGGCTTCTTGTTTCTAGGGTTCGAAATCAGTCTCCCAGATCACCTCCAGTTCAGAGGTTTGTCTGGTAGCGTCATGTGTTTGCACATATATATGTGTGTGTGTGTGTGTGTGTGTGTGTGTGTGTATGGCCTGCATTGCAAGCTGGCTCTCACCTTATGCGCCCTTTTCAATCCCGACAGTCGAGGCATCCTTCTCCAAGACCGTCTACGTCGTGCTGACTTTCATCCTCTTAGTGCTAAGTCTGGGGACTGCCTTTTGGTGCTGGCGGATCAACAATGAGAAGTCAGCCGAGGCAGGTGAGCCAAATCCTTGTCTGGAGTATTTCAGCCCTTCCGTAAGACCTTAATTATATCATGCTAAGGGCTTATTTTCCAAAGATATGGAACTTCCAAAACTAGTGAAATCACACATCGAGGTGAGAGGCTGGGGTTGTCGACTTCGTTGCTCCTGTCCCTTTAGCAATACCTTGATGCAGAAACATTTTGCAGGCTGAAGTTTTCCCCGTATCTTTCTCTCCCTCCCAGTCAGGAAAAGCTTCACCTACTCAATTTCTGCCTGCCAGGCTGCTGGGACTGGCCCAGGAGCAACCCAAGTGGATCGTCTTTGAACTGTGTAACACAAGGTCTCTCTATCCTCTCTTCCCAGCTACCATCCCAACCGTCCAAGTGGAGGAAAGCTCTTCTGACCCCCAGTATGCAGAGATCCTTCGGAGGAGCCCCCCAGAAGGTAACGATAAGGTGAGACTGTCCTGAGGCCTTCCTATTAGGCCTCTGCTTTGCCTGGTGGAAGGCATGGCCAGCACAGGACTGCTTCTTCTGCTGGAACACACAAAAATGTTCCCATGTAAGAGCCTGAGGGAGTCTTGCTAGATCAGATCAAAGGGGCGTCCATCGATTCCAGCATCCTATTTCCCACAGTGACAAACACAGATGCTTCTTAGAAGCCCACAAGCAAGAAACCAAACCAGTTCTGTCCAGCTTTCTGTCCCCACACAACTGATCCACTGCCTCTGAACATGGAGGCTGCATTTAAACGTCGTCATTAATAGTCAGCTTATGGCTGCTTGAGTGGTCTGTCTTCTTCCAGAAAGGGCTCTAATCCACCTTTAAAGCTACCTGAGATGGTGAGCATCACCACCTCTTATAGCAAATGATTAAAAATAATAACCTTGTGTTGTGTTAAAAGAAACACTTTCATTTTTCATAAGAACGTAAGATGAGCCCTGCTGAATCAGACCAAAGGACCATCTACTCCAGCATTCTGCTCACACAGTGGCCAACCAGCTGCCTGTAGCCCACAAGTAGAGCATGAGTGCAGCAGCACCTTCCCACCCATGTTCCCCAGCAACTGACATACATAGGCATACCGCGTCATGTGTAGCTTTCGTGACTAGTAGCCCACTGACGGCTTTCTCCTCCGTGAACTTGTCCAGTCCCCCTTAAAGCCAGCTAAGTTGGTGGCCATCATTACATCTTGGGGTAACGAATTCCACAGTTTAACTCCGTGCTGTGTGAAGAAGTCCTCCCTTTTATCTGTCCAGAACCTCCCACCATTCAGTTTCATAGGATGACCCCATCAGGTTCTAGTATTATGGGACAGGGGGAATAAAGTTCCCCTACTTTCTCTACACCGTGAACAGTTTTGTACACCCCTGACGTGTCTCTCCACACTCACCGCCCCCCCTCCAAGCTGAACAATCAATCCTGAATCTAATGCCCTTCAATTTCACTGGATAACTGCACATTCTAGAATTAATAGTCATTTTTTGTTACCACTACTACATGGCCTGACAAGTCCACGTTTAGCCCCTGGCCCATGAAGGGGGCTTCTGAGCTGAAATACTAGAGGTCTCCCTATAGCAGTCCAGATTCAGTTGGAATTAAGGAGCGGAGGGAGGGGATGAAGCCTCTTAAAGGTTCTAACCAAATGGCTCCAAAATGCCTTCGATTACCGAAACCCCCCTTTCCCTGCTTGCTTATTTGCGTTTAGTCCCTAGGTCTCCTGGAAAGTAATGCAGAGAAAAGCCCCCAGAAAGAACAGGTTGTCACAACCGTCTATGACCAGATCCGAAGGATCCCAGACAACGCAGCTAAAGATGTCACATAGGCCCTGGTAAGGCTGTTGAAGATTTGAGCATGGGTCACATTGGACATTCTCTGCAAATCACACACCTGGGGTTTTCCTGTGTCTTGTACAAATCTCTTCCTGTTCTCTTATTGGCAAAAGTCTTTAAACAAACTATCCTCAATCATATCTATGGACTGGACAAAACAAGAAGTCTGGTATAAACCTGTGGAGCAGACACATTTAGAATTCTGGTCACTCCCATTCCAAAAAAAGGATATTCTCGAGCAGGGGTGCACAAACGTTTGGGATCTACTGGTAGCTCTCTGGGCAATTTGCAGTAGATTGGCCAGGGTTTCTGACTCCCATGGCAAGAAATGAGAAGGGGTCCTCCACATTCCACCCCCAAAGTAGGCCACTGAAATGAAGAATGCTTGGGGAAAAACTAGGAGTGGGTTTGTGGGTGAAAGAATGGGAATTTCTAGTTCTGGGACCAAAAACAGATTCCTGGGCTAAGCATGTGCTCAGAGGTACCCTGTTCCTTCATTGTAAGTGTGCCCTCCAAGCTGCTGCTTTTTAAACCAGGGTCTGGTTGGTGCATCTTGGGGTTCTAGCAAAAACCCAACAAATCCAAAGTAGACCCTGTATGCCTGAAGTCTGCCTGCCCTGTCCTAGAGCCGAACTAGGTACAGAAAGCAAACTTGTGGCCAGATCCCTAGGATGTGTTCTCAGAAGTAAGTCTCACATGGTTGAATTTGCTTGGATGCATGTATGGGATTGCAACCCCAAATGATCAAAGACTTGGAGTCTTTTCCCACAGTGTAAAGCACTTGGGCTTTTTTAGTTTAGAAGGAACGATAAGTCAATGGGAACCAGGACCTAGCATAGCTAGACAATGAGATGGTCCTCTCTGAACCTTTTTATGAGGAATCCAAAGGTTGGAAGAGGTCTTGAAGGCCATCTAGCCCCCCCCCTTCGATGCAGGAAATTCAGAGCTAGAGAATCCCCACAGATAGATGGCTGTCCAGCCTCTGCTTAAAGACTTCCAGTGAGGGAGAGCCCACAAACACGCTTCTAGGTAATTGGCTCTAGAACTTCTCTTACCATGATGGAGTTTCTCCTAATCTCCGACCAAAATCTCCTGTCACTGAAGCCCATTAGATCTAGCCCTGGCTTCCGGAGCAGGCGAGAAGAAGCCTCTTTGATGTACCAGGCCCAACATGCTATACCTGTTAATGAAAATAATTCTGTTTCCCAATAGGAACCAGCAAGAGAAATTTTGGCAAGGGTCAACACCGCCACTGCCGGGACCTCAAGCAAAGTGATGCGCCAAACTCCCTGAGCATCACTTGGGACATTCCTAAGCCAAGCCATTTTGGCACAGAAGGGGAGAGAATCTCTCTGGGCAAAATCCTCTCTCCTAACCTTTTACTGAGGAACCTTGTTTTTTTTACCAGATGCCCTCACTCTGCAGTCTTGGTACAGCTGACTTGAACCCTGGAATGATGCGGGGCTTTGTAAATCATGGAGCCAAGCAAACTATTCTCCAGGTGGAAGGCCCGGCCTCCACAGCAGAACAGCACAGTTTCACCTCCTGCCTCAAGGGAGAGCAAAGAGGGTAGAGGGCTTTTGCTACATCCATATAGGGCCCATGTGGGGGACTGTCTAGGAAAGAAGAGCAGGTCGCTCACCATCCCTCTCCTGAAGAAAAGAGGCCATTGTGAATTATGGAAGGACCCATATGAAGAGAACCATTCTGTTGGGATCACATCACGGGGCCAATGATCAGCTAAAGGAGGCTTCAGTTATTAAGATGGGCTAGATACTTATAAATAAATATTCAGACTTATTTCCCATTCATTTGTTTCTAGGGCTGTCAAGAGCTGTTACATCTAAGATGGAACTTCATTCTCCAGACAGCATCAGTTATGTGACTGTTAGGTCTCAAGCCCTCCTTGGTCACCTCTGGACTGCTCTCAGATAAGAGGACAGCAGGGCCACTCTTCAGATTGTGGCTTTGTAATTCATCAAAGCAAACAGGAAGATGAAACTAGCACTCTATGGACATTCTAGCTGAAAGAAAGCAAAGGATGCTGCAGCAAGGCAATGGCACTGGCAATCTCTCGTCCTGCACTTGCGATTCACAGAGCAAAACCGGGTTTTCTGGATTTCTGCCCATGGTAAAGGAATGAACACAAAAGCGTACTTTTTCATGCACCAAGAGATCGGCACAAAGTGAGGACATCCAGGCCTAGGAAGCCTGCAACACCCATCTCTGCCTCATTCATCCTTTCGTGGGCCTTTCTGGGACTAAGACTTACATTGCCAAAAATGTGACGCTCAAAACATTTTTGGTTAGAGATATCCCCCTCCCTCCTGTCCTGTTCGTAGAACTGGACAAAATATAATAACTGGGACCTGCAAAAAATGTTGCAATGCATCTTCCGTGCTAAAATGAGTGCTAATGTTTAGGGTTGCAGCTAGGCTCCTCTTCCAACCAGTCCCATTCCATGTTTGATTTTTCTTTTCAAACTGTTATTCAACATCCCATGGCTACTGAGCATGCTCGGTCTCAGTTCTCATTGGGCTGCTTTGGTGGAGTTTTGCCCCCGTATGTTCTTTTTTTCTCTAACATTTTTTGTCCTTCTGCAAACCTTGGGGTTCCTTCAAGCATGCTAATACCTCCTTCCTGTTTCTCTGTGGTCCCATTTTGGCTGCAATCCTATGCCACTCACCACCTGAGTTTGCTATTAGAAGGCGTCATTGTTGTTTTAAAAAGGTGATCTGCTGGAAAATATAGTTTTGATGTTATTATATTTTCCCACCACATGGGGCTTCTTAAATGGTATGTGTAGCTTTGATCTGTTGGTTCAGCTCTGAATATAGATTTACACCTGTTGCTGCATCTTTCCAAGAACTCCTTAGAGCAGAGATGGTTCATTACAGGTGTCCAGATTTCCCTCCTCACTCAAGGTAGTCACTGTGAAAATTCTTGTCATGTGATAAAACAGGTGCTGTATCACTACAGAAGCCTAGTATTATTTGGTGACCAAATCAACTCTGGTCCTTGTTCAATAATCCTAGATTTCATGAGGCTTTGCTGTGTGTGTGTGTTGTTTGTCTTAAAAACATTTGGCCAACAAGCTCTTTAAAAAAAAAATTTTTGGTTGTTGCCTAGTGGTAAAAGGTTATGAAGCTTGTGTCAATGTCCATAAGGGTTTAGGTATGTTTGGATTCTCATTTGCCATACCTTAGGCTGTACATTTAACGTAGTTTAAATTATTTTAATTATACCCCTCTTTCTTGCCTCCCCACTACTCTTCTTATCTTCTAAAAATATTTTTATTGAATTTTACATTTTATAACAAAAAGATGTAATATCCAATCACATCAAACATAACATAACGATCAAACATGGGATGCACTTGATACACACAATCAACATTAATCCAAATTAATTAGGAGGCGAGAGATTCCTCAGATGTTTAGCGGGAGCAGAAGTCCCCAAACCAATCTTGGAATTTAGTTTTGGGCAAAACTTGGCGGCAACTTATAGATGTGAGAACCACCACACACACACATTCGCCTTGAGAAATGGCACTAGTCTTATCTACTGTTGCTGCTTCTCTAAAAACCTTTGTGGAATCCAGAGTAATTGTTCCTTACTTGGTGCAAAGAATGTTGATTTGGGTGAGAAATTTGTTTCCATTCATTTTTGACCAGGATTTATCCAATTTGCGCCTCCCAGAACTGAATGCACACTATAACAAAACCTGCAGTTTGAAGTCCAGACATGTCTGAATTTGCAATGTGATTCATGCAACAAAATATATGTTTGAAAAATGCGTACTTCAGAAAAATGTGCACAAATACACTTTGATCAATGGGAAGAAATGTGTACATTTCAAAAATGCACATAACTGATGCAAACATTTTGAAAAATATGCATTAATTTCTATGTGGGAAAGCCCCACCAAGCTCACAATCTGATATGGAGATGAGTTGCAATGAGCTTTGAGGTGGAAATCAGAGAACTTTGATGAATTATTCTGATTTGCATATCCCAATGGGGATGTAGGCAAGTTGGTGAGTGCTGCTTGGGATTGTTGACATGGTTTGGTGATGCCTATTTTTGGGGGTGCTAGATCTAGTCCGGACAGAGAAAGGGAAACCCTCAGCCTGGTTGGACATGTCTCTGAGTAGCCTTCCCTTGTTCCAGAACCACAACAAATCCTCTTTTGCAGGGTCAAATCTTTCCGGGATGCTTACAGGTTATTTAAAACAACAATAAAAGAACCTTGAATCAGTGCTACTGAAACTGACTGGCAGCAGATTCTGGACAGATTTTTTTTTTTAAACCCTCATTTTTCTTAGAATGAACAATCAAATGTAAGTAATTCATTGTCACAGGATGAGGAGAAGGCCAGTAGATCAAATGGCTGTAAAAGAGAATTAGACAAATTATTGGAGGAGGAGGAGAAGACTTGTTCAGGGCTATCAGCCTTGATGTTTATGTGGAACCTCCATGTACAGGAGCAGTCCACCTCTGGATACCAGTTGCTGGGGGAAGAGTCAAACAGCAGGAGAGGGCTATCGCCTTCACATCCTCCTTGTGGACATCTAGCTGGATCCACTGTCAAAACACAAGGCCAGCAGATGCAGCCTAAAGGTCATGTAAGGAGGCACTGTTTAGAAGAAAAGCTGTGTGTGTGTGTGCACGTGCAGCATGCGTGCACAGAATTCGAGAGCTGCATCCCAGCATTTTCCCCACAGCATTGCATTCCCCAGGCCCATCTTCTGGCACAGTTGCTTAGAGTGGCCAAAGGTCAGGGGCTGTTTTTGGCTCCCGAAGCTTCATTATTTCACTTCAACAAGTCACTGCCCCAAAGTAGGGATGACAGAGAATTCCGCCTTGGATCTTGGTGAGGCCGAATGCCAGTGCATTCGGCCCCCCGAAATCTGTGGCGGAACGGCCTGCCCCCCCGCCTCCCCTGCAGATCCCCCCCGGGACGAGACTTACCTGGGGCGGATCTTCTGGGCAGCGGCAGCGGTGGCGGCGGCAGCTTGTCTTCCGACCGGGTGCTGCTGCCACCATTTGCAGTCTTGTTGCTTTGTTTTTTGTTTTCTTTTACAAGACATGATAGGCTACGTGAAGACTTACGTAGCCTATCACGTCTGGCTTAAAAACAAAAAACGCATACGCAAATGGCGGCGGCTACGGCCACCGCCATTTGCGTTCCTCATTTTTGGCTGTCTTAGTCTACGTAAATATTTACGTAGACTAAGATGGCCAAAAATAAGGAACGCAAATGGCGGTGGCTGTAGCCGCTGCCATTTGCGTATGCGCGTTTTTTGTTTTTAAGCCAGACGTGATAGGCTACGTAAGTCTTTATGTAGCCTATCACGGCTGACTACAGGGACGCAAACGGCGACGGCAACGGCCGCCACCATTTGCGTCCCTGCTAGCCAGCGGCTGGATGTCCGGCTGCTGGTGGAGCTGGCCGGCGGCTCTGCGGAATCCCCACAGAGCGGAGCCAGACGGCCCGGATTCCGGGGGGAGGGATGGAGCGCCTCCCCCCCCCCCAGCGGAACCTGGCAGAGCCAGGTAAAGGGACTTTCGTACATCCCTACCCCAAAGCCCTGAGAATGGACACCAGAAGAAACTAACCTGCTCACTAACTAACTGAACAACACGTTTGCTACCATTCACCCTCAGCATCCCATCTGCACAGGGCTCAGCCAGTCTGCTCTTGTAGCATTTCTCTTTGAGAAATCATGGAGGACGGGGGAAGTGCCAGATGCCTGGAGGAGGGCTAACGTTGTCCCTCTCTTCAAAAAGGGCAAAAAGGAGGAACCTGGTGACTACAGACCAGTCAGTCTGACATCAATCCCTGGGAAAATTCTGGACCAGATCATAAAGCAATCCATCTGGAAGCACCTTGAAAATAATGCAGTGATTACGCGAAGCCAACATGGATTTGTCAAGAACAAATTCTGCCAGACGAATCAGATCTCATTTTTTGATCAAGTAACCTCCCTTGTGGACTGTGGGAATGCTGTGGACATAATATACCTCGACTTCAGCAAAGCTTTCGACAAAGTGAAAGTCCAAGTGGGGGTTGGACTCGATGGCCTTGTAGGCCCCTTCCAACCCTACTATTCTATGAAGTGCCCCATGATATCCTGATGAGCAAACTAGCTCAAAGTGGGCTAGACGAAACAACGATCAGGTGGATCCACAGTTGGCTACGGAATCAGATTCAAAGAGTGCTTATCAATGGGATCTTCTCAAACTGGGGACTGGTAATGAGCAGGGTATCACAGGGCTCAGTCCTGGGCCCAGTGCTCTTCCACATTTTTATTAATGACTTGGAGGAGGAGGTGCAGGGAATGCTGATCAAATTTGCAGATGACACAAAATTGGGTGGGATAGCTAATACTTTGGAAGACAGAAACAGAATGCAAAGTGATCTTGATAGGCTGGAGCGCTGGGCAGAAAACAACAGAATGACATTTAATAGGGATCAATGCCAAGTTCTGCACCTAGGAAAAAGAAACCAAATGCACAGTTACAAGATGCGGGATACAACAGCACTACAAGTGAGAAGCATCTTGGAATTGTTGTAGATCACAGGCTGAATATGAGCCAACAATGTGATGTGGCTGCAAAAAAGGCCAATGCTATTTTGGGCTGCATTATTAGAAGTGTAGCTTCCAAATCCTGGGAAGTACTAGTTCCCCTCTACTCAGCACTGGTAAGGCCTCATCTGGAGTACTGTGTCCAATTCTGGGCACCACCACACTTTAAGAAGGATGCAGACAAACTGGAGAGGGTTCAGAGGAGGGCAACAAAGATGATCAGGGGACTGGAAACAAAGCTCTATGAAGAGGGACTGAAAGAACTGGGCATGTTTAGCCTTGAGAAGAGAAGACTGAGGGGAGATAGGAGAGCGCTCTTCAAGTCCTCGAAAGGTTGTCCCAGAGAGGAAGGCCAGGATCCCTTCTCCATCATCCCAGAGTGCAGGACACAGAATCATGGGCTCAAGTGACAAGAAGCCAGATTCTGGCTGAACAGCAGGAAAAACGTCCTGACTGTTAGAGCAATACGACAGTGGAACCAATGACCCAGGGAGGCGGTGGGCTCTCCCACACTGGAGGTGTTCAGGACGTGGCTGGACAGCCATCTGTCAGGGATGCTCTGACTTGGATTCCTGCATTGAGCAGGGGGTTGCACTCGCTGGCCTTGTAGGCCCCTTCCAGCCCTACTATTCTACGATTCTATGTTCTGATTTTTTGCAAGCAGATTTTGCCTGCGGCTTCCTCCCAGAGTTGCTTAAACTGAACTCCTTTTCCTTCCAGTTTAGCAGGAAATCCACAATTTAGTGCTTTCTGATGACGTCTGATGAAGAACGTCATTACTTTGTATAACCTTCTGGACATCAACAAGGGCATTAATGCCTGCAGTAAAGTTTTCATTCTGAAAAATACATGCAAATTCCCATACAGATTTTGTTTTATTAAAAATAATAATAATAATCACAAGCTTGTGCAGAAACGGGATGGAATGAGCTTGACTTCAAAAAACAACAAATGAGACCACCCATTTTTTAAGTTAAACACTTTCCATCCAGCCTTACTTAAGCCTGGGTCAACCCCAGTCCAACGGGCAGGTGAAATGTGCCTGGCAAACCATAAAGCCCAACCTCCAGAAAGCTCTATGGGATGGTGCTGGTCCTCACCTAGGTCTGCTGAGCCTGTGAAATACACCCATCACTGGCTTGGATTTTGTTCCGAGTCACCTGCTCATGGGATGGATGCTGACTGAGACGCACGTTACCAGCATGTTACCAGACTAGTGCCATATGGGGCACATCCCAGATTACAAAACCAACAGAAGTGTCAGATAGCATAATAGGATGACCCTGAAGCTAGGCATTCATGAGAATTTTGTTTTGGTTCGCACACCACTAAAGAATGCCCCATTCACACTCCGGAAGGCAAATGCAAATGGGAGCGCGCTTTCTCTGAATATTTGCAAATTCCCAAACTTGGCTTCACATCCACATAATGTGCGTTTGAAAAATGCTCAGCTTTCTCAAAATGTGCAACTTTCTCAAAACACCCAGATTTCTTAAAATGCACAACTTCCCCCAAATGCACACACTGTAAATCACCCACACTTTAGTCTATGAGGAAATATGAACAAATGTGGGAGTTCTTTGCGCAACTTTCACATTTGATGACTTTTTTGTGTAATTTTCAGGTTTCACACAAAATGAACAGTGATAATAACATGAGGTGCCTGCAAAGTTTAAGGGCCATTTCATTTTTTATTGATTAGCAACATTTACATGCCACCCAATTATAGTAGTAATCCCCAGATGATAAAAACAGTATACCGGTTCCAACATAGAAATTCAGCATCAGAGTTTCAGCTGCAAAGAGCAAAACAGCATAGGAAAATGTGTGGCATCCCTAAAAATATGCAGCAGGTCTAAAAACACACTGCACCACAGGATGGCAGTAAAGACTGAGCCGTAACTGTGCGTCGTCAACAGTGAATTGCCTGTGAGAACAACGTCAACAAGCAGAAAGAGAGGTGACCTTGTGCTGGCACCCTTCCTTGTCTGCATGGGTGTGGTCTTCATTGCCCAGTGAGAGATGGTTAGGCTGTCGGACTGCCTTTTTAGTAAGTCTGAGCGGATGCATTGCGTTGTTATCGGATAAAGAAGCACCTGGACATTTGCCGGACTGCTGTGGCTTCTTGGCTGTTGGGGCAGCCAAGTTGGAAGGTCATGCCTGTCAGTAAGTGGAGCTGCAGAAATAGGGAAGGAAATGCCGCAGCATTTGTGTTTGTGTACAGATTCAGGGGAGCCCAGAGGAGCCATTTCCTGTTTCCCCCCTGAGGATGTGGGCTTGATCTTAGTGCGGGCCTAGGAGCTGAGGCAGTGTGCAGTCTAGTGCGCCTTCAGAAGAAACTGGACCAGACAGAAACAGAAAAGCTGCCGTTGTGGACCATGTACCTTGGGCTCCCTTCCTCCCACCTTGTTGTTTAAAGACCACACACACCCCTTTGTCGGGTAGCGGAAACCGTGAGAACCGGGTTCCAACAGCGGGTAAGGGGGGAAATGCTGACCTCAAACTAGCACGATGTGCTCCAGCCCGCCAAGACCCTCGTCCCCCGAA
Source organism: Heloderma suspectum (assembly GCF_057233095.1). NCBI lineage: Eukaryota > Metazoa > Chordata > Lepidosauria > Squamata > Helodermatidae > Heloderma > Heloderma suspectum. The sequence continues at coordinate 21,909,814 of NC_139474.1, read as the reverse complement.
AACGGGTTGGTGGAGTGGGAAAACCAGTGAACAACTTCTTTAAAAAGAACTAGGGTTTATTTCATAAGGAGGAGGGACTGGGGGAGAGTGAAAAAGATATTTAAATGGATAAAGGAAGTCTCTAAACAATAAAATGGAGGGGAGGGGGTCCAAGAGTTATACAGTCCACACAGGCAGGTTATTTCTTGCCGTCCATTTCTCACTGTGCTGTCAGGACTCCGGACTCAGAAGTAGCAGTCGGCCTCAGTTACTGGCAGTGGGTTGACACCCCTCTAAAAACGGGTAACTGTGGGAAATGCAGGAATGCTGTTGCTGAATGCCTTTCAGGGGCCGTTTTTGATGTATTTATGTATTTATTTATTTCATTTCTATACCACCCAATAGCCGAAGCTCTCTGGGCGGTTCACAAAAATTAAAACCAAACAGCACACAATAAAACAATTTAAAATATATAGAACATTAAAACCACAATATAACAATACAACCACAATAAAACCTAGCAGCAGTGCAGGAGTTTAAAATACAGATTTAAAACAGCAAAGCTAAAAATTTAGAAAGCTAAAATGCTAAAATGCCTGGGAAAATAAAAAGGTCTGGCACCGAAAGGAATACAACGTAGGCGCCAGGCAAACCTCACTAGGGAGCTCATTCCAGAGCCAGGGTGCCACAGCAGAAAAAGCCCTCCTCCTAGTAGCCACCCGCCTCACTTCCTTTGGCAGGGGCTCACGGAGAAGGGCTGCTGAGGATGATCTTAAGGTCCGGGCAGGCACATATGGGAGGAGGCGATCCTTCAGGTAACCTGGCCCCAAGCCGTTAAGGGCTTTGAATGTTAACACCAGCAGTTTGAATCGGGCCCGGAAATGGACTGGCAGCCAGTGCAGCTGGAAAAGTACTGGCGTAATATGAGCTCGCAGGCCAGTCCCTGTTAACAATCTTGCTGCCCTATTTTGGACCAGCTGAAGTTTCCGGACCGTTTTCAAAGGCAGCCCCACGTATAACGCATTGCAGTAATCCAGACGAGAAGTTATCAGAGCATGGAGAACTGTAGCAAGGCTATCTCTGTCCAGATAAGGGCGAAGTTGGTATACCAGCTTTTTCTGTCTCTCCCTCTTCCCAGTTTCCTCAGAACCTTCCTTCACACTCTCTATCACCATTCCATTTATGGAATGGAGTTATATATTCTACTTATGGTGACAGGTGTTGAATACCACAAAACATGACCTTAAAGGAACTTGACCACACTGCATTCCATGTTGAATCATCAAGCATTTCATGCAAGTCTCACACCCACGTTTCTTTCAAGCCAAAAGCTCACCGCCATCCACTTAGAGATTATGATTTTGTATATTTTTGAAGGGATGCCTTTTTACTGAGGGCTCAGCTTCAATGGTCAGCTCTTCAAAGTCCATTATGGTCTTGTTGTTTGGCTTCATATTCCCCAAATGGAACTGAAGTGGAGCCTCTGGTGCATGCAGAACCAGCTGCTCCCAATTCTTCTTGCATTTGTTGACGTTTTTTCTGTGTCATTTCCTTAGTCTAAATAAACCCATGCACTGCCAGTCTGCAAAGTGGGAAAATTTATAATTATCATAAAATATTTGATGAAAAGAAAGGAGATATGCAGGGATATGCTTTGTTTTGCCACTTATTCCATATTTTAAGGGTGACATGAAAAAGGGACTGGTAATTCAGGTCTAGATTTAAAAAGTAAGGCCTTGGACTTTATTTCTGTTCATACATCAGACTTTATTCTGTTCTGTCCATATTTATCCAATGAGTTTCTTCCTTTGCACGAACCTTTGGCTGAATCTAAACCCCCAGGGATCCCCAGAAAGCCACCCCCCCCTTTCCCTGCCCTCACCCCTTTCTCCCCAACCACCAGTCGTTGGATGGTTTCCCGGGTTTTGTGCAGCTTTTCTCCCCATTTCAAAAGGTTGAAATGCATCTCCTAAGGCTTAGTTACAGTCAGACATGGACAGCTTCAAGTTAAAATATGCTGCTGTTTGGGGTATTTTTGTTTGTGTGTTTTTGGCCTATCTCTTTTGCCTTTAGCCCTCTCTGCCAGAATGTGGCCCCTGACAGCTTTAACTCCAAACTAGCTGTAACTGATCAAGGAAGAGATCTTGGGGTTGTGGTGGGCAGCTCAATTAAATCGTCGACCCAAGGTGTGGCTGCTGTGAAAAAGGCAAATTCCATATTAAGAATAATTAGGAAAGGAATTGAGAATAAAACTGCCAAGAGTCTGCCTTTACGTAAATCTATGGTGCGGTAAATCTTGGAATACTGTGTACAGTTCTGGTCACCACACCTAAAAAAAAGATACTGTAGAGCTGGAAAAGTGCAGAAAAGGGCAACTAAAATGTTCAAGGGCTGGAGCATCTCCCCCCTGAGGGGAGGTTACAACAGCTGGGATTGTTTAGCATGGAAAAAGGAGGGTAAACAGAGACATGATAGAGGTGTATAAAATTATGCATGGTGTGGAGAATGTGGATAGGGAGACTTTTTTCTCCCTCTCACATAATACTGGAATACGAGGTCATCCCATGAAGTTGATGGGTGGGAGATTCAGTAGGGATGTTGGAGAATTCCACCACGGAACTCAGTGAGGCTGAATGCCAGTGCATTCGGCCCCCTGAAATCCGTGGCGGAACGAAGCCCCCCGCCCCACCACCCTGCGAAAGGCATGTGAAACGGATCACCTACCTGCTGCCATCCGCATCTGTGGCCACCATTTGCTTCTTCATTATTGCCGTGATAGGCTACATAAATGCTTACATAGCCTATCACGGCTAACGCAGGGACACCATTTGCGTCCCTGCAGAGGCCGTGATAGGCTATGTAAGTATTTACGTAGCCTATCACGGCAAAAAAGGGAACGCAAATGGCGGCCGCCGTAGCCGCCACAATTTGCGTTCCCTTTTTTTTTGCCATGATAAATATATATGTAAATATATATGTAGCCTATCATGGCAAAAGACAGGGACGCAAATGGTGGCAGCTACAGCGGCCACTGTTTGCGTCCCTGCACAGCCCAGTGGCTGGATGTCTGGCTGTGGGCGGCCCTGGCTGGCGGCTCTGTGGAGTCGCCACGGAGCAGAGCCGGCCGGGGAGAATTTCGGGGGGAGGGACGGAGCACCCCCACACACACAGATGTCCCTGGACGAAACCAGGTAAGTGTTTCCTACATCCCTAGATTCAGGACAGATGAAAGGAAGGACTTCTCTGCACAGTGCTGAGTTAAACTATGGAATTTGCTACCACAGGATGTAGTGATGGCCACCAATTTGGATGGCTTTAACAGGGGGTTGGACAAATTCCTGGAGAAATCTATCCATGGCTACTAGTCTTGATGACTATATGCTACCTCCAGTACCAGAGGCAGTGTGTACACCAGTTGCTGGGGAACATGGGCGGGAGGGTGCTGTTGCACTTGTGTCTTGCTTGTGTGTTCTTGGTCAACAGCTATTTGGCCACCATGTGAACAGGATGCTGGACTAGATGGACCCTTGGTCTGATCCAACACAGCTCCTCTTATGTTCTTGAGTTGGCAGAGATGCAAACTCTGTTTTCAGAGGGATTTGATATGTAAAACATACAGACAGGATGAGTGCCTTAGCAGCTACCATTTGCAAAAGTTTGTTAAGTGCATCACTGCAATGGTGAGCCAATTATCATATGTGGTGATCTTAAAAAACAGAACAAAAAAAGCACAGGAAATAGAACTGGATCTCTTGATGAATTGTACTTCAGCAATTTCACAGTGGTATCTCTCTCTGAAATTCCTTTATTCAAGAATGACCACCTTAAGGTCATTGACAGAGTGTCCTGAGAAGGTGAAATCATAGAATCGTAGAATCACTGGTTTCTGAACTTTATTTATTTATTTATTTATTTATTTATTATTTACAGCATTTTTATACTGCTCCATTCTGAAGCAGTGAATATGAGAAGTAAAGAAAAAGATTTAAAAAATTAAAACGCCATTATTAAAATTGTTCTTTTAAAAACAGAATGCCAATAAAAACCGTGGCTGGTTAGTCAAGGAAGGCTTCCTGGAAAAGAGCTGATTTCAGGAGGCACCGAAAGCAGCACAGTGTTGGCGCCTTCCTGACCTCCAGAGACAGGGAGTTCCAAAGAAAGGGGGCCACCACACTGAAGGCTCTTCTCTGGGTGGACACCAGTTGGGGCTTAGGTCCAACAGAAACCACCAGGAGCCCTCTGATGACCTCAGTGACCTCAGTGACAAATTCAGTTTGTGAATTTTGGGGTGAAAAAAGCCGCATTAAAATTCATATGCATTTTTTTTATGCATTTTCCCAAATGTATGCACTAAGCGAAAATGTGTAGAGAAATGCATACACTATGGAATGGGTGGGCAAATTTTGGGGGTCAGGGGGCCACAATGCCCCCTCAAACCCCACTGGGGGCCATACACCTACCTTTCAAACAAGGCATGTGAAGAGCATGTGCCTTGTTGGGAAGTAAAATTGCGCGATTCTGTTTCCAAACGAGGCCACCCCCACCCCCACAGACCTTGTTTTAAAGGCAGAGCACCCCTTTTTGCCGCAATGATTGTGGCAAATGTGGCCGCAGGGGCACTGGGAACCTCAAAAAAGGCCAGGGGGTGCATGCAGTCCACAGACCATGTGTTGCCCACCACTGCTTTAGGGAAAATGTGTACACTGTATGCTTTCCTCCTAAAGCTGACTGGAAAACTCATCGCAAAATTTGGAGAAGTGCAAAAACTGAAGGATCATTGTGTCCTGGTTTGCTTATTAGCTTGAGAAGTGGCAATTAGGTCAGTTTGTAATGTGAACTAAACATATTTCTCCCCCATCCCTAACTATAAGTAACACAGGTAACAAAGATCCGGAGAGAATCCATCCTCTTTCCTGTAAGAATTCCAAGAACAAAAACTGAAAAAAATTCAGTGGGATTTTGTCCCCCAAACTGGTGTGCCGTTTCTGATTGCTGAATACAGAGATGGAAAGCTGGAGCGACCGAATGCTAGTGACACATTTGGATTGCAGCTGGTGATGGCCAGCAACACTGAGGACCAAAGCCCTGGAGATGCGGGACAGCGGGGAATAATTATAAGACACCAACTTCACTTGGTGGTCCACAATCCTGTTGATGTGATGAGAAGAGTGCCTCATTTGACTAATCTAGCATCTGCCAGACTAAAGGTGAGCTGTTTATTAACACACACAGCTCTTTCCTCCATTATCCACAGGAGCTGCTTGGGCTGGTGAATAATTAATATATTCCTTAAAATATTTAAATAGCCTTAAATTTGGTTCCTGAAACCTGGGATTTTGGATTTAGTTTACCGTATTTTTTAAAAATCCAGTTTTCAGGATTTCTAAATGTAACGCTAATTCTCAAATCAAGTGTACTTCCCAGGAGAGTAATAACCCGGGAGAGTAATAACCATACATAGAAATGGATAAGTAACTGGTGGTGTTCATCCTACACAATGGTTTGGGCCACCATAAGTCATGTTGTTGTTGTTGTTCAGTCGTGTCTGACTCTTTGTGACCCCATGGACCATAGCACGCCAGGCCTTCCTGTCCTGCGCTCTCTCCCAGAGTGTGCTCAAGTTCATATTCATTGCATCCGTGATGCTATCTAGCCATCTCATCCTCTGCCGTCCCCTTCTCCTTTTGCCTTCAGTCTTTCCCAGCATCAGGGTCTTTTCCAGAGAGTTTTCTCTTCGCATTAGGTGGCCAAAATATTTCAGCTTCAGCTTCAGTATCTGTCCTTCCAATGAGCACTCAGGGTTGATTTCCTTTAGGATGGACTGATTTGACCTCCTTGCAGTCCAGGGGACTCGTAAGAGTCTTCTCCAGCACCACAGTTCGAAAGCATCAATTCTTCGGCGCTCAGCCTTCCTTATAGTCCAGCTCTCACAGCCATACATTACTACTGGGAAAACCATAGCTTTGATTAGACGGACCTTGGTCGGCAAGGTGATGTCTCTGCTTCTTACTATGCTGTCTAGGTTTGCCAAAGCTTTCCTCCCCAGGAGCAAGCGTCTTTTAATTTCATGGCTACAGTCACCGTCTGCGGTGATCTTGGAGCCCAAGAAAGTAAAATCTGTCACTGCTTCCATTTCTTCCCCTTCTATATGCCAGGAAGTGATGGGGCCAGATGCCATGATCTTCGTTTTTTTAATGTTGAGTTTCAAACCAGCTTTTGCACTCTCCTCTTTCACCCTCAACAAGAGGCTCTTGAGATCCTCTTCGCTTTCTGCCATTAGGGTGGTATCGTCTGCATATCGGAGGTTGTTGATAATTCTCCCAGCAATCTTAATTCCGACCTCTGATTCATCCAACCCGGCATTTCTCATGATGTACTCTGCATATAAGTTAAATAAGCAGGGTGACAATATGCAGCCTTGTCGTACTCCTTTCCCAATTTTGAACCAATCGGTTGTTCCATGTCTGGTTCTTACTGTTGCTTCTTGACCCTCGTACAGGTTTCTCAGGAGACAGGTAAGGTGGTCTGGTACTCCCATCACTTTCAGAATTTGCCACAGTTTGTTGTGATCCACACAATCAAAGGCTTTAGCGTAGTCAATGAAGCAGAAATAGACGTTTTTCTGGAATTCTCTTGCTTTCTCCATGATGCAGCGAATGTTGGCGATTTGATCTCTAGTTCCTCTGCCTCTTCGAAACCCAGCTTGTACTTCCGGTAGTTCTCGGTTCGCATACTGCTGAAGCTTTGCTTGTAGGATTTTGAGCATCACCTTGCTGGCATGTGAAATGAGCGCAATTGTGCGGTAGTTTGAACACTCTTTGGCATTGCCCTTCTTTGGAATTGGAATGTAAACTGACCTTTTCCAGTCTTGTGGCCACTGTTGAGTGTTCCAGATTTGTTGGCATATTGAATGCAGCACTTTAACAGCATCAGCTCATGATCTGAGCCACAGTCAGCTCCAGGTCTTGTTTTTACTGACTGTATGGAGCTTCTCCATCTTTGGCTGCAAAGGCCATAATCAATCTGATTTCGATATTGACCATCTGGTGATGTCCATGTGTAGAGTCGCCTCTTGTGCTGTTGGAAAAGACCATAAGTCATACACTGATAGAATTAGGAGAATGTCACCACTGACTTGGGCATCACACCCAGCCCGGTGTTTTGGCTTCACACCAGCATGCTACCCCCAAACAGCAGCTAATCAGGAACTAAAGGAAATACACTTGACAGTGTCTCCCCCCAAGATCAGGGCACTGCACAGATAACAGTATCCCAGCTGCATGGATTGTGAAGGACTGTGAGGGCGCATTGACTATGGGGGACTTCAAGGGCCCATGGCTCAGTGTTGGAGGCCCTGCTTTGCATGCAGAAGATCCTCCAGTTCGATCCCCGACAGCATCTGCACGTTGGGCTGGAAAAACTCCTGCTGGAGAGAGATTGCTGCCAGACAGTGCCGACAATACTGGGCTAGATGGACCAAGGATCTGACTTATATAAGATGGCTTCCTGTGTTCCTATGACAGGACTGAGGGTGGCTCAGAGCCTTTTTGTTGGGCGCACCCATCCATTCCTCGCGTATTTCTGTCTACACTGGCAATATTTAGCATGGGAATGGTACACTTTTCCGAGTCTTGTGCTATATATATATATATATATATATATATATATATATAGGGCCACATGCAATAATAAGGCTGTCAGGAGCGCCCTAGCTGCCTCTTGCAGTCCTCACCAATAGCCAACTCAGGACACAAACGACAAGGAATTCTTTCCGAGACTTTATTCCTTTATGACTCTTTCAGAATACTAGTAGCTAGCAGCCAAAGCAAGGAACAGCCCTGGGGAAAGATAGCTGAGTAGCCTAAGCTCCAGGTAAGGCGGTTGGTCCCCATTTGAAGGAGAACCACGGGAAGACCCTGAACTTATGGGCTAGGGAGAGATCCTTCCTCTTTCCCTTGGGTCCTCGGGACACGACCGTTGCTTGCACGCCAAATGAGCGCTACGCCTCCTTTCCACGGCCTCCATCTGTCGCCACTCCCTGCGTCTGTGCCGAGCGTCCAGCAAGCCCCCCTCCAGCGCTCTCTCACTGCCAGGGTCACTATCTATCCCAGGAATGCTGGCAGGAGGAATCTCTGCCAGCTGCTGTGCCTGTGAGGGATGAGCTGGCTCCTCTCCCACGGATTGCTGTTCCTCCTCAGAATCAGAACTGCTCTGGGGCTCTGTGGGCTCAGTTTCCACCCTGACAAAGGTATCTCAACAGAACCCATCTTCTGGTTCTGGCATGGTACCAGAAAGGTTCTGGCATGGTATTTCAGAAAGCCCAAGGCATATTATGAGGGGTTGTTTATTCATTTCTACATACACTGGCTGTTATTGGCATGGGGATGACATGCCTGATGATGTACTGAGCCCAGGGATGGCCATCATGGAGAAATCCGCCCCTTTTTGGGCTCGCAGGATTTTCCTGGAGCCCCCAAGTTGACTTGCATTTGCAAGCTGAGCCATGAGCTTTTCTCCAAAATCTTGGAACTTTCTCAAGGTCCTCCCCTTAAATCGCCATTTATGCAAATTGCAGCTTCAATTTGCATAATTTCACAAATTGCGGCCATAACATTTGTTTATTTATTCCATTTCTATACCACCCAATAGCCGAAGCTCTCTGGGTGATTCACAAAAATTAATAGGCTTAATTTTGCGCAAATTGTGTCTGCAATTTGCACAAATTAAGCATATTACAACCACAGTTTGCAGAAATTATGCAATTTAAGGGGGAAAGCCCTCCCCAAATCCATGAGCTGGCCTGACGATGCAGATCGAGTCACGACAGATATGATGCAGATGGAGTCAGGCCAGGTCGTGGGAAAGTGAGCCAGAGTCTGGGGGGCCAAGTTACTGAAAGCTTTGCGAACTTCACCCCAGATGGATTCCTCTGACATCCCTAACTGAGCCCAAAGAAATCATTGTTCCTATTGGGATGCCATGCATCTCATAAAAACACTCACCTGAAGGTGGGGATGCATGAATCGGCATGGCCCCAACATCATCCCATCCCCAGCCACCATGCAGCGAAGCTGCCCCAACCAATGTTCCAGCTGGCACGCTGAGCCTGGCATACACAGCAAACAGGCCAGGGAAGTCCACAGTATAGGGCCCTCCCAATTAGCACAAGAATATAATGTTTTCTGTCAGCAGAAAGCAGGGGCGGCCCTACCATGAGGCAGGGTGAAGCACCCACCTCAGGTGGTGGAGTGGGAGGAGCAGCAAACGGTGTACCCCGCCTCCTGACCAGGAGCACTCCCCGATGCCACATCGCTGGTGTGAGGTGGTGGCACGAGCGGGTGTTCCAAAGAGTTCTCCTGGCCCTGCTCAGCCACTGTGGCAAACGCTGCAGAAGGAGAACAGGTGGCAGAGCTCTCTGGGGGGACCGCCCTCCCTCTGGCTCGCTCTGAGAACCCCCTCAGAGCGAGCCAGAGGGTGAGCAAACTCTCCGGAGAGTTTCATCGGCCAGAGAAGTGGGAGGTACGACTCTCCAGAGAGCCACCAGCTTCAAGTGCCTGGTTCTGAGGAGGTCCTTCCACAGAGCCAGGCACTGCTGCAGGAGAGGTGTCCTGGGAGATTGCAAGCAGCACAGGCAACCTCCTTGGACCCCTCTCCAGGCCTGGCTCTGAGAAAGAAGAACCCCGACACAGCCAAGCATTTGAGTCTGGGTGGCTCTCTGAAGAGGTCTACCACCCACTTTCCCAGCCAACATGACTCTCCAGAGAGCTTGCTTCCCTTCTGGCTCGCTCTGAGGAGGAACTCGGAGTGAGCCAGAGGGCTGGCGGGGTGGGGGGGGGGGACAGCTGGGTGGTTTTTTTGCCACAACAGCAGTGGTTGGCCGGTGACTGTGGTGGAGGCAGCTGAAGCTCGCACCACCACTGACAGAAATGATACAGGTGTGATTCCCTCTTCCCCTGCGGCCCCCACCCGTACGCTTTCAAAATCTGGACCTTCTGCAGCATATTTGGAGGGGGGTGCACAGGCTGCAGGGGGAGCTGGGGAAGAGACATCCCCATTGTGAAAGCAGACTTCCAGATGTTCATGCAACGTTCGATTTCACCTTTGAAATCTTTGGTGAGATACCAGAATGATAGGTTTGTTATTTAGTAAGGATGCAGTGTTTTTAATGTGGGGCATTCCGTACAGCTTTAACTACATCTTGACTAGGGATGGACGAAAGTCCCTTACCTGTTCTCGAAGCTTGCTTCGCGGTGGGGGGGAGGCGCTTCGGTTCTCCCCCCGAAGTTCAGGCGAGGGTAGGGAGGCGCCCCGCCTCGCCCGGCTGAAATTCAGGCCGGAGGGGGAGGCGCCCCATCCCTCGCCAGCAAAATTCAGGCCGGGTAGAAGCGCCCCATCTACCCGGCCGCGAAAAAAAAAGTAAAAACACACACACACACACCCGTGATAGGCTACGTAACGATTAACATAGCCTATCATGGCTAGATTTCCAAAGTCAGCCGTGATAGGCTACGTAAATCGTCACGTAGCCTATCACGGATGACTTTTGGGGAAAAAAAAAAAGCGCGTACGCAAATGGCGGCGGCCCATGGGCGCCGCCATTTGCGTTCCTTATTTTGGCACGTCTAGTCTACGTAAAGATTTACGTAGACTACGGCAAAAATAAGAGCAACGCAAATAGCGTTCCCTTATTTTCGCTGTAGTCTACGTAAATCTTTACGTAGACTAGACGTGCCAAAATAAGGAACGCAAATGGCGGTGCCCATGGGCCGCCGCCATTTGCGTACGTACGCGCTTTTAAAAATTTTTTTCAAAGTCACCCGTGATAGGCTACATGACGATTTACGTAGCCTATCACGGCTGACTTTGGAAATCTAGCCACGATAGGCTACGTTAATCGTTACGTAGCCTATCACGGGGGTGTTTTTTTTTTTTTAACTTTACTTTTTTTTTTTGTAATGGCAGCGGCGGCAGCCGGTCGGGAGACCGGCCGCTGCCCCCGCCCCCCACGAACCGCCGCCGAACCGCCACCGGGACCCGCTGCTGAGAGGGACATTCGGCTACGGTAAGTCCCATCCCAGGGAGGGCGGGGGGCCGGCAGAGAATTTCCCCACCAATTTCGGGGGGCCGAATGCGTTGGCACTCGGCCCCCTGAAGTTTTGGGGAGAAATTCTCCCCCATCCCTAATCTTGAGGCTGTGTTCTTTTGAGTCAATCCATCCTAATCATCGGGAAAATGCTCCACTAGTGTATTAAAAACGTGGTTGTTCAGGCAGGCATTTGGGGTGGGTTAGGGTATTTTAGAAAATGTTTTTATTGTAGAATTTTATTGTTTTAAACTGTTTTATTGTATGCTGTACATCACCCAGAGTGGCTGGGTGACCAGCCAGATGGGCGATTAATAAATTTAATAATAATAATAATAATAATAATAATACTAAGGAGTGTCTCCCTTGGGCATCCACCTACCTGTAAGTAGGGATGGACGGACTCACCTGCACCCGTGGGTGCTTACTGAGCTTCCGCTGCAGCCCGCCCGCGCTCGCCAGGCCACCTGAGCCCTGGAGGGGCTGGTGAGCAGTCCAGGAGCACCCCACAGCCACCTCTTCATTGCTGCAAGCTGCCATTTCCTCACAAGATTGGCGCTCCATAATTTCCATATATTTAATCTGTGCAAAATGGTGGCCATACAGGGGGTCAAGCAGGGGGGGAGTCCATCGGACTCCACCCCACGGTTGGGTGTTTATGACATCCCTACCCGTAAGGGACAAGTTACTGTTAAGTCCCAGAATTGCCACTGGGAAATTGGATGATCTGCATGCTGTTCCCGCCAGGGAGAAGGTTAAGAGATGTCCCATATAAAGGAATGGCTCTAAATCAGCCTCCTCCAACATAGTGCCTTCCAGATGTTTCAGACTACAGCTCCCATCAGACCCAGCCAGCACAGTCAATGGACAGGGTCATGGGAGTTGTCATCCAAAATGTCTGGAGGGCCCACCATTGGGGAAGTCTGCTCTGAGTGCTAGACTACGGCCACAGCTGCAATGCCCTGATGCACCTTTGCACATCTCCTCTAATGCCATTGGCTCCTTGCATCCATATACGAGGGTCACAAACTGAGATACTAAGGTAACCAGAGATAAGCCTTTTCTGATTATTGCAGTTCTTGTATTTTTTGTGATGTGGAAGAAGAAGAAAAGATTTATAATGGTGCCCAAAGGAGGTAAAAAACATTCCTGTTAATCTTCAGCCCCTCTCAGCTGGGAAGGACTGAGCTTGCATCTTCTCATGTCATCCTCCGCAGGAATTGCCTCCAGGAGAGGTCAGAGGAGAGAGATTCTAGATTTCAGTCCGCAGAGTGGAGCTCCCCAGAAGGTGGTGACCAGGTAATGCTAACTGCATAATAACAATGAAAGCATTTGCTATGTTTTGGAAGCACTTAATCACATTAGTATTAAAGTTTAATTGTTTTTTGTAGCTTGAAAAATAGATTACAATAAATGACAGAAATAAACCACAAATTCATCTACCCACTGATAAAAGAGAAGTATCAGAAAACTATTTATTTAGTTAATAAGTTTTTATCCCAGCTGCCAGGAGTTGTAAGGGAAGAAAAGCACAAGAGAGTGAAAGAGAGGGGGACAGAATGAGGGAGAGGGTGGGGGGTGGAGGAAAGGAGGGGCGAGGTTCAGCAAGAGGAGAGCTTGTTAAAATTGAGAATGAGGAACGTGTTGCATCCCTGTTCAAGGAGATATGAAAAGACACTGCCATATGAAATAGGTTCAGGAAGATGACTCAACCTGGCCTTACTCATAATGGCAGACAAATCTTTCAACTTTGGTTCTCTCAGTTTCTCATTTCCCCAGTCTTAAGGTCAGTTCATTCCAAACTTCAAGATATTTTTTTTTAATTTTTGCATAAAAATCCATATGTAATTTTGTGTTCATTTCTCCTAATATGCCATTTCACCATACATCTATGCAAGCTTTTTCCCAATATAATGAATTTTTGCACACTATTTCTCTAATATACACATTCTTTGCATGCACTTTCACCTGAAGTATTTTTGCATGCATTTTTAAACTGGAGAACTCATAGAATCATAGAATAGTAGGGTTGGAAGGGGCCTACAAGGCCAGCGAGTCCAACCCCCTGCTCAATGCAGGAATCCAGGTCAGAGCATCCCCGGCAGATGGCTGTCCAGCCTCGTCTTGAATGCCTCCAGTTTGGGAGAGCCCACCACCTCCCTAGGTAATTGGTTCCATTGTCGTATTGCTCTAACAGTCAGGAAGTTTTTCCTGATGTTCAGCCAGAATCTGGCTTCCTGTCACTTGAGCCCATTATTCCGTGTCCTGCACTCTGGGATGATGGAGAAGAGATCCTGGCATTCCTCTCTGGGACAGCCTTTCAAGTCCTTGAGGAGCGCTGTCCTATCTCCCCTCAGTCTTCTCTTCTCAAGGCTAAACATGCCCAGTTCTTTCAGTCTCTCTTTAACTCTACTGTAAAATTCTGAGAAATGAGAATTTCAAATGGTAACCAAGTTTTGGTTTGTATATTGGTATGAACGTGCAAAATTAGGTAAGTTTGCATTGAAAAGTGAACTGAACAAATTTCTCCCCTGCCCCCCGACATGCCAGTTCCTACACTTGGTCTGACTGTCTTCAGACAACAACATGCAGAACTCTTCCATGTCTAGCAAGACTCCTTGGGGTTCCAGGGTCTGAGATGGGAGGAGACAGCTCTTACCCTGGTTCACCAGAAATAATCGCTCCTTGGGGCAATTCATGGTAAAGTGGGCAACCTGCAGACCACTGCAAAGGGAGCTGGATTTTATCAGGATGTCATCTATGTAAAGGAAAATTCAAGGAAAAGACAAAGTTATAGCCCAGCAAGGCAACTAGAACTTTGGTGAACAGTTAAGAGGCTTTTGTGAGGTCAAATGAAAGCACCCTATTTTGAACGTCTTTGCTCTTGTAAGCAAAGTGCAGGTACTTCCTGTGGGATAGCCATATTAGAATGTAAAGGTAGGTGCCATAACCCTAGGGATGTCAGAGATAGGGATGGCGGAGAATTTCTCCCCGAAACTTCGGGGGGCCGAGCACCAACGTGTTCGGCCCCCCGAACAAGTTTCAGGGAGAAATTCTCTGCCCCCCCGCCCCCCGCACGCCCCCCCCGGGACGGGACTTACCTTTGCTGAATGTCCCTCCCGGCGGCGGGTCCGGCCGGCGGTTCAGCGGGTGTTCGTCTGGGGCGGGAGTGGCAGCCGGTCTTTCGACCGGCTGCCGCCCCCGCCATTCCAATAAAAGAAAAAAAAAATGCCCCCGTGATAGGCTACGTGACGATTAACATAGCCTATCACGGCTAGATCTGCAAAGTCAGCCGTGATAGGCTACGTTAATCGTCACTTGGCCTATCACGGGTGACTTAAAAAAAAAAAAGTGCGTACGGATAATGGCGGCCCCCATAGGGAGCCGCCATTCCCGTTCCTTATTTGGTCGCTGTTGTCTACGTAAAGATTTACGTAGACTACGGCGAAAATAAGGGCAACGCTATTTGCGTTGCTCTTCTTAGTTTAACTTGTAAACTACTATAAGTTTACAAGTTATAGTAGTTGTAAACTACTAAAACTGCCATCTTGTACCACTTTTCTCAAAACTATAAGAACCCACGCTAAAAAGAAAAGCCATATATTTTATTGTCCCTGTCTGTTCCAGTTGAATTAATACATCTTAATCGCCATGTCAGATACTGAAGCTGAAGCTCAAATATTTTGGCCACCTAATACGAAGAGAAAAGTCACTGGAAAAGACCCTGATGCTGGGAAAGACTGAAGGCAAAAGGAGAAGGGGACGGCAGAGGATGAGATGGCTAGATAGCATCACGGATGCAATGAATATGAACTTGAGCACGCTCCGGGAGAGAGCGCAGGACAGGAAGGCCTGGCGTGCTATGGTCCATGGGGTCACGAAGAGTCAGACACAACTGAATGACAACAACAACAAATCGCCATGTCTCTCAAGTATTATCACTTATAATTTTGACAACCCCTTTTCCTCTTCTGAATAGACCTTTTTGTTGTGCTCTTAAGAGATCTTTCAAAATCTATTTTCTTCTGATTGACGCAATATTTTTGTTTTGGTTTAACTCAGAATTAGCTGCAGATATTGTAGGAAAGGGTGGGGTGGGGGGCTTTCTACATTATGCTTGTCAGTTGTTTGAAAGTTACGAGATTTGAATCTGTCGTCTTACCCTAGTATTTATGCATGGTCTTCCTTTGCCTGATGTGAACATTCCCTAAACAGCCATCTAAATTTAAAGCATCCTCCTTAATAACTCATGCACTTTGAATTGTGCTTGGAAACGAACCAAAAGCTGGTGTTTAAGAACTAACAAGGTATATATTTCAGACATCCAGAGAGAGTTAATAATTACACTACTGCATTTTCCAAAAAGTCCTCCAAGTCAGTGCGATGTTTAGATGTACTGCTAGCAGCTATATTAAGAGAGATATTTGGCTCTCATGCAATTTCCCACAGCATCACTTTGTTATCAAGACTCTGCTGTAGCCAGGACATCCAGTCATTTCAGTGCCTGAGGAAAAAGCAACTTTGACCAGGTTCTTGGATGCACACGTGGATGATCATGACATACAACAAAGTTAGAAATAAAATGGAAGATCAACCACTCCTATTATTTCAGTAGCAATGTAATGCCCTTCCTCTGTCTCTCTGTCATGCTTCCTTTCTGATGCCTTTTAGAAAGGTCACATCAAAACCACCATGACGTTGTTTTCTATAATTCTATGATTCTACCAACAAGACTGCCTGGTCTGCCATCTCTCTTTCCCCAGTTTGAGAGCCAGTCTGGGAACAAGCAGCGCTGCAGCTGTGAACTGGTTAAAGAAGGAAGAAGCATGGTTTTAAATAGTTTTATAGTCTACCCACCCTGAAGATAAATCCATACATAATTTTCAATGCAATCTTTCACTTACTGTCCTCATTGATTATCTTTTTCACCATTATTTGTCTTTGTTTCTCCTTGTCTTGAAGTTCATCTATATATAGTTGACTTACAGTAGTTTACACAAGTGGCATTTACTGTCATGGGAATAAAAATACATAAACATATAAATCAGAGGAGGACAAATGCTAGATATGTCAGAGGCCTAGGGGTGACTTTACCTACATGTGGTGATCTTGCAGGGAAAAAAAATGGAAATGGTCATAGATCTGATTAATGAAAACTTCCAGTGACACATACATTTACCAAAATTAGTTTGCTTAGTGAACTTTGCAAAATCTTTTGCACCTACTTATAACTACAGCTGTTATAATATATTTTGTATTTGTCAAATATTCCCTGTGTTATATCACGGATAAATGATCAGAAACAAAAGTCAGGAGCAAGGAGTCCTGCAGCCTTCTCAAGTAGATGGTCATCAGAGAAGAGCCTTTCCATCTTTTTCTCATAATTGCTTTTGTTGGGATTTTTATTCCACACATATGACTGAGTTAAATATATCTTTTTCTGTTGTATCCTTGTTATTATTCTTTAGATACAACACCTACACAAAACATGTAGGCAAAACATTTATTTTAATATTCATAATGTACTCAGGCTTTTTCTCATAGGGAAAGAATAATAACATCATCAGATAAGATATTGCCCATGGGTCGAAAGAGGAGGAAGAAGGAAAAGAACTAGATTATAAAGATGAACCTAAGGAAATATATAGGACAATGTCTTCTGGTGGGTGGTGTGGGGATTCCGTTCTAGGCAATCCAGCCTGATACGAACATCAGAAGGATGCCTTAGTGGATCGGGGCCAAGGAGGGCTCTCTAGTGCAGCATCCTGTTTCCCACAGCGGCCAACCAGATGCCCCAACAGGAAGCCCATAAGGACGGCATGAGCACAATTATAGCACCCTGCTGACACTCATGTTCCCAAGCAACACTACTGAGAGGCGTAGTGCCTCTGATCCTGGAGGCAATTTATAGCCATCATGACTACTGAGGTCTTAGGACTTGTAAGAAGAATTTTGAATTCAACACTTAAACCCATGAACCTTTCATAATGGAATCAAAGAGGGATTGTAATGGTTTTTAAATATCTATCTATCTATCTATCTATCTATCTTTGTCCTTTAGTTTGTTTTCTACCTTGTCTTTCTCTCTACTCCTTTAAAAAGGTGTTTTAAGTAATCCATCATCACAGAAGCCTTTCCACATTCCGGAGAATGGGATCCTGGGAGGATCCATCTTGCTTCCTGTCAATCCACCCCCAGCAAAAACAGTGGCTCGAATTGAATGGGATTTCCAAGAGAAAAACAGCTTGGCATTTCGTCTTGAAGAATTTAGTGGTGGAAAACTGGGGAGGCTGAACAAAAATGACAGGTTTGGGCCACGGCTAGAAATGGCCAATGAGACCACACTGAGGATCAAAGAACTGCAGAGGGAGGACAGCGGAGTATATAAGGCTCATGTGCGATTTTCTACAGCACAGTATCAAGAACACACATTCATACTCACAGTCTAGGGTAAGTCATTATTGCACCATCCCTGTCTGTTTGTGGTGAAGTCAAGCATGGAGAAGGAGCTTCACCATTTCTTCTGCATAGTAGCTGTCAGCCACAGGGCACAACGGTCCTGAGATGATGATTATTTTTTAACAGAGCCGGTTCTGGAGCCACGGCTTCTCCTCCTGCTAGCCTCCAAGGCTCCAGAGATGGCTGCAATGTGACCCTGCAGTGCCACGTGTCTGGAGAGGGGGGATTTAACATATCCTGGAAAACAGGGAACCCCCTCATGGACATAGATGAAGGTTCAGACTGGTACCAGCTTTCCACCAATGGCACGGCTCTCCGCTTGTCATGGCAGCCCAGCTCCTCAGATTCCGCCTTCTCCTGCCTGATCAGCAATCCTGTGGATCAGAAGAGCTGCTCCTTCGACCTGCTCAGCATCTGCCAGATGGAGGGTGAGTCTGATTAGAACAAGGGAAGTTAACCTGTGGGCCTCCAGATGTTGTCAGGCTGCAGCTCCCGTCATCCCTCCCCATTGGTCATGCTGGCTTGACGGGAACTGCAGTCCAACGTCTGGAGTTCTGGAAGTTGCCCACCCTTGGAGTAGCACCTGAGAGTGACTCTCCTGTTCAAAGCTGTAAAAGAGAGGAAACCTGGGTTACTGAAGCCAAAGATTTATGGGGTGAACGATCTCCAGGAAAGGGTGCTCGTAGCAAAAAGCGTGCAGAGTAGAAAAGCAGTTCTCCAATCTAGACTGTCTGGGAGGAGAGTTTTCCCCTCTAAGATGCTGGCCCAGTGCCCAAACATCCACACATATGGAAGTTTATAAGTAAACCAGAAGTCTGCTATCAAAGGGGGCAACAGGTCAGAGGCAGGCTGGGCCTGGGGGCAGCTGCAGGAGGTCCTCGGATAAGCAACAGGTGTTTCCGATCTGCTTCACTTTGCCCACCCTCCTGCCATCTGAGCCCACCTTACCTCCCTCCCCTAAAGACCCGTCCCCTCCGTTGTCTCTGCAGGAGCAGACGTCCATCTCTCTTGGTGGAGCCTTAGATTCATTATTGTCTTGGTGGGACTCTTGGCACAGATAGCAGCTGCCACCTCCTTGACCATCCTGGAAAGAAAAGAGCAGAACCGGCACTATGCAGGTGTTTGGAAGGCGTCACAGCATTTTTTGTTAGAAGTCTCTGCACCTGGCTGGAACAGGCCAGGGGGCAAAGGGAGGGAAGTGTGAATGGTGCTCTTGTCGTGAAAATGTGTGTCAAGTGTTTGCGGGAACTAGCAGTGGAACGCTTGTATTTCTCACAGTGTCTTTTACCCTCTCTCCCATTTCCTAAGATAGTGGGGTGTGTTTGCACCCCCTTTTTTATTTAACCAGGAAAAGCTGGTGCAGGTTGTGCAAAACATTAGGCGGAGCCCCTGGTTACTGTATCTCTCAATTTCTGTATCGGGTTCTAGGAAATGGAGCACCTCCGTTAAAGTGGGTGCCACGATATTGACACAAGATGTCGCTCAACAAAATGAGGAACCAGCCAACGTCCTGGGAAGCAGGGAATCAGCCCGCCTCTTGGATCACGTACCCCAAAGAAAATCTGAACGGAGCACCACAGACCAGCAAGCAGTGCAGGAAGGGGTGCCTCATTCGCACGTCGTTCCCATCAGGATGGTGTATGAATGGACTTGGGCCGTGCCACGAGGAGGACCAGCCAAGTCTCTGGCACCAGATCTCCCATCTGTGACAGAAGATAACAATGGGTGCCCCCCCCCCAGGAAGCTGAGTGGCACACAATGGGGAATCCGAACAGTGGGGATTCCTCCAGGGGGGAGGGCTTGGAGGCCAACCTCCACCCCCTGGAGGAATCTAAGGAGAGTCAGTGGGCCAGGTGGAGAACCTCTGCTGGCCAGATGAGGCTGATGGGCCAGATGTTTCTTATCCCTCATGGAGCACAGCAGGAGTGTATCCTCTGTAATATTATTCTAAAAACCCTTCCATCATTGGAGACACTCTCAGGCGTTACCCTTATGCACTCCAAGCATATCTTTGTAACCAAATGGTCTAGGAACTTGCTTTTTAAAAATAAATGAAAACAATTCTCAACAAGCTGAATTCTTCACACAGACACACGCACACGCACGTGCACGCGTGCTTCAAAGTTAAGTTCCTTTCTCCATTTGAAGAATCCTGTGACAGTCCACGGAAGAAATGGGAAAGGTACATTTCATGGGGGTTGGACCTGATGGTCTTATAGGCCCCTTCCAACCCTACTCTTCTATGAAGGGCAGGCTGGGAGACAAAGCTGTGCTGGCTTAGAGTTTTGTGTGCCCAGGAGTCCTCCGCTGGGCACTCTTCCCCTCCTCAGAAGTAGAAGGTATTGGGTATTGTTATTGCAGCTGTGTTATAAATGTCAGATGTGGTATGAATGTTTTCCTGCACACTGCATGCCAGAGAGCCACAGTGTGAAACTTGCACCCCAGCAACCCTCTGCAAAGAGTTAGTGTTGTTCTGAAACGTATCTGGTGGCATCTCCTCACCGTCTGCGGCAATCTTGAGTTATGTGGTCAGTGTAGAGACGTAGAAAAGCTACAGCGCCGAGGACATATAAATAAAGTGCAGCCTCATTTTAAAACTTGTTCTTATATTCCGTCTGCGTAAGCTGCCCTGGGAACTTTGCTGAATGGTGGCTTATAAATGCTTAAAATAAATCCATAGCTAAATGAAATGCATCCTGTCATTTAGAAACAAATCACTGATCCCAAGAACAATCAAATTGTGCTAAACAGCACCATCCATAAATATGTGATCTGTGTTGCGAGTTAATTCCTCAGGAGTAAAAATGTAGCTGTCTGCAAAAGCCATGGACTCTTGGGGCTGCCAGGCAGGCACATTATCTCAGGCAAGCAGTTCAAGAGGGTGGGTGCCACAACTGAGGAGGCCCTGCCCAGTGTCCATTTCTAACACATCTAAACTCTGTAAATGTGAGGCATAGAGCATTAATAGAGCACTGTGGCATTTTCCTACCACACAAGCCAGCTTACAGAGACTTGGGAATCCACTGGCTTTTCCTTGCTACAACCAGAAAATCCAGTTCAGTTACAAGATTGACAGACTAATTTGTAGATGGACATTTATCAGGACAGAAATGTCAAGTGGAATCTGCCATGTTCTCTCGTAGATCTCATGCTGCACACAGAACCTTCCTCTTGCCTCATACCCAAATGTTTTCAGTGAAGTCAGGTTACACATGAAGGTGGAAGTCATCAGATAACCAAGTCCATCAAATAACCAAGTCTAGGGGAACATAAGAACCACTCGTGGGGCAATCCAAAAGCAAGTTCAGTTATGAGATGGGCAGGCTAATTCATGGCTGGACATTCATCAGGACAGAAGTGTCGGGTGACGTCTTCCCTCTGAGACTCCAAGGTATGCTTCTGCTATACACAGAGGTACCTCTCAGGCCCTATCAGGCCCAACAGCAATTTATTGACAATGCACTAAATCAGGCAGGCAGGCCAGCCTAAACAGCTGAGTTTAAATCCTAGATTTCCCTCATGGATTTGCTTTACCAGCTCCCCTTTGGAACCATGTTATGCTTTCCCTTTTGTAGCATCTCCTGTGGCAAGGAGTTCCACAGTCTTTTATGTATCTTCATACTTATCTATTCCTGTGTTAATTGATGTGTTGTATTCTTTTAACTCTCTCTCTCTCTCTCTGTATACTCTTTTAACTGTTTGTAATCTACCAAGACAATGTATGTTATTGGGCAAATAATAAATACAAAATAAATACATACATACAATGCTGAATATGGGGATGTTTGTTAAGAGGAATAGGGTTTCCAGGAAGCATTCTGTGGAACTGGGGAACTCCACATTTTGGGAAATCCATCCTGTGTGTGTTTCACAGATTGTTTAGTCCCTTTGTTCCAGCATCTGGTCACAGACGGATTCGAATTTTTGTCTTTCATTATGAGGAAAAATACACAAATAATTCCGTAAGAGGGTTCACAGCAATTTACATAATTTACGTTAGTACATAACATTTAGCATATTGTCCCCCATTCCATTCAACTTTTCCCCATGTATATTTACCTGTCTCCGCAGAAACTTTCCTATGAATAAACCTGCAGAAATTTTGGGAAAGTTTAAAAAATAAAAATCCAGACGTTCACAGAGGAGGCCAGTCTGCAGCGGATTCCACAGGTCAGATTCTTGGAAATCCAAACTCATTTTAGTCTGTCTCAAATTTCTCCAGCATCCCTATGTGAAACCCCAAAGTTTGCATTTTCATGACCTGGAGTCAGTTCAATAATGGAGATCACATCACTTGCTACATCCTCATATTACCTTTTAAAGTAGCTCCTAAATTTCTGGGGGTGGTGGCAGCATCTGTGTGTGAGAGAGAGAAAGAGGGAGGGAGAGAAACTGAAAGAGAGCTCCCCATCCCTCGTGAAATATCTGCAAATTAGTCTAGGAACTAGAAGAGCCAGGCCACCTGGGATCGGAAGGCTGCCGCCTAGTGACTGAAAAGTAAATCTATAGCATCTTGGAGCAGCCCATGGGCTTTTTAAAAAAACGGCGGAGAGAGAGAATGAACATATGAACATATCTGAAATGAACCTCCAGGAAGTGGCAATTCCTGCTATGCCAGCAATGCAGCTGGGATTGGGGCTTGAGCCAAGGGGGTCGCTTGTGCCATTGCACCCAAGGTTGGGGCCTCCCAGAGGCTCCGAGCGGCTGCTGGCGCAGAGGTTCAAATACGTGGGTGAAACAGTTAACTAGTCCTGTGCACTGCAGGCATCTCAGAAGGCACCGATCCCTTTGCACCGATCAATATTCTAAACCCATGTACACACCAGGGATGTACGAAAGTCACTTACCTTTCCGCGGATTATGTTGATGGGGGGGGGAGGTGTTCTGTCCCACCCCCCGGAATCCTCCACGGCCGGCTGTGCTCTGCGGCAGCTCCGCAGAGCAGCCGGCCAGGCCCAGCCAGGCCAGAGCTGTCCGCAGCCAGATTTCTGGCTGCGGAGGGCTCTGGGGGGGGGGAACCGCGTACGTTTTGGCCATCTGAATCTACGTAAATATTTACGTAGACTATGACGGCGAAATAAAGGGGAACGCAAATAGCGTAGTGGGTGCTATTTGCGTCCCTTTTTGATTCACCGTTTTAACCTACGTAAATCTTTACGTAGGCTAAAATGGCGAATCAAAAAGGGACGCAAATAGCGCCTGCTACGCTATTTGCGTTCCCCTTTATTTTCACCGTCATAGTCTACATAAATATTTACGTAGACTAAGACGGCCAAAAATAAGGAACGCAAATGGCGGCGGCCGTAGCCACCATTTGCGTACGCGGTTCGTTTGTTTTTTAAACCCAGCCATGATAGGCTACGTAAATCTTTACGTAGCCTATCATGTCATTTTGTTGGTTTTTTTACAAGACTGCAAATGGCGGTGGCGGCAGCCAGTCGGAAGACCAGCCGCCGCAGCCACCACCGCTGGAGCCGCCGACGGAGCCGCTGCCGCCACCCGGAAGATCTGCCCCAGGTAAGTCTCGTCCTGGGGGGGGATCCGTGGGGGGGCGGGGGGCAGGCCATTCCGCCACGGAGTTCGGGGGGCCGAATGCACTGGCATTCGGCCTCACCGAGATCCGTGGCAGAATTCTCTGCCATCCCTAGTACACTACACACACATACCGCAAATGAAGGGAGGTGGAGAATTTCCAGGAAGAGGGCCTTTTCGGTGGTGGTACCCCAGTTGCAGAACAGCCTTCCCAAATATACAAAAAAAATCACTTTTCAATAAGCACCTAAAATTGTACATTTTTACAGATTTCTCTCAAAATAGGCACTTCTCTAAAATATCCATTTTAAACTGCATTTGGATTCATCTCTTGAGTTGAGAACTGTGGTGGAACACTCTGGAAAGGTGAAATCAATGAGTAAATATGTTCTGATTTGAACTTTAGTCCAGGGCAGTGTGGATCAGGTCGCTTTGTATATAAGAATGTGCAAATATTAAATTCCACAGGCATCCCTATTTCCATAAAGGCTGAAAAAATGCGTATTTCCTTTCTGAAGGTCAGCAACCTTGGCGAGCTGACAGGGCGCCATCACCCTTTGGGGTGGGGGGCAAGGCTGTGGCTTTGAAGGAGGCATCAGGGCAGGAGAAGGAATTGCTCCCAACTCTGGACCCAGATGACTCCACCTGCTCAAAAGCCCCGCAGCATCAAGAGCCCAGCCTGGAGTGGTTGCACGGCCAGAGCCCCGGCCTCTCCCGGGCCATTGGCGCCCACAGAGGCTGAAGGAGGACAAGGTCCCTTCGGCTGGCAGATGCCTTGCCCAGAGGAAGTGGCGCTCGCCAGCCAGACTGAGCTGAAGCCCTGTTCAGGGTGACGGATGGGTAAGAATTTTGCCTCAGTTCCATTTGGATAAGAATGTACCAAAATCCACAAAGTTCTCCATATTCGGAACAGACAGAATTTGAACTTTAAGAAGTTTGAATGCAAGAGAAAGCGAAACTGACAGATTTCCCCATCCCTAATTTCAGTCTCCGTCTGGGCCCCTGGGGTAGTTTGTTGCTGAAGCAACATTTGAGCTCATATGTACCTGCACAACACACGGAACTCGCCAGGGTTCACCTGTCAGGGTGGAAATTGAGCCGATATAGCACCAGAGCAGTTCTGATTCTGAGGAGGATCAGCAATCCGTGGGAGAGGAGCCAGCTCATCCCTCACAGGCACAGCAGCTGGCAGAGATTCCTCCTGCCGGCATTTCTGAGATAGACAGTGATCCTAGCAGCGAGAAAGTGCGGGAGGGGGGCTTGCTGGACGCTCAACGCAGACGCAAAGAGCGACGAGCGATGGAGGGCGCAGAAAGGAGGCGTAGCGGCCGTTTGGCGCACAAGCAACGGCCGCCTCCCGTGGACCCAAGGGAAAGAGGGAGGATCTCTCCCCAGCCCATAAGTTCAGGGTCTTCAAGTGACTCTCCTTCAAACGGGGATCAACTGCCTACTCGGCGCATAGGCTGCTCTGCTGTTCCTTGCTTAGTCGCTGGTGATCAGCATCTGAAAGAGTCATTAAGTTGTAAAATGATTAAGCCTTGACAAGAATCCTTTTGTCTGTGTCTTGAGCTGGCTACTGGAGTCTACTGAAAGTGGCCGCTAGGGCGCTCCTGACACCACCCTAGAACCTGGACTTCACTCAGCTCTCGCCTGGACTTTGCCTTGCTTGACTTTGCCTTACTGGAAACTGAACTTTCCCTTTCCAGAACCTGAGCTCTTGCCTAGAACCCCCTGCATGGGTTGCAACCACCACTGGGGACAGAACACAGGGCCAGCCTGACTGCACAAAACGCCATCATTTATCCACGAGGAAATGAAGAAGTGTATTTGCGGTGCCTCCTTGCGCTCCAGTGTTTGCTCAGCAATATTGCAGTGCATCTCGAGCACAGCAGCTTGGAGAGGCAAAACGTTGCTGATGCTTCATCTTTTCACTGTGGTTGGAAGCAATGGATTCTGGGATGCAGCCTCCTACACAGGGTTTTGTAGGCAACATTCAATAAACACAATCCCTAACTGGCATTTTTCCCCCATGGCTGAAGTACTAAGTAACTAAAACATCTGAAATGAACTGTCTAGAATAGTCTTGGTTTGGGAACCACGTTTGCCTTTTAATGCCTTTTTCAGGGGCAGAGAGAGGCCTGGATGTACTTTCTGCTCCTTGAAAATATTTATGGCACAAAGGGCTGTTTGTTCCTGTTTGCCTTCCTGTTTGGAATGCTGGGGGGGGGGGGTGGCCGTTTCTAAGTGAGCTGCAGAAGGCTTTTCCAGGCAGTAATCGGGCCCCCGTTATTTAAGCCAAGTCGAGGCAGGTTGGTTTATAAGCCCCTTTCCTGCAGTTACTGCACTCGAAGCAGACAAGCAACAAGAGATAAGGATAGCTAAGAATGTGTTTGTGCCAAAGAGAAAGACACTATCATTAAATAAATGTAAAGGGGACGTGTGGATGTTGCTGTGGCAGGTAACTCATTGCAGCTACAGCACTGGACAAAATATCCTAGAGCTGCCTTCCCCGACCAGATGCCCTGCGATGGCCAAGCTGGCTGGGAAAGATGGGAGTTGTCGTCCGTACTTTTGGGGGGCACCAGGTTGGGGGAGCTGCCTTAGACAGTGGCTCAAAAATGCCTTCAGCTGCCAGACATTCACTTTTAACAGGGGCCAAGAGTTGGGAGTCATGACAGCTGTTTGGGATTCCACAAAAGATTGTGGACTTGCTCAGGCTGTGGCAGATACTGTGTTGTGATGATGACGACAACGACAACAACAACATTTGTATCCTGCCTGTTTTCCTCTTGTGAGTCCTCCTCTCCATACAACAACTCCTCTCCTTGCAACAACCCTGCGAGGTAGGTTAGGCTGAGAGTCTGTAACTGGCCCAAAATCACCCCGTGAGTTCCAGTCCAACACTTTGGCCACCACACCACACCGGCTCTCTTATTTCACTTCAGTGGTTCATTGTAATCACAAGGAATGACGACTCTGCAGTTCCTTCCTACGCACTGTTGCTTTGGGAAACACACAACACACAACGGAGGAACGTTTTCTCCAGCACTAATTCCAGGCTTGAAAAGAGTGCCTCTTGATGTGGGAAAAGATATTTCCTTCATGCATTTTCACGTGCAGAGGGAAGATCCGTGTGTGCTCAGCTGCTAGTAAACACTGGGTTGGTTCCTAGCACCCTTGAGTGTGGATTCACTCCTGGGTGGGAGCTTTCCCAGCCCATCCACCCCACGGCGGCCCCACAGCTGATCCTCAGGAATCCCTGGGAATGATGTGGAGCCTTGCATTGACGGCTGCTCTTGCTGGCTCCTGTTGAGATCCAGCCCAGTTCCCTGATTGAAAAGAAATGGGCTTAAGGGTTGATTGTTCTAAAGATTTCCTGTTTATGACTTTGGGGAAAGCCAGTCCTTGAGAACCTGCGAGTCCACAGTCCAACATGGTGTGCATTGGGGGTTAGTTCTATGAATAGGGGGAATGCGTCATGAGGGATGTCTGTCATTGGGAAATGGGTGTTTTTTTGACTCAATGGAGTTCCGCAGCAGGCCCAACTCGGTTTGTGTTGGCTGGCTGACCTGCGGGTTTCCCCGGACTCCGGGAACCTTTTGCATATTTTTTGCGTGTGTCAAGCCATAATTTGCACAAATTAAAAAACACGGAAAATCCGCTAACTGGCCTGACTTGTTGCAGATGGAGTTGGACTCTGCAATGGAAAATGGACCAAAGTCCGCGGGGGGCAGGGTACCAATGAGCTCATCCAACATCCCTATGTGTGATCTTTTTTATTCTTACCCACATGGCTAAGGTGCAGCCTGATTATGCTGTATGCTGCTCCGGGTACTTTTAGTAAAAGGGTGGGTTGTGAATTATTATTATCATTATCATCATCATCATTGTTGTTGTTGTTGTTGTTGTTGTTATTATTATTATTACTAAGTACCAGCTAGACTTGCCAGAGCTGGGTATGTTTAGCCTGGAGAAGAGAAGATGGAGGGGAGACAGGAGAGCAGCCTTCAGATATCAGAAAGGCTGCCATGCAGAAAATGGGGCAAAATTGTTCTCACTTGCTGAGAACAGGATGGGCAGGATGCAAACCAAGGGGTAGGAATGGGAAGGGAAACGTTTTTGCTTAAATATTAGGAGAAAGTTCCTAACGGTGAGATTTGTTCAGCAGCGGAACAGCCAGTCTTGGGAACTGGCAGGTTCTCCTTCACTGGAGGGATTTAAGCAGAGGCTGGAGAGCCATGTTGTCAGGGATGCTGTAGCTGCACCCTGCAGTGCAGAGCCTGCAGTGAGCAGGGGGTTGGACTAGATGATCTCCAAGGAACCTTCCAACTCTACGATTCTATGGATGTTTATTGAATCAATTGTTTTCTTATGGGACAACCCATGGGATTTAATTGTAATTGGGATGTTTTATGTATATTTTCTGTTGCTTACGTACACCACCTAGGGAGGGCTTTTGTCGTGAAAGTTGGCGTATAAAACTTAGAAGAAATAAACATTGCTTGATAAATTTAGCACCTTTTGTTCAAAAGTTGTTTCGATCTCAAGGTTCATCTGGACATCCAGGGACTTTAAAGCAAGGGGGAGGGAGGAGGCCCCCGCAGGAAATGGCTGAGATAAGGCTCTTGAGATAGGTCACAAGGGAACCGCACAATGGACTCCCACTTGGTCAAGCTGGGCAAGAAAAATAACACATAAAGCCACTCACTTGCTAAATAAAGCCAGGGAAGTCGAGAGGGAGGAGGAATGTGTTCTATTCATGTCGTAATGTGAGCTTGCCTAATTACGCCCTTTTGAACCAATTTGCAAACTGAAACTAGGTATTCCTTCAAAATTTCACAGTTCTCCAAATTTGGCGACAGAGTACCCCCCCCCCCATATTAGGGGAAATCGTCCCTATCTGGAGAGGATGGACCTCACCTCAGTTATCCATGCACTAGTGACGTCTAGGCTGGACTACTGTAATGTGCTGTACATGGGGCTGCCTTTGAAGATGGCCGCCTGAGTGTTGGTGGGGGGAGGTGATTTGATCATGAAACACCTATACTTTGCCAGCTGCGCTGGCTACCTGTGTGTTTCTGAGCCCAATTTAAAGTGCTGTTTTTGACTTTTAGAGCCTTAAATGCTTTGGGACCAAATTACTGGAAGGGCCGCCTTCACCCATATCAACCTGCCTGCACTTTAAGTTCTGCAAGAGACGCCCTTCTCCTTTGCCCACCTGTAAGGGCAGTTAGGTGGCCACACAGGAGAATAAGTTGCCATCAGGGGTCCGCTGTGCTCCATCATTGCAGGCTTTTGAAAAGGCCTTGAAAATGTATTATTTTCCTCTGGCCTTCTGATATGACTGCAGTTGTGGCTGTTTTGTTGCTGATTTTATTGCTGTTTTTGTTGTTTTCTTACGTTTTATTGTGGTTTTATCGCTTTAATATTGTATCAGTTTCATGTGCTTTATTGTTGTACGCGGCCTTGGGAGGGCTTCATCCCTGAATTTAAATTTATTTATTTTAAATAAATAAGTCAATAAAAAAATTTTTTTGTTTCAATCCATTTTAATTGCCCCTGTCAGCTGCTTTGAGTGCCATTTTTTTTATAGAAAGGCAGGGTACAAATCAAATCAAATAAACAAATAAACGTTAGGCAACAACGTGTACCAAAAGTCTTGCATTAGGAGAAATGCATACCAAATGGGTATGAATTTTCATGCAAACTTTTTAATAAAAGTTCTTAAAGGGTGGGAGAAACCGAACATAAGATCAAGAAATGGAGGGAAACCATCCTGGACAGATGCATCCACCTCTACAGGCGAGAAGGGTCCCTCCGGCTTCCTGGTGAAGGAGGCGTAAATGTTTCCAGAGCTCCTGGAAAGTGGCCTTTGCAAAGAGACAACCTGGATCCCCGCCAGCCCACTTCAGCCCAGCCAGCCTCTCAGCTTTAGGAATTCAGTGCTGCTGTCGTCATGTCTATAATTATACCACCACCGACAAAGCCGAGGAGCCCGGGGCAGCCCTCCCGGCGAGGACAGAAGGGAGGCTGATGGCTGTGTGCAGTCTGGGGGGGCCAATGCAATGGCGGGGAGCCCCTGCCCAGCCTGCACAAGGCCCCAGGTTCGATCCAGTTCAAGGGCTCAGCCAGCAGCGAGCAGGGATCCTTCCTCTGCTCAAAACCCACTGGGACCTACCGGGCTAGCTGGACAGCTGGTCTGAGCGGCTTTAAATAGGCCAGAGGACAAACGCCCGCTGGATTGGAATGACCTCTTCTGCACAGCTGTCGAAAGGGCAGCAGCTCCACTCCAGCCTCATTGCACCCCCTGGCCACACCGGCCGGAGGCAGCTCATGCCGGGGACCCACAGCTCCGTTGAGGAGCCCTGCTGTGCCTGTGCAAGTCACAGAATCACAGAATCACAGAAGAGTAGGGTTGGATGGGGCCGACAAGACCCTCGAGTCCAACCCCCTGCTCAACGCAGGAATCCCAGTCAGAGCATCCCTGACAGGCGGCCATCCAGCCTCGTCTCAATGCCTCCAGCGAGGGAGAGCCCACCGCCTCCCTGGGTCACTGGTTCCACTGTCGCATTGCTCTGACAGTCAGGAAGTTTTTCCTGATGTTCAGCCAGAATCTGGCTTCCCCAGGCTTGACCAGTAAAGCAGTTCTATCCGTAACTACTCACAAAGAACAAAACAAAATAGGTTTAAGGAAAATTATGTGTGTGTGAGAGAGAGAGAGATAAACAATGTTGTTGTTATTATTATTATTATTATTATTATTATTATTATTATTTCCCACCTTTTTCCCAATACTGGGACTCAAGGCAGCCTTACAACATTAAAAACGTGTACAGTTAAAACATGTAAATACAAATATACGAAAGTTAGAAATATAATTAAATCATCAATAATATTAAAATGGCATAAAAGAGAATTTAAAAAGACAACAACAATATAAACAATAGTATCAATCCATCATATTCTCTCAGGTCCAGACTATCTATCCCCAAAGGCCTGCCGGAACAAAAAAGCTTTTGCCTGCCTGCAGAAACGTACCAAGGAGGCTGCCACTCTCGCCTCCCTGGGAAGGGAGTTCCAGAGCCTTGGGGCAGCCACCAAGAAGGCCCTCTCCCGCGTTCCCCCCAGGCGAGCCTGTGATGGTGGCGGGACTGTGAGAAGGGCCTCCCCTGAAGGTCCCAGCACCTGAGCAGACTCATAGGGGAGAATACGGTCTTTCAGATAACCTGAAAACGACCTGAGCCATTTTAATATAAAAACTAATATTCCACACAAAGTCTAAAACAATAGATTAGCAGTCTAACAGTTTATCATACATACAGAGTTGCAATACAGATCCCCCCATGAAGGCTATACAAATATGCAATGCCTCTATCCCAAACTGGGCCTCATCAGTGGGGGAAATATATAAATTACAGCCCTTGCAAAAACAATCTTTTCATGACGTTAAATTTTCTACATGGAACCAGTAAATATTAAGTATACAGATTCTGTAATCCTCATCATGTGGTTGAAAGTTGAATGCAAAAAGGGGGGTGGGTGGCAACAACATTCCCTGCTATATCCAAGAGTGATTCACTCATTCCGTCTAAGGCAGCCAGCTACCACAAGCCTTAAATAGGGCTGCTGTTTAGACCAGTTTTTTTAGATACTGGCACCAGCCAACTCCTACAAAAGGCTTGGATGCTTTGCATAACCATCTAGAGCATTTAACATCATGAAAAGATGGTTGTAACAAGGGCTGTAATTACTGTTTATATATTTTCCCCACTGATGAAGCCCGGTTTGGTCAAAACGCATTTGGGAGAGAGGCATTGTATATTTCTATAGCCTTTGGGGAGAGAAATCAGTATAACAACTGTGTCTGGATGATAAGCTGCTGGACTGCTAACCTCTTGTTTTAAGCTTTGTGTGAAACATTAGGTTTTTTATATAAAATTTGTTATAGATTATATATATATATATATATATATATATATATATATATTATACACATAATTTTCCTTAAACCTATTTTGCTTTGTTGATCGCTGGCATCTCCCTGTTAGAAGGATCGGTCAGCAGCTGGCGGAAAAATCCTCCACCAGTAACAGGAGGCAATTCTGGGCTAGGTGGACAAAGCGCCGGACCCTGTTAAAAGCAGCTTATTATGATCCATTGAGACCATCCAGATTTTCCCTCCCTCCATCCCTGCGCCCTCCCCTAGAACACCTGCCGGAGCAGAATAAAGCCCTGGTTAATTACCTGTTACATTAGCCATGCTTGCAAGGAGCCTGCGTCACCAAGGGTCGCTGGCAGCCTGCCACAAGCTGAGTTCCAGGAATCGCACTGGATACACCCTGCCCCTCCCTGCGCCTTTGAACATCTGGCACTCCCCCCTCAGCTTTTGGGAGCCTCTCGCATTTGTTCTGGCAGAGCAACGACAAGCTCAGAGCTTTGGTCTGTGCTCACGGATTAGTTTGGGGGGAGATCCATCATGTTTTCCTTTAACACCGCTCCAGACCCCCTCCTCTACACACATTAGTCACCCATTGTGTTTTGGATGGATACAGGAGGGGTCTCCATGCTGCAAATGCTTGGAAAATGCCCAAGCAGAAGCCTCGAGATCTCTCTTTTTGGGGAACGCTCACCTGTTTTCTCCTTGGTAAGTCCTCCAAATGCTTGCTAAAAACTCCATGCAGGGCTAAATGTGCATTTGCTTTTTCGCAGGGAAACTGAGCCGTGTGTTTTACAAGCCTAGTGAGAGGGAAAAGTGGACAATGATAGCTAGGAAACATTCCCAAGAAGCGATCTTGGGGAAAACAGAATTGCTGTCCGTTTTTGTAGCTAGAAGTACGGACCTTCTGAAGTTAAAATAGCATTTCTTATGTCTTTATTGACAGAGACCTGGAATGTTTTTAAATATCCCCAGCCCCCCCACAACCACACCACCAAAATCAGGGTGAGGAAGATGGAAGGTAACTCTTTGAATCTTTACCAGAACAAAGGAAGCTGTGTCAGCCATTCGAAGAATATTGTTAGTAAAACATATTTTCTTCATGGTGGCTGGAAATTAATGATGGATAAATCTAAGAAGGGCACTGCTCTTCATGTGGCCTTGGGAGCGCGTCCCACTGCGTTCAGTAGATCTGACTCCCAGTTAAATTTGCAACTGATAGCAGCCTAAGCTTGATTGATGTTTGCAATTAAAACATTTGCTGTGTTGCTGGATGGTATTCTATTATTATCGTTGTTGTTGTTCACTTTCTTCTTACAACACTGTGCAGCTTATTGTTAAGACACAACTGAGAACTGCATCATTAGCAACCCTGCCTCTGTTCCGACCACCTAGAAAACTATTTCAGAGCTTGCGAGGCTTCAAAAGCAGCGTGTGAAATGGCCCCCGTGAGGCTGGGTGATGCTTGTAATTTTATTTTGGTCCCGTGGAGCCATCACCACAAAAATCTAGACATGGGGCACTTGGTGTCAAGGGTGGTTTGCGGTTGTCTCTCTTGGCTGGCGTCAGGATGTTTATGTACTGAAATAAAATCCATGCAGTGCAGGGACAGGCAACCATTTTGGCCCATGGGCACATTTGGCAATTTGAGGAACTGTCTCGGGCACCACCTTCTTGGTGGCTGGATGCACTTGCCGAGGAACGCATCGGCCTGCAGCCACCCACCATCTCAATTTCCTAAGGGTGTCTCTGAGTCCCACCATGTAGCCCAGAGGCCTTCATTGGAAATGAAGATGGTGGCAGCTGGAGGCCCTCACAAAAAGTGGGAGGGACAGGGCAGCTGGGCAGGCACCAAGAAATATACCTGTGGGCCACTGGTGCCCATGGACACCACTTTGCCCAATCCCTGATATAGTGCAATACCTTTTGTAGATCACCCCAAAGGTCACAGAAATGTGGAAGCTTTTGAGATCTCCAGATCTCTTCATCAGGCAAGATGTTACAAAAAGCAGGTTGGTGGCAGGAAGGGGACAGTAGGATTGCGGGGTGGGGGATTCCAACTAGATGTTCTATAGCCAGCCTTTGGGATGCTCTGGGGAGCCCCCACAGATCGAGGAGGCGCTCCTCTTCACAAGGTCACCTTCCACATGGAGGGGGTGGAGCTATTGTGCTCCCCCTCCTCACATATTCAATAAACACACACCAGGAACACCGGCATAGGGCCCATGTCTTGAGATGATATGGAGGAGGAGGGGCTGTGGACATGCCATCTTTGTATTTATAATGTACCAGTTCCTGAGGACATAGGATAGGGAAGAGCAGTTGAATGCAACATTTCTACATGCCTTTCTGCATGGAGAGGAAAAAAGGGTAGGGTGGGTGATGTCACAGGAGAGGGGGACACAGCGGGAAGGCCTGTCTCCATGATGTCTTCTGGTTTGCGGACTCGGTCCTGGTGGGGGCAATTTGGGCTGTGGACCAAAAGGGGTTGCCTGCCTCTGGACCGTGCGCATGTCCCCGGTCCGGTGAAGAAATGAATAAAGGGAAAGCCATCTGGCAACTACAATTTGCTTGTCCCGCAGCACTGAGTAACTAACCATATCATCTGACTTCCAGACAGATACACAACTTTCTCAAAATATGCAACTTCCTCAAATTGCATACATTTCAAATCACCCACTCTTTAGTCTACGGGGAAAATGTGTGCCATTTTGGAAATTTGCACAGATTTGCTAATTGTTTGCACAACTTTCACATTTAGCTTTTAAGAACATAAGAAGAGCTGTGCTGGATCAAACCAAGGGTCCATCTAGTCCAGCATTCTGTTCACACAGTGGCCAACCAGCTGTCGACCAGGAACCCACAAGTAGGACATGAAGGCAACAGCACCCTCCCACCCATGTTCCCCAGCAACCGGTGTACATAGACATACTGCCTCCAATACTGAAGGTAGCATATAGCCATCAGGACTAGTAGCTATGAACTTTATTTGTGTCATCCTGTTTTCACCAGTAGCCGCTGCGGGTAGGGATGTACGAAAAGTACTTACCTTTCCGCGGATTATGCTGATGCTGGGTGGGAGGCGTTCCGTCCCTCCCCCCGGAATCCTGGCCGGGGGGGGAGGCACTCCGTACCTCCCCCCCCAGAATCCTGGCCAGCCGGCTCCGCTCCGCAGGGATTCTGCGGAGCCACCGGCCATCTCCGCCAGCAGCCAGACATCCAGCCACTGGCTAACAGGGATGCAAATGGTGGCGGCCGTAGCTGCCGCCGTTTGCGTCCCTGCAGTCAGCCATGATAGGCTAGGTAAATGTTTACGTAGCCTATCACGGCTGATTAAAACAAAAAACAACAACGCGCCTACGCAAATGGCGGCGCCCATGGGCGCTGCCATTTGCGTTCCTTATTTTGGCACGTCTTAGTCTACGTAAACATTTACGTAGACTAAGATGGTGAAAATAAGGGGAACGCAAGTAGCGTAGCGTCTACGCTATTTGCGTTCCCCTAATTTCTGCCGTCTTAGTCTACGTAAACGTTTACGTAGACTAAGACGTGCCAAAATAAGGAACGCAAATGGTGGCGCCCATGGGCGCCGCCATTTGTGTACGCACGTTTTTTGTTTTTGTTTTAATCAGCCGTGATAGGCTATGTAAACATTTACCTAGCCTATCACGGTGTTTTTTAAAAATCTATCCGTGATAGGCTACGTAAATCTTTACGTAGCCTATCACGTTTTTTTGTTTGTTTGTTTGTTTGTTTTACCTGGAAATGGCAGTGGCGGCAGCCGGTCGGAAGACCGGCCGCCGCAGCCACCACCGCCGCCACAGCTGCTGCTGGAGCCGCCGCTGCCAGGAAGATCCGCCCAAGGTAAGTCCCGTCCGGGGGGGAGCGGGGGGCCATTCCGCCACTGATTTCGAGGGGCCGAATGCGCTGGCATTCGGCCTCCCCGAGATCCGTGTCGGAACTTTCGTACATCCCTAGCTGCGGGTTGCTCCATCAGCACAGGAACGGGATCTAAATATCCCCCTAAACTGAGGGAAAGAGTGGGACGGGCATGTTGTCATGTCTTTGCTCATATTCACAACTGGGTTGTAAAAGGGTGGATTTCACCACTTGTCTGATGCAGTGGAGGCTGGTGGCTCCGTTTTGGTGGGGTCATGAATCCTTCCTGGGGTTCAGCCAGAACTCTAAAGGAGCTATCCAAGGTGCTGAACCTGTTTTAGTGAATATAGCTTGGATAGCTCCCTTAGAGATCTTGTTGGTTCTGACTGAACTCCAGAATGGATTCACAGCCCCACAGAAAATGGAGCCACGGGGATACATTGGTCTGATAGCTAAAGCAATACACGTTGGGGAGTCTGAATATGAAACTGGGGGAGGGATGATGAGTAGCTCTGGATGCCTGGGCTGGGAAACGAGGGAGTTGCCCAACCTTGGCTTCGAGAACTAATCACCCCCGGAGATCGGATTGGCCTGTTCCTTCATGGCCATTAGACACCGGATAAAGCCCTTTCTCCCCTCCCCACTCCCCCACACCACAAGCAGGCTTATTATTTGGTTGATGTCTAAATCCTTCTGTTGAAATGCTATTTTATTTGGTTGATGTATAAGAAGCATCATTATTTTTTTGCGGGGGATTATTTCTCTCCCCCCACCCTTCTGTAAGTGATCAAACACAGAACCTTCCCTGAGTGAACAAGATCCTAGGAGAATTACGTAGCTTTTCTGTAAAGTTATCCTCTGAAAAAAAACGAGGCCAAAATGTAACTGGACCCCTTCAAAACAAGGCTGACTGCCCACATCTCAATACCAGCCCAAGTTGCTTTGCTGCCTGAAGCAAGGAGTTGTTGCAAAGACAACTCTTAAAACAGCCCTCTTCTCTCACTCTCAGGCATTTGGCAGCATATAGAGTCTCTGAATTGTCTCTGGCTGATTGTTTTAAATTGTTTTAGATATATCTTGTTGTGTGTGTTATTTGTTTTATGTCATTATGTGAATGGTTTTTATATTTCATATAATGTATTGTAATGGTTTTTCATTTTTGTGAATTGCCCAGAGAGCTTCCGCTATGGGGCGGCGGTGTAGAAATATAATAAATGAAATGAAATGAACTACGGCTCCTTCACACGGAGCTTTTTTCCTGCGATTGAGATTGCTCCTTCACAGAAGTTTGCAGGCTCTTTACATGATGCCGTGTGAACCTCCAAGTCACTAAATGCCCTTTGCTCCGTTTTTAAATAGATTGCAGATAATGAGCTATCAAATTACCCTGCTTGTGTTCTGCTTGAGTTCCCTCCATGAAAAGAGGAAAAGTGGCAAGAAGAGGAGTGAGATCAATGAAAGATAATGGAAGACTCAGAAACGGGGAGAAGGAGGGGGAAGGGGGTGGGGGGAAAGGAAGCACGTGAAAAAGGGAGTCGTTGTGATCCTGCATTTAAAATGGAAGCAGAAAGCCCAGTTTTAAATGCAGCATTTTAGGTTGGTGTAGAGATGCCCCTGGTGTAGCCCAAATGGTGTAACCCCCCCCCCCACTGCACTGGGTTCGACACCTTAAACAGTCTTGCTACATCACCTTCGCTTCATCTATCTTCCCCCACCTTTCATGGCATTTCCTGAAGCGAGTCGTTGAAACCTGCTGCATTCTGGCCAAGCTAATGGTTAAGAAATTGGAGTGGCCTAATCACATTGAGAGGTGTGGGGCAGAAGATCTAAGCTGGAGACGTATCCAAAATAAAGCTATGGGACTGGAAAAGGGGAGCTGAGTTATGTTTGCGTTAACTGAGATATTTTCCAAGAAGAGTGGAACAATTTTCACCCCACCCCACGGGGAATGCGAAGAGGTGAGTTCCAGCTGGCCGATCAGACGGAAGCCGCACCTTTTTCTCCTTGTGTTTACTTCTCCTTCCCATTGCTTACTTGTTTTTCCAAATAGTTGCTGTAAGTAACCCAGCTGAGAATCCACCCCATCGAGTGAACAGCATACGGGGAGAGTCAGCCTCATTTCTTGTACAAATCCCCCCCACAAAAGTGGTGACTGAAGTCGAATGGAATTTCCAACCCCAGGGCAGTAGCAGGCTCCTGATCGCAGAATTCAGAGGTGGAAAATGGGGGCGGCCCAACCCCAGCGACAGGTTTGGGCAGCGGCTGGAAATGGCTGCTGAGAACTCCTTAAACATCACAGACCTGCAGATGGAGGACAGCGGCATATACAAGGCTTACGTGACGTTTAGTACCGGCGAGATTCCAGAGCACACGTTTAACCTCGCCGTGTACGGTAAGTCATTATTTCCGCATTCTCGCCTGTGCCAAAATAGCTCAACACCATTACTCCTGTGCATGGCCAGGGGGCATAAACTTGATGTGGCTTTCATCTATGTTCAACAGAGCCAGTACCAACACCACAGATATTCCCGCAACTAGACTCCAATGCTTCAGATGGATGCAGCGTGACCCTGCAGTGTGAGGCATCTGGAAAGGGGGAGTTTAACATCTCCTGGAAAAGAGGGAACCCGCTCAGGGACTTAGAAGAAAGTTCGGATAGGTGCCATCTCTCCAATAACGGCACACATCTCCACTTGTTCTGGAAGCCCACCTCCTCGGACTCCAGCTTCACCTGCCTGGTCAGCAACCCTGCTGATCAGAACAGCTCCTCCTTCAACTTGCTCAGCATCTGCCCAAACAAAGGCGAGTGCCGTCACACACCCTGTCCTGATGAAACTTTAGCACAAATGTGATGAAATCCCTGAAAAACAGACAGGGGCACAGCCTTCCCCTAAACTGGCACTCTTCAGATGGGATGGACTACAGTCCCTATCATCCCCAAACAGAGACTTTGGAATGTGAGGGGGAGGGGTTTCCTATTTTTGGTCCTTGTGAATAAGATATGGGATGAAATCCCTCTTAAGACTGCAGCGCTGTGTAACTGTTCTGTCTTTTGCATCTTTTCATTGCTGTGGCTGCAATTACTCTCAGCAGAAATTTCGCTTTTTGGTCTGTGCAGGTGAAAGTCAAGCCAGGAGATGGTGGATCTTGCTGGTCATCCTTGTAGTTCTTCTCATCCTGCTTGCAGGTTTGGTGATCTGGAAGAAGCACAAGAAAAGATGGATACTGCGGTCTCATGCATGTAGGAAACTTCTGTTACTCTTTAGTTCCAGTTGGCATCCTCCCTTGGATTGTCTGTCCTTAGAGGCAGGCCTTGGGGATACAAGGGGATAATGTGTCACATGATACAGTGGCTTCCATGCTACCTGGGTCTGCTCGGAAGTAAGCCCCATTGAGTTCAATAGGACTTACTCCTTGGTAAGTGTGTACAGGATGGCAATCAAAGACCCTTCTGTGCTGATAAAGCATGGCTTTCCTGTGGCCAGGGGGAAGTGGAATTAATAAAATGCTGGCTGTGCATGCCATTTAATACTTAAATATGATTTACTTAATACGGACTGTATAGTTTACTCAGAAATAAGCACCATCAGCAAAGGTCCCCTGCAATGTTAATTAGTAGGTTCCTCCTGCAGGATCTCCTCCTTTTATGGCTTCCTGTTCATGGCAGCAGGAGGACTAGTGATCATCCTTAATTAGTTCCTGTTCCTCATGGAAGGCAAGGGTTGTAATGATCATTTTCCATTTCCTCCCTTGTAACAGTCAGGCCATGCCCAGTCCTTAGTGGGCTGTTTTAGGGTCACCTTTTAGGGGTTTTGTCTGCAAACGTTTGGGTCCCCCCCATGCCTACTGATCTCTCTCTCGTGTGTGTGCGTTGGAGGGCGGGGGGAGAGATCTGTTTTGGTAATGTTATACACAGTCTGAGAAAAAGCTTCCTATTAGTATAGTCAAGTGGAGGCCCACAACAAAATGCTTGGGTGTATCAGTCACACCTGTTGATGTGACTCCAAGGAACGTGACATCATAGATTTGTGCTTAGTTCGCTTTGCTAAAAAGGCCTGCAAATATGGAAAACTAAGGGGATCTCTTTTCTCTTTTTTCCTTCTCCCTTTCTATATCCCAAAGGATCATCTCGGCCCGCATGTACCTACCCAAATCTGAAGATCGGAGGCCATTCTCCAGGTGCCTCCACCAGGTGAACTGCAGTTAGTGACTATTAGGGTAAGGGCCCTGGTGGTGTGGTGAGACCCTGGTTTAACAGCCCAGTCAGCGACTCCAGGAGCAGCAAAGCTGACCACACTACAGTTCTTGTCAGCCCACATAAGTCTCCCAATGGCTTTTACTCCCTGCTAAAATAACATCCCCCTATTGTCCTAGTAGGAGAGAGTTCAAGCCAGCAGATGCACACGGGAGCTAGCCATGCTCCTGTTTTCAGTTTTCTTCTGTGTTGATGCTGTTTGCCGTGTCTTGACCCATCTACTTTGACCACACTATATCTGCTTAAACTGACCTTGCCTACTGTGACAGGACTTGGACCTGCCTTAATCTGACTGCCAACAGATGCTACCAGCTACCCTGTGAACAGAACGGGATAATTCGGAGGTAGGCAAGAGCTACAGTCCCTGGATTCTTCATTCTGTCTTCTTCCAAGAGAGCAAAGAGAGACTTCTGATTTCTGACTCAACTGCTACCTTCTGAAATTTGGCTGCCCCATAAAATATAACCTACCCACCTACTGGAGAAAGGGTCTTTTTGGTGGTGACACCCCAGCTGTGGATTGCTCTTCCCAGAGAAGCTTGCTAGGCACTTACTCTTTGGGTCTTTGGGACACCACGTGAAGGCTCCCTTATTTCCCCAATACTTTTACACGCTCAGATTTTTAAAGTTATTTTTTAAAAGAATTCCTGCTGCTGCTCAAGTCTTTGCTAAGCTGATTTTTTCCCCTCCATATTTATGCTACATTATTTTTAAAATTGGATATGATTGTATTTTAATGTTTAATTGTTTTAAGCCACCCATTCCTAATGTTGTTGCATCCATTTCGCAGGAATATTCCTATAAATCAGGCTTGCAGATTTAGCCCTCTGTGCTCTACACCTGTGCTAAAAATGTGCAGCCTATTCTTGTGTTAAGCATCTTCAGTTTGGATGTAGCCAACAGTTATGGTCCTTCAGTGGAGGGTGGAATCCAGGGACCATAACTGTTGGCCACCTCCAAACTGAAGATGCTTAACACAAGAATAGGCTGCACACTCCACCTTCTGCCAGCAGAGCAGAGAGAGAGAGTGTTGTAGCAGATAGCTGGGGCGAGCATTAGACGTTAATATAAGCACTACACTTTGTCTATTAATTGACTCATTTTTGCATTAGTATTTGGTCTTTGTTAATAAATCTGTGTTTTGGTAAATCAAACTAGTTGTTCTGTTCCAGAGGCACTCTGAACAATCTTTTTTTAAAATCTATTTTTATTTTATTTTTATAAATGAAATAAACACTACCAACAATATGATCAAAATCTTCAGTTTCCAACATTACAGTATTCTAAGAAAAAGAAAAAAGGGAGGATAGCAAAAGAAGGAAGAGAAAAAAAAGAAAAAAAAAGAATTATATTCAACAATAAGAACAAACCAAATATCCAGTCTTATAGCACAGGAATAGAAGCAAACAGTCCATTTCCATTGGCCATATAATACCATTCAGTTAATGCGTATTAATAAACATTAAAGGTTTAGCCAACAAGGAATAGTAATAATAATAATCCCATAATGATACTCCTAATAATACTAATAAAAGGGGGAACTTTAAGAAAAGGATAAAAACAAAAGCAAATCAAAAGTAACATCATATCTAAAAATATATTTATATGTGTGCACACACATACACACACAAATATGCACTTTATTACAATATAACATAAAAAAGGAGAAAGAAAAAAAATGCATTTATTCTAGCACTCTGAACAATCTTGTCACACCCCAGGTTACTGCTTTGGTTTTCTCAGATAAGCAACTAGGAGGAAAGGTGCATGCTCAGCTTCTAAGGGGCTGGGTGGATGGAGAATGGAAGCTGGCTGAGTTGTAACTAGGAACTCGGTACCCCATTAGATCTCTCTCCCTCAAGCCCTGCTGAACTTTAACAAGGTTGGTGGGGGCAGCCCTTGGTCCACTGGGATATTTTTGGTGGTAAAGCTAAAACAACTAGAGACCCACTAGTTCAGCTTACCTAGGGCCGTTTTGGGGTGCTGGGTTAAGAAGGAGGGGTAAGGGCTCCCCAAAGGACCCCAGAGGTGTCACACTTATCCATTTCTGGCCTGCTTTGGGGACTGAGTCTGCCTTGGTCACTCTGGTGGGCCATCCTTGCCAGGAGACAGACAACATTTATAGGATTGCACCTTCAATAAATGTCACAGGACAAGAGGATGGGTATTCCTATGGATTAGTAACAATAGGAAATGGAGGACAGATTCCTGCATTGAGCAGTGGGGTTGGACTCAGTGGTCTTATAGGCCCCTTCCAACCCTACTATTCCATGAGTCTATGATTCTATAAGAAGTGTGCAATCGTATTGATTCACCAGAACCTCAGTCTCAGTTGCAACATTTGATACCATTCCTATTGCTCCAGGGGGCAGGACCCAGCTTCAAGAAAGGGGATTTTGACTCAACATTCAGAAGCGTTTCCTGATGGTACAAGCTGTTCAACAACTGTACAGACTTCCTCAGAAAGTGCTGAGCCCTCCTTCATTAGGGGTGCTAACGCAGTGGACTTCCTGCATAGGCAGAGGGTTGGACTAGATGGCCTCTGAGGTCCCCTCCCTTGATTCCCCACACACACTTTGGGGCTTAGAAGAAAGTCTTCCAGATTAGACAGTGTAAGTTCCAGTCAGCTTGGATCACAACATCTCTTCATTCAGAAATTCAGCATTGCCCCTTCTTTTGTTTAGGGTTTTGCCTTACACAGATGTAGGCCCTGGAGGAAATGAAATTGCGAAGAGGAAGGAGGGGCATTCGGAGGACTGGAGAGTGGGCGGGTCAAGAGCTCCTCCTGCCCTGTCATGCCTTCCCTGCCCTCAGCACACCCACCTTCCTTTTTCACAGAGCCACTTCTTCCGAAAGGGGAGTGAGAAGGCAAGACATCGTCAGAGAAGGTCCAACCCCAAGTCCTCTCCTGGGTAGCGATCAGCAAAGGGGGGTGCGCGTTTCTATGCGCAAGAGGGGCTTTCCAGGCACAAGATGTTGGTGCCGTGCACCAGCCGAAGCCTCAGGATTCCTCTTCTCTTTGGAACATTTTTTTTCTGCTCTTCTTTGCTTGGTAAGTCCTCCAAAGCTTGCTCCAAACACGACATATAGAAAAATGAGTTTAGCTTGTCACAAAGAGGGAAACGGAATGGTGGGTTTTTACGCTCAAGCAAGAGCGGAGATGCTGAAACATCTAGCACCTCTTTTACCACAAACCGTTGCCATGGCGTTAGGCAGTGTTAAGCCGTTAATTTGGACGAGATGATACAGATAAGGTGCTACAACACAAGCAGAAATGAGTCACATAAGCCAGGCATGAACAAGTCATCCCTCTAAACCCTGTTTTCTTCCTTTAGTCTCTATGCCTCTTTCTGAGAAGAGATAGATTACATGTTAGGCAAGGGATCTAGGACTGGATCTCCTGACATTTTGAGCAAGGCCTGAATAACTAGCTAGCGACAGGAGGCTGGAAAATATGGTGCAACCTCTCTTAAAAGGCCTCTGAATCCAAGGAGAGGAGAAGCAATACAGAGGTAAGTGATGGCGGCAATCTCCCCTCCCCAGCCCCACTG
This sequence comes from Heloderma suspectum, assembly GCF_057233095.1. Taxonomy (NCBI): domain Eukaryota; kingdom Metazoa; phylum Chordata; class Lepidosauria; order Squamata; family Helodermatidae; genus Heloderma; species Heloderma suspectum. The sequence continues at coordinate 21,867,141 of NC_139474.1, read as the reverse complement.
CTGGCGGGCTCAGTGGCACATCAGTTGTTCTTCCAAAAATGTGGGGAAAGGGCGTCAAACAACGGGCATTTGGGATTCCTGCTGGGGCTATAATTGGTCCACTGGCTGTGGGTTGTGTGGATCTGTTCTCCAATTGTCCAGTGTTGTGTCAATCATTTTTCAAAGACATGGCTGAGATGCATGTCACTAGTTCTGCCACCCTGTGCTTCTGGGAAGGGCAAGCCCCACCCCATGGCCACTCAGCACAAAGCTCCCAAAATTCATGGGTGGGGTGGGGCTCTCAGTCAAGTTCGTTAAATGGCCCACAGAGAAAAATGGTCCAATGTCCCAGCAGACTTGTGCAGTTTGGGATAAACCACTGTTTGTATAGTTGTGTCACACAAAGCTCCAGATGTGGGGATATTGTTTCCATCATGCCAACAGGATCAGTAAGAAAGGGCTGAGTGTTTCTACCCAACATGGGACATGTATTAACATGTATGCCCTACCTTCTCTCATGGGCTTAGGGCAGGTTTAAACTGAGATGGGTTCATGTCTCTGAAAAGCTCACATTAAAGATAAAATGCATGAGTAGCAGACAAAAGCAGGGGAACAGAACTGGAAGGACAGAATTGGATGTTTAAAGATGGATCCTAACAAAATCCATCACAACAGCTTGGTATTCTGACATTGAGGGAGAAGGTCGGGGGCCAGTTTTAGCCTTTCTAACCTGCCTGAGGCAAAAGAAGCATCCACACTGGTCCCTTTGCAGAAAAATAATTATTCTACTTGCTTGCTTGCTTGCTTGTTTGTTTGTTTATTTTCTTCCTCTCCTTAAAAAACAAAACAGGCACCAGAAGTGAGCAGGCAGAGAATCCTCTCCACCAAGTGAAAGGGATCCTGGGAGGACCTGGCTCGTTTCCAGTAAAGCTATCCTCAGCAAAAACAGTGACCAGAATTCAATGGAAATTTCTAAATAGGTCCAGTGGGCCAGTCCTGATTGTTGAGTTAAGGGATGGAAATTTGACCAATGCCAGTACCAAGTTTGGGCAGCGACTGGAAATCAGTGACCCGACCACACTGAGGATCAAAGTCCTGGAGGTGGAGGACAGCGGACTATATACTGCTCATGTCACGCTTTCTTCAGCAGAGGTTGAAGATCACATGTTCAACCTCACTGTCTATGGTAAGTAATCTTACCATCCTTGCCCGAGTTCCATACAGAACACCGGTGTTGCATGTCGAATAGGGACACCTTTCCTATGCAGTGACGGACAGCTGTGGGGCTCAACCTTCTTCACATGTCTTCCATTTGTGTTCAACAGAGCCCGTGCCAACACCATGGGTAGTCCACCAGCTAGTCTCCAATGCTTCAGACACCTGTAATGTGACCCTCCAGTGCCAGGTGCCTGGAAAGGAGGGATTCAACATCTCCTGGACAAGAGGGAACCCATTCAGGGCCTTAGAAGAAGGGTTGGATGCGTACCACCTCTCTGGCAATGGCGCGGATCTCCACCTGTCATGGCAGCTAAACACATCTGATTCCACCTTCACCTGCCTGGTCAGAAATCCTGTTGACCAGAAGAGTGTCTCCTTCGACTTGCTCAGTATCTGCCCAAATGAAGGTAGGGAATGCACTGCTCTTCTTCCCCATCATCCACAGGTGATGCCTGGGCTAACATAGCCCTTAAAATATCAGAATTAAGCTGGGTCCCTGGAAACTGAGTTTTGACATTCAGATTGGAAGATCAGGCCAATCTTCCAATCTGTGATTTGTGCAAACTTGGCACATGGTTGAAACTGGAGCTGGAATAATTCTAGCTCAGCCTCATTCCTGGCAAAAGCCCGGGGGCACAGCCATGATGGCTTGTTCCTTCACTTCAGCAGAACCAGGGCCAGAGCCACAGATAGCCTCCCAACAGGCATTCGATGGTTCAGAGGGCTGAGTGTTGCCTGGGAAAGAGGGGACGCCCTCAGGGCATTAAAACGAAGTTCCAGCTGGCACGATCTCTCCCATAATGGTCGAGGTCTCTGCTTCTTCTGGCAGCCCAACCATTCAGACTCCACCTTCACCTGCCTGGTCAGCATTCCCATGGATCAGAAGAGAGTGCTTTCAGCTTTAGGCATGGGATGAAGACCCTTGTAGTTTGCTGGCCATCCTAGGTGCCAGCAAAGCTTGATTTCATTTTTCATTGTTTGCTGTTCTTCAGCTTGCTGCACTGGGGCTTCATTTTCTTGATGGTTTTAAAATGTTCTAAGCCACCCTGAAAGCAATTGTTTGGCAGAATGGAGTATAAAAAGTTTAAATAAATGAACAGAAATAAAATCGAGAAAGTTATCCGTTTTCTGCAGACTGTCTGAACAGACAGGAGACCTTGCAGACAAGACTATATTACAAATAGTGTGTACATTTTTTTGTTTTTGTTTTAAAATATCTGTATCAACATTCTGTACAAGGGAAAGCTAAATTCTGCACAAAGTCTGGATGATGAGCAAAGGGCTGGATGCGCCCGATCTCGTCTGATCTTGGAAACTAAGCAGGGTCAGCCCTGGTTAGTACTTCGATGGGGAACTGCCTGGGAATCTGGCCCCCTGCACTAAGCAGGGGGTTGGACTCGATGGTCTTGTAGGCCCCGTCCAACCCTAGGATTCTATGACACTTTCTATGATACTTTCTATGTAAATACAAATCAAACTTATTTGTATATTTTCTTATTTGCATCATCCATTCTGCTTCTGTTTATTTTGTGGAGGAGCAATTTGGTTGCAGTTGCAACACCTTTCAAGAAACGACATTTGTGCATTGCAGGCAAAATGTGGATGTGGTATCTTGCCTTCGTCTTGTTTCCCATTGTGGCGACAGGTCTGGGGATCTGGATCTGGATCTGGAAGAGAAGAAGGAAAATGACAGACAGCAAAGGCAGGAAGTGTCCCTGTTAATAAGCCCTCCCAGCTGGGATTAGGGGTCATCAAATATCCACCTTTTTCTTTATCCTAAGGAAGGCTTTGTCAATGCAATGGAAGAATAACATGTCACATCCTCTACTCTGCAGCTGTTACCTGCATCAAGCCAAAGAAGGAGAACTCTCCTCAGGTGTATGATGAAATCGCAGAGGACACGAGCCGCTCACAAGGTGCTGGGGGCCAGGTATGGTTGTCCTACCAAACAGTGTAACGCTAGGTTTAATCATCAGTACTCACTGCAGAGGATGTCACACCCGTTTAGTTCAGTTGGATATTTCTGTCCCTTTTTTCTGCTTAAAATAATCAAAGCAGCTTACAGTGAAACAAGAGCACACAGTAGAACATAAATAAAAACAAAGTTAAGCAGCAAATCAGTAACACTTAGCAGCAATTAAAATATTGATAAACAGCGGCACAAAGCTAAAATCTCTAACAGACAGCATGACAAGTCTAAAAGTGGCAGATGATACATCCAAAGCTTGACTTGAATTTTTAAAAGTATTAATTTACTATCTATCATTATTATTATTACATTTCTATACCACCCCATAGCCAAAGCTCTCTGGGTGGTTTACAGAAGTTAAGACATTAAAATAAAATATACAAAGTTTAAAAGCCATTTACGTAAAAGCACACAGACAATACACACAAACAACATATAACTAAAAACAACTTTGAACAAAAGAGGGATCTACAGGGGAATTCCACAGTCTTGGTGCCAACACAGAGAAGTCTTTTGCACCCTCCCACCCGATCTCACAAGTGGACAGGACAGAGATGGGGCTTCTGAGGCCCTGATGTAGAGGTTCGCATGGGGGCAGCTATCATCTGCTCCTAATGTACTTGTTAGCTCAGCAATCTTTACTAGGAAATCTGTGAGGTAGTCGACTATTATTGAACTTGGGTAGGACAGGAGATTGCGATCGCACTTGGTTTGGTTGCTACAATTCTGGGATGCAAAGCAAAACAAAAAGGAACTTTCTGCAATAAGACAATGGGGAATTAAGGCTGTATGTGACAATCTTCCAGTGGATAATGGAGTCCTGATCTCTGGTGGAGATCAGGACTTCACTCTGAAGTCCCCCTCCCCGCTCCCTTCCCAAACTGTTTTGTGAGAAGAAAGGGAAAGAGCAATGGCCACCATTGCCTTGGTTACTTCATTACACAGATCAGGAAAGGAGTGTGAAAGTGTGTATCTGAAATCGATTTCAACTTGTTCCCAAGGTTTGACTCCACAGTGGGATTTTCCAAAAATATTTCACATTTCATGTGACTTCCACATCCAGATATTCTCTCTCCACTCAGTTACCCACCCACCACTTCGGCAGTTAGTTTCATTTTCAGAGAAGAATGAACTTTTTCATTTGAGCATCAGATCTCAGCAAGCCCTAATACAAGAAGGCTTTTCTTTAAATGCCATGAAACTGTTTATCCCCTTTCATGTGAAATCCTCATGGCTAGGGCGTATTGAGGATGTTATTCAACCGCAGAGCTGCTACAGAACTGGATTACAAGGCTCGGGACCAGGGTAGTTGGAAGATGGCCTGTCTCTGTATGCACTTACTTGAATGCTAAGATTTTGCCCTATACACACCTAGAAGTCTGTTTTTTAAAAAAGCCGGAGTATTGCTTTTGCAGGAAGTTAACTCATCGAAGTCCATTAGCTAGAGATACAGGACAGGTTTCTTGTGACATGGTTCCCATCCCTTTATCAGTAAAAATGTCTCATATCCCAGACCACCCATCACTTGAAGGTCACTCTGGAAAGACACACTAACCTGGCTTGCATATGATGCTAACCCAGGGTTTATTCATCCTATGGTTAACCCGTGGTTTGTTGCCCTACCCAGGGTTTGTCAGGCAGCTGATCAAACAAACCTTGATTTGTTTTCTCGATTCATGTGTTGTTGGCCTGCTCCCTCCCTGTGTCCCAAATGCCTTTGTAGCACTGTAGTACTGGCATGTAGAGTGGCTGGAATTTTTGACTGCTCTTGCCTTCCGCCTCTGTATCCTGGTGAAACAACCCATAAACAGCCCATGGTTCTGGGGTCACATGTAATGAAAACCCATGGTTTAAACAATCCAGAGTTCACAACCCAACAACAGACCATGGGTGCTCTTTCTGGGTTGCTCGTGGTTAACAAATCATGGTTTGTCAGTGTGGCTGGCATCATGACAACCCAGAATTCAATAAGCCATACCATGGATTAATGTTATGTGCGAACCCAGCCACTAACATGATTAAGGAATAAGCTTATTTATGTCACATCTCTTTTCCCGCTCTGAGTTTGGGCTCTACCCTCAGCTATGGATGGTCTGTGAGTACAAAAGGGCCCAGATTCAGCTCCCAACACGGCAGTCCAAGAAGTAGAGGGGATCTCAAGAAGTAGAGGGGAGACATAGCCACAGTAGATACGTAAAGTAAGCATAGGATGAGGCAATGGCTGCAGACTTCTGCATCTAGACAAACAATTTTTTTCCCCTAAAAAACATGTTTCTAGCTCTCATATTTTGAAAGGGTTTGGAAGTGTGTTGGCTTGTTAAAATCTCAGAAGAGAGGACAGAGGGAGGGAGCTGAGTAGAATTTTGAGAATTCTGGTATGGGATCTGACTTGTCCGACACAATGACCAATGAAGGTCAAATAAACTAAACAAAGTAAGTCTTTCATTGTTGTGGGATTCTCTTGGCAGAGAATGTCTAACTTTATATTGCAGGGTACACAAAAGATGTTCTGTTTGCTCTTTCTTTCCATCAGGATCAACAATTAATCTATGATTTGGTTGAGATGCCCCCTCGAATTTTATGACCAAGTTACTCATCCTGGGTGAGGCTGTAATTTGTATATATCTGTGTGTGCATCTGTGTGTGCATGTGCATGTGTAGACAGGGCTACATTCAGTCAGGGTTTACTGGAACTTATCGCAACCAGAACATGGTGGCCGTGGTCATAGTGCCAGGCCTCAGCCCTGGGACAGGGAAGACATGGAGGTGCTGGGTCAGTCATAATACCAAAATGAAAGGGTTCTTTTGACCATGTACTAAGTGCTTTCACCTCATTCCTTCGTAGCCACAGGGAGGGATGGTGGAGAAATTAGTTTGGTTCACATTTTAATGTAAACTTACTTAATTTCATAGCTTTGAACTAATATATGAACTGAAACTCACTCATCCTTCAAAATTTTCATGTTCTCCATCAAAAGATGCATACAAAATTGCATATATCAGGGGAAAGTGCACAAAAATGCATATATTCATGTAAACAACATTAACAAATGCATTATATTGTGAAAATTGCTTTGCCTAAAAATGTACATGTGACAAACATTCATGCGTTAGGAGAAATTCACACAAAAATGTGTATGAATTTTCATGCCAGTTTTCAAAAAGGATTCTCAAAGTTTGGGACAAAACAAACGTAAGATTGAGAACATTCTCAGCGTTTGAGGTGACCTCCCCATCCCAGAGCTGAGGTCTGGCACTTAAGACTGGCAATATAAGCAACCGAGAGAGACACCAGGATTGTCAGACCCATCCGTCCATAGCCACAGGCACACCCAGCTGGGATTAGCTGATAAAGCTGCCTAGACAAGAGGGATGAAGCATTACTGATCTAAGGAGAAAGCAAAGCAGGGCTCCCAGAATGTGTTCCTGCCTGAGGAAAAGGACAAGCCATTCTGCGTATGGAAGCCAACCAGACCGGGGCTGGATCTTGCTTCCTCACTGACTGCAGAGCATTCTCCTGCACAACCACACCAAAGGACATTAGGATGGCTTGGGGCAGAGGCAGGCTACTTCACACCCAGCTCCATCCTCCACCCAACCCCTTGCCGTTCCTTTTGTGCGACCCCCCCCCCATGTCTGCTGCTCCACCCTGCCTAACGGCAGGGCTGGCCCCGGGTGGAAGTGAGATGCCCGTGGCTGAGTTGGTGCCACTTTTTCTCGCATGCTGTCCACAGCTCAGGTGGGCTGAAATGTTCAGAATCTGTCCTTGAAGTTGCACACCAGACCGTCTTGTGCCAAGCTATATAGCTGGCTTTGCTTCCTTTTCCCCTGCAGGCTGCCTGGAACACAGCGCACCTGTCAATGACTTCGGAGATCTTTCCTTTCGTTGCTGAGGTCTGCTGGACGCAGTCCTGGAAATCCAGGCTTTGTGGAGCCTGCTTGGACATCCAGGAATGTTTGCGTTTCTGTGCACAGAACGAAAATGCCTCCTTAAAGAGGGGCAACTTGGTGCGACCAACAAGAACCCCATCGTGGCTCTTCTCTAGCTGTAATCCCACACAGATCTTCTACTTGACAAGGTGTCTTCCTTTTACATCTGCAGCCTTGCTTTGTTGCAAACAATTCTGAGGATCAGCAATGTCCTATATCCTTGGAACTTGTTTCCATAACAGCTCTGTGGAACTGGAACTTGGCTTGCATCCATGGGTGCGTCTGCTTGACTTCGCTGGCAAAAGTGGTAGTGGAACTGGATGCTAACAGGGCCTGCCTGCCTGCCTGCTCTGGTGACTCTTGGGGGTTTTGCAGGGTTCTCTACAAAAACTCCACATGCTGTTTGTGGTTCTGGTTACAGAGATCGCTATCAGAAGTAATTGGGAGTCTGAACTAATCGCATGCTTTGTTACTAGAGACACTACCCTAGAAGGAACCCCTAGATGTTTCATTTATTTGCCCTGATCAACCCAATAAAAGACCTCCAACAAAATTCTGGAATGGATCATGGTTTGGGAAGAGATTTCTTTTATAGGCAGAGGTTAGTTCTGATGTGCTTTTGGCAGCTTGAACTTGGAATTACCTGCAGACAAAGGATTCCACTAAAGGGCTGCATGTTCTATGCTGTTCCTGCTTGTGATGGCATGGGAGAGCAGCCATTCTGAGGAGGAGGTGTGTGTTGGATGGCCCTTTTCTGGCTACTAAATGGACGATGCCGTCCTCCTGTAATGGAAGTGTGTGTGTGGGGGGGCATGTTTGGCAAGCCTCTATCCATGAGTTTTGGAGTTGTGGTGGACCTCAAGGTTCAATCAGACAACTTATTTTTCCTGCAAAACTTGACAACTTGGGGATATTTTTACCCTGGATCTGCAGGAGGTACTTGACCTCTCCTCTGCAGAGAACTTAAGCATGTGTGCTCATTCTTGTGATCTTGTGATATCGTTTGCAAGCAAATCTTGCAGGAAAATTTCCCTTTGATTTTATTTCTGCTTATTCTTGTCACCAGACCGCTTACACTGCTTTTTGGTTTGCTGGCCATCCCCTTCTGGAGGTCAGGGCTGTTACTCCCTCACCTGGTACTGATCTCTGAAGTCTCACTATGGGCCACAGTCCAAGTTCAGGTTCCTTTTCAGACCCGCTTCCCAATTTGCCCTGGAAACACTATTACTTGTGCAACTGATCAGGATTTTGCAAATAAAGTCCAGGCAGGATTGAATCCCAACACCTCCCACTTTTGAAAGTAAGCCTTTTCAAATGTATTTTAATGTTTATGTTCTCCCCACTTCCCCAAACAGTGAGAGACTCTAGAGGGGCAGCACTTCCAAACCTAACCAGACAAAACCAGACCTATGTAGAGAGAGCTTATGGCATTTCTGGAATACATCCAGTTCAGTTTCTGATAAGAACTTCCCAAAAGTTGCAGGAAGAACTTCTGATTGATAGGAATGTGAATGTGGGAGAAAGCGAAATGGACAGATTTGCCCATCTAGGCCGAAGGCCTGGAGTGCTTAGCGCCTAAAGTTCTGGGTTTGAATCCTGGAATCCCTGTGCATTCAGCCACGTTAGTGGTGCCGAATCAGGGTTGCCACTTCGCTGTTTTTCATCTTTAACAGCTACGTGGCAGGCAGGTACAAAATGGTCCTCTCCATGGTGGGAAGAGCTGTACTTGTTGAACTTGGCTCATGCAGATGGGTGAGAATTTCGTTCAGCTGTTTGATAAGAACTTCCCCAAAATTGCGAATTTCTTCATATGGGATGGAAAGAACTAGAGCTTTAGATATAACTGGGTGTAATAGAAAGCAAAACTGATGGATTTTTCCCATCCCTATTAAACCTCTTTCATCTGTGGATTCAAACTGCTCTCTCCCTGCTCTTTCAGACAGAGCACATCTATTCTCAAAGCCTGCAGGGCAGATTCTCCATCTGAGGAAACAAAAACATTTCCTACGTATTAGCTGCCATGGGCAAAACATGTACCAAGAATCTTGTGATGTTAGCAACTAATTCGCTTTTCTTAAGAAGGGTGAGTCACAAGAGATGACAGCAACACGAACTCTTTTTTCCCTTTGCAAAGCATGACTGGTGCAAAACCTGCCTGCTTCTGCTTCAAGACCTCCGTGGGGCTTTTCCACAAGAACTTCCTGTTGCACTTGTGTCCTGCTTGTGGCTGGCCACTGTGTGAACAGAATGGTGGACTCGGTGGACCCTTGGTGTGATCCAGCAGGGCTCTTCTGCTGTTCTTAGGGGATGGTGTGCACTGACAGCTGTCTCCCTTCCATGCCCCCACCCCAAATCTGCCTGTTGCTTCACATTATGCCATGAATGGGGCCCCTTTTGGCTTGTCCTGGAAGCTTAATCACAAGCCCTTTGTGGAGGATCAGGTCCATGGGGCCACAGAAACGCGCTCTCTGCCTCACACCCGGGCTGTGGGGTACCTCCTCCTCCAGTCTAAACTCTGCAGCTCATCTAAATGCAATTCTGTGACCCGCATACGGATCAAGAAAGGTCTGTGCTTAGTCTTACTTTGAATAGGGTATGCGCCTGCTTTCAAAACTGCTTTGAATGCTTTCTAATTGTGGGGATATCTCATGGGGATGTCGTTTCTGGTGCTAAATGCTAGATATGATGATTTGTGTGGTGTTTCCTCCTCCTCTTCCCTGGTTTCTGTGGTTTCCGAAAGCCTTGCCCACATGTGCGCACACACACACATACACACACACGGTTCCTGCCAGCTCTTGGCTCAGCTCCAAGGGAGGCCGGCTCTGGTGCAGACAGCGGTCAAAAGATCCAGAGGCACAGCGGCTGGCAGCGAGGGTGCAGAGCCAGCAGGTGAGGCAAAGGAGTCTGGGTGGATTCTGGGTTAGACAAGCTGCTCAGACTGAGAACTGCGTTGTTTGCCTTGTTATATTCATTGTTGTTTTTATGTCGTGGTATTTTATGTTCTCCACTTTGCTATCTTGGTGGAAAGCAGCACATATATTTCAGTAATGAATCAATTAAAAATAAAGGCTTGGAACGAAAGTTCTTATGGAACCCGGCGTGCGCAATTTGACTGCTGTGTCCAGCTGAGCCTATTCTGGCAGGAACTGCAGCCCACAGCACATCTGCAGCCCACAGAGGCAACCGGCCTGGTTTGCTGAGGGACCAAACAGTGGCCGCACAGGAGGCGAGGTGCCAGAAACTGGCTCTGGAATCCCTGGTTACACGCAGACACACCACACACACCAACAAATCCCTGCCTCTCTGCAGTGCACGACAAAGGCTTTGCAAGCCCCGGCTTTCAAACATACAGCTAAGCTCGGGTGGCCACGTGTCCTCTTTCACAAAGGACAATCCTCCATTTGAAGGGGCTTTCTATCTGAAAGGCTGTCCTATCCAATTCCAGCTTAAAGATAAAGAATTACCAGAACTGCAACCCATCAACATTCAACACCTGGACCACAGGCAGGCACACAGGTCACCTGGTCAGAAATCTTCCATGCTAGGGTGAGATGCACTGTACTTCTGTTTAAATTATAGTAATTATTTCTGAATGTACATCTGTACTTATAAATTAGCAGGTGCCAACTTTGTGCAGATCGCTGTCCATTTTTGTCAGCTTTTGGGGCGATTTGTGCACAGCCACCCTACCTGCAGTTCCTTTTACTGCAAACTAGCTGATATACCCGGCGTTGCCCAGGATGTAATTTTGTCAGAGGTACTATTTGTTAGAAATATCTTAAGGTAGGTTTACCCTTTTCAGAAAGGCTCCATAAGGAAGGTGAAAAGAAAAATTCAGGACATCTTTTGTTTATTTATTATTTTTTGAAAAAATTCTTATAAAGAGTGCACAACACAGTTTTTGCTTCTTCTCACAAACTAATTCTGCAACCTATAACTGTACGTGAGAACAACATGGTAATTCCTGAGCAGCATGATGGGTGACACGATGGCAACGGTGGCAACAACTATGGACCTAAAGTTAGATATTACCAAAGTACAAGTTCATTCTAAGGCTTGCTTATAAACAACATTTGTTGTTTGTCCAGTTGGAGCAAAGAGGGAATTGCAAACTTAAGGCCAAAGAAGCTAAGTTGGAAAAAATCTTCAGTTCAGCTACACTTTAAACTTGGTTATTTTGCCTTTCATTTTGCAATTCCCTTCTTAATTCCCTGGAGTTCACTCCCTCGTTTTGTTTTTTAATGCTTTGTAAGCCTTAAAGGTCATCAAAGCCTTGAAATATGTCACCAAAAACCTAATCCTATTCAAACCCCATTGTCTCTCACACACAGTGTGCCACCAGTGGACACCGCCTACAGCAATGTAAAACTGAAATTCACATCACCCTACTGTGCCCCCCAGACAAACACTGCTCCATGATATCCCATGTTTCACCAAAACCTCTCCCTAATTCAATGTGCTGTGTAAACATCTGCCGGACCATAAAATATGACAATGTCACCTACTGCAATGTTATGCACCAGCCTACCAACTACCAGGTAACTTGCAAATCCTTTACGTCAAACCCCAGCTACACACTCAGCTCAGTAAGCTGAAAAAATGTCACCTCTGCCACCTTAAGCATTGAACTCTACCACTTAGGGCTTTATTCATGAAAATTGCAAACTTAAGGCCAAAGGAGCTGAGTTGGAAAAAAATCCTCAATTCAGCTACACGTCAAACTCTGCTATTTTGCCCCTCATTTTGCGATTCCCTTCTCAATTCCCCGCAGCTCACTCTTTTATGAATAAAGCCCTAAGTCTCCAGTCCACTATGTCATCCCAGCCCCTCAGACAGGCGAGCACACACCGCACTGCATTTCACGTTAGCGTTAATCACACACTACTAACAGATGCATCTGGCATTGAAAGGGGTGAAGATATTTAACAGCACCTTGCTTGCTGGATATTGCAGCAAGAGGGGAGAGAATCGAACTGCTCTGCACAGTCAGAAAAGAAACGGTGAGCAAAGGGGAGGGAACAAACGGCGGCCCGCCAATCCAAGGTGAAGGAAGTCAGAGTGAACGGGAGAGAGACCAATAGAATGAAAGATGGCCAACAGGGTGACTGGCAGCTGAAATCAGAAACCTGGCCTGCACCATGATTGAGGCGGTGTGCTTGTTAGTAAGGGAAAGTATAGACACAGTAATAATGTAACTCAGTGACTCCTGTCATTGTGAGAATGTGAAGTGAAAGGGGCAGCAACTGCAGGGCCTAAATGGCGGGCTCAGCGGCCCCTGCAGTGTGATTAGGCCCAGGGCAGCTCCCCCTTATGCCCTGTCTTGCAGACGGCCCTGCAGCCAGCCACAAACACACAAACCCCCACACAATGACACACACACACATATATATATATATATATATATATATGAGATTAAAATCCAGTAAGATCTTCTAAAATCCACGGGAGGGGAGCTTGTGATGGTCCCCGGTAGAAATCGGAGACGCACAAGACGGCGGGAAGGGAGACAGAAGCCAAGCTACCTTGGGGCTTCGCAGGGCCAAAAGTGGCCTTTCCCAACTCCACCCCACTTGGCACAATTCCCTTCACTGTGATTAATTAAATAATTAGAATATTATATTCTGCTTTACAGCCCGAAGCAGTTCTCAAAACAGCTGGCAAAATATTATCACAAGAAGCTCACACATAAACAGGAATAGAAATTATGAGGGGTCCGTGTATCGCCTGGCTAATTTGGGCAGCACATCCAGCTCTCGTCTTTGGTCTTTCTGGAGGTTTCCCTTCAACCACTGCCTACTAGGTAGCAGCACCCGCTGTGGTCTTCTTGGGGCAAGGGAGCGGAGCGGGGCTTAGCATCTGGAACCTGCCTGTCTCATGATAGCAGCCAAACTCTAAGTCCATCCGTGCGAAGATAATAATCAATTGGCTGGTCCTTTGCTGTGGTATAAACAGCTTCCTGCACTTTGCATGTCAGAGAGCCAAGGTGCGAAATCTATTCCCCAGCAACCATCTGGAACGAGTTTATTTTCAGAAATTTATCTGACACCTTCTCAGCTTCCACTGCTCTGTCGCACTATGTGGGTGATGCCGGCTCGCTGGTCATCTGCTGGGTGTTCGTATCATCCATGGCCTTTTAGGGCTAGTGAATATCCATCTCCTTGCTTCAAAGAATTTTGATTGGGGCGTATCTTACAGAGCTGTTCTATATGCCACCGGACACATAGAAAGGGATGGACTCTGCGAGGAATCTTGTGCTGGTGAAACATCAAACCGTGTGGTGCTGCACTGCCAAAATGTGTTATCTGCTAGGGGAGAACAGGCCTGCACCATTTTTTAGAATTACATTTTAGTTCATCTTACCAAAGACTGGAAATTAAAATACAGTATTATCAATATCCCGTCATTAAAAACAAATCAGCAATACCAAGAAATATTCAAATACACCAAAACAACAGCATTCAAAAGGTAGGGACTCTGCACACAAGGGCACTGCGTGGGATAACACAGTCCCACCCATTATAGAACCATGCCAGATCTAAATAATTAGAATGGGAGGAGGCTCAAGTAGTCGTGACAACCCTTTTACCCTGTTCTGTGAGGGCTTGAGGCTCTCAGAGGAAGTGCTCACAGTCGGTCTGAATGTCACGAATGTCTTCGGGGCAGGTCAAGTCAGGCAGGATCAAATCTGGTAGGCAAAGTCAAGGCAGGTCTCTCTGAGCAGCAATCAGGATCCCAGACTGCTCCCAGTGGGCTCTGCTGGATGAGCTGTGGAGAGATGTTGCCTCAACAGAGAGCTAAAACCATCTGATGCATTATAAAGGAAGGCAGGTCCTGTTCTGCATTGGCCCCATCTCCTTGAAGGAGCCAGCCACATTGCTTAAAGGGCCCTTGCCCGCTTTTGTATCCATTAGCTTCTGCAAGGTCTAGGAAATGATTATATGACCGCAGTTCATAAAATCATTAAAAAGAACTGGATAGCTTTGAAGAATCATATCACTTAATATTTTTAAAAATGTTTGACATAACACACATATACACATGTGCAAAACATTTGAAATAATACGTGTTATATCTATGATCCTGCCCAGGTTCATAGAAATCAAGTAGAAATTTGGGCAAATATTGTTAAAAAGTGGTATAAGTTTTTAATTCAACAAACGTCTGCGCAGAAAAAGATTGTTTCAGGTCTTGAACTTGACTGCTGAAGCATTCTCCATCACAAGAGCACGGTGCAGGACACAGCAGTGTAGCCCTTTTTGCACTTGCAATACTTCTGACATCCTTCTGTGCAGCCACAGGAGAGGAGCTCATAGCAAGCCTGGGAAGCTTCAAGAACTATCTCAGTCCAGATCCAGCTTGTTGGGGAAGGAACAGTGGGCTGTGCAAGCAGTGTCTGGCCTCAGATGTGACCACTGGTATCATACATAAGTCACTGTGTGTTCTGCCATGCTCAAATAGAACCATTATTTCAATTAGCTGTGCATGTTCAAACTTGCGCAATATCACAGGCCCCGACATCCAAAGATAATCATGATGTCTTAGTCCACAAATGACGTGAATTTAGTGCTTTTATGAAAAAGTGCACAAATGTGAAAAGTTGAGCTTCGCCACTTCCATTGAGGAGCTACAGTCTTTAGTCTTCAATTCACATCCCCCTTCCCAATCCCAAATGCAATCTGTGTGGCTTTCATGTGTGGTTGAGAAAGAGGAAGGGCCGTTCAGAAATGTGAAAGCATCTTTTTTGTTTTGCATTAGGCAAAAAAGATGATCAAGGCTTGGTTCAAAAAAGAGACGCACACCTAATGACTTGTTTTGTTTCATGAGGAAAAGCATTGTGGGGTGGGAGTCAACAGCTGGGTCTCAGCTTGCCCACAGCTGCCCTGACTGGCAGCAGCAATCCAGGGCTTCAGATGAGGGTCTTTCCCACTTCTTCCGGGAGATGCCAAGGAATGGAACCTTGGAACTTTTGCAAGCTAAGCAAGGGCTCTGTGACTGAGCCACGGCTAGGGATGGAAGAGAAATTAGATTTCCATTTTAATGCAAACTTACCTGATTTTGCACATTCAAACGAATAAACAAATCAAAACTGGGTTACCCTTCAAAAGTCACACTTTTGAATTTTTCAGTGAAGTTCTCCAGGCAAAAAATATACATACAAAAATGTGAATATTAGGGGAAGGTGCACACAGAAATTTGTGTGTTAGTGAAACTGTCATTTAAAAATGTATTATATTAAGGAAAATACACTCCAGAAATGTGTATTAGACAAAATTGTGTACATAACTATGTGTAATAGGAAAAATACACAGACAAAAATGCATATGAATTCTCAGGCAAATTTTTAAAAAAAATTCTCGAAGTTTAGGATGAACTGAATTTAAGATTGGAAAAATGAGAAAATGAGAAAAACCAAAATTGACAGAGTCATCCACTATCCCTACCTACGATCCTTCAATTGTGTTTTGAAGACTTCCATCTGGTGACTAAAACGTGTAAATTATAAAATGTTGGAGAGGAGGATTAAAATAATAGAAACAATCAGAAACCACATTTGTGCCACCCAAAGAGGGATTCCTACTGGTCATCTTTCTGAATCTTGCCCCTTCTGCAAGCTGAATGAGCAGGATTAGTCCAGCAGCTGGGAAAAGCAACAAACGCCACAGAAAAATCGAACAAATCCCACACTTCTCCTTTCATCCTTGCCAGAGTATAATTGCGGCAGGAGGACTACTCTTGTCCAAGCATATTGTTTAAAAAAAGATCAGGTACCAGATTATGGGAAAGACGTTCCTTTGCTTGAGACCCTGGAGAGCCTTTGCTGCCAGTCAGCGTCAGCAATACTGGGCTAGATGGACAAATTGCCTGAGCTGCTATAAGGCATAAGGGAAGGGCCGTCGCTCGGTGGCAGGGCCCTGCCTTGCATGCAGAAGTTCCCAGGTTCGATCTCCGGCATCCCCAGCTAGAGCTGGAAAAACTCCTGAAACCCATGAGCACCACTGCTGCAGTCAGTGTCAGCGCTATTGGGCTAGATGGAGCCAGAGTCCGACTCAGTAGAAGGCAGCTTCTGATGTTCCCTTAAGGGCATTCTAGGTTCCACCCTGTAACGTTCCCAAGGCCTTGGTATTTAGGGTCTGTAGGCAATCCACCTTAACAACCTGCTATGTTAGCCAGCAGTTGCAGGTGCAGCCTGCAGGAATCAAGGTCCAACAGCCACAGTGCCGTTGAGAGATGCATGCAAAATGCACCTGACTAGCAGAAGCTTCAAGGTCTCTCTTTCTTTGGGAACATTAATCTGCTTTTGCTATTATTTAATTGAAAGCCATTTTACCCTGCCTGTTAGCCAAAACGGCATCCGGAGTGGCCTAAAAGGAGAATGACAGTCCGTGTGCCGAGGCTTATGGTCTAACAGACATGAGACACAAGGGAAAAGGGAGGAGGAAAAATCAAGATCAGGCCCCAGTTCCACCACTCAGGCACTGAGAAGGAGATGCAGACAATGATAGCTAGAAAAAGTGCCTGAAGTATGATCTTACGAAAATGGTATTCCCAGGTGCTGTATCCAGACTTTGGCTGCGGTTTTGCGTTTGCAGCACTATTACAGCTTTTTGTGTGGTTCTTGCACTACACAGTATAAAATTACTAACATGCGAGTGGACAGGTATAAGATCGTGCTGTCAACCACTTTTCCTGGCATTAAGTAGAAAACACCTTCGTTAACAAAACTCAACCATTCCTCTCCGTCGTTGTTTTCCCGGTTTGAGAACTATTCACCACCCCATCTCTCCCTGCCTATCACTGGAGAAGAAGATATTCTCTGCCACGCGCTTATAAGAGGTGCAGAAGCAGCACAGCGCAGCCAGCTGAGGCCGGCCCTATCATATGGCAGAGTGCAGCGACCACCTGAGGCGGCAGATGCTGAAGGGTGAGCAGCAGTGCTGGGGAAAGCTGGAGGACAGATGTGTGCGCTGCACAGCCTGCCCTGCAATTCCCCTGGGACAAGGGAGCCCACTCCACCTGACTAGCTTGCTTCTCTTCTTTGACCAAGCGTGTCTATGACTCACCTGACCAAGAGAAAACAGCAGCGGCATGGACAGACCCCACTCAGCTACACATCTGTGAATCCCAGCGGAGTGTTCTGGTTTTCAAGAACTGATTGATATGGGTTGTCGTCCCTGAAACACCCCTCAAGCCAAATAATACAGAGTGCTACCACAAAATATACATTTATTGCTCAGTTTTAAAGACTAACAAAAATATGAAAAGTTAAAAGAAGAAAAACACAACAGTACATACAATGCAGTTAGAATTACAGTCAGGGCCAGAAATACTGGAACAAGGATAACTGTTTTGGCAGTCGTCCTCTGTACACCACCACATTGAAGTTGAAAGAAAACACACCCAGATGGGAGCGAAGTCAGGACTTTCAGCTGTCATTCAAGGGGTTTGACAAAAGTGGGGCACCAACCATTCAGGAAGGACAGCCAGTGGCAGGCACACACCCCCATCGTTGGCGGCGGCTCATAAGTAATGGAACGAATGGCTGACAAGCAGCTGCATGGCCCGGTGTGGCCTGTTTCCTGGGAGCCCCATGACCAATCAAGCAGATGAAAGGCCCGGAGGTGGTTCTGAGTGTTACATTTGCATTTGGTAGCTGTTCACTGGAACCCCCAACATGAGGTCCAAAGAGGTGTCCATGCGAGTGAAGGAGGCCATCATTAGGCCGAGGAAACAAAATAAACCCATCAGAGAGATAGCAAAAGCAGTGGGAGTGGCCAACACAACAGTTTGGAACATCCTGAAAAAGAAGGAATCAACGGGCAAGCTCAGCAACAGCAAAAGGCCTGGAAGACCACGGAAGACAACTAAAGTGGATGACCGCAGAATGCTGCTCGCGGTGAAGAGGAACCCTTTCCCAACATCTAGCCAGGTCAAGAACGCTCTTGCGGAGGGAGGCATGTCATTGTCAACATCTACAGTCAAGAGGCGGCTTTATGAATGTAAATACAGAGGCCTCTCAACAAGGTGCAAACTACTGGTAACGCTCAAGGACAGACAGGCCAGATTAGCCTTTGCCAGCAAACACCTAAAAACTAGGGATGTACGAAAATCACTTACCTTTCGGGGATTATGCTGATGGTGCAGGGGGAGGCGTTCCGTCCCTCCCCCTGGAATCCTCGCCAGGGGTGGGGAGGCTCGGAATCCTGGCCAGCCGGCTGTGCTCCGCAGCGATTCTGCAGAGCCGTCAGCCAGCTTGTTAGAAAAAGATTGTCCTCTTATTCTTTGGCTGTCAGCTCTTTGCTAGACCTTTGAGCTATTAGTCATAATTATTGAGCCCACCGGACACATGTCCAGTGGGAATGTACATTTGTTAAAAAGGGAAGTCGTAAAACATGGTTAGGACAGGCACATAAGCATAATCACAAAAATAAACATGCCGACATTATCTCATTGTACATCTGCAGGTCATGCTTCTGCTGTGTCAGCTAGTAGCTTAGTCGGTTAAAATATCTTATCACTAGCAAAAATGTATAGGGGGCAGAGGTATAAAAAGACTTATGCTTGCTTAGCTCGGGGTCCAGACTGCTCTGCACCCATTTTGCAAAACGTTCAATAAAATAGTGTTGGATCCACTGCTGCCTGCCTGGCATCCTTTTCTTCTAAACCGAAAGCAAGGACTTTTTATCTAACAAGCTCCACCAGCAGCCGGACATTTGGCCACTGGCTAGCAGGGACACAAATGGCAGCAGCTGTTTACGTAGCCTATCACGGCTGATTTAAAAAACAAAAACGCGCATACGCAAATGGCGGCACCCATGGGCGCCGCCATTTGCGTTCCTTATTTTGGCACGTCTTACTCTACATAAACATTTACGTAGACTAAGATGGCAAAAATAAGGGGAACGCAAATAGCGTAGCGTCTACGCTATTTGCGTTCCTCTTATTTTCGCCATCTTAGTCTACATAAATGTTTACGTAGACTAAGATGTGCCAAAATAAGGAACGCAAATGGCGGCGCCCATGGGCGCCGCCATTTGCGTACACGCATTTATTTATTTTTTTAATCAGCCGTGATAGGCTACGTAAAGATTTACGTAGCCTATCACAGTGTTTTTTTAAAATTTAGCCGTGATAGGCTACGTAAATCTTTACGTAGCCTATCATGTTTTTTTTTTTTTTTTAACTTGGAAATGGCGGCGGTGGCAGCCGGTCAGAAGACCCGCTGCCGAACCGCTGCCGGAGCTGCCGCCACCAGGAAGATCCGCCCCAGGTAAGTCCCGTCCCGGGGGGGGCGGGCCGTTCCGCCACCGATTTTGGGGGGCCGAATGCACTGGCATTTGGCCTCCCCGAGATCCGTGGCGGAATTTTCGTACATCCCTACTAAAAACGCCTGCCCAGTTCTGGAATAAGATTCTTTGGACTAATGAAACCAAGATTAACTTGTCCCAGAATGATGGGAAGAGAAAAGTAAGGAGAAGGAAAGGAACAGCTCATGATCCAAAGCATACCACATCATCTGTCAAACATGGTGGAGGCAGTGTGATGGCATGGGCATGTATGGTCACCAATGGAACCGGGTCACTGGTGTTTATTGATGACCTGAGTGCTAATAAAATCAGCAGGTTGATTTCTGAAGTGTATAGGGCTATACTTTCTGCTCAGATTCAGCCGAATGCCGCCAAACTGATAGGACACTGCTTCATATTGCAGATGGATAATGACCCAAAACATACAGCAAAAGCTACCCAAGAGATTCTCAAGGCAAAGAAGTGGGATGTTCTTCAATGGCCAAATCAGCTACCCGATCTCAACCCAACAGAGCATGCGTTTCACTAACTGAAGACAAGACTGAAGGCAGAAAGACCCACAAACAAGCAGCAGCTGAAGGCAGCTGCAGTAAAGGCCTGGTAAAGCATCTCGAGGGAGGAAACTCAGCATGTGGTCATGTCCATGGGTTCCAGACATCAGGCAGTCATTGACTACAAAGTATTTTTATCCCGGTATTAAAGGCAATCCTTAAGTTTGAAATGATGTTGGTTTGTTCCATTACTTATGAACCACCAACGATGGGGGTGTGTGTCTGCCACTGGCTGTACTTCCTGAATGGTTAGTGCCCCACTTTTGTCACACCCCTTGAATGACAGCTGAAAGTCCGGACTTTGCTTCCATCTGGGTGTGTTTCCTTTCAACTTCAATGTGGTGGTGTACAGAGGCAAACTGCCAAAACACTTATCCTTGTTCCAATATTTCTGGCCCTGACTGTATTAGAAGTAGGGGTGTACAAAACCCTGCTTACCTGGCTCCGCTCGGTTCTGCAGGTGGGGAGGCAATCCGTTCCTTCCCCCCGGAATCCTGCCAGGCCGCTGCCGGGCTGGTGCGGACGCAAATGGCGTCCTGAGTAGGGGACTCCATTTGCGTCCCTATGGTAGCCAGTGATAGGCTACGTAAATATTTACGTAGCCTATCACGGCTAAAGCAGGGATGCAAATGGTGCAGCTGCAGCCAGGTAGGCTCCGTTTCATGGGGCTTTCACGGGGTGGAGGGGCAGGGGGCTCTGTTGCGCCACGGATTCCGGGGGGCCAAATTCACTGGAATTCACCCCCCCGGGATCCGTGGCGGAATTCTCTAACATCCCTAATTAGAAGTGTAATAAAATAGTGGCTAGCACGTTTCTTAGTAAAATCAAAGGATTAGTCTTTCAGCCAACAAAGCTCTCATCATTAAGATCTCACAGCTATCCATCTGTAAGGCATCTTTGGCAGAGGTTAGGTAATCATGTTTTGTAGGCTTTTCATTCTTCCAGGATCTCTCTGAGCAATCACATCAGACTCTTGTTTTTTATAACCCCTAATTACCTCATCGTGGGTTTTGGACCTGGTCATATACCACTACTCCCTTTCCTACTATATCATCCAACTAGGACTGCCTCCTAATGTAGGCAGCATGCTGGGGAAAAGCCCATTGAAGTCTTCAGCCACCCAGCCAAGGCAGTATCCTGAGTCCATATCTGGAGGCCACAGACAAGCTGGAGCAAATGAGAGAAAATGGGTAATTACATATGAGGAGGAATAAAACACCAAAACTAATACAATGTAAACCTTACTGGCTGCGATATCCAGAGAGGCACCTTACTTTTCAGACCTCCCTCAAACTGAAGCTGTATTTCAATAGAGTTTGTTTGCTCATTTGATTTTCTTTTCTTTAAATACTTTTAATTCTATTTTTATCTTTATAAATGAAATAAACAGTACCAACAACCTAATCAGTACCTACAGTTTCCCAGCAATATAGTATTCTTATGAGGACACAGCAATAACAAAAAAGAGGGGGGAAAATGAAAAAAGAAAACAGGAGGAGAAGGAAGAAGAAAGCAAGAAAAAAATGAAAAAAATATTAAGAAGTTACTTAAAATGATTAAATTTGAACTCTGTTACACACAAACTTCAAATCCCATTCTACTTAAAAGTTATACCTATTACACTGCCAATATTACAATTCAGTACAACATAGATAATCAACCTTACATTTCAATATCATATCACCAGTCTTAAAGCAAGGAAGCAGGCTGACAATTCATTTCCAATAACCATATCCAGTTAACGTATAATAGCAGAGCTTAACAATTTAACCAGCCTGAAATATTACTAACCAGTCTCATAATAATGATAGTAATAATAAAAAAGAAAGGAAATTAGGAAGGATAAATAATAAGTCACTAATAAATTTTATATTGTTGTATAATAATAAAGCTTAAAATCAACCTTACAACAATCACTAATATATTTTATACTGGATATATAAATGAGTGTGCACGTTTCTATACAACCTCAAACAGTAAATTTCAGTACCGTATAGCATATCCATTTAAACAGAAAGAATTTAAAGGAAAAGGGGTGGGGGGAAAGTGAGAGAGAAAAGACAAATATATACGAGCAATTATCTCTGGCCTAACCTGGATCTTGGAGACTAAATATAGCCAGTTAACAAAACATGTTTGTAGATTCCAGTTCATGGGGCTGAAAAGGACGTCTCACATGATTTTCTGATTAGCCACGCCTCCGCCATTTCGTAATTTAGAAACTTCTTCATCTGACCTTCAGAAACAATGCAAAATGTAGCAGGATATTTTGCACCAGACCTTGCACCAAACACCACTGCCAGCTCTCGCCCCACATCAACCCACATCAGCCCAGACAACACCGTGACCAGACCGAATGGCTGCAGACACAATGTCAGAGGACATTTTCAAACGTAGTATATCCCATCATGGGGTTTTCTACACCAGCCTAAAATCCTGCACTTAAAATGGGGCTTTCCGCTTCTGTTTTAAATGCAGGATCACAACTGATTCCCTTTACACATGCTTCCTTCTATGCTGTTCCCATAGCATTATGTTTCTGTGAGGAGGCGTTACGCACGCTCCAGGTTCAGCGATACTTGCTCCTCTGCTCCTGCCCCTTTCCCTCCCCTTGCACATTAGTGGTGGATGGGGACTGACACATGGACAGCCCCCCACCCACCCAATCTTCCTAGGCCCTGCCTCCCTCTTCCATGCTTTTGGCCAGTCCCTGCTGCCCTGTTTTGAACAGGCAGGCTGAAAACGGAGAGGAGCCAAAATGGCTCAGGTGCAGGAAGGTTGAATGCCCATCAGACCTTCATCACCACCTTCAACATCATGACCACGCCCCCAACAACCACACCCAGCACTTCATTCACACTAGGGGAGAAATACACAGGGAGGACATGGTGCTCCATTTGCACATATCTGGAAAAATACCCCATTTTTTCCGTTTGAGGAAAACACGGGATAGGTGGGAGGAAATAGTGGAATAATGACTGAACAACAGCGACGTCATGTAATGGACCCGCACAATTCAGTGAGCGAGCAACCATGAATGCGCAATAAACTTGAGGTGTAGAGATCTGCCATGTCTCGGAAATGCCCTCCTACCAAGTAAAGAGGGCAAACTGGACAGTCCTCACACAGAATAAATGGGCACAAATTTGACATTTAAAAAGGTAACACCGACAGCCTATGGGGGACACTTTCAGCCTCCAGGTCATTTGGTAACAAACCTCAAATTTGCTGTCTTGCACATGAGAAACTTTACAGACAGAACTCATTGTAGCTCTAGCCAGTAAAGTATGAACCCCAGCTCTGACCTCAACCATCCCCACGAAGAGGAGACCAGTGAAGAATGTGTGAATCCCATCTCTACACTCAGCCATCCCCATGAAGAGACCAGCGAGGATCGTGTGAATCCCAGCTCTACGCTCAGCCATCCCCATGAAGGAGAGTCCAGTTTGCCAGTCATGTTTGAACCCCAGCCCTAAAATCAACCAGCACAATAAACTGGGGACTTGCCTGGCTCGTGCTGACTGCAGTTGCCAGACATCCCTTCATCAGAAGCTGCCTTTCACTTTTCATTCAACCTGCCCTGGAGGAGGTGAACAGAGGCAGAGGCCATGGAAGTCTTTGGCCACCCAGCCAAGGCACTATCCCGAGTCGTATCTGGAGGCCACAGACAAGCTGAAGCAAAGGAGTGCAAATGTATAACTACATATGCGAAGGAATAAAACACCAAAACTAATACAATGTAAACCTTACTGGTTGTGATACCTAGAGAGGTGCCTTACTTTTCAGACCTCCTGAAGCTGTATTTCAATAAGGTCTGTTTGCTCTTCTTTTTCTGGTGACAGCCGGGGGGGGGGGGCAGAGTAGGCGCCCAGTCTGCTCATCGGCCTGCTTGGCCAAGGTACTGGAAGACCTGCATAAACAGTCTCTACCCAGCAAAGGAATGGGGAGGACTGAGAGCTCATATAAACTCTGCCGGTGGCTATATAGGCACAGCTGAATTGAGTCTGCCTCATTACTACTCACAGCTGAGTAGTAGACCTTTCCAGCTTTGCCCCTTTCCATAGTACCCAAAGCAAATTCCTGTGTGGCTGCTTTTTCCTCCTCATAAGTAGATTCTTGCTTCTGAGTAGACTCTTCCAGCCCTGACCCTCTTTCTGCTCTGCTGTGGTAAAAGGAGCCATTAACAAATGAAAACACAAAATCGTGGGGAGCTGGTTCACTTTCTGCATGCAAAGGAGGTGCTTTATCATCGAGCAGTGGCCTCATCCCTTAACCGCCTTTAGCTCTGTAGTACTAAAATCTGTACTAAAATCAGCCATTAAAAAAATCCTGTGGGATATATGGAAAGGGGGGTGCACCCCCAACCTTCTGCATTTGAGGGCTCCAGACTGGAGGGACCCATGACTTAAGCTTCTTCTCCATTAATCCAAGACTTAAGTGTCTCCTCTATTAATTTAAACTCCGACTGAGTGGTGCGCCTATTGGGTGATTTATGGCTCCTTCACTGGGCAATTCCAGCTGCAGTATTTCCTATTTATAGCAAATGCTCATCTTTCAGGGCCTGAGGAACTCTCTGCCACTGCAAGTTAGAGTTCCACAATTCTCTTGAGAATACTTTAAAACCTCCTAGTAGCTGCTATAAGACGCTTACCCACCCCAGAGACCAAATGAACTATTAAACAAGTGAATCTACTGAACAGCTATTTTGCATATAAGGGAATGCTAATATTTAGTTTGGGGATTTCAAAAGGCTGCTTAGTGACAACTCTGAAGCACTCAAGAGACAGTGTTGCTGCTACAAGCCCCTTAATGACTTGTTTTACCTCGGGCCAAATTCCCTCAACCTTCACCCTCGCCAAATACACCCGCACCAAGTGCCCGCTCTTGAGTAGCCTTCCTCTGGCTCCCAAAGCTTGTATTGTATTGTACAGATGTATTTAGGACTGTGTGGACAATATCTGGCTTTTTACAGCCTGCTTGAATCACCTTCTTCTGGCAAGATCTTAGGGCAGCCTCCTGGCATAACACAGCCACCCTGCACCTGACCTTCACCAGCCACGTATTATGGTTATCCCACAGAGAAGAAACGGTGCAATATTCAGGCCTTAGCTAGGCACTTTCTCCTCAGCTTTCTCCTAGCTTTTCTAAAACACCACCCGCCGAACAGCAGACCTTCTCCCTCACTGACTGCCACAGACTGACGGACTGCAAGTCTCCTTTCCCGCTTTTCCCCACCTAGCAAGAATCCCCAGCCGATCAGAATTGACTTTACCTGCTCCACCACCGCCCCCCGCCCCCGAAACAGGCCTTCGACAGGAACAAAGCAAGGCCTCAGGACCATCTTCACATCAAAATCCCTGCATCAGATAAACAGTTGTTTTTTGCGGAAAACCATTCCAAATAAAAATATTTCATTACGGAGTGGTTTTAGGGAGCTAAGACCCCTAACAGACCATTTTTTAGATATCATCTCCAAACAGATCAAGTCAGAATGCAATAAATAAGGTGACTGCAGTCTAACATGATGATGCATAAGCAACATCTTCAAATAGCGGGGGTTTGCTATCACAGCCCCTGTCCTGCCTATTGGAGAAATTTTGGTCGGGAACATAAGAAGGGCCTTGCAGCTGGATCAGGCCAAAGGCCCATTTAACCCAGCATCTGGCTTCCCGCAGCAACCAGTCAGATGCCTTGAGGAGTCCCACCAGCAGGGCACAAAGGGAACAGCCTCACCTCAGCACTGCTCCCCCCAGCCTCAACAAGTTGCATTCAGAGGTAGACTGCCTCTGAAGATGAAGTCTCTCTCTTGCTGGGTCTGTTCACGGATTCTTCCCCGGGGAAGCTGCATAGAGCTTTAAGCAATTCTGAAAAGGCCTTTTCCATGGCTGTAACACCAGCATCTGTTTTCAATGCCTTGAATCAAGCTGGTGAAGTAGAAATAAAGATGAGTGCTTTGGAGTGTGTGCAGAGTGCCTTTGACTTGCTACCGAGTAAGCACAGTCATCGCCCACACTTAGGGGTTCCAGACATAATTTCTCAAGATGTTTGTCACGCAGCTGCTGGGAGCAGACATCTATCTATCTAGGCTGCAATCGCAAGCACATCGGCTTCGGCTTAAGACACACAGGGCGTAGTGGAATGTTCTCTTGAGTAAAAATGCATGGACTCCAACTGCAACAATCCCTCCGTCTGAGTTCTCTCTGCCCAGCGAGGCAGGAGAGAGCCTAAGAAAGCCAGCACAGCCCCATCCCCTCCCTGCCTGCCTGCCTGCCTGCCTGCCTGCCTTTCACTGGCTTTGCAAACACATTCTCTGCCATATGGATATTGCTAGTTTCACTCCTTACCTGTGCCTTGTCCATCCTCAAACTTGGGGGGTGGGGGTACTAAAGCTGTGCTGGGGAGCGATCCAAGTTTTATACTATCTGTGGAGCAGACAGCAGCTGCTCAGTGATGAGAAAAATGAACGCTGCTTGTGTCCAGGGGCACTTTTCAAACTCTCAGGCCCTTACGACCCACTTTTTCTGAGTGGTGAGAACTCCAGGGATGTGAGTGTGACCCAGGGGTTTGGTTTCCTTGGAACGCGGCCCCTGGAAGCGTACAGTTTAGTTTTTGTACTCTGTGCTTTATCTACACGCATATACAGGAGGAGCATGAAGGGAGGCCCACATCTTTAACCAACTCCAACAGATTTCTAGGGGAGACGCCAGCAGCATAGACTTGCAGGCTTCTCTGTTGTTTCCTGCTTACACACAGACCTGAGTCACCTCTCCCTGTATCTCATGGGGGGCAATAAGGATGAACCAAAGCACCAGCGGGGTGGGTTGGCATTGTTTCCACTGCTTGTTGGGGGAAGGTTTTCTACATAAATCCTTTCAGCAAAGTTAGATTTAAAGCATGGCAGTGGATGAAAGTTGAGGGAGGGGCGATGCTGGTCTGTTGCACCCCATTGCCAGTTTTTTTTCCAAACAGGTTAGGAACTACAGCAAGCACTGTGCAGTCCAAAACCTGCAGAGGAGGGAGGACCACCCAAACAAGGATACATTTGGAGGTCCCTGGGAAGAGAAATCTACAGCCCAGTTGGTGCACCAGTCCTAATCATCCTTACTGCAACATTAGTGCAGTTTATTCTGCAAATTCGTTCAGAAACTAAATCCACATAGATCATCCTTTCTTGGAAGTAAGCCCTGTTGATTTTAATGGGGTGTATTCCAAAGTAACCTTGTTTGTTTTTTTGTTTATTAAAATTATAGATCTCACCCTCCATCTACCAGGTGCCTAGGACAACATACAGTAAAAACATTAAAGTTTCACATTGTCTCGGGTTTTTACAGAACAGTTGATTTCACTTTAATGGAATTGCTAGGAAGGATATTGAGAAACTGTTAACTCACCTCTCTCAAAACAATATAAGGCGTTTTGGAATGAAATGCCAAGTGAAAACAACTGAAAATGGTTAATGACACATAATTAACAATTTGAACAAGTAAATATGCATAATACCAATCAGTAGGAGCTGTGGGAAGATAATTGGTGCTTAGATGAAAGCTCTTACTATCCTATTAAGACTATAAATCTTTGATCGAAAAAAAATGTTTCCTAAACAGTTTTGTTAACTATGATGTTCTTAAAATCCTTAGCAATGTTCTCCTTTATAATCTCAAGAAATATTTCTCATAAGCAGTATGATGTAATTTGATTCTGCTTTGAGTTTACATATATAGCCAACATGGATTTGTCAAAAACAAGTCCTGCCAGACGAATCTGATCTCATTTTTTGATCAAGTAACCTCCCTTGTAGACCGTGGGAATGCTGTAGACATCATATACCTCGACTTCAGCAAAGCTTTCGACAAAGTGCCCCATGATATCCTGATGAGCAAACTAGCTCAAGGTGGGCTAGATGAAACAACGATCCGGTGGATCCACAGTTGGCTACAGAATCGGACTCAAAGAGTGCTTATCAATGGGACCTTCTCAAGCTGGGGAGAGGTAATGAGTGGGGTACCACAAGGCTCAGTCCAGGGCCCAGTGCTCTTCAACCTTTGTATTAATGACTTGGAGGAGGAGGTGCAGGGAATGCTGATCAAATTTGCAGATGACACAAAATTGGGCGGGATAGCTAATACTTTGGAAGACAGAAACAACATTCAAAGTGATCTGGATAGACTGGAGCGCTGGGCAGAAAACAACAGAATGACATTTAATAGGGACAAATGCCAAGTTCTGCACCTAGAAAAAAGAAACCAAATGCACAGTTACAAGATGGGGGATACGTGGCTCAACAACACTACAAGCGAGAAAGAGCTTGGAATTGTTGTCGATCACAAGCTGAATATGAGCCAACAATGTGATGTGGCTGCAAACAAGGCAAATGCTATTGTGGGCTGCATTAATAGAAGCATAGCTTCCAAATCCCGGGAAGTACTAGTTCCCCTCTACTCAGCACTGGTTAGGCCTCATCTGGAGTACTGTGTCCAGTTCTGGGCACCACACTTTAAGAAGGATGCAGACAAACTGGAGAGGGTTCAGAGGAGGGCAACAAAGATGATCAGGGGACTGGAAACAAAGCCCTATGAAGAGAGACTGAAAGAACTGGGCATGTTTAGCCTTGAGAAGAGAAGACTGAGGGGAGATATGATAGTGCTCTTCAAGTCCTTGAAAGGTTGTCCCAGAGAGGAAGGCCAGGATCTCTTCTCGATCGTCCCAGAGTGCAGGACACGGAATCATGGGCTCAAGTGACAGGAAGCCAGATTTTGGCTGAACATCAGAAGAAATGTCCTGACTGTTAGAGCAATGCGACAATGGAACGAATTCCCTAGGGAGGTGGTGGGCTCTCTCACACTGGAGGCAAAGACGAGGCTGGACAGCCAGCCATCTGTCAGGGATGCTCTGACCTGGATTCCTGCACTGAGCAGGGGGTTGGACTCGATGGCCTTGTAGGCCCCTTCCAACCCTACTATTCTATGATTCTATATATAATAAAAGTGAGAAATGAATCAAAAGATGTTTCCTTTACTAATTCTTGTTAGTAGAAACCCAAAGACTGAACCCATCTGAAGCAATTTTGATGTATCCCTTCTTTGAAGTGTATTAAGCAACTATAGATGGTTAACTAGCAGCTAAAGGCTTCCTAAATTCTGCAACTATAGATTCCAAACCCTAAGGAGAGACCAAAATGCATAACATATGACCAACACAGGAGCAAAATACAAAAAATTGGAACATGGCATTACAATTAAAATTGAGGAGTAACAGAACATTATACAACATTAAAAGCCTGACAGGACAGAACAGGCAATGCTGTCCACCAAAAGCAAAAGAAGGAAGAAGCCAGTCTTTGGGGAGGCGGCATTGAATCCCCCACCATTTCACTGAGTAGGCAGGCAGATCCTCTGCATGTTCACTCAGACGTCAGCCCTACTGGATTCTTTTCAAGGGGCTTTACCTGTGATTGGCCTTCTGTGCGGGTCTTGAGAGAAAAGCGCTGCCCCATCCCTGCGTTAAGTATTCAGCGCCCCAAGGAGCAGCGGTGCCGATGTAAAATGAGGAGGGGGGGGCAATAAATTGCTCACCTTCACTCTGGCAGATGCTGAGCACGTTGACAGAGATGTGCTTCTGATCAGCTGGATTGGTGACCAGGCAGGTGAAGGTGGGGTCCGAGGCGCTGGGCTGCCAGAACAAATGGAGCTCCCGGGTATTGGCGGAGAGCCGGTACCAGTCTGGCCTTTCTGCTAAACCTCTTGGAGGAGCCCCCCTTTTCCAGGAGATGTTAAATTCCCCCTCTCCAGACACCTGACACGTCAGGGTCACATTGCAGGCATCTGACGTTTTGGAGGATACGAGGTGAAGACTCTGTGGCTCTGGAACGGGCTCTGTTAGAAATGCATGAACAGCTCAGGTTATCCGTGCCCCCACGGGTGTCAGAACTGTGCAGGAAAAACAGTGCTGGGCTCTTTTCAGTGCTCAGCTCCACAACAAGCAGAAGGCTGGTGCAATAATGACTTACCACAGACCGTGAGGCTGAATGTGTGTTCTTGAAATTCTGCTGTGGCAAACCTCACACGAGCCTTATATATGCCACTGACTGTCCCCCATTTCAAGGTCGTCGATCCTCAGCGTGGTCTTGTCGGCCACTTCTAGCCGCTGCCTGAAATTGTCGCTTGGATTAGGCCGGAGCAATTTTCCATCTATGAATTCAGCAAGCTGAAATGCCGAGCCGGTTTTTGGCTGGAAGTCCCATTCAATTCTTGCCACTGTTTCTGCTGAGAGAATATTCACAGGAAGGGAGACTGATCTTCCTAGGATCCCATTCACCTGATAGTGGGGAGGTTTCTGTGCTGAATTGCTTACAGTGTCTTTTAAACAATGGGGGGGGGGAGAGAAGGGGAAAAAAATGTCAAACAAAGCGACAAAGGATGGAAGTTTCCATGTGAGAAGCACCAGTCTAAACCCTCACTGGATGTGTGCAGCTAGTTACACCGTTCTCAGTGGTGTCTTCCAAGACCAAGCTATACACCTCTGTAAAAAGCCATAGTATGTAACACAAAACAGCCAGCCTTTTTCAGTCAGAGGTCTGCTTGCCCTGCCAAAGTAGCCAAGAATTAGTGAAGCACTCAGAATTTTCTGGATCGTTTTGGAACAACTTTCTCTAGCCACTATGAAAATAGTATTTCGACACTAACAAGATCCAAGCATCGTTTTCCTTTCCCAATTTGGGGAAAAAATCTGGGAATACGTAGCTGTATTCTGCCTCTAAACCTCATTGGCTTAAGTAGCAAGTAATAAATAATTATATAACCTACAGGCAACGCATCCATCATTTTCAGCACCATCGCTCCCTCTCTTGCTTTGTCTGATTCATGAGCTTGCTCTCTATCATTTCTGTTACTCATCTGTGCTTGTACTGTGTCTTCATTAGCTTAAAAGTTTAAGAAGTTGCAACGTAGCAGAATCCAGGGGTGCTCCATGCAATGACAGAGCCAGGTAGCTTTGTCGGCAACGTCTCAATCAGCTTTAAACAGACACAGTTCTGTTTCCTTCTTCATGAGGAAACCAGACATATTTGTCTCTGTGTCAAGGAAACATAGGCAGACTTACTGAAGACTTAACGCCCTGCGATACACTCATGATGTACCGCGTGCTTCCCTCACAGACTCGCTGTGCCCTTTTTTGGGTCGCTTTACTGAAATGCGCAGCTGTGCAGTCCCGTGAGTGTGGGGGTGTGACACTTCAGTTGCTGTTTTGTATTTGAGGGCTCCGCTGTGTCTTTCTGTCCCTTTTTAGGTAAAAAGTGGGTGCTTTATGCTCCTTCATTTCTGCACCATCAGTTTGAGAGTTCCCCAGCCCGAGACTCTCGCAACTGTTCGCTCTCACAAGCGTGAGTGCTACGTGCCTAGCCATCGTGCCGAAATGGTGGCCAGAGTAATGTTGTTCCTCCCTCAAGACCCCCCCCCCAGTCCTTGGGTGCTGAGTCCAAAAGCAACCATTGCAAAGATACGAAGCTGCAAAAATGTGCGAAAGTGTGATTAAAAAAATGAAAACGCTCCTCTGTGCCTCTGTAACTGCACAGCTGCGAAGGGATGGGGGAGCAAAGGGGCGTCACAGAG
The DNA here is from genome assembly GCF_057233095.1 of Heloderma suspectum. NCBI lineage: Eukaryota > Metazoa > Chordata > Lepidosauria > Squamata > Helodermatidae > Heloderma > Heloderma suspectum. The sequence continues at coordinate 21,835,583 of NC_139474.1, read as the reverse complement.
TGATGCAGGCACTACGCACGTCTATAACACGCCCACTGTATGGCTCTGTCACTCCCAGGACTGCTATCTAAGCTAGGAATGCCGGTGGGAGGAATCTCCGTCAGCTGTTGGCCCTGGGAAAGAGGAGCGCGCTCCTCTCCCAGGAGCAACTGCTCTTCCTCAGAATCAGAACTACTCTGAGATTCTATGGGCTCAGTGTCCACCCTGACATAAAAGCCCGGTAGAGGCACCCTAGGAGCTGTTGCTGTTTTTGCAGAGGAGGGTATTTGGAATCATGTTGAATAAAACCATGCTGTCTAGCTCTCTCTCTCGCTCTCTCTCTGGGCTGATCAGTTCACCAGCTGTGGTCCTCAGACTTTTATTTCGTGTTTTTTGTTCCAGAATAGCTGTGTCACAGGGAAATAGAGGTGGGCGTGTTCCAGAACAAGGTTCACCTGCCAGATAAAGTGAGATTCCCTTCAGTTATACTGATGCTTTGCATTGCATCTGCGTGCTATTCTGGATGGCTTTTTGTGCCCTGCAAGACAACAGCACATGAGATCCAAACAGGAGCAAATGCACTCTGTTTCTACACTCATCCAGCTGTCTTTTTGCCACAGGATACAAGACACATTCTAACTGCTAACCGACATTCTGCATGGCCACCTTGTGGATCCTTCTGGATGAAAGCCTGGACACAGAAGTCAAATTAATAGTATGTATATTCCCTGACTTGTGCTTCTCTTAGTGGGTTTCACAGTATCTCCAGAGTCCATTATGGCTCACTGCACATGAAACTGTGTCCAGAAAGAGGCTGGAATGGGGCCCCATTGTCATAATCCGGGCTGTGTGTTTGGGTAGCTGGCAATGGAAGAAGAAAAGAGAAACGGCAGTGGACAGAGGTACCAAACAGCTCCGCTCATCTTTAGCTTCAGGCAACAGGATTTGGGGCTGGGCCGGGCTGGGCCAGTTCTAGCACTAGGCAAAGTGTGGCAGCAGATGCTGATGGGTGGAGAAGGTGGGAAAATATTGGAGGACAGAGCTGTGTGTGCCACATGGCCAGCACTGCATCCCCAATCTAATCTGCTGCCCCCAGCTGCAGTGGAAGACCCTGGCCCATGGCCAACGTCAAAGTGAGATTGAACCGCCAGCCTGATCACCTTCTGTGACAGGTGCCGTCCTGTCCTTCGTCTCAGGCAGCAAGATGTCTTGGGCTGGCTGTGTGCTTGGAGTTTCCCAGAATGCATCTTCCTTCCTTTATTTTTCTGAGACAAGGCAGATCTGTCGATACAGTAGAACAACGTGGCTCACGTCACATTCACAGGTGGGGCTCTTGCAGTGCTGAGAATGGGCATCAGAATGCCCGAATTGCAAATGGGAGGAGCCCCCGAGAAGATGGAGATGACCGGACGAGACTGCATTACACAGTTGTGTCCGACTTGGACCAAACAAACACATAACATACTCCAAGCAATGATGTTACCTTGGTGCCAAAGTATTCAATACCTGATTTAAAAATGTTCGAACCTCAGGAAAGATGGGAAAGTGGAAGGGGAGCTCCTTCAAAAGAATTGCCTAGCTGCTGTTTCCACAAAGGAGCTCCTTCCACCAAAAGATCCCCCCCTTTTGTGCCTTCCATCTCAAAAGTTACCTCAAACAGTGTATGAAGCCAGCAGTTTTCTTAGTTAAAGTGGAGAAGTGGAGGGAGGGAGGGAGAACAGAAGGCTACAGGCATAGTCCTGCTTCTCTCATGTCAACTCATCAGCAGTTTTGGCAACCAAATGTGGGAATATTATGACTCCATTGAGCCATCCAGGCCAACCCAGGTTTATCTTCAAGCACTACAATTCTGGTCCAACTAGATAACTTGTAAATGTATTCTGATGGCCAATATCTATCCCCTTTAGATAAGGCAAAAATGTCTGACAGCATTAATTGGGGCAGTTCCTGTTTGTTTCACATTACAGCAGTATTTTCTTGTGAAGGCTGATTTGCAAGTTTCTGTAGTCGAAACTGAACAAAAATGAGTGCTATTATAATGAGACGTTTTTAGTTCCTATTTGTTTTTGATTGTTTATTTAAAATGGTTTTTAAGCCACCAGTATGAAAACTGCCTTGGAAGCGTTTTGATTACACAGGAATATTTGAAATAAATAAATCTAAGTCCTGCATTTTGCCTGATAAATAGTAAAAAGTCCATCTTCAATTTTGCATAATAATGGGGATGCCTTGTGCTTGGGCCATTTCTACATGAGGCATTTATCGTGCGTTTGTGATTGGCCACTCACGGATGTTTGCGGGTCCTTTTACATGATGCGATAAACCTCCAGGATGCGTCCCAAGGTTTTTCCCAGTTATCCCACCTTAAAAAAGACTAGAGATAAGCTGGAATGTTTTTTAAAAGCCACAATTTCCACAGAGTGCTGTGATAATTCTGCCAATAGAAAGCCCTGGCAAGGCTGCTGAAAAAAGGTTTTCAATTCTAGGGGTGTACGAAATCCCGCTTACCTGGCTCCGCCGGGTTCTGCAGGTAGGGGGAGGCGATCCGTTCCTCCCCCTGGAATCCTCGACGGGGGGGAGGCGATCCGTTCCTCCCCCCTGGAATCCTGCCTGGCCAGGCTGTGGAGCCGCTGGCCGGGCCAACCCGCAGTGGGGCCTCCAGCCGCTGCCGGGCTGCTGCAGATGCAAATGGCATCCTGCGTAGGGGATGCCATTTGTGTCCCTACGCAAGCCCGTGATAGGCTATGTAAATCTTTACGTAGCCTATCACGGCTAAAGCAGGAGTGCAAATGGCATAGGGGGTGTCCCCTACGCCATTTGCGCTCCCGCTTTAGCCGTGATAGGCTACATAAGTATATACGTAGGCTATCACAGGCCGGCGTAGGGATGCAAATGGCGGCCGGTACGACAGCCACCATTTGCAGCAGCAGCGCGGCAGCGACTGGAGCCGCAGCCAGGTAGGCTGCATTTCGTGGGGCTTTCACGGGGTGGTGGGGCGGGGGCTCCATTCCGCCACGGATTCCAGGGGGCCGAATTCACTGGAATTCAGCCCCCCTGGGATCCGTGGCAGAATTCTCCAACATCTCTAACCCAGGCAAGGCTGCTGAAAAATGGTTTTCAATTCCACCTCTCATCCACAGTCTGAAGGAGCCAATCCTAATCGCACCATAGAAATGGAAGCAAAATGTTCCAGTAGAGCTACGGGATTTTCCCTTAAAATAGAGATACCCTTGCTTTCTATCTCTTGAGCAAAAGATGCAAACAACTTTGGTCCCTGTGCCGTGACACTGAATGAAGCCCAGCTTTCTATGAGTACTGTCCAGTTCTTTTTAAAACCGATGCAATGCTGAGCTGCCCTTCCAGTGTCTCTTTCTTTAGAACTACAGCTTCTTTGGGCAGGAAAGCTGGCACCAGCAGCCCACTTAGAAGATGTCTCTTATTAAGTCTGCCAGAGATCGCCAGAGCCGTCTCCTCTTTCATCAATGCCTTGTCTAGTCCTCCACGGCTAGAGTTTAGAGGAAAGAGGGAAAGTGGTGATGAAAACCTAATGATCAGACAGAAGTGTGCAGAACTGGCCTGCCTTGCAAAGCCGTTGTGGCACAGCTGCGTTCCAACCTATTCCAAATTGTTGTGATGCAACAGGTTACTGAAGTGTTTTGCTTCAATAAAAACATAATGGCATGCACACACACCCAGCTCAGTTATCTCAGTCTTACAACACAATCCTTTGCATGTTTACTTGGAAGTAAGTCCCACTGTGCTCAAGGAGGATTCCTGCCTAGAAAACACATTTGGAGTTGCAGTCTTGGGCCCAATCTACACTCACATTTTTTTACGCTTCCAATGAGTCTTCGTTCCCCTCGTTTCACATGACACTCCCACTGTTTCGTTTTGGAACCGCAATTTCCCGCTGCCCTGTTACCACTTTTCATTATTTCATTATTTCAATTCATTCCCGATATTCCGTGATTTCCGAGTAGATTTCATTCATGTGCTCTGCTTTTCCGCTGTCGTTACCGTACAGGGGCGTGGAATTCTCCTCCCATGCCTGTCCACATACGGCGGTGTTTGTATTTCCCTCCTGAACAATCACAGCTCTCAACGCCCCCTTGCAGTCTTCCGGCTACCGACAGCATAGCTTCCTCAGCACGCAAAGTTTTATCACCAGAAAGCAAAGGGCTGGATGCGCCTGCTCTCGTCTGATCTCGGAAGCTAAGCAGGGTCAGCCCTGGTTAGTACTTGGATGGGAGATTGCCTGGGAATCAGGCTTCCTGCATTGAGCAGGGGGTTGTTCTATCTAGGGATGTCAGAGAAATCTGCCACGGAGCCCAATGAGGCCGGATTCTATTGAATCCTGCCTCCGGAGTCTGTGGCGGAAAGGATCCCTTACCTCCGCCTCTCTGGAGAATCCTCCCTGGCTGGATCCTCCCCGCCGGCAGCTCCAGAGCACCAGCGGTACGGCCGCCATTGCTGTGCCGTATCGCTGGCTGAGGCTAGGGATGTAAGAAAGTCATTTACCGTTTCGCGGATCTGCTTCACGGTGGGGGGGGAGGTGCTCCATCCCTCCCCCCAGAATCCTCGACGGGAGGGGGAGACGCTCTGTCCTTTCCCCCGGAATCCTGCCCGGCCGGCTTCGCTCCGCAGGCATTCCATGGAGCCACCAGCCGGCTCCACCTGCAGCCGGACATCCAGCCACTGGGCAGCAGGGATGCAAATGGCGGCGGCCGTAGCCGCCGCCGTTTGCATCCCTGTACTTAACCGTGATAGGCTACATAAATATTTACGTAGCCTATCACAGCAAAGTAAAAAAAAACGCGTATGCAAATGGCGGCAGCTACAGCAGCCGCCATTTGCGTTCGCGATTTTTCACCATTCTAGCCTACGTAAATATTTACGTAGGCTAGAACAGCGAAAAACAGCGAACGCAAACGGTGGCCGCCGTAGCTGCCGCCATTTCCGTACGCTGCGCCCGGCCAGGAGACGAGCTGCCGCTGCACCCGCCGCTGCCCCCACTGCCGCCGCACCCTCCGCACCTGCCAGCGGCGCACCCGCTGCCGCCGCATCCGCCACCGCCACTGCAACTGCCGCTGCTGAATCCGCCGCCGCCGCCCCTGCATCCACCCCAGGTAAGTGCCGTCCCGGGGGATTCCGCGGGAGGGGGTGGGGGGACAGGAGGCTGTTCCGCCACGGATTTTGGGGGGCCGGATTCTACAGAATCCGGCCTTACTGGAATCCGTGGTGGAATTCTCCGCCATCCCTAGCTGAGGCTGACTCTGGACACAGATGGCATCCACTACACCATTTGCAGCCGTAGAGCCCTTAGTTTAAGCTAAATGCAGCCATTTACGGCTGGATTTAGCTTAATCTAAGAGCTTTATGGCCGCAAATGGTGTCTGCTACACCATTTCCATCTATGGTTTTTCACACAATAGACTAGCCTATTGCGTGAAAAACCACAGACGCAAATGGCATAGCGTAGCAGATGCCATTTGCAGCCATAAAGCCCTTAGTTTAAGCTAAATGCAGCCATTTACAGTAGTAAATGTTACAGTAGTAGACGCCATTTGTGTCCGGAGTCAGCCTCAGCCAGTGATACAGCACGCCAATGGCGGCCGTATCGCTGGCGCTCTGGAGCTGGCTGGCGGCTCCACACAATTGCCACAGTGCGGAGCCAGCCAGCAAGGATTCTGGGGGGAGGGACGGATTGCCTCCCCCCAAGGGAGGATTCCCCAAAGGAGAAGCAGGTAGGGAATCCCATCCGTAGTTCTATCCCTTCAAATGACACTAACTTTTACCTCCTTCTATCCCCAGCTTTGGCTTCTTTAAAAAAAAAAATTAAGGAATTATCCTCGAAGAATCATAGCTTTTCCAGCCCGATTTCTCTGTACACTTGCCTGGGCAAGCCCTGGCAACCGCAAATTTTTTCACAGTCCCCTCCATGCTCGCAGCACACTGTCCCGAAGGGAAAGACACACACACACACATCCAGGCAGACAGTCATCACTATTCACGGACTAACATCAATAAAGCTGCGGACAAAAACAGGGCAGTCTTCGAAGCTTCGAAGATGCAAGCAGCCACCCCCCCCACCCGAGCACTGTGGTGCTGCCGCTGCCCCTCTTCCTCGCACCAGCTGTCAAGTGATGGCATGGGGGAAAGCACCTTAGCAGGCACCCCCCAGCCTCTCGCCCTGGCCTCCAGCAGGGGGTGAGGAGAGGATAGGTGCCTCCTTCTTCCCACCACCCCCACCTGCTAAAGCAACGGCAGCAAGGGTCAAGGCGGTCATTTTCCTTTAGGCCAGGAAAACTTACAGAAAATGACCAGCCTCTCCCTCTCCCGCTGTAGCAATGATGCGGGGAGGACGAGAGGTGCTGCCTTCTTCCCCTCTTCTTGCTGAGGGGACTGGTGTCCTGGGGGCTGACCTGGCAACTTCACGCCAGGCTTCGAGTCCCAACAAGATGCTCACACCACCCCTACACACACACACGGGGATAGAGGAAGAGAGGGATGGTGGGCGGGGGATCGGCAGAAACAGCAAGAGTTACAACCCCTCCAGTGGGAGCCGTCTGTAGCACAGAGCTACAGGTAGGGGCAAGGCAGGAGAGAGAGCCTAAGGAAGCCAACACAACCCCTTCTCCTCCCTGCCTGGCCAGTTCTGTTCCGCTCTGTTCTGTGGCCAGCTTCCTCATAGAATCATAGAATAGTAGTAGGGTTGGAAGGGGCCTACAAGGCCAGCGAGTCCAACCCCCTGCTCAATGCAGGAATCCAAGTCAGAGCATCTCTGAGAAATGGCTGTCCAGCCTCGTCTTGAAGGCCTACCGTGTGGGAGAGCCCACCACCTCCCTAGGGAATGGGTTCCATTGTCGTATTGCTCAGGAAGTTTTTCCTGATGTTCAGCCGGAATCTGGCTTCCTGTAACTTGAGCTCATTATTCCGTGTCCTGCACTCTGGGATGATCAAGAAGAGATCCTGGCCTTCCTCTCTGTGACAACCTTTCAAGTACTTGAAGAGCGCTATCATATCTCCCCTCAGTCTTCTCTTCTCAATGCTAAACATGCCCAGTTCTTTCACTCTCTCTTCATAGGGCTTTGTTTCCAGTACCCTGATCATCTTTGTTGCCCTCCTCTGAACCCTCTCCAGTTTGTCTGCATCCTTCTTAAAGTGCGGTGCCCAGAACTGGACACAGTACTCCAGATGAGGCCTAACCAGTGCTGAGTAGAGGGGAACTAGGACTTCCCGGGATTTGGAAGCGATGCTTCTATGAATGCAGCCCAAAAGAGCATTGGCCTTTTTTGCAGCCACATCACATTGTTGGCTCATATTCAGCTTGTGATCGACAACAATTCCAAGATCCTTCTTGCTTGTAGTGTGGTTGAGCCACGTATCCCCCATCTTGTCACTGTGTATTTGGTTTCTTTTTCTTAGGTGCAGAACTTGGCATTTGTCCCTATTAAATGCCATTCTGTTGTTTTCTGCCCAGCGCTCCAGTCTATCCAGATCACTTTGAATTTTGTTTCTGTCTTCCAAAGTATTAGCTATCCCTCCCAATTTTGTGTCATCTGCAAATTTGATCAGCATTCCCTGCACCTCCTCCTCCAAGTCATTAATAAAAATGTTGAAGAGCACTGTGCCCAGGACTGAGCCCTGCGGTACCCCACTCCTTACCTCTCCCCAGTTTGAGAAGGTCCCATTGATAAGCACTCTTTCAGTCCGATTCTGTAGCCAACTGTGGATCCACCGGATCGTTGTTTCATCTAGCCCACTTTGAGCTAGTTTGCTCATCAGGATATCATGGGGCACTTTGTCGAAAGCTTTGCTGAAGTCGAGGTATATGATGTCCACAGCATTCCCACGGTCTACAAGGGAGGTGACTTGATCAAAAAATGAGATCAGATTTGTCTGGCAGGACTTGTTTTTGACAAATCCATGTTGGCTTCGAGTAATCACGGCATTGTTGTCAAGGTGCTTCCAGATGGATTGCTTTATGATCTGCTCCAGAATTTTCCCAGGGATTGATGTCAGACTGACTGGTCTGTAGTTCCCAGGTTCCTCCTTTTTACCCTTTTTGAAGATAGGGACAGCATTAGCCCTCCTCCAGTCATCTGGCACTTCCCCCGTCCTCCATGATTTCTCAAAGAGAATAGACAGCGGTTCTGAGAGTTCTTCTGCCAGTTCCTTTATGACTCTAGGATGCAGTTCATCTGGCCCTGGAGATTTGAACTCATTCAAAGTAATTAGGTGTTCCTTGACCATATGCCTGTTGATCTCAAGCTGCAATCCTGCCCCTTCAGCCTGCACTTCGCCTCTGCCAGGGGGGTCATAGACCCTCTTTTGGGAGAAGACTGAGCCAAAGTAGGAATTGAGCACCTCTGCCTTTTCTCTGTCATCTGTTATCATTTTTCCATCCTTATTTAATAGCTGAACCACCATTCCTTTCCTCTGCCTTTTACTATGCACGTAGCTGAAGAAAGCCTTTTTGTTGTTTTTAACATCCCTTGCTAACCTCAGCTCATTCTCAGCTTTAGCCTTTCTGATGCCATCCCTGCAATTCTGTGCTATCTGCCTGCACTCTTCCTTGTTGCTTGGCCTTCCTTCCACTTCCTATATGTGTCCTTTTTTGTTTTCAGGTCATCCCTAAGCTTTTTGTGAAGCCACATTGGCTTCTTCTGTTGTCTTCCACCTTTTCTTCTTGTTGGAATTGCTTGTGATTGTGCCTTGAGAATTTCCTTTTTTAAAAGCTCCCACCCATCTTGGACTCCTTTTCTCGCTAGCATCGCTTGCCATGGGACCTTACTGATCATTGTTCTGAGTTTATGAAAATCAGCTTTCCTAAAATCCAGGGTACGCGTTTGACTGCACTCGGCTTTTGCTTCCCTTAGAACCAAGAACTCAAGTACAACATGGTCGCTTTCCCCCAGAGTTCCTGTAACTGCTACTTTATCCACTAAGTCATCTCTGTTGGTTAGGATCAAGTCAAGGATAGCCGATCCTCTAGTTCCTTCCTCTACTTTCTGTGGGAGGAAGTTATCCGCCACACAAGTCAGGAATTTCCTGGAGGGGCCATGTTTTGCAGAATTTGTCTCCCAACAAATATTGGGGAAATTGAAGTCCCCCATTACTACATCATGCTTCCTTAAAACATTGGCTATTCGCTTTTCAAAAGTTTCATCCTTGTCTTCTCCTTGATTGGGTGGCCGGTAGTAGACTCCGACCACCATGCTCCTTTTATTCTTTGCTCCATTTATTTCAACCCAGATGCTCTCGATGGGGCTACCAAGCTCTTCCTCCTATATTTCTGTGCAGAGATATGTATTTTTCACATACAGTGCAACCCCACCTCCCTTTCTGTTCCTCCTGTTCTTTTTGAACAAGTTATATCCTTCAATCGCTGTATTCCAGTCCTGAGAGTCATCCCACCAAGTCTCAGTTATACCTATCAGGTCATAATTTCCCTCTTGTATTAAGAGTTCAAGTTCGTTCTGTTTGTTTCCCACACTCTGGGCATTAGTATATAGACATTGAAGACCATGTGCTTCATAGTCTGGCTTTCTTCCTACATGTGTCTGAAGACTATTATTGGGCGCTATCAGAGGCAGAGCTGTTCTCTCCATTGCAGTACATGCGCCTATATCCATTGTTACCTCCAACATTACATCTCCCTTCCCCGTAGGATTCAGTTTAAAGCCCTCCTGATGAAGTTCTTCATGCTGTGGCCAAACACATTCTTCCCATCCTTTGTGAGGTGCAACCCGTCCCTTGCCAACAGCCCATCTTCCAGGAAGTATAGCCCGTGGTCCCAGAATCCAAATCTCTCTCGTCGGCACCACCTTCGTAGCCAGTCATTCACCCGGAGTATTTTTCGTTCCCTTTCTATCTCTCTTCTAACTACTGGAAGGATGGATGAGAAAACTATCTGGGCCCCAAAGTTCTTGAGTGTCCTTCCCAAAGCTTCAAAGTCTGACGTGATCTCTTCGTAGCTCCGCTTGGCGGTATCATTTGTTCCCACATGGATGAGAAGAAAGGGATAACTGTCAGTGGGCTTTATGAGCGCAGGCAACCTTTCAGTCACGTCTCTAATCTGTCCTCCCGGGAGACAACATACCTGGCGAGTCCATGGGTCTTCGCGACATACTTGGGTCTCGATCCCACGCAGCAAGGAGTCTCCCACTACTACCACTCTTCTCTTCTTCTTCTTGTAGGCCTGGGTTTCATCGCCTCTGTTTGACTGAGCTTTAGCCTCTTGCTCACTCTCATGCAGGTTCCCCTGTGATTCTTCCTCTGCAGGCTGTCCTCCAGTCTCATCCGCAAGTACCTGGAATCGGTTCCACAGCTCCACCGCTTCCACTGGTGCAGAGTGGCGTCTAGTTCTTCTTCTCCTAACTGTCACCCTTTTCCAAGGAGTATCCTCTACTCCATTTTTCTTCACCTCAGCATTTCCCACTGCCTCATCTTGCTGTTGCTCTTCAAGCTTCTGGTCTTCCCTTTGCTGCTGTGGTTCCCCAGTTCTGTCCAAGAACTCTTCGTGTTCTCTTATTCCCCGGAGGGTTGACAGTCGCCGCTCCAGTCCACTTACTTTTTCCTCCAGCAGCGTGATCAACTTGCACTTGTTGCAGGTGTAGGCCACGTTGTTCTCAGGCAAGAAAACAAACATGGCACACACCTTGCAGGTCACCACCAATGGAGAGTCTTGTCCTTCCATAGCCCCGTTTCCCTTTTTGTGTCTAGCTTTGTGATTGTTCTAGACTAGCCTGTGCCTGCTCCTCTACTCAGCAGAGGTTAAAAGCAGAGTCCCACTGGTGCGGAAGTGTGTGTTACAAGGCAAATAAATGGAAAAAAGTTAGTTAAAAAAATGAAAAAAAAAATGAAAAAAAATGTCAGGGGCCTCCCCCTTGACCTCCCCTGCCGAACTCCCCTGGCCAACTCCCGTTTGCTCCCCCCGTTTGCTCCCCCTGTTCGCTCGCTCTCTGGGAGCTTGCCTGCTTCTGTAGTCCCTGGACCAGCTGGAGCAGCTTGCTCTCTGCCCCTCAGTTCTCTCTCCACCCTGCCAGGAAGCGATATCTGCAAAATGCTCTCTCTCTCTCAAGCTCTCTTTCCTCTCCTTTTGGGAACATTAATCCGCTTTTTCTCTGGTAAGTTATTTTGTAATGCTTGCTATGCTTGCTTTGTCATAAAGAAATGTGTGACTAAACTCAGCACGGAGGAGATGTAGAAAATGTCCCTAACAATCCTACAAAAGCCAGGTTTTCTCAGCAGAACGCTGGCTGCTGTGGTATTGTGTTTGCTGCCCGAGGACACTTTTCTTTTGTTCTCCTGGCTCTCAAAATACGTACACTGGTATTTCTCGCTTCTTAACCAACACAGTTGAGAGCCGGACTATTTGTCTCAAATTGCCATGTTCTCTCAAACATGAACTTTTGGGGCAGACAAGATGGACAGGGAATTTTCTTGTTTTTGTTGTTGTTGTTGTTATTATTAATGTTCTTTGTAATAGTTGCCAGAAAGTTATTTAAGCAATTAATCAAAGTTCATTGTACAGTCACAGACCCATTGCCAGAACGCTACTGAAAGTTGTGCAGTGCAAATCCTATACATGTTTACTCAGAAGTAGGACCCCCTGAAATTAACGGAACTTATTCTCTAGGCTTAGAATTGCTGCCTCATTTTGTAAAAACCACCACCAACCACAACAACACTGGTAGATCTCTAGGTGACTTTCAGTAGGTAAGCTAGGATTGCCTTCTTCCACTTGTGTAACAGTAGCGAGCAGCAACAAAAGGGCACACAAATTGGAGGGCTGAAATGCAAATTAAACGGATGAAGCGGAGAAAGCTCAGGGCAAATAGGAACTGATTTTGATGTGGAAGGACTGTGAGCTGTTCCATTCAGTTCTTTTACTCAAAACAAATCCCTGAGCTCAGAATTCTTTAATTTTAAGTCTTGTGCACCAGCGTTCGGTTGGTGGATCTTGAGGCTCTAATTAAAAATAAAATAGATCCAGAAAGCCTGAAGGCTGCCAGCTCCCTGCTTTAGCTACTAGCAGTAGTAATTTGTTAAACACCTAAAATAAGATACTGTGCATTATGTAAAATAAAATTAACAATGGCAAAGCTCTGCGCAGAGGCTTACAATCTAAATTCAGATACATGAGGACATAAGAAGAGCCCTGCTGGATCAGACCAAGGGTCCATCTAGTCCAGCATTCTGTTCACACAGCGGCCAACCAGCGGCCCACAGGAACCCACAAGCAGGACACGAGCGCAACAGCACCCTCCTGCCCACGTTCCCCAGCGACCGGTGTACAGAGGCCCACTGCCTCTGGTTCTGGAGGTAGCACATAGCCATCAGGACTAGTAGCCGCTGATAGCCTTCTCCTCCAGGAATTTATCTAACCCCCGTTTAAAGCCATCCAAATTGGTGGCCATCATTACATCTTGTGGTAGCGAGTTCCATAGTTTAACTCTGCGCTGTGTGAAGAAGTACTTCCTTTTCTCTGTCCTGAATCTCCCACCAATCAGCTTCATGGGAGGACCCTGGGTTCTAGTATTTTCAGAGAGGGAGAAAAATGTCTCCCTATTCACTTTCTCCACACCAGGCATAATTTGGTAGACCTCTATCATGTCTCCCCTTACTCTCCTTTTTTGAAGCTAAACAATCCCAGCCGTTGTAACCTTACCTCATAGAGGAGATGCTCCAGACCCTTGGTCATTTTAGTTGCCCTTTCTTGCCCTTTTTCCAGCTCTACAATATCCTTTTTTAGGTGTGCGGACCAGAACTGGACACAGTATTCCAGGTGTGGTCGCCCCATAGATTTGTATATGTGCAGTATGATCTTGGCAGTTTTATTCTCAGTTCCTTTTCTAATTATGCCTGACATGGAGTTTGCCTTTTTTACAGCAGCCTCACACTGAGAAACAGGAACTAAGAAGGGGAAGAAAAAACAGTGGGTAAAATGTAAGGTACCTGGGGGGTGGGGAGGAAATTGGATGATGAATCGGACTCAAAGAGTGCTCCTCAATGGGACCTTCTCAAACTGGGGAGAGGTAAGGAGTGGGGTACCGCAGGGCTCAGTCCTGGGCCCAGTGCTCTCCCACATTTATTAATGACTTGGAGGAGGAGGTGCAGGGAATGCTGATCAGATTTGCAGAGGACACAAAATTGGGCAGGATAGCTAAGACTTTGGAAGACAGAAACAAAATTCAAAGTGATCTGGATAGACTGGAGCGCTGGGCAGAAAACAACGGAATGACATTTAATAGGGATAAATGTCAGGTTCTGCACCTAGGAAAAAGAAACCAAATGCACAGTTACAAGATGGGGGATACGTGGCTCAACCACACTACAAGCGAGAAGAATCTTGGAATTGTCGACCACAAGCTGAATATGAGCCAACAATGTGATGTGGCTGCAAACAAGGCAAATGCTATTTTGGGCTGCCTTAATAGAAACATAGCTTCCAAATCCCAGGAAGTACTAGATCCCCTCTACTCAGCACTGGTTAGGCCTCATCTGGAGTACTGTGTCCAGTTCTGGGCACCACACTTGAAGAAGGATGCAGACAAACTGGAGAGGGTTCAGAGGAGGGCAACAAAGATGATCAGGGGACTGGAAACAAAGGAGACTGAAAGAACTGGGCATGTTTAGCCTGGAGAAGAGGAGACTGAGGGGAGACAGGATAGCGCTCTTCAAGTACTTGAAAGGTTGTTACAGAGAAGAAAGCCAGGATCTCTTCTTGATCATCCCAGAGTGCAGGACACGGAATCATGGGCTCAAGTTACAGGAAGCCAGATTCCGGCTGAACATCAGGAAAAACTTCCTGACTGTTAGAGCAATACGACAATTATGGAACGAATTCCCTAGGGAGGTGGTGGGCTCTCCCACGTTGGAGGCATTCTCAAGACGAGGCTGGGCAGCCATCTCTCTGTCAGGGATGCTCTGACTGGGATTCCTGCACTGAGCAGGGGGTTGGACTCGATGGCCTTGTAGGCCCCTTCCAACCCTACTATTCTATGATTCTATGTATAATAAAAGTGAGAAATGAATCAAAAGATGTTTCCTTTACTAATTCTTGTTAGTAGAAACCCAAAGACTGAACCCATCTGAAGCAATTTTGATGTATCCCTTCTTTGAAGTGTATTAAGCAACTATAGATGGTTAACTAGCAGCTAAAGGCTTCCTAAATTCTGCAACTATAGATTCCAAACCCTAAGGAGAGACCAAAATGCATAACATATGACCAACACAGGAGCAAAAAACATAAAATTTGATCATGGCATTACAATTAAAATTGAGGAGTAACAAAACATTATACAACATTAAAAGCCTGACAGGACAGGACAGGCAATGCTGTCCATCAAAAGCAAAAGAAGGAAGAAGCCAGTCTTTGGGGAGGCGGCATTGAATCCCCCACAATTTCAAGCTATCGGGGATGCTCTGACCTGGATGCCTGCACTGAGCAGGGGGTTGGACCCGATGGCCTAGTAGGCCCCTTCCAACCCTACCATTCTATGATTCTATGATGATGAAAGGAAAAACCTCCCGCTATGGTGAAGGGAGAATTGTCTCACAGAACTCTCCTACTGGCAAGAGGCTCAATAGCTTCTTTGCTAGTTCACACTGGACAGCCTGGTGCTGCAATAGTACTTTATAGGCAGGAAAATCACCATGAACTTTGTTGCTAAAAATTCAGGGGGATAACACAGGGGTACAGCAGTTTGGCAGGGATGTGTCCTTACCCAATAGGCCCTACCCCGTGATACGCTGTCAGGACCACTACAGACCTCTCTGAAGCTTTGATTTTTATCAGTGGGGCTAATAGCAGCAGCTTGGGGCAGGGAGATGATAAAGATCAGGGAAACCGTGCAGGAAGAACAGTCCCAGGTTTGTACTTAATCATTTCACAGCCTTGTGTCAATTTGTTTCAAGAGACCCAGCTGAAGTGTGTGTAACTGCAACTTGGGGAGGGTGGGGGGAGGAAAAAAAATCATTCTAACTCAAAGAAAATTCCTTCCATGAGCTCAACAGTGGAGAATACAGTATACCCAAATAGTGAAGTGAAGTCCATATTCACAGCATCCCAGGCAAAATCCCGGGAAAAACTCCTCTCTAATAACTTTTGATATTTTAACCACCACCTTTTATTGTTGGGTTGCTGCTGCTGTGTGTTGACGGTGGTTGTTGAAAAAGACAGTCCAGAGGAAATGCAAGTTGTACTGTTGTCTGTTGAAGCCCTTTGCTCATTACAGCTTTACAGCTTTATTCCATTCCATTCCCATAATCTAAATTGCCTGGGCATTATAAAAAAGTAAAACATGAAAACACAAAGCAGCAATAACACAAAAAAGTCAGACAACAACCAAGATAAACCAGCAGCAGCACGTGAAGGAACAAGAAGTAAGAACAGCAACAGGGATAAGACAACGTGAATATTTACAATCACTAAAATTGTACCTTAAAATGTATTTTTATTTTATTTATTTCCACCTTCCATCAAAAAAAAAGGGCTAGGAATATGGGCTGATCCTGGCAGTGTGCCTGGGAATTAAAAAAAAAAAATCCTATGTAGGCTAGGAAGTTAAGGGATTTCCCTGACCACCACAGATGCACCTGTTCTATGGCACATACTCAAGATGAGTTCTATGGATTACCTAAGAATATTTTATGGATCTGGGTTGCCATCTGTCAGCATTGTCACTTAGTAACTACGTATATCTAGTTTTCAAACAACCAGGATTAAAGATAAGGGCTTCTGTTACAAAGGGCCTGTATTAGGAACTGCTGGCACTCCAAGAGGGAATGTTTTTATTATTTATGGTGGACTTGTAAAAAAGCTAAAACATTTTGGAAACGAATACCGTCTTTAGCTCAAAGAATATTAAGGACTACTATAGAACTAAAGCCAGAAATTTTTTTATTGGGACTAACAGATAAACATCTAAAAGAGAAGGGGGGAACCCTCTTTCTCTACATGACAACGGCTGCAAGGTTATTGTAGGCACAAAAGTGGAAGAATGGAACCATACCAACTGTGAGCGAGTGGATCATGACAATGATGGAGCTGGCAGAGACTTACTATCGTAATTAAAGAAGGGTCAACAACTAACTTTATGTTAGATTGGAAACCTTTTATAGAATTTGTACAAGAAACAAAGAAAAATGATGTCTATGTATGTGGATTTTGAACTTTGAGATGGTTGATTCTCTTTTTTCTGTTGTTAAAATTAGGAGAAAGGAGATAATGTCTGTGAACTCAGTGTATGATATACAACTAAGACAAGAACTAGAGAATAATAATAATAAGCATTTGTTGTGTAAGGGGAGCCAAGGGTAGATATCTTACAGTCTTAAGAAATATTTTAGTGTATGTGTATAGTTGTTGTTTCTGTTGTTGTTGTTGTTGTTGTTGTTGTTGTGTTTTGTTTTTCTTTTTACAAAAAATTAAAAAGACATATATATATATATATATATATATATATATAAAAGGAACTGCATACAGGAGGTCCTTCAGGTCTCTGTGCAGTGCTGAGCTTCAGAACTGAAGCATCTGTTTCAGCAGTGAGTACCCTCAGGTAGGGATGGCAGAGAATTCCGCCACGGATCTCGGTAAGGCTGAATGCCAGTGCATTCGGCCCCCCAAACTCCGTGGCGGAACGGCCTGCCACCCCCCCACCTACCTGCGGATCCCCCTCAGGACGAGACTTACCTGGGGCGGATCTTCTGGGCGGCGGCGGCTCCGGCAGCGGCTGCAGTGGCTACGGTGGCCGGTCTCCTGACCGGCTGCCGCCACCGCCATTTCTAATGTTAAAAAAAAAGACGTGATAGGCTACGTAAATCTTTACGTAGCCTATCACGTCTGACTTTAAAAAACAAACAAACGCGCATACGCAAATGGCGGTGGCTATGGCTGCCACCATTTGCGTTCCTTATTTTGGCCCATGTGTTCCCCTTTCTTGTCTTCGTCTTTCTTGTCTACGTAAATATTTACGTAGACTAAGACGGGCCAAAAATAAGGAATGCAAATGGCGGCGGCCATAGCCACCGCCATTTGCGTACGCACATTTTTTTGGTTTTTTTTAAAGCCCGACGTGATAGGCTAGGTAAGTCTTTATGTAGCCTATCACGGCTGACTACAGGGACGCAAACAGTGTCGGCTACAGCCGCCGCCATTTGCGTCCCCGCTAGCCAGCGGCCAGATGTCCAGCTGCTGGCGGAGCCGGCTGGCGGCTCCGCAGAATCCCCGCGGAGCAGAGCCGGCCGGCCAGGATTCCGGGGGGAGGGACGGAGCGCCTCCCCCCACCAGCGGAACCCGGCAGAGCCAGGTAAGGCCAATTTCGTACATCCCTACCCTCAGGTTCTGGGCTGGCCTTGCTTACATACTAGGTTGATTGTTGTATCCATCTGGACAGGAAATAATATAAGATGGCTTCCTGTTTCAGCTAAGACTTGCCTAGGTAATAGTGATGGTCAATTTTGGTTTCTCTCAATTTCTTAAGTTTGGTTTGACTCAAACTTTGAGAACTTTTCCAAGTTTAAGTTCAGTTTATTCTGAATCATGAAAATATTATTTTTGCATGCAATTTTGCCTAATGTACACATATTTAGCAAGCAATTTTCCTAATATATGCATTTTTGTACACATTTTTAATGGGAGAACCTTATTGCAAAATTCAAAGAAGTGTGAATGCTGCAGGATCGAATTTTGGTTCATTTATTGGTTAAAAAGTGCAATATTAGGTACGTTCACATTTAAATGTGAAGTGAACACATTTCTCCCCCATCCCAACTGGGTAAACAAGGTGTTTTTTGAACTCTGAATATTACTGGGCATCCCATGGTTGTCTTTTCGTCCTGAGCTCTGGCTTGCTCCTCAGTCTGTCCCTTTGGTCCTGGCTTGTTCTTCTACTCCTCCATTCTAGCTCCTGCTTGTTCTTGGGCTCCAGTCCCTGGTGTGCTCTTCAGTTTTTGGCACAACTCCCAGTTCCTGGCTCTTCCCACAGAAGCCAAGTGCCAGAATCACCCCAGAAACGCTAATTCGTAGACAATTCAAATCCAGATGAGGCAGTGGCTGTTCTGAACCAGTGCCTGGGCACAGTAATGGACTGGATGAGGGCCAACAAACTGAGACTCAATCCAGGCAAGATGGAGGTACTGTTAGTGGGTGGCTTGTCTTCCTGGCTAGGTGATGTTCAACCTGTTCTGGAGGGCGTTACACTCCCCCTAAAGGATCACGTTCGTAGTTTGGGGGTGGTCCTGGACCAGCAACTGTCACTTGAGGCACAGGTGGACTTGGTGGTACGGAGCCCCTTTCATCAGCTTAGGCTAATATACCAACTACGCCCTGATAGCCTCGCTATACAGGTCTCCATGCTCTGAGAACACCTCGTCTGGATCACTGCAACGCGTTGTACGTGGGGCTGCTTTTGAAAATGGGCCTGAAACTTCAGCTGGTCCAAAACAGGGCAGCGAGACTGTTAACAGGGACTGGCCAACAAAATCACATTAGGCCAGTACTTCCCCAGCTGCACTGGCTGCCAGTCCATTTCGGGGCCCAGATCAAAGCGCTGGTATTAACATTCAAAGCCCTAAGCGTCTTGGGGCCAGGTGATCTGAAGGATCGCCTCCTCCCATATGTGCCTGCCTGGACCCTAAGATCACCTTCAGATCTTAGGGTCCATGAGCCAAAGGAAGTGAGGCAGGTGGCTACCAGGAAGAGGGCCTTTTCTGCTGTGGCACCCTGGCTGTGGAATGAGCTCCCTAGAGAGGTTTGCCTGGTGCCTACGTTGTACTCCTTTTGGCACCAGGTGAAGACCTTTTTTTATTTTCCCAGTATTGTAGCATTTTAGCTGCCTAGTCTTTTATCTCTGCTGTTTTAAATCTGTATTTTAAATCTCTGCTTTGCTGCTGGGTTTTATTCTGGTTGTACTGTTATACTGTGGGTTTAAGGTTTTATATTTTATATTGTTTTATGCTGTACCTTGTGGTTTTACTTTTTGTGAACTGCCCAGAGAGCTCCGGCTATTGGGCAGTATAGAAACTAAATAAATAAATAAAATACTGCAGTCTGTGGCATTTATTCAGCACCAACGGCAGAAAGTTGGACTTCAGGTGTGTAAGACGTGAGTGCACTTCTCCTAAAACAGGGGTGGGCAACTTCCGAGGGTCTGTGGGCCAATTTCTAATCCTTGGAACCCTGCCAGGGTGCTGCACAGTCCCATGAATCACCACCACTGAATTGTCACAGAAATCCAGCAGCAATTAATGGGCAGCAATTAATGGGCAGCAACCCCCCCCTTCACTTTAAAACAAGGTGCGTAGGGCGTGCGCTCCTTGTTTTAATGTGAAATTGCACTCCTGGAAGCACCGGGGGCTGCAATTCAGTGGCGGCAAGGGGCACAAAATCTGACAACTCAGACGAAGTTTCAGTTTCCCCCACGTTCATTTTTTTGAAAATCGAGTTCTTTGTCTCAACGATGAAAAAACGTGAATTTTGATAAGTTATTATGAAAAATGTACTGAAATGAAATTCTCATTCTCTCCACATTGCCAATGGATAATGCCAACCTGAGGGTTGGTACTAAAGCATCTGTTTATTTATTCAGTTCAGTTTATGAACTGCAGTGAGGTGCATCTTTGATGGGAAAGGGGGCGGTTAGCAGCAAGACTGCTGGCCCTCATCCTTCAGTCTTTTCTTTGGTTGCTTCTATGCTGCTCATTATAATACACTGTGATGGGCTGTAACTTGCTCCCATACCCCACATCAGCACCACCAGCGAACATGAGTTGCTGTTGCTTTTAAAATGTTTTGTTCTATTGCTTTGGTCTTTACTGGAGAAAAGTTAGGGTTGCCCCACCAGCACACAGAGGGGTGGCGGGGGGGGGGGGGATGTCCTTTTCTCTGTTGTCAAACTGATGCTATATTCAGCAAACAGAATTGAGAATGCAGGACAGGCTGTTGTATGGATGGGTGAACATCTCCCTCTGTGCCTCAAAAACAAGTGTCGAGTTGCAAGTATTCCTTACAACTACTTCAAAAACATTGAGTGTGTAGCGACTGATGGAAATAAACTGCCATTTTTTTCCTCCGTGTGCTTAGGCACCGCAAGTAATCCAACACAGAATACTCAACAGTATCCAGTGAACGGGATCCTAGGAGGACTGGGCTCGCTTACTGTAAAAATACCTTCAGCAAAAACAGTGGCCAAAATCAAATGGATTTTCCAAACCAAGAACAACCGTATACTCCTAATTGCTGAATTCCGAGATGGAAATTTGGAGCGGCCTGATCCTCATGACAGGTTTGGGCAGCGGCTGGAAATGCTGCATGAGAACACGCTGAGGATCAAAGACCTGAAGATGGAGGACAGTGGGGTATATAAGGGTCAGGTGAGGTTCGATACAGCTGAGATCACAGAGCATTTGTTTAACCTCACTGTCTATGGTAAGTAACTATTTCTGCATCGTTGTCTGTCTGTGGAGATGGAATACCATTTTTTCCTATGCAGTTATTGAGAGCTGTGGGGTACTTAAAGGTCCACCTGCATCCAAGCCATCCTGACTGCACCCTAGGAGGTCCTTCTCTCTTCTGCGGTTGCTGCTTCTTCCATGGGAGGTTTGTCTGGACCCTTTCCTTTTGTACTTTCTGCTGCTTTACACTGCTTTGTTTGGGTGAGCTATCCATTCGTTAGGGATGTACGAAACGACTTACCTGTTTCGTTTCGTACATCCATGGTGGGGGGGGGGGAGGCACTCCGTCCCTCCCCCCAAAATCCTCGATGGCCAGCTCCACTCCGCGGCGAGTCGGGGCTGTGCAGGGACACAAATGGCAGCCACCGTAGCCGCCGCCATTTGCGTCCCTTTTTTTGCCGTGATAGGCTACGTAAATATTTACATAGCCTATCACCGCCTCCACAGGGACGCAAATGGCCTATGTAAATATGTAAAAAGTATTTACGTAGCCTATCACGGCTAAAATGGTGAAGCGAATGGCGTTCACGCAGAGCAGAGTGAACAGCAGCAGATGAGTGCTCCGTTTCGTGTGCCTTTCGCGGGGTGGGGGGGTGGGGGGCTTCATTCCGCCACAGGTTTCGGGGGGCCGAATGCACTGGCATTCAGCCTCACCGAGATCCGTGGCGGAATTCTCCGCCATCCCTACCATTCATAGTTTTTTTGTGCTGAATGGTTAATTTGTCTTTTTTATGTTTAATTTTATCTTGTTGTTTGCATTTGACCTGCTATGGTCTTCTCCACCTTGTGTGCTATATTGTTGTTGTTGTTGTTCAGTCGTTCAGTCGTGTCCGACTCTTCGTGACCCCATGGACCACAGCACGCCAGGCCTTCCTGTCCTGCGCTCTCTCCCGGAGCGTGCTCAAGTTCATATTCATTGCATGCGTGATGCTATCTAGCCATCTCATCCTCTGCCGTCCCCTTCTCCTTTTGCCTTCAGTCTTTCCCAGCATCAGGGTCTTTTCCAGGGAGTTTTCTCTTCGCATTAGGTGGCCAAAATATTGGAGCTTCAGCTTCATTATCTGTCCTTCCAATGAGCACTCAGGGTTGATTTCCTTTAGGATGGACTGATTGGACCTCCTTGCAGTCCAGGGGACTCGTAAGAGTCTTCTCCAGCACCACAGTTCGAAAGCATCAATTCTTCGGCGCTCAGCCTTCCTTATAGTCCAGCTCTCACAGCCATACGTTGCTGCTAGAAAAACCATAGCTTTGATTAGACGGACCTTTGTCGGCAAGGTGATGTCTCTGCTTCTTACTATGCTGTCTAGGTTGGCCACAGCTTTCCTCCCAAGGAGCAAGCGTCTTTTAATTTCATGGCTACAGTCACCGTCTGCGGTGATCTTGGAGCCCAAGAAAGTAAAATCTGTCACTGCTTCCATTTCTTCCCCTTCTATATGCCAGGAAGTGATGGGGCCAGATGCCATGATCTTAGTTTTTTTAATGTTGAGTTTCAAACCAGCTTTTGCACTCTCCTCTTTCACCCTCAACAAGAGGCTCTTGAGATCCTCTTCGCTTTCTGCCATTAGGGTGGTATCGTCTGCGTATCGGAGGTTGTTGATAATTCTCCCAGCAATCTTAATTCTGACCTCTGATTCATCCAACCCGGCATTTCTCATGATGTACTCTGCATATAAGTTAAATAAGCAGGGTGACAATATGCAGCCTTGTCGTACTCCTTTCCCAATTTTGAACCAATCGGTTGTTCCATGTCTGGTTCTTACTGTTGCTTCTTGACCCTCGTACAGGTTTCTCAGGAGACAGGTAAGGTGGTCTGGTACTCCCATCACTTTAAGAATTTGCCACAGTTTGTTGTGATCCACATAATCAAAGGCTTTAGCGTAGTCAATGAAGCAGAAATAGACGTTTTTCTGGAATTCTCTTGCTTTCTCCATGATGCAGCGAATGTTGGCAATTTGATCTCTCGTTCCTCTGCCTCTTCGAAACCCAGCTTGTACTTCTGGTAGTTCTCGGTTCGCATACTGCTGAAGCCTCGCTTGTAGGATTTTGAGCATCACCTTGCTGGCATGTGAAATGAGCGCAATGGTGCGGTAGTTTGAACACTCTTTGGCGTTGCCCTTCTTTGGAATTGGAATGTAAACTGACCTTTTCCAGTCTTGTGGCCACTGTTGAGTGTTCCAGATTTGTTGGCATATTGAATGCAGCACTTTAACAGCATCATCTTTTAGGATTTTAAATAGCTCGGCTGGAATATTGTCATCTCCGCTAGCTTTGTTGTTACTAATGCTTCCTAAGGCCCACTTGACTTCACTCTCTAGGATGTCCGGCTCAAGTTCAGTGACCACACTATCATGGCTATCAGGGACATTCAGATCTTTCCTGTATAGTTCTTCTGTGTATTCTTGCCACCTCTTCTTAATCTCATCTGCTTCTGTTAGGTCCCTGCCTTCTTTGTCCTTTATCATGCCCGTCTTTGCACAAAACATTCCCTTGAGATCTCCAATTTTCTTGAAGAGATCTCTAGTCTTTCCCATTCTGTTGTTTTCCTCGATTTCTTTGCATTGTTCATTTAAGAAGGCCTTCTTGTCTCTCCTTGCTATTCTCTGGAACTCTGCATTCAGTTGGATATATCTTCCCCTTTCTCCCTTGCTTTTCGCTTCCCTTCTTTCGTGAGCTACTTGTAAAGCCTCATCAGACAGCCACTTGGCTTTCTTGCATTTCTTTTTCTTTGGGATGGATTTCGTTGCTGCCTCCTGAACAATGTTACGGACCTCCGTCCATAGTTCCTCAGGCACTCTGTCTATCAGGTCTAATCCCTGAAATCTATTCCTCACCTCCACTGTATATTCATCAGGGCTTTGATTTAGGTCATACCTGAACGGTTTAGTGGTTTTCCCGACGTTCTTCAATTTAAGCCGAAATTTTGCAAGAAGCAGCTCATGATCTGAGCCACAGTCAGCTCCAGGTCTTGTTTTTACTGACTGTATGGAGCTTCTCCATCTTTGGCTGCAAAGGACATAATCAATCTGATTTCGATATTGACCATCTGGTGACATCCATGTGTAGAGTCGCCTCTTGTGCTGTTGGAAAAGAGTGTTTGCTATGATCAGCATGTTCTCTTGGCAAAACTCTATTAGCTTTTGTCCTGCTTCATTTTGTACACCAAGGCCATGCCTGCCTGTTATCCCGGTGATTTCTTGACTTCCTACTTTAGCATTCCAATCCCCTATGATGAAGAGGACATCTTTTTTTGGTGTTAGTTCTAGAAGGTGTTGTAGGTCTTCATAGAACCGATCAACCTCAGCTTCTTCGGCCTCAGTGGTTGGGGCATAGACTTGAATTACTGTGATGTGGAATGGTTTGCCTTGGATTCGTACTGAGATCATTCTATCATTTTTAAGATTGTACCCCAGTACTGCTTTTCCCACCCTTTGGTTGACTATGAGTGCTACTCCATTTCTTCTAAGGGATTCTTGCCCACAGTAGTAGATATGATGGTCACCTGAATTAAATTTGCCCATGCCTGTCCATTTTAGTTCACTGATTCCCAAGATGTCGATGTTCAATCTTGCCATCTCATGTTTGACCACCTCCAGCTTACCTTGATTCATTGATCTGACATTCCAGGTTCCTAAACAATATTGTTCTTTACAGCATCGGATTTTCTTTTCACCACCAGACACATCCACAGCTGAGTGTCCTTTCGGGTTTGGCCCAGCCGCTTCACGCTTTCTGGCGCTACTTGGAAATACCCTCTGCTCTTCCCCAGTAGCATATTGGACACCTTCCGACCTGAGGGGCTCATCTTCCGGCGTCATCTCTTTTAGCCTTGTGATACGTTCCATGGGGTTTTCTTGGCAAGAATACTGGAGTGGGTTGCCATTTCCTTCTCCAGTGGACCACATTTTGTCAGAACTCTCTGCCATGACCTGTCCGTCTTGGGTGGCCCTGCACGGCATAGCTTATGGCTTCACTGAGTTACAGAAGCCCCTTCGCCACAACAAGGCAGTGATCCATGAAGGGGGTGTGCTATATTAATTTTTGTTTAATGGAAAGGCAGGATATATGTTATCCTAAAAAAGTAAACACACTTCATAGCCTCCTCGCTTTTGTGCAACAGAACCAGTGCCGGCACCAGAGATATTCCCCCGTCTTATCTCCAAGACTCCAAGGAGGTGCAATGTGACCCTGCAGTGTCAGGTGTCTCCAGAGAGGGGATTTAGCATCTCCTGGAAAAAAGGAATCCCCCCCAGGCTCCTAGGAGAAGATTCAGATGAGCACCAGCTCTCTAACGGCACAGATCTCCACTTGTCACAGCAGCCCAACTGTTTCGACTCCACGTTTACCTGTCTGGTCAGCAATCCTGCTGATCAGAAGATCACCTCATTTAATTTGAGCACTATCTGCCAAGGTGAAGGTGAGCAAATAGTCGTGTTTTTGGCTACGGAAGTTGAGAAGTGCATTCAAAACATTTGGGAGTCTTCTGGCACCTTGAAGACTAATACATTTATTATGGCAGAAGGTTTTGCGGACCATAGTCTGCTTCACCCAGTGCCTGGAGTGTGATCCTAAACTGTCAGGAGTACATACATGGGTGCGGGGAGATCTTGTCGAGAAATGGTGCCTTTTGCTTCTTTTACATGCTGTTGCTGCATATCTCTCAAGTAAGTTTTGTTCCCCTTTGCAGATGAAAATCAGGCAAGGCACAGGTGGCTCCTTGTCCTTCTCTTCATGGTATTTCTCATCCTGCATGTAGGGTTTGTGACCATTTGGGCATGGAAAAAAAGAAGGAAATCCCAGCTCACAAAGGTAGGAAACGTTATATTAAACTTTGGCCCCTGTCCACCAGGGCTGCAGTTGCCAAATACCCATCTTGCTGCTTTAGTTTATCCTTAGATGCGGCTTTGCCAATGTGTCTCACGCACCTTAAGGTTGGGTAGATCTATGGAGTTCCGTTTTGAGTATATCTCATTTCCCTGACTGCAAATTCATTTCAGGCCGTGTTCGCATCAGTTTGCAAACATTGCAAGATTTTCCATGCAGAAAAAGTCCATGCATTTTCATGCATTTTATATGCACCTTGCAACAAACTCATGTGCTAGACAGATGTCACAATAAACTCATTAAAGCAGTTCCTCATTTCTGTGTATTTCACCCTGAGAGGTTGCTGTCTGCCCCTGAGGTAAGTGAATGCATCATGTCCCACCATATCTCAAAACCAGAAGCAGGGTTAGGAATCGGGACAAGCAAGAAGTTTGTTTGTTTTTGATAAAGAATTCACCAAAATGTGCAAATTTCAGGACAGAAAGAACTTGAGATTTTAACAATTCAGATGCGAGAGAAAGCAAAACTGACAGATTCATCCATTCCTAGCTAGGGTCGGCTCTGGCCCTCCAGGGTCCTAGGCTGAGGCCTCTCAGGGTAGATAGTACTTGGTGGTAGACGGGGCATTTGGATTCCAAATAAGGCAGTGCCACATATCCATACCCTGTTCCTTTTGCCAAATGGCTTGCAACTGGACGACAAAAACAGCTTGTGTTTATCTTTCTTCCTTTTTCCCTTTCAGTGTTCTAATATGTCCTTTCACAAGAGCTGAAGGAAGTCTCTCCATACCATTGTGTGCATGACAGCTGCTTCTGGTTTTCAGCCAGTGGCTTACCCTACTTACATCCAATTTTATTGCATTTGCTACTGCTACATATTTAAACTGGTGTGTTGTTGTATAGTACTGTATGCTAGCATAAAATATTCGATTTTAACCTTCTGTAAGTTTAAGGTGGTTTTATCATTTTTTACTGTTTTATATTGTAAGCCTATGGTATTGAAAGTCAGCTAAGAAATAAATAAAATAAATGAACACTTTCCTAATAAAATAAATTCATCAAACCATCATCTTCAGTAACAAAGAACCCTTGAAGAAACAACCCATTTGGCAGTGAAGCCATATTTTTTAAAATATGGTTTTCTGGCAAAGGGGTTATTTGGATTGGAAGGAGTTTAGTTTGTGGAGGTTTTTATGTTGCATAGGAGCACTGAGGAGTATATGCAAGAATACTTTTTCCACTGTTTTTATACTGAATTGGGGAAAGGCAATAATATATTTTCCTTCTGAGAAATTATTTTTTAAAACTATTTTTTCATATTTATGAAGGAATAAACATGTTTTCTTCTGCCAGGTCCATGATCAAAACTCCAAAACGCTCTCTCTTTCTTGGAGAAATCCAGAAGGGAAACTACAGGATTACCAAATATGGTGGTTTAGTGGAGTGGAACTGAGGAATTCCTAATTTTAATATCTGTCTCCAACTGAGGAATGTGGGAGATTCTACCATGAAACAGCTGAATTAGAATTAATTGACAAAATGTATTTATTTTTATATGGGACTGAAGAGACAATAGTTTCCCATCCCACTATAGGTGTCATGACTGTGTTCTCATCAATTACTGCTGTGGTGAAGGGTCAGTGTGCTTATTGCATACATTTACTCTGCAATTAGGGATGTCTGAGAACTCTGCAACAAATTCAAATGAGTTCGGATTTCTATGACTCTGACCTGCGAATTCCACCGTGGATCAGCTTCTATGGACTTGCAGACCAGTTTTTCACTTTTCAGGGGTGAAAAAATGCATTCATTTTTATGTATCTGACTCTTCGTGTGTGTGAAAGCTCATGCCGAAATACATTTGGTAGTCTCTAAGGGTGAAACTAACTGTGCTCCTAAGCACACGTAGCAGTGCGATGCCTGATTGCCTTACTTATGTGTGTGTAAAATATGCAGATTCTATTGGAGATTTTCTTTCTTTTTTAATACCTCCCCGCCATGGCAGGGGGGTGGAATCTGGGGCCAAAAATGGGTGGGGAAGTTTAAATCCCCCTCCTGAATCACCATGGCCCTGAACTGAACCAGTGCCGTGCACACTTACACACAAATAAGAAAGGCAATCGCACATAGCTCTACTATGCGTGATTGTTGTTCAGTCGTTCAGTCGTGTCCGACTCTTCGTGACCCCATGGCCCAGAGCACGCCAGGCCTTCCTGTCCTCCGCTCTCTCCCGGAGCATGCTCAAGTTCATCTTCATTGCATTGGTGATACTATCTAGCCATCTCATCCTCTGCCATCCCCTTCTCCTTTTGCCTTCGATCTTTCCCAGCATCAGGGTCTTTTCCAGGGAGTTTTCTCTTCGCATTAGGTGGCCAAAATATTTGAGCTTCAGCTTCAGCATCTGTCCTTCCAATGAGCACTCAGGGTTGATTTCCTTTAGGATGGACTGATCTGACCTCCTTGCAGTCCAGGGGACTCGCAAGAGTCTTCTCCAGCACCACAGTTCGAAAGCATCGATTCTTTGGCGCTCAGCCTTCCTTATAGTCCAGCTCTCACAGCCATACGTTGCTCCTGGGAAAACCATAGCTTTGATTAGACGGACCTTTGTCGGCAAGGTGATGTCTCTGCTTCTTACTATGCTGTCGAGGTTTGCCATAGCTTTCCTCCCAAGGAGCAAGCGTCTTTTAATTTCAAGGCTGCAGTCACCATCTGTGGTGATCTTGGAGCCCAAGAAAATAAAATCTGTCACTGCTTCCATTTCTTCCCCTTCTATATGCCAGGAAGTGATGGGGCCAGATGCCATGATCTTAGTTTTTTTAATGTTGAGTTTCAGACCAGCTTTTGCACTCTCCTCTTTCACCCTCAACAAGAGGTCCATGGGGTCATGAAGAGTCGGACATGACTGAACAACAACAACAAAGGCGCCAGAAGTCCCATCACTGCAACAGACTCATATGGCTACTTATATGGAAGCTACAAACCACATTGTTATCTGTGCTGAGCAGTGAGTGAGCAAGGAAATCCCAACGGTCTTTATAATCACTTTGATTTTTTTTAACTAGCAGTTCAGCTGAAAAGGCTCCCAGAAAGGCTTAAACAAGATGAGGCTGGACGGCCATCTGTCAGGGATGCTCTGACTTAGATTCCTGCACTGAGCAGGGTTTGGACTCGATGGTCTTGAAGACCCCTTCTAACCCTAGGATTCTATCATTCTAAGTGTCGGGGAAACAAACAGAGTAAGAACCATCCCAGCCCGAAGGATGAGGCTGGTGGTCACATATCTGAAATCACACTTTATTCAAAACGTGCATACACGGGTAATTCACCAAGGAACTACAAACTGGGGGAACAGGTTACATGGTTTATAAAGAAAACAAAACACATACAAAAATATCAAAACAAAATATCAAAAGTTAGCATAGGCTACCTCTATCCAATCACATGGGGTTTAAGCTGGTCATGCAAGCACGCATCAGGCATTTATCACATGTACAGGTCACAGCTTGAGCTCAAACACTTGCAACTTCTTGCAAGGCAGTGCCTTATCTCATGAAGCAGCAGGGCTCCGAGAGAACCATTGTCTTCAAGAGATAGGAGCCTCGTGATTCAGTCAGAGCCTTTATCTGTGCTTAGGAATGTTTATTTCACGCTCTCACCCAGTTGTTTGTGTCTGATTTTTCACAGTAATTCTCTTATGACATGCTTAATACTTTTCCATCTTGGGGACTTTGGTTCAGGCCTGCAGAAAAGTCTTTTTGGACTTTTCTCCTACACAAGAGAGTCTGTGCCTGCAGACTTACAAGCTAAAATACACGGCACAAGAAAAAAATAAGGATGAGGAGGGAAGAGGAAAACAAGCAAACCCATCAGGCACCATATCTTAAAAGTTACATAACGAGCAGCTTGAATGGAAACAATTCAGGGAGAGGGGGAATCAAACTGAGCTGGCCTCAGAGCTGATAGTGAATGTCTGTAACCCTGGAGAGCCACTGCCAGTCAGTGGAGACCTGGGATAGGCAACCTGGAGCCCCCCAGATGTTTTGCGAGTATGGCTCTGATAGTCCCTTACAACTGGCCATGTTTGCTGGGGCTGATGGTGGTTGTGGTCCAAGACATCTGGAGGGCGCCAGATTGCCCGTAGACACTGCCGAGCTAGAGGGAGCAGCGTTCTGGCTCCGTATGAAGCAGCTTCCTGTGTAGGTCACGACAGTGCACAAGGATTCTGCTGGTAGACCAGCAAAGCCATCTCTCCTGGATAAAAAACCATTTAGCTACTGGTAACCTTCAGGTTAGATTATTCTGTGTGGGGCTGCCTTGAAAAAGCATGCAGAAAATACAGCTGGTCCAGAAGGAAAGGTTTGCCTGAAGCTTTCAGATCAGGGAACTTACAAAAGGAAGCCTCCCTTTTTAAATGCTCACGAACAGGACTGAGGCAAGTAAGACCCTGCTCACCTCGATCCTTCGAGCACCACTACCCCCTCCCCACTTTCCTGTCCCAAGCTCCAGCCACTTATTTTGGCGCATGAGACGGACAGAGGCAGGCGTTGGGCCTTCCAGGAGCCTGGTGGAACGTGTTTTCTCTCCAGGTGAAGCACTAGGCTACCAGTCCCAAAATCCTGGGTGGGAAAATAGCACTATTTGCATCATTCCTGCCAGGGAGAAGGTCTCAAAGGACCTACCACCATCCCCTGTTAGAGTATGCAGTCCTCTGTTTGAAGGGCTGTGCAGTCCAAGTCTGCTTTAAAGATCAGCAGCCCTAAGAAGGGGGAGCCCAAGGACCTGGAATTTGCCCATCAACAGTTAGCAGTGCTGGAACAGCAGACTGAGCAGGACAGGAACAGTTCACCTGGTCACAGTCTTCCCCACTATCTTGGGATGTATGGTTAGAGGCAGTATTCTGGACTAGATCAGGAATGGGTGGATCTGTCAGGTCTGCTTTTGCGGACTTCATCCTTTTCCCACCTCCAATCTGTTCCATGCTGCTTGTGGATGTTGTTTTCTATGGGGGGGAATCCACATGGAGAGGGGAGGGTTGCATATTTTTAAAAATCTGCATTTTTGTCCACATTTTTCAACATGTATGAATTTCTTGTATGCATCCATCACCTAAAAAGTGTTTGCATGCTTTTTTGGAAACGTCTGCATTTTTCGTTGCACTTTTCAAATGTGCACATTTAATCAGTTGCATTTTTTTTCCTGTTCTGCAGAACGCATCGCAAGTCCAGACATGAACACATTTCCAAATGCAAAGTGTTTTTGTGGTCCACATCCATTTCTGGTGTGGATTGGAGAAATCTGCAAATAAATAATCCGGCAGAGCAGATTTCTCATGCACCCTATATAGGACTTTGGGCTGATCCAGCATGGCTCTTCTGATGTTCTTATGAATTTATACTCCCCCTATTTTCAGATTGTGAATATTAGTGTGTGTGTGACGTGTGTGTGTCTGTGTCTGTGTCTGTGTGTGTATGTATAACAGTGCATTAGACAATGGTGTATGCTTTATGTATTTAATTTTTTTTAAGCCAGCATGTGTGTGTGGAGCCAGGATATCTCAAGGTCTGCATACTTCCACAACTTGAACCTACCCAATCACTTATAGTTCATCTGCAGATGTGCCCCCAGCTACTGTTTTAAAAAGGCTGGGGGGGGAATGATTTCTCACCCCCCCTCTGTTCGA
The DNA here is from genome assembly GCF_057233095.1 of Heloderma suspectum. Classification (NCBI taxonomy): domain Eukaryota; kingdom Metazoa; phylum Chordata; class Lepidosauria; order Squamata; family Helodermatidae; genus Heloderma; species Heloderma suspectum. The sequence goes on along the minus strand of NC_139474.1, from coordinate 21,804,644 downwards.
TGCCCCCCTGTATAGACTCCATGTCTATAATAGCAAATGGTGTGCACATTCCTCATATCATCCAGTTCTCCCCAATATTACTTTCAGTTCCTATATTAAGTACCCAGCTTACATATTCTCCTTTGCTCTAAGCATTATGTGAGCTATAGAGAAAGGGTGGGCAGAAAGTAGATCGCCAGAAGTTTAGGACTTCAACTCCCAGCATTCCTGACCGTCGGCCATGCTAACAGGGAGCTTCTGGGAGTAGAAGTCCAAAACAGCAGGAGATCTACCTTCCGCCTGCCTCTGCTAGAGAGAACTGGAACCTATGCAAAGGATCTTATCCTATTCTGTAATGCTGTCTTGTGTGTGATTTACAAAAAAGCAACAGGACTATGTTCATAGACAAATTGATCAAAACTTTTATATTCACCATGGCCACGACTTTAGAATGTTAACATTTATTTTCACTATTTGAGGAGCCTCAAATGGCAAAAATTTGATGCAGGCGTTAATGTAGTTTGCTTTTTCTGTGATGAAAACGCTACATTTGGTGGAAAGAAGGCATATAAAGCATTTCAGAACAACAGATGCTGGCTTCTTGCACAAGCAGGCTGCAGCCTTGCAAATGCTTCATATCCCTGCCAGATCTGTTCACGATTCTTCCTTGAACATCCACCCAGTTAAGCAATCCCAACAATGCCTTTACCAAGTCTTGGCCTCAGAAGTCAGACCCTGTTTCCAATGTCAGGTTGAAGCTCTGGAACTGAAAGTGGAAATAATGACGACAGTATTTTCGAGCCTGTATAGAGCACCCTTTAGTAATTACTGAGTAACCAACAGGCATCCCACACACTTTGGGGTTTAGAAGATGGCCTTCCAGATCAGTCAGTGTGAGCTGCAGACAGTGTGAGCTGTGACGTCTTTCAATTTAGAAATTAAGCATTAGCCTTTTTGCATGTAGGATTTTACATGATAAAGATGAAAGGGTTCAGGCCCTGGAGAAAACAAAATGGTAAAGTGGAAGGAAGGAAGGAAGGAAGGAAGGAAGGCAGGCAGGCAGGCAGTCTGCCGGCTGCATTCAGAGAATTTGGAATGGGCGCGACGATCCCCCTTCACCCCTCCAGTGGCTTCCCTACATTCAACACACCCACCTTCCTCTTTCAAGAGAGTCAGTTGCTCTGAAAGGGGGGTGAGAAACAGAACTTGGCTTAAAAGTCTGAGATGTGCCGAGAGACTCATCATGTTCGTTTTATTTACCAGAACACCGAATCCTCTCCTCTGTATGGACTAGGAGTAAACAAAGGTGGGTGTGTACAGGAGGCTCTCTCTCCTTCTACAGCCAGCAGGAGATGGTGGTGAAATGCATCAACAGAAGCCTCAGGACCCCACTTCTCTTTGCAACATTAACCTGCTCTTTTCTTGGTAAGTCCTCCAACACTCAGCACAAGGAAACGTAAGCCTGGTTTGTCACGAAGGGAACAGAACGGTGTGTTTTTAAGCACAAGTGTGGAGATGGTGAAATGTGTATCAGCTCTGTTACTACAAGATGTTGCCTTAGCGTGAGTGTTTAGTCCATAACTTTCATGAGATTATATAAGGAACTGCAACACAAGCAGAAACAAGTGGCATTTAACACAATCTGTGGATCAACTGCTCAGGGCATTTAAAAACTATTTTCATTCATTCAAGAGGCCTGCATCTCTTCTTTAATAGCAGGGGAAAGCCATTTTTGTTACAATTTTAGCTTGGCATTTTATTTTAAACCCATTCTTTTCTAACTTCCTTTATCTCTCTGCACCCCAGAGCATGCACATTCTCCACTCTGCACCCCATACATTACCAGCTTTTTCTGTTTCTCTTCCCACAGGTCCCTCTATAAATCCATTTCTCAGTTACCCCTCTTTCTCGCTCTGTACCACCACAGGTCTCTCTGCACATCCATCTCCATTATCCTGTTTTTCTCTCTTCCCTCCTCCACAGATCACAGCATCCTCATCTCTTAGCTGTCCCACACTTTTCCCTCCAGCCAACAGGTCTCTTACCTCTCTCCTCATCCCGTATTATGCAGGAGACTCAACAATGTTGTTTTAATTATTCTTAAAAGGCACAGTTGAGATGTGTGTGTAACTAGTGTGTAACACACCCAGTAGGGCAGTTTTGGACATGCCGGTCTTTGAATTCTGGTCCAAAAGGTCACACAAAAGAATTTCATTTCCATGACTTCACATTTTCTGTAGTCCCTCTCACTCAAATAGGGGATATTTGTTTTGTTTATATGTATTCTTCAAGGACTTAACATGGGTAAGAGTAGTTCTGAATTAAATAGATGGATCCATGACCCTTAAAAGGACACACAAAAGTCAGGGGGAAAAGACAAGAGAGGAGGAACAAAGAAAGACTAAACTGAGTTTGAAAAGGCTGATATATTAACAAGAATATATGACAATTTGCTCTTCTGATGCAAGGCAAAAGGCCAGTGCCAGCCTGATGTAAAAGCGGCATCAACGTTTGTCCTTTGGCTGGGGAAAAACAAAAATTCTCCACTTTTTCTTTCCCTGCTCCTTAATAGGCACTGTAGGTGATCAAGCCTACAAAGTGAATGGGATCCTGGGAGGATCTGTCAACTTTTCTATAAAGTTGTCTTCAGAAAAGACAAGGCCCGATTGGACCTTTAAAAACACTGACTGGACCTTTAAAAACAAAACCGGCTACCAACTTCAGATTGCTGAACTCAAGAATGGAAGATTTGAGCAGCTTAATGCCAGTGACAGGTTTGGGCAGCGGCTGGAAATAGTCAACGTGACCACACTCAGGATCAAAGGCCTGGAGATGGAGGACGAGGGGGAATACAAGGCAGAGGTGAGGCATTTCCCAGCAGAGATTCAATACCACAGATTTCACCTTGCTCTCTATGGTAAGTAATTATTTTGTCATTCTTTCCTGTCACGCTTGTGGAACTGGCCATGGGAAAGTATCGACACCATTTGCAGTCACAGCCCAGGGGCACAACCATGATGCCCTGCTCGTTCACTTTAACAGAACCAGTGCCAGAGCCTCAGATAGTCCCTCAACAGCCACAGAAGGCTCCAGATGTGTGCAACGTAACCCTGCGGTGTCAGGTGTCTGGAAAGGGGGGATTTAATTTCTCCTGGATAAGAGGGACTCCCCTCGGAGCCCTAGAAGAAGATTCAGACTGGTACCAGGTCTCCAATAGCAGCATGGATCTCCACTTATTCTGGCGGCCCAACACTTCAGACTCCACCGTCACCTGCCTGGTCAGCAATCCAGCTGATCAGAAGAGCGTCACCTTCGACGTGCTCAGCATCTGCCAGAGCGAGGGTGAGTCAGATTAGAAGCCGCGAGTGACTTTCATATTCAGACAGATAATCCAGGGGGAAGCTGGCTTAGTGATTCATGGGGACATCCTCTCCAAATTGGGGGGATGTCGCGAAAAATGTGTATGGTGGGAAAGAAGGCAGGTCTCCAGTGTCTGAGCCTTCCCCTCTGAAATGTCCAATGGTGCCCAATACAGTCCGAGGCAAGCAAAGCAGATTTCTGTTAATAAGGGCAGAGGATGTCTATGCCAGTGCTGTGGGCTATGGCAGCCCTTTCTTGTTACTCTTAGGTTTGGGAATTAGACTTAAAATGTGTCCTTGAAAACCGAGTTTTGAATTCCAGCTTTGAAGTTTAGATTTGAAGATCTGGCCAAATTTGTGCAAAATGGCATTTCTGCCCTCATCTTGGCACATGGTTGAAATCAGAGCTGGAATAATTCCAGTGCGGGTTCTGGGGCAAGGACATGGGAGGACCCTTCCTCAGTAGAGCACAACAAAAAGGGGTAATTCCAAAGCAGTGACTGACCACCAGCAGGATCCTCTCGGCGGGCTGAAATAAAAGATTTTGGGAAGACTAGGCGGCAGTGCGGCACTTCCAAAGGAGAAAGCTGCTCTCCTAGGAAGAGAGATGACTTCTGAAGACAGGAGGCCCTTTCAGCTACCTGAGGTTCAGCTAGGCTGCTGTGCCCTCACATTGCCTCTTGCTCACTTTGCACCTCCCTCATAAAAGCAGAGGCTCCTTTCATCCTGATAAAAGGGCCATGACAGAAACACACGCCCCAGGTGTCTCAGTGGACTAGAGCAGTTAATTCATTTGATCTGAATCCCAGTGGAAGTCTCTGTAATATTCAGTGAGATGCTCACTGGTTAAAAAAGCTTTAACAGCAGCTTTTATGGGATGTTGCTGGCATTCATAGTGACTTCAGACCCAAGAAGCAACACATGCCCTGGATGAAGCAAGGTGAAGTGTTGAAATATGCCTATTGTTCCAAGAAGGGACATCTATAAAATTTCCCATTTTTATTGTGCGTGCCAAGCTGTGTCCTAGAGAAATTCCCATGCTAAGGGCCCCTGGGAAATCAGCACAGGCAGCTTTCTGTTGTTGTTGTTGTCCAGTCGTTCAGTCGTGTCCGACTCTTCGTGACCCCATGGCCTATAGCACGCCAGGCCTTCCTGTCCTCTGCTCTCTCCCAGAGTGTCCTCAAGTTCATCTTCATTGCATCGGTGATGCTATCTAGCCATCATCCTCTGCCGTCCCCTTCTCCTTTTGCCTTCAATCTTTCCCAGCATCAGGATCTTTTCCAGTGACTTTTCTCTTCGCATTAGGTGACCAAAATATTTGAGCTTCAGTTTCAGTATCTGTCCTTCCAATGAGCAGTCAGGGTTGATTTCCTTTAGGATTGACTGATTGGACCTCCTTGCAGTCCAGGGGACTCGTAAGAGTCTTCTCCAGCACCACAGTTCGAAAGCATCAATTCTTCGGCACTCAGCCTTCCTTATAGTCCAGCTCTCACAGCCATACGTTGCTACTGGGAAAACCATAGCTTTGATTAGACGGACCTTTGTCGGCAAGGTGATGTCTCTGCTTCTTACTATGCTGTCTAGGTTGGCCATAGCTTTCCTCCCAAGGAGCAAGCGTCTTTTAATTTCATGGCTACAGTCACCGTCTGCGGTGATCTTGGAGACCAAAAAAATAAAATCTGTCACTGCTTCCATTTCTTCCCCTTCTGTATGCCAGGAAGTGATGGGGCCAGATGCCATGATCTTCATTTTTTTAATGTTGAGTTTCAAACCAGCTTTTGCACTTTCCACTTTCACCCTCAACAAGAGGCTTTTAGATCCTCCTTGCTTTCTGCCATTAGGGTGGTATCATCTGCGTATCTGAGGTTGTTGATAATTCTCCCGGCAATCTTAATTCCGACCTGTGATTCATCCAACCCGGCGTTTCTCATGATGTACTTTGCATATAAGTTAAATAAGCAGGGCGACAATATACAGCCTTGTCGTACTCCTTTCCCAATTTTGAACCAGTCGGTTGTTCCATGTCCGGTTCTTGTTGCTTCTTGTCCCTTGTACAGGTTTCTCAGAAGACAGGTAAGGTGGTCTGGTACTCCCATCTCTTTCAGAATGTACCATAGTTTGTTATGTTCCACACAATCAAAGGATTTAGCGTAGTCAATGAAGCAGAAAGAGACGTGTTTCTGGAATTCTCTTGCTTTCTCCATGATCCAACGAAAGTTGGCGATTTGATCTCTAGTTCCTCTGCCTCTTCGAAACCCAGCTTGTACTTCTGGTAGTTCTCAGTTCACATGCTGCTTAAGCCTAGCCTGTAGGATTTTGAGCATAATCTTGTTGGCATGTGAAATGAGCGCAATTGTACGGTAGTTTGAACACTCTTTGGCGTTGCCCTTCTTTGGAATTGGAATGTAAACTGACCTTTTCCAGTCTTGTGGCCACTGTTGAGTGTCCCAAATTTGTTGGCATATTGAGTGCAGCACTTTAACAGCATCATCTTTTAGGATTTTAAATAGCTCGGCTGGAATACTGTCATCTCCGCTAGCTTTGTTGTTACTAATGCTTCCTAAGGCCCACTTGACTTCACTCTCGAGGATGTCCGACTCAAGTTCAGTGACCGCACTATCATGGCTATCAGGGACATTCAGATCTTTCCTGTATAGTTCTTCTGTGTATTCACAACAATGATCAGTAAGGTCCCATGGCAAGCAATGCTAGCGAGAAAAGGAGTCCAAGATGGGTGGGAACTTTTAAAAAAGGAAATTCTCAAGGCACAATCACAAACAATTCCAACAAGAAGAAAAGGTGGAAGACAACAGAAGAAGCCAATGTGGCTTCACAAAAAGCTTAGGGATGACCTGAAAACAAAAAAGGACACATATAGGAAGTGGAAAGAAGGCCAAGTAACAAAGGAAGAGTACAGGCAGGTAGCACAGAATTGCAGGGATGGCGTCAGGAAGGCTAAAGCGGAGAACGAGGTGAGGTTAGCGAGGGATGCTAAAAACAACAAAAAGGCTTTCTTCAGCTACGTGCATAGTAAAAGGCAGAGGAAAGAAATGGTGGTTCAGCTATTAAATAAGGATGGCAAAATGATAACAGAGGACAAAGAAAAGGCAGAGGTGCTCAATTCCTACTTTGGCTCAGTCTTCTCCCAAAAGAGGGTCTATGACCCCCCTGGCAAAGGCGAAGTACAGGCTGAAGGGGCAGGATTGCAGCTTGAGATCGACAGGCATATGGTCAAGGAACACCTCATTACTTTGAATGAGTTCAAATCTCCAGGGCCAGATGAACTGCATCCTAGAGTCATAAAGGAACTGGCAGAAGAACTCTCAGAACCGCTGTCTATTCTCTTTGAGAAATCATGGAGGACCGGGGAAGTGCCAGATGACTGGAGGAGGGCTAACGTTGTCCCTATCTTCAAAAAGGGTAAAAAGGAGGAACCTGGGAACTACAGACCAGTCAGTCTGACATCAATCCCTGGGAAAATTCTGGAGCAGATCATAAAGCAATCCATCTGGAAGCACCTTGACAACAATGCCGTGATTACTCGAAGCCAACATGGATTTGTCAAAAACAAGTCCTGCCAGACAAATCTGATCTCATTTTTTGATCAAGTCACCTCCCTTGTAGACCGTGGGAATGCTGTAGACATCATATACCTCGACTTCAGCAAAGCTTTCGACAAAGTGCCCCATGATATCCTGATGAGCAAACTAGCTCGAAGTGGGCTAGATGAAACAACGATCATGTGGATCCACAGTTGGCTACAGAATCGGACTCAAAGAGTGCTTATCAATGGGACCTTCTCAAGCTGGGGAGAGGTAACGAGTGGGGTACCGCAGGGCTCAGTCCTGGGCCCAGTGCTCTTCAATATTTTTATTAATGACTTGGAGGAGGAGGTGCAGGGAATGCTGATCAAATTTGCAGATGACACAAAATTGGGAGGGATAGCTAATACTTTGGAAGACAGAAACAAAATTCAAAGTGATCTGGATAGACTGGAGTGCTGGGCAGAAAACAACAGAATGGCATTTAATAGGGACAAATGCCAAGTTCTGCACCTAGGAAAAAGAAACCAAATGCACAGTTACAAGATGGGGGATACGTGGCTCAACCACACTACGAGCGAGAAGGATCTTGGAATTGTCGTCGATCACAAGCTGAATATGAGCCAACAATGTGATGTGGCTGCAAAAAAGGCAAATGCTATTTTGGGCTGCATTCATAGAAGCATTGCTTCCAAATCCCGGGAAGTACTAGTTCCCCTCTACTCAGCACTGGTTAGGCCTCATCTGGAGTACTGTGTCCAGTTCTGGGCACCACACTTTAAGAAGGATGCAGACAAGCTGGAGAGGGTTCAAAGGAGGGCAACAAAGATGATCAGGGGACTGGAAACAAAGCCCTATGAAGAGAGACTGAAAGAACTGGGCATGTTTAGCCTTGAGAAGAGAAGACTGAGGGGAGATATGATAGCACTCTTCAAGTACTTGAAAGGTTGTCACAGAGAAGAAGGCCAGGATCTCTTCTTGATCATCCCAGAGTGCAGGACACGGAATAATGGGCTCAAGTTACAGGAAGCCAGATTCCGACTGAACATCAGGAAAAACTTCCTGAGTGTCAGAGCAATACGGCAATGGAACCAATTACCTGGGGAGGTGGTGGGCTCTCCCACACTGGAGGCCTTCAAGACGAGGCTGGACAGCCATTTGTCAGGGATGCTCTGACTTGGATTCCTGCATTGAGCAGGGGGTTGGACTCGATGGCCTTGTAGGCCCCTTCCAACCCTACTATTCTATGATTCTATGATTCTATGATTCTTGCCACCTCTTCTTAATCTCATCTGCTTCTGTTAGGTCCCTGCCTTCTTTGTCCTTTATCAAGCCCATCTTTGCACAAAACGTTCCCTTGAGATCTCCGATTTTCTTGAAGAGATCTCTAGTCTTTCCCATTCTGTTGTTTTCCTCGATTTCTTTGCATTGTTCATTTAAGAAGGCCTTCTTGTCTCTCCTTGCTATTCTCTGGAACTCTGCATTCAGTTGGGTATATCTTCCCCTTTCTCCCTTGCTTTTCGCTTCCCTTCTTTCCTCAGCTACTTGTAAAGCCTCATCAGACAGCCACTTGGCTTTCTTGCATTTCTTTTTCTTTGGGATGGATTTAGTTGCTGCCTCCTGAACAATGTTACAGACCTCCATCCATAGTTCCTCAGGCACTCTGTCTATCAGGTCTAATCCCTTAAATCTATTCCTCACCTCCACTGTATATTCTTTTAATTATTGATTAATTAAAATTTTATACCACCCAACTGGCAAATGCCCTCATAAAAAGCCAAAACAGCAATAAAATTGCTCTGATGTGCGTGTACAGTCCCCTAACTTACTGGTGTTGGGGGACTTCAACGTACATTCGGAGGCCATCCTCACAGGAGCACCTCGGGACTTCATGGAGACCATGGCCTCCTGGGAGCTGCACCATATTCTAACTGGGCCCACCCATGTAGCCGGTCATGCACTAGACCTTGTGTTTGTTTCTGGAGAAGCGGGGAGTGATCTGGAAGTCGGGGGTATATCCACCACCCCCTTGTCATGGTCAGATCACTATCTCGTGATGTTGGACTTCTCGGTTCCACAACCCCTCCGCAGGGGTGGAGGACCCATTAAAATGGTCCGCCCCAGGCGTCTTATGGATCCAAATGGATTCCTGAACGCGCTTGGGGATTCTCTGGGGCATGCCAACGGCCACTCGGTCGAGACCCTGGTGGGTGGCTGGAATGCCGCAATTACTGGGGCATTAGATCGGGTGGCTCCGAAACGCCCTCTCCCCCTGAACAGGGCTCGGACTGCACCATGGTTCAATCCGCGGTTACGAGCTCTGAAACAGGAGGTGAGACGGCTAGAGCGCCGGTGGCGGAAGTCTCGCTCCAAAGACGATCAGACACGGGCTAGAGCTATATCTTCAGCCTATCACGTGGCGGTGAAGGCAGCAAAAAAGGAATATTATGCTGCCTCCATCGCGTCTGCAGAGTGCTGCCCCAGGAGGCTGTTCCAAGTGGTCCGGAGCCTGGTCGGTCCTGTGGCTCCGGAACCACTGGAGCATTCTAAGGCCTCCTGTGAGGCTTTGGCAAGGCACTTTGCAGATAAAATTGATCAGATTAGGTGTGTTACTCTGCACACTGTGGATACAGTTAGTGAGCAAGAGGCGGCCTGTGGCAAACCGGTTTTGTGGGATCGGTTCCAGCTTCTTCCTCCTGATGAAGTGGACAAGGTGCTTTCATCTGTAAGGCCGACCACCTGCTTACTTGATCCTTGCCCATCTTGGCTCATTATGAGCTGCAGGGAGAGACTGGGTGAGGGGATCAAGGCGGTGGTGAATGCCTCCCTTGAGGAGGGAGTGATGCCATCAGCCCTCAAGGAGGCAGTGATAAGACCGCTCTTAAAGAAGCCCTCCTTGGATCCTCAAGTTCTGAACAACTTTCGCCCAGTCTCAAATCTGCCATTTTTGGGCAAGGTGATTGAGCGGGTGGTGGCGGTGCAGTTGAAGGCACACTTGGAAGAAACTGATTATCTAGACCCATTTCAGTCGGGCTTCAGGCCTGGGCATGGGACAGAAACGGCCTTGGTCGCCTTGGTGGATGATATGAGGAGGGCTCTGGATAGGGGTGAATGCTCCTTCCTTGTTCTCCTCGACCTCTCAGCGGCTTTTGATACCGTTGACCACGGTATCCTCCTGGACCGCCTGGAGGGGTTGGGCATTGGAGACACTGTATTGCGGTGGTTCCGGTCCTTCCTCTCCGGCAGGTACCAGAGGGTAGCGCTGGGAGAGGAGGTTTCGGACCCGTGGCCACTTACTTGTGGGGTGCCATAGGGTTCCATCCTCTTCCCGATGCTATTTAACATCTATGTGAAGCCACTGGGGGCTATCATCAGGAGGTTTGGGGTGCAGTGTCATCAATATGCGGATGACACGCAGCTCTACCTCTCATTCAAATCTTCACCAAGGTTGGCCGTAGAATCCCTGTCCAAATGTCGGGAGACGGTGAGTGGCTGGATGGGGAGGAATAAGCTGAAGCTCAACCCTGACAAGACCGAGGTACTTTTGGTGGGAGACAAGAGGAGGCTGGGGGATGTTGACCTGGTGTTGAATGGGGTACGGCTACCCTTGAAAGACCAGGTCCGCAGCCTGGGGGTCATTTTGGACTCCCAGCTGTCCATGGAGGCTCAGGTGTCAGCTGTGAGCCGGACAGCGCTGTATCAACTCCGTCTGATACGGCGGCTGCGCCCCTTCCTTCCCGACCATCTGCTCCCATCGGTAGTACATGCCCTGGTCTCCTCTCGTTTAGACTACTGTAATGCGCTCTACGTAGGGTTACCCTTGAAGACGGTTCGGAAGCTGCAGCTGGTACAGAACGCGGCGGCTCGCCTGATTAAAGGCAGCCGCCGGCGAGATCACATCACTCCAGTGCTGAAGGAGTTGCACTGGTTACCAGTTGTTTTCCGGGCCAAATTCAAGGTGTTGGTTTTGACCTTTAAAACCCTATATGGTTCCAGCCCAGCCTATCTTGAGGAGCGCCTCCAGCAACACCAGACAGGCCGCTTAACAAGATCAGCCTCGGATGGCCTTCTCTCTGTCCCATCAGCCAGGACAGCTAGACTGGTGGGGACGAGGGAGAGGGCCTTCTCTGTGGTGGCCCCCACTCTGTGGAACTCCCTCCCTAGGGAACTCCGTCATGCCCCCTCTTTAATGAGCTTCCGTCGTGCATTAAAAACGTGGTTGTTCAGGCAGGCATTTGGGGTGGGTTAGGGTATTTTTAAAAAAAAAAATTATGGTAAAATTTTATTGTTTTAAATTGTTTTATGGTGGGTTGTACATCGCCCAGAGTGGCTGGGTGACCAGTCAGATGGGTGATTAATAAATTTAATAAATAAAATAAATAAAATAAAAATAAAATAACAAGGCATTGACTTGGCATCTAAATAGATAGTGGATACCAGCTGGATCTCCCTGGGCAGAACATTCCACAGACAGGAGGGCCACGACAGAGAAGGCTCTTTCCCTGGTAGCTCTTTCTATCACACCATTGTGGGCGGCAGAACCCAAGAAAGAGCCTATGAAGTTGATGCTGATGATACTGATGGTGATGATAATAATAATATTTATTTATTTATTTATTTATTTATATCCCGCCTTTTCCCCAATACTGGGACTCAAGGCAGCTTTACAATATTAAAACATGTACAGTTAAAACATATAAATAGAAATATACAAAGTTAAAAATATAATTAAATAATCAATATTAAAATTGTATAAAATATCAGAATTTTAAAAACAATATAAACAATAGTACCAATCCATCACATTCTCACAGGTCCAGACTATCTATCCCCAAAGGCCTGCCGACAAAAAAGTTTTTGCCTGCCTGCAGAAACATACCAAGGAGGGTGCCACTCTCGCCTCCCTGGGAAGGGAATTCCAGAGCCTTGGGGCAGCCACCAAGAAGGCCCTCTCCCGCGTTCCTCCCAGGCGAGCCTGTGATGGTGGCGGGATTGTGAGAACGAGCAGGCTCATGGGGGAGAATACGGTCTTTCAAATAACCTGGACCTGAGCTGTATAGGGCTTTATAGGTCACGACCAGCACTTTGAATTGTGACCGGAAACAGACTGAGAGCCAGTGACGACGTTTAAGCAGGGGAGTGGTATGCTCCCTGTAGCCAGCCCCAGTCAACATCGGGCAGCAGCAGCTCTTTGAACCAGCTGAAGTTTCCGAACACTCTTCAGAGGCAGCCCCACTTACAGTGTGTACAGTAATCCAAACAGGATGTAACTAAGGCATGTGGCCAAGTTGATCTTAACCATCGGGCAGGAATATATAGGAGAAGGTGCTTCTTCAGGTAGAAAGGTCTTAAGCCATTTAGAACGTCAAAGGTCAGCACCAACACTTTCAATCGGGTCCAGAAACTGACCGGCAGCTTGCACAGTTGCTGTAGCACTGGAGTAATATGTTCAAAACAGAGTATGTTCTGTCCAATCTTTTAAAGCCATCTAAGCTAATGCCTCATTCCCACATCTTGTGAATGAATTCCACCAACTAACTAAGCATTGCATGAAGGAGAACTCTGTCCCCAAACTTGGAGGACTTTGAGATCTAGCATTACAAGGGAGAAAAAACTTCCCTCTTTCCACTTTCTCCACACCGCGCACAGATGTTTCTAAAAACATAATTTCACTCTTCCCTTGTCTTTTTTTTCCTAAGCTCAAAGCTCTCATAGGAAACATTTCCCCCCCCCCTTCTTATGTCCCTTTAGCATCAGGTAAAGGCTTTTTTAAATGTCAAGTGAGTCTGGTTTACTGTATGGTTTTAACTGTCTGCTGAATTACATATTGCTGTGCTCTGCAGTACCACTGATTTTCTTGGTTATTTTTAATGTTCTAAGTCGCCCTGAACACAATTGCTGATAGGGTAGAGTATAAATGTTGCAATAAACAGAAATAAACAGAAATAAAATTGGGCAAGTGCACCAGTCCCCTGATCATTATGAGGAGGGTTTTGGATAGGGGTGAATGCTCCTTCCTTGTTCTCCTCAACCTCTCAGTGGCTTTTGATACTGTTGACCATGGTATCCTCCTGGACCGCCTGGAGGGGTTGGGCATTAGAGACATCGTATTACAGTGATTCCAGTTAGGGATGTCAGAGAATTCCGTGACAGATCTCAGTGAGGCCGAATGCCAGTGCATTCGGCCCTCCAAAACCATCGCGGAACGAAGTCCCCGCCCGCCCAACCCACGAAAGGTGCGTGGGACGAAGTGGCCACAGGACTGCTGTGCAAATGGCGGCCGTCCTGTGGCCACCATTCGCGTCTTCCTCTTCAGCTGTGATAGGCTACGTAAATACTTACGTAGCCTATCACGGCTAATGCAGGGACACCATTTGCGTCCCTGTGGAGGCCGTGATAGGCTACGTAAGTATTTACGTAGCCTATCATGGCAGGGGGGGGGAAACCACAGCGTACGCAAATGGCGGCAGCTACCGCCATTTGCGTACACTGGGGTTTTCCCCCTGACGTGATAGGCTACATAAATACTTACGTAGCCTATCACGGTGAAAGAAAGGGACGCAAATGACGGCGGCTACGACAGCCGCCATTTGCGTCCCTGCAGGGCTGCCCAGTGGCCGGATGTCCGGCTGTGGGAGGCTGGCCAGGATTCCGGGGGGAGGCACGGAGCACCTCCCCCCCCGGCGAGGATTCCGGGGGGAGGCACGGAGCGCCTCCTCCCCCCCAGTGGAACCCGGCGGAGCCAGGTAAGTGGGGTTTCGTACACCCCTAGTTCCAGTCCTTCCTCTCTGGCAGGTACCAGAGGGTAGCACTGGGAGAGGAGGTGTCGGACCCGTGGCTGCTCACATGTGGGGTGCCACAGGGTTCCATCCTCTCCCCGATGCTATTTAACATCTATGTGAAGCCGCTGGGGGCTATCATCAGGAGGTCTGGGGTGCGTGTCATCAATATGCGGATGACACGCAGCTCTACCGCTCGTTCAAATCTTCACCAGGGTTGGCCATGGGATCCCTGTCCAAATGTCTGGAGATGGTGAGTGGCTGGATGGGGAGGAATAAGCTGAAGCTGAACCTTGACAAGGCCGAGGTACTTCTGGTGGGAGACAAGAGGAGGTCGGGGGATGTTGACCTGGTGTTGAATAGGGTGCGGCTACCCTTGAAAGTCATTTTAGACTCCCAGCTGTCCATGGAGGCTCAGGTGTCAGCCATGAGCCGGGCTGCGCTGTACCAACTCCATCTGATACGGCGGCTGCGCCCCTACCTTCCCGACCATCTGCTCCCATCGGTAGTACATGCCCTGGTCTCCTCTCGTCTAGACTACTGTAATGTGCTCTATGTGGGGTTACCCTTGAAGACGGTTCGGAAGCTGCAGCTGGTGCAGAACACGGCAGCTCGCCTGATTAAAGGCAGCCACCGGTGTGATCACATCACTCCGGTGCTGAAGCAGTTGCACTGGCTACCAGTTGTTTTCTGGGCCAAATTCAAGGTGTTGGTTTTGACCTGTAAAACCCTATATGGTTCCGGCCCACCCTATCTCAAGGAGTGCCTCCAGCAACACCAGACAGGCCACTCAACAATATCAGCCTCGGATGGCCTTCTCTCTGTCCCATCAGCCAAGACAGCTAGGCTGGTGAGGACAAGGGAGAGGGCCTTCTCTATGGTGGCCCCCACTCTGTGGAACTCCCTTCCTAGGGAACTCCACCATGCCCCCTCTTTAATAAGCTTCTGCCATGCACTGAAAACTTGGTTATTCAGGCAGGCATTTGGGGTGGGTTAGGGTATTTTTAAATAATGTTTTAATGTATAATTTTACTGTTTTAAATTGTACCATTGTACATCGCCCAGAGTGGCCGGGTGACTGGCCAGATGGGCAATTAAGAAATTTAACAAATAAATAAATTACGCTTTTTCTGCAGACTTTCTGAGCAGTTGGAAGGAGAGCCTGTAGCCAGGGCTTTATTACACATATTCTGAGCCTAATTTAAAAATTAAATGGAAAAATAAAAATTCTGTGCAAAGGTAAAGCCACATTCTGTGGTTAAAAAAAAGGTTGGATTGTGTGAATGCAAATTAAACCCATTTGTATGTTGCTTATTTGCATAACTTACGTAATTTATTCTGCTTCTGTTGGCCATGAGAACTTTTTAGACACAATGTGGGGACTCTATCTTCTCCTTGGGCCAGTTTTCATTGTGGCTGCAGGACCTGCAATCTGGATTTGGAAGAAAAGAAGGAGAGAATCAGGTAACAGAGGTAGGAAGTGTCCCTATTAATCCTCAAGCCCTGTCAGATGGGACTGGGGGCTTTCCAAGTAGCAGCCACCTTTACTCTTTTGTTTATCCTGAAGCAGGTGATGGAATAATGTGTCTCATGTTACACTCCTCAGCTGTCCTACTCACAATGCCACAGAGTGAGAGCAATCCTGAGCAATCCTACAGAGAAATCTCAAGGAAGAAGAGGAGGAGCCCTACAAAAGGTGGAGGACACCAGGTGAGAGTCTCTTACAGACAGGGCTGCCCCTACCTTTTGGCAGAGTGAGGCAGTGCCTCAGGAGAAGGTTCTGGATGTCATGAAAGGGCAGCAAATTGTTGGTTATTGAACTGATCGATTATGGTTGCATTTTTACTGATAGGGAGACAGTGGGGTGCTTGTGGGATTTTCTGCTTGAGGTGCCAAAGCAACTTGCCTGTTCTTGGTTACTGTACACCTTGCCTGGGAGCTGGATGGCATGATTTGCTGCTTCATCTCAGGCAGCAACATGGCTTGGACCGGCCGTGACTACAAAACAGTTAATTTTTAGGCTTTGGAGAGGGGGCAAGGAGCTATGCAGGACTCTGACATCCCGTTCCTAAACTCTTGAAACCCTACTTAGCCCCCTCCCCTTTGCCATGGCAACTGCCTTATGCCTTAATACATTGCTAGTCTTTGAGGTGCCAGAAAATCCTGTTGGTTATGCTGCACATGGCTACACCTCTGGAAACTTTTGCAGGTGGAAATCTACCTGGCAGAACGGGGTTGGGGTTTTCTGCCATTGCTGCTTATTCTATTCGACTACAGATCCATGGAAATGAAGCCTACTCACGTGGGTGGTTTAAATATCCCATAAAGGGTACTTGGGATCCAGCACTAGTGAATATTAGGTGCTTTATAAATAAATGATTGTCATAAAGAAAAAAAGGAATATTGTCAGGGATTAAAATACAATACAATAAACCTTGCAAAGTAGTGGAAAAACAAATGAAACGTCAAACAGTCTTTTAAGCATGATGTCTAGCGTCCCCTGGTAAAGGTCAGGAAATCGTGGGTGGAGTTTATGAAAGATACAGCTGCCAGATGGCCTGGTACATCGTTGCCTAGCAGAAACCTGATACCGGTGTTTTTATGGTGGAATACTATTTGAATATTATACAAACCACTGCCTTAACTGTTGTTTGACTTGCATTCTTCCACCAGCTCTCCAAAGCTTTGTTCTCATCTGGGAAAAAAATATATAGTCAGGAAACATTTGACAGTTTAAGCTGCAACTGCAGTCCAGTCCAGAAGTGGCTCAGACCCAATGAGCACAACTGTCATTCAGTGGGAACAGGTCTCTGCACTAGGCCCCCTCAATAGTTTCAAGGGCAAATAATATCATGGAAATACTAACAAGATGCAGATAGACAACCTGCAACCATGTCTCCACACATCTTCCTTTCATGCCGTATTCATTGCAAGCAGTATCTTCGGTGCGTGGATATCTCTGGGCCCAAACCAGGGCTGATGAAATTTCAGAAGTGATGGCAAAGGCGAGGGGGCTGAGTAGGGTTTCAAGCATTTAGGATGGGGAGTCACAGTCCTGCATGGCTCCTTGTCCCTCTCCAAAGGCTAAACATTATGTGCACATCTGCCTGATTCATACATCTTTGCTTGGTGCACAATTTAGAACACCTAAGCTGAAGGGTGTTTAGTTTTGTAGTGCAGGATATAAAGGATATTTGTTTTCCTTCTTTATTTTTCCTTTCAGGAATTTGACCATCTCTCTGATCAGAGGCACACAATGAATACTCCCACTGTCTATGCCATGCTCCAGATGCCTGTCCATCTTTCTGAGTAGGTCACCTAAAAATAAGATGAGGATCTAATTGGGGGCTCCAGAAGTGGGGGCGGGGGGGGGCTTCTTATGATCAGGGTTTACCAGTGCTTAGCCACGTTAGAACTAATAGGGGATCAGTCCTGGAATAGGACTGTGAAATAATTATATTAAGAGGAGAGAGAGCTTTTTCCAAGGTACAAAGTGATTTCCCTTCACTACCACATGCCACTTGTCAGGGGTTAGTGGAGAAAGCCTTCTAGATGAGAGGGATGTGACTTCCAAGTACCTGTTTTGAGAATGGAAGCATTGCAGAGCAAAGGTGGAAGTAAAATGCCTGATGGTACTTTCACAGAGACTCTGCAGATTTGTCATTAAAAGCAATTACCTTGTGCATGCACTTGCAGATGGAAGGGCCATGCAAAAATTATTTCAATACAAAGACAATGAACAAAAACTGGAAATGAAAGTATGCTGGTCAGAAATGCAGACAAAGCTACGTTGCACAACCTAACGATGTGAATGAAGAACCCCGATTTCTAAAGGAACTGTGCACATTTCAGTTCCCTTAAGAACTCGGGTTTATGAGTCTAGATGGGAATGGGAACAGGACTATATTTCTTTTTTAAGAGCACTTCCTTTTTTATTTCTCTTTTTATTTTCTTATTCCTAAATCGTCATATCTTTTATCATTGTATCTCAGCTATAACCAGAGGTGTCCTTCACTGTAAAAAAAACAACAAAAACCTGGGGAGGCGTAAACAAGTTCCTGTTAAGATTGGAATCAAAATAGGGTTGCTCTCCATGTTATGGTTTTATGTAATAGAAATGTTTGTCAGACTCACAGAACCATGTTTAGATGCTGAAATCAATAGACGTTTTTCAGTGTATTTCACCGTGATGAAAAAAAATCAGTCTTATTACTAGCTAGTAGCTACAAAGGAATCCAACTAACAGTTCCCAGGACTCCTGGGGGAGAGGGAGGGAAATCCAAGACCCTAAAGCTGGTATCGGATTGGTTTAGGATTGTTGTGGTAAACACCAGCAACAGCAAATGTCTCAGCTGTTCTGGTAGCTCTCCACCACCAAGTGCATGGGGAAACAGGACAGGACAACTTGAATGCCCCTGCCCCATTATCAGCCACTTAGTGTTTATTTCCCACTGCTGGTCTCCAGATCTGAGGCAGAAATTAATCTCCCATGAGTCTCAACATCTGCACTCACTATGTCTTACAGCGGGATCAAACCACTAGTCCATCCAGTTCAGAATTGCCTATTCTGACAAGCAGCAGCTCTCCAAGGTTTGGGGCAAAGAAAGACTTTTTCCATAACCTGCTATGTTATGGCTTTTTTCCATAACCTGTTAACTGGAGATGTCAGAGATTGAACCCGGGGCCTTCTGCATCAAAAGCAGAAGGCCAGCCCCTCTCCCTTTCAAAGCCTTATCTGAAATCTTTGCTCAGAGCTGACAGATTTACTTCTCCGGGGATGTAGGTGCTTAGGCCTAAGTGCCGATGGCCAACGAAGGCCTTTGGATACCATCAAAAATAGCTCCTCTGATGTCAGGGCCAAACTCCAGTAAGAATAGTTTTCCAGTCCAAGGACAGGATATCTGATGGAAACACCAGTGGATTCGTCATGTTTCTGTTGCATTGTATTGGCTATGAACCAAACCAAAAACAAAATACATGCCTGAACAGCTCAGGACCAAGGTATCTCAGGAAATGCTGTGAGAGAGACTGCCCAAGAATTGCTCCACAAGGCGATTCAGTCAACGTGGTGATCAAGCATGAGAGACAGGACCTTTTCCACTGGGGCCCCAAGTAACTGAGCAAGCTCCCAAGAGAGAGGTATGCCTGGCTCCATCGCTGCCTGCCTTCAAGGCTGTGACATTTCAACAAGTTTTAAAGTAGCTGAGGCCTGATGTGACTGTATTCTTCTATTGTTTTGGTTTAATTATCTATTTTTGTATGGTTTTGATTGTTTTGTGGTTTTAGTATAAACTGCCTTAGACGGAAGTTGTACAGTAAGGCAGGGTATTGTAACAAAGAAATAATACATCTTTCTTCTTTATGTGCCTTATTCGAATCAAAATCATTTCGGCCATATCTGAACTACTTTTTCATTTAACTAAATACTTGTTCTTTTCTACCGCAAAGTTTCCAGCAATGCTGCATGGATTGCAGCCAGCAACATGTTGTATGCTGGATCTGTGTTGTTACTGCTAGTGGAGGACTGTTGTTGGTGAAATGCCTCCCTTCAGGAAGGAAGGGATTGTACAAAATTAGTTTAACCTTCCTTACTCAGTCATTTATTTAGGGCACAATCCTATGCATGTTTAGACAGAGAAAAGGCGTACAGCTTCCAGCATGCCCCAGCCAGCCATAGGATTGCACCCTTAATCTATTTGTATCCCACCTTTTAGGGTAAAACCCTTCATATTGAGAAGCTGATATCCCTGGACTCTTTCAATCTAATTTCAGATTCAGTTTTGAAACCAAGCCAGATAACATTAGTGTGGGTGATTGATGTTTACCTCTTGCAAATGACAGCTAATTGTCATCAAATTATTCAAGAGATACTGAAAAGACATTTCTGTTCAATGCAACTGCAATTCCTTGCATGCATTTTTCTTTACTTAGTTGTCGTATTATATTTGTAAATATGTGTGTGTGCCAAATTGCATTTCTGAGTGCAAAGATACTTGACTGTAGAACTTGTAAGTATTAAATGTGTAAAAAAAATGTGAGGAAGTCAATAAGCCGCTTTGATTTCACACTTCAAATGTTTTCTAACTTACTGTGTGGGAAATTGCCATTGTTGGGTTTGTTTTCGTTCTGCAAACTGCAAGATTCTCTGTTAGGCCACAAATTGAGAAGACTGTAATTTTGTCAGCCTTTTATCTCCTTTCTGGTGTGCTCAACTAGAATTTAAATACACAACTTCACGAATATTTGCCAACCTGTTGCAGGGATAATCCAATAATGTATTTAAACAACTGTGAACCCTTGAAATGCACTATAAAAATGCTAGGGTGGATTATTACTAACAGCTAGAACAAATAATGGAAAATAATACCTTTCTCTCTCCTCTGTATCTTGGGGACCCCAAAATTCCCAGGGATGGTGTAGGCATAACCATACCCACTTTAGCTGCACGAATAACTGCTTGTATAAAGAATCGACTCATGTAGCAGTAGAAAATTTTAATTTTTATCAGTACAAGTGGTGCTTAGAATCATAGAATAGTAGGGTTGGAAGGGACCTACAAGGCCATCAAGTCCAACCCCCTGCTCAATGCAGGAATCCAAGTCAGAGTATCCCTGACAGGTGGCTGTCCAGCCTCATCTTGAATGCCTCCAATGGGTTTAAATGGGAAAGTGGGTGGAATCAAAGTGAATAAGAAAGGAGAGCTGTGTCTCCAAAATGCATCATCCTATCTCTGTGGAATGCAGACTTTGCTTGAGGTTGCAGATCTTGCTTGAGTCCCCAGCAGGACCGTTGATGTGTTAGAGGAATAATTTTTGAACAGATAAGCAACTGTCTGTGCTGTGTATTCAAAGTTTCCTGTCTGCCTGCTGTCCCCTCCTTTTTTAGGAGGGCTCTTTTCATAACAAGTCCAGCTGTTGTGCAAAGAGGGTGTTACAGGGACAAATCACCAATGCCCTCATTAACGCACTGGTAAAATACTGGGCTTTAACGGTGTTCATCAGTAGTTCAAGAGTTCTGGGCCACAAAAGCAGTCTGACCAGAATTAAAATGACACAGGGGAAGTTAATTTCTTAAAGCATGGTGTACTTTGATGGTCTGCAGGATGCATGCAAGGAAAACAAAGATTTTACATCTTTGACACACCCATTAAAATGGATGAAATATGTCCTGGGTGGATAGGCTTCATGGAGCATAAGTGCCAGCCAGCAGCTAAAAGGGGGTGTATAGGGAGATGTCCCTAAAAGACGAAGAGGAAGGAAGGGAGAGGCAGTGCACTGAAGCATGGAGAGGGTGGTGGTGTTGATACAGGGAGAAACAAGAGTGCAATAGAGAAAGAAGACACCTGCCTGATTTTCATATGCTTTAACTGTCCCTATTGACCAGGGACTGTCCTAATTTTTTGGCCCTTGGTACAACACCATCCCTTTTTTAGACTTTGGGAGATGCCTTCTTAAAATATTGTTACTATGAGTGAGTCAAGTTGTCATTGCTCAAGATTCAGCACGCTCCCCAGGCTCTCTAGAAGTTAAACCTTGGACTGGACTGTGAATGCATCCTCTCTCTACCACACCTCTGTCTCAAACATCTTCACACAGCTCATAGTTTATCTGTGGAAGTCACCATCGCAAGATTTTTTATTTTAAAATGCATTTATTTTAACAGTTTCAATACCACTCCTTCACTGCCAAAGGCAATCCTGGGGCACTGTACATAAATTATGCAAACAATATAAAAACATGAAATGACTACCACCTTGCATGGCTTTAAAGGGGGGTTAGATAAATTCATGGAGAATAAAGCTACTAGTCATGTTGTCCATATATTACCTTTGGGATTAGAGATAGTATGGTTCTGAATAACCATGAATAGGGAATATGAGCGGGAGGATGCTATTGTGCCCATGTCCTACTTTTAGCAAGGGACAGTAGGGATCCTTGGCGTAAGAACTGGGAACATTACAAGCATGTCCCCAGCACGGAATGCAGAACAAGCCATTCTGGATATCTAGGAGCAGCCCCACTTGAATGACGATGTGCAGCTTTGTTCAAGAGGCGCTATTCCCACTATGCAAAGTAAAAAATTTGCTCTCCTATCTACTAGGCATGGCGGAGAATTCCGCCACGGATCTCAGTGAGGCCGAATGCCAGTGGATTTGGCCCCCCGAAATCCATGGCGGAACGAAGCCCCCCTGCCCCCCCCCCGCGAAATGGGCCTGGAACAGAGCACCTACCTGCTGCCGTCCGCGCTACATAGTGAATGGCGGCCGCAGGCGCAGCCGCCATTCGCTTCGTCCATATAGCCGTGATAGGCTACATAAATACTTACGTAGCCTATCACGGCAAAACTAAGGGAACACAAATGGCAGTGGCTATGGCGGCTGCCATTTGTGTTCCCTTTTTTTTCCGGTGTGATAGGCTACGTAAATATTTACGTAGCCTATCACGGGCCGGCGTAGGGACACAAATGGTGTCCCCTACACAGGACGCCATTTGCGTCCGCACCAACCCGGCAGCGGCTGGAGGCCCCGCTGCAGGTTGGCCCGGCTGGCGGCTCCGCGGCCTGGCCATGGAGCACAGCCAGCCAGGCAGGATTCCGGGGGGGAGGAACGGATCACCTCCCTCCCCGTCGAGGATTCCGGGGGGAAGAACGGATCGCCTCCCCCCACCTGCGGAACCCGGCGGAGCCAGGTAAGCAGTGTTTCATACACCCCTACTATCTACACACCATTTCCCATCCTGGCTGTACCTAACCTTCACATCCCATTTGCTCTGCTTATCATACTACATGTTTAATGTGCAGGAAGGAAGCAAGAGAACATCTTGCTCTAGTGACACCCACACCCACACACACACTCTTCTTCCTAATAAGTATTATCTTTCCCCTTGTTTTGCTCTCAGTAGCAGCAACAGCAGCCTAAAATGAAATTCTGATGGTGCACATCTGCCAAGATTAATTTGGGCTGTATTGAAAAAATGCTGGAATAGATGAGGGTACAGATGGGAGTTACAGGTCAGGCTTGGGTCATCCAGCAGGGCTGGCAGTAGAAGAGAGCGGGATGGATCCACCGCCTGTTTCTTTATAGACAGAGGCCAACGGGAAGTCTCTATATGCTCAGTTCCGTGGTGCTGTGTCCCGTGAAGGCTGGTGGCTTCAACGTCAGTGGGGTGGTCAGTCACCAGCCTCCACCGGCTGTGTCCCATCAGGAGAAACATTCCGAAGTAGAAACATTCCCAGAAAATGTCACAGAGAATATCAGCAGTCCACCAGGCCTTGAACTAAACCAGAAAACCATGAGCCTAGATTAAGGGCTTTTGGCAGGGTTGCATATATGGAAACTGCTAGCATCTATAAACAGGAAGGCCATCTGTGGGTTAAAACTGAAGGTAAGCGATAAAGCTATTCATTTAGCACATGATGGGGAAGGGGAATTCACAATCCAGGGGTTTCAGCAGGCAATCACAATTGTACTCGCCTGGAAAAGAGGAAACTCGCATAACAGCTTGATTTAAAGTGCAGGTGTTGCTATTTATGTAAGTGGCTTAGGACTGGGTTACGACAGAAACCACCTGCTCTTATATGAGCCTGCCTGGCCTTTAAGATCAGCTTCAGACACTGTATTTTCTGTCCAATTCATATGCAACATCAGCTGGCAGGTACAAGAAAATGGGGCCTTTTTTGGCTGTGACACGACTGTGCAACTCCCTTCTGTGGGAGGTCTATCAGGTTCCTTCTGTTTCCATTTCTTGATGGACGGTATATAGTGGTACATTTTGAAGTGCAGGCTCTCATCAAGACAATCCTTATACCCACGTCTCCAAGGACAGTCCAAAATTGCAGGCAGCTGCGTTGATCCTGCTAGGACGGAGCAGCTCTTTTGTTAAAGCTAATAGTGTTAGTTGCCCATTCAAGACCAAGCTAGTTTTTGTGTTTTGTTTGATTGCAAGCCATTTTGGCTGTTATTTTAACAGAAAAGCAGAGCATAAATATTACATTAACTAAACTAAGAATTGTGGACAGATGCTATAGCTGCTGCTGTGTTCAGGAGATAAGATCAGCGGATCGCCTCAGCAAAGCAAAACCGCAGTTTGCTCATGAGGCTGAGATCGGGAGGCCTAGTCTAGCTTTTCTCGTAGCTCAGCCACCCGAAGGACAGCATTTCTAAGAAGCCACAAGCGGGCTAGCCCTGGGCCGCTCTCGCCCACGCATGGCTGCTCTAGGCAGCGGTCGAGGCCCAACAGACGCAGAGGGCTCCTTCCTCTGCTGTCTGGGTTTCAAGACTGCAGGCCCAGAGGATGCTGCAGAGGAGAGGCAGAAAATAAATTTTGACCTCAGTTGCAGTAGGTTGCTGCTACCTGAATGGAAAAACTGAAGGCCAGACAATAAGCCAAGCAGAGGCAGGGTGGAGGTGGGCGAGGGGGCTTTTCTTCACGTCTCTCAGCTTTCCCCCCGCTTCCCCACAAGTATCTCGCAAACCATTTTTCCTTCACCCAGGTTCAACTTTCATGAGCAAATGTCAGTGGAGATGGGTGGGCTCCTTTTCCATTGGGAGGAGGTTCTTGTGCCATTGACAGCTACTTCACATGCTGAGGCTTAGCAGCTTTGCAGTGACATTTCAGATTAGCCTTGGTTCAACCTGGATGGTTTGCGAACTGTGCATATTCAACACCAGCCAGCAAACTGTAGCTATCGCCACTGATCCAGCCTACTCTATGTACCACCCAGGGGCTGAGGCAGATCTCTTGTTCTCTCTTACAGACGCAAAGCGCCCCGACCGCAGCATCTGCTCAGCATGCCATTTCTAAACAATTCCTCCTTGGCTGCTAAAGCAGCTGACATGGCTTTGCAAGTTCATGAGCTGCTCTGCGGTTTCTTTTGCTTTCTGCCTCCCAAATTGCAAGGATTAATGCAACACTGTCAGCGTGGAAGGCAACAAGTCCCTGCCCCAAAGAGCTTCCCAATTAAATTTAACAGAGGCTGAGGATGAAGATGTAGGAGCCACACAGGTTAAATGAGAGAAGAAGTCAGTACATGTATTTAGGCCTCATTTAAGTTGAGGGCAAGAACTGAAGCAATAAACCACTCCTGCTGTTTTCATGGTGGGTTTTTTGTTTTTTGGTCTGCTCCTGTTGTGACCTTGGGTCTCTTGACACAGCAGGATGATTCCTTTGCAGTGGCTTCCTTTGCAGCTCCTGTAAATGTTGCAGATTAAATTTGAGCAATGTAGAAGATTAAATTTGGGCACAGTCAACCCCATTCTTCCACTGCCCAGGGCCACCCACCAGATAATAGACCAGAGACTGGCAGGTCATGGAGCTGGTCATATGTTTAGCATCACGGCAGCAGAAGTAAATTCTATTTAATCCTGTAGTAATAATGGTGCTTTAATTTGAGAATAAAATGCAAAAGTGCACATGCTCAGAATATTTCTTTTTTGATCAGGGTTGGCAAACAGTTTTGCTTTGGGGGGTGGGGTTGCTTTAAAGTATCAGAAATTTAGTAGCAGCTGCAAAGCACGGAATGGCAGGGGTGGAGTGCGGAACAGAAATTTAATTGTGGCTGAATACACATGTCCCTAAAGTGCGCGCGCACACCCCTGAAAGTCCAGGGGTTAAAATTTGCTGCACCACTATGGAGACCTGCTGGGCTTTGCTATAGCGTAGCGGAAAGACAAAGTAAATTTGTTTTTAGAGAACTACTACTATTTAACGTTTCAGCTTCAGGTTGGACAGAAAAAGAAAACAGAAATTTTGAATGAAATCAGTGTTGTTCAGCAAACCTTCCAAGAAGAGTTTTGAGGGTTTGTGGATGCCCCTTAGTCTTCTGTGTAGATGTGGGAGGACTGACTAGGTTAAAATGAGTGGAAAAAATACGGAGATTAAGAGGAACATTTCCAAGATTCACAGAGGAGATGAGAGAGAAGAACTCTTGGCAAACTAAACAATAGGTTAGGTGAGGCTGGAATATTTAAAATCTGCCCTCAAAGAAACAGAAACCTGGGGCCAATCTACACTTATGTTTTTTTTCCGCTTCCAATGAGGTTTCACCGCCCGTCTTTCACACTACGCAGCACCCGCCTCGAATTGGAACTGGAATTTCCCGCTTCCGTGCTCCCACTTTCAATACCCTGATATCCCAGTATTTCCCCTTAATGTGCTCTGATTTTCCACATTCATTACCATATCTGGTTGTAGTCCCCTCCCACGCCTGTCCATGTATGGCGGTGTTTGTATTTGTATTCCCTTGTAGACCGTGGGAATGCTGTAGACATCATATACCTCGACTTCAGCAAAGCTTTCGACAAAGTGCCCCATGATATCCTGATGAGCAAACTTGCTCGAAGTGGGCTAGATGAAACAACGATCCGGTGGATCCACGGTTGGCTACAGAATTGGACTCAAAGAGTGCTTATCGATGGGACCTTCTCAAGCTGGGGAGAGGTAACGAGTGGGGTACCGCAGGGCTCAGTCCTGGGCCCAGTGCTCTTCAACATTTTTATTAATGACTTGGAGGAGGAGGTGCAGGGAATGCTGATCAAATTTGCAGATGACACAAAATTGGGAGGGATAGCTAATACTTTGGAAGACAGAAACAAAATTCAAAGTGATCTGGATAGACTGGAGTGCTGGGCAGAAAACAACAGAATGGCATTTAATAGGGACAAATGCCAAGTTCTGCAGCTAGGAAAAAGAAACCAAATGCACAGTTACAAGATGGGGGATACGTGGCTCAACCACACTACGAGCGAGAAGGATCTTGGAATTGTTGTCGATCACAAGCTGAATATGAGCCAACAATGTGATGTGGCTGCAAAAAAGGCAAATGCTATTTTGGGCTGCATTAATAGAGCATCGCTTCCAAATCCCGGGAAGTACTAGTTCCCCTCTACTCAGCACTGGTTAGGCCTCATCTGGAGTACTGTGTCCAGTTCTGGGCACCACACTTTGAGAAGGATGCAGACAAGCTGGAGAGGGTTCAAAGGAGGGCAACAAAGATGATCAGGGGACTGGAAACAAAGCCCTATGAAGAGAGACTGAAAGAACTGGGCATGTTTAGCCTTGAGAAGAGAAGACTGAGGGGAGATATGATAGCACTCTTCAAGTACTTGAAAGGTTGTCACAGAGAAGAAGGCCAGGATCTCTTCTTGATCATCCCAGAGTGCAGGACACGGAATAATGGGCTCAAGTTACAGGAAGCCAGATTCCGGCTGAACATCAGGAAAAACTTCCTGAGTGTCAGAGCAATACGGCAATGGAACCAATTACCTGGGGAGGTGGTGGGCTCTCCCACACTGGAGGCCTTTAAGACGAGGCTGGACAGCCATTTGTCAGGGATGCTCTGACTTGGATTCCTGCATTGAGCAGGGGGTTGGACTCGATGGCCTTGTAGGCCCCTTCCAGCCCTACTATTCTATGATTCTATCTATGATTCTATTTCCCTTTTGTCCAATCACAGCTCTTGACGGCCCCATGTCGTCTTCCGACTACTGTTTGCATAGGTTCCTCAGCACTCCCCATTTCCTCAGCAACAAGCAAAGGGCTGGATGTGCACATGCTTGTCTGATCTCGGAAGCTCAGCAAGGTCGATCCTGGTCAGTGCTTGGATGGGAGACTGCCTGGGAATCAGGCTTCTTGCACTGAGCGGGCGGTTGTTCTATCCCTTCAAATAAGACTCCCCCTCCCCCTCTATTCCCTACTTTGGCTTTTTTTTTTTAATTAAGGCATTATCTTCAAAGCTTCATATCTTCAAATCTTCGAAGAAGCGAACCTTCGAAGAATCATAGCTTCTCCAACCCGATTGCTCCGCAAACTTACCCGGGCAAGCGTAAATGTTTTCATAGTCCCATCCATGCTGGCTGCACGGAAAACACACATATCCAGGCAGATAGTCTTCAGTGTCCACGGACTAGCATCAATAAAAATGTCCATGGACAATTTTAACGTCATCTCAGGAGCGGGGGACAAACACAGGGCGGTCTTTGAAGCTTCGAAGAAGCTAGCAGCCAGCCCCCCAAACGCGAGCGCTGGGTGCTGTTGCTGCTGCCCCTCTTCCTCGCGCTGACTGCAAAGGGCTGGCGCAGGGAATAGAGCATCGTCAGACACCCCCAGCCTCTCGCCCTGACCTCCGGCAGGTGAGGGTGGGGAGAAGAGGATAGGTGCCTCCTTCTTCCCTCCACCTCCACCTGCTACAGTGGTGGCGGAGACAAGCTCTCACCAGGCTTTGAGCCCCAACAGGATGCTCATGCCATCCCTACACACACACAGAGGAAGAGAGGGACGGTGTGTGGGGAATCAGCAGAAACAGGAAGAGTTTCTGCTCCTCCAATGAGAGCTGCCATCTTTAAGAGCAGGAAAACAGCACAGATCTCGAGTGTGAACCGAGCTCGTGCATTCGATCAAGAACTGCAACGGGGAAAATGGGTGAGTGCAGATGATCACGTTTTAATGCGAGTGCGTTTAACTCCACAGGACCCCGACTTCGGTGCAATGGCGGGCACAATGTAGATCGGCCCCATGTTTTTTAATGTTAGGTTGCTTGGAGCACAAAAGAAAATAAATCTTGAAGAGATCGATAATCCTTCTGCACTGGGGCTACTTTCTGGCTTCATCAAGGAGGATGCAGGAACATTTTGTTAGAGAAGGCTAAGGAGCAAACCAACACCTGTGCTTTTGGATATATTCAAAATCAAGCTTCAAAGTTGCTTGTTTTAAGAGCATATCTTGTGAATAGCTTTTTATCCCTCATAACTCAAGAAATAAATGCTTCTGAGGAACACAACTGCAAGTGGCCTTTTTAAAAACGCCTCAGACTATTGCCTCCTTTTCCTGTGAGGCAAGTTTCTACCTTGGTCACAGAGCACATTTTCATGAAGATGTGCCTTCAAATTTCTCACTCTTTAGGACACACATTTTCCCCTCCTGACCCAATATCCTTTATAAAACACCCTTTGAGCAGCCTCAAGTGGGGATTGCTGGTAGAAAACGACACAGGTTGCAGCTGAGCCTAATTAAGAAAATTTTCTCAGAATTACAAGAGGAGGTCTGGGAATCAGTTCAAATTTTCAGTTTTTTGTACAGGCCTGTTGGAGAATTTTTAAGCCACCTGCTTCTCCCCTCTCAGTCAAAGGACCAGAGACGGTCGTTCGAGTGGATGTTTTATTCAAAACAAACACCAAGGTGTGGTACAGTCAACAATGGCTCAAGACTGGACCCTGAGCTTACACAAAGATCTATACTTTTACTTCATTATTAAGACACAATCAGCTGAAATGACAAAACAAAATGGAGGCACAGAGGCTAAGAGATTTCTGTCGCAGGCCAAAAAAAATGAGAGAGAAGGCTTTGGATTCCCAGAAAAAGTGAAAAAGAAACCTCTGCCTCACATCTGTGATGGATGTCCCCTTGAAGGAGAAGAGAAATGCTGGATTGTTACTGTTTTTGCAGTTTAAACTTAACTGTACCACCCAACTCTTTGACCTCCTGCTGTCAGGTTTCCCAATCCCCCCAGCGCACACGCTCAGGCAACCTGACACGGGACACCCAAATCAGTGAGATTTCTTTGTTGCAGGGAATCCCACGGCAAAAGCTTAATGGTTACACTCTGCAGAAATCATGCAGCTGATGGTGAGCAGAGGTAGGCTCTATGCAATTCCAGAACAGTCCAAAGCGAAACACTGCTACCGTGACTGACATCCTCAACATGGTTTCTCCGTTGCCATCTCCACGGTTCTGAACACATGTGTTAGATAAAAAGTTCTTGCTTCTGGTTGAAAGAAAGGATGCCAGACAGGCAGCAGTGGATCCAACACTATTTTATTGAACGTTTTGCAAAACGGGTGCAGAGCAGTCAGCAGTCTGGACCCCGAGCTAAGCAAGCATAAGTCTTTTTATACCCCCTCCCCTTTACAATTTTCTGTTAGCCACAAGACATGTCAACTGACTGAGCCGTTAGCTGACTCCTTAGAGCACGACTGTGTCAACATGTTTATTTCTGATTGTGCTTATGCGACTGTCTCGCCAGACTTCCCCTTTTTAACAGATGTACACTGCCACTGGACATGTGTCCGGTGGGCTCATAATTATGACTAATAGCTCAAAGGTCCAGCAAAGAGCTGACAGCCAAAGAATAAGAGGGCAGTCTTTTTCTAACAATTCCCTCCTTTAAGTCTTTACTCATGTCTTAAAGCGTTTTAAAACGGGGTTTCTCTATCAGCACAATAAAGCAAGAGCATTTGTTTTGACAGAGCAGTTTCCATTAACTGCTGGGATTTATAAACAAGAGGCGATTGTGGCTCTTGGATGGCTTCTTCGCCTGTGTCCCTGGCAGCTTCCGGTGGGGTGCCAGGGAGCAGAGGACCGTTGCCCGTGTCCTCCTGTTCTTTCCAGGTGACAGGAGGAAGCAAGGGTCGCCTAAATGGCTTTATCCGGCTGCAATGTGTCCATTTGCTAGAACCCACAAGCTTTATACACGAGTGGCTGGTTGGTCCCACCAAATAAGGCCCCTCCCACCCTTCCTTTAAAGCTTTTTTATTCTACTTTTTCAGCCACACCTCGTCTTTTGTCTGGAAGAGATGGATAGGTGCATCTAACAGCAATCTCTGGAACGGAACGGAATAAGCTCGTAGCTGTGAAAGAACAGACTGTAGAGAAGTCAACTGATCTCTTAGCATCTGATTACCTATCTCCCACTTGACTTCCTCCCTCCTTCTGCAGTGTACCCGAGGCAGGAACCTAAACATTTGCTCAAAGGGGGACAGCTTTATGTCTTTTCCTGGCATTTTTTGAAGCTTTGTCAAAGTTATTGGCAGAGCCTCTACCCAAGTGAGTCTTACCCCTTGCTGGAGCTTGGTTAGAGTCTCCTTGAGACTCCAATTGGTTCTTTTAACCTGCCTACTTGCCTGGGGTCTCTAAGGGCAGTGTGAGTGCCACTCTACCCCCAGAGCCTGTGCCAGCCCCCGTGTAATAACTGAGGTGAAGTGTGAGCCCTGATCGGACTCTGTAACCTCAGGCAGGGAGAACCGGGGCACCACCTCCTGTAACAACTTAACAACTACAGTTTTTGCTTGACAGTTTCTGCATGGGAATGCTTTTACTCACCCTGTCATTTGACACACTATTACAAGCAAGTATCTGCAACCCCTACACGGTGGCATTTCAGCAAAATCAATCTGCACCCTCTGGAAGGGATAATGCGCCCATGGTCGCCCTCCCTTTGGTGGAGGGGGTGCCCTGGGGGAATTAATTTTCTGGCAAACCTCACATGTTGCTGCTAATCGATGGGCGCGTACAGTTAGGCCAGGAGAGACGAACAGCCTCTTGCAATAGTCAATCATAGCTGATGCCCCAGGATGTCCAAGAGAGTGATGCACTTGTTCTAAGATAGCTCCCTGCAGGGTCTGCGGTAGGAGCAGTCTCCCATCTGTCATCAGGATCCATCCATCGCCACGGGGACTTACTCTGTGTTCTTGCGCCATCTGTAACTCGGAAGGGGAGTATGTGGGGGCTCCTCTCTTCTGGGTAAGACAAGAAATGTCTCTTGGATTCTTTCTTTGGCTGCCCTCTTTGCGGCCTCATTTGTCCTTAAGCAACTCGGCCAGCCTCTTGCCACGACATCAAGGACCTTGGAGTAATATCCCACCGGCCTCCAGGAGGGGCCTTTTCGCTGGCAAAGTACTCTCGAGGTTACGCCTTTATTTTTATGCACATAGAGTCTAAATGGTCGACTGGGATTTGGTATGGCTAGGGCAGGTGGCGACACAAGGGCAGCTTTGAGACTGAGGAAAGACTTATTTATCTTTTTAGTCCATTTCCATTTATCTAATTTATCTTTTTGCAGCGCCTCATACAGCGGTCGCGCCGTCTCCCCATCTATGTAGACAAGAGGGTGGGCAGCTGGCTGGGGTTGAGGCACATGGAGATCTACCCAGGAGGAGATTTTATATCCCACAGAGTTGCGTCAGGGCAGGGCCCCTAGAGGTCTTTATCACCAATGCCCTCAAAGGTGTAGTTGGCCCCAATGTCAGCAGAAGAGCTGGAACGGCTAATGGCACGCAGACTGACGGAGCCCAACTTGCTTGAGACTGTTGCAATAGACTCCCTGCTTGCATCAGGAGAATACAAAAGAGGGGGAGCCTTTACTGCTTGCTGGCTGCCTGGCTGCTGCAGGGCTCCATTGACTCGCCTGCGGAACATCTTGCGGATGCTGCCTCTTGATTTTTTTCATCATCAGTTTATCCACCATAGACTGCAGGCAGATGCTCAGCATTATGGCCTGCAGGCTGGTGATTGTGACCCACTGTAGGCAGTCTTTATTTATCAGGTACTTAAAGGCAAGTTCTAGCTTCACCTCTGACTTGCCAGCGGTAGGGCCTGATGTCTCGTTGTGCACGGGGACCGAGGAAGTGACCCGCCAGCAGCGCATTTGGGTCACCTTGAAACTTCCCTCCTTGATCTGGTCATTGGGCAGCTTGACCTGGAAGTTCAGCTTACTATTCTCAGCCCCCACAATGACGTGGCAGCCCTTCTTGGGGAAGTCTGTGATGCAGGGGTCAAATTTGAGATAGCTGTAATACTTGAGGGTCTGTGCCAAGCGGATGAACTCCTTCTTGGAGACCTTATCTTGTAGGGACTTCAGCTGACACTGTTGCCAACTTGGCACGAGAGGCCCTTCCGACCCCGGCCCAAACTAGGGGATTGACTCTGTTTTCTATTAAGCACCAGTCCTCGTCTGCCTCTGGGGCGGGCTCCTCTGCGACCTTTGAAAGGGCCATTTGATAGTTACTGCTCTGTTGCTTGGGGAGCTGTACTTCTATCCTTCCATCAGAAGTGAAAGCAATCTCAATTTGGAGCTTAGTCAATAAGTCCCTTCTTAACAATGCCACCGGACAGGAGGGGGTACAGACAAATGCATGTGCTAGGTGTGTTTTCCCAACCTTGGTGAGCAAGGGACGAGAAAGGGGCACTCGGGTTGCCCTTCCCTCGACCCCCATTATGGTGGTAGATCCCCCACTTCCCGTTGGTGGTTGGCTAAGGGGGGAGGATGGACAGGGCGGCCCCTGTATCTACAAGGGCATCGTAGGAGCAGCCCCCAACTTTAATTTTGACTATGGGGTCCCGTCTTGCCTCAGAGACGGCTCAGAGGGGGCTGGGCCCCGGTCTGTCTTAGTCTCTTTCTTGTTCATGCAAAATCCTTTCTGCCCCCCCTCTACACCCTCCTCTCTCTCTTTTTGCTTCAAGGCTTCACAGTCACGCTTCCAGTGCCTAATTTTCTTACAGAAGGCACACTGGTCTCTTCTCAGGGAGGACCCCTTCCTCCCTCCTTTTCCTCTCTTCTTAGCTCCTCCTTTGTCGGGTCTGAGAACCACAGCAAGGAGCTTCACTTGCCCCTTGTCTTTCATAAACTTTCTGAGCTCTACTAAAACACTTAGGTCAGCCACCAATCTTCTCTTAACTTTCTGCAACTTCTTTCTGATGCAACTATTTCTGATGCAACTATTTCCCACAAACTGAGTCGTGAGAATCCTTAAATTATTTGGGTCCTTCAAGTCAATATCAGTACACTTGGCGAAGGCTTCCCTTAGCCTTTGGAGGAACACGGCAGGAGGTTCGTTTTTGTCTTGTTTTAAAGTCAGGACTTTTTGCAAATTGGGGCCCCCCCGCGTGGCTTGCTTCATGCCCGCTAAAACGAACCGAAAATACTCAGCATGTAGCTGTCTCTGTGCCGCCATGGCTACCCCCCAATCGGGCCGTCCTGTGGGCAGAGCTGCTGCCGTCTCATCCTCAGTTGTCTGGGGTGTTCCTCTCTAAACCTGGCACGTGCCCCCGCAAGGATGGTTGGTTTCTTATTGACCATCACAGGAGGGGCCAGAGACATGCATTTGACAACCCACGGAGCGGGCTTGCCACCAAGGGGTACACAGGTCGCCCATGAATCGATATAGGGGAACTGGTCTCAACTTCCCTTCTGTGTTACTATTATACGCACAGCAGATACCAGGGTTGGGTCAAAAGACCCCTCGGGTGGCCATTTGGGTTCTACTACCGGCCATTCCCGGGCACAAAGAAGGACAAGGCGACCCTTTGTCATCTTAGTTCTATAATCTCGCTTAAAATGTGACCAGTTGCGCAAACAACACTCCAAGGGCATATGGGACTCTCCTGTAGGCCTGGATTGGGACCCGCCCATGACGGTGGGGATTTCAATCAACAATTCTCGCGCTTTGCCCTCCTCTGACCCAGCCCGTCTCCGGAGTAGGGAAATGCAGATCGGGGCTCCTCACTCGCTTCGCCCGTAGGCGTCTCACACAATCACAAACACACCACCGTCCCGCGTTTATCCCCTAATGTAAGCTGTTTCACTTACCCCAAAAGACTCTTCTGTCCCGCCCGCAGCTGCGTCCAGCTGCTTTATTGATCCACTGCCGGTGCCTAAAAGGAGTGATCACGTCTCCCTCTTCCTCTGGCGTTGGTCCCCAAGCGCTTTTGCCGCCGCCGTCGTGAGGAGAAGGCAGTGTAAACAACCGCCTGTGGCCACTTCTCCTCCACGGCCCCTCGGTTCAGCGCAAAGGGGACGCGCCCCGAAGCAGGAGTCACGGCACCAAATTGTTAGATAAAAAGTTCTTGCTTCTGGTTGAAAGAAAGGATGCCAGACAGGCAGCAGTGGATCCAACACTATTTTATTGAACGTTTTGCAAAACGGGTGCAGAGCAGTCAGCAGTCTGGACCCTGAGCTAAGCAAGCATAAGTCTTTTTATACCCCCTCCCCTTTACAATTTTCTGTTAGCCACAAGACATGTCAACTGACTGAGCCATTAGACGACTGTGTCAACATGTTTATTTCTGATTGTGCTTATGCGACTGTCTCACCAGACTTCCCCTTTTTAACAGATGTACACTGCCACTGGACATGTGTCCGGTGGGCTCATAATTATGACTAATAGCTCAAAGGTCTAGCAAAGGGCTGACAGCCAAAGAATAAGAGGACAGTCTTTTTCTAACACATGGAATCATAGAATAGTAGGGTTGGAAGGGGCCTACAAGGCCATCGAGTCCAACCCCCTGCTCAACGCAGGAATATGCATTGAACACAAGGGAAGAGACTCTGGATTCCTGGGTACCTAACCCAGACAGTCCTTTCACGGGGCTCCAACCCCAGACATGGAAAGGGATTGATTCCTGGAATGGACCCACCAGGCAATTAGGGGATAACTTCATTATTATTTTATTTATTTATTTATTATTAAATTTATTAATCGCCCATCTGGCTGGTCACCCAGCCACTCTGGGGGATGTACAACATACAATAAAACAGTTTAAAACAATAAAATTCTACAATAAAAACATTTTCTAAAATACCCTAACCCACCCCAAATGCCTGCCTGAACAACCACGTTTTTAATGCACGACGGAAGCTCATTAAAGAGTGGGCATGACGGAGTTCCCTAGGGAGGGAGTTCCACAGAGTGGGGGCCACCACAGAAAAGTCCCTCTCCCTCATCCCCACCAGTCTAGCTGTCCTGGCTGATGGGACAGAGAGAAGGCCATCCGAGGCTGATCTTCTTGAAAGGCCTAACAACCCACACGCATAGAGCATCCGACTTTGAATCTTTTGTTGGCAGCTCCAGGCTATATGGCCAGGGCCCACCAAGATACCCCCACACGCAAGGAGCTCCAGGCCACCGCTTTCACACTGGCAACTCCACGCTGCATGAGTTCTGGCAGAGGGAGGTCCAAAAGTTGTCGATCACACCCAGCCTGCCGTACACTGGGCTGACTACAAACACAGACACGCAGTCCACAGCAACGAGAGTCCGAGTCTCTGAAAAGCGGCACAGTACTTTTCAGGGCAAGCCCTTAACAATCCGAAGTTCCGGCCCATGGGCAGAGTGCCTCCAGAAGCCCAGACGAGGATGGATCCAAACAGAGAAGGCTTCGGGCAACGAAGGCGAGATGTCCCTAGCAAAGGCCTTCGTATCAGCCTGAAAGGGAAGGCGTGACGGTAGGGCACCCTCTCCGGATCCCTTGGCAGGCAAGGGCCTTTAGCCTTTCGGCCCTGTCTATACAGGGCGGCACTGCTCAGCCCTCCAGCAGTGACGCTTCCGCCTGGGCGACCCTTCTGCCAACCCACCCCGCCGCTGCCAGGTTCTCACGGGCGGCTTCCAGCCTCCCTCCGGCCAAGGCCAGGCCAGCAGGCGGACAGGGAGTTAGTTGGGTGACCCCCCGGCAATGCCCTGAGAACACTGACAGAGAGAAGCTCACACACACCCCTGAGGCTGACTGGGCCGAAGCCTTTCCAGGCGACTTCCAGTTAAATCCTGGCTATAACCTACATGGCCCTCTGCAGAGCCGAAGCTGGGCCCTGACACCTTCCTACTGAATCCCCAAAATAGCGTTCCTGCTTGTTTTTCAGATTTATTTTTCTTCTCTGGTCTAAAGGAACTTTAAAACCCTATATGGTTCCGGCCCAGCCTATCTTAAGGAGCGCCTCCAGCAGCACCAGACAGGCTGCTTAACAAGATCAGCCTCGGGTGGCCTTCTCTCTGTCCCATCAGCCAGGACAGCTAGACTGGTGGGGACGAGGGAGAGGGCCTTTTCTGTGGTGGCCCCCACTCTGTGGAACTCCCTCCCTAGGGAACTCCGCCATGCCCCCTCTTTAATGAGCTTCCGCCGTGCATTAAAAACATGGTTGTTCAGGCAGGCATTTGGGGTGGGTTAGGGTATTTTAGAAAATGTTTTTATTGTAGAATTTTATTGTTTTAAACTGTTTTATTGTATGTTGTACATCCCCCAGAGTGGCTGGGTGACCAGCCAGATGGGCAATTAATAAATTTAATAATAAAAAAATAAATAACCAAACCACCATCCCATTCCCCTTGAGAGAAGCTTTTAAGTTCCTGTGAGAAAGCACCATTTTAAGAGCCTTTCTTACTGTTTCTCTGGAGAACCTCTACCTCGGGCTTACTATGCGGTATTTTAAAAAGCAGCAGGTAACAACTGGTCTGAAATACGGGCAGGTCGTTCCCCCCTTGCCTACGCAGAGCCCACACTCCTTGCCATTAAAATATGAAGCAGAGGGAGAAGTCTCTGTATTTACTTTTGCCAGTTGAGTTTTGTGACAGAAATACCTGGCCTCTGCGGTAAAGAAAAACAGGGAAGTTCCTGCGTAAATACTGATAAATGTGAAGACCCGTTTCCTCCTCTCACACCACGGCTCGCAACCTGTTACTGACCACAGCCCTAGTCCTGGGGGAGCTGCTGACCCTCTTAAATAGCGTTTGTGGGGAAGCAGCGAGGCCATATTGGGTGCAGCTGGGCCGTGTTGCCTTCATCATCCTGTCAGCACAGAAGTAAAAATAAAGGGAAGGCCTGGGAGCCGTTTCATATCATCCCTCAGTCCAAAATGAAATTGGGGTGCTCAAAAGTGTGACAAAAATTGTGTTCTATCCCTGTTAGATTCATGCAATTCGTTTACCAAGAACGAGAGGAGGCAGCGATCTGGTCCAACACGGTTTTATTCTGCAGAACAAGGCAACCTTTGGGGCTAATGCACCAACAAAGATGGCAACCAGGTAATGTGATCCAGAAGCTAATACACAAAGGCTTTGGGGGCTGTCTTACACCTGCTCTCTGCTAACTTCTTTGTCTAGCTGGCACAGACAAGGCCCCTCAACACTCAAGCATGCGCAGAGAGACAGCAGAGAGAGAGTCACCTACTCTTGCATGCTACGTTCTTGGCATTCTTGAGTCTCTGATAAGGCACCATATCTTTGCCAGCATGGCAGTTTTATACAGAAGTAGAACACACACACAAACCTGGCTACACAGAACAGCTTAAGCTAAACTAGACATATTAAAGCTGACATTTCTATAACAAAAGGGTCCCGGGGAAAACTGAATACATCCTTTAAAACAGGGATGATTATCATGGTGCTGGATCTCTCAAGGGAATTTACGATTGCTGTCAGAGTGAGAAACCAGACTTAGAACTTAGTTTTCTTTCCTATGAAAGGAGAGCAAATCTTGGGATGATAACTAATATTTCAAGAAGTCTTGAATAATCCTTATATTTATATGATGAAGAGGAGGTTTAATTGGGATTCTGAGACAGACTGCTTTGTTTTTTTCTTTTTAGCAGCCCTTGTAATATATGTTTCTACCTTCACAAAATGGTGCTTGATGATCTCTCTAGTGAATTTAACCTTTCCTCGGTGAGTCAGGAGTTAAAACGCGATCCTGTGCGTGTTTAGTTGGGGAATGCTGGGAGTTGCAGGACTTTTTCCTGTCCAAACATGCATAGGATTGCACCCTTAGGTGCTAAAAGACCTATATTGTCTAGGCCCCAAAACAAAAATCATCATTTCTCAACAGATAGTCAAGCCTCATTTCTAGAGATTGTGAATGAGGAGGAGGGTGCACTGGGTCTCTAAGTCTGACAGGTTTTCCCCCTTTTAGCAATACTTTGTGATGTAAATTTCTAGGCCTTATTGTGGGAGTGCGAGGCTGAAAAATTTAAGCACCCTTCGAAAATGAAAAATCTGAAGGCTCACTTTCACCTCCACCCACAACAATTATCAGATTGTCTGTGTTCTAAATCCTACAGCAGCTGAAGCTTCAATGAAGCCATATATAGGGTCTCGTTGCCAGGACTGCCCTCTCAGGCCCAGTGCAAAAGAACCAGCCAAGGGGCTAGTCCCTGTGGATACTTGGTCCAAAATGAGGGAGCGGGGAGGATGGGCACGAGAAGAACTGTGCTGGATCAGACCAAAGGCCTGTCTAATCCAGCCTTCTGTTTCCAGTCCACGGTGGCCAACCAGATGCCTTTGGGAAGTCCACAAGCAGGATATGAGTACAGTCTAAGTAGGGCCATCTAAATAAAAAGGTCTTTACCTATTGATGGGAGGTCATAAGAAGGGGCACAAAATGGGCCTCCTTGAAATGGAGCTTGTCAAAGCACCTTGCAAATTGCAGGGCAGATCAAAGGTCCTCTCCAGAAGATCTTAAAGTCGGGGCTGGTTCATATGGAGGAAGGCTAACTTTCAGGTTACCTCATTAGGGCTTTATAGGCCATAACCAGTACTTTGAATTGTGCACTTTTTATCTAGCCTAATTAAATAAGGACGATAGGACACTTTCAGACACCCAGAGCACCTGTCCTCTCACCTTCCCCCCAGAGCTCTAGCCCTCATTCAGGACCTTGCTGGGAACGTGTTTGCTCCATGAACTTATAGAATCATAGAATAGTAGGGTTGGAAGGGGCCTTCAAGGCCATCGAGTCCAACCCCCTGCTCAGTGCAGGAATCCAAGTCAGAGCATCCCTGACAGATGGCTGTCCAGCCTCGTCTTGAACGCCTCCAGTGTGGGAGAGCCCACCACCTCCCTAGGGAATGGGTTCCATTGTTGCATTGCTCTAACAGGATGTTTCTCCTGATGTTCAGCCAGAATCTGGCTTCCTGTAACCTGAGCCCATGATTCCATGTCCTGCACTCTGGGATGAGCAAGAAGAGATCCTGGCCTTCCTCTCTGGGACAACCTTTCAAGGACTTGAAGAGCGCTATCAGATCTCCCCTCAGTCTTCTCTTCTCAAGGCTAAACAGGCCCAGTTCTTTCAGTCTCTCCTCATAGGGCTTTGTTTCCAGTCCCCTGATCATCTTTGTCGCCCTCCTCTGAACCCTCTCCAGCTTGTCTGCATCCTTCTCAAAGTGTGGTGCCCAGAACTGGACACAGTACTCCAGATGAGGCCGAACCAGTGCTGAGTAGAGGGGAACTAGTACTTCCCGGGATTTGGAAGCTATGCTTCTATTAATGCAGCCCAAAAGAGCATTGGCCTTGTTTGCAGCCACATCACATTGTTGGCTCATATTCAGCTTGTGATCGACAACAATTCCATGATCCTTCTCACTTGTAGTGTTGTTGAGCCACGTATCCCCCATCTTGTAACTGCATTTGGTTTCTTTTTCCTAGGTGCATTTATATTATATATAAATATAAATTTATTTATATTGGAACGGAAACTGCCTTGGTTGGAACGGAAACTGCCTTGGTCGCCCTGTGGAATGACCTCTGCCGGGAGAGGGACAGGGGGAGTGCCACCCTGTTGATTCTCCTGGACCTTTCAGCGGCTTTCGATACCATCGACCATGGTATCCTTCTGGATAGGTTGTCTGGGTTGGGAGTTGGAGGCACTGCACTACAGTGGTTCCGCTCCTACTTGGATGGCCGATTCCAGAAGGTGGTGCTGGGGGATTACTGCTCTGTGCCATGGCAATTGTGCCATGGGGTTCCACAGGGCTCTATTTTATCCCCCATGCTGTTTAACATCTACATGAAACCGCTGGGGGAGGTTATCCGGAGGTGTGGGCTGAGGTGCCATCAATATGCGGATGACACCCAGCTCTACCTCTCTTTCTCATCAAAACCAGGTGAGGCAGTGGCTGTTCTGAACCAGTGCCTGGGCACGGCAATGGACTGGATGAGGGCTAATAAACTGAAACTCAATCCAGACAAGACGGAGGTACAGTTAGTGGGTGGTTCGTCTGCCCGGCTAGGTGATATTCAACCTGTTCTGGAGGGGGTTGCACTCCCCCTAAAGGATCAGGTTCGTAGTTTTGAGGGTGCTCTTGGATCCAGAACTGTCACTTGAGGCAAAGGTGAACTCAGCGGCACGGAGCACTTTTTATCAGCTTAGGCTGGTATACCAACTGCGCCCTTATCTGGACAGAGATAGCCTTGCTACAGTTATCCATGCTCTGATAACTTCTTGTCTGGATTACTGCAATGCGTTATACGTGGGGCTGCCTTTGAAAACAGTCCGGAAACTTCAGCTGGTCCAAAATAGGGCAGCAAGATTGTTAACAGGGACTGGCCTGTAAGCTCATATTACGCCAGTACTTTTCCAGCTGCACTGGCTGCCAGTCCATTTCCAGGCCTGATTCAAAGTGCTGGTGTTAACATTCAAAGCCCTTAACGGCTTGGGGCCAGGTTACCTGAAGGATCGCCTCCTCCCATATGTGCCTGCCCGGGCCTTAAGATCATCGTCAGCGGCCCTTCTCCGTGAGCCCCTGCCAAAGGAAGTGAGGCGGGTGGCTACTAGGAGGAGGGCTTTTTCTGCTGTGGCACCCCAGCTCTGGAATGAGCTCCCTAGTGAGGTTCGCCTGGCACCTACATTGTATTCCTTTCGGTGCCAGGTGAAGACCTTTTTATTTTCCCAGGCATTTTAGCATTTTAGCTTTCTAAATTTTTATCTTTGCTGTTTTAAATCTGTATTTTAAACTCTTGCACTGCTGCTAGGTTTTATTGTGGTTGTATTGTTATATTGTGGTTTTAATGTTCTGTATATTTTAAATTGTTTTATTGTGTGTTGTTTGGATTTAATTTTTGTGAACTGCCCAGAGAGCTTAGGCTATTGGGCGGTATAGAAATGAAATAAATAAATAAATATCCCTATTAAATGTCATTCTGTTGTTTTCTGCCCAGCGCTCCAGTCTATCCAGATCACTTTGAATTTTGTTTCTGTCTTCCAAAGTACTAGCTATCCCACCCAATTTTGTGTCATCTGCAAATTTGATCAGCATTCCCTGCACCTCCTCCTCCAAGTCATTAATACAAATGTGGAAGAGCACTGGGCCCAGGACTGAGCCCTGCGGTACCCCGCTCGTTCCCTCTCCCCAGTTTGAGAAGGTCCCATTGATCAGCACTCTTTGAGTCCGATTCTGTAGCCAACTGTGGATCCACCAGATCGTTGTTTCATCTAGCCCACTTGAGCTAGTTTGCTCATCAGGATATCATGGGGCACTTTGTCGAAAGCTTTGCTGAAGTTGAGGTATATGATGTCTACAGCATTCCCACGGTCCACAAGGGAGGTTACCTGATCAAAAAATGAGATCAGATTCGTCTGGCCAGATTTGTTCCTGACAAATCCATGTTGGCTTCGAGTCATCACTGCATTGTTTTCAAGGTGCTTACAGATGGATTGCTTTATCATCTGCTCCAAAATATTTTGCCATCCTTATTTAATAGCTGAACCACCATTTCATGAGATCAGATTTGTCTGGCAGGACTTGTTTTTGACAAATCCATGTTGGCTTCGAGTAATCACGGCATTGTTGTCAAGGTGCTTCCAGATGGATTGCTTTATGATCTGCTCCAGAATTTTCCCAGGGATTGATGTCAGACTGACTGGTCTGTAGTTCCCAGGTTCCTCCTTTTTACCCTTTTTGAAGATAGGGACAACGTTAGCCCTCCTCCAGTCATCTGGCACTTCCCCCGTCCTCCATGATTTCTCAAAGAGAATAGACAGTGGTTCTGAGAGTTCTTCTGCCAGTTCCTTTATGACTCTAGGATGCAGTTCATCTGGCCCTGGAGATTTGAACTCATTCAAAGTATGAGGTGTTCCTTGACCACATGTCTATCGATCTCAAGCTGCAATCCTGCCCCTTCAGCCTGCACTTCGCCTCTGCCAGGGGGGTCATAGACCCTCTTTTGGGAGAAGACTGAGCCAAAGTAGGAATTGAGCACCTCTGCCTTTTCTCTGTCATCTGTTATCATTTTTCCATCCTTATTTAATAGCTGAACCACCATTTCTTTCCTCTGCCTTTTACTATGCACGTAGCTGAAGAAAGCCTTTTTGTTGTTTTTAACATCCCTTGCTAACCTCATCTCATTCTCAGCTTTAGCCTTTCTGATGCCATCCCTTTCTGATGATTTTAAAAAAACACCGTGCTAGGCTACGTAAATGTTTACGTAGCCTATCATGGCTGTTTTTTTTAAAAAAACAACGCGCGTATGCAAATGGTGGCGCCCATGGGCGCCGCCATTTGTGTTCCTTATTTTGGCACGTCTTAGTCTACATAAACATTTATGTAGACTAAGATGGCAAAAATAAGGGGAACGCAAATAGCTTAGACGCTACGCTATTTGCGTTCCCCTTATTTTCGCCGTCTTAGTCTACGTAAATGTTTACGAAGACTAAGACGTGCCAAAATAAGGAACGCAAATGGCGGCGCCCATGGCCGCCGCCATTTGCGTACGTGCGTTGTTGTTTTTTAATCAGCCGTGATAGGCTACGTAAACATTTACGTAGCCTACCAAGGCTGACTGCAGGGACGCAAACGGCAGCGGCTATGGCCGCCGCCATTTGCGTCTCTGCTAGCCAGCGGCCGGATGTCCGGCTGCTGGCGGAGCCGGCCGGCGGCTCTGCAGAATTGCTGCGGAGCACAGCCGGCCAGCCAGGATTCCGGGGGGGGAGGAATGGAGCGCCTCCCCCCCGGCGAGGATTCCGGGGGGAGGGACGGAACGCCTTCCCCCGCACCATCAGCATAATCCCCAAAAGGTAAGTGATTTTCGTACATCCCTAAGTCCAGCTCTCACAGCCATACATTACTACTGGGAAAACCATAGCTTTGATTAGACGGACCTTTGTCGGCAAGGTGATGTCTCTGCTTCTTACTACGCTGTCTAGGTTTGCCATAGCTTTCCTCCCAAGGAGCAAGCGTCTTTTAATTTCATGGCTACAGTCACCATCTGCAGTGATCTTGGAGCCCAAGCAAGTAAAATCAGTCACTACTTCCATTTCTTCCCCTTCTATATGCCAGGAAGTGATGGGGCCAGATGCCATGATCTTAGTTTTGTTACTGTTGAGTTTCAAACCAGCTTTTGCGCTCTCCACTTTCACCCTCAACAAGAGGCTCTTGAGATCCTCTTCGCTTTCTGCCATTAGGGTGGTATCATCTGCGTATCTGAGGTTGATAATTCTCCCGGCAATCTTAATTCTGACCTGTGCTTCATCCAACCCGGCGTTTCTCAGGATGTACTCTGCATATAAGTTAATTAAGCAGGGCGACAATATGCAGCCTTGTCGTACTGCTTTCCCAATTTTGAACCAATCGGTTGTTCCATGTCCG
The DNA here is from genome assembly GCF_057233095.1 of Heloderma suspectum. Lineage (NCBI taxonomy): Eukaryota > Metazoa > Chordata > Lepidosauria > Squamata > Helodermatidae > Heloderma > Heloderma suspectum. The sequence continues at coordinate 21,761,092 of NC_139474.1, read as the reverse complement.
GTTCCTACTGTTGCTTCTTGGCCCTCGTACAGGTTTCTCAGGAGACAGGTAAGGTGGTCTGGTACTCCCATCTCTTTAAGAATTTGCCACAGTTTGTTGTGATCCACACAATCAAAGGCTTTAGCGTAGTCAATGAAGCAGAAAGAGACGTGTTTCTGGAATTCTCTTGCGTTCTCCATGATCCAGCGAATGTTGGCGATTTGATCTCTAGTTCCTCTGCCTCTTCGGAACCCAGCTTGTACTTCCGGTAGTTCTCGGTTCACATACTGCTGGGGCCTAGCTTGTAGGATTTTGAGCATAATCTTGCTGGCATGTGAAATGAGCGCAATTGTACGGTAGTTTGAACACTCTTTGGCGTTGCCCTTCTTTGGAATTGGAATGTAAACTGACCTTTTCCAGTCTTGTGGCCACTGTTGAGTGTCCCAAATTTGTTGGCATATTGAGTGCAGCACTTTAACAGCATCATCTTTTAGGATCTTAAATAGCTCAGCTGGAACACTGTCATCTCCGCTAGCTTTGTTGTTAGTAATGCTTCCTAAGGTCCACTTGACTTCACTCTCTAGGATGTCCTGCTCAAGTTCAGTGACCGCACTATCATGGCTGTCAGGGACATTCAGATCTTTCCTGTATAGTTCTTCTGTGTCTTCTTTCCACCTCTTCTTAATCTCATCTGCTTCTGTTAGGTCCCTGCCTTCTTTGTCCTTTATCATACCCGTCTTTGCACAAAACGTTCCCTTGAGATCTCCGATTTTCTTGAAGAGATCTCTGGTCTTTCCCATTCTGTTGTTTTCCTCGATTTCTTTGCATTGTTCATTTAAGAAGGCCTTCTTGTCTCTCCTTGCTATTCTCTGGAACTCTCCATTCAGTTGGATATATGTTCCCTTTTCTCCCTTGCTTTTCGCTTCCCTTCTTTCCTCAGCTACTTGTAAAGCCTCATCAGCCACTTTGCTTTCTTGCATTTCTTTTTCTTTGGGATGGATTGAGTTGCTGCCTCCTGAACAATGTTACGGACCTCTGTTCATAGTTCCTTAGGCACTCTGTCTATCAGGTCTAATCCCTTAAATCTATTCGTCACCTCCACTGTATATGGACAATGGAACCTATTAGCTAGGGAGGCGGTGGGCTCTCCCACACTGGAGGCGTTCAAGATGAGGCTGGACAGCCATCTGTCAGGGATGCTCTGACTTGGATTCCTGCATTGAGCAGGAGGTTGGACTCGATGGCCTTGTAGGCCCCTTCCAACCCTACTATTCTATGATACTATGAGATAGAAAGCAAGGGTGTCTCTACTTTAAGGGAAAATCCCGTAGTCCTACTGGAGCATTTTGCTTCCATTTCTATGGTGCAATTAGGATTGGCTCCTTCAGACTGTGGATTAGAGGTGGAATTGAAAACCATTTTTCAGCAGCCTTGCCTGGGCTTTCTATATTTTTCAATGGAGCAGCACCATCTACTGGCAGAATTTATCACAGTACGCTGGCAATACACACTGCGGAAATTGCAGCTTAAAAAAAAATATTCCAGCTTATTTCCAGGGGGTGTCTCCATGACAACGGAAGGAGATGTGAATGGTGGCTTACACAAATTTTTCAAAGAGCTAGCTTTGGGCTGTGCAGGGCTCCACGAGCGAGTGCACCACACCAGTATAAGTCGCTTCACAGGTGTGGTGGGGTGTGGTGGGGGGTTCGAGTGATCATCATCTGACCAGCAGGGGCTGCTCAACCAGTAAGAGAGGGTCCCCCCACATCCGTGCCATGGAAGCTCACTGGATGACTTTGGGCCAGTCACTGACTCTCTGCCCTACTTACCTCACAGGGTTGTTGTGAGGATGAAATGGCGAGGAGAAGGTTAATGTACGCCACCTTGGGTTCCTCAAGGAGGAAAAAAGGCGGGATATAAATGTAATAAAATAAATAAATAAATAAATAAAACTCCCTTAAAGCAGCAATCAGTATAGGAAGGAACACAGTGTTATCTCTGCCTTGAACCTGCCAAAGCTGCAAGCAATCTCCTTAAGAACATAAGAAGAGCCCTGCTGGACCAGACCAAGGGTCCATCTAGTCCAGCATTCTGTTCACACAGTGGCCAACCAGCTGTTGACTGGGAACCCACAAACAGGACATGAGCGCAACAGCACCCTCCCGCCCATGTTCCCCAGCAACTGGTGTACGTAGGCCCACTGCCTCTGGTACTGGAGGTAGCACATAGCCATCAAGACCAGTAGCCATAGATAGCCTTCTCCTCCAGGAATTTGTCTAACCCCCTTTTAAAGCCATCCAAACTGGTGGCCATCACTACATCCTGTGGTAGCGAGTTCCATAACTCTGCGCAGTGTGAAGAAGTCCTTCCCTTGATCTGTCCTGAATCTCCCACCAATCAGCTTCATAGTATGACCCCTATCCACCTTCTCCACACCATGCATAATTTTATAGACCCCTTACCCTCCTTTTTTCCAAGCTAAACAATCCCAGCTGTTGTAACCCTAATGTCAGGGTGGAAACTGAGCTGATAGAGCCCCAGAGCAGTTTTGATTCTGAGGAGGATCAGCAATCTGCAGGAGAGGAGCCAGCTCATCCCTCACAGGCACAGCAGCTGGCAGAGATTCCTCCTGCCGGCATTCCTGAGATAGATAGTGACCCTGGCAGTGAGAAAGTGCAGGAGGGGGGGGCTTGCTGGACGCTCGACGCAGACGCAAAGAGCGACGAGCGATGGAGGGCGCGGAAAGGAGGCGTAGCGCCCATTTGGCGCACAAGCAACGTCTGCCTCCCGTGGACCCAAGGGAAAGAGGGAGGATCTCTCCCTAGCGCATAAGTTCAGGGTCTTCAAGTGACTCTCCTTCAGACGGGGATCAACTGGCTACTCGGCGCATAGGCCACTCTGCTGTTCCTTGCTTAGTCACTGGTGATCAGCATCTGAAAGAGTCATTAAGTTGTAAAAGGATTAAAGCCTTGAAAATAATCCTTTCGTCTGTGTCTTGAGTTGGCTACTGGAGTCTACTGAAAGTGACCACTAGGGCACCTCCTGACACTTACCTCATAGAGGAGATGCTCCAGCCCCTTGATCATTTTAGTTGCCCTTTTCTGCATTTTTTCCAGCTCTACAATATCTTTTTTTAGGTGTGGTGACCAGAACTGTACACAGTATTCTAAGTGTGGTCGCACCATAGATTTGTATCGGGGGCTGTACGATATTGGCAGTTTTATTCTCAGTTCCTTTTCTAATTATGCCTAACATGGAGTTTGCCTTTTTTACAACAGCCGCACACTGGGTTGACATCTCCCTGTCCATCACAACCCCAAGATCTCTTTCCTGGTTGGTCACCACTAGCTCAGATCCTAACAGGCTATACTTGAAGTTGGGATTTTTTGCCTCAATGTGTATCACTTTACACTTGCTTACATTGAACTGCACTTGCCATTTAGATGCCCATTCTCCCTTTCTAACCCGATGCTGCACAGGAACAAAGGTGTGAATTACTTACTTCTTAAGGTGATAAACCAAACAATGGAGAATCGCGGCTTTGGGAAAATGCTTTACAGCCTTTAGGGAATTAGTGCTTTAAAATGTGCTCTTTCAATTGAGGGGGTTCTCTGTAAATGCTGGTGTGTGTGTTCAGGGGACAAGCCTCACTGACCATAATGGGAGTTACTTCTGAGTAGACACTAATTGGTTTGTGCTGGGAAACACAGGGACAGGAAACACCCCTTGACCGGAGCCATGGTGAAAGGCATGCCCCTGGGCAGGGCTACCATGCCCAAGGTAAATGCAGGGGTTGGGGCACACAACAGCTATACGGCACGGAATTTTTTTTCTCACTCTCATATAATGCTAGAACCCAAAGGGGTCATCCCATGAAGCTGACTGGTGGGAGATTCAGGACAGATCAAACTCACACAGCACAGAGTTAAACTATAGAATTCACTGCCACAACATGTAGTGATGGCCACCAGTTTGGATGGCTTTAAAAGGGGGTTAGATACATTCCTGGAGGAGAAGGCGATCCATGGCTACTAGTCCTGATGGCTGTGTGCTACCCCCAGTACCAGAGGCAGTGAGCCTATGTGCACCAGTTGCTGGGGAACGTGGGCAGGAGGGTGCTGTTGCGCTCATGCCCTGCTTGTGGGTTCCCAGTCGACAGCTGGTTGGCCACTGTGTGAACAGAATGCTGGACTAGGTGGAACCTTTTCCTGATCCAGCATGGCGCTTCTTATGTTCTCATGTCTCGTATTTTTATTTTATTTCATTTTATTTCTGTACCGCCCAATAGCCGAAGCTCTCTGGGCGGTTCACAAAAATTAAAACCACAAAGCACAGCATAAAACAACATAAATATGTTTGAGAGAACATGACAATTTGAGATAAATAGTCCAGCTCTCAACTGCATTTGGTTACAAAGAAAGAAATACCAGTGTAAGTATTTTGATAGCCAGGAGAACAAAACAAAAGTGTACTAGGACAGCAAACATAATACCACAGCAGCCAGCGTTCTGCTGAGAAAACCTGGGCTGTGTTTCCACCAGCAATTTACTCCAACCTGCCTGCGCCGTGGGGTCTCTGTGGTTCCATGTCGTCATGGCTGTTCAGCCCCAGTGTCTCATTTGATCGCTGAAAAACCTCTTCTGCATACAGTCCGACTTTTCCAGCTTACCACAGCTCCATTACTGACCGGTTTCCACAATCGCATTGGGTCCGGTGTCATAGTCCTGCCCATGGGGCGTGTAGCCCAGCCTTTGTGGGGGTGTCACTCTGACCTCAGTGCCCCAACACCTTCCCTCCCTGTTCTCTGGAAGTTTCATTGCCATTTTGGAGCAGGATGCCGAGGGACCAAGTTTTAAAACACCATTGGAAAATAAGCACTAGAACACAGCCCATGACCCCAGTCAAGGGGTGTTTTCTCCCATTGTGCTGAATGAGGCTGCCCTCTCGATGACCACAGAAATGACAGAGAAGCCCCTCAATTGACACAGCACATATCAAAGCCCTCAATTCCTTAAATGCAATTAAGTGCGATCTCGAGGCTTCAGTCCATTGCCTTAGGACGTAACTCCTTCACAGCTTCCAAATGCCTGTGCAGTAAACTGGGGGCTGGTTTTGGTCTTTTTCCCACAACTAACCCATTCGTGTCTCCTCAGAAGTAGCTCCCATTGCTGTGGATGAGGCTGAGATTCCCCCTCAATTGAAATGGCACACATTAAAGCCCAATTCCTTAAGTGTGATTAAGCGCGATCTCGAGGCTTGGGTCCATTGCCTTAGGGCGTCACTCATTCACAGCTTCCAAATAGAGATCCTGTGCGTTAAACTGGGGGCTGGTTTCGCTCTCTTTCCCACAACAAACCCATTACTATCTTGTCAGAAGTAACTCCCATTGTAGTCAATGAGGTCCTGTGGGTTAAAATGGGGGCTAGTTTCCCTCTTTCTGTGCCCCCCCTTTCCCAGCACAAGCATGGGATGCACAAACAAGCATTTGATCAAGTAACCTCCCTTGTAGACCGTGGGAATGCTGTAGACATCATATACCTCAACTTCAGCAAAGCTTTCGACAAAGTGCCCCATGATCTCCTGATGAGCAAACTAACTCAAAATGGGCTAGATGAAACAGCGATCCGGTGGATCCACAGTTGGCTACAGAATCGGACTCAAAGAGTGCTGATCAATGGGACCTTCTCAAACTGGGGAGAGGGAACGAGCGGGGTACCACAGGGATCAGTCCTGGGCCCAGTGCTCTTCAACGTTTTTATTAATGACTTGGAGGAGGAGGTGCAGGGAATGCTGATGAAATTTGCAGATGACACAAAATTGGGCGGGATAGCTAAGACTTTGGAAGACAGAAACAAAATTCAAAGTGATCTGGATAGACTGGAGTGCTGGGCAGAAAACAACAGAATGACATTTAATAGGGATCAATGCCAAGTTCTGCACGTAGGAAAAAGAAACCAAATGCACAGTTACAAGATGGGGGATACATGGCTCAACCACACTACAACCGAGAAAGATCTTGGAATTGTTGTCGATCACAAGCTGAATATGAGCCAACAATGTGATGTGGCTGCAAAAAAGGCAAATGCTCTTTTGGGCTGCATTCATAGAAGCATAGCTTCCAAATTCCGGGAAGTACTAGTTCCCCTCTACTCAGCACTGGTTAGGCCTCATCTGGAGTACTGTGTCCAGTTTAAGGATGGACGAAAGTCCCTTACCTGGTCCCGCAGCTGTTTTCGGTGGGGGGGAGGCGCTCCGTTTCTCCCCCCGAAATTCTGGCCGGGGGGGAGGCACCCCATCTTTCCCCGCCAAAATTCTGGCCGGGGGGGAGCGCCCATCTCCCTGGCCGTGAAAGAAAAAAGTAAAGTGTAAAAAAAAAAGTAATAGGCTACGTAAAGATTTACGTAGCCTATCATGGCTAGATTTTCAAAGTCAGCTGTGATAGGCTACGTAAATCTTTACGTCGTAGCCTATCACGTTTTTTTTTTACACTTTACTTAGAAATGGCGGCAGCGGCAGCCAGTTGGAAGAACGGCTGCTGCCGCTGCCACCAAACCGCCGCCGAACCGCCGCCACCGGGACCCGCCACCGCGAGGGACATTCGTGCGAGGTAAGTCCCATCCGGGGGGGGCGGGGGGTGTCGGAGAATTTCCCCACCAATTTTGGGGGGCCGAATGCGTTGGCATTCAGCCTCCCGGAGATTCGTGGAGAAATTCTCCGACATCCCTAGTCCAGTTCTGGGCACCACACTTTAAGAAGGATGCAGACAAACTGGAGAGGGTTCAGAGGAGGGCAACAAAGATGATCAGGGGACTGGAAACAAAGCCCTATGAAGAGAGACTGAAAGAACTGGGCATGTTTAGCATTGAGAAGAGAAGACTGAGGGGAGACAGGATAGCGCTCTTCAAGTCCTTGAAAGGTTGTCCCAGAGAGGAAGGCCAGGATCTCTTCTCGATCATCCCAGAGTGCAGGACACGGAATCATGGGCTCAAGGGACAGGAAGCCAGAGTCCGGCTGAACATCAGGAAAAACTTCCTGACTGTTAGAGCAATATGACAATGGAAGTCATTCCCTAGGGAGGTGGTGGGCTCTCCCACACTGGAGGCGTTCAAGACGAGGCTCGACAGCCACCTGTCGGGGATGCTCTGACTTGGATTCCTGCATTGAGCAGGGGGTTAGACTCGATGGCCTTGTAGGCCCCTTCCAACCCTACTATTCTATGATTCTATGTGTGTGTCTACTCAGAAGTAACTCCCATTGTGCTCATTGAGGCTTTCTCCTGAAATGCAGGTGCATCTGGACTTTCAGGGGAAAGGAGAAAGTGGGGTGGGGGGGGAGCCTCTCTTCAAAGCAAAGCTGATTCCTTTTTAAAAATCCGGTACTCCTCTATTAGCTTCTCCTTCTGTTCTCCTGGAAACACAGCTGAGGAGGCAGGAACACTGAAGTTGTGTGAAGGAGAGGGGGAGAAGATCCTGGAGCGAGCAGTCAGGCAGAGATGAAAAGAGGCACACATAAGCAACCGTTTCAGGGGCAACAAGGAAGGTTTAAGGGGAGGTGTGCTCCAGACAAAGTGCTTTGATTTTTCACTCTTTCTCTAAAGCAAAACCAAAGGGGTGGGAAGGCAAGGAGGAGACTGGCCAGAGTGAGAAACCTCAGCGGGGCAGAGGGGGCGAGGGAGGGGGGAATTGGAAACAGGAGGAGGTGGGAAAACAGACGGGGTACGCAGACCCAACCCACTCCAAAAAGGCTCCGCCCGGCCATCAGGAGAATAGGGCGATTAGGGCTCCGTGGAAGCAGCGCAGCCCGCCAGGGTACAACGATGACAGACCAGAGCCTTTTGGGACATGGAAAGACGCGTGAGAGAAAATGTGCTTGGGGAGCAGCGCAACAAAGTTGGAAAAGAAGTGAAGGTGATAGTGTGGAAACTCACCCCTGGGATGGAGGGCAGTGGAGCATATAAGGTTCGTGTGAGATTTGCTACAGCACAGTATCAGGACCACACATTCATCCTCACCGTCTATGGCAAGTATATACTTCTCAGTATATACTTCCACATCTGTGCAAGTGAGTGACTGTGTTCTGGGCAGACCGCTGGCAACAACTCCTCTGCCTTTTTAAGTGGCCACCAGGCACTCTTAGTCAGGCTGGGTCAGGAATGAGTGTGTTGGACCCTTCTGCCTGCCAAGCAGGCACTCCACTCATGAGCTATATCCCATCCCCAAACATGTCATGAAGGTTTCATTTGTCTCCAACAGAGCCAGTACCAACACCACAGATACTCCAAGTCATCTCTAACACTCCAGATGGGTGCAATGTCACCCTGCAGTGTCAGGCATCTGGAAGGGGGGAAATTAATGTCTCCTGGGAAAGAGGAAACCCACTCCGAGCCTTAGAAGGAGATGGTTTGGACTGGTTCCAGCTCTCTGCCGACAGCACAAATCTCCGCTTGTTCTGGCATCGCAGTTTCTCAGACTCCAACTTCATCTGCCTGATCACTAATCCAGCTGATCAGAAGAACATCTCATTTGAATTGTCCAACATCTGCCAGAACAACGGTGAGCAATGTATTGCCTCCCCCATGTTTTTAAATTATGCATAACCTGTGCTAATGTTTCAGGTGCTGAATCTTTGACACATCCTTAAATACTTTTTATTAGAGTTGCAAATTAGCCTTAAAATGGTATTGAAGTTCAAGCACCAGTTTTGAAAATTTTGAATGTCAGGTTTTGAAAATCTGGGCCCCATCTACACCAGGCTTTTCCTCCGGGGTGGGTGCAAGTTGAGGTCCCTCGTGGTACGGATGACATAGTCGTGACTTCGCAGCCATCGGTGGTTTTCGCCTGGAAAATGCAGAGTTCCAAGTAGGGATGTCAGAGAATTCTGCCACGGATCTCGGGGAGGCCGAATGCCAGTGCATTCGGCCCCCCAAAATCTGTGGTGGAACGGCCTGCCACCCCCCCCGCCACCCCCCGCGGATCCCCCCAGGACGAGACTTACCTGGGGCGGATCTTCCGGGTGGCAGCGGCTCCGGTGGAGGCTCCGGCGTTGGCACGGTGGCGGCCAGTCTTCCGACTGGCTGCTGCCGCTGCCATTTCCCATGTAAAAAAAAAAAAAAGACGTGATAGGCTACATAAAGATTTACGTAGCTTATCACGGCTAGGTTAAAAAAAAAAAAGTGATAGGCTACATAAAGATTTACGTAGCCTATCACATCTGACTTTAAAAAAAAGCACGCGCGTATGGAAATGGCGGCGGCTACGGCCGCCGCCATTTGCATTCTTTATTTTGGCCTGTCTTGGTCTACGTAAATATTTACGTAGACTAAGACGGCGAAAATAAGGGGAACGCAAATAGCGTCCGCTACGCTATTTGCGTTCCCCTTATTTTCGCCGTCTTAGTCTACGTAAATATTTACGTAGACTAAGGCAGGCCAAAATAAAGAACGCAAATGGTGGCGGCTGTAGCCACCGCCATTTGCATACGTGCATTTTTTTGTTTTTTTTAAGTCAGATGTGATAGGCTATGTAAAGTTTTACATAGCCTATCACAGCTGACTACAGGGATGCAGACGGCGGCAGCTACAGCCGCCGCCATTTGTGTCCCTGCTAGCCATCGGCCAGATGTCCGGCTGCTGGCGGAGCGAGCCGGTGGCTCCACAGAATCCCTGCCGAGCACAGCCGGCCGGCCAGGATTCCGGGAGGGAGGCATGGAGTGCCTCCCCCCCCCCGGCGAGGATTCCGGGGGGAGAGACGGAGCGCCTCCCCCCCCCACCATCAACATAATCCACGAAAGGTAAGTCACTTTCGTATATCCCTAGTTCCAAGGAGTCATTTAACTGCAAAATTTTGGGTTTTCTGGAGGTTTCCCCGACTTCGCATTTTATAGTGGGCATGTTGTAGACATGCGTAGTGCCTGCGTCATTCTGTGACGGCCCTTTACTCCCATCGGCCTTCGCAGCTGCAGTTACAGAGGCACAGAGGGGAGTTTTCATCTATTTTTTAATCACACTTTCGCACAGTTTCGCAGCTTCATATCTTCGCAACGGTTGTGGACTTAGTACCCAAGGACCGGGGGGGGGGGCGGTCTTGGGGAAGGACCAACATTGGTCCAGCCACCATTTCGGAGTTATGACTAGGCACGTAGCGCTCATGCTTGTGAGTGCGAACCATTGTGAGGGTCTCTGGCTGGGGAACTGACAAACTGATAGTGTAGAAATGAAGGAACATAAAACACCCACAGAACACCCACTTTTTACCTTAAAAGGGATGGAAAGACACAGCAGAGCCCCTCAAATGCAAAACAGCCAGTGCAGTGTTGCACACCCACACTCATGGCACTGTACAGCTGCGCATTTCAGTATAATGGCAAAAAAAGGGCACGGTGAGTATGTTTGGGAAGCGTGCAGTACATCGCGAGTGTATCGCAGGGCATGCTGACCCAAAGCCACATTGCTGCGCAGTCCCGACGGGGTGGGAGGTCAAAGCTTTGCCATATAGATGCAGCCCTGGACAAACTTCTGAAGTGGTGCAAAAATGTGTGTCTTTTGTTTTGTCCTGAAAAGTAAGATGTCATTGCTGAAGTCCAGGCAAGGGATAATTGGGAGTGGCTATAGCTCAGTGGCAGAACATAGGCAATCTCAAATTCGGGGGAGACCTTGTCAAGCTGGTAGCAGTCACCTTCAGTCATGTGCAGCTTTTGCTCAAGGGTTATCCATTTACAAAATGACACTTCATAGGGTACAAGAAAATAGGTCTCTGTCCCAAGGAGCTTACAATGTGAAAGTTGACACATGGAGGCAGGAGAAGAGGGGAAGGGAAGGGAAATTGAGGGTGCTTCCAGATATGGCTTTCATTGTACAATCCCTTTCCTCATTCACAGAATTTTACGGGGTCAAAATTATGTCATCTTCCATTTGCAACCCTCCAGTGTCTTCCCATTGCTTCTTTCTGTCTTTTTTCTTACCAGAAAAAAATCAGTTAAGGAGGAAAAAATGGAATAGCTACCCACTGCCTTTTGACTGGCTGTGCTAGGAGTCCTCCATCTGAAAGCACACAGAGGCATTTCCAGATGAGGCTGCTGCCAGTCAGTGTCGACAATACTGGGCTAGATGGACCCAGGGTCTGAATCAGTATAAGGCAGCTTCCTGTGTTTCCGAATGGAGTGGGCCTATAGGGAGCTATAGGGCTTCACCCTGGTAGAAGCCATGCCTAAGGGTGCCAGAAGCCATGGCTCCAGCTCTCAATCCCTGAGAAAATTCTGCAGCAGATTATAAAGCAATCAGTATGTAGGCACTTTGAAAACAATGCAGTGACTACGCGAAGCCAACATGGATTTGTCAAGAACAAATCCTGCCAGATGAATCTGATCTCATTTTTTGATCAGGTCACCTCCCTTGTAGACCGTGGGAATGCTGTAGACATCATATACCTCGACTTCAGCAAAGCTTTCGACAAAGTGCCCCATGATATCCTGATGAGCAAACTAGCTCAAAGTGGGCGAGATGAAACAACGATCCGGTGGATCCACAGTTGACTACAGAATCGGACTCAAAGAGTGCTTATCAATGGGACCTTCTCCAACTGGGGAGAGGGAACGAGTGGGGTACCGCAGGGCTCAGTCCTGGGCCCAGTGCTCTTCCACATTTGTATTAATGACTTGGAGGAGGAGGTGCAGGGAATGCTGATCAAATTTGCAGGTGGGCTGGCGTGGACTTGGTCTTGATGCAGCACGCACAGCTCATCCTTGACCTGCACGCTGGGATCTGCAAGTCTGCAGTGAGTTCCTTGGTCACCAACTCCTTCACTGCCTCCATGCTGCTGTGCCCCATGCATCTGTGGGGTGTGTGATCTGCCCTCTTGGCCTCTTTTCTGCTGCCAGCAATCTCATACATAGAGTTCCTCACCCTGGCATTGCCCCACAACCTCCCTTCTCTGGAGATCTGGCATTCATCCCGTTCGAAAAGTGGGCCAAATCCATCTGCTGTGAGCTTTCTTACTGAGAGCAGGCTCCCCTCCAGGTCTGGCACAAACAAGTCATCTGTCAGCTTTGTGTTCCCATCATGCAGTGGTGCTATACAGTCTATGGTGCCTTCTCCTATTCCAGCTGCTTTTATCTGTTTCCCATTAGCCAGGCAAACGTAACCCTGCTTTTGGTGATCCAGTTCCTCGAAGAACCCCCTCCGGCTGGTCATGTGGCTGCCAACTCCTGAGTCCAGCACCCAAACCAGGTTGTGCCTCTGAGCTCTGGTTACTCTGAGGCAAAGAGATGGGCAGGAATGCAGCTCGCAGCTTACTCTGCCTTCATAGAATCATAGAAAAGTAGGGTTGGAAGGGGCCTACAAGGCCATCGAGAACAACCGCTACTCAATGCAGGAATCCAGGTCAGAGCATCCCTGACAGATGGCTGTCCAGCCTTGTCTTGAATGCCTCCGGTGTGGGAGAGCCCACCGCCTCCCTAGGTCATGGGTTCCATTGTCATATTGCTCTTACAGTCTGGACGTTTCTCCTGATGTTCAGCCGGAATCTGGCTTCCTGTCACTTGAGCCCATGATTCCGTGTCCTGCACTCCAGGATGATCGAGAAGAGATCCTGGCCTTCCTCTCTGGGACAACCTTTCAAGGACTTGAAGAGCGTTATCATATCTCCCCTCAGTCTTCTCTTCTCCAGGCTAAACATGCCCAGTTCTTTCAGTCTCTCCTCATAGGGCTTTGTTGCCAGTCCCCTGATCATCTTCATTGCCCTCCTCTGAACCCTCTCCTTGCCTTTTGTTGCTCTTTGGCTCCCCCTTGCAGCCGTTTTCAGGACAGTCTCTCTTGAAATGTGCCCTGGCCCTACACTTGTAGCATTCTTTTGTCCGTGCCTTAAGGGCTTGTTCTGATTCCCTCGTGGCCTTTGTCTCCTGCCTAGCCTTTGTCCTCTCCCATGAGGCGTCGGCCATGTTTTCCATCCTGTGATTCCACGCACTAATCAGCCTGGCCTTTACATGGTCCAATGCTAGCTCTGCTTTGGGGAGCGCTTCCAAGGCTGTTATGAGGGGCTCATAGGAGTCATCTAGGCTGCACAAGATGATGCCACATCCTCCTCCTCTGGGGTCTCTAGGCCAATTGCCTGCAGCTCCTCAACAGCTGGCAAGACTGCATTTACATGGTCTGGTGAGCTGGCTCCTTTCTCGGGATTCACTTGAAACAGCTTCCTCTTCAAGAAGAGCTTTGCATTAATGTTGGTAGGCTGGTGCACTTTCTGTAGGGCCTCCCACATTCCCTTAGCTGTTTTCTCATTTCTGATGTGGAGCAACTGGTTATTTTGGACTGATAGAGCAATTGTTGCCCTTGCTTTTCTCTCCCTTTTGTCCCAGTCCTGGGGGTTTTCTGCAGGGCGAGCCAATTCCCAAACCTCCCACAAGTCCACTTTTGCTAGCACCATTTGCATCTTGAACTTCCATATCTGGTAGTTCCCAGGGCCTAGTTTTTCCATGGCTGCATGCGTATTTCCTTCAGCCGTCATTCCACCCTTCAAGATTTCCCCCCTCTTGTCTATCTGATGGATAGTACTCACAGGTCTCCAGGTGATTCCTTGCAAAAGCTTTTTTCTTCTTCATTGGCTGCTAGGCCCATAACCTGAAGTCTGAATCTGCCCCCCATCAGTAGCCACGGATGTAGACAGAACACACTCGAGGGGTGGGGTAAGAACAGACTTTACTGGAGATCTAACAAGCTTACATATCAAGGTAAGTTGGCTGAGGTCAGCCCCGTGGTCAGTATCCCTTGCAGGAGGAAGTCGGAAGAAGAATAGGAGAGTAGAGGGAGGAGACAAGGAAAAGGCAGAATGACCTCTCAGAGACCCCCTCCCACCTAGCTCAGGTACATATGAACCCTTCAAGTTCAGGTTAAGTAACTCATGGCCCAAGTCCCTCCAACAAAAATAACAGCACATGAGATCGAAACTGGGCCAAATGCACTCTGTTTGAACTGTCATCCAGCTGTCTTTTTGCCACAGGGTACAAGACATATCCTAAATGCTAGCCCATATTCCACATGGCTACCTGGGGGATCCTTCGGGATTGAAAGATGGGACAGAAGTCAGATTAATGTCATGTGTATTTCCTGCCTTGGGCTTCTCTTAGTTGGTTTTACAGTATCCCTCAAGAGACAATTACGGCTCATTGCAGGTGAAACTCAGTGCAGGAGGAAGTGGTTTTATGCCCTACTTGTCATGCTATTTCTTATCCTGGCTGGAAGTTTGGGGATCTGGCAATGGAAGGGAAACTGGCAAAGGGGGGGGGATGGCAGTAGGCAGAGGTACAAAACAGCTGTATCCCTCTTTAGCCTCAGTCAACAGGAGCTGGGGTTGGGCAGGGCCAGTCCTACCGTTAGGCAAAGTGGGGCGGCAGGTGCTGAGGGGTGAAGAAGACAGTGAAATATTGGAGGACAGAGCTTTGTGTGCCACATGGCCAGCACTGCAGCCCCAAGCTAGTCTGCAGCCCCCAGGTGCAGTGGAAGACCCTGGCCCATGGCCAACGTCAAAGTGAGATTGAACCGCCAGCCTGATCACCTTCAGGGACAGGTGCCGTCCTGTCCTTTGCCTCAGGCAGCAAGACGTCTTGGGTTATCTGTGTGCTTGGAGTTTCCTAAAGTGCACCCTTCTTCCTTTGTTTTTCTGAGACAAGGCAGATTTGGTCAATGCCGTGGAACAACGTGGCTCATGTTACATTCACAGGTGTGGTTCTCGCAGTGCTGACGATGGGCATCAGAATGCAGGAACTGCAAATGGGAGGAGACTCTGAGAAGGTGGCGATGACCGGACAAGACTGCATTACACAGTTGTGTCAGCCTTGGACCAAATGAACATGTACTCCAAAGCACATGGGAGAAGCCCCCGAGGAGAGGATGGTGATGGATGTGCCTGATCTCATCTGATCTTGGAAGCTAAGCAGGGTCAGCCCTGGTTAGTGCTTGGATGGGAGACCTCCTGGGAATCAGACTTCCTGCACTGAGCAGGGGGTTGGACTTGATGGTCTTGTAGGCCCCGTCCAACCCTATGATTCTATGATTCTATGACAGAATGAGATTGCATTACACAGTTGTGTCAGTCTTGGACCAAATGCACACATAACATACTCCAAGCAATTACATTACTTTGGTGCCAAAGCGTTCAATACCTCGTTAAAAAACAGACAAACCTCAGGAAAGACGGGAAAGTGGAAGGGGCGCTCCTTCAAAAGAAATACCTCCCCCTCAGAACTAGTTGCTGTTTCCGCAACGGAGCCGCTTCCACCAAAAGATCCCCTCCCTTCTGTGCCTGCTATCTGAAAAGTTACCTCAGTGTATGAAGCTAGCAGTTTTCTTAGTTAAAGTGGAGAGGTAGGATAAAGCCAACAGACTGCAATAGTCATAGTCCTGTTTCTCTGATAAATGTCAACTCATCAACAATTTGGGCAACCAGATGCAGGAATATCCAGGCCAACCCAGGTTTATCTTTAAGCCCTACAACTCTGATCCAATTAGATAACTCATACATGCATTCTGATGGCCAACATCTATCCACTTTAGATGAGAAAATATTTGCCAGCATTAATTGGAGTGGTTGCCATTTGTTTCGTATTACAGCAGTACTGTCTTCCTCGCACTTTCCTTAATGATTAAGGCTGATTTACAAGTTTCTGTGTTGTTGTTTATTCGGTCAGTCGCTTCTGACTCTTCGTGACTTCATGGACCAGCCCACGCCACAGCTCCCTGTCAGCCGTCGCCACCCCCAGCTCCCCCAAGGTCGAGCCTGTCACCTCCAGAATATCATCCATCCACCTTGGCCTTGGTCGGCCCCTCTTCCTTTGGCCTTCCACTTTCCCGAGCATCAGCATCTTCTCCAGGGTATCCTGTCTTCTCATGATGTGGCCAAAGTACTTCAGTTTTGCCTTTAATATCATTCCCTCAAGTGAGCAGTCTGGCTTGATTTCCTAGAGTATGGACTGATACTCCATGCTATTTGAAAAGCAAATAGCCAATGTTTTAAGGAAGCATGATGTAGTAGTAATGGGGGACTTCAATTTCCCCGATATTTGTTGGGAGACAAATTCTGCAAAACATGGCCCCTCCAGGAAATTCCTGACTTGTGTGGCGGATAACTTCCTCCTACAGAAAGTAGAGGAAGGAACTAGAGGATCGGCTATCCTTGACTTGATCCTAACCAACAGAGATGACTTAGTGGATAAAGTAGCAGTTACAGGAACTCTGGGGGAAAGCGACCATGTTGTACTTGAGTTCTTGGTTCTAAGGGAAGCAAAAGCCGAGTGTACTCAAACGCGTACCCTGGATTTTAGGAAAGCTGATTTTAATAAACTCAGAACAATGATCAGTAAGGTCCCATGGCAAGCAATGCTAGCGAGAAAAGGAGTCCAAGATGGGTGGGAACTTTTAAAAAAGGAAATTCTCAAGGCACAATCACAAACAATTCCAACAAGAAGAAAAGGTGGAAGACAACAGAAGAAGCCAATGTGGCTTCACAAAAAGCTTAGGGATGACCTGAAAACAAAAAAGGACACATATAGGAAGTGGAAAGAAGGCCAAGTAACAAAGGAAGAGTACAGGCAGGTAGCACAGAATTGCAGGGATGGCGTCAGGAAGGCTAAAGCGGAGAACGAGGTGAGGTTAGCGAGGGATGCTAAAAACAACAAAAAGGCTTTCTTCAGCTACGTGCATAGTAAAAGGCAGAGGAAAGAAATGGTTGTTCAGCTATTAAATAAGGATGGCAAAATGATAACAGATGACAAAGAAAAGGCAGAGGTGCTCAATTCCTACTTTGGCTCAGTCTTCTCCCAAAAGAGGGTCTATGACCCCCCTGGCAAAGGCGAAGTACAGGCTGAAGGGGCAGGATTGCAGCTTGAGATCGACAGGCATATGGTCAAGGAACACCTCATTACTTTGAATGAGTTCAAATCTCCAGGGCCAGATGAACTGCATCCTAGAGTCATAAAGGAACTGGCAGAAGAGCTCTCAGAACCGCTGTCTATTCTCTTTGAGAAATCATGGAGGACCGGGGAAGTGCCAGATGACTGGAGGAGGGCTAACGTTGTCCCTATCTTCAAAAAGGGTAAAAAGGAGGAACCTGGGAACTACAGACCAGTCAGTCTGACATCAATCCCTGGGAAAATTCTGGAGCAGATCATAAAGCAATCCATCTGGAAGCACCTTGACAACAATGCAGTGATTACTCGAAGCCAACATGGATTTGTCAAAAACAAGTCCTGCCAGACAAATCTGATCTCATTTTTTGATCAAGTCACCTCCCTTGTAGACCGTGGGAATGCTGTAGACATCATATACCTCGACTTCAGCAAAGCTTTCGACAAAGTGCCCCATGATATCCTGATGAGCAAACTAGCTCGAAGTGGGCTAGATGAAACAACGATCATGTGGATCCACAGTTGGCTACAGAATCGGACTCAAAGAGTGCTTATCAATGGGACCTTCTCAAGCTGGGGAGAGGTAACGAGTGGGGTACCGCAGGGCTCAGTCCTGGGCCCAGTGCTCTTCAATATTTTTATTAATGACTTGGAGGAGGAGGTGCAGGGAATGCTGATCAAATTTGCAGATGACACAAAATTGGGAGGGATAGCTAATACTTTGGAAGACAGAAACAAAATTCAAAGTGATCTGGATAGACTGGAGTGCTGGGCAGAAAACAACAGAATGGCATTTAATAGGGACAAATGCCAAGTTCTGCACCTAGGAAAAAGAAACCAAATGCACAGTTACAAGATGGGGGATACGTGGCTCAACCACACTACGAGCGAGAAGGATCTTGGAATTGTCGTCGATCACAAGCTGAATATGAGCCAACAATGTGATGTGGCTGCAAAAAAGGCAAATGCTATTTTGGGCTGCATTCATAGAAGCATCGCTTCCAAATCCCGGGAAGTACTAGTTCCCCTCTACTCAGCACTGGTTAGGCCTCATCTGGAGTACTGTGTCCAGTTCTGGGCACCACACTTTAAGAAGGATGCAGACAAGCTGGAGAGGGTTCAAAGGAGGGCAACAAAGATGATCAGGGGACTGGAAACAAAGCCCTATGAAGAGAGACTGAAAGAACTGGGCATGTTTAGCCTTGAGAAGAGAAGACTGAGGGGAGATATGATAGCGCTCTTCAAGTACTTGAAAGGTTGTCACAGAGAAGAAGGCCAGGATCTCTTCTTGATTATCCCAGAGTGCAGGACACGGAATAATGGGCTCAAGTTACAGGAAGCCAGATTCCGACTGAACATCAGGAAAAACTTCCTGAGTGTCAGAGCAATACGGCAATGGAACCAATTACCTGGGGAGGTGGTGGGCTCTCCCACACTGGAGGCCTTCAAGACGAGGCTGGACAGCCATTTGTCAGGGATGCTCTGACTTGGATTCCTGCATTGAGCAGGGGGTTGGACTCGATGGCCTTGTAGGCCCCTTCCAACCCTACTATTCTATGATTCTATGATCTTCTTGCAGTCCAAGGCACTCTCAGAATTTTCCTCCAGCACCACAGTTCAAAAGCATCTGTCTTCCTTCGCTCAGCCTTCCTTATGCTCCAGCTCTCGCAGCCATAGGTTACTACGGGGAATACCATTGCTTTCACTATGCGGACCTTTGTTGTCAGTGTGATGTCTCACCTCTTAACTATTTTATCAAGATTTGTCATTGCTCTCCTCCCAAGAAGTAAACGTCTTCTGATTTCCTGGCTGCAGTCAGCGTCTGCAGTAATCTTTGCGCCTAGAAAGACAACGTCTGTCATTGCCTCCACGTTTTCTCCCTCTATTTGCCAGTTATCCATCAAGCTGGTTGCCATAATCTTGGTTTTTTTGAGGTTTAACTGCAACCCGGCTTTTGCACTTTCTTCTTTCACCTTCGTCATGAGGTTTCTCAGCTCCTCCTCACTTTCAGCCATCAAAGTGGTATCATCTGCATATCTGAGATTGTTAATGTTTCTTCCAGCGATTTTAACTCCAGCCTTGGATTCATCAAGCCCAGCACGTCGCATGATGTGTTCTGCGTACAGGTTGAATAGGTAGGGTGAGAGTATACAACCCTGCCGTACTCCTTTCCCAATCTTAAACCAGTCTGTTGTTCCGTGGTCTGTTCTTACCGTTGCTACTTGGTCGTTATACAGATTCCTCAGGAGGCAGACGAGATGACTTGGTATCCCCATACCACCAAGAACTGGCCACAATTTTATGTAATGAGATGAGTTGCGCAAGTTTATGTAATGAGATGTTTTTAGTTCCTATTTGTCTTTGTTTATTTAAAATGTTTTTTAAGCTGTCTGTATGAAGGCTGCCTTGGTTTTGATTAAACAGAAATATTTGAAATAAATAAAATAATGCCCTGTGTTTTGCGTGATAAATATTAAAATGTCTATATTCAGTTTCACCTAATAATAGAGGTGCCTCATACTTACATTCTATCTCTTGCTCAAACATGCAAACTATTTTGACCCCTGTGCCATGATGCTAAGTGAGATCCAGCTTTCTTTTTAAAACCGATGCAATGCTGAGCTGCCCTTCCAGTGGATCTTTCTTTAGAATTGCAGCATCCTTGGGCAGGAAAGCTGGCGCGCACCGCCCACTTAGACTGTGTCACATCTTAAGTCTGCCAGAGATCACCAGAGCTGTCTCCTTTTTTGTAACACCTTGTCTAGTCCTCCATGGGTAGAGTTTAGAGGAAAAGGGGAAAGTGGTGGTGAAAACCTAATGGTCGGACAGGAGTGTGTGGAACTGGCCTGCCTCACACAGCAGTTGTGGCCTGGCTGTGTTCCAACCTATTCCAAAAATCTGTGATGAAACAAGTTATGCACCTGAAGCATTTTGCTTCAATTAAAAGCCCACCCACCTCAGATATCTCAGTCTTACAACGCAGTCCTTTGCATGTTTCCTTGGAAGGAAGTCCCTCCGTGCTCCAAGGGGCTTTTGGTCTAGAAATCACGTTTGGGGTTCCAGTATTTTTTGCTGCCAGTAGAGAACCAAACTTCTCTGTTCTCTGTCTTTCTCTTTGCTGCTGACACCCATGATGCTGGGCTCCTTGCCCTGGCAAGGCACACCCTTCCAACAATCTTCAGTCCTCACTGCCAGGCCTGTTCCCTGATTCTTCCCTAGGGAAGATGCATACATGGTTAAACAATTCTGAAAAAGCCTTTTCTGTAACTTTAGCCCCCAAACCCATTTTCAAAGCCTTGAATTAAGCAGTAAAGGAGAAATAAATGTGAGTGCTTTGGGCCCAATCTATATGGCACCACTTTGACCCCCCCACCCCATCGGAACTCCGCAGCAATGTGGCTTTGGGTCAGCATGCCCTGCGATACACTCGCGATGTACTGTGCGCTTCCCAAACATACTCACCGTACCCTTTTTTTGCCATTATACTGAAATGCGCAGCTGTGCAGTGCCATGAGTGTGGGTGTGTGACGCTGCACTGGCTGTTTTGCATTTGAGGGGCTCTGCTGTGTCTTTCCATCCCTTTTTGGGTAAAAAGTAGGTGTTTTGTGTTCCTTCAGAAGATTGTATCAGAGAGTTGCTAATCACTGGCATTCCTAACTCTTACCTCCAGAGGCCAGTCCTGGAAGGTGGAACAAGTCTGCAAGGGGCAAGGACAAGAGGAAGAAGATGGACAAACTGCTTGCTTAGAGAAAAGATAACTGGATGGTGTGAACTGCAGAGCGCTTGTGTTCAGATATCTCTCAGTTTAGAAATCAGCCATCACATGATTGCACCTGCAGGAAGGGGAATGCTGAAGAGAGACGGAGGCTGAGCTGCTAGCTCAGCTGGGCAGGGCTACTATCTTCATCCCTCCCCCTCCCCAGGGCGTCCTAATATTAGACACACCCACCTTCCCCTCCTTTTTGGCACAGCTGTTTTGTCTGTAGAAAATTGAGAAACAGGAGTCTGAAGACCACAGTCTGCATCCTGTGAGTGAGACAGAGCCAGCATGGCTTTACTTGGCATGACTCCAAATCCTGTTCTCTGTAGAAAAAAAACCTTAAAAATGAGTCGTGGCCAACAAGTGTGTGTGTGTGTGTAAGTGTGTAAGGAGGGGCTCTCCGCATTGCAAACAGGAGATGGTTGAGTCATGCACCAACAACAGAACCCCCCGGATCCTTCTTCTCTCTGCAACATTAGTATGTTGTTTCTTGGGTAAGTCTGCCAATATGCTTGCTGTCTTTTCTTGACACAGAGAAAATAAGTCTGCTTTCTCCTGAAGGAGGAAATAGAACTGTGTTTTAAGCTGAGTGAGAAAATGCCAACAAACCCATTGGCTCTGTCACTGCAAGGAGCAGCCATGGGATTCAGCTACTTTGCAACTTTTAAATTTTTTAATGAAGCTACAGTACAAGCAGAAATAAAAAATGGAAATGATAGAGAACAAGCTTATGAATTAGAAGAAGCAAGAGGGAGTGACTGTGTTTTTTTAAAAAAGAAGATGGATGCATTGCCTGTAGATTATACAATTATTTTTTACTTGCTGCTTAAGCAAATGAGGCTTAGAGGTAGAATATAGCTACATATTCCCAGACTTTCCCCCTCAAATTGGGAAAGGAAGATGGTGATGAAATGCTTGGATCTTGTTAGTAGTGTTGAAATACTATTTTCATAGTGACTAGAGAAAGTGGTTCCAAAACGATCCAGAAAATTCTGAGTGCTTCACTAATTCTTGGTTACTTTGGCGGGGCAAGCAGACCTCTGACTGAAAAAGGCTGGCTGTTTTGTGTTGCATACTATGGCTTTTTACAGAGGTGTATAGCTTGGTCTTGGAAGATACCACTGAGAATGGTGTAACTAGCTGCACACATCCAGCGAGGTTTAGACTGGTGCTTCTCACATGGAAACTTCCATCCTTTGTCGCTTTGTTTGACATTTTTTTCCCCTTCTCTCCCCCCCCCCATTGTTTAAAAGACACTGTAAGCAATTCAGCACAGAAACCTCCCCACTATCAGGTGAATGGGATCCTAGGAAGATCAGTCTCCCTTCCTGTGAATATTCTCTCAGCAGAAACAGTGGCAAGAATTGAATGGGACTTCCAGCCAAAAACCGGCTCGGCATTTCAGCTTGCTGAATTCATAGATGGAAAATTGCTCCGGCCTAATCCAAGCGACAATTTCAGGCAGCGGCTAGAAGTGGCCAACAAGACCACGCTGAGGATCGATGACCTTGAAATGGGGGACAGTGGCATATATAAGGCTCGTGTGAGGTTTGCCACAGCAGAATTTCAAGAACACACATTCAGCCTCACGGTCTATGGTAAGTCATTATTGCACCAGCCTTCTGCTTGTTGTGGAGCTGAGCACTGAAAAGAGCCCAGCACTGTTTTTCCTGCACAGTTCTGACACCCGTGGGGGCACGGATAACCTGAGCTGTTCATGCATTTCTAACAGAGCCCGTTCCAGAGCCACGGAGTCTTCACCTCGTATCCTCCAAAACGTCAGATGCCTGCAATGTGACCCTGACGTGTCAGGTGTCTGGAGAGGGGGAATTTAACATCTCCTGGAAAAGGGGGGCTCCTCCAAGAGGTTTAGCAGAAAGGCCAGACTGGTACCGGCTCTCCGCCAATACCCGGGAGCTCCATTTGTTCTGGCAGCCCAGCGCCTCGGACCCCACCTTCACCTGCCTGGTCACCAATCCAGCTGATCAGAAGCACATCTCCGTCAACGTGCTCAGCATCTGCCAGAGTGAAGGTGAGCAATTTATTGCCCCCCCCCCTCATTTTACATCAGCACCGCTGCTCCTTGGGGCGCTGAATACTTAACGCAGGGATGGGGCAGCGCTTTTCTCTCAAGACCCGCACAGAAGGCCAATCACAGGTAAAGCCCCTTGAAAAGAATCCAGTAGGGCTGACGTCTGAGTGAACATGCAGAGGATCTGCCTGCCTACTCACTGAAATGGTGGGGGATTCAATGCCGCCTCCCCAAAGACTGGCTTCTTCCTTCTTTTGCTTTTGGTGGACAGCATTGCCTGTCCTGTCCTGTCAGGCTTTTAATGTTGTATAATGTTTTGTTACTCCTCAATTTTAATTGTAATGCCATGTTCCAATTTTTTGTTTTTTGCTCCTGTGTTGGTCATATGTTATGCATTTTGGTCTCTCCTTAGGGTTTGGAATCTATTGTTGCAGAATTTAGGAAGACTTTAGCTGCTAGTTAACCATCTATAGTTGCTTGTTGTTGTTGTTGTTGTTCAGTCGTGTCCGACTCATCGTGACCCCATGGCCCAGAGCACGCCAGGCCTTCCTGTCCTGCGCTGTCTCCCGGAGCGTGCTCAAGTTCATATTCATTGCGTTGGTGATACTATCTAGCCATCTCATCCTCTGCCGACCCTTCTCCTTTTGCCTTCGATCTTTCCCAGCATCAGGGTCTTTTCCAGGGAGTTTTCACATTAGGTGGCCAAAATATTTCAGCTTCAGTATCTGTCCTTCCAAGGAGCAGTCAGGGTTGATTTCCTTTAGGATTGACTGATTTTACCTTCTTGCAGTCCAGGGGACTCGTAAGAGTCTTCTCCAGCACCACAGTTCAAAAGCATCGATTCTTCGGCGCTCAGCCTTCCTTATAGTCCAGCTCTCTCAGCCATACGTTGCTACTGGGAAAACCATAGGTTTGATTATACGAACCTTTGTCGGCAAGGTGGTGGCTCTGCTTCTTACTATGCTGTGTAGGTTTGCCATAGCTTGCTTAATACACTTCAAAGAAGGGGTACATCAAAATTGCTTCAGATGGGTTCAGTCTTTGGGTTTCTACTAACAAGAATTAGTAAAGGAAATATCTTTTGATTCATTTCTCACTTTTATTATAAATATGTAAACTCAAAGCAGAATCAAATTGCATCATATTACTTATGAGAAATCTTGATATTATAAAGGAGAACATTGCTAAATATTTTAAGAACATAATAGTGAACAATAATGTTTAGGAAACACTTTTTTCTATCAAAGATGTATAGTCTTAATAGGCTAAAAGAGAGCTTTCATCTAAGCAGCAAGTATCTTCCCACAGCTCCCGCTGATCGGTATTATGCATATTTACTTGTTCAAAATGTTAATTATGTGTCATTAACCATTTTCAGTCGTTTTCACTTGGCATTTCATACTAAAATGTCTTAGATTGTTTTGAGAGAGGTGAGTTAACAGTTTCTCAATATCCTTCCTAGCAATTCCATTAAAGCAAAATTAACTGTTTTGTAAAAATCTGAGACAATGTGAAACTTTTATGTTTTTATTGTACGTTGCCCTGAGCACCTGCTAGATGGAAGGTGCGATTTATAATTTTAATAAGCAAAAAACCAAACATGCTTACTTTGGAATACACCCCATTAAAATCAACAAGGCTTACTTCCAAAAAAGGATGATCTGTGTGGATTTAGTTTCTGAACTAATTTGCAGAATAAACTGCACTAACGTTACAGTAATGATGATTAGGACTGATGCACCAACTGGGCTGTAGATTTCTCTTCCCAGGGACCTCCAAATGTATCCTTGTTCGGGTGGTCCTCTCTTCTCTGCAGGTTTTGGACTGCATGCTCCCTCAGTTCTCATCCATTACCACACTTAAAATGGAACTATGCTGAAAGGAACGTATGCAGAAAACGTTCCCCCAACAAGCAGTGGAAACAATGCCACCCCCCCCCCCAGTCTTTTGGTTCTCGCCCCAGCATTCCGCAACATCCACGTGCGCTTTGATGTGCTCTGGAGTTCCCTCAGTAGGAGAATAAAGGGTGATACCCAGCATTTTTCTTCCCTAAGGTGGAAGGAGCTGAGCTAAACAAGTAACCAACAGCACCAGCTACAGCTCTAAATCAAACAAATATATTGGTTTTCCTTAGAACATTTCTACATCAGCCTAAAATCTCGCAACTTTACTGGGGCTTTCTGCTTCCGTTTTAAATGCAGGATCATGAGGGGCTCCCTTTCCATGCGCTTCCCTCCCCCCCCCATCTGTGTGTTCTATGTTTCATATACAGCACTGTGGTCTATCTTGTATTGCATGACGGTTTCATGGGGGAACTCAACGCGCTGTAATTACATAGCTCAATATGTCTGATCTTCTAAAAAATGGGATAAAGGTCATTTAGCGCGGGAGAAGCCCTGGAGGTTGACAACATTGTGTAAAGGACCCACAAACTTCCATGAGTAACCAATCTCAGTAGCAAGATAAAAGCCCCATGTGGCGAAGCCCTTAGTATTTATGTTGCTTACTATTTTCAACCAGACAAAGCATTTTCCCTGGGGCAGGATGGGACACCAAGCCAGTTTTTATACCTCTCCTTTAATCATCTCCATTTTAATTCACATAAATGAGCAACGCTCAAACCATTTATCATCGGCAGGATTGTTCCAAACAAGTGAAACCATCTCCCCCCCCCCCCCCCGGCACACCCGCTTCATTTCTAATTGCCGCTTGTTTTCCTCTCAAATCCAGAAGGAAGGATGGAAGAAGATGGTTTTCATTTCTAGATCACCCAATAGCCAAAGCTCTCTGGTTGGTTCACAAAGACTATGAACCACGAATACAAGATAATAAAAACATAATATAAAATCTCTAACAAACAAAATTTAAGAAAAGTTTGAACAGCTAAGCTGTTGCTTTTGTTTTTTTAAATGTGTGCATATGGAGAAGGTGGTTAAAATGACCTCATCCTGTGTATTTGGAAGCAAACCCTATTGACTTCAGTGCAGGGGTCTGCTATTCTCAGGTGAGAAATTAACTAAGAGCAATGAACAGAGGAGAGACCAGAAGGCAAAATCCCCCCAGTAAGCAAAGGCTAAACTGATCCAGGGGCATCTTGACAGTTCCCCTTCCTTGTTGCAGTGGAGCCCTAACTCCACTTGAGGAAAAGCTCCTTGAACTGCAGCTTCAGGCTAGATAGATACGGTCCAGTATCTTTCCCTCTGCATTGGGAAATTTTTAGCAGAGAAATAACCGAAGGGAAACTAGTCCCCCCCGCCCCCCGCTGTCTGTCTTTCGTAGACGACTGCAGCTTTAGTAACTAAAGGGCAGAGTTCTCCAGTGGAGTTCTCCAGCTGCCAAAGCACCTGTCCTAACCTGGACAGTTTCCCATCTTGATAACCTTGTTTATACTTGTGGATATAAACTGAAATTCTGTCTATACCACTACAAAATGGAGACAGAAGTGGCTCAGCATGGGTGCATTAGGATAGATTTTTCGACAATGTACAAATCAAAGGCATGTTTAGGAACAGGGTTGAACTTTTTTATTGTAAACAAATCTTGCTTGCTCTACCCATTATGGGATATGTCCTCTGTTGGAGCTGCAGCAAGACTGTGTCAGGGTGGACACTGAGCCCATAGAATCCCAGAGTAGTTCTGATTCTGAGCTGGAGCAGCTGCTCCTGGGAGAGGAGCGCACTCATCCTTCCCAGGGCCAACAGCTGACAGAGATTCCTCCCACCGGCATTCCTAGCATAGATAGTCCCGGGAGTGACAGAGCGCGGGAAGCAGACTTGCTGGACGCGCAACACTGACGCAGGGAGCGGCGCCAAATGGAGGGCGCGGAAAGGAGGCGTAGTGCCCGGTTGGCGCGCAAACAAAGGTTGCGCCCAGAGGATCCAAGGGTAAAGGGGAGGGACTCTCCCTAGCCCATAGGTGCAGGGTCTGCCAGTGATTCCAACGGGGAGCAACTGTTCCAACTTAGGGCATAGGTACTCTGCTGTTCATATCTAGTTGCTAACAGTAGAGTTGTTAAGTTGTAAAAGAGGAATAAAGCTTTGAAAAGAATCCCTTTGTCTACTTGGCTACTGGATTAGACTGACTCCTGAGAGAGGTTGTTCACTTGCCATAACTCAACCAACGTTTGCAATAAAATAACATTTGGGGATCAAGATACTGAGATTTTGAAAGCTTTCTGTACATGTACAGTCCTGGTAAACTAACTAAACTGTGATTGTACAAAGGAGAAACCTTGATCCCTGTAACCTTGTCTTACACTTTAAAAAAAAGTATAACAAATCGCATTTCATCTTCCCCCCACAACGTTAACAAAATATTGTAGATATTAAAAGCCCCAGACTGCAAAACTGCACAGACATGCTTGAGATAGTATCCACAGCATTACAGAGTTGGAAGAGATCTTGAAGGTCATCTAGTCCAGCTGCTTTGCTCAGTGCAGGGTGCAGTACTGCAGGGTACAGCTACAGCATTCTGTCAGCCTCTGCTTAAACACCGCCAGTGAGGGAGAGTTCCCCAGGCAGCCTGTTCGACTGTCAAATCTTCCCTCACTGTTAGAGTGTTTAGCTGAAATCTGCTCCCCTGCAATTTCAACCCACCAGTTTGAATCCTGCCCTTTGGAGTAGGGATTCTGGAGAAATCCACAATGGAATCAAATGAGTTTGGATTTCTATGAATCTGACCCATGGATTCCACAATGGACCTACTTTTCCAAAGTCCCATGGATTCCGTGGACTTGCAGATTAGTTTTCTTACTTTCTGGAATTTAACACAAAAATATGTTAGCCGTAGAAAAATAATAAAAAAAAACAGAACACCAACCAAAAATGCACATTTCCCCAATAGGCTAAAGCATGAAAATGTGCATTTGGGGAGATACGTGCAAAGGGGGGTGGGGTGTTGCACATTTTTGCAAGTGTGAATTTGCACAAATGCAAATTCATGCAAATTTGGGAAATTGGAAAAAATCTGATTCTGTTAATGAGCGGACAACAGAATGAAAGGCACCTGTCTATCGGTGAAATGCAGACGGAACAGATTTTACGAAATCCATACATTTCTTCTCTGGAGCAACCAAGAAGAACTCCGCTCCTTCTTCTGCATGACAGCCGTTCAGATATGTGAAGATGTCAATCATGTCACCCTTTTCTCTTCCCCAGATGTGCCACTGCATCCAATGTGAAATAAAAGGCCAGTTACTTAATGCATTCTGGCTAGAATCCAAGTAAAGCAGCATTGTTTAAAAGTATTGAAAGAGGAACATAAGAAGAGACTGGCTGCTGGATCAGGCCAAAGGCCCAACCAGCATCCCACAGTGGCCAACCAGATGCCTCTCAGGAGCCCACAAACAGTGCACGGAGGCTACAAGAACATATCTTGTTTTATTTGAAGTTGCCATATACTGAGTCGCACCATTGAGACATCTAGCCAGGTACCATCTGGTTCTAACTGGCAGAGCTCTCCAGGATCTCAGGCAGAGAAAGGTCTTTTCCTAGTCCTGCTAACAGATCCTTTCACTGGGAACTTAACACATGCTTGGCGTGTGCTTTAGCTAAGTTTAGTTCTCCTTTCACGGCATGTGTTAGCCAGCACGTTAGTAGTTTGCCCATGTCTTGTATTTTCGCAAGCTGTTCATGCAATAACCCTCGCTAGGGAATTGTTGTTTAATGCAGGTCAAACTCAAAACCAAATGGTGCGTCTGTGGTGTATTCCTCCCATTGTGATCATCATGGCTTCTGCAGTTTGGGGGATCTGGATCTGGATCCGGAACAAAAGGAGGAAAAGGTCACCAAACAGAGGTAGGGAACCTCTCATAAGAACCAAAGGAAACCCTTACCAGATCAGGCTAAAATATCCACGTGGCCCAGCATCCTCTTTGCCACAGATTATCTCTATTTATCTTCAGTCCCTATCAACTGGTGTCATGGGTTCCCTAATAATGGGTTCTCTCTTTCCTTTGTTTATCCTTAGAGGCAGGGATTGTGAATACAATAACATGTCTCGTGTTACATTTAGCAGCTGTTTCCACAGTGCTGAAGGAGAGACTCCCTGAGTGTCAGTACTCCAAAATCATGAAGAACAGGAGCCCCCCAGAAGGCAATGAGGACCAGGTGAGATTAGCTTGTAGAGCGATGTAATATTGAACTATAATCATCATCAGTCATCAGCTGTGAGCTTGAGTCTCCAACAGGAGTGTAACCCCATCCAGCACAGGTTGAATCCCTCTTCCCTGATCTGCCTTTCGAGTACCCAGGAGAACCTTGTCTAGGTTAAGCTTCAGTTTGTTTACCCTCATCCATGTCTTGCCCCACTGGAAGACCCCTCCTCAGAGGAAGAGCAGGAGGACCAGGAACCACCCACCACTAGCAATGCCCAGGATCTGCCAGGAGACCAGGAGGAGCCCGGGCCCTCAGGGACGACTGCTGTGAGAGC
Organism: Heloderma suspectum; assembly: GCF_057233095.1. Lineage (NCBI taxonomy): Eukaryota > Metazoa > Chordata > Lepidosauria > Squamata > Helodermatidae > Heloderma > Heloderma suspectum. Next base: position 21,731,999 of record NC_139474.1, on the reverse strand, counting down.
ATCACCTGCGGAGGATTCAGGGCTGGGGACAGAGAAACCCCCAAGCCTTTGGGAGAGATGCCACCTGAAAAGATATGAACTCAGAAGGAGGCCTCCTTGTGAGAAAAGGTCTACTTGCATGTAGGGGGCTTGCTCTTAAGGAGGACATTTTCATCTGCAGTAACTAATAGCTCACCGCAGAGGCTTGGATGTGTCTGACAGCCTCTACATAAAAACAGTGGTGTAAGTCTAAGACAGTTGCTGGAAACAGCGTCAACTAGAGCTTCCTTAATCCAGTTTATCTTGACTCGGACGGTTTCCTGGTGCAAGTACTTTTCAGTCCAGAGTTTTGGACTGAACTCTGACTCTCCTTCTGCCTGCTGCTTGTCTGCTGTGTTGCCTTGAAACCTTGTTGCCTGTGACCTGAACTGTTGGGAACTTGCCTGTTGCCTGGTCCCTGTTGTGCTGGCCACCTTAGAACTCTTGGACCCTTGAACCTGCAACTGCTAGGCTCAGACTCTGGACATGTGACAATCCAGTCCATTACTGATGTTGGACACTGATTTAGAGCTAGAACAGTTTCCTTGGCTTTGGATGGAAAGCAGAGATAGATTTGGGAGTAATCAACATGCTAGAGGCACCGAACCCCCAAACGCCAGCCAATCTGTCCCAGCAGTTTCATGTATATGTTAAATAGCATGGGAGATAAGAAGGAACCCTGAGGGACACCACAGGCCAACAGCCACGGCATCAAAGAGGAATCTCCCAGCACCACCTCTTGAGATCGCCGCGCCAAGGACTGGTGGAGCCACCCTATAACACTGCCTCCCAGTCCCATCTCAGACAGATGCCCCAGAAGGATACCATGGCTGGTAATATCAAAAATATGTCCAGAGGTCCAGCAGGACCAACAGCAACACACAGCCCTGTCCAATTTCTGGTGTAGATCATCCACCAATGTGAACAAAGCAGTCTCTCTCCTATAACCAGGCCCAAAACCAAATTGAAATAGATCTAGATCATTCCAGCCAGCCACACCCTTTCCCAGGATACTCCATTCAATTTCCCCTGGCCTGCTTTTGTTTTCCACTACCACCTCATAGGAAGTAAAGGCACCTTTAAGTTTTAAGTTTTAAAGTTTTAAAGGCAAAACTGAAGTACTTTGGCCACATAATGAGAAGACAGGATACCCTGGCCTGGAGAAGACACTGATGCTAGGGAAAGAGGAAGGCAAAAGGAAGAGGGGCCGACCAAGGGGGCAAGGTGTGTGGGCTGGTCCATGAAGTCACGAACAGTCAGAAGCGACTGACCAAATAAACAACAACAACACCTCATAGACACAGTGTTCTGTCGCCACAGTGCACACTCTGTCATTGAGCTGTTTGGGGGGTTCCCCTTTTCTCCTAATCAAAAATATACTTCTGCACACCTTGGGGTTCCCCCAAGCCTGCTGATATCTGTGAGTAGATGGTGATGTTGTGGCTAGATAAGGACCAAATGAGAATGAGATTGCTGTCAGTGCATGCGGATTCTTTTCGGACACTAAGGAAGTTTTAAATTTGGGCGTCAGTTCGTAGCAAACTCTTGTACAAGTGTTTTTTATGGACTGTATGGAAACTGGTCTATTTTCCATATGGAAATCCCCTTAGAAATTGTAGGTTGGTGCCATTGCTGAGAATTCTAGTGGAGTGCACTACAGACACATCATAGACGAATGTGTTTTGTGGCTCTGACATGGCCTTGGAGACTGGGCCACTGTGAAAGAAGTGGCAGGAAGATTGTTGTCAGGAATTAAAACTAAGTAGCGGGGAAAACGCTAAATGTCTCTGAAACAATAAACTCCAATTTATCCCAATGCCGTTTCCTGGCAACAACACAGTCAGGACCTTGAAGCTTTGTCATGCAGATGGCTTCTTACTGACCACGGTGTTTGCATAGAGGAATAATGTTTGGATATTGAACAATACACCTTAATGCATCCTGCACACACTGTACAGCTGTTCGGTGTCAGCTGTCTTGCTCAAACAGGCTCCCTCATTTCCCTCTTCTGAAATCTCCCTGCCGTTTCAGCTTGCTTGAGAAATCTCCCTCACGCTATTGTCCTAACAAAGAGTCACTGAGATGCCTCTGTGCTCCCTGGAGATGCTTTGAAAGAACACAGGATTCTGTTCTTTCAAATATTGGATAACTAAGGGTGCAAGGCTATGTATGTTTAGACAGAAAAAAGTCCTACCATGCTGGCTGGGAAATGCTGGGAGGCGCCAGACTTTTTTTCTGTCTAAACATGCATAGGATTAGGATTGCCACTTCGCTCTTTGTCTGATGGGCTCCTGATCTTCAACAGCTACGTAGCAGGCAGGCACAAAATGGTCCCCTCCACAAGCTGTACCTGCTGAATTTGGCTGGTGCAATTCATTGAGAATCTTGTTTGGTTTGTTATTTAATAAGAACTTAACGAAATTTGCAGGTTCCTTCATAAACAGAACAGAAAGAATTTGAGATTTTAAAAATCTGGCTGTGGGAGAAAGCAAAACTACCATCCCTGTGCAGGACAACGGTTAATAGTGGGAAGAAATTGAAAAGAAATAAATAAATATAGAAATGAAATAAATAAAAAGAAATAATAAAAAGAAATTCTGAGTCACAGCGTGAGCTTCCCGGGTGCAAAACCAAATGAATATTAGTGGGTCTCCTTTATCAAAAACTACAGGATACATTCAGCTGTTGAACAGCTAATGTGGCCCATCCCAGAAGTGGCTTGGGCACAGGGGTGCAACCATCACTGGGAAAGGTCCTCCTAATATTCCCAAGGGCAAGTAATCCCATGGCCATGGCGACTGCATGCAGACAGCCAGTTTGCAAGTGCGTTTCCACATCAAGGTCTTTCATGCAGTATGAGTAGCGATGAACAAATTGGTATATTTATGGCCCCTATGTTTACACATGTCTGGTGCATCCTATTTTTGGATTTTTATTTTTTTTTAAATCCACACAAAATGAATAATTAAATATGAATTTCTAAACATTTTCAAAATATGCATCTCTAAACCATCTTTGATACGGCCTTTGAGCTGAAGATTGTTTTGGAATGTTCAGGATGTGCAAGAGCCAGTAGGTAACAGCAGAGGTAAATTCCTACAGCTGGCACGTGCATAACTCTGCCAAGAATTATCTCATTGTGGCTGATGATGTTCCCTTTCGGTGTTACTTTCCCATGCTCTCGCCACCACAAACAATTGATTAGTCCTTGGAAGTAACAATGACCTGCTTGTACAATCTACTGCGATAAGCAAAACAGTGGTGCCTGCAGCCAAAGATTTGGTTATGTATTTGAAATCAATATGTGAACTTCGCCCTTGGCCATGATACATACATATACATACATACATACATACATACATATATATATATATAATTTTCCTATGCATTTCCCTAATATATGCATTTTTCTATGCAACTTTTCTTAATATATGCATTTTTGCTGAACATGCATGTGCAAAACTGGCACACACAGCCTCTATAACAATCTTGATTTAAATTACAAGCAGAAGACCATTATCAGGGAAAGGGAGCTAGCCTCAAAATATATTCCTGTATTGAAAGCTGTGTAAGTTGGAATTTCAAGAACATTCGTCAGGGTCAGCCCTACCATGAGGCAGTGAAGTAGTTGCCTCAAGCGGATGATACTGGGAGGTGGCAGCACAAAAGGAGAAGTGCTGCCTGTTGGAGGAGGAGAGACCTGTGTACCACGTGGCCTGCTCTGTGCCCCCTAAGCTGGCCTGCTGCCTTCAGGTGCAGATGAGGACGCTGCCCCATCATCAGTGTTGAAGGCAGATTCTTCGGCCAGCCCAGCCAGCGTTTGTGCGTGGAATGGGAAGGGGCGCCATCTTGTTCTTTGCCTCAGGCTGCAGAACGTCTTGGGCTTGCCATTCACTACCTTATTACTTGAAAATATGTAAGCAATATTTAGTGAAATCTCAGAAGTGGGGAAAGAGGAGGAATAGGATGGACAGTCCTGCATAACTTCTTTTCCCTTTCCAATGGCTAGCAAATGTCGAAGAAATAAGCCCTTTTCAAACTTGAAAGTTTTATGCAGCTCACACAATTGAGCTTGTCTTTCCACACAGGCTGGATCATTTAAGAGGAGAGTTTAATTGTTATTTTTAACAGAGGGTCTGTAGAAGATTTGTTTTTCCTTTCAGGAACTTTACTCACCCTCTGATTGGAGTCCCACAGAATATGCTCTGCTCCAGCTGCCCACTCATCTTTCTGACCAGGTTATCTAAACAAGGTGAGTCCATAATTGGGTAGGGAGAGGAGGGCTTCATTTAAGCAGGGTTTAGCCCCACCAGACCTTGCTGATAGTGCCAGAGGCTCAACCCTGGAATTGGGAGCCACTGTAGTACAAGTGGAGTGTAGATCAAATTAGATTTGGGTTCCTATCCAAGCTCAGCCAGGAAGCTAATGGGGAGGGTCTAGACAGCCTCTAGGTTCATCCTAGCATTACGAGTCCAGGGATTGAGGGTGCAAGGCTGAAAAAGGCTGATATACCACCTACACTCTTATCTGGACAGAGATAGCCTAGCTACAGTTATCCATGCTCTGTTATTGTCTCTTGCCCTAACCTACACTTTATAGGGGCGTTGCAAAGTTAAAAGCCTAATAATTCCATATACGTTATCTCCAAGCTTCTTGGTGGAAGGGAATGGATAAAGATGTGACATTATAATACTCAAGGAGAGAGTGTTTTGGGTCATGTACCAAGTGATTTATCCACACTACATAGTAACCACAGTTAGCGTTCTGGGATTAGTGGAGGAAGCCGTTCATATCAGAAGGATGTGCATTCGGCCCCCTGAAATCTGTGTCGGAACGAAGCTCCCCACCCCCCCACCCCACAAAAGGCGCGCAAAACGGGACACCAGCCTGGTGCCATTCGCGCTGCTTTGCAAATTGCAGCCGCGTCTGTGGCCGCCATTCGGTTCTTCATTATTGCCGTGATAGGCTACGTAAATAATTACGTAGCCTATCATGGCTAACGCAGGGATGCCATTTGTGTCCCTGCGGAGGTTGTGATAGGCTACGTAAATATTTATGCAGCCTATTGCGGCAAGAAAAAGGGAACACAAATGGCGGCCGCCGTAGCCGCCGCCATTTGCGTTCCCTTTTTTTTTTGCTGTGATAGGCTATGTAAATATATACGTAGCCTATCATGGCAAAATACAGGGACGCAAATGGCAGCGGCTACGGCGGCCGCCATTTGCGTCCCTGTGCAGCCCAGCGGCCGGATGTCTGGCTGCGGGCAGCCCTGGCCGGCGGCTCCGCGGTGTCGCTGCAGAGTGGAGCCGGCCAAGGAGAATTTTAGGGGGAGGGACGGAGCGCCTCTCCCCCACTGCGAATGTCACCCTTCGAAAAGGTAAGTGACTTTCGTACATCCCTAGCTCTGTTTCCCTCTGCCCTGCAGGTTTGCTGAAACAGAGGCAGCCTCAAAATATTTAGGGAACCTGTCCCTCTCAACTGGGAACTGGTTGTCACCATTCTGGAAATTTCAGGAACTGACACTATTTGCAGCCCACTTCCCACAATGCAAATGGTTAATGCAATTGGCAAAGCAGCAATCTTGTTTGGTCATTCCCTAACCATTATCCAGCCCTTTCTCCTTCTCAATCAATGCATCTCTCTAATTATTTTTTAATTTGGCAAAGCTTATGGTCTTGAACGAATTAAAAAGCAAGAATTCTGAGAGCTTGTTTATTTCAGGACCAAGAAAATGAACAGATAATGGAAATAAAATTATGCTGGACAGAAAGACAGACACACATGAGTTACATAGAGCCCAAATCACTTACAGTATATTTAACACTGTGCAAACTAACACTGTTAATGAAAACATTGAGAGAAGCAGCATGCATAGATGTAAGCATCAAATTTCAATTTCCTTAACCACCCAGGCTTCTGAAACTAGACATCAAAGCTGGATTATGCTCTGAAAAAAAACCCAACTTCCCCTTTTATTTCCCTTTTTTCTTGTTCACAGATCAGATGATTTATCATTATATATTATATGGTCTATGATAAGAACTGCTTAACTAAGAAAGATTAGACATTTCCAACATGTTACTAGTTCCTGTAAAAATGGACGGGGATGGGGCGGGCAGCGGAGTGTCAAATTAGGATTGCTTTCTGTTTATGTAATGGGAATGGTGTTAACAACAAAGAGTCAATTCACAGTTTCATTTTTTAGACACTGAAGTCAGCAGGAGCTGGACTTTTTCAGTGCCTTTCCCCTTAAAGTCTCATGAATCTACACATATCTAAGTAGTAAAATTACAAGGGACCATGGCAATTAAACTGATATCAAAAATTGATGGGGAAAGTTGTAATCAGTGGCAAAAAGAGCAGCAACTGCAGATCTCCTCAACTATACTGGCTCCCCTGGGAACAATCCCCTACCATTTGCATGGGAAAATAGGCTCAGGAACTACTAAGTCAAGACTAGCCCCTGTTTGTGGAACGCCTTCGCTAGGGAGGCCTTCTAGCTCCATCAGTGAATGTTTGGGGAAAGCTGGAGTTAGTCCTGGCTTTTCAGAGATGACTTCGTGTCACTGGAGGCCCAGATGACCTCAGTGGCCTGGAGTAACCATCACCACTTCGGCTGGCGCACCAACTATGAGCATTCCTGGATAGGGATAGCTTAGCCATGGTGATTCATGCACTGATAACCTCACGATTAGACTACTGTAATGTGCTCTATGCGGGCGGGCTGCCCTTGCGCCTGGATCGAAAGCTGCTGTTAGTGCAGAATGCAGCATCTAGGATGCTCAGTGGACCACCTAGCTATACACATATCTCACCTGTGTTAAAAGAACTGCACTGGCTGCCTGTTAGCTACTGAGCAACGTTCAAGATTTGGTTTTAACATGGTTGTTGTTGTTGTTTTTCAGTCATTCAGTAGTGTCCGACTCTTCATGACCTCATGGCCCATAGCACGCCAGGCCTTCCTGTCCTCCGCTCTCTCCCAGAGCGTGCTCAAGTCCATATTCATTGCATCAGTGATGCTATCTAGCCATCTCATCCTCTGCCATCCCCTTCTCCTTTTGCCTTCAGTTTTTAACATACAAAGCCCTAAACAATTCAGAACCAAGATACCTAGCTGACTGCCTTCCCCTACGTACACCAAATTGACTCCTGAGATCTTCTGGCCTTATTGGTCATCCAGCTACCAACAGTGTGTCATCAGGTAGCAGCACATAAGCAGGCCTTCATGGTAGTGGCACCCACCCTCTGGAATGTTCTCCCACATGTAGTTCAAGAGGCAGAAACTGTGGTGAGCTTCAAGGGCCTCTTGAAAATGCATTTGTCCGCTCAGATTTCCCCTGACTTGTAATCCATCATGATACTGCTCTGTTTTACAGCTTTTGTTCTAAAGTTTTTCGGGCGTTTATTATACTGTTTCTGTATTGGGTTTTATACTGTATTATATGTGCTTTTATGTAAACTACTTGGAGATCCTGGTATGTCTTGTGATATAGAAGCAACTGAAATAAAATAAAATGATGGCTGTTTTGCTTATTTTACCCTTTTCTTTTGTGCTGGGATCATTTCTCCTCTTTTGTTCTTCTATTGCTTCAGCTTTGATGGTGGGATTGTTGTTTTGCTGCTTTTTTATTTGCAGTTATGTTTTTCTTGTTATATGATTTATTTAGTATTTATTAGAGCTGTGCACAAATCACCTCTCAAAATTCTCCACTCTATTTTGTGGGCAGAGAAACTTGGGGGACAGTTCCTCTGAATTTTTTCCAGGGGGAGGAGAAATTCTCTAACAGTTTCTCACAGGTATGGCTTTCCATCAGCAGGGGTTATAGCACAGCTTATTTCTCCTTTCCTAAGGGTTTTTTTGGGGTGGGGTGGGATAGTGCTGCCACTAGGGATGTACGAAAGTCACTTACCTTTTCGAAGGGTGACATTTGCGGTGCAGGGGGAGGCGCTCCGTCCCTTCCTCTGAAATTCTGTCCGGACAGCTCCGCTTCATGGAGATTCCGCAGAGCCGCCGGCCAGGGCCGCCCGCAGCCGGACATCCGGCCGCTGGGCAACCTGCAGGGACGCAAATGGCAGCTGCCGGAGCCACCTCCATTTGCGTCCCTGTATTTTGTCGTGATAGGCTACGTAAATATTTACGTAGCCTATCATGGCAAAAACAAAACAAAACCAGCAGACGCAAATGGCAGCGGCTATGGCAGCCACCATTTGCGTTCCCTTTTTTTTTTGCCGTTTTAGCCTGCATAAATATTTACGTAGGCTAAAACGGCAAAAAAAAAAGGGAACGCAAATGTCGGCTGCTGTAGCCACCGCCATTTGCGTTCCCCTAGTTAAGCCGTGATAGGCTACATATGGAAGAAGCGAATGGCGGCCGTGTCTGCGGCTGCCATTCGCAAGTCAGCGCGGACGGCAGCAGGTAGGTGCTCCGTTCCGGGCCCATTTAACGGGGGGGCGGGGGGCTTCATTCCGCCACGGATTTCGGGGGGCCGAATGCACCGGCATTTGGCCTTACCGAGATTCATGGCAGAATTCTCTGACATCCCTAGCTGCCACTGAAAGTGTTACCTACAGCAACTGCGTTGGCAACCTGGCCCCCATTTTACATCCTCCACAAATGTCCCATACATTGGAAGGCAGCCACCAGATAAAATTAATTGAAGTGTAGGAAGCTGAGAAGGTTCCAGGCTGCCAGAGAGATGATGGTACAATGACAGACAGGACACTCACACACATTCCTCAGTCACTTCATAAGTAATATAAGCATAAGAGCCCATGATAATTTCTCCAAAATTTTCTTCTCGTTTGAATAACCCTACAACAGACCATGGCTAATTTGAGAGTTAGAATCATAGAATAGTAGGGTTGGAAGGGGCCTACAAGACCATTGAGTCCAACCCCCTGCTCAGTGCAGGAACCCAAGTCAAGGATTCTTTGGCCCTCCAACCCATGCTGCCGGGGTTTGGATGACACATCTAACCATGGCGTAGGGATGTCAGAGAATTCTGCCACGGATCTCGGTGAGGCCGAATGCCAGTGCATTCAGCCCCCCGAAATCCGTGGCGGAACGAAGCCCTCCGCGGCCCCCACCCTGTGAAATGGGCCCGGAACGGAGATTTACGTAGCCTATCATGGCTAGGTTAAAACAACAACAACAACAACAACTGCGTACGCAAATAGCGGCGGCTATGGGCGCCGCCATTTGTGTTCCTTATTTTTGGCCGTTTTAGTCTACATAAATATTAACGTAGATTAAGACGGCCAAAAATAAGGAACGCAAATGGCGGCGGCCGTAGCCGCCGCCATTTGCGTACGCGGGTTTGTTTTTTTTTTCCCCCAGAGCCCTCCGCAGCCGGAAATCCGGCTGCGGACAGCTCTGGCCTGTCTGGGCCTGGCCGGCTGCTCCGCAGAGCTGCTGCTGAGCACAGCCAGCCGTGGAGGATTCCGGGGGGGGGAGGAACGGATCGCCTCCCCCTCCGTCGAGGATTCCAGGGGGAGGGACAGAACGCCTCCCCCCCACCATCAACATAATCCGCAGAAAGGTAAGTGACTTTCGTACATCCCTACCATGGCGACCCCCTGCCCAGGGTTGAATATTTAAAATAGATGCCTCCACGTGCCGCAACCCACTGTGGCTTAAATAAGCCAGGTAATTGAGCTCAATTGTACTTAACTTTAAAAAACGAACAAACCCGTACTTAAGATTGCAGCCTGAGGGCTGGGTTTTTGTTAGTGTCTCTGTTGTGCTGTGCCTGTGCTTGTTATATCAATTGTTTTGTACCTTTTTAACTTGTTTGTATAGTTGTAGAAATTTAATTTAAATAAAAAGAAAGAGGGGGGAAATAGCAAGAGGGAAAAATAGCAGAGCACAGTGTATCCTATAGGAACACCAGACGTTTCTTCAGATGTTTCTTGCATCACATTAGCTCTAAGGGCTTATTCACATGGAGCTTTTATCCTGCTTTTGTAGTTGCTCACTCATAGAAGTTTGTGGGCCCTTTAGATGACGCTGTTAACCTCCAGGGCATCTCCTACCCTAAATGACCTTTGTGCCATTTTTAAACAGATCGGAGATAATAAGCTATCAAATTACCCCGCTTGTGTTCCCTCCGTGAAGACGGAAAAGCCGCAAGAAGACTTAGATCAATGAAACATATGGAAGACTCAGAGAAGGGGGAGAAGGAGGAGGAAAGGGGAGGGGGGAAAGGAAGCATGTCTAAAGGGAGTCTGTTGTGATCCTGCGTTTAAAACGGAAGCAGAAAGCCCCGTTTTAAATGCAGGATTTTACACTGGTGTAGAGATGCTCTAAAACTATTTCTTAAACAACAAAAGTTAGGGGGGTATATGTCTTTTTTATGTGTTTTGTGTGAATTAAATTACACAACCCATGCCTGAATTTGAACTTGTTTAATTTTGCTGCAGATCCTGCTCAGTTCTATGCCAAAGGCTTTGGCAATGCTGCATGGATTACAGATCGCAACTTGCGTGTTGCCACTGGTGTGTTGGTGGAAACGCCTAACGTCTTCGGGAAGGAAACCATCATCATCATGCAGCTTCCCTTACGCAAATGGTCAAATAAGCCATATCTTATTACATTGTCTCAGGCTACTATCGGTCTTTCTTCTAACCTTTGTTAACATACATATAGTTGTCGGGAAGCGTGTGGGCCATCCAAAGCTCCAATCTGATATCCCTGTTCTCTTTCAAACTGACTTCAGATTCAGACTTAAAGACAAGCTGGGCAACATTCATGCTGGCGACTGATTTTAACCTCCTGCAAATGACAGCTACTTATTAATTAATAATTAATTAATAATTAATTAATAATTAATTAATAATTAATTAATATTAAGTATTAATATGTAAGAAACATGTAAGCAAGCCACCAGGCAGATCTGATGTCACACTTTGGAGGTGTCCTTGCTCTGTAAGGTGTCCTTGCTCTGTAAGAAATTAACATTGTTAGATCACTCGTTTTCTTTGCAAACTGTGTGATGCTTTGTCGGCCACACATTGAGAAGGGAAGACCTTTGGCTTTATCAACTTTTTGCCTCCTTTCCTGCATGCTCAACTATACATTAGAGCTTAAATAAACAAGTAAGATTGCTGTTCTGTATATGCAGTGAAACGTCAGATGATGTAATATTTTCTTCCAAATTTGCAGCACTGGAATAAGAGGCAGGTTGAGAATATAGAATCTGTCCTGGTGCAAGTTTGGATAGGAAAGTGGGGGACACAACGTGGATAAGAATGATCACACCATCTCTAAAACAGAAGGCAGCAGCATCCTATACCTGTTTTGGGAAAGCGCCTAGCCTGGTTGGATTCCGGCTAGGGATGTACAAAATCCCCCTTACCTGGCTCCGCTGGGTTCCACTGTGGGGGGGGGAGGCGCTCCGTCCCTCCCCCTGGAATCCTGGCTGGCCGGCTCCGCTCCGATTCCGCGGAGCTGCCAGCCAGCTCCGCCAGCAGCCGGACATCCGGCCGCTGGCTAGCAGGGACGCAAATGGCGGCGGCCGTAGCCACCGCCGTTTGCATCCCCATAGTCAGCCATGATAGGCTACGTAAAGACTTACGTAGCCTATCACGTCTGGCTTAAAAAAAACAAACACGTATGCAAATGGCAGCAGCTACAGCCGCCGCCATTTGCGTTCCTTATTTTTGGCCGTCTTAGTCTACATAAATATTTACGTAGACTAAGACAGCGAAAATAAGGGGAACGTAAATAGCGTAGCAGATGCTATTTGCGTTCCCCCTTATTTTCGCCATTTTGTCTACGTAAATATTTACGTAGACTAAGACAGCCAAAAATAAGGAACGCAAATGGCGGCGGCCGTAGCCGTACGCGTTTGTTTGGTTTTTTAAAGCCAGACGTGATAGGCTACGTAAGTCTTTATGTAGCCTATCACGAATGGGGGGGGGAAACCAGACTGCAAATGGCGGCGGCGGCGGCAGCCGTTTGGAAGACCAGCCGCCTAAGCCGCCGCTGGAGCTGCCGCCGTCCGGAACATCCGCCTCAGGTAAGTCTCGTCCCAGGGGGGATCCACGGGGGGGTGGCAGGCCGTTCTGCCATGGAGTTCGGGGGGCCGAATGCACTGGCATTTGGCCTCACCGAGATCCGTGGTGGAATTCTCTGACATCCCTAATTCCAGCCAGGTCAATTATCTGTTAGTTTCCTCCTAACACTAGCTCCCTTCCCCCTACTCATACCTTCTAGCGACTGCTTGCATTATCTCTTTGAAGCTTCCTGTCTCCTCTTCTGCCTCCCTCCTTCTTTAGGAGGGCTGTTACAAACAGCACGCCTTTGCATATCTCAGCTGTTGTGCAAAGAGGATGAGGCAAGGACAAATACCATTTTCTTAATGCATTGGTAAAACTGACTTTAAAAGCAGCCAGACAGTCACTAAAAGGAAGAAGTTCTTAAAAGAGGAAATGGAGGCAAGGAAGTCTGAGGCAGCAGCATGGGGTCAAGGAGAGAGTGTTAGTGTAGATTTGTAGAGAAACAAGGGTGCAATCAAAGGGCATCCCAGAGTTAGGCAGCACCCATTTATTTCCATATGCTCCAACTGCTCGTATTGACTAGGGATGCTCCATAGTTAAATTATCACAAGATGGCCACCAATTTGGACGGCCTCAAAAGGGGATTATTGGTTGAATGGAACCAATAATCAATAAAACAATTGAACCAATTACCTAGGGAGGTGGTGGGCTCTCCCACACTGGAGGCGTTCAAGACGAGGCTGGACAGCCATCTGTCAGGGATGCCCTGACTTGGATTCCTGCATTGAGCAGGGGGTTGGACTCGATGGCCTTATAGGCCCCTTCCAACCTACTATTCTGTGATTCTATGATTGTACAGATTCACAGAAAAAAAGGCTACCAATGGCTACTGGTCCTGATGGCTATATGCTACTTCCAGGTTCAGAGACACTGTGCCTATGTACACCAGTTGCTGGGGAACATGGGCAGGAGGGTGCTGTTGCACTCATGTCCTGCTTGTGGGCTTCCCGTGGGCAGCTGGTTGGCCACTGTGGGAACAGGATGCTGGTGCTGGACTAGAGAGGTCTTAGGTGTGATCCAACATGGCTCTCCTCATCTAAAATGCATGTGCAGTAACACTTAACACATCCTGCAGCCGCTGAGCTGTATCTTCAACTGTTGGTAACACATTCTGTGGATAGTCCACAAACACTGTCACCTTTTAAATTGATGGAGAAGCTATTTAATCAACACAGCAGCTGGGGTAGGGCCATTAGTGAAGGGTGGGGAGGGGCAGCAGGAACTGGGATATTACAAGCATGTCCCTATTTTCATTAGTGGAACCAGTGGTGCGGCTTTGGGGCCAAAGTCCTGGGCCTGCAGCAGAGCCCCCCGCCCCCCCAAGAGCAGCAGGTATTCCTGTAGTCACGATAGTGCTATGATTTAAGTGAGTTTAAAATGCAAAACTGCACATGTTTGGAGGTTTGTTTTTCTTAGCAGGGTTGTCAAACAGTTGTTCTAATGTATCAGGAATGTGGGAGCAGTGGGAAAGCATGGAATGGCGGTTGTGGGGCAGGGAAGAAGAGAAATGCTACCCGTGTGCTTCACAACTGAAGTCGTACACATGCCCATCTAAAGGGGGGGGGGGGAGATAAGAAAATTCCAAGGTCTAAAATTATTTAACTGCACCACTGAGTGGAATGTAGGAGGGGGCATTCTGGATATCTACAACCTTGAACGACAGTGCACAACTTTGTTCAGAAGGAGCTACTCCAACTATGCAGTTTATTCTTTGCTGCCCTTTCTGAACCGCAATGACATTATTTCTCATCCTAGCTCCGTCTAAAGCTCCGCATCCCACAGCTGTGCTTATTGTATCACAAGATGATTAACGTTCAAGGAAGCTGCAAGAACATCTGTTGCTCTGGTGACCACCCCCACCCCCTGCTAGTGAACATTAACTGTTCACCCCGCCTTGCTATCAGCAGCAGGAACAGCAACCTGGTGGTACACAGCTGCCCAAATTAATTTGGGCTGTAATGAAAAAATGCTGAAACACATCAGGGTGGAGGTGGGAGTTGCTGGAGCCTCAAGCCTGACCTACAAGACAAGCAGCATGACAGGCCGGATGGATCCATAGCCTGTTTACTTATAGACAGAGGCCAGTGGAAGGTCTCTATATGCTCAGTTCCATGGTGCTGTGTCCCATCAGGAGAAACATCCCAAGGTAAAATCATTTCCAGAAAATGTTGCACATAAGGAGGCTAGCCACGGCAGTAAGGCTTTCTCAGCCAGGAAGAAAAGCAAAGGATAATGCCTGGAAAAAGGATCTTCCTTGTCTGACTGTGACAAAACTGGCCCACAACATTTCAGCACCCAGAATGGTGCGCGTGTACAATTTTAGAAGTATGCCAAAGTACCTCTTGCAATGCCCCAGAGCTTGTTCGAGAATGACTCTTGGATCATGGAGTCACTGTGACCATCATCATGTGCAACATTGCAAGAGGGCACTTCTCTTAAATCACACACAGCTTCATTGGGGCCCCTGATATTAGTTTTATGCTAATGACCACTAGGCTTGCTTGTATGCTGTGTCTGGTGAATTCCATATGATTCCCTGAATTAAAGCCATCTGTGAATGTGATGCCCTAAGAGCTTGGGGTCGGGAATATGTCCTTCAGATGCCCTCTTGCTTTTCATGTCACCACTTCAACAAACCAGACTCTGTGTCAACTGTTGAGAGGATGGTGATGGCCAAAAAACTTGTGAGAAACTAGAAGGAGGAAGGAATATCAGCAGTCCACCGGGCCTTGCACTAAACTGGAAAACTATGAGGCTGGGTTACGGGCTCTTGCCAGGGCTGCACATATAGAAGGTCCTAGTGTTTATAAACAGGAAGGCCATCTGTGGGTAAAAACTGAAGGTATGCAATAAAGCCATTCATTCAACACATGAAAGGGAAGGGGAATTCACAGTCCAGGACTTCCAGCAGTTAATCACTGCTCACCTGGAGAAGAGGAAACTTGCATAATGCTTGATTTAAAGTGCAGCTATTGTTATTTATTCTGACATTTACTTCAGAAACCACTCGCCCCCATGTGAGCCTGCCTGGCCTTTAAGAAAAGCTTCAGAAGCTCTGTTTTCTGTCCCATTCATATGCAACATCAGCTGGCAGGTACAAGAAAATGGGGCCTTCTTGGTGGTGACACCACAACTGTGGAACTCCCTTCTGTGGGAGGTCTATCAGGCTCCTTCTGTTTCCATTTCTTGATGGATGGTATATAGTGGTACATTTTGAAGTGCAGGCTGTCTTCATGACAATCCCTATACCCATGCCTCCAAGGACAGTCCAAAATTGCAGGCAGCTGTGTTGATCCTGCTAGGAGGAGCAGGTCTTTTGTAAAGCTAATGGGACTTAATTGCCCATTCAAGACCAAGCTAGCCCAGAATAATTTACATTACAACTAGGAATATATTCTTGCTGGGAAAATTATTTTCCGCCCAGCTACTGTGAGGATTGGAGCTAAGCTCAGAGGGAACAAGACATTCTGAGAGTGGTGGCAGATGACATCCCTGCTGATAAAAAAAAATCCTGACCTTCGACCCTGAGAGCCCTGGTTCCACTACACCACTGATGGTATAAAGACTTTTTTAAAATTCAAGCTAGCCTTTAGTATCATTGACCTGCCGTTTTATGATGTCTTCAGAAGTTTTACTCTCACTGCCTTTTATTATTGTTATTATTGTAATGAATATGCAATCTTACGGCTTTGCTGTGCTACCTAGTTTGTGTTTTGTTTAATTGCAAGCCATTTTGGCTGTTATTTTAACAGAAAAGCAGAGCATAAATATTACATTAACTAAGAATTGTGGACAGATGCTATAGCTGCTGCTGTGTTCAGGAGATAAGATCGCCAGATCGCCTCAGCAAAGCAAAACCTCAAGTTGCTCATGAGGCTGAGATCGGGAGGCCAAGTCTAGCTTTTCTCGTAGCTCAGCCACCCGAAGGACAGCATTTCTAAGAAGCCACAAGCGGGCTAGCCCTGGGCCGCTCTCGCCCACGCATGGCTGCTCTAGGCAGCGGTCGAGGCCCAACAGACGCAGAGGGCTCCTTCCTCTGCTGTCTGGGTTTCAAGACTGCAGGCCCAGAGGATGCTGCAGAGGAGAGGCAGAAAATAAATTTTGACCTCAGTTGCAGTAGGTTGCTGCTACCTGAATGGAAAAACTGAAGGCCAGACAATAAGCCAAGCAGAGGCAGGGTGGAGGTGGGCGAGGGGGCTTTTCTTCACGTCTCTCAGCTTTCCCCCCGCTTCCCCACAAGTATCTCGCAAACCATTTTTCCTTCACCCAGGTTCAACTTTCATGAGCAAATGTCAGTGGAGATGGGTGGGCTCCTTTTCCATTGGGAGGAGGTTCTTGTGCCATTGACAGCTACTTCACATGCTGAGGCTTAGCAGCTTTGCAGTGACATTTCAGATTAGCCTTGGTTCAACCTGGATGGTTTGCGAACTGTGCATATTCAACACCAGCCAGCAAACTGTAGCTATCGCCACTGATCCAGCCTACTCTATGTACCACCCAGGGGCTGAGGCAGCTCTCTTGTTCTCTCTTACAGACGCAAAGCGCCCCGACCGCAGCATCTGCTCAGCATGCCATTTCTAAACAATTCCTCCTTGGCTGCTAAAGCAGCTGACATGGCTTTGCAAACACCGCTGTTTATGTTATTGTCATGCACTGACCACACAGTATCTTCAGGTCATGAGCTGCTCTGTGGTTTCTTTTGCTTTCTGCCTCCCAAATTGCAAGGATTAATGCAACACTGTCAGCATGGAAGGCAACAAGTCCCTGCCCCAAAGAGCTTCCCAATTAAATTTAACAGAGGCTGAGGATGAAGATGTAGGAGCCACGCAGGTTAAATGAGGGAAGATGTCAGTACATGTATTTAGGCCTCATTTAAGTTGAGGGCAAGAACTGAAGCAGTAAACCACTCCTGCTGTTTTCATGGTGGGTTTTTTGTTTTTTGGTCTGCTCCTGTTGTGACCTTGGGTCTCTTGACCCAGCAGGATGATTCCTTTGCAGTGGCTTCTTTTGCAGCTCCTGTAAGTTGTTGTTGTTGTTTTTCAGTCATGTCCGACTCTTCTTGACCCCATGGACCACAGCACGCCAGGCCTTCCTGTCCTGCGCTCTCTCCCGGAGTGTGCTCAAGTTCATATTCATTGCATCGGTGATGCTATCTAGCCATCTCATCCTCTGCCGTCCCCTTCTCTTTTTGCCTTCAGTCTTTCCCAGCATCAGGGTCTTTTCCAGGGAGTTTTCTCTTCGCATTAGGTGGCCAAAATATTGGAGCTTCAGCTTCATTATCTGTCCTTCCAATGAGCAGTCAGGGTTGATTTCCTTTAGGATTGACTGATTGGACCTCCTTGCAGTCCAGGGGACTCGTAAGAGTCTTCTCCAGCACCACAGTTCGAAAGCATCAATTCTTCAGCGCTCAGCCTTCCTTACAGTCCAGCTCTCACAGCCATACATTACTACTGGGAAAACCAGAGCTTTGATTAGACGGACCTTTGTCGGCAAGGTGATGTCTCTGCTTCTTACTGTGCTGTCTAGGTGTGCCATAGCTTTCCTCCCAAGGAGCAAGCGTCTTTTAATTTCCTGGCTACAGTCACCGTCTGTGGTGATCTTGGAGCCCAAGAAAATAAAATCTGTCACTGCTTCCATTTCTTCCCCTTCCATATGCCAGGAAGTAATGGGGCAAGATGCCATGATCTTAGTTTTTTTAATGTTGAGTTTCAAACCAGCTTTTGCACTCTCCTCTTTCACCCTCAACAAGAGGCTCTTGAGATCCTCTTCGCTTTCTGCCATTAGGGTGGTATCGTCTGCATATCTGAGGTTGTTGATAATTCTCCCGGCGATCTTAATTCTGACCTGTGATTCATCCAACCCGGCGTTTCTCATGATGTACTCTGCATATAAGTTAAATAAGCAGGGCGACAATATGCAGCCTTGTCGTACTCCTTTCCCAATTTTGAACCAATCGGTTGTTCCATGTCTGGTTCTTACTGTTGCTTCTTGACCCTCGTACAGGTGTCTCAGGAGACAGGTAAGGTGATCTGGTACCCCCATCTCTTTCAGAATTTGCCAGAGTTTGTTGTGATCCACACAATCAAAGGCTTTAGCGTAGTCAATGAAGCAGAAATAGACATTTTTCTGGAATTCTCTTGCTTTCTCCATGATCCAGCGAAAGTTGGCGATTTGATCTCTAGTTCCTCTGCCTCTTCTAAACCCAGCTTGTACTTCCGGTAGTTCTCGGTTCGCATACTGCTGAAGCCTAGCTTGTAGGATTTTGAGCATCACCTTGCTGGCATGTGAAATGAGCGCAATTGTACGGTAGTTTGAACACTCTTTGGCGTTGCCCTTCTTTGGAATTGGAATGTAAACTGACCTTTTCCAGTCTTGTGGCCACTGTTGAGAGTTCCAAATCTGTTGGCATATTGAGTGAAGCACTTTAACAGCATCATCTTTTAGGATCTTAAATAGCTCAGCTGGAATACTGTCATCTCCGCTAGCTTTGTTGTTAGTAATGCTTCCTAAGGCCCACTTGACTTCACTCTCTAGGATGTCCAGCTCAAGTTCAGTGACCGCACTATCATGGCTATCAGGGACATTCAGATCTTTCCTGTATAGTTCTTCTGTGTCTTCTTTCCACCTCTTCTTAATCTCATCTGCTTCTGTTAGGTCCCTGCCTTCTTTGTCCTTTATCATGCCCGTCTTTGCACAAAACGTTCCCTTGAGATCTCCAATTTTCTTGAAGAGATCTCTAGTCTTTCCCATTCTGTTGTTTTCCTCGATTTCTTTGCATTGTTCATTTAAGAAGGCCTTCTTGTCTCTCCTTGCCATTCTCTGGAACTCTGCATTCAGTTGGATATATCTTCCCCTTTCTCCCTTGCTTTTCGCTTCCCTTCTTTCGTGAGCTACTTGTAAAGCCTCATCAGACAGCCACTTTGCTTTCTTGCATTTCTTTTTCTTTGGGATGGATTTCGTTGCTGCCTCCTGAACAATGTTACGGACCTCCGTCCATAGTTCCTCAGGCACTCTGTCTATCAGGTCTAATCCCTGAAATCTATTCCTCACCTCCACTGTATATTCATGAGGGATATGATTTAGGTCATACCTGAACGGTTTAGTGGTTTTCCTGATGTTCTTCAATTTAAGCCGAAATTTTGCAAGAAGCAGCTCATGATCTGAGCCACAGTCAGCTCCAGGTCTTGTTTTTACTGACTGTATGGAGCTTCTCCATCTTTGGCTGCAAAGGACATAATCAATCTGATTTCGATACTGACCATCTGGTGACGTCCATGTGTAGAGTCGCCTCTTGTGCTGTTGGAAAAGAGTGTTTGCTATGATCAGCATGTTCTCTTGGCAAAACTCTATTAGCTTTTGTCCTGCTTCATTTTGTACACCAAGGCCATGCTTGCCTGTTTTCCCAGTTATTTATTGACTTCCTACTTTAGCATTCCAATCCCCTATGATGAAGAGGACATCTTTTTTTGGTGTTAGTTCTAGAAGGTGCTGTAGGTCTTCATAGAACCGATCAACCTCAGCTTCTTCGGCCTCAGTGGTTGGGGCATAGACTTGAATTACTGTGATGTTGAACGGTTTGCCCTGGATTCGTAGTGAGATCATTCTATCATTTTTAAGATTGTACCCCAGTACTGCTTTTCCCACCCTTTTGTTGACTGTGAGTGCTACTCCATTTCTTCTAAGGGATTCTTGCCCACAGTAGTAGATATGATGGTCACCTGAATTAAATTCGCCCATGCCTGTCCATTTTAGTTCGCTGATTCCCAAGATGTCGATGTTCAATCTTGCCATCTCATGTTTGACCGCCTCCAGCTTACCTTGATTCATTGATCTGACATTCCAGGTTGCTAAACAATATTGTTCTTTACAGCATCGGATTTTCTTTTCACCACCAGACACATCCACAGCTGAGTGTCCTTTCGGGTTTGGCCCAGCCGCTTCACTCTTTCTGGCGCTACTTGGAAATACCCTCTGCTCTTTCCCAGTAGTATATTGGACACCTTCTGACCTGAGGGGCTCATCTTCCGGCGTCATATCTTTTAGCCTTGTGATACGTTCCATGGGGTTTTCTTGGCAAGAATACTGGAGTGGGTTGCCATTTCCTTCTCCAGTGGACCACATTTTGTCAGAACTCTCCGCCATGACCTGTCCGTCTTGGGTGGCCCTGCACGGCATAGCTTATGGCTTCACTGAGTTACGCAAGCCCCTTCGCCACAACAAGGCAGTGATCCATGAAGGGGACTTTTTTTTTTTTAAAATACTGCGTAGTAAACCTGAGGTAGAGGTTCTCCAGAGGAATAGTAAGAAAGGCTCTTAAAATGGTGCTTTCTCACAGGAACTTAAAAGCTTCTCTCAAGGGGAATGGGATGGTGGTTTGGTTAAAGTTCCTTTAGACCAGAGAAGAAAAATAAATCTGAAAAACAAGCAGGAACGTTATTTTGGGGATTCAGTAGAAAGGTCAAAGCGTATATGTAGTTAAGTTTAAACTGCAAAAACAATAACAATCCAGCATATTTCCCATACTTCTGAGGGGAACTTCCATCACGGATATGAGGTAGAGGTTTCTCTTTCACTTTTTCGGGGAATCCGAAGCCTTCTTTCTCCCCCCCCCCCCGCTTTTTTGGCCTGTACAAAAAACTGAAAATTTGAACTGATTCCCAGACCTCCTCTTGTAATTCTGAGAAAATTTTCTTAATTAGGCTCAGCTGCAACCTGTGTCGTTTTCTACCAGCAATCCCCACTTGAGGCTGCTCAAAGGGTGTTTTATAAAGGATATTGGGTCAGGAGGGGAAAATGTGCGTCCTAAAGAGTGAGAAATTTGAAGGCACATCTTCATGAAAATGTGCGCTGTGACCAAGGTAGAAACTTGCCTCATGGGAAAAGGAGGCAATAGTCCGAGGCATTTCTAAAAAGACCACTTGCAGTTGTGTTCCTCAGGAGCATTTATTTCTTGAGTTATGAGGGATAAAAAGCTGTTCACAAGACATGCTCTTAAAACAAGCGACTCTGAAGCTTGATTTTGAATGTATCCAAAAGCACAGGTGTTGGTTTGCACCTTCGCCTTCTCTAACAAAATCATAGACTAGTAATAGGGTTGGAAGGGGCCTATAAGACCATCGAGTCCAACCCCCAATGTTCCTGTATCCTTGATGAAGCCAGCAAGAAGCCCCAGCTCAGAAGGATTATCGATCCCTTCCAAGATTTATTTTCTTTTGTGCTCCAAGTGACCCAGCACTAAAAAACCAGGTTTCTGTTTCTTTGAGGGCAGACTTTGAATATTCCAGCCTCACCTAACCTATTGTTTAGTTTGCCAAGAGTTCTTCTCTCTCATCTCCTCTGTGAATCTTGGAAATGTTCCTCTTAATCTCCGTATTTTTTCCACTCATTTTAACCTAGTCCGTCCTCCCACATCTACACAGAAGAGTAAGGGGCATCCACAAACCCTCAAAACTCTTCTTGGAAGGTTTGCTGAACAACACTGATCTCACTCAATTTGTTTTCTTTTTCTGTCCAACCTGAAGCTGAAACGTTAAATAGTAGTAGTTCTCTAAAAACAAACTTACTTTGTCTTTACGCTCCGCTATAGCAAAGCCCAGCAGGTCTCCATAGTGGTGCAGCAAATTTTAACCCCTGGACTTTCAGGGGTGTGCGCGCGCACTTTAGGGACATGTGTATTCAGCCACAATTAAATTTCTGTTCTGCACTCCACCCCTGCCATTCCGTGCTTTGCAGCTGCTACTAAATTTCTGATACTTTAAAGCAACCCCACCCTCCAAAGCAAAACTGTTTGCCAACCCTGATTAAAAAAAGAGAAATATCCTGAGTATGTGCACTCTTGCATTTCATTAAATTGTAGCACTATTATTACTACAGGATTAAATAGAATTTGCTTATGCTGCCCTGATGCTAAACATATGACCAGCTCCATGACCTGCCAGTCTCTGGTCTATTATCTGGTGGGTGGCCCTGGGCAGTGGAAGAATGGGGTCGGCTATGCCCAAATTTAATCTTCTACATTGCCCACATTTAATCTGCAACATTTACAGGAGCTAATAGAGTTTTGCCAAGAGAAGAAGACTGGAAAAGGTCAGTTTACATTCCAATTCCAAAGAAGGGCAACGCCAAAGAGTGTTCAAACTACCGCACAATTGCGCTCATTTCACATGCCAGCAAGGTGAAGCTCAAAATCCTACAAGCTAGGCTTCAGCAGTATGCGAACCGAGAACTACCGGAAGTACAAGCTGGGTTTCGAAGAGGCAGAGGAACTAGAGATCAAATCGCCAACATTCGCTGCATCATGGAGAAAGCAAGAGAATTCCAGAAAAATGTCTATTTCTGCTTCATTGACTACGCTAAAGCCTTTGATTGTGTGGATCACAACAAACTCTGGCAAATTCTTAAAGTGACGGGAGTACCAGACCACCTTACCTGTCTCCTGAGAAACCTGTACGAGGGTCAAGAAGCAACAGTAAGAACCAGAGATGGAACAACCGATTGGTTCAAAATTGGGAAAGGAGTACAACAAGGCTGCATATTGTCACCCTGCTTATTTAACTTATATGCAGAGTACATCATGAGAAACGCCGGGTTGGATGAATCAGAGATCGGAATTAAGATCGCCGGGAGAATTATCAACAACCTCCGATATGCAGATGATACCACCCTAATGGCAGAAAGCGAAGAGGATCTCAAGAGCCTCTTGTTGAGGGTGAAAGAGGAGAGTGCAAAAGCTGGTTTGAAACTCAACATTAAAAAAACTAAGATCATGGCATCTGGCCCTATCACTTCCTGGCATATAGAAGGGGAAGAAATGGAAGCAGTGACAGATTTTACTTTCTTGGGCTCCAAGATCACCGCAGACGGTGACTGTAGCCATGAAATTAAAAGACGCTTGCTCCTTGGGAGGAAAGCTATGGCCAACCTAGACAGCATAGTAAGAAGCAGAGACATCACCTTGCTGACAAAGGTCCGTCTAATCCAAGCTCTGGTTTTCCCAGTAGTAATGTATGGCTGTGAGAGCTGGACTATAAGGAAGGCTGAGCGCTGAAGAATTGATGCTTTCGAACTGTGGTGCTGGAGAAGACTCTTACGAGTCCCCTGGACTGCAAGGAGGTCAAATCAGTCCATCCTAAAGGAAATCAACCCTGACTGCTCATTGGAAGGACAGATAATGAAGCTGAAGCTCCAATATTTTGGCCACCTAATGCGAAGAGAAAACTCCCTGGAAAAGACCCTGATGCTGGGAATGATTGAAGGCAAAAGGATGAGATGGCTAGATAGCGTCACCGATGCAATGAATATGAACTTGAGCACGCTCCGGGAGAGAGCGCAGGACAGGAAGGCCTGGCGTGCTATGGTCCATGGGGTCACGAAGAGTCGGACACGACTGAACGACTGAACAACAACAACAAAATTTTAAAAAGTAGTAGGTAACAACTGGTCTGAAATACGGGCAGGTCGTTCCCCCCTTGCCTACGCAGAGCCCACACTCCTTGCGATTAAAATATGAAGCAGAGGGAGAAGTCTCCGTATTTACTTTTGCCAATTTTGTGACAGAAATACCTGGCCTCTGTGGTAAAGAAAAACAAGAAAGTGCCTGCATAAATAATGATAAATGTGAAGACCCGTTTCCTCCTTCCACACCACAGCTCTCAAACTGACCACAGCCCTAAACTTGGAGGAGCTGCTGACCCTCTTAAATAGCGTTTGTGGGGAAGCAGCGAGGCCATATTGGGTGCAGCTGGGCCGTGTTGCCTTCATCATCCTGTCAGCACAGAAGTAAAAATAAAGGGAAGGCTGCCCTGGGAGCCGTTTCATATCATCTCTCAGTCCAAAATGAAATTGGGGTGCTGAAAGGGGCCAGGGGAAAACTGAATAAATCCTTTAAAGCAGGGATGATATCATGAATTATATCATGGCAAGTTTGATCTAATTGCTTTCCGGCCGCAAATGGCATACCAGACGCCATTTGCGTCCGGAGTCAGTCAGCCCAGCCAGCGATACGGCAATGGCGGCCGTATCGCTGGCGCCCCGGAGCAGGCCAGCGGCTCCGCAAAATTGCCGCGGAGCCGGCCAGCGAGGATTCTGGGGGGAGGGACGGATGGCCTCCCCCTGCCGGAAGGGCAGTTAAGTAATTTGTAAATCCCTAATGAATACACCCCTAAGCACAGCTTGAGCTCAAGTACTTGCAATTTCTTGCAAGGCAGTTCCTTATCTCATGAAGCAACAGGGGACCATTGTCTTCATGAGACAGGAGTCTCAAGACTCGGAACGCGTCAGTCAGGGCCTTTATCCATGCTTAGGAATGTTTATTCCACCCTCTCACCCAGTTGTTTGTGTCTGATTTTTCACAGTAATTCTCTTATGACATGCTTAATACTTTTCCATCTTGGGGACTTCGGTTCAGGCCTGCAGAATAGGCCTTTTCTCCTACAGGGTATAGTACCCAAGGCCCAAAGAGAAAAGAAAATATTCCCAGGTGCCTGAAAAGACGTCTATTATGCCCAATACGTTTCACAAAGGACTTTCCTTCCTCAGGGGCCGCTTATCTTTCTCCAAATGTGTCGCAAGGAATGATCCTTCCAATGCTTCTTCCGTCTTAAAATGCTCCATAGCACCCAAGGCCAGCCAAACTATTCTGGCATCTGAGGCAGAAAGTCCCTTGAGGGCCTATTCCCTTACCCGGAAGTAAAAGTCGTAATTGAAATAACTAACTAAATAAATACGTTTGCTGCCCTTTCGTGACCATTGCCTGCAGAGGCCCCCGCCCCCTCTCTAATGGTAGGGCTGGCCCTGAAAACATAAAGGATCTCTTAGCAGAGGCCATAAAATGGTACTTGATTTTGTTCTTATAAGCTTGTCTGTAGTGGTGGTGTCAGTCCCATGCCTATGCCATAGGAACCAAGCTTCTAAGTTTGAGCATCCCTAGTCTTCTCGACGGGTTCTTAGTCCAAGACGCAGTTGGGGCACCCAAGAAGGCCAGAGAGAAATAGGCTTTTGAGGAACCTGCCACATAGGCACGAAAAGCCAAGACGACATGGCCTTGCCTAGCACCACTGATAAAAACACATTGCACATTCTATCTTTTCTTCCTCCTTAATGATTTTTTTTTTCTGATAAGAGAAAAGGCAGAATTAGCAGTGGGAAAATAAAAGATGGCGACTTGAACTCCTGTAAAACTCTGTGTTTGAGGCAGGGCAATTGCAGGATTAAAGCATTATCTGGAGGCCCCCCTAAAATATCCTTCAACAGAGATTTATTATTTATTTATTGCATTTATACCCCGCCTTTTTTCCTCTTGCAAGGAACCCAAGGCGGCTTACATTATCCTCCTCCTCTCCATTTCATCCTCACAACAACAACCCTGTGAGGTGGGTTGGGCTGAGAGTCTGTGACTGGCCCAAAGTCACCCAGGGAGCTTCCATGGCCGAGTGGGGACTAGAACCCGGATCTCCCAGCTCCTAGTCCAACACTCTTGCCACTACACCACACTGGCTCTCAGATCACAAAATGGTGCTTGATGATCTCTCTAGTGAATTTAGCCCTTCCTCAGTGAGTCAGGAGTTAAAACGCGATCCTGTGCGTGTTTAGTTGGGGAATGCTGGGTGTTGCAGGACTTTTTCCTGTCCAGATATGCATAGGATTGCACCCTTAGTTGGTAAAAGAGCTATATTTTCTAGGCCCCAAAACAAGAATCATTCTTCGTTTCTCAACAGATAGTCAAGCCTCATTTCTAGAGACTGTGAATGAGGAGGAGAGTGCACTGAGTTTCGAAGTCTGACAGGTTTTCCCCCTTTTTACTTTAGCGATACTTTGTGAAGTAAATTTCTAGGCCTTATTGTGGGAATGCGAGGCTGAAAAATTTAAGCACCCTTCGAAAATGGCTCACTTCAAAATCTGAAGGCTCACTTTCACCTCCACCCACAACAATTATCAGATTGTCTGTGTTCTAAATCCTACAGCAGCTGAAGCTTCTTATGAATGAAGCCATATATAGGGTCTCGTTGCCAGGACTGCCCTCTCAGGCCCAGTGCAAAAGAACCAGCCAAGGGGCTAGTCCCTGTGGATACTTGGTCCAAAATGAGGGAGCGGGGAGGATGGGCACAAGAAGAACTGTGCTGGATCAGACCAAAAGCCTGTCTAATCCAGCCTTCTGTTTCCACGGTGGCCAACCGGATGCCTTTGGGAAGTCCACAAGCAGGATATGAGTACAGTCTAAGTAGGCCCATCTAAATAAAAAGGTCTTTACCTATTGATGGGAGGTCATAAGAAGGGGCACAAAATGGGCCTCCTTGAAATGGAGCTCCAAAGCCTAGCAGCAGCTACTGAGAATACCTTCTCCTTAGTCTTGTCAAAGCACCTTGCATATTGCAGGGTAGAGCAAAGGTCCTCTCCAGAAGATCTTAAAGTCGGGGCTGGTTCATATGGAGGAAGGCGGCTTTCAGGTTACCTCATTCCAAGAAACTTGGGACTTTATAGGCCATAACCAGTACTTTGAATTGTGCACTTTATATCTAGCCTAATTAAATAAGGATGATAGGACACTTTCAGACACCCAGAGCACCTGTCCTCTCGCCTTCCCCCCAGAGTTCTAGCCTTCATTCAGGACCTTCCTGGGAACGAGCTTGCTCCATGAACTTCACCCTCCCAGCAGCTTCGGCCTTGCCCAGTTCCATTTGCAGGCTCTTTGGGTCCTCTGCCCCCCAAAGCCAGCAAGTTAGAGAGCCGTAAATTTAATAAATTCCTGCATTGAGCTGGTTGGACTCGATGGTCTTATGGGCCCCTTCCAACCCTACTATTCTATGATTCTATAAATATATTGCAAAGACTGGGAGTGCTTTGCTGGATCAGACCAAAGAGCCATTTGTCAGGATTGTTCTTCCAATGGCATTTTTTAAAACTCAAAAGCAGGTCATGATGGCAGTTATTTCCCCTTGTAGGGAAATAATAGGGTTCAAAATCTGTTTGGGCTTTTAAAAATCAAATAACAGTGTTCCCATAAGAACAGGGTCCCTGCAACCCTGTCTAGTGCGGAGGATTGGGTTTGCAGCCTGTTATTTACCCTTGGACTCAGTGCAGCACAGTTACTTCATAAATAGAGGCTCATATTTTAGTTTTAAAATGTTTATTAACAAAAACACATATTTAAGACAATTACAGAAAGAAAATGGTACCATGGTATTTGTTGACTATGTTTAAAATAGGAAGAGAGAACAAGAGAGAACAGAGTGCATATGTTACCTATCCATCTTTCTGCTAGCAGAGGTGACTCCCTGCCAGGATCAAGCTCTCCCAGTGACTGGGTTCAAACATAACATTAAGCCACGATGGGTTGCTAACCACTATGCATCGTAGATTATGCAAACAACCCACTACGCCCATTCTGCAGAGCATGGGTTCTCAGAGTGGAACAGATTAAGCCATCGTGGGTGGTGGAAACATCCCACAGACGACACATGAACCCAACATGGGTTCCCCCAGAAAATAAACCATCATGGGGTAGCGTGCTGTGTGAATCAGCCATTATCTTCCTTTTGCTTTTATAGTTTTATACTTGCACATGATGCGTCGTGTGACTGGTTACTCTTTTACTCCCACCTCCTTACATCTATCCATTCATCTGCTTCTGTCACTTGTGACCTCATTCTCTCAGTGACCTCTGTTCACATCAAGAAAATTGCACTCTGGCGATGTTTGGGTACCTCAGCCTTAATAGCAGGATGACATTCTTTGTGCTATTGGCAAAGCCTGCTTACAAATCACAGCCTTGCCATTACTTCCCTTTTCTGCTCTTCAGCTGTCCCTTATTTCTGTTTAGAACGTGCTGACAGCTGATTTCTACTAGGGTGATGTCCCGTCTCCATCTTTACTAACTTCAGACAGGCTGACACTGGGTTTTACTCAGGCTGATGCTTGATTCAAGTTTTTATGCTGCCTTCAGCACAGCAGGTCTGTATGCTGGGCCCTATAACCTTTGGCCTCCTCTGTCTAGCTCTTCGTGCAAGACTGTATACCTTGGTCTGGTGTACCCTCTTGTTCCTACACGCTGTTTGTCCTTAATTTGGTTTTGAGAGATAGAGTGCCTCTGAACGTAGAAGGTGCATTTAGCTATCATGGCTAATGGTCATTCATTGACCTATCTTCTGTGCTATCTTAAAATTTGGCACTGCTTGAGGGGATGCTTGATGGTCAAAGGGGAGCTATGTGCAGCATGATCCCATCCATTTTTACTCAGACATCACCCTTCTGTGCTCAGTCGGATTTATTCCCATGTAAATGCATAGGATTGCAGCCTAAAGTTTTAATTCGGGCAGCATTTGATAGGAAGAGTAAGAGGTTATCGCAGGTGATCCATGGACCAAGCAAAGAAGAAATTACACTGAGACAAAAGAGTTATGTTTAGTCACGTTGTTTTATTGGCCTTGTAGGCTGTGGAGAAGCCTTGGAGGCAGGATTTTGAGGGTATGGTTCTGGTGCTTGTGAATGTCACCCTTCGGTAAAAAAAAACCAACCCTCATCGGTAAAAAATCAGCATTGCAGACTCCAGTAAGACTTTGGAAACACTCCAGCCAGTGTGCGTACCATAGCCGTCCCACTCGAAAGCAGTGTAATCACCGCACTGCCGGGGACTTCCTTCTGGAAAATACCCTCCTCCGCCAACACAGAACTAGAGAAGGGAAAATGAAGAGAGTCTAGGCTGGAACCGAGTGAGGGGGATCATGGTGGCAGCAGCACCAGGGAAACAACCCAGCTCCAAATCTTATGCCGCTACCTTTGGTCCAGCTACTCACCATCTCTGTATTACAGCCAGTGGCCTTAATCCCAGCACAGAGAGCCACTGCTGATTTCTCGTGATTAAACACCCGGAACTGAATGAAGCCAGGGACAAATTCAGCTGGGAAAATAAGGTGTTGGTTTTTTAAGGAAGCTTGTACCACAGCCTGGCTTCAGTGTCCCAAGAACTTAGTATTTTATAACTAACATTCAAGGGCAATCCTCTGTATTTAATCATATGTATTGCATAAGGATACAGCCAATCAGGCTGTGCAGGGACCCCCCGACCTGACTCGGAAGCTGCTTCACAGCTGCGAAGGTGGGCCTGATTCAGCTTGGGCTGATTCGGGGGGGTCCCAACCCAACTCGGCCCCAAACCCGAAGTGGGATTCGGATGGCTGAACCCCACTTCGGGTCCCCCCCAACGCACCTGCACAACCCCCCAGATCCTTACCTTGCTGCCACCGCCTCCTCCATCGCCGCCTCCTTCTTCTCTGTCACCGTCTTCTCCTCTTCTGCCTTCTCCTCCACTGTGCCCTCTCCTTGCTGCTACCTTCTCCGCCACCGCCGCCGTCATCACCACCTCCACCAGCTCCTGAGGCCTCGACGTGCACTGGATCTTTTTGCAGGGAGTCACCATTTCTAAAATGGCAACTTCCAGGAACTTCCACGAAGGTGCCATTTTAAAAATGGCGACTCCCTGCAAATGAGAGCCGGTGTGCGTCCAGGCCTCAGGAGCTGGTGAGGACGGTGGAGGAGGAGAAGGCAGCAGCAGTGGAGGAGGAGAAGGCGGCAGCGGTGGAGAAGGCAGCGCCGGTGGCAGAGAAGGTGGTGGAGGTGGGCGGCTCAGGTAAGGACCTGGAGGTGCCGGCGTGGCTGGGCCAGGGTGCCAAAGCGCACCAAGGGCTTCGGAGAGCCCCTGACCCGTTTCAGCCTTTCAGGTTGCTTCATGCTTCCTCCGCTTTGCTTCGGAAGGGGCTCAAAGTGACCCGAAGGAGCCCGCCTCAACTCAGGCTTTGGGCCTCGGGCCAAAGCGGTGCACAGTCCTAATAGCCAAACTGTTCAAGCCCTACATTAGGCCCAAGCTACATAGGAAAAAAGAGTAACGTATAGGTTTCCTCAAAACCTCCGCCAACTCCACCCTTTTTATTACATTCTTTCTATGCATACTCCATACCTGTAAGGCAAGAAAGGGCAACTTGGGCCCTGCAGCTGTTTTGACCTTCAACTCCCATCAGCCCTAACCAGCATAGCCAATGGTGAAGGATGATGGGAGTTGTAAGCCAGAACATCTGAAGTGCCGCAAATTTTGCACTCCTACCATAAGGCATTTTAGAATAGCTGCTTTTAGCTGTGGAACTCCTTCCCACTTGAGACTTGTCCCATCATCATCTATATAACATTTATAAAGTGCTCTCAAGGGTTCAAAGTACTTCATATGCACTATTGATTTGTAAGGAATATAACAATCCTGTAAGGTACTGGTATTATTATCCCACTTTTTTTGTTGTTGTTGCAAACTTTGGCATTTTCTTGTATTCCCTACCAGAGCTACCCAAGCAGACACTGGATTTTTGCCTATTGAATGGGGCATTGAGACTTTGGAAATACAAAAAAACAACAACTTACCTCTGGAATTTGGAGAATAATAGAAGGATGTCTGCTGAGCATTACCAGTATCATAGACAACTGGTACAACTGGACCGTTATTACCTGGGCAGCTGCCGATGCCGAACTTCACCGGGTATTGCTGAAAGGAAAGAAACAAAGTTAACACGAACCTGAGACAGGTCTTGGCCTGTTTAGCTTGGAAAGAAAGGAGACTGAGTGCGAAACTGGATGAGTCGTAGGATTCCTTATTTATTTATTTATTTATTTATTTATTTTATTTATGTATGTATTTATTACATTTCTATACCACCCAATAGCCAAAGCTCTCTGGGTGGTTCACAAAAACTAAAACCACAGAATACAGCATAAAATACAATATAAAATATAAAAGCTTAAAACCACAGTGTAAAAGGATAACCAGAATAAAACCTAGCAGCTCTGCAGAGATTTAAAACACAATAATCAACAGAGCTAAAACGCTAAAATGCCTGGGAGAATAAAAAGGTCTTCACCTGGTGCTGGAAAGAGCACAATGTAGGCACCAGGCGAGCCTCTCTAGGAAGCTCATTCCACAGTGAGCTTATGTGGGAGGAGCCATAGCTCAGTGGTAGGTCACATGCTTTTCATGCACAAGGTCCCGGGTTTGATCCCCAACATCTCCAGGTAGGGCAGGAAAAAACCCTGCTTGAAAACCTGGAGAGCTGCTGTCAGTGAGTGTCAACAATACTGGACTAGATGAACCAAGGATGTGACTCAGGAACAAAGGAAGCTGCATTTACTATCTACGTGTGGTTGTTGTGGCACATGTTACTTCCTTACTCTGTCTTTGGATGGGTACTCTCTTCTTTTCTGCCCTTTACTTAACCTGTGTCCACAGAGATGCATGCTTAGTGCTTTTGCTCTGCCTGCTCATAGAGAATGGAGCACAGAGTGTCCCATGCTCAGCATCATCTCTGTAGTTTGGACACATTTTTGTCCCTCTTTATACGTGTCACTGCAGTCCACAAGTGGCGCAATTGCTCTTCTCTACAATCCCATTCCCACTGATCCAATGGGAGATGCTCTACTGAAATACTGAAGTTTTCCCTAGCAAGACAAATATCAGATTCAGGGAGGGGTGGGCAGGGGTGTCTGTGTGTGTGTGTGTGCGTGCGTGCGTGCGTGTGTGTGTGTGTGTGTGTGGATCATGCGATTCAACAACGTAAGCAGGTAGATGGAAGGAATCCTGCCATTAACTTCGTATCTAGTTTGGCCTTGAGAATGGATATGACAGCTATCCATAAATATACCTCAGGGGGTAGCAAGAAAGAAGGGGAGAGCTAGTTAGAAAGATGGATGTTGGCCTTGAACACAGTCCTTCTGGTATACCACCCATATTCGGGCTATTGCCCTGAATCTAGCCATAATGGCACCACTGCTGGGATCAGGAAGAATGCTTCCATCAGTTGACAAACCAGTCAACTTCTTCCCCGTCCCCTAGTGGTATTAGAAACTCAACTGGAAACAAGAAGTTGAGTGATGTGGTGTTGCATTTCTAACCTAAATAAATGCACAGACCACATTCATACCCATGCTAAACATTTTGTAATCGGAGCTCTGAACTTCCCAGCTCCTCAAACATCCATCTCCTCCAGTTTGTGAGAGATCCGACTAGCTGAAGCCCTAAACGTCCCAAGCATTGGCAGTTCATGGAGCCACAATTACCTGATAGAGCCTGAGAAGGTTCCCTCCTTCTACAGACAGGAAGCCGGTCTCGGTGTGATATCTCAAGATAGCAGCATCCTGCCATTCCTTCATGGGGCTGTCATTGGGAACGTGCCATATGGCCATATCCCGTGCTTGAAGGTCATAGTAGCCAGGGTTCTGGAAAGCCAAGAAGTCTGTGAAGAAAGCCCATCTCTTGCTATGTTACGAAATGCCTATGCCCCAGATTCATCCCACCGTGGCTCCCACAACTTTCAGTGAGCAACTGTTATAGAGAGTTGAGCTGAGCCAATATTTTCAGCTGAACAGTAAGAGCTTCAAGCTAAAATATGCTGGTGTTTATTGCCCCATCCCTTTTGCCTTTCTCTTTGCCCACCAGTGGAATGTGGCCCCTGAGAGATTCTCCAAAATAGAATTTGGTCCTCAGGCTGAAAGGGTTTCAATACACCTGTTGTAGGGGGCAGTGGCAGAACCCCCACCATTACATCTACGCTAGGCCCCATAAACCCTCTGTGCAGGTAGAGGTATGTGTGTGTGCCTGTAGGTAGGAAAAGGCCCATCTCTTATGTTTTGCTCAGGAAGATCCAGCATGCCTACAGAACCTCACCTTGTAGTCATCGCTAGTTGATCCCACGGCTGTTCCAAAGGTGGAGTTCTTGGACCAGTTTCCTTCCCCACTTGGGTAATTCGCGTTGTTCCCCTGTTGGCTGGACCAACGGTCTCCCAGGGTGCATTTTCCATAGATGTTGTTCTCATGGATGCTGGCCACCAGAGTCCAGCCACCTCCATTGGTAGTCATGTCGCAGAAGGTTTGGTAGATCTCACCCTCTTCTGTGCCCAGGAAATACAGTCCATCTGTAGAAACCCCAGTCCATTGTGTACCATAACTCTCACTTCATTACTTTGATTACATTTTGTAACAGTCTTAGAATCAGGGGTCCACACATTTTGGACGGCTTTGTTAACTAACCATCCTGGTGGCCAGGATGTTGGAGAGCATATGCAATGCCATGCTGAGAAATGGATGCGTCTGGAGCACTTCCACAGTGTAGCAGGAGATCATGGACAATCACGCTCCCCCAATACAGACTACCCCTGCCTTCTTCCCAAGCTTGGAGCTGGAGAGGAGAGTGGGGAATTGTCCTCACAGTCACACTGTGCTTCTAAGGTGCCCCGAGCACCTCTAAGGGGAGGCACTACTGCAGGATCAATCCCACACTCATCTCAAGCTCAGAAGGAGTGCTGGGACTAATTGCACTCAGCAGTGATGAGAAACACATTTGCATGACAAGCACTTTTGTGGACCCAACCGAAGAGACAAAGCTGGATGGGACTGCTACTGATTTCGGGGCATAAGGGGCTATGCAGTGTCTAGTTTATTCGATAAGGATTTACAGCATGGAGGTTAACTTCACCCCCTCCCTTCAGCCCACTGTGGCCAAAGAAATCCCTTTCCAGACATCTGACATATTCCTTTTCGGGGTCACCCACCTGCAGCTCCTTCCAATGCCGTTTTGATTTCCTTGCAGCTTCGGGGCAGAGTTTGCAGGAGGTTTGGGGGCAGGCCTTGCTGATTCTGAAGACAGGTTGCATCTTCCCATTTGACCATCAGCTTAAGAATGTCCCGTTTCAATGAGGTGACACAGCCATTGATGTCTGCACCAAGGGGACTAATTGTTAGACTAACAAGAGGAGAATTGCGAGCATTTGTACTGAAGAGGAATGGCAATGTTTCAAGATGAGTTCTCCCATCTTAACCTTCCTGCTGTTTAAGACCTGTCACTAAGGTTCTGTAAACCATGGTGACTCCCCCCGCCCCAGCCCTCCAGCCTATACTGGTGCTGCACCAAGCGGCCAGGTGGGCAGAGGTGGGTCAGGTCAGCCCCACCCTGCTCACCAACCCGAGTCTCCGTAATATACGCCAGATAGACTTCCTCATCCACGATTAAATCGTGAATGAGTGTGATCTTAAATAGTGTTAAATAGCAGAACCGCAAGACAGGAGGGCTCTGTAAATGAGTTACCAGGTACATGAGAGCTAGTGGAGAGGGTAGAAGGGGAGCAGTGTAAAAACACCTGTAACCCATTCTACTCTGGTGTCCCAACTCCCTCCTCCTACCATATCTGTTCTTGCCCCACTGGAATAGTCACTGGAATAGAGGTAACATCTCCCTGTGTCACAGTTTTCCAAGCACATCTTCACCACAACAAAACTTCCCACACACTCTCAACACCCACTCAGAAATTAAATATACCTTCAACCACGCGGAACCTCAGCCACTCTATTCATCCAACCAATCACACACAACCAACCAGGTACAATCACAGATTATAGCCTGTGGTTATAACCCGCCACTGGTCACATATAGGACATCAGGCTTGCCAGCCCACCCAGCAACACAGAGAACAACTGAAGCACATATATCCTATCTGTTCAAACCTTCTTCAGCTAGTTCATGCTCACTCCATCTCTCACCAGGAGTAAGTTAGAACCTGAGCTCTTGAAGGTGAGACACAAGTCACAGTGAACTTTTTATTGCAGTAATTCTAGTAATTAGCTGTAAGCCTTTTGAGTCTCAATAAAGATTTATAGCTAACGGATCACAACGTAAGACTTTGACTTCTCTCTGTTCCACAGACAGAATGAATCGAAATAGGTTCATAGAGTTCTAGTGAAAGCGGGAAAGCAGCAATTCCAGATAATCAAAGTGTTGTTTCTAGCAAAGTCTGTTGCTGGTTGCTCTGGTTTACGTACAAGGCAGTGGCAAACCTGCCTCTTTGGCGGTTGCTGTGTCTCACCAGATGTCTCTGTCTAGGGATGGGCAGATTCCCTACCTGCTGGTCTGGGCTGGAATCCACCCGCGGTCCTCCCCCTAGAATCCTCTTCAGCCGTCTCTGCTCTGCAGCGATTCCATGGAGCCGTCGGCCGGCTCCATGGCGCCAGCGATATGGCCGCCCTTGCCGTGCCGTATTGCTGGCTGAGGGCTCACTCCAGACGCAAATGGTGTCCGCTCTTAGATAAAGCTAGATGCAGCCGTAAATGGCTGCATTTAGCTTAAGCTGAGGGCTTTACAGCCACAAATGGCGTGCACTATGCCATTTGCGTCTGTGGTTTTTCCCACGATAGGCTAGCTTAATCTAAGAGCTTAGCCGCTGCAAATGGCATAGCTGACGCCATTTGCATCCAGAGTGACCCCTCAGCCAGTGATATAGCACAGCAATGGTGGTGTATGTAGCTGGCCGGTGGTTCCGCAGGATTGACAAGGGCAGGATCTGGCCAAAGAAGGATTCTGGATGGAGGTGGAGGTAAATGCTCCGTTCCGCCACAGACTCCAGAGGGGAGACTCTCATTGGGGTCCATGGCGGAATTCTCTGCCATCCCTATCTCTGTCTGACTCAGAATCTGTGTCCCAGGCTATAGCTCCCCCTGAACTTGGGCACGGTCTCACAGTTATTATGTGTTATAATTCTGTTGTAAACCACTATGTGGATTTTAGGAATGGAAAAGGGGGGTTGAAATTCTCTAAATAAAATAATAACCTTTTGTGGACCTTCTCAGATAAGACTACCTCCAAAGCCCCATTTCATAGATTCTGTGAATTTGGTCTCCCTTCCTGCTTCCCATCCAACTGCCAGCTTAGGGTGACCAGATGTGAAGAAGGAGAGGGCATCTTCTCCCAGATAATATGCACACACACTTACCACACAGCTGACCTTTAGGGAACACAACCAGACAAAGCAGGACAACCGGAAGCAACTTCATTTTTCTGTGTGGGAAAATGAAAATTTGTTTTTTAAGAATCTCTCTTGCCTACTGGAACTGCCCCCCGCCCCCATGCTTCCTCTGCTAAGCAAGCTGAAGCAAATGCAGCTATGTATAATTTGAACCCCAAACGGAATAATTTGGAAAACTGAATTTCATATAGCAGAATCTGAATTTCGAAACTATGTTTTGGCACCAGGCATTCAGTCTGGTGATCAGTGACAATCTGTGATGAGCAAAACTAAGCCCTCAGCTCTTAAATCTGACTGTTTTTCTTTTGTACTGCAAGCTCCCCAACGTGTGTGTGCGCGCGCGCGCACACACACACACACAGAAAGTTATTTGCTCCAATTACTAAAGCGTAACTGTCTCTAAGTACATTAAAATATATGTCAGAACTCTTAAATATGTCTAGTGGCGAGAGGAAAGAGAAATAGGAGAAATAATTAGAGAACCTGGACAGGAAGGAATTTGCAAAACAATTAATGGAGATGCCAGCTGGCTAGGAAGGCTGGGCTGGTGGGCTGTTGTAATTTTT
Organism: Heloderma suspectum; assembly: GCF_057233095.1. NCBI lineage: Eukaryota > Metazoa > Chordata > Lepidosauria > Squamata > Helodermatidae > Heloderma > Heloderma suspectum. The sequence continues at coordinate 21,695,535 of NC_139474.1, read as the reverse complement.
TTCCACCATAAAGGCAGAGAGGAACCACTTCCGTGATTCCTATTCCCTGTTGGGAGGTTGGCATCCATTTTGGGAAACTCAGGTTTAGGCCATCAAAGCCTTCAGACTAACTGCATACGGCACAACATAAAAGAGGGAATATTCCCAACTCACCTGTTAATCAGCTGAACTTGCACTGAATTTCCAACAGCAGCAGCGTAAATGGACCGAAACACCTGATAGATTTGTTGTGTTCGGACCTCGCTCTGTCTTTTCATTAACAGTCAAACTGACCTTGGTACACCGATGAGGAAATCCAAGTAGAGCGCCCGCTGTCCAGGGACTGTTGACACACGCAGGACAAAAGGGCAGTAGATCAATTTTGATGCTCTGACTTGGATTCCTGCATTGAGCAGGGGGTTGGACTCGATGGCCTTGTAGGCCCCTTCCAACCCTACTATTCTATGATTCTATGATTCTATGAATTATAGAAGGATGGATTCATTTACTTTTTTCTGGGAGTATACATTCAAAGGATTACCATCAACACCTCCTACCATGTAGGCTCTTAGAATTAGAAGATGTAGGATCTGTGTAGGATCTTTCTCACAATGGCGTCCAGATATCTCTGGGAACCCCCAAACATTGATGGACAAAACTATCAATTCCAGCTATTCTAGGTTTCTCATTTTTCCTATCTTAAGTTCATCTGAAACTTGAAGAATTTCTCCGGTCTAGTTCATCCCAAATTTTGAGTATCTTTTTAAAAATATGTTTGCATGAATATTCATAAGCTTTTTTGTGCAAATTTCTCCTAATACATGCATTTTTAATTCATTTTTGCCTATTATAAACATTTTTTGCATGCAATTTTCCTAATATAATGCATTTTTTTATTTTCCCTTATTCATTGTTTTGTATGCATTTTTTGACTGGAGGACTATATTGCAAAATTCAGAGAGGCGTGAATTTCAAAGGATAACAGTGTTTCAATTCGTATGGTGATTCAAAAGTGCAAAATTAGGAAAGTTCTCATTAAAATGTGATATTTAAATTAAAATTTATCCTTAAGTTAAAATATGCTGGTATTCCCCCCCCCATTTTTGCCTTCAGCCCCACCCACCACTGAATGCAGCCCCCAAATTCAGACCTCAGGCTAAAAGAGGTTTGCCATCCCCTGCTAGTTGCACCCTGGCCTATACTATAGTTTTGTAGGGCTAAACACGCCTTTTCCTAAATTCCTGGCTGTTGCAAGTCCACATATCTTCTCCAGAATTCCTGGTAACATGTAGTTTACACAGCAGCGTGATGTGATGTCATCTCATTCTGCATTACGCCAATATGTTGCATGGGGATGGAGGCACACTGAATGCTAGACCCCAGGGACCTTAACAAAGCAGTCAAGAAGCAACATTTCTCCATTGCCACGGTTGATGGTGTCCAGAGAAACCTGGCAGGGAAGGAAGGCTTCATCATCCTTGATGAAAAAGATGGCTACTGACAAGTAGCGCTGGACAGTGAGTCAGCTGAACTGTACACACTCAACACCCCATGGAGGCGATATCACTTCAACAGACTCCCTTCTGGCATCAAATCTGCTAGCGAGGTGTTCCGGGAGAAAAACTATGTGTGTTTTGGAGACATCCCAGGTGTCCATGTCATAGCAGATGATATGATCAATGCTGCTGCAAATAAGGCAGAGCATGACACCATCCTGTTGCAAGTTCTGGAAAGAACCCACGCCACAGGTGTCAAGTTTAATAAAGATGCAATAGCTGGTTGATCATGTCAGATATATGAGACACATCTGCTCAAGTGAGGGAGTGACACCAAATGACAGCAAAGTGGACACCACCAATAAAATGCCTCCATTCAATGACAGGAAAGTTTGCAAAGGCTCTTCGTGACAGTCCAGTTCTTGGCTCAATTCATTCCTAATGAATCTAGCCTAACAGCCCTGCTTAGAGCATGTAAAACGTTGGTATCCTCTAGGTGGGAATGCATTGCTGATTCTGTGTTTAGTGTGTCCTTCCATCCTCCTGGCTTCTTAAAAATATTGTACATGGTATTATTATATTTCATTAAAGTATGCTGAGCATTAATTGTGTTGTGGTAGAGAGTCCCAAGAGCTAACCAACGTATTGTACGTGTGCGTGCACAAGGGGAGGGGTTTATACAGGTCATCGTTATTAGTTTGTGAATGTTTTAATGAACAGCCCTGCTTAGATTCATAGAATAGAAGGGTTGGAAGGGGCCTACAAGGCCATCGAGTCCAACCCCCTGCTCAATGCAGGAATCCAAGTCAGAGCATCCCTGACAGATGGCTGTCCAGCCTCGTCTTGAATGCCTCCAGTGTGGGAGAGCCCACTTGTAGCAGCAGAAGTCATTTTAAAAGCTGTTTTTAACAGCTGCAATTTCCTAAGAGCAGGTGAGTGAACTTGTGGGCAGATGAACCAGGAGTTGTGATCACTGATGGAGAACCATTTTTTATCTTTTTGTGACCTCTAGTGGTGATGGGGGGGGATTTTCAGAAGTGCACATTCAACATGAACACAAGTTCAGGAAACTGAGAAAAACCCCATTCTATCAATGAGCGGACAACGGAACAAAAGACACTGACAATTCATGAAACACAAGCAGGATGGATTTAACAAAATCCGTACATCCCACTCGTCTCAGCAAGGTTTGTGCAAGCAGGACTTCTTAGTGGATTGTGTCCAGCGTGGCCAGGTCTCCTACTTTACAAAGGACAGTCCTCTATTTGAAGACGTCCTGTATTTGAAGGGCTGCCCAGTCCAAGTCTGGTTGAAAGAACTATAAGAAGGGAGAGCAACGCAGGGCCTCGAAGGTGCCCGCCAAGCGTTAGCACCTGGACAGTAGACTGAGCAACAGGTTAGTCTTTTCCAGTATGATGAACTGTATTGTATTTCCATTGAAATGATAGTTATTATCTCTAAATTTGCATCTATACATACATAAATTAGCATATCAAAATGTTATGCAAAGTGGTGTCCTCTTTTGGCCTCTTTTTGGTGTTGCATTTCCTCTTTTTCAGCAATGTGTAAGTGGTTACCCTAATTGTGCCCCTATTTTAATTTATGGGAGGGTGGGTTTAACTTGGATTTCCCCATTTGGGGCTGGCCCTGTCAGTCTGAGAAAAGATTTCTGCATTACATGCTGTGTGGCTTCAGCAGCAATTAAGCAGTCGAAGAGGGTCGCACCAATTGGTCCTGAGCTAGGAATTGGTGGGCCAAAACGCAGGAGGGGGTGTCTATGAGGGATGCCTCGGGATGCCCACCCCTCCTGCTTTGTGTCAGGCACTCCTTTTTTGTACATATTTGGGTTTTGAAATGAAAGAGGAGAGCCCTCCAAGTTATTTTTAGCTTCACCTGTTGCACGCCAGCCAGCTAAATGAGAAACAGATGACAGGAAACGAAGGCTTCAAAAATAGATGTATTTTAATGCCAAACGTTTGCAGATTAACAAAGCCAACATACAGGCAGCTCAGAAGCTACAAACACTGTTAACAGTGGAAGCCAAGGGTTTGGTAGCACTGGAGAGATGTGGAATACAACCATACCTTATTATTAAAGACATTCCTCTCATTTCCAACCTTCTATGTCTTTCAAGCCTGCTGCATGCAGAAATGTAGGTCCCCCGCTTCCAGTGTCCATGCTAATAAAGCTCATCTGCTTTTAACCACTTTATCTGTTATATAGCTTCCCCAAAGAAAGACTGGGAATTGTTATGTCACAGGAGGGTTCTCAGAAGGAGAACTCTAGCCCTCTCAGAGAGAAACCAGACAGTTGCTTTGGTTTCAACTTGTGGTGTGTGCGGCTTGGGAGAATCAAACCACAGAAATGCATCACGTATTATTGGTTGATAAATCCCACACCCAGTACGTGTGTGCACACACTCTTGCCTCCTTGCAAGTTTCATTTTCAAAAGTCCTCTCAAATTTAATTGCCACTAACCAGCAGCAATTGACAGCAGAGGGGTGTTCAGTGGACAACATTCCCAGCCTCTATGGAAAACAATAGCTACTAAGCAATACAATGGCTAACTTCTCTTAGAAGAATTCAGCTTTAATTTATTAGATATATTATTCTTTATTTACACTGCTTAAAAGTTTTCTAAGTCACTGATAAGCTCCCATTAGGTTTCAGTTATCACAAGTTATATGGCCCTAAGGATGCAATCTACACACCACTGGGGCAATCTTACTGATTTTAGAGGGATTGCTCTGCAGTAAAGGGGTTGCAAATTCAGGACACAGAGGGAAGTCCAACTGTGCAAGCTTCATTGAAATATGTGGATCCTACTGCATTGTGCCCTCGAGTTATGATCCTCAAGCCTCTTTCTCAAGGCCTTAGCTAGGATAGACGGTAGTTTTTTCAGAGAACAGAAGGTACAGTTAACAGATGATAATTTATGGTGCATACTCTCATCCCGTTTTTGGTCCTGGTAAACAGGTTCTGTATGTTTTGTGCTGCCTCTAAAATCTGCAAAAAAAAATTTGATAGGCAACAGTGGGGCAAAAGTAATAGGTGCAGACATGCCACTGAAAGCAAAGTTTCTCTCAAGACACTTTCAACTCTCCTCAAAACTACTGTCTGTCTCCAGGTTTAGCAGAACCTTCTCACTGCAAGTGTATTGAACATTGCTGTGCAACTTGCACCCTGTTGATTCTACATTCCAAGCTGTCGAAAGGGGGAAGGAATGATGACATGAAGCTTGTATTAAACTGGAAAACTGATCTCCCCCCATCCCCTTTATTCCATTTATAGTTGAGCCATTCAAAATGATTATGCATGAGGAGTATTTGTGTGTGGGGTGGGAAGGGGTGTTCTTGTTTCATTTTGTACCACAAATGGGACATTCCAGAAACTTACAACAAATGAAGGGGCGTCTTCCAAAAAACACTGACTTTGCAAAATAAAACAACGAAAGTGGCAATCCCTTCCCTCTGTGTCAGTTTCCTTAGATTGCTGTGGATTCCTAGTTTTTTTTCCAGGAGGCATTAAGTAAATGGGAATTTTATCCTGAGCAAAGCTGAGCTTCTATATGGGGATTTCCTATGATGTTCAATGTATTTTAGAGATTTCCAGCTTATCTGAGAATGTACAGCAACAGTTCTATTCTCAGCCTCTCCTCTTCCTAATTACACTTAAAAGCAGTCCATTTTTCATTTAATCTTGCTCCATCCCTGGATCTTACTGGTCCAAAAACAAACCCACAACCCTCTCTCTCTCTTTTCATCCAGTCAAGAGCCCTTTAACAATCCTGCATTTGCTGAGTGCCACCCTTGAAAGGAAAAAACGCTGCCCATCACCTTCTTAGACTGGCACAATATAGCTAAGCACCAATTCACAGGAACTTTTAAAAGTGCCATGAAAAATCTGAAGTGACTGATGCAGTGAGGAGGAGGAGGAGGAGCAGACACGGGCTGCTGGTCCAGCAGGATGCACCTCTTGGGAAGATGTGAAGTTTCTTGGCATCTGGATGGAAAACTCTGGCATCCTCCAGTGCGCCACGTGCCGCCAGTGTAAAGTTGGTATCGCCCGATGTCACCACGTCGAAGACACACGACTGGAAGTAGATGTCCTCTATTGGCAGTTTCTCCTTGCACAACAGATGGGCCTGCTCCGCGGTGATGGTGCCATCGCTGCAGCAGCACTCCTCTCGGGAGATGCGCTGGCTGGATGGGCAGCCCCCCACACACAGCTGAAGATCCTGCTCGTCTGTGAAGGAACGGGCCACCTCCCTGGCTGCCCGGATGGAGAAGGACAGCTGCTTCCCGGCCTGGCGCACGGCAATGGTGGTGCCGATGTATGCTGCTTGGATCTCCACGTGCTGGCCGGGTGTGCGTTCGTGGATGCTCAAGCTATTCCCTCCGGGCCTCTCGCCCCCGTTGACTGAGCCGTCCTCGAAGGCTGCCGGCAGATTGTCTATCTCCGCCTTGTAGACCTTCTGATCAATGCACTCCTTCATGTTCTTAAATATGATGGTGAGCTGAAAAGAGAGAGAGCAGTTTAGAAGCTCCCTGTGCGACCAGGCCCAGGGCAGTTCAATTCCCCCAAGAGCGTGTGACTCTTGGCTGTCCCGCATGTCATTTTCCCAACTAGGGAGCACCTCAGTTTTGACTTGAGTCAGGGCCTTGTGTCTGTCAGCATGCTTCTCTAATCAGGTGCCCTTTCAACAGAGGGGACTGGAATGGCTTGTGGGGAAGGTTTCTTTCTTTGCCTTTCGTGTTCTCCCGAGGAGGAGGAGGAGGAGGAAGAGCCACGCTGCACCCAAACACTCTCTGCTGGTCTTTCAGAGGGTCCCCATCAGGGTGATCAGCCACAGGCAGACTCGAACGACAAGAACGGGCTAAACCCTGGAGCTTCAGCCACAATGCTATTGGCAGAGGGCTCCTTGGACCTCAGTCGCTGACCATGATTGGCTTTTGGCCTTGTTCTGCCCCCTCTACACTGTGACTGGCTGCTGACTTTCCCTGCTTTTACGTGAACATCCCTTTCTCCTAGTACAAAGCATCCAACTGCATGCAGTGCACAAACTACATCTTATTCTGCCCCTCACACATCAAGCCTGTCCCTGCACCATTGTTACCTCCAGTCGCATTGCCTGACTCTCTTCCTGTACTGCCTTTGTCCGCTTGGTCCTGGGCCAGATGAATCTGTCACTTTTGGTTTCTCTCAGTTCCTCATTTTTCCAAACTTAAATTCAGTTCATCTTGAACTTGGACTTTTTTTTAAAGTTTGCATGAACATTTTTGTGTGTATTTCTCCTAATACGTGCATGTTTGTATGCAATTTTATTTAATATACACACTTTGCAAGCAATTTCCCTAATATAATGCCTGTTTGATAATAATGCATGTCTATTGCATGTTTCACTAATATATGCATTTTTGTATGCATTTTTTGATTGGAGAACTGCATTGCAAAGTTCTGATAAGTGTTTTTGAAGGATAATTGTGCTTCACGTGTTTGCTCAAAAGTACAAAATTAGTTAAATTCACATTGAAAAGAATTTTGCCCCTTCCCTACCCTGCGCTGTCGCTCTGGAACAGAGCTTGCCTCTCTGGACTACCATTTTGTCTGGCCCCTCACTCAGACCCATTGGTTTTACAAAGATCCAGAACCACCTTCTCTTCCCCTTGAGAATCCCTGGCCCCATGGGCATGCATGGGATACCTCCGGTATGTCCAGCTGTTACTAGGCAACCAGGTAAATGCTTCCTTAGAATCCCTGGCCCTATGGGCATGCATGGGATACCTCCAGTATGTCCAGCTGTTACTAGGCAACCAGGTAAATTCTTCCTTCCCGGACCTAGCAAAGCTTGTATGCCCTTCAGTGCAGTGAAGGAAAGACAGTAAATGAACCTGCCCTGTCCCATGTCACATGACTGAGCCATCTAACCCAGAATTGCTGTCTTTGACCGGCAGTTGATTTTGCAGGGCAAGTGAGTGCTGGGGATTGAAGCTGAAACCTTTGTGACTGGTGGATCTTGGACCTAATTTGCTTGCGAACGCCACACCAATCATAAGCAGGGATGGGTGAGAATTTTGTTTCAGCTCATTTCTTTTATATGAATTTACCAAATGTACAAATGTTTTCATATTCAGGATGGAAAGAACATGAGATTTTAAAAATTCAAATGTGGGAGGACCCAAAACTGACGGATTTGTCCATCCAGGCCCAGGGCTTGGAAGGCTTTGCTCTTTAAAGTCTGGGTTTGGTCTGCCATGTCTGTAAGGCAGAATTAGAGCTGCCACCTCTTTTTTCTCACGGGTTCCTCAACTTGGGCAGCTACACGGCAGACAGGCACAACATGGTCCTCTCCATGCAAGAGAGAGCTGTATCTACTGAATTCAGCCAGTCCAGGTGGGTGAAAATGTTGTTTCAGTTCTCAGTGATCCCCTTCTCCAATTATGGAATGGTCTCTCTAATGAGGCCTGCCTGGCGCCAACATTATTTTCTTTTTGGCATCAGGCTAAGGCTTCCCTGTACTCTCAGGCATTTGGCAGCATATGATGCAGTTTTAATCAGGTCCCAGATTTTTCTTATTTTTGATTGTTTAAAATTGCTTAGAAGTGTGTGTGTGTGTGTGTGTGTGTTGTCTGTTTATATGTTTGTATGTAAATGGTCTTTATACAGGGTACAATATTGTATTTTTAAGGGTTTTGATCTTTGTAAACCATCCAGAGAGCTTCAGCTATTGGGCAGCATAGAAATGTAATTAATGAAATGATAAGAATTTTCCAGAATTCAGAAATGTCTTCATATTTGGGATGGAAAGAAATTGAGATTTGTACAATTTGAATGTCAGAGAAAGTGAAACTGACAGACTTGTTCCTTCCTAAACTATAAGCTGTCACTTTCTGCATGCAAAACGTGTGCTCTGCTACTAGAGGATCTTGGACCAATGTGCTTGCAATCGCCATACCAATTATAATGTCTAAGCTTCCCTCACTGTTTAGTCTCCCCACCCACTGAAGCACCAACACAGGCCAAGGAAAACATCGATGGACAACTTTTAGAAGCAACTGTGTTTACCTTGCTAGTAGCAGTAGCATTTGATCCTTTTGCTACAGGATAACTCGTGGCCTGAGCAAATAAGTAGTTGTTGTCGAGGAGGGGCCAGGAGCCCTCCACTCTGCAGGTGTGGAATTCGTCACTGAAGGTTCGCACATGAGGGTCCCCAAATGTCGCACAGTGCTGGTACATGGGGAGCCTGCCATGTTTATGGGCAAAACTCTTCTCATAGTCACAGATGTCCAGGGATTCAAAGTCCTGGCGGTTGGGTGCTGGCACAGGGGGCCGTGGCGGCGAGGTGGGGCCCTCCTTAGAACAGTTGTTCTGGATCATGAGATCCTCAATGCCATGAACGGCAGAGTGATATGCGAGGTCTCCACGGCAAGTGCGGGCCGTCCTGCGGGTGCAGCGGGAATAAGAGCGCAAAGCGTTGCAGTAGGCTACATTCTTGTTGGAGCCACGCAAGTTGAGAGTGGAGGCGACATACTCAGAGTTGCAGCGCAAGATCTTGCAGTGGGAATAAACTGTGTGATGGAAACCGAAAAGCATTAGTGTTTGAGTGTGTAGCGCTACAGGTCCTTTGCTTGTCGTCCTTAGCCTATTGTCAGGGTTGGATTGGAGCCCAGAGAACCCCAAAGCAGTTTTGATTCTGAGGAAGAGATAGAAACCACGAGAGGGGAACCCACGTACTGTTCAGAGGTGCAGCCAGGGGGAGAGCCCTTCCCGGTACACATTCCTGAGAGTGATAGTGACCCTGGCAGGGAGAGGGAGGCGCAACAGCAGTTTCTGGATGCTAGGCACCAGCGCAGCGTCAAGCGGAGGATGGCGGGCGCTGAGAGGAGGCGCTCCGCCCGCTTGGCACGACGGCAACAGCGGCGCCCTGATGCTCCATGGGAAAGAGGTGGACTCTCTCCTCCTAGCCCATAAGTTCAGAGGTTTCCCACCTTCCCTTCCAAACGGAGATCAACTGATTCCTAAGGTTAGGACTCCTGAGTAGGCAGCTCTCTTAAGTCTCACTCATAGGATCAAGCAATTAGCATCTATAAGCATCGTTAGGTTGAATGGGAATAAAGCCTTGGAAAAGAGCCCTATTGTCTGCGTTCTGATTCTGGCTACCTGAGGATTTCAGAAGGCGGCAGAGGCGATCTCCCAACACCTATATTCCTCCCTGCCCTCTCAGATCAGGTGGACTGGCCTTGTCCTGTGTTCCTTCTTTCTTGGATGTGAGATTGGTTGGAACACAGAACAGGGTCTTTCCTTTCCTTAGATGATCCAGTTCCTTGCTTCTATGCAGGAAACGTCCCTATATTAGGGATGTACGAAAGGTACTTACCTTTTGCCGATTATGTTTATGGTTGGGGGGGAGGCGTTCTGTCCCGCCCCCCGGAATCCTCACCGGGGGGGGAGGCACTCTGTTCCTCCCCCCCCCCGGAATCCTGGCCGGCTGGCTGTGCTACGCAGTGATTCTGCGGAGCTGCCGGCCGGCTCCGCCAGCAGCCGAACATCTGGCCGCTGGCTAGCAGGGACGCAAATGGCGGCGGCCAAATGGCGTTTGCATCCCTGCAGTCAGCCATGATAGGCTACGTAAATGTTTACGTAGCCTATCACGGCTGATTTTAAAAAAAAAAAAGCGCGTACGCAAATGGCGGCGCCCATGGGTGCCGCCATTTGCGTTCCTTATTTTGGCACGTCTTAGTCTATGTAAACATTTACGTAGACGGTGAAAATAAGGGGAACACAAATAGCGTAGCGTCTACACTATTTGCATTCCCCTTATTTCCGCTGTCTTAGTCTACGTAAACATTTACGTAGACTAAGACGTGCCAAAATAAGGAACGCAAATGGCGGCGTCCATGGGCGCCTCCATTTGCGTACGCGCGTGGTTTTTTTGTGTTTTTTTAATCAGCCGTGATAGGCTACGTAAACATTTATGTAGCCTATCATGGTGTTTTTTGAAAATCTAGCCGTGATAGGCTACGTAAATCTTTACGTTTTTTTGTTTTGTTTTTTTTAAAACCTGGAAATGGCGGCAGCGGCAGCCGGTCAGAAGACCGGCCGCTGCCTCCACCGAACCGCCGCTGCATCCGCCACCGCCAGGAAGATCCGCCCCAGGTAAGTCCCGTCCCAGGGGGGTGGCGGGGGGTGGCGAGCCGTTCCGCCACCGATTTCGGGGGGCCGAATGCACTGGCATTCAGCCTCCCTGAGATCCGTGGCAGAACTTTTGTACATCCCTACCCTATATACAAGCATCTTCTGGCTGTTCAACAATGAGGGCTTTATCTGGCCATATATTTTCTTTTTACTGTATTTATACTGTTTCATAGGAGACTTTGACTTTGGTGTAAGACTCTCTCTATTTTAGTGGCAAAGTGGTTAATAAATTCATTACATGAATTTATGCAACCCCAGACACCACGGAAGGGTATGAATGAGCAGCACCTATGGGAATAGGACATGGCAGTAGGGCCTTGGAAGGGAGAACTGGCTTACTGCTTATTTTTTTCTCAAAATGGCCTCCCATCACAGAGAGTGTCTCAAGAGTGAAGTCAGCCTGCCTTGTCCCACACCTCACCATGTCTGCAGAGCAGGAGAAGGAAGAGTGTTCTAACGAAGAAGCTGGTACTGGTTGAGGGGCATGGCCTCATGAAGCAGGTGGCTTTCCCCATTCCAATCCATTCAGAGTTTATGAAAACTGCTCACTCAAACTTCGCCTCTCCTCCTTTTTCTTTCACTGGTTCCCTGGAAAAAATGCAAAAAAGACAGAAGTCTATGATGAATAAATCTACAAGATCCACCGGATGCACAAAGCTGGCTGTACTCCATGCTGCTGATGTCATGCCACACAGCCCAGACTCTGGAATATTACTCCAAGCGTCAGCCTTGTTTTTTTTCTCCCAAAAGAATAAAAGGCAGCTTTCTAGCACCAGGTTTGACGGAGTCTATTGCCTGCCCCCATCATGCCTCTGTGGCAGCATAGGCAATGCTTCCTGGAAAGCGTTGGAAGGCATCTTTCCTCAGAGCATGGATCTCATGGGATTCTCCTGGTGACCTGAAAAAAATTCACAAATGGAAAACCTTCTGCAGTAGGTTGGGTTTTCTGGTGGTGTCATGCTTCTACTGAGACAGAAGGTCCTTGGCCTTCAAGAAGACAGGTGGATTGACCTTTCCTTTCCTTTTCACATCTCCAGTATCATTTTAAAGAAAGTGGTACAGGAAGACAAGCAGGAATCTTATGCTATGCAAGTTAACACTTGTTGCACCTTAATTGGTTGTGTACTGGAGTGTTTTTTCAGCACCAGCCCCTTTATTCACCACGTTGATGGAACATCAACCTCATTCCCAATGTACTCTGCCTTTCCTCTTAGGCGCCCCATCTTTTCTCCTCATCTCAGGGTGACAAAATGATCAGAAAGAATCTCCACATCTTCCTGTCCCTCCCAGAGACCTCAATTTTCTTCAGCTCTGCGGAGTCCAGTTGCTGTCCCTGCGTTTCTGAAGCCATGCCTGTCCCAGTTGTGCTAACACTTTTGTCCATGGGGTGGATGGGCCTCCACTAAAGTCAGTAAACAATGGCAAAACCCTTGGCCCTGGTTCTGCACTTGCAGCTAATGATCAACCAATTGATCCCTACACAAGATGCGCCCTCACAGCTGTTGGCTGTGCTTGCAAGCCACATCCCACATAGCCCACAATGATGGATTCTGTGGCTAGCTGAGCTTTTACGAACATAGGAAACTACCTTATGCTGCCTTATACCTAGTCATACCCTTGGTCCGTATAGCCCAGGATCGTCAAAAGTGACTGACAGTAGCTCTCCAGGGTTTCAGGCAGGATTCTTTCCTAGCCCTCCCTAGAGATGCTGGGGATTGAACCTGGGACCTCCTGCATACAAAGCAGGGGCTCTACCACTGAACTGTAGCCTCTCCTTCCTCTCTCCTCTCAGCACCAGCCCCACAAACCACAGCAGAGTTGAAATTTTCCTGCTGTTCTCTTCCATATGACAGGGCACTTTGCATATAAGACCTATTTTATATCTCTGTGTTTATTTACCTATGTCTGCCTTTAAAGATTAAAAATACCCTCAAAGTGGCTTCCATAATAAAAGACAAACTGTTCGCAATCACGCAGTCACAAAGCTTTTGATGGCACCAACTCACACATTTAGCAGTGAGTAATCAAGGGATCCCTGACCCAAACAGAGTCCTCTATAGCTTTTCCTTGATAGCCTCCAGCAAGAAATCTCCCACACCCATTGCTGTAGTTCTTTTTCTGTGTGCCCACTGGTCCAAATGACATCCTGTGTGCCCTGCTGGCAAATTATGAGATCTCATCTCGTCCTGACTTTACATTAGAGGGAAACCACGTGTTTCTGGAGCTGAGTGAATACTCTGTCCAGGAAAGCAGACTGACTTCCGTATGCCTTGGACAGATACATTAGGTGCAGAAACTCAACAGAAGTGCCCTTCCTACCCTGTGTATTGCCACATTGGAAAATGCTGTACCTGTTGAATTTCTGCTGGTACCGCAGATGTTAAAGGCATAAAGCCTCTGTCAGGAAATGAAGGAAGGAACTCTGAACACTGAGAGATACCAACTGAAGCACTGGCAAGAATTTTGGAGACTGTTGATCAGATGTTATAATATTACCGCACAGCCTTGGAAGCCATTGTTACAGCTCAACAATAACATGGCAACGGCAACTTTGGGTTCCCCAAAGCTGGGTCACATGGTGTCTGTTGGCCATGCTTCAAAAAGAGTGGGTACATCCAGGGCTGCCCCTACAAGACATGTTGCTGCTTGAGGCAAAGGACAAGATGCCCCCAACCTCCCATTACATGTACAGAAGCCAACTGGAAATACTTCTTCACACAGCGCATTGTTAAACATTGGAACTCACTGCCACAAGATGTAATGGCTATTAGTCATGATGGTGATATATTGCCTCCAGTATGCCTCTGTATACCAGTCGCTGAGGAACATGACTGAGAAGGTGCCATTGTGCTCATGCTCGACTTGTGGGCTTCAGCCGGTTAGTCGCTGTAGGTACAAAATGCTTCACTAGATAAGCCTTTGGTCTTATTCAGCACGGCTCTTCTTATGTTCTTATACCGTTTTGACTACCAGTCAAAACTTACTTCAACACTGGGCCGCATTCTGCATTGCACCTGAGGGCAGCAGGCTAGTTGAGGGGACCCAGAGCAAGGTGCTTGGCACACACATCTCTGCCCTCTAACAGAGAGGAATGTCTCAGAAAGAATCGCTGGGAGGTTGCCGCTGCTGCTCCACTGCCACCTTCAAGCATCAGCCACCTGCAGTGGCCTCATCACTCTACCTAATGGCAGAGCCGGCCCTGGCTAACAACATAGCTACAAACCAGACTTGGGTGTTGCACGGAAACTGCCGTAGCGTTTTGTCTGCACATAAGACTCCGTCCTTCAGCCTGGCTACAGTGGTTCACATCAACTGAAATCAGCTGATTTTCCAAAAGCCGTTGAATGAATCAACTTAACCCAAGGCCAGGAGAACCACCAACCTTGAGGTCATTGGCCTCTCACCTTTCCCATCTCTGTCTTCCTGACAAGCCTTGCATGTTCCAAATCGCCTCTCTATCTGCTTTCTGTTTGGAAAAAGGAACTGGAGGAAAGGATTTGGGGAGCAATACACACACACACACACACACACGGGCATTGCAACCCTGCTTCTCCTTTAGCCACGCCCATTGAACAGCACCCCCTTCACATCTTTGGCCGTGCCCCTTCTTTGAAGAAATGGACGAAGTATCCTATAAAAATGAGTGTGCCTCTGAAGATATACAGAGTGCCTTCCCTTCTCTCACTGCAGCCTGTCTTTGCACACTTAGAGTGAAGGAGCAGATCGTGCCCCTGCAGACGGCAGATCATGGTTCCCCACACCTCTCTTTTAAAAATAAAATGTGGGATACAGTTGTCAGTATAAATAATAAGCCATAGTGCTTACCTCGACATGAGCTAGAAAGCTGTTTGGCAAACTCCCCCTGTAGCCAACTGTCAACTTTTGTTTCAGCTCCCTAAGAACCCCAGCTTCTGGCTTCTCTTGTGATATCAAGAAAAAAAGAGGGGGGAAAGACATTGAGATTCGCTCACAGCCAGGGGCCGGGAGCCTAAAACAGCTGAGCGTTGCAACCTGATCTGTCCCCCAAAAGGCAAAGGTCTAAGCAGATGCTTTAAAAATAGGTCGTAGTATTTTGGATCCCAAAAGCAGAATTTGGGGGCGGGCAGAAGGGCACATCCCGGGGCGGTTGGTTTTATTTTAGTAACTGACACCTTGTATATATGCGCGCGCGCGCACACGCACACACACAGAGAACATACATATTTCCTAGCTGAGTTCCAGAGCAGTCCTGCATCATCCTGTTTTCCCTGATTTACGCAACTGCGTTTGGCCTGTTGATGATCCGTATGGGTTAATATTTGGGGCATGGCAGCTGGTCTTGAGAGCGCTACATCCCTTATCAGGATAATTCCATTTGGGACACTCTGGGTTTCCCAGAACTGGCAATCTAGAGACTTGGGTGCTTCCAAGAGAGCTTTGGCTATTGGGCAGTATCGAAATGCAGCAAATAAATATTAAATAAATAAATAAATAAGAAGACGGCTCCTTGCACTAGCATTTGGAAGGCATTGCGTGTGCAGATCTTCAGTCTTTTCTCCCTTAGCAGATTTTCAGCAGTAAGAAAAAAGTCACAAGAAGCAGTGGAAAAATATAGGAGGTTTACATGTGGAAGATTACATTATCTGGACCTCCTATAAAATTCCATGAATGAGGCAGGGCATTTGCAGGATAAAAGCCTCATCTGGAAACACGCACAGTTTACTTAGGTGCTTTCCTTTTTCTCTTTCTTTCCCCTTCTACCTCAGTTTCCTCTTTCTTTCTTTCTTTCTTTCTTTCTTTCTTTCTTTCTTTCTTTATCTCCCTCCAGCCATCACCTCCTTGTCACTGCAATGTGTAGAAAGAGAGAGACGAGGCAGGACCTTGATTTGATCTGCCTCCTTTTCATTGCCACAGGAATACTAAAAATTAGGTGTATCGTTGCTGTTGCTCAAACAACCAAGAAGGGTCTTGTAGGCAGCATGTGCAGATATCTGTAAATGTTGCACTCTATTTCTGTTGGCCGTGGGGAGTGGAAGGGAGGAGTTCATTTATTATTTTTATTATGTTTTCATCTGATCTTCCTCCAAGTAGCTCATACATGGAAGGGGGCGTTGTATGTTCCCTTTCCTTTATCCTCACAACAATGCAATGAGGGTAGGCGAGACTGAGAGAGAGAGAGAGAGAGAGAGAGAGAGAGAGAAAGAGTGTGTCACCCAGAGCGTTTTCATGGCTGAGTGGGGACTTGAATTCGGTTTTCCCTCCTCTTTGTTTGACACTCTCACCAGTGCATCACATTCAGGGGCAACGTGAAGCGTTTTCCAGCTGCTTTCCCTCCTCCTCTGCTTCATCATGGCTCCTGCTTGCTTGCTTGCCAGGCAGAAAGCCAGGGAGCAGGCAGGCCGTGGCATCTCCTGCTCCTCCTTTGCACCACCACTGCTGTCTGGGCCAGAGCGAGAGGTGGGTGAATAAGCAGGCTGCAGTGGTGAAGAGGAGGGCAACTCAGGGGGCTCTTGTAGGTGGGCCCCTGCTGGGGTGTGGGCCCTTGGCAGGTGCCCGACCATGCCCGCCTTGTGTTCGTCCTCTAATGCTCTCCTAGTCCACAGATCCTCCTTGCATTGAGTGCAGCACGCCACTGCATGTAAGAACCTTTGCACCCTTCACCTGTGGAATAGATGCCTGGTGTTTGGGAGGGGCAGAAGATAGTGTATGTTTATCAGGAGCGAGAGGGCTGACTTTGAGAAACATCCAAGTGGGGTCTAAATGAAGAGCGGAACCAACTGGGGCCGAGTCAGTACATTATTGTCTGCCCTCCAGCACCCAGATTATTCAGAGCCAAACAATTAATGTGCAGCAATTAAAAATTAAACAGCTGCTCTTGGTCAGGGGGACAGCAGGAGAGAGATCAGGGTGGGCAGGGACAGGATTAAGCCTTTCACCTCAGCTGCAGACTCAGTGAAATTCTCCCTAGGAGGGAAGGTCCCGTGGCAGCTTGCGGGGGGTGGGGGAGGGATTTTAATCAGGACTGTGCTGGGAGTGAAAGGGTTAACCCCCATCTACACAGACCATGGTCCATATCCTGCCCTCCCCCCGCCCTCCCGCAGTGCCCGAGGTGGCTGCTTAAATATATTTGAAAGCTCTCCGCATAGCTTACACACAATGTCACGTCTAGTTTGGTCCTTCGTGTTCCAGTCACCTCTGCCTGGTTCACCACGGCAGCAGTTTGGAAAAGACATTGCGTGGCCTTGAAATGGGCAGTGAGGACAAGGGGCATGGCATGGCATGGGCCAGAAGGTAAAGGTCTGCAAAAAAGGCCATTCGGCCCCCACAGATCCCTGCAGTAACTTCCCCTGTCTTCACCTTCAATCTCAAAGAAGCTGAGAGGGCACCTTCCTCTTGACCAACCTGCCCGGTCACTGAGGTCATCAGAGGGCCTGCTCCTGGTGGTTCCACATGGACCTAATGCCCGATTGGAGTCCACCAGGAAAAGGGCCTTCAACGTGGTGGCCCCCTTCCTGTGGAATTCCCTGACTTTGAAGGTCAGGCGGGCACCAATGTTGTGTTGCTTTCGGCGCCTCCTGAAGACATTGTTATTTCAAGAGACCTTCCATGAGTGACCAGCTGCAGTTTATTAAGTTCAGAATCTGTTCTTTTAAAATGTTTTAATTATGGGGTTTTATTATTTTATTTCGTTGTTCGCCACTCCAAAATCTTTGATGTGGAGTGGTATATAAACAGTGTAAATAAATAAGTGAAGGCAACATAGGTTTAACCACATTTACCCACCTCCGTCCCTTTCCACCCTTTTCTCCTCTCTTCCTTTGCTTTGTTCCCTCTCTGCCACTGTAGGTTCCTTGGGGCAGGGGATGTGCAGCTGTTTGTTGCTTAAGCTGTAAAATGCCATGTTCATGGATGGTAATGCAAAGGAGGCATAATCAAGACTGTGTGTAGCTACAACTTCATATCCTGGATACATTACAGTTAGGTCTTCTAATGGGAAGGGAGCCAAAGGTCAAACAACCTGAAGGGGAGCTCTGAAATTGTGGGTTGAGACGATCGCATTTGACCCACAATTGCTTTACAGTGTGCTCGGCTGGCAGCTGTGTGATCCACATTTCTTGCAATACTGAGAAGCCGCTTGGGCTGTGCACAAGGGAGCGCATCTGGTGACATTGTTGCACCGCCTGGTTACATATAAAGAAAATGTGCCTTTGCTCACCATCTGGCGAACTCTCTACAGCTCTTCTCCCTTGACCTCCCTTTTGCACATGACAACTTGGAGAAAGGCAGAGGGAAGGATTCAGCACCATTCCAAAATCTCAGTGGGATTTTAAGGATGGGTGGGGAGAGAATGGCTGGAATTAGAAGCAAAAGGAGTAGTTTTCCCAGGGTCACCAGAAATTCTGTGGAAGTACAGATGGGAATCCACCTGATGCTGATTTCTCCTGCATGTTCAGTTTAATCATGCCTTCCCATCACTCAGATCTACTTCCTTGCAACTTAAATCTGTTTCCACCTGCCCTGATCTGCCCTTCACAACAATTGTGGACATCCAATATCCATGTTCTGTATAGCTCCTGTTTGAAATATTTGAAACACTTCTGTCTACTCCACACACACATACAAACACACCATGCCCCTCCAGGAGGGACCGTAGCTCAGTGGTAGAGCCCCTGCTTTGCAAGTAGAAGGTCCCAGTTTTCATCCCTGACAGCATCTCCAGGTAGGTCGAGGAAAGAATCCGGCCTGAAACCTTGGGGAGCCCCTGCTGCCAGTCAATGTTGTCAATGCCAGGCTAGGACCAAGGGCCTGGCTCCAAGCGTCTGGACCAAAGGTCTGGCTCAGTAGAAGGAAGCTTCCTGTGTGCCCCTTAAAGAGCCTTCAAAGCCCAGCTTTGCAAAATGGGCAAGGCCAAAGTAGTTCTGACTGGAAAGGCATTTTAGAGTCCTCTTACCCATTTGTGGAACTCAAGCTCTTAATAGCAAGACGACTGGATGAGTCTGGGAGAATCCCTTCCACTTGCTTCCTCTATTAGCAGAGTCATTCTGGAGAATATTGGCAGAAGATTGTTGAGATCTCCTAGCAGCCAGGAGCTCCGGGTTGGGGATTATATGAAGGGGTAGAGGAGGCCCCTACTCTTCTGTCATTTCTCTTCCCCCGAGGGTATGGGGGGAAAGATCTGGGAAACGCTGATGGAATGACATCACTGGTCAGAGGAAAGGACGGGGTGGGGTGGGGTGGGGAAGAAGCCACTCTGGAGTCGTTCAATCCATCTGACACACCCACTCCTGCCTGACATGCCACAGCACCATCCCCACCTCTCGGTTTAGAGGCGGGTTTTCAGAGAAGGGGGCTGTATAGGAGCCAGCCCAAAGATAAATCAACAGACAGATGCACCTGTTCCTTAGCTGGCATCTGTAGATGGTCGCCTGAGCCAGGGCTGCAGTGTGTGCTTAAAACAGGAACCCGTCCGGGAAGGGCCGAGGGGGGTGTCTAAAAAAAGACCGAAGCAGATGGAGCAAGGGTGAGATTCCATCACATGCGGAAAGGCCGGGCCATGGCTGCGAACTCCTGCTTGGTCAACGGGCTTCACACCACTTCTCCCAAACTGATGTGGCAATGCCAAAGACACATCAGCCGCCTTCCCATTCTGCTCCTCTCTCTCTTTCCAATTAATTTCACTTTCTTTGTCTCGCTTTGCCCTGAAATAATCTGTGCATACTTGGATTTTGCTGTCCTGAAATTGTGTATGTACATCTTGCTTTGTTTTTTAATTCGCAGAGGGTGGGGGTGGAATGCTAAGTTTCAGCAGTGGCACCCATGTGCATGTTCAGCATATTAGAAATGCTCTGAGGCTGGATGAGGAGATGGAACAAAGTGTATAAAGAGAGAGAATGCAAGACTTCTTTCCAGACCCAAGACAGTGGCTGTTTCTACGTGAGGCATTTATCGTGTGCTCACGATTGGCCACTCACGGAACTTGGTGGGTCCTTTACATGACATCGTCAGCCTCCAGGATGTCTCCTGCAGTTTTCCCCGGTTATCCCACCTTAAAAAAGATTGGAGGTAAGCTGGAATATTTTTTAAAACCACCATTTCTGCAGCATGTTGTGCTGGTGTATCGCTATAATTCTGCCACTACTTGGTACTATTCATTGAAAAATATGGAAAGCCCCATTAAGATGGCTGAGAAAGGGCAATTTCAATTCCATGTCACATTCAGCGTCTAAAGGAACCAATTCCAATGGTACCACAGAAATGGAAGCAAAATGCTCCGGTAGGACTGCAGGATTTTCCATTAATGTAGAGACACCCAGTGAAACATAAGCATTCCCCTATGAAGTTTGCGGAGTAAAAGCCGTTTTGGAAAAAGGAGAAGTTTTTACTGCTTCTCTGTTTTTAATGTTCTTGTTTTCATTGCTTTAAGGTTTTGCTGTTCTAAATTGTTGTACACCGCCTTGATGGCCTTTTCGCAGATATAAATGTTAAAAAATAAATAATGAATAAATATTTTTTTAAATCAAAATGTTTCTATCCCTAAAATAGTCTGCTAACACAGGATGGAGTTGATTGCAGAAGAGAGATTGCAGTTGTCTCCAGACCTGAAAAGTTACCATGAAAGGAACTGCATAGGGTGAGTTCCAAACCAGTAGGTGTCAGCAACGCTTAAGCAAAATAGCTTTTTTTGGCTATTAAGTTGGAAGGACTAGGAGAAGAACCTCAAGGTTGTATATGTTCCACAAACCTACTTTTCTTTTATATGCTTTGTTCCATCTCACAAATCTGAGCTCGTAGAGGGGTGAAAGGGGGCATGCCGGTGGGCAGGGAGGTGGAGACTGGGGATGCAGGGATTTGAGCTATCTCCAACCGTCCTCAGCCTCCTTCCCTCTCGCTCCCTGAAGTCTCCACTAGATGGGCAAAAACGCCCATCTATCTAAAATGCACCTCCTGCTCTGCATTGGATACTCATAAGCCTCTGAGTACCAAGAGCAGATCAAATAGGATTTCACCCTAAGAGTGCTTCCAGCTTAATTCTTTTCATTCATTTATTATATTTTTATACTGCTCCATAGCCGAAGCTCTCTAGGTGGTTCACAAAAATTAAAAACCATTAAAATACATTCTATACAGTCTAAGAAACCATTCACGAAAGGACATAAAACAGATAGCATACACAACATATATCTAAAACAATTTAAAGCAATCAGCCAGAGACAATCCGGGACCTGATCAAAAAGACTCATTATATGCTGCCAAATGCAACTTGAGACCAGGATACCTGAGAGAGTGCCTTCTTCTTTACCAACCTGCCCAACACTGTTATTTCGAGGGGGCTCCCTGAGTGACCTGCCACGGTTTATTAAGTTCAGAATCTGTTTTTTTTTTTTTAATGTTTTAATTGTTTTAATTATGGGGTTTTATCTTATTCTTTTATCTTGTTACCGAAATCTTTGATCTGGAGCAATATATAAATATTGTAAAAATAAATAAATAAATAAATAAATAAATGCCTGAGAGAAGAGGGCGGTTTTAACCTCGTGCCGAAAAGATGACAACGTTGAGACTTTTATTGTGCAATTGCCCTTCCTCATTCGCAGAACGTTTTAGTGTGCGGGGGCGGAGGGGAGTCCAGACGTTGTCTTCCATTTGTAAACCTCCCATGTTTTTCCACTGCTTCTTCCATCTTGTTTTCTTTTCACAGAAAATCCACCAAGGAAGAAAAGCTGGAACAGCTGCACAGTGACTTTTAATTGATATGGCTAGAAAGTTAGTGTGAACTTTTATCACAATGTATACACTTGGCTGACAATTCTTTTGTAGTTTTCCTTTGCTATATAGCCCTGTCATGAAGCGAAAGAAAAAAGGCGGTTCCCTCTTTTGGTTGAAGATATACTTGGCAGGGAGGCAGACCCCATAATTGTCCTATAACATACATCTCTTTAACTCTTCAAAATGAACCTTGTCTTCTGTAGCACGTGAAATAGTGGGATGAGCACCAGATGGCGCCGTTGTGTACCCAAGAGCACATTTGACCAGCATTTGT
Organism: Heloderma suspectum; assembly: GCF_057233095.1. Lineage (NCBI taxonomy): Eukaryota > Metazoa > Chordata > Lepidosauria > Squamata > Helodermatidae > Heloderma > Heloderma suspectum. Next base: position 21,673,845 of record NC_139474.1, on the reverse strand, counting down.
ACCCAAAAAGGAATCACATTCAAGGAGTGCTTCACTTCTGAAGGATGTCATTGGGACATGAAGTACTTTAGCTCACCTGCATTTCAAGTAACCAAACAGTGGTGCGCACTGGGGCAAAAAATCCCAAGTGTACATATTCAGTGATGAGGTTTGGCTGACCAAGAGAGTGGTCTTGTAGCCTTGGTGGATCCTCAATGAAAACGTCAACCCAGTGCACAGCTGCTGTGAAAAGGGCAAATTCCTTGCTACAGATCATTAAGGAAAAGATTTAATTTTTAAAAATCTGCCAATATCATAATGCCTTTACGCAAATTTGTGGTGTGACCACTCTTGGAGTATTGTGCACAGTTCTGGTTGTGCCATCTCAAAAAGGTTATTGTAGAGGTGGAAATGATGCAGAAAGGGGTAGTCAAAAAGATCAGGGGGACAGAGCAACCGCCCTGATAGGAAAGATTTCACAGTTTGGGGCTCCTTAGTAAAGGAAGGAAGGAAGGAGAAAAGAAAAGAAAAGAAAAGAAAAGAAAAGAGACAGTGGCTAAGTGAGGAGAGGAAAATAATAGACTGAGCTTTGTAATCTTGTAGAGATAGTGGATAGAAGCAAAAGAAAGTTCTTATTCACCCAGACATTTTAATTGGCAGTTAACTTTTTTTTAATAGTTATGGATTTTAACTGCTGTTTTGTCATTTTCTGATAAGATCATAAGGACATAAGAAGAGCCCAGGGTCCATCTAGTCCAGCATTCTGTTCACACAGTGGCCAACCAGCTGTTGACTGGAAACCCACAAGCAGAACACAAGTGCAACAGCACCCTCCCGCCCATGATCCCCAGTACCTGGTGTACATAGGCTCACTGCCTCTGATACTGGAGGTAGCATGTAGCCATCAGAACTAGTAGCCATCAATAGCTTTATCCTCCATAAATCTTCCATATAATTGATCGCACCTCCACCCCACCCCCCTGAAATCCTGATCGGATAAATGTTTTAAATAAATGAGTATATAAGTTTTTAATTTTGTTTTGTCCCTTTCTCTTAATACTAGAAGACACAGTCATCCAGTTAAACTGATTGGCAGGAGCTTCATGACAGACAAAAGGAAATCCTTTGCACAATGATTGATTATTAATTTAGGGGACTCACAGCCACATTTTGGATTGATAGCCATTGGCTTAGATGATGATGATAATTAGATGACTTTTAAAAGGTGGGGGAATAGACAAATTCATGTACAGGAAAAGGGCCTATGAGCAGCCATTAGTTGTCATGGTGATGTGGGACTTCTGTGTTTATTTAGTTATTTCAGAAAATTTCTATACCGCTTTTCTTTTCTTTTTCTGAAATCCCAAGGCAGTTGACAAGATAAAATCAGGATAAAATAGCATAAAACCAGTCTCAATAAAACAGTAATAAAACAGTAAAATATTTCATTAAAATAACTAGCGGTAATTGGCGATGCCAACAGTCAGAGAAACAGCCAGGCAAGCAAATGTGTCTTAAGATGTCAGCAGAAACACTCCACACTAGGAGCTCAGCAGATCTCAACAGGGAGATCATCCCAGATAGTGGGTGCCATGACAGAGAAGGCCCTCCTCCGTACACAGCCAAACGAACCTCAGTAGGCTGGAATAAGCTAAGCAAGACCTCCCCCAGGACGGCCTCTATGGGGAATTCAGCTTAGAGGCAGTGCAAGTCACTAGGAGACAATCATCAGGGAAGGCTATTTGGGGGGCTTCCCATTGGAGCATCTGGTTGGTTATTGCAGGATACAGATGTTGCACTATATGGACCCACTTTGGCCCATGTATATGGCAGGGATGATCTTATATATTTCAACAAAAGTGTTCAAGGCAAAAAGAAAGATGGGATGCAAGAAAATTGGGGCTCCCACTGATAAATACAAGACTATTGGAGCAAAGGCTGCAGATCGTTTCCCACCATGCATACATTACTTCATTATCTGTAGCCACCCTGTGTGTCCGTTGTCCTTTTCATTCCCCTGCACTATTCTCTACCCAGCTGAAAGTGCAGTGTGTGAGTCGTTTCAGCAACCTGGACACACCAAATTCTTCTTTCCTCTTCAGCAAGCTGTGGAGAATCCAAAGCAGAAGAAATCCGCACACACACCCTCAGTGTTGGTCTATATCACTTTTCAGTCTCTTCTGGAGGTTTCAAAAGATTCTTCTGAGGGTCTGTGGAATCTCATCTCAGCAAGTGTGGATGGTCTTTACTCTCATTTGATTTTTGATACATTAACTTTGTTTTTGTTCTGTGTTTATTATTTCATTTTAATATTAACTTACTCTATGTTTATTGATTGTGGTTTACTGTCTTATTTGAATTTATTTATATGTTTTCTTTTTTAAAAGGTGCTTCCTGCCCCAGCCTCTTTTAATACATGTAACTTTTATTATGAGCCACTTTCATCAGAGTTTGCCATGGAAAAGCAGCATTTAAATAAACTGAACATTGTAACAAAAATAGCAGACCTCTTTGTTTTGCTGAAGTATGCCAGATAACCTCTGAGAAACTCCACCAGTCCTTTAAAAAAAGAGAAGGTGTAATCCTTTTTTAAAAAGAATGTTTTTTGTTTCTTCAGTAGGATTACAGTGTGGAGAGCCAGTGTGGTGTAGTGGCGAAAGTGCTGGACTGGGAGTTCTGGTTCCCACTCGGCCATGGAAGCTCACTGGGTGACTTTGGGCCAGTCACAGACTCTCAGCCCAACCTACCTCACAGGGTTGTTGTTGTGAGGCTAAAATGGAGAGGAGGGGGATTATGTACGCCGCCTTGGGCTCTTAAGGAAGAAAAAATGTGGGATATAAATGTAATTAATTAATTAACATATGCATTATAAAAAGTATACATTATACAAGAGGAAGAAAAATTAAAAACGAAAGTGGAAGTGGAAAAGCACAGTCTACAGCAGGGATGAGGAACGTCTGGGGTTCCCCAGAAAGCCTTGCCTCATTTTCCTGGCCGCACCCACTTTCCCCTGACGACCTATCGTTTGTCGGTTTTCCGGCATTTGCATCTTTTTTCCCATTCAAAAATGCTGACATGTCTCTCCTAAGGCTTAGTTACAGGCAGCAAGATCTATAAGCTAAAAAATGCCGGTCTTTTCGGTATCCTTGGCTCCGCCCCTTTTGCCCCACCCACCACTGGAATGTGACACACACACCCCCGAGCTTCCCCAAAATGGAATTCTACCCTTAGGGCTGAAAGAGCTGCAACACCTATGATTGATTGATTGATTGATTGCATTTATACCCCTCTTTTCTTCCATTATGGAACTCCAGGTGGCCACATGTGGTTCCCAGGGGGTCTCCCCTCCAAGCACTGACCAGACCCAGACCTGCTTAGCTTCAGCACGGGGCTGCCTCACGTGCCTCCAGACCACGTCTTGGGACCTGATCTAGAGCAAGGGCATAACGTTTAGATTGCCATTGCACCAGTAGCACATGAAGTGTAGAAAGACATAACAAGAGTGTTAACAAAAAGAAGTTGCCAGGGTTTTTTGAAGCTCTTTTGCTTCCCTCAGAACTCCTTGGACATCTCACCCAAGCAAGAGTCTCCAAACTTGCCTCAAAACTAGGTGAAATGGGGTGGAAACTCTAGCTGAAGTCTTCTTTGAGTATTTGTGTGTGTGTCATGGGGCCAAATTGCTATTTATCCTTCTGTTAATAATATCTCGGAAATGCTAGAGAGAATGAAATTCTCATGCTTTGCACAAGTTACACTGCAATCCAATGCACACCTACCTGGGAGTAAGTTCCATTGAGCTTAATGAGACTTACTTCTGAGCAGACATGTATAGGAGTGCATTGTTGGGCTGTTTCCATGTTCTCTGGACCTGGCCTGGTCTATATTATTTACTGTCCTTTGTTCATGTTTAAGAGGCTTTTAAACTCTTGAACTCTCCTGTGACAACAAAATCAGCTTTATCTGGTTGACATGAGCATCTAGAGAACAGCCAGTACCTGGTTTTTTAACTGTTTTATTCTTGGACAACACAGCTTTTGGAATGCCCAGAAAAGGACATGAAGTTGGGTTCTGCAAAAAAGAAAAAGAAACAACCCAACAACAACATGAAATATTTTGGTTTACTGAGCCGCTCAGGACGTGGACTATTACCCCCCTGGGGAATCAAGAATGCTTTAAATCACCAGAAGCTCTGAGATCGGAGACTGTAAACTTGTTTCTATTGTGTTTTCACAGTGATACTCTTTCGGCGACATGTTTTTCTTGCAGAGTTTAGCAGCATGGGGAGGATCCTGACCCTGGGAATTTGCAGTAAAAGAAAAATGGCTTTGGGGGTTTCACCTGGTTAACAAAACAAAGTTCAGAGACACTCCAACAGTCCCTGTTTACAAGGGAGAGTCCCAGATTTCATTGCCTTATGCGGGAGATTTGGGGATGTATTATAAAAATATTTCAGTGTGAGTTGGCAGACGCACCGTTCCATCCCCCGCCCGGCTCCAGAAATCTAGGAAATCACTCTAGGGAGAGACAATGCATCTTGTCTTTCATGTGTGCGTACATGTAAACACACACACACACACACACACACACAGAGTGCACAACAGACTTTGGCCAGGATACCTGACAGACTGTGTCCTGCCACATGAAACTACCCAGTTAATCAAGAGAGACTCTTCTGATATCCCTCCATCTTCAGAACTGAGGCTGGCTAAGATGTGGAGGAGGGCTTGCTTTGTAGTGGTGCCTGGCATTTGGAACTCCCTGCCACAGGAGATCTGCTCCGCTCCATTTTGAATGACGTCCGTGCGCTGTCTGAAAAGTTCCAGCAGACCTTTGCAGCATCCGCCACCAAATTTGCCACACTGGCCGTAATGGGGGCTACCCTTCCCCCAACCCACCCCCACCCGCCCTAGTGATTCTGCTGTAAAATAAGACACACAGGGAGTACACACCATATTTTAAAGCAAAATCATGCTCTTGGAAATTGTGTGGGTGGGTATGGGGGAGGGTTTGCTGCTACTATGCATAGGTAGTTGATGGTACTTTATCCCTTGAGGTGTTATTATCTGCTGTGTGCTGCAGCTTCTTTTGATATTTTGTGTTTTAATATTTTGTTATTTTATTGTCATTATGATTTATCGGGTTTTTTGTGATGTTGCACAGCCCCTAGAGTGCTTTAGAAACAAATGTTGAAAGAATGAAAGGAAGAACAGAAGGAAGGAAGGAAGGAAGGAGAAAGAGAGAGAGAGAGAGAGAGAGAGAGAGAAAGAAAGAAAGAAAGAAAGAAAGAAAGAAAGAAAGAAAGAAAGAAAATTTCACATACTCTGCAACTGGTGAGGTTCGTTCTGAATGTGGGATTAACGAATTATAAGACCATTGTGGTTTTCTAATGTATTTTTAACCAAACAGCCACAAACCCTGGTTCCTTTAAAAGCAGAGCAAGAAGACTGAAAATGAACGGACAACAAACCTTACCAGTGGAGGCTGGTGGCGCCGATTTTGGTGGCGCCGATTTTGGTGGCGCCGATTTCGGTGGGGCTGTGAATCCTTTCTGGGTTTTAGTCAGAACCAGCCTAACTCCATTGAATCCAACTGGCACAGTATCAGCATTATATGGTCCAAACGCCTGGCCACAGCAAGCATCCAAGCGCTTGCGTTCTGTACCAGTTGGCGTTTCTGAACCACCTATATACGGGTGTTCCCAGCCCTACCAGAAAACTGGGAATTGAACCCAGGCCTTCTGCATGTAGCTGAGTAGTCTACTCCTAGCCAGGGCTCTTCTCCGTCACATTTAAGTTCGTATTGTCTACGCTCGCTGGCTCTCCAGCGTTTCTGACAGGGATCTTCCCTCGCCCAACTGGAGATGCCCGGGATTGAACCCGGGACCTTTTCTGTACTCCACTACTGAGCTTCCCATTAAAGCGTTGCTTGACTCTTTGCACTGTGTGGCTGTGGGAGGAGGATCTCAGGGCTGCAATCCTAGGAGATAATATGAGTGGTCCAAGTGTGAAGGCACATCTGTCGCTTCATTTGTGAAACGCTGGAGAATGGGGGAAAATGCAACTCCGGGCGATAACTTAAACCATGTGGGCACGCTCCATCAAGTGCCGAAAATGGCTCCCCTTTCTTTCTGCCCACTTCCAGGGCTGGAGCGCACAAAGCAACCTGATTCCTGGTGGCTTCCCTCTTCTGTCCAAGAACGGCTCATCCTCAAGCCTGGTTTCCATATGTGACAGCTACTTCCAGTTGCCCATCATCTCCCCCCACCCCCAGCACTATCTGCTGAATTTGGCACCTGGCATCTTGGCACAATCATACCTAAATCAGCTGTGTGGTGCCTTTGCTGTATGAATGCACACAGGGGGCCTTCTTAAGACATTTGGGTGCTGGAGTAGATAAACTGAGGATCGTCGCCTTCACACACAATCTGCTGGGAAGTTATCCCAGTCAGCGTACTTCCGAAGCTCACCTCCCTTTCAATGATTGTTGTGAAGGAGAACATCCCAGTGGATTGGGCCCTATGGGTCCAATATACTTCCCACTATGCTGACTTTAACGGCATCCAAATGGTGGCCATTTATTCCTTGTAATGTGTATATGCCTCGTTCTCTGCCATTCATACGGCGCCTGTAGCTTCCCACAACCTCGAGAGTGTGTGCATCCCATTATCAGGAAGGTCTCCAAAGAGCATTTTGAAGATATCTGCTCTCAGCAAAATTACGTTTAGTGTGTTTTTCAAAACCTCCCCAAACCATTTATCCTACTTTTCACCCTCTGCAGACAGCCCTGCAAGAAGGGACTTAGTAAAAACGAAAACAAAGCCCGTGCTAAATTGATGGATTCAGCAAAAGGCGTGTATTCAAGCAGATTAGAGACCAGTTGGTTTTCTTTCTTCCTCTCTCCCTCTTCTCTGTTTTCCGTCACAATGCCATTCATGGCCTCCAAAGTCTAGTCCTGTCTCTGAGACAGTTCCATAATCTGATCAGTTGGAAGCTCAGAGTGAGATCTTGCGGGGGACCGGAGAGAATCAAGTGGGTAAGCCATTTGATGAGAGAGTGTTCAAATGTTTGTTAGATTTTCTACATAGATAAAATGTGGGAGGGTAGAGTGTATGTGTTTGTCTCCTGGGCTCTGAAAGGAGACACCTCCCATTAATCTATTTAGTGAATTTTATTCCAAGGAATATAACATTTTGGATGCCCAAAGTAAGATAAAATGAAAGGATATGCTATTGTGGCTCAAATTAACATATATGTTTCAGGACCCTGTTTTATTTCAGTTATGTAGCCTATGTTTCTGGGCAATTTGTCTCTAAATTATTTGATCAAACATGCACACTGTTTTGCTTTTGGGGACCGTAGGCCTTTTTCACATAAAAACCAAAGTGTTGATTCATAAGACAGAGAACACCGAAGGCAACGTGGACAATTTTAAGCAGCACATTTCATGAATGTGTCTTTATGTGCATAGAAATGCCGGATGTGGAAGCCAGTGAGCCACAGCTGAGGTGTCTTCATTGTACATTGTTGGCTTACAATAGCAGGATTGTGACAATATGAAGTTTGTGTCTCATTTTACCATTTCTGTGGCTTCTTCCCATTCCCACTCAACTTTTAATGCATCCAACAATAGCTTCATTGAAGTCGACCCATTATTCTAGTCCCCACAGCCCTTTTTATAGTCATCCTCTTTGGGAAACATCGGTGTAGTCAGTGTAGTAATGATACTGAGTTAGATGGACCAGGGCTCTGACATGGGACTGGTCACCTTCCTGTGTTATTCAATCTGTCCCATTTTTGTGAATGCAACCTGCAGGGTTTCTGCCAGCCATGGGTGGATCTGCTTAGTCTGTTTATGCAGACCTCCCTTTTCCACACACGTGCCAGCTCCATGCAAATGTGTTTTTAATGGATTTTTTTTTTGCTTTGTTTTTAAGAGTGTGCACCTTCTGCATTTCTGTGTATTTTTAATATGTGACCAGCCATTGACTAAAGTGCATATTTATGCATTTCTAAAATGTGCACATATTTCTTTGCGCACTTTAAAATGTGCACAAGTCCTGAAATGTATGGATTTCTGGACGCACATTGTGTCTCATCTGTTACGGGGTGGTGTGGATAGAAGAAACTCACAAATAGGTAATAATCTGACAGAGCAGATTTCTCATACATCCCCACTTTCTGCATGTTGATTTACTGCATCAGGTACAAGAAGCATTGGTGTGCATAGAGGGGTAGAGAGATCCAACCAATTATGTTATATTTCGTATACATTTTACACTTGCTAGTGATCAGGTTCTCATCTTTGCTTCCCTGTTATCTATAGGCCTGAACTGAATATTCAGGGCTATCAGTGGCTACTAATCATGATGGCTGTATATTTCCTCCAGTATCAGAGACAGTATACTAGGGAACTCAAGTGGGAGGGCACTATTCTGTTCATGCCCTGGTTGTGGGCTTCCCGTGGAGCATCTGATTGGCCATTGTGGAAACAGAATGCTGGACTAGGGAGGTCTTTGGTCTCATCTTGCATGGCTCTCCTTACCTTCATCAGTTTTGATATGGGGGTAAAAAGAAGCTATTCTGGCAGAACAGAAATCCCCCAACCCCTCCCCCAACATGTAGGTTATATGAATCTTTACCTTCTGCCTGCTACCTCCCTTCCTACTGTTCAGTGAAATTGTCTCTTCTGGCAGCTGCCTTTTTCCTACTCCCTGAATTTCTAATATGAGTGATCCCACTCCATCAAGAACTGTGCACGATAATGACATCACAGAACCATATCTGACACGATGACATCACCAGACAACAGAAAATAAAATCATGTGGGTCAACCCCACCCAGAAGTCTGGCCTTCTTGTGGAGGTCACCAAGGGCAATTTAAACAAATAGACTGACCGCTTGGCAAGGAGAGCCCAGAGTCGCTGGGTTTGGCGCTGGTGAAAAGGTTTGCCAAAGAAGCAGTGAGTGGTTTAATCTCAGCCCCACTTATCTGTCTAGCCATGTGGGAAGCCGGAAAGGGGTTTGAAAACATGTTCCGGTAAGAGCCACACTTGGCAAATGAAAAGATCAATCAGCCACCACACATTTTTGGCCTGCATCTCAGACGACTATTTGGCAAACTCCGAGAGAAACACTAGATTTGCATTCTGGTGTGGTCTGGATGGCTAACCGCTCTAATGGTGCCATGCCTTGATGATATCATACCTTATGTTTTGTTATTGTATTTTATGTTGCTTGTTGTATGGATTTATTTTGTATTTAAATTGTTTTTATGTTTGTTTATTGTAAGCCGGAGAACTATATGTTATGAGAACAGCATAGAAATGTTGTAAGCAAAACAAACAAAACAAAATAACCTTGAACCTATCTATACAATCTTTTCTTTTTTTTGTTGTTCTAAAAACATGATAGTTCATTGGATGTAACATCTTGGTTCAGAACAGAGCTGGTGAGAAACAGGGATTGCATCAAAAATTGTCAAATTGATCCAATAATTCGAGAAAAAACAGTTTCATGAAATCCCCCCCCCCCCCCGCAAAAACAAACCACCTTGGTTTCACTGATTCATCAGCACATCTACTTGGGAACAAGTCCTATTGATCTCAGTGGGGCTTACTTCTGATTTGATATGCATAGGATGCCGAAGTTTGGCATTTCAGCACCTTGGTATCTTTGGTGTGTGAATACCATTTCACACACGCACACCCAATCAACGAATGGAAGAAGAAAAAGACCATTTTGATGTAAGTGAGACAGATTTGAAATTATTTTTTATTGTCATTTTGAGACAGACCTAATTCAGACCACTAGCATGTTCAGAACCAAACTGTTCAGTCCTTTAAAAAATAATGCCCCTTTAGTGGTTTCACAACCACATTATTCACTTTTCCCAGTCTTGTGTCTCCAAAAACATCCATGAACAAACAAGAGATACGAAGGTGGGCGACTGAATTGGAGAAAACAGCCACTAGCTGAGGGACCAGGAGAATCAATTGTGGGCAGTTGTGAGTTCAAACTTACAGGTGGATAACAGAGAAAGCTGCCTGACATAGGGACAGAGGAAGCTGCCTTGTGCTGAGCCAGACCCTGGGTCCATCTAGCCCAGTATTGTTGACCCTGACAGCGGCTCTCCGGGGTCTCAGGCAGGAGTTTTCCCAACCCTGTCATGAGATGCCAGGGATCGAACCTTGGACCTTCTGTGAGCAAAGCGGGGGCTCCACCGCTGAGCTACAGCTCCTCCCCAAAGGAACCCCAGGACATTTCTGAGGTTCATCCTCCACTCACTGTTGTGCCCTTGCAGAGTCATAAAAGGCGTGTGGGATCCGGATGGCCTACAGGTCAGGCAGGGAAAGTTTGGGATCCAAGAAACTTTGGCTATCTTGCATGAGTCATTCTGTGACCATCGTGCTAGAGGGCAGCTGCTTTTTGCTTGTGCTCTGGATTTCATTGGTTAAGGGGTGTTGGGCAATGTGCTTTTTTGTAGCTGTGTGGGTGGATAAGTTCATGGAGAACTAGGTTCTGCATCCCTGCCATACATATGAATTGAACGATGCATTTTTCCCTGGTCCCCCATGGGCCTCCCAAGCCCAGGAGCACTAAACCATTTGGCTCACCTTTTCACTGGAAACGCATTGAGAGTTACCACCAACATTTTGCCTTTGAAATGACATTTCCCTTTGAAATGAAATTCAAAGGGCATTTGGGAGGTATCCCCAAAATAACCTGAGGAACGTCAAGGGAAGCTGGTAATGTTTCAGAAAGATTAAGGTGCTTGATTATCAGGGAAATGCCACTCTGCACATCAGTGGGCCGAACCCAAGGGGGCACTTATGGCCCCGCTGATTCTCTTCTGTCCCACCAATTCCATTGTGCAAGCAGCCCCCACCATTGGGCAATGGGTAGAGCTCACAGAAGGGAGCTCTGCCAACCTGGCTCCTTCCAGAAGTGAGTGTTACCACTCATTTTAGGTCTTCTCCTAGGAAGCACTACATCTCCCTTGTCTAAGCAGTGGGTCCCACTCGTTCAATGGAACTGTGGAAGGGAATCGGTGGGGTGGAAAGGAATTGACAGGGATGTAAACGCCATGTTGGATTCTGCCCGATGTAAGGAACAGGCCATCGTTTTTTTAAAAAAAGTAAGTGATATTGGTCACACTTCTCGTATTTTGTGGGTCTTCTTTTGAAGTTTACTTTTACAGCATTTCATAACATGAAATAAAACTGGTTACACTAACCAAACTGGTTACGCTGTATAGAATTTTGACTTCAAATAGGAGTGGACCGAAATGACCGCCCCCAGTTCACCTCCCCCACTGAAAAGAGCTCAATTTCGGGTCAGCCATTTTGGTGCCTTTTTGACCCAGCCCATCACATTTCCACCTCTGGAGGGGAGGAGAGGGTCTACAACAGAAGCAGGAGGGCTTCTTAGCTTTTTCTTCTTTTTCGAACCACTTTTTCTTGGAAGGATGAAAGGCGCCTCCCACATTGTTGTGTGCTGCTGTCCATTCTCTTCTTTTATTTCATTTCAGGGGTTCATCCCCAAATCCCTCCCCAAACCCTGGCAAATCCCTGTACTACAATGAAAGGAGATCAGACCCGGGTTCTATACATTTGTACTGCCCCATGTTATAAATAATACTTCAGATCAGGGGCAGGGAACCTCTTTCAGCCTGAGAGCCAAATTCCATCTTGAAGAAGCTCTTGCGGGGGGGGGGGGAGATTCCAATGGTGGGTGGGGCAAAAAGCAAAAGGAGTGGCACCCCAAATACCCACATATTTCAGCTTAAAGCTCTGCCAGTAACTTAGCTTTTGGAGAGGCATCTCAGCCCTTTAGAATGGGGGGAAGAACTGCACAAAAGCCAGGAAACCACCAAACATTTGGTGGTTGGGGAAAGGGGGCTGGGTCAGGGAAGGGGTGTGGCTATCTGGGGAACTCCAGAGGGCTGGATTTGTCCCCTGGCCTAGCATTCTGCACCCTTACCTTAGATAGATATATAACAAATGAATCCGGCTAACAAATGGGTGGGGTTCCATGAATCAGAGCAGCTCCTTGCCTTCACCCCCACAAATGCTTTAACGCAACATTAAGAATAAAACTGTAAACTAATAGCTTTAAGGGCGGTATGTCATTCCCTGGCCATATTAATGCTCCAGGTGTAACCCATAATCATGAAGCCCTCAATGTTAGGTGGCACCGGTGGCATTATAGAGGCTGAGTACCCATGGGAGAGGGATTATGCAACCATGTACAGTTCTGGCCCTTGGAATGGGGTCAGATGATCCCGCAAAATCCATTTCACTGTCTAGAAAATTGCCCCCCCCCCCCCGAGAATACAGAACTGGCCATCTCTCTCATAGGTGATCTATTTGGTCTAACATTTTAATATATTATAAATGTTGGTTTGCACACATGTTACAGTGATTTTATATGTTTTGGGAACAAATGCCTCTTCGTGAAGCCGTTTTTCCTAGCCAGAGTTTCATCTCCTGATAGAATTAGATGCACATTTAGTATGCCTGAAAGGCAACACAAGTCAGGTAGCTTTGTAGGGAAATGGAATCAACCCTCAAATGATGTCTGATCATAAAAACACACTGAAAACGGAGACAACCCCAAAAAACAAATGGAGAAATAAAACGCCAAGTGAATAAGAGAAAAAATGGACTTGATGGTACCCTAATTCTTTTTATTAGAAAATGGTATAAGATTTCATAGATGATGACAACCTACTTTCACTGGAAGCTGAATTAGAATTGGGGAAAGTAAGGCGGAAAAATGCATTATAAGCTGACCAAGAGCAAAGATTCTAAAGTTCTTAAAGGGACAATAACAGATAGCAGACATGATGCAGAATCTTAGTGTGCAAAGAAAAATACAAGAGTAATACACTTTTAAACAAGAGCTCTAGTGACAGATAATAACAAAAACAGAGAACACAATACGATAAGTGTTTCATAGCTGAAAAACATTTGTTGCTGGCCTCTCATTTCTCTGCTTGTTTGTTTTTTGATCATAAAAATAGCCAAGTTTGGGACATCTGAAGTTATTTCAAAATTCTCTGCTACTGACATGACCTTGGGAGAAGCTTGTGCGTGCGCGCGTGTGTACATGCGCACATGTTTGAATTTTTGTGAATGTAGATATTCGCATTTGAATTTTGGTAATTCCGATTATGTTTTAATAATACTGAGTTGCTAGTTTTCTTTTTCAGCTGGTTTTGCCGATAAATAAGCAACAAATGGAAAAGAAAGGAAGGAAAGCATAGCGCTGATGTTGGTAGAGGAAGTGGAGGTGGGAAGTCCCATTGACCCTAACTTTTGCTATATACACGATATAGTGAATCAATTTTACACTATTGCAGCCTTCTCCAATGCGGTGCCCCCCAGAAGTGTTGGACTACAACTGCCAGTATCCCCAGCCAGCCATGGTGGGATACTAGGAGTGGTAGTCCAATACCTCTGTACCCTGGTAAAAGAAGGAAGGAAGGTCCATGAGAAAAAAAAAAATAATCCAAAATTCACAGCTACCGTTGACTAATTCATTCAGAGTACAAATTTCCATTTAGAGATTGGGTCTATTGAAACTGCAAACCTCGTAGTCATAACACCTAGTCAGATTTTTGGACTTTGCTGTTCCTTCCCATATCCCCTGCTCTTTTACCACCTAGCCTGATGAAGAGTTCTGGAGAACGTGAAAGCTTGCACTATTTTGTGGAATTCTGCTTGGTCCTAATAAAGTTATAGCCCAACTGTGGACCATCAATTAATGTTAATAATAGCAAAAGGTGTTTTGTTTTGTTGTTTTTTTGCAGCTACATTTTCTTCTTCTTAAAGGTTTGCATCCTTCCATTCTGCCCCAGAAATTGGGTTGAATGTACCGTGGAGTCTGGAGACAACCCCTCCGCTCTCCGTGCCGCTGATCCTCAGTCAAAAGAGGAAGATGGCGTAGTAATGATTGTTCTGGCGTGAGGTGATGGGCCAGTGTAGCCATTCTGACCAGTCCTCCACACTAATTCTTCTGCTTCATTTAAAATCAAGCAAAGTAACCTGAGAGGGGGGCTTACCCTATCTGAACAACAAGACGAGGCAATAATCCAGTCTCTTTTGCTTATATTATGATTACCGCAAATCCTACTTAATTATTTTCATTTTTTTTTAAAAGTGCTTCTCGCCCTCCCACCCCCAGGCATCAGCGGTACCTCCACGTTCCATGGTATTATTTTGTGTGTGTGTTAAATCTTTGGTGTGACATCCTGTCCGTTTAAACCCCATTGAACTTGACGGAGGGTATGTGCGTAATTAGAAGGAGATTAAGGCTGCAACTCTATGCACACTTAACTTGGGAGCAAACTCTGCTGAACACAGTGGGTCTTACTCCTGAGTAAACATGCATAGGACTGAAGGGCAGGGTATATCCTATCTTTTATTGATATCACTCCAGTGGATTCATGAAAATATTCCCTATTTCGTTGAAGTTAAAGCATTTGCTTGGGCAAAATACTATTCCGTATGTGCATCTCTCTGTTAAAAACATGTTCTGTTAGCAATCATACCAGAATATATATGAAATAAATAAAATTGCACCCTGACAACCTAAAGTTAGTTTCCTTTATTTTTATTTTTTATTTTTGAAGGAAGATTTAGACCTTTGCAAGTAATTGTTGGAGACAATTAACAGATGATTGCAATGCAAAAGAGAAACATTTGGAAAACAGGCTGCAGTTCTTAAGGGTAATGCTTAACAGTGCAATCCCGTCTACTCATATGTAAGCTCCATTAGTTTAATGGGCCTTACTCTCAAATAAATGGACATAGGATTGCAACCTAAGTCTCACAGTTTCCCTGAGAGTTCACTAAAGGAGTTGATATGGGACTTCAAGTGAATTTTGAACACACAACAGAGTGCAATTGTGGACTGTTCAAATTGTGTGGACTGTTCAAAATGTTATCTTTCCCCATCCTTAATCTTGCTTGCATCTCAAAAAAAGAAGGAAAGAAAGATTTGGATGTCGTAGTTTGAGCTCTTGTTTGGAAATTAGTCTTGTTAAGAGAATTAAAAAGGAATTTGTTTTGTTAGACTAAGACACACCAAAGTGCTTTCATAACAGCAACCAGATTAGAGGAGCTTTAGTGCCAGGCAGAATGCTAAAACAGCTTTAAAAAAACAGAGAATATCATAATATCAATTGGCAACCTTTTCTTTCCAACTCGCATTGCCTTGTCCCTTTTCTTTTTCTAATCTGACTTCTTCGGCACATACAAAAAGGGAAATGAGATACTATGGGGGGGGGGGGTTAATGAGGGAAGAAAAAGAGGAGGTTGGATTAAAAAGTGTGATGTGACATTTAATAACTTTGATTAGCTACAAATAATTTATAGCGAGTCCAGAACGAAGACTTGAATGTGTGTTTCTCCAACCTTCCAAAGGTAGAAACAGCTTTTGTAAACTAACAGGGAAAATAAACTTATTTTGTAACAGACTACAGTTAAACTTCCTCCACATCAGTTCCACAGAGTAACAACAGCTGCCCTTGAGGAAAGATCCATTTTCACTCATGATAAATTTCTGTAGCATTCCTCTAACAAGTTGAAAATAGTTCCATGTCTTTTGCAAACGCTCTGAGAAAAACTCGATATTTCAAGGGAAGATTACATTTTGAAATATCAAACATTATTAATTAAAAAGTAGCAACCATGATTACTTGCAGAAATGTTTTTTTTTAAACAAACAAACTCCAAACTGCTATAAACATAACTGCTGTCAAACATACAAAATAAATGTTAGGGGCACAAAAATGTCTAGAAAAACTGTTTTTATTAGTGGTGATTGTTTGAATATATTAATTGGCTGAATTAACTCATTCATAAAATGTAGAATTTAAATTTTGATTTTAATTGTAAGCGTCCCGCACGGAAAGGCTTCAGACAGTATTGGCGATGTTAGACATTATCTGGGCACATTTCCTGTTCAGATCAAGGGCTTAAGTCTACTTGCTTTGTGACATGGATTCTTCTGCGATATTTCATTCCTTTCTCTCACCAAAACTGCACCTGTCATATCTATTTATGTTAGAAGCAAGACCACTAATTTGGTGTTTAAAAAAAATACTGCAGTTGAAAAAGTTTATTTGCCATGAACTTTGAATTTTAAATTCAGAGCTTGAAAATAAACATTTAAATCACAGAGTTGAAAGGCTTGAGCTAATTTTCAGTTTGAAGGTGAGTTTCCCCTTTGCAGACTGCAGTCCTTGAGAAAGTTAGTTGTTCTTAAGCCCCACTGAAATCTATAGGATACGAGTCATGCTGAACTTGTCCCATTGAAACAGACTTTTCTCTGGATTGGGGCCTGTGCATGTGACCTAGGGGAAAATTTCTCCCCTTATCCGGGGAAATGTTGTCAGGGGAAGAGCTCCACGCTCAGTGGTAGGGCACAAGCCTTGGTCCCAATCCCTAGCCGCTCCGGGTAGTGCCGGAAAAGACCGCTCTGAAACCGCTCTGAGAGCTGCTGCCAGTCTGTGGGGACGAGGGGTGCACCACCTTTTTGGCCTGAATGGTCACTCACATTGCTGGCTCGGGGGTCGGGAGCCATGCTCACACAGATACGCACATATATGACAAACATGCACATCGAGAGAGACACGAGCCAGTGATCCTGATGCAAATCACTCTTTCCTTGCCATTAGCACCAACGGGAAAAGAGCGATTTGTATGAGTTCTGGGGGAGGGAGTGGAGCATACAGGCAATGGGGGAAATCAGCTGGGGGGGATTTGTTGGTGGAAGGGTTGGGGCGCCCTGAGGGGGGGGCACAGGTTGTGCACTCCTGGTGTAGACAACACCAAGCTGGATGGACCAACGATTTGACTTAGTACAAGATGGCTTCCTATGTTCCTATCAGGTACATCACCATGCCACTGAATTCTCCGTCTTCAGTGTGGTGGACAACCCATTACGGTCAATATTGGCTGCTACCAAAAGCAGCGGATGTACACATCTCCTTGTCATCCTCTCCCCTCAGGTAAAGTGAACTAAGCCAAAATACATGCTATGATGTCATCATTTATGACACCCGCATGATGATGTCATTGCATCATGGGTTTCCCTTTCCCACCAAACTTCATGGACTGCCATTACAGGGAAACACATTAATGTGTGTTACTTTACTAAATATTCCCAGGAGAAAGAGGAAGGAGGAAAAACCTAAAGATATTATAATCACCCAAAGGATGGGTGTTAGGATTTGGCAGGACAAATATCGCTGAGGAGAGGACAGGTGAAATTTTGGACAAGTTTCAGAATCCAGGCTCCAAGGGAAACACTAATGGTGTTGAGGGAGGCTCTGGCATACTGACTAGAATTTTTTTTTTTTTACCTCCGGATCGTCCAGCCCTCTTCCAACCTTCCTTCGTGTAATGGTCAAACCAGGACTGATTTGGATTTTTTTCCCTGATGTCCTCCTGTTGTGATGTTACCATTTCACATTAGGAAGCCATTAGCGCAAAACAGCTACCTCCTGAGGAGAAAAAAAACACATTATGAAAATTTTCCCCATCAGAGAAAAGACTCACTTGAAAAAAGAATTCTCTGGGCCCTATTTAAATCTTCGTTTATTTTCACACGTGGAGGGTCTGTTTCAAGCAAACAGCTCAATCGAACCCAACTGAAGTAACAAAAACCACTGAATGAGAACCGCACAGCCTCAGATATAGATGCTCGAATCGACCCTCTTGCCTTTAGCCTCCCCTATGCAGAATTACACTTTTATGATCCTGCTGTTCCTTCAGCGAGGTCAGGGTGGCATTCGTGAGGGCTTCACCTCCCCAACAACCCTGGGAGGTAGGTGAGGCTGAGAGATCATGGCTGGCCCAGAGCCATCTCGGGACCTATACGGCCGAGGAGAAATTTGACCCCAAGTCAGCCCAATTCTGGCACGCCACTCGCTGCTTCATGCCGCCTCTGCTTTTGCATGGCATCGCTGAAACAGGTGTGTGCTCTCGGCCATCACGGGGGATGCCCTAAAGGCAGATCGCCCTCAATTTCCTTTTTCTGTGTACGGAATCCATCATATAGCCAAGTCTGCCAGAAGCCGGAGGAAAAATCCCTCCTCAGAAACAAAACACAAAACCAGAATAATTTGCTTATTTCTATCTATCTATCTATCTATCTATCTATCTATCTATCCATCCATCCATCCATTTATCCACCCACTCCTCCTTTACCCATTGCTTTTAAGCTATCAATTTTAGGCTATTGGAGAGAAGGCTCTGAAATTTCTCCCCATTCCTAGCCCCACACACACACACACAAAGAAAAGAAAAAAGAAAAGAAAAGAAAAGAGGAGGAGAGGGGAAATAATGAAACCACACAGGCCCTCTCTTTTCTGCTTCGCTGTGTGAATTAACTAACTTTGTTTTCAGCCAAGGCCTTGTCCCTTAATAGCCCCGTCCCTCCCCCGCGCTTTTGCCGGCGTTTGAGAATAAGTGAGGCATGAGAGCGCTTTTGGAATAATGAGGTGTAATTAGCCCTGCCAGCTTTTATCTTCAAAACTCCCCGTTCAATTAGATTGAAATAAAACGAAAGAGGGAGTGGGACGTTTTCATTTCATTTTTTTTAAGTGTGCGCGCGGAGGGCGGTGGGGCACAGCGATGGTGCGAGGCGGCGACGGGGTGGGAAGAGGGTCGTGGCAGGCTGGACAGATGCTTTTGCGCAGTGCAACATCTGTTTGGGCATTTGACCCCTGGCAGCGGATCCTCATTAGGAGGATTTTAACGAGGATTCAGTGGATTCCATCTCCTCGAAAGGAGGAGGCCAAAGTCCATTCAGTTCAGCACCCCACTTAGCCAGCCACGTGGCAGGATCAGGGCCGGCCGTAATGCAAAGCAAACTGAGGCAGCTCCTTCGGGTGGCGTCCGAAGGCGTCGGCGTTTCAGATTTATTTATTTATTTATTTGACACACTGATTTGTTTGTTTGTTACATTTCTTAATCCACCCAATAACTAATGTTCTCTGGGCAGATTACAAACAGTTTTTAAAAAAACTAAAATGCCATACAACAGTTAAACATCCAAAATACAATACAAATGTTTAAAAGAATAAAATACAAGATCATGCAAAACAATAAATAGCACAGGAATCGATAAAACAGGTACTGATATCACACCTTTCCACTCCACAGATGCTGCCGAAAGCCATCTGTGACTGAGATTACAATTAAACTAACACAAATCTTTAGAAGCGAATAATACGCAATGTGGCATATAAAATGATTCCAAAAGAGAAAAGAGAAGCAATTTCCCACATTTGGTTTTTGTGTGCCATAGCACAGGTAAGATGTCATGGACAAGATTCAGTTTCTTTACTCGGCCATGAAAGTCATTGGTGGGCCTTGGCAGATCAGTGTATCTTTCAAGCTAACCTACCTCAAAAGGTTGTTATGAAGATTTTTTTTTAACGGATACTTTAAAGATATATGAAGGATACCCGCCCCCTTCATCCCACCTGGATGTCAACTTGTCCTTCTTGTGAAACAAGAAGTGCTAAATAATAACAGATTTTTTAAAAAAATAAGCAGGTCTGAATTTGGGCAGAATTGTATACACAATTATTTTTATTTATTTCATTTCTACACCCGCCCCATAGCCGAAGCTTTCTGGGCAATTTACAACAATTCGTGAATCTGTTCCTTTTTATGCCGTGCTGTTTCAATCATCTGGATTTTAATGCTTATATTTTGTTAGCCACCTTCTGAAAATGTTTTGAAAGGTGGGATCTGAATATGTAAATAAATAAATAAATGGAATCAATCCTTAAAGGCTACCACAATCTTCACAAGGATGCACCTGATGCAGAAATGAATAAACAAATAAATCCGAGTGGTCCACCCCCCCCCGCCCCACGGCCTACGCCATAGGGCATAATTCACCGCAAAGTTCCCCATCCACATACATGGGAGCCACAAAAGATTGCAGCATCAAGTAACAGAACAGGTGAGTTTGCAGGGCTACATGGGTAGGATAGTGGTTTGTTTTAAATGAAAAGTTGGCAAACATTTTACAACTGTTTGTAACCGTTGGGGGGGGGGGGCAGTGTTCTGCTGGCCATCCTGCCCATAGGCCTGCAGCCAAGCACAAACAGGGGGTTAACTCCCTCCCCCACATAACACTTAATCTATACCTTCTGCCAACAAACGGAAATGTTACCCTCCAAGAGGCTCAACCCCACCCCCAAACCCTTCTCTGTGTATTCCCAGCTGCCCTCTGATCCCTTTTTATCCATGACCCTGATCTTGAGGGCTAGCAACTTGATGGATGGTGCAAGGACCGTGATATATGGCATTCTTTAATATTAGGGAAGTAGACAAGGGCAGACCCTGTGGCGGAGAGAAGCAAGAGGTCACGGTCTGAAAAGGGGAGGGTGGCTGGGTGGCTCGGAAGAACCTGGGTGAACTTTCAAAGCAGGATTGAGGGCTAAGGTCAGCGAGGGATTTGTCAAGGTTTCGTTGAGAAGGGTTGGGTGGCTGGGCATTGAACGCATCCAGGATGATTTATACTCGGTTGCTACAATTAAATTGACCTTTGCTAACAATATCTAACAAGATTGTCTGTATGGGTGCGTGCGTGTACCTGGGTGGCGGGGGAGTGCGGGGGGAGAGACTTTTCTGTATTAAGAGGGCGAGAGATGTATGCTCACTTCTGAGAGTCGAAGCAGTAAGAACCAACTCAGCGCGCACACGCTCCACTGCAATCAAAGCAACTTACACGTAAACAAGGTGGGAGCGGAGGCTAGGTATGGAACTCATTTCGAGTTGTTTTCCTCCTTGTTGCTAGTGTGCAATGCAAGCTGCTTGTGTTCGGAGGCCAATCTTGGTGCGTTTCACACACACACACACACACACACACACAAGCACCTGTCATGACTCATGACCAAAGATCTGGACCATGGTAGCACATCTGATGACACCAGAACACCATGGATGTTTGGCGAGATATTAAGTGGAGAAAGGAGAGAGCTCCGCCTGGGGTTGATGCTTTGACCTACAGCCTTTCATAAGCTCTCATTGCGCCCATAAGCACAGTTTAAAACACACACGGGATCATGTACCTGATGCTTGCAGAAAATATCTGGTGGTGTTTGGGGTTCTTTCTGCACCTAAATGTGGCAGGGATGATGAGGAGAATTGGAACGTAGAACTGAAGAGTTGTCGGGTCTAATCAATACGTCCGGTCCATCAGTTGGGCCTTGTGAAAGGTGGAGTTGATGATGAGATGTGGACCGCTGGTGCTGCCATGGTTTTCATACCAGTGGAATTGCCGTCAATTATCAGTGGGAAAGAAAAGCCTGAAGAAAAATCTCCCCAGCGATAAATTACTTCTGTTGGGAGAATATTTGAGCTGATTTGCTCCTGGATAACTCTGTGGATCTATTGTGCATTTAACTGTCGAGGAGGGGCTCGTAGGGCAATATCACAACCCTCCAAAGCAGCCCGCTGACAAGATCTGTGCCATTTCTCCCTCATTTCAGTGTTTTTCTTCTCATTAAATATGTATGTGCGTGTACACATCTATATACAGGAATGGAACCTCACCATATAGAAATGAACTGTCAAACAAAACAAAATAATACACAGAATGAGCATTTAAGCCAAAAGGTTCAACGTCTTAATTTACATTATAGAATAACTCATTGCTGTTGTTCAGTCGTTAAGTCGTGTCCGACTCTTTGTGACCCCATGTGATACGTTCCACGGGGTTTTGTTGGCAGGAATACTGGAGTGGGTTGCCATTTCCTTCTCCAGTGGGCCACCTTTTGTCAGAACTCTCCGCCATGACCTGTCCGTCTTGGGTGGCCCTGCACGGCATAGCTGATGGCTTCACTGAGTTATGCAAGCCCCTTCGCCACAACAAGGCAGTGATCCGTGAAGGGGTAGAATAACTCATATATTTCAACAAATCAAATTGTATTTATTTATTTACAATATTTATATACCGCTCCACATCAAAGATTTAGAGTGGTGAACAA
Organism: Heloderma suspectum; assembly: GCF_057233095.1. NCBI lineage: Eukaryota > Metazoa > Chordata > Lepidosauria > Squamata > Helodermatidae > Heloderma > Heloderma suspectum. The sequence goes on along the minus strand of NC_139474.1, from coordinate 21,651,852 downwards.
CAGATAAAAAAATAAAACATGATATTAAAATAATTAAAACATTTTAAAAGAAACAGATTCAAAATTTAATACACCGCGTCTAGTCACTCAGGGAAGGCTTCTCAAAATAACAGTGTCTTCAAGAGGCACCGAAAGCAACACAGCGTTGACGCTTGCCTGACCTCCAGGGGCAGGGAGTTCCACAGGAACAACTGTATTTGTTTCTCATGAACTCAATGAAAGGAAACCACTTTGTACAGGCTCAGTATTTTAGTAACTTATGCTGTGCTTTTCTTTCTATTTATAAACTTGAAGCTGTAACTTACATCATAAAAATAAGAAAACATCATAGGGTATACAAAAACATCCAGTATAAAATTACGAATATAATAAATAACATTTTAAAAACAGTTGGCTCTGGGTTGGTTAAGAAGCAATGCCCCTCTGTGGTGCAGCTTTGGCTTTAGGATATCCACCTTTTGACTGTGTGCTGCAGAATTTGCAATTAGCCAGCAATATTTCACTATTAAATTAGCATTGTAATAATAATTACTATTATTATTATTATTCCAGTGGTGGTATTATTATTTATGTATATCTTAGAATTGCCCAATAACCCACATTCTGTGGGCAGTGTACAGTCCATTAAAAACAAAATACAAACAATAAAAGGGGCAGCCTTTGGAAGTATAGAGGAGAATCGTCGGTCCTCCTGGGCAGAAGAAATGGTTGCCTAGAGTGACCTTTTCAAACGCAGCATTGTCCCTGCTCCCTTATTTTCAATGCAACGGAATATAGCGCTTATCTTTCTTCCTAGCAAAGCAAAGTAGAACAGCTGCAGCTTAATCCATGCTAGTGGCGAGACGATATCTGAAATGACACCCCACTGCCATGCGTTGCATAGAAGGAGATGCGAGAAGAAGCGGAAGGTCTGTCTGTGCTGTGTGTTCTGTGGAGGGATGGATAAGAATGTGGTTCAGCTTGTTTATTGATAAGAACTTGCCAAAACTTGCAAATTCCTTCATAATCGTGACAGAAAGAACTCAAGGTTGAAAAAGAAACTCGAGTGTGGGGAAAGCGATGGTGACAGATTGTCCGTCCCTAGTCCTGTGACGAACGATGGCTCTGTCGAACACCTGTGTCATGTACCAAGTGCCGTAGATGCATCTGCAGACAGGCCGGTCACCTCTGACCTTACGTGCCCATGGATGCAACTGCAAATCTCTGGACGCAACTGTGTTTGTGGGAAATTAAACTAGCAATCAGCATCCCAGAAACCACTCTCGGAGAACTATTTTATTTCATTTCTATACCGGCCCAATAGCCAAAGCTCTCTGGGTGGTTCACAAAAATTAAAACCACAGAGTGCAGCATAAAACCATATAAACAAGTGATCCCTGGATGTCACTAAGGATGGGTGAGAATTTCGTTCAGCTTGTCTTATGAATGATAAGAACTTACCAACATTTGCAACTTTGGTAAGGATGGAAAGAACCTGAGTTTTTGACAAAAACAAATTGAATGTGGGAGAAAGCAAAGCTGACCAATTCATCCATCCAGGCTCAGGGCTTTGAGTCTTGGCTCTTAGAAGTCTGGGTTTGAATCGCTGCATATTCAACCATGTTTGGAAGGCAGAATTAGGGGTGCCACCTCTTTTTTCTGGCCTCAGCTTGAACAGCTACACGGCAGGCAGGCACAACGTGGTCCTCTCCGTGCTGGGAATAGCTGTCCCTGCTGAATTCGGCTAATGCAGATAGATGAGAATTTAATTTCAGTTTGTTTTTATAAGAGCTGACCGACGTTTGCACATTACTTCATAAACGGGATGGAAAGAATTTTGAAAAAACTGAATGAGGAAGAAAGCAAAACAGACAGATTCGCCCATCCCAAGTTGTCACACATAAAGCTGCCTAGCCCCCAGGTCTGTCTAGCCTGGTGGCTCTCCAAGGTTACCAGTTGCCTGCTGCAACCTGCTCCTTTTAACTGGAGACGCTGCCAAGGATTGAACCTGGGACTGAACCTTCCCTTCCACTGAGCCATGGCACTTCCCCTCACGGGAGAAGTTTTCAAATACCCAGGTTGCAGTTGAGAGAAAATATTATCTTCAGAGGCTTTTCTCTGTGGTTGCCAATTTAATACCAGTTCAGCTTTTGAAGGATGTGAAAATGTACCGTCAGAGTAGTCATTGCTGTTGTTTACATAGGACCATCGATGTACAAGGCATTCCGGAATAGCACAAGCAACAAAAAAGGACAGGTCCCTGTCCTCAAGGAACTTACAAACTGAATTTCAGCAGACGGGGAACATGAGAGGAGCCCAGCAGCTCGATCAGACAAAGACCTACAGAGACCGGAGGTGCTGGATATTTCGGATGAGCTCTCAGAGGCCACATTCCAGTGGTGGGCGGGGCCAAGGGCAGAAGGGGTGGGGCCAAAAGGCCTGCATGGTTTAGCTTAACGCTCGCACTGCCAGTAGCAACACCCCAGGAGAGGCAGTTCAACCTTTCGGAACAAGGGGAGACCCCGCAAAAGCCAAATGATCCGCAGTCAGGGGAAAGGGGGTGGAGCCAGGGGCATGGCCTTCTGGGAAACCCGGAGGGCTGGATCCGGCCCCTGGGCCTGAGCGTCTGCACCGCTGAGCTAGGCCAAGCTCCTGCTCTCTACAACGGCCAGCCAGATGCCACCGTTTCTGCTCTTGCTCCAAGGCAAGTGGTGTTCGGAGATCTGCTGTCTCTGAGCACAGAGGCACTGTTACGACAAGTAGCCATTGACAGACCGCCATGTGTTTGCCTAATCCATGTTTAAACCATCTCAGGCAGTGTCCCTCCCCACATCTGGTGGAGGTGCAGAAGGGGGAGGTAATTTATTTATTGCATATCCCAGCTTTTTTCCTCTTGCAAGGAACCCACGGCGACATGCATAATCCTCCTCCTCTCCATTTATCCTCACAACAACAACCCTGTGAGGCAGGCTGGGCTGAGAGCCTGTGACTGGCCCAAAGTCACCCAGGGAGCTTCCAGGGCCGAGTGGGGACTAGAACCCGGATCTCCCGGCTCCCCGTCCAACACTCCAGCCACTACACCACAGTATAACACGGGACAAGCATTCCTAATTGTGGTGACTGTACTTAGCCTTCCTTTTTGACAGAGCTTGAGGCACACAGGAGTTAAGCAAAAGAATTGCCCTTTAGGCGTCACAGTTCGCACTCTAGGCGGTAGCGCTGTGAAGTGAAACTCCGTGAGCAAATTCCCAAAAGAGGACGCGACGTTCAAATAGCCTGCAATAAAAGCAAAGGTGCTCATACAATGTTTGCATCTTTCTCTTTAAAACAAAAAAGCCCCGTCTCCTTAGAATTCAGAACGGGGACAGAAGACCGAAGGGGGCTGGGATGCCTCTCCGCAACTCTAGTCACGAACCGCGCAATGCGAAGGGTTAAGGGTCTGAGCAGGAGAAAAAGGAGAAAGTGAGAAGCAAGAGAGATGCGGGGTTGCGGGGGGGGGGGGCTAAACAGTGCAGTTTTAATTACATTCCATTAAATCTCTCTTTCGGGGTCTGCGTTTTGCTACACATTCTAATGGTAATGCCGGGACATCTGCATAGAGGTTCCTTTCTCATCAAAGATGGCTCTATCAAAGACACTCCTGGGAAACCCTTCACCTTTGACCCCCGGGGTCACTGCCGACACAGTAGCTCTATAGTTTGCGTTACTGTAAAGCTGTGGTGTCCGTTTTCCTACTCAAACCTGGCCAGCTTTTAGCAAGAGCTGTTAATTTTTTTTTCATGTGAACCGTGTCCTGGTTTTCGCTGTGTGTGCGTGCGTGCGTGCTGTTGATGTGTATATCAGATGCCTGAGAAAAAAGCTTTCTTTTAACAATCAATCCTTTGCACACACACCAAACACTCCCCTGTTCTTAGAATATATTATTTATCGTGCATTTTTACTAATCTCCTTGGAAAGCTTTGAGCCGGAGTTGTAACCCATAATTTCTCTGCCCCATGGCAGGCTGCCAATTCTAGTCTCCTATCCCTATCCCAGAAGACTAGCAACGGAGCGAGGGAAGAACGGCTGCGGGTGTCGCCGCCGAAATTCCACGGTGCTGTGATTCAAACTGCTCCTGTGCAAAAGCAGTTCTGCTGAACACACGGACAGTTTTTGCAACCAAAATTGATTCCTGGGATACATGACCACAAGCTGACTTAGGCCGGATCTGCCACACACGTGGCGCGGAAGGAAATGGCAGAATGCTGAGGTGGTAGAGTGGGCTGCATGACCCACAGTGGTAGGCGAGAGGCGCCATTGTGCAATGCTCTCCCGTCCCTGAGCCGAGCATGCAAAGTTCTGGCTTATTTTTCTTCCTGCTGGGCTAGTCTTCTAATGGCATGAAAATTCTCAATTAGGGGCGCGTTTAAAAAGTGGCTCTCCACCTGCAGACCGAAGTGGTGCCCTTCATTCCACCACGTTAGAAGGACTTGGTCACCTAATCCCCAGCTCAGCCTGCTGTACGTGTAGGTGGAACCTTTGACGGCTCCCAAAAAAAATTAACTAATGCACAAAAGATAGGCCTATCAACAGCTAATTACACCAAGTATAGCTGAATAGAACAACCATATACAGAAGCAGTATACCTTTTGAATACCAAGAAGGGACTTCAAACAAAGTACAGAAGAAGAAGAAGAAGAAGAAATGTATTTCTTAACTGCCTTTCAAGACTATAGCCTTCCCAAGGTGGCTTACAATATAAAACAGTAAAATTTAATATCAACAAATGATAAAAACCACCTTAAATTTAGACAATATTAAAATAAGCCAGTTAAAACTTACAAAATACACTACAACACAGTTCAAATATACAGCAACAGCAAGTACATAAAACCTTTTCAAGTAAAAGCCAGAGAAACCAGATATTTTTAAAAGCCCTCTGAAAAGCAGTGTGTGTGAAAGACAGAGCCAGCTTGGGAGGGAATTCCACAGAGTCGGGGCCACTGCAGAGAAGGCCCTCTGTTACCTTCATCTGATTTCTGGGCTGCCCCTGAAGCATCTAGCCTCCATTGGAAACAAGGTACTGCATACCCTTGGTCTGATCCAGCAAGGTAGCTCCTACATTTTTAAGCAAAGTTAAAAAAGGTAGCTCCTAGGTCACCATAGGGAGAGGGGGGGAGCCATTTCAGGGCTGCCTACTCAACCTCCATTGTGATGTGTGATGGTGACATCATCAGTATGGGTTTGAAGATAAGATAAGAGTAGGCACTCTGAGAGAAAGGAAAGGCCCCAGTGCCCAGCTATAGGCAAGGCAGAAAATGCCACGATCCATAGAAAAAATCTAAGTCCTGCCCCGGTCAGCTAACTTTTTGGTCTTGAAGGAGGAGAGAAAGAGAGAGAGGCAAATAAAAACTCTTATGGGAGCACCGATCTCCTCCTCATCCCCAGTCAGTCAACCTCTACCAAAAAGGCGACCGGCATAACCATGCCTAAGCGGAATGCCCTGGCCATAGGGATCGACCTCGGCACGACCTACTCCTGCGTGGCCATCTGCCAACATGACAAAGTAGAGATCGTTGCCAATGACCAAGGAAACCGGACGACGCCCAGCTACGTGGCTTTCACTCACACCGAACACCTGGTAGGGGACCCAGCTAAGAGCCAGGCCTCTCTCAACCCCCAGAACACAGTGTTCGATGCCAAGCGGTTGATTGGCAGGAAGTTTGAGGATGCCACAGTGCAGGAGGATGTCAAACACTGGCCTTTCACTGTGGTGAACCATGAGGAGAAGCTCAAGGTCCAAGTGTCCCACAAGGGCAAGACACGGACCTTCTACCCGGAGGAGATCTCCGCCATGGTGTTGGCCAAGATGAAGCAAACAGCTGAGGCCTACCTAGGCTGTTCCATCTCCCAAGCCATTGTCACGGTGCCAGCCTACTTCAACGATGCCCAGCGCCAGGCCACCATAGATGCCGGAGCCATCGCTGGCCTCCAGATCCTGAAAATCATCAACGAACCGACGGCTGCTGCCATTGCCTACGGCCTGGATGTGAGGAACCAGGAGGCGACAGGCCATCGAAACATCCTCATTTTCGACCTGGGTGGGGGCACCTTCGATGTTTCCATCCTTGCCGCCGAGGATGGCATCTTTGAAGTGAAGGCCACGGCGGGAGACACTCACTTGGGCGGGGAGGATTTTGACAAAAGGTTGGTGGGTTATCTTGCCGAGGAGTTCAAGAAGAAGCACAAGAAGGACCTCCATCTGGACAAGAAGGCCATGCAGAGGCTGAAGTTAGCTGCTGAACGGGCCAAATGCACCCTAAGCTCGTGCACCAGCGCCAGCATCTCCGTCGACTCCCTCCATCAAGGGATCGATTTCCACATGGCCATCACCCGGGCGCGTTTTGAGGACCTCTGCTCTGACCTCTTCCGAGCCACTTTGAAGCCCCTGGAAAGGGCGCTGAAAGATGCCAAGATGAGCAAGGGCGAGATCATGGACATTGTCTTGGTTGGGGGCTCCACCCGCATCCCCAAGATCCAGAAGCTACTGAAAGATTTCTTCCACGGGAAAGAGTTGTGTAAAGGCATCAACCCCGACGAAGCAGTGGCCTATGGAGCAGCCATCCAGGCCGCTGTCTTAACAGGCAACCGCACCCCCAAGATGCAGAATATGTTTCTTCTGGATGTCACACCTCTGTCGCTGGGGATCAACACACAAGGCGGAGTCATGACGACCATCATCAAACGCAACTCTCCTGTCCCTACCAAGGAAACGATGGAGTTCACCACCACCGAAGACGATCAAGACACCATCTTGTTCATGGTATATGAAGGGGAGAGGGCACTGACCAAGCACAATCACCTGCTGGGCACATTTGCCTTGAAAGGCATCCCTCCGGCACCCTGTGGGGTCCCCGTCATTATAGTCACGTTCTCCATCGACGAAAATAACATCCTGACTGTCTCTGCCATGGATGTGGAAACAGGAAACACCAACCAACTCACCATCTCAGACACCCGGGGCCGTCTAGGGAAAGAAGAGATCGAAAAGATAGTGCAGAAGGCTGAGGAGTTCAGGGTGAGCGACATGTCCCAGCAGGAGAAGATCGAAGCCATGAATTCCTTGGAGTCCTGCACCTTGGAACTAAAGAGGGCTGCAGAGGAGCAAGTCCTAGACGTGAAGGCCAAGAGGAGGATGCTGGAGATGTGTGATAGTGCCGCCTCCTGGCTGGAGGGGAACCCACTGGCAGAGAAGGAAGAGTGTGAGCAGCGGCAGAAAGACCTCAAGGAAGTGTGGGATTCGATATGCACCTCCCTCACCCAAGGCGAGAGGGAAGAAGGGACATCTGGAGCAGTTCAGAATGTGGCGGTGGCCGACAAGACTGACCCTCCTGAGGAAATGGAATGAGTCGCCAAACGGCCGGAGTGCGTTGTTCCACCTATAGGGCGCAATAAAAGTATGGGTAAAAAAAAAGAGTTGCTCGACCTCCTTGATACATGCATGTTGAGCTCAGTTTACTATTTTTATCCTGCCTTTCTACAAAAAGTGTCCAGGATGGCATAAAGATAAAAGATGAAACATGTCCCAAGAATCAAAATTAAAATTAAGAAGGCTTGCTTAATTAAAACATAGCAAGAAATCACAAAGTTACAAAACAGGCACCGAAGCAAGTCCAATAACTTAAGCAGACAGCAATAAAACTTTAAAAGCCAGCCGCAGCCCAGCAACGTGGCACAGAGCCTGTGCCTCCCCAGTCCCATGATGACAATAGTGCTCAGGCACAGAGGGCATGGGATTCAGTGGCCCAAGTATCTCAGATGCCCCAAAGCAAGTTTCTAGCCCTTAGTAGCTCTTGAATTAGGAATAGGTGAATTTAGAAATAATTACTATGCTTCGAATAGGAATACAGTACTTCTCACCGTAGTGGGGAAGACGGTGACCGGGTGAGCTCTGTGCCGGCTGCGGAGTCTGCTGTCCAGGGGGCTGCTAGCTGCGGATGGGAAATCGCAAGCCCCTCCCTCCTTTCTTGTTGTTCTTTCAGCTTCAAACTGGACTTGGACCGCACAGCCCTTCGAAGAGAGGACGCCTTCCAATGGAGGACTGTCCTCTGTCTATATGAACATCGGAAGAGCCCTGCTGGGTCAGACCAAGGTCCATCCAGTCCAGCATTCCGTTCACACAGTGGCCAACCAGCTGTCGACCGGGAACCCACAAGCAGGACAGGAGTGCAACAGCACCCTCCCACCCATGTTCCCCAGCAATGGGTGTACATAGGCTCACTGGCTGTGGTACTGTGGTAGCCCATAGCCATCAAGCCTAGGAGCCATGGAAAGCCTTTTCCTCCAGGAATTTGTCCAACCCCCTTTTAAAGCCACCCCAATTGGATGGTTTTTCTCTGTAGAATAGGACACATGGCCTCAAAGGGATGGATGGATGGATGGACGGATGGACGGACAGGAAAGGATGAGAAAGGCAAAGCCTTTCTTCATGCAGGCGCACACCCGGCATCTCCTGCATCCCATTCAGTGGGCATCCCATACTGGGGCGCATCTACGTGATCCCCAGTTCCTCCCAGGAGCTAGGACTTACCAGGTGATGTCCAAGAGTTGGAAATGGCCAGGTGGGCTAGCCAGACGCTTAGTGGCATCCTGAATTCTGCGGTCAGCAGCCGTAATACTGTATGAGCACCATCCCTCTGCTTGTGTTCCTTCATATGTACACACAACCTTGTGTGTTTGCTTGCTTGTGTGTTGAATTTGTATGCTGTTTTGCACTACAGCTCTCAGAGCAGTTCAACATTATGAGAACATAAAGCCAAAAGCCTTCATTAATTAAAAGCATGAAAACGATCCCTAGTGGTAATTTAAATACGAAAACAAGACAAAACAAATTCGGTCTGCCCTAGAACGTCTCTCTCTCTCTCTCTCTCTCTCTCTCACACACACACACACACACAATATCATTTTATTTAATTATTTAATTATTTATTTGCATACACTATTTGTGTGCCACCCCTTAACAACATTCTCTGAGTGGTTAACAATAATATTTTTTTAAAAAAAGAAACATCAAAGCAATCGAGCAATGAGAGCCACGAAATCACATGCACACAAACCGAGCGTGGCGAAACGTTAGACAGACGTCGCTAAATAGCGCCCAAAGGTCTTGAAATTAAACCTTAACAGCCCCTTGGGTCCGTTCTTACACCAGGAGGCCGGCTTCTTTCAAGCCCCTCCTCTGCCAGGAGCAAGCAGTGATTTCTCGGTGCGATCGCAGCAGGCTCCCCCCACACCTCAGAGGGGACCGACACCTGTCTAGTGGTGGAGCCATGTTGAGACCGGGAGGGGTGCTGCTGCCCCCTGCCTTGCCCCCGTGCAGCCGCAGGTGGCCCCCGGCTGCAGGAGGCAGTGCCCTCCCCTCCAGGCACAGCCTCCAGACAGCTGCTGGTCCTCCCTGGCAGGGCTAAGAAATATCCCCCCGCCAGGTGTGACTCTTGCCGTTCCCCAGCTGGTCTGCAGATCAGAATGTTCCTCCGTCAAAATCTCCCAGCTGATTCCAGCAGCATCGTATTCTATGGATATCAACATCTTATCGGCTGCTGTTTTGGGGGCCCCACGATCATGGAAAGCAGCCATGGAAAGAAAATTGGGGAGGAGGGGAATTAAAACCCCAACACTATTATCTCTTATGTTCTCATTTCCCAGTAAATCCCTGCTTGTGACCTTCTACCCTCCAGCCCCACCACCCTTCACCCTCGGGCTCCCATTCCCTCGAAAGATGCTGCCCTTTCTCCTTGCTGTGCGGTAGGCATGGGAAAGTCGCCCAGAACACAAGCATGAATCCCTCCTCCCTCCCTTCGGATCCCTCCTCAAGATCCCTGAACCCTTTGGCACAACCCCTGAGTTCCCTGGCACTGCTGCAACTCAGCCTGTGGAGCACATGCAACCAAAGCAACCGCGGATCGCTTCCCCTTCCACTTATTTTCAAATTGTAAGCGCCTCGAGGCAGAGACCTCTGACCTCTTGTACTCGGTAGAGTGCCATTCACACTGATGGTGCTACGTAAGTAAAGAATTAAAACGATGCCGTTGACCACAGAACAAAAACACCCAGCTATGAACTGGGGGCAGCGGAGGGCGGGGAGGACAAATTAGCTGGCATGGAAGGTCCATGGAAACAAAACGGCATTTGCCAAATTCCATAACGTTTGCAGGGAAGGGGCTAGACAAGTTGCCCCAGTTTGGGGTGAGGGTGGTGGTGATGGTAATTCCAGAGCCTCTGAGCTCCACAGCCGAGAAGGCCCACCCTGCGTACTCGCCAGCCGTACCTCAGATGGCGGTGGGACGCGGCGCAGAGCCTCTCCCGGAGATCTCAGTAGGCAGGCAGGATGAAACACAGCCGAAGTGTGGGGAGCCGGTCTGCTGAGGGACAGGAGGCACAGCTGGTCCCTGGGGGCCTATTATGACATGGGCCATGATGGAGTACCCCCTGCACTCTTGGGGAGACACATCCAGGCGAGAGGCAGAGAAACAAGCCAAGGAGGCTTCCCCGCCTCCCCAGAGTTGCCAATTTTCCATCTTTGGCAGGAGGGCTGGGGCCTGGGGGACACAGACTCATGGGAGCAGACATCAGTCATGAGGAAGCTCAGGACGCCGTGACCAACGGCTCCCTGCCACAGTCTGGCCCCCTGTTTAAAGCAGCAGCGGCCAGAGCTCGCCCCAAGGGTCCAGCAGTGGGGATTGACCTGGGCACCACGTACTCCTGCGTGGCGGTCTGCCAGAAGGGAACGGTGGAGATCATCGCCAACGGCCACAGCAACCGGACCACCCCCAGTTGCGTGGCTTTCACCGACAGGGAGCGGCTGGTGGGCGAACCAGCTGAGATACAGGCAGGCCTTGACCCGGAGAACACGGTCTTCTGTGCAAAGCGGCTCATCGGCCGCAGCTATGAGGACCCTTTGGTACAGTCCGACCTGAAGCGCTGTCCTTTCCGAGTGGTCGAGGGCAGCAATGGGAAGGTCAAAGTTCAAGTGTCGCACAGAGGGTTGGAAAAAGTTTTCCATCCTGAGGAAATCTCTGCCATGGTGCTGGCCCGACTGAAGCAAGCGGCTGAGGCCTACTTAGGCCGCCCGGTCATGCAGGCCGTCATCACAGTCCCGGCCTATTTCAGCGATGCGCAGCGCCAGGCCACCATAGATGCGGGGGCCATTGCAGGGCTCAGCGTCCTGGCACTGATCAATGAACCCACTGCAGCCGCCATCGCCTACGGCCTAAATGAGAGCACTAAATGGAAGGTGAAGAGAAACATCCTCGTCTTTGACCTGGGCGGGGGAACCTTTGACGTTTCCGTCCTCACTGCCCAGGATGGCATCTTCGAAGTGGTGGCTACTACCGGAGACACCCACTTGGGTGGAGAGGATTTTGACCAAAGGTTGGCAGACCATCTCACCCAGGAGTTCAAGAAGAAACACATCGAGGATCTCACCCAGAGCAGGAAGGCAATGCAGAGGCTGAAAGCAGCCTGTGAAAAGGCCAAACGGACCCTGAGCTCAAACATCACAGCCATCGTCTCCATCGACTCCCTCCACAAGGGAGTTGATTTCCACACTGTTGTCACCAGGGCCACCTTTGAAGACCTGTGCTCCGACCTCTTCCAAGCCACCATGCTTCATGTGGAGAGGGGGCTGGAGGATGCTGGCATGAAAAAGACCCAGGTTCACGACATTGTGCTCGTGGGGGGCTCCACTCGCATCCCCATGATCCAGAAACTTCTCTCTCAATTCTTTGATGGGCAGGAGTTGTGTAAGACCATCAACCCAGATGAGGCGGTGGCTTATGGGGCAGCCATTCATGCTGCCATCTTGACTGGCCACAGGTACCAGAATCTCCAGAACCTTCTCCTCTTGGATGTGACGCCCGTTTCCTTAGGAGTGGAGACCGTGGGAGGCGTGATGGACGTTGTGGTGAAGCGCAATTCTCCGATCCCGACGAAGGAGACCAGAAACTTCTCCACCACTGAGGACAACCAAAACAGTCTTTTCTTGCAAGTCTACGAAGGGGAGCGAACATTAACCAAACACAACCGGCTCCTGGGAACGGTCACCCTGAGTGGCCTCCAGCCTGCACCCCGTTGCATGCCCATTATTGTGGTCACCTTTCACATTGATCACAACAATATTCTTACTGTCTCTGCCATGGAGAGGATCTCAGGGAACAACAATCAGCTCACCATCACAGACACCCGGGGCCACTTGGATAGAGAAGAGATGGGGCGCATCATGCGCGAGGAGGAAGAGTACAGAGCGCAAGAGAAGGTGGAGGAGGAGAAGAGAGAAGCCTTGAATTCTTTGGAGGCCAGCACCCTTCAGCTAAAGAGGGTGGCTGTGGAAGAAAAGTCCCTGGATGATCGAGCCAAGAGGAGAGTCTTGGAGATGTGCGAGGAGACTGCTACATGGATGGAAGGCAACCGGCTAGCTCCGAAGAAGGAGTACGAGGAACGGAAGAGGGAACTGGAGGACATTTGCTACTCCATCATCACGCATTTTAGTACGGATGGAAAAAAACCTTGAGAAGTGGAGAGGGGGAAAATTATTCCCAGCTCCGAACTTCTGAGTAGGTTGTGAACCACATTAAAAAAAGAAGAGTGGATGAAATCATTCTGCTTTGTCCAGGTAGTTTGTGGTGGGGAAGGTGCTTGTGAATGTAAACAATTGGAAGCTGCAACTAAATGTTGCAGCGCATTCTCCTCACCCCCAACTGGACTGCTCTTGTTCAGGTTGCCAGCAAGCCATGTCCAACCTGGCACCCTCCAGATGTGTTGGCCTACAACTTCCAATGGACATACTGTCTGAGGATGAAGGTAGTTGTAGTCTAACATATCTGGCTGCTACCAGGTTGTCGGAAGCTGGTTTAGAGTATGCTGGAGGAGAGGTGCCCGTGGGCCCCCAATGTACCTGCAATCACCTGTCTAGGCACCAGCCAGGCTCCCTACCCCTCCTGGGTTTTATTGCATTTATTTCTATTATTATTATTATTATTATTATTATTAAGCTGCGGTGGCTTAGTGGTTAAGATGCTGAACTGCAGACCGAAAGGTCGGCAGGACAGCAGTTCGAGACCCAAGTGCTGCGTGACGGAGTGAGCTCCCATCTTCAGTCCCAGCTCCTGCCAACCTAGCAGTTCGAAAGCAAGAAATTGCAAGTAGATAAATAGGTACTGCCTCGGCCTCGTTCCGTGCACCTCGGTGTTCAGTCATGCCGGCCACATGACCACGGAAGCGTCTTCGGACAGCGCTGGCTCTTCGGCTTAGAAATGGAGATGAGCACCGCACCCTAGAGTCGGATACGACTGGTTGGGGACACCTTTAACCTTTTTATCATCATCATTATTATTAAAACTTTTTTAACTGGGAAGCTGTTATGCTGAAAAGTGAAGGCAATGGTGCATCCAGGGCTGGACCACGAGCCCCAAATCCCCACCCAAAGAGCAGCACGTGATGGGGGCATCAGGGCAGCAGACACAAACTCCATTTTGTTCCTGTAGTGAAGATGGTGCTAAGTGAGTGTAAAATGTAAAACTGCACATGCTCAGAGGCTGGCGTGTGTGCGTTTTGAAATCAGGGTTGGCAAACAGTTTCGTTGTTCTTGTTCTAACATATCAGGGATGTAGAAGCAGTTGTGAAGCATGGAAGGGGAGTTGCGGGGAGGGGGGAAGAGAAACGTTAGTTGTGGGCTTCACAACTGAAGTAAGACCCAATATCATTGTGCCCAGGGTCTATAATTAGCCAGTTGCACCACTGAGCAAAGTGCTGCCAACAGCACCAACTTCATTTGGGTTGAAAAGAGTGACTTTGTGTTTTGGAGCTCAGACCCCACCTCTGCCTCCTATTTAGGTTCTTGAGCAAGTTACTTTTCGTTTAGTCTCACCAGTTTGCCTTCTGGGAAATGAGTGTTTAGGGACGAGCCATTTTGCGAGAGCACCCGTGACACTCTCTCAAAATTCCAAGTGTGCCTACTGATCCCAAAAGGCTGGGAATACCTGCTGGCCACCAATCTGAACACGAGCTGGCTGTTTTTTAAACGCTAAGTATGAAGGGGGGCAGTGGGCGGCTCAAAAGTCCTCATCCCAGACCATCACTGCTTCGCCCAAATGATATTTAGCAAATTGATAGTAATGGGCTAATGGCTTGGAATGTGAATCATCCAGCGGTGACATTCCGCTGGCATGGGTTTGGTATCAGACACGATCATTTTAATTCTTTTTCTTAAAGTCTGCTCTGAAACACAGCTTGCCGTCCTCTAATAATCATTGATAATAATTTAATTAATTGTAATTAATCATAACCCTAAAAAAAGAGGCATTCTATGATGACAGAATTAAGGAGGGCAAATCCCTGCCCCACAGGCTTACAATCGAATCTACATTGGTGTACAGGGGATCTTCTTGGATAAGCTCTCCGTTGGTGAGGGATGACAGGGCGCCCCACCAGGGCTGACACGGAAATTTGCCCCAGCCCCTCCGTGGCTCTCAGGGGTTCCAGGGCAGATGCTACGGGATCTGAGCAATCTCCACCCCACCCTGAAGGCAGAGACTTGGGAAAAAACTGGGCTTAAAAGAGGGGCCAGCGGGCAGGCTCGCTTCTTGCGTGACGGCCCTCTCAAACACAGAGATATCCTCTCTTGCAAGGTCAACTTGAAGCCCTTGCTGGGCTGGCCCTGATCTCTGGCACAGGATGGTTACGAGGGAAGGACCTGGAAGGAGCCAGAGCCAACGAGCTGGCATAGCCAGCACAGTATCCTGTAAGCCGCAAATTATCATGCGTGCCATTTCTCTCGGCGGTAATAGGCTTTAATCACTGTGAAGTCATTTGATTTCCCTGTACCGTGATTTGGCTTTAATTAATGGCCACTTACGGGAAGGGAAAGGGAGGGGTGCTTTAGGGATGGGGGGGTTCATGGGGAAGGGTGGATTTTTCTTTTCTTTCTTTCTTTCTTTCTTTCTTCTTTTTTTGCCTTCAAGAAGATGAATAACATTTGGGGAACTCAGATAGAGGCTGCCAGAAATATGGCTGGTTGGAACTTCTCCAGGGGACTGAATGTAGCATGTCCTAACAACAGATTGGCACCATCAGAGAAAGGAAGGGAGCGCAAGACTCATGGGATATTAGTGGGCAGTCAGTAGAGCTGCACATCTGCACAACTGTAGGAAAAGAACACAGAATGTGGCCTTGGGTTCAGAATTTATCGTCCTACGCGTATCACCTCTGTTTATTTTCTAATGCAGTTTTCTAGTCCTCATGGCTTCGTTGGTTTTCTTTTAATAATGGTTCAGCCATCATTGCTGTGTTCCTTTTGAAAAAATCAAGTTTCTAGCCCTCATGGCCACATTCCTCTTTTTTTAAAAAAAACACACAAAACTTGCTATTAGCCCTCACATCTGTGTTCCTTTTTTAAAAAGCACATTCCTAGCCCTCACGGCTGTTTCTGTATTTTTAAAGCCAGTTTCTAGCCATATGGCTACATTCATTTCTTTTAATCAAGTTTCTAGCCCTCATGGCTGTGTTCTTTTTAAAAATACACACACATGTGACTATGTGCTGGTTCTTTTTTTTTAAGTACATACCCAGTCCTCGTGCCTGTGCTCTTTCTTCTTCCTCTTCTTTTTTTACACAGCTTTATACCCCGCATGGCTGTGTGAATATATGCTTGAAAGTGTCTGTGGGCCAAAAGCCTACTGAAATCTCAGTTTCTGAATAGCTCACTTGCTCCCAGGCCAGGAACTGGGGCTTTATAGGACCCCCTTCTCTAGGAAAAGCACTAGAAATTAAACCAAATAACAAACCAACAAGAAGGCGCAAAACAAAAATAGCTATGCAGGCCAAGGGGGAAATATGCAAATAATTTGCACCGTTTGAACACAATGTGTGTGTGGTTGTTAGCTTAGACTTCTTTTGATTTTCAAGACAAGGCAAATATATGGAGGTCTGTCGGTGGCTGTTAGCCACAATAGCAAAATCCGCCTATAGATGCGGTCTAGCTGGTACTTGGGATTAATACCTGGGAGGAACAACGGGGCAGCAGAGCGGCTCTCTTCGCGGCCGGTTCGTGCGCTTCCCAGGCGCGTCTGCCTGGAACACAATGTCCGGAAAATATCATTGAACTGGGCAGAGCTTTGGTCTGCTCCAGTGAGGCGATTCTGATGTCCACAAGGCACAGACTCCGGCGTTTTGGGGTGGAGGAGGACACAAGCTCCCTTGGCCCAGAATTTGTCGTCCGTGAGCTCGGCACACCTTTGCCAAGCATGGGAGAATTCTTTGTGTGGGGGGTGTTTGTGGCTGGGGCTGCGTTCAGCTTTGATAAGGCGCCTCATCCTTACTGCCACATAGATTGTATTTGTATTTTTCTTTTGTAAGGCCTTAGTATAATTGCTTCATCTTGGCGGAGTGTTTCATCTTACTGTATATTTATTAACGTGAGACGTTTCGCCTCTCTGTATGACTATTTAAATGTTGGTACGATTTGTAATTGTTAGTGGCTTTTCTGAAAATGTTGCTGTCTTTTATTCTGTAAAACGTTTTCTGGTGTTGCTGGAAGCCTGTCTGAGCGTGGCTCTACCTTGGAAAAGCGGCTTACAAATAAACAGATGATGTGGATGGTAATGAATTGGGTCTGGGTTCCATGACTGAGTTTTCAGGCATTATGAAGGAACTGTGCCAATACTGGCTCTAGAAAACTGGCTGCAAACACCTTCCCTCCGTCCATCCACGGGTTCAAAGACCAGCTGCTGGAGGTGTTCAAGAAGCAGCGACAAGAACACTGAGCTTTGGTGCTGGTCAACGCTCTCCGTAACAATAGCGATGTTATCGAGAAAGGTCAAGCAGCGCCTGCCCCCCCCACACACATGCCTTGTTTGAAAAGGGAAGGCTTTGTGCCTTCAAATGCACACCTAGGACACAGGCCCGAGTCCCTGAGTTGCTTGCTCTTGAGGAGTAATCACGCGTGGATCCCTTTCTGCCAATGTGCTCTGCTCGGACCCTTTGGCCGCCTCCTCCTCCAGATGGGTGGGCCGCTCAGAACAGGATGTTTGTAGAGGCCAAAGGGAAGTGGGGCGCTTTGGGGTTACTGGAGCGCGCTGTTGAGTCAACACGGGGTTACGGTTTATTAAATTCCTCCAGAGGATTGTCGCTGGCGGGGGGGGAGGCGCAGTGGCGACGGGGTGTGAGGAGAGTTGAAGCCGCCCTCCTTCGAGCGATGTAGTTTTTTTTCATGTGTTCATTCATAGATTTGCTTTTACTAAGCAAAGGGGCTAATTATTATTTTTGCTGGCAAGCTGAATAGGAAATGTGGGGAGAGGAGGAAGGAAGGCTAGTTGGTTGGTTGGCCCTTGATCGTGCAGACACGCACCGCGTGAGTCTCTGTGGCGATGAAGCGGGCATCAGGCGCAGGAAGTGCCCACCACCTCTTCCACGGCTCCCGCCCTCGGTTTCCTAGGCACCGCCTGTGTGCTCTAAACCCCACCCAGATATGGTCGGCGCTTGGCACAAACAAACGATCAGCCGATTGCAAGACCCTGCTGGAAACGTTGACACCCTCGCGCGGGGTGGCCCCTGGAGCGGGTCCGCGGGCCAAATGCCGTGCCCTGCAGCCCAGGAGAGGCCCAAGTGACCACCCAGGAAGGGGCAGGTGCAGAAGACGCAGGCTGCATTTTATTTCTGTAGTCACCATGGAGCTATGATTTAAGTGGTTTTGAAATGCAAAACCACGCCAGCTCGGAGTATTTTTAAAAACCAGGGTTCGCAAACAGTTTTGTTGTTGCTGTTCTAATGGTGGGTCTCTAATGTAATGCTCGTGGGCACGGATGTGCCCAGAGACGCCTCTCTTGGCAGCTGC
Source organism: Heloderma suspectum (assembly GCF_057233095.1). Lineage (NCBI taxonomy): Eukaryota > Metazoa > Chordata > Lepidosauria > Squamata > Helodermatidae > Heloderma > Heloderma suspectum. Next base: position 21,634,007 of record NC_139474.1, on the reverse strand, counting down.
CAGGCTCCCTGCCCCTCCTGATTTTTATCCTATCCCTTACAAATTATTTCTTTTGTATTGTATTCTATTCTTTTAAAGGTTTGCATTGTATTCTATATTTTAATTGCTTGTATGGCACTTTAGACTTTAAATGCTTTGTGATCGGCCCAGAAAATATTTATTATTGGGCAGATTAAAATATAATAAATAATAATTATGATTTTAATAATAATTAAGCAAAGAGTTGGCCTCCATCACCATCCTTATTTGAGTTCAAAAGAGTGGTTTTGTGCTTTAGAGCTCAGACCTTTGCCTTCAGCAAAGTTACTTTTCTTGTAGTCTCACCAGTTTGCCCTCTGGGAAATGGGTGTTTTGCACCCATCATGGCAGCCGATTTATGAATGGGCAAGCCCCACCCCGTGGCAGCCATTTCGCAAGAGTGCCCACGCCATGCCCTAAAAATTCAAGATGTGCCCACTGACGCAAAAAGGTTGGGGATCCCTGTAAACATCAGGAATGGAGAAGCAGTTGTAAAGCATGGAATGGTGGTCAGAGCGGGGGAAGAGAAGTGTTTATTGTGTGCATCACAGCTGAAGTAAGACACACAGCCTTCTAAAGCCCCCCCCCCCCAGCTGCCGCATCAAGTCCAGGGTCTAAAATTACCTGGCTGCACCACGGCGCTGCACGGCGCCTGTGACTGGACCAGGGGATGGGGAGAGACAGGAAATGGGGAGGGGCGTGATATGTCCGATTTCTTCGAAACTCTTCAGCTTGGGGATTAACATCTTGCAGAAAGTCACACCCGTGCCCCACTCTGGTTTTTGGAGGGGAGCCTGGGGGTTCAGTCTCTAATGTTCTGGGGACATCTTCCTACATCCTGTACTGCCAGGAAACCCGGTCATGGACTGGCGCGTGCCCTTTCAAATCAACAGTGCCAAGGAAGCACGCACTTCGCCATTTGGCACACGAGTTTAACAATGGCCTCTCCGCTTGTAGCTCTCCAAAGTGAACACCATCCATCAGCCGTGCACTGAGGGATGCCGAGGCTTGGCAAGCGAGGGTTTCACATCCCGGACAGGCTGCGAAGACATTTTGCCTGTCCCCGAGGGCTGCCACAGGTGACAGGAGGTTGATGCTCAGCTGGATGGGCCGCCAGTTTTAAAAGGACCCTGACAGTGGCCCAGCAGAGTCGGGGCTTGCAGGGATGATGGCGCTGTTTTGTCGGCAGAGCCGCCATCATCACCTGCCGCCCCCCTCGGGATTCCCTGTTCCCTCTTTGCCAAGCTGCAATCTTCACAGCAACCGAGGGAAAATGGACTTTCCCAGCAGCACTACATTGCTCCCTGTTGTGATGCAAAGTGTTTTGGGTGGCCTGGTCTGAATGTGCAATTCAGACCCATGATGAGCTTTACAAGAGACCTGCTCCTGCCGGGCCCTGTTTCCACGACAGCGGAAGGAGAAGGGAGGAGTGGCTCGCCCGCATTTTTGTAGGAGCTGCTTTCGGTCCGGGCAAGGCTCCACACGGCTGTGCATCGCACCATTCTGAGTGGCTTCAGAGAACTTACTTCGGGGGGAGGTGCGCTGGAGTAAACGTCATCTGAGTGTCAGGGGCTGCTCGACCAATAAGAGAGGCTTCCCCCCTCCAGGCTCCAAAAGGAAAGTGCAAAGTAGTCACTTCCCCTTGGGCACATTTGTAAGACCAGCCTCCCCACGAGCCCCCTTTGTAGCCGTTGCTGCACCTGATCGCGGCGGCGGAGTGGCGAAAGAAACACTCCTGATGTGCGCATTTGTGAGAGAAGCTCCCAACGAGCCCAAGCCTCACTGATCACAAGGGGTGTTACTTCTGAGCAGACACTATTTGCTTTGTGCTGGGAAACACAGGGACGGGAGACAGGAAACACCCCGTACGGGGAACGGCATCCCCTGGGCAGGGCCAGCATCCCCAAGGTCGATGCGGGGGCTGGGGCACACAGCAGCTACGTACACCGGGGAGAGCCTGGCGTGAGGACAAGAGTCGGACTGGAAGCAGTCTCGGGAAATCCGGTTCTTCTGCAATAAGCTCCGGGGCGGCGGCTGGATGGCCACGACATCATGCATTAAAAACGTGGTTGTTCAGGCAGGCATTTGGGGTGGGTTAGGGTATTTTAAAAAAAAATGTTTATGGTAAAATTTTATTGTTTTAAATTGTTTTATGGTGGGTTGTACATCGCCCAGAGTGGCTGGGTGACCAGTCAGATGGGCGATTAATAAATTTAATAAATAAATAAATAAATAAATGCATCCCCAACGACCTCCGAATGCAGCCGGCTCGGAGGAAATCGCTGGTGGAGACGCCCCGCTGGGGATGTGAACTGCTGCAGTGACCTGAATTTTTGGACTCTCCTTGGGGGTTGCAACTCTGGGGCTCCTGCGCTTCCAGTTTACCCCAGGACCCAATAAGCAGCCCCTGAACACAACCCTACCAATCGCTATTCAGCGAAGACGACCCTTCCCTCCTCTTGCTGCAGCTGGCTACTATCAAGGTTGGATCGGGGGGAAGCTGGGGACTCGCGAGAGATTTGAAGCGGCTTCGCCTGCACCTCCCCCCACACACACTGCCCACTCCAGGCTGTGGCCGTGACGAGGGGGCCTCGGGGGGAAAGGTGTTAATGGCCAAGTCAGGGTTGTCAGGCTAACTCAGCTGGCGTGCCTCTGTGGCACGGCTGATGGGGATGGACGCTTGACCTTGCCTTGCCCTTCGCACCAGAAATAACAGAGAGGGAAAGCAAGGGGAGCCCGTGGAGGAAGCAGCAAGGAGAAGCGGGAGAGAGCCCCCCGAATTGCCAAATTGCCAGTGGCCTTTCCTTCCTTCTAGGGCGCCAGAACAGACAGGCCGGAAGACCCTGGCCCCAGGATTAGGTACCACCTCTGCGACTTTGCGATACCTAAGGGGTGTCCGCAGCTCAGTGGCAGAGCCCCTGCTTTGCTCGCAGAAGGTCCCAGGTTCGATCCCCGGCATCTCCAAGCAGGGCTGGGAAAACCCCTGCCTGAGACCCTGGAGAGCTGCTGCTGCCAGTCAGTGTCGGCAATACTGGGCTAGATGGACCAAGGGTCCAACTCAGTATAAGGCAGCTTCCTGTGTTCCTATTTAAAATCAACCCTTGATTCTGAGCCATGAGGACTAGAATCTTACTTTATTATTAAGAGAAAGGCCATTGCCCAGTCGTCGAGCCCCTGCTTTGTGTGTAGAAGGTCCAGGTTCAATCCCCAGCATCTCCAAGCAGGGCTGGGAAAACTCCTGCCTGAAACCCTGAGAGCCACTGCTGCCAGTCAGTGTCGGCAATACTGGGCTAGACGGACCCAGGGTCTGAGTCAGTACAAGGCAGCTTCACATGTTCCTAAGCCCCAAATACGGTTGCCCCCTTGTTTTCTGGTAGGAGTCCTGTGCCTTCCAAACAGCAGAAATTCAGCCGGTATGGCTTTGCCCTCCGGGGTGGTGCACAAAGGATCGAGTTTCAACAGTCGGATTGTTCAACCAGGGCCAGGACAGGTGGCAATGAAAAGGGGCGATCCTTCTTCAGCAGCGCTCTGGAACGACAGTTCTCAGCCTAGCATGAAACCGTGGTAGCAGAGCGTGGGTGCTGAGAAACGTGGCTGGGCACATCATGGGGTGGTGCCCTTTACCCCTTGATGGATCTCAGTTAAGGAAAATACAATATCCAGTGTCTTAAAGCAAACAGTAAATATTCAGAGACGATGTGCGCATGCCACAATTCTGTAGAAACACAGACAAGGTGCAGCATGTGACACTGTATAGAAAAAATTCAATTTTATATATATATATATATATAGTTTTAAAGTACTTTTCTAGCTCTTATTGATTTGCTCGGCTTTTCTTGGCACAGAATTAAAATGGCCTGGGCTCAGAACCTTACACATTTGTTTTAGCCATGCTGGTTGGGGATAATGGGAGTTGTTGTCAAACACTTCCAAAAGGCAATAGGTCAGGGAAGGCCGGCTCAGGACATTGAGCTCCATGGGCCCTATTGTGGGTTTCTTCTTGCTTATTTGTTTATCCATAAAAAGTGCTTATACCCTGGCTTTCTGTTATTAAAAATAAATCCCATTCAGGGTCGCTTACAACCAGGGGCATTGCTAGGGTCTTAAAAGAGCCAGGGCACAGGCCCATAACACAGATTTGCATACAGTGTGTATATATATAAATATAAATATATATATATATATATATATATATATATATATATATACACACACACACACACACACACACTGTATGCAAATCTGTGTGTTACACACACACACACATATATACATGAGTCTAAGCGCACATCTAGTGTGTGTGTGTGTGTGTGTGTGAGTGTGTGGTGTGTGCATGCAGTGTGCTTGCGTGTGTATATAGATTACATACATACATACATAAGAAGTGTGCACTGACCCCCCACCCCCCTTCAACTCAGATCCCAATTCAGCATTTTGGAAAACATCCCACTTCTGCTCAGGCCAATTTGTAGTCAGTCCACCAGCTCAGCACCGAACCTGAGTTAAGTTTGGAAAAATTAGTCTTTATGCTTCCTGTTGACCACCATGGGAAATGAGAAAAAAACCTGTAACTTTTTTCTCTTGGTCAGAACTGGATAATTTCAGGCATAGTAGCCCCCTAGAAGAGGATTACACTTGCCCAATGTCAGAAAAATAGGTGCAGAGTTTATATTTTGATTTTCTTTTCAAGGGACCTGCCAATAACGTTTTAATTCCTTGAAAGAATTGGATAAAACTTTCAGGATTCATTGCTCTTTCAGATAAGATCATGTCTGTCAAATTTCAGAATGGTAGCCACAAGGGCTTTTGTGCAAGGGTGACCTTGACATTTTGAAGTCTCCAAAAGAAGACATACTTATCTCCCTATGTTCCTTGTGGACCATTGTTCTGAAAATTACAGACAGCCCACAGTTGTCCCTAAGTAAGAAATCAGCAAAGTTTCAGAAGGATAGGTGCAGCAGTTCATGTGGAAGGGGAGTTCTCCAGTTTGGGGGAGGGAGTGATTTGCTTTCCCTTCCATTCACCCCTTCCCCAGTAGTTTTTGGGTAAATTTGTATGAAAGTGCACAGGTCATTAGAGGTGTCCCCCAGGCAAGAAACCTGCAAAGTTTCTGAAGGATATACATGCATGCAAATTTAGAATTACTAGAATTTATTTACATTTCACCAATGTTAGCAGCAGGGGAACATGGGTGGGAAGGTGCTATTGCACTCATGTCCTGCTTGTGGGTTTCCAGTGGGCATCTGGTTGGCCACTGTGTGAACAGAATGCTGGACTATATGGACCTTGGTCTGATGCAGCACAGCTCTTCTTATGTTCTTAAATAGAGAGTGCCTCTGAGCATGTGCAGAATGTTTTCTTTCACCACTGAGCACTTACATTCTCCCCCTATCAATTCTGTTCCCCTCCATGCAACCATCCTTCCTCCTACCATCCTCCAGCAACTCTTTATCAAAACAGATGTCTTGTTTTGTGTGACTCCTCTCTATGCACAAACTCTCACTGTATCTTCCTCCCCATATCTTCATTTGTGCCAAGACTTCACCAGGATTCAGCCAATGAGTCTGTTTTCAAAACTAGGACTAAGTTATGGACAAACTCTGAGCATGCACGAAGTGCCTTTCCTTCACCACTGAAGCTAGACTTCATGCAAAAAAAACCCAACCCCAAACCCACAAATAACAAAACATGCATAGGACTGAGCTGAAAGGGTAGTCAATTCATTAGACAGAACTGGGTAGGCACTGCATTAAGCCTGCAGTACCATGCTCACAACTCAGGACTTATTTTTGAGTAAACATGCGGAATATCAAGGTGCAAACCTCCCTGCAGAAGTAACTTGTGCTGGAATCCTATGCACAAGAAGCAACAGTAAGAACCAGACATGGAACAACCGATTGGTTCAAAATTGGGAAAGGAGTACGACAAGGCTGCATATTGTCACCCTGCTTATTTAACTTATATGCAGAGTACATCATGAGAAATGCCGGGTTGGATGAATCACAGGTCGGAATTAAGATTGCCGGGAGAATTATCAACAACCTCCGATATGCAGACGATACCACCCTAATGGCAGAAAGCGAAGAGGATCTCAAGAGCCTCTTGTTGAGGGTGAAAGAGGAGAGTGCAAAAGCTGGTTTGAAACTCAACATTAAAAAAACGAAGATCATGGCATCTGGCCCCATCACTTCCTGGCATATGGAAGGGGAAGAAATGGAAGCAGTGACAGATTTTACTTTCTTGGGTTCCAAGATCACCGCAGACGGTGACTGTAGCCATGAAATTAAAAGACGCTTGCTCCTTGCGAGGAAAGCTATGGTCAACCTAGACAGCATAGTAAGAAGCAGAGACATCACCTTGCCGACAAAGGTCCGTCTAATCAAAGCTATGGTTTTCCCAGTAGTAATGTATGGCTGTGAGAGCTGGACTATAAGGAAGGCTGAGCGCCGAAGAATTGATGCTTTCGAACTGTGGTGCTGGAGAAGACTCTTACGAGTCCCCTGGACTGCAAGGAGGTCAAATCAGTCCATCCTAAAGGAAATCAACCCTGAGTGCTCATTGGAAGGACAGATAATGAAGCTGAAGCTCCAATATTTTGGCCACCTAATGCGAAGAGAAAACTCCCTGGAAAAGACCCTGATGCTGGGAAAGACTGAAGGCAAAAGGAGAAGGGGACGGCAGAGGATGAGATGGCTAGATGGCATCACGGATGCAATGAATATGAACTTGAGCACGCTCCGGGAGAGAGCGCAGGACAGGAAGGCCTGGCGTGCTATGGTCCATGGGGTCACGAAGAGTCGGACACGACTGAACGACTGAACAACAACAACAACAACAAGCCTCATTAAATATAATGGGGCATCTGAGTAGGGATGTACAAAAGTCACTTACCTTTTCAAAGGGTGGCATTCGTGGTGCTGGGGAGGTGATCCGTCCCTCCCCCCGAAATTCTCTCCGGCCACAGCCAGACATCCGGCCGCTGGGCAGCCTGCAGGGATGCAAATGGCGGCCACTGTAGCCGCCACCATTTGCGTCCCTGTATTTTGCCCTGATAGGCTATGTAAATATTTACATAGCCTATCATGGCAAAAAAACCCAACAACAGCGGACTATCATGGCAAAAAAAACCAACAACTGCCATTTGCGTTCCCTTTTTTTTTGCCGTTTTAGCCTACGTAAATATTTAGGTAGGCTATTACAGCAACAACAACAAAAAGGGAACGCAAATGGCGGCAGTCGTAGCCGCTGCCATTTGCGTTCCCTTAGTTAAGTCGTGATAGGCTACATAATTATTTACGTAGTCTATCACGGCTATAATGAGGAAGCAAATGGCGGCCGCAGATGCGGCCGCCATTCACAAGTCAGCGCGGACGGCGGCAGGTAAGTACTCCGTTTCACGTGCCTTGGGGGGGGGGGGCTTCGTTCCACCACGGATTTCAGGGGGGCCGAATGCACTGGCATTCGGCCTCACCGAGATCCGTGGCGGAATTCTCTGACATCCCTACTTCTGAGTAGGCATACATAGGCTTGTATAAATGAGCAGCATTTATCTCTCCTCCACTTAAAAAACAACCCCAAAACTCCTATTTTTATTAAAGCTTTCTGTTAGGGATGTTAGAGAATTCCACCACGGATCCCAGGGATTCCAGTGAATTTGGCCCCCCGGAATCTGTGGCAGAATGGAGCAACCCGCCCCACCACCCCGCGAAAGCCCCGCGAAACGGAGCCTACCTGGCGGCGGCTCTGGCAGCGGCTCCGGCAGCGGATGAAGCGGCGGTTGCAGCAACGGCAGTGGCTCCAGCTGCTGCTGGGCTGCTGTGGCCACAAATGGCAGCTGTCGTAGTGGCCATCATTTGCGTCCCTACGCCGGCCCGTGATAGACTATGTATATATTTACATAGCCTATCACAGTTAAAGCAGAGACGCAAATGGCATCCCCTGTGCCATTTGCGTCCCTGCTTTAGCCGTGATAGGCTACATAAATATATACGTAGCCTATCAAGGGCCAGCATAGGGATGCAAATGGCGTCCCCTACGCAGGACGCCATTTGTGGCTGTAGCAGCCCGGCAGCGGCTGGAGGCTCCACTGCGGGCTGGCCTGGCCGGTGGCTCCACAGCCTGGCCACAGAGCGGAGCCAGCCGGGCAGGATTCCAGGGGGGAGGAACAGATCACCTCCCCCCACCTGCGGACCCCAGCGGAGCCAGGTAAGCGGGGCTTTGTACACCCCTACTTTCTGTTCATAGGAACATAGGAAGCTGCCTTATGCTGAGTCAGACCCTGGGTCCATCTAGCCCAGTACTGTTGGCACTGACTGGCAGCAGCGGCTCTCCAGGGTTTCAGGCAGGATTCTTTCGTAGCCCTGCCTGGAGATGCTGGGGATTGAACCTGGGACCTCCTTCATGCCAAGCATGTGCCCTACCACTGAGCTACAGCCCTTCCTGTTGCTGGATAATGGCAACTGACAAACAAAACAGCCCCAGGTTTGTTTCTCTGCAGCCATGTGAACCCACTTTTCTCAAAGGCTTGAGTGGGGAGAAGGAGAAAAACCAACCCCCTTGTCCGTTTGTATAAAGTCAAATACAGTTCAAAACTTCTCTTGCCTACTGAAGGGAATTCTCTTTAAGAATTTAAGAATTTATTCTGGGTGGAATAAAGATGAGAAAGAAAGAAAGAAAGAAAGAAAGAAAGAAAGAAAGAAAGAAAGAAAGAAAACAGGGGAGGGGAGGGGAGGGGAGGGGAGAAGAAAATAAGAATGGTGATTGGAAATGTGTGTGGGGGTGTGGGGTAGAAAAACTTCCCTAAGCCAAGTGGCTCCTTTCAGAGAGGTGGTACTTCAGAGGAATTTAGGAGGCTGTGGAGGGTTTATAAGGATTGCACGTACTTAAATGACCTTTATGAGGTGAGGTGGCTGAGGGCTTTTTCTAGCTTTTTGCAAACTGTAGAACCTATTTCAAAGCCTCAGCAGTTTCTCGACCATGATGCCACATAGTCCTAACCCTCCCTTTGGTATTATTGGAGTCCTACAGCTATTTAGGAGGAATTAAAGTGGAGGGAGAAAAAGTAGTTTGTAGAGACTGATTGGATCCTTTGCTGTACTGAAGCTACTAAACGTCTGCAGAATCCAAAGCTTCCAGTTTGGGGCAGTAAAATCAGATGCTGTGTGAAATACCAGTATTTCACATGGAGCTCTTTCTTCCCTTCCTTCTCCCTCTTCAAAATTTCATTGCAGGCAAGCTCCCAACAGTGGGCATGTAAGAGCAGAAAAGAAAAGTAGGGGGAGAGAGGTTTTTTGCACCTCAAAAAAACCCAACACCAGAGATTAAGGATAGTGACCTCCTAATGGTCACCTTAAACTCCTTCTGATTAGGATCTCTAATCCCCTGGGTGACTTGACAGTTTTTACTTTTTGTTTTAGACTTTGAGAAAAGGAAAATTTACGCATAGCTAGCGCAAAAGCCACTGGACCTAACTGTCTGAAATTTGGCAGGCTCAGTCATCTCTATAGGGGCTTCCAGGTCCCCAAATTCCATGCACATATGTGGAAGCACAGAAAATATATAGCTCTTTGCTTTGGCACATTTTCTTGAAAATAGCAAACTTTACCTGTGACTAGAACAAAAGTCACTGCACCTAACTGCCTGAAATTTGGCATATTCCATTAGCTCCATGGAGGCTGCCAGGTTTCCAAATTCCATACACTTATATGGAAGAACAAAGAAATTATCGCTCTCTGCTTTGACAGATGTTCTTGGAAAAAGCAAATTTTACCTGTGGCTAGCACAAAAGCCACTTGGCCTACCTGTCTGAAATTTGGCAGGCTCAGTCATTTCTATTGGGGCTGGCAGGTCCCCAAATTCCATGCATGTATGTGGAAGCACAAAAAAAATAGCTCTTTGCTATGACAGATTTTCTTGAAAATAGCAAATTTTACCTATGACTAGCACAAAAGCCACTGCACCTAACTGCCTGAAATTTGGCAGATTCAATAAGTTCCGTGGGGGCTACCAAGCCTCCAAATATCATGTATTTATCATGCAAACTAAAAAAAAGTTATGGCAATTAGGACAGCTCAAAAGATCCGGGGCCCAGTTTGAAAGATCCGGGGCCCGTGCCCAGGTGGGCCTATGTTAACGACGCCCTTGCTTACATCAAACAAAAACTATACCATAGATAGGTAGATAGGTAGATAGACAGATGATTAGAGAGATAGACAGACAGACAGTAACCAAGGGTCTGTTTTCCATGATAGGCTTGCTTTGTGGCTGTGTGGAGCAGAAATCCCGGCCCCGTGACTGAGGACCTGCTGGGTACTCATATAAATTATCACTCGCATTAGAAGATGCAGGCTGAGAGAGACAGAAAGAGAGAGAGAGAGCGTGCCAGGGAGAGAGAGTTGAAGAATCCGGCACATTGACTACAAATTAGCAACCGATTTTTGTTAGCGGCTCTGACATTGGGAGGGAGGTCTTTAAAGATGCCGTCCTGTCTGACTTAATTGTATAGTAGGTTTTTCCATTCAGGCAGTAAGAACGCCTCCGTAGAGATATGAAGACTCTGGGGTGGGTGGGTGTGTTTTAAAGGAAAGAAACTTAACTGACAGGGGAAATAATAAGGGTTCAACAGCAAGCAGTTGCAGGAAGGAGCGTTAGGCGCACAGAAACTTCAGAGGGGAAGACAGAAATGGGATACATTATTATTATTATTATTATTATTATTATTATTATTATTATTTGCTGCTGCTGCTGCTGCTGCTGCTGGAGTAACAAGACAGAGCGATTGCACTCACATCCTGCTTTCTCGGAGGCACCAGCTTGACCACTGTGCGATATTGGACGTTGCTAGAGAAGATGTTGGCCTCTATTTTGAGCCAGCAGGGCTCGGCTTATGTTCTTATGAGGCCCATTGTTAACTTTTCCCCCATCATACTTTTATCCCCCCCCCCCCGTATAAGCATCTTCCTGTCCTCCTCCTGCCTTTCTCCTTCTCCCGCAGTGACCTTCTGCCGCTCTTGCACACAAACACGCACATTTTCCTTCTCTGGCAGAGCATTACAAAAAACAGCAGCCGTGTCCCTGCTGTAACCCACTTCAGGCCAGGGTGGGATGGATCCCTACGTCCCAAGGCCCCACTTGAAGACCAGTAGTTTAGAGTAGTCTTCCCCCAACCTTCTTTCAGATGTGTTGGTGTTGGCCATGCTGGCTGGGGATGGTGGAAGCTGTAGTCATCTGGAGGGCAGCAGGCTAGGGAAGTCTGGCTTAGAGTAGGGGTAGGAAACCTTAGGCCTGGGGGCCAAATCTGGCCCTCTGAGGTTCCCATATAGCCCCACCGCTTTCCCCCAACAATGTATCATTTGGTGGTTTCCCAGCTTTTGTGCAGTTTTTTCTCCATTTTAAAAGGTTGTGATGCCTCTCCTAAGGCTTAGCTACTGGCCATAAAAGCTTACAATATGCTGGGGGGGGGGGTGTATTTTTGGTCCCTCCCCTGTTGCCTTTGGCCTGGCCCATTACTGGAATGCGGCCCCTGAGACCTTCTCCAAAACTGAATTCAGCCTTCCGGCTGAAAGAAATTCCCCACCCCTGGCTTAGAGAGTGTGGCTTAGCTATGTATGCCTTTGAGCATGTGCAGAGTTGTTCCCTTCAGCAATGGATGTTCTTTTTACCTCGCTCTTCACCGCCCTGGGAACCAATTGCTTGAAGGTTCACCAATACCGGAACTAAATAAACAAACCGCACCTTGCACACCACAATTTAGGATTAAGAAATTAGCCAGTTCCCATTGTTCAGCTTCTTCTTTCTCTTTCATGAGCTTTAAGTCAGAGGTTTGACCATCAGTTCTGCTGGAGCAGTTTTGGCACGGGCTCTTTAACGTTGCTCCCGCCACCCTTGTCTGACGGCTTGAGTAAAGCCGATCACCGTCAAAGGCCCGGCTGCTTGCACATCCATCACTACTAAGAGCGTGTCCCTACCCTTTTCATCTTCCCATCGGAGTGGGGACTGCTTGTCAGAAAATAAAAAGCCATATTACTGGCCATTATTTAAAGGAAAGGAGAAGGTTATATAGCTTAGAGGAAGGCAGTGTGTTTAGACAACTTTGGAAGTCAGATCAGAGTCTTAGGAGCTGTGCTTGGTCCCTGCCATGCAGCCTCCAACATTCCTTCATCCCAGAAAACAGTTCCCCCTGGAAGCAGTCCCCCACAGAGAAAGAGAAAACAGCATTTGACGGTTCCTTGGGCCCCTTTCCTCTTGTTAGTGGCTGGCAAAGCATGATGCACCCCCTCTGACATCCCATCGATGTAAACAGAGGCATGCTTGTGTGATGGCCCCCTAATAAACAGGGAAGGAGCCAAGCATAACTCCCTTGGGAGGAAGTTCCATGGATAGAGGGCCACCACTGAGAAGGCCCAGTCTCCTAATTGAAAACAAAGCCTCTGTGGCTGATTTTAATGCCTGGCAAGTTCATGCAGGTGAAGGTGGTTCTTCAGGGAATCTGATACCAAACCATATAGGGTCAAAACAAGGACTTTGAATTGTCCCCAGAAGCAGCTAGGTAACCAGTGCTGCCAGTATGAAATTGGTGTCACATGCTCTGAACTTTTAGCCTCTGCTCCAAGCATCCAGCCAGCTGCGGTATGCGCAGAATGACAATTCTGACTCATTTTCAGGGCAGCCCCAAGCAACGGGTGTGACAACATGCCGGCAATATGTCAGCAGAATTCAAAATGTGACGGGCAGCTACAGGGCGTGAGATAGAGGCACTCTCCCCCCCACCAAGGCAAAAACTATGGACAAGTGATGTACTGGGGACAGAGACTAGGAAATCAGGGGTGTCCCTGGTAAACAGAGACCCTTGGAATGTATGGAGAGATCTGGTGATCTGTAGCAAGTCCTGTGTCCACACTTCAGATCCCTGGACAGCTGCCAGAACCGATGGCCGGTACCTGTCCTGGAGCCCCCTTTCATTTTGGGTTGGCTCAGCACTCCAAGGGACACGAGGCAGCCGTGGGTGCAGGAGCTGCCCTTCGTCTCTGGTCACCTTCACATCTCCAAAAGGGCCTTAACTAGGGATGTATGACAATTTTTTCTCCAATCGTTTAAGAACCCGAATGCAAACATGAACGGCTTTTGCAGGCAAAGCTCACGCATTCCCAGGCTATCAATGCTCCTTTGCAAAAAAAGAAAAGAAAGAAAGCATTTTCACGTTTCAGTCAGTGGGGGAAAGTACGCATTTGGGCACACACTTTTTTAAAAAACGTGCGTCCAAATGCATACTTTTGCTGTCTGAATGCGTGCAGGAGCTTGCCGTTAGGAATGGGAATGAAGAATACTGAGCATCAAGGTGGCGCTTGGAGAACTCAGAAAGCCCAATCCTTGCGCATTCTCTCATCCCTGGCCTTAACACACACACATCATCTCCATGCGTGGCCTACCTTCCCGGCCACCTTGCTATCTGTCTGTCTCTTCCCGGGACTCAGGAGGATGTGGCGCTGCTGTAAACACTTCCCCCCAGCTCAGACTTCTCATCGCCATGCCAAGAGTTCAATGCCGCAGGCCCACTCCGCAGGACACGGGGCCTCCCTGGACCCAAAGCAAAGGCACCCACTTGTATTTGCCCTGGCAGGGCTGCCACGGGCAGCACGTTCTGTGCCTTCAAAGCCACGCCACCCAGGGCGACGTGGCGATAAGGAGGAGACGCCCTCCTCTGCAACTCTCGATGCCCGAGGTGGATTGGATAGGATGGCGTAAATGCTCCGAAGTCCTATGGAGAGCAAACCAAGCGAAGCCACCACAGAAATAAATCATAGCCAGTCGAAGTCTCTCCCATCCCACACCAGAAAGAGGACTGAGTGAGCGTTGGGAAGACTGGGGGGAGGCGGAAGGAAAGGAGTGTTGAGCAATGAATCCTCAGAATTCCCTTCTGCATCTGTTAATATTATCTTCCGCCTGCTATGCTTTGAATCCTCAAATATTTAATGAATATGTGATACCGGGGGATATCTGAGCGGAACACTGAACTTGCCATTGCTGACCTGTGATGGCATTTTATGCTTTGTAGGTTGCATGCTGACATTACTCGTTGATGGCCAATTTGCAACCAGTACTGCTATTTTTAACAATCTCCGATATGAAGACGATACCACTTTGATGGCTGAAAGCGAGGAGGAGCTGAGGAACCTCATGACGAAGGTGAAAGAAGAAAGTGCAAAAGCTGGGTTGCAGTCAAACCTCAAAAAGCCAAGATTATGGCAACCAGCTTGATGGATGACTGGCAAATAGAGGGAGAAAACGTGGAGGCAGTGACAGACGTTGTCTTTCTAGGCGCAAAGATGCCTGCAGACGCTGACTGCAGCCAGGAAGTCAGAAGACGTTTACTTCTTGGGAGGAGAGCAATGACAAATCTTGATAAAATAGTTAAGAGGTGAGACATCACACTGACAACAAAGGTCCGCATAGTGAAAGCAATGGTATTCCCCGTAGTAACCTATGGCTGCGAGAGCTGGAGCATAAGGAAGGCTGAGCGAAGGAAGATAGATGCTTTTGAACTGTGGTGCTGGAGGAAAATTCTGACAGTGCCTTGGACTGCAAGAAGATCAAACCAGTCCATACTCCAGGAAATAAAGCCAGACTGCTCACTTGAGGGAATGATATTAAAGGCAAAACTGAAGTACTTTGGCCACATAATGAGAAGACAGGATACCCTGGAGAAGATGCTGATGCTAAGGAAAGTGGAAGGCAAAAGGAGGAGGGGCCGACCAAGGGCAAGGTGGATGGTGATATTCTGGAGGTGACGGACTCGACCTTGGGGGAGCTGGGGGTGGCGACGGCCGACAGGAAGCTGTGGCGTGGGCTGGTCCATGAAGTCACGAAGAGTCAGAAGCGACTGACCGAATAAACAACAACAACAACAACTGCTATTTTTTTGCTCTTCTTACTATTTTTATTGTTTGTAATACCACATCAATTTTTATTATGTTTTATTGTTGTATGCCGCCTTGGGAGGTCTCCTGCCCCGAAAAGTGGCCGAGAAATAGTTTACATAAATAAATACATGAAGAAGTGACTGTACTGGAGCATGCAACCACACTTAGCATTCAGCAGTTTGTCAAATCTCACAATGGATGCCTGCAAAGCCCACAAAGGATCATTAAAACAGGGCTAAAGCATTGGGATTTTAAAATTCAAGACACAGCTGGTGAAACCGGGAATTTTGGTACATTTCGTACCTTGGCGAATATTCAGTGCAGTGGCAGCTTTGTTAGTTTGCGCCCCCTGTTAGTGTTTCAGGGAATCCACTGACAACGTTTGATTCCAGATTCTGACTCTGTCCTTGCTAGTGATGTACAAGAATTTTGTTTTGATTGATTTTCGGCCAGAACATGCCCATTCATACCCACAAACACGAACACATGTGCATTTTTCAGGCAAAGCTCATATTCCTGAGCTTTCAATCATATTCACAAAATGTGTTTGTTTCATGTGCATTTTGAAAAAAAAAAACACATTTTCATGCTTTAGCCCTTGAGAGGGAAAGTACATATTTGGGTGTGCGCTTTTTTAAAAAACTGCATCTAAAAGCACACTTTTCTCATTTGATTAAAAAAAACCCAAATAGCTTGCATTCGGGAACAGGAATGAGGCAGACTGAGCTTCAGGGTGGAACTCTGAGAACCGCAATGAAGTCCAGTCTCACTAATTCTCCCATCCCTAATCCCTGTATTGGTGCCGTGTACAAAACTGTTGTCTTTCTCAAGTCATATATTTGCTTTAGATTTGTCTGTTTCATGTTGCATATTTGCATTAGATTTGTACACCACCAGCTGGACGGTGTACAAATCATATGGCCCTGGCATTTCGAGCAGGTTCTAGGGCTCCCTTTGCTATCAACCCCAACAAAACCCAGCTTTGCTGATGCCCAGCAGCTGAGACTGCTTCATCTCTTTGCCCAAAGGAACGAAGCCGGGAGTGCCATTTCTGCTTGTGCCTTCTGGGTAGGTTGCATCGGGGTCAGCTGGCGCCCGGCGAATGATCCCTGTAGCCCGACGTGTGTGTTGCTAAGCAACCCAAATGGAAACGCTTCCCTCTGCCCACCCAGAACAATCCTCCTGTCCACCCACTCATTTGGCGGGACTCGTTTTGGGGCGTTCCTGAGCCAGCACATCTCTGTTGACAAGTCTGTTGTTCAACATGAACCCAATTAAAAACGGGGTGATGCGGGCGATGACCTCCCATCCCTGGGCCCGTTCGCTTAATGGTGAACACGACTCCTCCTTTCTCTCTTCCCTCCTTCTCTTTCCGCCTCTGCTAGCGGTGGGTCTCACCTCTCCGCTGCGTGATAAATTTGAGCTTCATATATAAGCCAGTTTGGAGATTTTTTTTGATTTTTTTTTTTAAACTGGTTCTTTTGAATGCCAGGACTGCAAATTAGCTCTCGGAGAAGAGGGTCACCTCAGATGACCCAGTGTCAGGGAAAGATTCATTTTTAGAATGAGCCCCCGAGCCGGCAAAAGATTTCTCCACTCTTTCTAACAGGGTTAAGTTTTATGCAACGTGGAATTGAAAGCTATTGTTTCATATATGTTTGCATTTTTATTGTTGTTGTTAGCTGCCTTGGGCTTGATTCATGGCAAGGTAGGATTATGATGGTGATGATGGTGATGATTTCCCCTGCCTATTTTGCCTCATCCCACATGGATGGATGGGTGTGATGGGAGTTGTAGTTCAACATATCTGGAGGGCCCCAGGCTGAACAGAGTCAAGAACGGCACTTTGAGCTGAGCCCAGAAACAAATGGGTCACCAGTCAAATGGGTCACCATAATCCTGGGGCATGGGCCCTCCAAAGCCAACCATCCAGGGGTCCCCAGAAGGCTCCACCCCCTTCCTCCAACCACCAATCATTTGGTGGTTTCCTGGCTTTTGTGAAGTTTTTTCCCCCTTCTACAAGTTGAAATGCCCCTCCTAGGGCTTGGTCAGGGGCAGTACTGGCACAGTTCGAGCAAAACTAATCTGGTACTTTGGCCTCACCCCCTTTTGCACTGGGCCACGCCCCTTTGCCTTTGGCCCCGCCCACCCCTGGAATGCAGCCCCCAAGAGCTTCTCTGAAATGGAATTTGGCCCTTGGGCAGAAAAAGGTTCAACACCCGTGGCGTAACCTATCAGAGATACGTGATCTGATCTTTGGGACCCAGGTAAGACTCAAGAAGCCCCATTTTAAACCGCCCAGATGTCCAAGCAGCCTTCACAGCAACCCCACATAGAGCGCATTGCTATGATGTAACCTGGAGGTGACGAAGGCTACGATCCTAGGCACGCTGGGCGTAAGCGCTGTTGACCATGGTGAGACTTCCATTTATTTACTTAATATATTTTTCTATCTCGCCCTTCAACCCCATATTGGATTCCTTTTCAGTGGTGGTTTCTCCATAGCCGGTACTCCCTTGGCTCACGAGCCGTGAGTTGACTTTTGGAGTGGCAAGGGCCTTTGCTCGATGTAGGCCCCCAAGGAGTTAAGCGCCTTCGCCTGGTCTCCCCTTGCTGTAGAATAACCTTTTCACATAGCATGTGGCTACTGACCGCAAACTTACCCCCAAATTATTGATTCCTCTCTGGTGCCCCATGCAGTGCTCTGTGGCTGGCTCATTAGGACACAGAATCCCCGGTTCAATCTCCCTCCAGCGAGTGTTTGCTGTCAAACAGGAAGCTTCCATGCAGATCTCATTAGAGCTGGATCGCCTCGGTCTCTGCAGAGAGCAGAAGGAGCTGTTTGTGACTGCAGAACTGAGAGAGGAGCAGAGAGGTAGAACAACCAGTCTGGAAGGCCATTTGACTGTTTCTGCAGTTCATGTAGGACAGTACCATCTGCTATCAGTTGCCAAAGTGGGAACTTTGAGAATCGTCCATCCATTCATCCAGCATCCATCTCTTCTTCCTTCCTCCATTCAACATGCATCTTCTGTGTGTGTGTGTGTGTGTGTGTGTGTGATTCCCTCTGTCTTTTTGTCCCTTCCTTCTTTGCTTCCTTGCTTCCTTCCTTCATCCAACCTCCATCTCTTCTTCCTTCCTCAGCCAACATCCATCTCTCGCTCTCGCTCTCTCTCGCTTTGTGTCTATCTTCCTTCCTTCCTCCATCTAACCATCCAACCACCATGACTTCCTTCCTTCCTTGGTGGTGAAGGTATCATGTTTGATGGCATATGCCTTCACCATATTTCTTTTTATTTATTCAGCATCCCAGCAGATGATTGAGAAATTTAAGTAACTGAGTTGCCACTGGAATTTGAACAGTTTTAATCCAGTTTCAACCAATTTAAACCACTCCTGACACCTAGGAGGCAATGGCGGCCTCTCTCTCTCTCTCTCTCTGGCTTACATAATGCAGCCTTAAAATGGCAACACAGACACCAGCAAGAAAGCAAGTTTAGTGAAGGAGGGCACACATGTATACACTAGGGAGAGGAAAGAAATTTGCTTCACATTTTAATGAGAACTTACCTAATTTCTCACTTTCAAACCAATACGGGAACTGAAACTCGGTTATCCTTCGAAATTCACACTTCTTTGAATTTTGCAATGGAGTTCTCTTATTTAAAAAGATGCATACAAAAATGCATATATTCAGGAAAAGTGCCCAGAAAAATGCATATAATTATGAAAGTAATGTTAAAAAAAATGCCTTATATCAGGGAAATTGCTTGTGAAATATGTGTTTATTAGGCAAAATTACACCCCAAAATGTATTAGGAGAAATGCACACCGAAATGCATATGAATTTTCATGCAAACTTGTTAAAAAAAAATCTCAATGTCTGAGATGAAGTGAACTTAAGAGTGGAAAAATTATCCAGATTTGGGGATTTAGGACTGAATTTAAGATTGGAAAAATAAGGAAGTGGGAGAAACCAAAATTGACAGACAGAACTCATAGCCCATCTGATCCAGAGATGAACTTTTCCTGGCCCCAGTCAAGCAGTGTGCTGAGATGGGGCACAAGGCCTCCCTAGAGTGTCCTCAGGTTGTGGCCTGAACATGAAGGGAAGCAGAGGCCTGCTTGGGGGACTGAGTTCAGGGGGCAATTTGGGGAGAGAAGAATAAAGGACAGGTGCAAGAAGATGGATTGACCAACTGCTTGTCAGATTTCCAGAGGGCTTTGGAAGTGGCATCTTCTTCCTCAGGGGAAACCGCTGAGCATGTATGAGGTCAGCTAGGGCGAAAGAAGCCTCCTCCTCCAGGTTTGAGTAATAGATATGAAACAAGATGATATAATATGATCAAAATGGAAGGGGAGATTTGAAAAAACACTCCGTCGATCAATCTTGCACTCGTCAGCTTGGCTGTGTCTCCGTTTTCCCTCCACTGGCCACATCTCTCCTTCTCTTGGTGTTAGAATGTGCCACCCAGACTGGGCTCACTCCAGCATCTTGCCATGGCTGCCGGGAAAATGGCACCACTGCCACGCGCAGGTTCTGTGTAGGAAGCTGGAATGCAGCGCTCGTGTCCTGCACTGCCGGCTGGGTGGTGCTTCACCCCAGCCCTCCGAGGGGGCCCTGACAGGCCATGGGTAGGAGCTGGAGGGGGCTGACTTAAGGAGCACAATCATTTGAGCTGCTGCTCTCCGAAAGGAAGGGGAGTTGTGTGAGAACAGACCCATCCCGGTGACACGAGCCTCTGAACGGGATGGCTCCAGTGAGTCTGTGGCTACGAAGGATGCACGGATTTGTAACGTCTGTTCCATCAGCATGACATGGACTGCCAGGCACCTTCCATTCTGCTCTCCGCTCGCCACCATAATTGGATTTTTTCCAATCTCCCAAATTTGCACAAATTCACATTTGTGCAAATTTGCATTTATGCAAATTCACACTTGGAAAAATGTGCAAATCTCCCTCAAAATGTGCAGATCCCCCCCATGTGCAATCCCCACCCACACGCACACACAAATGCACATTTCCATGCTTTAGCCTAGGGGGGAAATCTGCATTTTCGGTCAGTGTTTTTTTCATTTAATGTATTTTTCTATGATTAGATTTACATAAAATTCCGAAAAGTTAAAAAAAAAAATGTCTGCAAGTCCATGGAGCCTGTACAAGTCTGGAAAAGCCAGTCTCTGTGGAATCCATGGGTCAGATTCATAGAAATCCGGACTCAATTGATTCCCCCCCAACACACACCTACACATGCCTCCTGGCCCTTGCATCTCTGTACCCCCTAAAACCCATTCTTTCCTCCCATCTATCCGTCTGTTTCTCTCAATTTGCCACACTGGGGTTGTCAGGGGAGGGGGGTGCCGTCTTCCCTTTCAGATTTTTCTCACAGATGGAGCCACTAATTTCCTGCCCAAAATACTCTTCTGCTTTCCCAGAATAAAATCCAAAGGGGCTAATGTTTCAAAAGTGCTGAGGGGAAGAAGGGGGGGCAGCCAGCCGGCCCCTCCGCCAGGTGCCACTTTGAACTGAGACAACAATCCCCTTCAATTTTTTGACACAAAAGTGTGGATTGCAAAAGGACTGGCGATTGAGCCTTCGAACTGGAAAATGCCTACCAGAACCCACTGCGCACTGAGACCTCCCCCCTGTGGGTCACTTTCATGCTCCAAACACCTCCCACTGTAATGTCTGTACTGTTGGTGTGTCCTTGCCAAAGACCGTCTTTAATCCCTGCCTCCCCGCCCCCGCCGACCCCCACGATCCAAAGATGGTTTCAAGACTCTCAAAGAAGGGACGGAAACCGAACCATCCTCCTTTAGGAATCGTATCCTTACTTTTTCTTGCTTTTCTTTTAAAATACAAAATAAGCTGTCATAAACATTCGTTTTTAACTGTTTTTCCTCCCAACAGGCAATTTTTCACTTCTTTAAAAAGAACATTGCTCAAATATTCACAGACACTCTGTAGACTTGCCAGAAGATTCAAGTAAAGTGTTAGAATCAGCCTGAAGAGAGCAGTTGTGTGTGTGTGTGTGTGTGTGTGTGGGAGAGAGAGAGAGAGAGAGAAGAGTCCCAGGTTGTTTGAAAGAAGAATTGCCGCTCCTAGCATGTAAACCCATCCAGCTTTCACCTCTGGCAAACAGGGTTGGCAGGTTTTTGCGGTGTTCCGCAAAACCTGCCAAACAAACAAGCCTGGATAGGTCTGTCAATTGCTGTTCACCATTATTTTTAAATTTATTTTATTATTACATGGAGGGAGCAATCCTATGGCCGCTAGGCAGTGGCTACACGGCCATAGGATATCTGGTTTTCCGGGAACCGACCTCGGATCCCACGGTCCAAAGTCGGTTCCTGGAGAACCGACCTCCCCCACTTCCACGCTGCCTCGGAGGCAGCGTGGAACAGCCCCGTCCTCCATGCTCACAAGAGGCGTGCGGAGTGGCCAGAAAGGGGCGTGGCTGGGGGCGTTCCGGGGCAGAAATGCCTGTACGACACAGCCAACGTGTCGTACAGCAGCCTCCTTCCCCGCTCCGTGCTCCCGCAGCTACACAGCCACAATCGGCTGTCTAGCAGAAAAAGCAGGGCAGGAGAAGTGCGGAGCGAACGATCCCCTCCATGCTTCTCCTGCCCTGCACTGGATAGGCGGTCGCCTCCGAGTTCGGAGGCAGCCACCTATCTGGATAGGATTGCGCCCTTATAGTCTGCTTTTCTTCTCTTGCAAGGAACCCAAGGCGGCTCACATGCTCCTCCTCCTCCCTCTTTTATCCTCACAACAACCCTGTGAAGTAGGTTAGGCTGAGAATCAGTGGCTGGCCCAAAGGCACCCAGTGAGCTTCACAGCTGAGTGGGGACTAGAACCTGGATCTCCCACGTCCCGGACCTACACTCTAACCACTACACCACACTGGCTCTTCAGGTTCAGAAGCCGCTGATTAATGCCACTTGCAGGGGACCAAACAATGGCACGTGGGCTGTGGGCTCGGTGGGCTCCTTGAAAGCTTCACAAAGGCCTCAGTTTGGCCACTGTGGGACACCTGATTATGCATCTTTGCCCTGATATTCTGATGCTGTGGACAATGAAGCCTTCCTAAGCCACATTCAGCTCTCTCGAAATGTCCTGCAGCTCCAGTTCTGGGTTTGGACATGGCAGCTCTGATGCAAGACCTGTTGTGGGGTCATAAGAACGTAAGAGGAGCCCTGCTGGACCAGACCGAGGCTCCACCTAGTCCAGCAGTCTGTTCCCACACTGGCCAACCAGCTGTCGACCGGGAGCCCACAAGCAGGGCATGAGCGCACCGGCACCCTCCTGCCCACGCTCCCCAGCAACTGGTGCACGTCGGCATCCTGCCTCTGATACTGGAGGTAGCACGTGGCCCTCTTGAGCGAGTATCACACCGAGGGTAAAGGACCACAGTCCAGCAACAACGCATTGCAGCTGCCTTCTAGGAAAAGCAATGGAGGACTCGTGTTTACTAGGTTTACTAACCCGGGTACATGCGCAAAGGAAGGGCGGCCTTGTGTATAGTCTTTAAATATTTCCAGGCGGCCTTTGGGGACAGAATCCCTCCCAAGTCAGCCTGCATGCAGCAAATTAGTCCTATTGATTTCAAGGCTGATCACATTCACTGGATTGCCCCCCCCCCGCCCCCACAATTGCTCTGGTGTCAGCATTTCATTTCATTTCATTTCCAGCATGCATTTCCCCAAAGAGTTCACATTCCACGCTTCAGCCGTTGCATTGGGAATTGGGTGGAATTTTAAAGTGACGCTTTTATCTGATAAATGTAGGTTTCACAACATTTCTGCCATCAGTTTGATGCCACTTTTCGATCCATTAGCACTTTTTGTTAAAATATTTTTTTAACTATTTTTGCCCCCAAAGTGTAGCTGATACTGCCATGGTTTCCTTGAAAGCCACAAATGTAACCATCCGTTTGTTCCCCATGATCCAGATCGCGTGTGGTTATTTTAAACAGGGTGTGATCCAGATGAAGACATGAAATAGGAAATCCCATTCATTTGGAAAAGGTTCTTGTTTTCTTGTTGTAAGTAAGGTGAAGTTATATGCAGGGATTTGTGTGGATAGAGGGATGGATGATAGATTTGCTATCTGCTGCCCAGGGAGTTAAAAGTTTAAGGAGAAAAGTGGTAAAGAACCTGGAGAATTTAAGGCAGTTTGAGAGAACGGCAGCAGCTCCAGTAGTCTGTATGCATGCTTTTTTTTACTCAGATAAACAGGTTTGGTAGGTTGCCTAGTGTTTCAAAACCTGTACCACCTGTTTGACTAGAGCTGACAGTGGGGAAAAGGAAATGTTAGAAGCAATGCCTCTCTCAAACCTCTTCCAGTGCTCTCCAAAATTAAGGTTACATCCAGCTGTTGAACATTCCCATCCAGATATTTTTTGGCCACTACTTGTTCCTAGAAAAAGAGATGTTGAGGCTGAGATAAACTGGCTGGACACTTCAACGTTCTTCTGTAGAAACCTTGATGTGTGGGGGACTCTTTGTTAGTTAGTGGCAAGAGAAATGCACTCTTTGCCTGCTCAGGGGAACTTGGGTCTATATTTTTTACGTTGTGTATTTCAGGTTTTGAACAAGTGGTTGGTGCTAAGCTGCCACAAATTAAGTTGAGAATGAGGAGGTGGAGTTTTGTGGTGGCGGAGCAGATCTCACCACTTCGGACTGCATGGGATGGGGTGGGATACCACTTTTGAATGCTGCCCCGTGTTTGTGTTTTAATCCCCACAAGAAGAAAAAGAGCATATTGGGAAGAAGAACGTAAGAGGAGCCCTGTTGGATCACACCAAAGGGACATCTAGTCAGGCATTCTGTTCACACAGCAGCCAGCCAGCTGTCGACTGGGAACCCACAAGCAGGTCACAAGCACAACAGCACCCTCCTGCCCATGTTCCCCAGCAACTGGTGTACATAGGCTCACTGCCTCTGGCCCTGGAGGTAGCACAGAGCTATAAGGACTAGTAGCTATCAATGGCCTTCTCCTCCATGAATTTGTCCACCCCGCTTTTAAAGCCATCCAAATGAATTTGTCCACCTCACTATTTATTTATTTATTTATTTATTTCATTTAATTTCTATACTGCCCAATAGCTGAAGCTCTCTGGGCGGTTCACAAAAATTAAAACCAAACAGCACACAATAAAGCAATTAAAAATATATAGAACATTAAAACCACAATATAACAATACAACCACAATAAAACTTAGCAGCAGTGTAGGAGTTTAAAATACAGATTTAAAACAGCAAAGCTAAAAGTCTAGAAAGCTAAAATGCTAAAATGCCTGGGAAAATAAAAAGGTCTTCACCTGGCGCTGAAAGGAATACCATATAGGTGCCAGGCGAACCTCACTAGGGAGCTCATTCCAGAGCCGGGGTGCCACAGCAGAAAAAGCCCTCCTCCTAGTAGCCACCCGCCTCACTTCCTTTGGCAGGGGCTCACGGAGAAGGGCCGCCATCACTACATTTTAAAGCCATCACTACAGCCTGTGGCAGCAAGTTCCATAGTTTAACTCGGTGCTGTGTGAAGAAGTCCTTCCTTTCATCTGTCCTGAATCTCCCATCAATCAGCTTCATGGGATGTGACCCCTTTGGGTTCTTGAGAGAGGGAGAAAAATGTCTTCCTCTCCACGTTCCCCACAAGATAACTAATTTTGTAGACCTCTATCATGTCTCCACTTACCCTCCTTTTTTCCAAGCTAAGCAATCCCAGCTGTTGTAACCTTCAGTTGTAACCTTCAGGGCAGGATTGCAGCTTGAGATCGATAGGTATATGGTCAAGGAACACCTAATTATTTTGAATGAGTTCAAATCTCCAGGGCCAGATGAACTGCATCCTAGAGTCATAAAGGAACTGGCAGAAGAACTCTCAGAACCGCTGTCTATTCTCTCGGAGAAATCATGGAGGACGGGGGAAGTGCCAGATGGCTGGAGGAGGGCTAATGCTGTCCCTATCTTCAAAAAGGGTAAAAAGGAGGAACCTGGGAACTACAGACCAGTCAGTCTGACATCAATCCCTGGGAAAATTCTGGAGCAGATGATAAAGCAATCCATCGGTAAGCACCTTGAAAACAATGCAGTGATGACTCGAAGCCAACATGGATTTGTCAAGAACAAATCCTGCCAGACAAATCTGATCTCATTTTTGGATCAGGTCACCTCCCTTGTGGACCGTGGGAATGCTGTAGACATCATATACCTCGACTTCAGCAAAGCTTTCGACAAAGTGCCCCATGATCTCCTGATGAGCAAACTAGCTCAAAGTGGGCTAGATGAAACAACGATCCGGTGGATCCACAGTTGGCTACAGAATCGGACTCGAAGAGTGCTTATCAATGGGACCTTCTCAAGCTGGGGAGAGGTAACGAGTGGGGTACGGCAGGGCTCAGTCCTGGGCCCAGTGCTCTTCCACATTTTTATGAATGACTTGGAGGAGGAGGTGCAGGGAATGCTGATCAAATGTGCAGATCACACAAAATGGGGCGGGATAACTAATACTTTGGAAGACAGAAGCAAAATTCAAAGTGATCTTGATAGCCTGGAGTGCTGAGCAGAAAATACCAGAATAACATTTAATAGGGATAAATGCCAAGTTCTGCACCTAGGAAAAAGAACCCAAATGCACAGTTACAAGATGGGGGATACATGGCTCAACAACACTACAAGCGAGAAGGATCTTGGAATTGTTGTCGAACACAAGCTGAATATGAGCCAACAATGTGATGTGGCTGCAAAAAAGGCCAATGCTCTTTTGGGCTGCATTAATAGAAGCATAGCTTCCAAATCCCGGGAAGTACTAGTTCCCCTCTACTCAGCACTGGTAGGCCTCATCTGGAGTACTGTGTCCAGTTCTGGGCTCCGCACTTTAAGAAGGATGCAGACAAGCTGGAGAGGGTTCAGATGAGGGTGACGAAGATGATCAGGGGACTGGAAACAAAGCCCTATGAAGAGAGACTGAAAGAACTGGGCATGTTGAGCCTGGAGAAGAGAAGACTGAGGGGAGATAGGATAGCGCTCTTCAAGTCCTTGAAAGTCAGGGAGAAAGGCCAGGATCTCTTCTCGATCGTCCCAGAGTGCAGGACACGGAATAATGGGCTCAAGTGACGGGAAGCCAGATTCCGGCTGAACATCAGGAAAAAGGCCTGACTGTTAGAGCAATACGACAATGGAACCCATTCCCTAGGGAGGCAGTGGGCTCTCTCAGACTGGAGGCCTTCAAGAGGAGGCTGGACAGACACCTGTCAGGGATGCTCTGACTTGGATTCCTGCGATGAGCAGGGGGTTGGACTCGATGGTCTTGCAGGCCCCTTCCAACCCTACTATTCTATGATTCTATGATTCCCTCAGAGGGGTGATGCTCCAGCCCTTTGATCATCTGAGTTGCCCTTTTCTGCACTTTTTCGAGCTCTACAGTATCTTTTTTTAGGTGTCTTTTTTTAGCTTGTCCATGCTCAGACTCTTTGTAGTTCTGCTTAAAGGGAAATTTACCCACAAGGAAAATTCCAAATATGATTTGCCTCCCACCTGCAGCCTGAAGTGGTACAGTCCATTCTACAGCTCAGGACTCTTCCACTTTATTCCACTCAGGACTCTACCACTTCATTCCGCTGCATGTATAGATCCAGCCTGAAACCTAGTTCTGCATATATTGTAGAATCAGAGCTGGATGGGGCCTTAGAGATCATCTGGTGTCCCCCCCCCCCCGCTCAATGCAGGCTCTGCAATGCAGGGTGCAGCCACAGCACCCCTGACGCCCTCCAGCCTCTGCTCAAATACCTCCAGCAAAGGAGAACCTGCCACCTCCCCAGGCAGCCTGTTCCACTGCTGAACAGCTTTTCCTGTCAGGAGGTTTCTTATAATGTTTAGCCAAAATCTGCTCCCTGCAATTTCCAAATGCCCTCTGGAGCAATGAAGGCGCTCTAATCTCTGGCCGTGAGCTGGGACTAAGTTAAGGCTCAGGGCTTCTTTCACCATGCCCTGCACCTGAATGGGGGATTGGACACTTTGCCAAGCAGTCCTCCTCTCTTTCTGCAGACACAAAGGACTTGCATGCTTTCCCCTGCCTTTCCTTTGTCGCCTCAGAATAGGGAGAAATGAAATGCAAGATGCCAAGGCTCCTTCAAAATTCCTCCTCCTCCTCCCCATCTTTTAACTCTTCCAATGTGTCAATTAGCCTCCCAAGCAAGTCTGTTCTCAACTGACATTGCACGCGAGGGCACTTTGGAAACACCATGGGCCCGCAGGAGGGGGCACGTGGGTCGGCAGTATTGCTAAGTGAGCGCCATGCTGTTCTCTGCCCCTCTCCTCCCTGGGCTCAGGGTGGGTGGAAGGCTTGGTCCTTGGCGGGAGGCACCACGGGCATGATTAATTGGCCGCCCCAGATCCCCTCGGATGGGCAGCCTCCTGGCAGAGGCCCTGGGGAATTGATCTCAGAGCTTGGAGGGGGCCCAAACTGACACCGAGTTTGTGCGGCTAATGCCGCAGGCCAGTGTGCTTGTTTCTGCTTCCCTGGACTCGCTGCTCAGCCTGTACATCGGCAGGTCTATCGCGACGAGAGACACCGTGAGTCTCCGCTGCTGTCTTGCCTCCAGCCGACACGCTGCTCCAGAACTTTGGGACTGGGGCAGCTGAAGTAGCCCCAGTCTTTGGGAAGTCATGATCATAACAAATATCCATGCATCGTTTACTAAGATGAACGTGCAAACATAAAAACAACTCTTGCTGGATCAGAACAAATATCCATCTGTTCCAGCAACCCATTGGCCACTATCACCACTCAGATGCCCAAGTGCAAAATTCACACGCAGGGCCAGAAGGCAACCATAAACCCTGCCTATTGTTGGTTCCTAGGGACCATCACTCTGAGACAGACTGCTTCTGGCCTTGGAAGTTCCATTCCCAATGATCATGGCTAATCAGAACATAGACTGCCTCTGAAAATAGAGGTTCCATGGATAGACCTCACCTTCTCCATGAATTTGGCTAATCCGCTTTTGAAGCTGTCTACACTATTGGCCATCACATCTTGTAGCAGTAAGTTCCATAGGTTAATTATGCTGAAACCACACACACACACACACACACACACACACACGGTGCAAATAAAGGTGGAAAGCTTTTTTAAAAACACAAACAAGCAATAATTTCCCAAACTGGTGTGTGGGAAGCTCCATGCTCTCAATTTGCAAAACCCGCAAAAGCAAATTTGTATTATTGGTGATGTGTTTATTCAGACAGCCCTTTGGTATTTAAGTTGGGTCATTGTTGAAGGAGGTTACTCCTTTTCATTGATCGAATTGTGTTTGAATTGTGTTTTTGGTCTGATTTTATGTCTCATTTGTATTTCTGTTTTAACTGGAATTTTACTATCGTTAGCCCATTTGAGTGCCAGTTTTACCAGAAAGACAAGATATAATTATTATTATTATTATTGATGATGATTTGATTTAGATCCTGATCTTCCTCACGTACAAACATAATTGAAGTTGAAAGACTCTCTTCACATGACATTTGCAGAAAATATGTCTTCGTTGTCACAAAATCAGGGGTGTCCTCCATCCCCGCCCCCACTGCAAATTCAAAGTGAAAAGGTTTGCGATTTTTCTCCACTACTTCGCATTGCCAAGCGATGCATTTGGAAAGTTTTGTCCTGACTTTTATGGAAGATGCTTTGGATATGACAATGTCATTATTATCATATGTAAGTGGAAATCAGTGTTTCAGAGATAGTGATGATGTTGAAAGGGGACCTCGTTTTTAAGCTTTTAGATGCAAAATATATGAGACACAGGGGAGACGACAACTGAAGTCGGTGCTGGTGAGTAGTTAAAGACAGCAATTTTATACCTTTCTGGACATATTATCAACTACTATTAAAGAAAGAAACCCAACACCCTGCATTTTAATGCACGCTAAAAGGCGAAACCTGTTACTTATAAGCTCTTGGATGTTTTAAAAAATGTAACAAGGCTGCCCCTTTTTATTTTCCATTTCTTGCTCCACTCACCTCCTTCTCCGTTTTGTCTTCAAGACTGAAGTCACCCCACAGATGATTGACGTTGATTGACTGCCCACCCAATTGCCTGTAACTTTTAAGGAGGCATCGTGGAAGTGCCAATCTGCTGAAAGCCATCTTGTTAGAATACTACAATTCCTCCCCCCACAAGAAACTCTTGACAGGGTAAAGAAGGGGTGTTCTGTTCCATAGCCTAGAACCCTACAGGCATGACTTGGGCACAGATTTAACCTGGTTTCATCCTAGTTCACCATGATGAGTTGGTGCTAGACCTACAATTGGCAGAGATCCATGAACGCCAGAGGAAGGAGGGAAACCGTTTTTGGCGATCCTTCCTTCCCCCTACGGCATCCTGGAAAACTGTTCCCAAGTGTTGGGGGACCCTCCAGAGCAGGGAGAATGCAGGGAAAGGAGGCCTGCCATTCATGGATCAGCCGCTCTGGATCTGACCCAGTCACTTCTTTCCAAAGAGCCCTGGGTTCTGTCAGTTCTTTATTTATTTTATACCCTGCCTTTCTACCAAAAGATGGCACGCACGGCACCTAACTGGCGTGTCCAAAACGGCTGTACCCATGAGCCCTTGGCTGGCCATGCTTCTTAATTTGTAATATGGACATGCCCTTAAGGCAGCAGCTCCCAGCTTTCCTGCCCATTGGCCATGCTGTCTGGGGCTGATGGGAGTTGAAGTCCAACTCATCTGGAGGGCACCAGGTTGCTTACCCCTGCACCGAGGGGTGTGTTTTGGGGTTTTGTTTTAATGATACTGGAAAAATATATAAGACCGGGGGCAAACTTTCACCACCCACAAATGGGGCAGTGAAATGGGTTTTGTGTTTGTTGTCGTTGTTGTTGCTAACACAGCCTTACATTCAGTAGAGGAAGCGTTCCTTCTTCACTGAATCACAAAATCTGCACCCATTGAATTTCTGCTCACCACATCTTTGCTAAAGGCATGGGAGCCCTTCTAGAGGGAAAGACATCAGCCCAACTTTGACCAGAACAGGATCTGCATAGGGTGCCCATGCTGCTTTCTTGGGGCGCAGGGAGCTCTGGAGTCACCTCCCAGGATTTTATTGGGCGTGATCTGATGTGTGGAATCTGCTCCAGTGTGTAAAGAGTGTGTGGGCCACTCATGAAACACAAGTCCGTCCGTGCAAATGCAACCGGTGACTTTTCTCATGGCCTTTTCCAAATTGCCCCTGACAGGATTCATCCTGACCCCAGCCTAGGAGGTCTTATTCTGGGTGTAACTCAAACCCAGTCCTGGGCATAATTTAAAAGATTCTCCTCCACCAAGGAAGATATTTATAGCCAGGTCAAATGCAAACTTGCCCAGTTCCTTCGCTCGGAAAAGGCCATTTTTGACGGCTCTCTAATGGGCTTTTAGAAAAAGGGTCGTAAACCAAACAGCTCTCTCTTCCCACAGCAGCAACAGTGGAGAATTCTCCAGTGACACTCCCCAGGCGTGGACTTGAGCTTTGGGGCTGGAAGAGGAAGGGCTTCAAAGAAGAGATGCCATCAAGGCTATCACTCGTTGTTTGTTGTCATCAACATCATCTATAAAGCCTGATCAATGCGTGGGGTGGGGGGCAGGGGACTTTGCAGAATAACATAAGCCACACAGGAGCCTCTGCCCCAATGAGCTTACAATCTTCATTTTTAACAGTGCAGGGAAGTCAGCAGAGGGCAGGAGAGAGAAGCAAGAATAACAAGGGACGACAGCGAGCCCACACAATTGCATGTGCCTGCGGCCATCTCCTCCCCACCTCCATATTATCTTTCCAACAATGGCAAGCAAATGCCCCCCCCCCACCCACGGAAGGCAACAAGGAAGAGCACGAACAGTGGTTGTCTTGTCCCCCACGTGTGGTTCTCCGGTACCCTGCCCCTGACAATGGAGGCTGTCCCGAGCTCTCAGGACTCATGACCGGTGGAGTTCCCCATGCATTTGCTACGCTAATGGTCAGGCTGGCACCACATTTTCTGGAAGTGAATTCCAAATGCCGAGGGTGCAGAACCTCAAGCAATCTGGTTCTTCCAGGGTTAATAAGGTGGCCACAGCCGCGTTCCCCTGAACACCACTCATTTCATCAGTCCCTCGCATTTGTGCAGTTTCCCCCCTTTCCAAAAGGCTGAATGGCCTTTCCTCAGGCCAAGTTGCTGGCAGCAAGAGATCCCAGTCAAATTACGCTGGCATCTTTGGCGCTTCGGTCATGCCCCCTTTGCCTCCATTCCCGCTCACCACTGGAATGTGGCCCCCGAGACGTTCTCCGGAACAGAGACCGAAAGGGGTTCCGCACCCGTGCTGTATGCAGATCCCACACTGCCCGGAGGAGGGTGGGGCTCCTTTCTTCTCCCTGTTGTCAGGCCTCGTTCCGGTTGGGAACGAGGGCAGAAGGCTCGAGCTAAGAAAGGGTGGGTTCACAAGGAAACGAGAGAGAGGTGGCATCCCACGGGTGCTCTGGGAAGAGTTGCAGGCGTAAGGGGCATCAAGAGAGAAAGCCCAGAGACTCTGGGGGTGAGCAGGAGCTTGGGACAGCTGGGACAAGGATGGAGTTGCAGGAAGCCAAGAGAGAGATCTGCACAGTCCCCATATAGTTTGTAGGTATGGGGCACGCCTGACTCACTCTGTCACTGACTAGCCAGAATTTTAGTAGCCTGTCTAGGATTTAATCCAGAGTGTCTTCGGTGTTGCTATTCCTCTTCTTTTTATGAGTTTTTTTTTTTTAAGGACTCCTTATATATGGGCATTTTGACATGCTCAAATGCACATTTTGAAGTTGCTTCCAACCTATGGGAAAAGCACTCTGTACATGTTCAAGAAGCAGTCAGACTGAGGTATAAGAGTTTCTGAAAACAACCCTTGCAAACAACTTCATCTGCAAATGCCTGGAGTCCAGAGTTACATTCCCATCGAGGGCTGCCCAGATACCTCTGGAAACCCCATCACAAAGGCAAGAGGTTTGAGCCCCAACTCCAGCACTCAGAGGTAAACAGCCACCAAATGCAGAGACTCTGTTTCTCTACCAAGGTGAAGAGCTGTTGAGAGACCTCTCCATCTCTGTGGTTTTGTCTAATTTGATCTGCAAATTCCCATGCAAACTGTCCCGATCCACACCAGCCTGATCCATATGCAGTTCAGAAATCCATCGGCTTCTGGGCTTTCATTTTCAAAAACATGTATTTTGGAGAAACCATGTTTAGAAATGGGTATGTTGAGAGATGATGCATTTAAAAATTTGTATTTTTTAATATGTATTTCAATGTGAATTTTGGGGTGCATATAGCTCACACATGAAGGCAGAACAGGGACGGAATGGTGAACACATGGTGAAAGCGACATGGAGTGGGAAAAGATTGATGCGTCCCTCACTAGGCTAATCTCTTTTTTTTAAGCCATTGTGACCGTCACCGCATCGCCACCTTGTCTGTGAGCATCACTCCATATGGCGATGTGACTGCACAGGTTTTGTGCCCGTTCATATGTTGAGAAGGGAATAACAGCAAAACTGAACAAGCAAGCCCCCCCTTCTCCCCACGCCCGCCTGTCGTTCCCCCACCAAACACGTAAAGCATTTAACAGTTACATTGAGGTAACCGTTTCCCCAAACTCTCTCCCCCCACATCTTCTCTTACCCCCTGCAAACCATCTTCCTCCCACCATCTGTCCACACCGTACCGGGTGATTGCTACTGCAGAGACATCTTCCCCAAACCCACAGATTCTGGGGCATCACAGAACGGAAGAGGAGAGGGAGGAATAAAACAAAAATCTGGAAGGTGTTCAGCAATAATCAGTTTTAATTATAATGCCAGCTCCATCAAATTTTAAAAACTATTTGATGGGTGTTGTGTGGTTTTTCCTTTCGTTTTCTGTCTCTTTCCACCCTCCCCTCAAGAGAGGAATCCACACTCCACACCGTGATACCTCTCCCTCCCTCTTACAAATAACCCCCCCCCAAATAATAATTAAAATATGGGGAAAGGTGTATGTAAATACATTTAGTAGGGCAACAGGCATAGGATATAATCTGGGTTTATTTTATTTTATAAATAGCATGTTTTACCCTCCAATTAAGGGGGCTCCCAAATCTTTTTATTTTGCTCCTTCTTTAGAAACAAAGTGACACTCCCCCCATGAGCCCCAGTCAGCTTTTCCTTCTCCCATGGGAACAGAACCCTATGATTTCTTCCCCTCCCTGCAATGTCAGGATCCCCACCCCCACCCGAATATCTCTTGCACTTCAATGTGTCTCTTGGGTATCATTTCCACCCATCACCACAGATCACAGAGAATTCCCCAGCTGTAAATACCCATTTCCCCAGGGGAGGGGGGCCATGTAACACTTTGGGGGCTCCTTGTAGAAAGGGTAACATAAAGGTAATTCCCACATATATACGCAGATTGGCCTGAAGCAGTAAGTCTTTTTTTCAACTGGCCCTGCCCTTTTCTTTTTTTCTTTTTACAGTTTTATGCAAAATCACAAAAAGAGAAGGTGAAAAGATTGCAAAGTCTCATTGCACGATTGAGGCTAAACAAGTCACACACATTTTCATTTTCCACATTGTACTACATCCTCCTGCAAATGCCCTAGTAGCTAGTTCACGTTAGCCTCTGGTTGCCGATACACCATCAAAAAAAATTCACCTGTTGAGACTGTGGTTCAAGGAAGATCACCAATGAACTTATAGGTCCTGGAAACGGAACAACAAAATATCTCATTTTAGGATCCATGTTGCAGTATAGTTCCCTTGGGGGCAAAAATAAACATTGTGGTAGACAAACCTTTAAAAAAAATCATACAAGTGATAAGCTCATTTTTTTTTCAAAATGGCCATTGTTTTGTTCATGGAAGAGTAGCATAAATATGGAAATGTGGAGCCTGTTCTTGCAAAACGCACCCCCTAGAATAAAACAAGCAGACAAGGAAGCAGTCTTCAGTCCTGCCCACTTAATGTCCTTTCATGGTTGTCTCACAGACAGCCATTTTGGGAGAGGCCCAGAGGCCCATACGGCCTTCTGGGTGACATGCCATTGTCTGCACACTGGTGCAGTCCAAGTCACCCAATGCTGGACCAAGACGCAGAATGGCCATCTTCGTGGCATCTGGGCTGCTCTCACTGCATGGGGATGTATGGCCAATTGAAGCTGGACCCTGACAGCAGCATGTCCCGGATCAGGGTCTCGATGGGGGTCTTGCCCACCAGCCGGACGAAGAAGAGCTGCTCGATCACGGGGGCTGAGACGATGCGCAGCGAAGGCAGGCGCAGGAGAAGGCGCCCGAAACGGCTGGGCTGGTTGGGGTACTGGTTCCGGACATACTCCTCCAAGGCACACTGGGACTTTTCCTGGACGTTTTCCACATGGCACAGATCCGTGAGCCCCACCGCGTCTGCAAGGGAGAATCAGGGTGTTAGCATAGGGCATTAAACTGTTGACAGCACGTTTGCATGGAAACAGCCAGCAGTAGTCTGGGATGTAAAAAAAATACACAGAGAGATTCACCTCTTAGGTGCTGGAAATCATTATTTAGAATCATAGATCATAGAATCATAGAAGAGTATGGTTGGAGGGGGCCTACAAGGCCATCGAGTCCAACCCCCTGCTCAGTGCAGGATCCAAGTCAGAGCATCCCTGGCAGATGGCTGTCCAGCCTCGTCTTGATGCCTCTGGCGTGGGAGAGCCCACCACCTCCCCAGGTAATGGGTTCCATTGTCGTCTTGCTCTAACAGTCAGGAAGTTTTTCCTGATGTTCAGCCGGAATCTGGCTTCCTGACACTTGAGCCCATTATTCCGTGTCCTGCACTCTGGGATGAGCAAGAAGAGATCCTGGCCTTCCTCTCTGGGACAACCTCTCAAGGACTTGAAGAGCGCTATCCTATCTCCCCTCAGTCTTCTCTTCTCAAGGCTAAACATGCCCAGTTCTTTCAGCCTCTCCTCATCGGGCTTTGTTTCCAGTCCCCTGATCATCTCTGTTGCCCTCCTCTGAACCCTCTCCAGCTTGTCTGCATCCTCCTTAAAGTGCAGTGCCCAGAACTGGACACAATACTCCAGATGAGGCCTAACCAGTGCTGAGTAGAGGGGAACTAGTACTTCCCGGGATTTGGAAGCTATGCTTCTATGAATGCAGCTAGTAATGCAGCTTCTATTAATATGCTTCTATTAATGCAGCTTCTATTAATTACAATGATATTGTGAATCATTTACAATAGCATTAATAACGCTATTAATGCTATTGTAAACGATTTACAATCGTTTCCTGGTTTTCTGGCTTTTGTGCAGTTTTTTCCCATATTCTAAAAGGCTGAAATGCCCTTCCTAAGGCTTCATTATTGGCAGGAGCAGCGTTAAGTGAAAACACACTGATGTTTTTCTATGTTGGTCCAGCCCTTTCTCCCTGTGGCTCGCTCCGCCCCATTTGCCTTAGGCCCTGCCCACCCCTGGAATGTGGCCCCCGAGAGCTTCTCTGAAATGGAAATCAGTCCTCCGGCGGAAAGAGGTTCAACACCCCTAGTTTACAGAACCATGCCAGGATTAATCCCAGCGCTGACCCATTTTGAGCAGACACTCTTTTTCGAGGCAACGTGTCCTGGAAGCTCAGGGCCAGTTGTGGAATGTCTAAACGTATCTTCAGTTAGTTGCGTACGGGGGCTAACCACAGCAATGATTATATTTCAGAGAAATCATTAACGGAACGGGGAAGGAACGGCGCTCTCCATTAACCACTTATCTCTAGAACACTGTGGCTGTTTCTGCTGGTTTGTTTTAATCAATGCTATTAGTGGTTTTCTGCTATTAGAACAAGTTCAACAAAACACCAGTCAACCACTGCAATAGCAGATGGTTTGGGGTGTCAGTCTCCGTTACTCGCTTCGCGTTCTGTCTTCGCTTCTCAGTCCCCGTCGTGTTTGCACAACACTAAACTATGAAAGACTGTCGTTCCAGAGAAGTCAGGAAGGGAGGAAGAGGGGCCCAGGTCCCTTGGCGGGCCTGCAGTACTGAGAGGCAACCTTCCCATGTCAACATTGGTGTGTTTAGTCCCGACGGTTTCCAACTGGTCCAGCTCAAGGCAGAGCGGCACTGAAAGGGCGTGCTGCATGGCTGCAACTTCTTGGGAGTTGTAGTGCAACACGCCGGGGGGTGGGGGGTGGGAAAGGCTGCACTGGAGACTCAAGCGCAAAGCAGACTTTGTGAGTTAAAAATGCTCAAGGCGACCGCAAAGGACTCCAGCTCACAACCACTGGCTTTCCAGTCAGCCACACCATTGAGCTACACCAGCTGCCAGAAGCGATGGCCAGGGATTCTGAGCTCGATGCTTCCACCCCAGAGACAGGCAAGCTGCTTCAGGGCACCGAACTCAGGAGTTGTGAATCCAAAGCCAGCCACATTCTGCACAGAGCTGTGGAACAGGCTGAGAAGCACCTTGGTCAGCAGCTCTCCTGGGTCATCCCGCTAAAATCCCACAGGGATTTCAGCTCACAGGCCCTGAAGGGACCCTGGCTCCCTGGCCACCACCACCCCGAGCCATGGGGGACATGTAGCCTGCAAGGAGGAGGCTGATCAAGCAAATGTCAAAACAGCCTTGCAGGGGGTTGGACTCGATGGCCTTGTAGGCCCCTTCCAGCCCTATGATTCTATGATCACTTTCAGCCTCCTCCTTTCCTCCAACCCACGCGCTCTTTGCCTTGTCCCTAAAGGTGCAATCAAGATCTTGTCGCAATGCAAAACATTCCCTTGTGAAACGGGTCTTCCTGGGCCAATTCCCCGCCCCGTCCCCCTTCTCAGCTGTGGGGTGGAGGGGGAGAGAAAGAGGCCTCTCATCGGCAGACTGGGCCGAATGCCTCTGCGTTCCTGGTATGTTAGAAGGCTTGCCAAAACTGATCTTGAAATAATAATAATCCTCTGAGCATGTGCAGAGTGTCACCACGGCAGGGAGCTCCAGACCCACCCAGCCATCTTCCACCTCTCCCTCCTTCTTCCACAAAGCGAGTCTTCCTCCGTATTTCCATGGGGGTGGGCAGTGCTGCAGCTCCGACATTTCAGACCTTGAACCTAATGGCCTTTTGCCGCCCTCGCCCATGACTTGTGTATTACTTTAGTTGGGAAACACACAATTAACATTTCCCTCCCCACCCCCCAACTGACATCCCATGCTTTATAACTGCTTCTACATTCCAGGAACGTTACAATCTTTGCCATCCCTGATCAAAAGAAGCAGGAAAATACTCTGCGCATATGCGGCTTTGCACGTTACGCTCACAGCTCATTGCACCATCATGACCAGAGGGAGAAAACGGAGCTTTGCTTCTGGTGTCGTGATACCCTCGTCCCCTGCAGCTCTCTGGGTGGTCACTTGGGGGGTCTCCTGGGCTGTGGGCCCCAGGACGTCTGCCCCTAGCTGCACCACTGGGGTGGGGGAGAAAGACAGAGAGAGAGACGCGTCTCTTTCTGCTGCAAACCGCCTGGAAATTACGCCATGCAAATCCATTTCCCTCCGCCCTTGGCCAGAGGCAGATGTCTCCCGCGTCCCAGCAGGGATGTTCTGATGTCCCAGGAAGAACCATCTCGCATCCCATAGGGTGACATGGATGTGACAGCAAGCTCGCTGAGTGACTCCAAAAACACAGAAGTTGCGTCCCCCCCTTGCTGCACACTTGTCTTCCAACGAGGAAATTCGTGCCTGGCCGGGGATGGGGGAGAGATGGGCGGCACCCGGAGAAAGCATTGGGGAAGCAGCTAGAGCAGGGAAGGGCAGCAGGGTGCCCTCCTGATGTTTCGGACTACAACTCCCAGCATTCCTGACCATTGGCCATGCTGGCTGGGGCTGATGGGAGCTGTAGTCCAAAACATCTGGGGGCACCAGGTTGGGGAAGGCTGTCCTAGAGGCTCACGAGAGAAGCAAGGCCCCCTGCAGGCAACACGGCCACTGTAAAAAATCGACACTGGGCCATTTCCCTTTACAGGAACCAGCCAAGAGGTGCTACCCTGGTCTGTTCCATCCTTGGGGGAGAGCCCTGTTTGGCTAGCAGGCAGCATTCAAGGGCCAATTATGGCAGCAAGCCAGCGCTAGAGTGCCCAAAAATGGAGGCCAGAGCTGCCTCCTTGAGCAATTCTGTTTTGTGCCAGCAGAGGGAGCAGAGCGTCCCCCTCTCTCCCCCTGCTGGAGGGAAGTTGAACTGCCATTCTGAACAGAACTGACTCAAGCGTAGGAGAGCACAGCCAGATCCTAACCTGACACGAGATGTGCCGAGGCTCACAGGAGCCTGAAAGAGGGTCCCACATGGTACCAAACAATTCACTACCCCATCCCCAGATCTTAGGAGTGGCTGTCCATTGCCAGTCTGGGGGCTAAGCCGATGCCAGCTGAGACTTGAGGTGGGATCCCCCGAGGGAGGCTGCTTGCGCACGGCCAAGAAAAGAGGGCAAGAGAGGACAAAGACTTGCATAAAACTGGCATATACTAATTTGCGTGTAGAGACACAGATTCAGAAATAATTATTATAATTTCAATGGAAATGCAAGGTGGTGGCAAAGGCGACCAGTGTGCCTGGGGCTCAGCTTTCTGTGCAGGTGCTGCTAAGTGCTGAGGGATGGCTTCCAGGCCCTGATCTGCTCTCCCTCCTTAGGGTTACTGATCTTTCAAGCGGACTTATATATTTACATACTACATTTCGACTCCCAACAGCTGAAGCTCTCTGGGCAGTTTACAGCAGACAGCTTGGACCAAACAGCCCTTCAAAGAGGGGATACCCCCTTCAATTGGAGGACAGTCCTTGGTAAAGCAGGACATCCGGCCACCCTCAGTCTCCCACACCAGGCCGACAGGCTACTCGAGAGTGAGCACCCCACAAGAGCAGCACAAGCCAAACCTGCTGGGCCTGGACTCAGGGAAGACTTGAGGGGGCGGGAGCCCCGTTTGTTTGCAAGCAAAAAGGGGCACAGCACGCCAAGGGGAGACAAGCAGTCCCGCTTCCTGCATGCACCCCTTCCACAGCTGACCCCAGTCGCCTCTGGAAAGGCGCCATTTGCTTGAGCCCACGGGACAGGAGCCCATCCTGCCTGCTGCTGCTGCAACTCAGGCCGAGAGGACGAACACTCCCCAACTGCCCCCGTTGACCTGGGACGCCGTGTGTGGCCGGTCCTCCGCCCACGGTAACAAAACGGTCCAGCCTTGGAGGGGGTTCTCGGGGGATGTTTTGCTGAACACGTGTCTCCACGCATGAAGTGCATGGCCTCCTCTCCTTCCTCTGGAGGTTCGATGGCCTCGATGCAGCGGTGCACACCCGCCGCCACAGGCCCACGGACATGCACCCGCATGGCTCCCTCCCCATGCCCCTGTCCTGCCCAGGCACTGCTTCTCCAGAGAGCAGAAACCACTGGCAAATGCTGGGACTGCGGCCTCCCCTCCTTTGGCGCACAGCCAGCTCCAGAGGCCCTGCTGGCTGGGGGGCGGTGTGCGCAGTTCCCAGCATCTCTGGACAGCGCGAGGCTGGGGACAGCCAGAACACAGCTGACCTTTATGACTATGGCCAGCCTAAGCCAGGGGCAGGCGCTCCAGATGAATTAGACTACAACTCCCATAATCCCTGACCACCGAGCATGCTGGCTGGGGTTTGGGGGAGTTGTACTCCAAAAGCTATGGAGGGTACCAGGTTTCCTACTGCCCACCAGTAAGCTCAGATACCTGGCTTATTCAGGAAAATGCCTGACACCAACCCAAAGGCGAAATACCCAATGGGCAGATAGAACGAAGACCCCGTTGAATGTTTCTGCGAGAACCTTCCCTGTGTGAAACGACTGCTTCATGGAAGGCGAATCGCCACCAGCTACAGCCTTCCCTTGCACACCTCTTTCGTGGCCGTTCACAACCCACCTGCTCCCCCTCTCACCACTATCCAGCACCTTTTAAACAAACACTGGGCCGTCTTGTGGCTGTGAAGAGATCCTAGCCAATCACGGATTCCATACTCCATTATGGCACCAAATAGCCAATCAGATACATCGCAAAGCCAATTCCAAGCAAAGGCAGCACTTCCTGCAACACATTGCCCTCGCTCAGAATAGGGAGAGCCACTGTGGAGTAGTGGTTAGGGTTGGAGTAGGACTGGAGACCTGGGTTCAAATCCCTACTCAGCCAAGAAGCTGACTGGTGACCTTGGGCCAATCACTTGCTTGCGCCACAAGTTTCTTCTAGATGGCCAGGTGGCCAGCCCTGCCCCTCCTATTTGCTCTTGCTCTTGCCCAGGCCTCTGCCTCACTTTCCCTATTTTGCACCCACCAGGCCTGCCTGCCTTTGCCAGATTCTGACGTGGGCCTGCAATTCCTGCCTCGCCCTCTCGACCACCTGCTCCCCTTGTCGGGACACGCGTGTGCCCCCGGAGCACGCAGCTTCGAGCTTCTCACCTGGTGTAAAGAGCGCGATGGCTTTCAGGCAGGAATATTCAGCCGAGTCCACGTGCAGCGCCTTCAGCTTTTCCACCTGCTCCTGGAAGACCCGGATGTGGTCCATGAAGGCCACCACGCGGTCAGCTGACATCGGCGAGGCATGGAGCCCGGCGGCGGCCAGGAGCGGGGCCACGTGGAGCGGCATGGAGCACTGGGCCGCGTTGAGGACGAAGAGTTCACTCCAGGTCATGCGCAGCAGGCAGACCTGGTCAGCCAGCTGGAAGTCGGGGAAGAAGGGGATGCACTTGGCCCACTCGATGGCGCTGAAGAGCAAGCGGGCCGCCAGCTCACAGATGTTCTCGATGCCCATGATGTTGTTGGGCTGCAGGCACTGGGCCCCGTAGCGCGAGGTCGGGTAAGGCTCTGCCCGCAGCAGGAGGGAGATGAAGCCCGTCAGGTAGGAGTGGCAGTTGTAGGGGTCTCCGTTGGCCAAGGGGTACTGGCCGGAGCTGGGCTGCGTGTGCGCCATGCGGCCTCGTTGCACGGCTAGGGAGAGAGAGAGACACGTGCAAAGAGCGTGAGGAGGGGAGGAGGGCATTGCGGAATCAGCCTCAGATGCCGGGGAGGCCCTTACGCACGCACACCCTGTCCTCAGTCCTAAGCCCATCGGCTTGGACCCAGACTAAGCTGGGTGGCCAGGTGCCCTACGTGACAGAGGGAAGACCTCTAACTGCAGAGGTGTCCAGTCCAAGACTGGTTTAAAGAACCCAAAGGAAGGAGAGCCAAGCAGGGCTTTGGGGTCACCCGTCCTCCGGTAGCAGCGCCTGGACGGCTCACAGCTCAGCTAGTCAGGCTTCACTGCGATGAGATGTATTCTATCGAAACTGTTGTCATTCGTCCCAGTTTTGCAACTTACGTACAAATTTGCCTGCGCAAATGTGATGCAGATTGGCGTCCTGTTTTTCGATGGTGCCTTTCCTCTTTTTTGGCTGTGTGCAAATGACCACCATTATGCAGACCAAGGCCAGGTCGGCACATGCAGCAGAATGCGGCAGCAGGGAGAACCCCCCCGCGGGGACCGTGCGGCAGGCCGAGTTGCCCAATTTGAATGCTCACATAGAAAGAACACTCCTTTAGAAAGAGCACAAAAACACACGTGGGGGAGGGAACCTCCAGGCAGTTCATTGCCTGTTGGGCCAGATTTCTGCCTGCAGGGAATGTTTTTCACACAGGGCAGCATTCAGAGAGGTGATTCCTCTGCCCGCAGTTTGAAGTGCTGCAGCTCATTTCCTCCACCTCACACCTTTAACCACCTCATTCTGCTGCATCCATAGGCCAGGCCTCAGTCATCGTGCTTCACTACCCATTGAAATCAATGGGAAAGGACAGCTCGTCTTTTCCATTGGGTAGCCCTGCTCAGAAAATCAAATGGGTGGCAACTGGCGAGGCACCTGAGTTTCTACCAGTGGCACCCCAATTATGGAATTCCCTCCCTGGGGAAGTCGGTCTGGTGCCTACATAGTTGTCTTTTAGGCATCGTTAAGACATTTTATTCTCTTACTTTTTTCAGTAATGTTTTTAAAAAGTTAGAGAAGGGAGCACTCTTAAACACGGTAATTGCAAGTCCTGCATTCTCCAGTCTGAATTGGTTTTGAAGCTGCAGCGAATTTGGCAAAGTGCTTTTGTTTTCATTGTTGTCATTTCATCATATTTTTAATCACATAATTGCATTTTACTCTGATTTCTTATTGTGAACCACCCTGGGATATTTTTGTATGAAGGGCAGTATAGAAATGCCTTAAATACATAAAAAGAGAAGCCCAGTAAAACGTCACAGCTCAGGCAGTCTTTCCCAGCCTGGCTCCATCCCGACGTGTTGGACTACAACTCCCATCAGCCTGGGGATTATGGGAGTTATAGTCCAACACATCTGAAGGGCGCCAGGTGGGAGAAGGTTGATCTACATGGCATTTAACTCCATGGAGGTTTTTTAAGTGACTAGAATTAGTCCAGGTTTATCTTGAAAGCACTGTGAAAATAAGGGAGTAGATCCAGATTAATCATACGTAGAGTAAACCCATTGAAATCAGTGGGTCATCAGTTAGTCATGACTAAGTTAAGTCCCATTAATTTCAGTGGGGCCCCCTCCCCCTTCCTAAGTATGACTAAATTTTGATCCATCCCAAAGACACCTACCTACATATGAGGTGGTGGTGTCCACTTTTGAGGAAGTACTGGATAGATATTCTACAACATATTATAAGTATTGTGACCAGAGATATATAAGGAGATAGAAGATATAGATAAGTTACCATATGTAACTGAGGTACTGTTACTAGGTTATATTCTGGGAAATTATTAAATCAAGAACAACATAATTTGATCCACTGTACAGGAAAGATTTGTCGAGCTAAAGATCTCAATATTGCATTGATTAAAGATTGGCTGTGTAACCTTTGGAAGAAGGCGATCACGGGAAAGATTACAGGCTATATTCAATCAGGGGCTGATCATAATCAACTGTACAAATTTCAAAATAAGCAGTGTGTTCTTATGCACGTTTTAAGAGTTTATGGACAGACTTATGGCTTGGAAAATAATGGTGGAAAAATACCTTGCTATGGTGTATTGGCTTTTCTTTATCATACAGAATCTATTGAAACAAAGAAATCCAAGGGATCAGTGTACAGGGGTAAACTCCATCTGCATTCAGCATCTCAACTGTTGTCTTGGCAACAGTTATCCATGCCTTGGTTACGCCACGTTTAGACTACTGCGATGTGCTCTATGTGGGGCCAGCCCTGAAGAGCATCCAGAAGCTTCAAATGGTGCAAAATGTGCCAGCTGGGCTGCTAACCGCTGCATGGTAGTGGGACCGTATAATGCCTTTCCTGAAAGCCCTGCACTGGCTGCCAATTGCTGGCTGCGTGCCATTCAAGGTGTTGGTTTTAACCTTTAAAGCTCTAAATGGCTTAGGACCTGGCTGTCTAAGGGACTGCCTGTCTCGTGATGAGCCTGCCTGGTTGTTAAGGCCTGCAGGAGAGACCCTCTTGAGGGCACCATGATCTGCACAGGCCCGTTTGTCGGGCACACCTGAAAGGTCTTGCTCCTGTGTCGCTCCCAAACTGCGGAATGCACTCCCTCGAGAACTCCAACTGCCCCCACTCTCTGGGCTTTTAGAAAGGGTGTGAACGTGCATCTTTTTAATCTTGCCTTTTAAATCACATAGTTGGTTTAATGCTTAAATGTTTTATTGTGTTTAATGTTCTTAATTGTATTGTTTTAAGGTTTTATTGTTTTGAATTCCTGTGCACCATTGTGATGGCTTTTTAGCTAATAAGGTGGTATATACATTTTTAATAATAACAACAACATTAATTTGAGTGAAAATTAATTCCAGGTCACTGAGCATAATTCTTGATCAGGCTGCCCTGGGCTCTGCTCCAGAATTATTTTCTTTTAGCCTCAGGTCCTATGGTTAAGAATGCAAAAAGCGCTCCGTTGGATT
Source organism: Heloderma suspectum (assembly GCF_057233095.1). Classification (NCBI taxonomy): domain Eukaryota; kingdom Metazoa; phylum Chordata; class Lepidosauria; order Squamata; family Helodermatidae; genus Heloderma; species Heloderma suspectum. The sequence continues at coordinate 21,590,149 of NC_139474.1, read as the reverse complement.
ACACCAAAGGCCCGCTTCCCGGAAGACAAAAGCAGTGCTTGGAGGCTATATACACACCCTCCTCACGCTGCTCCCCAAAACTTTGCCCCTGGTATCTGATGTTCAGAGATAGACTGTTCCTGAACACAGAGGTTTAATCAAAGCAACAAATGCAGAGAAGATGTAAGCTAGAACAAGTGGGAGCAGAATAGAAAACAAAAAAGGGGGGGACTTTTTGCAAAAGGTGGGGGTGAAAAAAGCAGAGGCAATGATAAATGTGGGAGATACATATGAATAAAACAGGGTTAAGCAGAGAAAAAATGGAAAGGATACTGGGTAGCAGAGAGAGAAAAAGAGTGAAGGATGGTGAGAAGATTGGAAGTGAGAGCTGATTGAAATGGAACATATAAAAATACAAATGAAGAAAAATAAATTTCCCAGCAGCACAATACAATGGGAAAATCCAAGTACAGCCAAGAGGGAGTGAAAAGGGGAAATGGAAGGATTTTTTAATAAAGAGCAAGAGGAGTAAATGAACACGTGTAAAGGAAAACAAGGACATGGAAGAAAAGGAGGAGAGTAAGAGGACACATTGCAAAAGAAAAGAAACATAAAAGAATGGGGAAAGATGGGTGTAGGGGTACTTAAGAGATCCTTTCTCATTTAAGAGATCTTTCTCTTTAAAGGTGGAGTAAAAAGACAAGATGCTGCATGTGCATCAGAAAAGAAAAGAAGGAAAAGTCTTGAAGGGAAAGGGAAGGATAAAAAGAAGAAAGAAGGATTGTGGCCTATACCATGAGGTTGGTGTAAGGACAACAAAGATTAAGACTGAATGCTGCGTGAATGAAATGCAGTAGTAATTTTAAAAACTAGCTTGGTATCTGGCACATGGTTGGTGCAAAATAATCAAAATGAGCATTTGTGGGAAGACTGCAAAAAAGAGGGAAGTAGAGTGGGATGGAGGAGGGCAGAATGGAAAGTGAAGACAAAATTGAGAGGAGGAAGAAAAGTAAGGAAGAGAGATAGAATAAAGGGATGGAGGAGCTGGAAATGAAGAAGAGAGAAGTTGGAGGAAGTAAGAGAGAGAAGATGTGCAGTAAAAAGAGACTTGGTAGAATTAAGAAGAGTGAGAAAGTATAAAGATGGGGTGAGAGAAAAGAGAGAGGGAAGGAAGGAAGGAAGGAAGGAAGGAAGGAGAAAAAGCCAAGTTAGACAGAGGGAGAAGAAAGAAGCAAAAGAGAGAAAGGTTTTCTTCATCCAGAGAAAAGGGAGGAAGGGAATCCAGCAGGAAACAATGCAGATAAAAGGAAGGCGCAGGGAAAGAAGAAATGCAAGAATGGCACGGAGAGAAAGCAGACGAGGGGGAAATGACAGAGAGAAGAGCAGCGAGAATGCTCAAGAGAAGCGAGGGGGAGAACAGACAGGCGGCGAGAGTGAGGCAGCAGCCTGAGCGCGGGAGCAGAGGGGCAAGAGGGCCGCAGGCCGGGGCAGAGCCGCCGGGCCTCCTCCCCGCGACCCACCTTCGCGGCGCATGCCGACCTTGAGGCACTTGGTGAGGCGGCAGTGCTGGCACTGGTTGCGGTGGTGCTGGTCCACGGGGCACTGGCGGCTGGCACGGCAGGTGTAGCTGAGGTTGCGGCGGACGGAGCGCTTGAAGAAGCTCTTGCAGCCCTCGCAGGTGAACTGGCCGTAGTGCTTGCCGCTGGCCTTGTCGCCACACACCAGGCAGTCCACGGCCGTTGACGCCCCCTTGCTGTCGCCGCTGCTCCCCCCGCCAGGCTCCTGTGGGGCTGGGGGAGGGGGGGGCCCTGGGGGACCCCCGGGAAGCTCCTCCTGCCAGGGGGTCACCACCAAAGCCATCCTAGGGAAGGGAGCAGGGCGGGACGTGCTGGGCAGGGGAAGGAGGAGAGCCAGGAGTCCTGAAGTGGCCAGGAGCAGAGCCAGAGTGAGAAGAGCGGGGGGCTGATGAAGAGGAGGAGAGGGTGGGGGGGAGAAAGGGAGGAGGGCTTAAGAGGGCTGGGGTGGAAGAGGCTGGCAGGGGAGAGGAGGAGAGACGGAGGGATTGGAGAAGATTGGGGCAGGAGGGGGGGAAATGGCTGTAGAAGAGATGGGGAGGTAGGCTGAAAGAAGACCAAGGGGGCAGTGGGAGAGAAGAGGATGACGCCTAGGAAGGCAGGGAGGAGAGGAGCAAAGACAGGTCAGGAAGAGGAAAGGAAGAGGCAAAGGGGGCTGGCGGAGGATATGGAGGGTGGACTGGGAAGGGGAGAAGATACGAAGGGGGAAGGAAGGAAGGAAGGAAGGAAGGAAGGAAAGAGCAGATGGCTGTGGAGCGCAGGGCTTAGCAAGAAGGGGGTAATGGATGGGACCAGCAACAGAGCAAGAAAACGGGGATAGAGAAAAGGGTGAAGAGGAAGAAAGGAAAATGAGGATACTGAAGAAAGGGGAAATTAATCTACTTTGCAGAAAAAAGTCAACGATCGCATTCCTTGGAGAAAAGAAGAAAGGCGAGGGGTAGATTATATTTGGTCATTTCCCTTCTTCTGAGATGGAACAGACCATTGAAATGAGCGTTGTCTCCTGTTCCTCCAAGCCACAGAGAGATCCCAAGATCTCCACCCCGAAAACAATAAGGGTCACAGTCAGTGCTGGGGCAGAAAGCGGTACGCCACTCCTTCCACCTTCCTCCTCCGGTGGTTTTGCGTTTCCCGTCCCATCCGAAAAGGTGTATCTTTTGCTTCCAAAATTAAATGAATGAATAAAATGCTTTGATTCGGGCAAAATCCCGGCAGGGAAGGCCAGGAGAAGAAAGGGGGGCTCTCTGCGTCTCCTCAGTTGCCGGCGCAGGGAAAGTCTGTCGCCCGGGGGCTCGCAGCCGCGCCGCCGCCGCCGTCCATCCCCGTGGCCTCTTCAGAGAGTGGAAGGCGCCAGCCAACCGGCGGCGGGGAGCTTCTTCGTCCAGGAATCTGCCACTTCCAGAAGGCATTCAAATCCTGAGGGGGTCGCGAAGGGGGGGGTGGAGGGTGGCGGGAGGGTGGTTTAAAAAGAGACGCGCACACATCCAGTGAGAAAGGAGAACGCAGCCCGAGAAGCCACCCAGGAAACGCCACCCTCTCCTCCAGCTCCTGTCTGCGCGTTCCACACATGCCCACGGATCGTGCGTGGGGAATCTTGGCCGCCTGTCCGCCAGCGGACACCGCCTTGGGAGTTCAGCGGGCTTTTTGTCCTGCCTTTGAAGCCAGCACTTCATCGGCAGGAGCCCTTGCTCGAGGTTGAAGGGCGGCTCCCGCGCAAGCCGTCAGAAAAACGGGTCCGCGACTCCAAGGGCCACCCTTCGGCTACTGAGGCGCTCCCAAAACGGGGCGCCTTCCCTTCAAACTGGCCAGAAATCAGCCGGCCGAGCGAGCGGGACGCCAGAGGGGTGCTTCCGACGGGAGCACCCCTCCAGGGCTACGGCACTGCGCCCGGCCCCCCTGCCGCTTCTGCGGGGGCGCAGGGGCCAAAGTTCTGCCTCGGCTTCGTCCCCACTGGACTTTGGGGGTCAAACAAGAGGCAACGGAGAACGTGGCTTATTCTCGCTCTAGCAGCGGAAAGCTTGAGACAAATCTAGGGCAGTCAAAGGAACGGCGGATGCTTTGTGATCCGTGTTCCGTATATATTTTTATCTTCTTGTGACTCCATGGCCAAGACAATAATTTATGATGAGGTGACACTGTAGGTGAAGATGATCTACAGATCAATGTAAAGGGGGGGGGGGGCTTGTCCCTTCCCAGCAGTAATCTAAATGAGGTAGGAATTCTAACGATGTTCAGCCTAAAGCCTCTGTAGAAACTCGAAACATCTCCTATTAATAACAGCATTACTAATAGATGTCATTTCACCCTACAGAAATTAATCTTCATTTAATAAGAACTATCAATAATCATGTAATAGTAATAAAACATTAATGTCTATAGGAAGAAATGGTATCTATTAGTATCAGTATTATTAACTAATCCAATTTATTACTAATAAATCACTAATAATAAAATTACTAATAGTGATTATTGTTGATAACATTAACAATGTTGCTGTTAATATTATTAGATGCTATTTTCTTCTATAGACATTAATGTTCATTATTACCAATAACCATGATTGAATTAACACCCATGTCATCTCTCAGCAATCTTATTATTGAAATTGGCTTTCATATTATTAAAGCAATTAATATTGCAATTAATAATACTTCTAATAGGTGCCTATTCTTGCTATAGAATTATGTATACTTATTTCTTATTATATAATTATAACATTCAATGCCATCAATTAATGTAAATTTGTCCGATAGAAATTAATATTTTTAATAGTCGTAGCGACGATACCAATATAGATGTTTTACACACCTGTGATGCCAAGTTTTAAAATTATTTCCCACTGAACGGCACCATCCAGCCCCAAGCAATTAAATCCATACCCAGTGCTCAAAATGGCCCAAGGTAAGATTTAAAAAAAAACATTTTAAGTACTTACAAATGCCACAAAATCGCAGAGAAATATTTGCAACAAAAGGCTTAATTTTATTGCAGAAAATAGTTTGTAGATTTAACGCGGTGAAGGGGCGGAACAGGGCAGTTGAAGTCACCTTGTCCTATGTTGGCATTTCGGGGGGGGGGGGGGCGGGATGGAGAGATTCCTTCTGACTGTTGTCCATGGGGGCTTCTTACTCCTCTGTAACTACGCTTAGGACTGCAGCCTTACAGAGCGAGCTTCTATATGTGTCCCCAGAAGTAAACCTCGCTGAGTTCAGTGGGGCTTACTCCCAGGTACACGATGGTAGCCTGTCAAACTCCCTTCTCGCTGGCTGGAAAGAAGAAATCGATGCAGCGACTTCCTCCCTCCCTTCCTTTCTCCCGTCGGGCGACATTCCCGTTATCTATTACCCCCCGTTTCCCCTTTTCAGCCCCCTCCCCGCCCCCAATTTAAAAGGATCCAGAATCTGCCCCAGACAGGGGCGATGGCCGAATCGAGGGTGCCAAGACGCGCCGCGGCTCGCCCGCCTCGCTTCCCGGGCTGACGGAGTCCAAGCCGAGGGCCGGGTCCGGCGGGAGCCCACCGCGAGCCCCAGCCCTTCCCGCGGGTCTCCTCGAAGTAGGGCTAACGCCGGAGCCGGCCCCAACGCAGAGCAAGGCGTACCCGTACCTGTGCCCAGGTGGGCGCGGAGGCTCCGGCCGGGCTGGGCTCCGGGGCGCCCCTAGCAGCCCCCGCGGCGGCCGCCCCCCGTCAGGGGGCTCCTCGGCGCCGGCGCTGCGGCCGCCGCCGCCGCCCCCTCCGCGAGCGGCTCGCTGCGCGCCGGGCGGGAGATGCCCGGCATCCCGGCTTCGCGCGCGCCTCTGGTGCGCCCCGGGCAGCTCCGCGACGCGACGCCCGGCTCCGCGGGCCGCCTCCCGCTCGAGCCGCGGGCCGGACAGACGGCGGGGCCCTCCGCGCGGGGGGGCGGCGCGGGACCGGGAAGGCGCCTCCCGGCCGCTGCGCCGAACTTTTCTCCGGGAAGGAAGGGCGGGGGGCGGGGGGCGGGGGCCCTGCCCCCCCGCGGGCTCCAGCCTTGCCGCTCCCCCCCAGCGCCGGTCACGTGCGGAGCAGCCAAGGGGGGGCGCAGCTCATTGACAACGTGGCCATGGCGACGCGGCGCGGGGGGGGGGTGCCAGGAGCTCCCATTGGCCCAGCCGGGGGGGAGGGGGGGAGGGGAGGGGCGCCGGCGGGCTGCTTTAAAAGAGAGCGCGGAGAGAGGCGGAAAACCCCAAATCGGCGCAATCAGAAGGGAAGGCGCGGGGGGCGAGGGAGAGAAGCCCCCCTCCCCCTCCCCCCCTTCTTCTCCATGCCTCAGTTTCGTTAAGCGACTGCCTCTCTCCCCGCCTCCCCGCCTTGTCTCAGTTCCCCTTCGCTCTCCCTCCTCGCCTCCCCCCACCGCTTTCCTCTCCCGGCCCGGTGACTCCGGCGGGGCTTCCAGACGGGGCTCCTCGCGCGAACAGCCAAAGGCCCCCGGCGCTCTTCTGTCTCTTCTCCTTAGCGGGTTTTCTCCGGCGGGAGAGAAGAAAAAAGACGACGCCCGTGGGAACACATGGCGGGGGGGGGGGCGCCAGGGGACGACGGCATCGTCGTCTGGACGCCCGCCCGTGGAATTCCGTGAACGAGGCAGGGCGATGACGGCGCCGCAACGCCCCGGCCCCGAAGCGCCTCCAAGTTTCCTTGGGCATGAGCCTCTTGCCCTCTCTCTCCCCTTCTGCCTCGGCGCCCCGTTTCTTTCTTTCTTTCTTTCTTTCTTTCTTTCTTTCTTTCTTTCCTTCTTTCTTTCTTTCTCTTTCTCCCTCCACCTGCCACCTCTTGGTTACTGCCGGGGGGGGGGGGAGGGGGGGAGATAAGACAGGGTCTTCATTTGATCTGCCTCCTTTTCGTTGCCACAGGAACACCCGAACTTAGCAGCATTCCTGTTACTGCTCAGACAACCAAGCGGAGGCTCGTGGGCACCTGAACGGGGGTACTGGGGCAGAAGCTTTCACGGACTACGGTCCACTTCTGCAATCCACAAAAGCTTCTGCGAAAACACATTTTCTTAGTCTTTAAGGAGCCACAAGACAACAACTCGTTTCTGCCGCTGCCCTTCCGGACACCGCCATCATTTCAGCCTCCCGTTTAGATCACAAGCATCCCAAGATGGCTAAAGGAAAAACGGTCCAATAAAAACACCCCCGAGCCACACATTCAACATTCGCATCCTCCTGGGAAGCAGGCGAGGCCTCCTGGAGGATGTGTCCCTTTGGCGCCGGCCCACCTGGCCTGGCATTCCCTGCGCCAGAGGCGTGGAACCCCTTTCAGAGCCGGGGTTGTCAATGCCAGAGCACCCAAAATGCCCGGGTATTTCAGTTTAAAGCTCTTGCTGCCAGAAGGGATGTGTGGACTGTGTAAAATCCATTCCATCTGTATTTCGCAGATTGTCAGGTGCCTTTCATTTCGCTGTTCTTGGGACTTGACAAGAAACTAATATGCCCCGTCATCATACGGCCGGCGAATGCCTGGGAATAGCAGGAAGTCTTAACCTGGCACTGAAAAGATAGCAATGTTGATGCCAGGAGGACCTCACTGCGGAGGTCACATAATCGGGGCCCACCACCAAATAGGTCCTCGCCCTTGTTGCGATCCACCAAACCTTATAAACTGATCATAGTGTGCAGGTAGGTTTGCATCTACAAAGAGGAAGCGTGAGAGATGCACGATGGCTTATATTTTACAAACATTTCTTTTGAAATAACCAAAGCAGAGGGTGCCTCTGCACATGGGCAAAGCGTGTTTCAAAAGCAACAGAAGGGCACCGTCCCCCTCTCTGGCTGTGCTGATTTAAGTGTGTGTGTGAGCGGGAGGGATGGGAAGCTTTGATTTAGGGACATTAACGTCTTTGCTAGTCAGAAGGCAGCGATCCACATAAGTTAGAGCATGAATACATTTCATTTTTCTTTTGCCCTGATGACGTATTGCAAGATGGGGGGGGGGGGTACACTTTACCAGGAGACAGAGATCCAGCGGTGCGGGGGAGTAACCATTACCATGAGGGGGAAAAGTGAGGCTAAATTGTAGATTATGCTTAAGGACATTTACAGAAATGTATTTTCCTGTATCTGTCATCCAGATCTTGGGAGATTTGCTAGCAGCAGTGTTAGTACAAAACATGCTGCGTGTTGAACAACAAGCTGCTAGCCCAGGCCCTTCTCGAGGGCAGAGACAGTGTGCTTATGCTGTTAAACAAGGATTTGGAGTTTGAGAGGCAGCTGTGTGCTTCCCATTGTGACATGCTTTGTCAAGAGCTACCAATCCCAGAATTCCTTGTGCATAGGCAGATGGGAGGGACAATGCACCATAATAATCAGGGACATTGATCCCAGAGCCAGTGGGAGCCAGCGGTTCTCGTAGGTTTTGTGCATTTACATGCACACACCCTACTGTCTGGCTATAAGGAGAGAGAATGAAAAAAGGGCAGAAAAATAGAGCTTTCAAGTGAATTGGTTAGTTAAAGTTTGCAACCCTGTTGGTCCATCAAAACATTGACAGGATATGGAGGCTATTCAGACATCATGCTAAGCCATGGTAGAGCCCACTAACAGCAAGTGGATAGTGAACGTGGTTAGTCTGTGGTTAATAAAGCAACATGGCTGGGGCAGACGCCTGTTCAGACATCATAGCCAACATGGTTAGTTCAAAACTCCTAACCATCATGGCTTAGCGTGATGTCTGAACAGGGCCAATATCTTTATTATGGCCAACCCAAGACTTACAAAAGAGTCAGCAAACTTTGCAGGGCTCTTCTTCAGGATGAATGTTATACTGAACAAAAATATAGCAGACGGGGGGGGGGCGGTGTTTGAGGGCATAGTAGAAAAGCCCTCAAACATTTTCAGGTATGTAGAAAATGTAACTTCAGAACTAACATAAAAATTGTCTTCCTTGACTCATGAGATTGTACAAGATGGGATCATGGTATGTGTGTCGGGGGGGCATATTACCACCCCCAAAATAATTCTGGGGTCCTTATTCTACGCCTGACCATCAAGGGAACAGCTGCTTGGACTTACCAAACATGTTCTGCTTCTGGTGGATTGCAGCCATGTAGCTGTTGTCAGAATGAAGAGGGGATGGAAGCCAAATGGAATGTCTAAGATTTTTCTCTCTGATGATCAGTGACGTCAAAAACCATGGCAGAAGGGGAAGGGAAAAGAGAGGGAACGACGGAAAGAACGGCAACAAACCGTGAACTTTCCCAGCACTAGGGCCTCTTGGCACATTAATCGACGCAATCATTTTAAAGTGTCCTTTCCAATCATTGCGTGTGGGTCGAAATAACTGGACACGCACACACATACAGCTATCCGGCAGATAATACATCTTAATCAAGGAGGAGCAAACAAGAATTAAGCATAATCCTCTGGAAAGACAGAGAGATAGATGTGCTTTTTGTGCTTTTTTAAAATAATGTATCCCATTGTTACTACGAAGTGACATCTTCAGCAGGACTTGTCAAGAAGATGTGATCATTTGAATTGGGGAGGGGAAGAGAAGTGACACCTCACGGCGGAAACGGCTTTCCTGGGTTTGCCGCAGCACCCGAGATGGGGCCCGCTGTGAGTCTTTGTGCAGGCAGGCGGAGGTGGGGGATTAAAACATAAAGCCACCTTCCCTCTCTGAATATAAAGTCCACTCTTCCCCACGTTTGTGGCCCCAGCCAGCTGGGGATGATGGAAGTCGCTGCCCCATTTGACCCTCAAGTAGGGATGTCAGAGAAATCTGCAACAGTTTGAATTTTCATGAATCTGACCTGTGGATTGCGCAGCAAACCAGCTTTTCCCCAGATGGTGCCTTCAGTCATGTGCAGAGTGCCTTCTGGGATAGGGTTTCCAGGCTGTGGTTTGAATACCAGATGCTCTTGTTTTAGAAATTAATCACTATGAGGACTAGGAACTTGTTCTTTAAAAAAGGAGACCAATATTTGTGTGATTGTGTGTAGACTTTGGGGCCAGGTTCTCAGTTACCATGTGTAACTGCAACCTGAACTATCTCCTTGGGCATCCCCAGAGAGAAACACAAGAATGCCACAGCCAGTGAGACAGCAAAGACACACTCAGACAAAATCCAGCTCCGTTTTCTTAAGTCCTGCAATGGGACAGAGGAAGAGATTGTAAATAAAGCCATTGCCCACAATGGCTCATAAAGGCCTCTGCTTGAAATGGCATTATTAATTCCCAGAAGGGTCAGCTGGGCTCTGCTCCCCACTCCCATAAATTTGCTCCTGGTTGCCTTTTAGGAAAAAATCCTTAACTTTTTTTTCCCTTCTCAAGTTGCAAGAAGAGAAAAGGGGGGTCCTTCTTTGGAGGTGGGGATTTGCAAGGGGTCACTGGTGATTTATCAAGTCGGGAGAAAAGGGTGTTGTGTGCCAAGGATTGGGGTGGACTAGGCGAGTCGTGGGGGGGGGATTGAGTGAGCAGATTGACTCAAGTTTCAGCCATGCTTATTTTGTTTTTCCTCCAGGTGTGATTTCCTAAAGAGGACTTGTGGATATATAAAATATGCAGTCGTTTATGCGGGGTTCAAAAGGTCTGAAATTATTGAGCCTGACCAGCACAAATGGACACTGACATGCTTGACAGACAGGAAAACTTGGGAATCTATGAACTCAGAACTCTGAAGACCCAATCCTGTGCAGGATTAGACAGAGGAAAGTCCCAGAACTTACAGCATTCCCCAGCCAGCTATGCTGGGACTTCTGGGACTTTCTGGGACTTTCCTCTGTCTAAACCTGCACAGGACCAAGCCCTTAGTCCATATGGCCTCAGCCTGGAAGACAGTTCATAAGCTTCGTGCCGCTCTCACCTCTAACTTCTTCTTCTGAGGAATTCTTCTTCTGAGGAATCTTGTTCCCCATGTAACATCACAGCCACTGATGAAGGCATAAGCCAGAACACTTAACACTAAATATATTTTGAAATTACTCTGATTTTAGCATTTCTGTCTTCCAGATTTCTACACAGGCAGCAGGAAAGATAAGTGACAAACATTCGTAGACGCTGAAGCCGTCCACAGATCCGTCATCTAATTAAATGTAGACATTTCAAATTCTCACATGACTGATTCACACATGACCAACAGTGCAGTGTCTAAGTCCCACTGAGTTCAATGGGGCTCACCCGCAACCAAGTGGCTACAGGATTTCAACCTGGCCCTTCAGTCCAGAGAGATGGAATTCTCCATTGCCTCACATCTGCCCATGCCACAGAATGAGGTGGCAGAGCAGCCTTCTCCAGTTCCCATCATCCCCAGGCATGGGCCATGCTGGCTGAGACTGATGGGAGTTGTTGTCCAACATGTGGAAGGCACCAGGTTTGGGGAAGGCTGATTGGCTTTATCCTCTCCCACAAATTTGTCTAATCTTGTAGCAGGGGGTTCCACAGATGAAGTCTCAGCAGTGTGTGGATGGACGTCCCTTTGTCTCCTGCTTTCCTGCCAATCAATTGGAAGCTGCCCGGATGGAGAAGGCCGAGGTAGTTTTTTGGAGTGGTACGAAAAGACACTTTTGAATGCTCCCTGCAAGTAGAAACAACAACCCCTCCCTGCAAGTAGAAAACAAGCACAAGAGGATGGGAGATGGGCTAGAACCTTTACCTTCCCACCCTCATATTTTAAGTTCTGTTTTTTTACTTACAGAATGTTTTTTTTTTTTAATGGGGGGATTTAAATGGCGCCCACCCACACACCTCTTCAGCCTGAAGTCATACAGTCTGCTCTTCCAGCACCTCAGGATTCTGCCCCATCATTCCTCTCAAGGCTGTGTGACTCGGCAAGGCATAAAATACTCCCGATCACTTGGGGGTGGCTATGGCTGCTGAGGTGAAGTAGGTTCTTGCTGGAGGAAAACCATTTTTTTATTTGAGGTTTTATTTACTCTTAGCAAGCCCCAGGAACTGCTTTGAGGACTTAGGAAAAAGCGGTGTACACATTACCTGTATTTATTTAATGCACTAATAAGGGGGGGTTAGAGTGGGGGGGGCGAGGATGAAGTCCTCCGTCAGTGATTGGCTAAGCTGCGCTAGATGTCACAGAAGGCTTTGGACAGGCAGCAGGCTGCAATTGGCTGAGACACGCCGAGTCTCCAGAGGGACATGATTGGTCGGAGGGCATGAGGGTAGGGATGGGAGGCGTGGCCTAGGAAAGGGGGTGATTAAGACCCCCAGCAGCGAGTGGCTAAGCTGCACTAGATGGCACAGATGGCACTAGATGGCACTTTGGGCAGGCAAGCGGGTTTGGGGAAGGCACCAGAGGAGACCGGAGGCCAAGGGAGGCTTAGGCCTGGACACCGGGAGGGCCAGGGGAAGGACTAGAGAAGGGAAGGCAGGCAGACTGGGCTGAGAGGAGAGCAGTGGGGGTCGCTGCGATGCCCACCATATCGATGCGGAGCAGCCTGCTGAATCTTTGGCCTCAGCTATCTCTTGCTGGGCCTCCCAAGCCCGCTATTAATAGAACCCCGTCCCCCTGCACTCCCCCGGGAAGAAAAGCTGCCGGAAGCACGGCGCGCTGAACAGCAGGCCGCCCTCACCTCGTTGTATTCAAGGCCGGAAGACAGCCGCCCCCGCTCCCCCACCGCCCAGCTCGGGCGGGGGGCAGGGCACAGGGTCCCCCCCCGGCTCTCTATCACCCATTCTTCGGAGGCCGAAGAACAACAAAGGCCCTGTGGCTGGGGACAGCCTCTTGGCTCAGGCCCCGCGCGAGGACGGATGGCCGGCCACCGGGGCGTCGGGGAGCCACCAAGGGCCGTGTCAGCGTCAGGTCAGGCGCCAAGCGGAGAAGGGGCCGCGGACGTAATTTACGGCCAGAGCCGACACCTGGAGTTCAGCCTTGGCCAAAGCCGAGGCGTGGAAGGAAAAGGTTTCACAGTCCCAAGGAAAAGGGCGGGTGGGGAGAAAGAGTTGGAAGAAGGAAAAGAAATCTGGTGTAGTGGTTAGAGACTTGGGAGATCCAGGTTCTAGTTCCCACTCAGCCAGGAAGCTCACCAGGGGCCTTTGGGCCAGTCACTGACTGACTCTCAGCCTAACCTACCCGGCAGGGTGGTTGTGAGGACAAAATGAAGAGGATCATGTACGCCGCCTTGTGAGGAAAAGGCAGGATAGACATGTAACAATAAAAAATAAATAAACGTGGTGCTTTCAAGCGTTCAAAAGGTGCTTCACATCCATAACATAATTACAATCCTTACAACAACCCAACAAGGTAAGTTATTATTATTATTTTTAGCCCCCACATTGCAGATGTGAGTGTGAGTGAGGCTCAGAGAGAGTGGCTTGCCTGCCACTTAGTGAGGCCATGGCAGAGCAGAGGCGACATTCGAAATGGGGCTCTCCCTGATTTTCAGCTGAGTGTCTTAGTGCCTGTGCTACATCAGCTCCCCTCTAGTGTTCAGCTGTGGAGGCTTTGGGAAAATGTAGGTTTGAGAAAATACTCTGGGAAGAATCTGGAGAGCGTGAGGAAATTCAAGATGGAAAAGATCAATCATCAGGGGTGTAGAGGTAGATTCTGAAGTGGCCACACGGCAAGGACTATCCACAAATGCAGGCAGCTGTGTTGATATGTCTCCCTGTCTCTCTCTTGATGTGTATTATATATGTGTTTTGTAGGTCTTTTGTAGAGCGAATGGGTCTTAATTGCCCATTCAAGACCAAGCCACCCCAGAATACTTTGCATTACAACAGGGAGCAATATAGTATCAATATAATATCAGGTGCGATCCTGGGTGCACGCTCTCCCAGGTCACAAGGAGCGTAAAGGCCCTATGAACTTGGCCAACATCCTCCATGAACCGGGGGACACCCCACGCCCAGGAACCCTCTGCAACAGGCCAGGGTTCAGCGACAACACAGGTACAGGACTTCTTTCTGCCACAGGCCAAAGGTGTGTGTTTGAGCAGGTCAGAACATGAAGCAGGCTGCTTCTGAGCATGTGCAGAGTACCTTCAACCCGAAACAGAGTAGCCAAACGGAGCAGGTTGTAGTTCATGTCGGGTTGTTATTTTGATTGGTGCTGTATTGCATTGTTTTTAATTAGGTTGTACGGTGGCTAGAAAAATCTATTTGGGGAGGTGTTTTTTCTAATGAATACATTTTTAAAAAACCTTCCCAAGTGACAACCCCACCTTCCGTTTTCGTTGAAATAGAAATGCCACATTCTTCGGCCTGGATTTCGAATTCATGCTGACTCGGGTATGAAGTGTACATAATAGCCATGAACGGAGCTGCTTTTGGTCTGCGTGGATTAGCCGTGCTTAGCCCCCACACACACACCCCACACCCCCACACACACTTTTCCTTACCTGAAAGGCTGCATGGGACAGGAACCTGAAAAGACATGTTCCGCTGGAGAGCTGCTGTAGCTCAAGGAGGAGAGAAGCGTGGATGAAAATCTAGAGTTTGGGAGTCCGAATCTCTTCCTTGGTTTATATTGTTTCCCCTTAAAAGGCAGCTTCAAAATTGAGCTTGAAATATAAGTTCAGAGGTCCATCTTCTACCTGCCAGTGGAGCACAGCAGGGAGAGGAGGCAAAGGCTGAGAGCTCAGATCCCCTTTGGAGGATGAGTGTGTTTTGCCTTGTTCAGAACAAGGACTGCCGCCTGAAATCTAAGTCCCGAAAAGCTTTTTCCAGCCGCTGCTATAGCATAGTGAGGGGAGAATCCTAGTTTTGCACTCAGAGGCTGAGAGTTGACTAATGGTTGTTAAGATCTTCCAGAGAAGGCTTTTTTGGTTTTTTTAGGAGCTGCTGCCTCCTTTAAGTCTGCTTGCAGTTAGATTCTCTAAAGCAGGGGAGGGCAGAAGGTAGCTCTCCAGATGTTTTGGACTTAAGAACATCAGAACAGCCGGGTCCATCTAGTCCAGCATTCTGTTCACACAGTGGCCAACCAGCTGTCGACCGGGAACCCACAAGCAAGACATGACAACGGCACCCTCCCGCCCATGTTCCCCAGCAACTGGTGTACATAGGCATACTGTCTCTGGCATTGGAGGCAGCAGAGAGCCATTAAGACTAGTAGCCACCGATAGCGTTCTCCTCCAGGAATTTGTCCAGCCCCCTTTTAAAGCCACCCAAATTGGTGGCCACCACTACATCCTGTGGTAGCAAATGCCATAGTTTGTCTATGTGCTGTGTGAAGAATGACTTCCTTTTATCTGTCCTAAATCACATCAGCTTCATAGGATGACTGCAGGGTCTAATATTTTGAGAGAGGGAGAAAAATGTCTCCCTCTGCACATTCTCCACAGCATGCATAATTGTGTAGACCTCTATCATGTCTCCCCTTACCCTCCTTTTCCAAGCTGAACAATCCCAGCTGGTGTAACCTTCTCTCATAGGGGTGATGCTCCAGCCCCTTGATCATTTTAGTTGCCCTTTTCTGCACTTTTTCCAGCTTTACAATATCTTTTTTTAAGCGTGGTCACCAGAACTGGACACAATATTCCAAGTGTGGTCACACCATAGATTTGTATAGGGCAGTCTGATGTTGGTGGTTTTATTCTCAATTCCTTTTCTAATTATGCCTGACATGGAGTTCGCCTTCTTTACAGCAGCCACACGCTGGGTTGACATGTTCATTGAGCTGTCCACTGCAACCCCAAGATCTCTTTCCTGATCGGTCACTGCTAGCTCAGATCCCATCAGGCTATACTTGAAGTTAGGATTTTTTGCCCCAACAGGCAAAAATGACCTCAACTCCCAGAAGCCCTTGCCAGCAATGGCCAATAGTCAAGAATTCTGGGAGGTGAAGTCAAAAACATCTGGAGAGCTACTTCCTGCTCACCCCTGCTGTAAAGTCTCCTCCCCTCCTTGGGAGACAAATGTAAATTCTGGGGGGATTTTTTTTTTATTTTTTTTTTACAACCTGGATTAGTTGTGGGGCTGGTGGCTAGAAGTTTGAGTCATCTTTGTGGATTATGTTTGGGTTTTTTTACCTGAAAGTCTGCATGGGACAGGAGCCTGAGATACAAGTTCTGAAAACACTTGCTTTAGAGCTGCTGGAGCTGCTGTACCTCAATGAGGAGAGAAGCCTGGGAGAAAATCTAAAGTTCAAGTCTCTTCCTTGCTTCGTATTCTTTTTCCTTGAAAGGCAGCTTAGAAATTGTGCCTCAGATTTAAGTTCTGGGGTACATCTTCCGCCTGCCGGTACAGCATAGCAGGGAGAGAAGCCAAGCTTTGGAGCTGGAGGCTGAGAGTTCAAATTCCCTTTGGATCGTTGTGTTTTGCCTTGTAAAAAACAAGGATTGCCACCTGCAGTATAAGTTCCGAAAACCATTTTCAGCAGTCAATATAACATAGGGGGTAGTGGGCCGGGGTGGAGGGACCTAGTTGTGCAGTCAGAGGCTGAGAGTTTGAATCCACTCTGGGGGAGAAGTCTTTTTTCATAGCCTTAAGGCCGGAGCCTGAAATACAAGTTCCAAAAGGGTTCTTTCAGCTGCGGGTATAGTTCAGTAGGAAGAGGAGCTTGTTTACAGGTCTGAAGGCTGAATGTTTGAGTGCCCCTTGGTGCTTTTTGTTATGTAATGGCTCCTTTGGCTTGGAGCCTCAAATATAAGTTCTGGGGGGAAATGTTCACCTGCTGGTATAGCTGAGTAAGAAGAGGAGCCTGCATACAGGCCCTAAGGTTGGAAGTTTAAATTTCATATTCATATTGGCTTATTTTCAGCTTAGAATCATAGAATCATAGAATAGTAGGGTTGGAAGGGGCCTACAAGGCCAGCGAGTCCAACCCCCTGCTCAGTGCAGGAATCCCAGTCAGAGCATCCCTGACAGGTGGCTGTCCAGCCTCGTCTTGAAGGCCTCCAGTGTGGGAGAGCCCACCACCTCCCTAGGGAATGGGTCCCATTGTCGTATTGCTCTTACAGTCAGGAAGCTTTTCCTGATGTTCAGCCGGAATCTGGCTTCCTGTTACTTAAGCCCATTATTCCGTGTCCTGCACGCTGGGATGAGCAAGAAGAGATCCTGGCCTTCTTCTCTGTGACAACCTTTCAAGGACTTGAAGAGCACTATCCTATCTCCCCTCAGTCTTCTTTTCTCAAGGCTAAACATGCCCAGTTCTTTCAGTCTCTCCTCGTAGGGCTTTGTTTCCAGTCCGCTGATCATCTTTGTTGCCCTCCTCTGAACCCTCTCCAGTGTGCATCCTTCTTAAAATGTGGTGCCCAGAACTGGACACAGTACTCCAGATGAGGCCTAACCAGTGCTGAGTAGAAGGGAACTAGTACTTCCCGGGATTTGGAAGCTATGCTTCTATTAATGCAGCCCAAAAGAGCATTGGCCTTTTTTGCAGCCATATCACATTGTTGGCTCATATTCAGCTTGTGATCAACAACAATTCCAAGATCCTTCTCGCTTGTAGTGTGGTTGAGCCACGTATCCCCCACCTTGTAACTGTGCATTTGGTTTCTTTTTCCTAGGTGCAGAACTTGGCATTCATCCCTATTAAATGTCATTCTGTTGTTTTCTGCCCAGCGCTCCAGTCTATCCAGATCACTTTGAATTTTGTTTCTATCTTCCAAAGTATTAGCTATCCCGCCCAATTTTGTGTCATCTGTAAATTTCATCAGCATTCCCTGCACCTCCTCTTCCAAGTCATTAATAAAAATGTGGGAGAGCACTGGGCCCAGGACTGAGCCCTGCGGTACCCCACTCGTTACCTCTCCCCAGTTTGAGAAGATCCCATTGATCAGCACTCTTTGAGTCCGATTCTGTAGCCAACTGTGGATCCACCAGATCGTTGTTTCATCTAGCCCACTTTGAGCCAGCTTGTCCATCACAAGCTGAATATGAGTCAACAATGTGATGTGGCTGCAAAAAAGGCCAATGCTCTTTTGGGCTGCATTCATAGAAGCGTAGCTTCCAAATCCCGGGAAGTGCTAGTTCCCCTCTACTCAGCACTGGTTAGGCCTCATCTGGAGTTCTGGGCACCACATTTTAAGAAGGATGCAGACAAGCTGGAGAGGGTTCAGAGGAGGGCAACAGAGGTGATCAGGGGACTGGAAACAAAGCCCTGTGAGGAGAGACTGAAAGAACTGGGCATGTTTAGCCTTGAGAAGAGGAGACAGAAGGGATAGGATAGCGCTCTTCAAGTCCTTGACAGGTTGTCCTTCTCTGAGAGGCCAGGATCTCTTCTCAATCTTCCCAGAGTGCAGGACACGGAATCATGGGCTCAAGTGACGGGAAGCCAGATTCCGGCTGGACATCAGGGAAAACCTCCCGACTGTTAGAGCAATACCACAATGGCGCCCATTACCCAGGGAGGCTCTCCCACCCTGGAGGCGTTCAAGATGAGGCTGGACAGCCACCTGTCAGGGATGCCCTGACGTGGATTCCTGCGCTGAGCAGGGGGCTGGACGCGAGGGTCTTGCAGGCCCTTTCCGCCCTGCTCTTCTGTGGCTCTGTGAGGTCGCTCCCCCACTGCGGCCTGGGATCGTTTTACCTGGAGAGTCTCGCTGGGTTTGAGCCTCAGAGGCAAGTCCCGAAAAGGCCTCTCCCAAGGACTGGGGGAGCACAGGGGTAAGGCGCGTGCCTGTGAGGCTTGCGGGCACGCGTTCCTTGGGAGAGGGGCCGGCCCAGTTGCCCGCAGCTGGCAGTTGCGGACGAGGCGCATGGAGAAACAGAGGCCTGTGGGGCAGGGGCAGCTGGAGCAGCCTGAAGTAACCTGGGAGCGCCGAAGTTCACTCCCAGCAGCGTCTTCCCGCGTAGTGTCTCTTAAGAGAAACAAATTGTAGGCACCCCAGCAAAAGCCTCTTTTCCTCGCACCCCTTTTACGCTAGGCGCCCCCTCCCCAGCGTGTGGGATGGCATCTCCGGGAGCTTACAACAGACCCCAGCTCCGCAGCCAGGCACCTTTCCCCGCTGCGCTGTTGGAAGGACCTATTCGGAATGTATATTTCAGGCTCTGGGCCCAAGCAGCTGTTCTGAGTAAAAAGACAGTAAGCCGAGGAGGGGATTAGGACTCCCAGCCTCTGGACCCCAAAGCAGGTGTCTCCCTGCTGTGCTGTTGTGCCAGCTGCTGGAAGGCTTTTTCGGAGCTTGTATTTGAGGCTCCAGTCCTAGGAAGCCTTTGAGAGGCAAAGAGAGAAAGGAGGGCTTGAACCCACATCCCTGGGCTTCCCAGAACACCCAATATGCCCAAGAGCCATAGGAAGTACTGGGGAGGAACGTCTGCAGGATCCTTCCAGAGCTCTGATTGGAACTGGCCTTTACAAGCCAAAAAGGGCTCGCACACCTAGTGGGACTCGAACTCAGGCTCCGCAGCCAGGCATCCATTCCCGCCGTGCTACGCCAGCTGTCGGGAGAAGGGTTGGGGAACTCCTGTTCAGGCTCTGCACCCGGGTTGCCCTTCAGGGCCATCAAAATAGCAGTGACACCTAGTGCGGGCAATCCCCCCAGGTTTGAGCCCAGGGGGCTCAAGGTCCCCTGAGGTGGAGCGGCCACTGCAAGCACCCCTCTCGCATCCGCCCAGGCTGCAAGGGGACTGTCCAAGGCCAGAGACACAGACCTTCACGTGTGGGTTCGAGAGGACTGCCCGCCTGTCCCACGCAGCCTTGCCGAGAGTCCAGGGCAGGGGCCTGAGGGCAGAAGGCCAATCCCCAGGGCTTTGGGACTTCGGGGGCTTCATCGCACGGAGCTTTTATCCAGCGATTGAGATGGCTCCTTCACGGGACTTTGCGGGCTCTTTACGTGACGCCGTGGTCATCCAAGCCGTCTCCGGCCCTAAATGCCCTTTGTTCCGTTTTTAAATTGATCGCGGATAATGAGCTATCAAATTACCCCGTTGTGCTCCGCTTCAGTTTCCGTCATGAAAAGAGTTAAAGCAGCAAGAAGAGGAGCGAGATCAACGAAAGATCATGGGAGATGCTCTGACTTGGGTTCCTGCACTGAGCAGGGGCTTGGACTCGATGGCCTTGTAGGCCCCTCCCGACCCTACTATTCTACGATTCTATGACTCAGATTGGGCGGGGGGAGCGCATGTAAAGGGAGTCAGTGGTGATCCTGCATTTAAAACGGAAGCAGACAGCCCCGTTGCAAATGCCGACTCTTAGGCTGGCGTAGAAATGCCCCGGTCCTGGAAGCCCCGACCAGCACGGCCAATGGTCAGGAATGCGAAGTCCCAAACAACTGGAGGCCAAACCCCGCGCCCAAGAGGGCCATTCTAGACCAGGCCCGGGCTGCCCCCCCGTCTGCGCCCCCTCGGCCCTGCTCCTTGCCCCCACCTGCGGACGTCGGAAATGGCCCGCCCCCCGCTTCAACCCCCGCTGCACTGCAGCTTGAACAAAGGCTTCACTTGCTCCATGAAGCCTGAGTGCAGCACGGGGGGGTCGCTGCTTGGGAGGGCTAACTCCCCCCCCCCCGAAACCTCCCCGCCCCTTGCTTCCTTGAGGCTCGGAAAGAGTCTCCATTGGCACGAATGGAGCCTAAAGGAAGCGGCGGGGAGCGTTCTGGGGGAGGGTCGCTGCTAGGGAGGAGAGCTGTTTTCTGGTGCAGAGCTGCCGTTTTAATTTCCCACAATGCCCTCAACAGAGCAGCAGAGCCTTGTGGGAGACTGAAAGGGCGTTGCCTTGAGGGCTGGGAAATTAAAATGGCGCTCCCCATCCTAGCTGCAATTTAAGGGGGTGGGGAGCAGACTGGGAGCTTCCATTTCAATTTCCCACAATTCCTCCCGGCACAGTACCAGAGCATTGTGGGAAATTTAAAGGGGAGCTCTGGCGCCAGGTAAGCCCAGCAGGGGGCGCCACTGCTGTGGAAGCAACAGTTTGGATCACGGTGGTAGCAGAGGGGGGAAGTTAAGTGGTCTAATTCAGCTTTCCCCAACCTGGGGCCCTCCAGATGCTTTGCACTCCAGCTCCCATCAGCCTCAGCCAGCATGGCCAGGAATGCTGGGAGTTATAGCCCAAAACATCTGGAGGGCTCCAGGTTGCAGAACACTGGTCTAACCCTTGCACACATAGCCTCAATCCAGATCCCAGCTGCAAACATAAGACACACCACTATTAGCCACGGAGGAGATTACATACTGGTTTATTCAGGGTATCTTTATTCTGCTCCCCTGCCAAAAAGCCTCCCGGAGCAGCTTCCCTACAATCAGTAGAAGCAGACGGTCCCTGCCCGCAGGCTTACAGTCTAAAGAGAACGACAGACAAGGGAAAAGGGTTGAGGAGGGAAGAGGAAAATAATAGCGGGGGAACGGGGACTGGACTTCTGGTGGGGCTGATGAAATGGCTTTGCCTTCCCCACCACATCTCCCTCAGCACAGCCTGCTGGAACCGCTGCTGGTGCTGAAACGTGCAGATGTGAAGCTTTAAAATAGAGTTCTCAAACTGCATCTCCAGTGGCCGGGAGTTCCACAGGTCCAAAGGCAGCGGCGGCTGTGAGCAGGGCATCTGCGGCTATCGAGGAAGAGTTCTGTGGAGCTCAAAACCCTGCACTGGGGCGGCCACTGAGGCACCAAAAAGGACACAGATACGATGTGTGCATGCTAATTTCTGGAGAGAGGCGCCGACCCAGAAATAATCCCTGTGATTTAGATGGAAATGCAGTTCACCGCACCCTGGTGGGGAAGACAGTGGCCGGGTGAGCTGGGTGCTGCCTGTGCGGCCCGCCAGCCGTGGGTGGGCAGCCCCCGGCCCCCTGCTCTGCTCTGCTCTGCCGTCTTCGGGCTCTCCATTCCTAAACCGAGCTTGGACCAGACAGCCCTTCAAGCAGAAGGCAGTTCTCTGACAGCCTTTCTAAACAGAGGGCCGGCCCTCGTAGAGCAGAGCACACAGCCTTCCTGGCCGGCACACTCTGGGACTAGCACAGGGGCGCAGGACCTCTTTCTGCCCGAGGGCCGGATTCCATTCTGGAGACGCTCTCAGGGGCCGTGTTCCCGGGGTGGGCGGGGCCAAAGGGAAAAGGGGCAGGGCCAGAATCCCAGCACAGCATAGCTCAAAGTGCTTCAGCCTGTGACTGAACCTTCGCAGAGGCATTTCAACCTCTTAGAATGGGGCGGGGGGGGGGGCTGTGCAAGAGCCGGGAATTCGCCAAATGGTTGGTGGCTGGGGGAGAGCCAGGGGTGGCAGGGGGATGGTGTCCATCTGGGAAACCCTGGGAGGCTCCGTTTGGGCTTCTGCACCCCTGAGTTACAGGCACATGGGAGCCCCTCCGTTTGTGCGAAGGATGCATGGAAGCGAGAAAGCCCCCGGAGGCAGCCGGCTGCAGACCCCCCCACACACACACACGAAAAGAGCGAGGGAAGAGGCAGGACAGGCTGCGCAGCCACGCCGGGCTGTGGTCTCCGCGCTGGGAATCCAGGACTCATGGGTGGGAAAGCGGCTCCGTCCTGCAAAAGGCGGCCTGCCAGCCGGGCCTCCGTGACATGCGACCCTCCTGTTTCCTCGTCCGGGAAGGAGTTAATTATGCGCGTAAAATTATGGCCGGTCCTGGCGTCACGCAGCCAGATTAATCAGTTCCTGTCCTGACCTTGTGTTCTTTTCGTGTCTCCAGGCCCACGAGGCATCTCAGGGGAGGAGATCTTTCTGCTTCTCCCCATCCCCTTGGTATTGTTTTGGAGCATCCTACTTCGCCACACACACACACACACCGCCCTCTTTTTCTTCTCTCATTTTTGTGTTCCTCAGAGAGGGGTCCCGAAAGGTTATCCCAACAGGGATCTGAGGCCTGAGAAAATGGAGCTGGCGCAGATCACCCGAGCACGGCTGTTGCCTACAGCGGATGGCCCTCCTGCCAGGAGGAGACAGCCATGGTGTAGGGACCGGCCTGGAAACAAGAGAGAAGATTTGCCAGATGGGCCAAGCATCAAGGTTCTAGTCCACATTGTAAAGCCCTTCTCACGCTCCCCGTTTCCTGTGCAGGAGAGACCACTGTGGACTTGCAGAGTAAATGCAGGCACACGTACAGGTACAAACAGGCTGCTCCCAGGGTGACGTCAGCAACGAAGCAGTTTATTCCTGTGATGTTTACGAGGCCTCTTCCATGGCAATGGAATTCACTGGCGTTCATTGCTGCTGGGAGAAGAAGGAGCAACAGTCCCTGTAATCCCTCACACTGACCGAAGCAGGCGGAAGGTCGTGCTCTCAGAAAAGGGCTCTCAGGGAGGCTGGGACTTAATTTATTTAATGCATTTCTTAGCTGCCTTTGACTGAGACCGCAATCAACATATGGGCAATTTTGCACATTTACACTTCCATCTAGCAAGCGGAGAAGCAATGGGCCCATTGTTTTCCCAAAGGGAGATGTCCCGGGAGGGGGGTGGCTCGCAACTCCGAATGCCACACCCGCTTACCTAGAGACGCCCTTTTGCCAAACAGCTAAAAATGCTGGTGGTGAAGGAATGGCACTCTGCACATGCTTAAGGGCAGGCACTCCACTCCCAATCCATTCCAAAAATGAGAATCCACACTGGAAAAAAAGGTGTGCTTAAAAGCTGGTCTTGGATCAAGACAGAAATGCAAAGGACTACCATCCCCTCACCCCTGGCAACAACAACAAAGTGAAGAGTCATTTGATTTTCACTCACCAGGAATGGAGGAAATAGCTGGCAGGTCCAGACACCACGGTCTGGATGGAGGAGATGCACAGGGATGTTGTCTGGGATATGAGAGGGGGGAGTTCTGGAATGGCATCTTTCCAGAAGCGAGTGCCTGTGACCTCTTTGCACCAAGGTGCTCCCTCCGTGACCCCATGAGACCACCCGGAACAGGTGAGGCCCAAGGCGTGCGGGAAACTCTTAAACGTGTCGACTCGGCTGAGATGTCCACGGACAGGTGGTGCGGTCATGGCTCAGAGCTTGGGAAAGTTCATTCTCGCAAGCCTGCTCACCCTCCGAGGGTGGCCGGGGGGTGGGGAGAGACAAGGATCTGCCACAAACCACACAGCGGCTGACGTTGGAAGCAAGGGGAGGGTTGGATCCAGACTTAGTCCTGCTCAGAGGAGACCCATTGACATCATTGGGACAAGTTAGTCATGACCAGCCTAATTCCTGGTGATTTCATCAAGTCTCCTGTACGCAGGATTCATTCTGGACCGAACCCGGAGTTCTGACGCCTTCTCTTCTAGTTCAGTGTTCAGTGCCAACAACAACAGCGAAACGCCGTAGCCGGCTTAGGAGGATCAGTACTGAGGGCGTTTACCCACGGTGTAAGCGGAGGAGTGTGCAGCATCAAATGATCGAAATCAGTCTGCGGGGAAATGGTGGCTTGGTCCTTTCCCCCTAAAAATCAAAGAAACTCCACAAAACAAAACAATCAGAGGTCAGTTGGACGACAGACGTCGAAACATCCACGGCTCTTGGCTGCAAAGCTTTGACGAGTCTCCGAGCGGAGGGCGGTTTCGCAGAATTAAGCCAGTCGCCTAACTTGGCTTCTGGGTTGTCTGAAGGAGCAGACGTGCAAACGGGACAATGTTGATTTCATGGCTAATCCAGATGGCAGCTTCCAGGTGGCCCCAGAGCTGAGATAGATCCATCTGGGTTGGCCCCTTGGCTATGGACAAGGGAAGCATCTGCAGGGAGACCCGTTAGGAACCTGCCTTATACCAGGTCAGACTACATGCCTGCCTCAGCCCAGTATTGCCCACTCCAACTGCAGCAGGGAAAGGGTTCTTGGGACTTCTAACTGAAGATACCGGAAATTGAACCCAGGACCTTCTGCATACCGAGCATGTGCCTGACCGCTGAGCTAAAGACCGTCCCCATAGGGCAGGGGTGCAGAACCATGGGCCACATCTGGCCCCTTTCCCTTCCCTCCAACCACCCGATGGTGATTCTCCAGCTTTTGTGCAGTTTTCCCCCATTCTAAAAGGTCGAAATGCCTCTCCTAAGGTTGTGCTGCTGGCAGTCAGAGCATTCAGTTAAAACATGCTGGCATGTTTTGGCCCCACCCCCTTTTGCCTTAGGCCCCACCCAGCACCAGAAAGCGGCCCCCGAGAGCTTCTCCAGAACAGAATTCAGCCCTGAGGCTGAAAGACGTTCTGCACTCCCGCGGTCTGGTGTGGTGCTAACCCTGCCAAAATGGGAGATGCAGAATGGCAAAGAAGAGGACCCTTTTGCACGCCAGCCCTGCGAGTTCCCCATTTGTGGTTTGCCCTGGTGGAGAGCTGCATGAGACTCGGAATAGTCCTGCCCCTGTCCACTGGTTCTCTTTTCTTCCCGTGCACCTTGCCCAGCCAGGGCCGACTCCCGTTTTGGTGGTGACTCCATTCTCTCGACTGGGCTCTGCGAGGCCAGGAGTCAGGTGGGCTAGTGCCTTGGGCAGGTGGCAAGCAGAAAATCAGCCAGGCTGGAGGCTGGTGGTCAGGCAGAGCACAGGGACAGGGGGCTTGTTCCCTCAGGGACATGTGGCCGAGACTGAAAGAAGACTGAAAAAGGCTCTGGGGCCTTTGCGCAGGCTCGCCATCCAGTACTGCCCGACTTCCCCAGCGAGGAAGAGTGTGGCTGGCCGTCAGGAAGCCCCCTGCACTCCCTTCACTGGCCATCGGTCCCAGGGGCACTGGGAGGGCGCCCACATTTGACCCACAGAGCGGCCAGAAGGAGCTCAGCCACTCCGGAAGGTATGTTTTTACCCCACGACCTGATTCCACTCCCCCCAGAATTGCTTCATCACGCCCGCAGCAAAGGAGACCGCTGCTGGGAGTGCATTACGTGCAGAGCCCCAAAGAGAGATGCTGTTTCTTTCAACCTGAATGTAATTGTGTATTCCCTATTTATTTATTGTCAAAACTGACATACCGCCCTTTTATAAGCGCTGTAATTCAAGACAGCTCACAATGTGGGGGCGAAAGACCCACAATTTGAAATGTTATTTTGCTCAGGCATTTTAGCACTTTAATTTTAAAACCTTAAGTTGAAGTTCTTTTAAAACTGAACTGACTGTTGGGTTTTCATTTGGCTTGCTGGTTCAAGAGTGGTGGTGGTGGCTGAACTTGCTTTTTAATGTGTAATAGTATGGTTTTTACATTGGGTTGGTCCTTTGTTTTTAGTGCTGTGTATACCGCCCTGGGATTCTGTGGATAAAGGGCAGCTTCATTTAAAAAACATATACGTGAATACGAAATAAAACGACAATCATTTATAATCAACAGAAGCTGAACTTTTACAAGTGGAACTGTGAGCCAACTTTTAAAACACGAGTGGTAAAAATTCCGCTAGATTTGGCTTTGAGGGACACTGGTGGGGCGGCTCCAGTCTTGGGCCTCCTCCTTCCTCCCACCTGTCCCTGTCTGCTCCTTTTTCGAGTGTGTTTTGACCTTGTGATCCAGAGCTGTCCCTGCAACGTTCAGCATCACTTTGCCCCAAATGAAACACACAGTGTGTGCTCGATGTTCCCTCATTTCTGGTTCAACCAGGAACAGCAGATGTGTGGGCCAAGCCCGGAAGTGCCAAACCAGAACTGGTCACAAGATGCCGGGGCGAACACCTGTCCTGCGTCACACCAGCCACAATGCACCGTGGTGCCCCCTGAAGCAACGGGCCCCTGGCTTGGAAACTCACTCTCTGGAGCGCCCAAAGAGATGGCACGGGGGGCTTGCCGACCCAGTCTCCAAGGCAGAGGAGGCGGGCCTTCAAGCCCTGGAAATGGTTTCGGCAGTGAGGTTGCCTGAAGAACATGCAGAGAGTGCCTCTGAGCATATGTAGAAGTACTGTTTCTCAAAACTACTAACTTTTAATGGTTTTATATGATGTTTTATCAAGTTGTGTTTTATGGTTTTAATTTGAGCCTTGGCTATAGGCAGTATAGAAATGTAGGGATAATAATAATAATAATAATAATAATACCCACAGATAGTGCTAGCCCCTCCTCTCCGTGTCAATTTCTGGCATCCCCCAAGGCTGCTCTGGCATCTCACACCCCAGAGCTCTGAAACTGGGATGGAGATGTCCATGTGCTGCGTTCCTAACGTGGCATTTGCGGCAGGGGCAGGGAGAGACCCAGAGCCCGGTCCAGGGCCTGGGGGGGGGCAGCAGCCCGCTCGCTCTCGGCCTCCCTGGGGCAGCCGGAGGCGGGTTGTGTGGAATGCGGGGAAGGCATGACCGAACGTGTCACGCGGAGGGCAAGGGAGGTTGTGACCTTTGCTGGAGAGCGGGCCCAGCGGCTGGAACAAGGGAGCTTCTTGTGTTGAAATCGAAGAACAAGGAAAAGCTATTCTGCAGAGGAGTGGGGGGCGGGGCCATGTGGCAAAGCCGGGGGGAGCGAGCTGCAAAAACCGGCAGATGTCTAGGGGCGTCTCATCCAACTCAGGCCCCTTCAGGTGGGCCTTTGGGGGGTTGGGCCAAGCCGTAAAGTTCAAGGGCCAAGTTGATTACGCAGTGAGGACCTGTCACGGCAACGCCTAGAATGGCTTTCAGCATCTGAGTTTGGTTGCCGCACATCAGTCATGAGAATATAAGACGACCGTTGCTGGATGAGACCGCAGAGCCCATCTGTTCCGGCATCTTTACTCCAGCAGCAGCCAGCCGGATGCTGCAGTTCCCAAGCGGGAGTGAAGACATTTTCCAAACCTTGTGGTTCGCCCCCGAACACTCGGAGCGCCCCTTTCACTCTCATGGCGAAGAGCATTCATAGACCAGTCCTTCGTGAATTTGGCCAATCCGTTATGAACAGCGTTACTTTTTGGGTATCGAGTATGAGGATTGCTTGCTTTGGGCCAGAAACCAACCTGTTGGCAAGACCCTTTCGGCCCAATATGGGAAAGTATCTGGGCCAAAGAAAAGACTGATTGCATTGCGCTTCTGTACCATCTTTCTGGGACCAACTGGTGGTTTACAAAAATTCAGAAAACAAAAATCCTAAATGGAGGCCCAGTAAAAGGTTAAAAGCAACCTTAATAGGTTTGTGAGAACCGTGGGGACTTGAAAAACAGTGCTCCAGAATGGTGACTCAAGGAAATAAAGTAAGAAAATGCTTACTCGGTCAGCTTACTGACAGGCGTTCAGAGGGGCAAATGGAAATGCATCCATTTTGAAAAAGACGTTCCCCGTTATTTTTACAGCCACTTCAAACCTGGATCGGATCACCGCAAGGGGGCAGATTTTAGGTGAAGGGGGATCGCCAAGGGGTTCGGATCAAGCTATCACGGGCTGAGGCTTCCCAGGACAAGCGCGGAAGATGTCCCGAAAGCGCCACAGGCTCACGGAGGCCCTCTGAAGCCAAGCCCAGCTAAATTTTGCCAGCGTGTGTGCTGGAGGGGGACCAAACCCAGCCCGAGGATTACATTTGGGAGCTCAGCCTCATGTCAGGTCCAATTGCCAGATGAGCAAAGGCAGGCAAGGGAGCAGAAAGAGGAAGAGCAACCTGGGCAGGCCACCCGGCGGGTCAGAACAGAATTCGGTGTGGAAAGGAACGTGGGGGATTTGCAGAGGACTCGGTTGGTCCCGAATTTCCCCTCCATTTTTATCTTTGGCACCTTTCTCCTTATTCAGGTGCTCAGCACAGCTCATCCATCTTTACCATCACATTTGTGTTTCACAAACGGCAAGAGCTAACGCACAAAAGAACGGAAGGTGCCTCGTTCTGACTAAGCCTCCTCGGGACAATCTACTCGGCGTCTTTTACGCTGAATGGCAGTGGACTTCCAGGGTCTCTCTCAGACTCAGGACATTCCCAGGTCTATCTGGAGATGCTGGAAGCTGAACCTGGGACCTTCTGCCTGCAAAGCAGGGTCTCTCCCACTGAATGACAGCCTTTCCCTAAAAAGTAAAGCAAGACTCCAGTCCTCATGATTCTGAATAAAGGGCTCGTTTAAATAGGGGCATAAGAAGTGATGTCCCTGGTGATGTGTTTGTTGGGGTACAACAGTCAGGTGCCCTCCAGATGTGTTAGACCGCAACTCCCAGGGCATGTTCTGAGTTGTGGTCCAACACATCTGGAGAGCACCAGACTGGGAAAGGATGTCTTCACTGACTCACAGCCGCTTTCCAGGATTTCAGGCAGGGGGTCTCTTCCAGCCCTACCTATACATTTGAGCAGGTCACCACTCCCCATCTTGCCATAATATCCCTTCCTTGAGCTGCCTCCCCTCCCCTCCCCTCCCCACCCCCAAAAATGTGGGGAGGGGGAGAGCCTGACCCAGGTCTTTCCTGTAAGTTGTTTAACTACTTAACAAACATTTGCCTGGGTGCACCCTATCAACCCTCCTGTGACCTTCTATTTTCACCCCCTGGTTGCAGAGGAAACACTACCACCATTCAAAAAAATAATTTTTTAAAAGCCCCCGGCTCTCGGGGTCAAGGGTGTCCCCCCATTGCCACTTTGATACATTCTGGCAGGCTATATAATTCGAAGAACGCCCTGTTAGCATCAGCGTGACCCACCATGACCCCCCCCCGCCGCCGCCCGCTTGCCTGCATATCTTGGGTGGGAAGTTTCCAAAGCTGGGGTCAGCAAATGGTCAACGGGTTCCTAAACTCGGCCTTCTGTGAGACAGACAGAGAGAACACCCTGTTGGATTTCGGTCTGACTTGCCGTTCAACCTTCCCCCACAGGGAGGAGGGACATGCAGTTAATTTTTTAAATCCCATACAGCCGCCAACCTTTTTTTTTCTGGCAGCGCTCCTGTTCCTCTAACACAACTGTGGGCAAATCGCAGCTTTCCTGATGTTGTTGTACTACAGTCCCATCAGCCCCAGCCAGCCTGGTGGGGAGAGATGATGGGACTTGCACTCCAACAACATTGTGAGGGCCAGAAGTTGCGCTCTTCCCCCTTCTTTTCAGCTTTGCAGTGGGCAGAAATCCAGCCGGCGAAGCTGTCCATGGAGATGCACGTTATGGGGGAGAAGATCACCTTCGACAGAATGCTGGCAGCATTGCCGTGGGATGCTCCGGAATGGCCAGAATTCCAGCTGTGGCCCAGGAGGCCTCAGCTAAGTTCAGCAGGGCTCTTAGGCTACGCTGCAGCAGCCCCTGGCATTCCAATAGCCTTTCCCAAGGGGGGGCTGTCCTGGGCACCTCCCCCATCCTTCACGTGAAGATGGCACGGTGGGCCAGTCCAGCATTGAGAGGACCAAGAACCCAGCAGCCTCCAAAACGACCTTGGTGAGGGAGGCCGTCGCAGAACGGTGCCAGATTTTGCCCCAATTTGAAAACTGGTTAGATTCTTCAGTTTCTCTACGACCAGAGAAAGGGGCGTTGAAGCTCATGCCCACCTGGGGTGCCAGAAAGAGAGAGCACGGGGGGGCCTGCCCAGTTTTGACCCGCCCAGCGCCAACACACCGCCCCGGACACAGCACCCCCCAAAGTGATGCAGCCCCATTCACTTATGAGGACCCCTTACTCCCCCGATGAAACAGGCCCAGGTCGCCACCAGGCACAATCCGTCTTCCAGCCTTTAAGGAAGAGGGGAACACAGGAAGCTGCCTTAGACCGAGTCAGAAAATTGCTCCATTTAGCCCAGTATTGTCGACACAGGCTGGCAGCAACAGCTCTCCAAGGTTTCAGGCAATTACCCTACCTGGAGACGCCAGGGATCAAGCCTGGGATCTCCTTCTTACACAGAAGGTGCTTTACCATCAAGCTATAGTCCCTGCTCTACGACTCATCCCATGGGGTGATGGGAGTTGTAGTCCAACACATCTTCCTGGCTGGGCAAGGCTGGCGTAGGGCATGCAGAACAGAACCTGCAGCCATCCTTACTGGTGGGTGGGAGAACTCCCAGCGCTGCCCCTCCCGGCTGTGACCATCGGGTGTCACCAGGGACAGGCGTTTTTCTGAGCGATAAAAAGTTGCTGGGAACTTCACCTGCCACCTCCCCGACCTCCATCAAAGGCTGGGGGCAGGGGGGGGGGCTCGGTCCTCCTCCATGGTAGCCACAGCCCTTCCAGAGAAGGTCATTCGCC
Organism: Heloderma suspectum; assembly: GCF_057233095.1. Lineage (NCBI taxonomy): Eukaryota > Metazoa > Chordata > Lepidosauria > Squamata > Helodermatidae > Heloderma > Heloderma suspectum. Next base: position 21,559,769 of record NC_139474.1, on the reverse strand, counting down.
CTGGGTGTCTGACTGTAACACGTAATTAGAGGCGATTAGCAGCTTAGGCTGGGGGCAACAGGGAACATTCTTGAGAATCTTGGCTTCATGTTGATCCATCACCTTCCAGGTGTTGGCCGGGGGCGGGGTCTCCTTTCCTTTGATGGTGGTGGGGGGGGGAGTTGTTTTGTCCAGGTGTGGCCACTTAAACCTCACTTCCCCCTAGGTGCATCATGGCACCCCGGGCAGTGCAAAAGTCCCGCATAGAGGATTGCCAACACTGCTCGAATCCTCTGGGCCCGAGCATGTTCTCCTCTTCTTGGCCCTTGGTCAGGAGCAAGAGATGCCATCTGGCCAGAGACTCCAGGATGGGCAAAAGAAAATCCTCCTTTCTGCAAAGTGTGAATTAAAGGGTGACGTGGCAACCCTGGGCTTCGATGAAATTATAAGGAGGTTGGGCACCTTCATGCGGGGAGATCAAGCCGCAGCTGTTAGCCACAATGGAACCTCCAGCTTTAGGAGCAGTGTATCCTTAGCACAAGTTGCTGGGGGACAAATGGCAGGGAAGGACTGCTGTGTCCATTGTGCCCTGCTTGGGGGTCTCCCAAAGGCATCTGCCTGGCTGTGGCACAAAACACAATGCTGGGCTAGACAGACTTTTACTCTGATCCAAAACATTCTTATGCTCTCAAAGCCAGAAACATTTCCCCGGAGCCATTCTTACTGAGGGAGCGTGTGCGTGGGGTGCTACAGTGCCCGGTGGAGCACTGTGGCATGGTGTACAGAGGGGTGATGGCTGCATCCACGGCACCTCTGAGCATGTGCAGAGTGATGTCCCCTGAAAGCAAGATCCCAGACACATTTCTGAGCATATTTATTATTTTCTTGTTTCAAGCGTCCCCTGCCTTTCTATCAAAAATGGCACTCAAGGTGGGGGCTACTCCCAGTTGACACATACAAAGTCATCATTATGAGGGTGGTGTCCCTGAGCATAGTAAGAGTGCCCCCTTCTCTCACCCACCCTAATAGCTGCAATCCCTACACCCAGACAAATCTGGGATTATGGGTAAGGCACGAGGAGTTGAATTCATTAACAAGGGCCGTCAATTAGCTTATTAATTGTTAAGTAAATCGTTCCCAAACTTTCCATTAAGTTATTATCTTATTGAGACAGGTCAAGAGAGTAACAGTTCCTACAGATTTCATGCAAGGGAGGTTTGCAGATTTCATGCAGACCCACAGTTATGGGGAGTGACCCAGTCAAGGAAAGTACTGGACTTCTAGCCCCAACGAGATACGCAAATGCTTTACAGCAGCCTCTCCCAACCTGGGGCCCACAATTCCCGTAATCCCCAGGTAGCATGGCCGCTGGCCGGCTGGGGGTGATGGGAGTTGCAGCCCTACACATCTGGAAGGCACTGGGTTGGGGGAGACCGCTTCACAGAATATCACCAGCAGGAGGTCGCTGCCCCGAGGAGTTTACAATCCACAGTGCAAGCAGGACCGGTTTGCCTTCATTGCATCTTAGTTATGTACCGCCCAGATGAGCCCAGAAACAGAGTAAGCCCAGATTTACGGCGTTCCGTCCAAGGCGTCTCTCGACATTAAAAGCACAGCAAATATACCGAGGAGAGAGCGCGCTGCGCCGACTTCACGGGCAAGTTCGCCATCTCGTGGACACACAGAAAACCGCCGCCCGCCCCTTTTATCCACCCCCGACTCTGCACTTTCTGAAACCCCCGGCACGTCGGGACAGGCGCGCGCGCGACCTCGCTGCCCCCGGCTCAGGCCCGCAGAACTTCGCCCCCGGAACGAAAGGGCGGAGGCGCCTTCAGGCCCGAAGGAGAGTCCCGCCGGATCGGGCGGAGGGCGCGATCCTATCTTGCGCGGAGGGAGACAGAAGCCCTGCCGCCCCCGGCGCTCCGCAGCCAGCCAGGAGGGCGAGGCGAGGACGGACCCCCCGCGGAAGGGAAAAGAGGCGCGCGCGGCCTCCGCCCCGAGGAGCTCGCAGTCCGCCGTTCGGCAACGGAGTGAAGCGCGAGCAGCAGCGAGAGGAGGCGCCAAGGGGCAGCCGGCTCAAGTCCAGCCACCGCCCGCCCGCCCGCAGCCGCGGCCCGGCCCGCGCGTGTCGGTCCGCAATTCCCACCGAGCCCAGCTGGCGGCTGGCGGCGATGGGCGCTGCAGGCCAACAGCTCGGGGCCGGGGGAGGCGCCGCCCGGGCCGCTGCGCCCCGCTGGGCGCGTCGCGGGCGGGAGGTGGCCGGCGCCGCCGCGCGCGCGGCCCTGCGGGAGCCGGCGCCGCCGAAGCCCCCGGCGTTTGCTCCCGGGGCGGCGCGCCGAGGACCGCGGCCGCGAGCCCCGCCGCGGCGCGCGCGGGGGCGCGGCCGGCCGTGCCCAGGGCGCGCGCGCGGCCCGGAGCCTGCCGGGAGACGTGGCGCTGGCGACGCCCGCCGCCCCGGGGGGAGCGACGCCGCCTAGGAGCCCGCCGGGCAGGGGGCCGCGGGGCGCGCTCGCAAGGTCAGCCGCGGCGGGGGCTGGCGGGCGCGCTCGGGCCGGCTCCTCCTCGCGGGGCGAGCCAGCGGGGCTCCTTTCGGCGCGGCCCCCGGGCGCGGCGCCCGCCCTCTGCGCGCGCTCAGGGACGCGGCGCCCCGCAGCCTGGCGGGCGGGCCCGGAAGCGCCCCGTCCCCTCCGCAGCGCCCCGGCCGATCGGGCCCACGAGCGCGGGCGCCGCCTCCCGCCCGGGGCCTGATCCGGCCTCGGAGAAGCGCCGGGGCGGGCGGGCAGCGGTGCGCCGAGCCCCTGCGGGTCGTGGCTGGGAGCTCTGGCGGCCGCCGGCCCGGCCTCGGGAGAACGTCGGCCTCGGGGAAGGGAAGGGAAGGGCGGGCGGGGGGGCCCTGAGCTCCGGCCGGGCCCCTCGGAGCGCCCCGGCAGGCGCAGTGACCGCGGCCTCCGCCTTGCAGCCCTCGCCCGATGCTGGCCCGATCCGGCCCGATGCTGCGCCGCGCCCTCCGGCGGCCGCCGCCCTTCTCCGCCGGCTACCCGGCGCGGGGCGGGGGCGCGCCCGTGGAGAAGCCCGTGGAGGCCCGCATCCGGGCCAAGCTGCAGGAGGCCCTGGACCCGGCCCACCTGGAGATCATCGACGACAGCCACATGCACGCGGTCCCCCGCGGCGCCGAGACCCACTTCCGGGTGGTGGTGGCCAGCCGCCGCTTCGAGGGCCTGGCCCTCATCCACCGCCACCGCCTGGTGAACGACATCCTGCAGGAAGAGCTGGCGGGCCCGGTCCACGCCCTCTCCATCCAGGCCAAGACCCCGCAGCAGTGGGAGAAGAACCCCAAGGTCATCCAAAGCCCCGAGTGTCTCGGGGGATCCAAGAATGACCCCCACGCGGCGGGCAAAGCGGGAAGACGGGATTGATGTGAGCCTGGCCCGGGGGGGCCTTTGCGAAGCCACGTCAGCGGGCGAGCCACGATACCGTGGGCTCCGCGCTAGAAGCAGGAAGAAATGCCTGGCCCCGATTTCCCCCATGGCTGCCAAACCCTGGCTCCATTCCCCAGAGCGCTGCTCTTTCCTACCGGGGGCGCCGTGCATGTGCTTTGGGCCTCTGTTCCTGCCGCAGGGAGAGGCTGCGGCATTGCGAGAACGGGTTTGTCTGCCGTTTATGTAAGCACATTAAACTCCTTGGGCTTCGCTCCCTCTTAACAGCATCGTCAGCTTTGTTTTGCAGGGGAGGGAGCCCCTCTTGCAGCACTCGCTTTTTCCTGACAGGCCGGACGCTGCCCCCTTCTTTCCAGGGGAAAGGCTGGGTTGGGGCAGAAGTCGTGGGTCGCTCTCCTTGCTTTGCCCACCTCGGAGCCCTGAGGCCTGGGCGGTCTCGTGGTGATGGGGCTGGGCTCGGATTGTTGATGTCGGCCAAGTATCCTTTTCAGTCCTGGCCAGCGTCAGAGCCTCACGCTGCCAGCCCATCACAAGGGCCGGTGTTGCTCACCCCTCTTCTCTCCTGTGCGGAGAATGCCCAGTCCACGGTAGCCCACAAGGGTAGATCTCGCACGCTGGCCAGAAGAGATCCCTACCAGCTGCACAGGGTTATGTTCAAGGACAGGCGAACCTTAAAATATACCTGATCAATCGCCGTGGGACTCCCCCAGTCTCTAGCCATTTTAGGGTGTTCCCTCATCGAGTTTTGCAGGTTTTTAGCTGCTGCAGGATAGACCGAAAATTCAACAGGTGACGCTACCGCAGCACTAAGATATCCCGATGCTACTGCACTTGTTGAATTTCTGCCCGGCCACAAGCTGCTGTTGGCAAAGGACGCCAGCCGCGTTGCCCTGTAGGTTGCTTGGCTGTGAGTAATCTGAAAACATCATAAGGGTAAATGCTGGTGAGGGGTGAAGTTTGTGCTTCGTGTGCCAGCACTTGGACTGTTTGCAGATATTCAGCAACGCCCTCAGCACCAATCTCCAGGGAAGGCTCATCTGAAGCCAGAGCTCTTAAGAGCCAAGAGCTACACTGGTTTCAAAGTCTGCAGCCTACATTTACTTCAGCGTTGCTGGGTTTCTTTCTTCATCTTCTTTTGCTGAGTTTCAGGTTTGGGGAGGGTAAATGGACACACCCACCCACCCCGGGCAGACTGCCACATTTTTTACCTTTAAATTTGATCATTTCAAACCTCTACTAAAGAAGATCCAACACTGATTTTAATTTTGCAAAGAGGTCTATAGATTGTGTAGATCCATGGAGGGAAAAGCAATTTAGGGACAACATACAACTTTTTTAAGGCCTGAAATTCAGAGTGAGTGCACTTTCCATAGAACACAGCATCTGTGTTTGTGTGTGTGTTTTAAAAATTGCACATTTCAAACTTGCAAGGTTTATTGTTTTTTTCAATCGTTTTTTATTTTCATTTTTTCATTGCGTTTTGTTGACTATGAGTTCATAATGCCGGGGGGGAAAGGAGTCTGTGCATGGCCAGAGCCAGACTTAAACTTTTTTCCTTTTCCTGCTGTACTGCACACACAACCTCTTTTTCTTTTCTTTTTTTAACGTGAAATTATCATTATTATTCACAGCACCTTTTGGAGTCTTTCCCCCATCCCCTTTCCTTTTCTCAACATGACATTTAAAATAACTGTCATATCTAATCAGCATTCTTGGCATCTGTTTTTATACAAAATGAAACAAACCAGAGACCACAACTGAAGTTAAGCTTTTTTTTCCTGATTTTTTTTTTCAATTGTTCTTTACAAACATCTAAAAACTACAACACAGCACAGGGTTTGCTTTGTTTCTTTGTTTGCATACAGACAGTACTACATATGGTTTGTATGTTGGCTTTGTTTAGAAGACCAGCTACACTGTAAAAGGATGGAAAGAGACCAAAGTCAGAGAGGGACACGATTTGGGAAGGAACAAGGAACTGAGGGGTGTTTGGGTGTGCACTTTGATTGCGTAGGACTCGGATACGTTCAACTGGGTATGGATCTGTTTCTTTCCAAATAGGTGGCATAAACAGCTCGTTCCATTTCAAGAGGTATCGAGATTTTGAAAGGGAAAAAATAATACCCATTCTCAGCCTTAAGAATGTAAGAAGATCCCTGCTGGGTCAGAGAAAAGTAAGACCCATCCAGACCAGCCTCTTAATTTCCCCACTGGTCATCCAAAACCCTATTTATTTGGAAGAAAAACGTGTGGAGACTGTGGGAATCTCCTGTATTGTGGCTTGAGAGTGTCCCACCGGAAAACACTTCTCTCTTCAAACTGACAGACATTTGGCTGGGCAGTGTTTGAAACTGGATACCGAGATAAAACTTACCAAAGAGAAAACAGGCATGGATCAAGACCAAGGTCTCCCACACAAGCTCTGAAAAAGATTGGTCTGAGATGGCCAATGTCGTGTTTTGCCGCCATCTGCATTCACCCCCAAGTTCCTTTTGGGATACCTTGCCTCTTTGGGTCCAGAGCAAAAGTGAGAAATTTTCCTCCCTAAAATTTCAAGAATTGCACTGAAAAATCCCAAATCCAGATATCAGATTTTTTTTTTTTTAATCGGGTTTCAACTTGATCGGGGCAGAAAAAAGCGTTCCACAGCGCCATACGCCAGGCAAGTCCCAGGGTCTCTGGCTGTAGGGTCTAGCAATCTCTGTCTTTGCTACCTGCCACTGTGCCAGGAAGGAAGGGGCTTTTGTGCTTCAGTGCCACCGCTACGGATGGCCAAAGGGGGGGGGTATTATTTATTTATTGTATTTATTTATTGCATTTATACCCCGCCTTTTTTTCCTCTTGCAAGGAACCCACGGCAGCTCACATCCTCCTCCATTTTATCCTCACAACAACAACCTTGTGAGGTAGGTTGGGTTGAAGAGTCTGTGACTGGCCCAAAGTCACCCAGTGAGCTGCCATGGCCGAGTGGGGACTAGAACCCGGATCTCCCGGCTCCCAGTCCAGCACTCTCACCACTCCGCCACACTGGCTCCTTACAACTACTACTGGCTCAACAGAGGTCAGGGGACCAATAGGGTTGCAGCTGGACCTATAAAGACAGCAACGCTGGGCTGGCTTCCTCCTTCTGTGCCAGTTGCACAGGATGAGCGGCTAATGGGGCACTTTTCCAAAATATCCATCCAGATTGCTCAATACACGCACATTTTGAAACAAAAGCAGCAGTCCTGCAGGCTCCACACCAAAGGGTCCGTCTTTTGCCAATGCCTCTGGAAAGCCCACAAGGAGGGAGAGAAAGTGACGGCCCTCTCCCCTGCTGTCTGTCCCAAGAAGCTGGTATCCACAGGTAGACGGCCTCTGAACATGGAGGGATCAAGCCCCGTTACCAGCAGGCCTTCCGTCCTCTCCGATATTTCAGCCCTGCCCTGTTTGCCTGTGGCCCTGCCCACCACCAGAACATAGGCCCCAAGATCTTCTCCAAAATGGAATCCAGCCCTCGGGTGAAAGAGGCCCTGCACCAACGCTTTTTAGGATCCTCCAGCAGCTGCCACCTTGTCCTGTGATGGTGGATTCTGTAGCATGGGACAAGTGTCCCCAAACGCAGGTGCCCTCTAAGTGTGTGCGACTACAACTCCTGTCTCCCCTGCCAGCACGGCCCGTGTATGGGGATGGTGGGAATTGTGGTCGCCAAGATCTGGAGAGCAACATTGGATGAAGGATAAGCACCCTCAGAACCCTCAACTCTTATGTTCAGAGAGAGAGTTCATAATGAAAGAGGAGGTAGGATGGCAACCAAAGGAACCACTCTCCTGTCTAGATAGGAGCGCTGTGTCAGTTTTCCCAAGGCCAGCCTAACCCAGTTTTGGTCCCAAAGTTTTAAATCAGTTGTCCTAGTAAGGAAAGACTTCCTCTCTCTTTGTACGGGAGTTTCCCAGACTCCCTTCGTGGCATCTACAAAAAGCTCCCCAACAGGTATTGTGCTCTTTAAGTTATTGTGCCTCTTTTTGGAAAGCAGACTCCTTTGCCTCTAAGTCCCGTGTGGGCTCATCAGACCACAGGGAGGGCCCAGTGACAGCACAGGCCTGCCACAGGTCTTGCGGGAACCCGAGCCGCTGAAGTAAGTGCCTTGGAGACCCAAAATAAATAAAAGCTGCCCTCGCAGAAGTGCTACGTCAGCCTCCCCCAATCTGGTGCCCTCCAGATGTTCTGAACTACAACTCCCATCAGCCCCAGCCAGCACAGCCATTGGCCAGGCATGATGGAAGTTGTTGTCCAAAACATTTGGAGAGCCCCCAGTTGGGGAAGATGAGGCGAAGTCAATCCCTGCCTGATCTGCCACGGGTCAAGTGAAACGACTAAGGACGGCCCAACGCACTAGATGGCAGATTCATATTTTCCTGTGCTTATGCGCGCTTCTATCTGTTTTGACATTGAGGTCACTGAGGTGTAAAACCAGCCAACGGGATCGCCCAGAGTCAAAGGCAAGCTCTCGGATTCCTTTTGTTCAGCAATCCACCTCCAAAATGCCAGCCTGAAAAAACAGAGCCACTACCAGCGAATTTACACGGACATACAATGAATGTGGAGATGGTGGAGGGATGTGCCAAGGGGTCTGAGTCTGCTTACGTCACCCAGACACTGCAAGGCTGTTTTGCCCGGTGCCCTCGCCAGCAGCCAAACCGGTTCCTTGGCATAGCGGAAAATTCTACCTGAAATCCTGAAACGTCGAGCTAAACAAAGTTACACCTGGATCGACGCTAGTTTTACACCCAAAAACAGACGCTAAAGGTTGGGCCATGTTGTTGTTTGTATACACACAGTGGGATGGGCTGAGAAACCAGCGGTGTTTTGCCTTGATCTGTACGCACACACACACACTCGCACACACACAAAAGCCTGCCTCTTGGGAACGTTGAAAAACGAGACAGAGTCCAGAGCACATGGGCACATCCAAGATCTGTGAGTTGTTTACAAGCTTACACGTTGGTGTAAAACATCACGCTTCGTCTACTGGATGCTGGGGTGCCCAGCTTGGACTGGCGAATTGCGGGGGGGAGGGTGTTACACCCTGAAATGCCACGGGGTCTGGCGGGGTCCGCTGCCCTTTTGAAGGTTTACCCTCTGCCCCCCTGCATTAATTCGGTGCAGAGAGAGGGAGAGAGAGAGCGCTGCCCCTGCCATCTCCTCGGTTGCCCCTGCCTCTCTACCTGGGAGCGGATTCACATGTACACCAAAACCATGGGAGGGAGTGGGGGTGGTGGCAAGAGGAGGAATTGGAAGAGCGAGTGAGCTTGTGAAAGAAAATCCATCAGAAAACAGATTTTCCATTGAAATGGTACGACAAGACGGTCACGGTGTCTACGACGCTAAAATCTCCCCCCAGTGGGACAGGGCAGGGGCGGAAGAAGGCCGGTGCGAATCGCTCTCACTGTAGAACCTGCCCCCGTGTCTCCGGCAGTTTCAGGGCCAGTGAGCTGCCCACGGCGAGAGCCGCTGACGCCAGCAGGATGGGCACGGCTTTGGTGATGCCAACGAAAGACGTGAAGATGCTGATGCCCAGAACCGCTGCCAGCTTACACAAGGCATTGAGGAATCCGAAAGCAGTCGTCCTGGAAAGGGAGGGGAGCGGAGAAGAAGTTGCGCAGGTGGTCAAGGCTTTTCGTGGTTTGCCAGGTGCCCTGCAGGGGGCACACGGTGCAAAGATGCGGCTGAGCATCACCGGCCCGCCTGTGTCCCGGCGGGGCGTGCCGCAGCCTGTGCAGCCCAGACAGCACCTCCACATGCAAGAGGGCTGGGGGAAATCCTTACGGAGGGGGTCCCCAAAACAGCCTGATGAGGACTGAATGTGCTCAGTGACCACAGAATGCTGATTGACTGTTGGGGGGCATTGGGAATGGAATGGAGGAACCCCGAACAGGGAACACTCCAGACGGCAACGTTTATTTGCCAGTCCCGTTTGTTCAAATAACAATCCTGCAGCTCGGCGGAGGGGGGCGTAGCACAGCTATGGAACACTTGCTTTGCATGCACAAGGTCCCAGGTTTGATCCCCGGAATCTGCAGGTGGGGCTGGGATCGCTGCCTGAAACCTGGAAAGCTGCAGCTGCCAGTCAGCGCGGACAACACTGGGCTAGTGGACCAAGGGTCAGGCACAGCAGAAGGCAGCTTCCCGTGTTCCCCAGCACCGTTAAGAGTTCTTAGGCGCACCCGCCGCCAAAGTCCAATTCAAACACGAAACCAGGTGGGCGTGGGCAGCAGCACCGCACACATCCAGCTTCTCTCATTGAAACTGGGTTGTCCCCCAGGACACGCAGTGCTAGCCGGGATCTGTTCCACCCTCCGGGCTCTCGTGCTTTGCTTGGGACTCCGCATCCCCACCTCCAGTCCCAGCCATAAACCTGCATCTTCCACTGAGGGCCTGCCCTGTGCCCCTCACCCTCAGGGGAGACGAGCTCTCCCCTGTTCAGGTCTGACTCGGGCTTGGTGCTGTCCCTGATCTCGGGGGGGGGGGGGGTTCACTCTACGAGCTCCCTTCCCTCCCAGAGAAAGCGACGCAGGAGTTTTGCCTTTCTACTAGGAGCAGCAATCAACCCTTCTCCCCCCCCCCAATGTCCCCCTTTCCTTTTACTGCCAAGGTCCCCCCTGGCAGCTGGCATGTGACTGGTGCATCCAACGCATCACTTGTTTTCGTGTCCTCATTTCGAATGCTGCGCAGCCTCTCTCTTTCCCCCTTGCAGAGTGCTTATCCCAAAAGGACACCGGGAAGGGGGCGGTGGGGAGGAAGGAGACCAGTACGGCAACATCATCACGAGGGTCGGACTGTAGACAACATTTTTGGATGTAGCAACGGGCGGAGGGACATAATTTAACAGGCGGCCTCTCGGGCTCCCACAGCTCATGCTCACCGCAGCTGCGACAACAGTGGCATGCTTTGTCCGATGCTCAGTTCCATGTTGACCCCTCAAAAAAAAACAACCCTCCCAAATGTTCCCTAAGTTCTTTGCAACATATATGTGTGTCGGTATATGTGTCAGCTAGCATGACCACACAGCGGTTTTGAAGGGAGACAGCTGAGGACACACACAGATTGCATACACAAGTGGTGTCCATCTTCCCTATCTCCTCCCTCCCATAGGGCACACAATGGGGGCTGTCCTACATTGCAGGGTCTACAGGTGTAAAATGACCCTTGCTTTCAGCACACGAGGACTCCATGGTAGAAACTCCTCCTCTTTTGTGAATCAACAGTTTCCTTTTTTAAAAACAACGACAACCTAAGTTTCCAGACCTCATGTTTTAGAAAAACAGCAACATGGGTTCAGAAAGACTGCCCAAACGCCCCACTGGCTGCCACTGCAAATCCCTTTCTATATTTCATGCATTCATTTTCTATCGATAGTTTGGCCTAATGCAAGACAGATCTACAGCGACTCGTTGCTTTTGCTTCCCGCTTGTCTGGGAAGGGGAGGAGAGGCAGGCAAAGAGGTTCCCCAGTGCAGGACACAAAGCAAAGAGGACAGGAATAGGCTGATTTCTGAAATGCCCAGTTCACCATCTCCGTCAATGCTACAGGGTCATACCTCAAAGACGCCTGTGAACTGCAGTCCTATGAGGGTGCTGAAATTGTGGGGGGGGGGAGGCCTGCAGTTCTCAGGGGGGCCTCCGTCAGGGGCCTCAGTCACAACAAGCCCCAAACCAGTTTCCCTGTGGCCACGTAGACATGTCGAGATCAACGCAGGAGCGAGCGGCCTTTGGGAAGAGATGGGATTGGGGCCAGGGGGCGCTGCTTACCTTCTATCGGAGGGGTACAGCTCGACTGTGAGGACGTCCAGGGCGTTCCAGGAAGCTATGCTGACCCCTCCGAATAGACAGAGGAGGGCAATCATGGCTGACTCGCTGTTGCCGAAGGACAAGAAGAAGCAGCTCACGCAAGACATCACGCTCGACCCGGCTTCACGGGCAAGGCAAGAGGGGGGAGGCAGGGAGGGAAGATGGGAGCGTTACTGCCAGGAACGTCCCCATGCAGGGTTAAGAACGTTGACTGTCCCCAGTATTCTCTGGGTGCAGAAACCAGTCTCTTGGGGGTCAGTTAGCTACTTTATAAACAAAAAGCAGGTTTCTAGACCTCATGGTGAGAAAGATTTGAAAACCAGGCGAGAGCTCAGAAACACAGCGGACGTGGAAAGAGCTTCTCATTAATTACTGTTAAGAACAAAAGGGAGAGTCCCTGCAATAGCATTGATCTTTGAGCAACAATATTCTGTTAAGTTACTTTACTGTATATAGGGGTGTGTGGAGTCTTCCAGATGCATTAGCATTACAACTCCCAGCACCTGCCAGCCAGCCTGTGGGCACTTTCACACGTTCCGTCTCGTGCACACTTGGCTGCACATGCACACACTCACACGCACAGTCAGTCATGCGTGCGCACACACTCGCACACACATACGCAGCGCTGCCTCCAGGTTTCGGAGGGCCCTTGGGGCAAGACATCCCCCGTGGGCCGCCTCCCGCAGCGAGCCCACCTTCTCCCCGCCACTGTCACCAGCCGCTCTTGCTCTTTTCCTCATCACGGCTCCCACTTGCTTGCTTGACAGGCAGACAGCCGGGGAGAAAACAGGCCCGGGCATCTCCTGCTCCTCCTCCTCACCACCACCGCGGTCTGGGCCAGAGCGAGAGGCAGGTGAACAAGCGGGTTGCAGTGGTGAAGAGGCGGACTAAGTCCAGGGGCTGTTGTCAGGGGGCCCCTGCTGGGGGTGGGCCCTCAACGGCTGCCCAACTGTGCCAACCCTGGAAGCCGGCCCTGGCGCACTCTCCCTCCCTCTCTCCCTCCCTCCCTCCCTCTCTCTTCAGGTCCTTCCTTACCCAGCATCCGGAGACGCCCGATCTTGTCCATCAGGAGTGCTGAAACAATGTTCCCCGGCAGCACAGCCAGGGTGCCCAGGAAGCTGACAAAGTAGATCATGTAGGCGTTGTTGTCGTCACTGAAGTCCAGCTGGCAGCCCTCTTTATTGTGCAGGAAAGTGCCGTTGATGATCCGGCTGTTGATGAACTTGTACTCAAAGAGGTCTGCGGGTCAGAGGCCCAAGGGGTTAGGACTTGAATTTGGGGCTTCATTCCCTAGAAGAAGTGAGGCTGCGCCAGGGTGCCAGCCTGACTAGGAAGCCAGACCCTCAAATGAGTGGGAGCCCCTCTCACCCCACCCCCAAGAAGGGATGCCAGTTAGGCTCACTCGGTGCTGGCCCATACAGGTCTGTTTCAAATGGTCTGGCAGTTCCTCTTGAACCAGGATGTGGCCACGTTTCAGGATGTGCACGAGAGTCGCCACTCTTCAAGTTTCAGTCCCCACCCCTCGGTCTCTCTAGAACAAGCTGAAAGGATTGTCTTGGGCCTTGCAATTTAGATTTGGGTACAATATGGGGTACGAGGAGTTCACAGATTAAGGGGGTAAGAGATGATGCTTGTACAGGGTTGATGCCTGGGTTGCAATGGGGCAAGTCGGAAGATGGGTATTTGAGTTGCTTGCTAGAGCTTAGAAAGGTGATGGGATAAGGAGTTCAATTGATATCATGTATGCGATCAGATGAGGCTATACACAGATCTCTAAGGATGAGGTGGCTCTAAGGAGAAGATTATCACAAGGCATTCAGAGGCTGAAGAACAGAGCTGGCTCCAACTGGTTTTAGGAAAAGGAGAAAGGAGCCATTTGACCACAGGAAAGGGGAACTGAAGCATTTTTGGCGTAGACAAGATGTGTCAGAAATAGGCAGTGGTGTAGCGGAGGCCGGGCTTGCAGGGACGCAGCCCCAGCACTGTTTCGTGAGCAGGGGTCTGATGTCATCTGCCACCCCCCCCCCAGAATTCCCTGCTCCCTCTGAGCTCAGCTGCGACCCTCACTGTGGCTGTGGGGGAATGAATTTTCCAAGCAACAATACGTTGTTCCGAGTTGGAATGCAAAGTCTTTGGGATGCCTTGGCCTGGAATGGGCAGTTAAGGCCTCCTCGCTTTACCAAGGACGTGCTCCTGGTGGAGACGAAGACTCCTAGAACTGGTTGGTGGATACAGATTGGCACAGCGGCCTGAAATTTTTGGACTGCCTTGGAGACTGTCACAATGAGCTCCTGCATTTCCAAATTCGCCACTACACCACTCTCTCTCTCTGTGTGTAGTTCAATCCAGCTGGGTGTGGACGTTTCTATTGGACGGGGAGATATAATGAAGGAGCTTAGGGAAGGCTAATGGGCAATGTTGGGGCACTAAGGGCATGTGCGAGGGGACTGTTTCAATGAGAAGGGATCTGTCCACAAGGGCTGAGCTGAGAGGGTGAAGCTTCCATAGAGTATCATATTTTGCAAACCTAAAATGTTTGTGTTTGAGAGGGTGAGTGGGTGAAAGAGATCTTAACACCCCTGCATCTTTCCTCAGACATCCAATTGAAATCCCCCTCCTTACTCTCAGCTGCCCTGTTTCTGGATCCCAGTTGGAGACCGTATATCTTACAAGGTTGAACAATCAGAGAAGGGGGCGCGGCTGAGACAGTCATGAAGGGACCCTGCATTTCTGAATGTGCCACTACACTTCCGGAGATAGGAGGGAATTTCTGGAAAATGTCTCACGAAAATACACATATGAAGTGATGTGGTCCAGTGGAAAAGATCATTTTTGGAATATGTATTAGAGGGGAGGACATCAAGATAGAGGGGATTTAAGTTCGGACATGGAAGGGATCGGGGTCTCTCTTTGAGGAGAGGGTCCCTTTTACCGGCAAAAGAACTTGCATGAATGGTAACCCAAGAGTGCTGCTAGAAGTGTGAGGACCACTTTTACCTTTGCTTTGCTGGCTGAAGGCTTGTGTGATTGTTAAACTTTATCTTCTATCTTTCTTTGATAAAAGCATTTAGCTTATGTTGTTTTAGCCCTTCTTTATAGAATTTAAGTAAATCTGCATGAATGTGAACACTTTGGTTTCAGTCCCCAAAGGAACCTTGCCTGCAACATCTAGGGCTGTTTAAAGTAGGTGTGCCTAGGTACCCAGTCCCAGGGACTTTGAAATTTTAGCTTCCAGTTTTTCCCTTACAAGGCATGTCGAATCTCGGGGCCATGGGCCAAATCCAGTCCTCTGGGGAATCCACGCCCCTTCCCCTTTCCCCAGACCACCGATCAGTTGGTTGTTTCCTGGCCTTTGCTCAGTTTTTTCCCATTCCAAAAGTTAAAATGGTCTCTCCTAAATCTTAGTTACTGGCAGTACAAGCTTGAAGCTCAAATACGCTTTACCCATCAGCCCACCACTGGAATGTGACTCCCAAGAGCTTCTCCGAAATTGGAATCAGCCCTGGGCTGAAAGAGGTTCATCACCCCTGCACCTGGGGTCTTCCAGACGTCGATGGACTACAACTCCCAACATCCCTGACCATTGGCCATGCTGGCTAGGGCGGATGGGAGTTGGGAGTCCAAGAACATCTCAAGAGCCACCAGATCCCCACCTCCACTCTAGAAGTTACATGTCTGAGGTGGAAACAGGGACGGCTGAGGAACAGGCTGCTTGACCCAAAAAAGAATCGAGCCCCCTCAAGCTGCCGCCGTGGACATCGGGCACCTGAAGTGGGACTTGCCTCAGCAGATCTTGACTTCTGAACCCCTGGCGGCGCTCCTTATCACACCACCTTCTGTGCAGGATGAAATAAAGTCCACTCCCGGTGCCGGGGGACAAACGCAGTCCTGTGCATGGCTGTGTCGGACTTTACCTGTGTTGTAGAAGACGGAGGAGATGAACGTGCAGTTCTTGAAGAAAGTATTGCTAGATGTGACGTCCTCAAAATAACATTCTTCAAACAAGGAGTCAACGAAGGAGACAGACTTCATCTTGAGGCCAATGAACCTGACAGAAGAAAGAGAAAGAGAAAGAGAGAGGCTGGTTTATCACTGGGGGTGATAAACCAGCCATGCCATGATTCTGCACCAACAGCACCATTATTTGAACCAAGGAAGGACCTCCCAAGCTCTGTCCACCCACAGGATCACGTGGGCTCCATCACAGCCCATTGAGCAATTATTCAGCAAGCCGGGGGGTGGGAGTTGGGGGCAGGCACCCACTTGTCGTTGAAGTACTCCCCGCGGCTGTGGATCTGGTTTTCCAAGGTGAAGTTGAAGGTGATGTGGCGCACTGTCTCGTTGATGAAGACCTTCGTGCGGGAGGCGTACTCGATGTTCTGGAGGTGTTTGATCATATCTGGGAACCAGACGGTCAACCCGTAGTAGCTGTGCCCAGAGAGTGAGAAGAAGGGAAAAAACAACACAGGAAGAGTGAGAACGAAAGACGAAGGAAGGAAGGAAGGAAGGAAGGAAGGAAGGAAGGAAGGGGAGGGAGGAATCCTAGGAGACTGAGAACCATGATCTGAGAACCATGCACACAGAAGGATTTGTAGTACTCTAGAATATTATTCAATCTGTGTTGGTTTGTTTCCAAATGCAGCTGCAAGTGCTGGTGGCTGCTGTGTACGGTTTGGCACCAGGATCCTGGAAGGATCACCTCATCCTGCACGCCCACTGTGATTGTCATCAGAGGCTTTGCTTCACATCCTGTTGCCAACAGAAGTCCGGTCAGCTAGGAGGAGGCCTTTTCAGTTGCGGCCCCCAGGCTGTGGAACTCCCTTGATGGCCTTCCCCTCTTGATTGACATTTTGGTGTATTGCCAAGACCCTCCCATTTTGCCAAGACCCTCCCATTTTGCCATTCTTTTCCTTTCTTTAGTTCTTTTTCCTTCTGGGATGCTAAGTTTTTAGTTCCACTTTTTGTTTTATTTTTATCAACTGTATACATTGATTGTATATTGTTTGGGGATCCCATGAGGGACCGAAAGGTGGGATAGAAATATTTAAATAAATAAAAACAGGCTCGAGACACAATCATAACCACTGAGCCCTGAGTTTTGTGCCTAACAGTAGCTGACCTGCGTGTCTCTGGTGTGTTGCGCCACAACACATCTCTGGTGTGTTTACAGTGGTCCACTACTTCCAAATATGGAGGCTCTACTTGCTGAGCCTCTTTACCTTCTGTTTTAATCCTGGCAGGTGCAAGAGCTGGCTGTTGCACATGGCCAGTTGGCAGATTCAGAAGGATTCAGTGGTACAGCTTTTGCTGGCCTGCACTATTTGAGGCTGCAGGTGGGATCAGTCATATCTGAACGCTTTGCCCCACCCCCCAAAATGCATATGGAAAATAAACATGTGTCAGGGAGCAGGGTTCAAATTTCAAAAAGAAAGGAGAATTACTTTTTCATTGGGGAGCATTCAGATCTGCAATCACAATAGCTTCAGCGGTAAAGAAATGTAATACATGACTGAATGGGGGATACATGGCTCAAAAACGCTACAAGCGAGAAGGATCTTGGAACTGTCATCGATCACAAGCAGAAGATGAGCCAACAATGTGATGTGGCTGCAAAAAAGGCCAATGCTCTTTTGGGCTGCATTAATTTTATTTATTTATTTACTTATTTATTTCATTTCTATACTGCCCAATAGCGAAGCTCTCTGGGCAGTTCACAAAATTAAAACCAAACACACAATAAAACAATTTAAAATATATAGAACATTAAAACCACAATATAACAATACAACCACAATAAAACCTAGCAGCAGTGCAGGAGTTTAAAATACAGATTTAAAACAGCAAAGATAAAAATTTAGAAAGCTAAAATGCTAAAATGCCTGGGAAAATAAAAAGGTCTTCACCTGGTGCCGAAAGGAATACAATGTAGGCGCCAGGCGAACCTCACTAGGGAGCTCATTCCAGAGCCGGGGTGCCGCAGCAGAAAAAGCCCTCCTCCTAGTAGCCACCCGCCTCACTTCCTTTGGCAGGGGCTCACGGAGAAGGGCCGCTGAGGATGATCTTAAGGTCCGGGCAGGCACATATGGGAGGAGGCGATCCTTCAGGTAACCTGGCCCCAAGCCGTTAAGGGCTTTGAATGTTAACACCAGCACTTTGAATCGGGCCCGGAAATGGACTGGCAGCCAGTGCAGCTGGAAAAGTACTGGCGTAATATGAGCTCGCAGGCCAGTCCCTGTTAACAATCTTGCTGCCCTATTTTGGACCAGCTGAAGTTTCCGGACCGTTTTCAAAGGCAGCCCCACGTATAACGCATTGCAGTAATCCAGACGAGAAGTTATCAGAGCATGGAGAACTGTAGCTGGGCTCTCTCTGTCCAGATAAGGGCATAGTTGGTACACCAGCCTCAGCTGATAAAAAGTGCTCCGTGCCACTGAGTTCACCTGTGCCTCAAGTGACAGTTCTGGATCCAAGAGCACCCCCAAATGACGAACCTGATCCTTTAGGGGGAGTGCAACCCCCTCCAGAACACGTTGAATATCACCTAGCCGGGCAGACGAACTACCCACTAACAGTACCTCCGTCTTGTCTGGATTGAGTTTCAGTTTATTAGCCCTCATCCAGTCCATTACCGTGCCCAGGCCCTGATTCAGAACAGCCACTGCCTCACCTGGGTTTGATGAGAAAGAGAGGTAGAGCTGGGTGTCATCCGCATATTGATGGCACCTCAGCCCACACCTCCGGATAACCTCCCCCAGCGGTTTCATGTAGATGTTAAACAGCATGGGGGATAAAATAGAGCCCTGTGGAACCCCATGGCACAATTGCCATGGCACAGAGCAGTAATCCCCCAGCACCACCTTCTGGAATCGGCCATCCAAGTAGGAGCGGAACCACTGTAGTGCAGTGCCTCCTACTCCCAACCCAGACAACCTATCCAGAAGGATACCATGGTCGATGGTATCGAAAGCCGCTGAGAGGTCCAGGAGAATCAACAGGGTCGCACTCCCCCTGTCCCTCTCCCGGCAGAGGTCATCCCACAGGGCGACCAAGGCAGTGTCCGTTCCAAAACCAGGCCTGAAGCCCGATTGAAATGGATCGAGATAATCCGTTTCATTCAACAGTGCCTGGAGCTATCCTACAACCACCCGCTCAAGCACCTTGCCCAGGAAGGGGATGTTGGCCACTGGCCTGTAATTGTTAACATCCTCTGGGTCCAGGTTAGGCTTTTTCAGGAGTGGTCTAATTACCGCCTCTTTTAAAGCGGCAGGCACCACTCCCTCTCTCAAGGAGGAATTTACAACCTCCTGGACCCAGCCGGACAACCCCTCCTTATTTGATTTAATAAGCCATGAAGGGCAAGGGTCAAGCACACAAGTGGTCGATCGGACTTGGCCAAGCACCTTGTCCGCATCCTCAGGCCTCAGTAACTGGAACTCATCCAATAAAACTGGACCAGATGGTGCTCTGAACGCCTCTACCAATGGAACTGCATTAATGGTGGTGTCCAATTCATGACGAATCTGAGCGACTTTACCCTCAAAGTGCCGTGCAAACTCGTCACAGCGTGCTACCGAGGGTTCCACCGTCTCTCTCCCTGGCCCAGAATGTAACAGGCTGCGAACCACTCGGAAAAGCTCCACTGGACGACACTGAGAAGATGCAATGCTGGTGGAAAAGGACTGTCTCTTTGCCACCCTCACCGCCACAGAGTAGGCTCGATAGTGGGCTCTCACCTGTGTTCGGTCAGACTCAGCACGAGTTTTCCTCCACCTGCGTTCTAGCCGTCTCCCCTCTTGCTTCACTGCCCTCAGCTCAGGTGTGTACCAAGGAGCTGGCCGGGCTCTGCTCAGAGGGAGAGGGCGCTTGGGCGCGATCGTGTCAACCGCCCGAGTCATCTCTGCATTACACAGAGCGACCTGGGCTTCGACAGGACCACCAGCCATACCAGCAGGAAAATCCCCCAGAGCCCTCTGGAATCCATCGGAATCCATTAATCTCCGGGGGCGGACCATTTTAATAGGTCCCCCACCCTTGCAGAGGGGAAAGGCCGCCAGGAGTCTAAACCTCAGCAGGAAGTGATCTGACCATGACAAAGGGACAGATGTTAATTCCTCCACTTTCAGATCACCATCCTCCTGCCCAGTCGAGAAAACCAGATCAAGCGTGTGTCCTTTTGTATGCGTTGGGCCGATGACATGTTGGGACAGCCCCATGGTTGTCATGGCGGCCATGAAGTCCTGAGCCGCCCTGGATACAGCGGCCTCGGCATGGACGTTGAGATCCCGCAGGACCATCATCCTGGGGTCCTCAACACCAAGTCTGAGACCACCTCCATCAGCTCAGGCAGGGAGTCTGATGGGCAGCGGGGTGGGCGTTACACCAACAGAATCCCCAATCTGTCCCGGGTACCCAACACAAGGTACAAACACTCAAGATCTGCATTCGAATGAGCAGGAAGCCTGGAGAGGGAGATTGAATTCCTATAGACCACGGCAACCCCCCTCCCCGACCCTCAAGTCGGTGTTGGTGCTGCACCGAGTACCCAGGAGGGCACAGCTGGGAGAGAGTGACCCCTCCCAGTTCCCCCACCCCGGTCTCAGTAATACATACCAGGTCGGCCCCCGCATCCACAATCAAATCATGGATGAGGGAGATTTTATTTTGAGCCGACCTGGCATTCAGCAGCAGCAGCACCAGGCCCGAGGGCAGACTGGCAAGGCTGCCAGGAACCATTAGGTTGGGGGAAGAACCAGAAGAGGGGACAGCCGTAAGGTGTGTAGCCCCTCTTCTCCTCAGCTGGCCTGTTAATCCCCCAACGCCATACCTCCCCCTGCCCGTGACCACAGTTACGGTGGCATCTCTCTGACCCCCTGAGTTGCCCAATAGTCCTCCCAGGCACATATTAATAGAAGCATAGCTTCCAAATCCTGGGAAGTACTAGTTCCCCTCTACTCTGCACTGGGTAGGCCTCATCTGGAGTACTGTGTCCAGTTCTGGGCACCGCACTTTAAGAAGGATGCAGACAAGCTGGAGAGGGTTCAGAGGAGGGCGACGAAGATGATCAGGGGACTGGAAACAAAGCCCTATGAAGAGAGACTGAAAGAACTGGGCCTGTTTAGCCTTGAGAAGAGAAGACTGAGGGGAGATAGGACAGCGCTCTTCAAGTACTTGAAAGGTTGTCCCAGGGAGGAAGGCCAGGATCTCTTCTCGATCATCCCAGAGTGCAGGACAAGGAATCATGGGCTCAAGTGACAGGAAGCCGGATTCTGGCTGAACATCAGGAGAAACTTCCTGACTGTTAGAGCAATACGACAATGGAACCCATGACCTAGGGAGGTGGTGGGCTCTCCCAGACTGGAGGCCTTCAAGACGAGGCTGGACAGCCATCTGTCAGGGATGCTGTGACTTGGATTCCTGCATTGAGCAGGTGGTTGGACTCGATAGTCTTGTAGGCCCCTTCCAACCCTACTATTCTATGATTCTATTAATTAATTAATTAATTAATCCTGCACCCGGAGGCTGAAATGGTACAGTCCAGCAAAAGCCTGACCACTTGATTATGCCGACTGTATAAACATGCCTTCAAAGTGGTGAAGAAAAACCACTCTGCACCTGGTCAGAGGCACACTTTGTCATTCCTTCTGAATGAGCCCAGGCTGCCTTGGCTGAGAGAGAACCAGGCTCTGTTAACGAGGGAGCCGGTTGATTGGGCTTCAAACAGCCTAATTAGCCAGAGAACCGTTTGCACACCTGCGAGTGGAACCAGCCGCCTCCAGCCATGCCCAAGCAATGAGCTACTTGCAATTATTTTCTCCGGACAGCTCCAATTAACAGAGCTGCCGGCAGATCAGTCGTAGAAATGCGGCTCCCAACTATAGCTTCTGATGTCAGGAAGGGTTTTTTTTTCCCCCAGCCCCTGAGTTATACTGGCAGATGAGCTAGGTGGTGAGCTTTTTTTTTAAATAAAACTTTGTAAAAGATTAAAATTGCCCCTTACGCCGCCGCACAAATCGGTGGTCTTTGATTCTCACTGCACCACGGACCTTGTTATATGAATTAAATATTTCAATATTGTAGCGGCAGCTGGAAACTCACCTGCACATGAGCTCACACAGGGATGGCAGTACGGAAAATTAGGATGTTTTTAATAATGGGGAGGGGGAATATTGAGTAATTGGGGAGGGGGTTCTGCTGAGAATGGAGGGGAAGTATCAGTAAGATCACACGGTTCTTAAGTTCTTCTGGAGAGACCCCTCTTTTGAGACCACTACCCTCAGAAGTGTGTTAGGTGGTGACCCAAGGGAGCTTAGGATCGCTCTCTCTCTGCTGTTCTTCCACCAGCAGGCCTTTGGGCCTGTTGGGTTGGGTACTGTTTTTTTTAAAAAATATTATTAATAATAATTCTGTAATTGTTCTGGTTTTGTTGTATTTTAATGCATTGTTTTATCGTTTTAAACAATTTCAATTGTGCCTATAAGTTGCCTTGAATGTGGGGGAACAAATAATATAAATAAATAAAAAGAATCAAAGGAACACTTGGATTGTTGGCACTCTCAGTATTTGTATTTGGAAGCAGCAAGTTTCTAGATCTCATGGTGGCAAAGATATGTTTAAAAATACATAGCCAGGGGATAATTGCCCCTAACCTGCCACAAGAAGTTACAGAATAACCCATGCAGGGAAAAGGAAGCAATAGAGAAAGGGTCAGATCCCTGACCACCCCTTCTGCCACTGCAGCCCCACCTGAAGGACATGGTGAACCACACAGCCATCATCATCAGAGTCACCCGGCGATACTCGGGAGCAAAGCACTGGTGAAAATTCGCCCAGACCTGTAAAAGGCAAGAAAACCAAGAGCTATTTCGACCCTCCTGGGGAATGACAGAAGGAGGGTTTGATCAGGGCAAAAGTGTCAGCAATGGAATGTGGGCAAACAGTGCAGCTTCTGAGAGGGACGTGAAAACCAGTTTGTGGCAGGGCCCACAGATCACGTATTTCCACCTCAAGTCCTCCAGCTCTCACTGCCTACCTGCTGCATAAGGTTCAGGAAGCGGACCATCCAGCGCCGGTACCAGGTCCCTGTATCAGACTGGATCTCTACCAGTTCGTCCTCCTGTTTGATAGTCTTGATATGGGTCACCTGCAACGTAAAATGTTGGAAAGGAAACATGACCTAGGGAATTATTTTTTGTATTTGTTTGTTTGTTTGTTTATTGCATTTATATCCTGCCTTTTTCCCTCCAAGTAACTGAAGGCGGCATACATAATCCTCCCCTCCATTTTATCCTCACAACAACAACCCTGTGAGGTAGGTTGGGCTGAGAGTCTGTGACTGGCCCACAGTCACCCAGTGAGCTCCCATGGCTGAGTGGGGACTAGAACCCGGATCTCCTGGCTCCCAGTCCAACACTCTCACCACTACGCCACACACTGAATGACACATTTATCTTCCTGGCCTTTACATCAGGGGTGCAGAACCTCTTTCCGCCCAAGGGCTAAATTCCATCTCTGAGAAACTCTCGGGGGCCGCATTCCAGTGGTGGGTGGGGCCATAAAAACAAAAATACCAGCCTATTCTAGCTTAAAACTCTTGTCGCCTGTAACTTATTGCCAGTACGTTTTGGACAGACAGTTCAATCTTTCAGAATGGGGTGGGCAAAAGCCGGGAAACGACCAAATGCTCAGTGGTTGGGGGAACGGAGCACAGCCACCTGGGTAAACTCAGAAGGCTGGATCGGGACCCCAAGAGGGCCAGGTTAGCCTGAGATTCTGTGCCCTGGCTTTACAGCATGGTGCACCTGCTCCTATTCGAATGCCTCCATTTTACCCTGTTGGCATCAGGGCTAAAAATCCCAAGGGCGTGCTTCTCTCCCACCCTGACTCTCTGGCTCCCTCGGATGCCACAGACCTCCCCCGCTAGACACAAGAAGCTGGATGATGTGGCGTTCCACCCGATACGTTCTCTCTTCAGAGCCCGGCACCTGACATGTTGAGGCTGGGGACAAGGACAGCCTCTCACTGGGAAAGAGACACCCTCATAACACCACTGAGCGAGACCTGGACCATTTTTGCCCCTTGGAGTCACGCAGAATCGCACGACCCGTTCTGGCCCATGGCTGGGTTGAGAGTCATCCCTGGAGCTCGAGCAGAACTCTTCCTGCTTTTCCCCTCCTTCGGCCAGAACCTTGTTACTGTTTACGGCCCAACTTCTTTCATCCAAAATTCAGCATGCGCTGCCTGCACCATATGCCCCATTACCCTGCTTATGAGGGACAGACCCGATTTTGGGGAGGCAGGCCTTGGTAAGTTACTGCCCACATTTTGCCTTGGAGGAGGGAGAAAGATTTTGGAGAAGGCTTTTTTAAAACTGCATTGGTGTGAATGGCTGTTCTTCAGTCCATGGCTATCCTTCAGAGGGCGCATGAGTGAGCATGTTGATAAATGCAGACACATGAACTCTATCCTGTGCCCAGTCTGCCGTGTCCACAAACTACTCTAGGCAAGGTTCATTTTGCTTGGCTCCTTCATTCCGCCTTTATTAAGGAATTGCTGATTTTCCATCAGAGGACAATTATTTCTCTGTTGAGTTGTCGCATTTATATATCTATATCTCACCTTTCATCCAAGGAGCACAAGCAACATAAAGAGTACGTGCTCCCTCTCTCTCTCTCTTTCTCTCTCACACACACACACACACACACACACACCATTTTACCTTCACAACAACGCTGTGAGGTAGGTCAAGCTAAGAGATCATGCTTGGTCTAAAGGCACCAACAGTGAATTTCATGGCTCTGTGGGGATTTGAACCAGGTTCTCATCAGACCACCACATCACACCGTCTCCCCTGCCTGCCAACAGATCTTTAACCAAAACGACAAGCACCATCTTTGCATGCATCTCTTCTGCAATAACGTCTCCTGCACCAATTTAAAAGCAAGGGATAAGATGAATTTTTGTGAACCACCCAGAGAGCTTCAGCTGTGGGGCAGTACAGAAATATAATAAATGAAATGACATGAAACCCTCTGCAAAGGAGACAGCAGGAAGATGCACCGGCAGTGAGCCTTGGAGTGTTACAAGGATGGTGGAAGGGGTTCCCATGTGACATCTCATTGAAAGGGCATGCAGTGAGTTCGAGTTCCTACGGGGAGAAGGGGCGCTTACCGAGAAGACCCGTTCGGGGTGGCCTTTGGCTCTCATGTTGGTGTCATGAACTTGCTTCAGCACCATCCAGGCCTCATCATGCTTCCCATTCTATAAAGGCAAAAGCAGGAAGCTTTTCAGCAAAGTTTCACCTCTCTGCATTGGTCTCGTCAAACAAACCACCATGCTCAACCTGTTGGCACAGAAGCCAACAATTGTCCTCCTGACAATCAGGCTATGGGGTAGCCAAACGTTTCAGCTTTGCAAAGGGGCTAGAACCATTTGCCTTTTTGCAAACACATACACCCACAAGGCTTTGGGACTCACTGGCAGCAAATGTTAGTAGGGAGAAGCAAAAACAACAGGGTTTGTGGCACCTTGCAGATGAACATCATCGTTGTGGCCTAAGGTCTGAAGCATGGGCCACTTTTCATGGCACGGCTGCCACTTAGCATGCGGAGCAGCAGCTTTTCAAACATTTCGCCACTGAGCAGTACTTTTCACATGAGTCTCTGCACAGTGCAACCCCACAAGTTGCAGAGGATTTTTTGGTAGGGCAGGGGGCATTTCTAAGGCTTCAACATTGAAAGGTACTTGAAAGGTTGAAAGTCCTTGAAAGGTTGTCCCAGAGAGGAAGGCCAGGATCTCTTCTCGATCATCCCAGAGTGCAGGACACAGAATAATGGGCTCAAGTTACAGGAAGCCGGATTCCGGCTGAACATCAGGAAAAACTTCCTGACTGTTAGAGCAATACGACAATGGAACCAATTACCTGGGGAGGCGGTGGGCTCTCCCACACTGGAGGCGTTCAAGGCAAGGCTGGACAGCCATCTGTCAGGGATGCTCTGACTTGGATTCCTGCACTGAGCAGGGGGTTGGACTCGATGGCCTTGTAGGCCCCTCCCAACCCTACTCTTCTGTGATTCTATGGTTCTATAACATCACCCTGAGTAAACTGAAAGGGGGTTGTCAAAACATGCAGTCAGACGCTGCTGCGCACTGAAGGCAGAGAACCGTGGTGGTCCAGCAATGGAAAGAGGATGGTGAGTTAGATGGACCCTTCATCATATCCAGCAAAGTCATTCTTATATGCAACTCATAATTAGGTCCAAAATGCAGCCTCCCCCAACCTGGTGCCCTCCAGATGTTTTGGACTTCAGCTCCCATCAGCCCCAGCCAGCATGGCCAATGGTCCAGAATACTGGGTGTTGTAGTCCAAAAGGTCCGAGGGGGGCAGGTTGGGGCAGGGTCCTAATGTGTCCTTCCCTCCACTCCCCCCCGCCCTTCCTCGCAGCACCTTCTGCATCCCACCCCTGCCATGCCACTTGGTTCAATTTACCTCCAGGAAGAAGCGAGGGCTCTCCGGCATGGTGGTGAGGGCGCCGATGGCAAAGACGGAGGGGAAGGCACAAACCAGGACGAAGACGCGCCAGCTGTGGAACTGGTAGGCGGAGCCCATTTGGAAGCTCCACCCTGTGGCAGCAGGACAGGCCACGGAATGGGGGGAGGAGGGAAAAGGAAGAGCAGAAGGGGAGGAGTTGGAAAAAGAAAAAGATGCCCCCCCCCACCGGCCCTTTCATTTCACATGCAAGAATTACAGGCTTATGTATATTCTCCAATGGAATCATGGGACACGCCAAATCCAGACCCCGTTCTCCCCTCCAAGTTTCTAGTTCCTAAGACTGCCCAGATAACGTGAGCTGTCTCAACCTGGGAGGAGAGGACAAAGTAAGTTTCCAGTGGTTTTGAGAGGCTGAGGTTTCCATACTCTGTGTAGCTCCTTGCCCCCCCCCAATGGATTAGTGGAATGGAATATGTAAATGCATGAAAATTTGCCTCATATATATACTTTCTACAGGTGGCAAAAAACGGCTTCTCTCTCAGCCTAGAATTTGGGCGAGCCCAGAGGGGGAACCAGAGAGGAGGAGCCGGGACAGCCAGGCACGTCTCCCACAGCAACCCTTACCGTAATGGGGGATGATCGCCCAAGCCATGGAGGATGCATAGATGCCCCCAATCATCCAGAACATACACAGCCAGCTGAGGTGCTCTCCCCGCTTCTCCTGGGCCAGGAACTCTGAGTAGTAGGAGAAAACGATGGGGATCGAACCACCAATGCTGAAAGCAGAAGAGACACAGAGAGAAATCTCAGAACTAAAACAAAGGCCCTGAAATGGCCATTCAGCAAAATGACACATCCTGAACTCCTGGTGGGCCTGTACCACTTCAGACTGCAGACAGTGGGGGGTCTCCTTTTTGACTGCGTCCCCATGTTAAAAAAAACAAAACAAATAGCCATCTCTCTGCACGCATATTAGAGAGAGAGAACGAGGCCAGCGACATAGCCACAGGCCATTTGCTATACATTTTTAAAATCCTAACATATAAAACAGAGGAGGGGGATAGATGTGCCTTGGCCACAAGTCACTTGTACATCCTACCCGCAGGTTGCTCTTGCTTGGCCTCTCAGAGACACACCTGTCCACATTCGTCGGCATTAAATGTGGAGTCTGGCTCCCAGCAGAGCCTGGCTCCCAGCTTCTTGAGAGTATCCATTTTCCCCCATTTTAAAAACAAACCTCAAAGCTAAGTTCCTAGCCCTCATGGTGGCAGAGAAAATAAGACTGGCAATGTGCTGGCAGTACTTTTGGGGGACATCTCCCAGCAGTGCCAAGGCTGTGAGCCCTACAAGGTCCTTACCCCACGCCAGAGAGCAGCCGGCAGAAAAGGAAAGTGCCGTAACCCTGCACGAAGGACGAGAAGAAGGCGAAGACGCTGTTGACGGAGAGGGACATCAGGAGGCACTGCCTGCGTCCGAGCCGGTCTGCCAAGCCGCCCCACAGAAAGGCTCCGACCATCATTCCCAGGTAGACAATGAGACCTGGAGCGAGACAAGGAGAGCAGGTCGCGAGACGCCTCCTCCCATCAGCCACAGTCAGGGAGGCTTTGCAACCACAGCTGTAACCTCAGGACAGATGTTTCACAGTAAGATAGGCCACCTGGGTGCAGGGGTAGGCTTTGGGGTGCAGGCCCGCCTCATGACCATCCCCATAGCCACAACCCCAAGGAGGGGCCAGAACTGCAGGCCGCTGGGCTGATCCGTGTCAACCAGCCAGTCCTCGCCGTTTGCGTCTCAACCAGGAGCAGGCCTTTGGGGACGCGGAGGGGCCTGAATTGCCCATCCCCGACCAAGCCGCCCCCAAACACTTTGCGGAACAATATAGTGCTGCTGGGAAAATTCATTCCCTCCCAGCCGCAGGGAGGACTGCGGCGCAGCTCAGCGGGTGCAGGGAGGTCTGCAGGGGCGGCAGAGGACGTCCCTGCTTGTGAGAGAGTGCTGCCGCTGCATCTCTGCGAGCCGGACTCCGCTGCCCCGCTACGTACAGTACTGAGACCCCAGCCGTCCCTGGGGGGTCCTTTAAGGCAATACAGTGAAGGATTCTTGCAAAGACGGGGCCGTACCTGAGGCTGGTTGAAGGCACTCCGCGCCGCTGAGGCCAGCCGGGCCTCAAGTGACGAAGAGGGCTCCAGGGGAGAGTGCAACCGCTCCGGAACAGGCCGCGCACCCTCCATGCGGTCGGAAGGACCGCCATCAACAGCGCCTCGGTCTTGTCTGGACTGAGCTTCAGTTTATTCGCCGACATGCCATCCCCTGTCGCAGCCAGGCACCGACCCTGCACATCCAGGCAGACTCCTCTTGGTGTGCACGCCTGAGCCTTTCGTTGTCGGATTATCGTTCTTTTGTGGCGCACTAGGGTTCGGGGGCTCTCAAGGGGCGCAGAGTGTGTTATCCTAGGGCAGGGCACGCTGGAAGCGAGCGCACAAAACCCTCGCAGCTTCTCCATTTGCGGAGGGTGATGCGGGGGCCAGGCCAAGCGTGCTTGTCTCGAGTGGGGGGCATGACTCAGCATGCGGGAGGTGCATCAGCCAAAGCCGGAAGACCACGGCGCCTTGGCGGTTTTCACGGCGGCGCACCCCAGCCTCGCTGCGGCACTGTGCTTCCTCCAGGCACATGGGGGGGAGACATCACTCTTTGTTGCCCTTGTGTAGGCGGCAGGCAGCTAATCCCTCCAGCAACGCTGACGCTGGGCGTCCTGCAGTGCCCAAAGTCGCTCGTCTTACGGGGGTTTAGCTGCTCACTTGCCTGCCACCTAAGCCCAGGATTAAGCCACTAAGCACTGGGCCAATTATACAGCCTGACAGATGTGGTGGCAGCAGTTTTGCTCCCTGCCCCCCTCCCCGAGATGGACTCACCCCCTCAGGCCATGCTGGACCCTCCAGCCTCACCAGAACAACAAGCACTCTGATGCACGGGTCCAAAAGCGATTACCAGCACTTCCTCCTTTGCACCAGTGCCACTCCAGACGGCACTGCAGCATGGGATACCCAGCCCTTCCCTGCCCCAAGTCGCTCAGGAAACCTCCGCACTTGCTAACGTGGCGGGCTTTCCAACTGCCACCAGGCCCAATGCAGCAGCGTCCACGTTTTTCCCAGGCAAGGAGACAGAATCGCAGGCGGCGACAGCATCGCTCAGTTTCGCTCCCCGTGAGGGGGCGGCGAGCCATGCGTCGCGTCTTCAGCGGCATGATAGCAAAGCGAGGGTTTTGTGTGTGCGAATGCACCATCGTCACAGATGTGGCTTTGGCATGGCCTCGTAACACACTTTCTGATGGAACCCGTTCACACGGCTCAGCCGCAAGGCAACAAGGGTGAAAGAATCAACGTATGTGAACTGGCCCTCTCAGGGCTCCGTAACACTGGATGACTCTCTGGTGAACGTGTGAACTGAATTGTTCTTTGTTTCAAAGAACTGGGTTTGAGGGACGTTGAGAGCTACGGATGACCTACCTGTGGCATATGACCTGTGATAGGCCCTTCGCACACAGAAAGTCATCTCAGTGGATCCTGCCACCACTGAAGGATGAACATGTCACTTATTCCAAAACGCATCACTGGCGTCTCGATAGAAATGCGCATTTAAGGTGGCTTTACAACAGCCTTCCTCAGCTTGGTGCCTTCTGGGATGTAAAAGGTAAAGGTGTCCCCAGCCAGTCGTGTCCGACTCTAGGAGGGGAGCTCATCTCCATTTCTAAGCCGAAGAGCCAGCACTGTCCGAAGACGCTTCCGTGGCCATGTGGCTGGCATGACTCAACACCGAGGTGCATGGAACGCTGTTACCTTTACCGCCGAAGCGGTACCGATTTATCTACTTGCAATTTCTTGCTTTCGAACTGCTAGGTTGGCAGGAGCTGGGACTGAAGACGGGAGCTCACTCCGTCACGTGGCACTCGGGTCTTGAACTGCTGTCCTGCTGACCTTCTGGTCTGCAGTTCAGCATCCTAGCCACTAAGCACAATTGCCATCAGTCCTAGCCAGTACTGCCCAGGCTTTTGGGGCTACAATGGCCATGCCAGCTGGGGAGTATGGGAGTTGTAGTCCAACCCCTCTGGCGGGCACCTGTTTGAGAGAGGCTGCCTTCCATTTTAAAACAAAAACCAATATAACAACATTGTCAACTAAAATACAATAAAAACAGCAGATGGCAAAACGGAAGCAGTAAAGCCAAAAGCATTTTAAAAGGCTCTAGTTAAAAAAAAAAAAAAAAGCCCAATAAGGCAAAACACTCTGAAAAGCGGAGAATCAGAAGGCCCTAATCACACCGCTCAGAGGGTGCAGCAATTGAATCTAGGGTGATCCCTGATGCATCACTGAAACAGAGGAAATGCCTCACCCAAAAAGAGGTGAAAAGAGGGCACTGATCTGCATAACACGGGTACGTTCAAATTTATGTGCGTAGGTGCAAGTTTAGAAATAATAATTGTAATTTAAATAGGAATACAGTGGCTCTCACCATAGCAGAGAAAACTGACCAGGTGAGCTGCTGTCCAGGTGTTAACTCTGGATGGCCCACTTCAAGGCCGCGGTTCTGCTCTCCCTCCTTAGGGCTCTTTGCCTTGAAACCAGACAGGCTTGCAAGTAGAGGGCTGTCTTCTTCCAGTTCTTGAAAACAGAGCTCTGTCCTTTGTAAAGTAGGCCACTTGGCCACCCAAAGATTCGAATCTCTTTTTCCACCATCTGCAGTGGGATCTCAGAAGCTGAAGGAAGCAATCCTTGAAGGAAGCAATCATTGAGGGACCCCACTCCCTGGCCAAAACCCATATATGTAAATTCATTTATTACATTTCTATACTGCCCAATAGCTGAAGCCCTCTGGATGGTTCACAAAACAAGACATGACTATGAATAAGATCTATCCTGCCGGCCCCAGACAACCGCCTGGCCACAGGAGCCTTCTGGACTGACCGATACTTCCAGACGGTCTCCAAGGGCAGCCCCACATAGAGCGCGTGGCAGCAATCTGACCTGGAGATGCCACTGAGTTGGCTCTCAGTAAAGGAAACTGATGCAGTGCATGGAAAACTGCCCCACAATCCTTGCCATGATGACTAAGGAGCAGTTCCAGGTCTTTCAGCACCGAATCTGCACTCAATAACATGGCAAATGGGCAGAAGCCACAGCCGAGCAGCAAAAGGCAAGAGACCTCGCAAGGGGCTGGTGTCTGGATGGAGAGGATTTGGGCTGGGGGAGGGGGCGGGACAGCAGAAGATGGGAGTGGAGCTGGAAGGCAGAGCGGATGCTGCACAGAGCAGGAAGAGGGCTATTTTTATCCTGCCTTCCATATAGATTTGAACTGCAGTCACAGGACCAGTGCGCCTGAGCGATAGCAGGTGACAGGCTGCTTGGGAGAGGAATTAAGACAGCGGGTTTGGGGGGGCAGGCAGATCTTGGCAGGGTGAAAAATGGGGGGGAGAGAGGGGGGAGGATATGGGGAAACCATGACCTCAGCAAAGCCACCTCATAGGCAGAGCGCTGGTTCCGATAAGCATTCCCTTCCCCATGTCTAAATGCCTTGCAAAGACTTCCCAAACCACTGCCTTCTCCGTTCGTGCCGGGGGGGCGGGGGATCGCTCACTACAAATATCCAGCCAATCTCACAGCTCCAGGGGGTCCCTCATTTCCTTGCTGAGAGAGTGCGGGATGTTCGGTGGATCTCAGAAGGGGAGAAGCATCTCGGGGGGAAGGCCGGGCGCTGCTACGCCCTCTTTCTGCCAAGGGCAGGACAAGACGCAACTGGCCTCTGCTGGAGTGCTGTGGTCAAGTCTGGGTGCCGCACTTGCAGAAGATGCTGACAAATTGGAATGGGCAGTGGGGAGATGGAGTCCCATCAGGCGAAGCTGAAGGAACAAGGCATGTTTAGCCCCCACGTAGTGCACTCCCCTGCCCCACCCTGGAAGACGAAGTTCTGCTGGCCACAGGGGGCTTAGAAGGCAGTCCTGTGAGGCAATAATGAAGAGAGGTGAAAAGCAAGTGGCTTCTGAACATCTACAGAGCGCATTTCCAGGTAACCATGATCACCCGTGCACATTTGGGATGAGGTGAGGGCACCCAGCCAGAGGGTGTATACTGCAGGCATATCCCTGGCTCCTTTCTTCCCCGCTCTTTTAAAAATTGGCTGATGCCTTATCGAGATAGATTCCACAAACTGCGGTCTTGGGATGTGCCACCGTTGCAGCCCTAAATACCCCCGAAGAACGCCTAGGATTTTATGCCGCTTATCCCCTGCATTCCACATGCATCATTTCGGAAATCCTTACAAAACCCCTGTAAAGTAGGGCCAGTATGACCCTAACCATTATTAACCCCATCCTACAGATTCGCAAGAGGGCAGGGGCCGCAGCTGATCCAACAGGGGCTGGTTTGCCCCCGGGGACTGAAGGGGTTCATGGCCCAGAAGATTCAAACTGGGGGCCATCCTGACGCAAGCTCTCGATACTGCTGTTTCCAGAGCACGTGGCCTTGGTGCCACTTTTCTGCCAGAGCAGCTGAGCTTTGGGAATGAGCCAGGGTCCAATTGTGATCGGGGGTGGGGGGAGAGTCCCACTCCCTAGAGCATTGCAGTCATCGAGTTCTTGCGCCCTCCCCCTTGCCCCCCAAGTACGACAGAACCTCTTTGGAACATTCCCCCTCCCTTTTCCCTCATCACGTGGATGAGTCACTGCTTGCTTCTCTCTCCCTCCCGCCCCAAACCATGCTGATTAGAAATGGCAGTTTGCTTAGAGATCGCTGGGAAGGGATTGGGAGGGGAGATGGGGGGGGAGATGGGAGGGGAGACGGGGGGGACGTGTGTTTTGTCACTGCCCCCAATCAGCTGGCTGGAGAATTCCCTCCAGGAAAACCTTCACCAAGCGTGTGCCTGCTCATAAATTTGTCTGATTCAACTATAGCTCTCTAGGAATCCCAGAAGGAAGGAAGAAACATAGAGGAATACGGAGGCAGAGGAGGAAGGAAGGATGAACAGAAGGGCAAGCCAGGAAGTCCAAGGTTCAGATCTCACCTTAGTTCCTTCAGCCTCCTGCCCTCTCACCAACACACCATCTTGTCTGTGGCATTGGAATGATAATACCAAAACTACCTTAGAGGGGCTGTTTTAAAGAAAAAATGAAATCAATTATGTGACGCACTTAAACGTTCACGATAAATGGTAAATGCAAACCTAAGAAGAGGCCTGTGGTTGGATCAGACCAGGCTGG
This sequence comes from Heloderma suspectum, assembly GCF_057233095.1. NCBI lineage: Eukaryota > Metazoa > Chordata > Lepidosauria > Squamata > Helodermatidae > Heloderma > Heloderma suspectum. Next base: position 21,526,787 of record NC_139474.1, on the reverse strand, counting down.
GACCATTTACTGGATCCATCTAGACCCAGCATCCTGTTTCCAGCAGTGGACAGCCAGGTGCTCCTGGGAATAAGTGTGATGGTGACAGCCCTCCTCTGTTTGTCCTCAGTGCCCGGTATGTGGCCTTGTGCTGCCCCTAAAGGTGGAGGCTCTATTTAACCATCGTAGCTAACAGCGGCTGATAGACCCTTCACTTCTATGTATTTCTCCAATCCTGCTGCAGCAGAGAGAGAGTCAGCAGAGGGGCCTCCACTGCTGGCTCAGCTGAGACTCTACCCATGTTTGGGTCCTCCCTTCCTTCAGCTGTTTCCCTTTCCAGCTGGTTGCTACAACAACTTGGGAATCATAGAATCACAGAATAGTAGGGTTGGAAGGGGCCTACAAGGCCATCGAGTCCAACCCCCTGCTCAACGCAGGAATCCAAGTCAGAGAATCCCCGACAGGTGGCTGGCCAGCCTCGTCTTGAACGCCTCCAGTCTGGGAGAGCCCACCACCTCCCTAGGGAATGGGTTCCATTGTCGTATTGCTCCAACAGCCAGGAAGATTTCCTGATGTCCAGCCGGAATCCGGCTTCCTGCAACTTGAGCCCATTATTCCGTGTCCTGCACTCTGGGATGATCGAGAAGAGATCCTGGCCCTCCTCTCTGTGGTAACCTTTCAAGTACTTGAAGAATGCTATCCTATCTCCCCTCAGTCTTCTCTTCTCGAGGCTAAACACGCCCATTTCTTTCAGTCTCTCCTTGCAGGGCTTTATTTCCAGTCCCCCGATCATCCTCGTTGCCCTCCTCTGAACCCTCTCCAGCTTGTCTGCATCCTTCTTAAAGTGTGGTGCTCAGAACTGGACACAGTACTCCAGATGAGGCCTAACCAGTGCTGAGTCGAGGGTAACTAGTACCTCCTGGGATTTGGAAGCTATGCTTCTATTAATGCTGCCCAAAATAGCATTTGCCTTTTTTGCAGCCACATCACATTGTTGGCTCATCTTCAGCTTGTGATCGACAACAGTTCCAAGATTCGTCTTGCTTGTCGTGTTGTTGAGCCATGTATCCCCCATCTTGTAACTGTGCATTTGGTTTCTTTTTCCTAGCAACTAAGAACTGTCTTACTACTGTTCTTTGTAAACCATCTGGGAGCCTTTTCCGGCTGAAAAGAGGGGTAAAAAGCCTTCAAACAAATACATAAATTATTATAATTTTTAGATTGTTAAAACCCTCTCAGCCAGCAGCTGTCATCACATCTTGTGGGAGGGAATTCCATAAGTCAATCAGAAATTGGGTGAAGAAATGCTTCATTATGTCTGTCCTCAATCTACTGCCTAAAAAGATTTCATCCAGTGGACCCAAGTTGATTGTTATGAGTGGAACAAGAGAAACCATTCACTCTCCGTACTCTGCATCCTTTTTATAGACCTCCGTCGTGTCCCCTCTCCCACTTAAGTCATCTTCCCTCCCTCCCTAAACTAAAAAGCCCGATGGGAACGATGAGGATCCAGAGCAAAAGGGCCCTGCGGATCAACCTGCAGACACTGGCAGCTCAGCATTTCCCAAGCGAGAAGATGTGAGGCAGCTCCTGCATCAGCTCTGCGAAGCAGAATCGGACTGGAGAAGAGGTCCGTTCAGGGCAAGCCAGCAGCAAAACATATGAGGCAGCGGAAAGCGAGCTTTGGGGGGCAGGGGAGAAACACACGGAGCCGTGATCTGGGGAACGTACACAGGAAAGAGCAGATGGTGTTCCTTGGCTGTTGGCAGGAAGCTTAGAAGCGCTCCTGGGTGAGGAGGAAACCACAGAATCCGAGAGATGGAGGGTCTTTGAAGGCCATCTAGTCCCCTCTCCTATTCAATTCAGGGAATCCACAGCCTCTGCTTGGAAGACCTCCAAGTGAGGGAGACCCCATAACCACCCCTCTAGGTAACTGGTTTCATGGCCAAACCACCCTCACTGTTCAGTAATTTCTCCTAACGTCCAGCCCAAATCTACCGTCCTGTAACTGAAGCCCAGTGGACTGAGCCCTGTTCTGCAGGTCAGCAGACAGCCATCTTTGGTACGACGAGCTTTCGGGAGTCTGAAGAGTCCTATCACATATTTGGAGAGGGTTCAGAGGAGGGCAACGAAGATGATCAGGGGACTGGAAACAGACCCCTGTGAGGAGAGATGGAAAGAACTGGGCATGTTTAGCCTCGAGAAGAGGAGACTGAGGGGAGACAGGATAGCGCTCTTCAAGTCCTTGAAAGGCTGTCCCAGAGAGGGGGGCCAGGATCTCTTCTCGATCATCCCAGGGTGCAGGACATGGAATCATGGGCTCAAGTGACAGGAAGGCAGATTCAGGAGAAACGTCCTGGCTGTTAGAGCAAGACGACAGTGGAACCCATGACCTAGGGAGGTGGTGGGCTCTCCCACACTGGAGGCATCAAGACGAGGCTGGACAGCCATCTGTCAGGGATGCTCTGACTTGGATTCCTGCATTGGGCAGGGGGTTGGACTCGATGGCCTTGTAAGCCCCTTCCAACCCTACTCTTCTACTCTTCTACGATTCTACATCCCCACTCAGACAGCAACGTTTAAGTAAATCATGGCCTTTGCCTAGATGGAGAACTGCCCAGGTCATTCATTTGCTGTTCGCTCACTCGGCCAAAACAGACTTGGCAGTGGCAGCCAGAGGACTGGCCAATAAATGGAGATGAAACATCTGGAGGGTGCCGGGTTGGGGAAGCGTGGGACAGACAGGAAGGGGACTTGCAGACCAGCCAAGGGGCCAAGAAGACAAGGAAAAGCATTGTTCTGCAACAAGCAGCAGAGCACTAGGTAGGACCCTTTGGATACCGGACAGAAGAGCTCCACAGAGGAGGCCCAGAATCACAGGCCGAAGCAGTAAACATAGAGGCCATCAGAGATACACATGAATTTCATCTCCCATCTCTTGCTCCCATTTCCAGGCCCAGAACTCTCGCAATCCCTTCCACAACATCTGGAACTTTTCTTCCAGGCACATGATCATTCCTCACTAATAGCGAACTATGGTGGTGAGTGCCAACAGAGCTGTATCCAAAACGGGGCCACTGAGAAACAACAGCAGGCTTGGAGGAATACTGATGTTTGCAGAAATACAAAAAACTATTATGTTTTTAAGCCACCAGCGCACTGAGATCTGAACATATTCAGTGGCCCTGAAATGCTGATTTGGAAAAGAAAAATGGGAAATTAGGAATATAGGAACATAGGAAGCTGCCTTATGCTGAGTCAGGCCCTGGGTCCATCTAGCCCAGTATCGTTGACACTGCCTGGCAGCAGCAGCTCTCTGGGGTTTCGGGCTGGAATCTTTCCTAGCCCTGCCTGGAGACGCTGCCAGAGATTGAACCCGGGACCTTCTGCACTCGAAGCAGGGGCTCTGCCACTGAGCTACACAGCCCCTCCCCAAAGGCTAGGCTGCGTGGCTGAACGTGGCTGGATTGCAAGGTGGCTCTCAGGACAACACGGGAATGCACGAAGCTGCCTTATATTGAGTTAGACACCACTTGGTCCATCTAGCCCAGTATTGTCGACACTGACTGGCAGCAACAGCTCTCCGGGGTTTCAGGGCAGGTGTTTTTCCAGGCCTACCTAGCCTATATAGGCCTTGCTGATTGGGGATGATGGGAGTTGTAGTCTAACACATCTGAAGGTCACCAGGTTGGGGAAGGCTGCTTTATACTCACTGCAGTCAGGAGCACAAACCATCTCCTAACTGGAGAAGAGGCTGTAGGAAACACTCCAAGTTTCCAAGCCAGATATCTCCAGCATCTGCTCTCCAGCTGGAATCCAGAGGTCATCTCCAAGCGAGGACATTCTGAGTTCAGAAGGAGAATAGCAAGAATGAAGGAATCCTGGAGGAGGTGGCCACGGAACGCTTGCAAAACCCCAAGAGATCCCTGGTTCCTATCAGACCAAGTTAGCGATTGCTTGAAGCACAGTGTGTGTGTGTGTGTGTGTGTGTGTGTATATATAGAGAGAGGGGAGTTTGTTCAACCCCAGGCTTTAAGAGGTGCTGGGGCTCAGTCTGCCAAGAAGATGGGGACATGACCATAGTTCCTTGGCACAGCATCTGCTTTGCCTCTCCAGGCAGGGCTGGGGAAAATCCCTGTCTGAAACTCCAGCGAGTCATTACCAAGAGAGGCAACCTTTTGGGCCCACAGGGACATTTGGCAATTTGAGAAGAAACTGTCCTAGGCACCACCACGCAATGGCAGCCAAGGGAGGCATGGCGAAAGGCAAGTAACCTGCCCAAAAGACTGGGTTCAAGGCAGAGGTGACGTCTGGGCCCCAGCATTAAACAACTCCTTTGAATCCACAGTTTAAAGCACCAACAGAACCCTATTTCACAGCAAACCCCACTGCTGGTAAAAAAATGTGTTAATTTACGACACGTTTTTCTTCTTTGAAGTAGCCCAACATGTTCCAGCCCTGTATCATGCATGTGGGCCTTCTTGAGGAGTTCCATATTTCTAAAAATTGCCCGCAGAGATCTCTGAAAAAGATACATCTCCAAGATGAATGCTGTGACAAGAATCATGCTGCAGGATTCATCTTGGAGACATATCTTTTTCAGAGATCTCTGCGGGCAATTTTTAGAAATATTGACCCCTGAAGAAGGCCCATATACATGACACATGCTCAAAACGCATTGGGCTACTTCAAGAAATATGTAAACATCCTGAGACTTTGCCTCTTCGTTCCATTGGGTTATTTTAGATGTTCTCCAGTTTCGTCTGACCTAAATGGACCAAGGGTCTGACTTGGTAGAAGACAGCCTCCTATGTTTCTATGTAATTCAACCCTTTCTTCAGAACGATGAGGACTGGAATCTCACTTTATTGCTAGGGGAAGGGCCAGCTAGCTCAGGAGCGGATGTTTGGTGTGCAGAAGGTCCCAGATAGGTCTGGGAAACTCCGGAGAGCTGCTGCCAGTCAGTGTAGGCAAGACTGAGAGAGGTGGACTAACCGTCTGATTTGGCATAAGGCAGCTTCCCGTGTTTCAAAGTTCTTTGACCTGAAAAACCTGCTCCTTAAAACCCAGATGTCTGCAAGGTAGGCTGGCTCCAATTCTCCACAAGAGTGGGAGGTAAGCAACCTGCCTGGTCACTGAGGTCGTTGGAGGGCTCGCTCCTGGCGTTTCCGCATGGATCTATGGCCTGAATGGAGTCCACCAGGAGAAGAGCCTTCAGTGTGGTGGCCCTGTTCCTATGGAACTCCCTGCCTCTGGAGGTCAGGCAGGCTCCAACATTGTGTTGCTTTCGGCACCTCCTGAAAACAGTGTTATTTCAAGAAGCCTTCCTTGGGTGACTGACCGTGGATAAAAGAACTCTTGTTTCTTTTTTAAAATAGTAATTATTTTAACATGGGTTTTATTCTTTTATCCTATCTGCTATTCACCGCTCCAAAGTCTTTGGATGTGGAACGGTATGCAAATATTGTAAATAGATAAACAAAAATAAAATCAGCACTCTGCACATGGTCAGAGGCTCTATGCGCTGTTCCTATGAGCCAGGATGGCTCCCGGGCACTCAGAACAGCCTCACTGATGGCATTTTTGGCTTCGTACACTCAACTGCAGGGACAATCTTTTTCTCTCTGCTGCCAACCTGTGTCTGCAGCAGCTGTGTCTCCCCCAAACACACACTGCCTCTAGGCCAAAGGGGATCCTTCGAGTTGGGGTGCTGTGTAAAGTAATATATATTGGGGGGGCTGATAATGGGGGGGCAGGTGTGGCTGGACAGCAGCTTTGCCGCACTGCGGTGTGTGTGGAAACCCGGCACCGAATTCGGCTGAAAATGCCGGTGTTTTCCCCGGCACAGGCACTCCACCCCCACACATCTCCCTCATTCTCCCACCCCCACCCGCCACAGTTACTTTCACGGGGATTTAATTCTGCCTAAGCTCTTCGCCACAGCAGCCAGGCCTCAGCAGTGCCTCCGTGGAGCGGAGAGATAAGCCCAGGGCCACTGTTATTCCGACACATTATTCCTAAATTACAGGGCAGGGGGGAGAGAGAGAGAGACAGAGAGACAGAGAGAGGAGGCAAGATGAGTCACCACCAGTCGCAACCCCCCCTGGGTCCCGGAGCTTCTCTAGCAGGAATCACACTCACAATAGGAGCACAAAACCTGGCCGGACACAATTCACCCCCTTGAATCGCAGCTGGGACTTTGGTTCAGCTCTGGAACCTCCAGAGGATGTGACGTAATGATAAAACGGAGAGAGAGAAAGAGACAGAGCGCCTCTGAGCATGCAGTAACATCCTACTGCTTAAACGCAGTTTGGCAGCTGCATTCGAGACTGACCCGTTTTAGACTGGAAGTGCAGGGTGAGAGTCGCCCTTTTCCTGGAACGCTCCCCATGCCAAATACACGCACACTCCTCTGCGTGTAGCCAGCTGACTTCTCAGGGTGGGGTGAAGGCAACGACTTTGCAAGAAGAGCCATGCTGGCTCGGACCACAGGCCTCATTCCTAGTCGAGCATTCTGCTCACAGAGCGGCCAACCAGGTCCAATAACGGGAAGCCCACAAGTAGGACAGGAGCGCAATGGCACCCTCCTGCTCACGTTGCCCAGCAACTGGGGTTGAAGGCCACACTGGCTCTGATCCTAGAATTAGCAGACAGCCATCCTGATTAGTAGCCGCTGACAGCCTTCTCCTCCATGGATCTGTCTCACCCCCGTTTAAAGCAAACGCAGCGGGCATCACCACCCCTTGCGCTAGCGGAGACCCTAGTTTTAACTCTGCACTCTTTAACATCCTACTGCTTAAAGCCAGTTTTGCAGAAGGAGAAGGCCAAATCCAGGAGCGGCCCACTTTAGACTGTGGATGGACAGGAGCATGGTCATATTTTTGAGCACTCTCCATGAAAAAACAAAACCACCCAAACCCCTGCATGTAATAAGCTAGCACATCAGGAAGAGAGCTTTCTCCCTGATGTCCCAGCTTACTACAGGATTGGGGGGGGGGGGCCACAGGGAAGCATTCAAATGTGGGGAAGCATTCAAAATCAATAATCTCCTAACACTCCAGCACACGGACATGGTACAGTCCATCCAGGATCCTACCACCTTGTTCCGTGTAAAGCTGTGTAACGGCTCTGGAGTAGACATGCTTAGCCTCCACAGATCCAGAATCAGGAGCTTTGTTCTCTCAAACACCAGTAGAGAGAGACAGCTTGTGTCTGTCTGGTACCAGTCCAGACTGCAGGCAAGGGATGACAGGATGGAAGATATTGATATAGATCCTGCACATAGTAATTGTATCAGTAAGAATATAACCCAACATAAACATGATGGAATCCCTGAATATAGAAAGCTAGCGTATCAGGGAGAAGAGTCCCTGATGTAGTAGTTTTCTGTATGCAGGGATTTATTTCTTGATGTCTGGCATGGAGGATCATTCAGTTGTGTGAATCCCAACCTACAGTCTGAAGAAGTACAGCCCAGGGACAGGCTTATGATCTATTGCTTGTGAGTGCGGCACCTCTCCTTTATAAAGGAACTAGCCTCATCCTGAATCATGTCCGTCCGTCCCTCTCTCTCTCTCTCTCTCTCTCTCTCTCTCACACACACACACACAGAGAGAGAGAGAGAGAGAGAGAGAGAGAGAGGAGAGTTCAAATATTTATGGTAAGAGTCAGCCAGGTACCAATCTGGCTGAACCTGTAAACATCTTATTAAGGCTGTCAAAGAGTTCTGTGCAGCCTGAAAGCTTACCTTGTACTCCAGATAATCTAGTTCAACTGCATATGCACCTGCATTGGCATTGGCTTTCCCTAGCATGACTTTCGCCATAATGCTGCAAATTTTTTGCTAGGAATTCTGACAGCCTTCACCAAACTACATTTCCCAAGCATGATTCCTTCGTTGGGAATCACACAATTTAAACGGGGTTGAAACCCGGTTCATGACATGTGAAGCAAAGCTCTCTTGACAGGGATCTCTTAAAAAAAAACAAAAAAACTTTCCATCGAATTAACCTCACCCACAAAAGCAAGATGTCTCATACAGCCCATGCCCTGCTCACCTCTTTCCCACAAACCCTCTGTGAAGTGTTAGAACTCCCAAGAGGGAACTGGAAACCACAGAAATTAACTTAGTGCACCTATTACCCCACCACCAATGAACCCCGACCCCAGGGTGCCTGCCTCTTGAAGCAGGTTAATCCAACGTCAAACCACCGCCACTCCATCATCTTGTCAGGGACTTACCCAGCATGCCTTTATTGGAGTCCGACAAGCACATATCCTTCTCAGCACTGGGGAGGACAAAGCCCACCACGAAGATCTCCACCCCGTCAGCCATGAGGGCCAGTCCGAGCACAAAGTACAGCGTCCACTGGAACCGCCCGTGTCCACACTCTTGGAGAATCAGCTCATACTGTTGGGCTAACTCTTCCCTCTCCTTCTTCTTCTCCCCTTCCAGGTCATCAAAGTCCCTGAACTCGCTCACCACCTCCTGGTTGGCTGTCAAGTGGTCCCCACCTTTGAGGGAGTCGTTCCGGGGAATGCCCTGGTACTCTCCCTCGTAGATTTCGTCGTCTTCATCGTGGCCTTCTGTGGCGTCACTAGAAGCCCCTTCATCATCGACCGAGGGCTCCCCATGGTAGTAGCCATCTTGGGGCTGGTAGTTGTCATCGTCATCTTCCTCGAAGCGGGTGTAGGAACGCTTCGTGTACTCATCTTGCACCCGGTCTACCCCTTTGCCCACCTTCTTGGTCGCGTGCTTCTTCACTTCCTTCGCAATGTCTTTCGCTCCACGGATGAAGGCCGTCCGGTCCCTGAAACCTTCATCCATGGCTCTGGCCTGGCTGGCAAAACCTTCCAATCTCAAGACTCGAGGGAGAGAGAAATGTACTCACACAATTAACTTGGGGAGTCTTCTCCGTTCAGCACCCTGAAGGGCGGACAGTTCCTTCCCTGGGAGACCTGTCGACCCCTCAAGCAACCTGGCTCGGCTGTGACCTTCCAGTGGGCAAGCGAGGAGGACCAAGGCGGGCCGCTCTGGCGAGGATGCTCTGTGAGGATGCTGAGCAGCAACCCATCCGCTCAAGTCCGAACTTATGTCTAAAAAGCTGGAGTACCGTCAGAGAGAGACAATGCAGGAAGCAGCTCCTTGTGGCTGAACCAAGACGGTCCTGCAAGGACGATAAAGCAAAGCCAGAGCATTTCAGACATAAACACAGAACAAGAGTGTTTGGCAATTCATACAGAGGGAAACCTGGATGTTAAATGCTAATCCAGATGACCAAATTCGCAAGGTGGAAAGGAAATGCTCTGATGCTCTGACTTGGATTCCTGCATTGAGCAGGGGGTTGGACTCGATGGCCTTGTAGGCCCCTTCCAACCCTACTATTTCTATGATTCTATGAAAGTAGTTTTAGCAAATCTGAGCCTAAGTTGCACTTGCAGCGAAGGGGCTGAGCAACTGGTTTCACCAGATGTGTAACTTGCAACTGTGTCTGCTTTCACCCTGCCACGAGAAAGCTAGCATTGGGGCATTTATCAATCCACTGGTCTAGTATTGTCCACTCCTCTTTTATTTTTACTGTACTCAAATATTCCATGAAGCCAAGAACACCATCCTGGTTTAAGTGGCAGCCTAGTTTTTTATGGCATCATGATGACATCTGATCGCAGCAATAGAAGCGTGAGCCCCATCCCGCAAAAGTCACCCCACGTTCAGAAACATCCTCTCCTCTCTTGATTCAGCCAGACAGCCAAGCCTCCCCCACTGTCCGCATGCTATAATTGGTGGCCTTTTGAACAGGAAGGCAGAAGCAGGCCACACAACAGTTGCCATCACAGTGGCACAGGTCACAAACGCCCAGGAGTCAACACTGCCGCTGCGTCTATTGCATTTGCTGCTGGGAGGAGACAGCAAACGTCCTCCCCACAGCCTCTCAGATCTGCTTTGTGAGCACCTTCTGGGAGAGGCAGAGGTCTTTTGGTTATTCTCTTGCCAACATTTTTTGTAAAATTCTCTCCATCCTTTGTTCTACGAAATTTGTGCTTTTAAAAAATACAGACCAAAAGTAGAGCCAGCCGAAGGGCAGTAATTCTGTTCTCCATAGTTTGGGTCAGTGTTGCCGTGGGCGCGCACACGCACACACACAGAAATCTTATATTGAGTTCTGCTTTGTGTAGGAACAGCTGGCATTGCTAAGAGTGTCTTTTTTGGAATGCTCCATGCTTCCAAAAAAGAGAAAAAAGAATTTGCCTCAAGCTTCTGCAGATCTCAGCCATCCTGCTTAGGAAATGAGATGGTAAGGGGGAAAACACACCAACAAGACAAACCTGTATAACTAACGAGCGCGCCGCCCGCGTTAAGTGCATCCATTCCTCATGCAGGTAAAAAGCGGATTACATCCCCCAACAGGCTACAAGTGAACCCTACTGGCAAAAATAATTCAAGAGGGCAATTTGCTGCAATGAAAAGGCACAGACAATGAAGCCTCAGCCCCAGCTAGGGACAAATAAACCTGCCATGGTATATTTTCTAATATAGTTGTTATTCATGAACTACAACTGCATTTCTTTCCAAGCAGTACTTCATCCTCTTAAGTACACTCACCACCAGCAGCAGGCAGGAACAAAATGCCTGAAAAAGGGTCTTGCAACCCTGGGTTGGTGTGTGTTTTTCCAGTTTAGATGAAAAGTGGGGGGAGACAACAATACTTTACTGAGTGCTGGTACAACTGAATTTGGGGTTCACAAGTTGTGCAGCCTTGTGAGATACGTGTGAATGGGGCTGGGTGAGGAGATGATGAACAAAGGAAACCACTGGTCCATCTAGCAAAGATGGCCAGTGGATCTCCCATTGCCGGCATCCCAATCCATCCGTTTAACTGGAGATTGAACTGGCATGCAACAGATGTGTTATACCATTGGGCAGTGTCCCCGCTCCTAAAGACCTTCCAACAAATCAAGAGACCAGGCTGGGTACCAATCAGGGTGCCGTATTTCCCCAGGCAGAGGAGGGACATCAATGTAACATCCACAGCCCATCAGAAAGCCAGGCTGGATGCAATCAGTAGTCCTGACTTTCCCTGGAGGAAAAATAAGCAGCATAAATCTGTTATCAAGCCATTTTCCACTAATAGAATGCATTTTTGTGCATTATTTTCATGAATATGTTCATTCCCCCCCCCAAACACACAAATGCAAGATGGAATCAAAGGATTATCCTTCCTTCCTTTATTTATTTATTTATTAAATTTATTAATCGCCCATCTGACTGCTCACCCAGCCACTCTGGGCGATGTACAACCCACCATAAAACAATTTAAAACAATAAAATTTTACCATAATTTTTTTTTTTAAATACCCTAACCCACCCCAAATGCCTGCCTGAACAACCACGTTTTTAATGCACGACGGAAGCTCATTAAAGAGGGGGCATGACGGAGTTCCCTAGGGAGGGACTTCCACAGAGTGGGGGCCACCACAGAGAAGGCCCTCTCCCTTGTCCCCACCAGTCTAGCTGTCCTGGCTGATGGGACAGAGAGAAGGCCATCTGAGGCTGATCTTGTTAAGCGGCCTGTCTGGTGTTGCTGGAGGCGCTCCTTAAGATAGGCTGGGCTGGAACCATATAGGGTTTTAAAGGTCAAAACCAACACCTTGAATTTGGCCCAGAAAACAACTGGTAACCAGTGCAACTCCTTCAGCACTGGAGTGATGTGATCTCGCCGGCGGCTGCCTTTAATCAGGCGAGCCGCCGCGTTCTGTACCAGCTGCAGCTTCCGAACCGTCTTCAAGGGTAACCCCACGCAGAGCACATTACAGTAGTCTAAACGAGAGGAGACCAGGGCATGTACTACCGATGGGAGCAGATGGTCGGGAAGGAAGGGGCGCAGCCGCCGTATCAGATGGAGTTGGTACAGCGCAGCCTGGCTCATGGCTGACACCTGAGCCTCCATGGACAGCTGGGAGTCCAAAATGACCCCCAGGCTGCGGACCTGGTCTCTCAAGGGTAGCCGTACCCCATTCAACACCAGGTCAACATCCCCCAGCCTCCTCTTGTCTCCCACCAAAAGTACCTCGGTCTTGTCAGGGTTCAGCTTCAGCTTATTCCTCCCCATCCAGCCACTCACCGTCTCCAGACATTTGGACAGGGATTCTACGGCCAACCTTGGTGAAGATTTGAATGAGAGGTAGAGCTGCGTGTCATCCGCATATTGATGACACTGCACCCCAAACCTCCTGATGATAGCCCCCAGTGGCTTCACATAGATGTTAAATAGCATCGGGGAGAGGATGGAACCCTGTGGCACCCCACAAGTAAGTGGCCACGGGTCCGAAACCTCCTCTCCCAGTGCTACCCTCTGGTACCTGCCGGAGAGGAAGGACCGGAACCACCGCAATACAGTGTCTCCAATGCCCAACCCCTCCAGGCGGTCCAGGAGGATACCGTGGTCAATGGTATCAAAAGCCGCTGAGAGGTCGAGGAGAACAAGGAAGGAGCATTCACCCCTATCCAGAGCCCTCCTCATATCATCCACCAAGGTGACCAGGGCCGTTTCTGTCCCATGCCCAGGCCTGAAGCCCGACTGAAATGGGTCTAGATAATCAGTTTCTTCCAAGTGTGCCTTCAACTGCACCGCCACCACCCGCTCAATCACCTTGCTCCAAAATGGCAGATTTGAGACTGGGAGAAAGTTGTTCAGAACTTGAGGATCCAAGGATGGCTTCTTTAAGAGCGGTCTTATCACTGCCTCCTTGAGGGCTGATGGCATCACTCCCTCCTCAAGGGAGGCGTTCACCACCGCCTTGATCCCCTCACCCAGCCTCTCTCTGCAGCTCATAATGAGCCAAGATGGGCAAGGATCAAGTAAGCAGGTGGTCGGCCTTACAGATGAAACACCTTGTCCACTTCATCAGAAGGAAGAAGCTGGAACCGATCCCACAAAACCGGTTTGCCACAGGCCGCCTCTTAGGACAGCTTTCCCCAACCTGGTGCTTTCCAGGTATTTTTGGACTTCCATCAGCCCCAGCCAGTGTGGCAAATGCTTCAGAATGCTGGGCATTGTGGTCCCAAACATCTGGAAGGCACCAGGCTGGGGTAGGTTGAAGCTGATGCACCTTGAAGCTGAGTAGGTTGCATATACTGTAATCTTATATTATTAGTTTGTTTCTTTATGTCTTTATAAATGTATTAGTTACTTCATCTATTTATTATTTATACCGCTTCTCCTTTGAAACATATCCCAAAATGACTGACAAAACAATAAACTTAAACAAAAATGAAATAAACAAAAAAGACCACACACACACACACACAATAGTATCATTTCAGCCTAAGTTGACTTCCAATAAAAACTTAAAATAATTTAAAAACGTTAAAATAATCTGAGACCTTTAAGACCAATTTGAAACATCCCCATCAACAGAATTACAAGCGGGGGAGAATCTTAAAAATGGAGTGTGGCGCGAATACCTTTAAAATACTAAGAAGCCATATGGAACAAAAACATTTTAACAGCCCGCTTACAACTGAACAGAGAAGGGGCTAGCCCGGCAGCCTTTGGGATCCAGAAAAGGCCCTGTCCTGTGTTCCCACCAACCTAACCTCCCTTCATAAAAATTAAATGCTAGCATTTATGGAGGATGTCTAGAGCGGGTTCACAGCCAAACAAGAGTCCAGGCTGGGAGCCAAAACAGTGTCATCGAGGAGGACTCCCACGTGGAAGATGGGAACTTCTCCAAAGTCTTGTTCAGCAGCAGGTTTTTACAGAAGGGTAGGTCAAGATTAGAACATCCAATCTGCAGCGTTAGATCTGCAGTGGGCCATTCACACATGACAAGTATATGCAGTGGGCCATTCAAGCCATGCATGCCCATGGCTCAGCTAGCGCTGTGGTCACCACAACCAAATTACGCTAAATAAAGGGTGGGGGGAGAGAGAAGGAACAAGTTACCAATACTCCCGTGGCCAGGACACAGGTTCCTCTAGACCAACCAACTGATGCAAAGATACTCAGTTCCACTTCTTGATCACATGCCCCAGGGAAGAGAAGGAGGGGGAAATGGATGTGCACTGAATGCAGGGATGCAACTGTTTGCCAAATCGCCCATTACCCCTCTCTTCATAGGATGCTATTTTTAATCATTAGCAGGAGAAATATGTCTAGTAGCAAGCAAGATAGAGAGCACGGGAGCCGGGCAGTGCATGCATATGAATAGATGTCTGTACGGATGTGAATACATTATTTTAAATAGCTTCTCGTCCAGTCTCCTGTAGTGAGCTGGAATTGATTCCAGGTGATCAGACAGAGAATCTTTGATCAATAAACCCTTTCCACATACATGCATACATAAGCATAATTTCACAAAACACACTCGAACTAATTTTGCTTAATTGCTTATAAAAGAGAAGCCCAGGGTTTGGATCTCGCTGGAAGCCCCTGTCCCCAACCTGTGAGGAGTCTGTGGGGAGATTTATTTATTTTTACAGCACTCTCTGTCCAGGAGAATTTCCCTCTGTTCATGCACCTTACATTCCTGGATTAAGCCCTAGTGTTAAAAAGAGATGCCAGAGAGAAACTTTGCTAGATATGCATGCGGATAAATGTTTGGATTGTTAATTTCTTTTTAGGATAATGTCATGCTTGAATAATTGGGCAGGGAAGAGGTCGGGAGGCCCTCAATGAAATCCGCAAGCTCCACCCCATCTTCCGCTAGTTTTATCTCAGCCTCCCCAAGCTGGGGGTGACTGGAGTTGTAGTCCCGCATGTCTGAGGGGTGCCAGTTTGGGGAAGGCTGCTTTATAACTTGCGGACAATGGGTGGCACTATATTGGCATAGTTCAGCCTTCCCCAACCTGGTGACCTCCAGATTACATATCCCATCTTCCCCAGCCAGCATGCACAATGGTCAGGGATGATGGGTGATGTAGTCCAAAATGTCTGGAAGGGAAGTTTGTTTTAGCTATATTATCCCCTGCAGTGGCCTTTAAAAAGCAACAGGTAAAAGATCAACACAAAATCTAATAAGGCCAGGCCTTCTTGGCTCCCCACTATAATTCTCTATTATTGATCTGGTCATCAGACCTCACAGTAGGGCCTATACAACATGGGAGGATAAAACACAAAGCCATGGCTTAACATATAGAAGTAAAATTCTAAAATATAAATCAAATATATCTATCTATACAATGGAAACAAAAACAGAAATGATAAAACAGAACACAAGCAAAAAAATGTAGTCTAGTTCAATTAATATTTTAGACCATATCCTTATTGCTCTCAAGAAGTATTTAGCTATGATATCTGTAACAAACTCTTCTGCATCAGAAAGAAGGAAAGGAACATAGCATTCAGAGGAGTGTAGCCCGCTCTCTGTCCATCCACCCAGACCCTCACCCCTCCAATAAGGTCAAGCAAAGAGATCATTTCCATGGATGTTGAAGGATATAGAAAATGGATTTAGAAAAAAAACACATGGTAACGCACAAGCAGAGAGAACTGAAAATGCAAATTGAGGTTCCCTTGGGGAGAAAAATGAGAGGGAGAAAACGCTGACTCGAGTGATAATGGCAGAGACATGATCATACCATATCGCCAGGCAGAAAGCCCATAGAAGGCTCACACTCAAATGTCACTCTCACGTATTGCAATAAAAAGGCCTCCATCAAAAAGACAAGGGATAGTTATTCATAGATGTCTGATAAACTCAAGAGCTCCAGTTAGCATTAGTTGGAAGAGAGACAGGAGAAATGTTTGGGCTTCATCTTGCCTGGAAGCCACACCCTGTGACTTGAAGATATTCAAGGGCTAGCTGTGATTGAGAAGATACTTTCTGCACACACTCAGAAACAATCCTTTCATGATAATTACTTAAACTGCAGGGCATTGGCAAAAGGTTCTGGGGGTCAATGCTCCAGTTAAGCTCCAACCGGGGAAAGCAAAGATCAAATCTAGCCTTTGTCACGGACTCATTTGGGTGGGCCCCCATTGTTTCTGTATCAGCCTCAGTTGTCCAACCTTTAGAGTGGGAATAATACACTGAACTCACCACACAGGCAAACATTAATCTGCAATTGTTGTAGAAATGAATAATCGACTGCAAAGCATATAAGCATCATGATGGGATTTGATATTAATTAGCCAAATGTCCGTCTTCATGCTGGCTATGAGAGGACAGGAGAAGCTATACTGCAGAGACTCCTGCAAAGGGGGGGGGGGTGAGCATGCACGCGGTCAGCTGTAACCCTTCCCCCCATTGTGGGTAGGGAAAGGCGGAGGCTGACACACCTGCTGTCAAGATGACAGGTACGTTTTACCCACAGCCCTACAATTAGGGTAGCCAGGTGCCCTACTTTACAAAGGACAGTTCTCCATTTTGGAGAGCTGGTAGAGGACAGTCCTCCATTGGAAGGTGTCCTCTCTTCGAAGGGCTGTGCAGTCCAAGTCCAGTTTGAAGCTGAAAGAACAACAAGAAAGGAGGGAAGGGCTTGCAATTTCCCATTCGCAGCTAGCAGCCCCCTGGACAGAAGACTCCACAGCCGGCACAGAGCTCACCCGGCCACCGTCTTCCCCGCTACGGCGTTGCATTTCTATCAAAATTATAGTTATTATTTCTACACCTGCATATTATTCATTATTCAAGTTTATATACTGCTTTCCACAGAAGTATCAAAGCAGTGAACATAAAATACAGCAGCATAAACCCAATAAATATAACCACAGAAACAGGACAACATGAATTAAGCAGCAATAGCACCGCACACTCTGCTGGGTGCTCCAAGCTATGGCTGGGTGGGCCACCCTTCAGGGAAAGCCTGTGTGCAGAGGTGAGTTCTAAGAAGACATCCTAGGATGGGGGGGGGCTGTCTAACGTCAGTAGGCAAAGCGTTCGAGGGGGTGGGCGCTGCAACCCTAACTGCTCTACTGCAAACCTCATCATTCCACTGATGATCGCAGAGACAGTCGGGGATGAGAGGGCTGGGCTGCTTCATGAGATGGCCTGCTCCCCTTGCTTAGATCTTCATATGTTAACAACAACACCTTGAGCTTGGCCCAGGAGCTTACTGGCAGCCCAAGCAGTTCTTTTAGCAAGGGTGTAGCTTGCTGTTGGAAGGAGGGCCCTGCCTCCTTCCCACAAATGTTATGCGAATTGGTGTCCTCCTTTCTGGGGGTCGGGGGTGATGCATTTCCTCTTTTTTGATGATGGGCAAGTGGCCACTCTACACACTTCCCAAATCCCTGGCCCCTGTGTGCCTGGAAACAAGTTGGGGAGGAGTGGCACTTTTTGTTTTGGAGATTTCTCCAAAGGTAATGGGAAAGAAGTGACTGAAAGGGTACATGGCCAAGGTATTACTAGACGTTTCAAACAATTCACCACTAGGTCATATAATCTATAAATCCGATTTCAAAACGTGTCAATAGGAGCAAAATGAATCATCTGCTCTCACCTAAATCTCTAACAGGCATGTATTAATCAACTATCAAATTATTTTTACAAGCCTAAATCTGATTGGCTGGACCCATAATGTCTTATCTACGTGTGACAAGGAAGGAAGCCATCTCCTATCAAAGGTATCTGGAAATTTAAAACTGATCAGAGTCTCAGTTCATCTGGAAATTCTGTCCATTGTTCAAAGTGCCCATTTGCACACTTTGCTCCCTCACCTCACCCCCTTGCACCACAGATTCTATCGTCTTAGCCCCATATAACTCAAAAGAGCCACTGAGAACTGAACCAGCTGCTATCTGCATAGTCCCACCCCTTAAATCTGCATAGCCCCAACCAGGGTTCTGTTCCATGGTCACGCTAGAGTGTGACAGAACTCCTCCAGAAAGTGGGTTCTAAACACACACACACACACAAAGAGAGAGAGAGAGAGAACAATACCAGGATCTTACCGTATATTTCAGCAACACTGCATGCCCTGCTTCCTGTTCCCTGATCGAACAAATACCAAGCACAGGGGTTCCTTTTAACCCCAAACCCATTTTGAATGCCAGAGCATCTCTCTGAGCATGGGCAGAGTACACTTGTGTAGCCATCGTTCACCACCACATGTTCAGGATTCTAAGTGGGCCTTTGCAGCCAGCTCAAGCCCTTTAGAAAACAGCCACTCGGCAATTACTTCTCTTCAGAGACTCCTTACTGTTCTTTTCACGCATTACATTATTACATCTAAATTAGCACAGAGAGCGAGAGAGAGAAAGAAAGCAAGAAAAACACACCTGCATCTTCTTTTTTTGGAGGGGGAGGCTGCTTTTCAGCTGACAAGGTCACCCACCAAACCAGCTGAAAACGTCTTTGCATCCTCCCTTCAAATCCATTGCCCTCTGTCGTCCAATAAAAACACACCGCCAGAAAGCACCCTTGCTATTTATCCTGCTATAATGAACAACTCAGTGGAGAAGGAACTGTTTAAAAATTGCGAATTAAAAACCCTAGGAAGTAGTAGTCACGTGTTTCCCTCCCACCCCACCCCACACCTGATGGCTTGGAAAGACAGAATCTCTCTTCTCCTTCAGTTGGATGGGGTGGAGGGATTGCAGTTTGAGCAGGGCAATCTTTTCCAGAAGTCTAATGACCTTTTTCAATATCACAGCCAAAACAGAAAAAGAAAAA
Source organism: Heloderma suspectum (assembly GCF_057233095.1). Lineage (NCBI taxonomy): Eukaryota > Metazoa > Chordata > Lepidosauria > Squamata > Helodermatidae > Heloderma > Heloderma suspectum. The sequence continues at coordinate 21,508,196 of NC_139474.1, read as the reverse complement.
GAGACAGAACCTGTGAGGAGGAAGAGGGGTGTACTATGGAATAAGGGGATCTGGGCTTGGAACAGATACAGCACAACTGGGAATGATGGTGTCGGGGAAAACACTGTGACCCCCTTTTGGAAAACCTCTGCCTTGCTAGCACATAAAAGATATCCCTCAAACCATCAATTCTAAAGCTTTTGGGGGGTAAACTAGTTTTCAACCACTGTGGAGGAAAAGTGGGGAGCTTCTCAAAATTTGAAAGGTACAGAACCCCCACACACACCTCTCCTTTCCTTCAACAGCATCTCATAACCTGCATTTTCAACTGTAATGTCAAAGGTCCTCATTTTTATAAGGGAAGTGGCACTGGAAGAAGGAAATCAAAGCCGTCTTCAACACCTCCCACACAATCAAGCCTCTATTCCCTCCCCAGCATGCCCCCCCCCCCCGCCCAAGGGTTATTTTTAATTTTTGATACTTAAATTTCGGACATTCCTGTCCAAATGTCAGTTCTTCATTGGTGTAATTGCTCAAAACGGAACGTACTTCCTTGTTCCACACAGACAACGTACTTCAGAAAGACGATATTGGTTTGAAAGGGGGGGCGCGTATTAGAACCAACCGACCTGCCCCCTCCCCTCAAATCATTTGTGTGGGCTCTGGAAAAAGAAAACACCAGACTGCAGAACAATCAGGGTAGAGTTAAAGAAGCCAGCACAACCCCAAATTTGCAATCCAAACACCCCAAGGTCATCTTACGTTTGGCGCACGCCTCAGCCTTACAAATTTCTTCCCCCTCGCAAAAGCCAGCTGTCGAGCCGAAATAAATAACCTTCCTGCAGATCGAGACCAAGGCGAGGAAGCCCCTATGGCTTCAGACCAGCAGGGCAAGACACAGAAAATGAAAGATGCTCCGAGAAGGAAAAATACACACGCCGGCAAGAGGGGGCGGGGGGAAGAGGCCGACGCCAAAGGCAAGGTTTTCGAGGACAAAATGGCCACATCGAGGGTGATGTGGGGAGAAATTTGGTGAGGTTTTGCTCTAGCATCCTCCACTGATCGGGCTGGTGAGGCGGAGATGGCGCCCACCTGGAAAGAGAGGCACTGGTTGCCTTTGCTTACCTCCTGTGGTACCCAGAGCTTCTCTCAAGCGCTCATCTCTGAAGGATGCTGCAACAGAGATACAGGAGGGGACCAGAAGTGAGAATTAACACTGCAGCCTCCAACGAGCTCGCTGAATGATGGGAGAGTCCATTGTGGCACGGAAGGGAAGGGAAGGGAGGCAAGCTCGCTCCCGGACAGAAAAAAATAAAACCAACAAAGGTTTCGGGGAACCACACCGAAACGGGCTAAGGAGAAAGGGAAAGGCATCCGTTCTCTCTTATCTGTGGTCCCTCATCGCAGGGGCGTGTGTGAAAGGCGGTTCGAAGATCAGGTTCCTTCTTCGGGATTTCAGTTTAACCCCTTTCGCCAAAACGCACTGACGATGAAAGCAAAAGTGACTAATGGTGTTATTAGGCAGTTTGAGCTGACTCTGTGCCTGCTGGGAAGACGGATTTTCAGTGGTGAGAAGGGGAAACAAGCCACACACAAAAACCCACCTTTTTGCTCAAAAATTCCTGTGGTAAGTTTGGACCTTAGTGCAAAAGATTAGGTGTATGCAGTGTTCAAATTCATGTCTGTTTGGGTTTTTTTTAACAAGACTAGGGGAAAATGGAACAAGCCCCTTCACTGATGTTAGAAAGGATAATCAACTTGGCTTTTCCAATGGACACAAGGCAAACGTGCCCACAAATGGCACCGAACCAATGCACCTGGCTGGTTGAATGCCATTGCACAACGAAAGGTTGCACATGACTGTGCGACAGATGGCATGGATGTATCATGCTGTCAAGGGCGGATTGTGGGATCCACCTTTCCAAGCGCATCTTGATGGTGCCTCTGTATGCCCCTGCCTGGAAAAGGGTGGGTTTTAAAACAAGGGCAGATCACCAGGCACCCCAGCTGAGAGTCAGAAAAATGTACCATCACCCACCCCGACAAAAAAAGATTGTTCTCCAATTGCCCTTTGACTTTGGGACATCGGTCTTTGCCAGACACATGAAGCCATCGCCTCAGTCCAGCATAGAATCTACTCAATGAAGTGAGTTTAGAGGGGCCGTGGAATTCCCCAGTCCAGTGGCGCGAGAAGAGAAAGATGCTCCCTGGACAAGGTTTGCTTGGTCCTGTAGCTCCATCTCCTCCTCACATAAACTAGGCTAACACTTCAGGCGTTTTGGACTACAGCTCCCAGGATTCCTGACCCTTGGCCATGCTGGCTGAGGCTGATGGGAGTCAAAGTCCAAAACAGCTGGAGGGCCCCAGGTTGGTGAAGGCTGAACTATACTGATTTAGCCCCAGCTCATGGAAACAGTTATAAAGCAGCCTCCCCCAACATGGCGCCCTGCAGACGTGTGGCTGTTGGCCATGGGGACTGGGGGTGATGGAAGTTGTAGTCCAACACATCTGGAGGGGGGCAGGCTGAGGAAAACTGTTATGAAGCAAGGTTGAATGAGGAAAGACACCTCAGAGCATGCACAGAGTGCAATTTCCCTGATCATTGAGCAACAGCAGCCTGTTTGCCACCTTCTTAGCATGCAGCAGCAGTGCCTCCTTCCAGAACAGCTGGCAGCCTTCCCACACAGGGGCCTTGGCCCCACCTGGCAGCTCTTTTTAGAAAGCAAGTGCCACACACACACATATACACACCCCACCTTCAGCAAGTTTCTGAGAGCACAATACGCAAATTAGTCATCACCAGCAGCCATTCCAACAGGCTGCAGCAGAGGGAGATGAGATGGGAAGCAGAGTCATTCCACCAGCACTACTGAAAGACTATTTCATTTTTTCCTCTTCCCTCCCCATCCCTTTTTCCTTGTGTGTCATGTCTATTTAGACTGCAAGCCTGTGGGGCAGGGACTGTCTAGGCCCCTTCCAATTCTATGATTCTATGAACGCTGCCTCTCCCCAAGACAGGCCAGAGCTCCTTCCATCCTCCAGCTCTGCATTACAACTCACAGAAATGCATCTGATTGTCATTTTAAATAATGGTAAGTACTCACTCTTCCGGATAACTGGGGATTGGGTTACCAATGCAGCACAGAAAAGAAGGTAAAGTCCAGTCTGGAACAAGAAATAATCATCCAAAGATTCCAAAAAGCTGGGAAGAAAATCCAAAGGCACTAAATAGATGACACCCCCCCGCACAATAAAAGATCGACAGTCTTCAAGAGCCAATCAAGAAAGATGTTCAAGCTTTCCACATCTCTATATTGCAAAACACATGGGAGCTAGCAGGGTCAGTCAACTCACCATTACATAACTGGGAGTGAACGTACCCACCTTTACACTCTTGGAAGTTTAAACACGCACGCACTGGCAGATACCAAAAATCAATTTAAAAAAAGTGAAATTGGGAGCAAAAAACGGGCTTTTCACCTCCCAGTCGGTGGGCTCTAAAGCACAACAGCAAAAACGGGGAGGCTGTTTGCTCTTAAATTGTCTACAGAGTCAGAAACAATCAACAAGACGCAAAACACAGAGTGAATGTGACAGGCTCTCGCCTTTGTATTTGAAGTAAGAGACTTCAAAACAACTGCATGTTCCTAAAAACTCTGTCCACATTTACAAGTGAGGGTCGGGATGAGAAGAGGTGCCGGAGGTGCAAAAAGAGATGGTGTGGCGTGTGGAAGTAGGCGGAGCTTCCAAGGGCACATGGGGCAAGTAGGCATGGCTTTGAAGTTGGCGGGGTTTCTGGGAAAGTTGGTGGGATGTAGTGCCAGGATCCAGAAAGCCTCGTGCCGTACGGCCCACACCACTGGAAGGGAGGTGGGAGTCTTCCCTGGACCAAAGAATACCTGTTCAAATGGTTCTTAAAACAAAAGAGGAACCAGGGGAAGGGCTGTAGCTTAGTGGCAGAGCCCCCGCTTTGCCTGCGGAAGGCCACAGGTGTGATCCCCGGCACCTCCAGGTAGGGCTAAGAAGGAATCCTGCCTGAAATGCTGGAGAGCCGCTGCTGCCAGTCAGCGTCAACAACGGCGATGGACCAAGGGCCTGACGCCGTACAAAGCAGCGTGCAACGTTCTAACCATTCCAGGAGAGCGGGCTAAACAGGACAGGCTCAAGACGTACTGGTGACTGAGGAAAATCCAAAATGGCACCCACACTCACCACCCCCTCTACTGCCGCTCACGGCGCAGCCGCTTCCTTGGTTCAACAGGAACCTCAGTCTCTCTTCCGGCACCCATGATGCGTCACCAGCCAGCAGAGCGAACCCTGCCAAATGGCAGCTCTCCCAGGGTCGTTCTTGAAAGATCCTTTCCTTGAGCAGAAGAGAAAGCCGTTAAGTGAGCGATTATGGGCCCTGTGCGGATGGTAGAATTCCTTATTACACACACAGTGGAAAGCGCAGCTCTAACTCCCCTGGCAGGCTTTTACCATTCGCAATCAAAGCTACCCTTTATCATTGCTTTTTTATAATAAAAAAGGCAGATCTTAGGTATGGAGATGATCCAAAGTTCCTCCGGGGGGGGGGGAGAAATAAATCAAAAACTTGAAGCTGCAAATAGGGGTGGGGGGTCGAGCAGATATGGGGGGGGTATGGGCAACTCCAGAGAACCAGCACAAATCATAGTGGCATTACTAGAATACCACCATGTCCTAGAAGCTGCTGCTGCTTCTTTTTTAAATGATTTTTCTTTGACTGTGTTCTCAGAATGCGGTCAAGGGAAGGAAGGAGAGCACTTAATTCCTAAAAAGAGGTTCTGGCATACAAGCCGAGGCGGGAACTCTGCCATCTGCATGGGAAGGCACTCCTGTGCTTTCACTCTGGGAGGAGAGAGGCCAGGCTGGTGACAGAGAGGCACTTGGTGTATGCTCAGAGATATGTTTGCTTATTTATTTGGTTTTATTTATTTATTTGAAGAGCACTAGGCCCAGGACTGAGCCCTGTGGTACCCCGCTTGTTACTTCTCCCCAGTTTGAGAAGATCCCATTGATAAGCACTCTTTGAGACTGATCTGTAGCCAACTGTGGATCCACCGGATCGTTGTTTCATCTAGCCCACTTTGAGCTAGTTTGCTCATCAGGATATCATGGGGCACTTTGTCGAAAGCTTTGCTGAAGTCAAGGTATATGATGTCTACAGCATTCTCACAGTCCACAAAGGAGGTGACCTGATCCAAAAATGAGATCAGATTCATCTGGCAGGATTTGTTCTTGACAAATCCATGTTGGCTTCGAGTCATCACTGCATTGTTTTCAAGGTGCTTCCAGATGGATTGCTTTATCATCTGCTCCAGAATTTTCCCAGGGATTGATGTCAGACTGACTGGTCTGTAGTTCCCAGGTTCCTCCTTTTTACCCTTTTTGAAGATAGGGACAACATTAGCCCTCCTCCAGCCATCGGGCACTTCCCCCGTCCTCCGTGATTTCTCCAAGAGAATAGACAGCGGTTCTGAGAGCTCTTCTGCCAGTTCCTTTATTACTCTAGGGTGCAGTTCATCTGGCCCTGGAGATTTGAACTCATTCAAAGGAATGAGGTGTTCCTTGACCATATGCCTATCGATCTCAAGCTGCAATCCTGCCCCTTCAGTCTGTACTTTGCCTTTGTCAGGGGGCTCATAGACCCTCTTTGGGGAGAAGACTGAGCCAAAGTTGGATTTGAGCACTTCTGCCTTTTCTTTGTCATCTGTTATCATTTTGCCATCCTTATTTAAAAGCTGAATCACCATTTCTTTCCTCTGTGTTTTGCTATGCACATAGCTGAAGAAAGCTTTTTTGTTGCTTTTAGCATCCCTCGCTAACCTCAGCTCATTCTCAGCTTTAGCCTTCCTGACGCCATCCCTGCAATTCTGTGCTACCTGCCTGTACTCTTCCTTTGTTGCTTGGCCTTCTTTCCACTTCCTATATGTGTACTTTTTTGTTTTGAGGTCATATCTAAGCTTTTTGTGAAGCCACATTGGCTTCTTCTGTTGTTTTCCACCTTTTTTTCTTGTTGGAATTGTTGGTAATTGTGCCTTGAGAATTTCCTTTTTTAAAGGCTCCCACCCATCTTGGACTCCTTTTCTCGTTAGAGTCGCTTGCCATGGGACCTTAGTGATCATTGTTCTGAGTTTATTAAAATCAGCTTCCCTAAAATCCAGGGTACGCGTTTGGCTGCACTCAGCTTTTGCTTCCTTTGGAACCAAGAACTCAAGTGTAACATGGTCGCTTTCCCCCAGAGTTCCTGTAACTGCTGCTTTATCCACTAAGTCATCTCTGTTGGTTAGGATCAAGTCAAGGATAGCCGATCCTCTAGTTCCTTCCTCTACTTTCTGTAGGAGGAAGTTATCCGCCACACAAGTCAGGAATTTCCTGGAGGGGCCATTTACGGGGACTGTTTCACAGCCTTTTACACGCACGTACAACTATATTTTGCAAAATACTAAAAATTACACACCTTTCCATCTCTGCTTTTAAAGTTCAGGCTTTCCTTTGCACAAAATTTCCACAGACATTTACTCCAATTTTAGCACAGAGTACACAAACACCTGTATACCCAGTGTGATCAAAAATTCTGAACCAAGAAACCAAGAATTCTGAGAAGCAGCATGAATAATGCAGTTGAAGTATATTTAAAGAGTTTGCATAGTTTATTTTGGTTTCATGAGTCAGAGAGGAGCAAAGAGATATACTAGTAGGTAGGGGCTAAAGTCTCTCCCTTTGTCCTATGGTGGGAATCTGCTCCTTAGTACCACATTCACTTTCCAAGATTTCATCAGCCATGGTCTACTCTCTTTCAAGCCTATCTCTGAGCCAATAAAGACTAGGAGCTTGCTTTAAAAAAAGGGGGGGAAGATAAAAAAGGGGTTCTCAGGATGCTTTGAATTCTGAACGTAATTCTCATTGCTGCATTTGCACAATCCAGTTCTATCTGCTGAGCAGAAATAAACCAGCACCACTGGAAGATTGTGGTTTTTTTAAAATAAAATTTCATGTTCCACCTCATTTCTCTCTCTCTTTCTCTGTCTCTGAACCTCTAAACAAACAACCATCTCTCAAAACAGCAGGCCTTTACGACGTCACTTCTGCTGGCTGTGAAATTAAAGCAGAGTGTGCAGTAAATGGATGTAAATTGCAGCTTCTCATTGTCCTGTCGGCAACAGCTCCTTCTTGGAGGTTTTGTTGTGTGTTATTTAGAATTCTCAGAACAGAGAACAACACGCAGAGCACCCTAAAAGATTGGGGGGTAGAGGAAGGTTGCTTTCACTGGCACAGCAACTATGCAAGCATGGCAGAGGCTGGGTCACGAAAGCTGATCCAACAATTACAGGGCAAAGAAACGCATAAAAACCGTGGCTGCATGGTCGTGGCTACGGGGCTTGAGACAGACAGTGGTAAGCTGGTATACAGCATTAGCAAAAGGTTCAGTAATACGCTTTAAAAGATTTGCAAAAAAACAGAAATTGGAAGGGGGCAGTGTCTAGGTCTTTAGCTGGGAGTCAGGCCATCTATATATCTAGGTATTGCCAACTCCAGGGGTGGGCAGAAGATAGACTGGGATCCATTGCAAATATTTCGATCGGGAGTAGGTGCCCTCCAGATGTTTGGACTACAACTCCCATAATCCCTGACCATTGGTCATGCCTGCCAGTGCTTGTGGAAATTGTAGCCCAAAATATCTGGCGATCACGAGGTTTCCTACTCCTGATTAAGATTGATCAGGCAAGAGTTTACCACTCCCAGTGGTTTAATAACAGCAACAACAAATAGGCTTTCCTTCTTTTTTCTAAATTAGGTTGCTGAAACAAAGAAAGCGGATTGGTGTGTGTGTGTGGGGGGCCCTTAGGTCAATTCTGGTCCTGAAAACAAATTATTGGGCTGAATATATGCTCAAAGACACCCCAGTCCTTAATCCGAAGTGTACAGAACCCCCCCTCCCAAACTTCCATTTTGCATATGGCTCTGGTTGGGGGATCTCAAGCTTCTAGTAAAAACACACACAAATTGACTATGCCTGATGTCTACCCATCCCTGGCTACTCCAGTTAGCAGGAGCTTGTCCTGCTCCGGATTGTTACTCAGTCTGTGGCAGAACAGTGCCAGGTGTTCAGCCAGCCAAAGGCCAGAAGAGAACACCAGAATGGTCGAGGAAGCTAGGTTATGATTGCAGGGGCTGGAATGCAATCCAGGGGTGGGTCAAAAGAGGGTTGCTGTAAGAGTGCCTAGGTTGGAAGCCAGGAAGATAACAGCATCAGAAGATCATGGAATAGTAGGGTTGGAAGGGGCCTACAAGACCATCGAGTCCAACCCCCTGCTCAATGCAGGAATCCAAGTCAGAGCATCCCTGACAGATTGCTGTCCAGCCTCACCTTGAATGCCTCCAGCGTGGGAGAGCCCACCACCTCCCTAGGGAATGGGTTCCATTGTTGTTTTGCTCTAACAGTCAGAAAGTTTTTCCTGATGTTCAGTCGGAATCTGGCTTCCTGTAAGATTGGCAGGAAAGAGACAATACACAGGGCCATCAGCAGTCTGGGATCAGGAGCAAGAAGTTAAGGGATCAGGACCATCAGTGCCTCATTCAAGGCCCTCCAGCCAGAGCACACAGCCCTCCCATCACCATCTGGCTCAGCAGATGTGTCCCCAGCAGAACCCTGCCTCACAGAAGCCTCAGACTGCAAAAGCAGGCAAGGGCCCTTTAACAGTCCAGCCAGCTCCTCCGGGAAGGGCAAAGCTGACCACACTACAGGCCTACATATTCAGTTGGCTTTAGCTCCCTGCTGAGACAACATCACCCTATTATCCTAGTAGGAGAGAATTCCAGCCAGCAAAGCCCACTTAGAGCTATCCAAGGTCTTATTTCCTGCCTGCCTCAATCTTACTCCCAGCTTTGATTTTACTATTTGTTTCCCCTGCAAGCCTCAAGGGCCCACAGAACAGGACACTGATCCACTGAACCCAGCACTGGAGGGCAAGACCTCCCGGAAGTCTCATAAGGAGTCTTTCCTAGCCCTTCTACCTGGGATCCTTTTACCTGGGATCAAACCTGGGGATAGCTTGCAAAGCATTTGAGCTAAACCAAGGAATCTGGCCTGTTGTCCTTCTTTTTAAGCATACAGGGGGATGCTTCTCTTGACAGTGGTGAGAGAAAGACCAAGCAGGTGTCCTTTTAAAAAAAATGACATACTACCACTGTGTCATATCTGTTTCTTTAAAGAGACTGAGTGGCTCAAGTGAGAGAGGTGGGACTACAAGGCCAAAAAAGGGCATCTAAAGTGTTCAAGGAGTTGCCACATATTCCTCCATCTATAATGACTAAAGAGATGAGAGAAGTGTGGCTACAACAGTACTTGCACGTTTTAAAAACTTGTCTGGTACTTACAGTGGTGGAGGTGGGAGAGCCTTTAATTGGCACATCAGTGATTACGGTGTGCAGGCACAGGACATCAGTAACAGGTGCTTGTGAGCATCTGAGCAGCTCAGCCGCTTGTGAGCATCTCGTCCTTCTTTTTCTGAAACTGAACATTGCACAACAATCAGGAAACTTCCAGAACTTACAATTGTGAAAACAGGCTTGGACACATTTGAGCGATGCCCTGTGAAATTTCAGAAGGCAAAGGAGGGGGGCAACAGGGGATGGTGGGATTTGTAGTTCAAGACACCTGGAGGAAGGCTACTCTAGACTAAGAAGCCACACTTTCTTATTATTACGCCATTGTTAAGGGAGGAAGATGCACCAACTCCTTGAACATTAGCTGCCCTGCTCTATGCGGTCTCCAACTTGCTGGCACCTCTTTTGAGATGGCACGCCTGGAACCATGCACATTCTTCTAAACGTGGCCAAGACCGCTCCACAGCAAGCCCCTGCCCACAGACATCCAGCCATGGGAAACAGTCACCACAGCACACCTTCCATTCCCAGCAACCTTTGCGGGGTTTGCTGTTCATGTGAAGTGGTCCTTAGTCCTGGAACAACACCTGGCAAGCATAACGGCGCAAGCGTACTGGCATCAGCCTCTTGACACACCTGCACGTATTACTCACAGCTGTTCTTTCACGAGCGAGCCACTCCAGCCACATCAAAGTGACACGGCTGGCAGCTGCCGAGGTTGCCAGCGGCCAGTTCTCTCATTGCTCCACCCCCCGCCCAGCGTACTCCTGGGGGCATTAATATGACTGCTTCGCTCCCCACGTACATGAGATCTCCACACCCTTGACCGCATCCTCCTCCTCACACATGGCTCAAACAGCAAGTGGGAGACTCGGCTGTGAATTTACGCCTTTTACCACGCACTACCGGGCCTTTTCTCCTATTCGTCCCCAGGAACCTTCCGTTCTGCTTGTTCATGGCTGCCATGGTGGCAACCAAGGTGAGAAAGCCCACCCACCCTCTCCTTCCATTGGGATGGGGATCAGAGGTTCTAGCTTGGGGAAAGGCACTCTCAAACATGCTCAGCCTGTCTCCCCCACACCCCCATACAAGTAGAGAGACACCCTGTCACTCATGGACTGATGTCAAGAGCTCCAGGCACTTTTGTGACCTTCTTCCCAGTACCTAACTACCCATCACAGGACTATGACCCGCTTTCATTTTATCAATAAATAAATATAAACCAAAGGCCTGAAGTTGCACACACAAAATAAGGTTTAATTTGGCTGAAGTGCGAGTTTTCTGAGCCAGGTCTACTACATGGGCAGTAGCCTGTTTTCAGACAGGAATAAAACCAGGTGCTGCAGAGGGAACAGGGTTTTCCCCCACCCCTGCCCCCCAGCACCAAATTAAACTTTGTCAGACTTCTATCAGTTAGGTAATGTGTCCCAAGCAAGAGTACTAAGGCGTGTACTATCAACAGTCCAGCAGTGTCCTACAAGGGTTCATTTTTCAGCTATGACCTCTAGTGGTAGGAACCAACTGTGCAGGTCTGCATATTTGGAGTTAATAAAATAATAATAATAATAATAATAATAATAATAATAATAATTCATCACCTCTCTTTAAAAGGACCCAAGGCACTTTATAACAAAATTATTAAAACATACAAAATATAAAACACTTAAAAACTATTTCCAATAAACCTACCCAAACATGATAAAACATAGTTGTTTGTGATGAAGATTTGGGGATATAACAGTTGGGCAGAGAAGGTCTGATGCCAGTTGGGATTTTCCAGGCCCAGTTTTCGAATGTTCAGCTTTCATGTTTTAAAAAATGCATTCATTCATTAAAAAAGAGGAGTTGCCAGCCAGCCAACTTATGGGGATACTAAAAGCTAGATTCTATCTAGTCGCTAAGGAGGAAATCATCCTGTTCCCATCTGCCACTGTACTGCATTGATGGTGATGCACTTCGCACCCTGAAATATTGCATTTATATTATTCAATATGATATATTTAAATATATTAGGCCATTTGTATTTAGGTTTTTCCTGTTTCACTGTCAGTTTCACTACTACACACATACCACAAATGTAACCTTGGGCTCCATTATCAAGGAGTTTCCAGCACTGGGTCTGATCTAATTACTTTCCAAAGCGGGTGGAGTGGGACCCAAGCTCCCTACAGAAAGTATGCAGCTGAAAATATTTAGAACCCCAAAGAACGTGGGTGTGTCTTTTCTGGTCTGAGTTGTGCCCTCATACTTAATCTCTTTCTTCTTGCACTTTTATCTGGTTTATACTCATCTAATTCCCAAACGTCTTGAGTCTCTTGTTCTGTTCTTCATATACATATGAAAGACGATGGAGTTTGAGAGAAACAGAATGCAGAGAACTGAGGTTCCTCTCTCATACCCCCAGTCCCCAAGAAACAACTGACATCCATTATGTCTTGAAAGATTAAAAGGCAACATCTTTTTAAACCTTTAAAATGGAGACTTCAAAGAGGAGACAGTCTTTACATTAAGTCTAAATGCAGCCTCTCTGGCTGTCAAGGAAGGTGTTGAATTTTCCTTACTAAGTTACTGGTGTTTTTACATTTCAAATGCCAGCTCAATTATCAGTTCCCACCTGTGATCACACTGAATAAGTTAGCCAGGAAACTGGTGAATACACCTAACAGATTATACACCATTGTCTCTGAGCAAGATTTCCACTGACACCTGACTTTCTGCCCCACAATAACTAGAGTAGCATTTCCATCCTATTATTCCTCCAAAGAACTCAAGAGAGGCATTTTAGCCTCCCAGAAGCTCTCTGTGAAGTAGGCCAGGCTGAGATTGATTTTCACTCCAGGATCTTTCATGGCCGAGTGCAAATGCAGACTTGGGTTTTACACATTTTAACTTCCCCCGGGTTAGCGACTAAACTTGCCCGGGTTCGCAGCACATGAGATCCCTTTCAAAAACATGCTACTACATACGCGCTTATGTTCTTGAGAGAAGCCTGCTCCAAGTTCCAGCAGAGGTATGTGGGCACAGCCATCTCAGCTGCGGTGCCCACGCTAAGCAACTCTCTTCCCTAGGAAATTTGGCTGCCAGCCTCCCTGACGGCCTTCAGGTGCCCGGTGAAAACCATGTGGCTTTGGCGTGGCTTTGGCATACCTTTGGTACATATAAGAACTGCCTCCCTCTCCCCGATGCTAAAACCCAACAGGGCCATCCCATGAAGCTGAATGGTGGGAGACTCGGGACAGATCAAAGGAACTTCTTCACACAGCACATAGTTGAACTGTGGGACTCGCAACCACAAGATGCAGAGATGGCCACCAACTTGGACAGCTTTAAATGGAGATTGGACAAATTCTTGGAGGAAAAGGTTCATGATATATTCCCTCCAGTTCCAGAGACAGTATGTCTCCATATGCCAGTTGCTTGGGAACAGGAGGGTGCTGTTGTGGGTTGCCCAGAGGCATCTGGCTGGCTGTAGGAACAGAATGCTGAGCTAGAGGCCTTTGGTCTCATCCAGCATGGCTATTCTTAAAGCTGTTCTTCTCCCTTTTAAATTCACTATCTGCTTTTCTCTCTTTTAAAGTGAATGTTGGTACTTTATTGGGGGGGCATTAAACATTGTCAAGCTGCTTTGGAGTCTTCATGGCTGGGAGAGAAATATGGATTTTTTTTCAGGACTACAGAGAGCAATCCTGCAGCTAGAGTTCTGACAAGTTACCCCAACACTGGCTGAGAGCGGCTGGCAGGGTTCTATAGCCAGGCTAGGAGGGTCCTCCTGGGAACTCCAACTGGTTTTGTGCTCTTTCCCACAGTCACTGGCCCCTGCGAGATGGCAAGGGTCTGTTGACTGAGGAGCTGGTTGGGGAATGCTCCTTAGGACCTCCCTGCTCACTGGAGGAGGCCCACTCCTGAGCCAGAGGGCCACAATGCCTCATAGGGATCGCGAGGAAAAAGTGTGGGATCCAACATGGGGGCCCCCATGTGTTAAGGCCCAGGAACAGGACCCAACTTCTCTTCAGGGTCATTGCCATTAGAAACCTCAGGCTCCTGGTCCTGAGTTATGAAGTCCTGCTCTGGCAGGAGATGCGGGGGGGGGGGGAGTCCCTCACAGAGGGAGTGGGACAGGCAACTGACCCCTAGACAAGCTGAAACAGTCACCACGACACAGAGGGGCTAGGCCAGCACTTTCCCTTCTCCAATGGGTGGAAGCCTTAAAACACCACCTATTATAGATCCTTGCATCCTTCCGCCTCATGCTTTCACAGGAAGCCTTCAAGAGAACTGGGGCTTTTCGTTCTGTACTCCCCCCCCCCCCTTGAGGATGCTGCCTTTCTCCACCTCAGCAAGGCTGGTCACTCATCTGGGGTTTGGGAGGGAAGCTGTGGCGGCAGCGTTCACTCTTGGTCCACCCCAGGCAAGGACAGCAGCATTTGCCCAGAACTTGGAACGGCTCCTGGACCATTTCAGGCAGGGGGAACCATGGAACCAAATGAGCAGAGGGGATTGTCTCTGCAGCAGCGGCCAGAGCACTGGCTTTTGGGCCATCAGGTAGGGGGGAAAGAAGGCACTACAGAGGGGAGGGGATGAGAAGCCCATGTTTCCTGTTGTAGCCAAGTCCTGTCTCCTCTTCTCTGGAATCTTGCTTTTGAAGTAGCTTGGTGGGATCGGGGGAGACACACGCACACATGGAGCTCAAACAGAGCCCACCCCTCATCATGAAGCCCAACTATCATCTAGGGCTGAGGGGGAAAGCATCCCTCCCTGATTCCAAGGTTCAGAGAGTCTGCCTACCTGGCCCCAGAAGAGGGGGCCTTTCCCCAAAGGGCAGAGAGGCCTGAATGCGTGGGCAACGGCTTGCAGGCTCTCACAAGTCAGAGGCCCCGTCTGAAAGCCAGAGACTGAAAGGGATTCCCCATTGTCAGGGATCAGGTCTTCAAGGCCCTGAACAGCTCAGTGCAGGTTTACTTGATCTGCGCAACTGTAAAACAGGATTTGGGCTCAAGTGGAGAACTTCGGAATCTTCACAATGCTGTATACTGTTGTCTTGCATGTTTTAGAGGTGAGTGATTTTCAATGTAACGTGCCCCAAATACAAGCAATTGTTTATTTCAAGGATATTAGAGGCCAAAATGGTGAGTCCCACCCTCAACTACAAATACGAGGCTTATGGGACAGTCTTTTCCAACCTGGCGACCTCCAGATGTATTTGACTACAAGTCCCATAATTCCCAGCCAGCATTGCCATTGCTGGCTGAACTCTCCTCCAACATCTGGAGAGCACCAGGTTGGGAAGGCTGCTATGGGAGATAATTATAGAATGGCCATAGGTAGGACCCCTGGAAATCCACAGAGGACACTGAATCCATACAAGGAACATGGTTACAGAAAGCCGCCAGAGAAGTCTGCCAAGAATCTTTGCCAACTTTTATTTGCAAATTGCATTTCTAAGTTGGGTTTAACAAAGAGGAGTATTTTTAAAAAAATGAGTTTTGAAATCTGTTCACCTTCTTGGGAGGCAATGGAGAGCTAAAAAAAATCAAGATGAGCAAGGTCTTGACGGTGCCAAAGCAAATGACAGAGTTTTTCACACAGGGAAGTGAGACGCGACTTGCCGGAATGTTTGTCCAAAAAGAAACAGAAAGGGATAGACCGGAGGAATCCACAGTTGGAAGTTCCTTTTTTATGCTCGCCTGTGACATTCTCTTGTCTATGGGGGTAGGGGGCCCCGCATGGGCCCGCGAGGAGGCACCATGGGTCTCTGGGCAGGACGAGGCGGAAGAGGGATTCGCTGGTACCCATAGGGAGGTGGGCGCGGGGGGCCGTTGTATCCATGGGGTGGCATCAATGGAGGTGGCCCACGCATCCCATGTGGGGGCATGGGACCAGGGTGACCTGGAGGAATAAGACACACAAACATTAGACAAAATCCAGAAGCAGCAACTAAAATTGCAGAAAGATAATCGCCCTTCCCCACTGAAAGAACCAGGTTGAAGGACAGAAAGAAACCTCACATTCACACACACACACATATACATTTTTTTTGGAAGTTCCGGGAAATTCTCCTTGAGAATTCCTTGTTTTCGGGGAAGGAAAGATCCCAGACAATTCCTCTCCTTTAATGCATCTTACAAGAATTAGATCTCTAGCTATGAACCAGGCAGTTTCTTCCAAACATGCACTGACCCAGTGGAATTAGGTTATCTGATACGGTTCAGTCCACAAGACCGGCGGGAAAACCTGTGAAAATCTTGTTGTGCATCTTGTCTTTTTTCACTACTGTAAGAAGTTTTACAGCATATTTAAAACCAGTGGTCTATATGTGGTGCAAAGTTCAATGAATGTATGTGACAAAACTGAGCAACCTCTCCGATAGCTACCACGTGACTTCTCAAGAGTTTGTGCACCCTGTATATGGGCAGTGATTGGAGAAAAAATGGGAAGATGGAGCTCTTCTTCAGAAGCGGGGGCGGGAGATGACCAAGTATGTAGCAAGACTGGGAGAGGGGAGAAACCTTATTGTTAGAACTATATTCACACACACACACCACATGCACAGACACCCCTGGTGCTATGGCACCGAACTGAAAGAATTCCGAAACATCCCAACCCAAGCTTCGCCCCCACTTACCCATCGGTGATCCAAAGTGGGGTCCCCTGGGAGGCATGCCCATGGGTGGCGGCCCGGGGTGGGGCATGCCTGGAGGAGGGCGGGGAGGAGGCTGGCCTCCTGCTCCCGGGGGCCCTGGGTGATGGGGGCCCATGCCGGGCATGCCGTGATGGACCTGCATTTGAGGCATTCCTGGGGAGGCAAAACAAAGCAGGAGGAGTTGCTCACATGTGTTTCCTCTCACAGAATCCCAGCAAGAGGCAGCTTCTGCAGAGTCTGGGACAGCCGTTTGTGGCATGGAAGGCAGCACCCACACGCTTTCAACCACTCTCTAGACCCCCATCTCCTTAGTCCAGCAGCATTCCTGTGCCCCCTACCTACAATTCTTCACTGGATTCAGTCAGTCAACATGCCCTGTCCACCCCAGGCCAGTCTGACACCCCCACAGAGGCAGGCGTTCAGGTCTCCCTGCCTGCCTCCTCCTCCTCCTCCTCCTCAGACCACCAACATCAGCCATCATGTGGAAAATGGAGAAAGCCCAGGGCCAGCTGTTAAGAGCACAGGCAGGCTCTCCTGGCTAAATTCAGCAACAGCGCCCTAAGAGGGAGGCTGAGGTCCATAGCAATGGAGGGGGTAGTGATCTTCTGCAGAGGAGAGGAGATGCCCAAGGCAATGTACGTACCTGGATGCATCCCACCGGGAGGGAAAGGGTGTGGGTGGGGAGGGTGCGCCCCTCCAGGAGCACCTCCAGAAGGGGGCCCTGGGGCACCAGCACCTGGCGGCATGGGTGGAGGTGGCATAGCCGGAGGCATCCCTGGGGGCATGGCTCCTGGCGGCGGCACTGGCGGGGGAAATGACCCAGGTGGTGGGATGCCTGTCATGGAAAAAGCAGAACGTGCTAAGATACTGAAGGAAGCATGAGGCAACTTAGAATTGTACAAACAGCTACCACTCATGGTTAGAAAGAAAGGCCTTCCCTTAATATTTACACACGCACACACCCTTTATAGCAACACATCAGAACCAGAAAGAACAAGTGTGCCCTTAACTCTCAACCTCACCAATTAAAATCATGCCCCACTGTTATCAACTGAGGCAGTCCTATAAGGCACATAGCAACATTAAGGGTTAGCTAGATCATCAATGGTATTCATTTTTAATTTAGCAGCCTGCTTTTTGGACATTCATGAAATGCTACACTTGCACTAAAATCTTTACAACTCAAACCATAAAAAGAAATGAATTCATGGGACCGAGGGATGGGACAAACTGAAAGAAACACACACAGGAGTCTGGAATACTGACCCCGACAAGGGAAAAAGTGTCTGCATACCTGGCGGGGTGACCCCTGGCCCCAAGGTGGTGACGACTGGAGTTGGCACGGATGGCGGAGGAGGAGCATCTGCAAAGAGCTGATGAGGCCGGTCGGCCTGCGAGAGGGGGTTCTGAGCAGCCAGGAGGCGCTCAGCGGCCGAGCCATGCCTCTCGCCCTTGGAGTCCTTCTTGAAGGCATAGGAGACGGTGATGGGGCGGTTGCACAGGTACTGTCCATTCATGGCCTCGATGGCAGCATCAGAGGCGTCAAAGCTGGCAAAGTTGATGAAGGCGTAACCCTTGGAGTTGCCCGTGTCGGGGTCGCGCATGATCTTGGGGGTCTGCAGGATGACCCCAAAGGCGCTGAACGTATCATAGAGCAGCTTCTCGTCAATCTCTGGGTCCAGGTTGCCGATGAAGATGTTGGCGCCCACATCCAGGTTCTTGTTGTGGGCCGAGGCCTTGTTGACCCGGATCGGCTTCCCGTACAATTTGATCATGTTCATGATTTTGATGGCATAGTCTGCATCCTCCTCGCTGAGGAACTCCACAAATCCATAGCCTGAAAGGACACATCCGTAAGAGATGCTTAAAACAGGATGTGAGGTATAGGCTATTGTCTCCATCTCTTATGGTTCTTTTAGCTTGAATATGCATTGTAAACTGCTCTGGGATACATATTATGAAGGATATATGTATAAACATGCCTTAAATAAATAAGCAAATGAATTTACAAGAACTCATGTAGCTCTTTAAGGCCTGAATCTATGGTAATTATTGACAAGCATGCCAACAGTGCTTGAAAATGACACGTGTAGACACAATCCAGATACACAAGAACAAGCTGGACTTCACCTCAAGGCTGAGCATGACCCTCAGTCTCACGAGCAAAAGCCATACCTCACATCAGCCCCAAAGTAAGGGCACAAATCCAATACATGCATGCTCCCCCCAAAGGGATAAGCTGGCTGTGTTCACTGGTCACGGTGCTGACATCACATACCTTGGTGCTGGCCAGTGACTCTGTCTTTGGGCATGTGGGTGTTAACGACAGGGCCTGCCTGGAGAAAGAGCTCCCACAGGAGAGGCTCACTGACCTTTTCATCCAGACCTCCAACGTACACGGTTGCATCTGCAACAAACAGAAAAATCCCTCCTTGGTTACATAGACAGATAGCAAGAACTCTTCACAGGTCTTGCATAGCTCCAAAAACTCTTCCAAAGAGAGACCAACACATTTGTCACTATCATGCCTGGAAGTTGCTCTCAGAGGACCTGCATGGTGCCTCTTCCTTCAAATTCCTCCTCAAAATGTACCTTTTCCACAAAGCAGCTAAGGAGCTCTCCCCCAGAGTCTGCACCCCCCAGCCTCAATAAAACAATAGCAATTTGCTCACATCCATCCCTTGCTGCCCTCAGCCCATCTGTCACCTTTCCTCCTGCCCTTCCCTCCCTTTGTCATTTCCCTTCCAGTATTGAAATTTAGTCTTCCCCAACCTGGAGCCCTCCTGATGTGCTGGACTGCAACTCACACAGTTCCCTGACTATGCAGGTTGAGAGTGATGGGAGATGCAGTCTAACAGATCTGGAGGGCTCCAGGTTGGGGAACACTGTTGTAAGCCATTGGGACAGGAGGACCTGTCCTCTTTGCCACATTACTCTATAAAGTGCCAGGTATACCACTGTTGCTATAACCATATTGTATTAGCATTGGTAGGCAATAGGATTGAGTAATCTGGAGAAAGCAGTGCATTTCAGAGGCCTTCATACCAACTCATCGCATGCGAAGTGCAGTGCAAAGAATTCAAGGTTTGGATCCCAGCTGAGCCAAATAAAAAGCAGCCACAACATTCACCAGATGGCTTTTGCCAGATAGATTTTAAATCCCTCGGAGCACTTTTTAAAGATGATAAAATGAGGGAAGCATCATAAGCCACCTTTTCATGCCGAACAGCTCCCAAAACAAGCTAGTTGCTTCACAGGGAGGGAGGAAAGAAGGTGACAAAGAACTGGCACCATTTTGCCCTAGCACTGCCTATCAGGGTGGAAGGATCAGCTTTTAATTTACATAGGAGTTGCTGTATTTGTATTGGTCTAATCTTTAGCTGCCTTAAACATCTGTGACAGAAGAACAGAGCTCTATAAAGGTTGTTAATAATAACTGTTTGGTTATAACAGGCAGTTGAGAAAAGGGGCTTGCAAGTAGAATATATTGCATACGCTTCTATAAATGGTTTTGTTTTTAAGACAAAAACTGCTGAAAATGCCTACATCATTCTTCCTAATCTGTTGGCCCCGGTTGTATTGGACTACAGCTCCTATCACTCCAAACTATCACAGCCTTGCTGGCTGGAAATAATGGGACCTGTAGTCCAACACCGGGGAGGGGGGTGCAGGTTGGAATAGGCTGCCCTAGAAACTCTTCTGGGGACACTGTATCAAATTACAACTTCCATCACCCCCAGCCAGCACAATCCTGTGCCAAATCATTCTAGACTGCAGCCTCCTGGGGAAGAGTCCTGCTCCAAAGTGCTCCCCACGAAGCAACGTAAAGAACCATACACATTCTGTGTTATTCCTGTAGTTTTGAATGGATTTAAAAGTTGCATTTTAAACGTATTACTGAAAATGTTAATAGTGTTTTTATAGTATATTTAGGGGTGCAATCCTACGCACGTTTAGGCAGAAAAAAGTCCTGCAACTCCCAGCATTCCCCCAAAGCACCCTAAACGTATTTTCAATATTTATGTTATACCAATACGTTCATTTAAGTATTGCTAATAAATAAGTAATCCACAGAAATAACAGCATATGCGAGATTGGTAACAGCGGCGGCAGCAGCCGGAATTTGGCGCCCCAACCCAGCCTGCAATCCGTGATAACAAAGACCATGTTCGGCTGGGGGGGGGCGAGGAGAGCAGGAGAAGCGCCCCCCTCCCTCCCTCCCTCCCTGCCTCCCTCCCCCAATCCAAGGAAGCCACCCAGCGCCCCCCGTCAAAAAAAGCAGCTTTAATTTCGCCCCCATTTCCAAAGCGGGGAGGGGGCCCTAACAGGACTGGCCCCCTCCGCAATTCTCCCTCCCCAGGAGGGGGGCTGTAGCCCATGCGGCCTCCCCACCCGCACACAACAGGCCCCCTCAGACCGAAGCGCGGGGCCCTTTCCGCTACCTTGGTTCCTCTCCGAGATGGGCCCGGCCGCCATTTCGGCCCAGACACTCCCCCTCCTCAGCCACGATGACCTCCCGCGGCGCACTTCCGCTCGGAACCGGACGTTGCGTGTGGCGAGGGCACGGCAGGGCCTCCTTCGGCCATCTTGAGCTCGGGCGGAAGAACGCGCGCCAAGCCACGAAAGCACCCACGCTCGGCTCCCTCCACTTTGGCGGGAGGTAGGGGCCGGTCAGAGCGCGGCCAGCCGTCGATATCTAAACGCAGAAAAGGAACAAGGGCAACAAAACCGCGCCACCATCTCCGACGCCCACCAGCGTCGCCATTTTGAAAGAGGGCGGAAGTAGGGTGTGCGAGGAGAAATACAAGCAGGAAGTAATAGCGGATACCCTCTCTCCAACTATGTAAAAACAGTGTTATCGACGCATATTTCTGCTACAGAAAGGGGTCGAAATGGCTCCCTGCGTTTTACGTCACTTCCGGTGCAACTACGCACAGGGAGCGTCACGGAGAAGAGAGAACCGGCGCCGCTCGTGGGAGAGACGAAGAAGAAACGACGCCAGCCAATCAGCGCGAGCGTCGCTCTACGCCGCCTCCCTCTCGCCCAACGATCTTCCCGCCTTTTCGCCGCGCAGGCGCGTTAGCCAGTCGCGCGTAGCGTGTCTCCTCCCCCCCCCGCAATTCCTGAGGAGAAATTTAACGTTTAAAAAAAATTGTAATGTAATTATTATAATGTCATATAAGAATTAATATATAGTATTAAATATTCATATGTTATATTAAATATTATAATTTAATATTGGAGAGCCTTTTCCTAGCAAGGTTCAATTCAGGGGCATGATGTAGCATCGCACCCAGCTTCCGTTGCCTCTGAGCATGTGCAGAGTGGCCGCGTTCCTCCCCCTCCGCACCCCCAGCCTCCCCTTCTCTGCTGAGGCGAGGCGAGGGGCCATGGGAGAAATACAAGCTTTTCTGGGAATTTAGGCTTGGAACAAATGAGGGAGGGAGTGCCTCTGAACATGTGCGGAGTGCATTCCCGCTTTTCCCCATGCAGCTACCAGCGGGCTCGCCCCAGTGGCTGGGATTGGGGAGACACGCCTCCCAATTATAATAACAACAGAAATAACAATAACAAGTCTAAAAGAACAATACCAATAAACAAAGAATACATATCGGGGCTGTCGCCGGATTCCTGGAATTGTTCATCACTCCCCTTCACACCGTTTTTAGAAGCACTTGAATTGTTATTTTTAGTTAAAAATCAGATGCCTCTTCCATCGAGGCACCATTTTATACTTGATCAGTATATTTTAAAATATATTATTTCATTTGTGCCATCTTTCTATTACTCTTTCCCTCCCAGGGGTTCTGGGGTTCCTCCCCAACACCTTTGTACTCACAACCACCCTGTGAGGTAGGCTCGGCTCAAGGGAGAACAGCTGTACTGAGGACACCCAATGAGCTTCGTGTCTGGGTGGGGATTTGAACTCGGATCTCACCGATTGTCTAGCCCACCCCTCCCCAACCTGGTGCCCCCCAGATGTGCTGGACTAGAACTCGCAGCATCTCCCAGCCCACCCTGTGGAAAGGTTGTGGCACAGTCAAGGGTATCTGTAGGGGGACACGGGCTTGATTTAAATTTCTGGCCGTGGGCGTTTTGACCCAGGCCAGATTATCAAAGAGCCCCCTGGACTGCAAGGAGGTCAAATCAGTCCATCCTAAAGGAAATCAACCCTGAGTGCTCATTGGAAGGACAGATACTGAAGCTGAAGCTCCAATATTTTGGCCACCTAATGCGAAGAGAAAACTCTCTGGAAAAGACCCTGATGCTGGGAAAGACTGAAGGCAAAAGGAGAAGGGGACGGCAGAGGATGAGATGGCTAGATAGCATCACCGACGCAATGAATATGGACTTGAGCACACTCCGGGAGAGAGCGGAGGACAGAAAGGCCTGGCGTGCTATGGTCCATGGGGTCACGAAGAGTCGGACACGACTGAACGACTGAACAACAACAACAACAACATGCCCACCATGGCAGCCATCTTGTGAACGGGCAAGCCCCACCCCCTTGGAAGACATTTTGTGAGAGCACCCACAGTACACTTTCAAAATTCCAAATGTGCACACCGACCCAAAAAAGTTGAAGCCCCTTTAATCATTGTGACGGTGGTGGTGGTGGTAACACAGCTAAGGGACTAGGCACTGTGCACAGCTACATAACAGTGAAGAAGATTGGGCAAATCATGCAAAACGAAAAAGGGGTGGGGAAAGCACCCAATGGATATGAGGGGGGATCAAGGGGAAGAAGTGGAAGCAGTGACAGATTTTATTTTCTTGGGCTCCAAGATCACTGCAGACAGTGACTGTAGCCATGAAATTAAAAGACGCTTGCTCCTGGGGAGAAAAGCTATGGCCAACCTAGACAGCATAGTAAGAAGCAGAGACATCAGCTTGCCGACAAAGGTCCGTCTAATCAAAGCTATGGTTTTCCCAGTAGTAATGTATGGCTGTGAGAGCTGGACTATAAGGAAGGCTGAGCGCCGAAGAATTGATGCTTTCGAACTGTGGTACTGGAGAAGACTCTTACGAGTCCCCTGGACTGCAAGGAGGTCCAATCAGGCAATCCTAAAGGAAATCAACCCTGACTGCTCATTGGAAGGACAGATACTGAAGCTGAAGCTCAAATATTTTGGCCACCTAATGCGAAGAGAAAACTCCCTGGAAAAGACCCTGATGCTGGGAAAGATCGAAGGCAAAAGGAGAAGGGGACGGCAGAGGATGAGATGGCTAGATAGCATCACCGACGCAATGAATATGGGCTTGAGCACGCTCCGGGAGAGAGCGCAGGACAGGAAGGCCTGGCGTGCTGCAGTCCATGGGGTCACGAAGAGTCGGACACGACTGAACAACAACATGCAGGTGGGTTGTTGCGAGCCCCCCAACTTTTTCTTTTCAGACATGCTACTCTCAACAGGATGATAGCATCTTGAAGGCACGATCCTTTGGGGTGGGTAAGCAGAAATCATATGACTCACACTGAGAGTGTTTAGGTTTAGAAATACTGAACTTTTAATAGAGCCTTAAATAGAAACATCGCCATAAAAATATATGCAGAGACTGCGTGGGGGAAAATGTCCTTTATACTTTCGTTGCACATGCGCTTCATGCTACCAGGAAAGTGGAAATCAGCACAGTTATCATACCCTCCCATCCCAATTTCTTCTTCTGGAGAAACCTTCAGAGAGACTATGCAACTTATTTTTTTTCCAGCTAGTATGAGTACTATGCTCGTGTGAATGGTATAATGTAAAAGCAGGGAACAGGAAAACAAAAACACAGCATCAGCAATTCATCTGATAAAGAGAGTCTTAAGAAGTTGTACTTTGAGTAGTGAATCATGTTTTAGCCTAACAGAAGAAGTGGCACCTCTTTCTTTCCTTCCTTCCTTCCTTCCTTCCTTCCTTCCTTCCTTCCTTCCTTCGTGTCTAGGGTTGTGTGTGTGTTTTAGGTGGAGAAAGACAGACAAAGAAAAGAATAGGAGAAAGAGAGAGGTGTAAAAAATACATGAGTAGATCAGGCACGTAGAAAGCCCCCATCTTGTGCACACTTACCTGGGAGTAAACATCACTGAACACATGTGGACTTTACTTCCAGGGAAACCTGCACAAAGTCGGATGCGACCATGGGGTCACAGGCTGAAAATTAGACCGGGCAAGTTGCCCACTCTGTAATTCAATCCGGCCCCACAATATGTTGTGTGCATAAAGATGTTCTAAAGGAAACGAACAATGGATCCACTCAGAACATCTGGTGAATTGAGCAGGAGGGGGAAATCTTCACCTTAAAAAGCTGAAAAGGAATGGGGTCTGTTCAGATGGGGGCCATCTCAGCAGCAGAGGCCTGGTTTCGGCAAACTGTTATCTCAGGCCGCTTCGTAAGAAGCAGGTGGTGATCCAGGCCTAAATGAAGAGGCATAGAAAAACGCACCGGAACAGACCTTGCATTATATATTAAGCATGCACTGCAGCTCTGCAAATGGGTCTGCAAACATCACAAGCCCACCTGCTCGTCTATTATTGGTGTGCTCCAGTTGTGGTAACCACAGTCAGGTGGCTGGGTGTATTGTATTCACAAGGTTTAAAACAAAATAAAACTTTTAACTTAAATCGCTCGTTTCCCATTTGCTATTAAGTCTTCTGAACAAAAGCTTATAAAATAAAATAAATCCATTAACAGCAAATATATAACAGCAGCATCAACCCTCATCTTGGTAAGACTATATCGCATAAATGGAAATACTTTCCCTCTATGGATTTCCACCTGTTAGAAAAATATATACAGTAGGCACTCAAGACATAGCGATGAGATATAATAACATACTGTGCAAACATGATATACAGAGATAGGGTGGGGGTTGAAGAGACGTATTAAATTGCTAGGTAGCAGCATCAATTTTTTATATACCCAGGCAACTTATGTGCCTGAGGATTCAGCCTTAATGACTGATATATACTGAATGTATAAGCAGCATTTAACGCCATCTGACAATATCATTCATGAATTTGCAGGTAGCCTATTATCTAGTACCTAGTGGCATTTTAACAGGCCTTAGTGAAACCTCATCTTGAGTACCAATTTCATCAGCGGTGGTTTTAAGTGCTCTAGAGGAGCTGTGGATGGGCAGAATGCTGGCCAACATACGCACACACAACAGTACTGGTTTTTTGTTTCCAAACAGTTTGTGCTACAGAAACTAGCAATTTCTGTCTGGAGACCAAGAATTAGTTGGAACATGCGAACTAGTTTCTCCCCCTACTGCAACCAGTGCAGTAACAGAAAAAGCTCTCTCATTTACATGCCACTTCTTAATAAGTGCAATAATAGGCAGAGGAGGGAGGGAGTTTTTTGATGGAACACCGTACCCACAGCTAGGCTCTCGCCCGGAGGATTTTTGCCATATCAATGCTGTTCCATCTTGAACTGTACCAAGACGCTGACCATCCAACAAGAAACAGAGCTAATAGTAGCCAGTAAAACCAGGAACTGGATCCCCTTTTGGCACCTCCATTCTCCACCCTAGCGCAAACATATATATTTTAAGCCTGCACTGCTAATGGGCTGCAGACGTGACTACAAAACAGGGTCATAGAAAGTGCTGGGGAATAATTGGAGTACCCTGGATCTGGTCACACAAATCTGGTCAGCAGTTATAAAACACATCCCAGGTTAAAACAACAACAACGTTTTCTGTCCATTCTGCATATCTACCATAAAGGCCTTTGAGGCTGTTTTATTTATTGCTCACCTTGGCAGAGAATCTGCCTATAGGGAAAGCGTCAGAGAATCCCGTTTTTTCTAATCTTTCTAACGTTTGAAGACATTCCAATCTAAATCTGAATTGTTGAGTTGAGGGATCCCCATTCAAGCAATTTACAAACTCAAGCTCTCATTGTTGCCTTGTGGATGACCACCAGCAGTTGGGCCCAATTCAACCATGGATATGAAAGCTTCTGAAGGATTGCTCAGCCTAATATGTCAAATAATCCTTAACATTAGTCATAAGAAGGAATAACAAGGAAAGGAGCTTAGCTTCTGTTCTCTTACAAAGAAGAGTGAGAGTCTAATACTGCAGTTTCATTAGAGACTCTGGAAGACTCTGCAATCCAATACTGGGCTGAATACTGTTGTAGGGGGCAGAAGGACACCTAAGGGAGTGCCTTCTCCCTTATCAACCTGCCCAGTCACTGAGGTCATTAGAGGGTTGTTCCTGGTGGATCTGCATGGACTTATGGCCCGATTGGAGTCCACCCAGAGAAGAGCCTTCAGTGTGGTGGCCCCCTTTCTTTGGAACTCCCTGTACCTGGAGGTCAGGCAGACACCAACACTGCGTTGCTTCTGGCACCTCCTTGAAAACAGCTCTATTCCAGGAAGACTTCCTTGACTAACCAGCGACGGTTTTTATCAATACTCCGTTTTTAAAACTAACAATTTTTAAAATGGTGTTGTATTTCTTTTATCTTTTTTATCATTTTATCTTTATTGTTCACTGCTCCAGAATCTGTTTGGATGTGGAGCGGTATATAAATGCTGTAAATAAAATAAATTGTGTTCCCTTTGTGGACCAGTGGCCAATTTCTGCAGGACCATCTAACACTTCTAGACTTCTAGGATTCTGGCAAAGAATGCTGGCATAGCCAGACATTAATTTGATCCAGCAAGGCACTTCTTATATTCCTAAACTCAAGTTCCATCCCCTGGATCACCCAGCACTGATATATTCGGCTTTAAGTCAAACTTCCCCAACCTGCTGCCCTCCAAATGTTTAGGATGACAACTCCATTGTCCCTGACCATTGACCATACTGGCTGAGGCTGCTGGGAGTTGTGGTTCAAACTATCTGGAAGGCACCAGCTCGGGGGAGGTTGCTTTAAGTATTAAGCAGAACCAGACCATGTGCTTCTGGCTTAGAAAGGCAGGAGCTTCATGGTGAATATAGATTCAAGCAGGGTGAGAGCCTGAATGGACCCTTGCTATGTACCAGGGTCAGTCCAACCACATGCACATCATCCTGTTGTCTTTCCTGCAGCATAAGGACCTCGTGCTGTCCAAGCTGGATATAAGCTTCAGAAACGGCTCTCTGGGAATGTGTGAAGACTCCCATTTAAGCCTGGCTTAATTCAGTGGCTGCCTCATGGAGGAGCAGCTGGCAGTCGGTCCCAGTTCTGCGCTGGAGACTCAGAAGGTCCAGCCCTGTTCTCAACGGAATAGTGAAAGGGAGCGCCATACGTTCTTCATCGGCTCTTGGCGGAGCACCTTTGCACTCTCAAGAGCTGTGTTGTAAACTTCCTGCTTGCCAGTAGCTCATTTGCTCTCGAAGAAGATCCAGTTCCTCTGAGAGGCTAACAATGCTGGAAGCAAAGAGACCGACCTGAAGCAAAAGATGTATTGCTGTTAAAAACCCGTGTCAGAACATAACCGCACTGAGACAGGCTATCCAGAATATATCTGGCCCTTTTATAGTCTCCTCCAAACATTTTAAACAGCATGCCCAAAACCATTCCCCACAGGCAGGATGTAAGGAGAAATGACGACTCTGGAAATAATAATAACAATGATAATAGTCGTCGTCGTAGTAGTAGCAGTAGCAGTAACAGTAGCAGTTATTTGCTCTTAATCCTCTATTCTGCAACCAGGAAGCTAAAATTCTACCATTGGGGTTACTCAAAGAAATCTGCATGAATACATTGCTCCTATTTTCAGATAATAACTTGGATTTTTAGGATTTCATTGCTGCTAGTATATTCTGAATTAGAAAATAAACTCTGAACTATTGTGGCCAAAGGTGGCCAGATGCAAAACAGGCTCCTGTACCTGCACGGTTGTGCAGAAGAGGACATTTCAGCAGGTTTCGCTCACATGCGTTCTTCTGCAGAACTGTTGCGGGTCCCAGAGCCTTGTCCTCTTTTGCAGCTGGCCACCCTATCAGTGCGGACATGTCGATTTCTAAGAATCCTGTGTATTTAAACACCATAGGAGGTACGCAATGTTTAACTCATAATTAAGACAATATTAACTCTGGGAACTCACTGCCACAAGAAGAAGGAACGGGGAAGATGGGCAGGTAAAGAGAACATCAGGGCCTCCAGTTGCACAGCCATTTCACCAGCCCCACTGAAAGTCTACTTAATTTTTTCCTCTTCCCTCCCCATCCATTTTTCCTGGTGTGTTGTGTCTTCTTTAGATTGTAAGCCTGTGGGCAGGGACTGTCCTGTTTTACTGATTGACAGTAAGCTGCTCCAGGATGAATAAAGGAGGGGGATAACAATTATTTCAGTACATAAACAGCTACTATCCATAACAAGCCAAAGGGCGCTTCTAGGTGCAAGCAGTTGCTGGGGCTGGTCCTCAGGGAGGGAGAGGGCTCTTGCCTTCATGCTCTGCCTGTGAGCATCTGGAAGCAGTGACATGACCACTGCAGGAAGCAAGACACCATTCTAGACAGACCTTTGGTCTGATCCAGCTTCATACGTTTTTAAGTTTGAGTTGTAAGCTGTGGAGAAAGGGGCGATGCCCTTGCCAGCAAGGGACCTGGAAGCGCCAGCAAGAAACAGCACTGGATTCCTCATCATTTATGCAAGTTCCCCCCATTTCACAGCTGGAATTCTTTCACATATCCTTTTCAGTAGCAGTAGCCACCACACCTCTCCTCTCTACACAGCTGCACTGGGCTGTCTGATGCAGGACTCTCCCCCACCCCATACAGCGTAAAAAGCACCATCATTTAAAAAAGAAACCCTTAAGTGTGCTTGGCATGAGGCATGCCCATTGGCTGTGTTCCCAGGGTCTTCAGGGCACACCAACTCTGGCCATCAAAATCCATTAACAAGATAAACCGTCTCCCAGGGGTGTTGTTCTCATTCGCATTCACAGAACTTTGCTTCAGATCATATTTCCAATAACTGTTATGTATTTCCTAATTTAATGAACTGGGAAGAGGTACAAATACAGTAGTTACCTAATGGCCGTGGCATGCTTTGGCCCCCAGAGACCTAGCTGTGAAAAATCTGTTTCCAATCATCAGCTCCTAAGGCAACTGTAAACAGCAGATAGTCAAAATCTCTTTGCCTTTCATTTTCCCCGCATTATTTCCACAAGTGATAACAGCAGTATGAATAACAGTTTGCAAACCAGGAAGTTCAAGCCCAATCCTTTACTCAGAAGCAAGTCCTACCAAGTTTACTGGCATGCTTACTTGAAATCAAGCCCCACTGAATTCAGGTGGGAGGGTTCACACATCATGATAAGCCAGAGTTCCTCCGCCACTTATGAGCGCTGCCTGATTGCTTCTACTGCAAGGAGGCACAGCTGAACAGACCACAGACATTCGGTCCTTGTTTAGACCTTGTTTAGCGTGACCTACGAGCCTGAGCCCTTGGCTTGTCTCTCCCCCAACAAGGCGGAGATATAACCCATGATTTATTGGTGGGTTATTTCTCCCACTTGTCTTTCTCCTGACACCAACAAACCATCGGTTATTTCTCTGGTTTGTTGGGGGAGAGACAAGCCAGAGGTCTGGATTTCCAAGTCATGCTAAACAAACCAGAGACCAAAAGAAGCAATCAGGCATGTTGCTTGTACTGGCTTATTGTGATGTGCAAACTGGATTGGTGTGACTTACTTCTAAGGAAACGTGTATAGGAATTGGAGTAAGACAGGTCAGTTGGGTCACAGAAATTTTGTTTCTGACATTACATTTTAATTGGCACTGATCTTAAGAGTTGTGTCAGTTTGACTTTAAGATGGTTAGCCACCAGCTGATTTCAAGCAAGTTTCTTTTCACAGAGAAGTACTTCAGTCAGAACTGAAACTGACCTACAGTCAGGGCCAGAAATATTGGAACGAGGATAACTGTGTTGGCAGTTGGCCTCTGTACACCACCACATTGAAGTCGAAAGGAAACACACCCAGATGAGAGCGAAGTCAGGACTTTCAGCTGTAATTCAAGGGGTTTGACAAAAGTGGGGCACTAACCATTCAGGAAGGACAGCCAGTGGCAGACACACACCCCCTTCGTTGGTGGCTCATAAGTAATGGAACAAACCAACATCATTTCAAACTTAAGGATCGCCTTTAGTACCTGGATGAAAATCCTTTGCAGTCAATGACTGCCTGAAGTCTGGAACCCATTTGTTGTTGTTGTTGTTGTTGTTCAGTCGTTCAGTCGTGTCCGACTCTTCGTGACCCCATGGACCATAGCACGCCAGGCCTTCCTGTCCTGCGCTCTCTCCCGGAGCATGCTCAAGTTCATATTCATTGCATCCGTGATGCTATCTAGCCATCTCATCCTCTGCCGTCCCCTTCTCCTTTTGCCTTCAGTCTTTCCCAGCATCAGGGTCTTTTCCAGGGAGTTTTCTCTTCGCATTAGATGGCCAAAATATTGGAGCTTCAGCTTCATTATCTGTCCTTCCAATGAGCAGTCAGGGTTGATTTCCTTTAGGATGGACTGATTTGACCTCCTTGCAGTCCAGGGGACTCGTAAGAGTCTTCTCCAGCACCACAGTTCGAAAGCATCAATTCTTCGGCGCTCAGCCTTCCTTATAGTCCAGCTCTCACAGCCATACATTACTACTGGGAAAACCATAGCTTTGATTAGACGGACCTTTGTCGGCAAGGTGATGTCTCTGCTTCTTACTATGCTGTCTAGGTTTGCCATAGCTTTCCTCCCAAGGAGCAAGCGTCTTTTAATTCCATGGCTACAGTCACCGTCTGCGGTGATCTTGGAGCCCAAGAAAGTAAAATCTGTCACTGCTTCCATTTCTTCCCCTTCTATATGCCAGGAAGTGATAGGGCCAGATGACATGATCTTAGTTTTTTTAATGTTGAGTTTCAAACCAGCTTTTGCACTCTCCTCTTTCACCCTCAACAAGAGGCTCTTGAGATCCTCTTCGCTTTCTGCCATTAGGGTGGTATCGTCTGCATATCGGAGGTTGTTGATAATTCTCCCGGCAATCTTAATACCGACCTCTGATTCATCCAACCTGGCATTTCTCATGATGTACTCTGCATATAAGTTAAATAAGCAGGGTGACAATATGCAGCCTTGTCGTACTCCTTTCCCAATTTTGAACCAATCGGTTGTTCCATCTCTGGTTCTTACTGTTGCTTCTTGACCCTCGTACAGGTTTCTCAGGAGACAGGTAAGGTGGTCTGGTACTCCCATCACTTTAAGAATTTGCCACAGTTTGTTGTGATCCACACAATCAAAGGCTTTAGCGTAGTCAATGAAGCAGAAATAGACGTTTTTCTGGAATTCTCTTGCTTTCTCCATGATGCAGCGAATGTTGGCGATTTGATCTCTAGTTCCTCTGCCTCTTCGAAACCCAGCTTGTACTTCCGGTAGTTCTCGGTTCGCATACTGCTGAAGCCTAGCTTGTAGGATTTTGAGCATCACCTTGCTGGCATGTGAAATGAGCGCAATTGTGCGGTAGTTTGAACACTCTTTGGCGTTGCCCTTCTTTGGAATTGGAATGTAAACTGACCTTTTCCAGTCTTGTGGCCACTGTTGAGTGTTCCAGATTTGTTGGCATATTGAATGCAGCACTTTAACAGCATCATCTTTTAGGATTTTAAATAGCTCGGCTGGAATACTGTCATCTCCGCTAGCTTTGTTGTTACTAATGCTTCCTAAGGCCCACTTGACTTCACTCTCTAGGATGTCTGGCTCAAGTTCAGTGACCGCACTATCATGGCTATCAGGGACATTCAGATCTTTCCTGTATAGTTCTTCTGTGTATTCTTGCCACCTCTTCTTAATCTCATCTGCTTCTGTTAGGTCCCTGCCTTCTTTGTCCTTTATCATGCCCGTCTTTGCACAAAACGTTCCCTTGAGATCTCCAATTTTCTTGAAAAGATCTCTAGTCTTTCCCATTCTGTTGTTTTCCTCGATTTCTTTGCATTGTTCATTTAAGAAGGCCTTCTTGTCTCTCCTTGCTATTCTCTGAAACTCTGCATTCAGTTGGATATATCTTCCCCTTTCTCCTTTGCTTTTCGCTTCCCTTCTTTCCTCAGCTGCTTGTAAAGCCTCCTCAGACAGCCACTTGGCTTTCTTGCATTTCTTTTTCTTTGGGACGGATTTCGTTGCTGCCTCCTGAACAGTGTTACGGACCTCCGTCCATAGTTCCTCAGGCACTCTGTCTATCAGGTCTAATCCCTGAAATCTATTCCTCACCTCCACTGTATATTCATCAGGGATATGATTTAGGTCATACCTGAAAGGTTTAGTGGTTTTCCCGACGTTCTTCAATTTAAGCCGAAATTTTGCAAGAAGCAGCTCATGATCTGAGCCACAGTCAGCTCCAGGTCTTGTTTTTACTGACTGTATGGAGCTTCTCCATCTTTGGCTGCAAAGGACATAATCAATCTGATTTCGATATTGACCATCTGGTGACGTCCATGTGTAGAGTCGCCTCTTGTGCTGTTGGAAAAGAGTGTTTGCTATGATCAGCATGTTCTCTTGGCAAAACTCTATTAGCTTTTGTCCTGCTTCATTTTGTACACCAAGGCCATGCCTGCCTGTTATCCCGGTGATTTCTTGACTTCCTACTTTAGCATTCCAATCCCCTATGATGAAGAGGACATCCGCTTCACTCTTTCTGGTGCTACTTGGAAATACCCTCTGCTCTTCCCCAGTAGCATATTGGACACCTTCCGACCTGAGGGGCTCATCTTCCGGCGTCATCTCTTTTAGCCTTGTGATACGTTCCATGGGGTTTTCTTGGCAAGAATACTGGAGTGGGTTGCCATTTCCTTCTCCAGTGGACCACATTTTGTCAGAACTCTCTGCCATGACCTGTCCGTCTTGGGTGGCCCTGCACGGCATAGCTTATGGCTTCACTGAGTTACGCAAGCCCCTTCGCCACAACAAGGCAGTGATCCATGAAGGGGCTGGAACCCATGGACATGACCAAATGCGAGTGTCCTCCCTCAAGATGCTTTGCCAGGCCTTCACTGCAGCTGCCTTCAGCTGCTGCTTGTTTGTGGGTCTTTCTGCCTTCAGTAAGTGAAACGCATGCTCTCTTGGGTTGAGATCGGGTAGCTGATTTGGCCATTGAAGAACATCCCACTTCTTTGCCTTGAGAAACTCTTGGGTAGCTTTTGCTGTATGTTTTGGGTCATTATCCATCTGCAATATGCAGCAGTGTCCTATCAGTTTGGCAGCATTCGGCTGAATCTGAGTAGAAAGTATAGCCCTATACACTTCAGAATTCATCCTGCTGCTTTTATTAGCACTCAGGTCATCAATAAACACCAGTGACCCGGTTCCATTGGTGGCCATACATGCCCATGCCATAACACTGCCTCCACCACGTTTGACAGGTGCTGTGGTATGCTTTGGATCACGAGCTGTTCCTTTCCTTCTCCTTACTTTTCTCTTCCCATCATTCTGGTACAAGTTAATCTTGGTTTCATCAGTCCAAAGAATCTTATTCCAGAACTGGGCAGGCTTTTTTAGGTGTTTGCTGGCAAAGGCTAATCTGGCCTGCCTGTTTTTGAGCGTTACCAGTAGTTTGCACCTTGTTGTGAGGCCTCTGTATTTACATTCATAAAGCCGTCTCTTGACTGTACATGTTGACAATGAGATGCCTCCCTCCACAAGAGCGTTCTTGACCTGGCTAGATGTTGTGAAAGGGTTCCTCTTCACCATGAGCAGTATTGTCCAGTCATCCACTTTAGTTGTCTTCCGTGGTCTTCCAGGCCTTTTTTTTTTTTTGCAAAAACCCCCTTTTGCTTGCCAGTTAATTCCTTCTTTTTCAGGATGTTCCAAACTGTTCCAAACTGTTGTGTTGGCCACTCCCACTGCTTTTGCTATCTCTCTGATGGGTTTATTTTGTTTCCTCAGCCTAATGATGGCCTCCTTCACACACATGGACACCTCTTTGGACCTCATGTTAACAGTTCCAATGAACAGCTACCAAATGCTAATGTTAACACTCAGAACCACCTCCAGGCCTTTTGTCTGTTTGATTGGTCATGGGGCACCCAGGAAACAGGCCGCACCTGGCCATGCAGCTGCTTGTCAGCCATTCGTTCCATTACTTATGAGCCACCAACGATGGGGATGTGTGTCTGCCACTGGCTGTACTTCCTGAATGGGTAGTGCCCCACTTTTGTCAAACCCCTTGAAGGACAGCTGAAAGTCCTGACTTTGCTCCCATCTGGGTGTGTTTCCTTTCAACTTCAATGTGGTGGTGTGCAGAGGCCAACTGCCAAAACAGTTATCCTTGTTCCAATATTTCTGGCCCTGACTGTACATCTAAGCCATTCTGCGGTGTGGTTGACACAGATAATGAGATTCCCCCATTATCTACATGCAGTCTTGATCCCTTTTTATTTAGATTATTAATCCATCCTATCACTGAAGACTCAGAGCAGGTAACAGTAATTGAAAACATGGACACTTAAAAGCAAAAAGCTTTAAAAAGGTTCTACCACAGCCATAGAACACTTGTCCAAATTAAATGTTCTTGTGCCGTTTTCGATCTGGCCTTTAAACAGGGCGGCTAAAGCAGGGGCAGCTAACTGCATTTTGTATTCTCAGAGGCCAGGATGTTCTTTAGAAAGTGGTCCAGGTGTTTATTTTGCTGCATAAAATCACCCTTCTTTCAAATGTTCTGAGAGATTCCATAATAAAAAATCAGTGCCACCTAAAAGCACTGTTGTGGAGCTCATGTTCTCAGCATGTTCATTTACACATTACAGGCATGTTACATACAAAATCCAAGACAGAGATGCAGGTAACATTGTCATGTGGAGCACCTCTACTTTCTTACAGCTTGATATAATGACTTTCCCTCCTTTCAAGTGAAATTGTGGGACAGCTTTAAAAACCAAAAACCAACCGAGGGCCAGATCAAACTGCTTTGGAAGCAGCCAGATGATCAAAGAATTTGCTGCAGGATATAGGGAACAAGGTACAATCTAATGTATATTACTCTAAAGGCTCCTTCACACGGAGCTTTTATCCTGCGATTGAGATTGCTCCTTCATGGACGTTTGTGGGCTCTTTACATGACACCATGATCATTCAAGGCGTCTCCTGCACTAAGATCGCAGATAATGAGCTATCAAATTACCCATTTGTTTTCTGGTTGAGTTCCCTCCATGAAAAGAGGAAAAGCGGCAAGGAGCAAGATCAATGAAAGATCATGGAAGACTCAGATAGGGGGAGAAGGAGGGGGAAGGGGGTGGGGGGAAAGGAAGCACATGAAAAAGGGAGTTGTTGTGATCCTGCATTTAAAACGGAAGCAGAAAGCCCCATTTTAAATGCAGGAGTTTAGGCTGGTGTAGAGATGCTGTAAAACAGTTGCATCTTTGAGACCTTAAAGTAAAGAAACCAAAAACAGTATGACCACTAGCTGGTGCTACAGAGCCACAATATTAGACAGTCACTCACAAACCACTGCCGTTTACACCCTCCTCCCCCGTAGTATTTGATGAAGTGGGGTCTAGTTTACAAACGTTTCCACCAAGAATCTGTCAGTCCTTAAGATGCTGCAAGACCCTCTCTGAGAGCTACAGTATATGACATTGTACGGCTTCTTGAGGTTTTAACTGCTGTTAGTAGGTTCGTTGATAGGATGGGATGTTTCAGAATGAATACATAAATAAATAGCATCCTCTGCTTGTTGATTACATCCTGCCACTGTGAGACTTTCTGAACCCGGGCAAGGAAGATGGGGAAAGGTGAGATGCTGAACACAGTTTTACAAATGCAAATTCATTTCTTTATAATGACAATTCTAAAACCTTCTCACATCTTGCAAGTGACTCTTTACAACTTGCATTGTTTCTTGTTTTTACCTGAACTTCTGTGTTCCCACGGAGGTAGCACCTTTTCCATAAGTGGATCAAGGGCCCTGCGTGTGATGGGAGAAGCAGCAGTCCCTTGTGATAACGGAGGCAGCCAGCGGATTTTCCCCTCAAAGACCTGCCCTGTTCTCCAGGACCCTCTGACAGCTGAACCCGACGGCAACACTTCTTTGAGAGGGACCCATTTTTCCAAGGAAAATAGTGTGTTTGCAAAGTGAGGGAGCCCTTGGTGAACACGTACAAGGCCCATTTTCCTGAAAGAGTAGTCTCCTTCTGGAGGAAAGAAGGAAGGGAAAACTCAGAACAAGACACCGCGAACAGGAGAAACAAGCCAGCCCCAAATCACGGTGGTTCCAGATCCAAACCTGGATAACATCCATACATCTCTAAGTCTCCCCCTGTGGCAAGAGACTCGGCTTAGAACCTGGCCAGGGCCTCCACAACCTGTCACCCTCCTTAACCTCCTGTAATTCCAGGAATGCCACAGAGCAAGCAGCCAAGGGTGAAATCAGAGGGAGCCGTAGCTCAGTGGCAGAGCCCCTGCTTTGCATGCAGAGGGTCCCAGGTTTGATCCCCGGCATCTCCAGGTAGGGCTGGGAAAGCTGCCTGAAACGCTGGAGAGCTGCTGCTGCCAGTCAGTGTTGACAACACTGGGCTAGATGGACCAAGAGTCTGACTTGGGAGAAAGCAGCTTCCAATGTTCCTAGTAACTAGCAGCTTTAAGCTACAATATGTTATTATTTTTGGCCCTGCCCCTTTTGCTTTGGTCCCGCCCACCACTGGAATTCTGCCCTTGGGCTGAAAGAGCTGCAACGCCCTTGGGCCATGCTGAGCTAGGTGGGCCCAGAATCTGGCTCAGGATAGAGCAGCTTCCTATGGAACACAGAGTCAGTGCCAGGCAGAGGACGCCACGGCCGGCTTGCCTCCTACAGCACTGGGGGATTTAAAGATATGCAGACGTCTCCCGCTTCGAATCTGGCCAGCCAAATCACAAAGCAACACCCGTGCTTTCCCAAACGCACCTGGTCACCGTTTGGGGGCAGGAAGTTCCCGTTCAGAGCGCCGCTGCTGCCATTGCTGCTCCAGTTGGGGCAGGGGTTCCGGAACTGTGCCCTCTGCCATGGGCTGTATCTCAATGCCCAATCCCAGATGGTGGGCAAGTTTGCACCCCCCACGTCCTCGAGAGGGTAGCCTCCTTTCTGCAGGATTTCTAGGTGGAGAGTTTCTCGCCAGCCATTTATGGGAGTGTAGAGTTGATTGAGAAAACGGTTCTGAAGCTGGGGGGGGGGGGAGAGAGCAAGATGGAATGAGCTGCCCCCAGGTGTGCCTCTGCTCCTCCCTGTCTTAATGTCCAAGGAACAAAGCTGGTCTGCTTCACAGGGCTGTTGTACAGATTACCACTTCCCTCCCCCCATTTTCAATCAAGGCTTTTAAACCAAATTGTTGCTATTTGATCTATGCTTTTATTGATTTCTGTTTTATTAATTCTGCCTGCTGCGTGCTGTTTGTTTGGAGAGGGGCCACACCGCTTACTGGCAGAGCAAGTGCTGTGTGCACAGACAGTCCCAAGTTCAGTCCCTGCCATGTGCAGTTAAAAAGGTTGCAGGGCAGGTGGGCAAAGGCATTTCTCTTCCCAAGGCCCCAGAGAGGTGCTGCCAATCACAGCAGCAGGCGTTATAAGGGATGGCTCACTTTTGAGCTCTTGGGTTAACCTGTGCGGGAGGGACCTATTAAGAGAGACGGAACAGTCTGGTTCTCAGTTGCTCCAGAGAGCAGGACCCCTGAGCTTTTAATCAATGGTTGATGTTATTCTTGCTGTTTCTACACTTTTATTGTTGTTTTAATCGACTGCTAACTGTTGAATCTTTTGCTAAAAGGTGGCACAGAAACCTGTTAAAGTACATGCTGTCAAAAAGCCAATCAGTGTAAGAATCCCAACTCTATCCACACTCCACAAAGCATGACTCAGAGCTCCTTGTCCCATCTCCCCCACCCACAGAATCATAGAATAGTAGGGTTGGAAGGGGCCTACAAGACCATCGAGTCCACCCCCTGCTTAATGCAGGAATCCAAGTCAGAGCATCCCTGACAGGTGGCTGTCCAGCCTGGTCTTGAATGCCTCCAGTGTGGGAGAGCCCACCACCTCCCCAGGTGATGGGTTCCATGAATATCATTACGATTGTAGCACTAGCCAGTACCCTGCCCCAATTTGCATGACCCTCCCAATGCCCAGGACTGAAATCATTAGAACATAAGAAGAGCCCTGATGCTGGGCAGACCCAGGGTCCATCTAGTCCAGCATTCTGTCACACAGTGGCCAACCACAGGAAACCCACAAGCAGGACACGAGTGCAAGAGCACCCTCCTGCCCATGTTCCCCAGCAACTGGTGTACACGGGCATCCTGCCTCCAGTACTGGAGGTAGCACATAGCCATGAGGACTAGCAGCCACGGATAGCCTCCTCCTCCTCCATGAATTTGTCCAACCCCCTTTTAAAGCCATCCAAATGGGTGGCCATCACTACATCTTGTGGTAGTGAATTCCACAAGAATTTAACTCCGTGCTGTGTGAGGAAGTCCTCCCTTTTATCTGTCCTGAATCTCCCACCAATCAGCTTCATGGGATGACCTCTCTGGGTTCTAGTATTATGAGAGAGGGAGAAAAATGTCTCCCTATCCACTTTTTCCACACCATGCATAATTTTGTACACCTCTCTCTTGCCTCCCCTTACTCACCTTTTCTCCAAGCTAAACAATCCCAGCTGTTGCATAGGGGAATTGCTCCAGGCCCTTGATCATTTTAGTTGCCCTAAAATCCTATCTATCCACTCAGGTTCCCTGCCTTCCTCCCCATGCAACTTCATAGCAGAGTCTGAGGAAGCCAGTGATTAAAGGGCCAGCATCAGCATAATTAGAAGGCCATTTTTCACAGTGACCAGACTGGGCTCACCTGGTTCTTTCGACCTCTTTCCCACTGGCAGTTGAACAGGAAGGTGCTGGAAAATGGTACATAGGTGCTATCGTGCAGAGCGATCAGGTAAGCCTCTGTAAACCCAAAGGCTTGTGGGAACTGCTGCAGCACCTGCCAGGTGCAATCCAGGAACAGCAGAAACACTGGCGACTGCAAGGAAAGGAGCGAAAACAGGAGCTGCAAAACACTGAATTGCTCCCACTTCTGTGGAAATGAATATAGAAGCAACATCCCCTGCCCCCACCCCCACCCTCTTCTTCGGGATGTGAAATTTGACTGCGAAGAGGATGAGTTTTAAAGCCAATGAGTCCTTAATACTGGATGTCAGAACCAAACTCAAAATAGGAAAACAAACAATCCATCCTCAGTCTTTGGGTTCTTTCCAAAATGTTTCCAAAAACATTTCAGTTCATTTGAAATGGCAACAGGCGTCATTTCCTCCTCACTCACTCAGCAGCTGACTTACCTCATCCCGGTCATTTTTCTGGAGCAGGTTGAGACGCTGCAGGAAAGGATGTCCAGCTGCAACCCATTCTTTCTGGACCAGGCTCTGGAACCCAGATATGGTTCTTGTGTGTGGGTCTGAAAGAACTTGTACCAGGGAGGCCAGCAAACAATTCAGATCCCTGTCATCTGATTCTGGGAGAGCAGAAAGGAAGAAAGTTTAAGAAACTTCGAGTGCGTGCGTGTGTGTGTGCGAAGAATATGTGTTCAGTTAAGATGCAGAGGAATCTTAAGTTTCG
This sequence comes from Heloderma suspectum, assembly GCF_057233095.1. Lineage (NCBI taxonomy): Eukaryota > Metazoa > Chordata > Lepidosauria > Squamata > Helodermatidae > Heloderma > Heloderma suspectum. Next base: position 21,468,643 of record NC_139474.1, on the reverse strand, counting down.
AGGGATTTAATTTGCCTTGAATGCTACCAAAAAGGGAAATTAGCATTGGTCATCATGATGCCAAAGTAGGAAATGGATTAGAACCTCCATTATAGGGCTCATGGATGAAAACAGGTCATCTGGTGAAGCCTCTGATGAACTAAGGATCTCTCATGCCCTCACCACCATAAAATAGGCTGCCTGCAGCTGCTGAACCAATCGAGGAGGAGGCACACCCAGGGTTGCACACGCATCCCTTGAGTTTTGTCAGACGTACCACGTGAAATGAAGCAAGGTTTACACTGAGGAAATCTTCGCCCACAGTAAATCTGTTAGTCTTTAATGTGCTGTAAAGCCCTGCCATTTTTGCTGCAACAGGTTCACCCAGATACTTCCTCTGGAGGTTTTCCTCCAGTTACTCTTCTTAAAAGTTTGGTGCTTGTCAACATGGCAGCCCCTGTGGAATGGGATAACCAGAGCCTGATCACCAAAACTGTATGGCACCCCGTTCCCTATGTTCTAGGCTTTGAATGCCATCAGCCCCAGCCAGCTTGGCCAATGTTCAGGGATGCTGGGAGCTGTAGTCCAAAACATCTGGAGGGCACCAGATTGGAAGAGGCTGCCGTACAGTATGCTGGTGTTCTGGGATTTCTGTGGGAAAATGTTCCCATTGTCATTCCAAGGGCGAATTGAGACAAGTCAGTTAGTTCTCTCTCGTGCAGATGCTTCCAGTCAAAGCTTTTAACATACATTTGCATGGTCCTTCACACAATTTTCCAGGGAGTCCAGACAACATCATTAAGTCAGTTGTAATCCCCCCATTTTTTCCCATCACTTCTTCCACCTGTTTTCATAGTGCAGAAAATCCATTAAGGAGGGAAGCAGCAGAATAACAGCTCAGTCTCTTTGTAGGGGTGGATAGGAAAATCCACAATTGAGGCACATCAGGTGAAGTTGTCCCTGAAGAAGGTGGGTGACATGTTGGGGATGACTCTCCTTGATAGTTTGCCATTCATTTCCAATTTCAGACCTATTTCATGTTCTGCATCACAGCGCAACTAACAGGTAGGGGAAATCAAGCTGGCAAGTTCAGAAGCCAGGTTGTGAAACTGACGAGATTTGTTGTGAAACTGACTCGATCAGGTTGTCTATTCCATTGTGAAATTGACTAGAGATCATTCTCCAGGGCTCTTCAAGCCCTTGAAGGGTTGTCCCAGAGAGGAAGGCCAGGATCTCTTCTCGATCACCCCAGAGTGCAGGACACAGAATCATGGGCTCAAGTGACAGGAAGCCAGATTCCGGCTGAACATCAGGAAAAACTTCCTGACTGTTAGAGCAATACGACAATGGAACCCATTCCCTAGGGAGGTGGTGGGCTCTCCCATGCTGGAGGCCTTCAAGATGAGGCAGGGGGTTGGACTCGATGGCCTTGTAGGCCCCTTCCAACCCTACAATTCTGTGATTCTATGATGCTATGATGCAATGAAATCAAAAGTACTTGCTGCCTGGTTCCCTAGCCATGCCTACTTGGAAGTAAGCTTAGATTCACTCTTTTCAAAAAGAACATTTTAAAATGTATACAACTGTGCTGCTTAAAACCCCCACACAAAACAGGGTGCTAAAATAGTGTTGAGAAGCGCCTGGTTCAAAATGTTAGGAGGAGGGGGTGACCTTGTGGGGTAGGAAGGAGGGGAGAAGACAACACTGCCCATATGGCTACATGTGTCATGCCCATGGTGTGGATGGGACACAGTGAGATGCACACACCGAAGAAACGCTAGACCTCCTGTAGTCTGGATGGTCAATTGCAATTCCACTTGAGGCTTACAGAGATTTTCTACTGCTGGGAGCCTTCTGTCTGGAAGCAGCCACCTGTATAGCAGAGACTGGAGCCTCCAGGAGCAATCAGTCAGCTGATTGTCCTTGGAAGAATGTCCAAGGTGTGAGATATTGTACACCCTGAGGTGGGCCCTGCAATCCTTCTGCAGCAGAAGTTTAGGACAAAGGAATTCTCTCTACCTTGCAGTACAACCGATCGACTCCTCTCAGCGAGCAGAACAGCCACTTCACTGGCCTTCTTCAAACACGCCCTATAAGGGAAAAGTACACGATCACAACACCCCCAGTTCCATTGGGCAGGGGCACAAGTCATACACTGCGAACTCCAAATCCCCCCGTATCATTCTGCGCTTCAGAAGGAAACATTTTGGAAGTACTAGCTGTAGTAATAATTTGACAACTTCTAGTGTCTAATGGACAATTCTAATGTTAAAATTTACCAGTATTGGTCTCAAAGAAGACCCCTGTCAATCAATACTTGCAAATGTTGTGGAAATGGTTCACTTTGTCTGTGCTTCATTGCTGAAGTACAGATTTGACCACTGTCATCCCTTTACTTAATGCTTCTGAACACTGTTCAAATTGTTAGCCTCAGTACTAACAGCTGCAAAAATCTGAAGGCGGTTAAAACTTCTTTAACATTGTATGTTATTGAACTGTATTGAATGGAAATCTTTGCAGAGCCAATTATGACCTTTTAAAGCCTGCTTCAAAATGGATATTTTATCTTCTCGCAACTCCCTTGGTGCCTGCAAGATCACAGGAATACACAGCCATGCAGTTATTGTGACTAGCTGTTCTGAACATATTAGGCTAGTGCTGTGTCAACTGCACTAGAACATAAGAACATAAGCAGAGCCCTGCTGGATCAGACCAAGGGTCCATCTAGTCCAGCATTGTGTTGGCACAATGGCCAACCAGGTGTCCCAATGGGCAGTGCACAAGCAGGAAGGGAGTGCAACAGCACTCTCCCACCCATGTTCCCCAGCAACTGGTGTACATAGGCATACTGCCTCTGATACTGATACTAGCCATCAGGACTAGTAGACATCGATAGCCTTCTCCTCCACGAAAGGATAAGTTGCTTGTCAGTTTCTGGGCCTGATTCAAAGCACTGGTGCTGAACTCCTCTACTCAGCACTGGTTAGGCCTCATCTGGAGTACTGTGTCCAGTTCTGGGCACCACATTTTAAGAAGGATGCAGACAAGCTGGAGAGGGTTCAGAGGAGGGCAACAGAGATGATCAGGGGACTGGAAACAAAGCCCTATGAGGAGAGGCTGAAAGAACTGGGCATGTTTAGCCTTGAGAAGAGAAGACAGGGGGGAGATAGGACAGCGTGATAACGCTCTTCAAGTACTTGAAAGGTTGTCCCAGAGAGGAAAGTCAGGATCTCTTCTCAATCATCCCAGAGTGCAGGACACGGAATCATGGGCTCAAGTGAGAGGAAGCCAGATTCCGGCTGAACATCAGGAGAAACTTCCTGACTGTTAGAGCAATACGACAATGGGACCAATGACCTAGGGAGGCGGTGGGCTCTCCCACGCTGGAGGCCTTCAAGGCGAGGCTGGACAGCCACGTGTCAGGGATGCTCTGACTTGGATTCCTGCATTGAGCAGGGGGTTGGACTCGATGGCCTTGTAGGCCCCCTCCAACCCTACTATTCTATGTTTCTATGAACTCTGAAGCCCTAAGCAACTTAGAACCAGTCTACCTGATGGAGCACCTTTCTCCCATACGTTCCTGCAAAGATAATCTTCGGAAGCTGGGTGCCCTCTCTGGTTGCCCTCAGTGGTGTGACGGGTGGCTACCAGGAAAGAGCCTTCTCTGTTGCAGCCCCTGACACTGGAATGCCCTTCCCCAGAAGATTTTTCTGGCATCACCCCGTGTACATTGAGACGCAAGGTCAAAACCTTTCTCTTCCAGCAGGCATTTAATCTTTAATCTGCTGCTCTGATTACTAACTTTGCTGCTGGATCTTTAATATTTTTAATGTTTTAATATTTTGATATTTTCATTGTTGTATTTATTGTTCTGGTTGTTATTTTATTGTTGTTTTGTTTGCTTGTTATGACTGTAAACTGCCCCGAGGCCATTGCCAGTTGGCTGGTATATAATATAGTATTAATGCAAATAAAATAAAATAACATTGTGGGTCAGCTGAATATAAAGTTGACGTAGGAGGGAGGCAAGTGAGACAGCTCTGACCACATACCCTGAGGAAGAACCCATTTGCCTCAGACTGTCAAGATGGCACACACACAAAACTCAGTTCCAACACAGAAGCAACAGGGGAGAAATCTTACTACATCTAAATGTATAGGTTGCTTTTCCACCATGTAGTCCTCAAAGCAGCTTACAATAAAAATACTTATCGGTGTGGGTTTTTTTAAATCAATAAAATACACCCCAACCAATTCCAAAACAACCACAGATAAATGTGTTCTGCAGTGGAGACAGCACAGGCTTGAGGCAAGGCAACCCAGGTGGCCTTCTCAACCTGGAAGAGGTGACGTGCACAAACCGAGAACGCAAACATGAAAATGGCAGCTCTGTGAAGCAGGAAGCCCTCCGCCTATCTTGACAAGCACCCACCCTGGCTATCCTCCAGAGCAGTCAAAGACTCACACAAAGGAACCTCTCTTAACTGTAGTCACTTCTCCAGCACTCAGAACAGGAGACCCGTCTCACCTCACGTGATCCAGCCACCGCGTGCCTTCCAGGCTCGAGAGCCACTTCTCATCTGATGGTGGAATGGATGCATCTAGAAGTGGGGAGGCAAGAAAATGCAGCAAGGTGACCTCGGTTTAAAAGCAGGATCCAGGCTCTGGGGGCAGGCAGGGAGAGGCAACGCACATCTTCCATCTTTTTGCAACATAAACAGAACATCAGTTGAGGAACTAAAACTAGAACACAAGGCTCCAAAATCCCTAGGAAACAGCTGCACTGTTACTCCAAAAATAGGATCCCCAAGTGAATTCTGGAACTGTCACCGGTTTCCAGGCAGCTGAGCAAAAAGGGTCCGGCATTATTTTTATTCCATTTGTGGCCTCCCCACACCCTTACAGCACAGTTGCTAAGCAGCCTCAGGAATGTCCACAGAAGGATTTCGCACACAAGTAAAATTTCTCTTAGGGGAAAATTGGGTCTGGTTCATACAGGCCCAGGCATCATCAAAATACTAACTACTTTTGAGTGTTTTCTAATATTTTAAGATAGATTTAATTAATAAATAAAAAATCATGTTCTTGCCATGATCCTTACGACAACTGTATATGGTAGGACAGTATTGAGAGCCAATGTGGTGTAGTGGCTAGAGTGCTAAACTGGGAGCTGGGAGATCCGGGTTCTAGTCCCCACTTGGCCACAGAAGCTCACTGGGTGACTTTGGGCCAGTCACAGACTCTCAGCCCAGCCTACCTCACAGGGCTGTTGTTGTGAGGATAAAATGGAGAGGAGGAGGATTATGTATGCCGCCTTGGGTTCCTTAAGGAGGAAAAAAGGCGGGACATAAATGTAATAAATAAATAAATGGTATTATTTATTTACAATATTTATATACTGCTCCATATCTAGAACATATTTTGGATCAGTGAACACAAAGGATGTAACAGTGGTGCCTGCCTGACCTCCAGGGGCAGGGAGTTCCAAAGAAAGGGGGCCTTATTATTACCTCCGTACTGCAGATGTGGGGGAGCGGCTTGCCTAAATCCACCCAGCTTGTTTATAACAAAGGTGAGGTTTGAATCATGGACCTCTCAGGCTCCTCTCCACTACAATTAAGCACGCACAGTGTTGGATTTCCTAGCAGCTGAATGTATTATTAACAGACTCCCCTGAAAAACCTTCACATTTGAGCTGACACGACTCAGCACGTGGGTTCTGTTGGGGGCGTTAAACCCGCGGCGGTTTCGTTTGACGCGTACGCCTTGTCTGGGTACCCTCTTACAGCGTTTCCCTAGCTGACCAAGGAGGGCAGCCGCTCTCCTGGCAGCTCATTCGGAGCTATTTGATCGTCATGCGCTTTGGTGCGTTCTCTGTGGCTGACCCCTACTTGAGGGGGTCCATCCAGGCTCTGGATGGGGTGTCAGCTGGGCCCCTCCCAGCTCTACACTTCGACACAGGGAACTCTGCATTGAGCAGGGGGCTGGACTCGATGGCCTTGTAGGCCCCTTCCAACCCTACTGTTCTATGATTCTCCCACATCCCTGGCTCTCCTCCCCGGAGAGGGGCATGCATTTGAGGAGGACGGTCCACTTCTCCCCCCGCTTCTCACCAGCGAGGCAGAGGCAGAGGCTCCACAGTTTGGAGCGGGACTGCTGGATCTCCGGTGGACTGGGAAGGTCAGCGGCGGCCTCCACGATCACGCACTGAGAATGGCCAGCGAGCATCAGCGTTTCCACCGACCTGCGGAGACAAGTGGGGACCAGCCGGTGATTTTCAGCGGCACGCGCCACAGCCCCTGACCGACAGCAGAGGCGTGGAACCTCTGTCGGGCCGGGGAAGGGATTCAGTTTCAGAGACGCTCTCGGGGGCTGCATTCCAGTGGGGGTGGGGCCTAAGGTAAAAGGGGCGGGGCTGAAAATACCAGCCTCTTTCAGCACAAGGCTCTTACTGCGAGTAGCTCGGCCTTGGGAGAGGCATTCCCACTTTCAGAATGGGGGGGAAATGGCAAAAGCTGGGAAACTGCCAAATGTACCTTCTGTAAACTGCCCAGAGAGCTTCGGCTATGGGGTGGTATAGAAATGTAATAAATGATGATGACGATTGATGGTCAGGGAAACAGGGTGTGGGCATGGCCTTTGGGAGAACCAAGGAGGGGCAGATTAGGAGCCCAGACGGGCCAGATTTGGCCTGTGAGGCTGAGGTCCAACACCCCTGATCAGTGCCAGCACCAGGTTTTGGGGCCCTTGGGCAAGGCACCCTCGGTGGGCCCCTCCCTCAGGGGGTCCACCTTCTCACCACCACTGTCACCCGCTGCTCCTGCTTCTCCCCCTGTTCCTCGTCAAGGCTGCCATTTGCTTGCTTGGCAGGCGGACAGCCAGGGAGCACGTTGGCCATGGCATTTGCTCCTCCTCCTCCTCCTCCTCACTGCCTCCGTTGTCTGCGCCGGAGCGAGGCGGGGGAGCAAGCCGGTTGCCACGTGCAAGAGGAGGAGGGGCAAGGCCGGAGCGCTCCGGTCAGCGGGGTGGGGAACCTTGCACATGCCCGACCATGCCGAACCTTGACACCAGCCCTGCCTCTGATCGAGGACGTCGGGGTTTTCCTCTCCCGTCTCCCCCTTTGGCCTGCTGCTCCACCCAATCTCAGTTTCTTCACGTATCGATGGTGTACCTCATGTCTTCCTTCTCTGGGTCCGAATCAGTGTGGAAGCTGGCTGCGCGGAGGAGATCGCTGCCTCCTGGGTGGTGCCAGCAGAACCGCTGTGCAGAACAAGCGGTGGGGGGGACATGAATTCCATGCAGCAGATGCTGCTGACCACAAAAGCAAACCCTTCCTGTCCCACCCCAGCCCGCTTTGCGTTGCTTACTCCACTCCTTCACTGCAGAAACATCCTTCCCTGCTGTCATGCTCATGGCCTGTTTTTACCTTCCAGTTTCTGAGTGCCATCGGAAACCCCCATCCAACCCCCCAGAAATCAGGTCCTTGAGAGCAAGGATTACTAGCATAGAACCAGTCTGGAACGTGTGTGTGTGTGTGTGTGTGTGTGTGTGTGAGAGAGAGAGAGAGAGAGAGAAGTAGTAGGAACTCTGCCCCTGTTTAACAATAGAGAATACAAGATCTCAAGATCACTGGACACAGTTCTGAAGGATGTTTACGTCAAAGCCTTGCCATTTCCATGCTGCACAAACTCTTTTTATCCCACTGATGAAATAGTTTGGGCAGGCTTTTGAAACACGGCCCAGCCTCTGCCCCTGCAAATGTGCTCTGCCAAGACATCATGGTGGAATGAGTGTGCACATGGCAACCAATGTTGGAGGCTGGTAGCCCTCAGCAAGGGTTGCGTGCCCGGCCGTTGGGTTCCAAGTCCTGGGGGGCAGGAGGGTGGTAGCTAATTGTCAACCCAGGTAGTCCAGAAGCAGGTGTGTGGTTCAGAACAGGCAAGGGGGTCAAGATCCAAGCCAGTAATAGAGGCTCAGGAGGACCAGAAGCAGGGATCAGGGAGAAAGCAGGAGGAGCTGAGGCTGTGACAAAGACCGGTTGCTCGGGCTGAGAAACAAGCTTTGAGGCTGGGGCTTGATAGGGCCTGGTGGCCTGGGACTGGTCCTTGTGGGTCAGCTGACTGGGTGCTCAGGCTGGCTGGTACTGCAGCCCAAATGGCTCCTGCAAGGCACAGTGCTCAGCCTGCCAGCTTTGCATAAGGATTATGAGAAGTTCGTTTCTGTTCGCAAAACATGCGGGCAGGCCCCTTTCAAAGCCCCGAATGCAAACGTGAGCACATGTCTGCTTAAAATGTTTGCAAATTGTCAAACAAGTTCATCTCGTTCCCGATTCCCAGTTCGATTTGCACAAATTTCCTAATTTGCACAAACCTCTTCAGTAGACTGAATCAGCCCCGCTTTAGTCTATGGAGAAAATGTGCAAGGATTTGGAGAGATTTGCGCAAATCTCCCATTCAGTTGCTACTCAATTTGTGCAAGTTTCCTTTTTGTGCAGAGCAAGCAGCGATCGCAAACCTGAATGGGAACCACGCATTCCAGGAATCCTGGCAGTCTCGAACATCGTTTGTTTGCCCCTCCCTAGATTTCCAGGGGAAACAAAGTCCTGATGGTGCAGGAGACAAGGTGCTGGAGCCTGGCTGCTGGGAGTGGGGTGGAGTTCAAGACCCCTCCTTCAGAAGCATGCCATCTTCAGCTTTTGGAGGGGGCTAAAGTGCCCATCACTGTCTTTCTCTAGCTGAGAGAGAGGCGGCCGCATGTCCCCTCTCCTCCTCCCGCATAACCCAAGCATGCTCAGGGCCCAGCCTTGTGCTCACCGGGATGCGCCTTTCGTTGAAGTGTACAAAGGCTCTCTTCAGTTCATTGTCCAGAAACCGATGGGGGACCCACAGGTATCTGGGGAGGCTGCAGGGAGGAAGCAATCAGAGGGTTGGCAAGAAACGGTTTGCAATCACAATGTATTTAAAAGGGAGAGAGAGGGGGAAAGACCTGCAAATAGGGTGGCCTCCCCTAATGTGTTGCCCTCCAGATGTGTTGGATTACAACTCCCAGCAGGCCCAGCCAGCAGGGCCAGTGGTCAAGAGTGCTGGGACCTGTAGTCCAAAACATCTGGAGGGCACCGGCTTCAGGAAGCCAGGCCATGCATTTCTACTCCGTATTGAACACACTCACCCAAGAGTGCTGTCGCGAAGGATCTCCTTCCCTCCTCCTTCCACCCCCTTCCCTCCTGCATCTGGTATTTCAGATTATAACCCTGACTCTTTATTTTGATTTACGAACAGCACAGAGTTACCTCTAATAATAGCACTCTAATAATAATAATAATAATAAATTCCAAGGTTGCATTCTCCTCCCCGAGAGTGCTGTTAAAATGGTTCTTGGAGTAGGAGGAATGTGGGAAGCTTTGCATTGGAAATTAAATGCCATGTGGATTTTTAATTGAGACAGGAGCTTAGAGAGGCAGAGAAGGAGGGAACCTGGCATCCTCTGCAATGCACGCATTTAGTTCCATTTCAGTGCTTCCGATCCGTATGGCTCGGTCCAGGCAAGAAGGTGTGTTTAGACTCAGATCATGGCTTCATTTAACTCAGAGGCAAGCAACACCCTTCCAGTGTTTGGGCCTACAGCTCCCATGACCCGCAGCATTGGCTCTGTTGGCCAGGGCTGACGAGTGCTGTAGGCCAAAACATCTGGCGTGCTGCAAGCGACCCAGCCCTCATCTGTCTGAGTATTGTCCACACTGGCTGACAACAATGGCTGTCCCGGGTCTCAGACAGGAGACCTTTCCCAGCCATAGGTGGGGATGCCAGGAATTGAACCCAGGACCATGTGCACACAAAAACAGCTGCTACGGCCCGAGCTATGGCCCTTCCCTGAAGGTGCATCCGCTGGCAAGGGGGGGCCCTTCTGGCTCTGCTACCCAAGCCCCTAACATACCAGAGCAAGTCCTGTGGTAAGGCTTGAGCTTCTCTGAGACAGGGGCGGGCAGGTGGTCAGAATGTAATGAGTCCTGAATCCCCCTCCATTAATTTGTCTAATCCTGCCTTCCCCAACCTGGGACCCTCCAGATGCATTGGACTGCATCTGGCTGTCCCCCCAGCTATGCTGGCTGGGGATGCTAGGCATTGCAGTCCAACGCATCTGGAGGGTCCCAGGTTGGGGAAGGCTGGTCTAATCTCTCTTTTAATGCCACCCAAGCCAGCGGCTGTCTCCACACCTTGCGGCAATGAAGTTCCGGAGAGCAGTTACACACGGCGTGAAGAAATCCTCCTTTCTGTCTGTGTCCTGGCCAAGCGGAATCTGACCAAGACTGATGGTGGGCCGCTGGAGGCCCGTTTCCGGTGGCCCACCTCGTGCCCAGTGGGTACCAGGATTTGTATCATGAACTAGGTGAGCCTTGACCAGAACCAGCCAGAAAGGGGCTTCTTGTGTTTCTACGCAAGAGGGCGTATTCTCAGGAGCAAATGCATGCATATTAGAAGAGAAGAGACCCTCCCTGCTCACGCTCTCTTGCTTCGGACATTTACAGCACACCAGTGGGCCATGTGGATTTGGGTTTTTTTGAAAACAGCAACAGATAAATAGGCCACCCAAACCCTCTCCTGCTGGGAGACCGTCCAGATCGAACTGGCTTCCCCGGAGGGCTTCGGGGGGCTGAGCAGCTCCCTGCCACTCCTCGCCGGAGGTACAGCGGCCGGTTTGGAAATGCAGGTGCTCATGAGCACGGTCTCCCTAGCCAGGCCCGCAAGGAGAGGCCGAAAACGCAGGCCGCCGTTTTGAGCCATGCCCACAAACCAGCGTTGGCCACTGTCGTCTCCAGGTCTTCGGAAGAGCCACTGGGTCTTCATTGCTTGTTCAAGACCAAACACTTGGCATCTCAGCAGGGGACAATGTCCTGCTGCCGGGAAGACCCCTTTCCCCCCAGCCACCGTGCTGATTGCAGCTCGACGCGGACAGGACGGGGAATTCTCCGGGAATTCTCTGCGGCTCGGGACAGCGGTGCCCTGGCGCAGCGCCCCCGCCACGCCACAGCCCCCGGCCACTTGCCAAGACCCACACCGCCCCAGCTGGGCCTGGGTCTGCCGGGGCACAGCACCAGGCCTCCCGAGGCCGAGGCGAGGGTCGGTGGCAGGCTGCGCTCTACCTGGTGCACATGTCAAAGCGCTCGTTGACCGGGCTGACCCGCCAGCTGGCCGCCCCGAGCCGCTGCAGCTCCTTCTCCCAGTCGCAGCGGGTCTCGAAGAGCCGTGTCGGGAGCTCCCCCACCGGCTCCCCCTGTTCTCTGCTCAGCTGGCTGCTCTCTGGAACAAGCGGAGACCCATTTTGTCAGCGGCCGACACCGAGGCCGCCAGAGCCCCCTCCCGCTCCGCCAGCGCCCCCTCCCGCTCCGCCCTGCCCGCCCCATGAGCCGGCTCACCCGCGTCCTTCAGGGCTGCGCTCCCGTAGCAGGCGTCCCAGCCGCTGCCTTCCTGCGCCTGGGCGATGGCCATTGTCACCTGGAAAGCAACGTGGGGGAAGGTGATGTAGACCAGATCCCAGGTCCTCCCCAGGGCTGGCCCTGAGTAGTCTGGTGCCCAAGATGGGAAACCCAAATGGTACTTTATATATCTACATCTACGCGCACAGAGACACACACACACACACACCATCCTCGCTGAAGCGCAACGAAATATACGAGACCATAAGAGGCGATCTGACAGCCGTCTCCAAACGCCTGGGGGTGCCACATGGGCAATGGAGCAACCTTGTTCTCTGCTGCTTCAGAAGGTGGGACTGAGCCCAGCAGACGCCAATGACAAGAGGGGGGATTTCAACTCAACATTAGGAAGAACTTCCTGAGGACACGGGCTTGACAAGCTGCCTTGGGAAGGGGCGGATTCTCTTTCTTAGAGTTTTTCCAGTGGACGCTAGATGGACGCCTGTCAGGGATGTTGTAGCATCAGATTTGCTGCAGCAGCAGGGAGTTAGGAGCACAGCAACACAGGAAGCTGCCCTATACCGAGCCAGAACCTTGGTCCATCTAGTCCAATATTGTCGACACTGACTGGCAGCAGCAGCTCTCCAGGGTTTCAGGCGGGGGCTTTTCCAGCCCTACCTGGAGATGCTGCTGGAACTGAACCTGGAACCTTCTGCATGTAAACTGCTCTACTGATGAGTTAAGGCCCCTTCCCATGAAATAAAGGTTCTAGACCTCATGGTTCTGAATAAAGGGTTGATTGAAACAGGAGCATGTGAAGCTGCCCGCCTTATACTGAGCCAGACCCTTGGTCCATCTCGCCCAGAACTGCTGACCCTGACTGGCGGCAGCAGCTCCGTGGGGTTTCAGGCAGGACTTTTCATACCTGGAGAAGTTGGGGATTGAACCTGGGACCATCTGCATGCAAAGCAGGGACCCTCCCACTGAGCCACGGACCCTCCCTTGGACTAGGTGACCTTTGAGGCCCCTCCTAACTCTGCAATTCCAATACGTTTACAGTGCTGTCCCCATCCCAAACACTCATGGGGGCAGCGGACAAAAGCCTACCTCAATCCTCTCCTTAAAAGAGAGAGAGAGATTTCGCTGGTGGTTTCAGTCAAGGCCAGGCCAGCCTCTACCAGGGCCAGCCTCTCTCCCCACAAGATCTAACTAACCAAGATGGGGAAAGATCGCAATGCGTTCTTGTCTCTTTCCGTCAATGCGGAACCAGGGCGAGGGAGCGGCAGAGGATGCTCTTAATGCTGGAAACAGCAGAGCATGCAAACCTCCCGGGTGCCCTCTGCAAAGCGAGGTGGGCAAATGCCCAGACCTTCTAGAACCGGCTGCGTAAATGCCGTGCAAGCCCAACTGTTAGCCTTGCAGCACCTGGTCCTGCCTAGGCTGCATCCCTTTGCCTCCCGCTCCTGCTGGACTCCAGGCCTCCCCTATGTCTCACCCGGAAGGCCTGAGGCTCCAAGCCGCTCTCGTGGAAGCGGAACCGCAGCACCCTGAAATCCCGGCAGTAGATGATCAGCTCCTCCGGGATGAACTTCAAGGTGGACGTGCTCGTCAGCACTTTGGCTTTTGTGAAGCTGTTAACTGGGGTAAGAAGAACAGAAGCTGAGGATTGCTGCATTGAGCAGGGGGGGTGGACTTGATGGCCTTGTAGGCCCCTTCCAACCCTACTATTCTATGATTCTATGAGGAACGATGAACACAATTGCCAGAAGGAGCTGGAGATGATTCGCAGGAGAACCGTCAGAGGGAATGGCGGCTTCCAGAGGAATGAAGAAGCGAGACGTCCCTGCCCGTAACACCTTACAATCTAAAGGTCGACGCAGTAGGGCAGGGGACCTAGGGGGTTACGCCACAGGCTTCCTGGAAAAGGCTGGGTTCTGAGTTGGGGTTTGAAGGAAGCAAAATAGGAGGCATCATGCTGTAGTTCTGGGAGGCAGTTCCAAGCACACGGGGCAGCGAGGAAGAAAAGGTGGCATCATTTGGGGAGAGAAGATGACTTCGGAATTATGGATATTGTCAGGGCAGTGCTTGCTTCATCATTCCACACGAGTGCTGTATGAGTACAGTGTGTGGGTTCAGCCATGGAATTCCGCAGCCTGGGATCTCATGTTTATTTTATTTTTTTATGTTTCAGGCAAGTTCCTAGCCCTTAAGGCTACAAAGGTTGATTTGAAACTGTGCAAGCATGGCAGTATGAGCAGGTCTCAGAAGCCGAGCCCACTGGGGGGGGGGGGCATCTGAGTGGGGTTTGTGGTTGTCCCTCCACACAACCAGCAGAATCGAAGCAAGATATGCAAAGTGTGTTCGGATTATACAGCTCGCAGAGCTTTGATTTTATTTGTTAAGTGCAGAATACATACAGGCCTGGTTGAGCCCCATACAGTTTTTTGGAGGACTTCAGGGGGCCCGTTCTCCTCCACCCTCCTTTTCATAGGATGAGGATTAAGAAATAATAATATCTTCCTGTTTCGTCAGTGTACTAAAGCACTTGCCGAAAAAGAGTGCCATATGCAAAACAAAAAACCCCTACCCAATATACTTCCTGCCTTCACCTCTGAGGCTGCTTCCTGTGTTTTTCTAGTGAGGCTCCTTGTCTAGCAACACTGTGAAGGCAGAAACTCAACAGGTGAAGCTTCCGGCATCGTTACATCTCCATTTTCTTCCCCCGGGAAAAGCAGCATCAGTTAAATTCCTGTCTGCCATGCAGAAATGAAAGGTGCGGGACTCCTGCCAGAAAAGTAACGGTCGACTATCCTAAATGCAGAGCCCACCGACTAAACCTTCCTCTGACCTTACCAGCCACCAGCCTCCCGATACAAGGAAGGGCCACATCGTAGTCGCTGTGCATGAAAGGGCGGCAGGCGCAGTCCTGGAGGGGAAGAGAAGAAGGAGCTCTGAGCCAGTTTACACTCAGCACATTTCCGATCACTTATCTCTGGGCCTGCCCGGGCTGTGAGCTCCTGGAAGAGCCAGGACGGCTTCAGCAGCGGCCTACAGCTCATACTGTAAAATGCACCCAGCCCAAGAGCAGAAATATATTACTTGAGGGAGCAACTCACAAGTAATATCTGCGCTGCGGACACAGAGTGGCTGGGTATCAGCAGCATCTTCCTGGCTTCCCCTGTGAATTCTGGACATTGCAGTTTGGATGAAGGTGCTTGGAATTCTCTGTTGGAGGTCCCCTCTCCCCCCACTACAATTCTTTTGGGCTCCCTTGGGGGAGAAAATGGCTTTTAAAAGTTAAGGGTGTTGAAGGAATATGGCCCTGGAGGTCACAAAACAATCCTCCAGCGCATTGGAGTGGGCTGTGGAGTTATTCTGGAGGAGGGCTTCTGTATGTGCACGTTCCCTGTCCGCGTATTCTCATGCGTGTCCATTCCCGTGTGCGTGCATGGGCGTAACGCACCCTGAGATACATTTGAGGAAGCAGCGGTGTCTCCCGTGGGTCTGCTGCAAGTAAACGCCGCGGTCACCGCAGGAGGAAAACCAGCATCTGCAATCATGCGGTGAGCCCGTGCAAGTGAGTTTTGCTCCTGCGAGGTCGGCCGCCCCTACTCGGCTCTGCACAGTTTAAACATGCTGGAGGGAATGATGCTAAAACAGGCCAAGTGCTATTCAAGCCCGTAGCGTGACCCATAGCACAGAAACAACAGGCGTCCCCCGCTGAAGGCCAACCACCTACTAAGTCCACGCCTGAGCAGGTGCTATGAACCCACGATTTATGAGCTGCTGTCCAGCTGTCTAGCCTGCTGCATCCCAGAGTATTTTCCCCTTCCTGCAATATGCTGGCAAGTCCAGGACAGTCTGCCATCCCCAAAACAACTTCCTTAGGATCAAAAAAGGAGTGAACCTGGGGTAGTATCCGATGTTAGCCCTACATAGAGTAGACCCATTGAAATGAACGAGACTTGAGTTAGTCACAAAGTCCCATTCATTTCAGTGGTTCTGCTCTACATCGGATTAATGTTGGATGCTACAC
Source organism: Heloderma suspectum (assembly GCF_057233095.1). Taxonomy (NCBI): domain Eukaryota; kingdom Metazoa; phylum Chordata; class Lepidosauria; order Squamata; family Helodermatidae; genus Heloderma; species Heloderma suspectum. Next base: position 21,453,215 of record NC_139474.1, on the reverse strand, counting down.
TTGGAAGGCAACAGATACTGCAAATCAATCCAGTGATTACAGCCAAGGGCCATTTGCCAGTTGTTTAGAGTAGCTAGTCCATTGTCTACAGCATACCAGCTTTTTTACCCAGCATACCACTGGGCACTGCATCCCCTGGCCTTTCCGCTCCCCAGTCTCTTGGGCTGTCCCCCACCGCAGGCACCTCGAACTGAATGGTTATTAGCGGCCACGGGTCAGTGGCCCATTGGTGAACCCACCTCAGTGTCTGGAGATGGTTTTGGTAAGAAAGCCACTCTTAGATTGGTACAGTAGAGGGTGCCGGGGATGTATCCTTCACCGCCTCGGGAAGAGACGCTCTTCCTTACATGGGCGGCCTCTTCTTGGATGTATTCACCTGCAATTAACAGTTAATTAACAATTGAGGGGAAAGCACCAGACGATGGAGTTCAGCGGTGGATTACACGGGAAGGCGAAGCTTTAAGAAACAGCTCCTGAAGGACAAGGCAGGGAACAGAAGGCAAACCGATGTTCTTCAGGGCTGTTTTTCTCCCAACAGCTCCTTCTATTTTAAAATCATTTAGGGCACAACCCTATGCATGTATAGACAGAAATAAGGCCCATAAGGCCCAGCATGCCCCAGCCAGTTGGCTGGGGCATGCTGGGAGATGTAGGACTCATTTCTGTCTGTACATGCATAGGATTGCCCCTTATTTGAGTTGTTCCGGTCATACCCTACCTCCTTCCAGGAGTTGGGAGCGGGTATCAGTTTGAACGTCAACATTTGCACCATCTCCTGCACCTCCAGTTCAGTTGGTTAATCCCCACCTTGCCCTCTCTCTGGCCACCAAAAGCCAGCCTGAACTACGAAGGCCCCGTGCTATTTCCAGATGATGCGCGGACTTTGGCAAGTCTCACAGGGAAGAGTGAGGACGGCCTGAGCCCCAGAGGTATAAAACACCGTTTCCTTCTCCATACAAGCTGTTCGAAGTAGGGACAGGTGGGAATTTCAGTTCGGTTTGGTTCTGATAAGAATTGAACAACACTTACAAATTTCTCCATGTCCTGAATGGAAAGAACTTGAGATTTTAAAGAATCAAATAGGGGGAAAAACAAAACGGACAGATTCGTCCATCCAGACCCAGGGCTCTGAGTTATTAGCACTTGCAAGTCTGGCTTTGCATCCCTGCATAGTCAGCCGTGTTGTGGTGCTGAATTAGGGGCTTTTTTTTCTATCAGGGCTCCTCATCTTTAACAGCTGTATAGCAGGTAGGTACAAAAGATGAAGAATAGAACCATATAGTTATAAAGTGGCTATAATTGTGATTGAACCATATAAATATAGTATGTTTGTTATAAACCACCAATTACAACTGTTATAGCTGGTGGAATCCTGGCCATCAGGCAGGTACAAGATGGTCCTTTCCAGGCGGGGAATAGCTGTACCCATTGAATTCAAGCCAGTGCAGATGGTTGAAAATTTTGTTTTTGTTTTTTTTAATTTACCAGTATTTGCCAAGTTCATATTTGGGGGAGAAAGAACCTGAGATTTTGAACCTTCAAATGTGGGAGAAACATCATCCATCCCTAATTTGGGGGACATGCTGGGGAGTATGACACTTGCTGACAATCCACAACAGGTTTTCTCTCCTCTTGTTTCTCTTTGCTGGCCACTGCACAGACCAGTTGCCGAGCGCAAAGGCGCCTCCCACTTGCCCTCCAAGTAGCCGCAAGCCCCGGTGTACAGGCAACAGAAGCACCTTGCAAAGAGCAAAGCCCTTGTGGCTTCAGAGACACCAAGTCTGCTCGCTTTTTTCCAGGCTCCAGTTAAACATTTGCCAACGGGACACTCCCTTCCTGTTTCCAAATATGCCTCTCGCCTCCAGGCCGTTCAGACCAAGGGACAAAACAACACCCCTTCTCCAAGTTAAGACTCGGTGCAAAGGGTGAAATGAAGCCACAAGCCTGGCGAACCAGGGGCCTTCAGGCGAGGGCAACTGGAACATCCCCCTGACCTCGCTGTTGACAGTCCTCTCCCCCACGCCACCAGATGTGGTGAAACTCTCCCTACCACCCCATGCATCTGATGAAGTGGGCTACAGCCCAAGAAAGGACGTGCCAAAATAACTCTGCTCATCTTTAAGGTGCCACAAGGCTCTTGTTGTTTTTGCTGCAACAGACCAACGTGGCAACCCCCTGGAAATGGTTCATCTTCAGATGAACTGGCCAGCTGAAGGAGCAAGGACCGTTTCACACAGCCCTCTGGGCACACTGGTGCCACGCGGAAGACCAGACTCTGAGTCGCCCCTGGTCATGTGCACCCAGGCTGTACCTAGTTTCAGCATTCATTAACAAGCACCTTTTTTCCTTCTCGAAGTAGCCCAGCTGCTTGGCTGCATGCCTCTCTCCCTCTCTCCCTCCCTCTCTCTCTCTGCTCGACATACCCAAACATACAACATTTCCCACATGCCGAAAAAGTCTCTGGATCACGGCCAGCGCCTGTGGCTGTGGCAGTCTCCGGTGGCTGTGGTCACTTTGAAAAGCTCAGCCCCTCGGATGTGCCTTTCCACACTGAGCCATCAGGCACACCACCGACCACTCTGGCCTGCTGAGGACATCGGCACCCCGCAGGCGTCTATCCAGCCCCTTCCTGAAACTGGCGGGGAGCTGTACTCCTTCTCAGGTGGAGAAGGATCTTTGGAGGGTGCAGGGATGGGAATGAGTTGCTTTCAGTGGTTTCTACATCGAGTGCAAATGCTCTCTAAGCCTCCTCCGCCCGTGGAGGATGCACTTTGCCAAGTTCAATACCAAAATAAAGAGTGCAGAAGGTGGGATCACAGCTGTGCCCACCCATCCACCCCTCTGCATGGCAGCTGGCCTCAGGAGAAATGCCTCCTTGTACACAACGACCGTTCAGTGTGGGGGGCCCACTCTGACTCTACAGAGAACAGTCCTCTGCTATGGAGAGCTGGCAATGGGCCGGCCTCAACTGGAAGGTGCCCTCAGCGGGCTGCCCACTCCAAGCCTGGCTTAAAACCAAAGAACCCTAAGGAGGGACAGCACCACAGGGGCCCTGAAGTTGCTCATCTACAGGGAGAAGCACCTGGACAGCAGTTCCGAGTGGCAGGCCCACAGCTCACCTGGCCCCGGACTTCCCTGCCGTGGTGACAGGCGCCGCATTTCTATTCAGATTATAGTATTTCTTTCTAAATTCGCACTTTTACACAGTAAGTATTATGTGCAAGTTTTATGTGCATCTGTATCCTCTTTTGTCCCCTGTTTTGGGGGTGCATTTCCTCTTTTGGGGGGATGTGTAAGTGGCCACCCCAGGAAAAGGTGGGCAGGTCCCTTCTCCTGCTTTGCATCCAGCTGCCCTGGCTCCAGGAAATGTACCGGTGAATTATACAGGGTTCAGTGGCCCAGAACAAAACCACCCGCTCTCTTCTGCATGCAGCCACCCTTCGGAGGAGTCGCTAAGCAGCAGCAGCGGGCGCAGCAACACCGTGACAATGAATCCCGGCTCCCCCACCCAGCTGGGCACCTCCTAGAATTATCTCTGTAATCCCCCTCCTCGAATCCTAAAAATAGAAGAAGGGGGGGGGGAAGAAGCCTCTGCACACTGTGTTTCAAGAGTAATTCCCCGCCCTCCGTTAACAGGAGCCTTTTGTGAACATTGTGCTCGGCCGGTTACGTAAGCCAAAGAATATGGCCCAGCAACGGCTGTGGCGGACCATCTGCCCCGGCAACCATTGTTCAGGGCTTCCTGGCCCTCCTGCCCACAAAATGCCTTCAGACAGTTGCATTCAAGCATGTCAGGGAGCGTTCACCTTTCCCAGCCTCCTTGTCAGAGTCGGACCAGTTCCATTTTAAATCAACACTCTGACGAAGCTTTCTCAGGGAGAAATAGCCCAGAGAACCCTGAAATCGGAAAGATAGAACCAGGGATTAAGTCTAAAACACAGCCCACCGGGGCTTAGCCCCAGAACCTGTTTCTCTTTCATATTAACAAGCGAGAAGGGACAAGCAAGAGAAAGGCACAAAATAAACCTGTGGGGCATGTTTCAATGGCCCCATTTGTGCTCACCATGGAGGTGCATGCGGCAATGGCAAACTCTGAATATTTTATTTTAAAAATAACTTTGTGGGTCCCTTATCATCGGGCGTACCCCAAAATAGGCCTGTGAGGTGTATTCTGGACTTTGCATGTATGAATCACACTGCTCAAATGGAAGATCTGATTCCAGGTGTGAAGTCCAACATTATAAGCATAATTGTTGTTTAAAACCTAGAACATGATTCTAACCCTTAAAGGTGCAAAGATGGTGCATATCAGATTCTGAGCTTTGGGTTTTTTTCTTTTTTCATGAAAATCTATGTGTATTCAATGCATATTTTTCCAAATGTACGTACGCATCAATTGACCACATTTCTGAAATGTACACATTCTTCTCCCATCGATTAAAGCGCATTTGTGCACATTTTCCAAAAGTACACATTTTTTCATGTGCATTTTTCAAATATTTGCATGCTGTTGAAAACTTCTTTTTTCATCCACGAATCACATTGCTAGCTCATAAATGTACGGACTTCAACTGCAGATCACATCCGAGTCCATGTTCATGTACCAAAGGTGCAAACTGGGTAAATCCTGATCAAAAGCGAACTGAAATGAATTTCTCATGCATCCCTAAGAAAGCATGAAATGATGGGATACGGAGGCAAGTAGACCCTATCTCCCCATTAGCCAACACTACTGGGAGACCTTAACCCTTTTCATGTTGATCAGGGGTGTTGCCAGGCACTTAAAAGATTTGAGGCCCAGTCCTATAGGACACGTTGCCAAGAGAACACGGTGATCATAGCAAACACTCTTTTCCAGCAGCACAAGAGGCGACTCTACACATGGACATCACCAGATGGTCAATATCGAAATCAGATTGATTATGTCCTTTGCAGCCAAAGATGGAGAAGCTCTATAAAGTCAGTGAAAACAAGACCTGGAGCTGACTGTGGCTCAGATCATGAGCTTCTTGTTGCAAAATTTCGGCTTAAATTGAAGAACGTAGGGAAACCACTAAACCATTCAGGTATGACCTAAATCATAACCCTTATGAATATACAGTGGAGGTGAGGAATAGATTTCAGGGATTAGACCTGATAGACAGAGTGCCTGAGGAACTATGGACGGAGGTCCATAACATTGTTCAGGAGGCAGCAACTCAATCCATCCCAAAGAAAAAGAAATGCAAGAAAGCAAAGTGGCTGTCTGAGGAGGCTTTAGAAGTAGCTGAGGAAAGGAGGGAGGCGAAAAGCAAGGGAGAAAGGGGAAGATATATCCAACTGAATGCAGAGTTCCAGAGAATGGCAAGGAGAGACAAGAAGGCCTTCTTAAATGAACAATGCAAAGAAATCGAGGAAAACAACAGAATGGGAAAGACTAGAGATCTCTTCAAGAAAATTGGAGATCTCAAGGGAACGTTTTGTGCAAAGACGAGCATGATAAAGGACAAAGAAGGCAGGAACCTAACAGAAGCAGATGAGATTAAGAAGAGGTGGCAAGAATACACAGAAGAACTATACAGGAAAGATCTGAATGTCCCTGATAGCCATGATAGTGCGGTCACTGAACTTGAGCCGGACATCCTCGAGAGTGAAGTCAAGTGGGCCTTAGGAAGCATTAGTAACAACAAAGCTAGCGGAGATGACAGTATTCCAGCTGAGCTATTTAAAATCCTAAAAGATGATGCTGTTAAAGTGCTGCATTCAATATGCCAACAAATTTGGAACACTCAACAATGGCTGCAAGACTGGAAAAGGTCAGTTTACATTCCAATTCCAAAGAAGGGCAACGCCAAAGAGTGTTCAAACTACCGCACAATTGCGCTCATTTCACATGCCAGCAAGGTGATGCTCAAAATCCTACAAGCTAGGCTTCAGCAATATGCGAACCGAGAACTACCGGAAGTACAAGCTGGGTTTCGAAGAGGCAGAGGAACTAGAGATCAAATCGCCAACATTCGCTGCATCATGGAGAAAGCAAGAGAATTCCAGAAAAGGGTCTATTTCTGCTTCATTGACTACGCTAAAGCCTTTGATTGTGTGGATCACAACAAACTGTGGCAAATTCTTAAAGTGATGGGAGTACCAGACCACCTTACCTGTCTCCTGAGAAACCTGTACGAGGGCCAAGAAGCAACAGTAAGAACACATGGAACAACCGAGTGGTTCAAAATTGGGAAAGGAGTACGACAAGACTGCATATTGTCACCCTGCTTATTTAACTTATACGCAGAGTACTTCATGAGAAACGCTGGGTTGGATGAATCACAGGTCAGAATTAAGATTGCTGGGAGAATTATCAACAACCTCCGATATGCAGACGATACCACCCTAATGGCAGAAAGCGAAGAGGATCTCCAGAGCCTCTTGTTGAGGGTGAAAGAGGAGAGTGCAAAAGCTGGTTTGAAACTCAACATTAAAAAATGAAGATCATGGCATCTGGCCCCATCACTTCCTGGCATATAGAAGGGGAAGAAATGGAAGCAGTGACAGATTTTACTTTCTTGGGCTCCAGGATCACCGCAGATGGTGACTGTAGCCATGAAATTAAAACACGCTTGCTCCTGGGGAGGAAAGCTATGGCAAACCTAGACAGCATAGTAAGAAGCAGAGACATCACCTTGCCGACAAAGGTCCGTCTAATCAAAGCTATGGTTTTCCCAGTAGTAACGTATGGCTGTGAGAGCTGGACTATAAGGAAGGCTGAGCACCGAAGAATCGATGCTTTCGAACTGTGGTGCTGGAGAAGACTCTTACGCGTCCCCTGGACTGCAAGGAGGTCCAATCAGTCAATCCTAAAGGAAATCAAGCCTGACTGCTCACTGGAAGGACAGATCCTGAAGCTGAAGCTCCAATATTTTGGCCACCTAATGCGAAGAGAAAACTCTCTGGAAAAGACCCTGATGCTGGGAAAGACTGAAGGCAAAAGGAGAAGGGGACGGCAGAGGATGAGATGGCTAGATAGCATCACCGATGCAATGAATATGAACTTGAGCACACTCCGGGAGAGAGCGCAGGACAGGAAGGCCTGGCGTGCTATGGTCCATGGGGTCACGAAGAGTCAGACACGACTGAACGACTGAACAACAACAACAACAACCTATAGGACACAAACCTGCACATGCTAATTTATATCTATAGGTGCACATTTAGAAATAATTATTAGCATTTATTTAAATTTCACAGGAAGAAGAGCCAGCCCATTCATTTCTCATCCAAATAATATCAAATGGAAAGAATGCTTCAATTAATTGGCACCCTGACCCTGTTTATCCCCAATCCAGTGAGGATTCCCCCCACACACACCAAGCTTCCTTTCCATGCAGGGGAAGTTTCTGGTGGTGTGGGGGGAGTTGCAGCATGTGGGAAGTTAACCTTCCTCAGTTCCAGCCCCCCCTGAAAATCACCCCCTGCATAGCAATTAAGCTTAGGAGCAAAAAAGAAAACCCCTTCCATGGACACCAATGGACACCCAGGGCTCTGCTGAACAGAACTGGGCCCCTGCAAAATAAGATTCAATCCCTGGTGTTGAATTGGTACCCACAGACGCTCGCGAGCAGTGTCAGGCCGCCTGCAGCTGAGAGTGTGTGGCAGGATCTCTACAGACGCTTCTGGGTGAGATGGGGGTGAGGGAGCACAAAACGGAGCCCCAAAGGCAGTTACACTGCTGCTGGGACAAGCTCCCCGTCACCTCGCGTGGCTCACAGGAATGGCTTCAGGGCCTCCAATCGCACCTCCTCCCTTTCCATGGGATCTCAACCACCTTAAAGGGAAAATACGTTTCTTGGAGGATGCCTCCCCCCACCCCTGCACAGACCCAGACTCGGCCCTTTCCCCAGTACCTGGAATGCACTGCAGTGCCGGGCGGTTTCTGTTCCTCTTGCCACTCATGTCGGGGGACTTTGGAGTCTTGAGCTGCAAGCACAGAAGAGAAGGTGGTGGCCCTCGGCGCGGCTCCATCTGGCAAAGGCCTGGGCCAGCGGGACCTTTGGTCTGATCCGGCGAGGCCACGTCCTGACGGTCTCAAGCAATGCCCAGGGGCGGCGTGAGCTCCAGGGGCAGCAGCACCAGGGCCGAGGGAAGAGGCCGTGCACAACCTGACATCCCCGGCCTCTGAATGTTCAGCCCGTTCCTTGGCGGCAGGAGGTCCTGGCAGGTTGCACGCGGGGGAGTTTCTCTCCCCTTTTGAGGAGGCTGAGGAGTTTCTCTTCCCTTTTATAGATAGATTTAAACCCAGCACCCTTGAGCTGGAGCCGGTTGGCCTAAATCAAAGACGTCCTGGACAGATACTTGTCCCGTCTTTTTTTGGACAGAGTCCAATAAGAGCTACACAAAATCCCGCAGAGATCTTTCTCAGGCCTTATTAAAAACCCTTTTGGCTTCCCTTGAAACGGTTCAAGGGAAGAATCCCCAAATTCACACATAATTTCACTTTAGTGACCTTTCAGTGCTTTTTCAGCTCTTGACCGTCCTTTATAGTTCCTCTGTGAACCCCTTCCAACCAGTCAGTTACCTGGTATGAGGGCACTGAACTAATAAGAAGAAGCAGAAGTTACTGGATAAACAGGCATGAACTGAATAATCTGAAGAGAGGCTCCATATATGCGATGTATTGACTGATTTATGAAATCATTTCTATCCCAACTTCCAGGGAACGTTACCCAGCATGTGGCAGTTTACAAATAAAATTTCAAAACACATAAATACATAATAATTACACAATCATGGGGAAAAAATCACATCCCTTAAATAATAAACAGCAACTATAAGATGATGATGAGAGAGAGAGAGAGATGAGAAAGAGATGATAGACAGACAGACAGACAGACAGAGAGAATTAGTGAGCTACTGATAGCACCGTATCGTTTATTTTTGCCTGGGTTTTGTTATTTTCTATCCTGCATACTAGCGTTGCATTTGTATTTAATTTTTTTAAAGCATCTACATCAGTGCTCCGTATACACCATATCAGTAATCCTTACAACAGCCCTGTAAAGCAGGCCAGTATTATCCCCAGTGTTACATTATAGATGAGGGACTGAAGCCAGAAAGAGCAGCTTGCCCCAAACCAACTGGAAGGCAGTGGCGTTTCAACTCATCCTGGTGTCCCCCCCTCCTCCTCCTTGCAAATGCAATTGTAGGCTGCATCCATAGAAGTATAGTTTCAAATCATGGGAAGGAACAGTTCCCTCCGTGATGGTGAGGCCTCACCTTGAATACCGTGTCCAGCTCTGGGCACCACGCTTGAAGAAGGATTCAGATACATTGGAACGAGTCCAGAGAAAGGCAGCAAAGATGATCAGCGGTCTAGAAACTACACCCTATGAGGAAAGATTGAGGGAACTGGGTACGTTTAGCCTTGAGAAGAGAAGACTGAGGGGGATAGGGTGGCGCTCGGCAAAGACCTCAGGGGTTGTCGCACAGAAGAGGGCCGCAGCCACGACTCTGGCATCCAAGACTGCAGGACACAAAATAATGGGCTAAGTTACAGGAAGTCAGTTTTGGGTTGAACTTCAGGAGAAACCGTCTCATGGCCAGAGCAGTCAGACAAGAGAACCAGCTGCCTAGGGAGGTCCTGGGCTCTCCGTCCCTGGAGGTATTCAAGCAGAGACTGGACAGCCATCTGTCAGGGAGGCTTTAAACTGGACTCCTGCACTGAGCAGGGGGTTGAACGCTATGGTCTCTCCCGCTCTAGGATTCCTCCTTGCCCACTCCCCTTTCTGAACTTCTAGGAGCCAATGCTGCCCTGCCTCCCCTCCTTCCTATTGCTCCTGCTTGCCATCTCCCGCCCTGTGGGGGACTTCCCTTTTTGGAAGGTTGTGCCAGCTGTGCATCTTGGGAGGATGCTCCTTTTCCCCAAAGTTCTTCCATAGTTCCAAGGTCGTCCACGTTTGTGCCGAGCTGCTCACATAATACTTGCCCCCACAAACCTCCTTCTTCACAGGGCACCACTTCGGTCTCACCCCAAGAGAAAGAGCGCAAAAGGCTTTGAGTCTCCCAGACACTTCATTAAAATGTTCCCATTTTGCAGGTGGGAAACTGAGAGCAGGGCTTGCCCAAGGCCATCTGCACGCTTCAAAGGGAAGGTGAGAGAGGAACCGGGGATGTCGGATGGACACATCCAGCCTGCAATCCTGAGACCTCCCCAGAATAATTCATGGACTCGGCTTTGCATGCGAGGAGGTCCCAGGTTCAATCCTAGGTCTGTTGTGGAAAATACTTTTTCCTGCCTGAGATGCCAGAGAGCAATTACTGCCTGTCACAGGAGATGGCAGGGAGCTAGATGGACAAAGGGCCTGACCAGCTTGACAGCATCTTCCGATGCTTGCCGAAAAACCTCTTGCTTGGCCCAGAACAGGACTACTGCTTAACAGTGCAGGATGTCCCTCTTAACACAGGCCCACTAGAGAACGCAGACAGACAGATCCCTGCAGCATCACTGTTGATTCAAACCTGCTGCAGAAGTCAGCAACTGGGAAAAAAAAAACCCATGCCGCCGCCCCCTGTCCCCCTGTCCTTAGGAGCAAAGGGTGAATTCAGACAGGCTACCTGGGACTAGACAGTGCGCCCTGCAGAATCCGGAAAGAAGGAAGAGCATCTCATGTGCTACAGGGAAGGGCCACAGCTCCGCGCAAGAGCCCCCGCTCTGCACGCCCAGGGCCCCAAGTTCCAGGTAGGGCTGTGAAAGACCCCCAACTGAGACCCTGGAGAGCTGCTGCTGCCAGTCAGTGTCGACAAAACTGGGCTAGATGGACCAAGGGTCTGACTTGGTATAAAGGCAGCTTCCAATGTTCCAATTTCATTCAGCCCTTTCTTCAGAATTCATGAGGACTGGAACCTTACTTTGCTATTAGGAGAAGGACCCTAATTTAGTGGTAGAGCCCCTACCTTGCATGCAGAAGAACCCAGGTTCAATCCTTGGCATCTCCAGGTAGGACAGGAAAGACTCCCATCTGAGACCCTGGATAGCAGCTGCCAGTCAGGGTAGACAAGACTGTGCTAGATGGACAGGGGTGAGGTGGGGATCTTGCTCGGTATAAAGTATCGCGTGTTCAGCAGCACGTTTCATAGACCTGTATTTCTACCATCATCATGCACTTCAAGCAAAGGGCTTATCAAATGCCAAACACTCGTTCCAAGCTTCTTATCCAGAGCAAATGGTTGTTCTTGACGTGAACTGCATTTGCCATTTTAATGTCCATTCCCCCAATTTTAGGAGACCCTCTGGGAGCTCTTCACAATCCGTTTCCTTTCTTTTTAATCACATTTTTATTCCAAGCTTCCTCCGAAGATCTCAAGAGCAGTGTACATAGAGTTCCCCCATCTTATCCTCACAGCAACCCTGCAAGGCAGAGTAGGCTGAAACGGCATGACTGACTCAAAGCTTCACATGCTAATAGAGACCCAAACACAAGTCTGCCCAGTCCTAATCTAACACACTGAGATTGGGTTGGCTGTGTGCTAAAAAGCGAAGCGTGGTGTAAACAATCTGAGGATTGCCTCATAAAGGACTTTCCCCCTCACCCTCCTAGGAAAAATCAAGGTGTTGATTTTCATCTCTATCTTGCCTCTCTTGCCATCAGAATTTCTGGTTTAATTCATGCCCTCCCTCTCCAGCTCAGATGGCTGGCTTCTTTGGTGCATATTTCTGCTTCAGTTTGGAAAACGTTCTTGGATTATGCAAAGAATGCTGGAAGGGAGATGGAGGGAGAGCGAGACATGGAAAGACAGAGAGAGAGAGAGCATAGAGTCAAGGAAGATACTCAGACCTGCCTTGGAAATGCATAAGAGAGTATGCATAAAATAAACCCTTAAAATGCTGCCAAGGTGTGCTCTTTTGCCAAGGACTGGAGCCACAATCGCAAACCTGCTTTATCTGCCATTCCTCCTCAGAAGCATTGCTAGCGAACGTAAGTGTCCAAAATCTGCAGCCAGTTCATAGCTGCAGTTATGGAATTCAGCACTCAGGCCAAGACTGGGTTTCCTAGCTACCAGCTCAAAAGCCAGCATCGGAGCCAAGAGAGCCAGGGTTTGCTTGTTTTTAAATTCTTTGTAAAAGTTTGTGAATCATTAATGGGAAAGTTGCCCTGTTGAAGCACTCCATGGCCGAGTACACGATGTACAACAAAAAACACGCACTTCTAAAATTATCACCACTTTTTGTCCTCTCTCTCTTTTTTTTAAGGCTAATGTTTGGAAACAGGCATAAAAGTTTAGATGCTGGGGACTGCCCTTCTAAAGTTATGCAAGACATTGGATGTATAAGAACACAAGGCAATGCAGTGTGTGTTTAAATCCAAGTAATATTTTATTCCTGGCCAAAGAAAACAAAGGCCAGTAGTTGGATGTTTTCTTGTTGTTTAAAATAAGTGAATGTATATTATTTCCAAGCATTTAAGGGGAAAATTCTTTGTCATGACAGCTGGTCAGCACTCAGTTTTACTGTCTCCCCATCTCCCCAGTCCAAAACTTACGAGAGGCACAATCCATTGGGAAGTTCTCCTGCAGCAGCCCCTTTGAAATATGCAGCACTGTTCATTTCGAGGGGGCTTTGTTGCGGAGGCACTTGGGAATTGTTTTCTTTGGTATTGACACGGTTCAACAAAAAACACTCACTTCTAAAATTATCAGGGCCTTAAAAAAAAATGCCAACGTTTGGAATCAAACATAAAAGTTTGGGAGTTAAATCCAACTGGAGGTTTTTGCGGAGCAGGGAAGGGGGCATTTTACAAAATTTGCTTCCATTCTGGAGAGTTAAAAATTCCAGCCTGTGTGTTCTGGGTTAAAGGGAAGTATGCTGAAGCTCAGGACATAAATAACAAGTTAAATGCCTGCAAAACATTGTAACCTGCTTCTGGGGTTATTTCGGAAGGCCTCCTAGAAAATGCAGATGCCACCCTGGACCATATGTATGTCTGTGCATCGAATGCAGAATTAACCCACCTCCACCAGAAGAGGTAACTGGATATTCCAAGGGTAGCAGGATGTCATCATAACTCACTTGCCTTTCTGCTTACAAAACCAGGTACCAACAAAAGAAATGCAGGTGGGGTTGGAGGGGGTGCATTTAAGTGTCTTTTTCCAATTTCTAGAAAGTTAAGAGGGAGCCTACAACATTAATATGGGGAGTGGGGGTGAATCTACTGCTATCTCCTTAATTCCACAGAACACCATGCAATGTAACCAGAACACGACCAAGTCTAAAGGCGCAGTCCTGTGCACGTTTAGACAGAAAAAAAGTCCTACAACTGCCTAAACGTCCATAGGACTGTGTCTTGGCGAGACAGATCCTAAATACCCAGTGGATAGCCTGCCCACGATTCATGATTTTGGACACAGAATCATAGAATAGTAGGGTTGGAAGGGGCCTATAAGACCATCGAGTCCAAGCCCCTGTTCAATGCAGGAATTCTCTTTTTATGCCCTTAGAATGACTCCCAGCAGGAAAAAAAAAAAATCTGTTGCCCTCGTTGCACACGCACACGCACGCACGCACGCAACGCACGTTCCTCGACCCACCCCTCTAAAATAAATAAATAAATAAATAAATACAAAATCTCAAAGGGCAAAGTATCCCTCGACTTACCCCTGTATCCTGAAGATGTTGCTTAATTTTAAAGGAGTTCTTGGACATGGAAAGCATGGTACCGTTTCTTCGTGCCCCATAAAAAAATAAAGTGGGGGGATATATAATATTCTTCTTTAAAAGGGAGGCCGTTGAAGAGAGGAGGGGTGTATGCCTAAAATCCAGAGCGAGAGCAAGGGCGAGGAGCTCTCCAGTTCCCAGGGATGCCGCGCGGGGAGGCGCTCCGCGCCCAGATGTCCTGAACTGCGGCTGTTTTGTTTTGTTTTGTTTTGTTCTGTTCTTGGTGCAGGCTAAAACGAAGCGGGGCTGCTTTGTATGCGGCGAGGCCCTCCGTTCACAGACTGGATGGATGTTGAGCGGGTTCCCTCCCCAGCCAGCGAGCGAGCGGTCGTGCAGTCTTTGGAGAGGGAGGAAGAGGAGATCCGGCTGAGGAAGGCTTGGAGAGGGCTGGCCCGGGGCGCGTGATGGCTCCTGTTTCGCCCCCTGCAATGCGCGATGGGGGCTTTCGAGTCGTTCTCCTCCCTCCCTCCCTCCTTCCTTCTCCCCCAGCTCCCCTCGTGCTGACCCGCGAGTCCTGCTCTCGGGGACCCGGGCAGGAGCGTTCGATCGCCCTGGTGAAATTGACACCCCGCTGAAGCGCCCAGCGGGGCGGGTGAAATTGACACGGCGCCAGCCAGGCAGCGCGCCGCCCCACGCGGCTGCGGGGGGGGGGGAGGCGCGCCCGTCCACTCCTTCGCTCCCCCTCCCTGGCTGCCCGAAGACGGGCTGCCGCGCCTGCGGTCGTCACGCCGCGCCCTCGAAGCGCGTGCGGGGAGCGCAAGGGCAGGCCCCTGCCCCGAGGAGATGACACCGCCCACCTGGTAAGAAAAGGAAATTTCGCAGGGCATCGTCAGTGATTCGGCGTGGCACGTGCCGGGGTGACCCAGGAGGCGTCAAGAGGCTTCTGACAAAGCCCCACCCCAAGGGCGGCATGGGATAAAGGGGAGGGCCTGTTCTGGGCCAGTAACTGGGGGAAGAACAGAAAAGCAGGGAGGAGGGAGGAAGAAACGGGCCGTTCTTGCAACGGAGGGGTGTGAAGAGTGCCCCCCAAAGGATCTGTGCATATGGTCAGGTAGGATGGGAGCTGTAGTCCAAGCATCTGGAGGGACCAGGCTGCAAGGCTAAAGAGTGCTGTGTGGCCAAAAGCGGTGCCGTCCATCCTGCCGCCTCACTGCGCTCCGTGCACAGCCAGCCCTTGGCGATGACAGAAACGCACTTTGCACATGTTTAGGTGCCATCTGTTACTTCTTGTGTGTCTGCTGCTTGACCTTTAGTGTTGAAACAGGAGCCATGGCTCAATGTTCAAATCCTTCCTTAAAACCCGTTGTGCCATGTCCTCGCCCCAAAGCCTCTTGATTTCGGTGGCCACGGGTTCTGCTCTCAAACGTATGAAGAAATGAAGATGAGATGGGCTCTGAGCCCATGCAGAGAAAGTCTCTTTCACTGCTAGCATGTAGCAACAGACTACCCCCCCCCCACACACACACACAGGGTTCGCACAACACATTAACCCACACTCAGTGGTTGAGTGGGGTTGTTTGTTGAACCATTTCATTTATTATATTTCTATATTGCCCCATAGCCAAAGCTCTCTAGGCAGTTCACAATTTTTTAAAAAACAAACAACATTAACATACATTATATAAAGTATAACACCACACCATGGGTTAGCGTGTTGTCTGAACATAGGACATGTTTGGTGTACTGGTGAGAATGCTGGACTGGGAGCCAGGAGATCTGGGTTCTAGTCCCCACTCGGCCATGGGAGCTCACTGGATGACTTTGGGCCAGTCACAGACTCTCAGCCCAACCTACCTCACAGGCTTGTTGTTGTGAGGATAAAATGGGGAAGAGAATAATGTAAGCTGCCTTGGGTTCCTCGCAAGAGGAAAAAAATGCAATAAATAAATAATTTTGATAAATGATAAATGTTCTGCAGAGTGGGTTGTTAACCATGCAGTGTGGCTTATTTTTCCTCAAACAAGCCGCCTTGAGAAACCATGGTTTGTTGTTGGGTTGTTCAGGGTGGTTAACAACCCATACTGCATGGTTAACAAGCCACCCTGCAGAGAACGTCCCGGGTACAGACAACGTGCTAACCCACGGTTCAACTGAGTGTGGGTTAGCATGTTGTGTGACCAGCCCCAGTGAGAAGGGGGGTGGGTGGGAAGGGGAGAGAAGCTTGCAGGAAAAGATTGTGCCTTCTCAGAGCCGGCCCTTCCAGTAGGCAGAGTGAGGCTGCTGGTTTGGGGTGTCCTGACAGGGCAGCAGCTTGGTAGCTATTTAGATTATTTTTATGCCCAGGGAGAGGTGCTCACAGGGTGTTCTGCCTCTGCTGCCAGAACAACTTGACCTGCCCTTTGGGCACCATGTATCTTGAGGAATGGGGGGGGGTCATTTGCTGCCCCATCTCAGGGCTGACCCTGCGCCTTCTAGACATGTTAAAGCCCCGATTGTTGTCAAAATCAAGCAACAGGCGAGAGGGAAAACTGGAGAATCAGGATGCTTCTTAGTCTCCCCGCTCTGGTCTCTCTACTGCCCTGGGGAAGTACCTTCATTTCTTCCTGCGAGAAGAGAGGGAGGGGGCTGCGGTGGTTGAGAAGTTAATGTTTAGAGGAAAGGCCTTTGCTAGGAAGGAGCAAAGTGTTGCTCTTATCTATCGGGAAGCCCACAGAGTGTCTGTCAAGGACATCCTGCAACACTCCAATTGTTTCCTGCGCATCCGTCTCAAGCCATGCTCTTTGCACTCTCAGTCATTAATTCTCATTGATAACCTGCCACAATTGTGGGCCATCCCATGTGCTAGGTTTAAATCATCCACATGAGCAAAACGAACCTGGTGACTAGATCAAAAAGGTCTACATTCTGAAGGTGGGGTTTGCATTGCCATGGCGCAAAAGGCGTGATTGTTTCAGCACAGGTCAAGTAGAGGTAACTCTAACCCTAACCGTCTTCTACACATTTTATGATCAGCGTGGCCATGCACAGCAAGACTAACATTGATTCCTTGATAAAGCAGAGATGGCTGAAAGATGAGCATTGATGTCTGGTGCCTAGTAGCTACGGACAAGACACACTGTACCCACTTTGGTGGGAGCTGGAGAGAAACTGCCTGTTGAAGTTAGAATGTAGTGAGCCAGAATGCTGAGCTTTTACATTAAAAAAAGGGGGGTTGCTGGAAGGCCAGGTAGATTTGCTGCTGCCCTAAAGACAGTTTGTTCCTGCTCAACTGGCATGCTATAAATGAAATCAATATTTCATTATTTCAGAACCACTCTGAGGTTCCAGCACTCTCTCCTTCTCCTCCTCCTCACAAAGAAGCTGAAAGCTCCCTCTCACAGCTCTGAGCGAGGAAGGCCCAATGAATTTGCCACTCCCTGCCTGGAGGGTTTCATCATATAAGAGAAGGGAAAGCACAAGGACTGAGCCCAGGAGGGGAATGCAAGCTGAAATTTGAACTGGATGCTTGCCTGCTAAAGCTGAGCCCTTGCGCTCGGCATGAGCCCTTGCGCTCGGCAGTCATAGTGTGTAGCCCACATGGATAATAAAAGTGCAAGGTCCTTTCCCCTGGCTGGAGAAAGTCTGTCCTAGCTCAGGAAACCTCTTGCATAATTATGAAAAGACGCATACAAGAATATGGCCTATCCATAACCTCATATTTTAAAAAGATATAAAGTAATGCTTTCTTCAAGTGAATGTAGACCATTTAGACAACTTCAATCCCCCACCCCACCCCTCAAAGCATGAGATCAGCGTAATGGAAAATGCTATTTCTTTGGTTCATTTTCCAACAGAGAGTAAGATATTCTCAGCCACTTCTGCTATAAACATAGCTCTTTGTTGTTGCTGATGATTTATTCCCTGTACTTAATGATGTATGTTCATTTCAAGGAGGTGATGGTTTTATACAACCATAGTTACAGTGCTGATACAACCGCTTTCCCCCTTGCCAACACTGAGCAATCAATAAAACATATGTGCAGCTCTTAGCAACGTATAAACAAGTTGAACTGGCTTTCGTCCATGTGCCTCTAAACAAGATGATTTCCAAACTGACCTCTGATCTTTTAGCTTTGAGCCTCTGAGGTCGAGAGGGTGCTCCGTTTGTTAATTCTCATTGTCTTTAGTCCTTTGTATTTAGGGTGTTTATATTGTACATTAAGCTGTGTTGTTTGCCACCCTAGGAATTCTTGGAGTTGAATATGTGGGGTATCTGTTTGGTAAACAAACAAACAAAGGGTCTGTTGGTACCTGTTATTTCTGCATTTTCCTAAAATTTGCCCTCAGAAAATTGAATAGAATAATAGAATAGTGGGGTTGGAAGGGGCCTATAAGACCATCGAGTCCAACCCCCTGCTCAATGCAGGAATCCAAGTCAGAGCATCCCTGACAGGTGGCTGTCCAGCCTCGTCTTGATGCCTCCAGCGTGGGAGAGCCCACCGCCTCCCTAGGGGATTCATTCCAGTGTCGTATTGCTGTAACAGTCAGGAGGTTTCTCCTGATGTTCAGCCGGAATCTGGCTTCCTGTCACTTGAGCCCATTATTCCGCAAACAAGAATAGGGATTTGGATGAAAAACTGGGAGCTGCCTGCTCGTCTTTCCCTCCCACTGACTGTGCCCCAGGTATCCAGCCTAGAGATCCGACTTTGCATATGGGACTAATGCCACTATATATGGATCAAGTAAGTGCTTGAGAGGCCACAAAGCCAAGAACAGTTTTATAATTCTTTTTAAGTCTCTGCAGTACACAGTATCAGCTAAAAAAGGTTTAATAACGCTACAAATGTAAAGCTATTTTTCCCCCTAAAAGGGGCAGGGGGCACATTGCACATGACGCTGTGACTGGGCAGAGACTCTGTGCTTTGCAGCAGGATCAGCTTCTCCTAACACAGAGATGCAGAGGAGCTGAGAGAAGCAGCACTGTATTAATTTCTGCCTGCACTGAATCTGTCAAAGGCACATTCAGAGCTAAAGGAGGAGGAGGAGACGGAGGAAGAGAAGGAGAAGTCGGGTTTAGTTTGAGATGGTGTTCCCCTTGGAAAGGGGTGAAGTCATAATAAAAGGGATGCATCTGAGCATATGCAGAGCACTCTTCTGTTATTAAATGCTCAGATCTATCAAGCCTATTTTTTCTGCAATCAGAAAAGCTGTGGCTGCTAGAGAGGCCAGTCTGATACACATGAAGTAACAGCAAAGCACCCTTCAGCCTTCACTGGAAGTCTTATGTTATCCCCTTTAAAGAGGGGATGACTGTTAAGCCAGGAAGATGATTTCAGAAAATCCTTTATTTCCTGGCCCCCATAAAGGAGATACTGAAACGCCTCTGAACTCCACATTCCAGATTGACTGACCCTCAAAAAAAGAAAGAAAAAGAAAGCACCATCTGGCCGAGCCTCCTGCCTTCTTCCTCTGCCTCTCTTCTAGATAGTCTCGCTTTGTCCCCACCCCCACCCCCACCCCCACTTGCTTGAAGGACAAATTTAGCTCAAAAAAAAAAAAAAAGAGTTTGCTGTGCATTTTTTACTTCTCCAGTCTCGATGCCTCAGGACATCTTCTGTCTAGCAGGAGAGCCCTTTTAAGCAGCCGCAACTCATGCCTTGAAAACAGCTTATTATGAGTGGGTGAAACAAAAACGCCCTGCGTGGGGTTTTATGGCTAAGGCAGAGGCAGGAAAGAAGAAGAAAAACTCCCTTAGGGGCTCAGGCACAAAAACGCAGGCTGCAGATCTGGATGCAAAGCAGCAGCAAAATGGAAACCAAACCAAGGCATTTCCAGAGGGGTCACCGTGCAGCAAAACCAACAAACAGTCCTGTGGCACCTTAAAGACAAACTCAATAATTTGTTCATCTTTATGTGCAACAAGGCTCTATGCTGTTCAAACCAAGTCAGTATTTCTGCTAGGGGTTGGCAACTGGAAGCCCCCAGGCCACGCCCAACCCACTGAGGGGTGCTGCTTGAGCCAAGGAGATGTTTCTTCCACTAGCACAGCTGCGCATGGAATCCCTCCATCCTGAACATAAGATCATCATAGAGCCCTGAAGCGGGAGCAGCCAGTGGTTCAACAAGTCCAGCAGCCCCCTTTGCCCGGTGGCTGGCCAGGTGCCTCTGGGAAGCCCACCAACAAGACACGAGGGCAGCAGCCCTCCTCGGGCGGACGTGCCGCTCTGCAAGGGTGCTGTAACAAGACGATGCAATTAGCAAGTCCTGCTTTGTGCTCTCAACTGGTTTAAGATTTCCAAGTCCATGCAGTACGAAGACTAGTTTGGCACAAGAAACCGGAGCTTCTGAGCTGGTACTAGCTTCTTCGGCAACCAGAAGAGCTGGTTGATGCAGTCCTCAGTCTGGCAGAGGGAGGGAGGGAGGGAGGGAGAGAGAGAGAGAGAGAGAGATTGCATCTTAGCCCAAGGAAACCCCGGGCTTGGCTCCCATAAAACATCAAGACACCGTCTGTTTGAAACAGCAGGAAGCTCTTTGGTACAGAGAGTTCTGGGGGTGGCTCAGGCCCAGCACTGAACACGGTTCCCCTGCTTGAAGCCAGGCTGGAGAATAGGAGTTCTTCAGAGAGCAAGGGAACTCCAGCTTGGGAAGGAATCCCCCCCACTCCCCCGCAGCTAAAAGGGAGAAGCAGAGATCCAGAACAGCCCTCGTGTGCATTTTAATTAGAAGAACGGAAACAAGCTTGAGGCAGGGAGGAGGGTGGGGGAAACAAATCCACGCGTCTAATTCATGGAGGAGGAGAGGTCTGAATCAGTGACTACTGATCATAATGCCTGAGTGGAACCTTGGAGGCAGCGTAGCTCTAAGGACCAGGGGGAGAGAGGACCAGGGGGTTAGGAGAGAGACTTCTTCTTCAACCCTGTTTGTGGTTTCCCAACGGGGCATCTGGCTCACCATTGTTGAAGCCGAGCATTAGATGAGATCAGCAGACGTCTCACCCAGATGCCAGGCAATCACTTTGTGTTCATAGCATTCGCCAAGTCTGATTTGCTTCAGATAGCCAAGGCTGTTGTGTGTCTGTCTGTCCTCCTGTCTGCACTGAGACTATAGCTGCCTACCCAGAGCACAGACCTGTCTTTGAGGGGCTTATTTTAGTTTGCAAAAACCCACATACACCGATTTGTTGTTCAGTCGTTCAGTCATGTCTGACTCTTCATGACCCCACGGACCATAGCACGCCAGGCCTTCCTGTCCTGCGCACTCTCCCGGAGTGTGTTCAGGTTCATATTCATTGCATCGGTGATGCTATCTAGCCATCTCATCCTCTGCCGTCCCCTTCTCCTTTGGCCTTCAGTCTTTCCCAGCATCAGGGTCTTTTCCAGAGAGTTTTCTCTTCGCATTAGGTGGCCAAAATATTTGAGCTTCAGCTTCAGTATCTGTCCTTCCAATACACCGATGGTGCTATATAAATAATACAGAGGATACATTTTCTGTCTTTATAAACAAACCAACCCTGAATAACTCTCCCAGTTATGGGTCCTGTGGAATTCATGGGGGATGGCAGGTGGGCAGTATGAAGGCACTAACGTTAGGAATGAACTTCAGAAACATTGTCAGTGAAAGATTTAAGACTTTCCGTTTTGATGAGAAGCACACCTCAGAACCACCTTTTGAAAACCAAGAGTTTGGATTTGAACATGGGATGTTTTTGCCAGATGTTAAAATATGTGCAGAATTTCGTTTGATGCACCCGGGTCCAATGGTGTGCTATGCTCCATCCACCTTGACCTGCGTTTTGTGTGCCAGAACTCATATGGGACACAGCAGGTAAGAAGAGACAAATGCACCTCTGGGCATAGGCAGAAAGCCCTTCCCTTGTAGAGCATCCAGCCAACAGGGGTTCTAGGTAACGGGGTGCCAGTTCCACACACAACTTTTGCACCTGGAAATTAAGCACGGAAGGCAACGCAGATCACATCTCAACACCTGGGTCAGGAATCATAGAATCGTAGTATAGTAGGGCTGGAAGGGGCCTACAAGGCCAGCGAGTCCAACCCCCTGCTCAGTGCAGGAATCCAGGTCACAGCATCCCCGGCAGATGGCTGTCCAGCCTCGTCTTGAATGCCTCCAGTTTGGGAGAGCCCACCACCTCCCTAGGTCATTGGTTCCATTGTCGTATTGCTCTAACAGTCAGGAAGTTTCTCCTGATGTTCAGCCGGAATCTGGCTTCCTGTCACGTGAGCCCATGATTCCGTGTCCTGCACTCTGGGATAATCGAGAAGAGATCCTGGCCTTCTTCTCTGGGACAACCTTTCAAGGACTTGAAGAGTGCTATCCTGTCTCCCCTCAGTCTTTTCTTCTCAAGGCTAAACATGCCCAGTTCTTTCAGTCTCCCTTCATAGGGCTTTGTTTCCAGTCCCCTGGTCATCTTTGTTGCCCTCCTCTGAACCCTCTCCAGTTTGACTGCATCCTTCTTAAAATGTGATGCCCAGAACTGGACACAGTACTTCAGATGAGGCCTAACCAGTGCTGAGTAGAGGGGAACTATAGTTCCCAGGACTTGGAAACTATGCTTCTATGAATGCAGCCCAAAATGGCATTGCCTTCTTTTTGCAGCCACATCACATTGTTGGCTCATATTCAGCTGGTGATTGACAACAATTCCAAGATCCTTCTCGCTTGTAGTGTTGTTGAGCCACGTATCCCCCATCTTGTAACTCTGCATTTGGTTTCTTTGTCCTAGGTGCAGAACTTGGCATTTATCCCTATTAAATGTCATTCTGTTGTTTTCTGCCCAGCGCTCCAGGCTATCAAGACCACTTTGAATTTTGTTTCTGTCTTCCAAAGTATTAGCTATCCCTCCCAATTTTGTGTCATCTGCAAATTTGATCAGCATTCCCTGCACCTCCTCCTCCAAGTCATTAATACAAATGGGGAAGAGCGCTGGGCCCAGGACTGAGCCCTGCGGTACCCCACTCGTTACCTCTCCCCAGCTTGAGAAGGTCCCATTGATAAGCACTCTTTGAGTCCGATTCTGTAGCCAACTGTGGATCCACCGGATCGTTGTTTCATCTAGCCCACTTTGAGCTAGTTTGCTCATCAGGAGATCATGGGGCACTTTGTCGAAAGCTTTGCTGAAGGACAGAAAGGCCGGCCTCTCACAAGAAATCACATGGACTTTATGGGATTAAGGCAGTGTAACTGGATTTAGCCACCAAAGGAGATAAGAAGCTCCACGTGTTCTGCAGTGGGAAGGAAGACGCTTGCTTGGTAATTTCTGGCAGGAAGAGGAGCGGAGAAGGGGGACTGGTTAAAAACCAAATTATCCCGTTTGAAGAGGTTCACCCTCCAGTCCCAGTGCAAATCAGGGAGCATCTACACCGTGGTGGGCAACTTGTGACCATCCAGATATGTGGGCCTACAATCCCCATGATCCCTCACCATTGGCTATGCTGGCTAGGGCCGATGGGAGTTGTAGTCCAACTCATCTGGAGGGCCCAGGTTGGAGAAGGCCAACTTAGCAAGAGCACTTGAGCTGGGCGTGTTCGCATCCTTGCAGCAGAAGCCACCACTTGAAGAGTTGCTGTGATCATGCAGTTAATTAAACTGGCAGGGCAGTGGGGGAGAGGGGCGATTGCCCCCCCCCATGCAGTGCCTCAGGGAGATGGGCCGGCTTACCTCGGAGATCCCCCCCCTCCATCCACCCCTTCAAACCTTTCTTCCCAGAAAGACCGTTCCAGGCTACGGAGCTGTTTCGGTGCTACACTCGTCGTGGTGGCATTGGGGCGAGGAGGTGCTGCTGTTTTATAATTGCACAGTGAATCTCATTTCAGCCCTCCTTTGCGACGGTCACTGAATGCTTCAGGAAGGAGCCCCATGCCAGCTCTGCATGCAGGAGGTCCCAGGTCCGATCCCCAGCATGTCCAGTTAAAAGGACTGGACAGAAAGGGATGTGAAAGGCCTCTTCCTGGCCAAGACCCTGGGAAAATGTCTGCGACTCAGAGGAGCCAATCCAGGGCTAGGCGAACAAAAACTCTCCACTGGCTTAAACCAGGGGACACACACACACACACACACACACACACACTGCTCATATGGACTGAACCCTACCTTGCTCCGGTCCCCACCAGCAAATATCGGAAGAGGCCTCATGCTGGCTCCAGGCTTCGGTGCGTCTCTGCAATTCCAGGGTTGTAGGGCAGCACTCTCTGAATGGGCATGCAGGCCTGAGGTGGTGCATAGGTGGCAAGGGTAAGGTGGCGTTACACAGGAACATCGGGAGCCGCCTTCTGCTGAGCCAGACCCTTGGTCCATCTAGGCCAGTATTGTCAACACAGACTGGGAGGGAGGGCTCTCCAGGCAGGAGTTTTTCCAGCCCTACATGGACATGCTGGGGTTTGAACCTGGGACCTTGTGCATGCAGAGCATTTGCTCTATCATGCTGAGCTGTAGCCTTTCCCTTAATAATATTCTAGTCCTCATGGTTCCAGACCAAGGGCTGATTGTAAAGAGGAGCACAGGAAGCTGCCTTATACCAAGTCAGACCCTTGCTCCATCTAGCCCAGTATTGTCGACACTGACTGGCAGCTGTTTCTCTTGAGTTTCAGGCAGGATTCTTTCCTGGTCCTACCTGGAGACGCTACCAGGGATTGAACCTCAGTCCTTCTGCATGCAGAGCAAAGGCTCTGCCCCTGAGCTACGGTTCCTAGCCCATCACAAGGCAAGATGGTCATGAATGAATGGGGGGAGGCAATCTCACAGCTATGCAGCGATGGTAGGCAAAGCTCACCTTGTGGAGGAAAAGGTAATCCATGTGCCCCACTCCACAAGTCTCCAGAATTGTAGCCAATTCGCATCCCCCTCGTAACCTTCCAAAAACAGTATGGGGGGGGCAGACTCCTTTCCCAATTGGTGGGCTACTGATAGGAATCTCACGGCCCTACAGATAGCGTGATGGGGGCAAACAAAAGTTCACGCCAGTCACTGCAGTCAATCTCTCTCATTTGCAAAATGCCAGGAAGGAAAAGAACAAGGATCATCCAGGTTTTTCTTACCCTACAAAAATCAGGGGCCGTGCTGGAGAGAGGAGCCGTTTCACACGCAGGAGGCCCATTCAGTATGAATGCAACAACACGTTCCTTCCTGCGTAACCAAACCCCAGCCAAAGGCGCTCAAAGCCAAGGAAAACGATGCAGGAGCTGGGACGGCAGCAGCCCGTTTGTGCGTCCCGGGCAGGCGCCTGAAGATGGTTTTTGTCCACAGGTCTCTCCTGTAAGGCTGGATCTACACATAGCAGTTATACCGTTACCATACCGTTATCATAACTGTTGTTACACATGACACCAATGGGCACCAATAGTTATGGTAACAGTGTAATTGCCATGTGTAGATTCAACCCAAGGTGCAAGAGGAAAGGGAGGGGAAAAGACAAGCCTTCACGGAATCATAGAATAGTGGGGTTGGAAGGGGCCTACAAGGCCATCGAGTCCAACCCCCTGCTCAATGCAGGAATCCAAGTCAGAGCATCCCCGGCAGATGGCTGTTGAGCCTTGTCTTGAATGCCTCCAGCGTGGGAGAGCCCACTGCCTCCTTAGGAAATTCATGCCATTGTCGTATTGCTCTAACAGTCAGGAGGTTTCTCCTGATGTTCAGTCGGAATCTGGCTTCCTGTCACTTGAGCCCATTATTCCGCAAACAAGAATAGGGATTTGGATGAAAAACTGGGAGCTGCCTGCTCGTCTTTCCCTCCCACTGACTGTGCCCCAGGTACCCAACCTGGAGGTCCGACTTTGCAACGGGGACCCTATGCAAAACTCTGAAGGATGTCCATATATCTGATCAGGGGTGAGGGGAATCTATTTGGCAACAATTAAAAACACACAATTAGAATCTATCGCCAACCCCCACCCCTGCCTTGCTCTTAATGGAATTCCAAGGCTCAGAACTTTGCTTTTAAGATGACTTCACATGTTCTAGTGCTCCTCTCTGACATGGAAAACACATTCCCGGAGTGGATTTTGGCTCACATCAAGTCTCTGCAGAACCGAGATCCTCTGCAGCCAGCAACAGAAAACAGGGGAATAGCCCCGGGTGCCACACTAGGACTCCGGATTGCTTTAGGCTTGTATCTGAACCAAGCCATTTTAAGCTAGGTCAAATAAATTCTTCCTGTCAAGCTGGGAGGCCCCAGTCCAACTAAAGGTGAGCCCCCAACACCCCCCATTGAAAGCTGGAAGACTTTACTGAAGCTGCGACAGACACTCCTTTGGTTTCAGTGGAGCTTAGCTGCATCAGGCCTGGGCCATTTTGTTCATCCCGGCCGTTCCAATCCTTATTCTGAGAGAATTTAAGCGTTCCTTCTCTCCTCTGAGCCCTATAAAAGTTGCATCAAGCAAGTAAAGGGATTTCTTCCCGCATTATACATAAAAAATAAACTGATGTGGATGGAGTCTGGCCCGGCATAAAGCAGCTTCCAATGTTCCTCTGAAAGGAAGTATCCAATGTACATGTTCATTCCCATAGCACAACCTCTCCTAACCTGGCACCCTCCAGATGTTTTAAAGCCTAAAACATCTGCAGGACACCAGTTGCGGAAGGCTGCTGTAACGCAAAAAGGGGGGCAAGAATTCAGATTCTACATATACAATTGGGGTCGAAAGAGCCGTGTCAAATGCACTCGCTCACCATTTTGACTGAGAACCCAAGCATTTGTTGGGGAGGGGGGCGGGATTTCTGTCCTACTTCCAAAAGGGGGGGGGGTGCTGTTTGAGAAATGCTGGTCCCCTCTCCCCTCTTGAAGCACACAGAACTTTGCAGCTCTGCTAGGGACTTGGGGAGGGGGGAGCTTGGCTTCTTCAAAAGTATAGGACACTAGCTCCAGTAAATGCAATCTTCTTTTAGAAATAAAAGGGAGGTTTGTGTGTGTTGTAAAAGCATCCTATAAAAAAACAGGCCAGAAATGATTTAATATGGCGAGGCTTGTCACCAGTGGTGTAGTGGAGTCTGCGCTCACAGGGATGAAGCGCTGGCACTTTTTTATTAGCAGGGAGGCAGATGTCCTCTGGGGTTGGTCTTATAGGCCCCCTCCAACCCTACTATTCTATGATTCACCCCCCAGACTTCCCTGCTCCCTCTGAGCTGAGCTGCCGTCCTCGCAGTAGGTGGGAGGAAATGGATTTTCTCAGCAACAACAGAGTGTTCCCTGTTGCAACGCAAGTATTTTGGGGCGGCTTGGTCCGGAATGGGCAATTAAGACCCTTGAGCTTTCCAAGAGAGCTGCTCCTGGTGGAGTTGAGGCTAGAACTGGCCTGCTGACACAGATCAACGTAACCACCTGCATTTTGGGCCTCTCCTTGGGGGCCTGGCTATGCAGACTGTCATGATGCGTGTCTGCACCTCAACATTTCTCACTTCACCACTGCTTGCCACAGCCAGTTTGGAGCTGGTGCAAGCCACATCTAGAGCGGGAAGGCGTGTTCTCTCGCACAAGGTCTCTGTGGCTAGTCTTGGAGGTGGAGCTGGGAAGCAGGAGAAATGGAGCTGGGCATGCTCCACGGCCAAAGGTCCTGATCGATTTACCACGCAAGGGCAAGAGGGCCAGGCTTGATGCCAGACCTGACTAACACAAGGGCTCCACAGCGCCTGCCAACTGGAAGGGCGGATGCGGCACGCCCTATCCCTTCTGTGCCCGATGTCTGAATGCACCAAGACTTTCCTCCAGAGGCTCCAGATTCAGGCCATAACATTCCCAAATGAAGCCCTCCCCTTGGAGACACTTCGCTCGTTCATGGAAAGTTAAAAAGAAAATACACCGTTCAAGAAGTCTGGTTCGCAAGTGGCCCCTAGTGTTGCAGTTCAGACATTTCGAAAGCCAAGTCAACAAATAAAACTTGCCCACACCAGTATGTTTAAATAAAGCTGGTTTTTTAAAAAATAGTTTTTATTGTCAACAACAACCGGATAATTAATTCAGGTCACTTCTTGGACAACTAGCGGGGGGAAAAATACCCATAAAAGAAAAACCTTTCTATGGAGACTCTACAAGCTGGTTAAAGTTATACCCTGGATTTGTAATTCTATTTCCCCCTCAAAAGTAATATGAAAGAAATAGGGGCAGAACGTCTTAGAATTAATGCGCACATGTGGAGGAAATGAAGCTAGTTGTCCAATGAGGGCTTTTTTGCTGTGCAAAACGTACTATTGTGCATTAAAATGAAAAAAGGTGATGTTGAGCATGACAGTACTTGGTTAATTAAAATGATTTTAATCAATTGGCAGGGGTCAGTCCCACAAATATCATACTGCACCACAAAGCACAGCTTAACTTTCTAAAGTTTTTTGGGGGGTGGGGGTGGGGAGTCAACCTCTACTTTTGCCCACTGTGAAACAACCTTGGGAAATTTGTCACTGAGGTGCACCATAACCATTTCGTTCTACCAGAGGGAGCTGGACCAAAAACATCCCTCCTCTCCCCTACCCCGACACCCTTCTATTAAACAAACAAACAAATAAAAGCTTATTTAGTGTTCACTTCTAATAGTTAAAAAGGTGCTTGGAAATCCAGGCTTCTTATTCCACCCCAGTCAAAAAATAGAGCTACGAGGAGGTACCATAAAATACTTCCACTGTATTCAGTTTTTAGCTGCAAAGGAAATGAATAAAAAGTGTGTGTGGGGGTGAAAGCTTGTGTCATTTTAATAAATAATGTTTTTTTTAATATTCCCTTTTTTAAGGAAAAGGAAAGGGGGGGTGTCGTTTCACCATAAAGGAAATTAGAACATCAGAAAACCGAAGGAAACTAAAAGAAAAAGTCAGTCAACAACTACATTGATTCAAACTCAACCTGTATGAAAGAGTTAATTAATCAGAATTCATTATGACATCATTAAGGCGGAAAGGCTTTGGAATCAGGGATCTTAGTGAAACTCTGGCTTTTATAGAAAAAATACTCTTCAATTATCCTTTTTTTAACTTAAATTGTTTAAGTTCATTTTTCCTTGATTTAAAAAATGCTACAATCTATATAGCCTAATTGCAATAGTAATAATAATACTAATAATAACTAAAAAAAAAAAGGAGATCAGAGAGAGACTGTAACAAATTGTCAAGGTAAGACCTTAAAATTAGATGCTGTCAGTTAGGAAAAGGGGAAAAACACACACAAAGCAAACCCCCGCCCCCACCCCAGGTATCTATGAGGAGTTCCCACTGCATGGAAAAAAACTAATGGCGGGATATCAGAAGACCGTTACATGCTGGTCTTATGGAACTCTGGCAGATGTAGAAAGGAGAACCATATTAAAAAGACAACCGGATGTTTCGTGTGTGTGTGTGTGTGTGTGTGTGTGTGTGTGTGTTGGGGGGAGATCCAATCCTGCATTTCTCTTGTCCACTCTTCCAGACTACATACACATTTCTATACGAACCTTTATGGGGGACCCGATTCACTGAAAGGGTTAAAGCCAATATAGTCATTGATAAGAACTCCTGCCAGAGAACACTCCCAACTGGTGAATTCCAAAGCACTCAGCATTTCTGGGGCCGGGGAGTAGGGGAAATTACAACAGATGCAACCATCTTCTCTGCTGGCCTCAGGAAAATATATTTAGAGACGTTGACTTTTGAGGCAATACACATGCACACGGTATACGTTATTAGCAAAAATGGCTACTTCCAGCCAGGCAATAAAATCAGTTTAGCTGCTGTGTGCATTATGGATCTGCCAGCAAACTCAACAAGGCTTTCCTCAAAAGGGTATCTTTGTTCGCTTATTCATTTGAGGCCTCAAGAACGGTTTTGGGTGCTCCGCTTCAGCATTTCCAAGTTAGATTTCCAGATAGCACCAATAATCCCCTTCTCCTCCCAAGTCACCCACCCTCCAAGAAAGGTGCTAGTCAATGTTGACTGAGCAGCAGAATGGCCTCTTGTATCAATCCGGAGAACACGCAGAGTTTTCCTTCGCTCTCCCACAAGGGAAGTCCCATAACAATCCTTCACCTGCCCCCGTTTTCCCCTCCACATCTTCTGCTGGTTCTAGGCACACCCTACTAAAAAACACCCTGTCAACCCACACAAATCTGGACCCATCAGTTAATTTTCCACCACCAACACACACCGCAAAGGGGAAGGACTAGGACAGCCTCTCCCAACCTGGCACCCTCCAGATATTGTAGACTACAAGTCCCATCAGCCCCAGCTAGCATGCCTATTGGTCAGGAATCCTGAGCTGTGTGGTCCAACACATCTAGAGAGTGCCAGGCTGGAGAAGGGGGCTCTCGCAGCTGTGGGGACACAACTCTGGTCTATGGGGCTTCAACAGCATCCTTCCCGCAAGACCCGCTTCTGTTTTATGCAAGGCAGCAGCCCTTGCCAGCTGGAACACAGCAGTCCTCAGGCCCTCTCCCTCTGCTCCTTTCAGTGCCTTCTCCAAAAGCAGCTATGCAGGAAGGATGGAACCAGGCTAGTCTAAGATCCATCGCTGTTCTTTGTTGCCAGGTTGCACTGCGCTACCATCCACACTAAGGCGGTGCAACGAGCATCCAAGAACGCAGAAAACCGTCTGCATCACTGTTTTGAAACAACAACAACGACAACATGTTTTAAGTACACTTGCATCTCTCTCGGTCCCCCCCAGCAGCTCTGGAGGGGAAAATAATTGCATAGTTTTGGAGACTCTTCAATGAGTCAGGTAAACCTGCCCACCTGCCCAGAAGTAGTCGAATTTTAGATTGGTTTTTCCAGGAATGCATTTGCTACAAATGCTGCAGTGTCAACCGTGCGTGGACCCAGGTGGTGTCAAAAATGCCAACAATTCCCAAGGTCTGGGGGCAAGGGGATCTGAAAACAGATTATCTTTTTTTTAAAGCAAGAAAACTATAGCGTGGTTAGCTTCTGTTTAAACCCCCCACCCCGCCCCAGTAACACAAATGTAGCCCTGTTAAAAATATATAATATCTATATTCTTTAGTATTTACTCGCCATTCCCACGGTCAGAGTTTTGGCTCGACAAAAGGGAGCCAGATTATTTCTACTCAGCAGAACAGAGGTAGTCTAGAAAATAAAAAAAATAGCTTGCGCGGAAGGAAGTTATTCTCTGCAGGTGAGAGAAAGTTATACAGATCTATCTACCGATGCATTTAAGAGGAGAAAGAGCGGCAAAACTGAAGGGTTGTTTCCAGCAATGCCAGGGAACCCTCTTTCGTCTCCCCCCAACCCCCATTTTCAACATTGCCTGTAGCGAGTTTATTGCTCTTATCAAAGCCCCACCAATTTCACTTCTGGCCTCCAACTTCTTACTACATTTGAGTATGACTAGATGAAGAACAGGTTCATCTTTTGCAGAGTAAACATTCTCTCTCTCTCTCTCCCCCTCCTTTCACACACACACACACACACACACACACACACACACACTATTGTGACTTGATGATTCCTTACCTCCCTCCCGCTCCGCTGCAGGTCTGTGCAAGAGTTTTTAAAAATATATATTTTAAAAAGAACATGTCAAGCCCAACTCATCTAAAAAGGCTAAAGCCAGCCACAACAGGGCATGCTCAGAAGATCAGAGGACTGTGAAAAGGGGCGGGTGGATTTGGAGGCAGAGGGATCAGTGGAACAGGGAGGTACCCACACGTTTCAGCCCAAACTCCCTTTCCACCTTGGAAGTCCATGTTTAGGGTGAGGGCGGGATGGAAAGAGACGAAAAATACATAAAAACGAAACAAAACACAAAACAAAAATATGACTTAACAAAAAGAGACCCAAGTTTTCAAACATTTTAAGGGGAAAAAAATCCCCCAGGGATGGTGGTTTTAATCCCTTTAAAATGAAGAGAAAAAAATTAAGTTGGGGAGGATTGGGCAGGCAGAAAGCCCACCTGCACAACCGCCAGTCACCGCTGCGTTTGTTCTACCCTCGGAATTCAAAGCTTTGGTCTAGAAGATTTGCTCGGTTCGACAACTTCAGTTCTGCGCAAAATCCACAAACTTCCCCACCCCCTCCAGTGCACTGCCCCCTACGTGCCCACGGCCCCCCAACAGTGTTTTTCTCCACACGCCCTGGAAGCCAGGGGGTTGGTTCCTCAGCCCTACGCAGCTTGCCACCCCCCAAAACTGGCCAACCCTTCTCCTGAATGAGATGGGGAACAGGGGGGGTGGAGGGGGGGAGAAAATTATTGCATTCCCCACTTCCCATGGGTCCAGACACCAGGAGCACAGCCTGGCTTTTCAGAACCGATGTATCAAAGCCTCCCGCTCCCGTCCTTTGCGCTTCAGCTCCTCTTTGTAACAGCAGGAGCAGAAGTTCCCTGTTTCCGGGTGCCCGTAAAAACTGCAGTTCGGCTGTTTGCACTTGGTCTGCTGCACGCCGTAGAGCAGCTGCGTTTTGCTCCAGTCGCCGGGGGCCCCCTTGGCAGAGCTGCCGTCCGGCTCTGTGAACTCCCGGTAGCCATTGCCGGGCCGGGCCGGGCAGGCCGAGCCGTCGCAGTCTGCAGCCACGTAGCTCGGCAGCATGTCCACCTCCGCCGGGGAGAAGCGGCCGCCCAGGTGGGGAGGGCTCGCGTGGCAGGGGCGGGGGCGGCCCTGGGGACAGGGCCTGGGCAGCGTCGCGTAAGAGGGGAGGGGGGCACAGGGGCCGCCGGCCAGCTGCCGCCGGCTGTCTTGGTAGCTGGGCGGGTGGCCGCTTTCCACGCTGCTCATCATGGAGGGGCGGGGAATGGTGAAGACCCCCGAGGAGCTGGAGGGGAAGCCGGCCACCTTCGCCCCCATGGCAGCCAACCCGGGGCTCTGGAGGCTGTACTGCGAGAGGCCCGGGGGGCCGGCGGGGTTCAGCAGCCCCTCCTCGCCTCCGAGGGGGCCGCCCTCCGGGTCCAGCTTCTCCACCGCCCCACCGCTCCCCAGCGCCGCCGCTGCCTTCTCCTCCGCCGCCTTCTGCTTCTGCTCGGCAGAGAAGCGCTCCTCGGCGTCCGAGAGGTACCGCTGGATCATCTCTTCCTGGTACCGGTGCCGGTGGCTGGTCTTGAGCTGGCCAGCAAAGACGAACTTGCGCTCCCCCTGCATGGCGGCCCGGAGGATGCTCAGGCTCAGCTTGACGTCGCCGCCATACTTGCAGGCCTCCACCAGTGGCTCCTCAGCCGCCGCCTTCCCCAGGCACGGCTTCTCGGGCGGCGCAGCCACGTCCCCGGGAGACACCTCCTCCTTGCTGCCCTTCCGCCCCCTGATGGAGCCCTTCTTCTTCTTCTCCAGCGCCTCCCCGTGCCCGTTGCTCAGCCCCCCTTTGCCCGCACGGCCGGGCATCAGCCCCCCCATGTTCTTCTTCAGCTTGCTCCCCAGGGTCTTTCCAAAACTGCCCAGCTTGTTGGCCACCGAGTCGGCCCGCTTCTTCTCCTTGTCCTTCTCCCGCTCCTTCTTCGGCTTCTCCTTCTCCTTGTCTTTGCTGCTGCCCTTGCTGCCGCCGCTGTTGCTCGCTGAGCTGCTGCAGACAGACTCCTTGTCCGAATCCCCGGAGTCCGCAGCCCACCGGGCCTCGTCCCCTGCGGAGGCGGTGGGCGACTCGGGCTGTGCCAGGGGTGCCTAGGAGAGGGGGAGAGTGGAGTGAGCCGCAGGCAGCTGTGCGCTCCCAGAACGACGTTCAGAAGACCAGGCCGGGGGGGCGGGGGGGTTCCCAGGGTTGGACTGTTCCACAGCCCCATGGAGTCCGAGAGGCTGGAGCCCTCAGCTCGAGAGAGACAATGGCGTGTGTACATCCGCGTGGGATAGAGGCACATAACACTACGCACACTGCGGAGAGATGGTTTTTCTCGCCTCCTCTTGAACAGTATTGAAATTCGGGGCTGCCCACGCAAGCAGACTGGCCATCAGTCCAGAGGACAGCCACAAAACCAGCCCCTGGGAGTGGCTGTGGTGCACTGGGTAGAAAAAGGGGCAGCCAGGGAGAAGAAGGCAGGCCCTGCAGAAGGCCGTAGCGGGGGAGACAAACTGGCAGGCCAGTGACTTCACACAGAGGCCACAACTTGAGCGGGAACAACCATTTGCGTTCCCGCTGAAAGAGGAGCTGAAAAGAGGTGGCAGGAAGGACCGAATCTGTCCCAGCCACCACCACCCCCAGCCTCCTGAATGGCCGATTCATGCAGCCAGTGCCTTCACACGAACGCCTTGGGCGGGCTTCATGGGGGGTTCCATGGGGGGTCGCTCTGCAAGGCCCCTGGCTCGCACCATCGCCCCCCCAGGGCCAGCCTTGCCCATTTCTGCCCAGCCCAGCTCCCTCCGGTCTCAGAGGCCGGCCAGGAGGAGGAGGATTCCGGGACACCCTGAACCCCCCCAAGGGAGGACGGCTTCCTCCGCATTCCTTTACCTGCATGTCGCAAGGCAAAGTGATCCACTTTACATTCATGTAGCTGTGCAGCAAATGCAGCTTGGCTTCCAGCGAGAGCGTCACGCTGAAAAGGCAGAGCCGGAAAGACACAAAGCACAAAGTGGCGGTGCTGAGTTCAGCCAGAGCCGGAAGACCCGCGGCCCCTGGATCTAGTCCGGAGTCTCTCTTGGGCATGGCCCTTGCCTCCCGCCTTTGAAGCAGCACTCAAGAGCCGCAAAACCCACGTGGGATCCTGGAGAGGACATTTCAAATCCCACAAGGGCTGCCTGAGAACCACGGGCCCTTTCCTCCAGTCCCCGCCCCACAAGGCAGCCTTGCTCCTTGCCCCATCAGTGCCTCTGCCCTTCCCACATCCAGCACGAGCTCCTCGCCCCTTTCGACCTGCTCCTTCCACTCCGCTACCCCCAGAAGTCTCCGACATCGTGCTGCCCCTTATGCCGGCCACTCCCCATCCCAGCACGCACGTGAAGTCAGCTCTCTCTCTCTGCCTCCCATGTGATGCCTCAGGCCACACTCCTCAGTCCCCGTGCCCAACTGATACGCAGCCAAGCGCAGGTCAGGACACGCACTCCCAGGATGCTCGCCCTCTCCGTCCGCCGTCTCCCCGCGGGCCAAAGTGGGGAGACCAGGGTCCACCCTTGTCGGTTCTGTTACGAGGAGGACAGCCTGCTCCCCTCCAGCTCTCTGGCCACAGAGCACCGAGCACCTGGGAGGCCCAACCCCACGGGCCACCCTGCACAGAGCCTCGCGCTCACCTTGCTCGTCGGACGTTGTCGCCGTCGTCTCTGCCCCACTCCCAGTCACTCCCGGGGTCCACAGCAAAGTGCACGGGAAGCAGCTTGTGCTCAGAGTCGGTCAACGGGATCACAGCTGTGGCAAAAAGAGGCACAGCTCCCTCAGGGGCCGAAGGACAGAAGATGCGGCAGTGTGGAAAGCACAGGCAGGCGGCAGCCGCAGGACTCCTACCCCGCCGCTTTTTGCAGGATCCGGCACAGGCCCTAGGCGCAGGGCCTGAGGAGGGTCAGGCAGGCAGGGGGACGAGACATGCCGCAAGACGTTGCGACGGCCGCTCGTTTGGATGGCTTCAAAAGGGGGCTGGGCGTGCTCCTGGAGGGGAAGGCTCTCCGCGGCTACCAGGCCTGAGGGCTATATCCCACCTCCAGCGTCAGAGGCAGCGTGCCCGTGTGTAAGAGATGCTGGGAAACATGGGCTGGGGGCGCTGTTGTGCTTGTGCCTGCTTGCGGGCTTCCCAGAGGCAGCTGGCTGGCCACTGTGCAAACAGAATGCCGGCTGAGGCGGGCCTCAGTCTGACGCAGCAAGGCTCTTCTGATGTTCTCAGGGGAAAGGGGAAGCAGCCTGGCAGGCAAGGCTCCCGCCCCATTCCCGGACGCACCTTGTTCCTTGGTGGGCTCCTTCTGTTCCGTGGATACCAGGGCAGAGAAGTGGGCTTGGTCGTAGGCCAGGACCAGCGGGGAGCGATGGCACTTGCCGGCAGGAACCTCCAAGGGTAGATAAATGCCGCCAAAGGGGATCGGTGCAAACGCTGCAAGGCAGACGGAGAGAAGCTGGTGGGGAGAGCGAGTGTCCTGGCGGCCGCCAGGCAGTCCCCGAACTGTGAGCCCCAAGGCACCCTCTTCTGCAGTGGAGCCTGACAGCGCCCCTCTGCGTGAGTGATGCCCCGGCCGGGCCTCTGTCCAAGCAGCCCCTGCAGCAGGCAGGGCGTTCTCTGCACAGGATGCAAAGGGGTTCATCCCACTGTTCCCAACCGAGAGGTAGCAAGACTGACCCCCCCGCGGGAGAAGCCGCCCTCCCCCTGAGTCGCTGCTCCAAGCAGTCCCCCTCCCAAAGCAGAGGGCAGGTGCAGAACAACGACTCATGCAGAAGCACAGGATGGGGTGAGGTGCATCTCTCCTCTTACACCACTACATTTAAAAGCTTACTGGGCATGAGCGTCCCACATTTTTTAAGGAAGCCTACATCACAAGACTGGGAAACCTTATATATTCTCTTCCTGGGGAAACGTGCAACAGGTGCTGCCAGCTAGGCTCTGGGGCTTAGGGCAACCACCGGCAAACTGTGGGGCAGGCCAGGTGCCCCTGAGCTGCCACTGGGGTGGGGGTGCACAAGAACTGCCCGCCCCTGAGGGCCGTTGCTGCCCCACTCTCAGGCGTCATGTGCCCAGGCCTATATACGTCCAGTACCATAGCGCATGTGACGAGACTGACACAGGGAAGCCCGTAGCCAGGGCCGGCCCTCTCATGAGGCAGAGTGAGGCACCGCCCTCAGGCAGCAGATTTCAGGGGTCCTGAAAAGGCTGCAAATCGTTATTGGACAGATTGCTGCATTTCTACTACCAGAGGGCGGGAGGGAGGGAGGCACTGGTGGGATTTTTCTGCCTCAGGTACCACGGTAACACCTGAGGCAGAAAAATCTTGCTTGGCCTTGGGTGTGATGCACCTTGAAGTGGAGGGGTGGGGGAGAGACGCCACTTACTGCTCAGCCTCGGGCAGGAAAACCTCTTCCTCCGTTAGCACACTCCGCCACACCACTTACCTTCCCCGCCTGAATCTCGAAGCATGGTGTCGGCCACAACCACAATGGGCCTCTTCAGCACGTGGGCAAGGACAAAAACATGGAACTCCTCCAGGCTTTCGTAGACAGGCTCCTCAGAGCCTTCGACGCTGAGGAGGCAAAGGAAGGGGAACCCTTTCGAACACCTGAACGAACGCTCCATCACTGGCACCCCCTGGCTTGGCTTAATAAGAAGACAGGAAATGGGAGACAGGAACCAGAACAGGTTCCAAAGACATCCCCATCTAGGAGATGCAGGGTGGGAGGAAGCAGAAGTGGTCTGGGTCTGAGCCAGAAGGACCAGTTAAGGTTAACAAGGGCAGACCTGTTACAGGCACCATTGTCAGGGGTGCACATGTGGGAATGCAGAACGGAGGACTGGGATGGATTTCAGCTTCCCAAGAACCTCAGCTTTCACTTAAAAAAAGTTTCTGGCCCTCATGATTGCAAAGATGGTGCCACCCCATCTCAAACTTTAGACCTGACTGCTCTTTCAACCAACTCATTGAACAAATTCCCCAATAATGCCCCCCTCTGTGGAACTCTCTGCCTGCTGACATCAGGCAGGAACCAATATTGTTTCGTTTCCAAGGCCTGCATAAGACATTTTTATTTCAACAAGCTTTCCCTGACTAACCAGCCACGGTTTTATTTGCATTATTTGGTTTTAAAGATTTCAGCTCTGTGTTTTGATTCTTTTCCCCCTTCCTTTTAATTGTTCACTGCTCAGGAGTTTCATTGGATGTAGAGCAGTAGAAAAATCTTGTAAGTAAATAACCGACGGCGGCAAATACAAATGCAATGACCGCTTGGGATGTGATAGGCTGTGGATTCAAATCCCAGAC
This sequence comes from Heloderma suspectum, assembly GCF_057233095.1. NCBI lineage: Eukaryota > Metazoa > Chordata > Lepidosauria > Squamata > Helodermatidae > Heloderma > Heloderma suspectum. The sequence goes on along the minus strand of NC_139474.1, from coordinate 21,415,829 downwards.
AAGTCCCTGCACCATTCAGAAGAAGAGGACTGAATCCAGTGCTTTGCATGCTGAAGGTTCCAGGCTCAGTCCCCGAGATTTCCAGCTCAAAGGGGTGGAGGGAGCAGTGCTGGGAAAGCCCTTGGACTGCCAACAGCATTGTGATCCTTGCTGCTGCACTCTGGAGCAACCGAAGCTGCCAGACCATTTGACGGTTGCTCTGCAGTTTTGCAAGGCAGCAGCCGCTTTATAGGAAGGCGCCACTCACCCGCCGCAGTTCCCGCCGTTGGCGCCGTAGTGCATGCGGGGCTCGCTCGAAGCCAGCTTGATCAGCTCGTTCCACTCCTTCTGCCACTCTTCTTCCGTGTAAACTAGGCCGGACTAAGATGTTGGAGGGGAGAACGAAGGGGTGGGATGGGGGGATAGTTCAGGCTTCTTCCCATGCTGTGAAGCGACTTTACAATGGCCATAAGGGGGCTCCTGTAAGATTTACTCTCCAGAGCTCCATACATGATCTGGAAGGAGCCAATACTGATGCTAAGCAAGTATGAATCTGCTCAGTGTTCGGATTCGGGAGGGGGATCCCCACGTTCCAGGGCTGAGAACTGGCGCTGGGAAGGAGCACAGGTGCTGGCCCTGAGACCGAGCCTCTGCCCCAGTCTGGCCCTCTGAGGTTCCCCGGATGGCCGTGCCCCATTTGGGGGCATTTTCGCCCCACCCACTGCTGGAGCGGCCGCCCCGAGAGTGGCTCTCTCAGGCTGAAAAAGGCGGTGCGTCGTAGCCCTAAAGGGAGCGCTGGGTGTAAAAAGCCCTTCCCAGGTGTGGTCAGCCCTTTGTCCCTGGCACTGCACTCTATTGGACCAATGGGCCAAGATCCCCAATGACTCTGGGGGGTGCTGAAGCCCCCGTTCACCACAGCAACACAGGGCAGCCCCCCTGCCGCCTCACCTCTTTGTTCTGCTGCGTCTGCTGCCACCTCCAGCGGCGCTTCAGGGCCTCCCTCTCCAGGCCTCGATCCATGAGCGTGTGAAGGGACTTGCGGAGCATCAGGTCCCTGTCGTGGAAACCCCACATGCCTACAGCGAAGGGGAGAAGAGGCATCTTTTCCAGTGCACTTTTAAAACGTCAAGCTTATTGGCTTTCCTCCTTTAGAATAACATCTGCTACTCAAAACCATAAATCACACAGTGCTGGAAATGCAAACCATCAATCACAAACAAGTACACAGTTTTCTTAAGGACTGGTATGCGAATACACTATTCATTTATTGCATTTCCATACCGCTCAAGAGCTGAAGCTCTCTGGGTGGTTAATATCAAATGTAACATATCACATCTCAGCACAAGATTAAGAATGGGGGGTGGGGTGCCCGCCCACCACACGCATCCACTGTGTCCCTGCTCGCCCCAGCCAAACGCTGATCATGCACAGGCTGGAGCTGTAACTCAGTGCTGTGAGTGCAGGAGGTCCCAGGTTTGATTCCTGGCACCTCCAACTAAGGCTGGAAAGATTCCTGCTGGAAACCCTGGAGAGCCCTTGCTGCCAGCCAGTGTTGACAACACCGGGCTAGATCAGGGGTCCCAACTCTTTTGGGTCAGTGGCCACATGGAGAGTTCTGGGGGTGGAGCTAGCAGGGGACACGCTGGAGGCCTGGGCCAGTAGGTGCACCCCTCCCCCCCATGTGACCTCAATCACATGGAGTCCTAACAACTGAAGGAGGGTATACTTATTGCTTTCCGTGTTAACACTTAAACACACAGAGTATTTCTAGTGCTTGAAACCAAAGTCCCAGATAAAACCACCACACCAGTCTCACTAAAAGAAAACTGTGTACGTTTCAAATCTATACATCCTATTATATTTTATACAACCCTCTTACATACTGCATCCCACTGTTAATGTTAATTTTTGTTCTGCCCTTCCTCCACCAATCTCAGAGCAGGATACACAGTTTGTATTATTGCATACACGGGGAGCATGGGCGGGAGGGTGCTCTTGCACCCGTGTCCTGCTTGTGGGCTTCCTGCCGTCAGCTGGTTGGCCACTGCGGGAGCATAATGCTGGACTAGATGGACCCTGGGTCTCATTCAGCATCAGGACTCTTCTGATGTTCTTATTGTTTCATTGCATGTTGTGGTTTTAAGTTTCTGCTGTCTGCCGCCTTGGGAGGGTTTTCCCTAATAGCCAGCTTATAATTCTTCTAAATAAATACATAAAATAAAAGGCAAACCTCACAACCCTGTGAGTTAGGTTGGGGGTGGGGGGAGAGGGACGGGGGGAGGGAGGGGGGGTGTAGGTTGGCTAACAGAGACTGACCTAAGATCACCCAGCATCCAGGTGGGTATTTAAACCTAGTCCGACACATTAACCACCACACTACAATGGTTTTTTTAATGGACGCGGGGAGGTGGGAGGCAGCGTGTCAAATATGACTCATGTTTTATTGCTTTTCCAGGAAAATATAAACATCAGAAGCCAGCTAAGCGGAGAGATGCCATTTCCTGGTGCAACAATTCGGAGGAGAGATGGTTAACAGGGCCCCAGGCACCTCGTTGCAGATGGCGTGCACAGAAGAAACAGGGATGCTTCTGCCGGCGGGAGGTGGTGGTGTCTTACCTAGAGAGGCGGCATGAAGCAGGCAATTTCCATCCCCCGTCGTTGCTAAAGGAAGCAGCCTCTGACAGCTGGGATCCACGTTGGCCCACCAATTGAGACGACCTGGGCGGGACAAAGGAACACGCCGCATTTAGCATTCAAAGCATTTCGTGCACACGGTCTCTGCAATGCCCCTTAAGGTGGGCAGATATTACTTCTGTATGACAGTTGGGAGTGGCTACAGCTGAGGGGTGGCTAGAGCCAGGGCCACAAAGTATTTGTACAGCGGAAGTGAGATTCTGACGGGCCACTTGCCAGCTCAGACACTTAGCCAGTCTGATACAACTGCTTCCTGACAGAGAAAGAGATGAAGAGCAGAAAGGAGGCAGTGAAAAGCAGACTCAAATTAGACTATGAAAGCAAACTGGGAAAGAGGTTGCTAAGCTGGGCATTTATAGGTTTATGAAAAGGGTACTGAAGGAAAGAGGTACCAGGAAATTGGGCCAGACTTCTCTGGGTCCTAGCAGCCTTGCAACCACAGGCAGGCTTTGGGGTTCCTGCCTTAAGAGTGGGAAGGGGCTGCCAAAAAAGGCTCACTCCCCTAGCGGGATCCCTGCCCTTAAAGATAGGCAAGGATCCCAGAGCCATCTTGGCAAGGCGGGACAAAATTCATGGGCCACCAAACTGGACGTAGGCTTCAGATGCCACAAAAATCTGAAAAGCAAGTTCAGCACAAACCTCTCCTTATCCTGGGCCTCAAAATAAAGAAAACCAAGCTGGAATAAGACCTGCCTGGTATTTTGCGGCACTTCTGCAAATGGCCACCATGCAAAGCAAATCATCGGGGGCTCCCACAGAAGACTGCACGCACGGCTTTCTGCCTGAGTAACTGGTCTGGCCCTGCCTCCTTCCAAACCAGACCCCCCTGGGGCAAGCCATTCTTCGCCTTGGGCATGGCTGGCTCATCCAGTCACTCCCAACATAAGCAGCAGCAGAATTTACCCACCATCAGAAGAGGCTAGCCAGCATCCCTTGCACAGAACAGTGACCTATGGAGAGGGCTCTTTGGAGGACAGGCAGTTCACGTTAAATATTATTTTTCCTGGAGTTAAGAGTGGAGGATACCCAGTTTAAAAAAAGAAAAAGGACATAGCGCTCTTCTGCCAGAAGCTTGGGGAGTTGGCTCAAGGAAAGATAGTGACAACGGCAGGGCAGCAGATGTCAAGGGCTCCTTGGAGGCCTCTCTCAGTCTAATCCAGTAGCCAAGTCCAGACACAGACAAAGGGATTCCTTTCAAAGCTTTATTCTTCTTTTACAACTTAACAACTCTACCGTTTGCAACTAGATCTGAGCAGCACAGTACCTATGCCTTAAGTTGGAACAGTTGGTCCCCGTTTGAAAGGGAATTACTGGCAGACCCCTGAACTTAAGGACTAGGGAGAGTCCCTCCCCTTTTCCCTTGGATCCTCTGGGCGCAGCCGTTGTTTGCGCGCCAACTGGGCACTACGCCTCCTTTCTGCGCCCTCCATTTGGCGCCGCTCTCTGCATCGGCGTCGCGCGTCCACCAAGTCTGCTTCCCGCGCTCTGTCACTCCCTGGACTGCTATCTAAGCTAGGAATGCTGGTGGGAGGAATCTCCGTCAGCTGTTGGCCCTGGGAAAGAGGAGCGACTGCTCTTCCTCAGAATCAGAACTACTCTGGGATTCTATGGGCTCAGTGTCCACCCTGACAGCAGGTGAGGAAAAGAGGTCTGGCAGGGAAGGAAAAGGGGCAGCATGGCAGGAGGGGCGGCCAGCAAGAAGCTGGCTTCAGCAGCACCATCGACACACGGAGAGGGCCGGTGGTTTAAGCTAGACATCCCTCACCTGGTGTCCTTCAGATGTGTTGGACGACAACCACCAGCCCCAAGCTAACGAAGGAGGGCTTGCAACACTCTGAACTACATCCAAGGAGTTACAGAAAGGGGACTTGGGCCACTAGAGTGACAGAGAAGATTGTCCCAAGAATATGTTCATGCTGCCAGAAAGCTCAGAAGAGGGGCAGTGTAGCACGGGCATCACTAACAACATTCACACCCCGCACACCACCTTCGAGGGGCTCCAGGCGGCTCTTGGGTGTGTTCAGCTGCCTGGGAGCCAGCATTCCAGCTGGCCTAAGAGAAGGCATCTGCCTCCGAAACGGAAGAGCCACCCGGCACACAGCCAGGCTGGTCTGGACAACAGCTCGACTTGACAGGCAGGCCGCTTCTCAGGCTAGGTAGCGTCTGGCACAGCCAAGTCCCAGCCCATCACTGCCTGGCAGGATGCCCGTGCACAACTGAGACAAACCCACATCCGAGAAAAGCTATTTTTCAGTATTTACTGCAGGAGTGTTTAAAGGGGTTTCACACAAATCCACACAAATTCTTGTGGATTTGTCATCATTTTCACTGCTACAATTCATCCTCTCTCTCTCTCTCCCTCTCTCAGACACACCACACATGAAAAGTCTGCATGGCTTTTGACAGCAGGGAGTTGGACAGGCTTCCATCCCCACCTTCCTCAGCAATGGCAGCTTATGTCAAGAGGATGACACACCTCACAAAGATATTCCTGTCTGCAGGAACTCCCAAACCTCCCAGCAAAGAAGCACAAGCAGCTGCCTGAACATGTTTCCAGGCTGGTCAAGGCCTTGTTTATAAAGTTCAGTTATCCCGGAATATCTCTTCTGAAATCCCCTTAAGCCTAAAGGCATGGGGGTGGGAGAAATCAGTTGTCGTAATGTGGTGAAAGAGGTAATGCTACCTCTGGATGGCCGAACAGGCTGTGATACAGGAGGTTTGTGACCAGATTTTCCGTGTGTGTGTGTGTGTGTTTTTAAAGCAACCACAGGGCCAGGGCTAAAAGAGAGGGGGAAAACCTTTCCCCCTACAGTGCCATTTCTCCCATTTAATATTGGGTGCCTCCCTCCTCGTGGGAAGCATCTATAAGCCACAGTGGATTGGGCCGGGGGGGATGGGATTTCCCCCATTTCAGCTACCAAAACCTGGCAGGAGAAGTGTCACGCTGGGGAAAGGACAGAGTGGTCGGGCCCAATACAAACTCCACTAACCACCTTAAGTCTTCCGTTGGAAGCCAGCTCCCATCTCAGACCTCCCTCATTATAGGTTGCTTGCCCCTGAATACAGCAGAAACGTGGTTCTCCCTGACACCAAGAACTACTCGAGCACCGGGCACTTTGTGTCCATGGCAGCTGTCCGAGAGCCCACCTCTCTCTCTACAGAATGGGAGCGCCAGCCCAGGCTCCGATATCAGTGGAGTGGTGAATCTGTTCCGGGATTCAGGCAGAACCAGTCAGAGCTTCGCACCTTGCAGAGCTCCTTCAGATTTCTGACTGAAACCCGGAGTAGATTCACCATCCCACTGACATCGGAGACACCAGCCTCCACTGCTCTAACCCCCGTTCTGAAAATGCCAATGTTCAATTCACTTTCCCACACCTCTGAAAACATCCCAGGGGACAGGGAAAGCCGGAGGGAATGCACCCAGCACCATGACAGACCCCTGTCTCCAATTTGGACTCTCATCCGCATTGTGCATTTCCACCAAACTTTGGATGCTTCAAGCCGTCTCGCCCTGGAAAGGTAACGCTCCAACGAATCCCTCCTAGTCTTCATTTGAACGGCACAGGGGGGGTTACTCTTCAAGTCGGGGAATGCTGGTGCTTAGCCCCAGAACCCATTTTAAAGCAGGGCCAAGCCCTTGAATGGACATCACGGTGAAGAGACTGCATCTGAGCATGCACAGATTGCACCATTTCTAACGCTATACCGTAACGGCAGCCGGCCCCGACACCTCCTGCTGCTCCCTGCTCTGGCCTTCAGGGACAGGGCACCCAGGGGACTTCGGGCCTCGACAGAGAAAGCCGCCGCAGACACTCCGCTGGTGCTCACCGGCCTGTTCCAGCGCCACCAGCATCGACTGCTCGATGAGATCGCGCTCGATGAAGCTGCGGAAGTCCTCGTGGTACACGGTTAGGTCGGGCAGCTGGAAGGTGCAAATGGGCATCTCCAGCAGGTGCTCGCCGCTGCCGCTGCCGTTGCTGGAGACGTGGGAGCGGGCCAAAGAGACGATGGTGGAGCTGGCGTGGGAGATGCCGCGGGACAAGCGCTTTTCTGGGAAGGAACAGAGAAGCAGGGACACGTTTGGAGAGACGTGCACCTGGCTGAGCACACACGCGTTTCAATCTGGGCTGCCCGCATTTTATAGTTGGCGGCAGGAGCGGGAGCAGGCACGGGCAGCTGGCGGTGGGTCGGCATCCTCAGGGTCCTGACTTCCTTTCTTTTGTTTCTCAGGCCCCTTGGGGACAGGCAGCACCCTCACCACACTGCGCACCATCCAACCGTTTCCTGGGCCCAGAAGCCACGTAAGTAGACTCCTGGCTGAAACAGCCTCCGCTTGCATTTAAGTGGCCGTGCGTGCTTAAGGGTTGCCCGCACCAAGTCACTGTTCTCACTCCGTGGAGGAGAGGCAGGCAGGCGGCTGTGGATGCTGGCAAAGGATCCACTCCGCTCTCTGCCTGGGAGAGACTCCAAGGAGTGAGAGGCTGGGGGGGGGCGGGCACAGAGAGAAGAATCTGGGGGAGGTGATGTTCATCCAGTGGGGACGAGATTTTTATTCCAGTGGGAGAGTCGTGGAACACACACACGGCATCTCCATTGCAGGGAAGCTGGCCCTCCAGTTTCACTTTGGATTTTACTCTCCTGCTGTGGTCCAAACCCCTGGCTCAGGCAGTACCATCGACCCACCAATCAAGGGGAGGAGGGGAGAAATCAAACACTCGGTCAGAGCTGCCTCCACTTCCCCAGAAAACAACTGCACCAGTGGACAGGCGGCTTAAGCAGTCCTCCTCAAACAGACACACACACCCCTTCGCCTCCCATGGTTGGCAAGTCCCTGGGCAGCAGCCCCCACAGCCCCTGCTGCCCTCACCTTGCACAACGTCATCTTGGCGCTGCAGCGGTGGCCGTGCCGGCCGCGCCACCTCCTTCTCCACAAGCTTAAAGGTGCGTCCCTCATTGAAGGAATGCGGCAAGGCCCCAGCATGGACCTGCCTCAGCTGCTCAAAGTCGCTCAGCGCGGCACTCAAGTCCCAGTTTTTCCCTAGGAGAGGGGAAGAGGGGCGGGTTAATCTAGGCAGCTTTCAAAAACACACAACACCAAACTTCCTTCTCTCTCTCACTTGGCAAATCGCCCCTTCTGTTAGCAGGAAGCTGGGCACACCTCATGCTTCCCCCTGCCCAGCACACTCAAAATGCTGCCCCCACTCTTCCTTTTTCAAATCCTCGCTATAAGCCTTCCTGGCACCATCACAAGCATGCCCATTTCACAGTTTGCGAGTTGTCTCTAGGGCTGGGGATAGGAATCCAGCCACGGTTCCTCACCTCTGAACACACGTTTTGGGCTGCAACAACACATTGTCACAGCATGTACACAACTGGGGTGGGCTGGAGCATTTGTGGGGGTCATAAAGGTGGGGATGCTTAAGCCTTCCCACACCCCCAGGCTGTTTTGCCTCATTTTAGGCTTATTTCTGGACTCGGAGCTCAGATGGAGAAAAACCAGGAGGGAAGAATGTTTGTTGCAAACAGTTTTGGGGACAAGAGAAGAGACCTGGAACTGGATCAGAACAAAGACCCATCAAGGGCAGCACTGATTTCCCACAGTGGCCAAGCAGATGCCTACAAGTAGGACAAGAGCACCCTCCTGCCCATGTTCCCCAGCACTGATGTACATAGGCAGACCTCCTCTGATCCTGGAGGTAGCACAGAGCCATCAGGACTAGGAGCCACTGATAGCCTTCTCCTCCTCCTCGAATTTGTCTGACCTCTTCTAAAGCCATCCAAAATGGTGGCCATCATCACATCCAGTGATAGCGAATTTCATAGTTCAACTCTACACTGTGTGAAGAAGCCCTTCCTTTTTGTATACTTCTCTCATGTCTCCCCGATTCACCCTTTTTCTAACCTAAACCATCCCAGATGTTGTAACCTTTTCTCACAGGGGAGCTGCTCCAGCCCCTTTAACATTTGGAAAAGCAAAGGTGGCTATGTTGGCCAAGAGAAAATTTCTAAAACCCCCACTGACCGTATCAGTGGGCTTGTTTGTTTCTTCTTCTCAGCAACCCTTGGAGGGTCTCAGGTGCAAAACCACCTCTGTGTCTGGGAGAGTCTACTTTGAATATCTGCAGCACATGGGGGGGGAGGCTGTGGCCCTCCAGATCTTGTTGAACTGCACTCCCATCATCCCCAGCCACCATGGCCAATGGTGAGGGAGAATGGGAGCGGAAGTCCAATAACATCTGGAGAGCCCACAGATTCTCAACTGCTGGTTTCCAGCATCCTCCCACTTTCCATCCTTATACTGTAACCAAGTTCAGACTCCATGGCTTTATCAGCCACTTTTCCCCTCCCTCCCTCCCACCCCCCACCACACCCCCACCTTTTCGTTTGTCTACCATTTTACCTGATGAGGAACTCTGGAGAACTCAAAAGCTTGCACAGCATTTGGCAGCCCTTGAGCTGGCCTAATAAAGGTATTACGGCGATATGGATGTCCGAAATTTTCTTTTGGACTGTACAATTTTGGTTGCCCCTTTCTGCAGCTTTTCCAGCATTACAATTTCATTTTTCATTTCATTATAACATGTTTCCTGGCCTTTCCCTTTCTAAGGGCGCAATCTCCCTTTCTAAGCTCTCCCTTTCTAAGGGCACAATCCTATGCATATTTACCAAAGTCCTACAATTCCCAGCATTCCCCAGCCAGCCATGCTAGCTGGGGAATGCTGAGAGTCGTAGGACTTCTTTTCCCTATCTAAGCATGCATAGGGTTGTGCCCTAAGAGTTTTGATTCATTCTTAAAACGGTCTTGTAAACAATAGAAGCAGGAGGAGGAAACCCAGGAGAATCTATGCAAAGAGACATTACTTTTTACCTTCCAGTAAGTCTCTTGCTAATCCTGGCTCAGCCCCAGTTGAGCGGACAAAATCCGAGAGGACGACGTCCATATCCAGGGTCATGTGATCTTGAATTCCTCACAGGCGGCCAGGAAGTGGTGGGACATTGATCTGGGCTTACGCTTCAGTCTGGAGGAGGAAGCAAGAAAAGGACACAGCTCAGCTGCTGGTTACAAAGGCCAAAATGCAGATTGTCTGAATAACTGTGTGTGGGGGGGGGGGGGAGTAGCCAATAAGAGCGGCCTATAATTCACAGGGCGAGGGAGAATTACATATTCGGGACTTGATAAACCATTCACTAACCGAGACTGTGCATAGGCCTCATGTTTTACATTCAGAAAAAGATCCCCACGAACCAAAAGGTACATGGTATTGAAATGAACAGCACGCTTGAATTGTGCATTTCAGCCTTCCCCAACCTGGTGCCCCCCAGGTTGGGGAAGGCCAGTGCATTTTATATTGTTTTTGGAAACGGCCCTGGACCTTCTCCCGAAGGACAGCATATGCCTACTTTAAACAGGGTATTTTCTAACTGGCCCAGACGCAAGAGATTCGAGCAGAGCTGGCTGGTGTTAAGGAACGGCCTTACCGGGAATCTGCCAAGCCCAGGCCCTCTTGCCCTCCTCCACCTCCTCGTATTCCAGCCATCCGATGCACAGCAAGCAGCCTCCACTCCCTTTGCTCTCTCCCTCTGGGCCCAGAAGGCAGTGGAAATAGCACTGCGGAGGGAGGACTCCTCAGGGCATCTTGCCCAAGGCCCCCCAAACCTGGACCACCAGTCCCACTTGGCCTATGGGACACCAATTTAAAAGCCGCTTGCATCGCCCCAGAAGCTGAAGATCTTACCCCAGCCCTCCTGCCAAGCTGTACAAACCACGTGCCAACATGGGTATTAGCAGGAGCCAGATGAATCCACGCGCACAGCGACATCATCTCTCCCCAGCGCCCCCGTCCTGATACACCCCCCCCTCCAAGTCACAAGCCCCTTCCGGCAACACGGCATGACTTGCACAGCAGAGCCAGGGGGTGGCAGTCCAGCCAGGGAACCATCAGCACCACGAGTGAGCAACGGTTCCCACTTTGCGCAAGCCACCAAAGGTCAGCTTGCCAGAATGGTCAGCTCGTTTCCCCAATGTGGCGCCATCCAGATGTTATGGACTACGGACTACAACCCCCAGAATTCCTGACCACTGGCCATGAGAATATCAGACGAACCCTGCCGGATCAGACCAAGGCCCATCTCTTCCAGCATTCTGTTCACACAGTGGCCAGCCAGCTGACTGTTGGAAGCCCACAAGCAGGACATGAGTGCAACAGCACCCTCCCGCCCATGTTCCCCAGCAACTGGCGTACATAGGCATACTGCCTCTGATCCTGGAAGTAGCATATAGCCATCGGAACTAGTAGCCACTGACAGCCTTTTCCTCCTCCATGGATTTGGCGAATCCCCTTCAAAAGCCATCCAAATTGGTGGCCATCACTATACCTTGTGGAAATGAATTCCATAGTTTTAAGTATGCGCTGTGTGAGGAAGCCCTTCCTTTGATCTGTCCTGAATCTCCCACCATTCAGCTTGATGGGATGACCCCTCTGGGGTTTTAGTATGATAAGAGAGGGAGGAAAACTTCCTTCTGCTTACTACCTCCACACCATGCATCAAGCTGTACACCTCTATCACATCTCCCCTCACTTGCCTTTTTTCCTAAGCTAAAGAGCCCCAAATGTAACCTTTCCCCACAGGGGAGTTGCTCCAGCCCCTTGATAGTTTGGGCTGCCATTTTCTGCTCCCATCAGCCCTACGCTGGCTGGGGTTGATGGGAGTTGATGTCAAACTCACCTGGAGGGCACCAGGTTGCCTCTTCAGATGAGGGGGATCAACACCACCCTTTTCACCCCTGTCACCCCTTCATCAGGCTCCTATTCTGCCCCCACCCTCCCACCTCATCCAGGTAGATCACCCAAAGCCCAGAAGAAAATTCTGTTCCTGTGCCACTAACTGATCCGGGTGTGCAACATGAAGTAAGAGGAGCCCTGCTATTTAGGGTGGGCACCCTGACCGTGCTGCCATGCTTTGCTCTGGAGCCCAGGCACACAAGTCGTGCCTATAAAATAGCAGCTGCCAATTAACACAAAACTGCCTGCATTCTTCCCTCGAGTCCAGATTTTTTTTTGTTTTTAAAGTATGGAGTAAAGAGTTCGCTCTTCCCCTGGGCAGGGATGACACAGCCAGAGTTACCTGCAGGCCAGGAAAGAAGCCAGTTAAAACAAAAATAAAGGGATAAGCAGCCACACACATGCACATGCCCAGAGAACGCAAAGCGCATTGCAACTCCTGTTTCCCCAGAAGAGGACCCTAAAGCAAAACCATAAATTATGCAGCCAAGGCGCTTGGGACATGCAGCTGGCTGCTCCCCCGTGCTCCAATGGCCCCTAGCAAAGCCCCACCCATCCTGGGAGGGAGGGCCTGCGAAGGCTGCGGCCATTCATAGCTTTCCAGCAAAGGCCCTCAGCCACAGAAACAAGGCATCTCGAGGGTCCGGCAGGCAAGTGGGTGACCCTCTTCTCCTCCAACAGAATATGGGGGAATGAATGCTTGCCTCAAGACCGAGCAGGAGTTTGTCTGGGACTCTGCCCTCACCTGCCAGGAGGAGCACCTCTCTAGGAAACAAACTCTCTGTGGCAGTCACTTCCCAGTGTTAAGAGAATTAAAGGGTAAGCTCACAGCAGCGAAGAACGTGGGAGTTATTATTTCTACATGCTTTTAATGCAGCCTTGCAAACAAGTCTGCAAACGTTAGACGGCCACCTGCCTGCGCAGAGCCTGCACAGACCTCTGTGCTACCAAAATGACTAACTCCCTTATCAATGCTGCCTCCTGGAGGTGATCAGCGCTCACCACAGGCCACCAGCTAGCCTCTTTAGTGAACTCTGCCTGCTTAGATCAGTGAGAAACCTGCAGCTAGTTCCAAAAGCCCTCAGGAAGCAATCCCTTCAGACCTCTGGCAAGAGCGAGCTGTCCCTCCCTCAGCATCCTGCTGCATGGGGAGGAAAGGGGTGGCAGGCAGGCAGGCAGGCAGGCAGGCAGGCAGGGAGGGAGGGAAGAAAAGGGGCTGGCAGACAGGCAGAGAGCTAGAGAGAAAAGGGGGTGGCAGAGGGTAAGAGAGAGAGAAAAGGGGGTGGCAGAGGGTAAGAGAGAGAGAAAAGGGGGTGGCAATCAGGCGAGGGACTGGCAGGCAGAGAGAGAAGGGGGTGGCAGGCAGAGAGAGAGAGAGAGAGAAGGGGTGGCAGGCAAGGAGAGAGAAAGACAGAAGGGGTGGCAGGCAGGGGGACAGAGGAGGAGAGAAAAGAGGGAGGCAGACAGAGAAAGAGGATAGCACCCCCATCCCACTGAAAGGATCCCACTGCTCCCTTGTAGGAGCTCCAGAGCAATTTGCTGCTCAAAGAAAGCAGTGAAGCGCATTTTCCCTCCCCTGCCAAACAAAACCATTCAGATATTGGAGGGGGCTACTAGTCCTTGATAGCAGAGGTAAAGTCAGGGTCAAGCTTTTAAGTGTGTGTTCTGGTTTTCACCACCTCACTCTAGTCTAGTTCCAGTTGGGAGAGTTTAAATTTTGTTTTGGCCTACTACTGTGGTCTGCCTTGAGCTTTCAGGATGGGGAATAAATAGGAATACAAGTGAGAATTCAAAGAATCTTGGCTTTCGGGACCATATGTTGGTTTTTATTTTTTCAAGCTTCTAACCTTTGTTTCCAAGAAGATGAGCTAGAGAAAAAAAAAACAAAAACCACGCACAGCCAAGTACGGGACGTCTTTTGTGTCCGACACTGCAGATCAGGCTGCCAAGTCCAAGCTGTGCTTTTTAACGAGGCCTCAACACAGTAGCTTTTCTGTATTGTTGACGGGATGAAAAATAAAAGGAGAAAGAGGGAGAGAAAGTCAGTTGCTTCACAAGGAGTCTGCTTTGTCAGCCTTCGTAGTGCAGGAGTGCTGTGTCCTCCCTGCCCTGTATCAACACCACCACCTCAGAGTGGCTTGCCTAGAGAAAAACACATCTTTTGAGGTTAATAAATGCTGGGGGGCGGCGGGAGATGAGCCAGCCAAAACTTCCAGGACTTCATATCCAGTAACGGCACAGGAAACACAGCAAAAACCCAAAATACCCACCTTGGCTTACTTAACTCTGTCTCTCACACCCACTTTATTTATTTTTGCATTGCATCTTTCTTTTTGCAAGAGGTAAACAGCCAATGACGCCAACAAACCGAGCATATACCCTGAAACAAGGGGGAAAGCGCATGTCTTGTAGCAAGAGAAGGAGACCGGCAGCAGCATGCAGGGTCAAAAAAGTTTTACCTGGAGGCAAGTAACAGATACTGTATGACGGCGGGGGGCGGGGGGGGGGGGCACACAAAACACCATCTTAAGCCAAGGTTCCATTTCTGCACACGGCAGAAGTAGCTGGCCTCAAGCCATGAACACAGTATGACAAAGTCTTCCGTAAAAATAGCCCTGTCACCTCTAATCAGCAACATGCCAACAAAGCTCCAATGACTCAGCAGGGCACCAGACACATGCCCTTCGCCAACAGCCCCACATGGTGGTGCAGGCAGGAGGCGAGCCTGCAAGCGGCCACAGCCCTGGAAAAAGGAAAGCCGCTTGAAACACAAATCATGCCACCGTGGTCTAGTTGCAGGTATCTTGACCGAAGTAGCGGTAAGCTACTAGTGACGTGCTTTCGAGCCCTGCTGGCAGGATGACGAGGAGGAGGAAAATATTCTTACGAGGTACTTTGTCGGTTCCCATGCCTTAGTAAGTATCTCAGCTGTCCTGGGGACTTGCTGAAAACCCTGGCTCCTCACAATGATGCACATTCTGACAGTAGCGCCATGACATGGGTGATGCCACCCACATGTGAGGATGTGAGAAACCTGAGTGCTGCAGGCACCAGGCTTGTGGAACATGGAACAGCCCTGAGATGACAGATCAGGGTAGAGTGGGGGGCTGCTACATCCACCTCCCAAGACTTCCAAATTGAGGAGACAGGCTCTAATCTTTATAAAACATCAGACCAATTACTGGCTATTCCAGCCGAAAGGAGCTGGTGGAGAAACAGAACGGGGTTGCCAACCAAATCTTCAGTGCTGGGGTGGGCAGTTGTCTTTTAGGCAAAATGCTCGGCTGAATTAAAAAGATCGAGCTCAAGACAGGTGGAGTAAATGGGAGAACATCTTGATACACAGTTCCCACCTCCCTCAAATTAAAAACTGAGACAGCATCTCTCACCCGCAGAAACGCACGGAGAACTGCCCACCTGCAGAAGGTACCTGCTCACTTGGTCCCTGCCAGAGAGTCTCTGTTCTGAGCAAGTCTCCCAGCTGGAAAGGAGGCCAGCCCAAAGGAGGAAGGGACTCATCCAGAGACACAACTAGCAGCATTTTCGGGGCAGGGGGGAGGATGCGCCGCCTGCACTGTGATCAATCAATCACAACCGAGGAAGAGAGCAGGCCACAAAAGCTGGGGTGGCCTGCATGCCTTGAGCTCATACATTCATTTCTACATGGCAGACAAGTCTAGAGACTCATCTTGAGATTGTGTCCGATCCTGGGATGGTATTAGGCAGCTGATGAGACTTCTCTCTCTTTTTCCACCTCAAGGTGCTACAGGCAGAGAACCAGACTCAGTGGTCCGGGGAAGCCCTGCTGCCTTCTCCAGTTCTAAATTCAACTGTGCCACAAACTGGGATTATTTATTTATTAGATTTATTAGCTGCCCATCTGGCTGGCTACCCGGCCATGCTAGGATTAAAAAACCGAGATCCTCTGACCGGGTCCACCTACTGCCGAAGTATTCTTACCTTGTTGGTTAAGCGTCTTTGCTTCTACTGCCTACCAGGAAGGCAAAGCATCTGGCAGGGCCCCTGTCTTGCACTCCTCTCTTGGGGATACCCAGATCCTATAGCCAAACCACTGCAGTCCTTGCTGAAGGCTTCGGAGGACACGGAACCACAGCTGTGTTGTGCTTTCTTTTAAAAAAAAATCCACGACAAGAACAGCTGAGTTCTGTAACATATAAATTATACAAGTTTGCCCCATTTCTCCAATTCGGCTAAATTTATCGTTCTTATGCTCCTCATGGAGAAGGGCAGATAGGGATATTGGGCAATGGCATCTCACCCCAAAACACTAGAAACCCTAACTCTGATCCACCCCACACTTGGCAGGCATTAACCACATCAAACCTATCTTGGCAGCCTTAAGGACTAGAAGCATAACTTTTTAAAAAGAGAGAGAGAGAGAGAGAGAGAGATCAAGAAAGAAAGAAAGAAAGAAAGCTGAAATTTTAAATATATTCAAATTTTACAGTCAATGCCAAAATGTGCACAACTGCATCACACCAAGTGTAGAACAAAGATGCGTGCTCGCGCGCGTGCACACACACGCACACACACGCACACTATCCAGTGCCATGTGCCAAGGCAAAAGCAACCCACTGTGCATTTCCTGACAAGGCTGAGTGTTTATAACTTTCCAAATCCAGGCAGATCTTGAATCATGTTTCATGCCAACCTGGCCTCAAAAATGCAAGGATGCAGTGGGCAAAACCAGCCGCGGTTTAGTAATGCAATGGCTGGCCCGTTTCCAAGAAGGCTACTTTACCCCTAAGGAGTTATTTTTTAACAACAACAAAAATCTAACTTAACCTTCCTGAACGCTTTTAAACAACTCCATGAAAATACTTTGCTCAGAGAAAAAGGACTCTGGGCCTCCGGTGCTCAAGAAGCGCCGAATGGCTCCCAAAGGCTGCATTTTATTCATTCCTTTGAACAATTCATATATGCCTCCCTTCGGCATAAATATTTCTAGGGCGACTCTACACACCCACGTCCTCTTTCCAGCAGGAGGAAGGCAGGAGGCTCCATGTTCCCACACCCAGAGCCGCCGTGTGCGTGTTCCCCAACTTGCACCCAGCACAGAGTCTAGGAGCAAGAGTGAAATTTGGTACTGGGAGAATCTCAAAATCCACCTTTGAAAAGAACAAGCTCCTAGCCCTTATGGATGTAAAAGTAAGCTGCCTTCGGGATGAGGCTTGCCTTTCCAGACCTGGTGTTCTCCAGACCTGGTGTCCCCCAGCATAGCTGGCTGGTGGGGTTATGGGAGTTGCAGTCCAACACATCTGGTGGGCACCAGGTTGGGGAAGGCTGCTGAAGTAAATTAAAAAAAAAAACAGCCAGCAGGCTTGGAAGTGTGTAAGCAAGACTAAGTGGCCACATCAGAAGCCAGAGGAAGGATGGAGAGATTGAGACTGTCTCCCATGGACGGGCAGGACGTTGGTGCTACCCAATACCTTGTGCCTCTTCACATGAATAAAACGACCAAATGGATGCAAATATGCTAATCTTGGTGCAGAACTCTGGATTACAGAGTTCCCGAATTTCAGTTTCTTTTAGCCTCAAATTCCCTGCCTGTAGACCTCAGAACAATAAACCAGTCTGTCCATCATGGGAACAGGGAATGAGTGAAAGGGTCCTGTCCCTTCTGCCCCTCCCAAGGCTGTCTAAAGCCAGAACACATGATTTAAGAAATGTATTAGCTGCCTGTCAAAACACGATTATTTTCCCAAGGAGGCAAGCTATATAGTAAAATCGATTTGGAACATTATTTTAACGTTATAAGAACAGCACAACAAAGTTGGACAGAAAAGCCATGAACACAAACCATTTCATTCTGTTTCAGCCAGAAAAGATCTAAAAATAGGGCCACTAAGAAGAAACACAAATGTGATCTCCCTTTTCAATTAAGAGCAGTTTGAAATAAAAATGTATTTAGGGGCTGCCTAAAAGACAACAGGGAGGGAACTACTTGTATCGCCTGAGGGAGGGAATTCCAGATGCGTGGGGCCAGCACCAAAAAGGCCCTGTCTCCTGTGCACGCCAGCCTAATCTCCCTTCCTGGCAGGCAAACAAGATCTGGCGGGTTCTTATGGGTGTAAAACTTTAAGTAACTTGCCACCAAACCATTAAAAGCGAGCTTTCAAGGTCAGCACTTTGAATTGGGCCCAGAAGCAGAAAGGCAGCCAGTGCAGCTGAGGCAGAACCGACGTAATATGGTCTGAATGTTTAGTCCCTGTCCGCATCTGGGCTGCTGCATTCAACAGAAGCTTCAGAGCCATCTTGAAAGGCAGCTGCACAGACACAGTACTGAAGTAGTCTAGCCTGGATGTAGCCAGGGCATGAGTAATGGAGCAAGGTTATATGGTTGCAGCAGACGCGTCAGACACCCCCTAGTCACCACCGCCACCTGTGCTTCCAGAGACAGGGTTGACTCCAGGACCCCCAAATGTGGCCTTTCAGGGAGAGAGCGCAACCCTACCCAGAAGCAGTCAAACCCCTGCGCATGGAGAACTCTGAAGAACGGCCTGATGCAGTGGATGCTCTCGGTGAGAGTGGGGGTTACTTTGAGCAGCGGGGCAGGGAGGGGCGGGGGAGTTCCAGGGCCTTGCACCACAACTGAGATGCTGGGGCAGAGAAGTCAGGCTGCAAGGGGAGGGGCATCGGAGCAGGGCAGAGAGAGAGAGACGAATCCCCCTCTCACCTTAAGCTTTCCCCACCACCACCACCAAAGAAGTGGAAGCGGGAACTCAGGCAGGCCGCCATGGAGGACGTGTGCGCGGCAATTAAGGGGCCATTGGGTGGCAGTTTCCAACGCTCCCAGAGATCACCAACCACATGGGTGAAATGCTTTCCTAGGGTTTAAAGCAGGAATTGAATCACAATCAAGTCCTATTCAACGGGCAGCGTCTTTCTTCTTCAGCTGCCACTGCCCGCCTGCCACCTCTGCCTAGTTCTGCTCTGCCCACGAAGCACTCCAGCTCCAAACTCTGAAATGCAGTGCAGTGCCCTGGCGTTCTCCTGGCGCTGTGTGCATGTTGGCAAAGAGGCTTCAGTTCATCTACGCTGCCTCTCCCTGCTTGCCTCATGCCGGGACAGGGGAACGGGTCCCGATGATGGTCCCACTGGACGTGGCGAGGCAGGCGCCTAAGGCACCTGTGCACCTGGCCTTTGCACACAGTGCTGCCTCCTCACTCTGCCCGCCCACCTGCCTCTCTCAGCACAGCAGCTCCACTCTGAACTCGTTACACTTTTTGCTGCTGCAGCGTGATGCCCCTGCGCTAATATGGGGGCTGCTCCTCCTCTGGGGTTGCTGCCTGCCTCTCTTGGCCTACCTGGTGCCAGGATGATGCAGCTGGGCTTGGCAACTGTCACACTGGATGAGGCAGACCATGGGCCTAAGGCATACCTGCTGCTGGTACTCAACCCACACAGTTGCCTGCAACCAGCACCAGGGAAGCAGGCACCTTCTGAGGCCGGTGTTTCAGCGACCTGCTTTGTCCCCAGCCTGCTCAGCCGACTGCATGTTGCTCTCTGTGCAGCACCACAAGACTTTAATCGAAAAACACTTTGCTCCTCTGACACAGTGCCCTGTGAATAGTATGAATACCATGCCATGAATAATATGAATACCATGCCAAGGGACGGCTTGCCAGCTACTGGTAAAGGGGCATGCACATAACTTAAGAACGTAAGAATAGCCCTGATGGATCAGGCCCAGGGCCCATCTAGTCCAGCATTCTGTTCACACAGTGGTCAACCAGCTGTCGACCAGGAACCCTCAAGCAGGACATGAGTGCAAGAGCACCCTACTGCCCAAGTTCCCCAGCAACTGGTGTACACAAGCAGACTGCCTCTGATACCAGAAGTAGCATAGAGCCATCAGGACTAGAAGCCATTGACAGCCTTCTCCTCCATGGGTTTGTCTCATCCCCTTTTAAAGCCATCCAAATGGCCACCAAATGGTGGCCATCACTACATCTTGCAGCAGTGAGTTCCACAGTTTAACAATGTGCTGTGTGGAGAAGCCCTTCTTTTTATCTGTCTATGCCTGGCAAGACCGGGCAAGTGCAGCAACAGACGTCTGCTTGGAAAATGCAGGATGTTCCGAGTTCTTCTGCCTCCACCCACATCCACCCCATCCTCTCAGCATTCCACTTTCTGTGACTTTGGTGCCAGTGGAGCAGAAAACAACCCCCCAAAAACTATTTTTCCTTCATCCTAACGCCACCTATCCTTCTGCATTTGTTCAGGTTTCTTGCCTAGGGATACCTCAATGAGGTATGCATACCAAGTGCCCACAAAACTGGGCTGGGGAGCAAATCCTTTTTTCGTTCCCTCCCAATCAACTTTAAGAGTATGTAGCCTAGCACACCCCTGCCCCCCAACCTATGCCTCTGAAATCCTGCAGGTTTCTTACCTCTATAATGTAATTTCCCTAGAAATTGGCCAAAAAATAATTAAAAAAATGGGGGTAAGCGAACCCTTTTTTTTAAATCCCCAAAACTATGAAGGCTGTTCTTGTACCCCTCTGCACAAAATGGTCTGAAAATGGGCAAGCGTCATTCCACGAGAAGGAGCAACAATGCCTGCACATTCCACCCAATTCTGCCAAGAAATAAAGCAGTTGTGGATTTTCCAGTGACAGTCAATGCAGAGGCATGAATCACCAAAGCAGGGGTCAAGCTGAACTTTGTGTTCGGTGCACAACCCTAACAAAGAACCTGAATGAAAACACAACGAGAAAGGAGATTTCCAAATGAAACAGATCCTTAAAAGGCTAATTTTTTTTTTTTTTTAATCCCCCTCATGAACATTGCCGAGACTGGGAATACAAATCACAATTATACACTGGGATTTTCCCTTCTCCTCCAGTCTCTCCCTCTCCCTCTGTGTGTGTTTAAGAAGTCTCTTTAAAAATGAAACCAGAAATCTTCAAAAGCAGCCTTCCCCAACCTATGCTGGCCTGAGGATTATGGGAACTGTAGTCCCACACTTCTGGAGGGCACCTGGTTCGGGAAGGCAGTTCAATATGCTTAAAATTATTAAAAATCTTCCCCAGAAATCCACATTCTGACTCATACACACCCACACACCTCTGAATACATGAAGCACCGTTCCACAAGGGGAAAACCTCAAGCTATCTCCTTCAAGCCGTTCTTTTAAAGTCAACCAGATGGCAACATTCCAACTAGTCCTTCACCCTTTCATATTAATCCACTCCAGACTATGCCCCAGACCTCCGATTGCAACACATCCAATACGAAACCAAGACCCATTTAATGCGATCGAGTGAAAACAGGTAACCTCTGGCACAGGCGGGGAGAGGAGAAAGAGAGAGAATTCACCAAGCAAACCTTCTGGGGGTTGACTCAGTGCCGACGGAAGGAGCAAGCTTGAACTTCAGGGGAGAGTCCAACAATACCACTTTATTTCTGGCAAGCAAAAAAAAAAACAGGAGATAGAACAGGCAGCCCTCGGTGATACTTTCCTGCAAAAGTCAGTGACTACTTGCGAGACAACCACAGCATGACCCTGAACTGGCAGGAACTCTCCAAAGTTGAACGCCTCTTCAGCTATGATGCAAGCCCCGAACTATGCGTGCAGAAAAACATGAAAAGGATCTATTGGAGATGGAAGATGCCACACCTTTGATAGATCCTTGAGTATTGTCATGGGGGGTGGGGGGAGAAAGAGAGAGAACAGGCTCACTTGGGGAGGCAGCTAACCATTTAATTCCTCTACTCCCAAACCATTTCGCTATTTGGTTTTTAACAGGTTAAAATTTTATTTATGGTTTATACACTGCAAGTGGGGGGTGGGAAGGGTCCTGGAGGTATCATAATAACTAGCATTTATATATTTTCCAGTGTTATTCAATTGCAGCAGAAACAAAAAGAATCTGGTAGCACCTTAAAAACTAACAAATGTATTCTGACCTAAGCTTTTGTGGACTATAGTCCACTTCACCAGAAGCCTGGAGTGGTATGGAGAATTTCAGCTGTATACATACAGTACGTATGGTGTCGTGAGGAGAGAGAAAGAGTTGTAAACAGCAAAGTTAAAAGGAAATTAAGGGTGCAATCCTATGCATGTTTAGTCATGCATAGCCTGGCTGGGGAATGCTGGGAGTTGTAGGACTTTTTTCTGACTAAACTTAAACCCTAAGTTCAGAAAGCACCATTCACATTATTTACAGTGATCATGCACAGCACTATTAACATTTATATAGTTCTTTAAATGGTTCAAAGAGGTTTCTATATATTACCTCAGTAACCCTTAGGTAGGCCAGCATTACCCATTCCCATAACATGGGTGGGGAGACTATGACCATGAGATGATGAAATTGATGCCAGAAATTAGATTCAATCCAAGTATTTCCTGAATAATAGCTCCTGCTCTTAGCCACCCAAAAATGACAGACATAAATCCCAAACCCTCATCGTTATGCTGTGTGTCCCCCCGCCCACTTTTAATTTAGAGCTGAACATCAAACAAGTCAAACATCACACAGTAAAGCCTGCTGTGGCTGTACCACTTCAGAATGTGGACAGGGGAAATGGCATGATTGAATGTTCCTTCCTGGTGCGTTCTCCGAAAAAGCCCCTTCACAAAAAGTACCTTAACACATCAGTCAAGCAAACACACTCCTCATCAAGTTGCTTCTGCATGTTCACGCGCAAGAACGCATGAAAGCTCAAATTAACATGCTGCAGACACCCTCATTATAAACAGCTTCATTTAGTCAGATCTTTCAGGTGCTTTGTCATATGGAGAGAAGGAGAGCAGGAGCGCAAAAGAACGTGCATGCCAGAATACCTAGCTCACGGGGACATCATGTTTTGTCAGGCACTTCATAAGGGCTAATTACAGTCAAGCCTCATAGACAGCAAGACACAAACAAAGGTGTCCTGCGTCCATTTTTTAAAACAGGAAAACTGAGGCAGCACTGCTGCAAGCACGAGGCAGGACTGAACATGGACAATATATATAATCAAGGCTGAAAAAGCATTTCTAGGATTACAAGTTCATGGTTTTTTTCTTACCCCTCTTCAGGGCCCATGTCAATGAGGGGCCAGAAGCTCCTGTTTCTCTGCAGTACAGAGATTCGGGGCAACTAATGCTTATGATATACATATGTCACATTTCTATCCTAGGAACTCAGGAACATAAGAAGAGCCATGCTGGATTAGACCAAAGGCCTCTGTAGTCCACCATCCTGTATCCCACAGTGGCTAACCAGATGCCCCCAATGGGAAGCCCATAAGCAATAATACCCTCATGCTCCTGTTCCCCAGCAACTGGTATTCTGGGTCACAGCGCCCCTGATACTGGAGGAAATTTATAGTAGCCACTGACAGCCTTATCAAAGTTGATGGCCATCGCTATATCTTATGGCAGAGAGTTCCACAGTTTAACTGTGTGCTATATGAAGAAGTCCTTCCTTTTGCCTGTCCCAAAGCCAGTGTGGTGTCACTGCAGGAGTGTTGGACAGGGAGAATAAGTGGGGTTTTAGTCTCCACTCTGCCATGAAGCTCACTGGATGTCTTTGGACCAGCCACTGACTCTCCCCCTAACCTACCTCACAGGGTTGTTGTGAGGATAAAATGGAGAGGAGGAACATCATGTACACCGCCTTGGGCTCCCTGGAGGAAAGGCAGGAAAAAATTCAACAAATGAACAAGCAAAACTCCCTCCACTCGGCTTCACTGGATGACTCCATCAGGTTCTAGTTTTACAAGACAACCATCTCCTTTTCCATGTCAGAATTTTGTACATCTTATATACACATGGGGCTCGGGATGATGGGAGTTGTAATGAAACCTGTCATACTGCACATGGTAGGAACAAACAAAGGAGGTTGTTGTTCTTTTTGATAAGAAATATGTGCCATTTCTGATCTACTGAACTTGGTTTTATTCATACACAAAAGATATCAACTTTTTTTTATCAGACTACAATTTCTTTAAATCAAGCAACAGCTTGAGTTCACGCCCATCTTAAGTGTGTTTTGCTGGGTGCAAGGTTGCCTGTGTATGGAATTCCAGCTGTATATCCTTAACTTAAAAAGCAGTAAGCTCATACTTATTATTCCATATAAATCTGTATGCTGCTCCATGATTCATGGGTCATATTTTATAACCTCATACAGGGTGGAGAAGGCTGAAACCTTCTTCATTCTCCCCCACCCCGATCCACCACCACCAGTTGCAACTTACTCTCCTCCATGTCATACTTAAGTGACACGCAGACATGAGTCGGGTTTTTCCAAAACAGTCCAAACCATACAACGCTTTAAAAAAAAGAAAAAGGTGGTACCACTTCACTGCAAAAGAGAAGCAAAATTCAAGCAGTTTTGGGTGAGTTGCAGTAGTTCGGTAAAGATTTCTGACTCCCACTTGTTTAACCATAATAATGACGAAATGATTCCCCTGACCATAAATAATACTGCTAAAATGAAGAAAGCTGGGGGTGGGGGGTGTTTGTTTACCCAGAAGTGTATTTGGGTGAGGAAGAACAGTGGACTCCGATCAGTTTTAGTACTCAAAACAAATTCCTGGCTTTTGGAACACTGGAAGCTGCCTTCTACTGGGGCAGACTCTTCGTCCATCTAGCCCAGGACTGGTGATGCTGATCGGCAGCAGTGGCTCTCCGGCGTTTCAGGCAGGAATTTTTCCTCCCCTACCTGGGGATGCTGTTGGGGATTGAACCTGGGACCATCTGCAGGCAAAGCACATGGTCTGCTACTGAGCTATGGCCTCTCCTAGGTCTGTCTTTCCCACCAAGCTCTGACTGGTGGATCTTGGGGGCCTAGTGAGGAAGCAAAATAGATCCTGCAAGCCTGAAGTCTGCCCAGCACTGCGCAGGAGCCGCTTCAGTCAAAGCACTTGTTGGCTTAGTGATGGTCCTGTTTCAGAACGGAACGCAGACTGCATCTTGCCAAGCTTAAGAGGGACTCCTCAGTATCCCAAGGAGGAGACATAAGAATTAAGCTGTGGGATCAGACCAGGGTCTGTTGAGTCCAGCAGCCCACAAACCAACCTGCCCTGTTTGTCCACAGCAACTGGTATTCACAGGCATTCTGCTTCCTAACATGGAGGTTCTATTTATCTACCATGGCTAATAACTGCTGATAGACCACTCCTCCTTCCTGAATTTGTCTGACCCTTAAAAAAAACACCCTAATGGTAACTGGTCCATCTCATGGCTGTTAATTCCAGGGAGTTAAATAAGCCTTGTTAATACATTAGCAATACTCCCATGATATACTCTCCTCCCACCCTGACAATCCCACTGTCACCCCAATCTTAATTTAAACTTTTATATTGTATTTTATCATGTTGTATTTTATGGTTTTAATTGTTGTGAACTGCCCCGAGAGCTTCAGCTATTGGGAGGTGTAGAAATGTAATAAACAAATATTTACATACAGCTGATCAATACTGGTGCAGCTCCCAAACAATAGAACACCAGTTACAACACACACACACTGCAGCACTGTCACAGACTGTAAAAATGTGTATTTGTTTGGATGTTTATAAGCAACATTCTTGGCCGGCAAACAGCGCCCAAAGCACTGTACAAAACAAGACAAAAACCAACCCAAACCTTCAATAAAACTGTAGTGAAATCCCAAGCAATCTTCCTAACTAAAAGCAACCGAGCAAATTAAAGTGTGTTGACACAGCCGAGAAGAAACGCCTTCGGAAAAAGCTGAATTTTAACTTGGCAACAGATGACTGTTAGCAAACGGGTCATCTGAACCGACCAAGGAGATCCTTCCATAATATTTCCTCACCTCAGTAAAGGAAGGGATGCAGAGCACAGCCCACCCATTGCCTTCGAGGGTGCTACCAGGTGGTGCAGCTATTCCATCTTTTCTTCCTTAACAGATATTCTGCAGTGAGGGAAAAGATGGATGAAGCAGTAGGAAAACACAGGAGGGTTACAACTGGAAGATGACATCATCTGGACCCCCTGTAAAATTCCAAGAAGCACAATAAAAGCCTCATCTGGAAGCAACCCCAAGGATCAGACACAGTACACTGGGGAACGCACGCAGGAGGGCGCCCTGACACTCATGTGCCCTGCTGGTGGGCTTCCCACTGCGGCATCTGATCAACCACTGCGGCAAGCAGGATGCAGCACGAGATGGGCCTTTGGCCTGATCCAGCATGGCTCTTCCAATGACCCCAGGGGACGGAGAGGTCCACATGGAAGCAGATCCTTCATCTGGTACACAGGGCCCTGACCGCCTAAAGATCAACGCTGCACTTCGCAGGGGGAGACAAGTAGCTGAGCTACAGAGGAAGCAAGACGCTCTGTGCTGCGCACCCCTAGCCAGAGACCTAGCTGTAGCTCTCAAACTGCCCTCAAAAGCGGTCCCAGAGAAAATGCAGCCCCACAGTAGCCGAAAGGGCGGCCTGGCAGCCCCTTAAAACCCGAGGAGCCAGCTGCGATCACAGCAAACATCCGGGTTGCAAAGGCCAGCATCACCAGAGGGAGAGGGCGGAGCATCTGGTCATGACCAACTTAAGTCCCATAGATTTCAGTGGGTTTACTCCAAGTATGACTAAATCTGGATCCAGTCCAACAGACTGTTTTTCAGCCATAATGGCATCAGGTGACCAAGCAAGGGAGAATTTGTAAGACGGCATGTCCACGTTCGTGTTTGTTTTTTTTCCCCAGGCCACTGATGTGCCAATGTAAGTAATATGTGGTACACGTACGGATATAAGCTCAGGCCAAGCAAGCAAAATTTGTTGCGTAGTTACGTTTAACTGTCAAGGGTTTCTCTCTTATACGCACGCACGTAATTTCTGAGGCCTACTGGGTAGATTCTGCTTACCCTTGCAGGAATTAGCCTTGCAATTAGCCCAGCCATGTATTACCATTTTCAAGAAAAAATATATACACAAGATCTCACAGCTTTGCCAGAGGACTTAGAACTCTTTTTTTCTTTGGAACCCTTAAGGTGGGGGAGACAGGAAGGAGCTACAGAGCCGGCTGCGATTCTTAGGATTCCAAAGCAGCCCCGTCAAATTCTTATTCTCGACTGCACAATCAAAGCCATACGGCTCTCTAACAGTTCCCCACCCCACCCCACCCCACCAGTCTATTCTGATTTTTGGACTGTGGTGTGAAGCTGATACTACTTTTCTCCCTCCATCTACGACAGACCTCAACTGGGTGAGTATGTCTCTCCTTCAGCAAACAACAACACCAAGGAAGCCATGTTGACCACAAGAATAATTCCAAAATCCATATTAGTGTAATCAAAATCACGTAATTGAGTAGCATAATCGAGATCTCAAAAGCTTGCTGACCTTTTGGTTGGCTTAGCATTTCCTGCATTGAGCAGGGGGTTGGACTCGATGGCCTTGTAGGCCCCTTCCAACCCTACTATTCTATGATTCTAAGTATTACACTATATGGATTTTGAAACTGTTCTTTAGCAGTTTCTCTCTGGTATTGCACCCACCACACAGACCACTCAGAAGAAATGCACAAAGGTTGTGGCAGCATATCAGCGTGCAATCACCCGCCTGTTCTCCCAGCGAACCGCTTCAGGGAGTCTTTTATTATAAGCCCTAACTAGAAGCTGGATCAATATATTGACGGAAAAAGGAGATTAGACGCTGCGCACACACAACATAGGACAGCAAAAAAGACTGGCAGGATCAGGCCTAGACAAGAGACTTGATAGGACAAAAACAGATATTCAGAACAAGCTGGTCAGATTTCATTTATATACATTCTGATTTACATTTAGGATTGGGTCTACAAACAGAGAAGCCGGGCAAAGGCAGGGGCAAATGCAGAAGCCTGCAAAGAGACTGGATGCTAAAAAGGCAGGCAAGGAGATTTAGAGGCCAGGAAGAAAGACCCTCCTACAACACAGGGCAGCTGCTGTGACACAGACCGCCTGACCCATAGAGATGCGGGGGAAAAGGAAGAGAGCTGGAGTAGCTTGGAGCCCTACGCTGCTGGATCCTGAAGGGAAGCAGCCATATGTGAAATGGAAGCCCAACGCAGCCCTAGTTGACACCACTCAACCCAGGCTCTCCATGAGAGCCTATGTCAGTCCCCCATGCCGGCTGAGGGAGACTGGGAGCTGTAGTCCAGGGTGGGGAAGGCTGACCTGTTTTTAACTATGTGCTCTGCATACAATTGGTGGCCAGTTTACAAGGGACTCCATCACTACAACTTCCCCATGTCTATGGGCTGACCAGCCAGCCAGCAGCTTTGCAAGGAAACGGCCCTGAATTCAGTCCCTGGTATCTCTAGGAAAGACGCCCGTCCAAATGCCTGGGAAGCTACGGCCAGGTCAACGGAGATAACCATGAGCTCGATGGAACCATGGCCCGCCTCGGTGTTTATTTATGAAATGTCTAGTCTGCTTTTCATGACAAAATAATCCCAAAGCAGGGTAATGTAAGCCACCTTGGGTTCCTTGCAAGAGGAAAAAAGGCAGGCTATAAATGCAATAAAATAAATAAATACATACAAGCAACAAAGTACAGAAAAATAATACAACACTGACCAAACGTCACGATCAAATAGGGAAGAGCATTACCAGATAGGTTACAGTAACAAATAGGTTACAAGCACTTATAGGTTATAAGCAGTATAGGTTATAGGTTCTAAGCAGTTAACAGACAGGTTACACAATGAAACTAAAGAAAAGAGAGGAAAATGCATGCAAAAGCTTCCAGCATGCCCACAGAGAAAGGGCCGTAGCTCAACAGCAGAGCATAGGTGCTGCATGCAAATGGTCCCGGGTTCAATCCCTGCCAGTCCGGGCAGAGCAACCTTCCTCCAGAATGGCACCCTCCAGATGTGTTGGACTGCAAATCCCATCATCCCCAGCCCGGAGGGAGCCATGCCGTGGGAAGGCTGGCGCAGACAGCCTGGAGCTCGGTGGACCAGTGGTCTGACACTGCAGAAGGCCGCTTCCTACGTCCCCGCCTCCTTCCTGTAAGGACTGCTAGGGCACTGGAGCCACGGATGCCATTCAGGCTGGAGCTGGAGCCCAGGAGCGAGCCCTGCTTGAAGGGCTAGCTCTATGGAACAGGCCACTACAGCCAAAGCCGTTCCTGAGACTGGGCTTTGTTCGGATGGGCGTGGAGGAACAGGGCTTGGCTGAAGCAGGCGCTTACCTGCCCAAGGCTCGGAAGTCTTTTCAGCCAAGCCCTAGGATTGCATCACTTATCGTTAGTCACCTCTGTCGGAATCAAAGTCCATGGACAGATTGCTGCAGGGGCCAGGGGCACCTCGCGTTACTCCTTGCCAATGGGAGCCACGCCGAGACATCCAGAAGGGCAGGATGGCCCCGTCATCGGAAAGAGCAAAGCCAACTGCCAAGGGCCATGGATTCAGGCCTCCGTTACAGGGTGACAAGTAATGATCAATTTTCACTTTGCCAGTGGAGTGGGGGAGAAGGGATGGATAACAGGGATGTTGTTGCCTCCAGTTCCACAGCCCTGCAGGAGCCCCTGTTGTGCACCTCAGCAGAACTTATGCCGAAGAAGCATTTGCACAAGCCTCATCAACTGTGGACATACTGTTTTTTCATCAAATGCCCAAGGGAGAAGTCTGCCCCAATACAGCAAATGGCCAAGGTCACAGAGAGAAGCACTGCAAGCATCTTGCCAAAAGATTCCAGGATTCGTCTTTGTCAGGTGCCACCGGTCTCTAAGAAGCCAAGTCAAGCTTACAGAGGATGAGGCCCAACCTCCACCTGTCTCCTCGCTAGACCCTGCAACTTGGGGAACAGCCAGCATGGCTGCACCTGCAAGTGGGTGTGGAAAAGCGCCACGAGGGTGCAACTGCCACCAAAACCACACCGCTGTCTGGCCAGCAATGGTACCATGGGTCAGGCATGACGTCCGACCCACATGAGGGCATGTCAGGAAGGTCAGGAGCAGCTGAGTGGCCTGAAAGCATTATGCATGACTGGGCCCAGGAAGCGGCATTTTCTATTTAATCTTTCCCTATATGCTCCCTGAAGATAACAGAGGCATTCGGACATCATTGCGCTGAACCACGTGATGAGAACAAGCTGCAGCAGGCCTCAGACCTTGAGGAGGACTTCAGAAGCTTTTGCTTCCGCTTTATAACAACAGCAGTTTTCTGTCTCATTCAGACCTGACGAACTGTGGTTAATCTTAACCATGGTTAATGGAAAGAAGCCAGCTTCCAACTGTAGTTTGCGAGGCTGGCTTGTTCCCACCATGTATGTATTTATTACAGTTTTATGCCGCCCACTGGCTCTCTGGCTGGTTCGCAAAACAAACACTAATCACAGAAAAGGTTAATTACAGCTTAGGGTTCAGACGACATAGAAAAGTGTGGTTAATATAAAACACTTCTGCTCTCCTCCTTGTGGTTGTGCCAGAGGAGGAGAAAGGACGGGAGAGCATGTGATCCCAAGGCTTACTACAGTTCATTCTTGCCACGCTAAACTATAGTTTAGCATGACATCAGAATGAGGCCAACTGATAAAAGTCGGGTCAGAACCAACATGTAGCAAATACTAACAACCCAACCCCAACCAAGCACATGAACACTTCACCCAGCCTTCCCCAACCTGGTCCCTCTGAATGTGTTGGACTACAACTCCCATAATCCTTGAGCCCCACCCAAATGTGCCTCCAGGCAGGGGCCGAGTTCTGTAACTGCCAATGGCTAGAAACAGCACAGAAACAACCCTGAAAACAAGAGCAAACAAAGATCACACACACACACACAGCCAATACCACTTCCAGGCACAGATGAGAGCCAGTGTGGTGTAGTGGTTAGAGCACTGCACTGGGACTTGGGAGACCTGGGTTCTAGTCCCTACTCCGCCATGAAGCTCACTGGGTGACCCTGGGCCAGTCACAGACTCTCAGCCTAACCTACCCCGCAGGGTTGTTGTGAGGATAAAACAGAGAAGAGGATTATGTACACCACCTTGGGGCTCCTTGGAGGAACAGCTAGATATAAATGCAACCAATAAATAAATGACTGTGCACCACAGAAAACAATTCCACCACCACTAAATACATGGATCAAGAGCTGCATCCAGAGAATGATTGAGACGGATTTCTGTTTGGATGAGGAGCTGGGAGGCTTTGATGCTTGCCAGCCACAAGATCCCTCTAGAAGACCCAACAACTCATGAGAAGGGGAACCAGCCCTGAAGAGACCAGCCTCTTTGAGAGTCAGTCTCAGAATGTTGATGAACAGGAAGGCTGCTATGAGGAAAACCAAAAGCTGGCTTGGCTGGGAGGAGTGGGAGAAGGAGTGGGGGAGAAATCTCACCCAACCTCTAGGGCAGCTTTTCCTAACAGATGGCCAGCATGGCTGGGAATGCTGGGAACTGTAGCCCAACACATCTGGAGGGCACCAGCTTGGGGAAGGCTGTCCTAGGGCCACAAGAGCGATGCACGGGTGATATGAACGGAAGCCAAGTGTGAGGGAGGCCCAAGAAGAGTCAAGTGAAATGCAAGGCAGAACGACCGAAGGAGGGGGGCCTGATTCTGCACACGGATTTCCAGTCAACCAGCCAAATCATTGGCTACACGTTTCTTCTTATGTTTGCAGCACCTTCTGCAGAGAACCGCACACCGTCTTACGCTGCATGCCTTCCGCAACACCCTTGCCAACAGCACACGCATCCCCATGGGGGGGGGGCGTCGGGAAGGTGGGATCTGCCCCGTTCCCGCACAGCCACGTGGGGATACGGATCCTGCTCTCCGCTACACGAAGCCCGGTGTGCCAGCCGCTGCCTGTGGGAGAAGCACGCCAACCCAGAGAGTTGCTCCGGAGACACGGAGGCACCCTCCCTCGGCCCGGCCCGCTCCCGTATCAGTTACAGGGCGGGCGGGCGGGCGGGCGGCCCAGCCCCGCGGCATCAGCAGCTCCCGGCGCCCCCGCTTGCCCGCGGCGTCAGGTCAGCGGGCCCGGCCCAGGACCGCGAAAGCGCCGGCGCCGACGGGACGCCCGGGACGGCCGGGACGGCCGCGATCCCGCGAGGCAAAAGGCGCCGCGGCGCGCCGCCAGAAACGGCCCGCGCGGCCACCGGGGAGGCGGCTCCGGCCCGGCCTCCGTCAGCGGCCCGCCGGGGCGCCAGCGCCGGGCTGCGCGGGGGGCGAGGCCGGCGCGCCGTTCGCCCGGCTCCGGACGCCGGGGGCCCGCCGCGGGAGGGCGGGCCGGGGGTCCCCGGGGCCCAGGCGCGGGACCTGGCGGGCGGCGGATCTGCGGCGCGGCTCGGCCGCAGGTGCGCCGGGCCTCGACCCGCCCGCCCCGGCCGGAGCTGCGGCCCCCCGGCCGCAGGTGGGCGGCCCCGCCCGGGCGACGGGCCGCCGCACCCGAGCGGGCCGCGGGCAGTTCCGGGCGCGCCCTCGGCCGCTTACCTCAGGCGCCGCCGTCCCGGGCGCCGGCAAGCGAGGCGCCCCGCAGGCAGGCAGGCAGGCAGGGAGGGGCCTCCGGCCGGCCGCCCGCCCCTCGCGCGGGCCTCCTCGGCCGACGCGCCCGTTGCGAGGGGGCCGGCGCCGAGGAAGGAATGCCCGGGGCCGCGCGCGCGCGCCCGCCCGCCGCTGCGCGCGAGCCTCCGCCGCCCCGCCTCCGCGCGCGCGCGCGCGCGCGTGCTCGCGCTCGCTCCCGCGCTCGCCCCGGAACGCGGCGCGCCGGCTCCGGTTTCCGCCCGGAGGCGCTGCGAGGGGGCACGCGGCCGGCGAGCCAATCGCCGGGCTCGGGCGGGGCGGGGGCCCCGCCCGGCCGGCCTTCGCCACGCCCCCCGGCGGCCGCTTCCGGGAGCCCGGCGGGGGGGGGCTCGGAGGCGCGTCGGCTTCCGGGAGCCCGGCGGGGGGGGGGGCTCGGAGGCGCGTCGGCTTCCGGGAGCCCGGCGGGGGGGGGCTCGGAGGCGCGTCGGCTTCCGGCACCCAGCCCCGTGAGGGAAGGGCGCGCGTGCGGCCCCCGCGATGCCCGGCGGGCCGGAGGAGCAGCGCCGCCGCCGGGCCCCTCCCGCCGGCCCTGCGTGCGGCGGCCCGGCAGCCTGGCGCCCCGGGAGGGGGCGCCGGAGCTCGGGAGCCCCCGCTGTGCCCGCCGAAGGCCCCGGGCCGACCCCAGCAGCGCCTCCGGCAGGGCTGGGGAAGAGCCTGGAGCCCCGGAGAGCCGCTGCCGCCGGCCGGTGCCGACGATACTGGGCTAGATGGACCGAGGGCCTGGCTCCGCGTCTGGTGCCCCTGGCTTGCTGGACGGCAGCTCCCAGTGGCCCCAGCCGGCATGGCCAACGCTTGGAGGGTCCATCTGAAGGGCCAGGGCCCGCTAGGCCAGCATCCTGTTCACACAGTGGCCGACCAGCTCCTCACAGGAAACCCACAAGCAGGACATGGGCGCAACAGCACTCTCCTGCCCATGTTCCCCAGCAGTGGGTGTACGTAGGCTCACTGCCTCTGACGCTGGAGGTAGCTTAGGGCCATCAGGACTAGTGGCCATGGATAGCCTTCTCCTCCAGGAATTTGGCCAGCCCCCTTTTAAAGCCATCCAGGTTGGTTCCCACCTCGGTTTTATAGCATAGAGAGAGTGAAATGGTATGATCTTCAGTGAGCGGTTTTGCGTGTGTGTGCATAGGAGGTCCAATCAGTCCATCCTAAAGGAAATCAACCCTGACCGCTCATTGGAAGGACAGATCCTGAAGCTGAAGCTCCAATATTTTGGCCACCTAATGCGAAGAGAAAACTCCCTGGAAAAGACCCTGATGCTGGGAAAGACTGAAGGCAAAAGGAGAAGGGGACGGCAGAGGATGAGATGGTGAGATAGCATCACCGATGCAATGAATATGGACTTGAGCATATTCATTGAAGAAGAGCGCAGGACAGGAAAGCCTGGCGTGCTACGGTCCATGGGCTCACGAAGAGTCAGACACGACTGAACAACAAGCATAGGGGTGGGGGCGGGACAGGAACCTGCCTGTGATGAACTGGACTCTGTCCACAGAAGCTTATTGCAGCATTTAGTTACAGGGCAATCCTATGCCTGTTAACTCTGAAGTATGTCCCAATATGTTCAATGGGACTTGCTCCCAGGTATGTGTGCTGAAGGCTGCAATTGTATACCCAGACAGGTGGGAGTAATCTCCATTGAACTCAATGGGAGCTACTTTTGAGTAGACATGTATAGGATTGCACTGTTAGACTTTGAGGTGCCACAAGACAGTTGGTTTTGTTGCAGCAACACAACTGCCTCTGGAAGTTTTTGGTACAAAAAAACACTATGGTTTTCTTGTCTCTCCCGCTCTCTTTTTGTGCAATCCTCCTATGATCACAACCCAAGTGTACAGCCTGTAAAGGGCAAACTACACATAGTCATGCAACCCACTGACCCCAGTAATGCAAGTTAGACCTTTGTTTGGATTTTAGAGGTGCCCTGTTAATGCCAAGGGGCAGACTGCAAGTTGGCTATATCAAGTAGAAAGATAAACATGCGTGAATGAGCGCACGTGCTAGTTTTAAATATATTTAACTGTGGTTTAAATAACATACAAACAAGCCCACAGTGTCCAGGACAACTTTTGTCCTGGAAGCATATCTAGGAATAAACTAGATTATTATTTTGGTTTTGTTATGTTTTTGGTTTGGTTTGTTAAAATTCACAATAAAAAATTGAAAAAAATATATCTAGGAATAAACTGTTAGGCTGAATTTGTGTTGGAGAGACTGCTGAATTGAATTACCTGCTAAATTTAATCAAAGAAACGTGATTCAGGAATAACATAGTTGACATGAGTTTGGGCTTTTCAATTATATTATTTTTAGTTTGTTTGCTTTTTAGTTGCAAAACCATCACTAAAAACACACGGAAGTTTTGTAATATTCAAGCTGCTTCTTCAAACCACAGGGTTAGAAGTTGGACCTGTCTGATCCCCAGCTGCAAAGAAGGTAGTGGCTTGTATTAAATAAGGTGAATCTGTTGAACGTTCCATTTGGAAAAGGCCCCTCTATCCAAGTCTCACTGCCTAGGAGGACTGGAAATACTTACACTCTACTGTAGAATTGCCTGCACATACCTTTTCTAGCACTATTTTAAAGCCAGATCAGTATGGGTCGCATGGGAATCACATGGAATAGCGGGCCATCCAGTGGGGACCGGTCAGTACAAATGTATAGCCAACCTAATCTTTATGGATTGAATCCAGACTTTGTCATATTTAATCAATCCCATTGATTTCAATGGGTCTTCTCTAAGTGTGACTATGTCTGGATCCAGTCCTAGGCTCCAAGATAGTTCGCAGTACTAAAATATCTTTCATGTAGATGGCATGGGAAAATGTAGGTTATAAACACAGATGCACAGCCAAATTATTCCCAGAAACCAAAACATTCTGAAATAAAAAGGCTTACTTTGCTTCCTGAAAACACCCAGGCCCAGACTTTGGTGGATCGAGAGAGAGAGAGAGAGAATTCCACAGATGTTCCCACACTGTAAATCTTGGCTACTTTCAAGAGGATGTCCTCGACAGATTGTCACGGTTGTGATGGAACGTCTTGGAGGATGTGGCTTCAGTGGCTATTATCTCCTCATGCTGGCTTGAAAGGCTAATTTCCAACCACAGCTGTGAAATCATAGAAAATATTTGTCACTGCCAACAGCTTCTCAGAAGCAACAGGCTCCAAGGAACAATGAGCCCGTGGGCAGCGCCCTGGCACTTGGGCCCTGTGCGAGGAGAAGGACGCCACGTCCCGTACCATCCAGGGGCGGCTGAGTGCCTCGCATTCTCTCAGTCGTGGGCTGCCAGCAGCGTTGACAGGCGAAGCATGCGGAATATGCACAGGGTCAGCTTATGGCGTTTGTGTTATCTTTCCGAAAGGCAAGGAGGACAGGTCTCCTTAGGAAAACAATTTCCAGAGGGGCTGCCGTGTCAGTCTATTGCAGCAAAAACAGTGAAAAGTCTTGGGGCACCTTAAAGTCAAACAAATGTACTCTGGTAGAAGCTTTTGTGAACACTGTCCAGTTTGTCAGAAAACAGTGGCACCTGTTTCAGTGGCACCATGTTGTGCTTTTCCTGGCCCTGGATATTAAAATCCACTGACTTCGCGAAGTATTTTATTTATTTACTGCATTTATATCCCACCTTTTTTCCTCTTGCAAGGAACCCACGGCGGCTTACATTATCCTCTTCCTCTCTGTTTTATCCTCACAACAACAACTCTGCAAGGCAGTTTGGGCTGAGAGTCTGTGACTAGCCCAAAGTCACCCAGTGAGCTTCCAGGGCCGAGTGGGGACTAGAACCCAGATCTCCCATCTCCCAGTCCGTCACTCTCACCACTACGCTGCACTAGCTCTCACATTTTCCTTCTCAGAGACTCTGGCCTGGTTCACACATAGCACTAACCCAGATTTGGGTTTTGATTCTGGGTTGTCATGATGTGTGAACCCAGCCACGCCAACAAACCATGGTTTGTTAACCACAAACAACCCAGAAAGGGAACCACATGGCTGCTGGGACCTCCCCTTCCAACTCCACACCAGATCTGTAGATCAAACACTGGCCCCAGAGACCCTCTGAGCCACTAGTGTCAGCAGGGGATAATCAATATATCCTGGGGCAGATGGGATCATTCGGGCTGGAGCTCTGGAAGTGTGGAATTAGAAGGCCAGGGATGGGTCAGAGTCTTTGCAGGCCTGTGACATCCACAAATGTTTGGCTTTGGGGTTCTGCTTGTGTTCACTTGAAGACGCACAGCTGGTTATTTCTAAGCAAGGTGCTGAATTCGGGAGGGCGGGGGCTCCCCATCTCCTTAGTCTCTCTGCTCCTTTCATTCTGATCCGTAGTCCTCTGCCCAGCTAGCAAAGCTCCCTTGTCGGGTCTTCTGCACCGTGGATTTTCTGTTCCCAGGCCTTGCGTGAGCTGTACCCCCACGAAAGCTCCCTCCCTCCTTTATCTTCTGCATTATCTGT
Organism: Heloderma suspectum; assembly: GCF_057233095.1. Taxonomy (NCBI): domain Eukaryota; kingdom Metazoa; phylum Chordata; class Lepidosauria; order Squamata; family Helodermatidae; genus Heloderma; species Heloderma suspectum. The sequence continues at coordinate 21,379,431 of NC_139474.1, read as the reverse complement.
GCCAGCACTGAATCTCAGGCCTGCAGGCCAAATCTGACCCACCTTGCAACTAAAAAGTTTTTTTTTAAATCTGGCCCAGCTGGGGGCTCCGTCTGTCCCACCCCCAGGTGGCCACTCACCCTTCCCCCAATCACCAATCGCTGGATGCTTTTCCATGGTTTCTCCCAGATCTAGAGGACTGAAATGCCTCTTCTGAGGCTGAGTTACTGGCAGTTAGAGCTGTAAGGTAAAATATGCTGGGCCCGCCCCGTTTGCCTTTGGGCCCACCCACCACTGGAATGTGGCCCCCAAGAGCTTCTCTGAAATGGAATTTGGCCCATTTGTGGGTTGTTGTGTCATGTGAACCCAGCTGTGCCAACAAACCATGGTTTGTTAACCATGAACAACCCAGAGTTCACAACCCAACAACAAACCATGGTTTCTCTTCATGGGTTGTTCATAGTTAAGAAATCATGGTTGTTAATGTGACTGGGTTCACACAACAACCCACAATTCAACGACAATCCATGCTCTGGGTTGTTGTGTTGTCTGAACCAGGTCTAGGACTCGGCCGTACTATCCTTGGGTCAGTCCCTCTCTTTAACCTACCTCAAAGGGTTGTTATGAGGAAAGAACAACGTATGTCACCCTAACAATCTTGGAGGAAGGGTGGGATTCTCAAAAAAAAAAGGGGGTAAGGCCTAAATAAATAGCCTCAGTAACTCTCACGCCAGCCTTGCAAGGTAGGTCAGTATTGTCTCCCCAATTACTCATAAAGCTCTGAGGCTATAAAATAATGGCTTGCTGAAAGCTGCAGTCCTATGGGTGCTTTCTTGGTTAAGTTTAGAGCATTCTTCCCCAACCTGGTACCAGATGTTTTGGACTGCAGCTCTGGTTTAGGGAAGATCTGGCCAGCGCATATCTCCGGAGGTCTCGTCCCCTCTGAGCCAGTGACTTGTCTCTAAAATGAGGGCTCAGGCTTTGTACAGAGGCCATGAAGCAGGGCGGGGCTTCCCCATTTCCCACAGAAGGCTGGTTGAGCTTCTCCAGCAGTGAAGGAAAGCCACCGTGCACTTTTTTTAAAAAAAAGTCTTTATTTTCAAATGTTCAATTTCCTCACAACTCCCAGGATAGTTCTGGCACTGACCAATAGGTCCTGATCCTAGTGCTAAGCCATGGGGAGCTCTACCTGGAAATGAATCCTAGCTCTCTGAACTGGTTTCTTTCATTCCCTAAAGCAGAGCTGGAGAGCTCCAGGTTAGGGAAGGCGATGCTAAAGTAATAAAAATGGGGCCACATTTGACTGGCCCATGGCCTGCAGCTCATTCAGCAGTGGGAGCAGGAAGCTAGGAGGGGGGCAGTCATGTGGCCCCCTCAGCTGACCCTCAAAGTGAATTGCTCCTTTTGTTCTCGCCCAGCCGTTGTTTATGACCCAGACAAAAGGATTGTTTATCATTTCTGGGGACGCAGAAAAGTCCAGCAAAGAAAGGGAAGTCTGTGCTATGCAAGTCCAGTTCCCTTATGAGACTGGATTGAGTTTTGTTTTCTTGGCCTTTTTTTTTTTTAAATGAAACTCTGGGGGTTTGTTTCCACCACAATGTTTGTGCAAAGGGCGGTGATGCGGGGTGGGTGGGGAGGCCTTGCTTGCCAGCCTCTCTGCTACAAATCAATACCAGCTAAGCTGTTTACACTCTGTTTGTTGCGGGGAGGGAGGTACGGGGAAAATGCTGGCGGGTACTCGAGGTGACGCATTTCCAACTGTCGGGGGTGGGGGGAGGATCAGAATAAAAATCCAGGTTCCTGGAGAAATACAGCCTCTGTGGGTTTCAGGCAATGAGTGAGCAAAGAGGCTGTTTCACAAATCCCAAACTTTCCTTCCCTTTCCTTTTTCCCAGCTCTAACTGAAGGTGCCAGGAACTGAACCTGGGACCATTAGCATGCAAAGCAGGGGCTCTGCCCCTGACGTGCGTTGCTTCCCTTAAAAATAAAGCAAGATTCCGGTCCTCATGGTTCTGAATAAAGGACTAATTTAAATAGGGCCATAGGAAGCTGCCTTCTACTGAGCCATCAGTCCATCGAGCTCAGCATTCACACCAGCTAGCAGCAGTGCTCTAGAGCATCAGGGGTGGGAGTTGTTACCAGCCATACCTGAAGATGCTGCCAGGGATTGAACCTGGGACCTTTTGCATGCCAAGACTCCTTGGAAGGGGTAGCTGTGTAATTCCACCTGAACTGAGAGGTGTTAGGCGCCAGGCACAGCAGGATGCATAATTTATTTGTTTTATTCAAAGCATTTTTATCCTGCCCTTCAGCGAAAAAGACTCCCAGAGCAACTTGCAAAGATAAGAAATAGGACAGTCCCTGCCTGTAAGCTTACAATCTAACAGACACTACACAAAAGGAAAAGGGATTGGGAGGGAGGAGGAAAAGCACAAATTCAGGCACTAGGTGGATATGTGTAGATGCAAACTGAGACATAATGACCGTGATTTAAACAGGGACACCACACACCTCATAGAGCGGAGAAGACCGTGAGCAGGTGATCTGTGTGGCCACTCAGTCTGCTGCCCACCTGCTGTAAACCTTCAAGGTCCCCATTACCCTCTCTTCCTAGGGTTCTCATTAAACTGGACCTGGACAAGGCAGTCTTTCAAACAGAGGCAGCTTTCAAATGAGAGTGCCCTTCCCCGTTTGTATTAATGACTTGGAGGAGGAGGCGCAGGGAATGCTGATCAGATTTGCAGATGACACAAAATTGGGCAGGATAGCTAATACTTTGGAAGACAGAAACAGAATTCAAAGTGATCCTGATAGACTGGAGCGCTGGGCAGAAAACAACAGAATGACATTTAATAGGGATCAATGCCGAGTTCTGCACCTAGGAAAAAGAAACCAAATGCACAGTTACAAGATGGGGGATACGTGGCTCAACAACACGACAAGCGAGAAGGATCTTGGAATTGTTGTCGATCACAAGCTGAAGAGCCAACAATGTGATGTGGCTGCAAAAAAGGCCAATGCTCTTTTGGGCTGCATTCATAGAAGCATCGCTTCCAAATCCCGGGAAGTACTAGTTCCCCTCTACTCAGCACTGGTTAGGCCTCATCTGGAGCACTGTGTCCAGTTCTGGGCACCACACTTGAAGAAGGATGCAGACAAACTGGAGAGGGTTCAGAGGAGGGCGACGAAGATGATCAGGGGACTGGAAACAAAGCCCTGTGAAGAGAGACTGAAAGAAATGGGCATGTTTAGCCTTGAGAAGACTGAGGGGAGATATGATAGCGCTCTTCAAGTACTTGAGTTGTTGTCACAGAGAGGAAGGCCAGGATCTCTTCTCGATCGTCCCAGAGTGCAGGACACGGAATAATGGGCTCAAGTGACAGGAAGCCAGATTCCGGCTGAACATCAGGAAAAACGTCCTGACTGTTAGAGCAAGACGACAATGGAACCAATTCCCTCGGGAGGTGGTGGGCTCTCCCACACTGGAGGCGTTCAAGACGAGGCTGGACAGCCACCTGTCAGGGATGCTCTGACTTGGATTCCTGCATTGAGCAGGGGGTTGGACTCAATGGCCTTGTAGGCCCCTTCCAACCCTACTATTTTATTATTCTATGACTATCCTCTGTGAAGTAGGACAAGCAGACACCCAGAGAGAGCGACTTTGCCCAGGTCCTTTAATCTGCCTTTCCCGCTATGGCTGTCACACATCTTACCACCCAGTATTTACCACCTTATAATGAACGGACGCTACAGCTTTGCAGTGTACCATCAGCTGAACCCAAAGGCCAGAGATTATGGCGCTGTCCCCGAATCGGCACAGCTGGCGATGGGTGCGGAGATCATGTGGATTTGTTAGTGGCCTCAAGGCAAAATGGGAGGAGTGCCATAAAGAGGATGAGGGACTGGAGTGCAAGGGGATAAAGACACATGAACAGATGGCTGGTACGCCAGGATGCTCAAGGAAGAGGCAAGGCCAGGCCTTTTGCTGAGCCTATTGCCCTCGCCGCATGCAGAATTTATGGCCCAGCCCACAGGGCACGATGACACTGGAGTTTAGTTTGCAGAGGAGCGTCTAGACTTCAGAAGCTCCTGTGCAAATCAGCCTGTGTTTGTGGCCCTTTGGCACCACGTGACATTACCTGAAAGGATGCCCCACCCTGAGCCTCAATGTCGTACAGCGTCCTCAGGCCAGGACGTAAATTCTAAACTATAATGTATTTTATTTATTCAGGGAATACACGTCGGTGTTCTTGGCTGAAGGCTGTTAATGAAGGAATCGCCCATTCTTTTGCCTCAAAGGGCAAAACAGACAGTGCGTGGCAGTTCAATTAAAGCTTAAACGTGGGCATATTAAGTACAATGGTGATTCACAACAGTAGCAACAGCATTGCCTAGCAATGGTAGGATGATTGTGTTGTGACCAATGACTGTCCTTTTTGTATTTCATTGCCATTTGACCCCACTGCTTGCCATTTTTGGTCTACATCTGATGATGTAGACTCGAGTCCACAAAAGCTTCTGCCATCTGAAATGGGCTGGTCTTAAAGACGTCATAAAACGGTGTCAGGTGTTGCTGTTGTTTTGTTCCTTGCCCATTTATTTATAAGTACACAGGGAATCCAGTTAGCTTCCGTAAGGTGCCAGTATCATTCACAATGTGCTGTTTCAAATAAGACTTCCTTTCTTTGACTGTAGGATGCCATGAGCCATTTTCATCGGCTGGAGTTGCAGCAGTTCTGCGTGGGATGGAATAAAAGCAAAATTAATTATGATGCGTGGACTGTGGGCTTTTTCTTCGTCTTTTTAGCGCAGCCATGTATTGCGAACAGCAACAGTGCCTGGAGTGGGAGAAAATAAAAAGTAGTATGTTTACTAGGGTAGCCGCTTACACAATGTCCCCCCAAAGAGGTAATGCATAACCAAAAAAGGACAATTTGCATAAAATGTGCTCATGTGCCCTCGCCAGGGCCACCTCAAGACTTTTTGCTGTCCGAAGTGAGCAGTCCGGCTTCGGAGCTGCAGGGCAGGGCTGCGTGGCAGACACCGCTCTCTCCTCACGCCTCGCTACCGCCTCCTGGCATCTGCCGCCTGAGGTACCCACCTCAGTTCGCCTAACGGTAGGCCTGGCCCCGGGACACTCTGTAAAACAGGACACATGTCCGCCATCACGGCCCACTTGAAAAGAGGTGGGATGGGGCTCCACTTCACTCTGTGTACCAAATTGGCATATATAATATATGCAAAATATATTGCATTGATTACCTCCAGGTCTGATAGTTCACGGCTAGTAAATCAGTTCTAATTGCCACGTGAACGAAAGACGCTTATAGATTCCTTTCCACCATAACAGAAAATGATTGTCGAGACAGGAGGCGCTGTGGGCTCATTTATATAAAAATCATATCACTAACAACGTTATAAAAACATTTACAAGGGAACAAAGCACCAATTAAATGGCAAATGCTGTCCAGATACTGTGAAAGCATTCTGAATCAAACTAGCCCCCAGAAAAGCACAAGATGCAATTAGGACCAGATGAAAGCATCCCTCGCTTGTAGGGTAGCTGTAATGTCCATATGAAGGTTCAGCAAAACATGGAATTGAAGTCCGAGGGAAGCTGAGCCTAGAATCAAATCTGGGAAATTATATGGAGATGAAGCCTCGGGTTTTTTGCAAGTTCTCCACATGGCCTGTTTGGGCAGCTTGTTGAAACCGGCCCCCCTCCAGATATGTTAACTACAGCTCCTATCGTCTCCACCCAGCATGGGCATGTAGCCCAAGACCTCCGGAGCAGCCCAGGCTGGGGAAGGCTGAAACACAATTATTCAGAGGAGTGGACCCAATCCACGGAGGAAGGTAGGCGCAGCAAAAGCCCGGCCTTGAGGGAGCAAAGGCGCCATTTCCACAGCAAGGGAGAGAGTGTTGCTTCATGGAAAGGCAGGATTTATCCTTTCAAAAATAAAAAGCGGCGTAGAAGTGAAGGTGGCTTGGATTTCTCATGCTCAACCCTTCTTTATATAGTTGTGTCGTGCCAGGAATAGTGCACCTATCCCCAAATGTCAGAAGATTAAAAATGAGCAAAGGCGGTTTCTTGAACCTTTCTGGGGGCCCTTCTAGACCATGCTTGCACTTCAAATGGAAATGGCCGATGGGCCAGAGGCACGCAGAATTTGTCAGACGCTGGGACACAGTTACTCTCAGAGAGTCCTCCGCTGATTTTGCTTTTTGTATGTGGGGGCTGCAGGGATGAGGGTCAAACCTCAGACTCTCCCACTGAGCAGCCGAGGGGAGGTTTTCTTGCTCCTCGCTCAGGCTGCTGCTGCTGCGGCTGCCAGGTCCAACCGTCTCCAAGGGAATGGGGCTCGGGCATTCCAAGCCACGGCACAGCCAGGGCAAGTCGCTTGGTCATGTTCTGGTGGTGCCACTCGTTGCTTTGCAGGATCCGTTGCGGCATCCTTTCCTCTGACAGGCCCATCCTGTCTTTCTTCGGAAATGGGAAGTGAGGAAGAAGTGGGCTAAAAAGTCCGGGAACCAGATAAACTGCAGGCGTGGGGTGTCTGCTTCTCGGATCCCTGGAAGGGGGGCGCAAGGACCTTAAGACTGCGCCTGGTGCTGGGACAGGAGCTTGGGAGTTCCAGGCAGAACCCGTGTCAGGGGGTGGTGCAGCACCGGTCAGGCCAAGGTGGAGAGCGTGCATTGGAGCTGGTTGCTCCCCCCCGCCCCAGCGTACTGCTAGGTCCCGATCGAGTAAAGATACTGGATCCCCCTGCCCTGCCCTGCCCCACTCCTGCGTAGCTCACTGGGTCAGGAGACTCTGTACAGCTGGGAGGGGCGCTCTGGATCTCTGGCGTGGCACATCACTGCCTCTGCCCCAGGGGGAATAAGGGGGGGTGTCAGGAGGCGGTCTGCCCCCCGCCCGGGCCACTGGCGGAGCACTGCCACAAGCGAGCTGGTCCAACGTCTCTGCAGGCATTTGGATGTCTTGGGGGCAACTGCTGCAGCCCTGCTCTTCCTTCTCGGAGGAGTCAGGGGTCAGCTGCGACCTGCCGTGACCCTCCAGGTCAGACTCCCCAGGTTCACCGGAGGGGGCCGTGGATGCAGAAGAGCATTGGAGCGGGAGCTGCCCTCCATGCCGACCCCTGATGACCCCACTTTCCCGGAAGCCCCTCCGTATCCAGAACCTGCCTCTCCACCCTGCCTGAGGAAGCCGCATGGCTGGGCCTGGTCCAGAAGCCATAGCCTCCCACACGCTGTTGGGCCAAGGGCAGCTGAAGCAGGCCGGCCCGCTTGTGAGAGGGCTGCTCCTGGCGGAGGCAGAGCTCAGCGCCCGGGCTTTGCTGAAGAAGCCCAATGTAGGTCTCACCCTTGGCCTGCCTGTCGCTGAAGCAACATTTCAGCCTGCCTGTGGGAATCCCCAAGCCTGAGGCCCACATGGAGCTCCCCAGGGTGCTTCCTGGGACGTCCTCTTCGCCTTCTCAGGCTTGGTTTTGCCCGGCCAGAAACTGAACGTTGCCCTGCCTCACTTTGCCTTACTGGAAACTGAATTCTGCGGGGCCTCGCTCTGCCTTGCTGCAGAGGCGGCCAACCCCTCTGGTCCAGCGGCCAGATTGCTCCCTGGACCAAGCCAGTGGGCCAGGTGATGTCAAGGGGGTGGGCCCCCATCCCAAAGCCCCACCCATCCCCATGACATCAACTGGCCCCACACATGTTTCTTTTCTCCATGTTGACAGAGGCACGGAGCTCCATACCGTTCTCGGCATGTAGAAAAGGACATAGCGGGTGCTTGAAGGAGCCGGTCCTGCAAGCACCTGCCGACTCCTTCAACTCCTCCCCCCCTTGCAAAGGGGAGCGGCACACAGAACCCCCTTTTATCTCTGATCACAGAATGGGGCTAACATGGAGATTCCTCTCCCCTTCCAGGGCTCAGAGAGGGGTCTGCAAAGGTTCCCAACCCCCCGCAGGTCAGAGGCTCCCCGCAGCAAGGCAAAACGATGCAGTGCATGGCAAGATTCTGTTTCTGGCAAGGCAAAACAAAGCACAGAAAGGCGACGTTCGAGCTCCAGCACGCGCTCTGGAGGGTTCAGGCCCACAGGCCAGAGGCTCTCCTGCCTTACTGGAAACTGGACTCAGCCTTGCTTTGCCTTACTGGGGACTGAATTTTGGCTTTCCATGCCCAGAAGCCAAACTCTTGCCTAGAACCCACTGCTTGGGCTAGAACCCTGTCTGTCTGAGATTACCACCTGGGACAGAACAGGCCTGGATAGTGAAACACTCAGGATAACAATAATAAATAACTCATAGTAGGTCCCAAACCCCTGGAGAGATCTCTTGCTCCATTGCAGCATGCAACAGCGTATGCATTTAGAACAGAGCAAAGATGTCCGTAATACAAAAACTCTGGCAACAAAATTGATATAAAAACATGGATCAGACCAAGGGTCCATCTAATCCAGCATTTTGTTCACAAAGAGGCCAACCAGCTGTTGACCCACAAGCAGGACACGAGTGCAACAGCACCCTCCCACCCATGTTCCCCAGCAACTGGTGCACATAAGCTTACTTCCTCTGGTACTGGAGGTAGCACATAGCCATCAGGACTAGTAGCCATTGATAGCCTTTTCCTTCAGGAATTTGTCCAACCTCCTTTTAAAGCCATCCAAAGTGGTGGCCATCGCTATATCCTGTGGTAGCGAGTTCCTTAGTTTAACTATGCGCTGTGTGAAGAAGTCCTTCCTTTGATCTGTCCTAAATCACATCAGCTTCATGGGATGACCCTGGGTTCTAGTATTTTGAGAGAGGGAGAAAAACCTCTTTTTTTACAGCCACCTGTCAGGGATGCTCTGATTTGGATTCCTGCACTGAGCAGGGGGTTGGACTTGATGGCCTTGTAGGCCCCTTCCAACCCTACTATTCTATGATTCTATCTCCTTCTGCACATTTTCCACACGGTGCATAATTTTGTAGACCTCTATCATGTCTCTCCTTACTCTCCTTTTTTCCAAGCTAAACAAGCCCAGCTGTTGTAACCTTTTCTCATACGGGAGCTGCTCCAGCTCCTTGATCATTTTAGTTGCCCTTTTCCAACTCTACAATATCTTTTTTTAGGTATGGTGACCAGAACTGTACACAGTATTCCAAGTGTGGTCACACCATGGATTTGTATTAGGGGCAGTATGATATTGACAGTTTTATTCTCAATTTTATTTCTAATTATGCCTAACATGGAGTTTGCCTTTTTTTACAGCAGCCACACACTAGGCTGACATTTTCATCGATATAAACAAGGACTCGCTTTGGCAGGTTGGTGAAACTTATGTAGGCTGGTAGCTCTGAATGTTTACAGAGATGCCTTTGTGGCTCAGTATTATGTTTTACATGTGGAAACAATAAAGACTTATAGAATCATAGAACAGTAGAGTTGGAAGGGGCCTACAAGGCCATCGAGTCCAACCTGCTGCTCAATGCAGGAATCCAAGTCAGAGCATCCCTGACAGGTGGCTGTCCAGCCTCACCTTGAATGCCTCCAGTGTGGGAGAGCCCACCGCTTCCCTAGGTCATTTGGTTCCACTGTCGTCTTGCTCTAACAGTCAGGAAGCTTTTCCTGATGTTCAGCCGGAATCTGGCTTCCTGTCACTTGAGCCCGTGATTCCGTGTCCTGCACTCTGGGATGATCGAAAAGACATCCTGGCCCCCCTCTCTGTGACAGCCTTTCAAGTCCTTGAAGAGTGCTATCCTATCTCCTCTCAGTCTCCTCTTCTCAAGGCTAAACATGCCCAGTTCCTTCAGTCTCTCCTCATAGGGCTTTGTTTCCAGTCCCCTGATCATATTCGTTGCCCTCCGCTGAACCCTCTCCAGCTTGTCTGCATCCTTCTTAAAGTGTGGTGCCCAGAACTGGACACAGTACTCCAGATGAGGCCTAACCAGTGCTGAGTAGAGGGGAACTAGTACTTGCCGGGATTTGGAAGCTATGCTGCTATTAATGCAGCCCAAAAGAGTGTTGGCCTTTTTTGCAGCCACATCACATTGTTGGCATCTTCAAATCTAAGAGGTTTACTGTGGCCGAAGCTGCCATCAACCAGAGTCCACATCATCCTCAGCCACCAGAGGAGGCTCCAAAAGGGAGAAATAAAATGGATGCAGAGGAGAACAAATCTGTAAACAGTGAGGTCAAATGGTAATGACGTACAAAATGTACACTCTCTGACAGTTCTGTGTAGAGCTGAAGATAAGCTCTGCTTATCAAGCTTTGCATGTAAAAGTCAAAACCACTCAACAGCACAATCCTACACAGTCTACTCAGAAGTACATTTACAGCGTTTAATGGGGGTGACTCCAGGATTGCAACCTTAATTGCCCATGGAAACACCACCAGGGGTTGAGATAGGACTTGAGCGATTCTCCACGGAGTGGACTCAACGGAGGGCCTCATGGCACCTTAAAAGATTAGCCAGTGGGCTCCTTTGCCAGTCCCAACATGCCCTCTGTTGGAGCACTGTGGAATTTCAAATGAGAAGCCATTGAAGAAGCCACTGTGGTATTGGATTAGGCGTGGTGCTTTGCCAAGCGGTTTATAGGCCTTTTAAGACAGGGCCCTGACTATGATATGGCGAGACTCTCTGTAGCATGCCATGACACATTTGCTAGACATTTTGAGGGCAATATCACCTGTCTCTGCCACCACTCAGACTCTGCAGTTGGTATAAGTCTCCAGAGCCCTGTCTGGTCCTGAATCGTTGGATGCTTTTAAGTATGTGGGTCCTGAAATGTGGATGAGATGCTTGGCAAAGTACGGCCAACCACATCTCTCCTTGGCCTTTGCACCTCATGGCTGACGACATCTGGCAAGAAGGGGACCCAGGTGGTCCTAAACTCCTCTTTAAGGGCACAATCCTATGCATGCTCACACAGACAAAAGGCCTGGGGCATGCTGGGATTTGTAGGCCTTTTATCTGCCTAAGCATGCATAGGATTGCGCCCTAAGGGAGTGGTCCCGGCATCCTGTAAAGGAGGCAGTTGTCGAACACTCCTGAAGAAACTGTGGCTGAATCCAGAAGATCTTGATATTATTTATTACTTATTAATTGTTTACATTTATAAACCAACCTCCATCCCAGGGCGCTGTTCACAACATTAAAAACAAATCTGATATAAAAACCATACAATGACACATTTCAACGCTCCCCCAAACAGCAGTAAATCTTCAACCAGCAAACAAAACAATGAATTTAATTGAAAACTTAAATGTGTGTGTGTGTGTGTGTGTATATATATATATATATATATATATATATATATTAGAATTCTAAAACATTTGAATGACAGGTGCCCAACCATGCCCACTCTACAGCAAAATAGGCCTTCTAATGCAGCCATATTATTAGTATTAGTATTATTATATTTTTATTTGTATTACCACCACCACCCTGCCCCTTCATGGATCACTGCCTTGTTGTGGCGAAGGGGCTTGTGTAACTCAGTGAAGCCATAAGCTATGCTGTGCAGGGCCACCCAAGACGGACAGGTCATGGCAGAGGGTTCTGACAAAATGTGGTCCACTGGAAAAGGAAATGGCAACCCACTCCAGTATTCTTGCCAAGAAAACTCCATGGAACGTATCACAAGGCTAAAAGAGATGACGCCGGAAGATGAGCCCCTCAGGTCGGAAGGTGTCCAATATACTGCTGGGGAAGAGCAGAGGGTATTTCCAAGTAGCGCCAGAAAGAGTGAAGCGGCTGGGCCAAAGCCGAAAGGACACTCAGCTGTGGATGTGTCTGGTGGTGAAAAGAAAATCCGATGCTGTAAAGAACAATATTGTTTAGGAACCTGGAATGTCAGATCAATGAATCAAGGTAAGCTGGAGGTGGTCAAACATGAGATGGCAAGACTGAACATCGACATCTTGGGAATCAGCGAACTAAAATGGACAGGCATGGGTGAATTTAATTCAGGTGACCATCATATCTACTACTGTGGGCAAGAATCCCTTAGAAGAAATGGAGTAGCAATCATAGTCAACAAAAGGGTGGGAAAAGCAGTACTGGGGTACAATCTTAAAAACGACAGAATGATCTCAGTACGAATCCAAGGCAAACCATTCAACATCACAGTAATTCAAGTCTATGCCCCAACCACTGAGGCCGAAGAAGCTGAGGTTGATCGGTTCTATGAAGACCTACAACACCTTCTAGAACTAACACCAAAAAAAGATGTCCTCTTCATCATAGGGGATTGGAATGCTAAAGTAGGAAGTCAAGAAATCACTGGGATAACAGGCAGGCATGGCCTTGGTGTACATAATGAAGCAGGACAAAAGCTAATAGAGATTTGCCAAGAGAACACGCTGATCATAGCAAACACTCTTTTCCAACAGCACAAGAGACGACTCTACACATGGACATCACCAGATGGTCAATATCGAAATCAGATTGATTATGTCCTTTGCAGCCAAAGATGGAGAAGCTCCATACAGTCAGTCAAAACAAGACCTGGAGCTGACTGTGGCTCAGATCATGAGCTGCTTCTTGCAAAATTTCGGTTTAAATTGAAGAACGTAGGGAAACCACTAAACCGTTCAGGTATGACCTCAATCATATCCCTTATGAATATACAGTGGAGGTGAGGAATAGATTTCAGGGATTAGACCTGATAGACAGAGTGCCTGAGGAACTATGGACGGAGGTCCGTAACATTGTTCAGGAGGCAGCAACTCAATCCATCCCAAAGAAAAAGAAATGCAAGAAAGCCAAGTGGCTGTCTGATGAGGCTTTACAAGTAGCTGAGGAAAGAAGGGAAGTGAAAAGCAAGGGAGAAAGGGGAAGCTATATCCAACTGAATGCAGAGTTCCAGAGAATAGCAAGGAGAGACAAGAAGGCCTTCTTAAATGAACAATGCAAAGAAATCGAGGAAAACAACAGAATGGGAAAGACTAGAGATCTCTTCAAGAAAATCGGAGATCTCAAGGGAACGTTTTGTGCAAAGATGGGCATGATAAAGGACAAAGAAGGCAGGGACCTAACAGATGCAGATGAGATTAAGAAGAGGTGGCAAGAATACACAGAAGAACTATACAGGAAAGATCTGAATGTCCCTGATAGCCATGATAGTGCGGTCACTGAACTTGAGCCGGACATCCTAGAGAGTGAAGTCAAGTGGGCCTTAGGAAGCATTAGTAACAACAAAGCTAGCGGAGACGACAGTATTCCAGCTGAGCTATTTAAAATCCTAAAAGATGATGCTGTTAAAGTGCTGCATTCAATATGCCAACAAATCTGGAACACTCAACAGTGGCCACAAGACTGGAAAAGGTCAGTTTACATTCCAATTCCAAAGAAGGGCAACGCCAAAGAGTGTTCAAACTACCGTACGATTGCGCTCATTTCACATGCCAGCAAGGTGATGCTCAAAATCCTACAAGCTAGGCTTCAGCAGTATGCGAACCGAGAACTACCGGAAGTACAAGCTGGGTTTCGAAGAGGCAGAGGAACTTGAGATCAAATCACCAACATTCACTGGATCGTGGAGAAAGCAAGAGAATTCCAGAAAATAGAATTCTATTTCTGCTTCATTGACTACGCTAAAGCCTTTGATTGTGTGGATCACAACAAACCATGGCAAATTCTTAAAGTGATGGGAGTACCAGACCACCTCACCTGTCTCCTGAGAAACCTGTACGAGGGTCAAGAAGCAACAGTAAGAACCAGACATGGAACAACCGAGTGGTTCAAAATTGGGAAAGGAGCACGACAAGGCTGCATATTGTCACCCCGCTTAATTAACCTATATGCAGAGTACATCATGAGAAATGCCGGGTTGGATGAATCACAGGTTGGAATTAAGATTGCCGGGAGAATTATCAACAACCTCCGATATGCAGACGATACCACCCTAATGGCAGAAAGCGAAGAGGATCTCAAGAGCCTCTTGTTGAGGGTGAAAGTGGAGAGCGCAAAAGCTGGTTTGAAACTCAACAGTAACAAAACTAAGATCATGGCATCTGGCCCCATCACTTCCTGGCATATGGATGGGGAAGAAATGGAAGCAGTGACAGATTTTACTTTCTTGGGCTCCAAGATCACCGCAGACGGTGACTGCAGCCATGAAATTCAAAGACGCTTGCTCCTTGGGAGGAAAGCTATGGCCAACCTAGACAGCATAGTAAGAAGCAGAGACATCACCTTGCCGACAAAGGTCCGTCTAATCAAAGCTCTGGTTTTCCCAGCAGCAACGTATGGCTGTGAGAGCTGGACTATAAGGAAGGCTGAGCGCCGAAGAATCGATGCTTTCGAACTGTGGTGCTGGAGAAGACTCTTGCGAGTCCCCTGGACTGCAAGGAGGTCAAATCAGTCCATCCTGAAGGAAATCAACCCTGAGTGCTCATGGGAAGGACAGATACTGAAGCTGAAGCTGAAATATTTTGGCCACCTAATGCGAAGAGAAAACTCTCTGGAAAAGGCCCTGATGCTGGGAAAGATCGAAGGCAAAAGGAGAAGGGGACGGCAGAGGATGAGATGGCTAGACAGCATCACTGATGCAATGAATATGGACTTGAGCACGCTCCGGGAGAGAGCGCAGGACAGGAGGGCCTGGCGTGCTCTGGTCCGTGGGGTCACGAAGAGTCGGACACGACTGAACGACTGAGCAACACCCACCTCCCTGGGGCTGCAGCAAAATCCCTTCCAGTGAAACTACCCCCTCCCAACCCAAAGCCAAAGTTGGACTGAATGCAGGCGTGCCCCTGTTCACACGCGCACACGCAGATGGGTCTTTTTCTCTCCGCTACGCGGAAACCTCAAAGCGGAGGTTTCTGGGAAGTGTAGTTTAAGCACGTGCTACAACTGAACCACAGTTCCCAATGCTGCAAGAGAGAGAAAGGGAGGAAGTGAAATTTGCAAGCTTCCTGGATAAGCAAAAAGAAAGGGGGGGGGGAAGTGGGCGGGGGGAGGCTGGTCAGTTGCATCCTTCTTGCAACGTCTGGCCAGTTGCGCCGCGCCGCGCCGTCGAGGGGTCCCGAGGCGGAAGCACCAAGCAAGCAAGGGAAAATGAACGTGGTGTTCGCAGTCAAGCAGTACATCTCGAAGATGATCGAGGACAGTGGGGCCGGCATGAAAGTCCTGCTGATGGATAAGGAGACGGTGAGTCGATCAAAAGGGTGCGCGCCCCTTTTCCCTGCGCAAGGAAGCTCCACGCTCGGGGGCCAGATTTCTGCGCACAGCTTGTCCAGCAGCCCAGCCGTTTTGGCAAGGAGCGCCTGAGGTGGCGAAAGATAGAACTGGTTATGCCATCCCTTTAACTCGGGGCAGGCCACCTCCAGATGCTTCGCACTACAACTCCCATCAGCCCCAGCCAGCATGGTCAATGGGCGGGGGTTATGGGAGCTGCGGTTCAAAACATCTGGAGAGCAACGGGCGGCTTGCCCTTGCAAAGTAACCGTGCATCTTGTCAACGAAGGAGGGTTGGGATTAAGTACTGGTTTACTCACAGCAGTAGTTTCAGCCTGGAAATCTACGAAGGGCCCCTTTGATTTTGAGCCGGTATAATAAGTACGCCTGCTCGTTTGGCTAAGCTTCCGCGCCATAAAAGCTGGAGCAAGGATGCTTTTAAAATCTCCTGCACCTCAGTTTCGTTGGATGAACCCCAAGTTCTGCTATTATCTGCCTTACCCCTTTCCCCACACCTTGCTTCACTTTTATAAACCTCTAACATGCCCCCCCCCGCCCCATCGACCCACCCAGCATCTAAAGCCATTTTGCACCAAACGTGTGGCTATGAATTGGTAATAGAAACGCACACCGTGTACGCTCAGGCGCTCTCTTGTCTGTTTTAATTGTTTTCTATGCCAGACGCTGAAAGCAAATCATGGGCAATCAAGCCATGGAAGGGCTGTTGCAATCTCAAGATTTTAGGGGACAGACTGAAGTTTCTCTGCAGAGACAAATGCACTTTGCCCATGTTCAAAGTCACTGTCTCAGTTATCGGTTCACGCATTCTAGGGCTGATCCTTGGCTCTATAAACGTGCTTGGTGGCAGAGGGATAATTGTGCTGCGTCAATTCAAACTGTGTTTGCAAAATCCTGAGAGGGAAGGAATAACCCAGATCTGAGTTGAGGTATGGTTTAGTCCAGGGGTGGCCTCCAGTTGTTTTGTCCTACAACTCCCATCAGCCAACACAGCCAGTGGTGAGGGACAATAGGAGTTGTAGGCGAAAACACCTGGAGAGCAACACGTTGCCCACGCTTGGCCTAGTCAGAAACAGACCCCAAGACTCTCCTTGCCTTTAATCCCTCGTCTCCCCTCGAGCGTTCCACGAGATAGTCTAGCACCATGGGATCAGTTTGATGTTTCCTTTCCTTCCTTGGCTCTCCTGTTTGCAGACTGGTATCGTGAGTATGGTGTACACTCAGTCGGAGATCCTACAGAAGGAGGTCTATCTCTTTGAGCGGATTGACTCAGCCAGCCGGGAGACCATGAAACACCTGAAAGCCATCTGTTTTCTGCGGCCCACCAAGGTAAGGTGTTGCATGAAGGCCCAGGCCCGCCTTGCCCAGCCTGGTCCAAATCTAGTTGGGGGAGACTGCTCTGTGCCGTCACCACCCTTTGCCTCCATCTCTGGTTCTCATTGTCCACCTTTGGGGATTTTGCCTTTCTCCCCTAAGGGAGACGGCCTCCTTCTCTCTCTCTCCTCTCTCTCTCTCTCTCTGTCTGCCCCCCCCCCCACTCCTTCCTCTGATGTGGTTGTCCCATGCAAACAGATCCCCTGTCTGAGGATAAACAGGGGGCTACCAGAGAGAAAGCCTTCTCAGTGGGGGCACCCAAACTGGGACCATGTTCCAAAATGTACATGCTTGACCTCTTTGTTGGGGTCCTGTGCTCTCGAGCGTTTAATGGCACCAGAGGCCAAATTGGAGGATATTTATTTCCCCCCTTGGTGTCTTGTTTGTTGGCTTGGTTGATACTGTTTTATTAATGATGTTCATTATGAGGTTTTGTTTTGTTTTAGTTGTTAGCTGCCCTGAAACTGATACAGAAAGGGTGGGATATCAGTTCTGAAATGCGTAAATAAGTGCACAAGAGAGCCAGCAAAGGTGACATTGCAGCGGTCTCTTGCGGGGGATCCTAGAAGCTGCCTTATACCAAATCGCACCCGTGGTCCATCTAGCTAAGCACTGTCTGCTCTGACTTGGCAGTGCCTCTCCAGGTTTTCAGGCAGGAGTCTTTCTCAGTCCTACCAGGAGATGCTGGGAAGTGAACTTGAGAACTTCCATGTGCAAGGCAAGGGCTCTCCCCCTGAGTTAAGGCCCTTTCTCTAAAAATACAGTTTCTAGTCCTCATGGTTCCGAATAAAGGGCCAATTTAAATAGTTCCCCAATAGAATCCACCCATTCAGTGATTCCTTGGCTGCTGAATTGTTCTAGTAATACTCCCTCCCCCCACAAGTGTCCTTAGAAATCCTACATAAAATAAACCTTTGCTTTTCCTGTCTGATTTGGGACTTCACTTCTGATCTTAACATGTTTTTTTTTTAATTTGTTACTTGTCTAGGAAAATGTAGAATACCTCATTCAAGAGCTGCGGAGGCCTAAATACAGCACCTATTTTATTTGTAAGTTAGTGTGGTCTTCCCAGATCATTGTGTCCTCGTGTCTTCTCCTTGGGCGGTCCAGTGGCGCGGGTATTTTACCTTGCGCGTGAGCATCGATGCAACCCCATTTCTGCTGTTTCTGCTGATTGTGTGCAGAGATGGGGATGCTGCGTCAGGCTCCCCCAACATAGTGCCCAGCCAGCATGGACTCCAGACATGCTGGCTGTGGGTGATGGGAGTTGTAGTGCAATTTGTCTGGAGGGCATGAGGTTGGGAACGCTGCTCTGTGTCATCCTCAGGCCAACTTGCATCAAAATATACAAAAAAATCACATGTTCAGAGCAATAAATAAAATTTGGCTCAGGAGCAAAAGAACTGATAGATTGACATGAGGCAGGTATCTGTTTGGTTTTATGTGGTTTGGGGATTTTTTTTGCTTTGCTGTAAACTATCTTGATTTATATTGATGTCGTAACATTATTAATAATACTATATAATATATTTTATTATTGTGGGGGTGGAATGTCCTCTTTAGACTTCTGCCACTTTAGGAGGGCATTTGGGAGTTAGCTAACCTGACTGCAGGTGAATTTGCTGCTGGTTTTCTGGATTTTTCTTGCTCCTTTTTGCTTTTATAGTCAGTGTTTTTTCCTCTCTGTAGTATTGATACCGTATTTTGTTGCTTTTAATTGTGTTTCCAAGTGGTGTTTGTTAGCCGCCTCAGACCTCTCTCATGAGAGACAAGCAGGATACACACTTTCAATTAATAAATATTTGCACATTATTATGGGTAACAATGCCCACCACAGGCCATTGGTTCTGCGGGAATGGGCGGGCTAATGCCCTCTGGCCTCTGGGTGTCCCGCACGGCCTGTGCACCCGCAGAGGAATAAACCACTTGTTTTGAAACATGCCGCTAACACGGCTGCCTGTCCGTAATTTGTGGAAATAGTTCTTCAGAAGGAAAAACACCTTGTTAGCAGACCTTAAACCTTAACCAGGGCCTTCTCCGCACTAAGAAGACTGGGGTATTCTTTGGCTGGTTGTGGGGAAGGGCGTGATCACAAAGGTCCCTTATGTAGAGACAGGCCATGAGTCCAGGGGTCCCAGAGCCTGGTCTGAAGGCACAGGAGGCAGCCCCCATCCTGAAGCTAAGCAGGTCTGGGTCTGGTCCATGCTTGGAGGGGAGACCACTGGGAAGCCACGTGTGGCCACCTGGAGGTCCACAATGGAAGAAAGGCAGGATAGAAATGTTATAAATAAGCCAGTATTATCTGCCCTGGATGGCAGTGGCTGTTCAGGGTCACAGGCAGAGAAAGCTTTTCCCATCACCTGCTATCCGAGACCCCATTTTTATTGGCCATCCTTGCCAGGGAGTGAACCTGGGGCCATATGGATGTGTTCTACCACAAAGCGATGGCCGTTTCCCTTGTTCTGGGCCGTTATTTCTGGACCCAGGTTCAACAGCACCCCCAAAACTCCGAGGTTTCACTAGCGTTGCCAGCATACTTTCAAACCTAGATGTCATAAGTGCTGGAAACTTGATTTTTAAAAAAAGAAAGGAAAGAAAATGATTGATGACATTATCAGCATGCTGCCCTCTGCCCAACACAGATTCTGTTCTTTGCAGCACACAGCCAGCTTTGCTTTTACTTGGACAGACAAGAGTATATTATTTATTTGAAGTAGAGGTGTCGGACTGTATAAAATCCACTCTGTGTTTCATGGATTGTCAGGCGCCTTTTGTTCTGTCATCCGCTCACAGATGGATGTGGAAAAAAAAATTGGCATGCGGAAAAATATGCAAATAATTATGTAAGAAGTTTCATAACAATTTACATAATTTACCTTAGTACGTAACTTTTAGCGTATTGTCCCCCATTGCATTCCACTTTTCCTCAGCAGAAACTTGTGTATTTTCCTACGAATAAATATGCATAAGTTTTGGGAAAGTAAAAAAACATCCGAAAGTCCACGGGCTCCGCGTGGCCTGCGGGGGGCGCTCCACAGCGGATTCCGCAGTTTCTTAGAAATATCTGTACTGCTGCTCCGTTTTACTCCGGTTGTGTTTTTATTCTGTAGTTTTAATCTATTATCTTTTATACTGTATTTGCCGTTGTATTTTCATGGTGAACTGCCCAGAGAACTTCAGCTATTGGGCAGTATAAAAATGAAATAAAGAAATGAATCCAAGCTCATAAATCTAAAATTTCTCCAGCATCCCTAATCTGAAGTATTTGCATGCTGCTCCTCAAACCAAACGGCTCCCGGAGTGGCTTCCATGTAGTCAGTTACACAAGACAGTCCCTGCCCACAGGGCTCACCATCTAAAAAGACACACAAGGAAAATGAATGGGGAGGGAAGGGGGGGGGAAATAATTCTTTTGCAGGGCTGGCGGAATGGCCCTCCTCCCCCTCTCATTTCCCTCCTATTATTTGACTAGCGAACTTTAGTTTAAAATCTGAAGCTGCTTCGTTTACCCCTGTGTATTTTATTTAATCATTTCTCCCCCCCCCCCCCCCGGGGTAGCCACAGTCTCAGGCACAATTGCATCCTTCTGGCCAGGCTCTCCTGCTGAACGGTTCTTGATGGTTTCCTTCGCACTGTCGCTCTTTTGTGAATCGCCAAGGAACATTGTTGTCCCCTTGGTGTGTTGCACAGCTAGCCGCACTTATGCTGCCTCGTTTTAGATTTCAGCAACGTGATCAGCAAGAGTGACATCAAGTCTCTGGCCGAGGCAGACGAGCAGGAAGTTGTCGCTGAAGTCCAGGTATGTTTGTCCCGAAGAACTGCTCTGCACACATTTCTTGAGCAGGAGCTGCCCGCCTGCCTGGGCGGTCTGCTTTGGAAACCGGCGACAGCATGTTTCAAAAGCAGCAAGTCCAGCCTTATCCTCCATGAATTTGGGGCTGTTCACACAACACGCTAACCCACACTCAGTGGTTGAGTGTGGGTTGTTTTGAACCGTGGGTCGTTTGTTGAACCGTGGGTGAGCGTGTTGTCTGAACACAGCATGCTTCCCGCAGGGCGGGTTATCATGTTGTCTGAACACAGCCAAGGTGGCTTGTTAACCACCCTGAACAAGCCAGCAACAAAACGTAGGTTCTCAAGGTGGCTTTGTTCTAGAAAATAAGCCACACTGCATGGCTAACAAGCCCTCCCTGGCTGTGTTCAGACAACACAATAACTCACAGTTGAACAAGCAACCCACAATTCAAAACAGCCCACACACAGTTGCTGAGTGTGGATTAGTGTGTTGTGTGAACAGCCCCATAACCTCATTCCCTTCTAAAGCTGTCCGAGTTGGCACCCGTTCCACCTTGCAACAGTGAGTTCCACAGTGTAACTCTGTGGTGTGTGAAGAAACCCTGGCTTGCCTCTGTCCTGAATCTCCCATCCAGCTTCATTTGATGTCCCCAGCACTTAGTATTAGGAGAGAGGGAGAAAAAATGTCCTTGACTCCAAGCATAATTTGATGCACCTCTGTCATGTGAGCGTGTGTCCCCTACTCACCTCTTTTTTCTCGACACTTGAGTCAGTTTTGACTCCATATCCATGACAAACCTGGTTATTTGTAGGTTTCCAGGCAGGCTCTTTGCTCGTACGACTTTGCTTCCAGTGGGAAAACCTCAGCTGAACAGCAAGTCGGCTGAGGGGGCGGCTCTCCGCCATCTTGCTTTGTGCCAGCTGCTGTTCCCCCCATCGTGGGAACCCTGGCACTTCCTCTGGCAGCCGCTTGCACCTCGATCACACGTCTCTCTAGACATCTAGAAGACTGGCAGGTGATCCAGTCCTCTCCGCCCACATCACCACGCCCGGTTGCAGAGAGGAAACAGTACATTCGAGGCCACTTTGCCACCTCTGAATGGTGCCCCAAATCAGTCACCTCTCTTTGCCTTGTGGCCCTGAGGGCAGCAGGAGCCCAGGCTGGCAGCCACAGCCTATTCGTGGCCAGCCACGTCTGATTGCCAATGTTAAATTGCTGCCAGAGCCTCAGCGTGACATCAGCCCGTTTTGCGTTTGTTTGGCAGGAATTCTACGGCGATTACATTGCCACGAATCCACATGTGTTTTCTTTCAACATCCCAGTCTGCTGTCAGGTATGCTTCCTGGGGTGGCTGGGGAGGGGGACGGAACCCGAGGCTTTCGCCACCTCTTCCTTCGTTGGGGGAGGTACGTTGCTGCCTTTGGGCTTGCTAGGTGGAGAGACAAGCGGATGTGCTGAAAGCCAGAGTCGCTCGGTGTTTCCCGTGTCGTCCTGCCGTCATTGGCTTCTGCGGCTGTCGAATGTCGACATTTTAAGACGTATGTGCAGGTGGTGGGCTGCTTGATAATATTTCTCTGTGTGGCAAGAGGGGCTATCGTGAAGCATTAGTATCATCATCACCCTTATTTTATAGGGCACCTAAAATAGTGTACAATTGGGGAAAAACCCTTCAACTTTAAATGTTGCGTGCTCCACAGCCATTATCTAGCTACTGTGTGAGTGTGTGAAATGCACAATTTCATTTTATATCTCACTAGCAAATGCACCTGACTTCACACGGGTTGGGATAGTTCTTAGTTTGATACAGTGGAGCCTTTAAGCCAACATAAGCAGCTGTCAGAGTTGGACACATAGTGCCCACCCTTTCTGAATGAAGCCACAGTTGTTGGCACCTGTAGGCATGGCCCCTGCCGTGGTGCACCCCTACAGCCCCCTGAGGGAGGGTCTGTGCACTCCATTCTCCTGGTGGGTGTATAACACTGTCCCTCGGCCCACTAAACTCATGTGGCTTCAGACCGTATGGACTGCAAAGCTACGCACTGGTTAGGGAAGTCTTCCACCTAGCGACTGAAGATGTTATTGCAGGCTTTGACCGCTTGGACACATTAACATTTGTTTGAATTAATTAATTATTTTAAAAGCCAAATAACCGAGGTGCAAACCCCTAGAGTCTCCTGAGCATGCGTGCCAAGTTTCAAGTGTCTAGGCCTCACTGTCTTGGAGCTATGGCACTGACAGAGGGACAGACAGACACACATCCTCTTCTGTTATTAGAGGCAGGCGATTCACAATCCCTGCTCTAGCATGGCCAAGAAACTGGATCCAGGAAGGGGGGCTACGTAAACCAGGAACAGGCAGACATCTTCCTTTCATTGCACTTTTCCAGGGTCGCAGCTGGGACCCCGCCCAGCTGTCCCGCACCACCCAAGGTCTGACGGCCTTGCTCCTGTCCCTGAAGAAGTGCCCCATGATTCGTTACCAGCTCTCTTCCGACTTGGCGAAGAGGCTTGCAGAATGCGTCAAGGTACAGTTTCGCTCTCTGGGTCTGAACAGGTTTCTGCGACCCGCCTAAAAAAAAAAAAAGCATTTGGCATTTACATAGCATATTTCCCAAGCAGGAGGGGTGAACCTGAAGCCCTGAAGCTGTTGTTGGACTCAGATTCCCATCAGCCCCAGTAAGCATGTTTGGGGATGATAGGTACTGCAGTCCAACATCTGAAAGGCCATAGGTTCCCCACCCGCCCGGTCTAAGGCATATTTTTCAGGTAGATTCATGTACATTTCTGCAATATTCCAAACACCAACCCCGCAAGGTAGCCCTATATCCCCCCCCCAATAAATATGCAATGCAGAATGCACTGCTACAAGGCGGGGGGATGCCCACCAGCTTAGAAGGCTGTAAGGGGGGATTAGACACATTTTTGGAGGAGGAGGAGGGGTGGTGAGGTGGCTAGTACAGAGCCTCCATGTTCAGAAGGAGTGTACCTGGGGGAACAACAAGGGGCCACTGTTGCCTCTGTGCCTTCCTTTGGGAAACAGGCCTAAATCGGCAGAACTTCTCTTATATTTTTAAAAGCCGTGATGCTTAGGAGCAGAGCCTCTCTGTACAGTGGGAGTCTACCTCCGAGAACCAGATACCAGGGTGCAAACCACAGGGGTGGGTTCATTATGCTCCACTTGTGGTCTTCCTGGAGGTGTCTGGACCAGGTGGACCTTGGGTCTGATCCAGCGTCAAGGATGCTCTTCTGTTCTTCACTGTGATCCTTAGGAAGGGAGCCTCCAGAAATGCCGGCTCACCGTCCAACCTCTTTGCACCATGCCACGCAGTCCCCTCGACACTGAGTGGCAAATGCAGGGCACTGAAGAGGCAGGAAAGGCAACGTACGTTTAGAAACGTACGATGAAAGTGGGGGGAGCCCTCTGTTCTCCGTTGCGCTGTGCAATTGCAGGCAAGCCTCTCTCCTTCTGCAGTGTTAGTGTTGCGTTAGAGCTTGGCTAGCGGGGGGATGCTGGGAGTTGTAGTCCCAACAATCTGGAGAGCCCCAAATCGGGGAAAGCTGGGTCAGAGAATAAAGCAGTGCTCCGAGTACAGAGAACTCTGTGGTCCCATCTCTGGTTAACCAGTGGTCCTCTCCACTCCCACCCCCACAAACAGCAAGTGATCACCAAGGAGTACGAACTTTTTGACTTCCGGCGCACCGAAGTCCCCCCATTACTGCTGCTTCTCGACCGTTCAGATGATGCCATCACCCCGCTCCTGAACCAGGTGGGTTTCTTCTTCTTGCCGCTGCTTCAAAGGCCCGTTGAGGTGCTGGAAAGAGGCCTGGTGAGCGACCTGACCCAGCGCTTGCGCAAGGATGTGCAGTTAGTGCGTGGCGCTTTAGAGAGCTTAATTTACATCTTAAAAGTCCCTGCCTCCTAGGAGCTTACAATGTACAGTGTAGAAAACGATTGTTACACATAATTATGTTGGCTTAAGTTTGGGAAGGGGATTTAACAGTTAAGCCAAAGCCCTCCTTGGAAGAGGCGGGTTTTGAGAAGAGATGTGTTCCTTTAAAAAAAAGTTACAACCTGCTTTTTGGCCCTGACAAGCCCCCTCCACAAGGTGTCTACAAGGGACCCCAAGGCCTGAAGGGAGGGTGGCACCAGGTGTGTGTGCAGTTGTGGCGGCCGAGTGAACAGTGATGGCAAATGGTTTACTACGGGCAAGGAGTGGAATCCGTTGTCTACCTCTCCATGGCTGGACCCACTCAAGCTATTACTGGCACGATCCGCATGCTAGAAAACACACTTTGTGTCAGCTAGACTTTTCCTCCTTGGGGGTCTCTTTGGTAGCACGCCCCTCCATTGGCTTCTGGTGGTGTGTCTGTTTGTTTCACGTTACCGTACGTTCTGAAGCATCAGTGGTCCTGCCCCAACCTGGTACCCCCCAGACGATGCTTTGGCCTACAACTCCCATCAGTCCCAGCCAGGGAACCAAGTTTGGGGTTCGCGCCAAGAGCCCCGCCAAGCATTTGCTCCCTGGCCAAGTCCAGAGGTCAAATCCTGACTACATCAGCACTGGGGCAAAAAGCACTCAAACCCCCTTCTTTTAACACAGCAGCCAGGATCCAGAGTTACATTACCTTTTATCTTTGGCCCCACACTTTTCACCTTCAGCTCTGCCCACCACTGGAATGCAGTCCCCCGGGGAGCCTCTCCAAAAACAAATATGGGCCTTGGACCGAAATAGGTTCAACACCCCTGCTTTAGGATGTCACATCTCATCAGATCTGTGTGCTATCTTCTGTTTATTTGAACATCCTCCCATCACTCCAGTTGCTTTTGGAACTTCCCTCGCTTCAACAGCTCACCTGCTGCTTAAGAACATCAGACGAGCCCTGAGGCTGGATGAGGCAAAAAGCCTACCTAGTCCAGTGTCCAGTTTGCCCCAGTGGCCAACCAGATGCCCCAGTGGGAAGCCCACAAGCAGGACATAGCCCAGTCCTGTTTTCTATTTATTTATTTATTTATTTATTGCTTGCTTGCTTGCTTGCTTGCTTGCATTTATACCCCACCTTTTTTCCTCTTGCAAGGAACCCAAGGTGGCTTACATGATCCTCCTCCTCTCTGTTGTATCCTCACAACAACAACCCTGTGAGGTAGGATGGGCTGAGAGTCTGTGACTGGCCCAAAGTCACCCAGTGAGCTTCCATGGCCGAGTGGGGACTAGAACCCGGATCTCTGGGCTCCCAGTCCAACACTCTAGCCACTATGCCACACTGGCTCTCCTTAGAAACCAGAATTCAGAGCCATTCTTCTTCTGAGCCTGGAGGGCTTTTTCAGTAGTGGCCCCCCAATTTTGGAAAAGTCTTCCCAGTGAGGTTTGCCTGGCGCCATCCCTGTGGTATTTTCTGGTCATGCAGGCCTTTAAGTAACTCATACAGCAGGGCTAGGCAACATGGGTACATCCAGATAGTTTGGACTACACCCCTCATCATCCCAGTCCTTTGGCCATGCTGGCTAGGGCTGATGGAGGTTGTAGTCCAGAACATCTGGAGGGCATGCTACCTCTGTCAGGTTGAACATCTGTGCATCTAATTTTGGGGTGCTGCAGGTTTGGTTTTGTTGTATGTTACGTTGTCTTTGGTTTTATGTTTTGCTTTGCATTTACATTGTTCTTTGTTGCCAGCGGCCCAGAGATCTTTGTGTTCTGGGGAGGCATACAAGTGCCATCAATCAGTCACTCAAGCAAGCAAGCAAGCAATAAAAATGCAGCCTTCCTAGCTAGGAGCCTTCGCTGGCCTTTTCCTCCTTGACTTTGTTCTCCTCCCCCTGTGCCTAGTGGACGTACCAAGCCATGGTCCATGAGCTCCTTGGGATTAACAACAATCGGATTGACCTCTCGCGAGTCCCGGGGATCAGTAAGGACCTCCGGGAGGTGGTTTTGTCTGCCGAGAACGACGAGTTCTACGCCAACGTAAGTATTTAGACTGCGACGTGGTGGCAGGATCTGGATTCTGATTCTGCCACAGCGCGTGCTCTCTTTCCTCTCCCCAAACCCGCAACAAATGTTTTGAACTGAAGTCTATACTACGGATGTAGAATGAAGCCTCCCCTCAGGATCACAGGCAGGAAATTGTCCCAGTTGGGCCTAGGCAGGTGCCCAGCCATGCCAATCCTTGCCACCAGCCCTGATCCCAAAGCACACCATTTTTTTGCATGTCCTAATTGTGGCTGTGTGTCAGGGGTTTTTTCCCCCCCTGCAGACGAAACTGCTCCTTGGTCAAAATCTGTTTCAGCAAATTGCCTTTAACAAGTCCATATCTGTAGATTTTGAGTCCTTGGGAGAAAATGTTTTCTGGTCCAGTTTAAATTACTTGTTGCTGGGCCACATCTCTCCGCTGTTCTAGCGGCAGAAGCAAATCCTTATAAACCAAGCGTTGGGGAAAAAAGATTTAAGATCTCATTCAGCCTTTCAGTAATTCACAAAATAATGACTTACAAAACGTAGGAAGCTTGCCGTGAGTGCCAAGCCCGTTTTTACAAACTCCAGCTGATCAGAATGTTCCTCTGCTCCGTCAGGATGCCCAAGGACAGCATGAACACCCCTCCAGAATTGCTCTGATTTTAATCAGCTGCATGTTTCCTTCCAGCCAGCCTGGTGATCAGTCTTAAAGCAGCACTCGTTGTGTCTGGAAACAGATCTTGCATCAGTCGCGCTGGCCGTTTACACAAATAGCTGCTCATGTACCATAACTCCCAGTCAACATTCCCAGGTCTTATGCGCCCAATTCTTTATTTGTTACGTTGATATCTTGCCATCTTTCCTCCTGCACGAACCCAAGGTGGCTTCCATGATCCTCCTCTCCCATTTTCCCCTCACAACGACCCTGCGAGGGAGGTTAGGCTGAGAGGCAGTGAGTGTCGCATAGCAGTGAGCTTCAGGGCCGCTTGGGGACTAGAGCCCGGATCTCCTGGGTCCCGGGCCAACACTCTCACCACAGCGCCGCACTGGCTTACTGGAGGAGGAATGTTCATTCCTGACTGCCTTTGTAGTCTGTGGAGAGCGTTCAGCGGCCCATGTGAGGGCTGAGGCGCGCCCTGTTCATGCTCCACGTGTGCGAATACAGGGGTGCCTCGCCAAGCGTTTCCCCCCGGCGTGTGGGCGGCTGCGTGTTGTTAAGCCAGCTGCCTCCTCTTCAAACCACCCCATTGACCCTTTCTCAGAACATGTATCTGAACTTTGCGGAAATCGGCAGCAACATCAAGAACCTCATGGAGGACTTCCAGCGGAAGAAGCCCAAGGGGCAGCAGAAGGTGGAGTCAATCGCGGACATGAAGGTACCCTGGAAGTGGGGCGTCGGGATGGGCAGGCAGCCAGGCACCTCCCCTGCTGGCTTAGCTGCTTGGGTCTTGGCAGCTCCGGGGGCCTGCTGGGCCAGAGGCATCGGGGAAGGGCCGGAGCTCAGGGGTACAGCCCCTGCTTTGCATGCAGACAGCCCAGGCCCAGTCCTGGGCATTTCCAGGAAGGGCTGAAAAGACCCCTGCCTCAAACGCTGGCAGTCTGTGGGAAGGTTCCCTGGAAGGCCAGAGCCCCTCCCGCTGCCCCCTGCCTTTTCCCCAGCCAGCGATGGGTTGCGCTCCCCTGCTCTCGTTCCCAAAGGCTGAGATGCCTCTCCGAAGGCGTGGCTGCTAGCCGCAAGAGCCCCACGCTGAGACCTGCCGGTCTTTTTGCCCTGCCCCTTCGACTGTGGCCACGCCCACCAAGCACGGCCCCAGAGAGCTTCGCGGAAATGGAATTTGGCCCTCGGGCTGAAAAAGATTCGACAGCCCTCCTGTAGCCAGCACCACGCTTGATGGAGCAGCGGACCGGCTCAGCAGGAGGCGGCTTCCTGCGTTCCAGAGCAGAGCCTGCATCTCGTGCCGGGCCTTGCTCCGGGCACGGTGGAGCCCCTGAGCGAGTGGGATGCGGGTCTCAGGGTGGTCTGCCACGCTGTCAGGGTTTCTGGGGTGCTCTTGAGTTCTTTGGGGGCACGCCTGCCCCTCGCCTGCCACGTGACCCTCTGGTGGCAGGAAAAGGCTGCAGACGGCCCTGACGCCGGGGTCAAAGACTGCTGACCCGGGATAGCTTTGCATCGCCCCTGCCTGCTCCTCCTCCCTGCGATGACCGACGCTGTGAGCTGTGCCGCTCTCCCGTCCCTCAGGCCTTTGTGGAGAACTACCCGCAGTTCAAGAAGATGTCTGGCACCGTCTCCAAGCACGTGACGGTCGTGGGGGAGCTTTCGCGGCTGGTGAGCGAGAGGAACTTGCTGGAGGTGTCGGAGGTGGAGCAGGACCTGGCTTGCCAGAATGACCACGCCAGCGCTCTGCAGGCAGGTACCCCCCGAGAGCGCAGCCCCCCCCACACCCCCGAGAGCACAGCCTCCCCACACATCCCGAGAGCATAGCCCCCCCACACCCCCAAGAGCACAGCCCCCCTCCTGAGAGCACAGCCCCCACACACACCCTGAGAGCATAGCCCCCCGAGAGCACAGCCCCCCCTCCTGAGAGCACAGCCCCCCCTCCTGAGAGCACAGCCCCCTGAGAGTGCAGCCCCCCCACACCCCGAGAGCACAGCCCCCCCTCCTGAGAGCACAGCGCCCCCACCCCCTGACAGCACAGCCCCCCCACCCCCTGACAGCACAGCCCCCCTCCTGAGAGCACAGCCCCCCCACACCCCCGAGAGCACAGTCTCCCCACACACCCCGAGAGCATAGCTCCCCCTCCTGAGAGCACAGCCCCACACACCCCCAAGAGCACAGCCCCCCTCCTGAGAGCACAGCCCCCCACCCCCTGAGAGCATAGCCCCCCTCATGAGAGCACAGCCCCCACACACACCCTGAGAGCACAGCCCCCTGAGAGCACAGCCCCCCCACCTCCTGAGAGCACAGCCCCCTGAGAGTGCAGCCCCCCCACCCCTGAGAGCATAGCCCCCCCTCCTGAGAGCACAGGCCCCTCACCCCCTGAGAGCACAGCCCCCCTCCTGAGAGCACAGCCCCCCCACACACCCTGAGAGCACAGCCCCCCGAGAGCACAGCCCCCCCACCTCCTGAGAGCACAGCCCCCCGAGAGTGCAGCCCCCCCCTCCTGAGAGCACAGCCCCCACACACACCCTGAGAGCACAGCCCCCCGAGAGTGCAGCCCCCCCACACCCCTGAGAGCATAGCCCCCCCTCCTGAGAGCACAGCCCCCCCACCCCCTGAGAGCACAGCCCCCCTCCTGAGAGCACAGCCCCCATACATACCCTGAGAGCATAGCCCCCCGGGAGCACAGCCCCCCTCCTGAGAGCACAGCCTCCCCACACATCCCGAGAGTACAGCCCCCCCACACATCCCGAGAGCACAGCCCCCCCACACCCCCAAGAGCACAGCCCCCCTTCTGAGAGCACAGCCCCCACACACACCCTGAGAGCATAGCCCCCGAGAGCACAGCCCCCCCTCCTGAGAGCACAGCCCCCCGAGAGTGCAGCCCCCCCACACCCCGAGAGCACAGCCCCCCCTCCTGAGAGCACAGCCCCCCACATCCCCAAGAGCACAGCCCCCCTCCTGAGAGCACAGCCCCCCCACCCCCTGACAGCACAGCCCCCCCACCCCCTGACAGCACAGCCCCCCTCCTGAGAGCACAGCCCCCCCACACCCCCGAGAGCACAGTCTCCCCACACACCCTGAGAGCATAGCCCCCCCTCCTGAGAGCACAGCCCCACACACCCCCAAGAGCACAGCCCCCCTCCTGAGAGCACAGCCCCCCACCCCCTGAGAGCATAGCCCCCCTCCTGAGAGCACAGCCCCCACACGCACCCTGAGAGCACAGCCCCCTGAGAGCACAGCCCCCCCACCTCCTGAGAGCACAGCCCCCCGAGAGTGCAGCCCCCCCACCCCTGAGAGCATAGCCCCCCCTCCTGAGAGCACAGGCCCCTCACCCCTGAGAGCACAGCCCCCCTTCTGAGAGCACAGCCCCCACACACACCCTGAGAGCACAGCCCCCCCACCTCCTGAGAGCACAGCCCCCCGAGAGTGCAGCCCCCCCCTCCTGAGAGCACAGCCCCCACACACACCCTGAGAGCACAGCCCCCCGAGAGTGCAGCCCCCCCACACCCCTGAGAGCATAGCCCCCCCTCCTGAGAGCACAGCCCCCCCACCCCCTGAGAGCACAGCCCCCCTCCTGAGAGCACAGCCCCCCCACAGCCCCGAGAACACAGCCCCCCACATCCGGAGAGCATAGCCCCCTGACAGCACAGCCCCCCCACCCCCCAAGAACACAGCCCCCTCACCCCCCGAAACCATAGCCCCCCAAGAGCACAGCCACCCACCCGCCAAGAGTACAGCCCCCCACACCCCTGAGAGCACAGCCCCCCCGCCTGAGAGCACAGCCCCCCCACACCCTGAGATCATAGCCCCCCGAGAGCACAGTCCCCCCGAGAGCACAGCCCCTCCACACCCCAAGAGTACAGACTCCACCCCCTCCGAGAGCACAGCCCCCCCCCCCACCTCCAGACTTCATGCTGGGAATAAGTGTTGAAGTAAGAATAGATGATAATGCAGCGATCATAACCACGATCACTCATAACACGTTGTTAGCACTATTCTCGTATTATCCTTATTGTCGCCTGTATGAGGAAAGTCAGCGTGCTTATCGCACGTGCTGCGGACTGTGTGTGTTTGGGGAGGGGAGATGGCGCCGGGAGGGAGCGGCCTGCTGAAGGCCACCTTGCGAGCTCAGGGCAGAGGCAAGATCCGAACCCAGGGCTGACTTCCGGATTCGTAGCACCAGTAGTGCCGTGGCGCATTCAGAAGTGCGGGGTCCCTTTGGGACAGCCGCAGCCCCGCCCCCTTCTCCGATTGTCCAACCTTGTGAGATATACGGCCTTCACCTGGGTTCCTGAAACAGGGCAGCTGCGAGTAAGGTGGGGGGGATTTCAGTTGGGCATCTGAGAAAAGATGCAGGGGTGTTAAGATCTGTTTTGCTCCCTCGCTCAAACACCAACACTTCAGGTTTTCACAATATGATCGTCTATGGGAGCGTCGCTGTCAGGAGCACCCCCACTGCCTTCTGAAATCCTCACGTAGCCAGAATCAACACGCAGACGATGGGGCTCCTTTCCAAGGCTTTATTTCCATTCACCCTAATGATGCTTACAGATGCTAATTGCCGGAGCCTAATGAGGGAAACTTAAGAGAGAGCTGCCTACCAGGGGTTTCTAGCCTTAGGGAATCAGTTGGTCTCCGTTTGGAGGGTAAAGGCGGGAAGCCTCCGAACTTAAGGGCTAGGAGGCGAAAGTCCACCCCTTTGCCATGGGGCATCAGGGCGCAGCTGTTGACGTCGCGCCAAGCAGGCTGAGCGCCTCCTCTCGGCACCCTCCTTCTGCCGCTTGTCCCTGTGCCGGCGCCTCGCGTCCCGAAGCTCCAGTTGTCCTTACCCCTGCCTGCCAGGGTCGCTGCCACTCTCAGAAATGTGAGCAGGGAGGGGCTCTCTCTCCGGTGGCGCCTCTGAACAGCGGTCGGGTTCCTCTGCCATGGTTTCTATCTCTTCCTCAGAATCAGAACTGCTTTGGGGGTCTATGGGCTCCGATCCAACCCTGACAGTCGCCCTCGCTCGGCGGCAGGGAAGGGGAGGAGATGGCTGCAAGAGCCTGGCCCACAGCGGTAGGCCGGGGGCAGGAGGGACCTGGCTGAGACCTGGCTCTTAAAAAAGCCCCGGGTCTTCGTCGCTGTGAGACCCCCCACCACTACACCCCTGCGCGGCACAGTCTCTCAGCCCCTGCTGTCCTCGAGTATTTGTACTGCCGTGGGAGACAGATTCAAATACTTTTTTTATTTTTACACACACGCACAAAATGCAGAGCCATGTAACTTTTATAGATTAAAAGCTCTCTTCTAGCCACAGGCCCTGGCGGCTTTTCTGAGCCTTGGCTTCAGCCCCAGAAGCTGAGCGGGGCCAGCCCGCGCCCCCCCCCATAAATCTATGGAGCGCATCTCTGGGAGCAAGGCAAAGGCACTCTGTAAGCGCTCAGAGGTATTTTCCTGCCTAAAAAATCCCGGCCAACACGCCGATGCCCCTCAATGTTTCAGTTTTGGCTCGCAGCAGGCCTTGAACCCTCAGGCTTGGGTTCGAGGCCTCCTGGAAGCTCAGATCCTGATGCTTTGAATGGTGCATCAGCTGTGCACCGTAAGGTTTGTTCTCCCTGCCGGTGTCTCTTTCCCACCTCCTGTGGCGACTAAGCTTCGGGAAGACTCGGGTGGACATCCTGGCCGTAATGCAGGCGTGTTTTATGGCTGCGCTCAAGGCGCAGGCAAAATCGACGCCCTGCTTCAACGAGCAAGCGTGTGGGGCGCCGGCGCTCCGGTGCAGCCCTGAGCGGCCCCTCTTCTCCGCCCGCAGAACGTCCGGCGGCTCTTGCAGAACCCCAAAGTGACGGAGCTGGACGCGGTCCGGCTGGTGATGCTCTACGCCCTGCACTACGAGAGACACAGCAGCAGCGGCCTGCCGGGCCTCATGGCGGACCTGAAGACCCGAGGGGTCTCCGAGAGGCATCGCAAGGTGGGTGGGGTGGGGCGGTCACTTCGGAAGCGCTGGGGCTCATCATGACAGCCCCCCCCCCCCCGGAGAGGCCGAACATGCAGGCAGGTGTGTTGATGTGCATCAACCAGCCAGTCCTAGCCATGTTCTTCTCCCCCAGGAGAAGGTCTTTTGCAGAGCTAATGGGTCCTAATTGCCCATTCGAGACCAGGCTGCCCCCAAATGCTTTGTATTGCAACAGGGGCAATACCTTGTTGCTGGGAAAATTCTCTTCCCCCAGCCACAGTGAGGACTGCAGCCAAGCTCAGGGGGAACAGGGAAGTCGGGGGGGGGGCAGAGGACGTCAGCATCCTTGCTAACAAAGATGAGCTGGCGCAGCATCCCTGCAAAGCCTGACTCCACTGCACTGCTGCTGCTGGGGGGAAGAAAGCTTTTCCTTAGGAGGAAAGGTTATGGAGGGTGAGCAGTGGGTGTGTTTTTAAATATTGCCATTTTGAATTCAAGCCCCACTGTGGGCTTGGTTAGATGTGTGCCTTTTTCTGGGACATGTCCAGAGTTGGCTGGGTCCCTTCCTGAAACCCGTTGAGCTTGTGTGGGAAGGCCTGGATGGAGCACGCCGTGGGCTGTGCGTACGTTCAGATGCCCGGTAGACCCCTGGCAGTCTGCCACAGCTCCTTTGACAGCGCGGCCCAGTGCATGTCTGCCTGGGAGTCAGCCTCGCTGTGTACGGTGGGACGGACCCCCAAGTAAGCGTGGCGAGGACTGCAAGTTTCTGGGTTTAACCACAGGCATTGCTCTTCCTCTTGCCAAACAGCTGGTGTCTGCCATTGTAGAATATGGAGGAAAACGGGTTCGAGGGAGCGACCTCTTCAGTTCCAAGGATGCTGTGGCCATCACTAAGCAGTTCCTCAAAGGACTGAAGGTAATTATTGGTGGTACTATTGGTAGTATTAATACTATCGGTGGTGTTAATGCTACTGGTAGAGTTATTGGTAGGAATGTCGGAGAAATCTGAGCAGATTAAAATGAGTTTGGATTTCTATGAATCCGACATGCGAGTTCTGCTGTTGACTGGCTTTTTCTAAGTCACACCGATTCTGCAGACTTGCAAACCAATTATTCACTTGGGGGGGGGGATTTGCGCTAATTCGCATGAGCACTAATCTGCATTAACTAATGTGAATTAACGCATTTGTGTGACTATGTCTCTAAGGGCTGGATGCGCCCGATCTCATCTGATCTCAGAAGCTAAGCAGGGTCAGCCCTGGTTAGTACTAGGATGGGAGACCTCCTGGGAATCAGACTTTCTGCATGGAGCAGGGGGTTGGACTCGATGGTCTTATAGGCCCCTTCCAACCCTAGGATTTAACTAGATTAACTTAACAGACTAGCACTAAAGCACATTAGCGCACATACACATTAGTGCTAATGCGCAGTTGTGCAAACGCACATTAATTAATGCAAATTAGCTCAAGTAGAACGAAATTCTGGTAATAAAACAGGAACATCCAGTTCCATCAATGAATGGAAGACAGAATGAAAGATGCCTAGCAGCTTGTGAAACACAGACGGAGCGGATTTAACGAAGTCCATACATCCCTGATAATTGGCAGCATTTATACATGCAGCTTTCCATGCTTATTTTTATTCTTGCACCCTTGCGCATGATGCTTTACAAAGGGCAAGAGGACTGACCGTGCTCTCTCTTGTGCCTTTCGGGCAGGGCGTTGAAAACGTCTACACCCAGCACCAGCCTTTATTGCACGAGACTCTCGACCAGCTCATCAAGGGCAAGCTGAAGGACAACCAGTACCCCTACCTCGGTCCCAGCACACTCCGCGACAGGTAACGGCGACGCCATGTGGCCGGGGCTGGGCGGGTGGGGCTTGCCCGTCAGCGACGATCGCTGATTGGGGAACGTCTCTGACATTCCAGGGTGATAAGTGTGGTGGATTTCTTCTTTCCTGTGGCAACTAGAGACTATTTGGCGTTTCAGCTTGCCCTACAGCAGTGGTGTAGCGGAGGCCGGGCTCGCAGGGATGCAGCCCTGCACTGTTTCATGAGCAGGGGCTCTGATGTCATCTGCCACCCCCCCCCCCAGAATTCCCTGCTCCCTCTGAGCTCAGCTGAGACCCTCACTGTGGCTGTGGGGGAATGAATTTTCCAAGCAACAATATGTTGTTCCGTGTTGGAATGCAAAGTTTTGGGATGCCTTGGCCTGGAATGGGCAGTTAAGGCCTCTTCGCTTTACCAAGGACGTGCTCCTGGTGGAGATGGACTCCTAGAACTGGTTTGTTGACATGGATCGACACAGCGGCCTGAAATTTTTGAACTGCCCTTGGAGACTGTCACAATGATCTCCTGCATTTCCAGATTTACCACTACCCCGCTGCCCTACAGTCAAGGAGGATGTTTTTTCTGGTAACCTGACCTGGTTGGATGTGGTTAGTGGAGGGTGTGTGTGTGTGCTGAGATAGCAGAAGGAATGAACCCTGGAGAGTGACTCCACAACCCCTTCCCTCCAAGGCAGGGGTATTCAGCCTCAGTCCCAGGGGCCAAATCCAGCCCACCTGGGGTTCCAGTTTGGCCTTTTGGGGTTCCCCAAATGACCATGCCCCCTTCCCCACAGCCATCACCCATTGGGTGGTTTCCCAGTTTTTGTAGGTTTTTCCCCCACTCAAAAAGGTTGAAATGCCTCAGGGCTTAGTTATTTGCTGGAAGATCTTTAAGCTACAACATACTTAAGCTACTTTGGCTGTACCCCTTTTCCCTTTTGCTCTGCCCCTTTTCATGGAGTTCTGTCCCCTGGCTGGCTTGGCGTGTAGCATTACAGCACGAAGGTGCCGAAGTAGTTTTTGCAGCCTTCAGCAATGAAGTACGTTTTCATGTTTGCCCCAAGCTCACTCTCGCACCATAGTAAAATCATGTGAAGTGAGGATGAGCCGAAGAATTTGCATTTATTTGTTTGTGAATGCGTCACAACGCCAAAGTTTCCATCAAACCCTACCCCGATTAGATTTCAAGGTTTTGCCCTTTGTGTTGCTTGCCCTAAAACCATTTAGACTCAGGTGTTATGAGCCTTACCGCCCCCCCCCCCCGCACCTCTTTAGATGGTTGTATGTGCGACTTTATTTACATCAAAATGTGGTTTGCCAACCCTGCTCTGTTTGCCAGCCCTGCTGCTCATTCTGCTGACTGGCATGGGGCTCTTATTTCCCAAAGTCCTTCCTGGATGGCACCACGCCTTCCTCGCAAGGCTTTGCACAAAGTGCGACCTTAGGGCTTTTTGAGGTCAAAGAATAAATACCCCAAGCCGAGTGTAATTGCCCAAATGCATGTGCTGGTTTCATAAGAGTGACTCTGGAGCGTTCCTGGCAATGATGTTTCAGCAGCTGGTGGGGATGTTGTTGTTGTCCGGTGCCCTTGACATCTGTGCTCGCTTGCCTGGGGCAACAGCGTATTGATCGGATTTCGGGAGTTACGTAAAAGCTTCAGGATGTATTCTTCTCTCCAGCAGGGCTGTGGCGCCAAACAGGTGCCTTCCCCAACCTGGCCCCCTTTGGATGCAGCATACTACAACTCCCACCATCCCCAGCCAGCTGTGCTGGCTGGGGATGGTAGAAGTTGTAGTACACCACGTCAGGAGGAAGCTGGGTCAGGGACTGTTGCAATACAGTCATGAAGGTGCTGATAATGGAGGTGGAACATAAGCATGGGAACGGAATCGGGGGCAGGACATTTGGGGCCTTCACTCTCTCTCTGGTGGCTAAGTCTCACTTCCCTTCCCTTCCACTGTATGGACTAACAATCCCTCGGATAATTTTTTTTTTTTAATTCCCTGGGCGGGGGTGCAAAACATGTTGTCCCAAATGTTGCCTGGACTCCGCAGGGCCCTTGACAGCCCTGGTACATCAATCACTGGAGTTACGGGTCAGCCAAGGGGAATTAAGAGCTCACATGAGGCAAAATTGCTGGTCGTTTGTCAGGCCTGCCGGGAAATGTCCCCCATCGCCTGGACGGGGGTGGGGGCAGCACAAAGCCGGTGAGTGTTAGCGGTGGCACAGCGCTTCTGAGCCAGGCCAGAGGAGTCCTCGTCTGGCTGGCCGTTCAGAAGTGGCAACGGCGGCAGCATAATCGTCTTGTGCGTCACAGTCATGACGGACCTGATCTGGAGGGGATGGCTGGGAGCCGGAGGTGCATCCAGTAAACCAGGAACATCTCCTTTACCAGACCCCCCGCTTTTTAAATACTTTTTATTCTATTTTTTAACTTTATAAATGAAATAAACAATTCCAACAACCTAATCAATAACTACAATTTCCCAACAATACAGTATTCTTAAGAGGACACAGCAATAACAGAAAAGAAAGAGAAAACAGAAGAAGAAGGAAGAGAAAAAAACCTTGATGCAGGATGAAAAAACATAAAGAATTATTTAAAGAAATTAAATTTAAACTCCATTACACAGAAATTTCAAATCCCATTCTGCTTAAAAGTTATACCTATAACATTGGCAATATTACAATTCAGTACAGCATAAATAATCAACCTAACATTTCAGTATCATATCATCAGTCTTATAGCAAGGAAGCAAGCCTACAATTCATTTCCAGTAACCATATATTGCCCTTCAGCGAACATATAGTAATATAGCGTAACAATTTAACCAGCCAAAGATCTTACTAACCAGTAATAATGGTAATAATAATTTTAAAAGGAGATTTAAAGGATACATAATACTTTTGAAATGAAAGTCTCGCTCCCCTGCGCCCCTACGTTAAATCTCACCTTGAACTCAGTGGGTTGCTTTCCTCCCCAACGGGAAATCCTCTTTCTGTCCCGATTTCAACTCCCTATGAGGGCTGAGTTTCAGTTGCCATGGCTGCCAGGAGAGAATTCTGGTACCAGACGCAAACCGTAGCCCTCTGCCGTGCTCAGTTTTCACTGTAAATATAAGTAAATTCTAGCCTAGTTCCCGGGTGTGAAGAGAAGAGCGCGGCTCCTCTGAGCTGAACCCTCACGGGACAGGGACGGTGTTTCATTGTCCTGCGCTGCTCTTTTCCCTTCTTGGCGTCTCTCGAAGCAGGGCGAGCAAAGCCCAGTCAGCCCACGCTTTCAGCTGCGCCCAATGCTGGAGGATGTGGGGTGAGATGTGGGCACAGGGTTGTTGTTTTTTTATCAGGATGCAGACATTCCATTATTGCCACGCAAAATCCTTGATGCAGGATTTTTTTGTTACAATGACTGCGGGGTAAAGACAATTCCGATGAGTACTTCCTCAAAGCAAAAAGAAAGAAAGAAGGGGAGATGTGAACCTCGAATTAGACGCCGAAAGAAAACTTATCAATATCAGTGGGTTGCCCAGCTTCTCTTCCTGGGAGGCTCCCTTGGGAGAAAGGGTGGTATATAAATAAGAAAATGAAATTTCTTCTGAAGAGCCTTAATTCACACTATGTGGGTAATTTTACTTGTGCTAATTAATTCAGCCCCTGCTCGTGGTGCTGAATTAATTTTGCTCCTACGTCAGGGACGGGCCACTTGTTCCTCTCCAGATGTTCTAGCCTACAAGTGGAGAGCCAGCATGGTGTACTGGTGAGAATGCTGGACTGGGAGCCAGGAGATCCGGGTTCTAGTCCCCACTCGGCCATGGAAGCTCACTGGGTGACTTTGGGCCAGTCACAGACTCTCAGCCCAACCCACCTCACGGGGTTCTTGTTGTGAGGATAAAATGGAGAGGAGGAGGAGAATGTAAGCTGCCGCGGGTTCCTTGCAAGAGGAAAAAAGGCAGGATATAAATGTAATGAATAAATAAAGAAATATGATCCCTCACCTTTGGCTCTTCTGGCTTAGGCTGATGGGAGATGTAGGCCAAAACATCTGGAAGGCCATGAGTGGCCCACCCCATCCTATGGCTATTTGGGGTGTTGCTCTCCCCCTGTCCCCTGGTTGTCGTTGTTGTTTTTTGGCTCTTGACTTCCCACACGTGGCCGTGAACTTGACAGCTGGGCAGGGCCCCAGTCTCGCCTCTCTGTTTGGAGCACCGCACCACACGGGCTCCAGCGAGTCTCCGTATACGCTCTGGCTCCCCATTTTCTTGGGCTGGAGCCAAAGGCAGTGGCCCAGCTGTCCCGCTTGTCTTTCCTGATCTCTGCTGAGGTGGCGGCTGCAGGGCCACCCACAGGGGTGGCGCTGTAGTGAGGAGGCCCGCTCCCTGCCTGGGCAAACTGGGTGAGCGGCAACGGCACCAGCACAAAACCACTTGTGTCCCCGCTGTTGAAACCCCAGACGCTTTGCACAGAGAAACAGGGTTCCACACTGGGCTGTCACAGCTAGAAACCAAACCATGGCAACATAAAACGATCCGTTCCCCCCCATCCCCAAGCAACGTAACTGTTAAGTTGCATTTCTCCAACTGTAGTTCAGGAAAAAGCCATAACCAGGGCAAGATGGTATTTATTTAGCCGAAAAACAGGCCCTGGCGTTGGCTGTTACGGATATCTGCTGAGCTTTCTGCAGTCATTCCCTCGCCCTTCCTTCCCGCTAATACTTTCCTGTTGCTTTAGGAGCAGCCTTCCCCAACCTGGTGCCCCCCAGATGTGTGGGACTACCACAACTCCTATCCCCTACAGCCTGGGGCTGATGGGAGCTGTTGTCTAACACATCTGGAAGGTGCCATGCTGGGGAAGTCTGTTTAAAAAAAAAAAGACTGTAAGGTTTTTCTCTGACACAAGAAACTGGGAATGTAATGGTTACTCTCTCTTTTTTGGGAAAGCAACACCGCAGAAGATTCACGGTCGCTGTTTTCCTTCCACTTCAGACCATGAAGCTTTTCCCCTCTGTGACCTTCTACTGGAACTGCATGTCCGTCACTGCGTTGCTCTCTGTTCCATAGCCAGCGAGGAAAATAACAGTTCTGCCCCAGGTTGATCTCAGGGCTGGTTTATGACGGATTCCGACAATTGTTTCTGAAGGGTATGGATGGATGGATGGATGGATGGATGGATGGATTGGGGAGGTGGGGGTGTTACTGGGAACCATCTGCTTTTATCCCCCCCCCCAACAAATTCTTCATGATGCTAAAGCAATTTCTGCAACCTGTCTACAGCATGCAAAATGGAAATTAACATCTCTCTCTCTCTTTCTGCTTATTGAGCTAAATGTCTTTGTTACTTACGGGGCAGGGGCAATGCAGAGCAACTGACCCCCCAGGCCAAAGGAGACCTTACCTTTTCCACCCCTATTGCTGAGAAGCTGGGGCCCCTCTTAGTTCCCGCCCCACAAGTTATGGGGTAAGGTTTGTCAGGCCGCTTGTCAGTGCAAGGGCCTCAACGTTGCGAACCTCTGGAAAGGTGGGGCAACGGCAGTCCGCGCAAGCGCCCGCGTGACACCAGCCAGGACAAAACGCCACCTCCCCGTCTCGTGTGTCTTGGGGCGTGGGGCTTTTTGCAGTAGAATCTTTGTTTTGGAGGGTGGTGGGGAGGCCCCGGTAACATTTGGAGTGAGCGTCTTGGATTGTTTTCACCTGCATGCTCCGATTCCTCCATAAGCTGACTCACTTCACTGGTACACCAGAAAGCGCTCTTTTTTTGGCCAGCCCACGTCTGCTCGCATCTTCGTCGTCAGATTCAGTCGCCCCAGTTCTTGGGATCTCAGCAGCCGACAGTCCCCTCCCTCCCGTGTTTGCAGATGAGCGCCAGACACCCACTCCTTCCCACCCTCCAGACCTCGAAATTGCTGCCACTAACCGAGCCTGGGGGGCGGGGGAGCGACGATTTCACATTGCGATATCCTTGTGCACAACGAGTCATTTGCGCACCTGCCTCATCTCAAACAAGGGCTTATCCAGGCACGAGAAGAAACCCGCTGAGTTCTTCGCAAAGGGGCAGTGAAGAGGGGCGCCTGCCCAAATTTTCAGAGGGCTCTTCCTTGCCTTGATGGCCACCTTGGAGTAACCGAGTCTGCATTATCCCAAGCAGAGACACCCTCTTCCTTACGGTGATGGAGGGGCAGAGCTCCAGGGAATTAGCTGGGGTCGGTTCCAAAGGTGAGGTCAAGAGGCAGTTCAAGGTTCAGAGGAGAGCAAGGTTAGCACAGGAGAAAGTCTGGGAGCTGGGGCACAGGCATTCTTCCAGCCCTCTGTGCCTAGGACCGCAGGCTTGTAAACCTGAGTTTTCAGAGCCCCACCCAGAGCACTGCTGCAGGCCCTCAGTGCTGCTTGTGGAGTAGAGCCTTACTCACAAGTATACCTTTACTCACGGGGAGTCCTCATTCCTCAGGCAGGCACTTCTGCGTCTGATAGCTGGCCGAGCCTGCCCCTTTGGGCATGTGTGTTCCTGGGCTGGATGGCCACTCCATGCCTGCCTCTGAGTCCAAGAGCGGGCTGACCATGCCGTGATTGGCGGGCCGATGGCCATTTTCTCCCGAGGGCCCAAGAGGCCCCTGATCTGCCTCCAAGTCCCTCTGCACAACACTTTTCAGCTCAGGGGACTTCAGGTCACCCTCCAAAGAGGAGTTCTCCAGAAGGGGCATGATGGTCTCCACAACTGGGTAGGGCAGAGGGGCCGGCCCTACTACTAGGCATAGTGAGGCCGTCGCCTCAGGCAGCAACTTTTGGGTGTCACGACAGGGCAGCAAATGGCTAATCGTTGTATTTTTGCTTCCACGGCAGGGGAGAAGCACGTGTGGCATTTTCCGCGTCACGTGTCCAAATGAGTTGGCCGCCTGGGGGTCATCACGCTCCTTGTCTTGATATGGGGCGGCGGAGCTGTTTGCTCCCTCACCTCAGGCAGCAACATGTCTTGGGCTGGCCTTGCAGGGCAGTGCCTTTAGAGAGAGCTCCCGCCGGGAGAGATGATACGGAGCACGTGCTGTTCACCCTACTCCTCTCCTTTTCAGGGGCTCTTATTACCCATCAGTCCCCGAGCATCCGTCCATATGGTGTGTCCCACCCCCGCCCCTCAAAAATGAGCCTGCTGTCAGATGCTGCACGCTGCCCTCTTCTCCCCCCCGCCCCCCGGCTGACTGCAACCACAGAGAATCCTGCGTGACTCACATCTGCACCGGTGTGTAAACCCATCATGTTGGTGAACCATGCCGGCCCCGGCGGGTGTGACTTGGTGCAGTTGCTAAATATATCCAGCTGAATCTTAAAAGACTTGCAGGATGGGTAGATTTCACATTTTGTTCCAGCTTGGGGTTTGGATGGGAGAGGTGAGTGTGTCTGTGTGTCTCTCTGCGAGTGTGTCTTCATGTGAGTCTGTGAGCGTCTCCGTCTGTGCGAGTCTGTGAGTGTCTGTCTGTCTGAGAGTGTGTCTGTGTGGGCGGGTCCCCAGGCGTGCCTGTCTGTGTCTTTGCAGGTCTGTGTCTTTGTGCAAGTCTGTGTGTCTGTGTGTGTGAATCTGTGTGATTTAAGAAGTTTCTTACCGGCTTTTCATTATAAAACAATCCCAAAGCAGGGTGCAAACAAGAAACCATAGTATAATAAACAACATTGACCCCCCCCCCCAACACCAATCAAATGGGGGAGAACAGTAACAAATAACAATTTACACAATGCAGCAAAAGAAAAGAAAGACAACCTTCAATCCAAAGCCTGAGTCTTACTATTCCAAATGCCAGCCCATTTTTGACTGGGCCCATTTCTACGTTAATGCCCCCCCCCACCCACACAGAAGATTTCCCTCCCTGCTCTCGCCCTGCTCCTCTTACACTCTGCGCAAACCAGCCTGCAAAATTAACCTTGCAGCACCGCTTTTATTTCTCAGTTTTTGGACACGTTGTTGGCCCTCTTCCTGGTGTGGGGGGGGGAGGAGGGCGTGGAATCTGTTCCGACTGAAAAGCCTCGTCCTTTTTTTAGACTTCTTACAAAGCACCAGGGCAGCTAGAGATTGTTACCAGCGATGACACAGCCTAGCAACAGGAGATGACAATACGCAGAGTGGGGAAAAAATGGATGCAGCAGAACAGAGCGAAAGCCGGGGCGGGGGGGTTGAGAGAGAGCGAGCGCACCCCTCTGCTCAGAACCGGCCACCAGCGGTTGTGTTTTCTTGATGTGGAGCGCAGCGGGCCGCGAGCCCCGAGCCAGAGGTCTTGAAACGCTCCGTCTCCCACGCCCCCCCCCCAGTTCCTTGGAAACTAAGGGAGGGTCCCGGGGTGAGAGAAGATGTAACGACGGACTGGCTCTGAAGGTCATCTTGTCTCCCGGCACCGATCTTTGCCCTGCGAGAAGTGGCTGGGAATGTTCCGAGAGCTGTTGTTGGCAAACGCCCCGGCCAGCACCCAGCGGAATTGAGCGAGTGCCTGAGGACAGGGCAGAACCCTTGGCGACACAGCAGCCTTCCCTCGCCCGAGTGGGCTT
Organism: Heloderma suspectum; assembly: GCF_057233095.1. Classification (NCBI taxonomy): domain Eukaryota; kingdom Metazoa; phylum Chordata; class Lepidosauria; order Squamata; family Helodermatidae; genus Heloderma; species Heloderma suspectum. The sequence continues at coordinate 21,336,212 of NC_139474.1, read as the reverse complement.
GGCAGCCGCTGCCCCCGCCCGATGCGCGCCCGCACCCTGAGCAGCCACTTGAACCCCTGCTCTGGTAACTCGTTCCGCTGCCTCCCCCGCCTGGCGCCCTCCAGATGTTTCGGGCCTCAGCTCCTCCGTCCCTGAGCACTGGCCGTGCTACTGGGGCCGGCGGGTGTTGAGGACCAACACAGCCGGAGGGGACCAGGTGGGGGGCGGCTGGATTACAGCAGCCGGCGTTCCCCCGATCAATCGGCGTTTGCAGAGTCCGCGTCCCCTGCTGCCCCAGCGACGTGGGCGGCCTCGCGGCCTCTCGCTCTCGGCACTTCTGTCTCATCCTTCAGGTGAAGTGGCCCCCGGGGGTCAGTAGGAATGAGACAGTCCCTGCCCGCAGGCTCACAGCTGCGACGCGAGAGGAGGCGGCTGGGAGGGCAGAGGGAAGGAGGGCTGGTGGAGCGGCCGTGCCTCACGCCTCTCCAGTGAGCAGGCGCCGGGGCCAGGCCCAGCCGGGCGCCCGCCAGCACAGCACTTTGGCCTCGCACGGCCGCCTCTGGCCCGCCCCACCCACCTGCCCCTGTTTGTTGCAGGCCGCAGGACATCATCGTGTTCATCATCGGAGGAGCGACCCATGAGGAGGCCCTGGCTGTTTATAACCTCAACCGCACCACCCCCGGGGTCCGGATTGTGCTGGGCGGGACCATCATCCACAACACGAAAAGGTAAGCTGGACGCCGAGGCCCGAAGCGGGCAGTGGAAGCGGTGGGCGACAGGGACGCCTTTGCCCTAGTCCTCCGCAGAGCGCGCCGAGTCCGAGCCTGCGATGGGCTCCTGGCAGGAGCCGCGGTCACCGACCCCACCGAGACCGGCGAAGCCGCGCGGGTATGCGCGGCGCCCTGTTCCTCTGGCAGCACTCGTCTCACGCCTGTTTGCTTTTGGCTGGAGAAGCCCGTGCCTCCCCGCTCGTGGGCGCGCTCCCGCTGCCCTTGGCTATCCGCCGGCGAGCGCGCGTCCGTTTATTTCATTGCTACGCTGCCCCGGAGCCGAAGCTCTCCGGGCCCCGCCGTTGCGACTGGAATCCTCGGGGCGGGGAATAAAAGCAGCCTGCGGGCGCTGCGCACTGACTGGGGCGAGACGATCCTCCTCCTTCAGAGGACACTCCTGGGTCCTCCGGATCCTCCTGATACGCTGCCTTCAGATGGCACTCCTGGATACCCCGGATATGCCACCTTCAGATGACACGCCGGAGTACTCCGGATACTCCTGGATACTCCTCCTTCAGATGACACTCCAGAGTACTCCTGGATACTCCTCCTTCAGATGACACTCCTGGATACTCCGGATACTCCTCCTTCAGGTGACACTCCTGAATACTCCTGATACTCCCGGATACTCCTCCTCCAGATGATACCCCTGAATACTCCCGGATACTCTAGATACTCCTCCTTCAGGTGACACTCCCGAATACTGCAGATACTCCTGGATACTCCTGATACTCCCCCTTCAGATGACGCTCCTGAATACTCCCGATACTCAACCTTCAGATGATACCCCTGAATACTCCAGATACTCCTGAATACTCTGGATACTCGTCCTTCAGATGATACCCCTGAATACTCCTGAATACTCCTGATACCCCCCCTTCAGATGATGCTCCTGAATACTCCGGATACTCCTGATACTCCTCCTTCAGATGACACGCCTGAATACTCTGGACACTCCTGATACTCCTCCTTCAGATGACACTCCTGGATACTTCTGATATTCCTGGATACCCCTGATACTCCTCGTGATACCCCTGAATACTCCTGAATACTCCTGAATACACCAGATACTCCTCCTTCAGGTGACAGTCCTGGATACTCCTGGATACTCTAGATACTCGTCCTTCAGATGACACCCCTCCTTCAGATGCAGTTTTACACGACGTATTCTGGATCCTTCAGATGCAGTTTTACATGACGTATTCTGGATCCGAGTTCTTTGGGCGCATGCCACCCATTCCTAAGAAAAGAGGGATCCATTTGCTCAGAGGGACCAAGGCGCTTTTAGCCTTTCTGCGAGCAGTCAGGGAATCGCCTCACAAGGGGACGTGCTGCACAAGGCCAGAAGCAAATCCCGCATGGTTCGTCTCCGTGGGCTGGCAGTCAGAGGTCTCCTGTCTCCGTCCAAGGAGGCTTCATTTAGATACCGGCACGAATAGCCCGATACGCCCCCCTCCCTCTCCTTGTGAGAGTGTCGCAGCATTGCGTCATCACCTCTCGTAGTGTGAATTATGCAGCGTGCAAAGAAGCGAGATCGGAAGCTGGGGCTCTTGACGGGGCTTCCTGCATTCCTCGCAAGTCATTGCAACATTGTGGGCCCTTTCCTGCCTCCCCCCCTCCATTCCTCCTCCCTTTGCTTTTGCTGTTTTGCGATGTGTGGGGCTGTTCTCCAGCCGTGCTCTTGGGATTCTGCTTCTGCAGGAAACCAGTCGCTGGCTTGCGCGTGACCTGCGCTTAGAATCCCTCGGCTTCTACAGCTGGCACTGAGCTTTGCTAACAAACAAAATCCCAGACTCCTAGAACAGCCTGTGGCTGCGTGTGGGACTCCTTAGACAGCCTGGGTGTCTGTCTAGAGAGCCCCTGTTGTGTGCGGGGGGTGCATCTCCGCGGCAGAGCGCCTGTTTTGCGTGCAGAAGTGCCCAGTCTCAATGCCTGGCATCTCCAGGTGGGGCTAGGGAAGACCCCGCTTGGAAGCCCAGGGAGACAGGCCTGACCCAGCTCTAGCACTGCTCTGACACCTGGCATCAGGGAGCCTGCATGGCGCAGTGGTGAGAGTGCTGGACTGGGACTCGGGGGAGTCCCCACTCGGCCTTGAAGCTCACTGGGCGACTTTGTGGCCCCCCGCCTACCCTGCCTCCCAGGGTTGTTGTTGTCAGGGGTTGTTCTTGTTTTCCCGGGCATTTTAGTCTTTCAGTCTCTGCTTTAAATCTGCTACTGTATTTCAAATCTTTGCATTGCGGCTCGGTTTTGTCTTGACGCTTACTTTTATACTGTAGTTTTAAACTTTTGTACTGTCTCTTACGTTGTATTTTATGGTTTTAATTGTTGTGAACCACCCAGAGAGTTTTGGCTATTGGGTGGCGTAGAAATGTAATAAACAAACAAACAAATAAATAAAATGAGGCAGCTTCCTGGGCCCCCGCTGGTTCCAGATGTTTTAAATGCAGTGGCAAGACCATCAAAAGAAGAAAGTTACAATACCTTGGTCATATTATCTGAGGCGAAAAACACGCCATTCTCCAACTCATAATACAAGGGAAAATGGAAGGAAAAAGACCAACAGGAAGAAGACGAACATCGTGCTGAAAGGATCTGAGGGAGAGGTTGGTTCAGCTATACTTCTGTACAACTCTTCAGGGCGGCGGCGTCAAAATAGGGATGTCAGAGAATTTCGCCACGAATCTCGGGGAGGCCGAATGCCAGCGCATTCAGCCCCCCGGAATCGGTGGTGGAACGGTCTGCCCCCCCGCCCCCCCCCGGGACAGGACTTACCTTGGGCGGATCTTCCTGGCGGCAGTGGCTCCGGCGGCGGTTCGGCGGCCGCAGCAGCCGGTCTTCTGACCGGCTGCTGCCGCCGCCATTTCCAGTAAAAAAAACGTGATAGGCTACATAAAGATTTATGTAGCCTATCACGGCTAGATTTTTAAAAAACCACCGTGATAGGCTATGTAAATGTTTATGTAGCCTATCGTGGCTGATTTAAAAGAAAAAAAAACGCGCATACACAAATGGCGGCGCCCATGGGGCGAAAATAAGGGGAATAAGGGGAAAATAAATAATAATGACGGCGAAAATAAGGGGAACGCAAATAGCGTAGCGTCTACGCTATTCGCGTTCCCCTTATTTTCGCTGTCTTAGTCTACATAAATGTTTACGTAGACTAAGACGTGCCAAAATAAAGAATGCAAATGGCGGCGCCCATGGGCGCCGCCATTTGCATATGCGCGTTGCTTTTTTTTTTCTTTTAAATCAGCCGTGATAGGCTATGTAAACATTTACGTAGCCTATCACAGCTGACTGCAGGGACGCAAACGGCGGTGGCTACGGCTGCCGCCATTTGCGTCCCTGCTAGCCAACGGCTGGATGTCTGGCCGCTGGCGGAGCCAGCTGGCGGCTCCACGGAGTCCCTGCAGAGCGGAGCCAGCTGGCCAGAATTTCAGGGGGGAGGGACGGAGCGCCTCCCCCCCGGCCAGAATTTCGGGGGGAGGGACGGAGCGCCTCCCCCCCACCGCAAATCAATTTCGCTAAAAGGTAAGTGACTTTCGTACATCCCTACGTCAAAAGCAAAAATAGCTGCAATGATAGCCAGCCTCCGATAGGAGATGGCGCCAGAAGAAGAAGAAGAAGGCAAGTTCTAGGAAATGGCTGTTGCCATTCATGACATGATGGTTCTCCGAGTCTGGGGCCAAATGCTCCAGGGAAGATGGACAGCTGTTGCAACCCCCCTTTTTTGTGCCTAGACTGCAAGGCAATGTGGCCTTTTTTTTTTTTACCACACCCAAGTAAGACATTTCTCAGGGGTTGTGTTTTCTCTTCCCATCGATCAGTGTTGACCTCTCTCCCTCTCCCACCCCCAGTTAACAAAAGCTAACTTTTGTTAGCTTTCTGCTTCCCTCAGGTTCTTGCCGTGAGCCCCACACTGGCCCATCTAGGCAAGAATCTGAGGCAAGCAGAACGCCGTCCTTCCTGCCCGCTTCCTTGGACCTGCCTGCACCCATCTCTGGCAAGTGAGCTACGGGTCTTGGGCTTCGCCCTCCACATCCCACCCGGGGACAATGCTCAGTCCGTCACCAGCTCAGATTTGCAAGGCTGAATGGGGCTCAGTTGGGGAACCCAGACTTTTTAAATTATTTATCTATTATCATAGATTTGTTATTTGCATTGTTCTATTCTTTATTTGTATCACTTATTATTATTTATTATTTGTTGTTGTTTTATTATTTATTAATATAGCAGCAGACCACAGATTCCCAGGAACACATTCAGGTCTAAACAACAGGGCAAGATTAACACAAATGTATGAATAAAGGACAGGGTAAGTCCAGAATTATTATCCAGAATTCGGATAATAGAGAAGGGGAAGTCAATACACATGACCATGATACCAGAAGAAACAAGTGCGTAAATACAGCACATAAATACAGTTTCAACAGACTGTAACGCTCCTACCACGGTCAGTTTGTTACAATATTCTGAGGAAGATGTTGTTTCTGTGGCATTTTTCATGTGTCCGAAGGGCTTCGTTTGCAATATCTCCATAAAGCACAATGGCCTTCTAAGACAGGGCAGCACAATTATGCCCATTTCGCAGACCGAGGGCTCAGCCACCTATTATTATTATTATTATGTTTATTTATATCCCGCCTTTTTCCCAATACTGGGACTCAAGGTGGCCTTACAACGTTAAAACTGCTACAATTAAAACCTATAAATAGAAATATAAATACAACTGTATAAAAGTTAAAAATATAATTAAATCATCAATATTAAAATTGTAAAGATATTAAAACATTAAAAGACGAGCGCTCAGGTGAGGTTTGGTTGGACCAGCCTTTGGCTTGCTCTCGGAGCCAAAGCAACGCCCACTTCTGGCAGGGGCCGACTGCGAGGCTTGCAGTACAGAGGAGCCGGCCTCGCTGATGCCGTCCGTGGGCGCCCAAGACCTCCGCCTGCTTTGGATGCAAGCAAGTGCGATTCCCACATTCTCAAAATAAGCACTTAGCCGGCAGTTCATGTAAGGGCTCCTTTGGAGTGAGCAGGCGATAAAAATCCCAAGGGGAGCAGTTAAGAACAGGCTGTTTCAACGTGTGGTTGCGGCATTTATGTTTAATGAGGGCTAAAAGCTGCCTCCCCCTCCCGCCCCCCGGCCCTGCGAGGACAGCGCTGTCCCTCAAGTTTCAGAGCAGGTGCGCGGGACCTCTGGACTCCGCTCTTCGGTTTCACATTTCCTAAAGGCAGCGTACAGGGAGGGTCTCTCAGGGCATGTGCCCCGTGCCTTCTAGCGTTGCTCCGTCTTCATCCGCAGACGAGCTCCAAGCCAAAAGGCACTTTGGGTAGGAGGGATGGGGGTGCGAGTGCCACATCTTGGGGCTGAGAGAGGGGAGAATGAGCAGACTTTTCCACTTGCCACTTGGGAGCATCTGGCAAGGACAGGGAGCAACCGCCGTTGCAACTCTCTTTTTGCAAAAGGCAGCAAGAACAGGCAGCACAGAAGGTTTAGGTCCGTAAGAAGGTTTAGGTCCTGATCCTCGTGGTTCTCAATAAAAAGCTGGTTGGAATAAGAACCTATGAACCTGCCTTATACTGAGTCAGACCATAGGTCCATCTATTTTGGAATTCCCTGTTCTGACTGGCAGCCGCTTTCTGGGGTTTGAGTCAGGGGGTTTCTCCCAGCCCTACCTGGAGATGCTGGGGATTGAACCTGGGACTTTCAGCTTGCAAAGCAAGGACTCTGCCTCTGAGCTACCTCCTCTCTGTAAGCCTTTACAGACTCTCCTTTTAAAAAATGCATATAGAAATAAGGTCTTTTTAAAGTTGTTTTTTTTAACACCTTTGGTCTTGGAGGGTAAGCTCACAGGGCAGAAGTTGTGCCCAGGCAGACAGAACCCCTGCCCCGCTCTCAATAACATCTATGCTCTCTCCCTCTCTGGAAGTGCTCACACAGATTTCCCCATCTGCTTACCCCAGAAGTATCCCTTATTGTCACAGCACAGGAGAGATTAATTGGTTTCTTGCTCTTGAAAGGAGAGACGGACTGCCGATTGCTGGGAACACATGGGGATAGGACGGGGGGGGGGGGGGTTCTGCTCCCCGAAGTGGGACACGGCCTTTCAGCTGGATCCCAGGTTTAAGTAACTCTCTGAAAGTGGGTTACAAAGGCAAGTCTGTATTAACCCACATTTTTACCAAATCCTGGTGAAATTAGCTTTCTCCCCCCTGCATGCTTTATGGCTTATTGAGCTGTTATTCCATGTAGCCTTAAAGCCTGTTTAGTCCCTGATCTTGACAATGGAAATTTTATTTTTTTAAATGATCGCTACTCAGGTGACTGAACGCCATCCAGTCCAGTCCAGAAATCATTTTGGATTCTGCCCAGATTACTGGAGCTCCTTTGCTAGGCCTTGCAGAGAAACTGCTGTGAGCCACCAAGTATCACCGAGAAAGAGAAAGTGCACAGCCAAGACAGAGGACAAAAGAGGGCAAGGATTTGTGTAACATGCCATACCCTAACTTATATGTATAGATGCAAATCTAGAAATAATTACTGTAATTTGAATAGAAATACAGTACACTTCACCATAGTGCAGGTCCCACAGGTTGGATCCAGATTTATTCATACTTAGAGCAGACCTATTAAAGTAAATGGGAGTTAAGGTAGTCACAACTACCTTAAGCCCCATTGACTTCAATGGGTTTACTCTAAGTATGGCAAAGCCTGGATCCAGCCCCAGGTGATTTGTCATGTCTGCCTGTTCAGTCTGCTATCCAAGTGATTACTGTGGATGAGCAACTTCAAGGCCCCTTCCTGCCCATCAGCTCCTTCGGGTTCTTTGAATAAACTGCAATTGAGAATGAGAGCACCCCTCAAACAGAGGACATGGGATAGTGCTCTGTCAGCCTGTCAAATAGAGGTCTGTGCTCTGTAAAGTAGGACACATGACCACCCTATGTCATTGGTACATGGGGAGCCATGAACTGGGCCTACTGGGAAACCTGTTCTGGGCCTTTTTCTAGAGAGCCCTCCCCTCCCTAAATCCAGAAAAACTCTCCTGGATTTAAGCACCTGCCTCCCCCCCCCCCCATTCAAATCATTCTGGATTTGGGCAGCAGCATCCCTGCTCCGTAGGGGGATGGGCTTTCCAAAGGCTGGTTTGGAGATGGATTTCAGGCCGGCCCCTGCGGCGTTTGCTGACGTAATAAACGGTCCGGCATTGAAGCTCTTTTGAAGGACGTCCTGTTCCTGCCCAGTGAACAGCAGAAGCTGCACATTTTGCTCCAGTTAGCTGGTCCAGTGGAGGCTGGTGGCTCTGATGTCAGTGAGGCGGTGAACCTGCTCCAGGTCTCGGCCAGAAGTGCGGACCACCTTGGATGGCTCCCTTGGAGTTTTGACTGGTTCTGACTGAAACCTGGGGCAGAATCACTGCCCCACTGACATCGGAGCCACCAGCCTCCTCTGAGCTGGTGCTGTCGTGTTTTGAAGCCTGGAAAACCAGAGTCGCTGCACCGCCATGCTGGCGGGGGGGTGGGCGGGGGGTGGGTTGTCGTCTAACACGTGGTTGGCAGCAGGCAATGCTGATCCGGCAATGCTGATCCGGACTCATGGAGCAAGGTCCGTCACCACTTTGCTGCCCATGACCACTTGCGAGACGGAAGAGGGTTTCCAAAACAGTTTGTGATATGGCCTGAACGTGTATGTGTGCTGCCCAAAGGGAGAGAGAAAAGCCCCTTCTTTCTTCCTTCCTTCCTTCCTTTCTTTCTTTCTTTCTTTCTTTCTTTCTTTCTTTCTTTCTTTCTTTCATAGATTTATGTACTACTGAACATGTTTAAAAATATTTTAATAAAAACATCTCTCACTAGATACCTTCCCAGCCCCTTCACCCATCATGGGAAGGTAATGCTACTATTCCTACCTTACACGGTTGTTGTAAAAACTACTAAGGCAGTTGATATGGGGCATCAGAAGTACTGTACAATCCCAAAGCCTTTTTACCGTCCTCCTCTGGGGCTTCAGGGAGGGTCTCTTGGATGGAGCAACCAGTCTTTGGGCTCCCTTCCGCCTCCGCCACCTTCTTTCACAAATGGGCCGCGGGTGACAGCAGACCCTTCTCTCATCTCAGCGCCCTGGTGGGTGGGTGGGTGTGTGGGGGCCGAAGTGACTTGTCCACAGCCAACCAGAGGTGGCTCACATTTATGGGGCTTGGGGTAAATTAATACAGGTGCGTAGGGCATCCTAGACTATGTTAAAGCACTTTGGCTACAGAAATATGATAAGAATTAGCTGTTTGTTCTCTCCCTTTCTTTCTCATTCGCTGTCTCTGTCTGTCCCTCTCTCTCTCTTACACACACACACACACACACACAAAACACGCAGCTTTGGTTATATTTTTGAGACTTGTGCCACCTTGAAGCCTCCACTGAAAATTCCAGAGCCCCACTGCTATGACGCTGCCTCTGACGAACTCCAAGGATAGGAAGTAGCATTCTGTTCCCCAGCCGGGGGTGGGGGGCACCTTTCCCAACGTCGCCCAGGAAGTCAGTGGCCAAGATGGGGACAGAAAGCAGGGCCAGTCCATTTGTGTGGCTTATGGGAAGGCCCAGCATCCATTGCTGCTCATGAGGAGAACGTGGTGCAGACTTCAGCGTCCTGAGAATCTTGACTTCCCTTGACAATACAGTATAAAATACAAAACTACTTTAGGTTCAGGCTGACAGGAAAACTAGCCCAGCAAGCTAGAAATCAAGTTTCTAGCCCTTATGAAGGCTGAGCTGGCATCTGGCTTAAGAAAGGGTTGGGCTTAGCCGTGGAGCGGTTTAGAGCAGACTTGGCTATAGCTTTCCACTTCAGGAATGGTGGAGGAAGGAAGTCCATGGAGAGCAGCTTCCTTTTCAGACTCTCTGCGTAAATGAATCTTTTTGTCTGGCTTCCAGCCTTGCATGGGGGTGGCTCGCACCTCTCTCTCTCTCTCTCTCTCTCTCTCTCTCTCTCGTTTCTGCGTCACAGGATACCTTCATGAATGATTGATTGGGAGTGCTCTATAGAGGGGAGCTACTGGGCCGTTGTTCATCCAGGGGCCTTTGGAGTGCCTCCCCCTCTCTCCTTGGCCATCGGATCCTCCCGGAGGAGTCATTTATTCCTGGCCTCTGTAGAAACCCCGGCCGGTGCCATGCTCAAGTTGCGCGGCACCTGGGGCCTTTTGGCCTGACGTTGTTTGGGTTTGCAGGCAGGAGCTTCTTGAGGCCTGGCGTGACTTTTCCTAGCAGCTCTGGCCCAAAGGGGTGCCAGGGGGAGCTGCTGACATTAGGGTGAGGGCAAGGGTGTTTTGAAATGACATTCCCCCACCCTCCGCAAAAACCTCCCCAGATAACCTGTTCCACTGCCTACCTCGAATACACCCCTGCGGAGAAGGCACACCATACGAGCGGGGCTGGACCCTTTGAGCCCATCGTCCAGCTTGCCACTTTGGCCTCTTCCACCCACCCCCAGCTCCTTCCAGTCAGCCTGGGTCTTCCGGGATCTCCTCGCCGCCCACTGACTCTTTCCTCGCAGGCCTCCTGAGGAATTGCCGCATCGGGTCGGCCTGTGCCAGAGGTGTTGAGCCTCAGGGCCACATCTGTCTTCTGGACTCCCCCAGTTGGCCATGACCTCTTTCCCTTTTTTTGGCAGTTTCCTGCCTTCTGTGCATTCTCTCTCCCTCCCCTCCTCATTCTAAAAGGTAGAAATTAGTGCTGTGCCGAAAATTTCACCCATCTTTTTTTCAGCTGTTCTCATTCAGTTGGATAGAAAAGACATTGCTTTCGAAAAGAAATTTCAAAGGAGGAGAACTTTCGGAGAGATTCTCATGGGTTGGCTTTGGGGTCCTTGTCCTTCTTTTGCTTATGAGGTAGCCAAGGGGTGTACATGAGCATCCTGTCTGTATTTGGACAATAATCTCTGTGGTGGCCGGCGGCCTCCTCAGCTTCCCGCACTTCAGTTAAAGCCATCGTGGGGAAGACGTTGTGAGGCCATTCCCCCCATGGGGCTTTTTCGGTTTGGGAAGTGCAGTTGGCCTGGGAGGCTGCAGAGCAAGGGAAAGATGTGGGAGGGAGGGAGAAAACACCCCCAGCCCCCTCGGCCGCCTTGCAGGGATTAGGTCAGCTCAAAAATACCACCCAAAGACGTTCAAAATCCTGCCTCAGGAAAGTGGAAGCCTCGCCGCAGCGGATGCTGTTGCCACCTCCAGCAGCAGCGCAGTGAACCAGCGACCCCGAGGGGAAAAGGAAGAAAGGAGCTGTGCTACAGCCCCTGCCGATGGTGAGCCCTCTCTGCGAGAAGCGGCTGCAGAATTTCTCCTCTCCTAGGAGAAATTCGGGGACATTGTCCCCCCAGTTTCTCTGCCCGCAGATAGGCCGGAGAATTTCGAGAGGCCATTCGTGCGCAGCTCTCGATGCAATGCCTGTCCTCAGACCTAGTTTCTGGCACTAAGGCCTTCAGGCTAAAATATGGTCGTTTTTCTGGCCCCGCCCCCTTTGCCTGTGACCACACCCACCGCTGGACTGTGGCCCCCGAAAGCTCCTCCGAATTTGCCTTCGGCCCTTGAGCAGAAAGAGGTTCTGCCCCCCTCCTGTCGCCAGGACCGAGCTTGATGGTGCAGCGGACTGGCTGGGTAGAAGGCGGCTTCCTGTGTCCCTGAGCAGAGCACGGATCCAGCCCCTTGCCTTGCCGTCGGCAGAGGGGACGCATCTGGGCTATGCTTACTGTGGTGGAGCAAGCCAGTGCTGGGCTTGGAACCGGTGGACGCTGGTGGCGCTGATGTCAGTGGCGTGGTGGATCTGCTCCCAGTTTCAGTCAGAACCAGCCTGAACTCTAAAGGAGCTCTCCGAAGTGCTTTCTTTAGAGGTCCGACTGGTTCTGACTGAAACCTGGAGTGGATTCACCGCCGCCCTGACACCGGAGCCACCAGCCTCTGCTGCTTGGAGCGCAGGGGGCTTTGTGGTTTGGGGACATTTTTGCTTTGTCCTGGCTGCCCAAAGCTCCAGAACTCTGCCTCCATACTAGGCCCGGCCCAAGACATTTTGCCGCCCAAAGTTCCGTTCCGTTGTCATTCTCGTCCTCTTCTCCCTTACTATCTATGTCCACTTCTCTGGGTTTTTTTAAACCAGAATTGACGCTCCGCTTCTCCGCGTTTCCCTGACTGGAACCTGGGCTTTCCTGTCCCTGAACCGGGTGGGGGAAGCTGCTAAAAGCTCTGCCCTCTCCCCACATAATATGCATGGGAGGGGATATCCCCCCCCCCGACACACACACACACACACACACACACACACAGCTGCCCGCTTAATGAAGTTCTTTTTCTCATAGCTCCAGCCCCCACCCGCAGTTGAGGATTAAGTTCATTTGGCCGCATCTGCCAGTGGTGGAAGCAATTGCTAAATAAAAATAATAAACCCACTTCTAGAGAAACCCCATCTGGCTCTTTCTGTGCCGTAATGAGCACCAGCCACAGAGATGATAAGATGGAGTATTAGTGGTGGATCCCCTCTCTTAGGGTGCGTGTTGTTGTTGTTTTAAGAGAAGGATATCATTACAGCTGTCCTCTTCCTTTCCCCACTCAGCCATGTTTTATTTTGGGGGGTGATGGATTATTCAGAACCATGAGGGCTGGAATCTTTGTTTTCAGGGGCAAACCCATAGCTCAGTGGGAGAGCACCTGCATTGCATGCAAAAGGTCTCGGGTTCAGTCCCCAGTATCTCCAGGTGAGGCTGGGGATGACCAGGGTCCGAAATCCCCAGAGAGCCAGTGCCAGCCGGTGTAAACGATTCTGAGCTGGCTGGACCAATGGGCTGATGTAGTACATACAGCATCCTCCTATGTTAAAGGGCGGTCCTGCGCGGTGCTGCAGGCGCTGCACAGTAGTTGACTTCAGAAGAACCAGCCCTCTGGCTTACGGCCTAAGAAGCCTTCAGCGAGAAATATCGGCTCTTCCACATTTTGGTCCCTTCTCTTGTTTTGATCCCTTTGCACGTAAATCATTCTGGTGCGAAGATTCCAAAAGATGTTTCCGTTTTGCCTTCCGCCTTGCTGCGTTGGGTTGCTTTGCAGCCATCATTTCCCATGTCTTAAGTAGCCTCGCTATCGGGGGCATTTCTTTTGCTCTCCGGGTTCAGTTCCTAGCTTTGATGACATTCCTAGCCTTCTCAGTGGTGGTCTCAACACTCTAGGAACTTGCTACTCGCAGATAGGGATGCTGGAGAAATCTGCCATGGACTCAAATGAGGCCAGATTCCAAAGAATCCGACCTCCAGAGTCCTCGGCGGACCGGCCACACTCACCCCCGCGTCTGGAGGAGTTCCCGCAAGGCAGCTCTCCGGCTTCCTATAACATGTGATATGCTAATGGCAGCTGCCATTAGCTTATCGCAGGAAAGTTACGGCCGTAAATGGCACATTGTATGCTATTTGCGGCCGTAAAGCACTTACATTTACCTAAATACAGCTGTAAAAAGTGGCAATTTAGGTAAAAATAAGTGCTTTGTGGCCACAAATGACGTACAATGTCATTTATGGCTGCAGTTTTCCCAAGATAGGCTGATGGCAGCCGCCATGAGCATATCATGTTTTGTACAAAGCCAGAGAGCTGCTCCGCCAACTCCAGCAGATGCGGCTGGGCTCCGGACTCCGTAGGGGCCCAAGTGGCCTGAATTGCCCCGCAATCCCCCCCCCAGGCTGGACAGTGGGGGTTCGTACATCCCTACTCACAGAGGCTTTCCTCCGCCCGAGCCCCCATCCTCCTCTTCTTTAGGGGATCACCTCAAATGTAGTTAGCTTCTGGTCATTCTTGGATTGTGGTCTGAATGTTGTACACTTTTATCTTGGCAGGTAGACAAATGTAGCGCATGTGAGCATGAGAGAGAGAGATGCTAACACCAAAGCCAGCTCTTGCCCTCTTTGCCGTGTGACCATAACAAAGCCGGGTCCTGAAGTAGGAAAGTACCACGGAGGCATTTGCTGGGCATGTCTCCACCCTAGTGCAGCCCATTCTGAATGGAGAAAATGCCCAAGGAACAGGTTCAGCCCTTTGCGGGCTCAGCCCCAGTGGGGCTGCCACCCAGCTCCCGTTGCACTCTTTGGAAGCGGGGCTTGGGGGCCGCCAGGTGTGTGGAGGGCGCGTTGTGGAATGGCACCCCGGCAATGCCGGCACCACCGGCCGACCTCGCAAGCGGGGCACCAGGCGAAGCCTCTGGGCCGTGGAGGGGGCTGCCTCATCAAGTTGGGGGCCGTGGCCAAACAAGCGCGGGGGCTTTCCTTCTTTTGGGGCAAAGCGTCACGCAGGGTTGCGGCCTCCGTGTCACCGTGACGCACGTTCGGCACAGCGTGTTTCTCGACGAGGCAAGGGGAAAAAACAAACCGGAGCAAAGCCGTTTCCTGGCTTTGTAATGGAGAGAATGGGAGGCACGAGGGAAAGTTTCCCTTTGCGTGCAGTCCAACTGAGGGGGTGGGGAGGGCGAAACGGCCCCGCGTTTCCCCCCAAGGGAAGCAGAGCAGGGAAGGGGCGGGCTCGGGAACGGTGCTCGTGCTGGCCACAAGCCGTGTGAGTTTCCCAGTGTCGCAGCCCTTGCCTCGCGCGTGGGCCGTTCACGAAAACACAGCCGGCCGCTCTGTGTGACGAGGGCTAATTAACGGGGCGTGGGAGGTTCCCGGGGTGCATCTGACAGGAGGGCTGATGCAGGAGGAGCTGCCGGTGGGGTGAGGCGGGGTGGGGGGCTCAGTTCATACTAACGTAGGCCTCCACCATCCCTATGTAGGCCTCCACTGTCCCTTCCGCATCTTGCCTGCCTTCTCTCGGGGGGCGGGCAAGGAGATTTAGAGCCGACGCAAATGATGGCATTGACCGGTCAATGAGTGCTGGGGGGGGGGGGCTCAGAGAAGGCGATTCATCAGGCGCTGGGTTTGGGGACACCGATGCAGGCAGCGGCGTGGGAGGTGGACAGGCTCCAATCCTGTGATCAGGGCCTGCGATGGGCTCCGATCCTGACAATGTGATGCCCTGCAGTCTGGGTACATTTTTCTCCCCTATATGCCCAAGAGCAGCCTGGCTTTCTGCTTCTGGGCTGACGCAAACCCACTTTCCCTCCGTCCCTTTCTGCACTTGCAGGGCCCGAATCCAGCCCGCTCGGCGGAACCAAACAGACTGGGCTGTGCAGCCCCAAACTGCTTAAGCGTGAGCCATCCCCTTGTGCACAAGGCCCTTCTGTTAATCCCCCCATGTTGTTTCTGCTTCCCAGCTTCCTGGAAGAGGTTTCGGCCGCTGGTTTCCATGGACGGGCCACAGAGAGCTCGCAGGGGATGGCGAGGCCAGCAAGCACGCGGCTGCACTGAAGCTGCGTCTCCCAACTCTTACCCCTGACCGTCTCAGACCACTAAGCATCCGCTGCGTGTCCGGCCGTGTCTCCATCCTGTTGCTGAACTCTTTCACCTTCCTTCAGAGCAAGCCGTTGCCCGGTGCTTGAAAGTCCAGGGAAGCACTTTGGAAGCCCACATCCGAGTCTCCCTCCACGTCCCTGAAGTTGGAGAGGCTTCGATGCTGCTCTTGTCACTTGTCTGCTTCTCCTTTTTCAAGGAGCTGAATGAGAAGGAGCGGCTGGAGGTGGCCGGGAAGCTGAACTCTCCAGATCCATCTTTACCAGCCCCGATGGGGAACTGAGAAAAGAATGTCACCTATTCGGAACCTCTCGTCCACCTTTCCCCCCTCCCTTTCCTCCTTTATCATGAGGATGTTTGAATTCCCTCCTTTCCAAACCTGCCTGTTACCTGCTCCCATGCTGCAAATCGGCAAAGCCACCCGCCCCAGGTCCAATGGGTCCCGTCCCTTGAAATGAAAGTGGTGTGAACTCCAATAAAAGGAACTCATGGTCTTCTGGCAGATAATTAGCATTGTCTTCATTTTAATGGAAGAGTGAGCGTTGTGTGATTGGTGGGTGGTGTTGTTTGGCTTGTGGGGAGAGGGCTGGATCCTCTGTGCTGGGGGCGGGCAACACACAAGCCACGTGTGCCCCCCCATCCTCTTCTGGGGCACACACTGCTGAAATGGCCTGCGCCACACTGCTCAGCAGCAAAACACATGGGCGGTTTGCCTCCCGGTAAAGGCAACCCCCGGTGTGGGTCGTTTAAAAGAGTGAATTTAGCTTGTTTTCAAGGGTTTGGGGGGAGTTGCCGCTGCTGTGCGGCCAGACTGCAGCAAGCGCATGACCTGCGGGGGGCTGCAGGGGCTGGAAAGTGGCGCCCAGACCCTCCAAAGTTGCCCCCGCTCCGATATGCCGTGTCCTCCCAGGGGACATCTCAAATGCAAGCAGGGCAGGGCTTGTGTGTGCACGTGTGTTCTGCCCTTGGCCACACTCCTGCCCATTTACAGGCACGTGATGGTGGGCCGGCCCAGAGCTTTCTTGGCGCCATCTTGAATCTGCCTGGTAGCTTCTTGTTCTGCACGAAGCCTTGCTTCAATTGCATCTCGAGTTTGCCTGACTTTACTTCCTCCTGGGGCTGTAAGGTGGGCCCTAACGTTTAATAACAGTAATTTTAATTCCTAGTAAGCTAGGCAACTTGGAAGGAGTTGTCGAATTCCCCTGCAGTGCCTGGAGGAAATGGCACAATGGACCATCACTAGTTGGCCAGAGTAAGTCCAAGATCATATTCAGCCGAGCATATTCCACCAGCACCCCATACAAACACCCCGCTCTAGGTTACACTTTTACTCTGTTAACTCCCCCCGCCCCGTCTGGCGTCTGGCGGCAGCGCCTTGTGGGGCCCCTTTCCTTTCTCTTTTAGTAGCCCTGATGCCAAACGAGTGCCTTGTCTTTGCTCTCTTGTTTAGTTCCCCTGTTCGCCGGAGTCGCTCCCATTGAGCACTCCTTTGGCCACGCAGGGTCAAAGGTTGGGGGCTTCCATTGTCCCTGGGGCTTTGGCTAAATAGCATTCAGCCCTGATTCAAATCCACCTTATCAAAAAGCTTGGCTCTGAGACAAAGAAAAACTCCTTTTTAGAATTTGCTCGCCTGTGTCGGCTGGGGAGTGGAGGCCGTGGCTGCAGGGAGAATTGGCTCGCTATGACCGTTTTGGTTTCAAGATGTCCCTTGATGGCTCGGCGAGGCTGTTGCCTCAGGTGGTGTTTGGGGGGGGGGGCTGTTGAAGGCGGTAGGGCAGGACAAAGGCAGATCTGACCCATGACCCACCGGGGCCTACAGGTAGCCAGGTGTCCTACTTTGCGGAGGACCATCCTGTGTTCTGGAGAGTTGGCAGAGGACTGTCTGCTATTGGAAGGTGGCCTCTGTTTGAAGGTCTGTCTGGTTTAAAATTAGGAGCCCCAAGGAGGGAGAGAGGGACGGGGGCCTTGGAGCTGCCCAACCACAGGTAGCTCCTAGACAGCGGATGACCTGCAGGCGCACCTGAGCTCACCTGCTCAGGCTTCTCTCCTACGGTGAGATGTATCGCATTTCAGATTTGAATTCTAGTTGTTATTTCTACATTTGCAGTGGCACCACATATTTGCATAAGTGAACGTTATGCGACTTGGTGCCCCCTTTGGGGCCTCTTCTTTGGGTCATGCCGTTCCTCTTTTTTTGGCAAGGTATAAGTGGCCCCCCAAATGACCAGGGTAGACAAAAATTGGTTTCATCCCCAGTAAAACTGAAGGCCATCAGTGGCGGGGAGGAAACAAGAGTGCCTGTCAACTTCTCCATCAAGAACCATGTCCTGTACGCTCATTTCCCCATTTGCAGCGTTATTTTTTATTTTATTTTTTGCATTGATTTGTCAGGGGTGTGCCGGTGGTTGAAGGAAGGTTGCCTTCCTTCAGCATGCCGACCCAAAAGTGGGCTATAAGAAATAAAGCTGACAAATGAATTCATCCACTGTAGGGCTACCTGTGTGGGAACTGAGGCGGAGGGAAAGAATCAAGCATGTTTTTATTTATCATTTATTTATTAAATGTATTAATTGCCCATCTGGCTGGTCACCCAGCCACTCTGGGCGATGTACAACGCATATAATAAAATTCTACAATAAAAACATTTTCTACAATACCCTAACCCACCCCAAATGCCAGCCTGAACAACCACGTTTTTAATGCACGGTGGAAGCTCATTAAAGAGGGGGCATGGCAGAGTTCCCTAGGGAGGGAGTTCCACAGAGTGGGGGCCACCACAGAAAAGGCCCTCTCCCTCGTCCCCACTAGTCTAGCTGTCCTGGCTGATGGGACAGAGAGGAGGCCATCTGAGGCTGATCTTGTTGAGCGGCCTGTCTGGCGTTGCTGGAGACGCTCCTTGAGATAGGCTGGGCTGGAACCATATAGGGTTTTAAAGGTCAAAACCAACACCTTGAATTTGGCCCGGAAAACAACTGGTAACCAGTGCAACTCCTTCAGCACTGGAGTGATGTGATCTCGCCGGTGGCTGCCTTTAATCAGGCGAGCCGCCGCGTTCTGTACCAGCTGCAGCTTCCGAACCGTCTTCAAGGGTAACTCCACGTACAGCGCATTACAGTAGTCTAAACGAGAGGAGACCAGGGCATGTACTACCGATGGGAGCAGATGGTCGGGAAGGAAGGGGCGCAGCCACCGTATCAGATGGAGTTGGTACAGCGCAGCCTGGCTCATGGCTGACACCTGAGCCTCCATGGACAGCTGGGAGTCCAAAATGACCCCCAGGCTGTGGACCTGGTCTCTCAAGGGTAGCCGTACCCCATTCAACACCAGGTCAACATCCCCCAGCCTCCTCTTCTCTCCCACCAGAAGTACCTCAGTCTTGTCAGGGTTCAGCTTCAGCTTATTCCTCCCCATCCAGCCACTCACCGTCTCCAGACATTTGGACAGGGATTCCACGGCCAACCTTGGTGAAGATTTGAACGAGGGGTAGAGCTGTGTGTCATCCGCATATTGATGACACCGCACCCCAAACCTCCTGATGATAGCCCCCAGTGTCTTCGCATATATGTTAACTAGCATCAGGGAGAGGATGGAACCCTGTGGCACCCTACAAGTGAGCGGCCACGGGTCCGAAACCTCCTCTCCCAGTGCTACCCTCTGGTACCTGCTGGAAAGGAAGGACTGGAACCACTGCAATACGGTGTCCCCTATGCCCAACCCCTCCAGGCGGTCCAGGAGAATACCGTGGTCAACGGTATCAAAAGCCGCTGAGAGATCGAGGAGAACAAGGAAGGAGCATTCGCCCCTATCCAGAGCCCTCTCATATCATCCACCAAGGCGACCAGGGCTGTTTCTGTCCGATGCCCAGGCCTGAAGCCTGACTGAAATGGGTCTAGATAGTCTAGATAAGAGATAATTGTCTCTTCTCTCCCCCCAGCCCCAGGCAGATTTTTCTGCCTCACCTGGAGAGTTCTGTCTCCTCGGGGTGTCCTGCTTCATATCTTATCCCCTTGCCACCGTGTACATCCCTTGAATCCAGCTGGCGCCAGGTGGCGCAACCAAAGGTGGCCTGAAGGGTAAACCAAACAGCAGAAGCCGGAAGGAGGTGGATTTGGGCCAGCTGTGTGTTCTGTTCTTCCAGAAAACCTTCATTGTTAGAAGAAGAATAAGGATCCAGGGAGGAAGGAGAACAATTCTACCTACTTTTTGAATGTTGTGTTGTGCTACTTAACGAAAAGCAAAGCAAAGAAAGAGATGCTAATCCTCCCCCCCCACACACAAATTTAGTTTGAGTTGCATGGTTGTTGGTTCTATGAATTTGCGAGTGGAGCAACCCAATCCCAGGTCTGTGAAAATTTGGTCAGGAATAATAAAGTAACAAGAAGCTGGGAGTGACGTGAGGGGAGGGGATGTGGGGACCCCAGCTGGGAAAGATGCAGAGCTAACGGTGAAATGAAATTTGGGGATTAGGGGAAGGATTGCCAGCCAATTGTCGTAGCATCAATCAGCTTGCAAAAATTTAACACATATATTTAACCACCTGAACTATGAAGGCTGCCTGTATTTGAGGGGATTTTCAGGGGTGGAATGGAAAATGCAGAAATAATCTAATCTGAGAAGTTTTCCCCTTAATTCATTGATGAGACTTGGGATTTTAGTTCCTGTTGACCAGCAAACTCTCCAAAATCTCAGCTTGAAAATCCAAATTTGAAAGGGTTAAAATCCCATTTTTAATTTTTTTTTAACCGGATTCTTCAGACAAGGCTGAATTTCATGTGGAATTTCATTCTGGGTCCAGGTGGGCCTTGTGTGAAGGCAGCCCTCTCTCTTTCTATCTTGTTAATGTTTCCCTCACTTCTGCAGGGAAAATTATGCCATCTTCATCTTATTCTAAACAAGTTTCTAGCTCGCCTGGATGCGAGGAAATGCGTGAACGTGAACAGACGATGCCTGGTGAACTCTCAGCCAGAGTGGCTGCTGAATATGGCTCCCAGGGGTCCAAGAGCGAGGGTCTGCAACGCCTCGTGTAGCTCCATTGCCCCCTGCCCCATGAGAAGCCGAACAAGGGAGAGTGGCTCCATCATGTGGAATGCATACAGGTCCCCAGATTTAGCTTTTTTCCCACGCAGAGTTTTGATTACCTATTTTCAGCACCCGCAGGCATGACTGGAACGGGTGTTGGGCTTGTGATGGGAAGGAAATCCCAAACCCGACAGGAAGATGTATACTTCTGAACCCACCCATCCCGCAGGGGCCAAACGGGTGCAGGCTGGCTCCCACTCCCCTTACGACCCTTCTGTCCCCTGCCCTGACTCCCCGCTCCCTTTGTGAGGATTACGCCGAGGAGGGCTTCCAAAAGGCACCTGCGTTGCAGGAAGGGTGGCAATGAAATTGCACGGGGATTCCTCCCTCCCCGTCTTGCAGGGCAGCCGTTGGGTGGCACCGCTGTGCCTCATGTCTGTGTCTCTGCGGGGGCGTCTCTCTCGGGGGCAGAAGGAAGACCGAAAGCTGCGTGGGAAGACACAGCTGAAATGTGGAAAGTCGAGGACTGGGAGAGGCGCTCTGCCACGGACAGCCTTAGTCACTGTCACCGACTGAAAAACTCACTTGCCAAGGAAATTGTTTTGTTTGTTTTAAAGGAGCATTTAAAAAAAACAAGGAAACCAAAAGTGCACAGAAAGTCCTTGAAATAAATATCCCAGAGGAACCCTGTCATCCTTCCCCTGGTTGTAGCTTGGAATGGAATGGTGAGCCCAGTATTTGGGCAGAGTTGGTTTCCATTTCTGATATCAAGACTTTTTTTTTTTAATTATTGGGGAATATGCAAAGCTGTAACTGGAACTTTGCTTCCGGGAATTAATGAGTCAGATCAAATGAACCACCTCATAATCCCCTCCAGGAATTTAATTTTTTATCCTCCCCGTCTCTATGTGCTAGAAATGGATTTGTTTACTGGAAGCCAAAAGATGGGGTGAACAGACCAAGATGGATTAAAATTGTGGAGGTGGCTGGGAAAGGGGCTTTTCGAGACAAAACCTCTCTTCCTTTGACCACCGTTGTTGAGGATTACACTTACTCCCAGCTTTTGATGGTCTAGAAAGGCCAGGGTTCTGTTTTCTCTGTGGCCTGAGCAGACTTGGAGGAAGGGAAAGGAGAAGAGGGTGGTGTTGTTTGCAGTGGAGGCTGTTGGCTCTGATGTTGGTGACTCTGCTCTGGGTTTCAGTCAGAACCAGTCAGATCTCTAAAGGAGCTATCCAAGGTTCTGACTGAAACCCAGAGCGGATTCACCACCCCACTGACATCAGAGCCACCAGCCTCCACTGGTTGTTTGGGAGCCTCATCTGGACTGGCGTGTACAGTTTTGTGCCCCACAACGTGCCAGTCTGAGTGACATTTTTCTTGGTTGAAAGGCAAGCTACAAATCAAATCAATAAATGTCCTTTTTGCTCACCCCAGGCCTCTGGCTGTTAGCCTAAAATAGCCTTTGCCACCCTGGTGCGCTCCAGATGTGTTAGACTACATCTTCCATCAGCCAGCATGGTCAACCATCCCAAGCATCTGGAGGGTACCAGCATGGTGAAGCCCATGCTGAAAGCTTCCCTCTGGGCCCAGAAAACGACTGAATTGGGTGGAGTGTGGTAGGGGTCCATCTACAAACCATGAAAGGGGGCTTCTCAGCCCCCTCCCAAATATCTCATGCTGGGGCTCTCTGCTTTGAAAGGGCCTAAATTTCACCTCTTCACCCAAACTCTTGTGGCAAATGTGGTAAGGGTTGCCCTGTGTGTGTGTGTGAGTGATCTGCGTGGCCTAATTAGAAACCTTATCATTTTGGAAGCAGCATCAGCATGCCCTGTCCTCGAGCGCTGTGTGTGTGTGTGTGTGTGTGTGTGTGTAAGGGGATCGGTTGGAAAAGATAGATGTGGGGCGGCGCGTAGCTGTTCTGTGCGAAAGATATTTTGGTAACTGATGATTACTCGTTGGAGGAGCATAATAGGAGAGTGAAACTGCAACATGGTGGTTGCAATGTGTGAATTGGATGTTCCAGGATGGAGAACAGAGGGAGGTAATCACTCCTTTAGGGGGAGAAGATCTCTTTGCTTTCATTCTGCCCTCTCAGTTTTTCTCTCCCCAAGGTCTCATTCTTCATCCGGTCTCTCCCTACCCCTCCTTCGGATTTAGCAAAGAAAATGCCTCAGTGTCCTCCGTGTAACGGACTGCAAACAAGAGTTGTTATCTTTTCATGTATTTGCTCTGTCTATTGTTCTGTGGCCCCTTAGGGAGGTTGGGGAGTGGATGTTCCCAGGATCTGTCCAAGGCTGCAGCCGTGGGCCGATCTCAGTACGGTGAGCCTTCTGACCCCAATTTTTTTTGCTGTTGCTGCTGTTGTTGAAAGCACTGGTGCTAAGGGCTCGACATATTCCGTGATGGTGCAGAACGCCAAGAATCTCCATCTTCTTGAATGGAAAAGCAAGCAAGCTTCTAGTCCTCAAGATCTTGCAAATAAGCTTTTGAAAGCATGTGGGCCATGTGACAAACGCCTGCTGAACACCAAAAGCCAGATGATGAACTCGGAGGATTGGGTCACAGGTGCTCTGTGCTTGTTACATGCCTCTTTCCCTTCCAAAGCATCCATGACTGAAAGCCAGCAGCCATTTCCAGCCAGAGTGGGTCTGCAGTGTTGTCGGGGGGGGGGGGGGGGCTGTTGGCCCATTCCGCTGAAGCCATGGCAAGCCCAAGCTGCTCACTTCCCTGCAACACTTCTGACTGGATCTGAGAACAGGTCCAATGCATCCCGTCTTGTCCACCACCTCAGTTGTTTTTGAAATCGAGAAACCGGCAATCTCTCTCTCTTTCTTGCTCTTTCTTCCCAGCTCGAGGGGCTTCCTGTTGTTTTGGTCAGGATTTGAACCTGTGACCTAAGGTAGGGGTGCAGAACCTCAGGCACGGGGGAGGGGGGCAAATCCGTCCCTCTACTTTCCCCTGACCAACTATCAGTTGTCCCGGCTTCTGTGCAGTTCTTTTCCCCATTCTAAAAGGTTGGGATGCCTCTTCTCAGGCTCAGTGAGTGGCAGCAAGATCTCGAAGCTAACATAGGCTGGCATTCCTGCCCCCCCCCTTGCCTGTGCCCTGCCCACCATTGTAATGCAGCCCCCAAGAGCTTCTCTGAAACGTATTCCTGGCCCTTTGGCTGAAAGAGGTTCAACACCCCTGACCTAAGGGATAGCAGGGGGAGATTCAGTCCCGGTGTGACAGGACCAGGATCAGCCATTTGCCTCTCAGCATCTCTTTTATTTTGCATTCTTTGGAAACGTTTTGGGTGTTTAAACACTTTCTTGCTTCTCCCTTCCTTGAATCTCCCCCGCCAGCTTCTTTCTTTCATCTTTCACTGTCGGGAGATACATGCAACTTCTAAAACATTTTTGCCCCCCTCCTCTTTTTTCCCTTGATTCCTTCCCATGTTTAGGTTGCCTGGATTACCTACTGAGAGTGGAATTGGAACTAGGTTTATTGCGGGTGCACAGAATTTATGAGACTCACAGGAACAGTCTAAGTCTTCCCACCGTGGGTTGACCCGCTGACTTCCCTTTGATCTGGACTGGACGCAGCGATAAGGGTTACAATGAAGCCCTGGAAGCAACCCTAAGATGTTTCTTCTTTTCTTTTCTTTTTAAATTGGTATTTGCTATTTTTTAGACTAAAAGCAGTTTGCCATGTTGGCCATAAGAAAAATGCCCAAATCCATATTCATGTAATACGTCTGCCAACTCAAAGGTCACAAAACACTATGCAAGCTTTCGAGATCTCCAGGTCTCTTCATCTGCCTGATGAAGAGATCTGGAGATCTCGAAAGCTTGCACGGGGCTCTACCGCTGAGCTGCTCAGGAGCAGGGAGAAGCCAAACAAAATTCAGCTGTGTACAATGACTTGGCAGATGCCCAGGAAGAGGAGGGACTGGCAGAACATTTATCAGCCCCACAGTGTCTCCTGGGCTCTTGTTGGGATAAAAGCTTCCACTCACCCACAGTGGTCATGGACAGTGTCTCTCGCCCTAATTGCAGGAGAAGGGGCTTTTGGGGGGCCATGATTGTACAGATGTCCATGTCAAGGTGACCCTGAATGCTGTCGGCCATATTAATCATGCAGATTAAACAGATGTGCTGTGCATAACTTCCCTTATTTTGCATAATTTATTCTGCTTCTGCTCTTCGCAGGGAGGGGCACTGCAGCCCCCAACTGCGGGAAAGTGCTGCTCAGCGGCTTTCTATTGCTTCTAAGATTCCTCCAGGTGTTGCCAACACACGCTTCTCAGCGCATCTTCATGACAATGAGAGCTAGAAACTTGTTTATTCCCTGCCCCCATAACGAAAGCTGAGATTCTCAGAAATTCTTACTGCCCTCCGCACATGTGCAGACTCTTGGCATGTATACGGAACTGGGAATTTCCCTAGAGAGGGGTAGCATCGTGGGGTGGGGGAGGATAAAATCTAAGAGTATGCATCTGTATGTATGTATGTATGTATGTATGTAGGTATCTATCTATCTATCTATCTATCTATCTATCTATCTATCTATCTAATCTATCTATCTCTACACACAATTTGATTAATTAATCCCAGTCTCTTTGAAATGGCTTTTAAAAGACAATTTCTTCTGGATTCCAGATCTGTGCAGATGCTCACGATTTCTGAACACATTGCATTAGAGGGATGCCAGTCATGCTACAGGGGGCGTCCGTCTTCACTGGCGTGCGAGTGGCATGGGTGCCAAGGCGTGGCTGCTGAGCCCAGGACCAAGCTGGCCCGCTTGGCAACCCACCCCCCTGAACTCAGCCCTTCTCTCCCCCTTCCCCTGTGCACTCCGCGCCTGCCGCTTGTGACCCGTCCAGGTGCCTGATGCGGCCTTCCCGTTTCTGCGCCCCAGGTGGGCAAACGAACCCCGGGAGGTTTTGTGCCGCCCCGCACGGCTGGAGCACGCTCCGTCGCCATGACCCGCATCAAAGCGACAGGGCGCTGTGCACGGCGAGCCTGTGTGCCCCTGCCAGCGGCTGCCGTGCTCTTGCCGTTGGCTCCCGTGGGCCTCGTGCAGGAGAGTTTCCTGGCGTTGAGACGGGCGTCTCCAGCAGTCCCAGCTCCAGGTTTGGGAGGGCCCTTGGGCAAGACGCCCTCGGGGGCCCCCTCACTCAAGGGGTCCGCCTTCTCACCACCGTCGCCACCCTCTGCTCTTCCTCTTGTTTGTTTTGTTTGTTTCTATACCACCCACTTGGCGGTTCACAAAAATTAAAACCAAAGAGCACACAATAAAACAATATATAAAACATTAAAACCACAGTATAATAACACAACCAGACTAAAACCAGCGTAAAACCCAGCAGCAATGCAGGGATTTAAAATACAGATTTAAAACAGCAAAGCTAAAAGTCTAGAAAGCTAAACTGCTAAAATGCCTGGGAAAATGAAAAGGTCTCCACCTGGCACCGAAAGGAGTACAATGTAGGCGCCAGGCGAACCTCACTAGGGAGCTCATTCCAGAGCCGGGGTGCCACAGCAGAAAAGGCCCTCCTCCTAGTAGCCACCCGCCTCACTTCCTTTGGCAGGGGCTCACGGAGAAGGGCCGCTGACAATGATCTTAAGGTCCGGGCAGGCACATATGGGAGGAGGCGATCCTTCAGGTAACCTGGCCCCAAGCCATCAAGGGCTTTGAATGTTAACACCAGCACTTTGAATTGGGCCCGGAGTTATGGTCTAGCAGCCAGTGCAGCTGGAAAAGTACCGGCGTAATATGAGCTCGCAGGCCAGTCCCTGTGAACAATCTCTCTGCCCTATTTTGGACCAACTGAAGTTTCAGGACCATTTCCAAAGGCAGCCCCTCGTATAGCGCACCACAGTGATCCAGACGAGACGTTCTCAGATAACTGTAGCTAGGCTCTCTCTGCAGCTAAGTTCTCCCCTAACCGTAGCTAGGCTCCCTCTGTCCAGATAAGGGCGTAGCTGGTATACCAGCCTAAGCTGACAAAAGGGGCTCTGTGCAACTGAGTCCACTTGTGCCTCGAGTGAGAGATTTTCCTCCTCACGGCTGCCGCTTGCTTGCTTGGCAGGTGGAGAGCCAGGGGGCAACAAGACCGTGGCGTCTCCTGCTCCTCCTGTTCACTGCCTCCGTAGTCTGGGCCGGAGCGAGAGGCAGGGGAGCAAGCAGGTCACAATGGGGAAGAAGAGGAGGGGCAAGGCCAGGGTGCACTAGTCAGTGGGCCCCTGCCAGGTGTGGCCCTCGGCTGGTGCCAGCCATGCCGACCCTTGGCGCCCACCCTGGTCTCCGACATCCTGTTTCTCAGTGGCCAGCCGGACGCCTCCAGGAAGCTGACAAACACAGCATGAGCGCAGTGGCCCTCTCCTACTGTCCCCCAGCACTCAGCCTCTGTTCCTGGGGGTGGCAAATAGTCCGCTAGCGCTCATGGACAGTTGTGTCCTCCTTGAATTTAGTAGACTCTTAAATGCGCACTACATACTATGACATTTATATAGTGCAGATGTTTTCCCTGGAGGAAGCAGATTTCTAGTGGAGCGGGGGAATTCCAGCATTTCTCCAGTGCTCGAGCTACACATCATCTGTCCCAGGGGGATGCGATTCTTTGCTCAGTTAGTGGATGCTGGCTGATGCTGGCTTGGCATGATGGGAGTTGCAGTCCAGTACGTCTGGAGGGCACCAGGCTGGAGAAGGCTGCTTCAGAACAATCAAGGCATTCTGCATTCCCTCGGCGATCCTTACAACAACCCCCGTGGCAGGCCACTGTCACAACCTCGTATTGCAAATAGTGCCTACTTGCTGAAGCCACCCGGGAGGGCATGGGCAGTGTTTCTGTGTATTCTTGCCTGGAGCGAGATTTGAACTCAGGACCTCCTAAGCTTTTAGCCATCTGCTGTTCCAGTACAAGCTAAACTAAACTACAAATACAAGGCGCAATGCTGGCTGGGGAATGCTGGGAGTTGTAGGGCATTTTTCTGTCTAAACTTGCATAGGATCGCGCCCTTTATGTAGTTTTTAGTGTTATTAAACGTTACGTTTGTGTTTGAGCTATGCAGAAAAGATGTGGGTGTTATGATCCGAGATATTTTCAGATCTTGAAACTGCGATGTATATTTGATGGAGCCCCGTTCCACGTTTGATGGAGCCCCGTTCCACCTCACCTCGACACTGAACCCTCTCCCTCCTCCCGCAAGTGTCCCAGCATTGTGGATTTTTGTAAGCAGGGAAAATCTTTGGACAGAGAGCTTTCCCCCCTTCCTTCCTTCCTCTCTCTCTCTCTCGTTTGTAGCTGGCTGTAAAAGGAACTTCCTTCCTTTGATTCCAGTGCTTTCGTAATGATTTTTAGACTACCTTACCCAGGGGTCATCACTGAAGACCTTGCTCCTGAGATACTGCCGGTGGCTACTGGTGAGCAGGCCTTCTCGGTGCCCCCCCCCCGCGCCCCAGTTGCGGAATGCGCTCCCCAAAGAGGCTTGCTTGGCATCGTCCTTGTTGACCTTTCAGCACTGCGCACAACCTGCTTTCGATTCAAACATGTTAACACTGTGCTCTGTTTTGATTTCCCAGCTGCATCTTGTATTTCACATCTCACCCTCTGAACCCGCGGGCCTTTGAAACGGTTTCACCTCCCCGATGGTTTTGCGCGGTGCGCGCGCGCGCATTTTCCACCGTGCTGCAGTTTTAAGCCTCTGCCTTGAAACATTTCTATTATGCTTTGCGGCTGCATTTTCTCGGGTTCGCGTTTCGGTCTCCGTTGCTCTGTTTTGTTTCGGTTGTGCACGTCGCTCTCAGGACCTCGGGCGGCCTTCCCCGGCCGGGGCCAGCCAGAAGCGATGGACTCACAGTTCCCATCAACGGCAGGACTGGGACGTCTGGTCCGGGGTGACTCTTTTAAAAGTTCGATCAGTAAAACAGATGGTCACAAAAAGCGCCGACGCGGTGGAAAGGCGGCCCAGGACTTTCCTGCAGCGAGCGTTGCAGCATTCAACAGGATTCAGAACCTGCTGCGCGCTTGTTCGTTTGCGTGTTCTGCGTCACCCCTCCGGCCCCCGCGTTTCGCGTGCTGCGCTTCTTTCCCTGGGCCCTCCGCTAGAGCGCTCCCCGTGCCTGGAGATGGCGCGCCCCCCCTCCCCTCCCCTCCCCTCCCCTTCCCCCCCCCGACCTCTCCAGCCAAACAAAGGCGGGGAGGCGCCCGCCCCCTTCCCCGCCGGCGCGCCTCGATTCGCCTTTTCGGCTGCGGACTCCGGCGACGTCACAGCCCGCCGGGCTATAGATGGGGCTGCGGAGGCCCGGGCAGCCCCCCCAGTGCCTGCGCGCGGGAGAGGGAGGCGGCCGGGCGCGCGCGCGGGGCCCCTCGGGCAGGCGGAGATGCGCGCGCGCCCCGGAGCCGAGCCGGCCCGTCCCGCGCCCGGGGGCCTCTTGCGCCTTCGCTGAGGGGAAGGGGCGCGCGGATCTCCCCTCGCCCCCCGGGCGGCGACCGCGGACCGCCCGCTCCCTGCCGCGGGGGCTCCGCTCCGCTGCGCTGCGCTCCCCCCGGACGCCCGGGCCGCGGGATGATGAAGAAGACCAGCTCCGCCAAACGGGTGAGCCGCGGCCGGCGTCGCGGGCGCCCTGCTCCCGGAGGGGCTCCGGCCGCGGGCTGCAGCGGCGGCTCTCGGGCTTCCCGCCGCGGACGCCCAGCTCGAGTCCCGCCGGCGCTCGGGCCGTGCGGTCTGGGCAGCCGCCGCGCGCCCCCGCGCCTCCGCCCGCGCCCTCGCGGCGGGGCAGCGGCGGGTCCCGTGAAAGGCGGAGCGCGCCGGCGGGGATGCCCGGGGCCTCCTTCCCTCGCCGTGCCCGCGGCGGCGGCGGCGGCGGCGCTTCGGGCTCCCCCGCTCGTGTACCTCGCGCCACCCCACCAGCTTCGTGGTTTGGGGGCCTGTAGCAAAACTCGCGCCTGCGGGGACGGCTGCTGCGCGGCGAATGCGCGGCGCTGCGCGGCAGCTTTGGGGAAGGGACGGAGGCAGCCGAGCGGACGGGGGCGGGCGCCTTTCTTCTCCGGCAGCGGGGAAGGTGGGAGACGCGGATAAAGCCCCTCTCGGCAGCCTCCTGCCCGTTCCTCTCCCTACCTCTCTTCTTATCTTCTTTGGACCTAGGGGCCCCAAGATGGAAACCAACAACCTGCGCAGCCCGAGAAAGTAGGCTGGGTCCGGAAATTCGGTGGGAAAGGCATTTTCCGGGAAATCTGGAAGAACCGCTATGTGGTCCTGAAGGGGGACCAGCTGTACATCTCGGAGAAGGAGGTAGGCAGGCGCACTCTCCCGTCCTTTCTCCTTCCTTCCCCTTTCGCGGGGCTGGTTCTGCAACCGCGGCTTCTGCATGGGTGCTGGGGGGAGCGGGGCCGTGGCCAGATGGCAGCAGCCCCCCCACACACAATAGCTGGATCGCTACAACAGGAAATTAGGGAGGAAAGAGCAGTCACCGAGATGGCCTTGTCTAGCGGCCAGTTCTTATCCCAGGAGGGCCGGTTTTTCGTTCAGCGAGGGCTGGAGGGGTCAAGGCACTGGCAAAGGGCTCCTCCCACCCCCATGCACGCCATCGTCTGAGCCCTTTGCCCTCACTGGACAGGTCAGCCCCCCCTTCCCAGGGTGCAGACAAAAGGTGCATCACAACAGGAGGACTTGGCCAAAAACTTGCTGACCACACCAGCAAGGCCGGGGTTAAAGAGCCCTTTGCTAGCTCCACAGCCTGTGTGTGTGAGTGAAATGGGGAATGGGGTTGAGATCAGGGGCTATGTTTGGGGCCGAGCGGGGACTGGATTGAACCCTGGTCCCACAGCGGCTCATTCTGAAACGAGCGTGTGGGTCTCCTGTCGCAGCTGTGCTCGTTCTTCTGAACAGCGCTGTACGCACAGCAAGAGCCTGGGTTCTGGGCTGGGCTGGCAGCAGTAGGCTTGGGAGGGGGTCGTGTCTCTGGGCAGCACCTGGGTGAATCAGGGGCACGGCTGGGGGCTGGGGCTAGACGGCTGTGTCTGGTGGGCAGCCCTCTGCCGGTCTCAGGGGCCCACCTGGCTGTCCTGTGTGCGGCTGACCCTGTGTAGATCCTCCCGTTTGGAAGCAGCCGCAGGAGTTTTTCTCCAGCAGAGGCGACCAAATGGGACAGTGGGTTTGGGGTAATGTTCTGAGCAGCAGACTGGGGCACCAATCCCTCGAAGTTCTCCTGTGCAAACCAGCTGAAACGAACGGGGAGTCGCTCAGATGAATGTCCCTTTGGACATGATACCGCCTGTGTCTTGGTGGGACCGATGGATGCCATGTGGCTTTTCCATCTCACAAACCAAAATGTCTTGGGCTGTGTGCATGCGTCTCCCCCACACACACACACACACACACACACTTTGGAATTGCCTTCTGCTCCTCGAGGTGGAAAGGCTCCTAACAGGAGAAGGAAGTTTAGATGGACCCTTGGTCTGATCCAGCATGGCTCTTCCTATGTTCTGACACTGGCATGGGGAACACTCCTCTCCCCCTGCCCAAATCCCCCTCTCATTCTCTGTATTGTCACCTTGGCTGGTGGGGAAACCAGAGCTACATTTTTCATGCTTGTTTCTCGAAACAAAACCTCAGTGGCTATGGGGCAAACATGCAAGCAAATGAGACGTTGGACATTTCCCCCTTATTAATGTTTGTTATTGTTGCCTTGGCCTTTTGCCATCATGGCCTGTGCGTATTTGGGATATTTTAAAATGGTCAATTTCTAAAAAGAGGTGCTGGGGCACAAATGTTGGACCTTAAACCTCACTCCAGAGTGCTAGGAAGTGGCCGCAGTTTCTTGGTGGCAAGACTGAAAAGCATGTGCCTGTAAACAGGTGACTAATTCCTAAAAAAGAGGTGCTGGGTTCTCAGACTGTTTTGCAACTCTTGTCTTCTGTCCAGGTGGCCCTGTTCCTCCTGAACCCAGCTTTGTGGTAGCGGAGGGGGAAAGTTAACTTTTGTACATGTGCAAAATAAGAGCACATTCTCTTATTTCATGCCATTTTTGCTTATACAAAACTGCTGTATGTGACGTGCGCAAAATGGACAGGCCCCCTACCCCAGTGAGTCTAAATTTAGATAGTGGGGGTCAGCAGGAAAACAGAGGCAGGGAGAGGCCAGGGGAACAATGGATGGAAATGAACACAGGTGGTTGACCTATAACTATTTATTTAGCTTTTCAGCCCTCTGATAACCCAAGTTCTCTGGGCAGTGTACAATACATTAAAAACATCAAGTATAAATGATAAAACAATGAATAAAAACAACATATAATAAAACCAAGATAAAATCAGCAACAAAGAGTAAAAGCACTCCTGTGCATAAAACCCAAGTAAAACCAGCAGTAATAAAAGTGCAGTGATCTAAAAGCACTAAAAAAAAAGGGTTCTTAAAATCCTGGGAGAATAGAAAGGTCTTCACCAGATGCCAAAAAGACTGTAATGTATGCGCCTGGCAAGCTTCTCTGGGGAGGGTATTCCTCATACAGGGTGCTACCACTGAGAAGGCCCTCTGTCTTGTACCCCATCTCTCCTCATTTGGCGGGGCACTCAGAGAAGAGCCTCAGATAATGAGCTTTGCATCTGGGTAGATAGATATGGGAAGATAGGTAAATGGATAAATATGGGATCCCTAAGCTTTGTTTCAGTTGGGGATGAGGCCAAAGTCTTCATGGAAGAAGCTATTCAGAAGCCAGCCTTTGAGAATTGGCATTTAATTACCATGAAACTGAACGGGTGCTTGGCTGGTAGGAAACTAAGGCATTAGAAATGCACAGAGGTGATTAGACAGAGGGGCACACACCGGATGCTCCAGTTACAGGACATCTGATATCCAGGACCGATAGCTTGATAGACAGCTGAGCGAGTGGAGGCAAAGCACGGCAGTGCTGGGAGGAATGCAGGCCACTTCTGGCCGGGTCTAGGGTTTTTTTCCATGCGCGTGCAAAGCGTGCCATTGTAGGACTGCAACCTTAAATTGATTGATCAGTTGGATTAGTCAATTGAAACGTGAACCCTGAACATATTTGTTAGGCCAGTCTTTCCCAGCCAGGTTCACTTCGGTTGTGCTGGACTCCAACTCCCAGCACCCTAGCCTTCAGGCCCACCATACCCAGCCGGCAAGAATGATGGGAATTGTAGTCCAGTGCACCTGGAGAGTGCCAGGTTGGGGATGACTGTTCTAGAGAGTAAGCCTCGTTGAAACAGCAGGCCCTGCTTCCGAGTAAACGTGCTTAGGCCTGCACTGTAAATCAAACCCATTTAAAATGACTGACTGGGAAACACTTTTTTTTAATAAACAAAAAAAGTTAATTATTTTTTAATGTATTTATTAAAAACTGTGGATGTCAGGCACTAGGTCAGAAGAGGCTCCCACCCATGACTTTTGCACAAGAGGACAGAATGCCTCTCCTTAGGAAGGTGCCTCCTGTGACACCTCTCTGAACAAAGGACAGTGTCCCCCCCCTTCCCCCTGCCCTTAAGCCATTTGCAGATGCATGCAGGTTGGGATGATCCATTAATGAGGCAACATCGCCATGCCCTTGCTGCTCTTCTTGACAAGTTGTACACGTTTCAAGGAAATGGTGTTTTCCCCACCATCCAACCCACGGGGTTTTGTTGTGAGCAGCGTGTCAATTCCCCCATCCTACCCTCGGGAAACTAATTACTGTGGTTTGTAGCATCCTGTGGAAGGCCGCCCTCTCTAAATTCTTGTCCCCCTCTCGAAACGTTAGCCAGAGTTGTGCCTGCATAGACAAGAGTTGTGGAAGCAATGTGAATTGTGGTGCCGACAAGCAGGAAAACAGAAGCCGGTCTCCTCCGGGTCCAGGCATGATGAGTGGTCATGTTATTGTGGGCTTCCTTATTCCCCATGTGGTGGTCCAGGGGCGGGGAGGGGGCACCATCCTGCCCACACTGACCCCACAGCAAATCATGCCCTACAAATATATGACACAGATGTCACATACAACAGAGGTGTGGGACCCATGGCCCTCCAGATGTTGTTGAACTACAAATCCCATCAGCACTGACCATTGGCTGTGCTGGCTGGGGCTGGTGGGGATCAGGGCCCAACAATATCTGGAGAGCCACACGTCCCTTACCTCTAGCCTACAAAACCTGAAAGATATCACATTAAGGCACAGAATAATCTCTGCCTCATACAGCTTGGCATCTGTTTCCTTCCCCTATTTATTTACTTATTACAGGGGTGGGAACGTGTGGCCCTCCAGATGCTGTTGGACTGCAACTCCCATCAGCCCCAGCCAGCACAGCCAATGGTGAAGGATAATCAGAGCAGCAACCCAACAGTATCTGGAGAGTCACACGTTCCCCATCCCTGACGTATGCCTTGAGCATAGCATAGCATGACTAAAATTTGTAGAGGGGGACAAAGTTTCTTGATGGGTTGGTCTCAGCCTCCGTATCAAAGGTTGGCCGTCTTTGCCATGCGCCGTTCCCAGAGCATTCTTCCAGTCTACTGATGGTGGAACTCGGAATCCTGAAGATCCTTCAGGAGTTCTTGATTGGGGCAAAACCTAGCCAATCAGGAAGCTCAGTGAAGGAGCCAATCAGGATTTCTGAAAGAACCTGAAATTAGTCGTCTCTTAGTGGCTCCTGGGCCAATTCACAAGATGTAGTGGTGGCCATCAGCTTGGATGTCTAATCTCCTTTTAGATACATGCATGGAGAACAAGGCTGTCGATGGCTCCTCGTCTTGATGGCTGTATATTACCCCGGTATGCCTCTTGTAACAGTTGCCAGGAATCATGAGTGGGAGGGTGCTGCTTGCTCATGTCCTGCTTGTGAGCTTCCCATTGAGGCAGCTGGCCGGCCACTGGGGGAACAGAACCTTGGACTAGACGGACCCTTTGTCTGACCCAGCACA
Organism: Heloderma suspectum; assembly: GCF_057233095.1. Lineage (NCBI taxonomy): Eukaryota > Metazoa > Chordata > Lepidosauria > Squamata > Helodermatidae > Heloderma > Heloderma suspectum. Next base: position 21,302,151 of record NC_139474.1, on the reverse strand, counting down.
GTTCTCCTTATGTTCTTAAGCTTCTGCTCTGAAGTGGCTGCGGCTGCAGTCCTCCCCCTTGTACTTGCGAGGCAGCTCCGTTGCGCGCCGTGGGACTTGGCTCTGAGTAAGCATGCACGGGCTGTATGTTCTGTAAGACTGAAGGAGGGATTCTCCTTCGATTAGATTCTCTAACTGAAGGAGAATCCCTCCTTCAGTTAGATGACCCAAAATGTTATTCCCTGCCACCAGGTTCTGGCTCTTTGCAGTGTTCTTGCTGATCGGCTGCCCAGTTTCCTCTCTCAGGAAGAAGCAGCCGGACAAATGAGGTGTGTTTCTTGGGTCCCTCTTGCATTGCACCATGGCCTGGGATTCTCGTGGAAAAGCTCCCCCTAAAGGAAGCATATTCCAAGGGGGCCATGGAGAGCCTTCCTCAGGCTGGCCCAATCCTGTTTCTTCCGATGCAGTTTATGCAGGAGAACATAGGCCTGGATTGCACCACGCTGGTCAGATCTGTCGGATCTCCCGCACTGCCGATCTTAATGTTGCCCCCCCCCCCCCAATCTGCTGCCCGAAGCAGAGGCTTCGCCTTGCTCTAAGTTAGCCACATGTGAACCGGCTCCATGTCGGATCTTGTGCTCCACATGAAAAAAATCTGCCTGGCCCTTAAGCAGTGCTGTGCATCACAGAAGGCGTGCTCTGGCCGCTGGTTTTGTCTCAACAAAGAGGGGCGCAGAGCTAAGTCTCCCCTTTCTGCCAAGCCCCCTCACCTGTTCCCCTAGTCCCAGCATGAGCCTTTAGTATGCCGGAGGAAACCAATGCAGTGCATGTCCCTTGGCACTCTTTCTTCCTGATCACATCCTCACTTGTTCTGGCTCCATGCGCGGCGTTTGCCGTGGGCGCATCCCAGGAATTCTGTGTTGCTGTCTGTGCTTCGGCGGGCTCTCGAGAGCATGCATGACATAGTGCCTTCGCCTTTCCACATACAGGCCTCCTCCAAGCTCTTCCGCATCTTAACTATGATGCAGGTCATAGACAGGGCTGGGTGTTCTCCATGCTAAAAATAACTCCAGAATTGCTTGCCCAGGCCACCCAAACCCTGTACTGAGAAAAGCTGGATCTTTGACCTATGAGTCATACAAACTGTGAACATACTTAGACTGATTTTGCATAATTACTTCTGCTTCTCTTATGACACGCTCTCTGGTGATCACTAGAACACCTGCTTGCCCCCCTCGGTCTTCTGTTTGGTCACTAGACATTGCCCAGGTATCACCAAGCCTCTCTTTCAACATTAAGGACTAGAGCCCTACTTTGTAGGTGGAGTGGGGGAGGATTTAAGCTGAAGAATGTAAGAAGAGCTCGGCTGGATCAGACCAAAGATCCCTCTAGTCCAGCATTCCTCATCCCACAGTGGCCAACACGATGTGTCCAGGACATCCATAAGCACGGAACTGAAGGCAACAGCCTCCCTTGTTTGCTCTTAGTATCTGAAATTCAGTGATAGACTGCCTCTCAGCCTGGAGGTTCCATTTAGCTGTCATGACTAATAGTCACAGACCTCCTCCTTCCTCTCCTTGGTGTCTGATCCCATTTAAAAACCGTCTAAGTTGGTGGCCAGTCACCATACCTTGGGGCAGTAAACGCCACCAAGTTCACAGGATGGCGAATTCTGCAACCACTGCTGCATTTTGCACATTAGGAACAGTTTGCATGAAGTTTAGTTGATCCAGATCATAGGCTTGAAACTGGTTCCTATCACAGGATCTTTCTGAGTACCTGTTGGCCCCCTGCGCAGCCCCCCAATCTAGGCCTCTGCATGAAGTGTGCACAAAATGTTGTTTCTTGACTGGCGTGGAGGGCAGAGATCTCTTGCTACCCCAGGGCACCTCTTGTGACAAATTCCAGTGTCATGCTAAAACCCATTGGATGTGAGCCTGATGCAAGCTGCTTAGATCGATGCCCCCGGAGAGTGAAGGCCTGTGTTTATTGACATGCGACCGTGCTGGTTCCAGCCGCAGGCTCATCTGCTTCCAAGACACCATGGGCTGAGCGTGGGAATGTTCTACTCCTGGACTCCAGCACACTAAACCCTTTCAGGCTCCCAATGGTTTCTTCTTCAAGTAAGAACGATGACCACTGAATCATTTTGTCAATAAGCAAACACTTCGATCACAGGTTTGAAACACATACTGATTAGTTGGGAGAGTCCTGGCCCCCCTGGAACAGATTCCTTTTTGTGACCCCAAAAGAGTGTCAGTGAAGGGAATGGAATGGCTACGGTGCCTCCTAAAGTTACATCGTTGCCTCATAAGATGTTTGGCATCGGAAAATGTATTTGTTTGTTTATTTCTATACTGCCCAATAGCTGAAGCTCTCTTCTACAGGAAAAAGCTGTACAGAATCTCTTAGCCAGTCTTCCCCAGTGTAGGGCCAGTGGGAGTTGTAGTCCAACACATCAGGGGGTGGGGGGAGGCCGCTGTTGACTCTCCCTGTGCTTAAACTCCCCAAATAATTGTATCCAGTATTCTTGTACTCACGAACGCCAGGTGATTAGAAGAGAAGAATCATGGTTCTACCTTCCATAGTCCTGGATATTGCCAGTTAAAACTCAGGAATCCCAAGAAGTTCGGATGCCTTTGTGAATGGGAAGAGAATGATAAAAATAAGTGGTTGGTTGTTTTCTTTGTTCTTTATTTCAAATCCCATGAAAAGAAGTTGTCCATTCCATTCCGAATCCTCCGGAAAGCATATTTACTTAGGTAGGGCAACATGCAAAAGTTTGCATATAGTGTATTCCTTGAAAACCAGACACTCAGTCAACTAATGGGGCAATTCTCTTGAAAGTGGAGTAGCAGGGAGAAAGAGAGAGGGATCGAGAGAGAGAGAGAAAGAGAGAGGTGTTGCTGGCCCATTCCTTTCACTGGAGTTTGTGTAGTAGAACTTACCTGGTGGATTGGGCCCGATGTTAATTTAGTAGGATAAGACTTCCGACTTCTGGTACCACAGGGTGTTGGCCACGAACACTACCTTTGTCTTCTTCTTCCACAATCCATTGCTGTTTCTGTGGCTAAGCCTTCTCCCCCCAGCTCCCCCCCCCCCCCCCCGGACGGCTCATTTGACCTCCAGTTTGATTGGGACTTTCTGTACATAATTATAAAAGAAAAATTGTGGTGGAGCATGCATCCTCGGTCTGTCTCTCTCCACACATACGGTGCAGGTGCACGCACACAGAGTGCATTCTCCCCACCGTGAGATTGAGTCCTGAGAGAAATTGAGCCAATTGGCTCCGCGCGCGAGCAGAGTTGAGTGTTCAAAGTGGTCTTGTTTCCCATAATCTACACGCTAATTTTGTTTGTCTCTCTCTTGTCAAACAGGTTTTGCACGTTTTTTGAAACATTCTCGCAACCTGCAAAACCTGTTTGGCGGGAGATGCTAATGGGACAAAAGACGAGCACATGCAAAATTCAACAGAACCTCCAGCAAAACAACACTTAAACTGGGAGGGGAAAAAAACACAATAGTCCAACCTTCCCCAAGCTGGTGCCCTTCAGATGTGTTGGACTACAACTCCCAGAATCCCCCAGCCAGCTGGGAGTTGTAATCCAAGATATCTGAAGGGCACCAGCTGGGGAAGGCTGCTTGACTGCAGTTTCCAGGGACAGATCTCAGGGGCTGTTAAAGTGTTGGAGACATACAGATGTGACCCAGGGGGCAAAATCAAGCATGATGATCAGTTCTCCTGTCCAGGTTTCATTGGAATGAATTTTTGTTGAGGTATCCAAACATTCTTCTTTTTTCTTTTGTTCTTTGCCCCAGTTTTCTTCCAGGCATCTGCCTCTTTTGTTTTTTCCCACCTGGCTGTCTTTCTTTCTTTCTTTCTTTCTTTCTTTCTTTCTTTCTTTCTTTCTTGCCAAGGTTCCACAAAAACCAGTATTAAAAAGAGTACAAAAGAGTAAACAACCAAGCTACTTAAACAGCAAGCAATGACCCAGTAACAAGAAAATCAACAAAGAAAACTTAGCTGAGGAAATCAACAAAGGAAATCGACAAAGAAAACGTAGCTGAGCCCGCCCTTTCGGCTCCTCTTAGGTTTGACGTAGGGTCCTCAGCATTGATGGGAGTCAATTCCCCTGGTTCAGGGAGAAACATAAAGATTGACCACAGTGGCATGCAAGAAAGACCTACGTGGAGACGCAGCCCAGGCCAGGCATTTGGGAGAAGAGCAATGAGCTTCCTGTTGATAGAGTGTGTGCCTGTGCGCTACACAGATTTAGCACTAAGGAAATCCATCCGTGCAGAGTGAAACACCTATGCTGGGATATGCAAAGGAGGTCGCATGTGGGATATGCAAAGGAGGTCGCATGTGGTCTTTCCTAAAAACTAAGGAAATCCATCCGTGCAGAGCGAAACACCTATGCTGGGATATGCAAAGGAGGTCGCATGTGGGATATGCAAAGGAGGTCGCATGTGGGATATGCAAAGGAGGTCGCATGTGGGATATGCAAAGGAGGTCGCATGTGGGATATGCAAAGGAGGTCGCATGTGGGATATGCAAAGGAGGTCGCATGTGGTCTTTCCTAAAAACTAAGGAATGGTCGCATGTGGGATATGCAAAGGAGGTCGCATGTGGGATATGCAAAGGAGGTCGCAAAGGAGGTCGCATGTGGGATATGCAAAGGAGGTCGCATGTGGTCTTTCCTAAAAACTAAGGAATGGTCGCATGTGGGATATGCAAAGGAGGTCGCATGTGGTCTTTCCTAAAAACTAAGGAAATCCATCCGTGCAGAGCGAAACCCCTATGCTGGGATATGCAAAGGAGGTCGCATGTGGTCTTTGACTTGACTGGCTGGAGTTGCTATAAGAGAATGCAAGTATTTGGGTTTCACAGACGTCTCCCATCAGACAGAATAAGAAATTAGCAGGATTTGGGGTGTGTGAATTCTGCTGCCTTTGCATTCTGCCGGATGCACTTGGAAGCCTTCACACACTGACATTTACCCAAAACTGGTTAATTTCTTTAATAAAAAAATAATAATCTTGCATTAGACCAAGGTTTAACTGATCCACAATTCTGTCTTCCATGCTCTGTGACTACAGCCATTTGGAAATGGGTCCCAGGTCTCTTTCCCTGGGTTCAGGTGCACAACACGAGTCTGCGCTCTTTAGTGCCGGGGCTTAACTCATTTTGGCTAATCTCTTCTCTAGGGACAAAAAGCTTAGCAACGAAGGATGTGGTTTATTTAACTTGTTGCAAATCCAGCACGGGCTGCGTGTCTTGCGCTGTTTGAACGAACTGGTCGTATAGCACGCAGCGGAGAGCTGGCCCAGTTAAAAATAGACCGTGCTCCTCCTCCTCGACTTTTTGTTGCGCCTCCTTCCAAACTGCACCAGGCAATAATGTTGTTGCATCTGCTAAGCACCAAGTGCTTCTCATCCTTTAGCATAAACGTGGAAAACAGAATTTGGACGCACTTTCAGAGGCACCCCTGCAGTGAGATGGCCACCTCATGTGGCAGATACTGGGTGGCAGAGTGAGGCCTGGATCTAACCCATGTGGCGTGATCCACCAGAAGGTTCTTCTGAGTGAGTCTCATTGAAACAAACTGCCCTGCTCTCATGCAATTCCCATTCACTTTCATTGGTCCAGCACAGTAGCAGTTTCCAGTGGATTAGTTCCTCATTCTAATTAGTCAGGCGGGGTGTCATTTGGGCATGAAGGCTTTTTAGGCCAGCTGCATGTTGTCGTCTTCTTCTAAAATTTCTTGGACGCCTTTCTCAGAAAAAGACTCAAGGCATCTTACAACAGGGATTTAAACATACATTAAAAAAAATTAAACAGCTTAACACAGTTAACCATAAAATACTTATATTAAGAAGCCTACCATAGGCCCTCAAATGCCTGGGAAGCAGAGGAAAATGTTAACCTGGCATCGAAAAGGGGACCGTGTTGGCACCTGGTGGACCTCACTGGGGAGAACATCCCACAATCGGGGGGCCATCACCAAAAAGGTCATCTCCTTTGTTGCTGTCTTTGGAACCTCCCTTGGAGGTTTTATATTTTAAGAACAAGTCAGTTTTGCTTGTAGAATTTGCTTCCGCAAGATGCAGCAATGGCAGAGACCAGCGTAGATGGCTTTTGAAACCCCTTTCAAAGCCATCAAAGCCCCTTTCAAAGTCTAATCCCCATTAGACAAACTCCTGGGTGAACTTCCATGTTCAGAGAATGTTCAGCCCCTCTGAATACTGATAGTGGTCAGCCACTCTGATAGTGATGAGGAGCAAAATCAGGAGAGGACTCTTGTCTTCGTGGCTGAGGGTTGTTGTTTTTCCGGGAGGCGTCCAGTTGGCCACTGTGGGAAACAGGTTGCTGGGCTAGATGGACCTTTCAGTCTGACCCAAGGGGGTCTTGATCCGTAACCTTGCGCCCACAGTTGACATTAGGAAGGGTTGTCCAGGTCAGGCTGGGGGTGGTTTTGTCATTGTTGGTTTTGGCTTCCTCTGTCATAGGCAGTGTCGCTTTCTTGCCGGTCCTCCCTCCTGCTCTGGATGCACCTTCCTGCTCTCTCCGTAGAGTGTTTTGTGGCCTGGGTTGCTGATCTGTGCAGGGGTGATTGGCAGACAGACCTGCCTCGGTCTTGGGGTTGTTTGGAATGGATGGACTTTGTGTAGCTCAATGTACATCGGGAGGAACCTTCACCCTCAGGAGGTTTCTGAGAGGTTGGCGACCCTGTATGTCAGCTGTCCCCACCCTGGGGTCCTCCAGATATGTCAGACTGCACCTCCCAGTGTGGCCATCTTGGCTGGGGATGCTGGGAATTGCAGTCTGACACATCTGGAGGACACCGGTTTGGGAAAGGCTGCTGCAGGTGTCGTGGTATGCACTGGCTACCAGTGACTTTAGAAAGGGAAAAACCTGATTATTCTCTCCCCAATATCCAGCTGTAAATATTCCTTTTTCCAAGCTATTCTTTCTGCATGTTCCAATGGAAGATAGATAGATAGATAGGTGGATGGGTGGGGAGTGTTAGATAGTTGAGGTGCCTCAATATGAAGGAGGAGTTGCTTTCCTTTCTTGCTCCAAAGAGGCCCAAATAACTCTGTGGATCCTCTTTTCTTTGAGGATCTTTGGATGAATAGACATGATCAGTTTGCTGGAATGTAGCTGTGGCTGAAGAGTTAGCATCTTTCTCACTTTCACCAGTACTTGCTGAAGCTTTCTTAATTAGCCTTAGATGAGTGGGCAGGAATTAACATGCTGTTTAGTTCACAGTTGTTGTGCTTTGAAAAGTCTAAATATAACATCGGCACATACATTATTTTAGGAATCTTCATAACAACCCTATAAGGTAGGACAATATTATTATCCCCATATTACAGTGGGAGGGACTGTTTCTGAGGAACGGAGAGGGGTTTTTGCCCATACTGCCGCCAAAGGACACAAAGATGAGCATTGTCCCGGCCCGGCTGCTGTGCCTTTGTAACAGCAGTTTAATCTGTCGAAAGCAACAGATGCAGCTTTCCTGTTATCCTGGTGTGGGGATAAACATCAACAGCGAATGTCTTCCAGTTAAGCGGCTGTGAGTGGCACGGCTACAGTGGGCAGTTGCAAAGGCGGCAACCCTCCTTGGCTAGGGTTTCACCTAGTCAGATTATAGCCAAGGTGAGATTGGAACCAGGAACTCTGTAGCACACCCTTGGCCAACGGTGCTGGGTGAAAGTAGAGTTGCCAAAGTTTTGTAATTCACAGGTGAAGCTTTACTTGCTACAGAGATGTGGTACGGGGAAAGCTTTACCTGCTGAATTTCTGCTTTTTGCACAGATGCTAGAGATGCAGGAAGAGACTTGCCAGGAAGAGAGTTGGCAATCCCAGGTATGATTATGGGTTTGGTGTACTTTCACGCACATCTTACAGCAGCCTTCCCCAGCCTGGTGCCATTCAGATATTTTGGACTTCAACACTCATCAGCCCCAGCCGGCATGGCTAATGTCAGGAATGCTGGGAGTTGTAGTAAAAAAAAAGGAGGGCACCACGTTGAGAGAGGCTGTCTTACAGCCTGTCTACATTGGTCTCAAAGCCAGATTTTTCAACTGGCTTAAGTGTCACGGCTTCCTACAAGGAATCCTGGGAAATGTAGTTTTGTGAATTCTGTGGTAGAGATCCATATCCATAAAGCTCAGAAGAATTCAGACCCTTGAACAGTAACAAGTTGGGAAACCAGCAGTCCATGAGAGATGGAGCAGATGCTCTGTCCCTGCATCTCTGTGGTACAAGGCTTCTATGCCCGCCCTTGGTCACCATGCAAACAGCTGCATTCAGTTGGCAGTGCCCGTCAAAGTGCAGTGGACTGGGATCCTGTGTCCTTAGCCTGCTTGCAGAACTGCAGTTCCCAGGAGACATTGCGGTGTGGTGAAGTGTGAAGCCATGCCAGTTAAGCCAGCTAACGATGAGTAGTGGAGACACAACTGCAGCCAGGCAAGAACCTACATTTCTCATTGAAAATATGGTTTGTGTGTGTCATTTCTCTGTTCTTCAGGTAAAAGATGAGAAAAACATCCAGGAAGTGTTTGACTTGAACGATTACGAGAAGTGTGAAGAGCTCAGGAAATCCAAAAGCAGAAGCAAAAAGAACTACAGCAAGTTCTCACTCACCCACTCCAAGGAACCTGGAAACACAGTAGGTCCTTCCTTCCTTCCTTCCTTCCTTCCTTCCTTCCTTCCTTCCTGAGCTTTGTGGCACCTGCTGCACTGTTGGTCTGTGTCTTAATATGGTGGAAACCTGGAAGAATGTAACGAGCCCTGCTGGATCAGACCAAAGGCCTAGCTAGTCCAGGGTTCTGTGGCCCAGTGGCCAACCCGATGACCATGGAAGGAGTCATAGAGCTTCAGTAGTGTACTTGTTTTGCCCACAGAGGTTCCCAAGTTCAAGCCGTGGCAGCATCTCCAGTCAAAATCCTCTCAGGTCGCAGGCTAGTAGGGATTCTTCTCTGCTTGTCACCCTGAGGAGCCCCTACCAGTCTGAGCAGGAAGGAATGGGCTAGATGGAACAGTGGTCTTGCTCAGTATGAGATAGCTTCATATGTTTAAAATCCATGTCCTCCTCCTACTTATGTTTGCTAGATTGCAACCCAGAGAATTATCCTCTGTTAAAGCAGCCTCGCACTTATTCTTCCCACATCCATGGCTGTGTCCTCTTTTCAAAGCTGAAACCATATGGTTTGTCAAGTTATGACTTGCAGCCTTACTACTTCCACCAGTTCTCCGGCCTTTAGTGAAAGTCTAAAGGTGGGCGAAATAAGTTTTCTGTCTATCAGCAACAGCTTCCTCTCTAGGTTAACGAAGCGGTAATGCCTAATGGACATAGGAGCAGCGTCAGCCTCCTTTCCATCAAATGTCTCTGTCCCCCTCCAGCTAAAACCTGCTGTCCTTAATAGCACCCCTAGTCCATTGCTGACATGACCACCGCTGCACAAGCAAACAAGCTGGGGTAACTTTTTACGTTATCAACAAATCTGACTTGGATTCCTGCACTGAGCAGGGGGTTGGACTCGATGGCCTTGTAGGCCCCTTCCAACCCTACTATTCGATGATTCTATGAAATCCCGACTTCCTGCCCAAGAAAATGCGATCTCCTGTCTAACTGGCCAATGAAGAATTGGGATTTGGAGGCTCTTTGAAGAAACCACACAACTTCTTCACTCTGGGGGTTTCTGCATGACAATAGAAGGAGAAGCCGATCGTAGCTTACCCGAATTTTTCAAGGAGCCGGCTTTGCTCTGCGCTGGGCTCCACGAGCAAGAGTATCGCACCAGTAAAAGTTGCTTCACAGAACATACTTCCGGGTAGGGTTGGGGGGTTGGTGTGGACTTCATCTGACAGGCAGGGGCTGCTCAACCAATAAGAGAGGCTCCCCCCCTTTAGGCTCCCCCCTCTTTCACCTTTGATAAAATCCCAGGAGGTTTCCTCCTGTGTCGCTACCTAAATCACTCTCCTTCTCTCTCTCTGTCTCCCTGCCGCCCCTCAGCATTATTTACTCCGTTAAAGAACAATCATGAAAAGAACACAGTGGGCTCCCTCCCCTGAAACTGACGATGCTGGGGACAATCTTATCTATCTATCTATCTATCTATCTATCTATCTATCTATCTAAAGTAAGTAAGTAAGTAAGTAAGTAAGTAAGTAAGTTTCTTAATCGCCCATTTGGCCGGTCACCCAGCCTCTCTGGGCGATGTACAACAGTACAATTTAAAACAGTAAAATTATACATTAAAACATTATTTAAAAATACCCTAACCCACCCCAAATGCCTGCCGGAATAACCAAGTTTTCAGTGCGTGGCGGAAGTTCGTTAAAGAGAGGGCATGGCGGAGTTCCCAAGGGAGGGGGTTCCACAGAGTGGGGGCCACCACAGAGAAGGCCCTCTCCCTCGTCCTCACCAGCCTAGCTGTCCTGGCTGATGGGACAGAGACGGCCATCCAAGGCTGATCTTGTTGAGCGGCCTGTCTGGCGTTGCTGGAGGCGCTCCTTGAGATAGGCTGGGCCGGAACCGTATAGGGTTTTGAAGGTCAAAACCCACACCTTGAATTTGCCCTGGAAAACAACTGGCAACCAGTGCAGCTCCTTCAGCACTGGAGTGATGTGATCACGCCGGCGGCTTCCTTTAATCAGGTGAGCCGCCACGTTCTGTACCAGCTGCAGCTTCCGAACCGTCTTCAAGGGTAACCCCACGTAAAGTGCATCACAGTAGTCTAGACGAGAGGAGACCAGGGCATGTACTACTGCTGGGAGCAGACGGTTGGGAAGGAAGGGGCGCAACCGCCGTATCAGATGGAGTTGGTACAGCGCAGCCCGGCTCATGGCTGACACCTGAGCCTCCATGGACAGCTGGGAGTCTAAAATGACCACCAGGTTGCGGACCTGGTCTTTCAAGGGTAGCCGCACCCCATTCAACACCAGGTCAATCTCCTTCTCTCCGCACATCCTGCCCCTCAGCATCATTTACTCCCTCAAAGAACAATCGCTAAAGGAACACAATGTTATTTCTGCTCTGATCAGCTGATGATGCAATTGATGGAAGCTTCAACATTAAGGCTGCTACATGCATTATTTCAATTCATGGGAATTTAGTAACTCTGGGAGTGTGCATTTCAGGGAGAAGCCCCTATTGATCACAATGGGAGTTACTTCTGAGTAGACACCAGTGAGTTTGTGCAGGGACAGGAAACACCCCTTGGCCCGGTCACGGTGGAAGGCACACCCCTGGCAGGGCAGCATACCTGAGGTAAATGTGGGGGTCGGAGCACACAGCAACTATACCAGGGAGAACCGAACTAAAGGAAAAGAACTGGACTTTTAAGCAGTCGCAAGAAATCCGGTTTTTCCCTGATGGCCATGATACCATGTATCCCTAACAACCTTCACACACAGCCCGCTCAAGAGTAAATCGGTGGTGGAAACACCCCCTCCATCTGTGAACCTTCAACACGTATGTCGATCCACTTTCAGGATGCTGTGCATTGGCTCACGGGGTAATTGAGCTTGGCTTGGTCTCGATTAACAGGAAGTTAGCCATGCAGAGTGCCCTTTTTTTCGTGGAAAGGCAGAGCACAAACCAAATCGAATAATAAAATAGCTTGGGCGGGGGGTTGACATGTTTTTCCTGCACCTGATGTTGGATGTTGACTTTGGTGTGGCAGCTGTTGGCATGGATGGCATTACTGTGGTGACCATAGCTCTGTGGTAGAAGTCCTGCTTTATTTCAGGCAGAAGTTCCTAGGTCTAGTCCCTGACGCCTCCAGGTAAAAAGGATCAGGTAGGTAGGTGATGGAAAAGACTCTCTCTGCCTGCCTGAGACCCCAGCGTGCCACTGCCAGTCAGAGAGGAAAACACTGGTCTAGATGGAGAAATCATCTGATCCACTCTAAGACATTTTCCTAGGACCAGGCTGGCCTGGTATCCTGCCTCCATAGTTCCAAAGCCTGTTCAGAAATGCCCAGTTTCCATCAGCCCTGTGCTCCAATACCTTCACAGACGAAACAGTGGTGACCAAGATGGAGTCCAAGATGGGTGGGAGCTTTTAAAAAAGGAAATTCTCAAGGCACAATCACAAGCAATTCCAACAAGAAGAAAAGGTGGAAGACAACAGAAGAAGCCAATGTGGCTTCACAAAAAGCTTCGGGATGACCTGAAAACAAAAAAGGACACATATAGGAAGTGGAAAGAAGGCCAAGTAACAAAGGAAGAGTACAGGCAGGTAGCACAGAATTGCAGGGATGGCGTCAGGAAGGCTAAAGCTGAGAACGAGCTGAGGTTAGCGAGGGATGTTAAAAACAACAAAAAGGCTTTCTTCAGCTACGTGCCTAGTAAAAGGAAGAGGAAAGAAATGGTGGTTCAGCTATTAAATAAGGATGGCAAAACGATAACAGATGACAAAGAAAAGGCAGAGGTGCTCAATTCCTACTTTGGCTCAGTCTTCTCCAAAAAGAGGGTCTATGACCCCCCTGGCAAAGGTGAAGTACAGGCTGAAGGGGCAGGATTGCAGCTTGAGATCGACAGGCATATGGTCAAGCAACACCTCATTACTTTGAATGAGTTCAAATCTCCAGGGCCAGATGAACTGCATCCTAGAGTCATAAAGGAACTGGCAGAAGAACTCTCAGAACCGCTGTCTATTCTCTTTGAGAAATCATGGAGGACGGGGGAAGTACCAGATGACTGGAGGAGGGCTAATGCTGTCCCTATCTTCAAAAAGGGTAAAAAGGAGGAACCTGGGAACTACAGACCAGTCAGTCTGACATCAATCCCTGGGAAAATTCTGGAGCAGATCATAAAGTAATCCATCTGGAAGCACCTTGACAACAATGCCGTGATTACTCGAAGCCAACATGGATTTGTCAAAAACAAGTCCTGCCAGACAAATCTGATCTCATTTTTTGATCAAGTAACCTCCCTTGTGGACCGTGGGAATGCTGTAGACATCATATACCTCGACTTCAGCAAAGCTTTCGACAAAGTGCCCCATGATCTCCTGATGAGCAAACTAGCTCAAAGTGGGCGAGATGAAACAACGATCCGGTGGATCCACAGTTGGCTACAGAATCGGACTCAAAGAGTGCTTATCAATGGGACCTTCTCCAACTGGGGAGAGGTAACGAGTGGGGTACCGCAGGGCTCAGTCCTGGGCCCAGTGCTCTTCAACATTTTTATGAATGACTTGGAGGAGGAGGTGCAGGGAATGCTGATCAAATTTGCAGATGACACAAAATTGGGAGGGATAGCTAATACTTTGGAAGACAGAAACAAAATTCAAAGTGATCTGGATAGACTGGAGCGCTGGGCAGAAAACAACAGAATGACATTTAATAGGGATAAATGCCAAGTTCTGCACCTAGGAAAAAGAAACCAAATGCACAGTTACAAGATGGGGGATACGTGGCTCAACCACACTACAAGCGTGAAGGATCTTGGAATTGTTGTCGATCACAAGCTGAATATGAGCCAACAATGTGATGTGGCTGCAAAAAAGGCCAATGCTATTTTGGGCTGCATTCATAGAAGCATCGCTTCCAAATCCTGGGAAGTACTAGTTCCCCTCTACTCAGCACTGGTTAGTACACCTGGAGTACTGTGTCCAGTTCTGGGCACCACACTTTAAGAAGGATGCAGACAAACTGGAGAGGGTTCAGAGGAGGGCAACAAAGATGCTCAGGGGACTGGAAACAAAGCCCCATGAGGAGAGACTGAAAGAACTGGGCATGTTTAGCCTTGAGAAGAGAAGACTGAGGGGAGATATGATAGCACTCTTCAAGTACTTGAAAGGTTGTCACAGAGAAGAAGGCCAGGATCTCTTCTTGATCATCCCAGAGTGCAGGACACGGAATCATGGGCTCAAGTGACAGGAAGCCAGATTCCGGCTGAACATCAGGAAAAGCTTCCTGACTGTAAGAGCAATACGACAATGGAACCAATTACCTGGGGAGGTGGTGGGCTCTCCCACACTGGAGGCCTTCAAGACAAGGCTGGACAGCCATTTGTCAGGGATGCTGTGACTTGGATTCCTGCATTGAGCAGGGGGTTGGACTCGATGGCCTTGTAGGCCCCTTCCAGCCCTACTATTCTATGATTCTATGACCGCTTACTGTGTGGGCAGCACTTACAGCTATCCAGTGTGATGCTCCTAACCGCATGCCAGGAGGCAAAGCTAACTCCATCTTTATTGTCCTTCCACCTGTAGGAGAGGACATCTTTATCTGAGCAGGCTTTTGGTGGTTAAGCAGTCTTGTTTACTGAGCTAGGTTTTAATGGGTGGGTGCTGTTAATTTCCTTTTGCTTTTGAAGTGATGTGTTCTTAACGGATGTGTTTGTTTTAATTATGTAACATTTTTTTCCTGTATTTTATCACTCTCAACCACCTTGAGCACTAATTTTAGTGGGAAGGTAGGATATAAATCTTCCTTCCTTCCATGTGTAGTGGAGGCATCTGCAGGCTCTGGTCAGACAGAGAGCGGAGTGTTACAATGCTCCCCATCTCCTAGTGTATGGGGGAACATGATAATGCTCAGTTCACTATAGCTGGACGTGATAGAAAAGCAGTTCCCTGTTTGGTAAGAGCCGTCATATGGACGTTTTTCAACAGCAGCCAAGCAGTAAAGGGCCCTCTGTTCCACATGTTTCCTCTTCCACTGAGAAGCTGCATGTGCTGGGTCATCTGGTGCAGACGGATGCAGCTTCCCTCTCCTTAGCTTGAGTGTGTTGAGGACGTGATGCTAACAGGATGGACAGACGGACAGCCCCATTTTGGCTGCTGACACAAGTTCCTTTTCTCATAGGCCCCTAACCTTGTCTTCCTGGCTGTGAGTCCTGAAGAGAAAGAGTCTTGGATCAACGCTCTCAACTCTGCAATAACCCGGGCCAAAAACCGCATCTTGGATGAGGTGGGTAGATATTTGCCTTTGGCTGTGACTCTCCTTGGGGTGAGGGAGTGTTCCCATAATCACTGTGAATTCTTGGTGGGGCTCATGGGACCTCAAAGCCAGGAAGAAGAGAGGGAATCACTTGAAAGTAAAACTCTGCTCTCTCCATGTGCCTGCAGCCATGTTGCTTTGTTATGGTGAACGGCACAGTTGCTCCACCAAGGTTTATTTTTCTTCTGCTTAAGTCCATTCCTTGTAATCCCCTACAACACAAAGGTTTACAAAGGCAAACAGGTGAAGAATATGCATTTATTTCAATTTATTTATTTATTTAATACATTTCTTAGCCTACTTTCAAGACTGTGGTCTTCCGAAGGCGACTTACACTATTTTATTCATTCATTCATTCATTCATTATTTCATTTCTATACTGCCCAATAGCTGAAGCTCTCTGGGCAGTTCACAAAATTAAAACCACAATATAAAACTGTAACATTCAGTGTAAAAGCACCTTACAATTTTAAACAGTTTTAAAATGAGCTAGTGAAAATAAAACACAATTTCAAATATTTACCAGCAGCAAATACTGTAAAATCTGTCCAATTAAAAAAGAGAGAGACAACAGATGTTTGTAAAGCCCTCTTAAAAGCAGCCACATAGGATAGGGGCCACCACTGAGAAGGCCCTCCCTCTCTCTCTCTCTCTCTCTCCAGTGCCCACCATACATATATTTAGGCTTGGTTACAGTAGGGCAGCCTTCCCCCACCTAGATGCCTCCTGATGTTTTGGACTAAAGCTCCCATCATTCTTGCCCACTGCCTATGTTGGCTAGTGCTGATGGGAGTTGTAGTGTAACACATCTGGAGGAACCCAAGTTGGGATGTCTGTAGTAGGAGATAGAGCCTTAAGGGGTTGTGCCCCAGTGCTCCCCGGTCCATAAAATATCTGGAGCGATTCGTTCTTGTAAGGAGCTTCCTGCTTTTGGCACACGGTTGGTGAGATTGGGAGGGGCGTGGTGCGTTGCGTGAGCCTTGCTCCTCTGTGCCCCTTCCAGAAACAGTGAGAGCGGGGGGACCTCAAAAGGCATACTGCACACGTGTTTATTAAGCCCAGCACACAGTGAGTCCACAGGGCTCTGCACTGATCAAACAAAGAAGCACTCCTGTGTTGCACACCTCCAGATCCACATGTTGAGATTCTCTGTTGTTTCTGCATCCTTTCCCTTCCAGCTGCCCTCCCGCCCACTGTAACCTGAGCTTATGTAAAGGGCCGGCTCTTTTCCAAAAGGAGCTTTAAACACTGGAACTGAATTAAGGAACGGTGATTAAAAAAAAAAAATAGAAGAGCTGAGACCACAGCCTGCTGTCTCTGTCATCATTTGGCCATCTGTCTCGCTTTCGAGAGCTGCCTCTGCGGGCTTGTGACTCATTCTGCATGTGAGGGATAGAGGAATCGAGAATGCTGTTTCTTTATTACTACGTTTAGGGAAAAGATGCACAGCCAATGGCAAATATTTTCATTTGATTTCTATCCCGTGTTTTGATCCTGAAGGACCACCAAGGCAGCTTGGATAAAATACTACAACGCTGCAAGGCTGGGGCTGCTCCTGCACATGGCGACAGGGACAGCTTCTCCTCCTTTCCCCTCTCAGGCTTCAGGTCGTTTTGCTCTGCAGAGACAGAGAAGGAGTCCCTGAGCATCAGAGGAGTGCCAAATGATGGCAGTTGAGCCTTCTTCAACATATCCCAGGGCTTCCTCTTTGGGAGGCAAGTTCAGCAGCTGGAGGTCATTTGGTGGTTCTTCTGACTGGATGGAGGTCATTTGGTGGTTCTTCTGACTGGATGGAGGTCATTTGGTGGTTCTTCTGACCAGATGGAAGATGTTCAACCTGTTCTGGATGGGGTTGCACTCCCCCTGAAGGAGCAGGTTCGTAGCTTGGGGGTTCTCCTGGAACTCCCTTTGTCACTTGAGGCTCAGGTGGCCTCAGTGGCACGGAGTGCCTTCTGCCAGCTTTGGCTGGTGACCCAGTTATGCCCTTATCTGGACAGGGATAACCTGGCTGCAGTCGTCTATGCTCTGGTAACCTCCAGCCTAGATTACAGCAACGCACTCCATGTGGGTCTGCCTTTGAAGAGAGTTTAGAAGCTTGTGCAAAATGCAGCGGCCAGATTGATAACAAAAAGGGACAAGAAGGTCCGAACATATAACACCAATTCTGGCCCACTTGCACTGGCTGCCTGTATGTTTCCAAGACCAATTTAAGGTGCTGGTTTTGACCTATGAAGCCTTACATGGCTTGGGACCGCAATACTTGATAGAGTGCCTCTCCTGGCATGAACCTACCCGTATACTACGCTTATCTTCTAAGGCCGTCCTCTGGGTGCCTCTTCCGAGGGAGGCTCAGAAAGTGGCAACAAGGGAGAGGGCCTTCTTGGTGGTGGCCCTCTGATTTTGGAACAATCTCCTCAGTGAAGCCTGCCTGGTGCCAACATTGTTATCTTTTTGGTGCCAGGTTAAGACCTTCCTTTACTCTCATGCATTTGGCAGCATATGATAAGGCTTTTAATCAGGTCCTAGGATTTCTTAGTGTTGATTGATAAAACTGGATATGTGTGTGTGTATGTGCTGTCTGTTTATATGATTGTGTGCAAACAGGGCTTTTACATTTTTATATATATGTGAGTGTGTGTGTGTATAATATTGTATTTTAAAGGTTTTTAATTTTTGTAAACTGCCCAGAGAGCTTTGGCTATTGGGCAGTAAAGAAACGTAATGAATGAATAAAAATAGATTTTTTTGGTGGTGGTGAGGCAGAGAGGAGAAAGGTTTTCCTGGTCAGGGCAAAAACAGCCAAGTATGCAGTTTGTAAGTCAGAGTGGAGGAGGTGTTATGCAGACTTAATTAAGTTATACTGTACTAGGTGCCACAACAACAACATAAAGGTTTCAGGTTGCACTAAAGATAAACTAAGAAAGAAGCAATGGATGTTTTCCTTTTGAAAATATAAAGACTATATGGAAAGACTGTAATCTCGGAAGGCGGCTCAGAAATGGATTCATTAAAGTAAATGAATCAATGCCCGCTATAAGTTGGATCCATCTCCAGCGCTAAGCAGAACACAAGGGTCCCTTGTAAGGCAAATCGCTGAAGAAAAAATGTGGAAGTTCTTCTATTAGTGAAGCTGGGGATTTAATTTTAGGGGGTGTGCAAGCTGAGAGAGTCAACAGAAGCCACCCACCCCCATTCCTCTAACCAACCGCTTCTCGGCTTTTGTGCAGTTTTTTCCCCATGCTCAAAGGTTGGAATAACTCTCCCAAGGCTTCATTACTGGCAGTAAAGCTAAAGTATGCTGGCATTTCTGTATTTTTGGCTCCACCCCTTCTGCCTTGGCCTTGCCTCCTTTGCCTTCAGGCCCGCCTGCCACTGGAATTGAGCCCCCAGAGCTTCTCCGAAATTGAATTTGAGATTTTCCGGCCCCCGGGAGAGCAAGTGGCGCATTTATTTAGGTGTGTGCGTTTCTTCCCAAAAATCCATTCCCAAACAAAGGAAACAGATAGGGCAAAATGACTCTCAGCTTTGGCAAAGAAAGGCACACAGTGTGTTCTGTTGGGCATGCGCCCTGCACTTCAGTGCTTCTACCTGGAATGTTTGCCAGTAGCGCAGTTCTGAGCTGTGTTTCTCCCTGGAGGATTTGCAGCCTCACAAATTTCGAGGCCCTGCCAGCTGATGAACCATTTTTCCCCAAAGAAATGCCAGCTAATTGTTGTGAGTAATGAATACGCCGGAGAGTTCCAAGATAAGCTGATGGATGAGCTGCACACAGAAAGCCAAAACTGGAGGGATAAATTATTCACGATGATTTATCAAGCTGGCTTCAGTTGCTGCACCAAGTGAGTTGCGAGTCTCTTGTTGTGATGGCTGATGGTGTGCTTCTGTTGCTTTTCAGGTTACTGTAGAGGAGGAAAGCTACCTCGCCCATCCGACACGTGACAGAGCAAAGATTCAGCACTCCAGGCGACCTCCAACGAGAGGGCACTTGATGGCTGTGGTATGTATGGCAGGAACAAGAATCCAACAGCTTTTTAACAGTGCAAACTCAAAAACTGGTTACAGGGAGAAAATACATGTTGGCTAGTGTAAAATGTGCATATTTGTTGTTCTGTTTGCCGTTGGGATGGATGCGTGTGTGTGCGCATCTGCATACATGCAGAATTTGGCTCCAAGTCATAGATGCTCTTGGCGAAGCATCTATGGATCAGAGCCAAATTCTACATTTCACATGCAGTCCCATCATTCTTGGTATCTGACTGCATCCCATCATCTATCGCAGAGCCTTCAGCCTGTATGTAAATTAGTTTGAGCTTTATAGGCACCTATAATCCAGTGTGTCTTGGGCGCTCCAGTTGTCTCATAACATAATCTGGATTATTCAAGAGTGTAGAGTGTAGTCTTCTGGTAATATGAATTTTTGGCTCAATTAATTACATTTGTATTCCTTCCTCCAAGAATCTCAGGATACTGTAGATGGGGTTTCCCACATTTTATCCTCATAACATCCCTGAGAGAGAGAGAGAGAGAGAGAGAAGAGAGCGCGAGCGCAGCTAGGTGAAGGTCATGGCACAATATGTATCCGAGCCTCCCCAATCAATTTTCACCAATCTGTCCACTAAAACTGCATTAACTCTTGGTGGCCAACAGGACACCTCCTAGCCCTAAATTCCTGGAACCATATATACTGTAATCCTAACGACATCAGATCCACAAACCAATGTTAAGACTTAGTCCAGTTACCAAAGTTCCATTTCCTCCATTCTTTCCATCACTCTTGGTATCTTCTTTTTCTTTCCTTAGCCCTAGTTCATAATTCTTGTGGGAGAGAGACAGTTGCATTCGAAGTGATATCAGTGAGTAGATTTGTGGTGTTGTTGGCAGGATACTCCACAATAATTCTTAAAATACAGAACACTTCCTTTCTTCTTTGTTCCCTGTGTTTGTAGGCATCTACCTCAACATCTGATGGAATGCTGACACTTGACTTGATCCAGGAGGAGGATGCCTCTCCAGAGGACCATGGCACCTGTGAAGAGAGCTTCCGGGTGGACCTGGATAAATCAGTAGCTCATCTCACTGCTGGGCGAAGGCGTTCAGATTCGGAGAATGTCAAGCCACCAGAGAAAAGCCGGACGAACAGCCTCCCGCGGCGGGAGGTCATGTCTTGGGATAAGTTCTCACAACGCAACGACTCCTTTGACAAAGGGACCATGTATACTCCTCAGGTTCCAAAGAAGCTCTCCCACTCGGAAAAGAACAAGTGTGCCTCCATGGAGGAGATCCTGTCTTGTCGGGACTCTTCCTCAGCACACCGGGCAGTGCTGAGGAAAGGTCTGGAGGATCAGTTTGCTTCAGCTGAACCAGAGCAGTTGACGCGGATACAGGAACTTGTTGCGTTGAAACTTGAAAAGACACAGGAACTGCTAACAGAGGTGAGGGGCTACGGGGAAGGGAAGCGAAAGGCAAAGGAGCCGAGCGCTGCCACCACTACCACCTCCTCCCCTTCCTCCTTGTCTTCCTCCAAGTTGGACTCAGAGGCCATCTTGCAGGAGACGGAGAGGCTGCTGGGAGAGGCTTCATCCCACTGGAACCAGGCACAGAAAGTGCTGCAGGAGGTCAAAGAACTAAGAAACCTGTACAAACAGCTTGAACTGCAGCTCTCAGACCCTAAATCCAAACAGAACACGCAGTCTCAGTACAGGAAAAGTATGATGTGAAGCTCTAGGTGGGGAAGATGGGGTGTAGGGCAGCTAGGAAGAGGGTTCAGAAATGGGTGTGTATATATTTTTTAATTTACCGTGTTTGATGCGTATGAGGTGCCTGTTGTCATCCATTCCTTACTCCTCACAAGCTCAATTTCCTTCCCACTTGTTTCCCCTTTAAGTCCCTTCCCCTCTCCAGCCCCAGACAAGCACATTCCAATAAATTGGCTCGTATCCATACTTGTTTTTATTTTGGAATCATCCTTTTTTTTCTTCAAGTATTTTTTTTCTCTCTTAAAGGCACCAAGTCATGCAAAGTATCATGGAACTTTTTCAAGCAGACTGGGGGATTTTGGATTATTATCCATTTGTTTTGGTAGTTTGGGGGAGGGACCCCATAATGTTAGCACAGGATTGGGCAGAATTCCTCTCTGGAGAATGTCTGTGGTTTCCAAATGGAAGCGTGGAGGAGATGGAGCAAACATGAGCACTCCAGTGGCTTTCTCGCAAAAGACCTTGGAGATTTAGGCTGACTCTTGGGCTCAGAGTGTGGGATTCCTCTCATAGAATCGTAGAAGAGTAGGGTTGGAAGGGGCCTACAAGGCCATCGAGTCCAACCCCCTGCTCAACGCAGGAATCCAAGTCAGAGCATCACCTCATACAACAGCAGCTTGTTAAGTTGTATCCTTCCCCTTTCGCCAGTGTGCAGTCTCCCCTCTACAACTCTGTGCTTTGATGCTCTCCTTGAGCCACTCGGCCATCTGAGTGGGGTTCCCCTACCCACAGCTGCCCTCTTGGTCAGAGTCCAAAATTCTGCCACAAAGGCAGGCTTGCGGCCTTAAACTGTGCAGAAAACTACTTTGATTTCCATGATGTGGCCACAGAAGCAGAAGGCCATTACCATACCAGTCAACATGGCTGAGTTTTAAGCTGAAGTCAGAAATCGTCTGCGTGAACTGAGAGCTGACTTTTAGCAGACCGCTCTTGCTCTGGTGGAGCGGTGGTCTTCTGGCTTAATGTTTAAGTACCTTGTGACTGGCAACACCACACAGACGTTCAGGGTATGCATAATGCTAAACCACTGATGTTGACTGACATGTTCATATGCACATTCCACCCTGCCTTCCTAACTGTTGCTTCTTACTTTCAGATGTAACTCATGAGTAGCAAAGCACACAACTTGCTTTGAAAGAAAGCCTGTGGGTCATGAGATTCTAGATCCCTCCTTGGCCTTCCCATTTTGAAAGGGGCCTGTAGGCATATCTTGTTCTTCTCTGAATGACAGGTGTTGGTGTGTCTCCAGGCATGTGTGTAATTTCCTGTTATCTTTGCAGTGCAATGCTGAAAAGCCCCCCAAGGCATTCACATAAATGCATTCCCTTTGCAGTGCAATGTGGAAAAGGTCCCCAAGGCATTCACATAAATGCATAACGTTTGCAGCGCAATGCGAAAAAAGCCCCCAAGGCATTCACATAAATGCATTACCTTTGCAGGGCAATGCGGAAAAGGCCCCCAAGGCATTCACATAAATGCATTACCTTTGCAGGGCAATGCGGAAAAGGCCCCCAAGGCATTCACATAAATGCATTACCTTTGCAGGGCAATGCGGAAAAGGCCCCCAAGGCATTCACATAAATGCATAACGTTTGCAGCGCAATGCGGAAAAGGCTTCCAAAGCATTTACAGTAACAAATGCCAACCCCTCTCTCCTCTAGGAGCAGGTTTTTCATTATTTCTTTTGTCTCCACCAATATGGAAGCTAAACAGATGTAGTGTTCGACGTGAAGGGGCTCAAGAACAGGTGCCAGATTATTGGGGCCAGCTCTCCTGTTTGCTGTTGCTCAAAGGGTGTGAATCCAGATGTTTTTCACAGGCTTCATGGCTGGTGCCGACATCAGCAAGATCGGGCAAATGCCCAGAGTTTTGGATGTTTGAATGGTCCGCCAAGCCAAGCCTGGAGCCATCCATTCTCTTATTCCGGCTGCTCCTCCAGAATTCAGGAAAGCAGAAGATGTCTTGGTTAAGGGTCATGAATTTGACATCAGCAGCGATTTCTCTCCTGGGGATGGCCTACTACCAGAATGCAATGGTGGGTCCTTCCCCTTGACAGTGTCTGCTATTGCTATCCTTGCGTGACCCCCAATTCCCCCAGCTCACTATGTTTAGGGGAGCAGATCAAGGAGAGTGAAAGTGATGTGATGAGCAGATTCTCAATGGGGGGAAGGGGCTGGTGGTGTGGTGGGAGGGTGCCTATTGCAGGTCCCTTGCCCAAGGACCCACAAGCATACAGTGGACGTCCTCCTGAATCATGCTGGCTGAACTGAGAGTGAGGTCCTGGGAAACGAACACCAACCACAGATCGCCTCTCGGGTGCCTTTGTCCTGCTGACGTTCCCCGCTCAGCACTTTGCTGAGCAGAGCCTCTCAGCTTTCCTGCTTGGCATAACTGGGTAAGAGGAGGAAACGAATCTCTGTGTTTCCTTACGTGGACTGCAAGATGGTGTCCTTCAAGTGGCTCTGTCTGTTCCAAATTGTAGGAAGGGATGCCTGCATGACCAAGTCTTCCAGAATCTTCTTTCCAAAAGGAGCATGAGGGTTTTGGTGGTGGTGTTTTGCTGACCCAAGTATGAGATTTTGTTTGCATTCTGAGAGGAGGATTTTGAGAGGGGCAGAGTTGCTCCGACTGTTTCTTCATTGCTGTTCTTCAGCTGAAACAAAGTCACTTTTCTTACCTGTATTTAGGACACTCTGAGATTTCTTGGCAAACAGGATGAAAAATGGTTTGCATCGTTCAAAACGGATGTAGTTAAGACCTATATTTGAATTTGGAAGTGCTGTGCATGAGAGAGTGCAGGATTTCGCCCCCAAGTGCAAGGAAAATGAATATCGGGTTTCCAGTATTGGAAGAATTCTGCTTTTCAGCTTTCAAATATGGGAGTTTTTACACACTATGTTAAGATGTGAGTTCTCTGATGTGAAACTTTAATTTAGAGTTAGTCATAAATTCACATATCCATTGCCAACCCCAGGTCTTGCTTGACTTGAGCTCGTTCGCCTAGATCCAAATTTTCATTTTGAATGGATACAATTCTGTGGATTTTGACTTCGTATGTTTTCTGTTTCTTTTTGGCACTGGTTCAGATGATGCCTCTTACGTGGCAACCAAGGCTGATGAAGTTTCACCTTGGCTTTGGATGCAATGACGATAGCTTTCTTCTATTAGAACAGTGGTGGAGAACCTATGGCTCTCCAGATGTTGTTGGACTCCAGCTCCCGTCATGCCTGACCATTTACTACACTGGGCTTGATAGGAGTTGGAGTCCAGCAACATCTAAGGGTCACATGTTCCACACCTCTGATCTGCGGCAGCATTGCAGCAGTCAGGCCAAATACTTTCCCACCCAGGTGTTCTTCGGAGCTGTAGTTCCGTCGATTCTAATGAGCCTGGCGTGATAGGCAGAGCAACTAATCTACTGCAGCTTTCTGCTGAAGAGGCATTTCTGCTGTCAAACCTCCTTCTGCAAAACCTGCTTGGGAACAGAAGCTAAAGACCCCTTATAAGTATTACAAGTATCCTATTGTACTGAAGCCTATGCAAAAACTCAGCACTTCTGCATATCTTTTCAGACCAGGAGGCCGGTCTGATCTGACCTGTTAGAGGGTTTAAAGCTGTAAGCTTGGAATGAAGCCAGTGGGTCATCTCATCCAGATTGGTGCTCAGAAACAGGATATCCTCTACTGAAAGCATCCTTGACTGATGCTTGTCCAACCTTTTCTTGAAAAGCCTGCATGGAAAAAGATTCCACCCCGTCTTTAGCAGCAGCTTTCATTCTGGAGTCGCTCCTACATTTTAATATTTAACCTTAACCTTGCTGTCATTTAAACACAACCATTTATTTATTTTTATCCCATCATCAGGAGCCAGGGTGAGCAATCATTCCTTCTTTCACCCTTTCAAATGTTTGAAAACAGCCAACATGGTCTTTGCATTCATCATCTTTTCCAAACATATGATATCCAATCTTTCCTCAAGGGATTTAGCTTCTGGATCATTTATCATCTTCTTAGTGGCTTTCCTCTGAATTCTTTCCAACTTGTTAAGTGAACAGCACCATCCAGAAATGAATGCAGAACTCTTAAAATGAGGACTTAGCAGTGCTGATTAGAACAATTACGATCGGTTCTGGAGTCTTGCCTTCAAGGCTACTGTTAGTACCGTTGTTCCTACCTCCACCCCAATCCGCCTGCATCCTTGGGTAATCTCTTTATACAGTCTGTGGTGGTTTATGTGACGTTGCAAATTAACCCAAAGGGATCTGTCCCATCAGTGCCACTAGTGGGATTACAGAGAAAACCCCAATTGCACAGCGAAAGTGGCATGTTCACTTGCACACACGCCGATCAGGAAAGTGCCGCCGTTCCATGCCTTCCTTACTAATGAAAATTAACTCACAACTAAACTCACACCTGACAAGGCCCCACAAGGATGCCAGCCTTTGCACGGGTAAACGCGCGAAGCGTGAGGGGGTGACCTGGCTCTCCAAATGCGCATGCTCAAGCATTGGGAACCCCAGTTGGCCACACCTCCCCGGTGCCTGCCTGCTAGGTGCCTGGAGCTGCACACAGGGCCATCCCAAGACATCTTGCTGACTGAGATGGCTGCCTCACCCAGCTTAATGGCCCTGCATCTACCGGCTCTGTGCCAATATAGGGGTGAGCTGGGTCATCATCAAGATTCTGTGAGCTCATGGAAAAGAGCTCATTAGTGGCCGTCCAGCCCAGCTTGTCCAGTCCCCCACCGCCCATTGGACACGCACACAAACACATGCGGGGGGGTGATTTAAGAGTCCCATTTGGAAAGCGGAAAATTTGGGGAATGGCACTTGTGAGAAATGGGGAAGGGCAATTGGGGAATGGCAGTTGTAAACCCCTCCAGGTACCCTTCCAGTCACCTCCCCTTCCCCGCTCTGTTCTGGCAAAGGTAGGGTTTAATTCTAGAGGCAGCAGAGAGAGTTAAATATGGCTCTTTCCGCTGTTCGTCAGCCTCTGTGGGCCAAGGGCCAGACCCCAAGCAGCCCATCCCTTAGTGCTGCCTGTGCCGAGTCGGAAGCTCATAGATTCCAGCAGGAGGCTCCTAATGCTGAGACAAGAATGGGGTAACACATCCCATTGTCTCAACGCTGTGGCCCGGCCCAGGCACAACAGCTGTCTTCTGCTTTCTCTCAGCCCGGGGTGGAATGGCTGTGTCCCACTGGTGCCACTGCACTGCAGTGCAATAGGGGAGCAGAGCAGGATTCGCTCCTAGCCATTCCATGGTATCCCGCGGATTTTTTTTGAGGTCCAGAGAAGCTAACGAGGCCAGCCATTACTTAAAACAGGGGTCCCCCACTTTCTTGGGTCAGTGGGCACATTTAGAATTCTGAAATTGTGTTGCGGTCACTCTCACAAAATGGCTGCCAAGGGGTGGAACTTGCCCATTTATAAAAGGGTGCCCCTGGTGGGCATGTTAGGTCACAAAATACTCATTTCCCAGGAGGCAAGCTGGTGAGTCTAAAAGAAAACTTGGCCAAGAACCTAAATACAAGGCAGAGGTGGGGTCTGAGCTCCACAACACAAAAGCACTCTTTCGAACCCAAATAAATATGGTGCTGGAGGGTAGCCTTTCACTTTGCAGAATGGCAACCTCCCAGTATAATAATAATAATAATAATTTTAAAATACCTTAAGATGTAAAAATCAGGAGGGGTAGGGAGCCTGGTAGGCGGCAAGGGAAATGTTCACACGTGTACGGTTTCTCTAGGGTACCATGTTGGAGACCCCAGGCTTAAAATACGGGAAGGGATACGGCCCAACTGCATAACATTTTTAATTCCCCTCATACGTAAAAGTCGGCCTCAGCAGGTGCCCTAGTGAGGTTTGTGGGTTTGTTTTTCATGTACTCTGCTGAAGATGGATATCTCGTCCCTCTCCTCTTCTGGTAAATACCGAAACTAAAAAAAGAAGTGTAAAAAAAGAAAAGGGGGAAAAAGGAACCCACAAATCTAGCTGCAGTTTTGAAAATGTTTATGTGGTTTTGCTGAGAGAAAAGGAAAACATCATGGGGTGTAAAAAACCAAAAGGTCCCGATTGCCTTGCTGATGTTTGGGGGCGGGGGGAAACCCCAACAACAATGAAGCATATCAACGTCTGTTCTTCCAAGATGGCTAGCGCAGGAACAGAAATGGAGTTTAGCCAGAGTTGTGCTGAGTGGTAGACAGCACTCGCAATTTCCTCCGACACATACTCTAGCTTGCGGAAGGACTTGTCTTTGCGGTAGGAAACTTTACCCTCTGCAACAGATGGGAGGGAGGATAACTGCTGGTATGACTCCTGCAGGGACCTTTTCATAGAATCTATAAATGGAACAGCTGGAAGAAATCTTAAAAGGTGTTGCCATCTTTGCTTCAGTGCTCTTTGCAGTAGCACTTAGGGCTGTGCTCTGTTGCTTCTTACTGTTCTGCTTCTGAGTTTCTTGTTTCGGTTCTTCTTTTCTGGTTCTTGTTCAGTTCTTGTTCCTCTGGCTTGGTGAATCTGCAGTGTGATTCAGTTTGCATGCATCCTCTGCTTCTCTTATAATAACTGGATTGGGCTTTGGGACTTGGGGGTGTAAAATCTTAAAAATGGGCCTGCTGGATGAGACCAAGGGACCATCTAGTCTGGAGTTTCCAAGGACAGCCGATCAGATATGCCCCTTTGGGAAGCGCACGAGCAGGGACAGGATGCTGATTGTTGGTCCTGAGCATCTGGTTCTCAGCAGCCTCTGGACAGTATGGTTCCATTTAGCTAGCATGTCCAGTGCCCACTTCGCACAACTTTCACTTGCCCACAAGCAACGTGTTTTGTCCACGTGCATGGCTCACTTGATCGATATTTACTGCACCCGGACACATTCCTTGCCATCGCTTTCTTTTAGTCCAACTTGACCTACTGCATAGAAATATCTCCTCCTGGTTCAGTTCCCACAGTCACTAAAAACCTCTGCAGTTGTCAAGGATGCTTTTTTTGTGTTGGTGGATTAGCTAACCTGCCATGTTTCTTTCATTGCTGTTCAACTTTATGCAATCATAGTGATTAAGGTGGGCTAAAAGGGTGAGAAATATTGCATTGGAGGAAGCATTCTCAAAACCACATACTAAATCTTTTGTCCTTTTTAATTTGTGAGGAATGCGGAATGGGTTTCTTTTTCTAATAGTTGGTTTGTTTTTCTTTCATCACTCAATTTATTTATGCAGCCATAAATTGGATATTTATGTTTTTATTAGAATTCCAAATACCATGTTTCATTCCAGATTGTGGGGAATATCTGTTGTGTCGTATTGCATCCCTCTCACCCACCCCTCTGTCCCTCTCCCTGCTTTATATCTGTGTGTGTGTGTGTGTGTGTGTGTGTGTGGTCCAAGCTAACAATTATTACAATCCCAGAGGGGTAGCTATGCTAGTATGTGGCAGCAAAAACAACAGTGTGTCCTTTTGCAACTAACAAATGCATTGTAGCGTAAGCTTTTGTGGGCTTAAGAAGATGCATTCAGATGCATGGCAAGTCAATACAGCAACTCTCCTAGATGTGGACCCACAGCTGCCAGCTGAGGTGGTATGGGGCTGGTTCTCTGCGGCAGAGTGGGCATAAGCTGAAGTTTGTATTGAGAGATGTAAAGAGAACAGGGGTGTGGGTGGGGGAGACAGGCAGAAAAGAAGGGAGCCGTATCCTGAAAGGGCATCCCAACCCACTACCAGAAAAATGTCAGCTACAGTCTAACCCGTCCTTAAGAAGGTCCTATAAAGAAGTCCCAGCCAATTAGGAAGCTGGTCAGGCAGGGAGACAATCAGGGCCTAAGAAGTCCCTGAGGGAGCAAAGGAAAGTGGCATCACCTGTGCAACTTCCTTGGCCTTTAATGACCAACGGACAATGCTTCTAGTGCTCCTGGGAAGTGGGACAGTCACCCCAATTCCAAACAGCATGGGTATGGCTGTGCTGTAAGTACAGCACCTGCACGTGCCTCCTGCATGCGGGAGAAAACTGAACACCACATCCAGAAAAGCCAGCAATGCATGCACAGCACAACCCCCCCCCCCCCGCTGGGTACACTCACTAGTGCATCCTCATGTGTCGCTGTGTGCACGCAGTCTTGGACTACAACAAATGTGTGTGGATAAAACAACGTTCTATGTTTCTTCCACCCCCTCAGAGCTGTGAAACTCTGTGATTTTGTCTGTCTCGTCACCCTCCAAAACATTCATATTTGGTGGTGGGGGAGAGTTTTGACCAACTGTTTTTGCTTCTCCAAAAGTTCTGTGGATGCTAAGAAGCCAGTTTAAAACAACAGACACAACACACTATGCAAACCATGTAATAAAACAGTTTTACTTCCTTCTCTTATATTTTTGTTTTGAGACTCTTATACATGCAGAGAC
Source organism: Heloderma suspectum (assembly GCF_057233095.1). Lineage (NCBI taxonomy): Eukaryota > Metazoa > Chordata > Lepidosauria > Squamata > Helodermatidae > Heloderma > Heloderma suspectum. The sequence goes on along the minus strand of NC_139474.1, from coordinate 21,273,056 downwards.
GTCCTTGCATCGTTCACAATAGTTTGCACGTATAAGTGTATTAAACCCCACAAGTGATTAAGTGGAACTTTTCTTCCCAAGTAAACTGGCACGGAATCTCAACTCCAATGCCAGGAAGCAAACTAATGGCCTTTTGTCCTCCTCTGCCCTTAACTGGTCTGTGGTGGGCTGTATGAGAAACTCTTTTATTAGAGCTACAGAAGCCAGAGGGAACAAAAGAACAGTAATGAGATGGCGGGGAGAGGGGGCTAGAGAGCAAGGAGGAGGAAGGCTTGCAAAGACGAGAATAAGTTTTGCAAATAGGTTTCAATTTACAATTAAGAGCTTAACTGTAAGAGCTGATTCTGAGGTTTCCAAGTGTAACATAGGAAGAGCCGGGCACATAAATGCTTCCCAGGAAGAATGTGTAAATTAAGAATGTATAAGAATCACCTTGGGTGCTTCCAGATGAGGTTTTTTACCCCTCAATCACTCTGCATCCAACACAAAATTTTATGAAGGGTCTAGACAGAATCGTCTTGCATTTGTAAGCCTCCTGTGTTTCCCCACCACTTCTTCTTTCTTCCTTACCAGAAAAAGTCCATTAAGGATGGGAAGATGGAATAGCTGCACAATGCCTTTTGCTAGGAGCCCTCCTTCTGGAAGCACCGTTTGTTGCACATCAGGCCCAAGAGCCCATCTTATCTAGCTTTCCATGCTTAGTCATGGCCAGAGAGTTGCCTTTTGTTGGCTAAGAAACAGAACACCCTGTTTTTAGTCCCTTCACCACAGGTATTCTGCACCAAAACATGAAAGTTCCATTCTTATAGCCACCTATCATCCATGAATTTGTCCAATCCTTTTTTCAAAAAGCCATCTTAAGCTGGTGGCCATCACCGAATCTCATGCAAGTCAATTCCACGAGTTGTTTCTGCATTGCATGAAGAAGTCATTTCTTTGGTTTCATTGGATGTCCTCTCAGGGCTTCATCACACGGAGCTTTTATCCTAGGATTGAGATTGCTCCTTCACGGAAGTTTGCGGGCTCTTTACATGATGCCGAGACCCTGCCGTGACCCTCCTGCACTAAATGCCCTTTGTTCCATTTTTAAATAGATCACAGATAATGACCTATCAAATTACCCCGCTTGCGTTCTGCTTCAGTTTCCTCTGTGAAAAGAGTTAAAGTGGCAAGAAGAGAAGCGAGATCAATGAAAGATCATGGAAGACTCAGATACGGGGAGAAGGTGGTGGGGGGAAGGAAGCGCATGTAAAAAGGGAGTCAGTGGTGATCCTGCATTTAAAATGGAAGCAGAAAGCCCTGTTTTAAATGCAGGATTTTAGGCTGGTGTAGAAATGCCCAGCATCTGATGTTCTCAGAAGGGGATGGGTGGAAGGTATTATTTATCTCTCTGCACTGTGTCCATGATTTTGTAAACCTCTATTGTGTCTATGCTTTGTCTTTTCGTTTCCTAAACTAAGAGGGCCCAATTTTCCTTAGCTTAAGTTATCCTTTTCTGAATCTTCTTGTCCAGCTCTAGACAATAAATGTTTGGCAAAACTGCAAAAAACTGGTCCAGAGAACGGCTTTGCCCATTTATAACTTGCACACTCTGTACTTATTGTGAGTTTCTGCATTCTCTTCAACATTTGTGTTTCTCCCACTGCTCTCCTCAACCTGCCTTCCCCTTCTAAAAGTAAGCCAACTCTGCACTGATTTTTAAGTGAAATCATTTTTTAAAGCCCTGCCGGTTCTTTGTATGGCGCGTCGCTCTAGACTGCTGCAGCTCTTGTCACCTTGTTACATATTTAAGGCTGTGATGAAGATAAGAATAAAATAACTGAATGTTTTTAAATGAGTGCCTTTTTCCAGGTGTCTGTGTTGACTACGAATTAAGGGCTGTGGTTGTTTGAACTCCTGCGCGGAGCAGGGTCATTCATTAGCATCTTACTATGTCTGTGTTCTCACATAACACTATGCCATGGTTTATCCTAACCCATGGTTTGTTGCTTTAGCCATGAATTGTCTTGCAGACAAGCAAACAAACCACGGCTTGTTTTCCCTATTTGTTTCTCTCTGACCCATTTTGCCAGCCTTCCAAGCAGTTTCGTTTTCAAGTTGCTCTTGCTGGGTGCCTCGGTTTCAGGGCAGACAGCAGCATGAACAAATCAAGGATAAACCATGGTTCTAGGTTCAGACATCACAACAAGCCATGGTTTAAGCAAGCCAGACTTTGTTAGCCAACAACAAACCATGGGTTCTTTTTGTGGTTTATAGCAGGTTAATAAACCATAGTTTGTTTGCAGGAATGGGTTCAGACACAATGAGAAGTCAGATTTCATTAAACCACACCATGACTAGGCCCAGGAGAACCAGGGATGCTTGAGCTCATTGAACTTTACTTCAAAGCTCCATTTGGTGTGCTCCTGTTCTCATTTGCAACCTGTTTTTTGGTTCCTTCAAACAGGGAAAGTGCTTAGTTTTCAAAAGTTGTGCATTTTTAAAGTTGTGCATTTTATAAATGTGCATTTTTAAAGTTGTGCATTTTAAAACGTGGGCATTTGTAAAGTTGTGCATTGATGAATCAGTCTATGTTTAAACAGAAGCAGACTTGCAAATCTAAGAGCTAAGCTAAATGATCAGCAAAATCACACAGTAGTGTCTTTTGGAATGGTACCATCTCAGGATGTAGGTGTTTTCTTTTGAATAGTCTCCATAGGGGGTGGAGGGTACAGGTTGTAGTGTAGTCTAGGGAGTACTTCGAGGTGCCTTCCAATTTTATGATTCTATGTACTGTGGAATTTTCCTGACTGTAGATCAGCCTTTGTCATCATAGAGTTCTTAGAGGCCAAAAGCCCATCTGAACCAACTGCTATTTATGAAATAGGACCAACCAACCACAGAAGAATTTTCTGACCCAGAGCAGAAAACAGCTAACTTCTGGAATAGTACTTTCTCTAGAGTTAAAACTGGAATAATTTCATAGAATCGTAGAGTTGGAAGGTGCCTTGGAGATCATCTAGTCCAACCCCCTGCTCAATGCAGGCTCTGCATTGCAGGGTGCAGCTACAGCATCCCAAGATGGCTGTCCAGCCTCTGCTTAAATGCCTCCAGAGAAGGAGAACCTGCCACCTCGTGAAGCCGCCTGTTCCATTGCTGAACAGTCCTCACTCTTAGGAAATTTGTGATAACTTGGCTAAGTGAGCCAAGTCCCATGCTGCAGAGGAAGGCAAAGGGTCACACTCTGGTTTAACCTGGAGGGAAAATGTCCTTCTTGACCTCAGACACTGCCTTCAGACAGAGCTTGTGCATGATCCAACCATTTCCATGGTATCATCCCCAAGGGAAAATGTTACACAGGTGCACATTCCAAATATCCTGTGGTTGAGTTGTGGACATTCTTGATGTCCCTTAGGAGAGGGAGAGAACCAAGATCAATGGAAGATTAATGCCTCCACAAATAAAACATCGGAGGACAGGGAATCGAGAGAAAGATATTTTTCATAAATTTCTCCAGATCTACTTACACCGAGGCAGGTTCATTGTTTCCACAATGGCATAACTGCACATTTTATATGTTAATTAATTAATTAATTAATTAAAATCTATTAATTTATTACATTTCTATCCCACCTTTTTTCCTCCTTAAGGAACCCAAAGTCGTGTGCGTACATAATCCTCCTCCTCTCCATTTTATCCTCACAACAACAACCCTGTATGGTTGGTTGGGCTGAGAGTCCGTGTCTGGCCCAAAGTCACCCAATGAACTTCATGGCTGAGTGGGGACTAGAACCCGGATTTCCCGGCTCCCAGTCCAACACGTTTATGTACCACCTTATTTGCTAAAAAGCCATCAAGGTGGTGCACAATTTAAAACATTAAAACCTTAAAACAATAAAAATATAAGAACAGAAAAAATGGTAAACAGCTATGTAATTTAAAAGGCAAGATTATAAAGACGCACGTTCACACCCTTTCTAAAAGCCCAGAGAGTGGGGGCAATTGGAGTTCTCGAGGGAGCGCATTCCGCAGTTTGGGAGCGACACAGGAGCAAGACCTTTCAGGTGTGCCCGACAAACGGGCCTGTGCAGATCATGGTGCCCTCAAGAGGGTCTCTCCTGCAGGCCTTAACAACCAGGCAGGCTCATCACGAGACAGGCAGTCCCTTAGACAGCCAGGTCCTAAGCCATTTAGAGCTTTAAAGGTTAAAACCAACACCTTGAATGGCACGCAGCCAGCAATTGGCAGCCAGTGCAGGGCTTTCAGGAAAGGCATTATACGGTCCCACTACCATGCAGCGGTTAGCAGCCCAGCTGCCACATTTTGCACCAACTGAAGCTTCTGGATGCTCTTCAGGGCTGGCCCCACATAGAGCACATCGCAGTAGTCTAAACGTGGTGTAACCAAGGCATGGATAACTGTTACCAAGTCAGAATGACCCAGAAAGGGTTGCAGCTGGAGCACCAAGCATAATGGTGTGACCGCATTATGCTCTAAGTGGGGATGTCTCTGAAAATGGTATCCCTGTATCACATTTCTCCCCCTCTCCCCATAACCAGTAGAATCACTTACCCCGTGTCATGTATTTCTGCATCCCCACTCCACATCAATGGTTGCTGCCGGCAAGACTGGAAGGAACACAGGTTGTGGTGATGTTGGGACAGGGGATAAGTGATCCTACATGCTATGAGGGGGGAAACACAGGGCTGTCATTTTGGGCAGCAGCCCTGTGTCGTGCTTGTAGCTCTGGCCCATTGCCTGGAAAAATGAGCGTTCTCCCACACTGAGTGTTGTGCTCTACTGGAGCTCTAACATGGAGTAGCATCACCACGTGTTTGTATCCGGCAACGTTTTCTCAGCTCTCTCTGTTCAGAGCATTGACCAAGCTCCCCACAGGATTGTCCCTTCATCAGCATGACAAGAGATAGCCATTCCCAGTAGGAGAAGCGTGTACCGTCTGCCCACAGGCTCTCTCATTTTTGCTTTGCTGGCAATGGGTTGCATTTATTCCATTATATAATAATAAGCAAGCCTGTGCAGTTGACAAACTGTGGGGGAGTGGTGGGGGGAGGCATTCTGCTAGTGCTCCATGTACCAGCACTTATGACAGCCACAGGGCCACTGCGTTTATGAAGGGGTGACAAGGTGCATAACGGATTTGAGTTGGCTCTGTTTCCAGAGGGTTAGCCTTGTTGATTTGGATCAGTTTCCCTTTTACCACTGGAAGCAGCCAGTGCAGCCTGCTTGCGGAATCTGCTGAAAAGGGGCGTTGCGTTCTTTAAAAATAGCCATGATTTACTTGACATGTTTTGGGTATGGAGGAGCACATGATGCATCCAGGTTGGCTGGCTTGTCGGCTGCTAACTCTCAAGAGACTGAATTACTCTCTTCCCTTCTTCTTACCACCCCTGTTTCTCCCCCACCCCTTTTCACTGTCTTACTACCTCTGGGGTGTCTGGGGTGGACCAACCAATCACTGGCTTCCTTAAGCTTCACACCATATAAGGAAAAGTAGAAGCAAGGAAACCCTGGTGCACCGCATGGGTCTACACACACACACACACACACACACACAGCGCTCCTGGTCAGCTGATCAGCAGAACAGACACTAATCTTATTAGAGGCGAGAGGCCAAACGAAGCAGAACCTCCATTATTCTTCCCTGCTTGCTCTCTCACTGCCACCTCCTCCCTGCCTCTCATAATGGATCAAAACAATATTCTTGTCTACAGTACAGCAGGCAGTTCTTTGGTCCCTGGAGGTACCGACCCCTCGGGCCGCCAACACAGATGTCTTGATGTTGCCAGAAAGGATGAAGTAAAAATATAATAGGGCTGCAACGTTCAGTTGACTCAGTAGGTTAGATTTATTGATTTAAAATATCCTGAGCAATTTAAGAAGGTGCCCCAGAATAATGAATGAAGAAGCAGATTGATTAGGTTTTTAAAAATATATTTAAAAACAAATCGTTATAGAACAGCCTTTCCCAGCCTAGTGTGAGTTGGGCACAACTTCCCAGCCAGCATCGCTGAAAGGTTGCCTCTGCTCTATAGGTTCGATTGAGATTTAGTCATGTTTTGAGTAGACCCATTGAAATCAATGAGACAAATAAGTCAGGACAAACTTCAGTTCCAGGGATTTCTTTGAGTCTGCCCTACGTACGACTAAATGTGGACCCAACCCACTGTGTGAAATTGCCCCCAGGCACAGGTTTTGGTTGTGGGCTGTAGCTTGTGCCCGAATAAATTTGTTAGACTCTAAGGTGTCACAAAACGCTTTGTTGTTTTTGCTGCAACAGACTAACACATCTACCCGCTGGAAGCCGTAATGGAATTGCATCCACCTGACAGCACCTCCAAGGTGTCTTTTATACATGGAACTCCCAAGAGGGCATTCTTTGGCCACTGTGGGAGATTGTGATGGGATGTTGGCGTGAGATGGCATTTAAGGTGTGCAGGTACAACTCTGAACTTAGTGGCAATAGTTACGATAGTAAATTCCAGAGGGGCAGCTGTATTAGTCTGTTGCAGCCAAAGCAACCAAAAGCCCTGTGACATCTTAAAGACAAGCCATTTAATAGTGGTAAAAGTTTCTGTGCTTCTTTCATCATCACCTCTCAACAACTTCTGTAAGGTAGCGGTGGCAGTTTCAGTTGGTGTACATTTTGTCCCTCTCCAAATATTTATGCCAACAAGACGGAGAATAGCAAATTTACAAAGATTTATGTTATTTTTATTTATTTAAGATATTTCTGCGCTTCCCCTCAGTAAAAAAAACACTCCCAAACAGAAACATGATAAAAACAAGGCTGCAAATAATAGAGACACGCACTTTTTGCAGATTTGGTATGACTTCCCCTAAGAGCATCCAAACCATTAAATAAAAAACCCTGATAGAGATTCTACACAGACTAAAATAAAACACGAACAACCCTACTTCTGTTCTCCTCCTGCCCTTTCCCAATTTCTCTTGACATGAAGAAAAATCTGTGAAATTGTGTTCCTCATGCCTGCTTCCTCTGTTACAAAATTCCTGTCTGTCAGAGGGCTTGATAAGGTCAGCACATGCCAGTCAAAATGTCTCAAGTATCAGCTGTCTGTACTTGTGATTTGGGCTGTTTGCAAGTTTCACCAGATAATTATCTTAATTTTTTATTTTTGCTTTTGTTTGCCTATTGCCACATGATTCTGGAACCAGTGTCTCAACTTCCAGACTGATTTTAAAAGAGAGTAAACTTTCTTAGCTTTGTGCTCAGAATAAAGATGTGATTCTTTAAAAGAATAATAATTACAGCCCCTACACATGTGGGATTAGTATGTAGGGCTTCGAGAGGAGAGCAGAAGCTCATCCTAGGAATTAAGCTATAACTGGGGCCTCCAATGTGGTGCCTGTGAACATGCTGATTCTTGTTTTATTTCTTAAGATTTTTTATAACAATTATTTAGTTTGACTAGGAGGGTGGCATACTGCAAATTTATTTTATTTATTTATTTCATTCCCATACAGCCCAATAGCCGAAGGTCTCTGGCTAGTTCTTGGTAGCTCAAAGCGAAGAGCTACCCTCCAGTGCCGTCTTTATTTGGGTTCAGAAGAGTGGTTTTGTGTTGGGGACTCAGACCGCACTTCTGCTTTGTATCTAGGTTCTCAGACAAGTTACTTTCCTTTTGGTCTCACCAACTTGCTTTCTGAGTTGTGTGACCAGCCGTGCCCACCATGGCAGCCATTTTGTGAATGGGCAAGCCCTGCCCTTTGACAGGCATTTTGTGAGAGTGCTCCCACCACATTCAAAATGCCAACTGTGACCACTGACCCAAAACAAATGGGGACCCCTGACCTAGAAGTTAACCACTATGTTTTGCATAAACAATCCCAGGTTCAGTTGCTTAAAACTCAACCCCCCTGATCCAATGAGGCTGGAAAGACCTCCCCCCCTCTGAATCCTTGGAGAGCTGGTGCCAGTTAGAATAGACCCTACAGGGCCAAACAGACAAATGGTCTGAATCTGTATAAGACAGCTTCATATGCATGAAAGATGGGAGTCAACCATTCCGGTTGCGGTATCACATGCACCCCTCATTTTCTCAGGTTGTGTGTGTATGTGTTTTAGGGTTTTTTTCTTAGAAACTCAAAATCAAGAGGATCAGCATGTAAAAAAATAATCCTTTTTGGTCCCCCGCCAACCCCTGCTCAGCAGCATAAATAATCTTGCAAGCGATATAAAACATGTCCCTAGAAAACATACACCCTAAACCTGGCTAGTTTTCAAGGCTTGCCTTTTCTCTCTTCTCCCCCCACTCTCCGCTTGGATTTCAGCAAATGGGGCTCAGGCAGCTTTGCCATTTAGATAATTAGAGCCTGCCAGATGGCTTTAAATATGCTTCACACAACCCTCCTTATCTCACCTCCTTGGAACTGGCACCTGTACCTCTCTGTGTTTTGTTGCAAAACACCTGGCTACTTTCAGCTCTGCAAAGACACCTCCCCTCACCCCAATTTCTCCTGCATCTTTACAAAATAGCAGTTAAATGGGATGGCCGAATTTAATTCTGAAAGAGAGAGCAATCCTTGGAGCCTGCTTGCTGTCACTGCTAACAGACAATAGTCGAACTGGAGCACCACCTAAGCATCGATTGCACAAAGCCTAAACAGTGAGTGACCTCTTCCATGACTTGCAGTTACAATTATCCTATGTCCCGACTGTGCACTCCAAAACCTACCCACATAAATCTAGCCCAGGACTATGAAGTAAAAGAGCCTGGTGGACTTTCATGCCATCTTCCTTATCTTCTCTATGGAAGGAGTGAGTGGGACTGAGTTCCTATCTGGCCATGGTCACACATACTTTAGTTACATCCCATTTGGACTACTGCAACATGCTCTACACAGAGCTGCCTTGGCAAACTATTCAGAAACTTCAGCTGGTCCAGAATGTTGCGGTCAATGTTGCGGTAACCAGACCCAGAATGTTGACTGGGTCTGGTTACAGGGAGCATGCAAGTCCCTTGTTACAACATCTTCACTGGCTACCTGTCTGCTTCCAGGCAAAATTCAAAGTGCTGGTTATGACCTATAAAGCCCTATACGGCTTGGGACCAGGCAACCTTCTTCCATACACGCCTGCCTGGTTCTTAAGATCTTCTGGAGAGGTCTTTTAAGAGCGCCGTCAGAGGCACAAGAGGTTTGGTGATGACACAAGAGAGGACCTTTTTGAGGGCCACTCCCAGGTGGTGGAAAGGAAGTTAGGTTCACCCCCTCTTTGCTATCCTTCTGATGGCAGACAAAGATAGTCTAATTCAAGAAGGCCTTTGGCCTGTAAGTGGTTCTGTGGGTTAGGTGCTGTTTTTATTCTGTAATTGTTATGCTTTTATTATAATGTGTGTTATTCTTTTAATCTATTTTAAATTGTTTTTGTAAGCTGCCTTGAGTGCCATTTTTTGGTAGAAAGGTGGGGTATAAATCAAATAAATAAATATCCTGTTGGCTTTCCACCAACCCTACAGATCCTTTCTTCTGGGGATGGAACCGGCACATCATCCTTGATGGAGGCCTGGTAGGATGGGGCTTTTCCTTCCTCTGATCCTGTCTTTCTCCCATGAGAGGACTCAGCAGGATAAGCTACACTTCCATCCTTGCTGGACAGTGTCAACTCCAGATTGGGGGGGGGGGGGCTTAGATCGCCACCATGGCCCTTTTGCTTCCCCTCTCTTTCTTGGACCCATCTGCACCAGGTGGAAGCTTCTGGGTCTTCTTCTTGCTCTTACGGGGTCCAGGTGTCCTCTTTCACAGAGGACCATACTCTCTTTGAAGCCATCCTCTATTTGAAGGGCCGTCCTGTTCAATTCTGGTTTAAAGATAAAGAACCATCAGAACTGTGGCCCATCACCAGTTCTCAGCACCTGGACAGCCGACTGGGCAGGCACACGGGTCACCTGGTCACAGTTTTTGCCACCAGGGTGAGATGTACTATATTTCTATTTAAATTCTAATAATTATTTCTAAATTTGCATCTAAACCTATAAGCATATGCAATTTTATGCACATCACAACCCTGCATGACACTGGCCCTACTGACAGGGACCAGGAAGATGTATTTTTTTCCTCTTGAAGCTTCATCCAGGAGAGATGGAGGATTGGGGATGAGCTATATTTGTACTTCTTTGGGACTCTCTTCATTTAGCAGTACACCATGGCTTTTCATAGCCAAGTTGAGCCAGCCTGTCTTTCTTTGGAAAGACCGTGAAGGGATCATGAAGTTCAAAGTGAGATTTGTTGTTGTTTATTCGGTCAGTCGCTTCCAACTCTTCATGACTTCATGGACCAGCCCACACCAGACCTTCCTGTCGGCCGTTGCCACCCCCAGATCCCCCAAAGTCGAGTCCGTCACCTCCAGAATATCATCCATCCACTTTGCCCTTGGTCGACCCCTCTTCCTTTGGCCTTCCACTTTCCCTAGCATCAGCATCTTCTCCAGGGTATCCTGTCTTCTCATTACGTGGCCAAAGTACTTCAGTTTTGCCTTTAATATCATTCCCTCAAGTGAGCAGTCTGGCTTTATTTCCTGGAGTATGGACTGGTTTGATCTTCTTGCAGTCCAAGGCACTCTCAGAATTTTCCTCCAGCACCACAGTTCAAAAGCACCTATCTTCCTTCGCTCAGCCTTCCTTATGGTCCAGCTCTCGCAGCCATAGGTTACTACGGGGAATACCATTGCTTTCACTATGCGGACCTTTGTTGTCAGTGTGATGTCTCACCTCTTAACTATTTTATCAAGATTTGTCATTGCTCTCCTCCCAAGAAGTAAACGTCTTCTGATTTCCTGGCTGCAGTCAGCGTCTGCAGTAATCTTTGCGCCTAGAAAGACAACGTCTGTCACTGCCTCCACGTTTTCTCCCTCTATTTGCCAGTTATCCATCAAGCTGGTTGCCATAATCTTGGTTTTTTTGAGGTTTAACTGCAACCCAGCTTTTGCACTTTCTTCTTTCACCTTCGTCATGAGGTTCCTCAGCTCCTCCTCACTTTCAGCCATCAAAGTGGTATCATCTGCATATCTGAGATTGTTAATGTTTCTTCCAGCGATTTTAACTCCAGCCTTGGTTTCATCAAGCCCAGCACGTCGCATGATGTGTTCTGCGTACAGGTTGAATAGGTAGGGTGAGAGTATACAACCCTGCCGTACTCCTTTCCCAATCTTAAACCAGTCCGTTGTTCCGTGTTCTGTTCTTACCGTTGCTACTTGGTTGTTATACAGATTCCTCAGGAGGCAGACAAGATGACTTGGTATCCCCATACCACCAAGAACTTGCCACAATTTGTTATGATCCACACAGTCAAAGGCTTTAGAATAGTCAATAAAACAGAAATAGATGTTTTTCTGAAACTCCCTGGCTTTCTCCATTATCCAGCGGATATTGGCAATTTGGTCTCAAGTTCCTCTGCCTTTTCTAAACCCAGCTTGTACATCTGGCAATTCTCGTTACACGAATTGCTGGAGTCTACCTTGCAAGATCTTGAGCATTACCTTACTGGCATGTGAAATAAGTGCCACTGTTCAATAGTTTGAACATTCTTTGGTGCTTCCCTTTTTTGGTATGGGGATATAGGTTGATTTTTTCCAATCTGTTGGCCATTCTTGTGTTTTCCAAATTTGCTGGCATATGGCATGCATCACCTTGACAGCATCATCTTGCAAGATTTTAAACAGTTCAGCTGGGATACCATCATCTCCTGCTGCCTTGTTATTAGCAATGCTTCTTAAGGCCCATTCAACCTCACTCTTCAGGATGTCTGGCTCTAGCTCACTGACCACACCGTCAAATCTATCCCTGATATTATTATCCTTCCTATACAGATCTTCCGTATATTCTTGCCACCTGTTCTTGATCTCTTCTGCTTCTGTTAGGTCCTTGCCATCTTTGTTTCTGATCATACCCATTTTTGCCTGGAATTTACCTCCGATGTTTCTAATTCTCTGGAAGAGGTCTCTTGTCCTTCCTATTCTATTATCTTCTTCCGTTTCCACGCATTGCTTGTTTAAAAATAATTCCTTATCTCTTCTGGCTAACCTCTGGAATTTTGCATTTAATTGAGCATATCTCCCCCTATCACTGTTGCCTTTTGCTTTCCTTCTTTCTTGGGCTGCTTCCAGTGTCTCAGCAGACAGCCATCTTGCCTTCTTGGTTTTCTTTTTCTTTGGGACGTTTTTTGTTGTCGCCTCCTGAACAATGTTGCGAACTTCTGTCCATAGTTCTTCCAGGACCCTATCTACTAAATCTAGCCCCTGAAATCTATTCTTCACCTCCACTGCATATTCATTAGGAATATTAGTGAGCTCATATCTAACTGATCTGTGGGTCTTCCCTATTCTCTTTAGTCTGATTCTAAATTGTGCAATAAGAAGTTCGTGATCTGAACTACAATCAGCTCCAGGTCTTGTTTTTACCGACAGCATAGATGTCCACCACCTTTGGCTACAAAGGATGTAGTCAATCTGATTTCGGTGTCGACCATCTGGTAAAGTCCATGTATAAAGTCGTCTCTTAGGTTGTTGGAAGAGAGTGATTGTTATGCACAGTGAGTTGTCTTGGCAAAATTCTATCAGCCTATGTCCTGCTTCATTTTGTTCTCCCAGACCATGCTTGCCTGTAATTCCAGGTGTCGTTTGACTACCCACCTTAGCATTCCAGTCTCTTGTAATGAAAATAACATATTTTTTTGGCGTACTATCCAGTAGGTGCTGCAGATCCTCATAGAACTGATCTACTTCTGCTTCTTCAGCATCTGTGGTTGGGGCGTATATTTGGATCACTGTGATGTTAAATGGCTTACCCTGAATTCGAATTGGGATCATTCTGTCATTTTTTGGATTGTATCCAAGCACTACTTTAGCCACTTTATTATTAATTATGAAGGCTACTCCATTTCTTCTGTGGTCCTCTTGTCCACAGTAGTAGATCTGGTGTCCATTTGATGTGAAGTGGCCCATTCCAGTCCATTTCAGTTCACTGACACCCAAAATGTCTATATTTAATCTTGACATCTCCCCAATAACCACATCCAATTTGCCCTGGCTCATAGATCTTACATTCCAGGTTCCTATGGTGTGTTGATCTTTAGAACACTGGATTCGTCGTTCACCTCCAGCACCATCGGCTGCTAGCCATCCTTTCAGCTTTGAGCTAGCTGCATCATCACATCTGGGGCTAGCTGAACTTATCCTCTGTTCCTCCCCAGTAGCATTTTCACCATCTTCTGATCTGGGAGTCCCATCTTCCGATGGTATACCGACATATCTCTGGTTGCACTGATCCATTTAGTTTTCATGGCAAGAATACTGGGGTGGGTTGCCGTTTCCTTCCCCAGGGATCGTATTTAGTCTGACCTCTCTGCCATGACCTTCCCGTCTTGGGTGTCCCTTCACGGTTTAGCTCATGACATCATTGAGGTGCTCAAGCTCCAGCACCACGACAAGGTAACGATCTCCTTTGCTGAAGAATGTGAGATTAGCTAGGCCTAAAACCGTCTCTGACACACGTTCGATCCTGTTATCCTGCCTCTTCTCTTAAACCTCCGATGAACAGGTTTCTGCAGCTTTGCTCAGCTGCTTGTTCCTTGCTCCGAGTGAGACAGTCGTGCCTTCCCATCTGCTGCATCTATGCTGGGTGGCTTCCCACTGACAGCAGTGCACGTACCCTGCCTTCCAGTACAGAAAACGTGGCGCACCAGCAGCCCACAAAATGTGCCTGCAAAGCCTGGGATCCAGGTACAGCCAGCCCATCGCCCATCTCAAGGCTATGCAAAAAAATTTAAACAAGCAGCATCAAGAGCCAGAGGCCGCCTGATGGCCCCTGACCCCCTTTTGAAGTTTAAGCAGGCCGAGATTTGGCTTGTGTGCCTAAAAGAAAGATCTTCTTGAAGGGACCCACAGTATGCCATCAGAGGAGGGGAATGACATTGGTTACAAATATAGACGTCACACTCCATCGTCTTGGCTGAGACCAACCACTATTCGGTTCCTCTTCTTCTGAAACTGTCTCCCTCAGTGGCCCTTTCTCTGATCATGAAACACTTATGTACCTATGAAGAATTAGTGCTCAAATTTGCTTGTTTTCCTGTTTCCTCCCAATCTCTTTTCTTATCTTTTGCATCATGTCTATTAGTTTGCAAACCTGTGGGTGGAAACTGTTATCTTAATCTTTGCGGAGCACTTAGCACACTTAAGCTGCTTTATAAATGAATTGTACCAAAGCTCATTTTTATCTCGGCCTCCACAGATTCAAAGGACAGAAGTTTTTCTGTTTATTGGTATGTGTAAATAAGGGGTGCACAACCTTTTCAGCTGCGAGGGCCATATCTCAGGGCTGGGGCCACACATGCATAAGCACACAGATGCATAAACACATAATCTCTCCCCCCGCCATACATACACACACACACACACACACACACACACACCTCCCTTGCCTGTCCATTGAGATCTAGGGATCGGTGGGGGGTGGAAGTAAAACCTCTCCTGTCCCACAGCAATTGCTACCAAGATTGCTGTTTCTCTGCCGCTACCAGCAGTGGGAAAACAGTAATCTTGGAAGTCAGGGCACAGTGGTTTTCCTTGCAGTGCTGCTGAGAAAAGTGGGTGGGGTCCTGCCAGCTTCAGGGGCCACACAGGGAGCAGCCAAGGGCCACAGGATGTGCACCCTGGTGTTGACAGATAGATAATACAGCTTGCATTTTAGAAGCATAGAAAACATTCCTGGCTGCTACTGTCAGTTAGTATGAAAGGGGAAATCTATCAGAGCATAGATACATTCCCAGCTACCACTGCAAACCCCTCTTTAATTAGCTACATCCTGTCTTAATAGGTCTGGGCAGGATGAGTTTTCTCGTCCAGGAGCACAAATAAGATGGAACTGGTGAGCTTCAAGGAAAAGACTATTTAACAGTTCCTTGGGAGCTAAACTGAGCTTTGGTCAGGGTGTAAAAAAAAAATACTGGTTACAGCTAGCAGGCCAGAAATGGAAGGATGCACAAAAAGGGAAGCCAGTTCCGGGCAAGCTCAAAATATGCACACAATGATGACATTTTGCAAGACAAAAAAGTGGTGAAGTGAAAGAAGGTCACAATTTTGTTTAGATGAATCAGTGGTGCAGAAAAGGGAAGCTGTTCAGAGTTGCAAGGGGGGGGGGAGTAGGAGGTGTATGTGTGGGGAATTCAGTTCACTGTCAACTGGGTCAATGGGTTAGTGGATAAAGAAGATTTGAAGGATAATACATATTATTATTTCATGTGCAGATTATGAATATGGTAATTTGAGGTCCTATCCAGACTGTCTGTATCAAGCGAAGAGCAGGCTCTGTCACATCCATGTTCCTGAGTCAGCCCGATCTTAAATATGTTTACTCAAGAATAAGTTGCTTCTAAATTAATGAAGTTATGATAAAAGCCTTCTTTCTGTCCCCTAATGTATCTCTTCCCTTGTCTCCCTTCTATTTGTCTCCCTAGTCATTCTCTTGACTCCATTCTGTCAGCCCTCTTTGGATACATTTCCAGCTCCCTACTCTAGGGACCAACAACTGTGAACCTCTGGCCAAATCCAGCCCACTGAAGATATACTATTTGCCATCTCCAGTTGCCAAATCTAAGGCAAGAAGATGAACTGCAGGACAGCACAACTGGGATTTCAGTGACTTCATGTCACAGACTGTGTTTGTGTCTCACCATCCCCTATGTTGCAACTCTATTGTCATCATTCATTGATCCTTTCCTTTGTGCTCCTTTCCACCCCGTCAACCCACTTGCTATTTTTAAATTATACCACCTAGACTTCCTCTTACTTCATTAAAAATATTTATAATCCACTTTTCCTCTGCTCATGGCAATTTCAAATAAACTATATTAAAAAAGCTTTTGAACTGTGGTGCTGGAGGAAAATTCTGAGAGTGCCTTGGACTGCAAGAAGATCAAACCAGTCCATACTCCAGGAAATAAAGCCAGACTGCTCACTTGAGGGAATGATATTAAAGGCAAAACTGAAGTACTTTGGCCACATAATGAGAAGACAGGATACCCTGGAGAAGATGCTGATGCTAGGGAAAGTGGAAGGCAAAAGGAAGAGGGGCCGACCAAGGGCAAGGTGGATGGATGATATTCTGGAGGTGACAGGCTCGACCTTGGGGGAGCTGGGGGTGGCGATGGCTGACAGGAAGCTCTGGTGTGGGCTGGTCCATGAAGTCACGAAGAGTCGGAAGCGACTGACCGAATAAACAACAAAAAATATTAAAATAGCAATAGAAGCAATAAAAACAGACTGTTTTTAGAATTATTAAAACAATGCAGTTGGGGGATTAAAGATCACCAATAAAAATGCCTTCCAGAATAAGTAGGTTTTGCAACTTTGAGGAGGGGATGGAGAGGGAAGAGGCCACTGGAGGTCTGAGTCCAAAGGGCTCCCACAATTTAATGGCAGTCGGTTTCAAACCAAAATGGATTATTTTGTTAAATTAATGTTCTTAATCTGCTTTCCTCTTGTATCCAGTTCTTTCATTCAACCCCCTTGGGCCCTTTCCAATTTATCAACTCCCTTCTTAAGTTGCTGTGGTTGCAACTGAACATGGTACTCCAAATTAGGTTTAACTTCTTAGATCTAAAATGTAGTTTTCTGCTTGTGTGTGTGTGTGAAAAATTGTGGTTTTGTAACATCTGTTACTCACCCTCACCACTCATCTTTTTCTTTTCTAATCAGGTTGTGACTTCTTTAAAAAAAAACCACACACACCCAATAACATGGCTGTGGTGTAAGGATTCAGAGATATTAGAGAGAATGCTTTGTGTTCACTTTGAAAACAATAGGGCATTCTTCTCTTTGCATAGTTACTACAATCTAGTGCAGATTCCACACCCCCATCAAGTCCCCCAAGGACATCGCACTCTTTTTTTCTTGATCCTTAAAACAAAATCAACAAAAAAGAAGAGAGACAAGAGCATCTTTTCATCTGTTAATATCATTGTACTCCTCCATATGCTCATGAGAGTAAGGAACATGAATAAATCCTAATCAAGACCAGAGGTTCCCTAGCTATAAATATTCAGTCATTTCCTCAACCAGGGTATGCATATTTCTGCTTTTTAGAAGAGTTTGTCATTGATTTGTTATCACTTGCAAAATATATTTGCTGCATACAGTTTATTCTGTAGCCATGTTTGTGATGTTCTTGTTTCCCCCTAGGCTTTTAATTACTAAATCAATTTCTGAGTATGTCTTGATAAAAACCTCATATCCTGCATTCATTAAGCTACTGTTCTGACCTGGGAGGTGTCTCCACCAGTGATTTACTCCAAGCTGGCTGCGTTTGGAGGTCATTAAAGATACATGATGTTGTGGCCATCCAGCAACCTCCCTGGAGTTTATCATGGAAAAGCTGGATTCCCTGAGACTGCTTAAAGTCCTATTCTTTTCCTTAAGTCGGGTTCTCTGCAGTATAGTTGTTGTGTGCCCCACCCCCTGCATTTACCTTGGGTATGCTAGGCTTGCCTAGGAGTGTGCCTTTCACTGTGACCCTGGTTAAGGGGTGTTTCCTGTGGTTCCTGCACAACCAATTAGTGTCTACTCAGAAGTAACTCCCATTGTGGTCAAGGAGGCTTGTCCCCTGAATGTGCACACCAGCATTTACAGAGATCCCCCTCAAATGAAATAGCACATTTTAAAGCATTACTTCCCTAAAGGCTGTAAAGTGCTTCTCTGAAGCAGCGATTCTCCATTGTTTTGTTTATTCCCTTCAGAAGTAACTAATTCACACCTTCATCCCTGTGCACATCAAGTTAGAAAGTGGGCTGGTTTCCCCTGCCTTTTTCTGCCCTCCCTGTCTTTCCAAGCACAAACCTAGGGAGGCGGTGGGCTCTCCCACACTGGAGGCATTCGAGATGAGGCTGGACAGCCATCTGTCAAGGATGCTCTGACTTGGATTCCTGCATTGAGCAGGGGTTGGACTCGATGGTCTTATAGGCCCCTTCCAACCCTACTATTCTATGAATCTATGAACATATGTGCATCTACTCAGAAGTAACTCCCATTGTGGTCAATGAGACTTGTTCCCGAAATGCGCACTCCCGAAGTTACTGAGATTCTCATGAATTGAAATAACGCATTTAGAGAGCCTTAATGTCAAAGCTTTGGAGCTTCGATCGATCGCAGCATGGCAGCGAGAACACTGTGTTCCTATAATGATTGTTTATTTAAGGAAGGAATTAATGTGGGGGGAGGGGGAGAGAGGAAATTGTTCATAGCTTCAGCAGCTTCAAGGCAGGGGCAATGCTGTGTTCCTGTGATGATTGTTCCTGTGTATGTTGGTTTAAGGAAGTACTTAATGTGGGGCGGGGGGAGAAGGAGAGTGATTTTTGGCAAGACACTGGAGGAAACCTCCCAAGATTTTATTGAAAGAGAAAGCGGGGGTGAGCCTCTCTTATTGGTTGAGCAGTCCCTGCCAGTCAGATGATGTTCACTCCAACTCCCCCCCCCCCCCGGAAGTATCTTCTGTGAAACCACTTATACTCATAGAATCGTAGGGTTGGAAGGGGCCTACAAGACCATTGAGTCCAACCCCCTGCTCAGTACAGGAAGCCTGATTCCCAGGTGGTCTCCCATCCAAGTACTAACCAGGGCTGATGCAGTGGACTTGCTCAAGGAGCCCTGTGCTGACACAAGTGCACCAACGCCAATCCCTTGAAAAGCTCTGGGTAATCCTCCATTCACTTCTCCTTCTGTTGTCATGGAGACACACCCCACCCCCCCCAGTAGGTTACAGAAGGCAAGTGATGTGAATCCATAAGGTTTACACACAGCTCATGAAGATCTTACCAATAGTTCTAGGTCAACACCCTCTGTTTCCTCTCCTGTCAGGTTTTTTGGGATGATGCAAAAATTACCCTAAGATTTGAATTTTGAGGAGAATTTAGCTGCCTCATAAAGTATTCATTCATTAAGACATGAAACTAAAATTAGTTGAGTGGGTTTGGCTCCAGGGTTTTGTGAATGTTGACAGGAAAAAGGAAAGACCCTAAATTAATTCCTGCAGTGTACCCGCCATCACTCTAGTAGTGTGGTAGCAAAATAGCAACCTTTTTTAAGCCAATTTTGCATTATGAATGGTATACCTCCTTACCTGTAGTGGCATAGAAATGAGAAAAGAAACACACAGCAACAGAACTACTGTGTCCTGCTGTATTGGACACAGAACTTGCAAAGCTATTCACATTTATCTGGGAGTAAGCCCCACTGAACTCAATGAGACTAATTAGACACATATGGGATTGTGCTGTAAGAAAGGAGAATACATAGATCAGGCCCAGCCCAAGTGCAATGTAGAAAACACATTGTTTCTATGTTTTCATGGGAGACAGAGCCTACCACCAACAGTAAATAAATGTAGTATCTTGCCAAAGCATATTAATGGTGTAACTAAAAAAACCAAGACCCACTCACTATTCTCTATTGTCAGTATGGACGGGGGTGGCGGCGGGGCAGGAGACGCCTTCAGAGAATTCAGAGAAGTAAATTAGTCCTACTTGGAATCTGAGAAAGAACGTAAGCTTCCTCTTGCAAACAAGAGGAAAATAGTACAGATGCCGGAAGGCTGGTATCTCCCAATGACTTAATGCAGGCAGGAGATATGGGTGTCTCACTACTCCAGCTGCCACAAGAAGCAGGATGGTCAGGAGATGAGATGGCCTGGGGTTCTCCACTGCTTAACTGTGAAATGCTGATGTAAACAAATGCTAAACAAAATACATTTTCTTTTTGGATTGTATTTGCTAGTTTTAGACATATCAAGTATACTCCACCTACATTTTCAGCTGCATTTTGGTGGATTTTACCTGAAATCAAAGATGCACATTGGGATCTTGAAATTGGAAAGATTAAAAACAACAACAACACTTCTGCACCTGATGTATTGGTAGCACAGAGAAGCAGCTTCTTGTGAAGGTCAGTTAGATAATAGAGCTGGGCTGGATCAATTTGGATTAGCTCTGATTATATTTGGCTGTCCTTCTCTCCCTCTCCCTCTCATTGTATAGTACAATTAGAAATAGGAAGAGTACATATGGTACAAGTAAAAGGCCAACTAGTAGGCAGGTATTAATGCAATGTCTAATTTTAACCCTAAGCCTACACTTACAGATGCTGTCTTAAGGCTAAGTGAGTGGGAAACTGGATTGGCCCTCCTTATCCAATAAGAGTTGCTTGGTTTTACAAAAACACACAAAGTGTATGAAGACACCTATATGACACTTATTTAAGCCATGAAAAAGTAAATAAATCTGGGGAAACCATTTTTCCAGTCCTTCCTTGTAAAGTAGCTGTATGTACAGTGATGTAACCCCAACTCCACTCTATTTAGAAGAGCAGAGGTGAGCAGGAAACATTGAGGGCATCTTTACCCCTTAAAATTGTGACTTAATATTTAGGTCTGCTAATAACATCAGCAAATAGATTGCATTAATTCTGTTATTATTGGGGTGTAATTTCAGATGGGGCTTAGCTAGGCTTAGCCTACAGGTCATGTGAAGCACCACTGAGTAACCAAAATCTTCTAGGGGCACATCTGTACTTGGTAATAAGAAATTTCTTTGAGCAGAGAGCATAATTTCCTGACATGTTCCAACCTTGCTCCAGTACTTCTCATTTTAGAAATTATCATCTCTGCATAGGAAAAAATGTGTACACTGTCATGTAACAAAAACATGCTTCTTTCTGATTTGCTACACAAATACATTAGCTGGGAAGACAAATTATGTATTATATTCATTGTTTTTAACCTGTCTTATTATGTGAGCTGCCCTGAAAACCTTTTGTTATACAGCAGCATATAAATATCATAAACAGATGAATAAAATATGTATGTACATGTATGTACATTTCAGAAGCATGCTAATGAAATCTTAGACTGCCCAGTAAACAGCCAGGCAAGGCTTTAAGGGTCCCAAAACACTTCTGAGGTTGCCTTCTGATCCGCTCATGCCAGAAAAGACGCCTTTGTTTGGGAGGGACCTCATTTTGGAGTACTGGTTTTACAGGGCCATCGCATGCCAGATTAAGTGGCAGAAGGCCCTCCAGGCTGCTGGGTGAAGTGACGGCTTTCACCACTGGACACTGCCCCACTTGTTTTCTAAAGTAGTGCTTTCCAGCAGCTAACCTCTCAGCTGGTGAGCAAAGAGGAAACTGGAGCAAATCAATGTAAGAAATAGAAAAATAAATAAAGCATCTCTTACAGCTGACCCTTTCTGAAGAGCATTTTCTTTCTGTGCATTTAACAGTAGAGAAAACATACTATTCATTTTGAAACAAGTTTAATGATCTCGATTTCTCAGCTCCAGTGCTACTACGCATGTGAGTAGTCCTTTTGCCACTGGAGTAGAAGTATGGCCTTCTGGCCTTGCCTAGTCAAGAGAACAGAAGCTGCTGCCTGATGCACTCTCGAGCTGAATTTCAGTTCCTAAACTCTAGCCCCCAAACTACAAGAGCTCTTAGCTGAATAAAAAGTGTCTAGGCCTCGTTCCCAGCAGAACTGCCCATAGCTGGGACATCTTCCATTTAGCCAGTGCCCAGCTAAATATGTGAGGCTGGCCACCTTAAGGAGGTGTGGATTGTTACTCCTGATCCTTTCCCTCTGAGCCTAACGCCATTAGATGAAGAGCTGGAATGCCAACACACCATCTAGTCAATCGCAGTAGTGAAGACAGCTAACTGTGCCCCTTCATTGATTTACTGTGACAGGGAAGACAATAGGGAATCCCTTGTTCCTTCAGAGGCTTTTGCTGTACTAATATTCATATCCATAGTGACTTATCACCAACCAGATAGCTTTGCTAAAGAAAACTCAAAACACTACATCCAATGCAGTGGCAGAGAACTGTTAATTTTTACAACTTTTAAAACATGTGTTTTAAAAGTTTTAAAATTTAATGTGTCTTCCAATATTTCCTTAGGATGACTTGATGGGTAGGTCTGGCTCATGCTTTGACTGAGTTCACTTTTTGGAGCCAGGAAGGGATTAAGTCTGATTGGCTAGTGCTTGGGGGGGTGGGGGGTCCTCCCATGCATGTGGCTTGGCTAACTTGTGTGAGTCATCTTGCAATATTACTCCATAAGCATTTCTGGCTGTGGACTTGAGCTCTACTTGTGATGTAACGAGGTTAGGATTGTGTGGGCTGATCTGTGGAAGGCTGGTACATGGATGGTCTTGCCTAGCAGCCGTGATTGGGCTAAGGACTTGGAGTCTCTCTTCCAGTGCTGTCATCCTATGAAATGTTATCTTCCTGAATTCAGGAGGCTCACTTGGACAAGTGGCCTAGAATCTCTAGGCCATATAGAGCACTGCTCTATCCCTAGTAAAGACATCTCTTACAGTTTTACAGAAGTGGGGTTTTAAAGGTTTAATTCCTTGTGAACTACGTTGTTAAGTTTGCTTTATTACAGATAGAATGTTAGTATAATACAGTACAATGTAGTATAGTAATGCATAACTCTTCCCCCTCCAGTGCTGTTAAGAGCTCTTCATTGTCTGCTATATGTTGTGTTCATTTACCCTGAAATAGCCAACTCAGAGCTGCTATTGCCAACTCAGGAGGGGTATGTGTGTGTGGTGGTGGTATTAATGAAATGTGCAGTTCCCACCCTCTGATTCTCCACTTCCAGCTTTAGCCCAGGTATCCTGCCCCTTGTAGCCTTCTGAAATAGTAGCTATGGGGCAATCACAAAATGTAAAGGGACCAGGGGCCACTCTGGCTGCCAGACTTTGAGCACAGATTTAACTTCCCAGGAGGGGCACCTGAAACATGAACAATGGCAGTGCTAACAAATCACACTAACTTCCCCCAAAGGCAAAACTGCGACAAGATAGGGAGAGTGATTTACCAGGGACAGGGAACAGAAATAGGCACTGACCCTGGCAAATAGGCACAAATGGGGTGTATGGCCCATGTAACTGAAATGCATCCTGTGGAAACTGACCACTATTTGACTTTTAAGCCTCAGATATAATTATTGACACAGACACTCGGTAATTTGCTTTCATTACTCTGAGCCTTTGACATTAATTAAAATAGTTTAGCTTGGAATAGTGCACTGCCTTTCCAGAACTAAAAATTGCTACTACTGCTAAACAGTACCTTAAAAATTGGTTACAATTCTGACCACCTGTTTTTTTTAAAGTATGTCGAACTCACTGGTATTGCATACTTCTGTACATATGCTGCCCCCTAGTGCTTGTTTTATAAGCACTTCTTTATCCTTAAAAACACAGTTCCCTTTGACATTGCTTTATAGTGTTAAAAAGGGGAGGGCTTTGTGAAAAGACCATAACGTAAATAGTTGTGGCTAAAGAAATATACAAACCATCAAGAACTCTGAACAAGCATGAAATGTTTATGACCTTTCCCTTTTTTAATTTAATGTGTTCTTGCAGTAACACTTCAGAGGTCAAAGTGGGTTTGCAGATCAGAGAGACATGCAACCTTTTCTTCTGCAGCACTTCTATAAAGCACATGGTCTTTGATGTCTATATACTAATGCCCAGAGTATGGGAAACAAACAGAACGAACTTGAACTCTTAATACAGGAGGGAAATTATGACTTGATAGGTGCAACTGAAACTTGGTGGGATGACTCCCATGACTGGAGTACAGCAACTGAAGGATATAATTAGTTCAAAAAGAAAGGAGGAACAGAAAGGGAGGTGGAGTTGCACTATATGTGAAAAATACAGATGTCTGGACAGAAATACAGGAGGATGAGCCCCATTGAGAGCATCTGGGTTAAAACAAATGGAGCAAAAAAGAAAAGGAACCTGGTGGTTGGAGTCTACTACCGGCCACCCAATCAAGGAGAAGACGAGGATGAAACTTTTGAAAAGCAAATTGCCAAGGTTTCAAGGAAGCATGATGTAGTAGTAATGGGGGACTTCAATTTCCCCGATATTTGTTGGGAGACAAATTCTGCAAAACATGGCCCCTCCAGGAAATTCCTGATGTGTGTCAGATAACTTCCTCCTACAGAAAGTAGAGGAAGGAACTAGAGGATCGGCTATCCTTGACTTGATCCTAACCAACAGAGATGACTTAGTGGATAAAGT
This sequence comes from Heloderma suspectum, assembly GCF_057233095.1. Lineage (NCBI taxonomy): Eukaryota > Metazoa > Chordata > Lepidosauria > Squamata > Helodermatidae > Heloderma > Heloderma suspectum. The sequence continues at coordinate 21,248,958 of NC_139474.1, read as the reverse complement.
AGCAGTTGTGGGAACTCTGAGGGAAAGTGACCATGTTATACTTGAGTTCTTGGTTCTAAGGGAAGCAAAAGCCGAGTGTAGTCAAATGCGTACCCTGGATTTTAGGAAAGCCAATTTTAATAAACTCAGAACAATGATCACTAAGGTCCCATTGCAAGCAACTCTAATGAGAAAAGGAGTCCAAGATGGGTGGGAGTTTTTAAAAAAGGAAATTCCAAAGGCACAATTAAAAACAATTCCAACAAGAAGAAAAGATGGAAGACAACAGAAGAACCCAATGTGGCTTCACAAAAAGCTTAGAGATTACCTGAAAACAAAAAACACACATATAGGAAGTGGAAAGAAGGCCAAGTAACAAAGGAAGAGTACAGGCAGGTAGCACAGAATTGCAGGGATGGCGTCAGGAAGGCTAAAGCTGAGAACGAGCTGACATTAGCGAGGGATGCTAAAAGCAACAAAAAGGCTTTCTTCAGATACATGCATAGTAAAAGACAGAGGAAAGAAATGGTGGTTCAGCTATTAAATAAGGATGGCAAAATGATAACAGATGACAAGGAAAAGGCAGAAGTGTTCAATTCCTACTTTGGCTCAGTCTTCTCCCAAAAGGTGGTCTATGAGCCCCCTGGCAAAGGCGAAGTACAGGCTGAAAGGGTAGGATTGCAGCTTAAGATCAATAGGCATATGGTCAAGCAACACCTAATTACTTTGAATGAGATGAATTGCACCCTAGAGTAAAAAAGGAACTGGCAGAAAAACTCTCAGAACCACTGTCTATTATCTTTGAGAAATCATGGAGGACGGGTGAAGTGCCAGATGACTGAAGGAGGGCTAATGTCCCTATCTTCAAAAAGGGTAAAAAGGAGGAACCTGGGAACTACAGACGCGTCAGTCTGATATCAATCCCTGGGAAAATTCTGGAGAAGATTATAAAGCAATCCATCTGTAAGCACCTTGAAAACAATGCAATGATTACTTGAAGCCGACATGGATTTATCAAGAACAAATCCTGCAAGACGAATCTGATCTCATTTTTTGATAAGGTCACCCCTCTTGTGGACTGTGGGAATGTTGTAGACATAATATACCTCGACTTCAGCAAAGCTTTCAAAGTGCCCCATGATATCCTGATGAGCAAACTAAACTAACTAAAAGTGAGCTAAATGAAACAACGATCAGTTGGATCTACAGTTGGCTACAGAATCGGACTCAAAGAGTGCTTATCAATGGGATTGTCAGGGTGGACACTGAGCCCATAGAATCCCAGAGTAGTTCTGATTCTGAGGAAGAGCAGTTGCTCCTGGGAGAGGAGCGCACTCCTCTTTCCCAGGGCCAACAGCTGACGGAGATTCCTCCCACCAGCATTCCTAGCTTAGATAGCAGTCCTGGGAGTGACAGAGCGTGATGGACGTGCGACGCCGACGCAGAGAGTGGCGCCAAATGGAGGGCGCAGAAAGGAGGCTTAGTGCCCGGTTGGCGCGCAAACAACGGCTGCGCCCAGAGGATCCAAGGGAAAAGGGGAGGGACTCTCCCTAGTCCTTACGTTCAGGGGTCTGCCAGTAATTCCCTTTCAAACGGGGACCAACTGTTCCAACTTATGGCATAGGTACTCTGCTGCTCATATCTAGTTGCTAACAGTAGAGTTATTAAGTTGTAAAAGAGGAATAAAGCTTTGAAAAATATCCATTTGTCTGTGTCTGGACTTGGCTACTGGATTAGACTGAGAGAGGCCTCCAAGGAGCCCTTGACAGGGATCTTCTCAAACTGGGGAGAGGTAATGAGTGGGGTACCGCAGGGCTTAGTCCTGGGCCCAGTGCTCTTCACCATCTTTATTAATGACTTGGAGTAGGAGGTCCAGGGAATGCTGATCAAATATGCAGATGACACAAAATTGGGTGGGACAGCTAATACCCTGGAAGATAGAAACAGAATGCAAAGTGATCTTGATAGGCTGGAATGCTGGGCAGAAAACAACATAATGACATTTAATAGGGATAAATGCCAAGTTCTGCTCCTAGGAAAAAGAAACCAACTGCACAGTTACAAGATGGGGGATACGTGGCTCAACAACAGTACAAGCGAGAAGGATCTTGGAATTGTTGTAGATCACAAGCTGAATATGAGCCAACAATGTGATGTGGCTGCAAAAAAGGCAAATGCTATTTGGGGCTGCATTAATAGAAGCAGAACTTCCAAATCACATGAAGTACTAGTTCCCCTTTACTCAGCACTGGTTAAGGCCTCATCTTGAGTATTGTGTCCAGTTCTGGGTGCCATACTTTAAGAAGGATGCAGACAAGCTGGAGAGGGTTCAGAGGGGGGCAACAAAGATGATCAAGGGCCTAGAAACGAAGCCCTACGAGGAGAGACTGAAAGAACTGGGCATGTTTCACCTTGAAAAGACTGAGGGGAGATATGATAGCGCTCTTCAAGTACTTGAAAGGTTGTCACAGAGAGGAAGGCCAGGATCTCCTCTCGATCATCCCGGAGTGCAGGACACGGAATCACGGGCTCAAGTGTCAGGAAGCCAGATTCCGGCTGAACATCAGGAAAAACTTCCTGACTGTTAGAGCAAGACGACAATGGAACCCATTCCCTAGGGAGGTGGGGGGCTCTCCCACACTGGTGGCATTCAAGATGAAGCTGGACAACCATCTGTCAGGGATGCTCTGACTTAGATTCCTGCACTGAGTAGGGAGTTGGATTTGATGGTCTTATAGGCCGCTTCCACCCCTACTATTCTATGATTCAGATGAAGCTGGACAGTTTACCTCCTAAGTAGTAAGGAGGAATTCTTCTTCTTAACTCTGGGGAGGAGACTGTTTTTCCAAAGAGTCGAAGGTGGTTTGCATTAGGCATCACTGATCAGTGTGGACAGTCACCTCACTTTTGCTACTGGTAAATAGCAAACTGGTGACATCTTCAAAACCAGTTTCACCAGGACAGAAGAAATACCCAAACCATGGCAGACACAATGAAATGTGAAGCTTTTATCAAACCACTTTCAACACTCTTAAAAATGATTGTGTGTCTCTAATCTAAGATCTGGGTTTGAGATTTTCCCTTACTCTCAGGGCTAAATTGCAGGCTACAATAAATACATAGTGTGTAGCTGATCCTGTTTTTAACTTTCATGTAAGCACACAGCCCTTGAACTGGATTGGGACCAACGCATGCAGATAGGGAAGATTAAACCTTCCTACCCAGATGCTTCCCCCCTAAATTCCCCCTCCCCCACATATGGGGGCTAAAGAAAGGGGGAAAACTCCATTGGTCCCAATAGAACGTTATTTCTTTGTTCTCCCACGTGGGGGGGGAAGCCCCCCACCCATCCACTTGCGGTGGTCCCATCAGGGGCCTGTAAACTTACACTAAAGTAAAAAGAAGTTAGGTTTGGCTACATACTACAAATTTAACAAAGCATGTAGTTTAGCCATTAGAAATTGAAATCAGTCACAAGTGGAATGAATTCTTTTTTTTAATTATCATTAATGCCAAGATAATTTTTTCTTGGTACCTTGTTGTCATGGTTCTGAGATCCTAGTGATTGGCACAAGAGGTCAGAAAAGTTAGATTGGTTGGTGGCTCCAAGGTTTGATAGAGCCTTGCTTTCTTAATTTAAACTTTCTGTATATATTATTTCTCCTATGATTGCTTCTGTCATGGTGCATCTTTGCATGGAGTATTTTCCAGAGTAACACAATTTATTATAAATTATTTTAATATTATTTTCAACTATTTATCCATAAATTGCTAATATATTTTGTTAAAACAAGCTTGCAACCATATTTAATGTGAACAGAATTTTGATTTAAAGACTGATTAAGTCAAAACTAAATTACTAATTATTCTTGCTGAATAATACTATGGCAGGATTTTTAATAAAACAAATTGTTGACAAGTTTCTAGAAATGAAACACTTTGAATCCCACTGCTTTTAAAAACGTAAATCCACAGTATTAGAGAGGTCTCTAATTTGGGGTGGCAGAAGTGGTGGTCAAATCTTGAACTTCATTTAGTGATTGCATTAGGATTTGCTGCTGCAACATCTTAATGAACAGCTGCAGTTCATTTAGGAGTTCATGCATGTAGGAAAGTTTTTCTTCTTTTGTCATGTCATTGGATGGGTCTGACAGATGGTCTACCATTTCTGATAATTTCTGTTGAGTTTTTAAAGCTGTTAGTGTAAGATGATCCGTTTTTACAGGTATCTTTTCTGTAGCTTCTACTTCTCTTTTCTTTGGAAATGTCCCTGTTTGTCTTCTCTCTCTTATTTTCTGTTCCTTTGTTTTTAACATGTTCAGAAGCATATCCTCCAAATTATTTTCTTTCTGATGGGAACCGGAAAGGCTTCTCTTCAATCTTCTTGATAAATTACTCTGGGCGCTGCTTGGGGTAAAGTAAGAAGACAAACTGTAGGATGAAACATAGCTATCAAAGTGTTTTGAAGAAATAAAATGTGGTTTTCCTGTGTGTATTGCTTTTTCTTCTTCTTTCCTTTAGCTTTAACACTTGCACTTTTTTGACATTATGGGTCAAAATATTCTCTCTGAATTATTTTTTCCCCAACCAGCTTTTCTCTGTTTTCTGTCTTTGGAATATTTTGTCTGTGTTTTAGATTCCTTGTCACCAAAACAGGAACTTCTCACACATCTACATTTTTTTTCCAGTTCTATGGATTTCTGAATTTTGTGTTCACCATTCTATTTATTATCATACATACTTGCCTTTTATTAAACTTTCGGGAGATCGAACCCTGTCTGTTTACAGGCGTTGGTTTTGCTCTTTTTTCCATATCTTTTACAAACCTTGTCCTTCTTTTCTTGAAAAAGTTTCCTTTTGTTTTATTAGGTGCCCAACGCTTCTTTTGCTGCAAAACAACAACACTGAGTAAACCATCCTAAAACAGGTATTTATAACCAAGTTTGGAAGCAAACTAGAGTACAAATTGCTCAAACATCCCCTGTCTCCCCAAAGCTCCCATCCCACTTTTCTTCTCCATGAGGCTCAAGGGCCATTGGTGGCTCTCCATCTTTCTCATTCATTCATTCATTCATTCATTCACTTTCTCTCTCCCACTCTTTGCAGTAGCTTCTCACTCTCAGCTGGGATCTCTAGCTTTGCCTTGTTGTTTGCTTTAGCAGTGGGCCAGCTGCTGTGATCTGCACTACCGGAGGAGTCTTTGGGGTGGGGAGTTAGGAAATCTGCTGCTCCCTAACTGCAAGGTGGCGGGGTGGGGAGAAGAGGAGAATACAGGAGCAATCTGCCAATTAGTTGTGCTGGGGTGGGGGGAAGAGCCCAAGACGCAAAGGCCAACATGGCTAACTGGAGTGGTACCCTGCACAGGCACTGAAGGTGGAAGGGAAATTAAATGCACAGGCAAGTGAGAGGGCAACGTGGGCCTGCGCTGGGAGATTTTGGAGCACTGAGCAGAGCTCTCTCAGTGATGATAAAATGATCCATCCCCACCCAAGGACCAAGTAAGGGTGTTGGAATTTGCCTGCCTGGTGACTGACAGATGAGGTCTTGTTGTACTACATGTGGGGAGATGGGGAAGAGGTCCAAGAAGGCTTCCAGCCGAGCCTGTTGCACAGCATCACCGCTGGACTGGGGGAGGAGCAGGAGAGGTCCCCAACTGCCCAGGAAAGCCCTCCACATGGCCTTGGCAACAATGCTTGGATCCAAAGTGGCTTCTGCTTGAAAAATAGTGAAGTTCACTTCCCTATCCTGTTAGATCACTAATATGATACAAACTACGCATCCCTTCTGCCTTCAGTTTCCCCCAGCAGGAAACTAAAAGACAAAGGTCAGGGCAGGTGGTGCTAAAGCCCCAGACATCATCTTGAGCTCCAATTCTTATTCTTGCATAGAGGCAGGGCTTGAAGTTCATACACAGACAACTGGAAAATTGTACATGTAAATGACTAATAAAGCAATCAATCCCAATTCTGTCTGTGATAATTTCTCCTTATTTTACATCATGGTTTACCTTCCATGATAACTGCTTCTGAGGCATTGCTCTTATGGGCTGCAAATCACTCAGAATCTCTGACATCAGTTCATTAGATTCTTGAATAGCCTGGGGTATATACAATCCCAATGGTGCCTCTACTGAAAGACATTACTGTGAATAAAAGTCTTATTCTAAGAACATCCAAATCCTTCTTTTAAAAGCAATAGAATGAGAGAACAAGAGAAGCAATGGACTGAACTGTCATGTTAAGGCTTTGTAAAAGCAGTCCCATCCCCGCACGATAACCAGATATTTATCACACATTTTTAAAAGAACCACATAAAAAGAGCTGAATAAATATTGATGGATTGAAACTACTTACTAGTCTGATTTTTTAAAAAATATAGCGCAATCTTGTACATGGTTACTCAGAAATCACACTAAATTCAGTGTGGCTTACTCCTGAGTGATTGTTTTTTGAATTGCAGCCTTAATTCCTGGACACTGTATTCCAACCAATGTTCCAGCTTAGAGCATCTAAGATCTCAGACAAGCCCCTCTTCTGAACCCTTAACTTGTCTATTCCTGCTACCCAGGTCCTCACCAAACAAGTCACTTAAAGTAACCCCTCCTTTGTTGTTGTTGTTGTTGTTATTTTATTGCATTTCTATACTGCCCCATAGCCAAAGCTCTCTGGGTGGTTTACAAAGATTAAAAAGCATTAAAATACAGTACAGAAAGTTTAAAAACCATTTACATAAAACACACGAACAAGCAGTATACATGGAGACAACATATATCTAAAAACAACTTTGAGCACTTTTGGCACTGGTGTTCTTGTTGACACAAACATCTGAAAGGTGCTAACCACTGGTGAGGCCTTTTCATACCTGATTCCTTTTGTAGTATGATAATATCAGGCTGAGGTTGTTGTGCCTTCATGGACTCAAACTTATCCAAGTGTTTAAATCTAGCCTTTAAAAAAACACCGCCACAAAGGGGATTAATAAAATACTGCATTCAATTACTGAAAGAACATAGTAGTAAATATGTTTGCTGGCTCATAAGAAAATGCATATTCAACTAATAAAAATGTAAACGCTGTTTCTTTGGGCATCCCCACACTTTACAGAACAGACCTATTCATACAATATTCCTAACAACTTTTTGCCATGAACAACTTCATGTTAAGCCTAACATGGAAGGTTACCAGGATGTCTTGACAAATTTCAATATGGACACAAAAAAAGGATTTACTATGCCCTGTTGAAAGAATTGTGGGATAACACTTAGGATGGAGTGAATAAATAGACACACGAATGTAGGGCCATACGATATGTTGTTATGCCAAATGAAAGATGTGATCCATCTGAGGCATCACAGACATACACAGACAGATACAGTACTGCAAATAATTGAAATAGGAGTGTTAAGACCACTTGTTGCTGTTTAATTTTATGAAAAATATTTATATATTTAACAAATGCACACTTTGCCTTTTCTGGCAGTTCAAGAGGCTAACATTAATCATATACAAAAATATCATTCATAAAAACAGCCAATAAAACAGAATTAGAAGACATTAAAAAAAAACCCTAAAAATGTATATAATCTTAATTTTTGTCTGTTAACCAAACTTTCAGGATCTCTCTTGTCAGACATGCATACTTGGTAAAAGTGTGCTAGGAATTTTTGAGTTTCTGAAGAAGCAGTGATTTCACAAAAAATAAAGACAACTGATGAGCCCTGAGAAGGATGGCAGCTGGTGCATGACATCATATGCGAGGATGAAGGAAGTTCAATAAGAAAGCAGGTCAGGCATGATAGATTGAATAAGGTGGGCCAGAACTAGGAACCCTGGAAACTACACTGTGGGTGCCAAGAGCCTTTCAGATTACTAGAGCCAGGCTGGTTGGAAAGCATAGATTTTTGTGTGGTTGTATTTCAGAAATAATGGAAGTAACTCCTGAATACAAATTGCAATTTGAAGAGCTTAGGGCTCAATCCTATGCATGTTTAGACAGAAAAAAGTCCTATAACTTTCAGCATTCCCCAGCGAACATGGCTGGCTGGGGAATGCTGGGAACTGTCGGTCATTTTTCTGTCAAACATGTGTAGGATTGGTTCTATTCATAAGAATGATGACACATTCCTTATTTTATTTCTTCTCTCTCTCCCCTACCTCCCATATATACACACCCATATAAAATACTGTAGCTTATCAAATACTGTAACATGAAAGAATTTTACCTGATATCTTACTCCGCTACCTAAAAAAGGAAAAAGTTGCATAACTTAACAAGGCAATCACAAGAAAGCTAATTTTACATATTGATTTATAATTATTTTAAGAATGAAAAGAGAGTTCCCATCCTTTTATAACGATGATATAAAATAGCTGCATATTGAGCTAGCTTCCTTAATTACACCTCATTTTGATTTTATTAGCTCATGCTTCTGAGAGATACATGCAAAATAATGTTTTGTACCATGAACAATTTTACCTATTTGGATTCAAATATTTTACTACTTTTTAATATTTCATTCTGATTTCACACAAAAAAAGTCCAAACAATCCAACCAAAGTGGAAGCGCTGTGATTTCAACGGGAGTTGAGCATATGTTGTGTCTTGTTGAAATCATAGGACTTCAGTGTTTTTAACTTTGGTTGGATTATGCGTTCATGATTTATTTCTTTTTTTGTCCTTGAGAAACAGCCATTGCTCACAGATGGATTATTTCTTTTCCTTTAAGTAGAACAATTTACAGTGCAATCCTATACATTTATATTGAGAAATCCATTAAAGTTCAGTGGGACTCCCAGTTAAGTGAGTATAGGATTGCAGCATCACTTTGCTTCAAAGAACCTTTTACATATGCAGTGCAAGACCATATATGACTACTCAGAAGTAAACTCCATTGAGTTCAGTTGGTCTTACTCCCAGGTAGGTGTGCAGAGGATTGCAGCTGTAAATTAACATACACCCCTCCAGCTTTATGAAAGAGTAGACATTGTATTAATTTGAGTTACAGAAAAAAATGTGACTATATTCTTTCTACTCTGCTCTGAGGTACCGTGCAGTCCACCAAACACATTGGTACTTCCTTCTGAGTAAAAATCTATTTATTAATTTGTCCATTTTTAAAAAATACCGTTCATCGCAATATGATTCCAGAATGGTTTACGGAGCATGCGTAGGATTGTACTTCATGTCTAGCCTAGCTTGAGCTACCCTATTTGTTTTCATTTTATTAAATTAATCAAAATCCTTTCTTTTCTATATATATCCCCCTCTGTCTTAAAGCCAGTTCACACATTAGGTATCGGGGTGGCTAGCCTAAGCGCATACCCACAAGAGTCACAGCCAATCCTGGATCCCCGCCAGCTGTGCCTGGATATATATACGCTTTATATTTTAGGTGCATACTTCAGAAATCTTAGCTGAACACCCCCCAAAATATAATATGTGAAGCAGCACTTATCCCACATTTTTTGTCTCCATTTTTTTTGTTTCTTTCCTGCTCCCCAGCTGCCTTGTTAAATCCACACCTGCACTTCAGTTTGTAAAAAGCTCTCATCTTTATGTAATTTCTGCTTCTTCAGCAAATCCATTTCCTATTCTCATTTCTGTGTGTTCCTCCCCACCCACGCATCACTGCAACCTTCAACTCAGTCTATGGATTTTCTTCTTTCTAATCTGTTTCTTTTCAGTTCTGACCTGGTTCCTCTTATCTACAGAATCATTCTTTCTTTCTTCACTCGTACCACCCTCATATGATCTGTTTATTCCAGAAAAGTTAAGAATCCTAATCTATCAGCCACAGAACACAAAGACTCACTCTCCCACACATCCCTTCTGTTCTGGTTCAAAACTGTAAAAGATAGGGACCCAGAGTAAAATGCAACTTAGGGTGCAATGCTATGCATATTTTGACATAAAAAAAAGTCCTACAACTCCCAGCCAGCTATGCTGGCTGGGGAATGCTGGGAGTTGCAAGACTTTTTGTCTAAATATGCATAGCATTGCACACCAACATATATTTCTTTTAGTTTTTAAGGTGCCACAAGACACCCTCAAGTAACTTTGACAGTGCTTCCTACTTGTTAGTTGTGTATTAATGCTTTATTTTACTTTTTAAAAAACTCTAATCCTATCATTTCTACTGAACATCCAAAATAGCCATAGTAATATTTTTGTATTACTTTCATTGGCAAACGACTGAAAACGTTTGAATTAACACAGAAGTCCACATCAGGCAGACCAGAAAAGCATCTCAGTCTCATGGTGTTTTCATAAAAAAATGCTAAAAGGCTATGAACACCTTTTAGACTCCAAAGCATTATTGTTGTTAAATGTACAACAGAAAGTGAATGAGAGCTATTATTAAACTGCATGTATGTTCTCATGATCATGGCTTTACAACAAATTCAGTGTTCTATGGTTTGCCGCAACTGAAAGTACATTAGTTGGATCATATAGTGGGCTTTTTGCAAAAGCAGTTGTCACAACAGATGCTTAAACTGTTTTCTTTGGAGGGTTTGTTTTGTCCTGGCAAATACTTCAATTCCAGTTTGGACTTTTACCACAGTACTGTATTACAAAGCGAAGTCTGTAATCTAAATATAGTGCTTAAACTGGCTATAATGTATATTCAATTTAAAATTTGCTCTTTCCTTTCTATTCCTGATAATTTGGTTGAAGCGCAGGGCATAAATCTTAATAAATATCAAGGTAGATGTTTGTAAACCACTTTATGAGGGTCTCTCTCTGAAAAGCGAAATATAAATGTATTAAATCAATCAATAAATGTTCTTAACAGTCAAAAATGTCTAGTTTTATGGATCCAAAAACGAAAAGAAAAAGATGACTCATCAGGTAGTTAAAGAGAGTTTCAGCTATTGGGTGGTCTAGAAATGTAATAAATAAATTAGATAATTGACTTTACCCCATTGTCTTTTGCCACTAAGCTGAACCAAGTTATTACTCCTCAGAACTAAAGGGTTGCATGGGTTTACTTTTAGGGTAGATGGAGTCACCAAATTGGAAGAAATTATAATTCCACAGAAATCCGACCAGCAAGAAAGCCAACTTTTGTCACCTACAGGTCACTCACAGCAAAATTGCATCCTTTGGCACTGCCTAAATTGTGTGGATGGATCACTTGAATTGTATCCCCATAATACTATTGTGTCTACTTGGGTTAAAGATGCAATCTGTGCAAAACCTTACCTGAAATGGGGTAACAGGCAATTAACATAAAACCCCCAAAGAACACTAATGTCCCACTAGTGACCCGTGGGGCCATAATGCTAAAAATAGGTTGGAGGAGTAAACAAGAATACTGTGGAAATTAATGGTTGTGGGGTGTAGAGGGTTAAAAACGTGGGATCCAAAAACACCTTGGTTTATAATTATTGGTCCAAAAAAAAAATGAGGAAAATGATAATTAAACGTGTGCATGGGTCAGTTTCGTGTCCTAAGCCTGAATTAAAGAGGATGTATTTCAGTCAGGAGGGAAGCCATCAAAGAGGTTTGCCTATTCAGTCCGGAAGTGACAGCAATGTTAGTGGGTTGGCTTGCTTAAAGTTTGGGACAGGGCATCATTTTCGTGTAAGCGTATTTAAACATAAAAAGTGAACTAAACCTTAAAACCAAATAAAATGATAGGGCTTCTAATACCGCTAGCTCCAATTCTCTAACCCCCAACCCCAGTTCCCCCAAAGCCGCCCTCAGGCGCTGACAGGCGAGCACAGCTGAGGTAAAAAACTCAGAGAAAGACAAAAGCCGACGGTTGGAAATGCGCGGGAAAAGGGGCCAGGGTTCGCGCGCCCCTTCCAAGCCTCCAACGCCTCCTTCGCTCCCCGCCAACAGTACCGAGGCGCGGATTGGAGCGGGGGCGGGGGGAAAGGGAAACTGCGACAAACGTCAGCCAATCCCCCGGCGACGCGCGACCCCTGCCGTTGCTAGGCGGAAAACCCCGCGCGAAGAATTTTCCCTTTTCGTTTTCCTCCTCCTCCTCCTCCTCCTACGCGACTTATCGTTTCCGGATTCTTCTTGAGAAGCCATTTTGAAATGGGCACCGCAGGGGGGAAGTGAAAGTTGCCCATCGAAGTGGGCTCTGACTGGGCCTCCTCAGGTTCTGTCCCTACCAGCACAAAAGAGAGGAGCCCCCCCCTTTCCTGACTGCTCTTGTTTCCGAGGAAACATTGTGTGTGTGTTTAACTTTTTCAAGATCTAAAAAAATAGCCCAGGCAAAGTAAATTCTAACGCAAATACAGCCCATTATCCCCAAAGGGCAGATCGTGGGTATGTGTTTGGGAGAAAGCCTTACAAGAACCCTTCAGGATAGTAGTTCACTCTTGAGTATTGCATGTTGGAATCAGGCACAGGCTTCTCTCAACAGCCCTGCCATGGTATATCTCTGTTGGTCCAGTCATACTATATTCTTATTGCAGGTATGGGCCAGTGGCATACAATACAGTGCCCACTGGACCCAGTGCTGGTCCAGTGCTAGTATCTTCACACTGCAGGCTAAGAGAAGAGTATACAAGGGCCCTGCAAAGTAGTTGTAAGGACAATCCTGGATCAGACCAAAGACCTATTGTGTCATGTTTCCCAGTCCCCAAACAGATAGATGCCAGTTTGGGCAGGACCTCTCCCACTTGCTGTTCCCTCAGACTGCTATTCAGAGGTATTGGCCATGCTGACTGGGAATGATGGGAGTTGCTGTCTAACATCTGGAAGACACCAGGTTGGGGAAAGCTCAGGAAACTAGTATAAGAGAACTTCATTTGGCTGTCTGTGAATTAGTGGTTTTACTCTAGATCTAATATCTATCAACCCAGAGTGTGTTACATGATGCATCTGATGAATTGGATGGTGTCCACAAACACTTATGCCAGAATAACTTGATCAGTCTTTAAGGTGCTACAAGACTCTTTTGTTATTCTTTGTTAAGCCAGAGTACCTCAAAATGTTGAACTCAAAAGGTGCGGCGTCTTGCAGCCTAGAAAGCTTTTTCTACTGAGGTCATAACAAAACTCCCATTTATATTCTTCATGGCATAAAAATCACTTCTGTAACTACCATCTTCAAAGCTCTGCGCACAGGGGGCAAAGGGTACTGAGGATAGTACCCCTTCAAAATAAGTTCCGGATCTCCCACCTTAGTTTTTTAGTCTGATTTTTTCTAAACGTTTAAATTGCTCCCCAGCCACATTATTACTATTTATTGTATTTATATCCCACCTTTTTTCCCCCTTAAGGAAACCAAGGCGGCGTACATAATCCTCCTCCTCTCCATTTTATCCTCACAACAACCCTGTGAGGTGGGTTGGGCTGTGTGTGGCCCAGTCTGTGACAGGCCCAAAGTCACCTGGTGAGCTTCCATGGCTGAGTGGATCTCCCGACTCCCAGGCCAGCACTCTCACCACTATGCCACACTGGCATTACGATTTCCCCCCCATTCAACAAGTATTCTTTCTTTGGCTCAAGACTTTCAAAGTAAAATACACAAAGTTCTGAGGCGGGATTGTCTACCCCTGCCTCCATATGCAACTCCACTTAACCCCCATGACAAAGACCAAATGCTTGAAGTCTGGAATAATAGGTTTTGGTCTCAGAGGTACTCATACACATTAAAATACCCACAACTCCCCCTCCCCACAACAGGTATTGAATAGGTGTGTGTGGAAGGGAAATCCACTCTTTCACCATCTTAATACAGATGCTACAGTATTTTAAGAGTATCAAGTGGTGACTAATGATCATGAGTATCAAATCATTCTGCATCTGAGATGTAGTTTTTTGGGCCTTCCCTTGTACTATAAGATTACAAACTAAAAACAGGTATTCAATAGCACTCAGCAGTAGATCAGAAAAGTGTTAATTTGGGCTACCACCAGGAACACAGCCACAACCTACAGAAACCTTTGAGCTTCTGCCATCTTGTGGATCACCTGATTTGGGCATGGTCAACTTTGAACAACCTAGGACCATTTCTTTCCATGTGTTCCATTAGGCCTATGGAAACTTTTAATAGCTCCTCTTAGACATGTACATACATACATCAGACATGTGGCTGCTTTCCACCTTTCGAACTTAATTCCTCAGACTGGAGGTTTGCCAAGCCAGGAATCATAACTGGGCCATGTACAGTACTCGACACTCAAAATGTTACTTTAAAAAAAATGATACTGTTTATTAATGAAATTGAAACTCACCATTTTTGTTTAAAACTTTTAGAATGCATCTCCTACATTCCTTAACTTGTGCCATGGCTCAGCCTCAGAACCTGGGTTGGATCCAGATTTAAGCTGGATCAACTGAGCTGGCAGATGTGGAGTTCCCCACCCTCTCCTTCCCACAGCAGCCCCTCCAGCCCCCTGAAAACGCTAGTCAGGAGACCTTCCTGAATGGGGCAAGATGTAGTGTGGGGGGAGGGACCTCCAAAAATTGGGCAGAGGGACCTTCTGCAAAGGGAGCCTTTCTTCTCATGAAAACGAGATCCTGGATCCAACCCCCTATTTAGAATGCCAGGGGTCAGGACTGCCATGCCTGAAAGAAAAGTGTCACCACTAAAAACTGAGCAGTACAGTTGTCACCACTAAGTAAATTCAATTAGAACATATCTAGGATTTAGGGATGGGGTTCCCACGTCTATATGGGGTTGACTTCAAACTATTTTGAAAGCTTAAAGTACAAACTGCCATCCAATAATAGATCATCAAATGTTCAGATTGAAAATCTTTAATTTAAAATTTACATCACACGGGGAAAAACACTCACATTCTGTTACAACTAAAATTCATCAGAAGTGTGCGGTAGGAATTTGTTTTATTTAACACTGTCATGGCTTTTTCAAAACACAGTTGCACAAAGAAAAATACCTCAAAGTTTGTGTTGTTTTAGAATTTGAAAAGGAATTGAACACACTATATACATACTGCCATATAAAGAGCATTCAAGTAGGACAAAATCTCTACAAAATATAAAACCCACCCTTACATATTTTCATTAAAGAACCCACCAAGCCAAAAAAAAACCCTGAAGTTATCCAGAGGCTCTGTGTTATTTTTTTTTTTATCTTAAGAAGAAAAAAACAACTGTATTAGTTTGCAACACTAAGCAGACAACTCAGAACTGTGGCAATGTATTTAGCTGGTTATACCTTTACTATAAAAAAGATCTTTACAGAAGTTGTAAAACTATTTAAATATGTATTATGTATAAGCTTGGTTTTTTTATTCGATTAAAACCTTAAAACCTTTCAGTCTTTAGATGCAGACTTGGTGTAATGCAAACTTGCTTACTAAAAGCTGTCATTCATTGAACTGGATTCTTCAAAATTGTCTTTCCAAAAATCTAATCACTCTGATTCAGTGGTTTTTAATTGACCCAGTGATTCCACTGCACACTTAGACGCTTCCTCACCCACTGATTTCAGCAGTGTAATCAAATCAAAGGAGATTCTATGTATGGAAATCTGTTCCTTCCACTGACGTGAAGGGAGTGAACATAGCTGCACAACAGCTGTGCGATGTACATCAGAGCACATGCAGGGCAATGGACAGAGCATGTTGTGTATGAGATGTATTATAAGCTAACCACTACGTTTGAATACTTTTCTTTTCTTGGTAATGGAAAGGTTTCATTATTTGCTGAAACTAAATAAAATTAAACTTTAGAAAACAAAAGATTATATGAAAGAAAGACACACCTTGAAAATCAGGATTAAAGAAAGCAACTGCATTAAACACAGAACCTTCAGGACAACACAGTGTACACATCTTATGTTTTTAAAATTCATTATTCATACAGAAATGTAGTAACAAGACTTTACCAACTTGGTAAAGCTTTACCAACTCCTTTTAGTTAAGATATTTAAAAATATCCAAAATTTCTACTAAATTGCCTTCTGTATTCCATTCTCTTTAACTGCCTTTAAAATTAACTATGCTATACCACTCTATGAATGTGAATTGGGAAGAAAACATCACTAGGTTTTGCTGATCTTCTCCAGTGCAATGCCATCAAACTAAATTAAGAGCCCAATGTCACATACTAAGAGTGATGTGTGTGATGTATTATTTATTTTCACCTGTAACTATAGTAGGGGTTAACTTCATCTATGCAAAAATACCCCTTTTATCTTAACCCAAATTAATGACAGCTTCTCCTAGGCAGGACAGATAAAAAAATAGTCTCTCTTGAATACAGCTGTGTATTATTTGGGTAAAATATTTATTTAACAATACAAGTAGTCATAAACGAGAACCAAAGGAGCATGGTATGTCCAGTTTTCTACTGCCTTTTAAAAAGCAACCTGCATAAAGAAAAGTATGATCCGTGATCAGTTTGCAACCATCACACCTCCCAGAGAAAGGACTTGTCTTGCTTTGCTGGTTATGTGCAGTGAACAAATTTCTGTAACTTTCTAAAAATCATACCAAGAATTCTTGAATAGTTTCGTACAACAGTCTTTCAGCAAGACCCACACATTTAAGGGAAACAACTGGTGGCCTTTGAGCTAAAGTTAGCCCACAGTTGATTGCCAATAGGTCCACCATTTTCCGTAGCCCTTTTTGTTCTACCTTTTTAGTCTCAGCCAACTAGCTCCTTATTGCTGGCTTTGGGGCAGGGAAACAGCTAGAAATTCAATGGCTGCCTACCTGCATGTCCCCCCCACCTTCACAAAGGTAAGCAACTTGCCCCCTTGCTATGCTCTATGCTGGGGCCACTGGCTAATCTACTTGCCAATTGATGCTTTAGAAGATTATATATATATAGTCCCTCCTATTTTTAAAGTTATTAATGAAAGACTGAAAATTTCAGGGTTTAAAAATTAAAGCTGAAATATGTGTCCTGTTTGGCCTGGAGGAATATAATGGTCAGAAAGAGAACATGAAGTTAATTATAATCTTGAATAAACGGAAGGTATTTCTATGTTATCTTTTCAGGGGGTATTTTTGTCTTTCAAGTGTTTTGGAAAAAGCTAGACTGAATAAGACAGCTGATTCTATGGCTTCCTTACAGATGTGCATAACGTTCTCTAGAGACGTGTAGGTGTGCGTGCGCACGCACGCAAGAGAGGGAGGGACAGTCTGAATAACAGGAAATCCAGGATGTAGCCTGTTTATGCATCCTTCAAATGTCCTTTAAAAATAAGCCAATAAAGGTACTATCCAAGTTCATAATTTCAAATAGCTCCAATTCACCTCCGATATAGGTGTTTCTAATTAAAAGCTGGTTATCTCATTGCAGTATATTTGACTTCAGTGTACTGTCTTTAAAGTCCTTATTAAATTTGTATAATCTGTTTTGCTTATCTGAGGCTAGAGCTAGCAGCATGCTCACATGAAAACCCGAGGGGGGAGGGGAGAAGAATTTCTAGGGAGGGACAGCGGGTGGGGAGAAGACAACTGGTTCAGTGATTAAAAGGGATGAAAACTGTGTTCTATACACATGATCAATAATGGGCTATTACGTCTTAATTGGAATGATAAAAAGGGCAAAAATAGTAAAAACACACTTCCTATAAAAAGTTAACACATTAATATCTTCTGTAGGGATACCTATTATACATGGAGACATACAAGTCTGAATATCACTATTGCGTATCCTGCAACAAAAATGAATCTGGTCCTATTTCCATTTCCTACAACTTAATCGTCCTCCTCATCGCCTTCATCTTCAGCTGTGCGTTTTCTCTTTTCCCCTCGGACACCTTCAGCTGTGGAAAGGAAGGTTTGCCATATTTGTTTAAAATAACACTAAACCCCCATGGTTACAACATTTTGTTACCCCACCCCCTATACACTCTTGTTTTCATCAGTTCTGGATATTGATATCTGGTTTATCGTAAGAACACACAAAGCAAATACCGATGTGAATCTGCCAGCTAGAAATAAGACATTCTGCAACAGAATGTTCATCAACAGTTCAAAATATGCCATGAGGTCTGAGTGACATAAGGCCTCCCAGTCTCTCTTTTTTTCATTTGTGCATATTTTATTAAAGACAAACATTGCTTTCTACAGTGCATTTGGCACTGGAATCAGTTCAGGTATCTTTGTAGTCCCCAAAAAGCCTAGGTAACAGGAGTTCTTAAAGGGTGCTGAGAATTCTCCACTAGATTCTCATCCAAAGGATAATTCCCAATATTTCTTGACCAGAGAACTTGTTTCAGTTTATAGTGTCGATCAGCCTTCCAATATGTTGGACTACAGCTCTCATTGGCCCCATCCACCATGGCCAATGGTCAGGATTCATGTGAGTTCTAGTCCCACAGCATCTGGAGGATCAAAGGTTTCCCAACTTTGCCAAAGGCAAAGCTCTATAAATTGGGAACCCTCAGCTGCATTGTGGCCTGTTGGATACTGAATAGCTACTTCCTGTTTTCCTTGAAGGAAGAACAGAGTGTATGGAGTCCTCAGTGGGCGGCCACATGTGGCCAGTGCATCACACACTGACTAGGTTCAGACGGCACAATGCAGCTCGTCGTAAGTTATTTAACCCATGATGAGCAGCAGCACTCATGAGCGCTGCGTTGCATACGCAATCCCTGCTTGGGAGTTGTCATGTCGTGCGAACTCATTGAGCTTCCGTCATGCGAGGGTTAAACAGACAACCCTCGCATAACCCATGCTCACCGGGTTCGCACGACATGACAACTCCTAAGCAGAGGTTGCATATTCAAAATGGCGGCCTCACACACCTCGCATATGCTGCAGCCTCACCATGGGTTAAATAATCCATGGTGGGCTGTCATGTCATGTGAACAAAAATCTTTACTCAGCTCCTCAGAAATATTTTAAAGAAATCCCTCACAATTTCTGCGCTCTTGTAGATAAATTATTGAATGCAAGCTAGATTTTATAGCAATGACTAATTAAGATCCTGTTTGCAGATTATATCAATTTGCAAGCTCTTATAAAAAAAATTTAATTACCCACCTCTAACAACTTCATTAAACTTGAAAAGAGTTTGAATTAAAATTAAATAGCTGATACGTTAAGGTGAACCAGAACTTTACCACACTTTAAATCAACAGACTGTAAATTCAACTTGCTGGGTTGGATTCAAAAGTTCCCTTCCTCTGATGGAACGTTCTTTCTGTTCTAGGAAGGGGACCCTTGGATCCAAAATAGTAAACATTTCAGATGTCTGCAGAATCAAACACAACTTTATTCACATGTGGACTAGACATGAAACTTACCCTCCTCTTCCTCATTCTCTCGCTCCTCTACATAATCATCGTCATCTTCTTCATCCTTGGGGGAAACAAGTTGATGCTTTCAGAAGTTCAGTATTACTCATAAAGCTGCCAATTAATCAATCTCTTGTAAAATTGGCACTCTTGTCCTATCTTACTCAGCTGCCCTGAATAGTGCCATAGGCACTAGAAGAGTGGGATATATTTTTTGTTTGTATGTATGTATGAATGAATAAATAAGGCTGCCCAGGTGCAAGCATTTCCGGGATTATGCAGGCAAAATAAAAGAGATGTGTACAGGCATGTTGAAACCCAATTCTCTTTCTCCATAGTATCACTATAAAAGCCGTATACTGTACAAGTTGTCACTTATTTGACACTACAATTTTGGTTTGTGAAAATAAAAGAGAGTAAGAACATTTGCAAAGTTAATAAGAACATTTGCAAAGAACAAATCATTTTCTCCTAGAGAATACATTTTACCATGATCTACTAATACCAAGATCTTGTAACAGCACAAAAATTGTGAAAGTTTAGAACTTTCTTAAATGAAACACTGGGGCGCAATCCTAACTAGGTAGGTGGCTGCCTCCAAACTTGGAGGCGACCGCCTATCCAAAGCAAGGCAGGAGAGGCACGGGGGAGGGGGATCGTTCCCTCCACGCCTCTCCTGCCTTGCTGTTTTTTTGCTAGACAGCCATTTTGGCTGTCTAGCAGTGGGGAGCCTGACCAGGAGAGGAAGCTGCCATACAACACATTAGATGTGTCGTACAAACAGCTCCGCTCTCCCCAACCTGGAACGCCACCCAGCTCCACCCCTTTTCAGTTGCTCCGCACTCCTCTTGCGAGCGCAGAGGACGAGAGGGGCAGCGCAGGCTCCGGGGTCGGTTCCTGGAAAAGAGCATATCCTATGGCCTGCTAGACACTGTCTAGAGGCCATAGGATTTGCTCTCTTCCGTGAGATAATTGTTGAAACAAAAGCTTTTTTTCGCAATATTGGTCTCCATCTTGGTTTTGCAATAGAATGCTGGCAGAGTTGGCAATGTGACAGTTGAAAATGAATCAACCAGGCAGGCAGGTGATAATGACCAAAATTAGTGAACACTGAACACAATATACCTGGATTGTATCAAAGAATCCAACAAGGAAAGACAAAAAGGTCCCAGCGAGGGACATGGAAACAAAACAGGGATTGTTTGGGGAGACTGAAAATTGGAGAGGGATGACTCTGCATGCAGAAATGCAGGGTACAGTAATAAACTAGGATTTTGAGGAGGGAAAACAGACAACATCAGTAAATATTGATTGAGCTGCTGTTATGACTGATTTGTTGATTGTAAGTCACCTATGTTGGTTGTAAACCACCTTGAACTATCAGGAGAGGTGGGATATAAAATAAATAAATATGAAGTGCTGATTCTCCTCAAATATGACAGAAATTAACATGTTAGAACTCAAGTGATCTAAGGAACTGCTTATTTCACTTAAAATATTTACACAGAACTGGAATACTTTAGATCTTGACAACACCAGTGTTTTCTTAACCTAAACAGGGATTCAAGTTCAGGTGGAAGGGTGAGAATGTGGGATGGGAAGGAGGGGAGGAAAAATAATAGAGCTGAGGAAGTTTGTGAGAAGTACAAACTCTGGCATTCCTGCAACAGTACAAACTCGGAACAAGATAAACATGAAACAGGTTTTTCATGAGTTGATCCTGGCTATATGGATAAAGTGTATTGCAAGACTGCGAGCAGATAGCAAATACCATCTCCACACGTCGGATAAAATCTGCAACTTTCTGCACACGCTTGTGTCCATCTTAAAAAGCAAGGCTGCAATCCTGTATCCACGAACCTGGGAATAAATCCTACTGAATGCAACAGGACTTACTTCTCAGTAGATAGTTTTCAGATTGCAGTGTAAGACCCAGTTTATCATGTTGGATTAAGACTCTAAGTTGGTTCTCCCTAAACAACCTCAAGCTCCAGCTTCAAAACGCCACAGAGCAAAACACAGGAACAGGGTGTTCCTGGGTTTTGTGAACCGGAAACAAAGAGGAAGCAGTGAGCAGTCAGGAAGCAGCTCACTTACTCACTCCTGTGTGACCCCGACTAACCATGGCTTAAACAACCCATGGTTAGCTGGGGCCATGCAGGAGCAAGTGAGTGCACTGCCTCCTGACTGCTCGCCACTCAACTGCTCAACCCATGTTTGGTTGTTATGTACAAATTGACCGGGTTTGGATAACACACTGAGGTTCCTCAAGCTGCAGTGCCTACAGGCACTACATTGCATATGCAACCCCTGCTCAGGGGTGGTCGTGTCATGCGAACCTGGTGAGCATAGGTTATTCGAGGGTTAAACAGACCATGCAAGGGTTGTTTAACCTTCGAATAACCCATGCTCAGCAGGCTCACATGACACAACCCCCAAATGGGGATTGCCTATTCAAAATGGTGGCCACATGCACCCCTCACATGCCATAGCCTCACCGTGAGTTAAATTGCCCAACATGGTGAGTTGTCACGTGAACAGCCGTATCGGGTATAAATGTTTTGTGTTTGAGTAAAATGAGCATAAAGTTCACCTGAATCTCTTCTTTCATCAAATATGAAAGGCCCACTTCCTCCTCCTCCTCTTCTTCACCTTCACCCTCCCCCAAGTCTGAACCATCGTCGTCTTCCTCATCGTTCTCTTCGTATTCTCCCGGGGGACCAGCTTTGTCCTCCTCTTCCTCCTCTTCTTCTTCATCTCCATCTGAAGGGAACGTAATGCTAATAAATGTATGCTGTTTACACCACTCCTGTTCCAGAATTTAAGGGCAATCTAGGTTCAATAAACATATGATGCAGTCCTACTGGAATGGTTCCATTTCCAAATGCATGCAGGAGATTGTGGGAGTGAATGCTCAAGAGCTCTCCACCTCTGGGAAGGAGAATTTTAACAGAGCCTTTACCCCTAGAGTCTCCTGGGTGCACAAAGTTTTTGACACTGGAAAGCATTCAAAAACATGCATTTCCACCACCTGTATTTTGAAGTGGTACAGTCCCAAGGAGATTATAACACATTTGTTTTCTGAATGTGCAAGTCTGTTCCAAATCCAATTGCATGTTAGGTCTTTTCCAGGAGTAAAAATAGTAAAGCCAGAAACAAAACAGAATACTGAATGATTCATATAGCTATATATAACAAGCTGCTTTCAAAAAGTACTGAAGTGTATTCTTTACAATGTGAAATTTACGTTTTACCATAAAGTGCAAGTTTTAAGCAAAACAATTGTCTTTTGTCACATTCAGTGAGCATAGTTCTGAATAGTTCATTTAAAACTATATGATTTATATGCCCTGTGCCATACTTCAAGACTTTTACTCGAACCCCCAGCTTGATATCCAGTGTAGAAAGGGGTTAATAACATTTGGGAAAAACACACACAGTTGGAACAGGTTTATGAATGAATTACCTTCATCCTCTTCGTCTTCTGAGTCGGGGGCTTCGTTATCATCCTGATCGAACCCATCTAGATATGTGATTTGCTGAAGCAGCTCAAACACGCTTTCTCTGTAATCTTCCAGGTTTGTGATCTCACAGTTAAACAAATCAAGACTCTTCAAGTTCTTAAGGTTTTGCTGAAAAGAGACCAGTTTATTATTTTTCGAAGCAAAAAGCACCTCTCAAGACACCCATAAGTATTTTATTATTAAGTTGCTAGCTCAGCATAAACATCGGTAGCCCTGTGTTGTACTAACTCTGTTAATTAACATTAAGGCTGCAATGCTATGTACATTTACCTGGGAACAAGCCCCCCTGGATGCGTGGGAGTTACTTCCAAAAATATTTGTGGGATTGTGCTTTAGGTTCCTTACACATACATCACAACTCCCCAAACCAAGCAACTATCTGGTTTACAGACATAAACAAGCAACCATCAATGGCTTTTCTAGTTGTAGCCTCTTTTTTAGCTATGAAGTTCAGAAACTTTAGAAGGCTGTGTGTTCAAAAGCTTCAGAAACTAAAGAGACAGAGATAAACTCCCTATACATTTAGATCTTGTGATTCTCAACAGCTGACTCATTTTTGAACACTGGAGCTTGGCAATGGAGCAGTGGGTCAGTTAACAGGCTGAATGACCCAGTAAGGGTTGAGATTAGGGATGATGGAAGAATTGTTTTGGAGTGGAGCTCAGTGAACTCTTGCCAGCTTGACCCCCCGGACTCCATTCTGACACCCAAGTCTTTCCTGCTCCCTCCCGCACCTGAAGTCTTTCCATCTCCCTCCTGCTGCTGTGCGGAAATGGCTGCTTCTCCCCCTCCTGGGACGGGGAGAAGCAGCCATTGTGTAGTGGCGGCAGTAAGTCCCGCTGCTGCTGTGTACAAACCCCCTGTGCTCTCTTCACACATCAGCAAGGAGAATGCGAGGGGTTTGCTCATGGCAGTGGGAGTCCCTGCTACAACAGTGAGCAGATGGCTCCTCCTCTCCCTCCCAGGAGGGGGAGAAGCAACCATTTCTGTGCAGTGTCTTTGGGCAGGGAGCCCACGGCTTGGCTCACTAAAGCAAAGCCTGGGGGAAATCCGATGAGCCCCAAGAGGGCTGGATGTCCTCACGCTGGACATATTTATTTGAGATGTGGACAACACCTTCTACAACATGCTAGCCAATATAGTAATCAAACAATTAACTCGTGGGGAAACAGTAGTTGAAGAAAAGCTTGACTACAAAGCGGGATCTGTAAGTGCTGGGGAGCCTCTGCTTTCATGTGTGTCTCCACAGCGGAGATGAAATAGATGTATCCATTTCTGGCAAATCATGGACAATACGCAAACTAGCTGCAACTATCCCTCTCATCATGGTCAGCCCACCTTCTTCTGTCTAGGATACGACGGCACTAAAATCATTGAGGCTGTTAATTGTAAATGATACTGACTTCCTGTACCATTTCATCTTAAACTCAGTTTTCTAGATTTATATCTTGTACTTGGTCATCATTTACCCACTTACAACCTACTGTTTAATTATGCTGCCTACTTCCCCTTTGTAATGATGCTAAAACGAAGAGTATTCTAAGCTTCTTTAAGACTGCAATTCTATGCACACTCGCCTGGGAGTAAGCGTTAAGGGAACACAGGGAGACTGACTTCTGAGTAAGTATGCACAGGATCGCTCTGCAAATACACCTTTATACTTACAAGGGCTTCCACGGTGCTGAGGTCTTTGATTTTGTTACCACTCAGATTTAGGTATGTGAGATTTGGACATCTCTCTGCCAGGACCTCCAGGCCTCCAGAAATTAAGTTGTCGCTCAGTTCCAGCTACAGTGCAAAAGTGTCATATAATTAGGCACGCAAACTTTTGATACTTTCCCAAGACCAGATTTTAGTAAAATCATACAACTCTAGGAATCCACACAAGCCTATTTTTAGAAGCTACCTAAGCAAACTTGATCATATTTCGCTTCTCCAGAGCTGAACTATCCCAGCGATTCAAACATGTCTTGCTTGCATAATTATCCAAGCTTACGTTTAACCTACAAACATTTTCCCCAACCTGAACTTTAATCTCTGCTCAGCATGAACTTCACTGGGAGGCTTTGCACAAGTCATTATCCCTCTGTTTAACCTACCTCCATACGGCTGTTGGTGAAAACAAAATGTGTATGAATATGACAGATAAAGAAAATAAACTCGTGTGTGGACAAGCTTAAAGCAGGGGTGGGCAACTTCAGAGGGATGTACGCGCGCACACCCCACTGCTGAAATTGTCACCGCCGCCCTGCCAAATTGCTGCCAAAGTTTGGTGGAATGGCAGGGACTGCAAAATGGGCTGGCGGGCTGTGTATTGCCCACCACTGGTTTAAAGGATGATGCCTCCAGGGAAAAATCAACACAAGGATGTAGGCACATAACTGAGAGCCCACATGGCATACTGCTTAGAATTATTATTATGAATTACATTTCTATACCGCTCCATAGCTGAACCTCTCTGGGTGGTTTACAAGGCTAAAAACATTAAAAATATTTTTTTTTAATGTTTAAAACATTAAAAATTGCTTTTAACAAATTTAAAAACATAAAACACACACAAACAGGCACTATACACACAGACAACATATATCTAAATACCAAAGACTCAAGTTCAAGTCTACACAGAGACATAAAACTCACTGGGTTATTTTGGGGCAATCATTTTCTCTCACTTTCACCCATGGGCCTTTAATTGGTGAATCAGGACTCATTCCACACAAAATATTTTTTCACCTTTTGCCATTATTTTTTTGAGTCGGCATAGCACAGTATCATGTATTTATTTCATACTCTCTCGATTTATATTCTTTATGTGATTGTATTCCTTTTTGCCAGTATCTCCATTATATGGACGGAACAGACCTGTATCCTTGCACATATAAGCATAGTCTCTGTCTAACAACAACTGGCGACCTGATTTAGGCATTTTTTTTATTTTGATACATATTTTATTTTGGGTGAATTGAATAATAATACATTGTTTGTATATTTTTCAGGTACTACATATGTTACAATGAATTCGTTTATGACAATAGATTCCTTACTGTTACTTCCTCTTTGGTGATTACTGATAAGGACCCACTACTGCAGGGGTACAGAATCTCAGTCCCAGAAGCCAGATCTAGCCCTCTTGGGGTCCCAATCCGGCCTACAAAGATTTCCCAGATAGCCATGCCCCCTCCCCCTGGACTCACCTGACCACCAAGTTTGGTGGTTTCCTGGCTTTTCTGCAGTTTTTCCCCCATTCTAAAAGGTTGAAATTCCTCTCCTAAGGCTTGGTTACTGGCCACAAGAGCTTTAAGCTAAAATATGCTGGTATTTTTGTTCCTGCCCTTTTTGTTTTCAATCCTGCCCACCACTGGAATGCAGCCCTAGAGAGCCTTTCCAGGATGGGGTTTGGTCCTCAGGCTGAAAAAAGTTCAACACCTCTGCACTACCAGGCAGTAGCCTGACTGAAGGTGGGTCACAATAGCCACTTTACCACCATGCAAGCATATGTTAAAAAAAAAAAAAGAAGATCCCCAAATTAATGTTTGGCTGAAAGGCGAGTCCAGGGTCTTCTTAAAAGGTTGAAGACTAGTGGCTAGCCTACCTCATAGGTTTGTTGTGAGGATAAGGTGTGGGGAGCATATACTCAACTTTGAGCTCCTTGAAAGCAGGGTGGGATGTAAGTGTAATAAACAATTTTACACTAGGAATATGACCAACGCTCCCCAAAACAAGCCGTATCATTGACTGATCTCAACAGGAATGGACTACATATGCCTAAGAATTTATGGAAGTCAAGTCTATGCTCTAGCAGCCCGCTGGTCAAACACACACTCACTTGTAGCCTGACACTCACCTTTCGCAGCTTAGTCAAAGTGGGGAGCTTAACCAACGACGTCAACTCGATGTTGGCCATGCTGAGAAACTCTAGTTCTTTAAACGTGTCATTCAGACCTTCAATTTCACCATTGCTAGATGGACAGTTGTCAAGTACTAGTTCAGCCACCTGCAAGAACATCACAAAGCCACCTTTGAGCTGAAAAAAGTTCCAAGCTATCTTATCACAGTTAGCTGACCGAACAAAAATTTTATTTGTAATGTGGAAGAGAAAAGGCTGTTACTGAAACTTTAAGTCATGAAAACAAGTATCGCCTAGGTCTACAGTAAGGCTGAAATACTGCTATAACTTCAACAATGTTAGCACACGTTTTAGCAGTCACAACTTCAGGTGGCCAACTTGTTCGGTATCTTGGAAATATACATTGTATAAGTGGGACCTGCGATAAATTTTTGCAGTGTATCCTCAGCTTCTAATAGGAGTGCTCCTATTCAGGGTTCTAGCCAGGTAGGCCCTCCTCCAGGATACTATTTGTCTGTATTTATTCTCTGGTATTTATATAGTAAAATATCTTGAATGTATTTATCAAGCAGGGCATTTCACCCTGACCCCCAGTTTACCTTTGCTAATGGGCATTCAACATTTTGGGCAACCGAGCATGCTCAGTCTTCATTGGGTTTTTGGGGGAAGGGTTGCTCCCTTAGTGGTTTTTTAAAAGTGTACTTGTGCAAACCTCAAGATTCTCCCAAACATGCCATTACTCCCTCCTCTTTCTTCTATTTTGACTCCATTTCTGGTGGCATTCAGCACCTGAGTTCACTAGTACAGGGAGTTATGACCAAGCCTTGAGTCCACAGCTAATCTGCATATTTTAACTGTCAAACTCAACTTACAATTCTTATTCAGAAATTATTGCCTGCCTATGCAAAAACCTAGCTAACCCTTTGAAAACTTTATGGAATACCCAATTAATTGTTTCTTTGTATACTTATTCTTAGTCCTGCATTTTTGTTTTAGTATATTTCCCAACTTACTTCCACAAGCATTATGACTCGAGAGATATCCTTTAAGTTAAGCACTGGCTACCAGTCCATTTCCGGGCCCAATTCAAAGTGCCGGTGTTAACATTCAAAGCCCTTAACGGCTTGGGGCCAGGTTACCTGAAGGATCGCCTCCTCCCATATGTGCCTGCCCGGACCTTAAGATCATCGTCAGTGGCCCTCCTCCGTGAGCCCCTGCCAAAGGAAGTGAGGCGGGTGGCTACTAGGAGGAGGGCCTTTTCTGCTGTGGCACCCCGGCTCTGGAATGAGCTCCCTAGTGAGGTTCGCCTGGCGCCTACATTGTACTCCTTTCGGCACCAGGTGAAGACCTTTTTATTTTCCCAGGCATTTTAGCTTTCTAAATTTTTATCTTTGCTGTTTTAAATCTGTATTTTAAACTCCTGCACTGCTGCTAGGTTTTATTGTGGTTGTATTCTTATATTGTGGTTTTAATGTTCTATATATTTTAAATTGTTTTATTGTGTCTTGTTTGGTTTTAGTTTTTGTGAACCGCCCAGAGAGCTTCGGCTATTGGGCGGTATAGAAATGAAATAAATAAATAAAATAAAAATAAATAAATATAAATATAAACAGGGATACATATTTGTTTTTGTTAGGTATGATGCTACTCATCCTGACAAAGTACATCTCAAGAATATGGCCAGGTCCTTACAAGTATTTCTACAGAATTAGATCCTTGGTGATGAGCTAACAGTCACAAAGATTTATATCCTCAATATGCACTCAGGTTCTGTGATGTATAACTTGATATTCTCAGTACCTGAAGCACCCTACATTCACGTCAGCCCTACTAAAGGAAAGTGTGCAGTACAAGGGACAAAAATTAATACAGATGTTACCTGACCCAAACAGAGTATTCAAAGGGTATTTCAGAGTTATCCAAGATGGTAGGGGGTAGGCAACATTTTGGGACCCATGGGCACATTTGGTAATTTAAAAAACTGTCCTAGGCACCACCACAAAATGGCTGCTATAGAAGGCAAAGGACAAGTAACCTGCCCAAAAGACTGAGTATAAGGCAGAAGTAGGGCCTGAGTCCAACACACTTCACAACCCCTTTGAACCCACAGCTGGTAAGAACATGTGTTAATCTTCTCTTCTTCTTCTTCTTTTTAAAGTGGGAGGGGTACAGCACCTTGGGGACACCAGGAAAGGTGCCTAAGGCATCATGTTGCTTACTCCTGCCCTAAAGCGTCACCATATCCACCAGCTAAAACACAGCAGTTGGAAGCTGTTCATGAAAATTGTGCCTGAGTTTGTAAACAAAACATCAAGAGAACAATCCAGCTTAAGTTAAGCACTTGATTTCTATAGGAGAGGTTTAACTACATGCTCAGCACTCTCATGAGATCAATGGGGCTTTAAAGTGCTTAACTGTTAGGATTTTGCCTCTAAATTGCTTGTGGCTCTCAAGAACACACTAAATTTTCATGTTAAATTGAGAACCACACAATTTGTCACCATGATGTTCCATACCTTTGGCTTCATTATATCCTGTGCTAAGAGTTCCACTTAATATTTAAAAGTATAACCACCATTTTCCAAATTTAGGCCTTGTACAAATTCACTTGTGGGAGGGTTCACATGTAACACTAAGCTGCAGTTTAGATCTGTGAACAGAAAAGAGCCTGAGTGAAAGCTTGGGCACTTGCACTCCCCACCCCCGCCCCCACCCCATTCCTTCTCATCCTCTCACAAAGTTGGGGGGAAGAATAAACCAACATTCAGTTTCTCTTTGCCTGCTTCCTGCCTTGCTGTTATGTATAAACCAGGAATGGTCGTTTAAACTCTAAGTCAATTGCTGAACAAGCCAACTGCAAACTCTGGTTTGCTTAGCATATTTGTTGGGCAAACTAGAGTTTATTTAAACCACAATTCCTAGTTTGCACGTAACAAGCCGGGAATCAGTGAAAGTGAAACTGGATGATGGTTTATTCCTCCTCCTAGACATGCGAGAGGAGAAAGGTGTGTATGTGCTCAAGCACATCGCTTGTGCAAGCTCTTTTCTGCTCACGTACATAAGTGCTAAACTATGGTTTTGCATATGTGTGAACACAGCCAGCCTCTTGTCAGTGACTATCATCCAGCAATCCTGATTGTCCATAATGACTTGACCAGCTTTAACGTTCTTGCTGCCCTCTGGCTTATCTGGGTAAAACTGTGCTCTCTTTCCTTTAAGTTGGCCGTCTGATTTCCTGAAACGTCTTGCATGCTAAGCAGGAATACTTAATGAACTTTTATCTATGCTTCATGCGTGTGTATGTGAGTGAGAGAGAGTGTATTGGGAAGGAAGCGGGGAGAGGGATAATTAGGGCTTCTGTACTTTACATTCAATAAAAAGTGCACTGTTCTGCAGCAAGGGAACCCCAACTCTGGACAAAGACAACTTGACCCTGTGACCTGTATAAACGAGTCCGCATTGTTTTATTTTGCATAATTTCATTCTGCTTCTAGTCGTTAAGAAATGGTGCAGACTTTTGCAAGGCCCTGAAGCCCTGACCAGTGGAAGTCTCATCTGGCAGTAAGAGCTAGAAACTTTAAAAACAAACAAACAGGAAACCTTAAGTTCTCAGGAAACTGATTTCTGCCCTCCAGTACCACATCCCATTGCTTTTCCTCACAGAACTGAGGAACACACAGAGCCCTGGAAATCTGGCATGGGCACTGCTCTCATAAAACAGCTACTTTCCTAAAAACAACAACACCCTAATACACATCTTTTCAATTTAGCCTTTTAAAATATGTAGTGTTAATGTTTTAACTGTTTTTATTCTTGCTTTTTAATTGTTTTAAGGTTTTATTATTATACACCGCCTTGGTGACTTTTTAGCAGATAAGGAGGTATATAAATGTTAATAAATAAAAATAATACAAATGCCTTCTTAGCTTTAAGATTTCTCACAAGAGGACAGTTATACTATACTAACAACTTAATCCTACCCATGTTGACTCAAGAGTAGGGCTTTCTTCAGTGGAACTTCAAGTATGCATGCTTTGGGTTGCGGCCTAAAGAAGATCCAGAACTTAATTCTTAGTTTTAATACAGCACTCTTCTTTTAAACAAAGCATTCCTCCACAACATACCACACTTTTAAATAGTAACTCTGTGTACCTAGCAACTTTGCTAGATACTGAAAAAGCAGAGTTTTAGAACAGGCTCAACTCATCCCCCCGATACCCCAAAGGCATGCACAATTTAGGCGAGTACAAAATAGGTTGTTTTGTGTTTGCTCTCACAAGTGTATCTGGGAGGTAAGTCTGACTGCTTTGCATTGCTCAAAACACAATGGTTGCTAGCTTGTCAGTTTTAACTCTCAGGAAAGGGCCAACGAACAGTTCTCAGCCCTCGCTGCAAAAGGGAGTGAGCCTTGTTGGGCAAGTGCTCTTAGTGACCTAAATGCAGGAACATCTGCTGGAGCTGTGAGTCGCGAGTTCAACTGCAGGGAAGCGAAAAGGCTGCAAGATGATCACCCTGCACTCCATGCAGATGGCACAGCACACAGGAATTACTACTGAAATTTAGCTGAGCCACCCCTACTGCTCTCCGCACTCCTGGAGCAGAAAGCAACCGGGATCCTTTGTCACAGCTCAGAAATCCCACGTATTTTGCACAGAGATGTTGCCTTACAGTTCACAGTAATGTTCTGTGGTAAGCGAATGAACTTTAAAAAAATTCTAAAGGGCTCACATAAACTCCACACAGGAGAGGTTTCCCTCTTCCTAAGTATATTACCCCCCCCCCCCCCGATATCTATCAGAAGGGGACGACAACGACATGATGTCAGACATCAGAGATGACACAGTACGCCATTTGGACTGTGTAATGCACTGAAGTAACTCAATTCTCCCATCAGTATGAACCAGAGAAAAAGCAGCAGGGAAATCTGCACCTGTTTGGGTTGATTTATGGCTTCAGCCAGCCACCACAGCCATGTTCTGTCGGGTGCCCACACCCGCTGAAAGTGAACTTGGAAGAGCAGCGGACGGCATTTCCTGTAATATTCTTGACACCAGCACTTCCACGGCAGAGACAGTACAGGGAGGAAGTTACCTGCTCGTCTCTCTATGGCGGGCGCTAGCGAGCCGTTCCCCCCAGTTGCTCTACATGAACTCGTGCTACGAACCCTTAGCTGTGTTTAGTGGGTGGAGAGACAAGACGGGAAGCTTGTCTCCTCTCTTCCCGGACGGAGGGGCTCAGCAAAAATCGCCTTATCTTCTTTTACTGTCGGTAGTGAGATTTCAAGGAAAGAAAGAGAAGGTCGTTACCCCATCCATGCGCTCTCTCGGTAGAGCTTATGCACTCCAGGCGGGGCTGGGCTGGGCTGGGCTGGGCTGGGCACAGCAAGATAAAGAAATGAATAAAAACCGTCTAATTCTGAATACACCTAAAATGCTTCTTGTACAGGCTGTGCATGTATCTATGTGAGTGGGGTTTAAAAAAAAAAAAAATCCTCCCCTCCTCCCCTTTACAAGGCTGTAGAAAGTCAAAACCATCTGCGTAGATGGGACTAAGATGGATTCGGCATTAGACACAGCTTGTTTACCAGCATCTGCGCAGGGAAGTTAAAAATAAAGCCAAGTACATTCGTTACAGCAAAATAAAAATGGGAAAAGTTCAGGATTCCGTACACTACAAAAAGCTTATCTAGCCAGATGGATTTTTTAGTTTTAGGTAACAAAAGCCCCCCCATTTTTTTTAAAGCAAGAAAATACGATCTTCCCCACTGTTGGCGAACAGGGACGCGTGACCTAGATTTGACGAAAGAGCAGTTAACTATGCAAAAAAAGAAACGGGGGGAAAAAGAGGAAAGGCTGGGGCGGGGGAGAGAAAAGTTTTAATTCGGAAATCGTTTCTTTTCTACGCCATGGGGGGAAAATCATCCTCCCTAGGTTGACGAGCGTACATTTACTGGGCTTGGGGCGGGGAGGTTGTACTGAGCCGCGGAATGACCCAGATTTTCGCCCATCATCTCTACTGAGCGGCAGAAGGCGGCGCTGGGAGCGGAAGAGTTGGCCACCTCGGCTCTTCAATCACGGTTGGCACATTTCACTGGGCTCGTAACAAACCCCCGGTTAGGGCAGAGAAGGCAGAAGAAACCGTGCGAAGACAGATCCCATTTATGCAGCGCCGGGAACGCTCGGAAAAGGGGAGGAGGAGGAGGGAGATCCCGCCAAACGCGGCAGCAAGGCAGACGGCGATTTAAAAATAAAACGCAGACCGTGCGCCGGATAAGACTGGCGAGCCCCATTTAAAGAAAAGAAAACAGGGACATGCGGGGGGGGGGGAGCAGCTCCCTTTTGCAACATGAAAGGGGCCCTCGAAGAGGCGGCCAGCCGCTGCTCCGCCGCAGGGAGGCCGTATCCAAAGCTGCCTCTCCAAACGCGCCCATCATCGCGCGCTGCTGGCGCACCGGAGGAGCGCGGGCCCGCCGAGCGAGGAGGCACGCGGAGGAGGGGTCCGCCTGGGGCGCGCGCGGCCAGGGCAGGGGGCTGAGAAAGGGGGCGCACATTGCGAAGCACCACGAGGCCGTCCTCACCTTCTCGGGCGCGCGGTTCCTCAACTCCAGGTTAATGCGCTTCTTCATCTCCATCGCCCCCTGCGCCGCCCTGCTCGGAAAGCCTCTCTCCAAAGTGGAGAGGGAGCGAGGGAGGGGCGCAAAACCACCCGGGGAAGGCGCCCGACAGGGGGCGGGGGGAGAAATGCACCCGGAGGAGGGCCCCTCTCCGCGGGAGCAAGGGGCTGGGAGGCGGCGCGAGCTGGGAACTCCGAGCGAGCAGCCGCTCTTGCGAAGCGCGCCGCTCCTTCCCCTTCAATGGCCGCTCGCGCACTGAGCCTCCATAACCCGGCGCACGGGGCCCCCTGGCCGACGCCCCGCCTCCTCCGGCGAGCCTCTCGCGCTCCAGGCCGGAGGGAGGGGGAGCGGCGAGGGCGCCCCCCGCTCGCCGAGGCCGATTGGCTCGGGACGGACAGCCCCCCGCCCCCGGCCCGCAGCGGCGCCGCGTGGCTGGCTGGGCCCGGCGCCCGTCAGCCAGGCGCTGCCCTCTCCGCGCCCCGGGCCCCGCCTCCCTGGCGCCGCGTTGCTTTCTTTTGTGTGCGCCCTGGGCGCGCTGGAAGCAACGCGCGCCCGGGCGGAGGCGGCGGCCGACGCGCCAGCGGGCAGGGCGCGCCGCGCCTCGGCAGAGCGGAGCGGAGCGCGCCGCGCGACCAAGGGCCGGCGCACCGCCGCGCCTGCCTTCGCGTGCGCGGCGCCGACTCCTGCCAGGGGCCTCCGGGTGCCGGGGCCGCCCTGCGCTCGTGCCCCTTTCCCTCCTCCCCCAGCTGGCTTCCTTTTGGAAGCGTCAGCCGCTCTCCCGAATGGCTGCTGCGAGGGAGAAGCGTGGTGCGCGAACAGCGGCCGGCGCTTCTCAGACACGGCAAGCCGGCGTAGCGGGCGCCCTTCTGCCCGATCCCCACGTGGCTCAAACTCTTGGTGAGAGGTGGGGACGAGTATCCCGCTGTAGCGTGTTGGTGCAATGCCTTCATTAGGCCAGCCGGAAGATCACGACACACGTGGAAGTTTTCGAAACCTCATCAGGCGGGGTGCTAGAAAATGCAGCGTGGAGGGGAGTTGCTTCTGTTCTCACAGATGTGGCTTAACCCGGGACTTTTCAAGCCATCCTGGCTTCTCCTTGTTCAGTCGTGTCCGACTCTTCGTGACCCCATGGACCAGAGCACGCCAGGCCTTCCTGTCCTGCGCTCTCTCCCGGAGCGTGCTCAAGTCCATATGCATTGCATCGGTGATGCTATCTAGCCATCTCATCCTCTGCCGTCCCCTTCTCCTTTTGCCTTCAGTCTTTCCCAGTATCAGGGTCTTTTCCAGGGAGTTTTCTCTTCGCATTAGGTGGCCAAAATATTTGAGCTTCAGCTTCAGTGTCTGTCCTTCCCATGAGCACTCGGGGTTGATTTCCTTTAGGATGGACTGATTGGACCTCCTTGCAGTCCAGGGGACTCGTAAAAGTCTTCTCCCGCACCACAGTTCGAAGGCATCAATTCTTTGGCGCTCAGCCTTCCTTATAGTTGGGGAAGGGTCCTACATGATGATACAGACTTATTTCTTCATTTATTATTTAAGGGCGCAATCCAGTGGGGATAGGCGGCTGCCTCCCAACTCGGAGGCAACCTCCTATCCAATACAGGGCAGGATGCACGTTCCCTCCATGCTTCTCCTGCCCAGCATTTGTGGCTAGACAGCCGATTTCAGCTGTCTAACCACAGGAAGGCCAAACAGGGGAGGAGGCTGCCAGACGACCCATAGGATGTGTCGTAACAGCATCTCCATGTTCCTCACCCCAGAACGCCTTCCGGAACACCCCGTTTTGGCCGCTCCTCTTCTGAGCTCGGGGTTGTTCCGTGCTGCCTGCACGGCAGTGCAGAAGCAGGGGAAAGTCAGTTGTCAGGGAACCGACCTCAGAGTGCGGGCTCCGAGGTCAGTTCCTGGAAAGTGATGTATCCTATGGCCATCTAGCTGCTGACTAGCGGCAGTAGGATTGCTCCCTAAATCAGTATTTAGCCTTCGCGCCATGGTAACCCCTGTCCCCAAGGATGCTAACAATAATATTAAATACACAACATACCATAAAACAATTTTTAAAATTGCAGTCCTAGAGCATGCACAGAAACACACACACAGAGACTCTGTGTATGTATGAAACACCACGTCCCCCCAAACAGCAGCAGAGGCTGCAATATTTTATTCGTTTATTTACTTGCTTACCTAAACATATCCCCAGCTTTTCCCAGCCAAAAAGCAGCTATCAAATATTTTTTTAAAAAATATTTTGGGTATGTATAGCTTGTCCTTCAAGAAGGTTCTTTAGACTTACATAGGACTTGTGCTATGAAAACCAACAGTTAGAATGATATCACAACCAGTCATCAACCTCTCCCAAAGGCTTGCTAGAAAAGCAGAGCTTTCACAAGCTGGTGAAATGTGTAAGAGGTAGGGCCAGATGGGTTTTGGAGGGGATTGCATATGGAAGCATAGGCACCACAGCTGAGAACTGGTACCCAGCTGGGTGTTGGGCGGGTGCAGAGAAGGGCCTCCTCCCTGCAAGGCCCTCCAACAGAGCCAGGTTTTCACTTCCTACTGAGAGAGAACTCTGGAGAGCATCTCATGGCTTTGGTACTTCATCCCCAAAAGCCCTGTCCTGGCCTTTTGTGTGAGCTCTGCTGAACCTTGGATGGCAGGACACACTGACCTCAGATGAGTGTTCCAGTAGATACGTATGGGAAGAGGCAGCCCTTAAGGCTGCAATCCTACACATGCTTATGTGGGGAAAAGTCCCACTGAACTCAATGATGCTTAACATCTGAGAAAACATGTTTAGGATTGCACTCTTTTAAGATAACCTGGCCCCAAACAGTCATTCCCTAAGGTAGTGGGCTCCCCCACGCTTGAGGCATTCAAAATGAAGCTGGACAGCCATCTGTCAGGGATGCTTTGACTTAAGATTCTTGCATTGAGCAGGGGGTTGGGCTCAATGGTCTTATAGGCCCCTTCCAACCTTACTATTCTATGATTTTATAAAACAAACATCTATGAATATCCAGAGGCCATCCCCATCTTTCCATTGTCTGAGTGAAAACTTCTTTAAATGATAACGTTTGATGTCCCTCATATTCTAGAACAGGGGTGTATAGGAAAGAGATTGGAGCCCAGCTGGTAGATTGCTGGATTGGCACAATTGTTTTAACAATAGCAACAACAAAAAGCCTCTCACTTGTTGAAATCTCTCATCTGTAGTAACTCAGATGTAGATTTTTACTTGTATATGCAGGCCATCTCAGTGGGATGCAGGAGGTAATTCACTCCACCTCACCCCCAGCCATTGTTTCGCCCCTGGCACCAATTGGTGGATTCTAGTAAAAAGCAAAGTCGATCCCGCAAACTTCTCCCCTCCCCTTGCAGCAGCCATTAGACAGAGCAGCTGACGCATCCAAAAGGAAGTAAGTTTGGGGAGGAGGAATGGTCACCCACCTTCTATAGCAGATTTAGAGATGCTAAAATTAATACATTCTTCATTCTGAGGCACTTTGTTCCTCGCTTTATGTCATTTTGGCTCCCGTCTTTCATTTGAGGCTGTTTTTCACACACAGGGCTAAAAATGTCTGAACCCTCTTGCATGGATGCTTTTATTGGGGGGGCAGTGGTGGAAGGGGAGGATTGATTTAAACATTACTGGTGGAAGTAGTCGTAGGCTGGAGACAAAATATTTTAAGTGAGTTGAAGGTGAGATGGTAGCCACGTGGGTTCCCATGGCAGGCCTAAGCTGTGAGTTTTTATTGATTAGAATTGTTATTCTGTGCTGTGCTGCTTAGTGTTTTAGGAAGCAATCCTACGGCCCGTGGACATTGTCTGAAGGGCCATAGGATATTGGGGCTTGCCTTCTCCAAGGTCAGAGACAGCGCCCCGACCTCAGAAGGGGGAATCAGATCTGACACACACACACCCAGCCAGCATGGAAAGAGCCATGCCAACTGCCCTCCTAGGTAGGAAAAGGGGGTAAAGGGGCGTTTCGGTGGCGGGGAGGGGAGGAGACCAGAGAGGCTAGGATACGAGCTATCCTTCCCTCCCCTTCTGAACCACTGTCACTAGATGGGCAAAAAAGCCCATCTAGCAAAAAATGCAGGGCAGGAGGATGGGGAGGTGAAGATCACCTCTGCTGTTCCTCCCGCCCTGCATTGGATGATTGGAAGCCTCCGGGTCTGGGGGCTTCTGATCATCAAGGGCACAATCCTTTTGCGATGCTCATAAGCCTCTGAACTCGGGGGCTCAGCATCCAATGCAGAGCAGGAGGAGTGGTGGCGGCTTTTTTGCCTATCTAGCTGTGGTACTGCAGAGGGTGAGGGAAGGAGGC
Source organism: Heloderma suspectum (assembly GCF_057233095.1). Classification (NCBI taxonomy): domain Eukaryota; kingdom Metazoa; phylum Chordata; class Lepidosauria; order Squamata; family Helodermatidae; genus Heloderma; species Heloderma suspectum. The sequence continues at coordinate 21,211,492 of NC_139474.1, read as the reverse complement.
TGGAGAGCCTGGGGATACTGTGTAAGCTGGTCTCTCCAGTCCACTCCCCTGCCACAGAAACGCCGCCTTTCCCTCCTCTCTGAGGGAAAGGCGGCGGGTCACTTTTGCAACCTCAAAGAGGTGGGCAGCATGCTTCTCTCCACGCTGTCAGGGCATGTGTGTATGTGGATTCCTTGATCTGAGGTCAGAGTGGTATCTCTGACCTTGGATCCAGAAATCTGAAATATCTTATGGCCCCCCAGACGCTGCTTGGGGGTCATAGGATTCCTCCCTTAGTTTGTTTTGTAATATTTGTATTTTTAAAAACTTTTTTGCAAGCTTCCCTGTGAATGCTGATTGACTATTGAAGGGCGGGTATAAATTCCGGAAATAAAGAAGGACCCTGTACCAATCAGTAAGGAGGTGAAATTGACTATACCAGATCAACTTCTTGGCTAGCCAATTTCATTCCTAATGGAAATTGCAAAAGATGGGTGGATTGCTGAGAAGGGAGAGATTTTTCTTTTTTAACGGTTACATGAGAACTTTTGGATATATGAATAAGTATTCACCTTCCCATATACTGTTACTGCCAATAATAATGGAGTGGGGGTGAAGCTTTGAACCATTTATTAATGGGGGGCGAGTTTTAACCCATTTTCAGTACTGCTGGTCAGATGTCTGGGAGGCATTTCCTGGATACTTCAAACACTAGGAAAACTATGAAAAATATGTAATCAGAGACTATAGCATGGATAATTATAATTATGGCTCTACAAATACCACTTCCAGGTGATGTTATATGTATCACGTTAACATCTGTACATGTGGCTTCTACTTCCCTATTTTTTTCTTCTTCAAATAATTCTTTATTGCTCTACTCTTGAGGGACGTGATGAATGGTTCTTATCTCTGACCTTGTAATGTTTCAGTAGTGCCAAATTGTGTTTTTAATTCACCGTCATCGTGATATATTTTGAAATACAGACAAATGAGATAAACAGATTTGCTGCATCCTTCCAGTCAAGTGATCTTTCCAGATCAAGTTCATATTCTCGCATAAAATGATGCAAAGCAACAACAACAAAAGCTGATTTCACTGGTTTTCACTGTTCAGGTATCATGTTGGATGACCAACATCTTTAAGGTGGATATTCTTTATGAAAACATTGCAGAAATGATGTAGGGTTTGGTATTTCACTGAGTTCAGGCCAACACTGCTGTTTCAGAAGGATGCATTTGAAGTTTTAAAATGTCGCCTTAGGAAAATGTATCACAACAAAGGTCCACCAATGGGGCACTGAAACATTCTGTCTTCCAGAGTTAGATTCACAGAATTACATTTTAGACATGTGAATGAAGCCCCATATGTAACTGGCCAATGCAGGACATCACTGGTACTACAAAATGCATACAAAAAGTGCAGGGGGAACTCAAACAATAGCAACCCTTATCAACTCAGCTGCCACAACCTGTCCTTGGACTAGTCTGATAGTAACCTTGAGCCAGAGGGACCCATTCTGGGTGTCTCACAAGCCATCTGAGATAGACCAAGAGGAGGAAATGCACTGAAGACCTCTTGGGAGAAGAAGTAGTCAGAAATGGCATCTGGAATTGTGTGGTTCAGATCTTTCAAGCAAGGAATGTGGACCCTTTTTTCATCATCCCAACCTAAAGCTCTTTGCCCCCCTGGAGGACCTGGACTGAGGCAGCAACAAGCACAACACTACAAGCAGAGGGGTCTTAAGAACACAAGAACTGTTACTGGGTCAGAGAGAAGGCCCATTTCGTCCAGCATTCTCTTCCCACGCTAGCCAGCTGGTTGGCAATGCTTATAATGGAGTCTATAGGCCTTTGGTTTCATCTAACACAATGCCTTTTAGGGTGCAATCCTATGCAGCTTTAGACATAAGTCCTAACATTCCCAGCATGCCGCAGCCAGCCATGAAAATTGTAGAAAAATGTCCTACACCCAGCCATGCTGGCTGGGGCATGCTGGGAGTTGTAGGACTTCTTTCTGTCTAAACCTGCATAGGATTGTGCATTCCCTAAAACTTACATCTTCACTTGGCCAGAGGGAGTTGGGCAGTTATCAGTCTTTACCAGTATTCTAAGGGCTCTAGACTTTGTTGAAGTAACATTGCTTGCTACAGTAGTCGTAGCTACTTGAACCTGTTCCAGGCGCTGCAGTTCTTCCTACGTAGCATAGCACCTGTTATTCCGCCACTCAGATACCACATCCCTTTACTCCTTGCTGTGTCGGCATCTGATCTTGCTGTACGTCTCCTTTCTCTTGACTGTTATCGCCACACCTGTTCACCCAAGAGCCTGCCAAATACCTGTAGCCCAGTCCCTGTCTTAAATATGACACCACCAGCCATGAGTAATTTTCCTTTGGTGGCTGCTAATATGAGAAAAATGGATTTCTGTGCAATTACAGTAAAATATGAACTTTTGAACTACGTCAGACAGATTATTGGAAAACAAACCTGCTTGATTGCTGCGGAGCCACTAAAGAGCTTTAAGACAGATGGTGGTTGTTTATTTTATACTTACGTTTTTTAAAAATTAGAATTTTAAAAAATACATATTTTGTATGTTTTATTTTTTTGTTGTTTGTTGATTTTTGTAATGACCATTGGCTAGACAATAAAGATCGGTTGAATATCTTTTGGAATGGGAGTATTAAATCAGAAACCACAGGCCTTTTCACCTGTGGTTGGAGCATGGATTCTAATCTAAGTTAGTGATGGTGAATGCCAAGTTGGGAGGTGACTGTGGAGGAACCAATCTGGAGTTAAAGGTTGTGATGTGAAAGTCACCAAAAAATAATTTGGTGCTTAACTGCATGGCCATTCAAGCTTGTAACTGCTTAGTGATCCAAATGAAAACACAATTGATTTGCTCCTTTGTACAACTTTGTAAAAATGGCCTGTAGTTTCTGGGGTTTTTGGTTTGTTTGTTTTTTAAAATACACCTAGTCCAAAAGATATTCTACCAATCATTAACTACTTCAGATAAGGGTAGTTAAAATGTATGAACTAATCCAGGTTAGGAAGCTCTGGCGTGGGCTGGTCCATGAAGTCACGAAGAGTCGGAAGCGACTGAACAAATAAACAACAGCAACAATCCAGGTCAAGTGATCTTGATTATGTGCTCTTAGTTATTCTTGCAGCTGGTTGGGTTAGCCCATGATCTTAAGTGACAGTAACAGAAGGCCAGCCATGGGTGGTGGGAGTGGGGAATCTAATATCTTGAAGACAAGACATTACTAACAGCCTTCAGTCGCTATTATTTTTAACTTGCTGAAAAATCTGTCGATGGGCCGTGGAAGGGACTGAGAATCCTGGTTCTTTCCCCTCCTCCATCCCCTGCTTCTTTCCTCCATACCCACTGCCCCACCTGTCACTGAGGCTCAGTACCTCAAGATGAGGAATACTCAGTCCTACAAAACCCAACGGGAGACATTATGGACAGAGCTAGGGCTCTTCTGCATAGCCCTGCCCCTCCCTCTTGCCTGGTCATGCAGTGTGACTGGCACGCGCGCACACACGCTCCCCTGCTGCAAAAATCCCAGGTAAATTGGGTGTTCTGGGAAGGTATACATTATAGATGGAATGATGTAGAACAAAGGATGGGCTCAACAAGAATATAATTAGCCCTGGATTCCTAGGCCCACACCATGGGACAGACAATGACATCATTACTTTTGGTTAGCAGATGGGACGCAGGGCCTTACACTGAGTCAGATCATTCGTCCAACTTGCTCAGAACTGTGCTTTGCACTGACTGGCAACGGCTCTCTGGGATTTCAGTCAAGGGTCTTTTTCAGCCCTACCAGGAAATGGTGGGGACTGAATCTGGGACCTTTGGCATGCAAAGTATGTGCTCTACAACTGGGTAAAAAAAGGTAAAGGTAAAGGTGTCCCCAATCAGTCGTGTCCGACTTTAGGGTGTGGCGCTCATCTCCATTTCTAAGCCGAAGAGCCAGCGCTGTCCGAAGACGCTTCCGTGGTCATGTGGCCGGCATGACTGAACTCCGAGGTGCACGGAACGCTGTTCCCTTTCCCACCGAGGCGGTACCTATTTATCTACTTGCAATTTCTTGCTTTCGAACTGCTAGGTTGGCAGGAGCTGGGACTGAAGACGGGAGCTCACTCCGTCACGCAGCACTCGGGTCTCGAACTGCTGGTTCGGCGTCTTAACCACTAGTCCTCTTGTTGTCAAACAAGAGGATGTTACTGAATTTTATAAAAGAAGGTACCTGAAATATCTCTGTTTTCGGTGACAAGTTGATGAGAATTAATAGGACATGGTCTGAAATTAGTAGCCCACTTTTTGAAGGCAAACAAGTCTTTTCTTTCAGTGGCTATTTTCCTCATTCTGTTTTAAAATTAAGGTCTGTTAGCTGGTGCCTCCTAAAATATGTTATTTAGATTATTTGCTGGTCATTTGATTGCCATGTCATGCCTCTATGGGTTAGACTCCTTGACTATTTTTTAAAACAGTGGGCTTAAAATGTTAGAAATAATATATATGGCGTTGTGGCATGATGGTTTTTCTTCTCACTTTCATAATGTCCTTCCATCTTTTGACTGGGTAGATCAAAGTGTGCTCCTCCATCATAGTCTTGACGCTATCACAATTAATATGCAATTATATACCTAATACAACATTGAAGGCCCTGCACAGGGCCCAAGCATCATTTCAATATTTGGCCCATACCAGCTTGTAACATGCACCCCCCCACACAGTCCCATCCCATCCCATACATACAATCTCGAGAGTCAGAAAATAAAAGTTTCTATTTTAATTCTGAGATTAAATTTTCTATACTTCTGAAAATACACCACGGCTTTCACTGGGGCTTTTCTACCATGCCCCTAAACAGCCCCACCCCTCCTGCTGTTTTGTGTTTGTTTAATATAACATTCAGTCTGAAGAACAGCTGTGCAAAGCTTTTTGGTTATTTTGTGACTTTCTGGCTGGCCCTAATGTTTTGACTTGTTTTCACTTTCAAAGCATTATTTTTCTGTCCCTTTTCATTGCAGAATCATAAACGAGAGGGAGAGAGAACATTACACATTTGCTCACATATATTTTAGGCTAGTAAATCCAAGCAGCAGCACTGGCTCCCACTGTCCCTGGGATCAATGCCCCTGATTATTATGGTGCTTGACAAAGCATGTCACACAGGGAAGCACAAATCTGTCTCTCAAACTCCTGGTTCAGCTGCATAAGCAAGAGGTCTCTGTCCTAGAGAAGGGCCTGGGCCAGCAGCTTTCTGTACAAGATATTCCTTGTTCTGCCCTAATGCTGCTTCTGATTGGCTCCAGCAAACCTCGCAAGATCTGGATAGATACAGGAAAATAAGGCTTTGTAAATATCCTCAAGCATAATATAAATTCTTTTTTCTCATTGTAATGGAGTTGCAGTCTGGGCAGGGCCCTATGGATCTCTGGGCCCCAGTAAATTGTACCCACCCCCATGCTTGGTCCTATATTCCACTTTGCACAAGACAACCCAATGCCAGAAGATGATGCAGACATTAAGGGTGCGATCCTATGGAGATAGGCAGCCGCCTCCAAACTCAGAGGCGACTGCCCATCCAATGCAGGGCAGGAGAAGCGTGGAGGGGATTGTCCCTTCCACGGTTCAGCTGCCCTGCATTTGGGGCTAGACGATTTCAGCTTCTAGCCACAGGAAGGCGGAGCAGGGGAAGCAGCTGCCGGGTGTGAAAGTAGGCCTGACTAGGCCTTGTAAGTAGTTTGGTTCAGGCGAGGTGCCTGATGGGATTGAATGTGTGCGTGTGCGCGCGCACGTGTGTGACCATGAAAAAGTAGTTATAATTTGCTCATAAGCAAGAAATTCCTATCCACCTGAGTAACTCATCCCTAAAGAGAAGAAGGCTGCTGTGCTGATAAGACTGTTGCTGAGCACTAACTGGTTTCTGAGCATGCGTAGTGTGTTTTTCTTTGTTCTCCAACTTTCTGTCTGTATAAATGCATCCTGTTTTCTTTTGGGGGGAGAGACACAGTTTTGTCTGTCTCTCCAAATTTCTGACTGTTCAACCTAACCTGCTTTGGATATTTCCTTAACACAGGCAACATGTTGGATGTGTCGTATCGGCATTTCTGCCTTCCCTGCCCCGGAACGCCCCCAGGAACGCCCCGTTTTCGCCTCTCCTCTTCCAAGTGCGGGACCATTCCGAGCTGCCTGTGAGGCAGCTTGGGTGTGGGGGAGGGCAGGTTCCCAGAAACCGACATGTCGTATGGCCATCTAGCTGCTGACTAGCGGCCATAGGATTGCTCCAACCAACTTAATCATTAAGTTCATGCTTAAGCCAACCAACTTAATCATGCATACTGTTCCTGGGCTTTTTAAAAACAACAACAACATGGGTTTAATTGCACAAATGCAAAGGGTCTTAACGTTGGCAAGGAGCGTTATGTTTCTTATCGGATTGATTCCTCATGAAGTGTGTGAAAACATGAAGTGTGTGGAAGTTTTGAACTGAGGTGTTTACCACGTTCGTATCCTGCACTTTCTCCAAGGAGATCACAGCAGTATGCTTGGGGTAGTCCCATTTTATCCTCACAACAAGCCTGTGAGGTAGGTTCAGTTGAGAGTGTCATGATTTGCACAAGAGCACACAGTGAGACGAATGTCGAAGGCATGGATTTGAACATAGAGTTTGCCAGTTCATGCTCAGTGTGGAATCCGCTATGTGGTGCTCTTGGGGCAGCCGAAGACATTTTGATGCCAGGTGTGAAGGACAAGATGGCGCTGCCCCATTACACACACAGCAGCTGGCCAGGCTGACAACTGGATCTAATTTCAGCTCTGTGGATGTGAGCAGCAGGCCAGCCTCCCGGGCTCAGGCCAGGCGCTCGGCCTACAGAACTCCGTCCTTGCAACTCCCCACCCCCCACTACCTCACTCTGCCCAACGGTAGGGCCGGCCCTGATGCATTTGCATGGCTGACGGCATATTCTGGAAACCTTTGAATTGTTTTTGAAGTTTCTGTTTTAGATCAGGATTTTATATGACCCTGTAAAAAAATTTGAAGGTTTGGAAGCTGGTATTTTAGTTGTACATTTAAGCACCAGAAGGTGGCACCACAGCTCCACAAATATCGAATTAGAGCAAAACATTTGCAGTCATAGTCTAATAGGCTATCATGACGTCTGGGAACCAAAGATGTGCAGCCAACCATCGTCTGCGTGTTTCGTCAGAAGGGAGACCTGTTGTGTTCAACAGGGACTTGCTCCCAAGTAAGTGTGCATAAGAATAAAGCTGTAGTCTTACTTTAACGTTTTATTTATTTATATCCTTATTTTTATTTAAAACATGTATATCCCGCCCCATATCATTAAGATCTCGGGGCGGCATACAGATAAAATCGATTTAAACAGTATAAAACATTAATGGGTCTGTTAGGGCGCAATCCTATCCAGATAGGTGGCCGCCTCCGAACTCAGAGATGACCGCCTATCCAAAGCAGGGCAGGAGAAGCACGGAGGGGATCGTTCCCTCTGCGCTTCTACCCTGCATTTTTGGCTAGACAGCCGATTGCGGCTGTGTAGCTGTGGGAGGATGGAGCGCGGAAGGAGGCCGCTGTATCGTACAGGCATTCACGTCCTCCCTGCCCCAGAACGCCCCCAGCCGTGCCTGTTTTCGGCCGCTCCATGCTCCTCTTGCGAGCGCGGAGGATGGAGCTGTTCTACCCTGCCTCTGAGGCAGTGCAGAAGTGGGGGAGGTTGGTTCTCCAGGACCCAACCTCGAAGCGCGGGATCCAAGGTCAGTTCCTGGATAACACGATATCCTATGGCCGTCTAGCCACTGTCCGGTGGCCAAAGGATTGCTCCCTTAGAATATTTTTAGTTGATTGATCACTCTCCTTTTAACCAATTAACTGATCAATTTTAAAATTTTGTTAAATACAACTGCAACATAGGTCCCTTTTTTAAAGGATAACAAAGGAAGTATGAGAAAGCTTTAGTTGACTGATCTATGAATTAAATCTGTAAGACCTAATTTTTAAGAATGGAATGATCCCCAATCGTCTATAACTTGCCTCGGGAAAATCATATCGGAGCTCTGCATGCAGCCGCTGTGTTCAAGAGAACAAATTTAAAAACTAAGCTTTGATCTGAACTGGATTTCCTGACGAAAAAACAAGCAGTTCTTAGTCTGAAAAACATGTGCATCACTATAGTGAAAACCTGAAAGGCCATCTAAGCGAAAACCCTGATCAGGGTTTGGCTGGCCACCTGTCCCGAAAGAGATTGCAATGGATCTTTGCTTTCGCCACCGATAGTGTGTAGCCCACAAAACCTTGTTATAAATGGGCTAGTCTAAGAGTGCCATAGGACCCTCTTACTGCAGGGGTCCAAAATGTCAGGCCTGGGGGCCAAATCTGCCCTGCTTAGGATCCCAATCTGTCCCTCCAGTGTTCCCTAGATAGCCCTGCCTTTTTCCCCTGGCCACCAATCATTTGGTCGTTTCTCAGTTTTTGTGCGATTCTAAAAGGTTCTATGCCTCTCCTAAGGCTTAGATGCTGGCTGCAAGAGCTTTAGGCAAAATATTGTTGTTGTTATTGTTATTATTAATCACAGTGCAGTCATGATGGACAAAGAGCACAAACCTAGATGAATTCTTATGATGCTTTTCCATTTCCCTTGGTGTAATACTTGCAGTTCTCAAGGGGTCCAGTTTACTAGCATTGCTCAGAATTTGCCTACCCCTGGGAATGTTATAAGAACTTCAGAAGAGCCCTGCTGGATGGCCAACCAGCTGTCGACCAGGAACCCACAAGCATGGCATGGGTGCAACAGCATCCTCCCACCCATGTTCCCCAGCAACTGGTGCACATAGGCTCACTGCCTCTGGTACTGGAGGTAGCGCATAGCCATTGATAGCCTTCTCCAGGAATTTGTCCAACCCGCCCCCAAATTGGTGGCCATCACTACATCCTGTGGTAGTGAGTTCCATAGTTTAACCATGTGCTGTGCGAAGAAACACTTCCTTTGATCTGTCCTGAATCTCCCACCAAACAGCTTCATAGGATGACCCCAGGTTCTAGTATTTTGACAGAGGGAGAAAAATGCCTGCCTATCCACATTCTCCCCTTGTCCTTCCTGTCAGGCCAGTCAGCACGACCCATGCTGTGAACACGTGTTGTAGGGATCCATGCAAAGCCTGGCACATCGCTGATTTGGGCAAACAGTGGTGGCAGTGACATAGTAAGACCCCAAGCAATCCTAAATCTTCTATGTGTTGCCAATGCAGATGGAACCTGCATTGTTCCAGCAATGGAAATCAGCAGGGAAGCTGATTTTCAGTGGCTATTATTTATGGTGTGGGTCAGAGGATTTTTGATGTATTTTCTCCAATAGAATATCAAACTGTTTTAGAAGCTGCCTTGAATTTCACAAATGACATAGCACGGAGGGCGGGTACACGCTGCTCTGCAAGAAAGACAAGTGCAAAACCATGTTGGGCACACAGAAGGCATTCCATGTTTCTTTTGATCCTGGCAGTAATGAACAAGAATTGGGGTTTGATTCACAGCTGTAAGAAAATTCCTCTTTGTAGGAATGTAGGAAGTCATTTTAAAAATCTTTCCTCTGAAGCAAGCAGTCCGTTCATATCATGTCTGGAATACATACAGAGAGAAAGGGAGAGTGGAGAGAATCCAAGAAAGATATTGCAGCTTATTTTTCATCTAGTTAACTATATAAAGTGCACAGAACCAAGGCATAAATGTAAGTGATTTGTAACACATTATTTGTGTCTTTCATTAATGCTCAGAAGCAGCCTGAGATCCAAAGTTACTCTAAGCAGACTCAAGGTTTTATTATCATGTATGAGCTCCCTGGGCATTCATATCTACACCTGAGATTCTGCCCCGGGATCCATCTTGAGAGAAGGATGGGTGTCCTCTGCCAGGAACAGGGCCTTTTCTGTGGGGGCTCTGGAGTTTTGCAATCTCTCTCCTAGGAAGTCTATACTTGCTCTTTTCTGGCCTCCTTCCCTGGCTCCCAATGGGAACTTTCCTTTTGGAGCTAATAGCAGGCAAGGGGCAAGCAATTATCAGCAGGAATGAGAGAAAGGGGTTAACCCTTTCCTGCTTATAAACTGCAGTCCTGATGAAAATTGCCTCTCCTGTTTTTTTTTAAAGAGCATCATGTCTAGTTTGGCCCTATGGGCATTTCTACATGAGGCTTTTATCCCGCACCTTTAATGAGGCTTCTGCTTCTGAATTCTTTGTGGGATTAACATTGGCTCCTTTGCATGTGCTTTTTTTCTGGGGGAAGGGGGGGTTCTTATGCCGCCTTGCTATATATTTCATTATACAACCACTAGATGGCACTGTGGAATAGCGAAATTGCACAATTTCATCAGATTCTCATTCTGCCATTTCTAAATCACAATAATGGTTGCAAAGCACAGGAAAGGCCTGGAGGAAGCCCATGTCATGTAAAGGACCCGCTAAATACGGTGAGTGAGCAATCACGAGCGCACAATAAAAGCCTCGTGGAGAAAGGCTCACAGCCTCCTTCTTGGCAAAAAAGCAAACTTTTTTTTTACAAGTTGGATGGTATCCTGATTTTTTCTTTCTTTGCGCCAGATGCTTGGCTTCTATTGCTATTTGGAGAGCATGCAGCTTTTTGTTACTAGTTTTGAAGCTTTTAGCTAAGGCAAGAAATCAACACCTCTAGATTAACAGTATAAGAACTGCGTCTGTACCTTCTAAAATCACATCTGGAAGACCGGCCGGAGGACGTGCAGAATCTGGATAAGAGTAAGGAAGAAGTGCAAGACGTGGCACGGGAGTAAAGCCCCGGCAGAGTCCCTCGAAATAACGTCCTGTAAGGGCAAAGGCAAATGTAACATTGAAAGAGACAAATGCAACATTCAAAGCTCCTCTGGCCCATAAGCAAATGGAAGCTTATTCTCTCCAGGAGCAAGCTCTTGAAAATCCCGGCTGTTCAGATTCTCATGGTGTTTCTGCTTGAACAGGGATCATTAGCTCACCCTGCCCTCCTCAGTGTGTGCGTGGCCAACATGCCACGTGAGTGGTCCTCCCTTTATGGCCACAGCCTTTATCTGGATGCTGTGATGCTATAGCTTCACCTTCTATCTATCCACTTGTGTTTTTCTCCTCTGCCCTGCATGCTATCCTAGGCTTTGACCCTCCTGGTTTATGCCACGACTCCTGCCTTTGCCTTAATCCTGCCTATTCCAGTGGAACACTTTGGCCTCGTTCTCACAAACAGCAGATAAGGTGGCCCCCTTGTGTCTGGACTGTACCACTTCACACTGCAGGTGGGGGTTCACATGATGGAATACTTCCTCGTGTGTGTAGCGGGGTGGGGACTTCCCTTCACGGAGGATGAAGACAGATGTATTTTTGAATAGGAACGGGGCCCAATTTTGTTGTCTGCAGAATGATCCCCCCCCACTTGATCTTGTACAGACACACAGCCAGCCTGTGGACAGAAACTTGATTATTTCTTCCTGTTCACCCCTCCACTATGCTTCAAGTGGGGTGCCCACTTCATTTGCTTGTTTGTTTTTGCTTCGCTTTTGCTTTCTTCAAGTATCAGGCATATTTATCCCATCGAATGTCTGTCTGGTGCTTTTTAATTTTCTGCTTTTTTAGAGGGGTTGTGCTGCTCCTATTCCCTTAAAAACTGTTTGAAAAGAGGAACTTGTTAAGGACTGATGGAAGGGCTGCCCAGTCCAGATCTGGAAAGGGGGGCAGTAGCTTTTTTTTAAGTGACACAAGGGCCAGCCAATCAGCACTGTGCACCAGCCTGGCTCTGGGAAAAAAAAGGGGGAGATTGCAGATTTGTGATTAACACCAAGGCAGGCCAATCAATGTTGTACACACCCATTTTCTGACAAATAAGTTTCCACGGAGCTCGGCCTGGGCAAGAAGGCTGTGCCCGGGTCCACAGTAGGGCTTACTGCAGAAAGTACATAGTAAATCTGTATTCACCCATAGAAAACTAGCAAGTCAAGATATCTTGTTTTGTTTATATATTTATTTTAAAAAATTATATGCTGCCTTTCAGGGTAAAACCCTCCCAAGGTGGCTCATATCGATACCATAATACACAGTAGCATCTGATATGAATAAAACCACACCCTAAAACTAAGATGTGAAAGGTAAAAAGGTAAAGGTGTCCCCAACCAGTCGTGTCCGACTCTCGGGTGCGGTGCTCATCCCCGTTTCTAAGCCGAAGAGCCAGCGCTGTCCGAAGACGCTTCCGTGGCCATGTGGCCGGCATGACTGAACACCGAGGTGCACGGAGCGCTGTTCCCTTTCCCGCCGAGGCGGAACCTATTTATCTACTTGCAATTTCTTGCTTTCGAACTGCTAGGTTGGCAGGAGCTGGGACTGAAGACGGGAGCTCACTCCGTCACACGGCCCTCGGGTCTTGAACTGCTGTCCTGCCGACCTTCCGGTCTGCGGTTCAGCATCTTAACCACTAAGCCACCACGGCCCTAAGATGTGAAAACAGTATGTTACAACAATAGTAGAAATAATACACAGCACCCGATATTAAAATGCCATTTGAAATGAAACTGTTTCCAGGGTTCATTTTAAAAGCCAGTCAAGTAGGGGGCATATGTATCTCCCTAGGGGGAGAATTTCATAAGTATGGGGGCCACTGCCAAAAAGCCCCCATCTCATGCCTGCTGTTTTTGAGAGTGAGCCCATGAGTAAGACCCCTCATTTGCTAAGGCCCAGGCAGTTTCATATGGGGGCAGGCAGCCCTTCAGAAAATCTGTTCCCAAACTGGCTAGCGCTTTACCAGCACTTTAAACACAGCCCAGCCTCGGTAACCAATAGGTGTTATGGGATCTGATCACTTGGTCCCTGCTAGCATCCAAACAGCTGCATTCTGTAAGAGGTGAAGTTTCCACACTGTTTTTAAAGGCAGCTCTTGACATCGTGTGCATTACAATAGTATAGTCTGGAAGGAACCAGGGCAGGGGTAACTGTGGCAAAGTTTACTTTCTATGTACCGGCAATTTTTTTGTGTATGGGGCAAACTTTCAACCGTATCAGCCCACCTCCAGTTTGAAGAGGCATAGTCCAGACACAGGTTTGCCACCTTAGCTGCTGTTTGTGAAAGCGGAGAGGTAGATATGACTTGCCTGTTTTCAGGCTTCTGTGTTTGCCCTGCCCCCTGGCTTGCCCCTCCTCTAATGGCTCAACAGCACCCTTCTGAGGGGTTAAGCTGCCAGGAAGTACAGAATCTCATGGGAGTGACTTACATCCGTGCTGTGTTCATACTCATATGTGGAGTTGCCTGGAAAAGTAAAAAGAAAAGAAACAGATTATCCCAGTAAATTCCTAATGGCAAACTTTAAGAAGGGGGTACATAGAATAGTATAGTAGGGTTGGAAGGGGGCTACAAGGCTGACAAGGGTTGAAAAGAGTGTAATTGCCATGGTCTTCCTCAAAGAATCCTGAACATCCTTATTGGATGAACACAGAGAACTCTTTCTTAGAGCTCCACAAAACTGCATGTTGGGACCAAGAGGAGTTAGCTCCCCCTGATGGGGACTCTGGGACAGCTGTGCTGGAGACCTCATCCTTTGACCCCACTGAATCCAAGGACTCAGATCCATCATGGACCAGGAGCCTGACACCTCATCCTCAGAGGACGAGGCTTCTGAGTTAATGGATCAGGGAGAGGTCTTGGTTGCAGTTGGCCAGCATGAGGTTCCTGCCTCCTTAGCACCTAGTCTTCCACAAAGGCCCCCAGGACCAGCTCCCCTGTGTCCAGAGGAGGTCGTGTTGCCATCCTCAGATTCTGAGGACTCTAGTCGCAAAGATACCACCACGTCGCAGCCACTTCTGGGTCATCATGGCCCAAGACTGCTGAAATGGACCAAGCTCTTTTGAGGGAGAAGGCCTCAGTCAATAGCGAGGCAGGGCCATCAGTCACACAGAAGTCAAACTATACTTAAGGCTCAGCCACGATCTGCTGTTTGTTGGAGCAACATACAGGCAAGCTTCTCTGGCTTCCAGTCCCAGCCTCACTAAGAGCTCTCCGTGGTGCTGCTCCGTTTCCTGTCTCTCTGGGAAATGTGACTCCTGCTTGGTCAGAATCCACTGAACCTGACTTGCCCCAAGTCCTCAATGTGAACCAGACCTCACAGTGCCCAGTAACGCCAGGCCTTCACTGCGACAACTGAACAGATGCAAACTCCTTGCTTGGATTCCTGAGATGCCCCCATCATCTCTTGGATGCCAGGAACAAAGATTGCTGGCAAGCCCAGACTGAAGCTGCCATTAGAAGGTGGAACGCTTGTCTGACAGTACAAGGTCTCTCTTCTCCAGGGCCTGGTTCTGGGGACGAGACCCTGCCTTAAGCAATTCCAGGATCGGGGCCTCCGTCGATGCACCAGGAAGGGTGGATTGTGCAAAGCCTCAATCCCTGTCTGGCTCGTCCAGGTGCAACACCTTTGTTGCCCAACTCCATGGTCTCTGTGTTGGTTCTTTTTGTGGACTGTGTATTTATTTATTTATTACATTTATATCCCACCTTTTTTTCCTCTTTAAGGAACCCGAGGCAGCATACATAATCCTCCTCCTCTCCATTTTATCCTCACAACAACAACCCCGTGAGGTAGGTTGAGCTGAGAGTCTGTGGCCAGCCCAAAGTCACCCAGTGCGCTCCCATGGCCGAGTGGGGAGTCTCAGTTCTAGCGCTCATCTTCTCTCCTAGCTGGGCATCTACCCTGAGTGGCCTTTCAGCCAGGACTCCAGGCTCACCAGCTTCTGGACTGGCAGGAATGGGGCATTTGGAGAGCAGTCCGTGCTGTTGCAAGACCACTGAAAAGCAAAGTCAAGACAAGCAGGGATCTCCCGAAGTAGAGGTCAGGTTCCCTTCACCAGGATTTGAGTGGGGGTCGGGGGAGAATACCTATCTGAATATGCATTTTGGGAGAAAACACACGTTCAAACACATATAAAAATAGGTGTGCGGTTGGGTGTATTGTTCCGGGCAGTTTGTGAAGGGGACGCTGAAAAATGTCCTAGCCCCACCGCGCATGAACTGAGTGTGCGCCCTAATACATACCCTGGAATCCTCAGTCATGCACTTGGGTTCCGTGACAGATGCACCGGAGCTCCACGGCAGAGGAGTTGACAAGGAACCAGTTCCTCCCTCGGAAAACGTCTGCTCTAAATGGGCTCTGCCTCACTGAGACTGCAGCACGAGGTGCCCGACACATAACCTCAGCTCTCTGATCGGTTTTTATTTTGTTATTATCACATTTACGGTTCTGGGGGGATAGTCAGTTTTACCCCATGACATGCCCAGATGTTACATTTATCCCCTGCGGATCATCTTACCATAATAATAGTCTTCATCTTCAAAAAAATCCTCAGAATTTTCTACCCCCCAAAATAAAGAATAAAGTAAGTAAAATGAATTATTGCAGGCCAGAATATTAATTCTAAATATTGCCAAATACCCCTTTCTCACATCCGCATCATCATCACTTTCTGCCTCTGCCAATAATTAAGTCTATGGACGGGATTTTTTTTTAAAGACACGATGTGCCATCGCTGCTGCTGGAACCTTCCAGCTGCCGTAGTGGAGCAGAGAGATTGGGGCTCCTGTAGAAATCTGAACAATTACCCAGTGATTACAGGGCCTCCCCACCGAAGGCCTCCGAGGACCCTTAGCAGGGCTCAGGAAACGTAAAGCGCTTTTTGGCTGGGGAACAGGATGCGTCAGCTCCTTCTTAAGGTGCTAGGACTGGAGCTCTTCCTCCTCCATGGGCCTCCGTGCTTCTCCACCCCAGCCCACCTAGTCTTGGCAACCGTAGCTCCCAGTTTCCGTTTACCAGCTGTCTCAACTAGGCCCTGTCTCTGTTTTCTCGGATCCTCTGTGTTGCAAGGCTGGGCACCCGGGGATGGACCCTGCGGACTGTTGATCTCCCTGAGAGCAGCCTTGAAGATTTGGTCCCTCCTTCTTAGCCCAACCCGGTGGCTTCAGATGTGTGGGACTGCAACTCCCATCATCCCCAGGTAATGCTCATGCTGGCCAGGGGTAATGGGACTTGTAGTCCGACACACCCGGAGGGCACCAGGTCAGGGAAGGCTTGCCTAAAGTCACGACAGAGAGCCAACGTTGAGCATCCTAAGTCTTATTCTCTGCCTCACCTTGGAACGCCTCAGGTGTGTTTCAAGTGGGCATGCTTAGAACTTATGCTTGCTCTTAGGAAAAAAACAACCTCTTTTTTTACTTTAACTTATGGTACATAAGGCACAGTCCAGAGATTCTTTGGAACTTAAAGGAGGAATATTAAATACGTCTAACACCATCTTCCCCAACCTGGCACCCTCCAGTTGTGTTGGACTACAAATCCCATAATCCACCAGTCTAAAAAAAACAAACTGAAGCCAGAGTTGTGGCAGTTGTCCTTCACTGGGACCATTTGGCCTTTTGTGACCCGTGGAGGGAGGCCAGTTTTCACCTAACACATATTTTTCCGCACCAATACAGTTTCATTTTAAGCCCTGGATCAAGTCTATGCCACCCTAGTAAATGCCTGAATGTAGGGAGCTTGAAAAATGCCACTCCAAATGGGCTCTGCTTCTTTGAGACTGCTGTGCTGAGTGCCAGAAGCAGATTTCTGATGGGTTGTGGAGACATGGCAACATTTCCCTCACCACATGCCCAGACCGCAACAGACCACTCTCCGTGGAATTGAAAGCGCCCTTCGTTTGACCAAAGTGTGATGGATTATCTTACCATTGTAAATAATTGAAAAATTCTTGTAATGCGCATCGTATTCTAACTCTATCCCCGGAGCAATCTGTCCTACCAAAACAAAATTGCACTGAAATGATGAGTGATGAAAAATCATGTGAGATGCTCATTCTGAATATTGCCAAATACCCCTCCCCCATGCATGCCATTCATTCAATTATGAAGTTCAATTAGTTCAGATAAAACTCTGCAATCCTATAGCCATATACCAGGGAGTGAGTTGTCTGGAACTCATTGGGGCTTACCTCTGAGTAGACATGTACAGGATTGCACTGCCTGGCTGAAATCCTATAATAATATTCACCTAGAAGCCCTGCTTCAGGGATGCAGAACCTCAGGCTCACGGGAGTTCCGGTGTGTCCCTTGGGGGTTCCCCAGATGGCCACGCCCCCTTACCCTGACCTCCAATAATTTGGTGGTTTCTCAGTTCTTCCACATTTCCGCCCATTCTAAAAGACTGAAATGCCTCTCCTAAGGCTTAGGTGCCGGCAGCAAGAGCGTTAAGCATCCGAGGCCCTCCTCTGAATGCCACCTCCAAGGTGTCATGCCTCCCTCGGACTCCTCCGAGGATGTAGGGGAATGGCAGGCTCCAGACCCAGGGGAAGGGACTGGCACAGAAGTAGCCCGAGCCCCCTGTGGAGGAAACATGCCCAGTTGCAGCTTCCCCGGAGGACTGAGAGGGTGAAGTTCCACAGACCCCAGCAGAGCGAAGGCGGCTTCATGTCGAACAGCAATGAAGGCGATCCTCTGTCCGTTTCAGACTGAGAGGCTCCCAGAGGCGCTGCCATTAAAAGCAGGCAGGGGCAAAGCTGCTGGAGAACAACGTCGTTTCCACACGCCGGATCCCGTCAGTCCCACCATGACCCCGAACCTCAGCCTTGCTTCTGAATCCCTGTGTTTAGACCTTGGACTGGAAAATGAACTTCTCTCTGCCATGCTGTCTTGGATTTCTCAAACTGGTGAAGCCCCCACTCTGTCCTCCTCCATTCCTTGCCTTGGACAGGTTTATGACCTGGCTTATCAGGCAGTGGGTTATTGCTGCTGTTTGCCAGCAGCAAGGACTGACACAAGGGAAGTTTGGAAAGTGGCAACGAGGGAGAGGGTCTTCTCAGTGGTGGCCCTCGCAATTAGGAACGATCTCCCCACCGGGGCCCTCCTGGCACCAACATAGTCATCTTTTCAGCACTAAGTTAAGACTGCCAGGCATTTAATGGTATACGATGGAGCCTTTATGTCAGCTGTCTGTAACAGGTCTAGTATTTTATTGAAATTGATTTTAGCTGGTTAAAGTGTTTTAAATTCTGTATATTCAAATGTTACGCTGTATTTTATCATCTTGTATCTGTGATTTTGTGAATTGTTGTGAACTGCCCAGAGAGCCTTGGCTATTCAGCAGTATAGAAATGAAATTAATAATAATAATAACAACAACAACAACAATGCTAAAAAAAACCTTTTTGTCTTTGGCCCCGCCCTGATCTGCTGTGGACCCCTCCTATCACTGGAATGTGGTCCCCGAGAATTTTTCCAAAATGGAATTCAGTGCTTGGGCTGAAAGCGCTTCAACACCTCTGCCCTGTTTACTTCTGAACTGACATGCATAGGCTTGTGCTGTTAGGATGGGTAACAATGATAAAATAAAACAATAACATCAAATTACAGTGTAATAGAAAATGAAAAACTAGAGAAAGAAAACTAGAAAAATGGGCTTTAAAAATGGAGTGTTAGCAGGAGGAGCAGACAAAAGACGGGAAAAGCCCTGGGTAAATAAAAAAGATTCCGTCCCCGGTGCATGCTTCTGGGTGAGTGTTCTCCGAGGGAGCGTTTCCCACTGAAAATAGGGATCCTTGAGGAATTTGATCTTTGTGAATTCCAAAATGAACTGAGCTGAACCACGTTCTCAAATGAATGCGCAGATTGGAATGTAAGAGTGTTTCATCTCCAGGCGTTCCAAACTGCCACTCCTGACACCCAATTAATAGCACAGCTACTGATGAGGGTGGAGGCCAAAATGTTGAGCTTAAAATGTATTTGCAACACTCAGTTGCTAGTCTTTCTATCTTTCGATATATGCACCTGTTGAAATGCATTTTTGTAGGGATGTCAGAGAATTCTGCAATGGATCTCGGTGAGGCCGAATGCCAGTGCATTCGGCCCCCCGAAATCTGTGGCAGAACGGCCTGCCCCCCCGCCCCCTCCCGCGGATACCCCCAGGATGAGACTTACTTGGGGTGGATGTTCCGGGCAGCAGCGGCTCTGGCGGCGGCTTCGGTGGCAGCGGCTGCGGCAGCTGGTCTTCCGATTGGCTGCCGCCGCCGCCATTTGCAGTCTGGTCGCCTGTTTTTTTTTGTTTTTTTTTACAGAGACATGATAGGCTACGTAAAGACTTACGTAGCCTATCACATCCTGGTTAAAAAAAACCCCAAAAACGGCATACGCAAATGGCGGTGGCTATAGCCGCCGCCATTTGCGTTGCTTATTTTTCACTGTCTTAGTCTACATAAACATTTACGTAGGCTAAAACGGCGAATCAAAAAGGGACGGAAATAGCGCCCACTACGCTATTTGCGTTCCCCTTTATTTTTGCCATAATAGTCTACGTAAATATTTACGTAGACTTAAGACGGTGAAAAATAAGGAACGCAAATGGCGACGGCCGTAGCCGCCGCCATTTGTGTACGCGTTGTTGTTTTTTAACCCAGAGCCCTCTGCAGCCAGAAATCCGGCTGCGGACAGCCCTGGCCTGGGCCTGGCCGGCTGTTCCGTGGAGCCGCTGTGGAGCCCAGCCGGCCGTCGAGGATTCCGGTGGGGAAGACCTGATCGCCTCCCCTCCCCGTCGAGGATTCCGGGGGGAGGGATGGAGCGCCTCCCCCCCCACCCTGAACATAATCCGCGGAAAGGTAAGTGACTTTCATACATCCCTACATTTTTGCCACTAATGCAGAAATGGGGTGAAAGAGGCTTCTGGGTGAACGCAGGTGCAGAAGCATTCTGGGGAAAAGGAGAAGGCAGGGAACCACAGCCTCAGCTAGCACTTCGCAGCGTGCCTGCTGCCCAGAAAGAAACATTTGAGAAGGAAGGAAAAGGGACACTGGTGATGAGTGTTGGACCAATGGGCCATCCTGGGCCTGCTCTGCATCAGCCTCCTCCCTCGCCTCCTGAGGCCCTAGGCAAGCTTTGGTAGTTGAAAGGGGTTGGAGGCTGATGGTTGGGACGTTTCAGCCTCTTTTTTAGGTGTTTGGTCCTAGAGTAGGAGCAGGCTACTGTTTGGGGCCATGGTCACATTTGGCAATTGGAGAAACTGTTCCAGGCACCACTACAAAATGGCTGCCATGGGAGGCGTGGCAAAGGACGACAAACCTGCCCCAAAGATTGGGTACAAGGCTGAGGTGGAGTCTGAGCCCCAACACACCGAACAGTGCCTCTGAAGCCAGAGTTTTCAGGACCAGTTGAAACCTATCCCATAGCAATTCCAGCCACTGGGAAGAAAATGCGTTAAGAAAAAAAGGGGGGGCACCTTGGTGGGTGCCAAGAAACGCGTCCCACAAGTGCCGTGCTGCCTGCCCTGACCGAGACACCGTAGCTCCCCTTGCACCTTGCAATCCAACGCAGTCCGGTGCCAAGCGCTGTAGATCCCAGCTTCTTTCCAACCGTCTTGGCTCTGCCCTTGGTTTTAGCTCCTGTGCCTTTCAGTCATCTGTTTTGCTGCACCGGGTGTCTGATGCAGGATCGTGTGGTGCGTGCCATGGTTCCTCCCCACCCACCTCTCCTCTGCCCCGTGGTTGCTGCGAGCTTTCTTCCCTTCTCCTTTTAAGGGATTTCCCTTGCTCGTCTCTTATCATTCACCGCTGGCTGGGAGCTGGTTGTCAGCATCCCACATGGCCACCTTATGCCCATCCTCGGCTTGGAACTTTGCAGGGTTGTTTCATGTGGGCCTGCTTACAATTTGTGTGGGCTCACTGTGGATAAACCAAAGCCAAATTTATGGCAGTTGCCCTTAACTGTGGACATTTTACTTATATTCTGAATCACGTCTGTGCGGCTCCCAGCACTGCCTTACCCACAAGGAACTGCTTTAACATCAAGCCCACATAGAGTCTGGCAAATTCCAAAACGGTATATGTTGTTGTTGTTCAGTCGTTCAGTTGTGTCTGACTCTTCGTGACCCCACGGACCACAGCACGCCAGGCCTTCCTGTCCTGCGCTCTCTCCCGGAGCGTGCTCAAGACCATCTTCATTGCATCAGTGATGCTATCTAGCCATCTCATCCTCTGCCGTCCCCTTCTCCTTTTGCCTTCAGTCTTTCCCAGCATCAGGGTCTTTTCCAGAGAGTTTTCTCTTCGCATTAGGTGGCCAGATTTGTACCCCACCTTTCTACCAAGAAAAATGGCACTGAAGGCAGCTAGACTGAAAGCTGCCCTGAATCATTAAAATATGGAAGAATGCATTAATATAAGTTTTTCTGTTAATTTTTAAAATCTGTTTTCAAGATTTTCAAAGTTTGGTCATTGATGCATTCACCTGTTTTAAACATAACATGATCCTCATGTTAAATTCTGACCAGTGTGATGTTTCATGAGACTTTATTTTTTTATGGCTGTCTCCATGAGTTTATAAAATATTGTCAAGAGATCAGATTTCTTTCCTACAAAGGATTAATTTCTTCCCACGTTTTTTTTAAAGCTGTTAAAATTAGTTATCAAGTTCAGCCTTATCTAACTGTAAAGAGACAGATGGACAGACAGACTTCTCTAACTGGAAAAAAATGCTTTTCTAGGTCTCAGTATTAGAGACAGAGTTGTATCTAAACTGGTCTGTATTACTGCACAATGGTCCATATTACTTCATAATCTTATCTGTTTTGGACAGTCGATTTATTTATTTATAATAATTATATACCAGCTTTCCACCAAGCCAGTGCACAACAATACAAATAAAAACAATAATACATAAAGATGTTAAAAAAGCAATGAAACCATATTAAAATAACATTAAAATCATTATTCACAACTTTTAAAGACCGAATTCTACCATTCCACCTTCACTGCTAAAAGAATTATTTTTTTCTCCTTCTTCACTCCCCCCTTTTCTTTGTGTGTCGTGTCTTTTTGGACTGTAAGCCTCCAGGCACGACTATCTTGTTTAACTGATTATATGTAAGCTGTTTTAGGCACTTTTTTTGGCTGAGGAGCGGCATAAAAATACTTCAAATGAATAACTAAAATAAATGATATCAAAGAGATGTGTCTAAGCTCAACCCTCTCTTTTTCCTCTTCACAACAGCAAAATCTCACTGGACCAAAGCAAACAAGTAAAGTGCCAAAAATGAAGATCCAACAAGAAATTATGACATACTTTCTTTCCCGATGCAATTGGCGGCACTGCTGAAAGGACTTGACTGAAAATTGGACAGCATGACTTACCTGTTGAACTCTGAAGAATCCCAACTAGCAAGAGAAACACTCTTATCTTTGTCTCTGCCATTGTATGCGTCCAGCACCTTCGCTCTGAGGGTCATTTGGAGAGTTCCTTAGAGGAGCAACCAGGCATGAATATAACAGGAAACAGCAAGATTCCAAGGCCTGAACCAAATCACCACCCTCTCTTGAGAACTGAAAAGTCTTGAATGTTATTGTGAGGTGCTTTTTCTTAAAAACAAACAAAAAAAGGCCCCCAAGTTGGCTAGGAAAATTATTACATCATAGTATGGAACAGAACTTTCACAATGTTTCTTTCTAGGGAAAGATTCCTGTTTACAATTAAACACAATTGCAGACATACCCGTACACACACACACACACACACACACACGGGAGAGAGAGAGAAAGAGAGAGATTCTCAGTAGTGAGCAACAGCTTTCGTTCTGAGGGCTGAACTATGGGCTGGATCCACTCTTACTCATGCTTGGAGTAGACCCACTGAGCAAGTTTGCATGTCACGCTAAGCCACCCTGGAGATAAGCCACCATGGATTGTTTGTTTGCTTGATTTTATTTATTTATTTATTTATTAAATTTATTAATCGCCCATCTGACTGGTCACCCAGCCACTCTGGGCGATGTACAACCCACCATAAAACAATTTAAAACAATAAAATTTTACCATAATTTTTTTTTTTTTAAATACCCTAACCCACCCCA
The DNA here is from genome assembly GCF_057233095.1 of Heloderma suspectum. Taxonomy (NCBI): domain Eukaryota; kingdom Metazoa; phylum Chordata; class Lepidosauria; order Squamata; family Helodermatidae; genus Heloderma; species Heloderma suspectum. Next base: position 21,188,566 of record NC_139474.1, on the reverse strand, counting down.
AATGCCTGCCTGAACAACCACGTTTTTAATGCACGACGGAAGCTCATTAAAGAGGGGGCATGACGGAGTTCCCTAGGGAGGGAGTTCCACAGAGTGGGGGCCACCACAGAGAAGACCCTCTCCCTCGTCCCCACCAGTCTAGCTGTCCTGGCTGATGGGACAGAGAGAAGGCCATCCGAGGCTGATCTTGTTAAGCGGCCTGTCTGGTGTTGCTGGAGGTGCTCCTTAAGATAGGCTGGGCCGGAACCATATAGGGTTTTAAAGGTCAAAACCAACACCTTGAACTTGGCCCGGAAAACAACTGGTAACCAGTGCAACTCCTTCAGCACTGGAGTGATGTGATCTCGCCGGCGGCTGCCTTTAATCAGGCGAGCCGCCGCGTTCTGTACCAGCTGCAGCTTCCGAACCGTCTTCAAGGGTAACCCCACGTAGAGCGCATTACAGTAGTCTAGACGAGAGGAGACCAGGGCATGTACTACCGATGGGAGCAGATGGTCGGGAAGGAAGGGGCGCAGCCGCCGTATCAGATGGAGTTGATACAGCGCTGTCCGGCTCACAGCTGACACCTGAGCCTCCATGGACAGCTGGGAGTCCAAAATGACCCCCAGGCTGTGGACCTGGTCTTTCAAGGGTAGCCGTACCCCATTCAACACCAGGTCAACATCCCCCAGCCTCCTCTTGTCTCCCACCAAAAGTACCTCGGTCTTGTCAGGGTTCAGCTTCAGCTTATTCCTCCCCATCCAGCCACTCACCGTCTCCAGACATTTGGACAGGGATTCTATGGCCAACCTTGGTGAAGATTTGAATGAGAGGTAGAGCTGCATGTCATCCGCATATTGCTAACACACTTTACTCCCGACAGACGATTTATTTATTATTGCATTCATATCCCGCCTTTTTTCCTCTTGCAAGGCACCCAAGGCCGCTTACATTACCCTCCTCCTCTCCATTTTATCCTCACAACAACAACCCTGTGAGGTAGGTTGGGCTGAGAGTCTGTGACTGGCCCACAGTCACCCAGTGAGCTTCCATGGCCGAGTGGGGACTAGAACCCGGATCTCCCAGCTCCCAGTCCAACACTCTTGCCACTACACCACACTGGCTCTCGATCAAGCACACTGCAGCTTTCCATGGATTGTTTCCCCTTAGCCCTCCCAGCACGTATCCCAGGGACCTTTGCAGGAGAATTCCTCGTTTCCTACATCAGCACCCTTCGTGCAGTTGGTCCACTGGGGTTGCCAGCTCATGAGGGAAACTGCCTCCCTCTTGCATGAGATTGCCAAATGCATATAATTTTCTGAGCCCTTATGAATGCAGTAAAGCATTCACATCCCACCCCCCTTTTTTTTAATTTGGGGTCTTGCGCAAGTGCACAAGAGTGCAAGACCACCTGTCTGCTATTTAGCCAAGTATCCTGCTATCCTCCTCTTGTCAATGTCCTTGTCAATTTCATTCTCCACTTTGGGGCTTGCCTTGCTAGTGGACACCTTAAAAAAGACTGCTTCGCATAGTACCCACGTAATTACACCCTCCCGAAAAGCTCCTTCTCCTGCAGCCGCCAGCCGCTTTCCACTCCCCCCCCCCCGCCTTAAATACAAAAATAAAGAGAGAACCAAGGGCAACCCCCAACTCCTTCTCGGATGTGAGCTTCAAAACAAATATATCCGATCTAATTTCATTTCGTTGGTTTCATTTATTACGTTTCCACACCACCCAATAGCCGAAGCTCTCTGAGCAGTTTATAAAGATTAACATTCTTAAAAATACAATATTGTACATATTATAAAAAACATTTACATACAAACATGTAAACAGACAGCACCCCCAAAAAAATTTTTAACAATCAACAATGAGAAATCCCATGATGATGGTAGTGGTGGTGGTCATAAGAGGAGCCCTGCTGGATCAGACCAAAGGGCCTTTCTAGTCCAGCATTCTCTTCCTGTAGCGGCCATCCAGAGGCCCCAGTGGAAAGCCTACAAGTGGGAGAAGAGCGCAGTAGCACCCGCCCGCTATTCCTGCTTTTGCCGTTCCCCAGCAACTGGTACACATGGGCAGACTGCCTCCGATGCAGGACATAGCATATAGCCATCAGGACTAGTAGCCATTCATAGCCGCTGCCTCCAGGAATTTGTGTTATTTATTTATTTATTTATTTTATTACACATATATCCCACCTTTTTTCCTCTTTAAGGAACCCAAGGCAGCGTACATAATCCTTCTCCTCTCCTCTCCTGTACCAGCTGCACTGGTTACTGGTGTGTTTCTGAGCAAAACTGAAAGTGCTGGTTTTGACCTTTAAAACCCTAGACTGTTTGGGACCAAGTTACTTGGAGGGCCGCCTACACCCATATCAGCCTGCCCTCACTTTAAGATCAGAAAGAGAGGCCCTTCCCATCTGCCCACCCACGAGAGCAGTTAGGTGGGTGACCACATATGAGAGGGCCTTCTTTGCAGTGGCTCCATACCTTTGGAACAAGTTTGTTTGTTTGTTTGTTTATTTCTATACCGCCCAATAGCTGAAGCTCTCTGGGCAGTTCACAAAAATTAAAACCAAAGAGCACACAATAAAATAATATAAAATATATAAAACATTAAAACCACAGTATAACAATACAACCAGAATAAAAAGTTGCCATCGGAGGTCTGCCATGCTCCGTCATTGCAGGCTTTTAAGAAGGCCTTGAAAACGTATTATTTTACCGTGGCCTTCTCTTGATGTGATTGCTGTTGTTGCTGTTTTTGCTGTTGCTGGTTTTATTGTCTGCTTTTATTGTTGCTTTTATCACTATTTTATTGTGTGTATGTTTTTATTGCTTTTAATATTTTAACAGTTTTTATGTATCTTATTGCTGTGAGCCGCCTTGGGAGGGCTTCTGCCCTGAAAGGTGGCCAAGAATTTGTAATAAATAAACAAATAAACAAACAAACAAACAAATTCATCCTCACAACAACAGCCCTGTGAGGTAGGTTGGGCTGAGAACCTGTGACTGGCCCAAAGTCACCCAGTGAGCTTCCATGGCTGAGTGGGGGTTAGAACCCGCATCTCCCGACTCCCAGTCCAACACTCTAGCTACTACACCGCGCTGGCTCTCCCTTGTGAAGCCATCCAAGTTGGTGGCCATCACTACATCTTGTGGTAGCGAGTTCCACAGTTTAACTATGTGCTGTGAGAAGTATAATTTACTCCTTGCTTGGAAAAAAGACATACTGGGGTAAAGTAAGCTGAGTCATTTTTACATAATGAGCAAAAGTCAACGCTACAAAGAAAAAGGAAGAGATGGTTTAGGATGAAACAGGAAATGGTACAGTCTCAAGGTCTGTTTTCTGAGGGCTGCATTACTTCCTTTATTGGTCTTCAGAAAATGTTCTTCGCTATCTGTGAGAGGTTAGGTCGGTGGTTCTCAAACCTCTTGTAGCCAAGGCATGGCTTTTGCGGTCATTCTAAGTTAAAATCAGAGGCATGCTTAACTCGCCCCTGCCATGCTCCCATTTTCACATGGTAAGGGTAAGCAATGCCTTCCCTCAGAGGAGCCCACCTCTCCTGTTTCTGTATGAGTCGCTGTTCTGGGGTGGGAAGAGGCAAGCTGAGACAAAGACACAACCAGGCAGCCTCCTCTGAGGGCAAGTAAATTCTGCTGCATCTTTCTTCTGGAGGTGACCAAGGGCTTCTCCACACCAGGGTTTTTATCTTGCAGCTTACCGGAGCTTGTCCTTCCAGATTCTTTGCAGGATTAAGATTGGCTCCTTTACACAGGTGGACCCGTGCTTTGATCTGGGGACTGCATTTGTCTGCAAGTTCTACGTGTTTCATTATACAGCCACTAGATGGATTAATGTTCCTTACTGAGTTATCTCCCATCTTTTAAAACCTGGGTTAAATGTCAGAAAACGTGGGAGAGCCTCTAGAGGTGGATGACGTTGTGTAAAGGACTCGCAAACTTCCGTGACTGACCAGTCATGAGAGTGCAATAAAAGCCTGATGTAGAACTGCTCCAAATCATTAAGGAGGCTGAGCCAGAGCACTGAATCTTGCAGAGATGCTGCTGTAGCCCTTCTCTGGGAGTGGGCCTGCAAGAGCCTTTTGTAATTTATCCTCCCACCCCACACAAGCCGTCCTTACATGGCAAACCTGTGCAGTTGGAATGACTGGGTTTAGAGATGCTAGGAGGAAGGGAAAATATGCCTGAGCACAGGATCGGGAGGCCTTAACCTCAGACCCCAACCATCCACCCAAGTTGCGGAGGACGACACTCATGTCCCCGCAGGCTGTAGATGGGGCATCTTTATCTAGCCAACCACGAACTGAGTTTCTCCTAGTAGGATTGGCACCCAGTGGCCTCAGCTTTGACGGATTGATTGATCATATATACCAGCCTTCCCCAACCTGGCGCCCTCCAGATGTGTTGGGCTACGACTGCTGGTGGGGGATGCTGGGAGTTGTAGTCCAACATAGCTAGAGGGCACCAGGTTGAGGAAGGCAGACATATACTAACGGCAAACTCAGTTCTCTGAATTCCAGCTGTGAAGCTGCAGGTCTGCTCACTTTCGTAAACCCAAATCACAAGCAGTTTATTGAAGAGCAGCACAAACCACTGAACAAGAAAACGACAGAAAGACACACAGACAGTCTGACGGTGGGAGTCTTTAGCTCCAACCCAATATCGTGAAGACCTAAAATTAGCCCTTAAAATTTTCCCGTCGCAGCACCAATCCTCATGGGCTCAAAATGGAACCATCTACATACAAGATCTACATACATCCCAAAGCCCAATAACATCTGCACATGCTCAGTGGTGAACAAAAGAAACTGAGGGAGGGGTTGGGGAGAGAATGTAATGGAGTGCCCTGGACAAGGATGTGGCTGGCTAGCTGGAACCCTGAACAGGAGCGCTCTGCACAGTTGTACTTCCCACTTAACTGATTTTTCCCACAAGGTAGTTTCCAAGTTGAAGAGCCAAACAGCTGAAATATTATTTTAAAATGCTATGATCAATAAAAGAGATCACAGAATAGTGGGGTTGGAAGGGGCCTGCAAGACCATTGAGTCCAACCCCCTGCTCAGTGCAGGAATCTAAGTCAGAGCATCAAAAGGGTGGTGTGTTTGTCGCCACTGACAGGGCAGGAAAAGTATTTTCTGTGGCACATTTCAGGGGTTCAGAATGTTTGGCTGACTGTCGGGCCTCTGGCATGTGTCAGCCTTCTAGAGCAAGTTGCAGAGGGAATTTCCAGCTTGCTCTGGGAGCCATGTTGCAGCCCTAGTTCTCAGGTGGCTGCATGGCCTTCCGAACCCCAGGCTCCTTTAAAACAGTTGCAACGTTCATTTTGGAGTGGAGAAGAACCACAAGAGCTGTTCAGAAGGCACAGTGCTAGGCCTTTACAAAAGCAGAGACCCCCCACCCCACCTAGGCTGGAGAATAAACACAGCCGCTCGCTTGCTCCACCACCGGATGGCTCCATGAGATCGCCCCGCTTTACCCTCTTATCGCAAACCACACCTTGGGCAGCCCGACTGCATCCAGTTCAAGGAAATCATCACGTGACTGGCCCAATGCAAAAATACCACAGGCAAACACCGGAATGCGGGGGGGGGGGGATGCTGGGGAGGCATGTTCCAAACCCTGCCTGCCCTCCAGAGACCTCCTGATGGCACTCACCGGGCTAAACCCGAAACAGCCTATTTCTTTGTGCCCTCCTCCCTTCGCCAGCAATTTGGTCAGCATTTCTGGTCCCTTTTCCATCTATCTACACATGAAACGGCAGCAAGATCTGAAATTAAATTTAATTTCCCCAGCTAAAAAAATCAAACCCTGGTGGGTTTTCTGGAAAAGAGAGGATGAAGGGCATTAAAAGGAAATGGGGTTGTGAGCTTTAATTAGCAGATTAATCCACAAATGGCCCAATCCTCTGCATGTTTACTTGGAAGGCATACCCATGATGTTCAATGGGGTTTACTCCTCAGTAAATGTGTATCGGCAGTCAGTAAATATAAAGCTCCAGTCAGCACATATACATTTTAATTGGTGAAAGCCGCTTTTATTCAGGCTGGGAAGTAAGGTCTTGCTTGTTTCCCACCTGAGACTATTTTTGCCTGGGTGTGTACTGTAATAGGCAAGGCAAAAGAATGAAAGATGCCCTATAAAAGCAGCAATACAGCCAGGCACTACAGGCCCTGAAGTATAAAAAGGGCCTTCCGGTGCAACTCCATGAGCCAGAAGTCAGCCCCATCGAACGCCTGCGTCAGTGAGGCCAGGCATGCAGCCTTAACCTGCTTTCTAAATGAAAAAAGTGTTCTTTCCCCACCCCACGTGGTGCAGGTCTGAAAGCAGCCTCTTTAAGCAACCAAATTAAAGTTAAGCTGCATCTTCTGGATACGCCTGGCTGTGCAAAACCAGCCCAAAATGAAGGAGAGTCCCACAGCCCCTGGTCAGCAACAAGTTGGGGGCGTGGAGCCAAAATCCTGGACCGCCTGCCCACCCAAGTGCCTAGTCCTGTTGCCACCGATGTTGCTCGTCCCATGACACGTTCACTTGCTTCTGAGCTGGCAACTGGTGCTGGGGAGAGACAGGAAGCCCCCTCCCCCTGTCCTGTTTCCGGATTTGGCTCTGGGCCTCAAATTCCTGACCCATAGGACACAGGCTGTGCCTTTGGCCTCCCAGAGTTAGGAGCAGCAGCTGCTGGTTGCTCAGGCAATGTCAACGTGCCATCACACGACCGCCGGCCCTCTCGGTTCTGAAACCCCGGGCAGGATGTCCACGCTAGTCTGTGCTGCACTGATTGAGAGCACAGGCAGGAAGTCTCTCGTGGCTCCCCCAGCAACACCCCCGAGTCCCTCCACATGTGGGAAAGAAGAGTGGTACTCACATGTATGGTGGGACATGGAACCGAAGTTCAAACAGACCTCAGGTGTGTGGCAAAGCTAAAGTGAAAGTTACTGACGGATAGGGGAAGAGGGAGGAGGTGTGCGTGCGGGAAAGCAAAGCTGCCTTCCATAATGCTCAGTTTTGCTCATTACTAATACTTCCCCACAGTCTCAAGGCCCATGGTCCTAATGGGTGTTGATGCGACATCAACATGGTAGGCAAAGGACCCTGATAAAGTCTTGACTGTTTGGACAGAGCGCATTGTTGATGAGCGGTGACAGGGTTCCATTTCCTGCATGTTCGTGTACCGTATGCGGGACCTGAACTTATAAAAGGAAGCCTTTGCAAAATTATGCCCCCCCTTTTCTTTTCTTTTCTTTTCTTTTCTTGTCTTCTGTCTTACCTTCTTTCTTTTGCCCCAATAGATGTCGTATACTGCTGAGTCCCAGGTGAGGGGGAGAAACACCAGAGGAAGGTTTATTTTCACCTTTTGTTCCCTGTTTCTGAGCTCCCCAGCTGCATCCAGCTGGCCATTGATCAAGACAGAATGGTGGGCTATTTGGATCGTGGTTTGATCCAGAAAAGCAGTTCTTAGATTCTGTTTGCCCCTGGTGTAGAACGTAGATGTGTGTGTGTGTGTGTGTGTGTGTGAGAGAGAGAGAGAGAGAGACAGAGACAGAGACAGAGATTCCTTAAGCTTTTGTGCTGGTTAACTGAGAAAACATCTGACCACCTGTCAGGAACTAGTTTTGACAAACGTCACCATGTAAAGGAAAAGTCAGGAGCAAAACTGAAAACATCTGCTGGGGGGAAGAGTCTCTGTGAGCTGGGGAGTAAGGGAGGAAGTGAAATCCTCTTTTCCCCCCCAGGAAATGAAGTAAACCATAAATGGAAGGCATGGTTCACTCACATCCTGAGAAGAAATCATACCATGTATGTCCCAATCTGGTTGTCTAGTTGTTTGTATTTGCCACAGAAATGCATCTTCCCTGCAAGTTCTACTTACACTTTCTATGCCACTTTGAGTGGTTTGCAGAAAAAAAAGAGGCAGTATACTTCTGGATTATTAGATGCTGGGGCTAAATAATATCCAGCCCGTATCATTTATCCTTTTCCTGATACCTGTCCCTTTTACATTAATGTCACTGTTTTTTTTAATTTTGGAGATTTTTTTTAAAACACACACACACAAACCAGTCAATCAATGAGGAACTATTAGTCAACCAACCATAATACAAGAACATTATACCGTATACAAGCATCAGGAACAACTCTCATTATCAAGCATTAAAGGTCTAATATTAAGAACATGTTTATGAGTTTGGCTACTGACTAAGGGTGGAAGCCATGCCAGTTGGGGTACGCTGGTAGTTGTAGGAACATTTTCAGTCTAAACATGCATAGGAAGTAACATTCATGTTGACACCATCAAGACTAAAAGCAACGGGCAGTTCATCTGAGCTCCCGGAAAGTGTCTGTACTAAGGGAGTCAACAGGGATGCTCTGACTTGGATTCCTGCATTGAGCAGGGGGTTGGGACTTGATGGTCTTATAGGCCCCTTCCAACTCTACTATTCTGTGATTCTATTCCTTTGCACCCTTATAAAAACTGGAATAAGCAAGCATGTATTCAAGAGATTCAGTTTCACCCAAATTACGATGGTTGAGTCTTTGCATAATATTATAAATCGGCCTTCCATTACCAGAGATGGCATAGCAGGGACATCGTTATTAGATGGCCCACCTGGGCACAGGCCCTGGATCTTTTTTGAGCTGTGCCCCAGATCTTTTGAGCTGTCCTAATTGGTAGCCATGCGTAAAGTTTCCTTTTCTCAAAGTCTAAAACAAAAAGTAAAAACTGTCAAGCCACCCAGGGGATTAGGGATCCTAATCAGAAGGTGATTAAGGTGACCATTAGGAGGTCACTATCCCTAATCTCTGGTGTAGGGTTGTTGTTTTTTTGAGGTGCAAAAAACCTCTCTCCCCCTACTTTTCTTTTCTGCTCTTACATGCCCACTGTTGTGAGCTTGCCTGCAATGAAATTTTGAAGAGGGAGAAGGAAGGGAAGAAAGAGCTCCATGTGAAATACTGGTATTTCACACAGCATCTGATTTTACTGCCCCAAACTGGAAGCTTTAGATTCTGCAGAAGTTTAGTAGCTTCAGTACAGCAAAGGATCCAATCAGCCTCCACAAACTTCTTTCTCCCCCTCCACTTTAATTTCTCCTAAATAGCTGTAGGACTCAAATTTTCAGAACAATGGTCCACAAAGAAAATAGGGAGATAAGTATGTCCTCTTTTGGAGACCTCAAAATATCAAGGCCATCCTTGCACAAAAACTCTTGTGGCTATCATTCTGAAATTGCCAGACATGATCTTCTCTGAAAGAGTAATGAATCCTGACATTTTTATTTATTTTATTTTATTTATTTCATTTCTATACCACCCAATAGCCGAAGCTCTCTGGGCGGTTCACAACTGTTTATCCAACTGTTCCAAGGAATTAAAATGTTATTGGCAGTTCCCTTTAAAAGAAAATCAAAATATAAACCCTGCACCTATTTTTCTGACATTGGGCAGGTGTAATCCCCTTCTAGGGGGCTACTATGCCTGAAATTACCATCCAGTTCTCATCCAGAGGAAAAAAAAGTTACATTTTTTTTCTAATTTCCCATGGTAGCCAACAGGAAGCATAAAGATTCATTTTCCCAAACCTTGACTCAGTTTTGGTGCTGAGCTGAAATGGTCCAACTACGAATCGGCCAGAGCAGAAGTGGGATGTTTTCCAAAACGCTGAATCGGGATCTGAGTTGAAGTGGGATGGGGGGGTCAGTGCACACTTCTTATGTATGAATGTATGTATGTAATCTATACACAGACACAAGCACGCTGCATGCAAGCAACAGCTCCATTATAGCTCCTGGCTCCACACTACAAAGTCTTCCTGAGTGGAGGAAACTGGAAGTCAGTCGCTGGTCAGTGAGTGGAGGCTTATGGGTGATTCATAATGTTTGAGTTTATTTACAGATGGGTTGAGCATTGGCAGAGGCACACAGCTTCCTCACAGACAGCCAGTGTCCACCATTCCCACATCAGAACTCCCAGAGACAGTCAGCACCCTAAGATACTTACAGGGTCCCGACTCAGCTCTCTGCGTCTCCCGCCATCTCTGCCTCCAAGCAGCTGTTTCTCGTCACCTGCGACACCTCAGTCACATCTTCCTTAGCGTGGGCTGGGCTGGGGGGTCGTGTCCCCTTGTCAGGTATTTCCTAGCTCAGCCTCCCGTGCTCTGGCACCCTCCAGATGTCATAGAATCATCGAATAGTAGGGTTAGAAGGGGCTACAAGATCGAGTCCAACCCCCTACTCAATGCAGGAATCCAAGTCAAGTCAAACTGTTGGACTTCAACTCCCGTCATGCTCAGCTAGCAAAACAGTGGTGAGGGATCATGGGAGCTGCAGTCCTGTGACGTCTGGAGGGACACGCATTGCCCCTCCCTGTCTTATGATCTTGCATTGAAAGAGCAGATAAAACCACGTCTGTGACCCAGGGAAGCTGCAGCGATGCAGTTATTCCCCAATAGGACGTTTATTGCACGTCGTAAAAGGAAAGGTATGCGGGGTGCTGCATGCGTGTCAACATTGCCGGTGCTTTAATTTATAGATGGAATTGAAATGCAGAATATTCAAAGTAATGGAGAGTTTGGAGGGAAGGGTGGGGTGGGGAGAGGTGATTCATTTAAGACAGGACTGGTGAAACTCTTTTATCCTAAGGGCCAAATTCCATTACAACCTTATAGGGTGGGAAACATCTGCATGAGAGCTGGGAAGCCACTGAATGATTGGTTGTTGGGGGAAAGGGGTGTGGCCTAGGACAGGGGGCATGGCCTTCTGGAGAACCTTGGAGGGCCGGATTTGACTCCTGGGCCGGACGTTCTGCACTCCTGATTTAAGAGGTGAGTAGTATACAGAATTGCAGGGAAAATGGCAAATTCCTGAGAGAAATACCTTCTCTCAGGCATGCGGCAGCGTATATTGAGTCTCTGGCTGATTGTTTTAAAGTGTTTTAGATATATGTTGTTGTTGTTGTGTGTGTTATTTGCTTTGTGCCATTATGTGAATGTTTGTTTTATGTTTTATATTTTATATAACGTGTTTTAATGGTTTTCAATTTTTGTGAACCGCCCAGAGGGCTTCAGCTATGGGGCGGTGTAGAAATATAATAAATGAAATGAATGAATGAAACGCTTAGTGTGTCAAAGCTGAGAGATATCTCGTGACTGTTTCCCCTTTGCTATGGAAATTGGGGAAAATATGTGTAACAATTGTATTTATGGAGTATGGATACTAACAATAAAAGACAGTTGACGCATCCCAACGTGAAGGCCGTAGCGCCCTCTCTGAGGCCTGTACGTTGCGGAGGCCAAGGGGACCTGGAGTCTTGGCACCTTAGGCGGTTGCCTGGCCTCCTGCGATGTTTGGGCCAATACTTCTCACTACTTCGCAGGGCACTAGAGATTAGTCCAACTTCTTTTTTCTGGCTATCTTCTCATGTCCCAGAATGCGGGCTGAGATAAACAGTTCCACAGTTTGAAATGGAGCCAGTGAAGCGGAGAGAAGTCGGAGGTTTTGCAGGTGGCTTTGTGCTTGGGGGAGGCTGCCAGTGGCTGTGCGCTCACGCACGCGCGCGCATGCATGGGGTGGGGTGCGACGGGCTACTAAGACCAGCACTGCCTGTCATCTGGACACTTCCCCTCACCTCTGCTCAGCATGAATGTTTGTGAGCAAATGGGCATTAAGACAATGGCACCAGTCTCTAGTCGCCATTCCTCAAAAAGAATACAAGCTGCCTCCCTCCTACGAAAAGTCCTTACTCTTGAAGAGGTGCAGAACCCAAAAGTTTATTTTGAGACTTGAAAGACACGCAGGGCTAATGATTTGTGCAGATAAGCCTTTTTAAAACTGATTTCGGAAGCTGGTAGTTACGTCACTTTATTATCAGGAGGGATATTAGAAATCCAGAAGGGAAATGCAAAACATCAGAATGAGCAAAGCTGCCAAAGAGTAACAATGCTAGAGACAGAAGTATCCTGATATTTTGGAGATTCCTGAGGAAGAACATTGTTTGGTCTTTCTGTCTGCAGCTGGGAAAAAGAGGAGGGGTGCCCAGGCCTAAAAAACAACATGAAATAAACACACCATAAGCTGAAGGACACTTTATAAAGTGATGGATAGGAGCCAAAGAATTGTATGCCCCAAGGACTCCAAGCCCCATCTAACGTCTGAACTCCCTTTTGAAAGGAGATTTTCTAAACAATTTATATTCAAAGCTAAACAGACACACACACACACCACCTTCTGTCCAGAGCTAAAAAAAACCCCAAACCCACTGACCTTGCCCTAAACCCTGGATGTTGCTGTTTGGATCCCAGCCTCTGAGAAATCTTTCCATTGCTTCCCTCTGTCAAAATCATGTCCCCTCCAATTTGCTTTGTGTCATCATAAAAAATAAATACAATACAATGTGGGTTAAGTCTCCTTAGGGAGGTTTAGGGTGTTTTCAGATGAGGCTTTTATTTTGCAGCTGCCCAGCTCTTTCATAGAATTCTATTGGGAAGTCCAGACAACAATGGGCTTCTCTACATGAGGGTAAAATTCCACACCTTTCCTGGGACTTCTGCTTCCAGATTCTTTGCAGGATTAAGGTCAGCTCCTTTACATGGGCTGTTTTTCGGGGGGGGGGGGGTTCTTTCTTGGCACGTTCTGGATGTTTCATTATACAGCCACTAGATGTCACTGTGGGATAGTGGAATTGTGCATTTTCACAAGGCTTCTGTGGTGGGACAGAGAGAAAATAGTAGACTTTCCTCATCATGAAAATACCCACGATAATGGTTGCGTTATACTCCACGATACTCCACGATAATGGAGAGGCCCTGGAGGATGATGACATCACGTCTCTCCCTACATGCTTTCAATATAAACATACCTTTTTTTCTCTCTGGAGTCAAGATCTAGAGCAGGGGTGGGCAACTTGTGGCCTTCAGATGTTTTGGCCTACAACTCCCATCTAGGATGTCAGAGAATCTGCAACAGATTCAGATGAGTTTGGATTTCTAAGAATCCGAACTCTGGATTCCACAGCAAACTGGCTTTTTCCGAGTCATGCGGATTCTGTGGACATGTAGACCAGTTTTTAAAAAAAAGATTGAAGAGGTTTTGCATTAATATGCATCTGCACATCTGCACATTAGCACATTTGTGCGAGTGCGTATTAGCACTAATGCGCACTTGCACAAACGTGCTAACGTGCAGTTGTGCAGATGCGTATTAACTCATGCGCACTTGAGCAAATGCAAATTAGTGCGAGTAGAATGAAATTCGGGGGGGATGGGTTCCGTCAGCAAGTGGACAATGGAATGAAAGACGCCTGGCAATCCACAAAGCACAGCTGGAACAGATTCAAGAAAACCTGAACATCCTACTGCCAGCAGCCCTATCCTGCATAGCCAGTGGTGAAGGAGGGCAGGAGTTGTACGCTCAAGCGTTGGAAGGGCCACAAGTCGCCCACCCCCAGAGGCAAAGCCCCCCAGGGAGACAGCCAGTGTGGTTCTGCAGGTTCGGAGCAGTAGGCGGATGTGGACAGCAGCAACCGGTTGGCACCCATAAGGTCACCAAGATGCATCTCTCCCCAAGTGCTTTTTAAAACATTCCCTGCTGTGTTTTCAAGGCAAACGACGAATGGGTGCAAACAGATAAAGCATTCCTGTGAGACTGAGGAAGGGAGGAAGCCTGGGGTGCCAGAGAGGATGAGGGAGGCAACCCAGCCTCACAGGATTATCCTTATTGTTTAGAATTTATTTGCGCCAATAAATATGCATGAAGAGGCTAGACTGTTCTCCTTGGCGTCTATTCCCGAGACCCAGAGTGAAGTCGAGCAATCGCAATGTCTGTTGTGAGATTAACTTTACATTAAACTGGGGTAGATTGGTGTATGTGTGTGTTTTGTGTGTGTGTGTGTGTGTGTGAGAGAGAGAGAGAGAGAGAAAGAGAGTGTGAGAGAGAGAGTGAGAGTGAGAGAGAATGTGTGTGTGTGTGTGTGTGTGTGAGAGAGAGAGAGAGAGAGAGAGAGGGAGCGAATGCGTGTGCGTGTCTTCTGAGAACAGCACATTTTACACATACCAGGGTGCAATCCTATGCATCATTAGACAGAAAAAATCCTACAGCTGGCAGCTTTCCCCCGTCAGCACGGCTCAGGGATGGAGGGAGGGAGGAGTAGGAATTTTCCCTGCTGAGCATGCATAGGATTGTGCCCCTAGTGCCGGAGATCAAACTCACACAAACGTCTGAAAATCTTCTTGTTCGTTTCAGGTGAGCAAACGGAGCCCATGGGTGGGAGAAGGAGAAGGAGGAGAAGGAAAAAGAAGCCAAAAGAATAGAAAGAGTTGACTCGGGCAGGATTTTGCTGTTCACCTCACAGGTCTGGTTTCAGACACAGGTCCTGCGCCGTCATGGCCTAAACACAGTTCTCAAGCAGCAGGCTAGAAGTCTTATTTCCTGTTTCCTGTCTTGATATGCAAAAAAAGACAAACGGAGAATAAATGCAGAGGCTGCCTCCTGCTGAGCCAGGCCCTGGGTCCGCCTAGCCCAGCACTGTCGACACTGACTGGCAGCAGCGGCTGTCCGGGGTTTCAGGCAGGATTCTTTCCTTGCCATACCTGGAGATGCCAAGGATTGAACCTGGGACCGTCTGCAAGCAGCGTGGGGGCTCCCCTGAGCAGTGGCCCATCCCTTGCTTCTCTAGGCAAGCCCAGGGAAAAGCTTTGGTGTGAAAGTAGTCCTTATGAACTTGGACGTCTGCAGATGCCAAATCGGTTAGTTAGCATGAACCAGCTTTCCTCGACCTGTTGTCTTCCAGATGTTTTGGACCACAACTCTCATCATCCCTGACTCTTGGCCATGCTGGTGGGGGCTTAGGGGAGTTGTCCAAAACATCTGGAGAGCACCAGTTTATGGAAGGCATCTCCAGGCAGGGCTAGGAAAGAATCCTGCCTGAAACCCTGGCGAGACGGGGCTGCCAGTCAGTGTCGACAGTACTGGGCTAAATGGAAAGAGGGTCTGGCTCAGTAGAAGGCCGCTTCCGATGTCCTTTTGCTGGAGACGCCAGAGCTTAACAAGGGGGTGATCTTTTCCATGCAAAGCAAAATCTATTCTGCCACGGAACCGTCGACCTGGCCGTAGCGAGAGCAAGCCATTTATTGCTAGGGGCGACTGAAGCTGCAGCTACCGACATGTGCGCAGAACACTTAACGGCACAGCAGCCTTCCTGTCCTCCTTTGCACCAGCCTAGCTAAGACCATCTTTGCCTCTTGCTGCTGGGTGCCAGTGCTTCCCCTGGCAAAGACCCTTGTGCCTGGAACAGCTCCAGGACACGCAGAGATTCAGAAGGTGACAATGCGCCCAAACACAGTGATGCTGCAAGCACTCCAGGCAGGATCTCTGCTTCTCACTCGGAGGCACAGGAGCCCTCCCAGAACAAAAGCTGGCAGCCTTACTTGCTGCCCCATCTTCTGTAAGCGAAGGCTTTGTTGGGAACAAGGGGGCAAGTTTTGGGAGCAGACGGTGTGCCCCACAATCAGGCTTTGTTTTTTCTGTTATTTATCCTTTGCTGTTTGCTCAGCACAAGACGCTGTTGTTTTTCCGCTGTTGTTCAGAAAGGTATAAATATCTTGACCAAAGTTCTCTGTGTGTCAGTGTGGTTTCCCTATCCTGTCTGAGGGAGAGCAACACGCGTAGCAGAACCAGCTCGCAGTTGGACACCTCAGACACTTCTGTTGCAGGTGCCCAAACACCTCGATGACGCTCAGATCCCAGCCCGAGCAAAAGGCAGCACGCCAGCCACAGCCCCTTTTTCCCCCAGAACATGTGAAGGATGTCGTCGGAGGAAGGTGGGGCGGATTTTGCTTTCTCAGCTCTGCTCTGCAAGAATGATAACATCTCCATATTTATCAACCCCAATGTCAGTCACCCGTTGTAGCCTTTGTAGACGCACACGCACACACAGGGCCAAAACAGACATTGCTTTGAATGTGTGTCTAGCTGCTATGTCTTCTTTTCCATTTTACTCTAGAGTAAGTGCAGGAGGCCTGATCCAGATCTGTCCCCCATGCTAGGGTCCCAATCTGAATTGGGGCTCCTGCACGTGCTCTAGAGTAAAAAAACAATGATAGAAAAAGATGCACCTGCTGGACACACATTTAAAGAAATATCTGTTTCAGCCCCCCCATACTTTCTACCTTCTCTCCCCCCACCTTCTCCCTCTGTGGCTTGTGCATCTCTTCCTTTCCTCTTTCTCCCAGAGATGGTTGTGGTGTCACTGGTGTGGTCCACCTTCTATAGGGCACAACCCAGTTTTGGGTCACGACCACCAGCTGGAGAACAATGCGAGAGAGGCTAAATGGGATTCTGTTCCTTTAATGTTTTAACAGGGGAGGGGTGTTCCACACGTGGCTCAATGCCAGATACCACGAATGCTCAAACACCTCAGTGACGCTCGATTCCAGCCCTAGGGAAAGGCAACCAGGGCTGCAGCCCTTTCACCCTCTGAAACGTGTGGTGGAGACTGGTGGCTGCAATGTCAGTGGGCTGGTGCATCTGCTCTGGGTTTCCCCCAGAACCAGTCAGGACTCTAAAGGCGCTATCCAAGGTATGAAGCACCTTGGATAGCTCCTTGGGCGTTCTGACTGAAACCCGGAGCGGATTCACCAGCCCACTGACATCGGAGCCACCAGCCACCGCTGGAAATGTGCTGAAAGGGTGCCTGGAGGAAGGAACGCGTGGACTTTGGTTTTACTTGTGCTCTTTAAGAGCGATAACACCTCTGTATTGATCAGTCAGAATATTGGTCACCCGCTGCTGCAAAGACAGGGCTGGGGTTTGCGTGCATGTGGAGGGAAATGACTGTTCCAGTTTGCATCTGCCTCTCATTTTTACTCTCTCTGTCAGGGGACTGCTTTGCACCTTGCAATAGTCCAAGTGGCAGGTAAAATCACCCCGTAGATTTCATGTAATGCAAATTTTTCTCCAAGATGAATGGCAGCTGGCAGAATTCCCTTTTCTGCAAGACATAAAGAAACTGAGTGAAGACATTGCCTTCCTTTGCATCTGGAGACCCTCATGCCAGGGATGAAAACAGGAAAAGTGGAATTTTAGGGCACAGAATTTAGACTTCTAGAGAAATAAGCCAACCAGTCAGAGCCGTCCAAATCCTGGATATGCGTAGGCAGGTCATGGAACCACCTCCTGCTTTCAGTTACGGGTATATCTACACTACAGACTTAACCTAGGGCAGCAGCCATTCCTTCTCCCAGGGGAGCCTGGGAATTGCAGTTCTAAGGAGAATTCTCAGCACCCTCAACAAACTACAATTCCCAGTATTCTTATGGGAAGCCGTGTCGGTTAAACTAGTATAATAGCAACAGGTGGGTTGGGTCCTGCAACAAAATATTGCAGTGTGTCCTGATCTCCTAGCGGGAGCCTGTTCAGGGTTTGAGCCAGCCAGCCATTTCCCATTTGGAATACTGTAAGCTGCTAAGCAGTTATGCCATTTCCCACCCCCAGTTTCCCATTTCCAACTGACACTCAACACTCTGCAACTGTGGTTCCCACTGGGCTGTCTTGTCAGGTGGTTTTGCCTCTTAAAGGTTTTTTCCCCCGTTGTTTCTACTTCTTCAAACTTTGGAATTCCCCCCTCCCCGCCCCCAACAAGCCGGTACCTCCCTCTTTTTTCTGAGTTTTAACTTCAAACTTGTCAGCACGCTCACCACTCAAGTTTGCTATTAGAGGGAAGAATTCACTATTTGTGCAATAAGAACTCTTAGGTCAGGTCTGGTAGTTGGAACCAGCCATGGAGAGAGGCGCCTTGGTTACATCAAGATTGGGCCACTGTTCTGTGCTCTGCATTGGGCTGCCTATGAAATGTTTTTGGAAGCCTCAGTTGGTCCAGCAAACAGCAGCAACAATGGTGTCTGTGGGAACGTAGCTGTGTTAGCATATCACGCTCATTTTAGAATGTCTGCGCTAGTGACCAAAATGTTTCTGGACACAATTCAAAGAGCTGATTATTACCTATAAATCCCTAAATGGTTTGGGTCCAGGAAAGCTAAAAGACCACTTCCATATTTATTGATATTTATTTAAAGGATTTTTATCCCCAAAAGGCTCCCAGAAAAGTTTACATGTAATCCGTCCCTGCCCACAGGCTTACAATCTAAATAGACATGACACACAAGGAAAGGCATGGGGAAGGAAGGGGGGGGGGAATGAAGAATTCTTTCAGCAGCCTGCTGGAATGACCATTGGGCTCCCATATCATCCTGCCTGCATCCTACGATCTGATGGAGAGACTCTTCTCTGCATCCCAAATGGCTGGATGCCAGGTTAGCTGGGACACAAGAGAGGCCCCCGTCTGGAGCTGTCCTTCAGTTGTGACACACTCTTCCATGGGAATTTTGTTTGGCCCCCTTCTACCGCCAGGTAAAGGTGCTTTTGTTCAGGCGGCCTTCCTGCCCATGTTGGTATTTGAAGCAGAACCTGCTACGCTGCTTCAGTTTCTTTTGGCTTTGAATTGTTTAATTATTGATTGTTCTGTTGTGCTCTGAATGTTCTTAGCTGCCTTCGGAGCTACTTTGGAAAGCGGGAAGGTGGGATGTAAGTTATTTGAATCAATCACAGAGATAGAGAGAGAGGGCCAGTCCAATCCTAGTCTTGCAGATTCAACACATCTGCATCCCCCCCGCCCCAGTCCTGTGGCAAGAGCCCAGCTAGCCAAGATGTGGGATTCACGATGAGCCACATTGTGAGCTCATTGCGAATAATCTGGAACTGAGTTATCAGGGACTAAAGGAGTCCTTCACATACCAGTCTAATTCAGATCACAAAGTTTGCCACCATAAGCCACAATGAGGCCCAAATGGTATGGTATAAATGAACACAGAATAAATTGCCGGATGTAGTATTCATCTTTCATTTATAAGATCATCATCCTTTTCATTCAATTTCACAACAGCCCATGTTTACTCCAGCATTACACAGGGGAAACTGAGGCCTGGGACACTGCATATTACCTGAAGACCACAGCTTATCTGTGGCTGGCCTAATGTTTGGATCTCTGCCTCTTTCGTCCAACAGCTGCCTAGCCGTTGCCTGTCCATCAGCTTGTCACTGAAACCTTCCCATGTCTCCCTTGCGACGTGTGCGTCCTCTTGTTCCTGTCCCGAGGGCTCGCTGGAAATCCAGCTGGGCATAGCAGAGCCCTTCCTGTTTGGCAGAGCGGGAAATGCAGTTAGTTGTCGGGGAGCTGAAGGATGGCCCTGGCCAGCACAGTTCTTTAAACGCACATAGCAACACCCCCCCATGCCAGATCCGGGCCAAGGCACAGGAGGATGGGGAGCTTTTCTCTGCCACAGTCCTGCTTGGAATCCGGCCCTTCCCCACTTGCCTCCCAGAGTGGCCATGTGCTCTTTTCCAAAGGACCGCCCTCCATTTGAAGGCGTCTACACTCTTCGGTCTGAGGGTCCAATTCCAGTTTAAAGATAAAGAACCATCAAAACTGTGACCCGTCACCCGTTAGCACCTCCACAGCAGACTTAACGGGCAGGCCCACCAGTCTCCCAGGCACACCCTCCCCTACTATGGTGAGATGTATAGTATTTCTATTTAAACTACAGTAACTACTTATTATAATTATGAAATCGTTATTTAGCTATTGGGTGGTAAAGAAATGTAATTTAAAAGTAAAAATGTGCAAATTGGCACCCTGCTTTTATCCTCTTTTTGGGTGATCTCTAGGGCCTGCCATTTTCAATGGGGGGAAGCTCCTATTGGCGCCAAGACCCCGGGAAGCTTAAAGAAACAAAGAAACGAATAAAAAAGACCAATACCTGTGGTATATCTGAGGATGGAGGTTCAGAGACCTGGGGCTGGGAGGCTTAGGGATCAAACAGGAGTAAAGAGAAAAAGAAGAAAAGAAACCAATGAGAGGCTCTTCTACTTTCAGTAGTTTGCTGCTACATTTGCATTTTTCCTGGAATCGTCAGCACTTTGTTTCACTCAGTTATTTCACTGGGAGAATCCAAATCATGTCATTGCCAAACTGCTTGTGGAAAATTATAAAACTTTGGACGCAATCGCAGTACCACTCTCTCCTGCTTTCTCCCCAAGAGCTTTGGCCTCAGATTTTTTTAAAAAATGATCTCTTTACTGTGATAAATGCAAGTAAACTAATCAATATCTTCTGTATTGTTTTCCCAATAAAGCACAATTGAATGTGTGTGTGTCTGTGTGTATATAGGATGAGGAAAACCATGGAAGTGCCTGGGTTGGCAGACAGGAAATAACTAATTAAAGTGTCAATTATGGCTGGCAGAGAACAAGAAAAGACCACTTGAATGGACAGCTTATAATGCCTGTGACTAGGAGGGAAATGATGGATTTAAAGAGCCACTCGAGGTCTGGCAAGAACAGTATGCAGAGGCAGGATGGCCTGTGTGCCGGGGATGCTGCAGTTGCAAGATGGTCCCTTCCAGTTCTGAAACTCTGTGGATTAAAGGTCCTGTCACTGGAGAAACTAGGTAATAACTAATTACTGGGCTATTAGCCAGAAGAAGCAGGACCTGCGATGAGCAGCACTTGCTGCTGAGTAAACATTCGACGGAACAAGCCCCCTATGGAGGCCCTCCTGGCGCCAGGTGAAGACCACCCTCTGTTCCCAGGCATGCAATGGCCTATGGTGGGGCATTCATGCCAGCTGTCTCGAACAGGTCTAGTACTGAAATTCCTTATGAAATAGTTTTTAGCTGTTGGCGGGAGCAATCTATGGCCACTAGACAGCGGCTAGACAGCCATAGGCTATGCTGCAAGGTCGTTTCCCGGAAAACCGACCTCCCCCAACATCAGCACTGCCTCGGAGGCAACGCGGAGAAGCCCTATCCTCCATGCTCAGAACAGGAGTGCAGAGCAGCTGAAAAGGGTTGGGGCTGGGGGTGTTCCGGGGCGGGGAGAACAGTTCTGCGTGTACGACACATCCTCTGTGTCGTACACGCAGCCGCCTCTCCCGCTCAGCCCCCCTGCAGCAGGGCAGGAGAGGCGCGGGAAGAACGATTTATTGTAATGTTGTGTCGTGTAATGTTGTGGCTTGTAATGTTTGTTTCTGAATTGTTGTGAACTGCCCAGAGAGCATTGGCTACTGCACAGTATAGAAATGAAAATAATAAGAAGAAGGAGAGGTGGTGACTGCAGCACAGGGATGTCAAAAAATTTATACTATGCTTTATTGTAATGCTGTATCATGTAACATTGTGGTTGCTAATGTTTGTGAATTGTTGTCAACTGCCCAGA
The DNA here is from genome assembly GCF_057233095.1 of Heloderma suspectum. NCBI lineage: Eukaryota > Metazoa > Chordata > Lepidosauria > Squamata > Helodermatidae > Heloderma > Heloderma suspectum. The sequence continues at coordinate 21,167,307 of NC_139474.1, read as the reverse complement.
GAGCTTTGGCTATTGCACAGTATAGAAATGAAAATGAAAATGATGATGATAAGGAGAGGTGGTGATTGGCAGCACGGGAATGCTGTGGCAACTCTGGTGCTATATTAAGTGACATGTGGAACCACCGTTTTAATTCCAGCCCCTCCCCATTGTGGCAAAGTGATCATTCCGTGGCCCTAAAGGCCCATCTTGTGGCAGCCACGGGAGAACGTTGGCAAAGCCAGGCTGAGGAGGCTGCTTAAAGGCATGAGATGACTTTACGAACCCAAAATGGATGCCCCGAAGGTGTAACTACTGTGTGCTGGGGCATTGGGAAGAATATGAAAAATGCTTTGCTGGGACAGAATAAGGCTGTAGGTAGCTCAGTGTTCTTTGCCAGAACAAATTCCAGCGCTTGCTGGTCCCCTGGAAATGGGCCAGGAGTCTTCCGGTGGAGAGCGCCTACCGTCTGTCCCGTTCTGAAATATAATCCTTGCATAGGATTACCCTGGGCATAAAGAGATTCTAGGATAGTATCCAATATTAGTCCTACATAGAGTAGACCCACTAAAATGAAAGGGACTTAATTTAGCAAACTGTCCAGAGAGCTTCGGCTATTGGGAGGCATCGAAATACATACAAGAAGTCTCATTCATTTCAATGAGGCTACTCTACACAGGACTAGCTTTGGATACCACCCATGGGTTTTATTGTCGGCAGGCATTCCTAGGATGCGAGTCCCGGAGTTACCTGGCCTGGAAGCACAGAGTCGGTTCCAAGGGACGCCCAGGAAGAGCAGGAGCAGGGCCAGCAGGCCCACAGCAGCCAGGGGCACCGAGTAGCGCGGGCAGGTCTCCGGCTCAGGGTCTGTGGAGGAAGCGTTGGAAACAAGACAACAGATTTGCTGGCTCGTGAACTGTTGCTGTTGAAAGACAACCAAGCCTTCTATCTTGCTCCCCATTTCATTTTTAAACGGCGGCAAAGGGCAGAGCGCTCAGCATTTGCGGGGCAGAATGGAGCATGGAACTATGGTGGCACATACAAGCTGTTCATCTGCAACACCGGCTTTGGTGTGTGACAAAAGTCTCAACAGAACCTCTCCCACAAGGAACTGGGCGCTCCAAAAACAGGCCAGAACTCCCCACCCTCCAGGCCAAGGAGAGCGCCATGGGGAGTGCTCCCTTACCTGAGGCTAAAATCCCCGCTGAACCTCCCCAGCCCCGTTTGTGCAAAGGCTGGTTGTTGCTCAAGCGGAGGAGAGGCAAAAAAGCCTTCTGGCCAGAGCGCTTTTCGAATTCATAACAAACCTGATAGGAGCTGGGACGGCTTTAAGCATTGTATATGAAGGCAGGTGAAATCACTCACGGGAAGGGAATCTGCCACTTTTCTTCATGCTGGTGCCAGAAGCGTTGAACCGGACTTTGCAGGTGAAGGTCTCGCCACTCCTGCGGGACTCCACGGGGACGTGAAGGAGACTGAGGAAAGTCAAGGAGCTGCTGCTGTTTTCCACCAAAAGGGTCTGTCCCTCTTGCTGGAGACCTCCAGGGACATCCCAGGACACCTGGACCAAGTTGGAAACTCCATGGACCATGCAAGCGAGTAGCCAGCTCTGCATCAGCTGGGAAGGTGGATCGTGTGCAGGAGACTGCAAAAGCATCACCCGGCTGCTTGGGGTGTAACTGTCTGGTGAGAAATGGCTCAGATGACACATTGCCCAGGAGGACCAGCCATCTATTCAGACCAATATTCCAGAATTTCCTCCTGGTGCTAATCTCCTCCCCATCACGCCCTGAGATCTGTAGCTCCTGCAGGGGGTGGGTGGGGGGCTTGGCTGTCTCCTAGGGGCTTTCTCGGTACAGGTGGGATGCTTACAGTGGCTCATTTATTTATCCTGCCTTCTGGCCCTAACAAGGACCCCCAAGACAGCTTCCATGTAAAATCAATCAACGAATACAATGAATCCTTACAACATAAAAAGACAAATGAAACTCTTAAACAGGCGCTGGCAGACTGAACCAGAAAACGACACAGCAGATGGGCCAAATTCACCGCAGACCAGATGCCTGCAATGCACCGGGGTTCTGTAGCACCTGCAAAGTTGCTTCTGAGCCAGCAAGGTGATGAGTTTCCTTGGAGGTAGAAAACGCGAATCCATTGGCCACATTGTGCTGAGTTTTGCCATTTCTGAGCCGCTTTGCGGCCATGCCCTGGCACGAGCCTCGCCAGCCCAAGAAGGGAAGTACGGAACATGCCCACCCAAGTGGAATTGCAGTTCCCAGATCAAAGGTCTCCACTAGAACCAGTGTTGTGCCAGATTCACTCCTGGGGTTTCCCTCAAGGAACCCTGCAGAACTGTAGTCCTGTGAAGGGTTCATGAGCGCATTTAAATTCTGACAGACAACTTGAGTGGCCTCCCAGAACTTCAGTTTCTCCAGGTTGTTCAGAGGGAAGACATGACAGGGTGGAACTGGCTCAGGTCTGTAGTGCAGACGCTTGCCTCTGGGGACTGGACGGGAAGGGGCGAGAAGCAAGCGACAGGGAGCCCAGGGGCTGGCTGGCTGGAGGAAAGGGGCAGAGCAGCCCGAGAAGTGGGGGCACAGGGAAGGAAGGACAAAGGGCCCTGGAGTGGAAGGCGGGAGAGGCCAAGGGGACAGGGGAAACCCTCGCACAGGGCCGAGGGCCAGTAGGCAGGCAGGGAATGGAGGTGCCCTCGAGCGTCGGTGGCTGGGAAAGGGCCGGGAAGCCAGGGGGCAGGCAAACCAGAGAGGAGGGCAAGTCCCATCCTATCAACGGCGTCTTTCTCCTTTGCCGTTCTTTCAGTTATGGGTCTCTCAAAGGGCAGACACCTCCTGGCACGGCAGGCACTGCTTGCGGTGATGTGCTATGTGCGGAGCTTGTCGGAGAGGGACCCTCCAGAACGCCGCCTGCATTCACTTTCCCCACGCAGCTCCAATGTGCTCTCCATGTGCTTGCACATAACCAGGTCAGCCTCAGGATTGGGGGGGGGGGGACTCGGCCCCAGAATTTACCTGGGGCTGGCCAGGCAGAAGGCCACCTCCACACACCATGCCAGTGGCTGGCTGGAGGTCAGGTTGGGCACCATTTAGGGGAAGGTCACGAGAAAAGAGCCCGTCCCGGACTGCTCATACTTCCAGACCTGCGGGCGTGTGATGTGCAGTCACCACTCAGCATTTTCACTGCAGCGCTCAGCCCTGTGCACTTACCCCCGACGATCAGTGAAGGCCCAAGACGGAAGTCACAAGATCTCCTAGCACACAGATATTGCCCTGAATCAATCACTTGGGCGTCAGCGATTTCCAGTATCCAAGTTTGCCCTTTAGTTTTACAAACGAATTTGCCTGTAGTGTTGTTATCGTTGCAACTCTTGAGCAAAAGAGGCACTTCCCCCTCTCTTCTTTTGTACCAACTGACTGACAATCCACCATCTTCAACTTTTTCTCCAGAATCGCACCTGATCTCTGTCTTGACCCCGATATCCACGAACTGGAACTGCCACGTCGGGTTTTGTAACAACTGAGCTTGCAACACTGTGGAGAGAACGCAGCAAGAACTGTTACACTTGTGACTTCTTCAGCCTTTTGCTTCCTACCAAAAGGACACTAGAAAGACTTGGGAGTCGCTTGGGATCCCCTGTGCGTTGCCAGCCTGGCTGCGATCGAAAGACTAGTACTGTGGAACACACAGGGATGCACAAAACATTTGGCCACATTCTCTTAAGATGTCGCAGAGCAGAAACCAGCAAACACATCCAGATGCACAACGGAAAGAGTCAGGGAAAGCAGAACAGTTACCTGTGGAGGCGACAATGATGCCCGCGGCCAGCAGCATCGCTGAAAGCAGCAGCAGCAGCACCCCGGAGCAAGAGGAACCCACGTCTGACGTGCAGCTTCAAGGAGAGGATGTAATGTGGGGCCAGACAGTTTCTGGTAAGGGAAGACCTCCGCGTGGGCGGCGCAGCGTGGGGCGGGAGGGAGCCAGTGAGAGAAGTCAGTGAGGCAGCAGTGAGGGATCCACCACCTGCATTTCACAGAACTCCCACTGGACCTTGGTTCTCTGAGACTCCTAAACAGGACTGCAGGGCTCACTTGGCTTCACCTGGCACAGGTCTTGCATCTCTGCTCCTTTCCTCGTATTTGCTCTTGTATGTGCTGGTGTTGTGTGCAATTAAAGGCTGGCCCTGGTGTTAGGAAGATTTGTGGCACCACAGCGGCAGAGGGGAACAAGTATTCCGGGGTGCCAAACAGTTAGCTTTCGATTAACTTATTACTTAGTAGAGGTTGGGGGGGATTTGGATCCTCTGCATCAGGTGGCAGAATGCTTCCGTCCAGTTCATTCCTTAAAATCTCTGATGCTAAAAGTCTCTCTGCTTGCCTGGTTTAAGAGAAAAGACACCCAGTAGGCTCCCAGTAGGCTCCCAGCAGTCCTCCCAGCTCTGTGTGTGCAGGACAGAGGTGGCTTTCATCTCCCGACCGACCACCATCTTTGCGTCCGCAGGAATTGCCAGGGAAGGGAACTGAGAGACGTTACAGCACAAGGGAGCAGAGGAGATCCTTTTGCCAGCAGGTTTCCTTCAGAAGCAATGGAGGACAAGGGGACGCGCATCCATTTTGCTGGGATTATTCTACTTTCTCTGCACAGTAAGTATTTTTGAAACCTGATCTGTTTATCAGTTCCATCTCACATCGTTGTAAGATAAGATTTCATGGAGTAGATAGTGGTCTTGGTTCTGCTTTTAAGGCTTCGATCCTAAACAGACTCACTAAGCAAGTAAGCCCCATTGAACACAGTGAGACTTACTACTGCGTAAACGTGTCCAAATTTGTGCTGCACATTTTAAGCAGCCTTGAGTTTGAATTTGCATGGAAAGGTAGGGTAGCGTTATTTGGACGGACGGATGAATAAAATGATTATGTTCAGGGGAGCCTTGGAAAGCATGAAAGCATTTTCTCATCAAAGATATGAAATACCTTTATTTTCATAACCTCAAACTGGCTTTTTTTAAAGGACAAAACCAAAAATATTGTATTTCATTTCAGTAGCATATTACAGTGAATCAGAGAGGGTCAGATATCCCGCTGTAGAGATACAACAAATAGGATATTCGAGATGGAGTGCTACCACTCAAAAGGCCCTGGGCAGCAGTTCTGTCTTTCCCTCCTTAACAAATTTGTTCGTAAGAAAAAAGATGGAAGAAGTGCTGGAAGAAACATGGGAGGGTTACAAGTGGAAGGTCATTGGAACCCCCCCCCCCAATTCCAAGAGTGAGGCAGGGAGGCTGCAGGGTAAAAGCCTCGGCGAGAGGCACCCACAGGCCCTTCCTCAGGAATTAGGATGGAGCCTTAGCAAGCTCCATCCCAAAACTCTTTGGATTGGATCCAGATTTAGTTATGCTGAAATAATGGTATTTAACTTCGCCATCAGACTAGCTAAAGTGCCACTGATTTCAAAGGGACTACTCTGACTATGATTAAGTCTGGATCCAACCCTTAGTGTGCTGTTCAGAAAAGCCTAATTTTACCACTAAGGGTAAGAAAAACCTCTTCCAAGAATGACTGTTGATTTCCTCCAAGGCTATCCCAAGAGGGCACCAGGCTCACTAAAGGTTAGTTTAAACCAATAGTTTAACATCATTTTATAATGCCACAGCTTGTATTGTTGCTTCCGCCAGTTCAGCTTTACATGAATCTTTCCCATGTATTTATTCATGCATATAGAAATTTCTATCCTGTCCTTCTAGAGCACTCTTCATGGTGGCTTACAGTGCTTTAAAATTGCATTATTATAAAATACAATAAAAATACATACAATGCCAAAGAGTTCCTTTGCTTTTCTGTTGTAGCTGCTGCATCACAGGGGAATTCGGAAACATTGCAAAAGTCGGTACAGATCATAGTATCTCCTGGAGACCATGTAAACATCAGCTGCAACCTTCCAGAAGGACTGTACGCATCAATGGTGACCTGGTATAAGGAGAACCAAGACAAAAGCCTGCACAAGATTGAGTGGAGTTCTCAATTGTCAAAAGGAGAAGGAAAGTACTCAAGAAAAGGGCACCATCTCATCCTCAACAATGTGCAAAGGAAGGACTCTGGAGCGTATTACTGTGCTGCATTCATCAACCAGAAATTCAAAATCACGAGCAGGACTTGGCTGATCATCTCTGGTGAGCGTTCCAGCAGATTTTGAAAAATGGTTGTGATGGATTTTAATGTAGATCCACCCAACTGCAAACCTCCTCCAGGAAATTAAACATGTTCCAAACAACAGAACAAAAAAAAAAATTGGGTGTTTCCAGATGGAGAGCTTCTAGTCCAAAAGCATCAAGCAGCTTTTCCATATTTTCCTCCTAAATGTTTTTTATCCAAACAGAAAAAAGATGGAAGAAATGGTGGGAAGACACAAGAGGGTTAGAAGTGGAAGAAGGGTATGCCTGGACAGTCAGTGTAATTCCATCAGTGAGGAAGGGTGATTGCAGAATAAAAGCCTCATCCACAAGCACCCATTATATACAGGCACAATAAGCCTTAGATCAGAGTCAACAAACTAATTCAATAAAATGCAGATATGCAAATACGAAAAAACGGATCAAAAAACCCACCACCACCCCCTTATACAAAACCAGCTGATCCTCCGGAGGCCTTTTCAAACAAGACACTTCTCTGTTTCTTCTGAGATGTTTTGTATTCCAGTGGTGACTAGCAGCCACCATGCAAAAGGCCCTGATCCTGGAGCAATGGTACATTTCCCCCTGTGTAAGGAACAAGAGGGCACATATGGAGAGAGGGAGTCCCCCAGGGTTCATAGCTGAATGCCTATTTTGGAGAGAAAAAATATATATAAATTGCTGCATGACTCAAAGGATTCCCCCCCCCCCCATTGTTTCAGCTTTAAGTTAATGTGGACTCTGACTACATAGCAATTCACTGCATAGGAAACACTAACTGTATTTCTGAAAATTTCCCAGCAGTTACAGAGGTTTTGGTTAAGGCACAAAACCAGTTCTTCGGCCCTTTTTTATGTTTTGTGCAAAATTAACATAAGAAGACTATCTTTGTTATTCTCCAGGATGGGAGGTGAAATTAGAGGAAATCTTGCATAAGTTTGTTAAAGATCAGAAATACCACACTTGAGTTCTACCGGATCTGTTGGGTTATTCTGTCTGTTTTCAGTCACTTGTTTATTTTTAATCTGTTCTTTAGCCCTTAGAATGTAATCTCTCCTCACTCTGTTTGACTTAGTTCTTTAGACAACACCCCTAAAAAAGCCAATTCAGACATGGGTATCTGTCCAACACCTTCCTCAGTGAAGACTGATTAAATAATTCTCTGCAATCTGTACAACTTCTTTAGATAGTTCTTTCACAGTTTTTTTGTCCGTCTCCCTGCCTGGTTTCCTGCTTCTGATGTATTTAAAGACATTGCTTTGATTGTCTTAATTTTTTTTTAGCAGTATGCCTCTCACACTCTGTGTTTGCTTTATAGCTAACCCGAGTTCATTTAGTCCAAGTCTGTATTCCTTTTTGTTCTCCTTGTTTGGAAAGACTTTCACTTTTTAGAGAAACCTTCTTTGACTGTGCTGGTTAGCCACACTGGCATCCTCAAGAGCCTTTTTGCAGCATTCTGATCCATGCTTCTATCTGGTTTTATTGTCATGGTTTTAACTAACTGCCGAATGTCCTGAAAAGATTCGACCCTTTTCATTCACCCTTTCAATTACTGAATCTCCCCTTCCCCAGATTTGTGAAATTTCATCTTTTAAAATGAAATATTATTTACTATGCTTCTCATATATGTTCATTTTGATAGCACTCTGGTTCCTGCCTTCAGTGAGATCTCACACCACTTCCAGGGCCTCCTCACCGGGAAGTCCAGGGTCACCTCTGCCTCAGTTCAGCCCCACATATTCCAAGGCAGATATTGATCGCATCAAACCTTGTCTCTTTTTAGTCACACCATGAATGCAACCCAGTAAATGTAAGACTAGTTGAAATCACCTGTTATAACAACCTCCCTGCTGTCTTTGTGTATCATAGAATCATAGAATAGTAGGGTTGGAAGGGGCCTATGAGGCCATCGAGTCCAACCCCCTGCTCAATGCAGGAATCCAAGTCAGAGCATCCCTGACAGGTGGCTGTCCAGCCTTGTCTTGAACGCCTCCAGTGTGGGAGAGCCGACCGCCTCCCTAGGGAATGGCTTCCATTGTCATATTGCTCTAACAGTCAGGAGGTTTTTCCTGATGTTCAGCTGGAATCCGGCTTCCTGTAACTTGAGCCCATTCTTCCGTGTCCTGCACTCCGGGATGATCGAGAAGAGATCCTGGCCTTCCTCTCTGGGACAACCTTTCAAGGACTTGAAGAGTGCTATCCTATCTCCCCTCAGTCTTCTCTTCTCAAGGCTAAACATGCCCAGTTCTTTCCGTCTCTCCTCATAGGGCTTTGTTTCCAGTCCACTGATCATCTTTGTTGCCCTCCTCTGAACCCTCTCCAGTTTGTCTGCATCCTTCTTAAAGTGTGGTGCCCAGAACTGGACACAGTACTCCAGATGAGGCCTACCCAGTGTTGAGTAGAGGGGAACTAGTACTTCCCGGGATTTGGAAGCGATGCTTCTCTTAATGCAGCCCAAAATGCAGTGGGTGTATTTCAAGATCACCCACTTATGAAATGCGATTTCTGCTCCAACAGCTGAGAAGAAAGATGAGGTATATTAAATATTGCAATATCCCAGAAAGTCAGCCAACTGACCTAATCAAGTGATGGACATTGTATACTGTGTCAGTTAGAAGCAGCAGGATTGACAATGCAAGGGAAGGGGAACTCCATAGGGGTCAACCATTTAAGGAACATAGTGTTTATATGGCTCCCCAACCCATCCACAGCCCATCTGGAGAAGCAGAATTAGGATGCTGGAATCAGTGTGAAATTCACCTTCTTCTCTGGCCTGGCTTTTGGTGGGTTTGGGGAGCAAAGATGGGCTGGTTTTAGATTTTAGTCTGTAACAGGTAATATTTGGATGGTTATGTATTTGGTTCAGCATTCAGGTTGTTTGGAAGCGTTGTTACCTAGACAGAGCCTATGAGACGGGACGGGATAAAAATGTAATTGAGAATTTGTGGTGATCCTTCTCAATGCTCTTTCAGGAGCTTCTAGACCAAGCCTTTCCATCCTCACGCCTTCCCCCTTGGAGGGGGCTCAGCTTACCGACAGCATCCCCCTCCTCTGCATCTTCTTCAATGCAAATCCCACTCAGAATTCTGTCTCTTGGACTGTTGATGGACAAACATCTATGGGCCAGAAGGATATTGACATGACAGATGGGGAAGGAGCCTTCCACATTTGGAGTTTAAAGCTGATTCCTCCAGAGAGATGGGCCCAAGGGATGTCCTATACCTGTGCAGACCGGGAGGAGAGAAACGCGAGTGCTGTGGTGCCGACAAACGCAGTCCCCAGGAATGCAGGTACAGGAGGATGCAACAACTCCTTCAGTGCATCTCCCAACGAACGTAGTGTTACAAGCTCCCCACTTCCCTCTGCGGTGAGATGTTCCTGGGGCGTAGCACTTATGTGAGAGTATTTCAGGCTGAGCCCAGGTGGAGGCAGACAGCGTAACCCCACCAGCGCCCCACCAAACCCCGGTGCCCCACACCAGATCTCCAGAGAGACTCCCCCGAAAGGCATTTCCCAGAGCTCAAGGCGAGCCCTCTGACCCTTTCTCGGTCCTCCTCCAAGCCCCACTCACCCTCCTCTGTCCGTATGCCAGACTCCTTTGCAGCAGCCAGGCAGCCATCTCAGGACATTATGCTATTAGTACACATATTTTGCATCACACACGTTTCGAGGGTCCCCGCTCCTAGCTGAGCCAGAGCTGCACAGAGTGCAGCTCCCCAATGACCTGTAGCAGGGGGCTACAGGAGCGGTAGGCTTGGGGGAAAGGGGGAAACTCATAGGTGTTCTGGGAAGACGTTCCAGGCAAGTGAGAGAGCTGGAGAACGAGCATGGAGTGGTTCAAGGGAGCAGGAGGCCATCAGATGTCTGTGGCTGGTAGACCTGGAGGTCGTACGGCCATCGGGCGGCATATGCCAGGGGACAAGGGCGGGGACGCAGGGGGGCAAGGCCACGGTGGCAGCGAAGGACGAGGAGCTTATGCTGGGTACAGAACGCAGCAGGTGCTTGAGGGAGGAAGGCGTCAGGGCCTTGGTGGATTCTGGGGCTAGGACCAGTTTTATGGACGAGGAGCTTGTGCCACGTTCCTTCTGCCTCCCCCTTCGCAGTCCACTCCCTCCTGGAGACAAGGCTTCAGGCTCACTGCTTTATTAGTCAACGGTCAGCTTCTTTACTCATGCCTGTTCTCGGAAACGCCCAGACTGAGACGCCCAAACGCAATGAGACGGCTAATCTACCCATCTGTAGTATCGCTAGAGGAGCCGAGTGGAAGTTAGGGAAGGTGCCGGCAGTCTGGCATGAGCGTCGCAGCCAGAGGTGCTTGGCAGGGTGCCCTCCCGCAGGGCGGGTCCTCCCGCGTGGGCTTCCGCAAGTGGCCGACCTGGTTGCGTGCCTGAGCTGTGCCTCCGACTCCTCCTGCTTCGCTCTGCGCCGGACCCCGGCACCCCTCAAGTCACGCCCCTCGCTCCCCCCCGAAGCCTGGGCTCTCGTGGTGGGGGAAAGGGAGTGTTCAGGCTGAGCCGCCCGCGTGTCAAGGTCCTGGGAAGGAAGCCTCGCCATGTTGAGCTCACGAGGGAGGGGGCCTCCCCCTGTTCTGGCTGTTCCGATTCTGAATCCGAGCTGCTCGACATCCCCACATGCTCAGATCCATTCCTGACAGTTTGCTCGACAACGCAGCACCTCTGCTCTGCTCCCGCCTGTTGAAAGGGGAGACCGTTGGCAGGGGGCCCCTCTTGTCTGGAGCAGTCACTCGGGTTACAACTCCGGTCCCCTCGGGTTCCCCGGGGCACGCAGAACAGGTTCGGCTTCATCTGGCCAAGGTGCCCGAGTACCCAGTTGGGCTGGGCATATCCTGGCTGGCGACGCACAAGCCCCAGATTTCGTGGAAACTTCATCACGCGCTGCTCGCGTCCCCTCACCGTCCGCAGCCCTGCTTCCCCACAGGGCCGCGGCTCAAGCGTGACCCCCTCCATCCCCGCCAGCCTCACTAGCCTCTGCTTCACCTCCTCTCGCTGGAGATCGCAGGTTAGCTGCTTCGGGGCCTGGGGCAGCCTGAGAGGCTCCTGGAACCTGCCCCTGCGGAGCGGCCGGCCTCTCGCAAAACAGAGCAGCATGAGCCTGGAGCTCTGGCTCCTCGTGGTGCCGACTGCAAGGGGGGAGGCCGATCCGTTCCTGACCGAAGGCCAGTGTCGGGGGGTGAATGCTACTGTTGCGGGATGGGGCTCGGCCGAGGTGGCCCCTCGGGATCCCTGCTGACTCTGTACTTCTTGGCTCCGTGATGTCTGTAAGCACAGAGCTCCCAGGGGGTTCCTCCTGAGGCAATACTCCTGGAGCCCTGAGGACGGGACTGCTGGTAGCTGGCGATATTGCAAGGAAGCTCAGGCGGCCCAAGAAGCCGTGGGCGATGGGCGGAGGCGACGCATCCTTCTTCCCTCCATTAGACCAGGGCGAGGGGCTGAGTCGGGCCTGTGTGTGAGCGGGAGGCAAGAGTCTGGACGGGAGGCGGTGGCACCCGCACGCCGTCCCCGGCCTTCCTCGGAGGAGGAGGCCCTCGGACCGCGCTTTCGGCCACGACAACCAGCTGGGCCTCAGAGCCGAGGGTGGCGAGGGCGTCGAGGGCCGAGCCTCACCTGCTTGCCCTCAGCTCTGCCCTCAAACGGCCCCGTGGCGACTCTGCGCCTCTTTCTCCCTCCGCTTACAGGAGGCTGTTCTCGCGTATTACACTGGGGGCTGCCCTCTGTCGTCCTCCTCCTCCTGATCCCACCGTTGGTCCTGCTGTCCAGGAAGCGTCTTGCTGGAGGTGAGGTGTTGGCAAAGCGAGTTGCCTCGGGCCCAGCCATTATTCACAGGTGGCCAAGCGTTCCTCCTTTTTATTTATTTTGATTTCTTTGCCAGGGTATACAGAGAAGCCAGCAAAGCACATACCGCTGAGGGAGATCCCAGGGGTAAGTGGCCAGCTTGCATGATGACATTTCAGAAAGATGTGCTCCATCTCATTTTGTTGAAGGGATTTGAAGAAAACAAAACCATTGAACAATCCAGGGTTTGGATGTCAGGAAGTGGTGTTTAACCACTGCTGGGTCTACAGAGGGTATGGCACTATAGAGCATGCTGATGAATGGATGTGTAGACAATGTCATGCGAGTGGACTTATAAATGCCCGCTCTCCTGGTCACTTGTGGTGAGGAGAAACAGCCTCCAGGTGACCAGGCAGTATAGGTAAGAGAGGTTCTCTTAATTTCTGTCTTTCTGGGCCTTTTAATATGCTACAACCGATGGTTGGGAAGGTGGGAAAGGAGACATATTCTTGAAATAATAATTTCTCTGGGCAAACTTGCAAGAGTGAGCTAAGAACTCCTTTTCAATGTGTAATATACGACTTCCAATATATTCAAAACTACATATTACACAAATTACATATTGTGATATTTTTGCTTCTTTTTTTTAAAGCGTGTTTAAACCGGCACATTTATAGTAAAGGAAAAGCCACTGCACGGCCCCGGTGTGGAACATCCTACTGATTTGGATCAGGGCTCTGTGAGAGAACAGGGCATGTTTAGCCTGGAGAAGAGAAAACTGAGGGGAGATAGGATAGCACTCTTCGTTGAAGGGTTGCCACAGAGGAAGGCCAGGATCTCTTCTCCATCATCCCAGAGTGCAGGACACGGAATCGTGGGCTCAAGTGACAGGAAGCCAGATTCCGGCTGAACATCAGGAAAAACCTCCTGACTGTTTTTATTTATATATTTATTTATTTATTTATTTCATTTCTATACCGCCCAATAGCCGAAGCTCTCTGGGCGGTTCACAAAAATTAAAACCAAACAACACACAATAAAACAATTTAAAATATGCAGAACATTAAAACCACAATATAACAATACAACCACAATAAAACCTAGCAGCAGTGCAGGAGTTTAAAATACAGATTTAAAACAGCAAAGATAAAAATTTAGAAAGCTAAAATGCTAAAATGCCTGGGAAAACAAAAAGGTCATCACCTGGCGCCGAAAGGAATACAATGTAGGCGCCAGGCGAACCTCACTAGGGTGCTCATTCCAGAGCCGGGGTGCCACAACAGAAAAAGCCCTCCCCCTAGTAGCTACCCGCCTCACTTCCTTTGGCAGGGGCTCACGGAGAAGGGCCGCTGATGATGATCTTAAGGTCCGGGCAGGCACATATGGGAGGAGGCGATCCTCCCTCCTGTTAGAGCAATACGACAATGGAACGAATTACCAGGGAGGTGGTGGGCTCTCCCACGCTGGAGGCATCAAGACGCGGCTGGACAGCCATCTGTCAGGGATGCTCTGACTTGGATTCCTGCACTGAGCAGGGGGTTGGACTCAATGGTCTTGTAGCCCCCTTCCAACCCTACTATTCTATGATTCTGTGATTCTATCCCTTGCTGATATTTGCAGTGAACAGCACTTTCAGGGGCAAACTGCAGCCTTTCTCTCTGTGTGTCTTTATTTTCAGCTGTAAATTGATACACCACCCTATTCTAAATTAAGATCACGTTCTGGATTGGGGACTGTGCAGCAGCCTTTTCCTCAGAGTAAAAAGTGGTTAAGCATGTTTTTAAAGAAACACAAATAACCTAATGTGTAGTTTGGTCCTAAATCTTCATTTATTTTTAAGTTGCTTTTCCAATGGAAATAGCATAAGATGCTTTACGAGATAAAAATATGCAATAGCAATACAAAAGCGACATGAAAACTGTTGTTAATGTTGAATTTTCTTGACGCAGAAGAGAAAACATTCAAGTAAAAAAAAAAAAGTCCCTTTTTTGGTTGATTTTACCTACGTGGCAAACAAAACAACAATTAAGTGGTCTTTGGCCTTTCCATTTTCTGTTCCAGACCAATTACGCAGAACTGAATTACAGAAACTGAAATGCGGTTCAAAACGGATTGATCCAGTCTGGTGGTGAATGTGTATGCCAGTTTTAGAAGAAGGGAGCATACGGGAAAGGAAGCGCATTCCAGAGTTTAATCCTTGTTAGTTTGCTGAAGGCACATGCTTGTATTAAACACAGAAAGTGTTCTACATTAACATGTGTCCTCCTTCTACAGTGCATTCTAATGGCCAGTTGTATATGACCTGCATTCCATATGTTGGCTTGGGGTTAACAGCCTTCCCTATGGAGAACCCTGATCTATGTCCCACCCACTCATAGTCTATTGACTTGTCGCTAGTTGTTCAAATCCTCAGATGTTTCCCCTCTGCTTCTCACCTCCTTCCCATCCAAAGTCCTTCAATGGACATCTAGAAGAGCATAGCAAATGCCTTCCTGTTTTGCAAAGGGGAGAAATACGCTGTTATTTATTTATTGTAATTGTAGCCTGCCCTGCTTTGGAGCTTTGGGGTGTGTGGCAAAGGGCATGCACACCAGATTTAAACAAAACCAGCCACACAGCTAAAAGGTATCTCAAACCATTCTGGCTTGGTTCTTCCCACTAATTTGTTTATCCTGTTTTCATAACACTTTTATGTTAAAACTTGACAGCACTATTTACATCTTTGTTTTTCCCACGGCACCCATTTGCAGCTACCAGCTGGGGGTAATGCTTCATGTGTCTGATTCTGTGGACTCCCATCCATGCAAACTTCTGCCATAGCACATGTATTAACCTTTAAGGTGCCACACAACTCTTTGCTGGTTTTGCTGCCAAAGAACTTGGGCTGGAATCCTTGGGGAGCAAAATGGAGTGAAGAGGCCATCCATCAGTCCATAAGAGGAGGCTCCTCCTCCTTCCACCTCTGAGCTGTCTGACTGGACCAGACCAGAGGCTCATCTAACCCTGCATCCTGTTTCCAAGATCAGCCAGCTAGGGAAAGACTTCTGGGAAGCTCTTCACCTCCCCCAAAGTATGTAACAGGAATGGACGAATTTCAGTCTTTCATGCTTGGTCATAAGAACATAAGAAAAGCCCTGCTGGATCAGACCAAAGGTCCATCTAGTCCAGCATTCTAGTCACACAATGGCCAACCAGCTGCCCATAGGAAACCCACAAGCAGGGCATGAATGCAAGAGCATCCTCCCACCCATGTTCCCCAGCAACTGGTGTACATAAGCATACTGGAGGTAACATGTAGCCATCAGGACTAGTAGCCCTTGATGGCCTTCTCCTCCATGATCTTCTTGGCCTGAGGGTGTGTGCTTACGATTTACAAAGCCAGAGTGGAACCTCAGGACCAGTGCAGGGAGGGGTCATCTCTTGTCCTGGAGCAGATCATGGTCTGCCCCAGATGCAGACAACCTGGTGCACTCCAGCTGCTTTGGACTACAACTCCAGTGAGCCCCAGTCAGCATGGCCATTTTTGAGGGACAATGGCAGTTGCTGTCCGAAATGTCTGAAGGGCACCAGCCTGCCTTTCTTTGCAAGAATTAACCCCAGCAAGCTGCAGGGGCTAGATGGCCACGAAAAATGGGGCAATGGTGGGGTGTAATCTAATTTCTCCCCAGCCTTGTTATGGAATGCTGGGTATAGAATTTCTCTTGTGTTGCCCCCAAACTGTGGAATGGCTCCCTCCTGCAAGAGTTGCCCCCACTCTCTTGGCCTTCCGAAAGGGCATCAAGACGCACGTTTTCAGTGCGGCCCTTCAAAATGTGTAGTTTTAATGTTTGCTCTTTTTAATGTTCTTATTTTTCTTGTTGTTCGGTTTTATGTTTTAAATTGTTCTACACTGCCTTGATGGCCCTTTAGCAGATAAGGTGATATATAATTGCTAATAATAAATCAATAAACAATCCCTGCAAAGGATTCTGTGTGGAATTTCCTTCTGCCTAAAGAGATGCAGATATGAGCCATTATTATGTATACCTTAGGAAGCAACGACTGACAGTTGGCTAGCATGGAAGGGCAAATTGGTACCAAAGGAACCTCTAGAGAAGCAGCAGCAATGCCAGTAACACCATGAACGCCAGGGGTTTTTTGCAGCTTTGCTGGTGGCTGTCCTCAAGATCTGCGGAAGACGCTTGCAAAGGAAGAGAGAGAGACAACAGAGGAGCTTCCTCAGGAATTGTTGCTGGGCATGCCATCCCATCCTACCCCACTTTGACCACATTCATTCATTCACTTCATTCATTCATCACATGTCTATACCACCCAATAGCCGAAACTCTCTGGGCAATTTACAGAGGTTAGAACCTTAAAAATACACCGTAAAAACCGTTTGCATACAAACATATAAACAGACAGCACACACAGGCACATGCAGATATCTAAAGCAATTTTAAACCATCAACAATAAGAAAAACCCAGGACCTGATTAAAACCTCACCATATGCTGCCAAATCCCTGGGAGAAGAGGAAGGTCTTAACCTGGCGCCAAACGCAGAACTCTGTTGGCACCAGGAGGGCCTTGTCGGGATTGGGGGACCTCTACCGAGAAGGCCCTCTCCCTCCTTACCACCTTCTGAGCCTCCTTTGGAGGAGGCACCTGGAGGAGGGCCTGGAGGAGGGCCTTAGGGCCTGGAGGAGGGCCTTAGCGATGAGCGTAGTGTACAGGGAGGCTCATGCCTGGAGGGGCTCTCTGTCCAGTATGGTGGTCCTGAGCCATGTAAGGCTTAGTGTGGTGACAGCCAGCGTGGCGTAGTGGCAAGAGTGTTGGGCTGGGAGCTGGGAGATCTGGGTTCTACTCCCCACTCGGCCATGGAAGCTCACTGGGTGACTTTGGGCCAGTCACAGACTCTCAGCCCAGCCCACCTCACAGGGTTGTTTGGTTGTTTGTTTGTTTGTTTGTTTATTTATTTATTAAATTTATTAATCGCCCATCTGGCTGGTCACCCAGGCACTCTGGGCGATGTACAACGTATAATAAAACAGTTTAAAACAATAAAATTCTACAATAAAAACTTTTTCTAAAATACCCTAACCCACCCCAAATGCCTGCCTGAACAACCACGTTTTTAATGCACGGCGGAAGCTCATTAAAGAGGGGGCATGGCGGAGCTCCCTAGGGAGGGAGTTGTTGTGAGGATAAAACGGAGAGGAGGAGGATAATGTAAGCCGCCTTGGGTTCCATGCAAGAGGAAAAAAGGCAGGATAGAAATACAATTAAATAAATAAATAAATAAATAAGGCTTATAGGTCAGGCCAGCACTTGGAAACATATAGGCAGCCAGTGCAGGTGGGCAAGAGTCGGTGTCACAGAGTCGGACCTTCTTGTCCCTGTTATCACTCTTGCACAAGCTGCAGCTTCCGACACGTCTTCAACGGCAGCCCCGCATGAAGCACATTGCAGTAATCTCACTTGGAGGTGGCCCAGTTGAGTGGTGCTGAGTTTTGAGTGGTCCTGAGCCCTTAACAGCAACAGAAGTGTCCTGCTGGTTCAGATCAAGCTGCACATAGCCCAGCATTATCCGCAGGGATTTGCTACTTAATTCGTAGGATGAGATTCGTGATGTTACCTAGCTTGGAACGGCGGAGTCGAACCCACGCAAACCAAAGAAGAGTCAAGAGAAGGCGCACCCCACGCCCACGGCAACCAGGGGCACTAAATGGCTTGGGCAGTTGCCTTCATGGTCTGTGGATCAAGTTTTAAAAAGCGGGGGGGGGGGAGCTTTGCTTACTTGGAGAACCAAAAGTTGCAGCTTTCTCCCTATTTGTCTCTCAAAATATGGTGCAAATACAAATTCTGCACCAAAAAATGGAGAATAAGTGAACTGCTCAAATTATGTAAATATGTGCTTATTTTGCATATTGTATTTCCAATTCTACTAGTCATTGGGCAGGGCGGGGGGGGGGACAAAGAGGTGTGCGAGAGACTAATTTCCCTTTCATCTTTGCTCAGCTTTTTTTTAGATTTTTCTGAGTATTGTCCCCAGACTTTTAAGCCTATCTTCACAGCCTGAAGGACTACACACCTTTTTTTTGTTTTTAAGGACTGGGAAACAGCTCAGCATCCCAAGATGTTAACTTTTTCCCTCCAATGTAAAATGCTACATTTGTGTAGGGTGAACAAGATGTATACACATGCCTGGCAATTCCTGTCACGTATTAAGTAGGGGAAATGCATCTCTACATCTGAGATCTAATTATTGAGGGTGATGCAGGGGAGCAATTCAAACCTATAAGGAGGGAAATTCATCCAGTCAGGACACATTTCAAATCTTTTTCCTTGTCATTCGGGGGGTTGAGAGAAACCAGCTGCAGGAACAAATCTGGAACAGGCTCTCTCCTCATGTTGCTTCAACGAGGTTTGAGCGGAAAGTAGAAACAGGGGGCATCTGATGGAACAGCCACCGTTGCTCTTTTGGCACAGGGGTAGCTCTGCTTGCCGCACCAATCCTGCCACAGCCAGTCCAATTGAAGGAGAAGCCATGGAACGCCCACAGTTTGGACTGCAGGAGACGGCCACTCCGGTTCAGTGAAACAACATGCGGAAGGAGCCTTCTGCGCGCAGAGCATGTGGGATTACGGGGACTCACACTAATGCTGCTTTGGGTTCACAGTAAATGCAGCAAGAGACATGGCCTCCCGCCCGCCCCGCCCCACAGAGACAAGTGTGACTGCATCTTCACACCACTCAGGAAAAAGGGAGAAAACCAGGTTTCCATCCAGGAGGCCTGAAGAGCCTTTGCGCCTTGTGCTGCTGTTGCTGAACGATTCATGTGAGCATCTGCTGGCTGCGAGAGGCACTTGTCCGGCAACAAAGCATTTCGTGACCAATGCACGTTTCATGCCTTGTCAGGCACTTGCCCGGCAACGAAGCATTTCATGGCCAATGCACATTTTGTGCCTTGTCAGGCACTTGCCCGGCAACAAAGCATTTCGTGGCCAATGCACGTTTTACATTCCAAGGACAGCCCGAGTGAAGCCGGAGCTGCCTGAAGCAACATGCCGCCTTATGGCAGCAGCGTCATACGGCAAACAACCCACGGGCATCGAACGTGGCGCTCTCCTTCACGGGGGTGCCGGAAGCGTTGAACCGGACTTCGCGTGTGACGATCTCCCTGCTAATGCGCAGTTCCACGGGGACGTGAAGGAGACTGACCATAGTCGAGGGGCCACGGCCGTTCTTCACCCAAAGCACCTGACTCTCTGCCTGGAGATCCCCGGGGACGTCCCAGGACACCTGGACCAAGCTGGAAACCCTGTGGGCACGCAAGCGAGCTGGCTACTCTGCGTGCACTGGGAGGGTGGATCTTGTCCGGGGGGGCTGCAGAAGCACCACCCAGCTGATGGGGGCATAAATGTCTGGTGAGAAAAGAGAAGCAGCGAACTGAGCAAGAAGAGCCAGGCGAGCTCAGGCCAGCGGTGTCTCTTCAGGCTGCTGCCGCAGAACTTCCTCCTGGGGTGAGGTGTCCGAAGTGTGCTCTCGGGGCCCTGAGCCCTGGGAAAACCTAGCGCAAGAAGCCCTCAACAGGTGACAGGCGGGGCACGTGTGTTCCTCACCGTGCACTGAGTGCCCAGGAAGGCTGAAGCAACGCGGGAGGGGTTCATGCTTCCTCCAACCTCGCTAGGAGCCCAGCTGGAGAAGTGAACGTGGCCGTGCAGGTGGGGGTGTGGTGGCCCCCGTGGGTATTGCATGGCCCCACCTGTGGCCTGACCAGGTCGACCTCTGGTGCCAGCAAAGCACAGGGCTACTACGCACATGGCACTGGTGGGCAGTAGTGTTGTGGCACATTCAGAAGTGCGGGGTCCCTTTGTGGCAGTCACAGCCACGCCCCCTCGCAGCCACGCCCCCTCACAGCCACTCCCCCTTCTCTGATTGTCCTACCTTGTAAGATATATGGCCTTCAACTGGGATCCAGAAACCGGGCAGCTGAGAGTAAGGCAGGGGTATTTCAATTGGACATCTGAGAAAAAATGCAGGGGTGTTAAAATCTCTTTCACCCACCCACCCACTCACCCACTCGCGCGAACACAAACATAAACATTTGGGGGTTTCAAAATATGATGCTCTATGGAAGCTTCACCCTCTCAGCTCAGCCCTCATGGACAGATCCCTTCTCATTGAAACAGCCCCCTCACACACTCCCTTAGAGCCCCAACATTGCCCACTAGCCTTCCCTCAGCCCCTGCGTTACATCTCCCCCATCCCGCAACAGAAACGCCCACACACCCAGCTGGATCGAACCACCCACCCACCCCTCTACCTCCTTTCTCCTCTCCCCCCAACTAGTTTTCTTTCTGTTTCCCCCCCCCCACCAGGTTTTGTTTGCCCAGGCACATGCCAGCCTGGTGCCAAAAAGTGTCGCTGACAGAGCAGGTTGCACTTGGCAGTTCCGCTTACCGTAGAAATCAATGTTCAAGAATTAACAGTGCAATCCGATGGCTCTTTATTTGGAATTAAATTTACAGAGATCTTGGGAAGGCAGCTAAGGCTGCGGTCCTGGGCACACCTACCGGGGAGAAAGCCCAATTGGCAACTGAGCATAGCGGGATGGACTTCTGAGTAAACATGCATAAGATTGTGTGATAAATCCTAAAAACTGGCACAAACCAGCCACCTGCCCTGCCCCAGGAGTAAATAATGGTGTCAGCGCCCCCCCACCTCCCTTCTCCTGCTGCTGCCATGGCCAGTGGCACCAGCAGCAGCCCTGAGCGGGGGGCCGGCGTTGCAGGAGACGAGGGCAGCGCAGGGCAGCAGGCAGGCAGCAGGGATGGGCGGAGAAGCCAAGAGCTGAGGAGGAGAAGCGGGGGCGAGAGGAGGCTGCAGAGCTCCCTCAGGCTCCCGCTCCCGTTGTCTGGCCAGCAGCCAAGAGGCAGCCGCCCGCACTCCCGCTGCTCCCTCCGCCTTCCCTAGCAGACCACGACCCGGCTGGGGGCTGGCTTCAAAAAAAGTGCTGGTGCGACGCCCCAGCGCGACCCGCCACCACTACACCGCTGCTGGTGGGTAGAAGGCAGCAAGAGCACGGCCAGCCGTTTATGGGATGCTCATCACTTGATCCCGTGTTCTTTTGGAGCCTGGAGCGCTTAGAAATGCACACCACAATCTGCCACTGCTGCTCAGTATTTCCAGTGCAAAGCTCAGCAAGTAAAACACACATGCGTGCGTGCGCACACACACACACACACACACACACACTGCCACTGGGAAGCCCTGTTTTCTTACCTCCAATGATCAGAGAGGACGATCCATTGCTGAAACTCAAGCTGCCATATCTTTTCTGAGCACAGAAATATAGGCCAGAGTCAGACTTTGGGGCATCAGAAATTTCCAGCGTCAACTCTCGTCCTTTGGCTTCGCAAGCAAATCTGCTTGAAGCGTTTTTATCGTTGCAGGCCTTGATTAAAAGGGGCATTTCGCCTTCTCTCTTTCTGTACCAACTGCATGAGATTCCTTGGTCTTCCATTTCTTCCATAGAGATGCACAGGATCTGTGCCGTGTGCCCAAGATCCACAAACTGGAACCGCTCGGAGAGATACAGTAATGATAATTGGGCTGGTAACACTGTGCAGACGAATGCAACAAGGAAGATATTGTGGTTTTAATTTTGAAAAGCTCGTATCTTTACCCATCGCTTAGCCCTCATCGCAAAAGAGGCTTCAGAAAGAGGCGTAGTCGGCCACAGCCTGGGAATACCTACCGCCTGAAGGTGGAAGATTAGAATTGCAGCATGCTCCAGAATGTGCAGGAGATTTCATCTGATGGCATGTGATGGGCCATTGAGATTGAGGTCCATTGTTTCTATCAGGTCCAGAATCTCATTGTAATGGGTTTAGGTGTTTTAGGGCACAATCTTATGCATGTTTAGACAGAGAAAAGGCCTACAACTCCCAGCATTCCCCAGCCAGCAATGCTGGGAGTTGTGAGCCTGTTCTCTGTCTAAACATGCATAGGATTGCGCCCTAAGTTGTTTCAAATATTGTATATTCGAGATCTTATATGATGCTTTTATTATCTTGTATTGTGGTGTATATTTTTGTGAACCGCCCATAGAACTTCTGCTATTGGGTGGAATAGAAAGGAAATCAGTATAATAATTATTTCAAATAATAATAATAATAATCTAAATTGCAGCAAAATTCTCCTGATGTGAGAGAGCATGAACCTTCAAACAGTTTCTCAGGTGTGAAGTGTTAAGAGTCAGGTTAAATCAGAAGACGTCTTACCTGTGAAGGACAAAATGAGGCACGTGGCCAGCAGCATTGCTGAACACAGCAGCTCCCAGAAGCAGGACAGGAGCCTGAGCCCACCTGTCATGTGCAGCTTCAAGGAAAGGATCTAAAGGGACGCCCATTTCTTGTAAAGGAACACCTCCGTGTGGGCGGTGCCGTGTGGTGATGGGGGAAAAGTTCAGTGAGGCAGTCATTTCAAGCAGTCATAGACAGAGGTCAAACCAACACCTGCATTTAATGCCCCTTTCACTAAGCCTCAGACTTCTACACCACCGCGGGACTGCGGAGATCTTTTTGCTTCACATGGTACACGTTCGGCTCCCCCAGGTCTTGCTTACCTGCTCTTTTTCTTGCTCCCTTATTTGCAGATTTTGGGACCCACTGCGTGACAGAGTGAGCTCCCGTCTTCAGTCCCAGCTCCTGCCAACCTAGCAGTTCGAAAGCAAGAACTTGCAAGTAGATAAATAGGTTCCGCCTCGGCGGGAAAGGTAACAGCGTTCCGTGCACCTCGGTGTTCAGTCATGCCGGCCACATGACCACGGAAGCGTCTTCGGACAGCGCTGGCTCTTCGGCTTAGAAACGGGGATGAGCACCGCACTCTAGAGTCGGACACGACTGGTTGGGGACACCGTTACCTTTACCTTTTTAAAGGTCTGTCTTACCACACATCTGTGGCACTGGAGAGAGAAACACAGGTGGACGGGCATTTGGGAGTGCCTGACAATCAGCTATTGACTAAGGTATTTTTAATAGAAGTTGGGGAGGATTTGGATTTTCTGCATTAGGTGACAGAATGTCTCCTTAAAATCTCTCTGTTTGCGTGTTTTAAAAGAAAATCCACCCAGCAGAGCCTCCCAACGTCCTCCTAGTCGTGCACATGTGTGAGGGATGGTGGTGCGTTTCTTCTCCCAACCTTCATCTCTGTGCCCACAGAAATTGCACAAGGGAGCAAGAAGCCATCTATTTGTGAGCTGGTCGTCTTCAGAAGCTGACGGGGACAAGAAGATGTTTCTCCATTTCATTGGGATTACTGTACCTTCTCTCCACAGTAAGTATTTTCTTGAAACCCGATTGATTTAATAATTCTTCCACACATCATTGTGAGAAAGGATCTCATGGAATCGATTGTAATACTGGTTTTGTCTTTAAGGCTGCAATCCTACGCATACTTACTAAGAGAGTAAGCCCCATTGAGGCTTTACAAGTAGCTCACGAAAAAGGGAAGCAAAAAGCAAGGGAGAAAGGGGAAGATATACCCAACTGAATGCAGAGTTCCAGAGAATAGCAAGGAGAGACAAGAAGGCCTTCTTAAATGAACAATGCAAAGAAATCGAGGAAAACAACAGAATGGGAAAGACTAGAGATCTCTTCAAGAAAATTGGAGATCTCAAGGGAACGTTTTGTGCAAAGACGGGCATGATAAAGGACAAAGAAGGCAGGGACCTAACAGAAGCAGATGAGATTAAGAAGAGGTGGCAAGAATACACAGAAGAACTATACAGGAAAGATCTGAATGTCCCTGATAACCATGATAGTGCGGTCACTGAACTTGAGCCGGACATCCTAGAGAGTGAAGTCAAGTGGGCCTTAGGAAGCATTAGTAACAACAAAGCTAGCGGAGATGACAGTATTCCAGCCGAGCTATTTAAAATCCTAAAAGATGATGCTGTTAAAGTGCTGCATTCAATATGCCAACAAATCTGGAACACTCAACAGTGGCCACAAGACTGGAAAAGGTCAGTTTACATTCCAATTCCAAAGAAGGGCAACGCCAAAGAGTGTTCAAACTACCGCACAATTGCGCTCATTTCACATGCCAGCAAGGTGATGCTCAAAATCCTACAAGCTAGGCTTCAGCAGTATGCGAACCAAGAACTACCGGAAGTACAAGCTGGGTTTAGAAGAGGCAGAGGAACTAGAGATCAAATCGCCAACATTCGCTGGATCATGGAGAAAGCAAGAGAATTCCAGAAAAACGTCTATTTCTGCTTCATTGACTACGCTAAAGCCTTTGATTGTGTGGATCACAACAAACTGTGGCAAATTCTTAAAGTGATGGGAGTACCAGACCACCTTACCTGTCTCCTGAGAAACCTGTACGAGGGCCAAGAAGCAACAGTAAGAACCAGACATGGAACAACCGATTGGTTCAAAATTGGGAAAGGAGTACGACAAGGCTGCATATTGTCACCCTGCTTATTTAACTTATATGCAGAGTACATCATGAGAAATGCCGGGCTGGATGAATCAGAGGTCGGAATTAAGATTGCTGGGAGAATTATCAACAACCTCCGATATGCAGACGATACCACCCTAATGGCAGAAAGCGAAGAGGATCTAAAGAGCCTCTTGTTGAGGGTGAAAGAGGAGAGTTTAAAAGCTGGTTTGAAACTCAACATTAAAAAAACTAAGATCATGGCATCTGGCCCCATCACTTCCTGGCATATGGAAGGGGAAGAAATGGAAGCAGTGACAGATTTTACTTTCTTGGGCTCCAAGATCACTGCAGACGGTGACTGTAGCCATGAAATTAAAAGACGCTTGCTCCTTGGGAGGGAAGCTATGGCCAACGTAGACAGCATAGTAAGAAGCAGAGACATCACCTTGCCGACAAAGGTCCGTCTAATCAAAGCTATGGTTTTCCCAGTAGTAATGTATGGCTGTGAGAGCTGGACTATAAGGAAGGCTGAGCGCCGAAGAATTGATGCTTTCGAACTGTGGTGCTGGAGAAGACTCTTACGAGTCCCCTGGACTGCAAGGAGGTCAAATCAGTCCATCCTAAAGGAAATCAACCCTGAGTGCTCATTGGAAGGACAGATAATGAAGCTGAAGCTCCAGTATTTTGGCCACCTAATGCGAAGAGAAAACTCCCTGGAAAAGACCCTGATGCTGGGAAAGACTGAAGGCAAAAGGAGAAGGGGACGGCAGAGGATGAGATGGCTGGATAGCATCACTGATGCAATGAATATGAACTTGAGCATGCTCCGGGAGAGAGCGCAGGACAGGAAGGCCTGGCGTGCTATGGTCCATGGGGTCACGAAGAGTCGGACACGACTGAATGACTGAACAACAACAACAACAAGCCCCATTGAACACTGTGACACCTACATTTATTTATTTATTTATTTATTTATTTATTGCATTTATACCCCGCCTTTCTCCCTCTCGCAAGGAACTCAAGGCGGCTTACATTATCCTCCTCCTCACCGTTGTATCCTCACAACAACAACCCTGTGAGGTAGGTTGGGCTGAGAGTCTGTGACTGGCCCAAAGTCACCCAGTGAGCTTCCATGGCCAAGTGGTTTGCGTTGCAAGCAGCCTTGAGTATGCATTTGCAGTGTACAGAAAGCTGGGGTATACATTTTAGGATGAACAAATAACATAATTACTTATGTTCAGCAGAGGCTTGAGAAGTACCAAGATGAGTTCTGATCAAAGTGATGAATGTACCTTATTTTCATAACAGGAAACTGCTTTAAAAAAAATTCTTTATTTTAGAAGGGTTTTTTGTTACAGTTGTAACTAAATAACACATTCCCTGTCATGTGGGATGGCATTTACAAAAACAGAGCATCGAAATGCACATCAAGCCAGAACATCAGAAAAATCAGGAATAGGCTTGCTTTGTTAGATGAAAAATAATAATAATTAAGCAACCAATATGGCAAACTGAAAAATATAATATTTAATGTTTATGTATCACTTTACAATGATTCAGAGGAATTCAAAAACATAATGAATTATATCTCAATGAAATATAATGAATGAATACTTTGAAATCAGGTTTCTGCTTTGGATAATACCAGAGGTTGTAGTGAATAAATCTTGGTTGAGGTTCTCCACCCCTTGAGGAGCTTAAAAGTTGATAAATACATTTGCTTCTAAAACAAACAAAAAAGAATTGATTTCAAATCTCAGTATCTAAAGCTGCAAACACGCGCATTTGGAAATGCATCACAAGGAAATTCAACTGGAGTTAAAGGCAAGATATTTGGTATCAAATTGGGGATGTCATGTACTTATGAAGGTATAGTAATTGCTCTGGGGGCATTTATTGGACATATCATGCATTCTTTCCTTCAGATGTGGAAACCTTTCTGCATCTTCCACACAACAGCCCTAAGACGTTGGTTTCTAATCATCTAATTTCACAGGTGATACAGAGCAAAAGGCAATTTCCCCCAAATCTAGCAATGGATGCATTCCGGAGTTGATATTAATAGACATAAAATCAGGCCATGACCCACTCGCACGCTCTGTAACAGAGGCAAGGGTGTGCACAACTGCTGATGGGTGCAGAGAGCCCTGGATCAGGGCTAAGCCCTGTGTTTCAAAAGCATGTTTGAAAAAGTGCTTTTTCTTTCTGCAGAATGAAATGATGCAACTTCATCCGTACCAGTGGTTGTCTTCATAAATATTATGTGGCATCAATAGGGTGCTGAGACACAGCCTCAGCCCGGGTTTCTGGTTTTGCTCTGCAGCGCCCAACTCGCGTTTCCTCTGGCAAAGTTGGATATTCCTCGCCTACCCCCACATCTGAACTACTAGCAGGCTGTCTTAAAGATTGCAGTGATCATGCCAGCCCCATCCTCATCCGCACTGACAGGTACAGGAGCAGCACAGGCTGAAAACCCAACTTGCACGTGGACTTCAGGGTTAGAATGTGCTGCAGCAGTGCAATGTGTATTGTGCCTGCAAGTTTCCCCTCCGCTTCGTTTTTTGTGCTAGCGCTCCAAGGGCATCTCTACACCAGCCTAAAATCCTGCATTTGGACCTGGGCTTTCTGCTTCCATTTTAAATGCAGGATCATGACGACTCCCTTTTGCAAGTGCTTCCTTTTCCCCTGGCCCCTTCCCCCTCCTTCTCCCCATATCTGAGTCTTCCATTATCTTTCATTGATCTCGCTCCTCTTCTTACCACTTTTACTCTTTTCCCGGAGGGAACTCAAGCGGAACACAACAGGGTAATTTGATAGCTCATGATCTGCAATCTATTTAAAAACGGAACAAAGGGCATTTAGTGCAGGAGGGTCACGGCAGGGTCACGGCCTCGTGTAAGGAGCACACAAACTTCCGTGAAGGAGCCATCTCCATCGCAGGATAAAAGCTCTGTGTGAAGGAGCCCCGAGAGTTCTTTTGCTTCCCTGTTATAGCTGCTGAATCACAGGGGAATACAGAAATACCTCAAAAGCTGGAAGAGATCTCAGCATCTCCTAGGGACACCATAACCATCACCTGTTACCTTCCAGGAGAATATTACATAGGGGTAGTGGCCTGGTACAAAGAAGAGCAAGACCAAAGCCTGCACAAGATTAAAGAGAGTTACGTGTACTCAAAGCAAGCTGGGAAGTTCTTGGGTGGAGTGAATCTGACCAAAAGCAATGTGCAAAGAAGTGAGTCTGGGTTGTATTACTGTGCTGCACGCATCAACCAGAAGTACACTATCCTTGGGCAGAAAGAAGCTGATCATCTCAGGTATGTGGTCCAGCAGATTTTGACAATTGTTTTGATTTATTTTAAAGTAGATCCAGTCCAACTCCAAACCTGCTCCGGGTTCCAAACAATACCACACAAAACACAAATAAATCATAATCTGCAAAACAACCAATGCAGCAAATCACAATGTGCTAATATCCAATAGAACGTTTAAAAACAGCCTTCTCAACGCAAAGAAAGCTAGTTCTCTGCAAGCCTTTTAAAACACACACACACACAATTATATTTCTTTTGAAGCAGGATGATTCAGGCTGAGGAGGATCTCTGGGGTGTTGTGCAATGATGACTAGGGGCCATTGATGAAAAGGCCCTGTTCCCTCAACCACTGAAAGCCATAGCTGAACACCGTAAAGGAAATTGGGAGCAGTACTAAACTCCACCCTTATTTAATTTAATCATTTGCAATATTTGTATACCACCCAAAGACTGGGTGGTTAGCTATAAATATTTTAAACTGTAATGTTTAAAACCAGCAAAAAAAAAGCAAAGCAGAATAAAAACCACAATGCAAATGAAAATTAATAAAACCATGAGCAGCAAACATTAATGCAGCTAAAGGCACTGAAAGGTCTTGGAAATAAAACTGTCTACACCTAGTGCCGAAAAGACCATGATGTGGATGCTAGGCAACATCCAGTTGTATATGATCAATTGTAACTGAACGTCCTGATGTATTATGCAGAAAAACCAGACTGACTCACTGCTACATGATTCCCTTTGATTCAGATTTAGGTTAACGTAGATTTGGTTGTGACTTGCAGAGCCTTTCTACACAAGTCATTTATTGTGTGCTCATAATTCCCTGCTCATGGTTGTTTATAGGTTCTTTAGACAATGTCCAATTTTCCTTCTGTTTGTAAACAGCACTTTCCACAGGTTTTTTTAGAGCAGGGAAAATGGGATATTATTTCTGATGGTGCAGACAAAATGCTGTTTCCACTTGTGTATCCACACAGTGGCCAACCAGCTGTTGACCAGGAACCCACAAGCAGGACAGGAGTGCAACAGCACTCCCCTCCCCATGTTCCCCAGCAAGTGGAGTACATAGGTTTATTGCCTCTGGTACTAAAGGGAGCACTGAGCCATCAGGACTAGTAGCCATTGATAGCCTTTTCCTCCAGGAATTTGTCCAACCCCCTTCTAACGCCATCCAAGTTGGTGGCCTGTGGTAGCAAGTTCCATAGTTTGACTATGCGCTATGTGAAGAACTGCTTCCTTTTATCTGCCCTGAATCTCCCACCAGTCAGCCTCATGGGATGACCCCTCTGTGTTCTAGTATTATGAGAGAGGGAGAAAAATCTCTCCCTCAGCATTCTCTTCTCCAGGCTAAACATAGTCATGGCATTGGACCCATGGCAGAAGATATAAAGGCTAGCTGGCAATTATCTGTGGTTGATTTTGCTAGTTTGGTTTGGTTGTAGATCTGAGACACTAATATTTAGTACCTGGCTATTTTAGTTTGTTTAGGAGTTATGTTACCTTCAGTGAGCCCTAAAGACAGCATAGGAAATAAATCTAATAAACACTTTGTGACAATCCTTCTTTGTAGATGCTTCTAGGCCAGGTCTTTCCATCCTTGTGCCTTCTCCTTTGGAGGAGGCTCAGTTTCACGACAGCATCCCCCTCCTCTGCATCTTCTTCAATGCAAATCCCACTCAGGATGCGATCTCTTGGAGTATTGGTGGAGAAACGTCTCAGGACCAAAAGGATGTTGACACGATCGATGGGAAAGGCGTCTTTAGCATGTGGAGTTTAATGCTGATTCCGCCAGAGAGATGGACCCAAGGGAAGCCTTATACCTGTTCAGGCCAGGAAAACAGAAATGTCACTGTGCTTTTGCCTACAACAAACACCGTGGCACGAAACACAGGTACCGTAATGCAGAATAGGTAACTCCGTCCATCTACCATGGAGCTTAGGCTCCAATGGCTAAACCCCTCCAGCGCAAATTGGGGGTGCTGCCTTCCCCCTGAGCTCCCCTGTGCAGAACTTGTGCTGGCTACAGGACCTGGCAGGAAGCCATTGTAGGCACGCATGCAAACAGTGGGGCCGTGAGGTCTGACTGATGAGAGGGATGACCATTTTGGCCGCAGGGTTATGGAGAGACGTTTGGTGAATGAGCTGAGGCAACCGAAGACCAGAGAGGAGACGGCGGCTCTGGCCAGCTCCCTGCAACCGCTCCCCCTCCCCCAGGAAAGGAAGCCCCACCAGTGTGGGGCTTTTGGTGCAAGTGGGGGACCTCGGCTGCTTGCCCTCAGCTCTGCCCTGAATTGGACCAGTGGCTGCTCTGGTTGCTGACTACCTTGTTTCGCTTTCTCTCTTTCCCTGCACAGGAGACTGTCTTTACATACTATATTTTGGGCTGCCCTGCATTGTCCTCCTCCTCCTCATCCCACCCTTGGTCCTGCTCTTCAGGAAGCGTCTTGCTGGAGGTAAGGCATTGGCAAGAGGAGTT
The DNA here is from genome assembly GCF_057233095.1 of Heloderma suspectum. NCBI lineage: Eukaryota > Metazoa > Chordata > Lepidosauria > Squamata > Helodermatidae > Heloderma > Heloderma suspectum. Next base: position 21,137,130 of record NC_139474.1, on the reverse strand, counting down.
GCCTCACACCCAGCTATTACTCCAAGGCAGCTAAGCTTTCCTGCTTTTCTTCTTTTGCTTTTGTTCTCACAGGGAATCCAGAGACACCAGCATATCCAATACCCATAAGGGAGATCCCGCAGGTGACTACCATCTTTGAATGCTGAACTTTCAGAAAGATGCGCTCTGCCTCATTTTGGTGAAGGGCCAGGAAGAAACCCATCCACAGTACATCCCAACAGTCAACAGTCTGGATAACAAGAAGTGACATCCACATAAGGCTAAGACAAGGGGAGCATTCAGGGAGTAAGGAACAATAGAGAATGCTTGTAGATAAAAAGATAAAAATGGTCTATGGCAATAGAAAAACATAGAATTGTTATTAACCCTTATTAATGGTGAACGTTGTTGATGCAACAGAAAAAAATCTAATAAATAGAAAAGCAGCATTTTCAGTTGATTTTACAGATGTGGGAAACTAAACAATAATTTAAGCGGCCTGTGACCTTTCTGTTTTCTGTTCCAGACTGATTATGCAGAAGTCTGTGGCAACAAAGGAAATGTAGTTGAAATGAACTGATACAGGCTGGTGGTAAAAGTCTGCATTATTTTTAGAAGAAATAAAGAAAGACACACGGAAGGAGAGCAGATTCCAGAGATGAAGATCTTTTCACTGGCTGAATGTAGATGCTTGTATTAAATTGTTCTCTGTTAGTGTGTTGCTGGATTGTGAATTTTTAAAAACTTGTCTTTGGAATTATTGTATTGTATTGTATACAATAAAATTATTGTATTTTATTGGAATGGGATATTGTAATTGTATGTCTTATTTTTGTTTGTACACTGCCTTGGCCAAGTTTAACAAACAAAAATATTTAAAACATACCAATAAATAAATTCAAATTGCCTCCCACAGGTACACAAGCAGAAGTGCTGTTATATGGGCAAATATTCTTTTGGAAATACTGTGAAAGATGACACCCCTCAGTTCCAAGATTTTGTAAATAAAGTCCCAAGCTTTCTATTATGGGCCAGTGATGTCTCCATTTTGTGACAGTGCATTATGTAATAATCACCATTTCCCCCCATACCTGGAATGCTTGACTGAGTAATAGTGGCACATATTTGTGAAACTGTCTTCATCAAAATTGATGACGTATTTGATACTCATCTGAAGGCCCTGGGTTGTAGTGTTTTAGCATGCCAAGGTGTAAGCTGGGCTCCAGCAAGACTTCCCATCAACTGCTGTTTTCTACATTTTTGTTTCGTATTTTATTTTTGGCTGATTAATGAGCACATTAATTTCAATTCCCTCCCTACTTGTTGTTCTCTTTTCTGTAATAAATATGGTTTCCTTGAGAACATTTCCTCAATTTTTCTCTGTTAACGTGTTATGAGTGTACACGCCAATGCACACTTGCGCTAATGTGCACTTGCATTAATGTGCATTAGCACAAGTGCACACTTGCAAAGGAAGGAAACAGTGCAAATCCCCTCAAAAGTTTTTTTAAAAGTCCACAAAAAACAACACGGCACTCTGAAAAAGCTGCCCACTGTTGAATATACAGGCCAGGTTCATAGAAATCTGAACTCATCTGAATCCATCGTGGATGTATCTGACACCCCCACCTCCGGCTATAGTGCCAAGTTCCTGTCTGGCTCTGTCTTTCATTACTGTGTCTCTAAGAGAAAACAAAGCTTGTTTTTGCATCTGTCTGTTTAAGAAACGTCCCCACTTCCCCCCTCCAGTTTATTTTTCCCACAGAGTTTCTTGTCACTCTGTTTCGACTGTCCTTAATACTCCTGGTAATCTTACCATGACGTGAACTTGCTGTGTTTTCCCTTTCCACTGCCTTCGCTCTCTTTTCCCAGTGTGCTCTCTCTCTCTCTCGGAGGGTGGGTTATGAGAATAGTTTTGCTTCAGCTTTGCCAGACTGCTTATAAATTTCTCCCATCACTTCTTCGTGGTTTATTTATTTATACAGTGCTTCCTTCTGCTTCACTTCAGGAGACTCCATGAACTGTCGACACCCTGAGAAACTACTTTTGCCGCTGAAAGACTCCCTGGAGGAGAGCAAAAGCTCCTCGGAAAGACTCCTTGGAGGACGGCATTAAAATGAGAGCAAATGCCTTCACACTTGTCCTACTTAATTGCCCTTGCATTCCCCGCTCCCCCTTCACTTGAACTGACCTCAGCATCCCATGCCTTCTGGAAGGGAAAAGACACGCTTAGCCCTCGCCATACTGATTTGAATATATATATATATATTTCTTTTTATACTGACCAGTTAGCCTTTTTCCTGCACAACTGGGGAGTCCCTTGGGCATGTAGAAAATGCTGTCTTGTTTCTGGGTGGCCCCATCTCACTTCCCTGCCACATTAGCTCCTACATACAGTAATAAAACAATGATATTCTTGCAGGGAGTGTTACAGGCCTCAGCTTTGGTGCTGAGTTCCAGTTATGGGGCTGAGCCCCGGCACAAATGAAAAGAGGGTGTGTGGTAGGAGAACAGGCAGAAATGTGCTACCCAAAGCCAGCACAGTGACTTGAGGGAGGGGAATGTGGCACCTGTTGAACTTCTGCCCTGCCTGGTGGGGCCTTATGTTGAGTTAGGCTGTTGGGTGATCTTGCCCAGGGCTGTGTATTTGTTTATTGACATCTTCTCCGGGCACGGCTGGCTGGAACCCTGAACAAGAGCAGCCCGTGCTCCAACGCTTGGTTGGAGATCCCATTTGCTCCTTCTATTTCCAGTGTTCGGGCAGTGAGTGCCGTTCCTTATGTTGCCAAAAGGGCACCACCCAAGCAGAAGAGGAGGTATCAGCAGACCTGAAGGAACCCCAAAGTGTGCAGAAGTCAAAACAAAACACACCTTTAAAAACAAAAGCAAGCCTGAGGGCAGGGTGAGGGAACCCCCAAACAGCCTGCTGAGGATTGGGCATGCTCAGTAGTCATGGAATACCATCTGGAGGGCACCAGGTTGGGGAAGCACAGAATTGCATCCTAAATGCACCAAGAAGAGAAAGCAGGGGCATTGTTGTGACTAAGAGACGTAGATTTCCTGCCGCTGCTGTTCTTCTGCAGTCGAGCCTTTTCCTTCCTGCATGCGAGACCAGGGTGTGGGAAATAGTGGGCAGATAATACACATGGAGACACTATCATTGTCACAGAACACAGCAGAAAAAACAACACTTCTTTCTTTCTTTCTTTCTTTCTTTCTTTCTTTCTTTCATTTCATTTCATTTCTATACCGCCCAATAGCCGAAGCTCTCTGGGTGGTTCTTCCTCCAGCAACCTGCTTTAACACATCTCAGAGAGTGACCCGGCTCTGGCTGTTGCCGCATATTTGCTAGGGCTGGAGTCTGAATGATACTGAGGAGCTTGGGCATTCGTGATCAAAGCACTTGCCGCAGGTGATTCTAACCTAGTTTTGCTGTGGTTGTGGCTCTCCCAGACCAGGCAGAGAATTGCCTGCTGGGGGGACTTGAATCCCTCCCTTTAAATGTGGGCTGGGATCCCACCCTGCTCCAGGGAGAAGGCACTTCCCACACCTCTGACATACCTGCGCACCCAATGAATGGTGGATACAGCTTGGCCATTAGAGTAATGTTGGGAATGAGAGCATGGATGTGGATAATGTTAGTACAGTCAAAGCTGAAGCAAGTGTCTCCATTCTGGTTTGCATATAGTTTGGGGAGGTGCAAACTGGGGGTTGGACTCGATGGTCTCATAGGCCCCTTCCAACCTTACTATTCTAGGATTCTATGAAGGTGGGTAAATTTGTGTAAGAATTCAGGCCAATCCAATTTCCCCTCCATCTGTATTCTTCTGCCTTCTGGGAGTGCCACTTCCTTTTATCTCAGTTCTGTCTGCCCGAAAGCTTTGGACAGATTTAAGATAAGAAGAGCAGCTGTAGATGCATGAGAGCAAAGGTCCATGTCGTCTGCTGCCTGGTTTCCCACAACGGCAAGCCAGAGGCCACCGGGAAGCCCAGGCACAGAGCGCAAATGCCGCCCTGCAATCCGCTTCTTCCAACAGTCATGGCTACAGGCAGCACAACTTTTTTCTGGGATGTAGTGATGTCCCAGTTCTCCAAGCGTGGAGGCTGCGGTGAGCCTCCGAGCTGCCCATGATCCGGCCAAATCCTCCAGTGAGTTCCACGGGGAACTCTCCATGGTCCTGATCCCCAGCCACCTTCCCGCATCTGGCCAGAAGGGGGGATCCAACCAACCCAGAACAGGAGGATAACACTCACTTCAGCTTAGTTTTAGGGCCAAATTAGATTGGGGGGGGGGTGCTGCTAGAGACATCTGCCTGAGATGGATTGCCACTGATTTCCTGTCATGCCAGGGTGGGTGGGTCATTTTAAGCACAGCACAGAAATCTGTGTCTGGAAGTAGCAAGCTGAGTTTGTATTAGCTGCCCTGGGAATGTATTTGAAGGGCGAGATACAAATTGCTCTAATAAAAGGAACAAACACATTATTGGAGCTGCAATCCTATACAGGCACATACCTGGGACCTAATCCCGTTGAACTCGATGGGGCTTCCTTCTGAGTAGATATGTCTAGGATTGCACTGTAAAGTGCAATGGCAAAGGCAAAAAAATTGTTTTGTTGATGACAATGTAGGGTTTTAGTGAGATTTCACAGAATATTTGCAATGATATGGTTGGAATGTATGAGCCTCTTTGTTGTGAACTTAGCTTAGGTGGGACCCTCTACTCTAGGGCAATCCCACCGCTCATGTGGAGGAATGACTCTTCTTACTGGGCCACCACGTGTGTGTGTGTGTGTGTGTGTGTGTGTGGGAGGTCACCCCTCACCACTGGGCAATCCCCCCCTTCAGTTCTGCTGCCACCATTAAACTACACCTCTTTATTTAATATGCGCCTCTCCCCTAAGGTGGCCGGCCATTAGGCATGAGACAAAACAGACCAGAGGTACCAGGAAAGTAAACAAAGATCCATATTTTATCTAAAAATAAATAAAACAAGAACACTTATTATTTAAGGTTGCTGTTACTTTACAAACAAGCTTTCTATAGTTACTTTAAAACCAGGGTTTCTGTATGGCTATTGTTACCGCCCATCAGGTGTCTGAAGCCCTAGTTCCCAGCCCTAACCAAAGTTAAGCCAATCCCTCTATCAAGCGTCATCCCGGTTAACTTGCAGGCCTAGCAATGAGGGCTGGGAAGGCAGTCTTCTCTCTGGTCCAGCAGCTGCTCAGTCTATTGGCTGTTCCCCAGGCTCCCTGAGAAGTCTTCCATGTGGTCCAGCAGCTGCTGCATCTCGAGACCACCGCCACTCGCTGTCACCCGGGCGTCAGCTCGTTCCTCCCAAGGCGGCTCCTCGAGTTGCCTTCCTCTCCTCGGTCGCAGGCCTCCTGCGGCTTCTGCCTCCCGTTCTCCCTGCTTGGTCCCCTGCCTGTGTGGCCGCTCTTCCTCCTGGCTGACGTCTTCTTCAGGCTTCCCAGCCTGTCACAAAGATATGACAGCGCTCTTCAAGTCCTTGAAAGGCTGTCCCAGAGAGGAAGGCCAGGATCTCTTCTCCATCATCCCAGGGTGTAGGACACGGAATCATGCACTCAAGTGACAGGAAGCCAGATTCCGTCTGAACATCAGGAAAAACCTCCTGACGGTTAGAGCAATACGACAATGGGACCAATGACCCAGGGAGGTGGTGGGCTCTCCCACGCTGGAGGCGTTCAAGACGAGGCTGGACAGCCATCTGTCAGGGATGCTCCAAGTGGGATTCCTGCACTGAGCAGGGGGTTGGACTCGATGGCCTCGTAGGCCCCTTCCAACCCTACTATTCCATGATATGATTCTATGATTCCTCCTGGCAACTGTCCCTGGCAGATGCTCCCCGGGCAAACTGCCTCCGGAGCTCCTTATATTTGCTGCAGTCAGAATCAACCCCACCTCCTCCCAGACTCGGGGCCAATAGGCATCTTTAGAATGTTCCGCTGTCCTCCAATTGGATATTACCAATTTTGAGCCCACCTTCCCCTATAAAAGACAGAAACCAGGCCTCACGGTCGCCTCGCAGTGGCAACTGCCGCTCCACCGGCACGCCACATGGACACTGTATTTCTCCTCGGGCACAAGCCTTGGGTAGAAGGCCTACATTTTCCTCTTGTACTATTAACCTCCTCAGTCATTGAAACAAAACATAACAGTTAGGCTTTTACCTCAGTTTTACCTCAGCTTCTTCGCCTTGAGCAAGTATTTTATTTATTTATTTTTATTTAAATCTGTTTTAGATGGCCTTTAAGGCTGGAACCTTCTCAAGATGGCATAAAAAGCAAGATTAAACACACACACACAAAATCATAAAATACACATTCAATAAAATTCAGTTCAATTTTCCATATTTATTCCACCTATTTATTTATTTATTAGCTAAACTTATGCCCTGACTTTTCTGCATTCAGTACTCAAGGTGGCAGACCACAATATATACATATACAATAAGAATAGTTACATTAAGGCTATAATCCTGTACTCACTTACCTGTGAGTAAGCCCCATTGAACTCTGTGGGGCTCACTTCTGAGTAGACAAGTATAGGATTGTACTGTAAGAAGATACACACACACACACAAATTAAAGAAAAGTGGATGAAATTAATCTGATAAAACAGAGTAGCAGCCAATTAATACCCATTTTAAAGCCCCATAAGGCAACAGAAAAGGTATTTGATCTAAATTAATATCAAATAAATAGTAATTTTCAAAATTGGCCAGGACACCCCCCCCCCCCCGTTATGATCAATCAAATCTGTTTGCAGGTTTTGAAATTTCTGCACACAAGCACAGCATTGCTTGTGTGCAGGCTCCTTCAGAAGAAGAGGAATTTGATCCCTCAGCACACTTCACTCCCACAGAAGACAATGGGCAACCCAAATCCTGTTGCAGGGATGCCTCACCTGAGGCCCCAAAGAAGCCCTTTTACCCAAGCCTTGCCAGGGATTCGAACTCTGCTCCTTTGCCCCATGGCCCTCTGGAGTACGGGCAGCAACAGACTAGCTGGGACACTCAGGGTCATTGTCAGAGCACCTGCCTGGCCTCCAGAAGACCCTTTCAACCATGGCTCACGCAAACGGAAGGGTCTACTCAGGAGAAAGGGTCTACTCAGGAGTTAGACTCAGCTGTAGCAGATGAAGCAGCAGACCCAGCTGCAACTGGCGAATCAGGGTCAGCAAGTATATAACCCCTCAATTTTCACCCAGACTTTTGCTGGCTTAACAGCTCATATTGAGTTACCGTGTTCTGGATGCACAATAATGAATGCCAGGGTCTGTCTTTGGGCATTGCTGATGATCAGAGAAAAGTCAGTTGGAGGGTTTGCTGGGCTCCCACACCCTCCCGTGGGCTTTGAAAAGAAGGCACTCATTTTTTTGACCCTCTCTTTTGCCTACTCGTTCCTTGTGCCATGCATCTCAAGCGGGCCAGCTGGAAGGCCACAGTTATCTTGCTGTTGCCCCAATAGCTTGTGGGCTTTGTGGGATTTCTGTGCTCCACAGTGATCCTGCCGCTATAATGAGAACCAAGGGAATGTTGATGTGCTAAGTGCAGCAGTATGCACTGGGAGGAAAGGCAGGATGTGTGCGGGATACTCTATCCCTGCCGTCCATATACCATGTGGGTTTTAGCGTGCAACACCATTTTCATTTTACTGCAGGGATCTCCTTGTGGGATCAGGCTGCAATTGCATACTTACTTCCCTGGGATTAAGTTGCACTTAACTCACTGGGGCTTACTTCTGAGTAGACATGTATAGGATCGCAGTGCAAGAGGCCTACTTTTTCCAGGATCGTGGCTAGTTGCATGCAAAATTGCTCACGTGGAATCATAGGCAGACACCACCCAACATGACTCTAATGTTTTTATCTGTTTTACCCAGTGAACAGGGGGAGCAAACAGGAGTTGGCCTGGGGAGGTGCAGTGGTAGAAGAGACAAAGGAGGCAAAGGAGACAGAGGCTAAGAGCAGAGCAGAGCAGAGCAGAGCAGAGCAGAGCAAGCTGCTCCAGCTGGTCCAGGGACTACAGAAGAAGCAAGCTCCCAGAGAGCGAGCAACCAGAGCGAGCGGACAGGAGTTGGCCAGGGGAGTTGGCCAGGGGAGGTCAAGGGGGAGGCCCCTAACATTTTTTTTTCTTTTTTAACTAACTTTTTCTTTCATTTATTTGTTTTGTAGCACACACTTCCACACCAGTGGGACGCTGCTCTTAACCTCTACTGAGTAGAGGAGCAGGCACAGGCTAGTCTAGAACAATCACAAAGCTAGACACACAAAAGGGAAAAGAGGCAATGGAAGGACAAGACTCTCCAGTGGTGGTGACCTGCAAGGTGTGTGCAATGTTTGTTTTCTTGCCTGAGAACAACATGGCCTACACCTACGACAAGTGCAAGTTGATCATGCTGCTAGAAGAAAAAGTAAGTGGACTGGAGCGGTGACTGTTGACCCTCCGGAGAATAAGAGAACACAAAGAGTTCTTGGACAGAACCGGGGAACCACAGCAGCAAAGGGAAGACCAGAAGCTTGAAGAGCAAGAGCAAGCTGAGGCAGAAGGGGAATGTTGAGGAGAAGAAAAATGGAGTAGAGGAAAAATGGAGTAGAGGACAACACGACAAGTGAGAAGGATCTTGGAATTGTTGTTGATCATCAGCTGAATATGAGCCAACAATGTGATGTGGCTGCAAAAAAGGCCAATGCTATTTTGGGCGGCATTCATAGAAGCATAGCTTCCAAATCCCGGGAAGTACTAGTTCCCTTCTACTCAGCACTGGTTAGGCCTCATCTGGAGTACTGTGTCCAGTTCTGGGCACCACACTTTAAGAAGGATGCAGACAAACTGGAGAGGGTTCAGAGGAGGGCAACAAAGATGATCAGGGGACTGGAAACAAAGCCCTATGAAGAGAGACTGAAAGAACTGGGCATGTTTAGCCTGGAGAAGAGAAGACTGAGGGGAGATATGATAGCACTCTTCAAGTACTTGAAAGGCTGTCACAGAGAGGAGGGCCAGGATCTCTTCTGGATCATCCCAGAGTGCAGGACACGGAAGAATGGGCTGAAGTGACAGGAAGCCAGATTCCGGCTGAACATCAGGAAAAACTTCCTGACTGTAAGAGCAATACGACAATGGAACCAATGACCTAGGGAGGCGGTGGGCTCTCCCACACTGGAGGCCTTCAAGATGAGGCTGGACAGCCATCTGCCAGGGATGCTCTGACTTGGATTCCTGCTCTGCGCAGGGGGTTGGACTCGATGGCCTTGTAGGCCCCTTCCAACCCTACTATTCTATGATTCTATGATCTTTGTATTTTATTTTGATTGTTGTGTGAATGGATTTTGCACAACACCCTGTAATGGAGGGTGGTATATAAATATTTAAAATATATAAGTATTTTAAATATTTTAAATCATAAATAGATTATGCAGGAATGGGCAGAAGTTTGCTCAGGGTCAAGTAGTCTGACAAGGGTTCTTGACTCCCAACTGTTTATCAAGAGAAGCAAGAGACAAGGGAATCCCCCCCCCTAAATTAAAATTAAAATTAGAATTCGCGTTAGCACTAATTCGCACTTGTGCAAATGCACTAATGTGCATTAGTTAATGCAAGTTAGTACAACTCCCCCACTCTCAAAACCAGTCCACCAGTCTGTGGAATCCACGTGACTCAGAAAAAGCCAGTCCACTGTGGAATCCGCAGGTTGGATCATAGAAATGTGAACTCATTTGAATCCATTGCAGATTTCACTGACACCCTTAATGAGCACTGGCATATCTGATTTTATTATATTGACTCCAGCTCTGCTTTCAGTCCACCACAAGACCTTGCACAAGTTGCGGGGAAGAGTGAGGTACAAGGAGGAAAAGGGTGGATGGACACTAAATAATGATACACTGATGAACTCCCTCGCTGATAGGACCCCCAGACCAATTCAGCATCTCTGCTATCATGGGAAAGCAAAATGTCTCCTAGCCTTGACCAAGGGAGGATCACAGAGGTCAAACCCTTCACTGTGCTGGGACCAATTCTTAGAAAGAATGCTGGATTATGTGGATTTAGGGCCAAACTAGATGCAGCATTGGGTCATGAGGATTACCGACACGTCATTTATTCTCAGTTTGTCCATTTTACAACTCAAGAAAGGCAACAGAAAAGGAAACTAATAGCTTGCTGTTCGAGAGCTATATTTAGGCAATCGCTGTCCATTTCTGTGAGCAAAACAGACCACAGGTACGTTATAGGCCCTGTTTCTGAAACCACAGTTAGAAGCAAACTCAGTAAACAACAAACTTCCGCTTGACTCAGTCTTTCTGTTCTTTTGGATTTGGGTTTTTATTTTGTTCTTCTTTTTCTTCTTCTACACCCCTGAACACATTTTATTCATTTGTAATGAACAGGAGCCTTTTCCAAAAGCTTATTTTCTTTTGCTTTTATACTTTTAAAACTTCAGTTTCAAGAAGGACCACAGTTTGAGGGCATGTTCCCTGCCCCTCAAAGAGAACGGGTTCATCTGACCATCCTAATGGTGGCACTGGGAGACAACTGGGCAGGAGGGACCCTATATGGCAAAGTTCTGTTCACTGTAAACTTGGTCGGCAAGTCTGATAATCCGTATTTTGAACTGAGCAAGAGCTGAAAGGCCAGCAGCGCTCTCCTTGGCCTGGTTCGCTCCCACCTTGCTGGCCTTAGGACCAATGGAGGGTCTGGCAGATTTCTCTCCTCAGCCCTTCAGCTGCCGATTCTCATACATGAGCTGAGATACAGGCAAATATGAATCTAAACCCACTTACTCAGTAGTGAACCTTATTGAACACAGTGGAAATTATTTCCAAGTAAATAACATAGGATTGTGCTGTTAATCTCTTTCATTTAGACTGTAAACCTGAGAGCAGAACCTGCTTTATTTATTGTTTTTGTACCATGCCAAATGATCTCAGGTGCTTCATACATGAGTGAGTGCAGGAATGAATGAATGAATGAATGAAGAGGAAGGCTTAGCCTGGAATACTGGAAAGCAAGAATGTGTTTGGAAAATACAGCATATTTTTAAGAATGGTTAAATTCATGCCTTAAAGAGCCTTTTAAAGGCACATAAAAGAGCTCTGTGTTTTTCACAAGTAAAAGCATATAGAGACTCTCTCCATAAACTCTGCATAAGCACCACTGCTTTCTATGCCTTGGTTTCTCAATTTTGTCTGATGAACACACATCCCTTCAGCTTTTATTTTGTTGTTCTCCTTTCTTTCATAAACCCGACTTCTTTTAGAATGAGAGTTCTCTCCTGCCTGTTAATGTCATACACACAGAGAGGTGTATGTCTGTACACATACAAGTTTTGAATACCTCTTGAAAACATGCTTCTTCCCACAGGCTTTCCCTGACCCTGTGGGGCACTGCATTACTTGATTGATTGATTGATTGTATTTTTATCCTGCTCCTCAGCCAAAAAAGGCTCCCGGAGCGGCTTACAATCAATGAACTAAGAAGACAGTCCCTGCCCGCAGGCTTACAATCTAAAAAAGACACGACACACAAGGAAAAAGCAATGGGGAGGGGAGAAAAAAAGAATCAGGTAGACTGTCAGCAGGGCCGGTGGGATGGCCCTGTTCCCCCCATTCATCTCCCAAGGGAGGGGCAGTCCAACTGGGGCAGGCCCCGATGTTCCCTTGCCTCCATATATATTAGCGAAGCGCCTTTACGAAGCCAATTCTTCCTCACCTATCTGGAGAGTGTTTCAGGATCCTTTGTGGGGTCTGGTATCCTATAGTGTTCCGACCAACTTGTCTACGCTAGAGACAGCTTCAACTGGCTGATAGTTATCCTTCCTGATATGTCAAAGCCACCTAGCTTATTTTATTGTAATGGTATTGTCATGTTTTTTAGTTTTTAATCAATTAATTATCTTGTTTTTATATTGTTAAGCTGTATTTTAATGTGAGCCACTTGCTAATTCTAATATATTCAGCAGTATAAAAGCATTCCTCCTCTTCTCCTCCTCTTTTACCTCCTCCTCTGGCATTTTCCAGACCTTTTGCTTCTTTTGTGTCAGCCACCTCTACTTCCTTAGTTACCTCAGCCTATTCTACCAAGTTTCTATCTGGTTATGTATCCTTACTGCCTGTATGACAAGCACAATTTCATTTTTTTCGTCAGTCCTATTTGTAATAATCTCTTCTCTCCATCGTTTTATTTTTTTTCCATATAAGTTTCTGTCACTCTTCTTTGGGCAAATGGACCTTGTGTCTTTACTTAAGGTAAATGATGTTTTCCCTGTTTTTCACTGGATTTTCTCACTTTTTCCAATACAGTTTGGCCACCAGAATATGGTTAAGAATGAGACAGCAGGCATGGATCATGTTAATATAGAAATTTTGTTTAATTGAAGTGTCTCCATTCAATAAATCAAAAGACACTAAACTCAGGAATTTGCTTCTTTTCCTTTGTGTCCTTTCTTCTAAAAATGACACAGACTTTTATAACTAGACCATATCAATCAATCTTCACACTTCAGTTTCGGTAACTCACTTCTGCATAATCGGTCTAGTATAGAAAATAGAAATGTCAAAGGCCACCCTCCTAAAGAACTGGAGTCCCCACCCCACCCCCCGTATGTAAAATCAGAAAAGCTCCTTTTAAAAACTAAAATGTGCTTTCTATACTTAAAACAACTGTCTCCCATTAATGAAATTCAACATACACAACAGTTTTATTATAATTTTTATATATTATACTGGAGGCTTTTATCTGGTAGGCCAGATAAAACACATTTCAGTGCCTGATCGCTTGGGGAACATTTTTCCTCATCAAAGATGACCAGGTAAATGGCCAAAGATTCCTTCATAAACATGTTCTACAGTTCCACATACCCCCGTGTGCTCTCTCTCTCTCTCCTGCCCACGTTAGCTGTAGCTGAAACTTACTTCCGTTTACTCAAACACGAGACCCTCCAAAGCCCTTCAATAAAACCATATACAGCAGCACATCTTTTCAGTACACAAGGTTGCCAGTTACCTGTGGGATCCCCCTCATGGGTATTTGATTTTCCGGTGGCTCTGAATTCCCTGTGATGAGAAGATGGGGGAAAGGGAACATTTTAAGATACACTTGAATAATGGCTTGATATCACGCAGTTTATCTTACAAAAAAGTATTGGCACTTTAGGTCATTTTACAAGGTCACCTTGGCACTTGAGAAGCTGTCCTGGTGGAAATGGTGTGGTGGAAATGTAGGCCTATGTTCTTTTATATCTTGTTTTTTGTTTTTGGGATCTATGGGATCTATGATCCCCTTTTATCTCCCCAACACTCTGTTCTTATATGCATATGTACACCAGTAGCTGGGGAACATGGGCGGGAGGGTCCTATTGCACGCTTGTCCTGCTTGTGGGCTTCCCGTGGGCAGCTGGTTGGCCACTGTGTGAACAGAATACTGGACTAGATGGACCCTTGGTTTGATCCACCACCAGGGCTCTTCTTACGTTCTTACATGTTCTTTTTATTTGGGAAACCTTTGATGATTTTCATGTTTTTATCTTATTAGCAGATATTTATATTACGACAAAGAAAGCAGCTCAGTGTCATGCTGTTGCCATTAAAACAGGCTCACAGATATTAAGTGTTGTGTACGCTGCCCTGGGATCTCTTATGGATGAAGGGTGATTTAAAAATAAAAAATAGATACATAAATCATGGGACATTGGGCTGGTCTGAGTCTAAATTTATTTTCTTTTATGTATTAATCTGTATACAGTGTTGTGTAACGTATGCGTGTGTGTGTGTATATATATATATATATATTGGTTTTGTTTCACTCTAGCTGTTTCTGATCTGTCAAACTTGTGTTGTTTACTTTATGGTCTGCATACCTCAATAAACCATTTGATCTGACAAATGCATTACCTTTGGCAAGGTACCTCTGGGAGAGCAGGATCAAGGGTGGGATCAGAAGGAGGAGGATGATACAGGGCACCCCAAAATATAAAATGTTATTACAGTTTCCTGTAAAAGAAGAAGGAGAGAGAGAGAGAGAGAAAGATCGGGGGAACAGCCCAGGTTTCCCTTTTATGCGCACACCAGACCTTGCTGACAGTGACTGAATGCTCAGGTGGGTGGTGGTTTCCCTTCTCTGGTCTCCTCTTGCCACAGTTCAGCCGTCTCTATATATCCAGAAACCTGCCACCAAGATTATTAATTTCTCCCCTAATTCAGGCCACTTGCAACCCCTCCTTGAATCCCACACTGGCTTCATGCCCAGGTGGTCAATACCCAGTGGAGGCTGGTGGCTCTGATGTCCGTGGGGTGGTGAATCCACTCCAGATTTCAGAACTGTAAAGGAGCCATCCATGGTGCTCCACAACTCAATGTCCTTACTTTCATGTCCTCCCCTCCTTATGTCTCTATTGTCATTTCCCAGTTTATTTTTATTTATTTATTAAAAAAATTTATACTGCCTTTCAGTCAATATACTCTCAGAGCACTGTGCAATACAACATTTTAAAAGCTGTATAAGCCACAAGACTTAGAAACTAACAACGAAAGCTAAAGAACAGCAGAACACAATATGTCAGAGTGAGACTGCAGTAAATCATGGGATCCTCCAAACACTCAGGGGAAACTATGCCAAATAAAAACCATCTTCACTTCTCACCAAAAGGCAAGTAGTGAAGGAGGCAAGAGAGCAGGGTCTCAGATGAAGATGGTAGCATACAGGGAGGTCAAAGGTTCCCCTTTGACCTCCTCTTCTCCAGCTGCACCATCCAGTTTTCTGAAGATCTCCTGCTCCCTCAAACAGCTCCACTCTTTCTCCCTTATGCCTGCAACGCCATCCCCAAATACTTATGTGGTGCCACGTCTCTTTCTTCCACAGACCCCTCTTCAAAACCACCTTCGCCACAAAGCAAAGGTTATCAGTGGCTCCTATTCTGCACATCTGGAGCTCAACAGGGAGATGGTACTCAGGGCCGTCTTAAGGTATTTTGGCGCCCTAGGTGAGGCACAATTTTGGCACCCTGCCCCCACCCGAACACTGCCACTTTTCATTTCTAAACAGCATGAAATGGGTATATGAAGTCTCTATCCACTCCAATGCCCTCATTGGCTGCACACACCCCATCTTTTTTTTAAATAAATTTTTTATTGTAAAATTTCAACAAAACAAAAAAGAGGGGGGAAATTAGCTACATAAATGCATAGGGTTCCTCCCACAGTTATGGCTGTAAGAGAGGTGTGACGTACAATGTCATGTCAATTACATTTTGATCCATGTTCTCATGCTAAGTTGAGTCTATGGGGAAACCCAGATTTAAAAATTGGTAAGACAATATTGGGGAAAGTATTGTGATTAAAAATGGCACAGAACTATAGCCTGGACTGGTCAGTGCACTGCTTTTCTTTATCGAGTGCCAAGCCTTGACTGGCCGCTATTGCTGCTGCCTTCCTGGGGTGTCATTTGGCCCCCTGGATTTCTTGGTCCACTTTGCCCCCCCCCCCCCGAGGCAGCCCTGAGGATGAGATGGCTAGATAGCATCACCGATGCAATGAATATGAACCTGAGCACACTCCAGGAGAGAGCGCAGGACAGGAGGGCCTGGCGTGCTATGGGCCATGGGGTCACGAAGAGTCGGACACGACTGAATGACTGGACAACAAAGAGGCAGCCCTAATGGCACCCTGAATCTATGGATATGATGTGGATAGGGCTTTGCCATGATAAGACAAACTCCCTGGCAGATGGATTGAGTTTGCTATTCAATCATATTGTACCTGTGTTTGTGGATGCTGCGTTGGCGGAGGGCGCCACTACGGTGCTGCTGACCTTTCTTCCCTTTTCATCTGAACAGGTATAAGGCATCCCTTGGGTCCATCTCTCTGGAGGAATCAGCTTTAAACTCCAAATGCTGAAGGCTCCTTTCCCATCTAACAAATCAACATCCTTCTGGTCCTGAGATGTTTCTCCACCAGTATCCCAGGAGATACCGTCCTGAGTGGGATTTGCATTGAAGAAGAGGCAGAGGAGGGGGATGCTGTCGTGAAGCTGAGTCCCCTCTGAGGGTGAAGGCACAAGGATGGAAAGGCTTGGCCTAGAAGCATCTAAAAAGAAGAATCATCACAAAATGTTTATTAGCGTTATATCCTATGCTTTCCTTTATGCTCACTGTGCGTAACACCACTCCTAAACCAACTAAAACACCCACTCAGATATTAAATACTACTGTCTATGATCTAAAACCATCCCAAAGGAGATGCAGGGTAGGGGAATACTGGGGTTAAGATAAGCCTGATCTAAGTAGGGAGGTACCAAGATGGAAAGGTTTGGCCTAGAAACATCTGAAAGACAAGTATAATCCCAAATGGTTTATTAGATCTTTATCGCGCTCCATCTTATAGGCTGTGCGTGGGCATTCCTTAACTGACCAGCCACAGATTTTATTGGCATTTCGCTTTTAAAAAGAATAACTTCAATATGGATTTTCAATCTTTTTATTACTTTTCCTCTTATGTTCACTGCTCCGGAAGATATGGAGTGATATATAAATGTTGTAAATACATAAATAAAATAATGGCCCAATTGTCTCATTACATAAAAGGGTCAATAAAAAGGACAAATGGTCAAAACTTACACTGTTAATTAGTCACCATTTATTAGTTTTTGTGACTCCAGGTTTGTGGGAGGGGGGGAAATGCAACGTTCATTGAACAGCAAGGGGAAAATGCAGAACACACTTTATTGAGAGTGTTGCTTTAGCAACTAAAGACTAAACTTTAGCAACTAAACTTTTGCTTTATGCGTTAAAAAAACCCCACAGTGCTTGACAGAGGATAAAAATATATAATCCATTTCGATGGAGGCAGTTTGATAATGTTGTGTCACAATTGCTCATTCAATGTTTTGTGTGATTGTTTTGGGATTTGTGAGCCTCCTGGAGGAGATATTTATGAAATATAATAAACATTAATTTTTTTAATAGCCTGGGTCATGGTCCCAGGTGTCCTACTACCACTGGAGTCGTCTTCAGAGGAGGATCCAGAACCTTCAGAGCCAGGTGGCCCCTCAGAAGACCCTGGCACTACCCAAGATGATCCGGGACCCTCAAGGGTGATGCCTTTGGATATGCCTCTTGGAGAGGCAGAGAGCTCAGGTTCTGAGGCAAAGGACCACCCATCTAACTGCCGTAAATGCAGGTGCCAAGATCCATGATAGGATGTTGGCCAGGTGAAGGAGTGCTTGATTACTGAAGGGGACTACTCATGAGCTGAGCTCTTCTCATGAGGAGGCATCAGACACAAACCTCTAACGTGACATGGCTGAGCACTGGGTGAGCTCTTGCCATATCAGCTCTCATTTGTAAATTGAGAGCTGTTGGAAACAACCTCTGAACCTCAGTTCTAACCTCTGCATCCTGTTTTCTCCCTGACCTTGCAATGTGTTTGGGCCTCTGTGCTACTGACCGCTGGACTCCTCCCTGACTCCATTTTTGGACTGGGGTTTTATGATGTCCTGACTTTTGACCATGGCTGCCCCTGAGACCTCACCCTGGTAAAAGTGTGTCTGGTAAATCTGTGCTTGGCCACTTGCCTACTGAACTGGTGACTCTATTCTATACATCCCTGTATTTGCTTACTAAGGAGCCAGGATTCAGTTTAGAGCAGGACAGCACTCACCTTTGATGACCAGTTGAGCCATTTTAGGAATTTCAAAATTTCCATATTTGGATATGACACAGTAATAGATGCCAGAGTCATTTCTTTGCACATGGCTGATGACCAGAGAAAAATATGCTTTATTGCCAGTTTCATTTGAGTACTTTCCTCCTTGATCCGAAAAGGAAGTGCTCTCGTAAATCTTGTCCAAGCGGTTGTCCTGTTTCTCCTTGTACCACAGTACTCTCCAGTGGTGAGACTGGCCCCCTGTATGGCTGCAGTTGATCCTGACAGTTTTTCCAGGGGATGCCACAATCCATTCCAGATTTCCCAGGGTTTCTGTACTCCCCTCAGAAGCTATAAAACACGAGGCAAAATGGAACAAAAGCCATTACTAACCAGTCTGACCATAAAATAAACTAGAAATAATCAATGCAGACTGACAACGACAGGACAAGATAAGCATCCACCCTCCCTGTCCCAAAGCTGTCTTAAAAGTGAAGCGTATTACTTGCCTTTGCAGGGGAAGGGGAGAGAAGTCATATGTGCATCCTTGGTGGGAGAATCACAGAGCTGGAGCAGGGCGGGGGCATCATCAAAACAGTCCTGTCTCTAGTAAGCCCCAGCTTCACTTCAGAAGTTGGAGGAAGCCAAAGCAGGACTCTCAGTGATGACCTACAGGCACATCCATCCATGGTAGTCCAGGGATATCCTGTGGGATTGTAGGCTGACCCCACATACCAGTGGCCTAATATGAAGCACTCACTTAAGGCGGTCAGGCACCAGCCATCTCATCTCATCTCATTCAGTGGATTTCCATTCATGCAATACAAGTTTCCATTCTGCTCCTCCAGCCTGCGGCCCCACCCCTGGCATTCCATCAAAATCAGCTCCAGAGAAGGTATGGGAGGGCTGCAGGGGGAGGAGAAATCGCCCCCCCGTTCCATCTTCCATCTGCAGAAGACCCTAATTGGATATCACCCTTGTTTTTTGTCCCGAAAACAACTGCACCAATAAGCTTTTAAAACTATTGTGGAGAAAAATAATAATACTAAATTGTCCCCCAGATTTATTCACACCGCTGTCTGTGGCATTAGCCAAAGCAAGAAGAACATGTCAAGCTTTTAATTCACTGTTTACACAGCACTAATGTATTGGTTACTGGGCTAATGTAAATGCAGTGTCGGAACACTCTCACTGCTAGGTCAGCGTTATTGCCCTTTTTTCAGTGTCTCACATTCAGATCTATGTTATGGAAATTCTGCCTGTTCATCTCCTTCGGTTATTCCTAAGGCTCTGTTGAAGACAAGTAACTATGCAAGAAGTAATTATTAAATAGATTGGATTTGAAAATACTTACAGTGCAGAGAAAGTAAAATAATCCCAGTGAAGTGGTAGAACATCTCCGAGTCCCCTTCAAACTTCTGCCCTCCGGAGCAGACGCTGGTTAACGGGTCTCTTTTTTTGGTCCAGGTGCTGGAAATTCTACAAGATGCCCATGGCTGGTTCCAGCACAATGACAGCCTCAGAGGGGTGCCTCACCAAACTTTCTTTATGAAAGAGCCAACACCACACTGCAACCACCCACACAGAGGTGTTCCTTTACAAGAAACGGGCATCACTTTAGTCCATTTCCTTACAGCTGTACATCACATATAGGCTCTGGGTTGGTGCTTCTGGGTGCTGCTTCTCTCAGAGATGTTGTGGGCCATGTACCTCATTTTGTCCTCCACAGGTAACACTTTTGCTTTGACCTGCCTTTTAATGCTTTGCATCTGATGTAAGCTGACACCTCAGGCTGGCACCTTTTGTTTCAAAGGAGATTGAACATTCTGCACATTAAGTGCATTTCTAACCATTGAATTGCAAGCATCCTGGCACAGCGTACAGATCTCCAGACAGTGTAATGCCTCTTTCTAACTTAGCCAGTATCTTTGCCTTAGAAGGCAAGAGAGTGAAAAATTACAACTGTATGTTCTTTGTTTCGTTTGTCTTCACAGTGTTACCTGCCCGATTCTTACTGTACCAGATGGACCCATTTCAGTTCGTGGCTTCAGGGCACACGGCGCAGATCTCGTGCACTTCTACAGAAACAATTTCGGATACTGGATTATCATTTCTTTGGTGCAAAAGGAAGCCGAACGAAGTACCCCTTTTCATCACAAATTGCTCAGATAAATCTACAGGCAGATTTCTTTGCAAAGCTGAGGAAGGGAAGTTGATCTTGGAAATTTCCAACGTCCAAATGACTGACTCTGGCCTATATTTGTGCGCTAAAAAGAATTCTGCCACCTTGTCCTTCAGCAATGGATCTTCACTGATCGTTGGAGGTACGAAGGCATGGCTTTGCCATGACAGCTTTTAAACTTATGTCCTGCTATTTGATGGGGTTATCTTCCAGCCAGGAACTGACCAGACTGATACTACTTAACTTCAGCAA
This sequence comes from Heloderma suspectum, assembly GCF_057233095.1. NCBI lineage: Eukaryota > Metazoa > Chordata > Lepidosauria > Squamata > Helodermatidae > Heloderma > Heloderma suspectum. Next base: position 21,117,061 of record NC_139474.1, on the reverse strand, counting down.
TGGCACCATACTAAATGTTCCCTGACTGCTTCTCCAATAGCAATATTAATTACCCACCGCATGTTACAAGGTGGATATTTAAAAGCACTAACGCCATAAAAGAGATGCAGTCAAAGAAGAGCCAGTTTTCACAATTGCCCTTTGCATGCAGCCTGGGCTCATGCCGGCATCATGGGTGGAAACGGGGGCACACTGTGGTTGCCCTGAAAAGGCTATTGATCTGAGCAAGGGCGGCTGTCCTCACTGAGCTCTCTGCCTCATTTTTCTCACCAGATAGTTATACCCCAAGCACCTGGGTGATGCTTCTGCAGCCCCCTGGACAAGATCCGCCTTCCCAGTCTGTGCAGAGTGGCCAGCTTGCTTGCGTGGTCCATGGAGCTTCCAACTTCGTCCAGATATCCTGGGACGTTGCCGGAGATCTCCAGCAGGAGGGACAGATGGCTTTGGTGGAAAACCGCAGTGGTTCCTTAACCTTTGTCAGTGTCCTCCTCCTCCCCACAGACTTCCACATGAGTGGGGAGAACTTCACATGTGAAGTCAAGTTCAACTCTTCCGGCACCACTGTGAAGAAGACTGTCACGTTCTCTGCACGTGAGTAATTCTGCAGGTGACTTTGCTGTCTTAAAAGCACTGGTTGTTTTCCCACCTGAGGTTTAAAGCTGTTCTTGCTTAAGGGCATCTCTACACCACCCTAAAATACTGCATTTAAAGTGGGGCTTTCTGCTTCCATTTTAAATGCAGGATCACAATGACTCCCTTTCCCCTCCTTCTCCCCATATCTGAGTCTTCCATCATCTTTTGTTGATCTCACTCCTCTTCTTTCCGCTTTTCCTCTTTTCACAGAGGAAACTAAAGTGGAACACAAGCGGGATAATTTGATAGCTCATTATCTGCGATCTATGTAAAAATGGAACAAAGGGCATTTAGTGCAGGAGACGCCTTGGATGAGCACAGCGTCATGTAAAGAGCCCGCAAACTCCCGTGAAGGTGCAATCTCAATCACAGGATAAAAGCTCTGTGTGAAGAAAGCCTGTGACAGGTTTGCAAATGAGAATGTAAAACCTAACATTTGCATATAAAATGCCTCCATTTGGCTTTGGTGGTGATCAGATGTTGACATCAATAGTACAAGAGGAACTAAACAGCCTTTTATGCCCCGCGTGCGTGAATCCTCACACTGTGCAAACATTAAATTCTACCAGAGATGCCAAACTCAGCATCCTGGGATCCTCTGCTTTCAATTTTAAATTTTTGAGACATTCAGGCAATGAAGACACTCTTGAAATTTCTTACTGATGCTTGGTGAAACGACAAATCTGAACATTGGAGTCCAGGTGGTGGTGGTGGCTTTGGATCCTTGCAAGATAGGAGACTAGGAATGCACTATGCAAAACAAGCATATATGTTAATCTGTTTAGATGTGGAGTGGTATATAAATGTTGTAAATAAAATAAATACATAAAATATACTTACATAATATGCACAGGTCATTCCATTTAGCATTTCTTGGGGTAGAATTGATGCTTTCTTTCTTTATAATCCAAGGCATAGCTTGGCCATTGCATCACACCCTGTGGTCATAGCTGCAGAAGACAGCTCCTACTGCCGTAACCCCAGTGCACAGACCAGTGCAAGCAGTGCAAGCAGGCATGACCCCTGCGGAGCAGCGGGAACACCACTGATGCCTGCCTTGATGGAAGGCGTGTCTGGTCTGGAAGGTGACATTTTAATTCTTCACAGTGGCCCAGGGTCATGCAACATTGTGGGCACTGAGGGAAATTAAAATGGCGGATCCCTGTAGTGGAAATGCAGAAAACAATGTTTAGTTTGAGGAGCTTACTGTTGTACAACAAATCGCTCCTTCTCAAGCCTAGACATCCAGTTGGGCCCACTGCTTTTAGTGGTTAGCTATGCTTCTTCTTTCCAGAGTCAGTTCTCTGTTTGAGACTGCACAGCTTGAGAGGCTGGCAGATAAGCCCCTGGTGAGATCTCAGGGTTGTCTACATGTTAGGAGAGTAGCTGGGATAGCCATGGAGTTATCTGTGCTGGCTTTCTGCCAACATTCTTGGGGTCATTGGAGTCTGGCCAGGATAGGGGTGGGATTAATATGGGCATAATGTGAATCCCTAAGACACTCCCAGCATGAGATCTTGATGCAGTCCAATCCAGAAAGGTGCTGCATGCCAGGTCCCCACTTTTGCTATTTGGAGGGCATTCCTGGCAACTGTAGGGCCGTAAGCCTTATAATCTTGCTTTGAGGGTTCTTGCTGCAATCATAGAGTTCTGCTTTTCTGCCGTGTTAGTTTTATTTCTGCTTAATAAATCTTTCGCCTTCACCCATTAGTGTGTTTACTGTTTCTGAATACCAAAAAGAACAGTTGCATCTCCACAACACATTCCCACAGCAAGCTGTCTAATGCCAGATGAACTGGGGGAGGCCCAGTAATGCAGGAGAGGGCATCCGGCCCCCTCTGTAAGGCTTGCCTACCCTGCTGAGCCCCCAGCCCTCTGCTGCAGTTTCAAGGTGCAATGGGGAGCGAGATGGACGGGTTGGGTTGTCTCTTGATAGCAGCAATTCCTGCACAAGTTACATCTGCTGGCTCTTGTTTCTAAAACTTCCTCTGCAGACCCTGAGGAGACTTGCCTAAGCTGCTCGGTGCCCCTGGCTGTCATGGGCCTGCTGGCATTGCTGCTGATTCTCCTGAGCTTCCTTTGGATCCAACTCAGCTCTTCCAGGCAAGGTAATATTGGTAATTGCATCCTAGAAATAGATGACAAGAACAAGCATACCAACCTGCCCGCACTTTAAGATCTGCAAGAGAGGCCCCTCGAATCATAGAATTACCGAATAGTAGAGCTGGAAGGGGCCTACAAGACTCTCACATCCAACCCCCTGCTCCATGCAGGAATCCAAGTCAGAGCATCCCTGACAGGTGGCTGTCCAGCCTGGTCTTGAATGCTTCCAGCGTGGGAGAGCCCACCGCCTTCCTAGGTCATTGGTTCCATTGTCGTGTTGCTCTAACCGTCAGGAGGCTTTTCCTGATGTTCAGCCGGAATCTGGCTTCCTGTCACTTGAGCCCATTATTCCAGGTCCTGCACTCTGAGAGGATCGAGAAGAGATCCCGGCCTTCCTCTCTGGGACAACCTTTCAAGGACTTGAAGAGCGCTATCCTGTCTCCCCTCAGTCTTCTCTTCTCAAGGCTAAACATGCCCAGTTCTTTCAGTCTCTCTTCATAGGGCTTTGTTTCCAGTCCCCTGATCACCTTTGTAGCCCTCCTCGGAACCCTCTCCTTTTTGTCTGCATCCTTCTTAAAGTGTGGTGCTCAGAACTGGAGACAGTACTCCAGATGAGGCCTAGCCAGCGCTGAGTAGAGGGGAACTAGTACTTCATGTGATTTGGAAGCTATGCTTCTATTAATGCAGCCCAAAATAGCATTTGCCTTTTTTGCAGCCACATCGCATTGTTGGGTCATATTCAGCTTGTGATCTACAACAATTCAAAGATCCTTCTCACTTGTAGTATTGTTGAGCCAAGTCTCCCCCATCTTGTAACTGTGCATTTGGTTTCTCCTTCTCAGTTGCCCACCTGTGAGAGCAGTCAGGTGGTTGACCACATGTGAGAGGGCCTTCCCCGCAGTGGCCCCTTTCTCTGAAATAAGTTGCCATCAGGGGTCTGCCATGCTCCATTGCAGGCTTTTAAGAAGGCCATGAAAACCTATTATTTTACTCTGGACTTCTCCCGATATGATTGCTGTGTTCCTTTGCTTTTATTATGTTCTCACTGTTTAATTGTGCTTTTATCACTTTTAATATTGTATTAGTTTTAGGTGTTCTACTGTTGTTTGCTGCTTTGGAGGACTTCTGCCATGAAAGGAGGGATGTCCATCTCTGGGAAATCCGGTTCTTTTTTGACTCAACAGAGTTCCACATCGTGTACAGCTCGATTTGTGTTTGTGAACTGAGCTGCAGGCTTTCCCCCGAACTCCAGGCACTGTTTTCGTGCTTTTTTCGCAGCTGCCACAATTTGCGCAAATTTCTGAGCAATTTGCGTGAATTGCGGAACCTGCGAGGGGGAAATGTGCGAAATGCCAAGAAAATCCACAAACTGGCCTGACTCGCTGCAGATCAACTCAGGCACCACAGCAGGAACTGAAATGAAGTCGGGGGTGGGGGGCGAACCTAGGAAAACCTTTCGAACTCTATCCCCAAGCAGATTTCTGCGACATTCCTATCTGAAAAGTGACCAATAAATAAATATAATAAAACCAATCCTATCTCAGTATCAGTGAATGCAGAGGGAAGTTTTGCACTGCAGATGTTTTGGCACGGAGGAAATTCCTGAGCAAAAAGAAAGACTTTCCGTGGATTGCTAAGCTCCCGTGGAACATTTAGTGCCCATTGGCTGGTGGAACCGGTTCTTAGTGGAAGGTCGCATCTTCAGTCCTTGAGAGCTCAGGGCCACTCAGCGCAGAGTAGCTATGCGTGACAACAAGTTCCTGAGCATATGCACTATTTGGCTGCAATCTTGTGCCCGCATGCCTGGGAGCAAGCTCTATGGAAATCAGTGGGGCTTACTTCTGAATACACACTGTCTAGGACTGCACAGTTCATAAACGTAATGCATGTTGTCGAACTGCTGGTATTCTAGTTAAAGCAAAGGTATTGAGGGAAGTCAGGTGGATAATATGTTTGTTCCAAAACAGAGCTCTTTATAAAAAACCAGTAGTCCAGGAATGATAAGGTACGAGGCAGCGTGCAGCCTGATGCTGTATTAGGAACAACTTAATGGGTTCTCGTTGTGCAGTGCATCGCATGTGTTGATTCCTTATGTGCACTGTTGTTTAAAATGGATATAGGTTTTAAGTTAAAAGAACTTTATGAAGGCAGATGAGGCAAGACTGAACTCTGCTCACCCCTAAGATATGCTTTTGTGCGGGAGATGAGAGATTGCTGTTGCTCCTTCACAGGACTCCGGTTCTCAGGATCATTGGGGAGAAGGAAGCCATTACGGTTAAACCTGTTTTTTAGGCTTGTAGTGCAGCCGTTCTCATGGTGAGAAACTACTAACTTAATGTCCATAAATATACACATCATGAATGATTAAATAGGGATGCCATGGGTTGGTCCTGCATTTAAAGCTGCCTTACACTGAAGTAGACCATTTCTCCCTCTGCCCAGTATAGACGGTTATTTTTATTTGTCTCTTTATTTATTTTTTTTCTCCCCAAGGATTCCAGGCCCAAGTCTCTGAACTTGCATCCTCAGATGTGCTTCAGGTATGGTTGCCATTCGGAAAATGTCCCAAAGCTAGACAGCCGAAATCAGCTGTCTAGCAGAAAATACAGGGCAGCTGAAGCACAGAGGGAACTATCCTCTCTGTGCTTTTTATTTATTTATTTATTTATTGCATTTATACCCCGCCTTTTTTCCTCTTGCAAGGAACCCAAGGCGGCTTACATTATCCTCCTCCTCTCCATTTTATCCTCACAACAACAACCCTGTGAGGTGGGCTGGGCTGAGAGTGTGTGACTGGCCCAAAGTCACCCAGTGAGCTTCCATGGCCGAGTGGGGACTAGAACCCGGTTCTCCCAGCTCCTAGTCCAACACTCTTGCCACACTCTTGTCAACACCACACTGCTTCGCCTGCCCTGCATTGGATAGGCGGTCACCTCCGAGTTCGGAGGCAGGATTGCGCCCTTGCAAGCATAAAATGCAGCAACATAGTAAAATATAGTAGAAAACCATAAACTTAAAACAGAATAAAGGCAAGAGGCACCCCCTTTGGTGTGGAAGACAACGAGGGTGGGGGAAGACACTTCTTCTAAAATGACGCTTAGCAGTGATGGTCGTTGCATGAAAAATAGTTAACATTTTAAAAATCCCCTGCTCAGTTCCTTGGGGCACCTTTTGATCCAAAAGTTTGTAACCAATCAGCAGATGTGATGCTAGTCAGACATTCAAAGTGGGGATTTTTTCCATGTCACTCGAAGAAAGATCTTCAGGAGTTGAAAGCCATCATAGCGCAGCGGGGTGGGGGGCTTTGGATTTATGAACAGAAGATGGAGATTTGTCCATGTTGTCCCAAACATCTCTAGGAGCTGATCCTGGATTTGATGTCCTAAGTCTGAATCTTACTCAGCCACAAAGAGGCAAGGGCAGGTCCTGCTCTCCTGATCTAGCCTACCTCAAGGGGTTGGTCTGAGGATAAAATGGAAGCAGCCCCTGTATTCCTCTCCCAGCTCCATGGAGGAAGTATAGCATACAATTCCGATGCCCTGATACTTTGCTGAGGTGGTGGGGAAGGAGAGAAGGCACTCGCAATGTTTCATTAAACAAATAAAACTCCTGGAACAGATTTAACAAACAAATCAGTGGCTGCAGCAGCCAAGCCAGAATGGGCTGGAGCCTGGTTTTGGAGATGGGTTTTAGCTACATGGGCAGCTTTACTTACATCTTGCGTGCTTGCCTGTTTCCACTTCCCCCACACTTTTAAGGTATGGCAGGCTGAAATTACACAAACAAGTGACAGCATTTCCCTCCCTTTTCAAAACAGGAAGGAATTTGCTATGCTCAGTTGGAATTTCCTTCCAGGACGCTGGATGGGGAGAAGAGGAGGCGAGAATTACAAGGAGACAGCTAAAGATGTGAACATCATATGACAATCTTGTGAGAGAGATTGGAGTGCTCAAGAGAGAAGGCAATTCTCCCACCCCGCCCCATCCCACGACACCCTCCCCAACACACTTAATGCATGGCAGATACAGCTTGGCTGTTGGGATATGCATCAGGATGAGGACATGAAACATGTTCTTATAGACAAAGTCGCATTTAATATAAACATCTACATTCAACAAGGGAAAAGATGTTCATCTCTGAAATTTGTTCTCCTTCCTTGTAATTTTCTTTCTTCTAAAATGGATGTAAACTTTTACCAGTGGCAAGTATCTGTCTGTTTAAACCACACCTCATTTGCTGCAACGGATTTCTGCATAATCAATCTGGAACACATAATGGAAAAGCCAAGGTCACTTAATTGTTATTTCCCACATCTGTAAAATCAACTGAAAATGCTGCTTTTTTCTTTTCACCAGATTGTTTTTTCTCTTGCATTAACAACATTCAACTTTAACTGCCATTGTAACTGAAAGGCAGCTGTTTTCCGACATGTTGTCATATATATGTTTCCTATATGTTGTCATAGGCCATTTTTATCTTGTAGACCATCTTGTGCAATTTCCTTGGAAAGACAGATTAAAAAAATATTATAGAAAGTTGATGTAATATAGACTTAAAAGGAATTCTTAACTCAATATTGAAAAATTGTCCACAGAGGTGATTAGCCCAAGAACATTTTTCCATTGCCACGAGCCATCCATTGTGGCATATCAAAGGCTTCAAAGAAAAAAATGAATGGTTCTCTTCCAACTTACAGAAGTTCAGTGTCTGCCTGGTTCTCTAGAGGCCATTTTCCCTCACCATAGGTGATCAGGCAAGTGGCCATCTACAAGCCTATTGATGTGGCATTGTCTATATATTGTCTGTTAAATACGTATTTATAAGCATTCTCTATTGTTCCTTACTCCCTGAATGCTCCCCTTGTCTTAGCCTTATGTGGATGTCACTTCTTGTTATCCAGACTGTTGACTGTTGGGATGTACTGTGGATGGGTTTCTTCCTGGCCCTTCACCAAAATGAGGCAGAGCGCATCTTTCTGAAAGTTCAGCATTCAAAGATGGTAGTCACCTGCGGGATCTCCCTTATGGGTATTGGATATGCTGGTGTCTCTGGATTCCCTGTGAGAACAAAAGCAAAAGAAGAAAAGCAGGAAAGCTTAGCTGCCTTGGAGTAATAGCTGGGTGTGAGGCAACTCCTCTTGCCAATGCCTTACCTCCAGCAAGACGCTTCCTGAAGAGCAGGACCAAGGGTGGGATGAGGAGGAGGAGGACAATGCAGGGCAGCCCAAAATATAGTATGTAAAGACAGTCTCCTGTGCAGGGAAAGAGAGAAAGCGAAACAAGGTAGTCAGCAACCTGAGCAGCCACTGGTCCAATTCAGGGCAGAGCTGAGGGCAAGCAGCCGAGGTCCCCCACTTGCACCAAAAGCCCCACACTGGTGGGGCTTCCTTTCCTGGGGGAGGGGGAGCGGTTGCAGGGAGCTGGCCAGAGCCGCCGTCTCCTCTCTGGTCTTCGGTTGCCTCAGCTCATTCACCAAACGTCTCTCCATAACCCTGCGGCCAAAATGGTCATCCCTCTCATCGGTCAGACCTCACGGCCCCACTGTTTGCATGCGTGCCTACAATGGCTTCCTGCCAGGTCCTGTAGCCGGCACAAGTTCCGCACAGGGGAGCTCGGGGGAAGGCAGCACCCCCACATTGCGCTGGAGGGGTTTAGCCATTGGACCCTAAGCTCCATGGTAGATGGACGGAGTTACCTATTCAGCATTACGGTACCTGTGTTTCGTGCCACGGTGTTTGTTGTAGGCAAAACCACAGTGACGTTCCTGTTCTCCTGGCCTGAACAGGTATAAGGCTTCCCTTGGGTCCATCTCTCTGGCGGAATCAGCGTTAAACTCCACATGCTAAAGATGTGGAGATTCCTAAAGATGTGGAGATGGGATCGATTTCCCATCGATCGTGTCAACATCCTTTTGGTCCTGAGACGTTTCTCCACCAATACTCCAAGAGATCGCATCCTGAGTGGGATTTGCATTGAAGAAGATGCAGAGGAGGGGGATGCTGTGGTTGAGCTCAGCCTCCTCTGAGGGAGAAGGCACAAGGACAGAAAGACCTGGCCTAGAAGCATCTACAAAGAAGGATCGTCACAAAGTATTTATTAAAGTTATATTCTTCACCATCCTTTAGGCTCATTGAAGGTAACAACACTCCTAAACTAATTAAACACCCACTCAGATATTAAATATTGCAGCCTATGATCTGCAACCATCCCAAACTACCTAAATCAACCCTTAAAAGCCATGCTAAGCAAGGGTTGGCAGTGAACATCCACCATCCCAAGCCTACTTCAACTTCACCAAAGGCAAAGGGGTGACAGTTTGATCCATATGGACTCCATTGTGGAGTGTGTTGCTTCTGCCATGATCAGGAATCGTGGGAGTTGTAATCCAAAGGGATGCCAGCAGGGTTAACCAGCAGAGCCAAGGAGTCTATAACAGGCAAGAAAGCTTCCTTGAAAAAGTGGGGGTCTTGCCCACAAAAAGGAGCAGAAACCTCGGCAAAACACATGCAAGTTGATGACGAAGCAAGCAAAGAAGGCTTTTGAGAAGCCCATCACTCAAAAAGTTAAGGAAGGCAAATGATGAAAATATTCTTAATATATCAGAAGGAGGAAACCAGCCAGGGAGGCAGCAGCTGGTGAGGAAACAAAGTTGTCGAAGAAGTTGGGGGGATTGCAAAGAAACAGGAGAAGACCTTTCATTGGTCTTCTCCTGGGGAAGAAGTTGGACAGATACCTGTGTCTGAGCTGTTTTTTCAGGGAGGTTGTCTGAATAATTATGCCAAGTAGAGGCGGGAGGACTTAAAATGTGAAGGGCTGGTCGACAGATTAAGAATGAAGATGCAACTGGATACAACAGTTCCTGGAGAGTTGATATATGAAAATATTGATCTAGCAAAAATATGCAACTTTTTTTTGCATATTAAAACTGAGAGAGGACATGATCAGGGGACATGATATATCCCCAAAAGTTCATCACATGGAAGAGGGTAAAGGTGCCGCTGCTTCCCAGGGGGAAGATTAGATCTAACAGGCTTCACTTAAGGTGCGATCCTAGGCATGTTTAGATAGAAAAGACGCCCTACAACTCCCAGCATTCCCCTGACCTGGGCTGTGTTTCCACCAGTGATTTACTCCAGCCTGGCCACGCTGTATCGTCTCTGGGTTTCCATGACATCGTGGCCATTCAGCACCAGCCCTGCATTTTATCGCGGAAAAACCGCTTCTTCTGAGACTAGTTATAGTCTGACTTTTCCAGCTTACCTCGGCTCCGTTACCAACCTGTTTCCATAACCGCACTAGGTTCGGTATCATGGTCCAGCCCTTGTGGGTGTGGCGCTCACCTGCCTGTGACCTCAGTGACCCAGCCCTTTCCCCCTGCCTGTTTTCCGGAAGTTCCATCACCATTTTGGAGCAGGATGCCGAGGGACCCACTTTTGAAACATCACTGAAAATAAGCGCTAGAACACCAGTGCACATAAGCCTGCTGTCGCGGGCAAGCAAGTACTCCCAGTACAGCCTGAAAATCAGGTTGATCTCAGGTCGTCTTCCATCAATATGCACACCCTCTATGTCAGAATCGTCCCATGACTCCATCACTCAATTGCGAAATAGCACTAACGCACCCTTGTGCTAACGAGCCTCCTTGCCCTTAACAGGAGTCAGCACCCCTGGACTAATGTGCTATCACGCGATAGCGCAAATGCATGAGCTATTTCGCCACTGAGTGATAGAGAGATAGCAAGATGCGGACGTGGAGGGAACGCGTGTTAGGGGGAAAGGGGAAAAAATGGGTGGAATTGGGAATACATCCGGGAAGTATACTCAGAAGTAACTCCCATTGTGATCAATGAGGCATGTTCCTGAGATTGCCATTAAGGGGAGTACAGCCTGGAGGGGAGAGACTCTCTGACTGCTTGAGCAGCCCCTGCCAGTCTGATGACCTTCACTTCCAATCCCCACCCACCTGGAAGTACATTTCTGTCAGTGACTTATAATGGTGTGGAGAAGTCGTAAGTGGAGCAGTGCACTATGGGAACAACGGGGAGGGTTGCAGTGCCTGTTAACGTGCAACTGCACCTTTGCTTTTTCACCTCTCTTCGCTAATGCGCAATTGCGCTTCACAAGTCACTTTAAAGGGGGGGAAGGGCTCGGAAGGCAGGGAGGAGACTGGCCAGAGTGGGAAACTGGGGCGGAGCAGAAGGGGGAGAGGGAAGGGGACTCAGCAAGAGGAGGAGGCGGGAATACGGATGAGGCCATCAGACCCAACCCAGCCTCCACCCAGCCATCCAGCAAATAATTCAATTAGAGCTCAGTGGAAACAGCAGAGAGCCCCAGGGTGCAGCAAGGAGAAGCCGGGACTTTAAGCACTGTGGAAACTGGAAAAGGAGCAGATGCGATTGGGGAAACTTCGCAACAAAGTTGCAAGCCAGGTGAAGCAGATAGCACGGAAACACGCCCCTGGGCAAGGAGGCCTTTGAAGGGAGGGCTGGACAGCATCTGTCTGGGATACTCTAGCTGGGAATTTCCTGCATCGAGCTCGGGGTTGGGCTGGGTGGCTACATTGTCCCCCAAATGTGTGATTCTAGTATTACGTGATTCCATAAGTCATGACTGAATCCTCGCTAATTTGAAGCAGAAGTGAAGGGTTCATGCCAGCAACATAGGCTTTTCCCCTGCAAAATACTTCATGGCATCCAACTACAACTGATCCGGAAACTCCTTCCCCAGTGCCCACATTATGGTCTTTCCAGCACCAGCTCTGGACTTCTGAATTTCCAGGACCTTTTAGTGCCCTTAGCTCTGCCGAATGTATGTTCTCCTGGTCGTGGTTTCATTTATTTTAATTTGCATTGTGCTTTTTATTATGTTCGGGGGGTTTGCTTGTTTTAATCATGATAGTTATACATTTCATTGTTAGCTGCCCAGGGCATGCCAGTATTTACTGTAAATACAGAACTTGGGCTGCAATTGTAAACACGCTTACTAGGGAGGAGCACCACTGAACACAGCGGGACTGAGTTTTGTGTGACCATGACCAGGATTGCAGTGTAAATTAAATAATTTAGGGCTTTATTAATGCTCCAGATTTCCTCCATGGTGGTCAAATACAGTCACTGGTTGAGGCAACAGGGCCTTTTCACCAGTGGCCCCTAGTCATTGTTACACACAATGTCCAGAGATCCTCCTCAGCCTGAGTGATCCTGCTTCAAAAGAAACGGAATCTTTTTTGACAGGCTTGCAGAGGGTTGCGTCGCTTTATAACAGGACTGGGGGGTTTTACGTTCTATTGCATATTGGCACATTCTGTTTTACTGTATTGTTTATTTTGTAGACTACGATCTAAGACAGAATTGTGTCTTGGGTGCTCTTGTTTGGTACATGGAGCTGGTTTGGAATTGGACTGGATATATTAGACCTTCAGTCCAATTCATTTTATGTGATTTATTTTATCGCAGCCACATACCTGAAATGATCAGCCTTGTTCTGCTCATGATTGTGAAATTCTGACTGATGAATGTGGCACAGTAATACACCCCAGACTCATTCCTTTGCACATTCCTTTTGGTCAAATTCATTTGACTCGGAAACGTTGGTCCTCTTTTGGGGGATACATAATTCTTTCCAATCTCATGGAGTCCTCCGTCTTGTTCTTCTTTATACCAGGTCACTATTTCCAGGTAAGCATCTGGAAGGTTGCAGGTGATGTTTACAGCGTCTCCGGGAGTTGCCAGCCTTTGCAGCATGTCCATATGCCCCTGTGAATTAGCAGCTGTGACAGGAAAGCAAAGGAACTCGTGGTGTGCAAGCACAGAACTAAGCCAAGGGGAAACTTACAGACACATTCCACATTGCATTGCACTGGTACATTCTCACCCTTCAGTCTGTGTGCAAGGTGGGTTTCAGCCCGAGCTGCTCCAGGACCTATCAGCGTGGATGACCATCGGCCTGACCTGAGCCATCTTGAAGCCAGCTACTGGTGCAGATATCCAGGGGCAGGGAGGAAATACCCAACTTTCCAAGAGGATTACCTAGGGTGGTGGTGGGCTCTCCCACACTGGAGGCGTTCAAGATGAGGCTAGACAGCCACCTGTCAGGGATGCTCTGACTTGGATTCCTGCATTGAGCAGGGGGTTGGACTCGATGGCCTTGTAGGCCCCTTCCAACCCTACTATTCTATGATTCTAGGATCTGGGAATAAGGATTCACTGTGCTGGATGAGATTACACTCCTCCTGAAGTCCCAGGCTTGCAATCTGTGTGTACTCCTGCACCCAGCCCTGAATCTGGATGCCCAGGTCTTGGTGGTGGCCAGGAGAGCATTTGCGCAGCTGATGCTAGTGTGCCAACCCACGATTCTGGAACCCATGGTTTAAACAGCCCACAGTTCATAATCCAACAAACCATGAGTGCTCTTTGCGGGTTAGTAACCCATAGTTCCAGGTTTTCATGTAACAACAAACCATGATTCGACAAACCATGGTTAATTAAACCATGCTTTGTCATTATGTGCAAATCAGGTCAATGAGAGTAGGACGGTCAAGACGGTCATCCTCTGGTTTTAGATCTATTAATTTTCAACTCTGTAATGGATCCAAAACTAAATTTGGGGGGGAGTCACTTTTCAGCCTGCATCATCTGTGAAATTGAATTATTAACTCTTAGGGCTGCAATGTAAAAGATACAGGAAAATTTCCGAATCTTAAGAAAGGAATGCACAGTATGTCGTTAATAAACAGAAAAAGGCAATTAATATAAGTTCACATCCCAGTCTATCAAATATCTTGCATTAAGTCCAACTGACTTTCTTTAGAATACATTTTCAAATGAGTGCGCCGAAGATTACAGCTTTCAGACACCGAGAGTTGAAAACAATTTTTTTCTCTTTGTTTGACAGACAGCCATATCTATGAACATTCTAAGCTATTTGGGATAAGGAATCTTCGCCAAGATTTATTCATCACAACCTATCGAGTTATTCAGAGCAGAAACCAGGTTTCAAAATATTCATTACATTTCACGGAGATCACATAATTTAGTTCTAAATGACACAATATTTTTGTATCCTTCTCAATCACTGTAATGTGCTACACAAACACTAAATACTATATTTTTGAGTTTGCCATATTGGTTACTTTATAAATAAGTAAGTATATATTTATTAATCCTGATTATTCTGTTTGTTTTTGAGCTTTATGTTCATTTATATTTTATATTTATTTTTTTATTTATTAAATGTATTAATCGCCCATCTGGCTGGTCACCCAGCCACTCTGGGCGATGTACAAGCATATAATAAAACAGTTTAAAACAATAAAACTCTATAATAAAAACATTTTCTAAAATACCCTAACCCACCCCAAATGCCTGCCTGAACAACCACATTTTTAATGCACGGTGGAAGCTCATTAAAGAAGGGGCATGGCGGAGTTCCCTAGGGAAGGAGTTCCACAGAGTGGGGGCCACCACAGAGAAGGCCCTCTCCCTCGTCCCCACCAGTCTAGCTGTCCTGGGTGATGGGACAGAGAGAAGGCCATCTGAGGCTGATCTTGTTAAGCAGCCTGTCTGGTGTTGCTGGATGCGCTCCTTAAGATAGGCTGGGCCGGAACCACGTAGGGTTTTAAAGGTCAAAACCAACACCTTGAATTTGGCCCGGAAAACAACTGGTAAATATGCTCTGTTATTCCAAATGGCATCTGACATAATGTCTAAAATAAATATTTTTTTTTAAAAGCAGCTTTCTGTAATAAAAAGACGGTGCATTCATTGCTTTTATCAGCACACATCTTGGTACTTCTCAAGGCTCTGCTGAAGATAATCAATTATCACAATTTATTTGTTCAAAAAATCATATGCCACCATTCTATGCAAATGCTCAGTCAAGGCTGCTGACATCACATGCACAGCAAAATAAAAAAGACTACGCAATCTTGTACAGAAGAAAGTCCCACTGTGTTCAGTGGGGCTTGGTGCACAGTAGGTCTGTTTAGGGTTGCAGCCTTAAAAGCAGAACAAATACAACAATATAATCCATTGAAATCCACTCTCACACTGACATGAGAATGATGAAAGAGATCAGTTTTGTTTTTAACTTACTGTGCGGAAAAAGCAGAATAATTCCAACAAAATGGATAAACATCTCCTAGCTCCCTTCTGAGCTCCTGAGAGGGGATCTCTTCCACCTTGTGCTGTGATGTCTTTCAATTCCCTGACAATTTCTGTAGACACAAAGATGAAGATCTTTGGGAGGTGAAACCCAACTCCGTCCTGCACAGATGCACACAACTGGGAGGGTTGTTGGGGGCTACCTGGTAGCATTTGTTTCAAAACATGCAAGAAGATATTCTACCATCTCATGCACAAATCCAACCCACCCCATCTTCATTTATCTGGCATGCCAAAATACTTACCCGTCTGTGCTTCTGTGGCACACCACAGTTGCCTAATTGTAGGGCCAGCCTTGAATGGCGCCAAAATGGGAAAATATGGGAGAAAATACAAGGAAAAGAGCCAACAAGCAAGACCTTGTTTTGAAATGAGCCCTTCAGCCCCGCTTAGGAGTCACAAGGAACCAAGGTCCAGTGGGCGTTCTGTTAAATGCAGATGGTCGACTCCGCCTCTGTGTCTGCTTAGGACGGATGCCTCACTGGCCTTTCTCAGGGGCTGCCTCCCCCCACGACATTGCAACACCCACGCAGAGGTGTTCCTTTACAAGAAATGGGTGTCACTTGAGAGTAAAAGTTCAGAGGCTTCCATTGAAGCTGCACGTCGGACGTGGGTTTGAGTCTTGTGCTTCTGGGGGCTGCTGCTTTGTTTTGCCCTCAACAGGTAACATTTCTTCCTATTTAACCTGACTCTTAACACTTCACAACTGAGAAATTATTTGGATTTTTAATGCCCTGTCACCTTAGGAGACGTTTGCTGCAATTTAGAGGAGATTCCTTGTACATTCTGCACCAAGCCGCAATTCCGGCCGGCCGCTTTCAGGACATCTGTCGAACTGTAGGGATCCTTAAGTAGTGAGTGTCTCTTCTTAAAGACTTTTTTCTGACAGAGGCGAGGGTTAAAAAATGGCACCGGTAATGTTCCTTGTTATGTTTGTCTGCACAGTGTTACCAGCCCAGTTATTATTACTGTATCACTCCGCACGGTTCCACTTTGTGGATCTTGGGCACACGGCACAGATCCTGTGCATCTCTGTGGAACCAATGGAAGACCAAGGAATCTCATGCAGTTGGTGCAGAAAGAGAGAAGGCGAAATGCCCCTTTTAATCAAGGCCTGCAATGATAAAAACGCCTCAAGCAGATTTCTTTGCAAAGCCAAAGGACGAGAGTTGACGCTGGAAATTTCTGATGCCCAAACGTCTGACTCTGGCCTATATTTCTGTGCTCAAAAAAGATATGGCCACTTGACTTTCAGCTATGGATCTTGCTCCCTGATCACTGGAGGTAAGAAAGCGGGGCTTCCCAATGGCATTGTGTGTGTGTGTGTGTGTGTGTGTGCGCGCGCGCTCGCGCTCGCATACGTGTGTGTGTGTGTGTGTGTGTGTGTGCTTTACTTACTGAGCTTTGCACTGGAAATACTGAGCAGCAGTGGCAGATTTCAGTGTGCATTTCTAAGAGCTCCAGGCTCCAAAAGAACACGGGATCAAGTGTTAAGCATCCCATAAACGGCTGGCTGTGTTTTTGCTGCTGTCTCCCCACCAGTGCCCTGTGCTTTGCTGGCGCCAGAGGTCGGCCTGGTCAGGCCACAGGTGGGGCCATGCGATACCCACGGGGGCCACCATACCCACGGGCGGCCACGTTCACTTCTCCAGCTGGATTCCTAGCAAGGTTGGAGGAAGCATGAACCCCTCCCGCGTTGCTTCAGCCTTCCTGGGCACTCGGTGCACGGTGAGGAACACACGTGCCCCGCCTGTCACCTGTTGAGGGCTTCTTGCGCTAGGTTTTCCCAGGGCTCCGGGCCCCGAGAGCACACTTCGGACACCTCACCCCAGGAGGAAGTTCTGCGGCAGCGGCCTGAAGAGACACCGCTGGCCTGAGCTCGCCTGGCTCTTCTTGCTCAGTTCGCTGCTTCTCTTTTCTCACCAGACAGTTATGCCCCCATTGGCTGGGTGGTGCTTCTGCAGCCCCCCGGACAAGATCCACCCTCCCAGCACCCGCAGAGCAGCCAGCTCGCTTGCGTGCCCACGGGGTTTCCAGCTTGGTCCAGGTGTCCTGGGACGTCCCCGGGGATCTCCAGGCAGAGAGTCAGGTGCTTTGGGTGAAGAACGGCCGTGGCCCCTCGACTATGGTCAGTCTCCTTCACATCCCCGTGGAACTGCGCATTAGCAGGGAGATCGTCACATGCGAAGTCCGGTTCAACGCTTCCGGCACCCCCGTGAAAGAGAGCGCCACGTTCGACGCCCGTGGGTTGTTTGCCATATGACGCTGCTGCCATAAGGCGGCATGTTGCTTCAGGCAGCTCCGGCTTCACTCTGGCTGTCCTTGGAATGTAAAACATGCATTGGCCACGAAATGCTTCGTTGCCGGGCAAGTGCCTGAAAAGGCACAAAATGTGCATTGGCCACAAAATGCTTCGTTGCTGGGCAAGTGCCTGTTGCAGCCAGCAGATGCTGACATGCATAGTTCAGCAACAGCAGCACAAGGCGCAAAGGCTCTTCAGGCCTCCTGGATGGAAACCTGGTTTTCTCCCTTTTTCCTGAGTGGTGTGAAGATGCAGTCACACTTGTCTCTGTGGGGCGGGGCGGGCGGGAGGCCATGTCTCTTGCTGCATTTACTGTGTGAACCCAGAGCAACATTAGTGTGAGTTTCCGTAATCCCACATGCTCTGCGCGCAGAAGGCTCCTTCCACATGTTGTTTCACCGAGCCGGAGTGGCCATTCCCATGGCTTCTCCTTCAGTTGGACTGGCTGTGGCAGGATTGATGCGGCAAGCAGAGCTACCCCTGTGCCAAAAGAGCAACGGTGGCTGTTCCATCAGATGCCCTCTGTTTCTACTTTCCGCTCAAACCTCGTTGAAGCAACACGAGGAGAGAGCCTGTTCCAGATTTGTTCCTGCAGCAGCTGGTTTCTCTCAACCCCCCGAATGACCAGACAAGGAAAAAGATTTGAGGTGTGTTCTGGCTGGATGAATTTCCCTCCTTGTAGGTTTGAATTGCTCCCTTAAATTGCTCCCCTGAATAATCAGACCTCAGATATGGAGATGCATTTCTCCCACTTCACACGTGACAGGAATTGCCAGGCATGTGTATACATCTGGATCACCCTGCACAAATGTAGTATTTTGCACTGGAGGAAAAAAGATAGCATCTTGGGATGCTAAGCTGTTTCCCAGTCCTTTTTTCTAGTCCTTAAGACTGTGAAGATAGTCGTGGAAGTCTGGAGAAGACACTGGGAAAAATCTACAAAAGCCGAGCAAAGACCAACGGGAGGTCGGTCTTGCACACCTATTTGTCCCTCCCAATGACTAGTAGAAGGGGACATACAACATGCAAAATAAGCACATATATAAATAATTTGAGCAGTTCACTGTATTCTGCATTTTTTGGTGCAGAATTTATATTTATGCCATAGTTGGAGAGAAATTGGGAGCAAGTGGAACTTTGGGGTTCCCCAAGTAAGGAAATCTGTCACCTCTCTCCTCTTTTTAAAGCTTCTTCTGCAGACCAAGGTGGCCACTGCCTAGGTTATCCAATGCCCCTGGTTGCCGTGGGCGTGGTGGCGTCAGTGCTCCTTCTCTTGACTCTTCTTTGGCTTGCGTGGGTTTGACTCTGCCGTTCCAAGCTAGGTAACATCACGAATCTCATCCTACGAATTAAGTAGCAAATTCTTGGCGTTAACGCTGAGCTAGGTGGAGTGAGCCTCCAGAACAATATTTGCTCTCTCAGTAGCTCTTTATGCAGAAGGAAATCCTGCACAGACTCCTTGGTAGGGGGGGTGGGCAGAAGTAGGCTGCTCTCCATCAGTGGGCCCCTGGCCAGTCTCCAGGGGGCCATCAGGCACCTCTTGGCTGCTGGGACTGATTCTTCTGAAGAAGGCAGGGTCAGGTGGGCCTCAATGTAATCCAGAAAGGCCCTTCCACTGTTTTAGGGACTTAGGATCCCTTAACACTAGTGGAGTGGGCTGTGTCTTGCTTCTTTTCTGGTGGGCACCACTGAGTCTGGCCTAACCTTCTGATTTCCCCTTTTCTCCTCCTTTTGGGCCATTTGTCTTGGGTGTTCAACCCCTTTCAGCCTGAGGGCTGAATTCCATTCGGGACGTGCTCTTTGGGCATTCCAGGGAGGGGATAAAGCCAAAACAGCCGGGGTCAAACTACAAAAGATACCAGCATATTTTAGCTCAAAGTTCTTACTAGAGTTGTGCACAAAAGGCCTCTTGAAATTCTCTAGCCAGTTTGTGAGCAGAAAAACTGGGGGGACAATGTCACCGAATTTCTCCTAGGGGAGGAGAAATTCTCCAACTGTTTCTCACAGAGAGGGCTCACAGTTGTAGCACAGCTTCTTGCTTCCTTTTTTCCTTGGGGTTTTTGGTTTACTGCACTGCTTCTGTAGGTGGCAACAGCATCCACTCCGGTTTTCTGAGGCAGGATTTTGAACGTCTTTTGGCGGTATTTGAGGGCTTCCCTAATCCCTGCGAGGCGGCTGAGGGGGCCGTGTGTTTTCTCTCTCCCTCCCACATCTTCCCATCGCTCTGCAGCCTCCCAGGCCAACTGCACTCCCTGAGCCGAAAAAGCCCCATGGGGGGAATGGCCTCCCGAGGCCTTCCCCACGATGGCTTTAACTGAAGTGCGGGAAGCCGAGGAGGTGACAGGCCGCCACAGAGATTATTGTGCAATGGCAGACAGGACCCTCACGCTCACTCCTCAGCCCCCTCACACGTAAGGGAAGGACAAGAACCCCAAAGCCAACCCATGAGAATCTCTCCGAAAGTTCTCTTCCTTTGAAATTTCTTTTCGAAAGCAATCTTTTCTAGCGAATTGAGTGAGAATGGTTGAGGAAAATGTGGGAGAAATTTTCGGCACAGCGCTGGCTCCGACTGCCCCTCATCAAGCCTTAGGTGAGGCATCTCAGCCTTTTAGAATGGAGAAAGAACTGCACAAAAGCCAGGAAACCACCAAACGACTGGTTGTCGGGGGAAAGAAGTGTTGCCATCCGGGGAACCCGGTGGGCTGGATTTGGACCCCAGTTGGGCCCCAGGCCCAATGTTCAACATCCCTGCCTTAAGCAGTTGAGGGATTCTGAGCATGCCTTGCTCCTGTTCAGGGTCCCAGCCACCCTGCCACCCAAGCCCTGCTCCGGGTAAGAGGTGCAAGGAGGCCAGTTCAGACTGCAACCTGTTATCCTTGGGACTAGGGTCTGTGGGATCCCTGAGATGGATTCCTGCTGACCCATATCGGTAGCAGCCCTCTCTGCTTGAGCAGCGTTATCCCAGGTGTGGAGGCAGTCCGCCTCCGGGTCAGCAATGCCTCTGTGCCAGATTCAGATGACAACACCTCGCAGGAAGGGGGTCAGGCCCTGCCTGTGGGTCCCCCCATGCCTCTGGGTAACTGCTGTTGGAAGCAGGGTCCTGGCCTGAGTTCTGCCCTGGCAGTAGAGTTCCTTTGACATGCTTATCCATCCTTGCCATGGATTTCACCCTCGGTCTCAGACTAAGGTTTGGGACGAAGAAGGAGAAGCAGAGTCCTCTTCTTATGTTGCCATTTGTGTATTTCTTTTGCTCCCAAAGGATTCCAGCCCGAGGTCTCCGAAGCTCTGTCCTCAGGTGTGTTACAGGTATGGGACTGCTCCTTCTGAAAATGTCTCTGGTCTTAAGGAGGCTTGCTCAGGGACACTCCTGTGCACATTCGGGCGCATGCCTGAACGCTTCTAACACTGTTTTTGATGAGGACATATTGCATATGCTGCAACCATCTTAGAAGCAGCACTCCTTCTTGGGTGGGAGAGAAAGTGTGTGTGTGTGGGGGGGGATGCCTCTTTTAATATGGTGCCTGCCAGCTGTATAAAATATAAAATATTTTGCGTCTGCTGTTTGTAGTTGACCTTTAAAAAACCCTCCTCCCCAATTATTTGGGGCACCTTTTTGAAACCAATTAAAAAGCCTCTGACTCCTTCTCCCGAGATCGGAGTGCTGTCTCTGACCTCAGAGGGGGGATTTCGAGCCATCCAGTGGTCCCTGGGACACTCCCCCAAGGACTATAGGATTGCTCACTAAGAAATGCACTACGGCAGAAGCTTTCATGGACTTCATCAGAAGCATGAGGCATTATCCTCAGTTGGCTGGCATATCTTACACACTCTATGAAAAAAAGGATAGAATGGGGAGAAATGCCATAGAAATATGAGGAACAAGTCAGTGGACAGAATCAGGCCAGAATGGGTTGAAGTCTTGGTTTTCAGTACGTTTAGTGGTAGGACTGATTCTACTTCCTGTTTATGTATTTATTCATTTGCTTATATTACACAAACAACAACAACAGAACTGCACCTCCACCCAAAACTAGATTCTGGGATGGTATAGCTAAAAGATTATAGGTTCTCTATTCTTCTATGATTCTAATAAAACAAAAAAACTTCAGCAATACAGAAAAACAACAAGTTTTAAAATGATCCAATCAGCTAAAAATGCAATACGTTTTAAATGCTTGGGGCAAATGAAAAGGGTTTAACTGGGTGCTGAAAAGAAAGCGTGGTGGGGGTGGGGGGGCTGCCCTAGAGAAGATCCCCTGAGATCTAGAGAAGATATGGTACCACCTCTTTTGCAGATGCATCATGCACCTCCACTAGCGATGGATCGCCGAGGAGGGCACAGTATGTGTATGTCCTATCTCCACACCCCAAACCTCTAGAGTAAGGCGGGCTACAATTAAAACAAGCAAATCACATTTCCCTCCCTTTGCAAAACGGAAGACACTTGCTATGCTCAGATGGATTTTCCTTCAAGGACTGGGTCGGGAAGAAGAGGAGGCGAGAAGCACAAGGGAAACATCTGAAGATCTGAACATCATAAGACAAGCTGATGGACGACCAGTGGGGCAACAGTTACTGGCACAGCAGTCAGGATGCTCCAAGGCTATTCTCTCATAAGAACATGAGAAGAGCCGTGCTGGATCAGACCAAGGTTCCCCCTCATCCAGCTGCCTGTGGGAAGCCCACAAGCAGGACATGAGTGCCACAGCCCCCTCCCGCCCATGTTCCCCAGCAACTGGTGTACACAGGCACACTGCCTCTGGGACTGGAGGGACCATAGAGCCCTCCGGACTAGCAGCCACTGATAACGCTCTCCTCCCCACATAACACTCCCTCCCCGCCATGCAATGCATGGCAGATAAAATGTGGGCTTTAGGATATGCTTGAGAGTGAGGACATGGATCACATTAATAGAGAAATGTCATCTTTAATACAAGCATCCATATTGAGCAAGTTTGCAGATATTAAACTCCGGAATTTGCTTCCTTTCCTTGCGTCTTTCCTTCTTCTAAAAATGGCGTAGACATTCACCACCAATCCATTTGCAGCACATGTCAGCTTCTGTAAGTCACTTCTGCATAATCGGTCTGGAACAGAAAATGGGACGGACAAAAGCCGCTTAATTATTGTTTATTTCCCACATCTGTAAAATCAGATTTTAAACGCCGCTTCCCTGCCCCCCCACTCCCCACTAGAGTGTTTTCTCTACCTGGGTTGATTTCTCCCAAACCCCTACAGCAAAATAAGATATAGCACATTATCATCATACAAACATGACAGTTACCTGAGGGATCTCCCTCAGCGGTATGTGCTTTGCTGGCTTCTCTGTATACCCTGGCAAAGAAATCAAAATAAATAAAAAGGAGGAACGCTTGGCCACCTGTGAATAATGGCTGGGCCCGAGGCAACTCGCTTTGCCAACACCTCACCTCCAGCAAGACACTTCCTGGACAGCAGGACCAACGGTGGGATCAGGAGGAGGAGGACGACAGAGGGCAGCCCCCAGTGTAATACGCGAGAACAGCCTCCTGTAAGCGGAGGGAGAAAGAGGCGCAGAGTCGCCACGGGGCCGTTTGAGGGCAGAGCTGAGGGCAAGCAGGTGAGGCTCGGCCCTCGACGCCCTCGCCACCCTCGGCTCTGAGGCCCAGCTGGTTGTCGTGGCCGAAAGCGCGGTCTGAGGGCCTCCTCCTCCGAGGAAGGCCGGGGACGGCGTGCGGGTGCCACTGCCTCCCGTCCAGACTCTTGCCTCCCGCTCACACACAGGCCCGACTCAGCCCCTCGCCCTGGTCTAATGGAGGGAAGAAGGATGCGTCGCCTCCGCCCATCGCCCATGGCTTCTTGGGCCGCCTGAGCTTCCTTGCAATATCGCCAGCTACCAGCAGTCCCGTCCTCAGGGCTCCAGGAGTATTGCCTCAGGAGGAACCCCCTGGGAGCTCTGTGCTTACAGACATCGCGGAGCCAAGAAGTACAGAGTCAGCAGGGATCCTGAGGGGCCACCTCGGCCGAGCCCCATCCCGCAACAGTAGCATTCACGCCCCGACACTGGCCTTCGGTCAGGAACGGATCGGCCTCCCCCCTTGCAGTCGGCACCACGAGGAGCCAGAGCTCCAGGCTCATGCTGCTCTGTTTTGCGAGAGGCCGGCCGCTCCGCAGGGGCAGGTTCCAGGAGCCTCTCAGGCTGCCCCAGGCCCCGAAGCAGCTAACCTGCGATCTCCAGCGAGAGGAGGTGAAGCAGAGGCTAGTGAGGCTGGCGGGGATGGAGGGGGTCACGCTTGAGCCGTGGCCCCGTGGGGAAGCAGGGCTGCGGACGGTGAGGGGACGCGAGCAGCGCGTGATGAAGTTTCCACGAAATCTGGGGCTTGTGCGTCGCCAGCCAGGATATGCCCAGCCCAACTGGGTACTCGGGCACCTTGGCCAGATGAAGCCGAACCTGTTCTGCGTTCCCCGGGGAACTCGAGGGGACCGGAGTTGTAACCCGAGTGACTGCTCCAGACAAGAGGGGCCCCCTGCCAACGGTCTCCCCTTTCAACAGGCGGGAGCAGAGCAGAGGTGCTGCGTTGTCGAGCAAACTGTCAGGAATGGATCTGAGCATGTGGGGATGTTGAGCAGCTCGGATTCAGAATCGGAACAGCCAGAACAGGGGGAGGCCCCCTCCCTCGTGAGCTCAACATGGCGAGGCTTCCTTCCCAGGACCTTGACATGCAGGCGGCTCAGCCTGAACACTCCCTTTCCCCCACCACGAGAGCCCAGGCTTCGGGGGGGAGCGAGGGGCGTGACTTGAGGGGTGCCGGGGTCCGGCGCAGAGCGAAGCAGGAGGAGTCGGAGGCACAGCTCAGGCACGCAACCAGGTCGGCCACTTGCGGAAGCCCACGCGGGAGGACCCGCCCTGCGGGAGGGCACCCTGCCAAGCACCTCTGGCTGCGACGCTCATGCCAGACTGCCGGCACCTTCCCTAACTTCCACTCGGCTCCTCTAGCGATACTACAGATGGGTAGATTAGCCGTCTCATTGCGTTTGGGCGTCTCAGTCTGGGCGTTTCCGAGAACAGGCATGAGTAAAGAAGCTGACCGTTGACTAATAAAGCAGTGAGCCTGAAGCCTTGTCTCCAGGAGGGAGTGGACTGCGAAGGGGGAGGCAGAAGGAACGTGGCACAAGCTCCTCGTCCATAAAACTGGTCATAGCCCCAGAATCCACCAAGGCCCTGACGCCTTCCTCCCTCAAGCACCTGCTGCGTTCTGCACCCAGCATAAGCTCCTTGTCCTTCGCTGCCACCGTGGCCTTGCCCCCCTGCGTCCCCGCCCTTGTCCCCTGGCATATGCCGCCCGACGGCCGTACGACCTCCAGGTCTACCAGCCACAGACATCTGATGGCCTCCTGCTCCCTTGAACCACTCCATGCTCGTTCTCCAGCTCTCTCACTTGCCTGGAACGTCTTCCCAGAACACCTATGAGTTTCCCCCTTTCCCCCAAGCCTACCGCTCCTGTAGCCCCCTGCTACAGGTCATTGGGGAGCTGCACTCTGTGCAGCTCTGGCTCAGCTAGGAGCGGGGACCCTCGAAACGTGTGTGATGCAAAATATGTGTACTAATAGCATAATGTCCTGAGATGGCTGCCTGGCTGCTGCAAAGGAGTCTGGCGTACGGACAGAGGAGGGTGAGTGGGGCTTGGAGGAGGACCGAGAAAGGGTCAGAGGGCTCGCCTTGAGCTCTGGGAAATGCCTTTCGGGGGAGTCTCTCTGGAGATCTGGTGTGGGGCACCGGGGTTTGGTGGGGCGCTGGTGGGGTTACGCTGTCTGCCTCCACCTGGGCTCAGCCTGAAATACTCTCACATAAGTGCTACGCCCCAGGAACATCTCACCGCAGAGGGAAGTGCGGAGCTTGTAACACTACGTTCGTTGGGAGATGCACTGAAGGAGTTGTTGCATCCTCCTGTACCTGCATTCCTGGGGACTGCGTTTGTCGGCACCACAGCACTCGCGTTTCTCTCCTCCCGGTCTGCACAGGTATAGGACATCCCTTGGGCCCATCTCTCTGGAGGAATCAGCTTTAAACTCCAAATGTGGAAGGCTCCTTCCCCATCTGTCATGTCAATATCCTTCTGGCCCATAGATGTTTGTCCATCAACAGTCCAAGAGACAGAATTCTGAGTGGGATTTGCATTGAAGAAGATGCAGAGGAGGGGGATGCTGTCGGTAAGCTGAGCCCCCTCCAAGGGGGAAGGCGTGAGGATGGAAAGGCTTGGTCTAGAAGCTCCTGAAAGAGCATTGAGAAGGATCACCACAAATTCTCAATTACATTTTTATCCCGTCCCGTCTCATAGGCTCTGTCTAGGTAACAACGCTTCCAAACAACCTGAATGCTGAACCAAATACATAACCATCCAAATATTACCTGTTACAGACTAAAATCTAAAACCAGCCCATCTTTGCTCCCCAAACCCACCAAAAGCCAGGCCAGAGAAGAAGGTGAATTTCACACTGATTCCAGCATCCTAATTCTGCTTCTCCAGATGGGCTGTGGATGGGTTGGGGAGCCATATAAACACTATGTTCCTTAAATGGTTGACCCCTATGGAGTTCCCCTTCCCTTGCATTGTCAATCCTGCTGCTTCTAACTGACACAGTATACAATGTCCATCACTTGATTAGGTCAGTTGGCTGACTTTCTGGGATATTGCAATATTTAATATACCTCATCTTTCTTCTCAGCTGTTGGAGCAGAAATCGCATTTCATAAGTGGGTGATCTTGAAATACACCCACTGCATTTTGGGCTGCATTAAGAGAAGCATCGCTTCCAAATCCCGGGAAGTACTAGTTCCCCTCTACTCAACACTGGGTAGGCCTCATCTGGAGTACTGTGTCCAGTTCTGGGCACCACACTTTAAGAAGGATGCAGACAAACTGGAGAGGGTTCAGAGGAGGGCAACAAAGATGATCAGTGGACTGGAAACAAAGCCCTATGAGGAGAGATGGAAAGAACTGGGCATGTTTAGCCTTGAGAAGAGAAGACTGAGGGGAGATAGGATAGCACTCTTCAAGTCCTTGAAAGGTTGTCACAGAGAGGAAGGCCAGGATCTCTTCTCAATCATCCCGGAGTGCAGGACACGGAAGAATGGGCTCAAGTTACAGGAAGCCGGATTCCAGCTGAACATCAGGAAAAACCTCCTGACTGTTAGAGCAATATGACAATGGAAGCCATTCCCTAGGGAGGCGGTGGGCTCTCCCACACTGGAGGCGTTCAAGACGAGGCTGGACAGCCACCTGTCAGGGATGCTCTGACTTGGATTCCTGCACTGAGCAGGGGGTTGGACTCGATGGCCTCATAGGCCCCTTCCAACCCTACTATTCTATGATTCTATGATACACAAAGACAGCAGGGAGGTTGTTATAACAGGTGATTTCAACTAGTCTTACATTTACTGGGTTGCATTCATGGTGTGACTAAAAAGAGACAAGGTTTGATGCGATCAATATCTGCCTTGGAATATGTGGGGCTGAACTGAGGCAGAGGTGACCCTGGACTTCCCGGTGAGGAGGCCCTGGAAGTGGTGTGAGATCTCACTGAAGGCAGGAACCAGAGTGCTATCAAAATGAACATATATGAGAAGCATAGTAAATAATATTTCATTTTAAAAGACGAAATTTCACAAATCTGGGGAAGGGGAGATTCAGTAATTGAAAGGGTGAATGAAAAGGGTCGAATCTTTTCAGGACATTCGGCAGTTAGTTAAAACCATGACAATAAAACCAGATAGAAGCATGGATCAGAATGCTGCAAAAAGGCTCTTGAGGATGCCAGTGTGGCTAACCAGCACAAAGAAGGTTTCTCTAAAAAGTGAAAGTCTTTCCAAACAAGGAGAACAAAAAGGAATACAGACTTGGACTAAATGAACTCGGGTTAGCTATAAAGCAAACACAGAGTGTGAGAGGCATACTGCTAAAAAAAAATTAAGACAATCAAAGCAATGTCTTTAAATACATCAGAAGCAGGAAACCAGGCAGGGAGACGGACAAAAAAACTGTGAAAGAACTATCTAAAGAAGTTGTACAGATTGCAGAGAATTATTTAATCAGTCTTCACTGAGGAAGGTGTTGGACAGATACCCATGTCTGAATTGGCTTTTTTAGAGGTGTTGTCTAAAGAACTAAGTCAAACAGAGTGAGGAGAGATTACATTCTAAGGGCTAAAGAACAGATTAAAAATAAACAAGTGACTGAAAACAGACAGAATAACCCAACAGATCCGGTAGAACTCAAGTGTGGTATTTCTGATCTTTAACAAACTTACGCGAGATTTCCTCTAATTTCACCTCCCATCCTGGAGAATAACAAAGATAGTCTTCTTATGTTAATTTTGCACAAAACATAAAAAGGGGCCGAAGAACTGGTTTTGTGCCTTAACCAAAACCTCTGTAACTGCTGGGAAATTTTCAGAAATACAGTTAGTGTTTCCTATGCAGTGAATTGCTATGTAGTCAGAGTCCACATTAACTTAAAGCTGAAACAATGGGGGGGGGGGAATCCTTTGAGTCATGCAGCAATTTATATATATTTTTTCTCTCCAAAATAGGCATTCAGCTATGAACCCTGGGGGACTCCCTCTCTCCATATGTGCCCTCTTGTTCCTTACACAGGGGGAAATGTACCATTGCTCCAGGATCAGGGCCTTTTGCATGGTGGCGCTAGTCACCACTGGAATACAAAACATCTCAGAAGAAACAGAGAAGTGTCTTGTTTGAACAGGCCTCCGGAGGATCAGCTGGTTTTGTATAAGGGGGTGGTGGTGGGTTTTTTGATCCGTTTTTTCGTATTTGCATATCTGCATTTTATTGAATTAGTTTGTTGGCTCTGATCTAAGGCTTATTGTGCCTGTATATAATGGGTGCTTGTGGATGAGGCTTTTATTCTGCAATCACCCTTCCTCACTGATGGAATTACACTGACTGTCCAGGCATACCCTTCTTCCACTTCTAACCCTCTTGTGTCTTCCCACCATTTCTTCCATCTTTTTTCTGTTTGGATAAAAAACATTTAGGAGGAAAATATGGAAAAGCTGCTTGATGCTTTTGGACTAGAAGCTCTCCATCTGGAAACACCCAATTTTTTTTTTTTTTGTTCTGTTGTTTGGAACATGTTTAATTTCCTGGAGGAGGTTTGCAGTTAGGTGGATCTACATTAAAATCCATCACAACCATTTTTCAAAATCTGCTGGAACACTCACCAGAGACAATCAGCCAAGTCCTGCTCATGATTTTGAATTTTTGGTTGATGAATGCAGCACAGTAATACGCTCCAGAGTCCTTCCTTTGCACATTGTTGAGGATGAGATGGTGCCCTTTTCTTGAGTACTTTCCTTCTCCTTTTGACAATTGAGAACTCCACTCAATCTTGTGCAGGCTTTTGTCTTGGTTCTCCTTATACCAGGTCACCATTGATGCGTAAAGTCCTTCTAGAAGGTTGCAGCTGATGTTTACATGGTCTCCAGGAGATACTATGATCTGTACCGACTTTTGCAATGTTTCCGAATTCCCCTGTGATGCAGCAGCTACAACAGAAAAGCAAAGGAACTCTTTGGCGTTGTATGTATTTTTATTGTATTTTATAATAATGCAATTTTAAAGCACTGTAAGCCACCATGAAGAGTGCTCTAGAAGGACAGGACAGAAATTTCTATATGCATGAATAAATACATGGGAAAGATTCATGTAAAGCTGAACTGGCGGAAGCAACAATACAAACTGTGGCATTATAAAATGATGTTAAACTATTGGTTTAAACTAACCTTTAGTGAGCCTGGTGCCCTCTTGGGATAGCCTTGGAGGAAATCAACAGTCATTCTTGGAAGAGGTTTTTCTCACCCTTAGTGGTAAAATTAGGCTTTTCTGAACAGCACACTAAGGGTTGGACCCAGACTTAATCATAGTCAGAGTAGTCCCTTTGAAATCAGTGGCACTTTAGCTAGTCTGATGGCGAAGTTAAATACCATTATTTCAGCATAACTAAATCTGGATCCAATCCAAAGAGTTTTGGGATGGAGCTTGCTAAGGCTCCATCCTAATTCCTGAGGAAGGGCCTGTGGGTGCCTCTCGCCGAGGCTTTTACCCTGCAGCCTCCCTGCCTCACTCTTGGAATTGGGGGGGGGGGTTTTCCAATGACCTTCCACTTGTAACCCTCCCGTGTTTCTTCCAACACTTCTTCCATCTTTTTTCTTACGAACAAATTTGTTAAGGAGGGAAAGACAGAACTGCTGCCCAGGGCCTTTTGAGTGGTAGCACTCCATCTCGAATATCCTATTTGTTGTATCTCTACAGTTGTATCTCTACAGATACAGTTGTATCTCTAAACCTCTCTGATTCACTGTAATATGCTACTGAAATGAAATACAATATTTTTGGTTTTGTCCTTTAAAAAAAGCCAGTTTGAGGTTATGAAAATAAAGGTATTTCATATCTTTGATGAGAAAATGCTTTCATGCTTTCCAAGGCTCCCCTGAACATAATCATTTTATTCATCCGTCCGTCCAAATAACGCTACCCTACCTTTCCATGCAAATTCAAACTCAAGGCTGCTTAAAATGTGCAGCACAAATTTGGACACATTTACGCAGTAGTAAGTCTCACTGTGTTCAATGGGGCTTACTTGCTTAGTGAGTCTGTTTAGGATCGAAGCCTTAAAAGCAGAACCAAGACCACTATCTACTCCATGAAATCTTATCTTACAACGATGTGAGATGGAACTGATAAACAGATCAGGTTTCAAAAATACTTACTGTGCAGAGAAAGTAGAATAATCCCAGCAAAATGGATGCGCGTCCCCTTGTCCTCCATTGCTTCTGAAGGAAACCTGCTGGCAAAAGGATCTCCTCTGCTCCCTTGTGCTGTAACGTCTCTCAGTTCCCTTCCCTGGCAATTCCTGCAGACGCAAAGATGGTGGTCGGTCGGGAGATGAAAGCCACCTCTGTCCTGCACACACAGAGCTGGGAGGACTGCTGGGAGCCTACTGGGTGTCTTTTCTCTTAAACCAGGCAAGCAGAGAGACTTTTAGCATCAGAGATTTTAAGGAATGAACTGGACGGAAGCATTCTGCCACCTGATGCAGAGGATCCAAATCCCCCCCAACCTCTAGTAAGTAATAAGTTAATTGAAAGCTAACTGTTTGGCACCCCGGAATACTTGCTCCCCTCTGCCGCTGTGGTGCCACAAATCTTCCTAACACCAGGGCCAGCCTTTAATCGCACACAACACCAGCACATAGGAGAGCAAATATGAGGAAAGGAGCAGAGATGCAAGACCTGTGCCAGGTGAAGCCAAGTGAGCCCTGCAGTCCTGTTTAGGAGTCTCAGAGAACCAAGGTCCAGTGGGAGTTCTGTGAAATGCAGGTGGTGGATCCCTCACTGCTGCCTCACTGACTTCTCTCACTGGCTCCCTCCCGCCCCACGCTGCGCCGCCCACGCGGAGGTCTTCCCTTACCAGAAACTGGCCCCACATTACATCCTCTCCTTGAAGCTGCACGTCAGACGTGGGTTCCTCTTGCTCCGGGGTGCTGCTGCTGCTGCTTTCAGCGATGCTGCTGGCCGCGGGCATCATTGTCGCCTCCACAGGTAACTGTTCTGCTTTCCCTGACTCTTTCCGTTGTGCATCTGGATGTGTTTGCTGGTTTCTGCTCTGCGACATCTTAAGAGAATGTGGCCAAATGTTTTGTGCATCCCTGTGTGTTCCGCAGTACTAGTCTTTTGATCGCAGCCAGGCTGGCAACGCACAGGGGATCCCAAGCGACTCCAAGTCTTTCTAGTGTCCTTTTGGTAGGAAGCAAAAGGCTGAAGAAGTCACAAGTGTAACAGTTCTTGCTGCGTTCTCTCCACAGTGTTGCAAGCCCAGTTGTTACAAAACCCAACGTGGCAGTTCCAGTTCGTGGATATCGGGGTCAAGACAGAGATCAGGTGCGATTCTGGAGAAAAAGTTGAAGATGGTGGATTGTCAGTCAGTTGGTACAAAAGAAGAGAGGGGGAAGTGCCTCTTTTGCTCAAGAGTTGCAACGATAACAACACTACAGGCAAATTCGTTTGTAAAACTAAAGGGCAAACTTGGATACTGGAAATCGCTGACGCCCAAGTGATTGATTCAGGGCAATATCTGTGTGCTAGGAGATCTTGTGACTTCCGTCTTGGGCCTTCACTGATCGTCGGGGGTAAGTGCACAGGGCTGAGCGCTGCAGTGAAAATGCTGAGTGGCGACTGCACATCACACGCCCGCAGGTCTGGAAGTATGAGCAGTCCGGGACGGGCTCTTTTCTCGTGACCTTCCCCTAAATGGTGCCCAACCTGACCTCCAGCCAGCCACTGGCATGGTGTGTGGAGGTGGCCTTCTGCCTGGCCAGCCCCAGGTAAATTCTGGGGCCGAGTCCCCCCCCCCCAATCCTGAGGCTGACCTGGTTATGTGCAAGCACATGGAGAGCACATTGGAGCTGCGTGGGGAAAGTGAATGCAGGCGGCGTTCTGGAGGGTCCCTCTCCGACAAGCTCCGCACGTAGCACATCACCACAAGCAGTGCCTGCCGTGCCAGGAGGTGTCTGCCCTTTGAGAGACCCATAACTGAAAGAACGGCAAAGGAGAAAGACGCCGTTGATAGGATGGGACTCGCCCTCCTCTCTGGTTTGCCTGCCCCCTGGCTTCCCGGCCCTTTCCCAGCCACCGACGCTCGAGGGCACCTCCATTCCCTGCCTGCCTACCGGCCCTCGGCCCTGTGCGAGGGTTTCCCCTGTCCCCTTGGCCTCTCCCGCCTTCCACTCCAGGGCCCTTTGTCCCTCCTTCCCTGTGCCCCCACTTCTCGGGCTGCTCTGCCCCTTTCCTCCAGCCAGCCAGCCCCTGGGCTCCCTGTCGCTTGCTTCTCACCCCTTCCCATCCAGTCCCCAGAGGCAAGCGTCTGCACTACAGATCTGAGCCAGTTCCACCCCTGTCAAGTCTTCCCTCTGAACAACCCGGAGAAACTGAAGTTCTGGGAGGCCACTCAAGTTGTCTGTCAGAATTTAAATGCACTCATGAACCCTTCACAGGACTACAGTTTTGCAGGGTTCCTTAAGGGAAACCCCAGGAGTGAATCTGGCACAACACTGGTTCTAGTGGAGACCTTTGATCTGGGAACTGCAATTCCACTTGGGTGGACATGTTCCATACTTCCCTTCTTGGGCTGGCGAGGTTCGTGCCAGGGCATGGCCGCAAAGCAGCTTAGAAATGGCAAAACTCAGCACAATGTGGCCAATGGATTCGCGTTTTCTACCTCCAAGGAAACTCATCACCTTGCTGGCTCAGAAGCAACTTTGCAGGTGCTACAGAACCCCGGTGCATTGCAGGCATCTAGTCTGCAGTGAATTTGGCCCATCTGCTGTGTCGTTTTCTGGTTCAGTCTGCAAGCGCCTGTTTAAGAGTTTCATTTGTCTTTTTATGTTGTAAGGATTCATTGTATTCGTTGATTGATTTTACATGGAAGCTGTCTTGGGGGTCCTTGTTATGGCCAGAAGGCAGGATAAATAAATGAGCCACTGTAAGCATCCCACCTGTACCGAGAAAGCCCCTAGGAGACAGCCAAGCCCCCCACCCACCCCCTGCAGCAGCTACAGATCTCAGGGCGTGATGGGGGGGAGATTAGCACCAGGAGGAAATTCTGGAATATTGGTCTGAATAGATGGCTGGTCCTCCTGGGCAATGTGTCATCTGAGCCATTTCTTACCAGACAGTTACACCCCAAGCAGCCGGGTGATGGTTTTGCAGTCTCCTGAACATGATCCACCTTCCCAGCTGATGCAGAGCTGGCTACTCGCTTGCATGGTCCATGGAGTTTCCAACTTGGTCCAGGTGTCCTGGGATGTCCCTGGAGGTCTCCAGCAAGAGGGACAGACCCTTTTGGCGGAAAACAGCAGCAGCTCCTTGACTTTCCTCAGTCTCCTTCATGTCCCCATGGAGTCCCGCAGGAGTGGCGAGACCTTCACCTGCAAAGTCCGGTTCAACGCTTCCGGCTCCAGCGTGAAGAAAAGCAGCAGGTTCCCTTCCCGTGAGTGATTTCACCTAGCTTCATATACGATGCTTAAAGCCATCCCGGCTCCTATCAAGTTTGTGATATGAATTTAAAAAGCACTCAGGCCAGAGGGGTTTTTTGCCTCTCCTCTCCTTGAGCAACAACCAGCCTTTGCACAAACAGGGCTGGGGAGGTTCCGTGGGGATTTTAGCCTCAGGTAAAGAGCACTCCCCATGGCGCTCTCCTTGGCCTGGAGGGTGGGGAGTTCTGGCCTGTTTTTGGAACGCCCAGTTCCTTGCAGGGAAGGCTACGTTGCATACTTGCAGCGAGTGTTCCATGAAAGTCGCTGGTTCTCCTCTGTGGCTCTAGCATCACCCTCTGGAAGACAAACGATGCAGAACCGCATGCCGTGCACCATGATTTGGACAGAAGACGGGGAGCAAGGCAGAACCTTTGGGTTCTCTGCCCACAGGAGCAATTCCTGAGCAAGCAAACGCGCTCTCTCTCTCTCTCTCCCCACACACACTTTTTTTTTAAAGCCTCTTCTGCAGACCCTAAAGATAACTGCCTAAGATACACGGTGCCCCTGGCTGTGGCAGGCGTGCTGATGGTGCTGCTGCTTCTCCTGGGTTTATGTTTGGTCCGACTCTGTCCTTCCAGGCAAGGTAACATAAAGAACCACACCCCAAGGAAGGACTAATGAGAAGCTTCTCTTTTACGGGCTTTCCTCTTTGCCTGGGGGCCCGCGGGTGGGTGGCTCACTCACCTTTCCAGTTTTCTGCTCTCAGCTCAGCACTTAGAGGAGACAGGAGGAATAACTTCCTTTGTCTTATGGACACCCCATGGAAGCACAGCTTTCTGGTGGCAAATCCAAGCACCATATGCAGACTTCCGCTGTGCTCCACCATGCGCACCGAGATGAATGGAAAGCAGAGCCCCGTTCAGTGGGACTTGACCACGCCAGGCAACTAGCAGTGGGGACACTGGGCTCTTCCACACAATGCGGGCCCCTTAAAGAAACTGCTACATGGGGGCGTTCCACTCCCGAGCCGTGAGACGTTTCAGGGGTTCTAGTGCTTACTCAGTTTTCAGTGTCCTTAGAAGGAACTTGCTTGGTACTTCTAGTGTTTCTGTGCTCTAAGGTTTATTTACATTTATTTGTTTGTTTGTTTGTTTGTTTATTTATTTATATATCGCCCAATAGCTGAAGCTCCCTGGGTGGTTCACAACTCTGGGCAGTTCACAGGCTGAGCGGGAGGTGCTTAACAGACTTCTGGTCCCTAACGGATGGTGAGGGGAACCCTACTCCCATGGGATTTCCTGCAGAGAGCAAAGTCATCTCTCTGCCTCCTTCCCAGGTCCAGCCCCAGCCAGGCCGGGCCGGCCCTACCACTAGCCACAGTGAGTTGCTTGCCTCAGGCGGCAAATGCTATGAGGCGGCAGCAAAACATTGGAAGAGAGATGTTTGTGCCACGTGGACTTCCCTGCTGCCCCTGCTGCCTTCAGGTGTGGCGTCCATTCATCGGTGATGAAGGAAGGCTGTCAGTCTTGAAAAAAGGCTTTTGTACATGGAATGGGATAGAATTTTGTTCTTCGCCTCTGGCAGCAAAACTCAGGCCTGCCTTGAGTCCCAGTACAAGCTGTTACACACACACACACACACACACACTAAACGTGCTTCTATTGCTCTCACCCCAGACTTTTGCACATTCCTTAATGTGACAGGTGAGCCCCCTTCCAGCATAATTTCTCTCCGGCCATCTCTGAGAACAGCCACAGCTCAGCTAGTCTGCATAACAGTAGGGCATCTGCCAGGCTAAACTTTCCCACCAGTTTGACTCATTCTAACAATCTCTTTTCATAACCACAGACTCACAGAGTTGAGGGGGATCCTGGAGAGATCATCCACACTAACCCCGCCCCATAACAATGCACTCAACATACCTCCACATCCTTATGCAGAAGACGATCGTGCCCAGACTCCTTGGTCGAGGTTATAGAGCAGGGTGGGCAGACGTCAACTGATCATAGGAACATAAGAGGAGCCCTGAAGCTGGATCAGACCAAGGTCCATCTAGTCCAGCATTCTGTTCACACAGTGGCCAGCCAGCTGCCCATGGGAAACCCGCAAGCAGGACATGAGTGCAACAGCACCCTCCCACCCATGTTCCCCAGCAACTGCCTCTGACACTGGAGGTAACTTAGCCGTCTCCAGCAGAGATTTCGCCCCTTCTGGCTGTTGGGGTTAATTCTTGCCAAGGCCATTGGACTAGGGAGGACTTGGATCTATTCCAGCAAAGCACTTGCCATGTTATTCAGGATTCAGGATCACTTAACTCCAGTGCTCAGCAGTGGCGAGCAGGGGTGAGATGCCATCCCACTCTTGTTTCTCGTACATCCTGAGCATGAATGCTTGCTCCGGACATGTAACCCACATGAAGAGACTCAGGGAACGGGCTGGGCGCACCTGAATTGGCATCGCGAGCAGGTGGGTCTGCCCAGCCTGGGAGTGGGTGGCTGCTGTGAGCCCCCGGAAGCAGCAGGATAGAAGCATAACACACACTCGGACACATCTGTTGCTCTCTCTCTCTTCCTTTTCAACCTCCTCCGCAGATCGTGAGGATGACAGCCCCCGAAGCTACAGAGCCCCGCTGATTTTCGTGGTGTCCCTGGTGTTCCTGCTGATTCTCCGGAGAGTCCTTTGCCATCAGTTGGACCTTCCATGCTAAGGAACATGAGCGGCTTTTAAAGGTAATTTTTATCAGTCCCTGGGAGTTCTACTGTTAGTTGCTTTTAACTGTTTCAAATTGTTGTAAGGCTTTGTATCTTCGAGGTTTTATATTACGTTTCACCATGCTATGAACTGCCCAGAAATCCAGCTATTGGGTGGGAGAAAAATGTAATGAATGAATGAATGAATACCGAATCATAGAAGCATAGAATAGTAGGGTTGGGAGGGGCCTCTAAGACCATCGAGTCCAGCCCCGCTGGTAATCCCGTCCTCAGGCATACGTAACAATGGCTCCTCTCTCAACCTCTCTTCATGCGGAAGGAAATTCCACACAGACTCATTGGCAGGGATTCTATCCTGGTGGGGACAAATTAGTCCATGCTTCACAGCTGATGCATTTCTGGCATGCTACCCAGACCCAGCCAGGATGCCCAGAGGTCAGGGATTACAGGAGTTGTTGTCCAAAACAAATGGATGTCATCAGGTTCCCTACTGGGCAAACCTGGACCTGCTCCAGATGACAGGTGAGTTAGGGTCCCTGAAGCTCCACCCTCAGAGGTCTCACAGGTATGGCTATTATTACTGTTCCCCTTTGGAAAATATCTGTCATCAAGGGCTTTCACAAGGGAGGCTCCTAAGAAGCCGTATGGGCATACACCTGAAGGCTTCTCGTGCCGGTTCAGGTAGGCAGGAATTCAGCTTACAAACCATTTGGAGAAAATGCAGGAAGCAGAATTTACAGGCTGCACTCGAGCTGAAAGAATTAAATGTTAGTTCATTACTTGTGTGGGTTTTACACCATCAGATGACTGATTAAACCTGCATATATTTGCAAGTGAGTAAAAACGATAGAAAAGAACTACTTCCTTCATTTTCGATGGGGACTGAATTTGAAATGGAATCAAAATAGGTAACAGCATTTTATTCCTTTGCAAAATAAAGTGGTTATGCTTCTCTGGATTTCCTTCAAGGACTTGGAGTGGGGAAGAAGAAGAGGTGAGACTCATGAGTAGGAATGCTGGAGAAATTTGAGATGGACTAAAATGAGCTTGGATTTCTAAGAATCTGACCTGCAGAATCTGCTGTGGAGCGTCCATGGACTTTCGTATGCTTTGAAATTTACACATATTTATTCGTAGGAAAATATGCAGGTTTCTGCTGAGGAAAAGTTGAATGGAATGGGGGAGAATACGCTAAATCTTGTGTACTGCGATCACTTATGTAAATTGTTATGAAACCACTTACGGAATTATTTGTGTATTTTTCCGCATGAAAAAAAAAAATCTTATCCATCTGTGAGTGGACCATGGAACAAAAGGCACCTGACAATTCAGCAAACACAGACAGAGTAGATTTTACACAGTCTGTACATAGGACAAGGATTTCTAAAGATTTGGACATCGTAAGACAAGCCAGTGGGTCAGTGGGTCAAAAGATGTTGGGACAGAGATCAAGTTGTTAGAGAGAGAAGGCTATTCCCCCCAGTGCACAGGACTTGCTCCCCTGCATATGCAGTGCAGGGCAGATACAACTTCACCATTAGAATAAGCTTGAGAATTAGGACATAAATCATATAGGAAAAGTTCCATTTAATACAAGCATCTACATTCAGCTGTGGGATTTACTTCCTTTCCTCGTGTTTTTCCTTCTTCTAAAAATGGCATTCACATTTAGCACCAGGTCGTATTAGTCCACTTGAACCACATTTCAGCTTCTGTAATTCACTTCTGCATAACTGGTCTGGAACAGAAAGTGGAAAGGTCAAAGTCATGCTCACCGAGGTATGCATAAGTCTTAAGTTTATTTCCCACATGTACAAAATCAGACCAAGAAGCTCCCTTTTGTTTTAGGAGAATGTTTTCTTTGTCCCATCCACAAAATCCAACATTAGCAACCATTTTAGACATGTTCAGAAGTGAGGCATTACAGGCTAGAATAGGTTCTTACAATCTCACAAGTGCATCCATGGCTGCTCTTAGCACAATACTGTTCCCACAAAGCTGGCAGTGGGGCTTGGCGGGGGCGGGGAGAACAGCAGGCTTCTGCCTCCCAATCCCTCAGTAATCCTGCGGCAGGCTCCCAACCTCCCACTGGTTGCAGGATTGCTGGGATGGGGAAAGTTAGAACCGCCCCACCACTCCCACCCCAGGGTGTGTCTGTGGGTGCACAGATCAATTACTCCTCCATCCGTCACTCCCCGGGAGAGGCTGACACCTACAGCAAAGTGACGCTGGCCCTCTAAAGGCCAGGGCAGCAGCGGGGAGGGTGGAGCTCCCACCAGACTCTCCTGGCCTGACCAGAGACATCCCTTCCGGTTGCTCTAGGCCGGTGCTGGGGTGACTCGTTGGGATGCCAACTGCGAGTTGCTCTCCATGGGCCTGGAACCAACTCCATGTCCTGGCTGGTCCCTGCGGGGCTGGCTATGGTCCTGAAAATGCTCCTGGTCCAGACGCCTCCCCCTGCTGTGCCTCCCCTGTCACCCAGTACAGGCAGCGGGATCTCAGATGCAGCAGGGTACCCCTCAACAACATGCAATCTCTCTGAAATGTCATCATCCAAGGATGCCAAGTACCTGTGGGATCTCCCTCATGGGTGTTCGATTTGCTGGTGCCTCTGCATTCCCTGTGAGGAGAAAAGACACGCAAAGAGGGGGAACTTGGCTCCACCTGAATAACGTCCATCCAAGAATAATGCAATTAATCTTACAAGTACATTACCTCTAGCAAGGCGCTTCCTGAAGATCAAGAGTAATGGTGGAATCAGGAGGAGGAGGGCCACACAGGGTACCCCCAAATGTAGAACAGGGCTGCAGTTTGCTGGCAATGGAGAGGGAAAGAACGTATGATCGGCACCCAGCTTAGCTACTGGGCCAGTTTAGAGCAGAGCAGAACGTCAAGCGGCCAAGGACCCTCCCTTTATGCAATCTCCATTTAGCGGACTGTGGCCAGAGGTCCTGCCCCAGAGAGCCTCTTGTTCTGGGAAAGGAGCAGGAGATTGCAAGAAGCACATGGGAGACGCCTCCTTCTCACTGGCCTTCCATCCACACGTCTTGGCTGTATCACTTGTAACCAGAACGGAACCTGCCTCCAAAATATTCTGTCTCTGTCCTGACCACGTGACACCCTTTCCCCTTAAACCTACAGGCTCCCCAACCAGTTCTTTTTCCATCACGCTGCCCCCTCATCTCTCCACCCTCACATCCAGATCTCTGCCAGCTTGTGGCTTTGCTCCTCCTCCTCACATCAGGAAAGAGAGAGAATTGCATTGTCTGCTTTCTTCCCTTAATGTCTGACACCTAAAAATCCATTTTCCAACATCCTTGAGTAATCTTAGAAAAAAGACTTGTCTTGTTTTATTCTGGTTACTACATCCTGACAGAAAAAGAGAAAAGACAGCAACCCAAATTCATAGAGCAAGCAACGAGGGAGAGAAGGAAAGAGGACTCCTTCCATTCCTTCTGCTCAGAAGAGCAATCCCCCTGCCCTTTTTCCTTCCTTCCTCCCCTTCTTTTCCAGAGAAGGAACTCAACAGAGCTTCCCATCACTTCGCAAATCAGCAGGTAAGGAAGGGTAAATCTTTGCATCATCTTCTATTTCCTTCTCTCTTCTCCCTTTTCCTAATATTCCACCCAGTACCAAACTCCAAAACTCCTGGGCTTGCTTGAGTTCTTTCTCCGTCCACTTTCTCCCCAAACCCCACATTTGCTCTAAAACTCTCTCACAATTCTCCCAAAACACTCTATTACTCTCCCATTCAAAAATATCAAGTGGAAAGTCCCCCCCTTTCTCTCTCTTCCTCCAAGATCAGCCACACACACACGCACACGCACACAATTTCTCATGCATTCCAGTGTACTTCACTATTGACTTTAAATGCTTGTCTTTAACCTTCTGAGTGTTAATGTATGATTCTAATTCCCCAGATGTATGCATAGTTCGACTTCCCCTGAAGTGTGAATCATTTTGAATTCCTCTTTAATAAATCAAAGAATTGCCTTCAAAGACCTTGTTGGGGCCCCTGACTCTCTGAGCTTCTGGGGGTGTCAGGTTCTCCTAAGCGCCCGAAGTTCAGTGCCGAAAGATCCCTCAGGCATGTGTTTGGTTTACATGTATGTGATATGCATGCCCATGTGAATTAAAGCATACTTCGTAACAACCGCTAACCAGAACCTGCCTCCAAAATGTTCTCTCTCTCTGTCCTGACCACGTGACACCCTTGCTCCTTACACCCACAGGCTCCCCACCCAGTTCTGTTTCCATCACGCTGCCCCTTCGTCTCTCCACCCTCATGTCCAGATGTCTGCCAGCCTGTGACTTTGCTCCTCCATCAAAAATACTTCATTCACCTGGTAATCTCCATCTCCTCCCGTCCTGGCTCTTGTGCCTGGAACTGGATTGAGATTCCTTGCCCAGCCCACCTTTTACTCAAAGCCTTGCTACAGGAGATTCGTAGAGCTCAGCTAGCATGGCTAATGCTCTTCAGGGGGGCTGGTATCCCCAAACTATGTCTGATGGATAGCGTTAAGCTCTAAAATACTGTTGCATGCATGCACCCCACTTCTGAGCAATGGGAAGTTTCAGGAGTTGCAGCATTTACCCAGGGTTCAGTCTCCTTAGAAAGTGGTCACTGGAGACTTGTGGCCCTCAGTGATATGCAGTTCATTTGCACACATATAAAGGCTGAGCATAAGCTGGAGCTTCATAGCGCTGCAAGATATTCCTCTTCCCCCTTAGCTTTTAGGGGAACGCCCAGGACCATAAGATTGTATGCAGAGAGCAAAGTCAGCTCTCGGCTCCTTCCAGCCTCAGTTCCAGTACAGGCTGATGCACGCAGGCTCTAGTGGGTGGGAGAAACATGGCTCACCTCTGCCCATGCCTCTGCCTCCTTGGGCCATCCTAACTCCCATTGAAATTCGTCACCAGAATGTCCCTGGCCATCCCCGGGCCTCTGACGTGCCTTGAGAGGTGTTGCCTCAGGGCACCCACATGGATAGCAATCCCATCACATTGTGGACCGCCCAGACAGCATCGGCTTTGGGGCAGTACAGAACTGAAATAAATAATTTGTACCTGTGTTTGTGGACACTGAGTTGGTGGACACTACAGTACCGCTGATGTTTTTGTTCTCTTTGATGGAACAAGTGCAAGTCGCCCCTTGGGTCCACCTCTCTGGAGGGATCAGCCTCAAACTCCAGATGTTGAAGGCTCCTGTCCCATCTATCATGTCCCCATCTCTCTGCTCCTGAAATATTTCCCCACTAATATTCCAGGAGATCGTATCCCAAGCAGGGCTTGTGTTGAAGAACAGGCAGAGCAGTGGGATGCTGTGGCCATGCTGAGACCCCTCCAGGTAGGAGGGTGCAAAGATGGAAAGTTTCGAAGCCGCTAAAGGAGAAGGAGAATCACAGGTTGCTTGTTGGAGTTTCTTCCCGCCTGATCTCTCAGGTTCCGTTTGGGTTCCACCACGCTTCTAAAACAAGCCCAACAATGAACCGAATAGAGTAGTCCCCCCAGTATTAAATAAGAGAAGTGAAGATCCAGAACCAGCCTCTCCCACCAGATCACCCCAGCCGCTGAAATCTACACTAGACTTTCCTCCTGAATACACAGCAGCCTACATTCACCTCATCTGGGGGAGGGTTGGGCAGGGGCTGTGTAAGCACCACATTCCCTCGGTGGGTCGGGTCGCTTCTTCGTTTATTAAAAGACCGATATCCTGCCCATTAGTTTTGGGGTAGAACCCGCAAGGTAGTCCACAACCTCGTCAGTCAGCCTTCCCCAGCCTGGTGCCCTCCAGCTGCTTTGGACTTCAGTTCCCATCTGCCCCAGTCACCATCATCAATGACCGAGAATGCTAGGGGTTGTAGTCCAGAAATTACTGAAGGGAACCAGGCTGGTTGGGGAAGGATCCTGGAAGGCATTAGAGAGGAAACGGAAGCTTGAGAGAGAGAGAGAGAGAGAGGAGAGAGATCCCTCCCCCCTGCACAAAATTCTTCATAGCCCTCTGGTACCATTCCTCAAGAATATAATACTGTTCCAAATTTCCCCCATGGTGTTGAAATCCGGCCTATTGAACACAGTTCCCCGCGTACTTGGACATCAGAGGGCCACCTCTGCCCAGGCCTCAGACCCCCCCGCCCCCAAGGCTGACTTGTTTTTACATCACCTCTGCAGGCAAAGCTTGCTTTGTGTCAAGCTGTGTTGTTGTTTTTAATTTGATGCCGCGTATGTCTCCATCTGCTTTTTACTAGGTGGTTTATTCTGTTCATTATGGTCAACAGCTTTGGGGGGGATTTATATACCATTTTCTAAATTGTTCTCCCCCTTGCAACCTGTAAGCTGCCTGTAGCAGGTTTCCAGATGGGCTAGACAGACCGTAAATGATTAGCGACCCTTCTCCAAATCTGCCCGGGCACTCACCCAAGATGATCACTTTTGACCCGTTCGAGAACCTGAAATTCTGATGGCTGAATCTGTATGCGGCACAGTAATACACCCCGGCGACCTCCCTTTGCGCCTTGTGGATGATCAGGTTGTACCCTTGACTGGAGTACTTCCCATCTGGTTTTGAGAATTTATAGATCTGGTAAATCCTGCGCAGGCTTCTGCCTTGGTGCTCCTTGTACCAGCTCACTACCTCCGCATGAAGCCCATCTGGAAAGCTGCAGCTGATCTCGATGGTGCTTCCGGGAGACGCCAAGATCGTTGCCAGCGTTTGCAGTGTCCCTGTATTCCCCTGGGATTCAGCGGCTATAACAGGAAAGCAAAAGGACTCTTGGTGTTCCAGTCCAAAAGGAAGCAGCGGGGAAACTGAGAGACCAGGCCCAGTCCTACCATTAGGCAGAGGAAGGTGGCTGTCTCAGGCTGCAGTTTTGGGGCATCACGAGATGGCTGGCTATTTAAATTGTTGTTATATTTTTACTGGCAGGAAGGGGAGAAGTGTTTCTGGGATTATTGACCTCAACAGCCAAACTATCTTGGCTGGCTTTGGCTACCCTGGACCTTGACTTGGGGAGTGGGGGCGGGGGAGAAGGGCACCATTTGCTTCTCCAGTTCTGGCAGAAAAGCATCTTGCCCTGACCCTGATAACCAGACATGACATCTGGTATCCATGCAGCACATTCTAACCCCGCAGTCTTCGTGCAAGTTGAGTTTCAGCCAGTTTTTACTGATTTATTAGGTACATTTATATCCCGCCTTTCCCCCAGGGAACCCAAAGTGGCTTGCATGGTCGTCCTCCTCCTCTCCATTTTATCCTCACAACAGCCCTGTGAGGTAGGTTAGGCTGAGAGTCAGTGACTGGCCCAAAGTCACCCAGGAAGCTTCATGTTTGTAGTGGGGATTAGAAACCGGGTTTCCCAAGTCCCCGTCCCACACTCTTTAACCATTACATCACACTGTG
Organism: Heloderma suspectum; assembly: GCF_057233095.1. NCBI lineage: Eukaryota > Metazoa > Chordata > Lepidosauria > Squamata > Helodermatidae > Heloderma > Heloderma suspectum. The sequence goes on along the minus strand of NC_139474.1, from coordinate 21,073,722 downwards.
TTGCCCCCCAACCCCCCCCCCCCAAATAGCTGTTAGGGTCAACATGGGCTGGCACGGTCCATGCAACCTGTGTGGCTTTCTGCTAGGTGTGCAGAAATATCTTGGGAAAAGCACCCAATTTTCCCTGGCTATTGCTATGTTTTGAATGTAGAAGAGCACCGAATCAGAAAGATGGGCTAAGCATATCTCTCAGTGGCTGAATGATGCCGTTTAATATTTACGGAAGGCAAGCAGGAGTTTGCCTTGGGAAGAATCCGTTCATCCAGCCACAAGAAAATGCACATTTTCAGAACTGACCTTAACCTTTAGTCTTATTTATTAAGTTTCTATCACAGTTTGCCACTAAAATAATGCTCAAGGCAGCCAAGGATAAAATACAGGTAAACATGTTATTTGTGCTGAAAACACTTTTTAGCCTATATTTTAAAACAGTTATTAAAAAAAAATTCCAGCTGCACTCAAATGAAAAAGCATCTTAGCACAGGTTTTAAAACTAATTTTTTTGGGGGCGGGAAACATGTTGCTAAAATGGCATCCTGGTGGAAAGATTCCTCCCTCCCCACTGGGCTATGTCACACCTCTTCGTGTGCATGGAACCTAGCGGGATGCAGACACGCGCAAAGCACTTCTACCCCCAGAAGTAACAAAACCCAATTCCAGTCCTGCATGTAGCAATGTAAGGTAGGACCAGAAGCCATCAGAATAAAAACAGCACAAGCGTATTGAAGACCTGCCTCAAAGGGCTACTGTTAGGAAGAGAAGGACAAAGAGCCAGGCTCACAGGCCTTAGGGAAAGGGGGCCGAACCAACCACCCAACACCAGCTACCATCACTTCAAAATTTTGTGAATCCTCTTCCCCCCACCCCAAAACGGATTAGGTTCAAAGTTTTAAACACTGTAATCTAAAAAAATATCTATTTGTCTTTCTTTGGTCTCTGCTTTAAAAACTATTGTGGAAGCAATGTGGGAAGCCCCCAGATTTGTTCACCGCAACCTGTAGAGTTATCCAACACGGGGAGCTGGTTGGTTATTTCAAAAGTATTTCTTCATATTTTAGCGAGACAGTGTAAGGCATTAATCACGGAGGTCATCTGTCAGAAATAATATCAACATTACAACATGCTTTAGGAATAATTTAATGCAATGGTTACCTTCCTATCCATACTTCCCTGGAAGTAAGACTCATTCAGCACAATGGGACTTACTCCTGAGTAGCCATGCATACACACGTGTTGACTGTCTCGTCGTATTTACCCAGGATCTTTTACAGGTAAGTAAATTTGCAGTATCCTGTTGAAGAGCAGGACACCTGAAATAGGCTGGGTTTAGAAAATACTCACTCTGCAGAGCAAGTAGAATAATCCCAGCAAAATGGACACGCATCTTCTGTTCCCTTCGACTCTTGAACTCTGAAGCCGACCTGCTGTCCGAGGGACGTCTCCTTGGTCCCATGCGCTGTAATGTCCTCGGCTGTCCTGTCAGTTTGGGGGGATAGAAAGATGAGGACTGGGAGAAGCCATTCACCCACTTCTTGCACTGAGACACCGGCTGGGAAGCCCTTTGGAAGACTGTTCAGAAGCGTTTCTTTTCAACCATGCAAGCCACGAGATTGTCGAGAAGAGGATGTTGCCACAACCCTCCCCAGCTCTTATTAAAATGTGTATTAACGAAGAGCTGACCACTGGCTAAAATTTAACGGCACCACAAAAACTCAAACATGGAGCAAAGGAAGAAAAGGAGCAGATGAACAAGACCCAGAACCAATACTGTACCAGGTGAGTCGAAATGACCCTTGCAGCCTTGCTGTGGCTTGGGAGCTTCAAAGAGCCTCTCTTCCGTGGGAGGTGAGTTCCACCCCTGCGTCTGCTCACGACGGAGGCCTCACAGACCTTTCTCAGTGGCTCCCGTCAGCACACTGCGCCACCCACGCGGAGGGGCTCCTTTGCAAGAAACTGGCCCCACATCAAACCCTGTCCTTGAAGCTGCACCTCGCAGGTGGACTTGGGGGGTCCTGGTGCTTTCAGCAATGCTGTTGGCTACGTGCCTCCTTTTGTCCTGCACAGGTAATGCCCATCCTTCTGGTTTATTATGCCTCTTAGCCCTTTTCCTGTGAGAAGTTAGGTTGTTTGAATTTTATGTGCTGTTTTGCTGTGACTTGGCTAAAACATTCTGCACATTCTTAAGCGTGCCAAAATTTTTAGGGCGTCCCGCCCTAGTTTTTCAGTCTAGTTCTCCATCCTAGCGAAGGGTGGAGATCACCAGATGGTACAATGTCTCTTTCAGAGATATTTATTTTATTGCCTTTATATCCCACCTCTACTCCAATAAGCTCAGGGTTTGCATACAGAGTTCTCCTCCTGACCCCTTTTATCCTCACAACAACCCTGTGAGGTAGGATAGGCTGGGTGACTGGCCCAAGTCACCCGGTCCTACCCCAACCCCCTACTGAAAAATTATAACCACACTAAGTTCCTCCATGTGTTTTTTTTCCACAGTGTTACAACAAGCGACGTTACTCTTACTCTTTCAGACTCGGAGGTTCCAGTTTGTGGATGTTGGGAAAAGGGCACAGATCTCGTGCACTGCTACAGAAGACCTTCAAGGCAGAGAATTAACATTTCTTTGGTACAAAAGAAGTGGGAATGAACTAACGCTTTTACTGGAGAGTTGTGCGGACAAAAAGAAGGAAGGGAAATTGGCCTGCAGAATTGAAAGACGAGAGGTGGTGCTGGAAATCATCGATGCCCGCGTGAATGATTCTGGCCTGTATTTGTGTGCTTACAGATATCCTGATTTCTACTCCTTAACTTTCAGCAGTGGCTTATCTCTGATTGTTGGAGGTAAGGCAGCAGGCTGAGCTTTGAGAAGGAAGCATTGGGAGGCAATGGCAGGTGGGGATACGTAACTCCCAAAGCCAAACGGTTCAAGACGAGATCTCACGACCGTACCCGTCTCTGGCAGGCGCGGGTCGTGTTGCCTTTGAGCCAAGGGTGTCCTGTGTGGAGGCAGCTCTGTGCAGTGCTGGTGCCAGAGAGTGGCCTGGCCAGGCACATGCTGGGCCAAGACCCCACAGAACGCCCACGAGAGCCCCGACATGCAGACGTTTTCACTTTGTCCCGAGCTCCCAGGAAGGACGGAAGAAGCACACGTCTCTCTCATGACGTCCACCCTTCTTGGGAGCCCCAATCAAAGTAAGAATGCCCCACACAAGCCTCCCATGCAAGATAAGTGGGCTCTCAATATTTCCCGCCACCACCACGAAGCCTGCAGGTTCCCCCAAACACAGCCTGAAAACCACCAGGAGGCGGAGCGGGAATATTCGCCTGGGGAGAGAGCAGGAGTCTCGCTGTCCTCACTGAGTTCTCTGCTTCCCTTTTCTCGCCAGACAGCTATACACCAAACTCCTGGGTGATGCTTCTGCAGCCCCCTGCCCAAGACCCTCCTTCCCAGCGCACGCAGAGCAGCCATCTCGCTTGCGTGGTCCACGGGGTTTCCAACCTGGTCCAGGTGTCCTGGGATGTCCCCGGAGGGCTCCAGCAAGAGGGCCGGACCCTTTTGGCGCAGAACAGCAGCGGCTCCTTGACCTTCATCAGCCTCCTTCACATCCCCCTGGACTCGCTCATCAGCGGGGGGAGCTTCACGTGTGGAGTCCGGTTCAACGCTTCCGGCCCCAGCGTGAGGAAGAGCTTAACGCGCAAAGGACAATTCAATGCGAGTGAGTGATTTTGCACGCCTCCGTAAAAATGCTGGTCATTTGCAGCCAGGAGGCCTAATGGACTCCCAGCTGTCCATGGAGGCTCAGGTGTCAGCTGTGAGCCGGACAGCGCTGTATCAAATCCATCTGATACAGCGGCTGCGCCCCTTCCTTCCCGACCATCTGCTCCCATCGGTAGTACATGCTCTGGTCTCCTCTCGTCTAGACTACTGTAATGCGCTCTACGTGGGGTTACCCTTGAAGACGGTTCGGAAACTGCAGCTGGTACAGAATGCGGCGGCTCGCCTGATTAAAGGCAGCCGCTGGCGAGATCACATCACTCCAGTGCTGAAGGAGTTGCACTGGTTACCAGTTGTTTTCCGGGCCAAATTCAAGGTGTTGGTTTTGACCTTCAAAACCCTATATGGTTCCGGCCCAGCCTATCTTAAGGAGCGCCTCCAGCAGCACCAGACAGGCCGCTTAACAAGATCAGCCTCAGATGGCCTTCTCTCTGTCCCATCAGCCAGGACAGCTAGACTGGTGGGGACGAGGGAGAGGGCCTTTTCTGTGGTGGCCCCCACTCTGTGGAACTCCCTCCCTAGGGAACTCTGTCATGCCCCCTCTTTAATGAGCTTCCGTCGTGCATTAAAAACGTGGTTGTTCAGGCAGGCATTTGGGGTGGGTTAGGGTATTGTAGAAAATGTTTTTATTGTAGAATTTTATTGTTTTAAACTGTTGTATTGTGTGCTGTACATCGCCCAGAGTGGCTGGGTGACCAGCCAGATGGGCAATTAATAAATTTAATAAGAAAGAAAGAAAGAAAGAAAGAAAGAGCAAGCAAGCAAGCAGGCCAGCCTGCTGGGTTCACTCAGTTTTGCCTCCCTCAGTTTTGCGTTTCAGTCAGGGAACCTGACCCGGCATTGCCTGGGGTGCTCCTCTGCATTCCAAAGGCCTCCCTGTAACTTGAACAGCAGTCAGACCTGTGCCGTCCTAAACCCTGCAAGGAGGGCCGCGGGCAGTACAGGCCACATGTATGTCAACTGAACCGAACCTTTCAAACAGAGGTCTTTTCTCGGTGCAGAATCTGTTTTTGTGCTTGCTTTTAGGACAAGGTATACAAGGACAACCCTAGGTATAGCTTGATGTATAGCTTGATATATCATCACACCCCATGACCGGTTTGACCAAAATCAGGTGTGTTCTGCAGCTGGAACAGCCCCTTCCACAAGGCCGGTGGGTTGGGGCTCCCCTGCTGAACTGGACAGGGAGATGGTTGTACTGTCCACCAACAGGAGGAATTCCTGAGTCTGCCAATCTGTTGTCTCTTTCTTCCGTTTAAAGCTTCCTCTGAGGACCATGGGGAGACGTGCCACAGCTACTGGGTGCCTCTGGTCGTCGCCGGAGTTCTGGCTTTGCTGCTGCTTCACCTCAGCCTCCTTTGAGTTTGCTTCAGCCCTTCCAGGCCAGGTAATTTCAGGAACTGCGTCCTGAGAACTAGAGGGCAGGGCACCCGTTCCTCTTTCAGTCTCTCTTTATGCAGAATGGAATCCCACTATTTGCTCGTTTGTTTTAATTACCGGAATTGTGCTTTGTACATTTAAAATATTGTTTACTCTGTCGGCATAATTAGATGTATTTTCAAAGGGCGAAATGTCAGCTGTGGGGGAAGGGACCATGTTGCAGGACGTCAGTGGGACCAGGAAATGCAGCCGTGAGGGTGCCCTCATGATCAGACGGGGTATTGCCAACTGCCTCGTGGAACGTTTTCCCACCAAGTGCCTCATCAGCGCCTTTTCAGTGCACAGCGGATAGGTTGGCACTGCGATACAAGTACAACTTTTTGGCAACAACATTCAATGGATTCTCAGTATCATGAAATGTGATTGCATTTCCAAATAAAGCTAACAAAATAAAGGCAACAAAAGACGACCCTATTAATAATAGATCAAGATCACTCACGAAACAAAGGAAGTACCTAATTATAATTCTTTATCTATACCTGAGGTGCTTCTGGAACATCTACAGTAAAACGCCCTAAGTAGGAGCTCAATACCTCATGAACAAGTAAAAATACAATGTATATAGCATATAAAATCGATCCTCTGAGTGAATTGGAGGATGACAATTCCAGAGAAAATGGCACTGGTGGAAGAAACCTCGGAATAACGTTGGGAAGACAGAGAAAAAGAATTCTGTCCATTGATTGATTGATTTACTGTTCATTTCTTTTCTCCTTATTGCTTTCCAAGGATTCCAACCCCGGGTCTCTGAACCTCCATCCTCAGAGGCAGCACAGGTATGGCTGTTGCTTTTTCTTTTCTCTTTTCCTTTGGAAAACATCTCTTGCTTATGAGGTTGCTTTCCTGAATGAGGTTCAAAGTAGTTTCTAAAGGCAGGAATCCAGTTTATGACCCACCTGGAGAAAAAGGAGGAAGCTGCATTCGCATGGAAGGTTTCGCCTTGGCCAGTTCCCTAATAAACTAAATCGATTAATTAAAGAACTGAATTAATCAGCTTGGCCAGTGGCCTAATTAAAACATCTCAGCCCATTATTGTTCGAGTTTTATCCAGCAATTAGCTGGGCGAGCAGGCCTCCGTTAGAATGTGTTTCCAAGATAAGAAGAAGGGGCTACTCTTTTAGTGTTTGGACCAGGGGTCGTACCTGGGGCAGAAGGAGCCTCCAAGAAAAGCTGAGGGGAAAGAGAAGTGCGAATGTTTCTACTGAGATAGTTCCTGCTGCCTGTAGTCCTTGTGTAAGAACAGTAAACACGTTCAAAATCTCCTGCCCAGTTACTTGGGGGAGTGGTTCAAAACCCCCCCAAAACCGGTTGAGTTCTAAATCCATTGACACACCCAGTTAATAGAGTCGTGCCTGCAGTCCTAGTTTCAGCTTTAGTGTGCTAAAAGCTCCGCCGAGCTTTCTCGGTCCCCTGTCCACCATTGTTAGCAAAGAGGCAAATGTTTCCGCGGTTCAATAAGGGGGTGTCTCTTTGTCCTCCTCACTACCTGAGCCAGAGTGGAGGGTGGAGACCTTCACATCCGCGTGAGGAAAGATTGCCTCATTTATGTAGTTTTGTGTGAAAAAGAGACCACAACTCCCTTCTGCCGCAGCTAGCATGGGCAATGGTCAGGGCTGATGGGAGGTGTAGTCCAAAACATCTGGAGGACACCAGGTTGGGGAAGGCTGTTCCAGGCAGTGTCAGCTCCGGGTCACGGGCGGGGGGTGCCCTCCGGCAAAAGGACCTCATGGGGTCCGCCTCCTCGACTACCCCACTTTCATCTCTACTCGTTCTGCCCCATTCTGGGCCAGATCCATACCGCGACCTCAGGGGAGAGGGAAAAGCAAGTGGAGACCGGTGCTTCTTCTCCTTGCTCCTGCCACTCCTCACTCGCTTTCAGAGGGCGGGGGAGCAGGTTGCGACAGTGAAAGGGAGAAGTCGCAGGGCTGGGGGCCTTGGCAGATGCCCCCAAATGCCGACCTGGGACACCAGCCCTGCCTCTAGGCTAGGACAGGCTAGAAACTCCAGCAGCTGGACAACCAACAGGGCTTTCCCACTCCTTAGCTCAGCAGGAAGGCAGCATTATTATTTTTTTATTTTTTACAGGAAGATATTTGCTACACCCAGCTGGATTTTCGATCGAAGCGTGGTTGCGGGAAGAAGAGGAGACACGCATCTCAAGGGGAAGCTGAACAATTCGAATGACCTATGACAAACCTATGATGTGATTTTATGACAGCAAACATACAGAAAGGAAGGATTAATAGAACACCTGACAGTTCATGACTTCCGGCCCAACATGGCATAGGATGGTGGATCTCCTGATCCATATTACGTTTTCTTGCAGAGGATTTCTTCAGCGTCTGAGCATCGGAGTTGAGCGGGATTCACAAAGGGTCCCATGACAAATCGATCCTCTCATCCCAGCAGGCTCTTGCCACATTAATGGGATTTATTTTTTCAATGCTTCAAATAAAGAAATGCATAAATAAGAATCACATTGTGGTTTTATGCCAATCTAGCTGTCTTGGCCTCCCCAAGGGAATCCTTTGATGTGGGTTGTGAGAATTCCCTTCGGGCACAATCTTAGGCTCTGCTGGCTGGGAAATGCTGGGAACTGTAGGCCTTTTTCAGCTAAACATGCCCAGGGTTGCACCCTTAGCCTCCCACAGTCCTACGACTGTCCCCAGAATCTGCTGGGGAGAGGAAATTAGTGTTAAACCAGGTCAAGCTGGGAATAGATGCCCAGAACAGAGGACAGGACGGGTTCAAGAAGCCAGCCAATAAAAAACCCCATCCAAACACCGTAGCTGCAGCTTCTCATGTGAGTGACACCTGCTGAAATTCCTTCTTCTGCATAGCTACTGAAGGTGAAAGAGCCCTGCCCTCTTTGGCCTTTGCGGCCGTCCTAGACAATATCAGAGCACATGAAGGGGGAGACGTTGCCGTCCTTACACAGCACACTGGAGAAACTGAAATTCACCCATCTTCCTCCAGCGATATGCTTAACATGGGTGTGCAGCCTTTTGCTCAGGCTGGAATCTGAGCGTCACCGAGAGGCTTGGGCGCTTGTAACAAGTGTTTGTGGTGTCCGACTCTGAGCCGGTTCTGCTGTAAGTGTGGCCCTCTTTCACACAGGATAGGGAAACCACAGAAACAGAGAGAGGGAGAGAGAGAGAGAGATTTGATCAAGATATCTATCTCTTTTGGAGAATAGTGGGGGGGCACAATTCTTGCACTGAGCAAAGAGCAAAGGGTGAGTAGCAGAAAAATGAGGCCTGAATGCAGGGAGGGCTGTCTGCTCTCGGCCCACTTGTTTCCATCAGCGCCTTCACTTGTTTCCATCAGCGCCTTCACTTACAAAAGAAGTGTCAGCAAGTAGGATTGCCAACTTTTTTTCAGTCTGGGCTCCTAGGCCTTGAACACCTTTGGGAGAAGCAGAAATCCCGCAGGGGATATGCTTGACTCATCACTCTTTCCGAGGTCGGTTTCACCCCCTGAATCTCCGCTTGCTCTGGAGCTGTTTGGGCACAGTGGCCTTCCTACAGAAAGAGTTGGCCCTCCAAGACCAGGAGGAAAAATAGTTTGAGGCTGGGCTGATACACGGGAGGAGAGTCACAAGCTGGGCTCTTTTCCCACATGCTGTTGCACGTAGGATTTCCCATTCTGTGGTGAGTTGCTATAGGGAAAGTAGAAACCCCAGGAGGAGGAGGAGGAAGGGCATTTTAGCATTGAAAGAAGTGCAGAGAAGAGCGACGAAAATGATCGAGGGCCTGCAGCAACTCCCCTGTCAGGAAAGAGGACAACATCTGGAGCTCTTTGGCTTAGAAAAGGGGCAAGGGAAGACATGATAGAAAGGTACAGAATGATGCCCGGTGTAGAGAAAATGGATAGGGAGACTTTTTCTCCTTCTCCCATCGCCCAGCGGGGTCCTCCCGGAAAGCTGAGTGGTGGGAGACTGGGGACAGATGGAAGGAAGGGCTTCTTCACACCATGCATAAACTGTGGAATTCACTTCTGCAGGATGTAGCGATGGCCACCATCACTCCCTCTTGGGTGGCTGTAAAAGGGGATTGGACAAATGCATGGAGGAGGGGGAGGTTACCGTGGCCCCTAGTCCTGGTGGCTCTCTGCTCCCCCCAGTCTCAGCGGCAGTGTGCCTGTGTACACCAGTCACTGGGGAACGTGGGTGAGAGGGTGCTCTTGCACTCATGCCCTGCTTGCGGGTTTCTGGTCGACAGCTGGTCGGCCACTGTTGTGAACAGAATGCTGGACTAGATGGACCTTGGCCTGACCCAGCACAGCACTTCTGATGTTCTTCGGGGGAGAGGGAGAATAACATAAGACATCAGTGTCCCTGAAGGAGCACCTCTTCCCCTCGGGCTGGTTTTCTTTGAAGGCACCCACCAACGGGCTAGGAGGTGTCTGTGAGGACAGGGCCCTCTCTTTGGTGGCACCCTCCTTATGAAACTCTCCGCCAAGGGAGGCTCAGTGAGCTGCCTTTCCAAGGCTTGTCAACACATTTTTGCTTGTGAATTGTTTTGTCTACAAAAGTGTTTGCAGTGTGAAATGGTTGCTGGGCTTCACTGCTCTTTTCTGGACTGGTTTGTTTCCTTGATGGTTTTGCTACTTATTAGGTTTCAGTTGCTTTTAAATTGCCTTCTGTTCTCTCCGCCTCCCCCCTTTTTGTTTTTGCTAGCTGGACAGACCATTTTTAAGGCTAGAAACCAAACAAGCAGGCCGCAGCAGAGGAAGATGAGATGGGAAGCAGGACCATGCCGCCAGCCCTGCTGAAAGACCGCTTCCCTTTTTCCTCTTCCCTCCCCTTCCCCTCTTCCTTTTGTGTTGTGTCTTTTTAGACTGCAAGCCCGTCGGCAGGAACCATCTTGTTTTTGTTGACTGGATGTAAGCCGGTCCAGGAATCACTTTAGCCAAGGAATGGGATAAAGATAGTTTAAATCAATAATTAATAAACAGACGTTTAACTAAGCCAGTTAACTAGTCTGGCATCTACATAACGCCATGATCAGGAGAACAACCAACATGCTCTGCCTTTTGGCTGGATTTCCCTAGAGAAACGCAGGAGCACATATATTCTCAATTAGTCCATTTCACAAATAAAGAAAAGCAACAGGAAGAGAAACAAAGAGGTTGTTGTTTGAGAGCTATATTTAGGCAATAAGCTGTCCATCTCCCTGGGTTAAACAGACCACAGGTACATTATGGCTCCTGCATCTGAAACCACAGTTACAAGCCAGTAAACAACAAACTTCTGCCTGACTCAGTCTTTCTGTTCTTTGGGGTTTGGGTGTTATTCTTTTAAACAGCCCTCTCCCTTTATTCCCTTTCAGTCGCAACAAACAGGACATTTTTCGAAAGATCGTGTCATCTACATTTATATTTGTAAAATCGCAGGTTTAGGGGAAATTTGTCTTCTCGGCTCTGTCAGCCATACAACACACTGGTCTTTTTAAAAATGCCGGGAGGGGGGTATTCAGCTCCCCACAAATTGCCCTGCTGAGGAGCCTTTGTGGCTCATGGGGGTCGTTTTTACCAGCCCGTATTCTGAGCTGAGCAGCAGCTGAAGTGATTTTATTTCTGCATTTGATATTTCCCCGCCTGCTTTCTGGATGTCAGACACTTTTAACTCCCTCAGGTACCCCAGGCAAACGGAGGAGGATATTGCTTCAGCACTAAGGATGCAGCCCTATGCACCTTTCGGCCAAAGCAAGTCCTGCCGTGCCCAGCGTTCTCCAGCCAGCCCCGCTGGGAGTTGTGGGACTGTTTTCTTTCTAAACATGCATAGGACTGAGCCTGAAATCTGGATCCCACCATATGTACGTTTTTATTCTTATTTATTGTTTTGAGGCTGACAGTTAACCCCCTTGAGGGCCGTGAGGAGCAAAGTGACATAACTTGAAATCAGTCAATCAATCAGTACTTGGAATCATTCCCGTTCAAGATGGTTGGGGATGAAAGGATAAAATGCTGATCCGCAGGACAAGAGGAGAAAACAGGGGCATCGTTGCTGCGAAGAAACTGAGAGTTCCTGCTGCTGCTGCCCGTCTGCATCACAGCCCTTCCCTTCCAGTAGCTGTCAGAGTGATGCTGGGCATGAGCGGGTGGATGTGGGTAGTGTTAATACACACAACCTTTCTCCATTGGGTTTAATACCAGCACCCACATTCAGCAAGTGAGAAGATACTAAACTCTGGCATTGGCTTTTCTTCACTGTGCCCTTATTCTTCTCAAAGCGAGGCAAACATCTGCATTTCATTGCTTATAGGGCACTTTTGCATAACCCGTTGGGAACAAAAAAGCAGTAACGGAGAGCTCAAGCCCAGTCTCACAAGACACCCTCACAGTGCAATCTTATGCATGTCTACTCAGCAGTAAGTCCCATTTTTTTGCTGGGACATACTGCCAGGGAAGTGTGTGCTGGATTGTGGCCTTAATGGTTTCTTTCCCTGGCCTGTAAAATAAACAAAAAGTGACTTTTAAAAAACAGGATATTCATTCCGTGCGCAAAACAGCTGTCCCCAACATTGCATTAATGTAAATATTAAAATAAACAAAAAGTGACTTTTAAAAAACAGGATATTCATTCCGTGCGCAAAACAGCTGTCCCCAACATTGCATTAATCAAATCAATTGTTTTACTGGGGTTTCGTATTATTACTGGTCACTCATATCTGGTATACCATCTGGGCAATTTCCACCGGTAAAGCAATGGAAATCAATGAACATTCAGGTGTGATGCACTAAAGACTAGCATGAGGTCTTCACACAATCTTGCAGAGATACTGCTAGCCCAGAAATAGTTTTACTAGCCACCTGTGCTTGCATACCTCTCTTTGTCATGCGTGATATTTCAAAGGCCTTGGAAAAAAAAGAAGACTCCCCCCCCCCCCCGATGTACCAGTGTTCCGTTCCCGGTCACCTGGAGGCCATTTTTCCTCACCACAGGCAACCGGCTACTTACAAGCTCATTTGCATGACAGTTGGCCCCTGGAAAGCATTCTCTACAGCACATCCTCTCCGCTCCTTCAGCCTTACATGACCTTCACTTCCTGTCATCCATACACTGAATGATGCAAAGGCTCTGAATTGCCTTCAAAACGTGAGAAGAGCCGTGCTGGATCTGACCCAAAGCACCTGTCATACAACCTTCTGTTTCCTACAGTGGCTAACCAGATGCCCCAATGGGCCTATGACCCAACTGGAGTCCACCGAAAGAGCTTTCAGCATGGTGGCCCCCTTTCTTTGGAACTCCCTGCACCTGGAGGTCTGTTTCCTAAAAAGCATGATTTTAAGGTGGTGTTCTAATCTTTTTATTCTTTCACTGTTTCATCTGTTATGTTCACCACTCCAAAATCTGTTTTCAATATGGAGCGGTATACGAGTATTGTAAATATATAAATGAATGAATAAATGCCAGTAATCGTTGGGACCTCCACCATTAGTTAGTTGCCTGTTCTGCATTTGCTGTGAGGAGAAACAACAAAAATTAAGGAAAATAAAGGAAAATGTAACTGCGCTTGAGTAACAAGTAGGCCTCACACAAGTCATCATAGGGATGCGTTACCTTGGTCAAGATACTTTCGGCGGAGCAGGGTCAGGGCTGGGGCCAAGAGGAGGATGGACAATTTATTTATTTATTTTTATTTTATTTTATTTATTTATTTCATTTCTATACCGCCCAATAGCCGAAGCTCTCTGGGCGGTTCACAAAAATTAAAACCAAACAACACACAATAAAACAATTTAAAATATATAGAACATTAAAACCACAATATAACAATACAACCACAATAAAACCTAGCAGCAGTGCAGGAGTTTAAAATACAGATTTAAAACAGCAAAGCTAAAAATTTAGAAAGCTAAAATGCTAAAATGCCTGGGAAAATAAAAAGGTCTTCACCTGGCGCTGAAAGGAATACAATGTAGGTGCCAGGCAAACCTCACTAGGGAGCTCGTTCCAGAGCCGGGGTGCCACAGCAGAAAAAGCCCTCCTCCTAGTAGCCACCCACCGCACATCCTTTGGCAGGGGCTCACGGAGGAGCGCCGCTGGAGATGATCGTAAGGTCCGGGCAGGCACATAGATCCAGGGTCCTCTGCAATATGGAAAACAGAGTCTGCAAAAGGAGGAGGAGGGAGAGGGAACATGGTGGCCAGCCGCGGGCAAGGCCTCTAGGGAAGAATGAGGGGACAAGTCGGGGATGCGGTTGCCCTGACTGGCATGCTTCCTGTTCTGGGTAAGGCGGGGAGATGGCAGGAAGCCAGTGGGAAGTGCTTCTCCTCTCTGGCCCCCACTGCCCGCCTCAGTCTTCTCCCTGCCTGGAACTTTGCCACCGAAATCTTTCATCTCTTTCTTTCGTTGTTCATTCCACTTGGCTTCCCCTCCTTAAATCCCCAGGCTGGTTCTGCACAGTTTTGTGTCCGGTACAAGTGCCTTCATCCTTCCCTTCAAAGCAGCCTTGCATCCTGACGCATTCCTCCCACCGACCTTCAGTTTCTCCCAATCCACCACCCCAAAGCCCCTTGCTTCGGTAAACAGCTCCCTAGTCCTGACCGCCCTTGTGGCCTCCTATGCCCAGAGCCCTCAGAATGCCTCTGGTGTTGCGCGGCCTTTCTCTCTCTCTTCAGGTACCCCTTCAAAGCCTACCTCTTCCACAAAGCTCACAATAGGAAACCAGTGGGCCCCATTCAGCACATGCAGAGCTCAGCTGGGAAGATATTCTCCTGAAATTATGCAAGGTGGATAGAAATCAGCCTTTCTCTGCCCAGAGAAAAGAAGGCAGTCCCCCTCAGCCATGGAGAAGGAAGCCCTTCTCTACCACTGGGAGGAGAAAACCCCGCTTATCTCTGATGATGGGTGATGGGAGACAAGAGCAAGGTTTCCTTTCCCCGTGCTAGAGGAAGTCTTTCTAAGGGAACCTCGCTTTGTACTAAACATTCTTTGGCAGATGGATTGAGCTATTCTGAAATACTGTGCCTGAGTCTGTGCATGTGATACCTTGCTGGAATATAGCACTGGTGTTTCTGCTCTCTTGCTCTGAACAGGTAGAAGACATCCCTTGGGTCCGTGCCTCAAGAGGAATCCATTGTAAACTCCAGATGCTGAAGGCGTCTTCCCCATAGAATCATAGAATCATAGAATAGTAGGGTTGGAAGGGGCCTACAAGGCCATCAAGTCCAACCCCCTGCTCATTGCAGGAATCCAAGTCAGAGCATCCCTGACAGGTGGCTGTCCAGCCTCGTCTTGAAGGCCTCCGGTGTGGGAGAGCCCACCACCTCCCTAGGTAATTCATTCCATTGTCGTATTGCTCTAACAGTCAGGACGTTTTTCCTGATGTTCAGCCAGAATCTGGCTTCCTGTCACTTGAGCCCATGATTCCGTGTCCTGCACTCTGGGATGATGGAGAAGAGATCCTGGGCTTCCTCTCTGGGGCAGCCTTTCAAGTACTTGAAGAGTGCTATCCTATCTCCCCTCAGTCTTCTCTTCTCAAGGCTGAACATGCCCAGTTCTTTCAGTCTCTCTTCATAGGCTTTGTTTCCAGTCCCCTGATCATCTTTGTTGCCCTCCTCTGAACCCTCTCCAGTTTGTCTGCATTCTTCTTGAAGTGTGGTGCCCAGAACTGGACACAGTACTCCAGATGAGGCCTAACCAGTGCTGAGTAGAGGGGAACTAGTACTTCCCGGGATTTGGAAGCTATGCTTCTATGAATGCAGCCCAAAATAGCATTGGCCTTTTTTGCAGCCACATCACATTGTTGGCTCATATTCAGCTTGTGATCGACAACAATTCCAAGAACCTTCTCGCTTGTCGTGTTGTTGAGCCACATATCCCCCATCTATCATGTCGACATCCTTCCGGTCCTGCGACGCTTCCCCACTCAGATCCCAGGAGATGGTGTTGTGAGCAGGGTGTGTGTCGAAGGAGATGCAGAAGAAGGGTAACCTGGGCTGAGCTGCTCCCCCTCCAGGGGCTTCTTCACACCAAGCTTTTATACTGCTATTGAGACTGGTCACTCACGGAGGTTTGCAGGTCTTTAAGATGCCCCCCAGGGCATCTCCCGCACTAAAGGACCTTTATCCTATTTGTAAAAAGATCGGGGATAACGAGTTATGAAATAATGCGAGAGGGCACGCTCATGGCTGGTGTCGGTGGCCACATTTGGGTGCACTTGGAAGTGGGGGGGAGGAACGTCAGGCAGACACTGGACTAACAGGGAGGAAAGCAGCAGGTCCTTGGGAACACAAATGGGTCTTAATTGCCCATCCAAGACCAGACCACCCTAAAAGGCTTGGCATTGTGACAGGGAGAGCTCACAACCAGCTACGGTGGGGACTGCAGCTCAGCTCAAGGGGAAAGGGGAATTCCGAGGGGGGTAGCAGATGTCCGTGCTCATCAGTGTCCCAGCTAATCGGAAAGTCCTGGCGCTTTGACCCTGAGAGCCCCAGATCCACTACACCACCGACGGTCAATTTGCTTCTCTTAAGCTTTGCATAAAATTGTCACAGACGACTTTTTTTTCCCATTTCATGGCAATATTTATTTATTTATTTGATTGATGGATGGATGGATGGATTGATTAGTAGCCTACCTGTCTACCAAGACCACTGGCACCCAAGGCAGTTGGCAATCGTAAATAAAACTTGATTAGAAACAATAATAAAACAAATGCATTGAAACACAATACAAAACACAACAACAGCATAGTAGAAAACTGGCCTCATTTTCTCTCTCCCCACCCGCCACTGAGGATGACATTTCAGGCCTCTGATGAAGCGGACTCCAGTCTACAAAAGAGGTATGCGACAAGAACCGTGCCATCCCATGTATCTCTATTCAAAAGAAAGCCCCACTGAGTTCAATGGGACTTACTCCCAGGTAAGTGGATGCATAGGACTGCAGCTTGCTGATTCCCGAGTAGGCAAACCTGTTGTCTCTGTCTTGTTTTTAAAGCTTCATTCACAGACCTTGGGGATGAGTGCAGAAACGACCCAGTCCTGGATGCCATGAGCCGGCTGGAGTTGCCCTTGCTTCCCCCGAACTTTCTGTGGATTCCGCTGGACCCTTGCTGCAAGGTCATATAACAGTCACTTCCGGGGAGCGCGAAGAACAGCATGCAACTGTATCTGCATATCTCCCTTTGCAGAAGAATATCCCACACAGCCTCTTTCGCATGGTGGGATCCTGCTATGGCCACTTCTGTTATATAGTTTTGTGTTAGGCGGATTTAAGCCCGTGACACCACCACAGTTCTCATGGTTCTTTGGGGGGGGGGGGAAGGCAGGTGTGTCGCCCCTGCAGGGGACGTTGAACTCTTAGGTTAGAGGTGCCAAGACAGCGATACATCAGACTCAAAGGTTTGCTTACAAGGAGACTTTATTGGGTAACTTACAGCACACAGGCGTACCCAATGGTTGGATCAGAGAGCTGCTCTGATCCCCGAGCCACTGGGCACAACGGGTCTTATACTCTACAGGTTAGCAGCAGTGTTTCAGCAGCATGCGCCCCGGCATTCATTCCACACACCCCAGTGTCCATTCATAGGCTAGAAGTGTTTGGTTCTCAGGCACAGCCACCTGTAAACAGACTTTGCTTCCCAGGCACATCAGAGATAAAGACATTCTCCTCATTTGTAAGGAATGCCCTGAGAAGGCTGTTATCGGCCCTTGACTCATCTGCACATGCTCAGAGGCTTACTAGCAAGGGAATTGCACCAATAATGAACTTAAGCAAGCATTACGGATCTCTAGGCCCCTCTAACACCACAAATGACTTGGCTACGCTCCTGGGCCAATACAGCAGGGCGTTCCATCCAGTTTGGGGGCTTGAAAGGCAGAATTCTCACAGCAAGGAAACATGTATGGGACAGCCGGCTTACAGACAACGTGAATCATCAACTCAGCCAACGGGGTTTTCTCCGCTGACCCCGCGCTGGCTCCCCAGGATCTCCGGACCTCTGCTGCTGGCTGGGAGCCTTGGACTGGTGAGGTCAGAGGTCTTGCGTGTGCCAGGCGCTGGCTTCTGCTGCATCTGCTCGCCACAGCCTCAGAGCGAAACCCGGCCCACCAGACAGAGTTTCTCCAGATAGCACTTGTGCTGCACTTTTGAAATGCACGGCCACGAAAGGCGGGCGTGGCGGCCACCAAGGAAAATGAAGGAGGCATGGGGTCGAGTGACGGTTCTGAAGCAGGACGGCTACCTGCAACCTTCCCACCCAGCCATACTCCCGCAGCTGGGGACTTCAGAGTCTGGACCAGACCGTGGAGCAAGATGGAGACGTGCGGGACCTGGGAGAGCTCCCAGCCCAGGCAAAGGCGGACATTTCTGGGGCAGCAGTCAGGCACCACCTGGACTCCTCAACAGGCCAGGCACGCAACCCATTGCAGCCCTTCACCTGAGAGCCACGAGGAGTTTGAAGGCACCCTGCCCTTGCTGGATGGCTTGCACGGGCCCCTTCTGTTGTCTGACGTTCCTCTGGCAGAGCAGTCCGGATCCTTTCGCCCGTAAGTGCAGAGTCACGCTCCTCTGGGTGACTCAGGTGGGACTCTCCCTTGGACTGGGGCCTGCAGGTTTTATACGTGAGCCCTCTTGCTGCATAGCTCCAAATCTCTAGGATAGAGCAGGCTAGACATGCGACCCCCTTTCTAGCTCTATCTATCTGTCATCTGTCTATCTGCTTTTTATCCCACTGTTCTGACCATAAATGGTGCTCAAGGCAGCAAACAATAAAACAAAATCTTAATTTAAAATACTTTAATGGCATCTTTTCATTTACATCAAACAGCTAGCAATCCCCTCCTTTTGCAAAACAGGAAGGCATTTGCTACACCCAGCTGGACTCTCTATCGACAAGTCAGGAGGACAGGAACAAGAGGAGACAAGCACTGCCTGGGGCCTTTACCAAGTTCTCTCATAGCAAGCAGGAGAAGTCAGACACTTCAAGGGCTCTTTGCTGGCTGAGAACAGCCTGATGAATCCACGTCTCTCACCCCATCCTTAAACCAGGCCAGGGAGCCGCAGGGACCAAGCAGTGCCCCCATCTCCTACACAGACATCACGCATGGTAGCCAGAACTTGGCCATGACAACATGTTTGTCAAAGAGAGTGGGTGGACATGGATGAGGTTAATCTAGGGGGAATAAAACTGTACTTAATGGAAGCGACCACATCTAACAAATGAAAAAGACATGAAACTCTGGAATTTGTTCTCCTTCTTTCCATCTCTCCTTCTTCTAAAATGATGTAAATGTTTACCAGTTGTTCTATCAACCTGTTGGAACCACGTTTTACTTCTTGTAACAGACATCTGCGTACTCGGTCTGGAATGGAAAACGAAAATGTCAAAGGCCAGTCTCAGATGAGACGCTTGTCTGTTTATTTCTCATGTCCGTAAAATTACTGTATTTATTTTTATTTTATTAATTTCATTTCTATACTGCCCAACAGCCGAAGCTCTCTGGGCGGCTCACAAAAATTAAAACCAACAAGCACACAGCAAAACAATATAAAATATAAAAACATTAAAATCACAGTATAACAATACAACCAGATTAAAACCAGCGTAAAACCTAGCAGCAATGCAAAGATTTAAAATGCAGATTTAAAACAGCAAAGCTAAAAGTCTAGAAAGCTAAAATGCCTAGGAAAATAAAAAGGTCTCCACCTGGCGCTGGAAGGAATACAATGTAGGTGCCAGGCAAACTTCACTAGGGAGCACATTCCACAGCTGGGTGCCACAGCAGAAAAGGCCCTCCTTCCAGTAGCCACCTGCCCCACTTCCTTTGGCAGGGGCTCATGGAGAAGGGCCGCTGAGGATGATCTTACGGTCCAGGCAGGCACATATGGGAGGAGGCGATCCTTCAGATAACCTGGCCCCAAGCCGTCAAGGGCTTTGAATGTTATACCGGCGTAATATGAGCTCGCTGGCTAGTCCCTGTGAACAATCTCGCTGCCCTATTTTGGACCAGCTGAAGTTTCCGGACCATTTTCAAAGGCAGCCCCACATATAACGCATTGCAGTGATCCAGACGAGATGTTCTCAGAGCATGGATGACTGTAGCTAGGGTCTCTCTGTCCAGATAAGGGCACAGTTGGTATACCAGCCTAGGCTGATAAAAGGGGCTCCGTGCCACTGAGTCCACCTGTGCCTCAAGTGACAGCTCTGGGTCCAAGAGCACCCCCCGAAAAGCTACTTTTCTTTTAACCAAAAGCTTGTCAGTGCTGCATTAACCGCATTCAACATCAGCAATAATTTTTATTGTTCTAATTATGATTATTGGCCCTGTTTACCTTGTATGCCATTTGGGGCCATTTCCCTGGGAAAGGCAACTTAGAAAGAAGGAAATACTTGGGAGTGAGCACACTAAAAGGAGTCCTTAATGCCGCCTCGTGGGTATGTCAGTGCCTGGTCCCCTTTTCTGCAATGAAGGGAGTGGCCATTTACAAGCCTGCTCATGAGACTTTGCCCCAAGGCTCGGCCCAAAGCATACCCTCCCCTCCCTAGACACGCTCTCTCTCGTCTTTCAGTTGAGGCTCCCTTCCAAGCCCTTCTCCACGCCAGGTGGAGCACATCTGGAACAGTTCCGTATCCAAGGATGCCAATTACCTGTGGGAGCTCCCTCATGGGTAGTTGGTTTGCTGGCTGCTCTGGATTCCCTGTGAGGAGGGGGCAGGAGGGGGGGAACTGAATGCTTGAATGGTGTTATATCCAGCCATTACTGTCGTGTCCCCACCACCAGGATCGCCCCCCAGGCCCCAAGAGCAGAGGTGGGAGCTTGTCCAAGCAGAAGCCCAGAAGCAGAGGTGCAGGGTCTGTCTGGCAACACATGGGCAACTTCCCCTGAGTCCCTCTCGTGAGCAGGAAGCCGGGCTCCTCACGTGCTCCAGATCAGGGCCCTCCTGACCGATCCGGAGAACTGTGGCAGCTGCAGGGATGCTCAGCTGGGACCTGGCCAATGCCCCAGCCCCTCCTCTTGCCAGCTCCTTGCTGGACAGTTCCCTTGCTGACCCAGGCATCCCCTCCTGCTCTCTGACCTGCTGGGCAGCTCCTGCGAAAGCAGGATTGGGGCCGGGATGGCAGGAAGGGAACAGCTGTTCATGTCTTACCAACGTTACCTCTGTTAAGACGCTTCCTGAGGAGCAGGATCAAGGGTGGGAGCAGGAGGAGGAGAACAAGGCAGGGCACCCCAACATACAATGCGTCGTGAGGGCAGTTTCCTGAAGAAGTCGACTCTAGTGGAGGAAGGGGGAGAAGGGAAGGGTGGTGGCCAGCGAGATGAGTAGGGGGCAAGCGGACAAGGCTCTCCGGGACATGCCCCTCCTACCAGCAACCCACTCTTAGCTGGCTGCAGCCAAAAACCCCTGACTGGGGTGCTTCCTTTCCTGGGGAAGAGGAAAGGATTGCAGGAAGCGTGTGCGTGCATGTGTGGGGGGTGCTTCCTTCTCTCTGGTCTTCATACCTCCTTCTCTCCTTTATTCAGGACTTTATTCTGGACAGCCGCCTGTCAGGGATGCTGACTTGGATTCCTGCGTTGAGGAGGGGGTTGGACTCGATGCTCTTGTAGGCCCCTTCCAACCCTACTATTCCATGATTCTATGATTCTATGACTCCAGAACTGCGCTCATTGAAGGGGGCATTTCAAGTTGACTCGTCTGGCCAAATATGTTCTTCTTTCCCCTCTTTCACATCACGTGACCCAGCCTCCCATAATTCCTATCCTGGCTTCCTACACCGTACACTTTCCAGCTCAAGCTCCATGTCAAAAAGGTCTCGGGGGGGCGGGGGAATGGGCAACATTTGGGAAAAATTGCACACTTTTAAAAATGTGCATTTTTCCCCATCGGAAAAAGGCATTTGCATTCAGCAAGGCAAAGGAGGCGAAAAGAGCTTCGAGGAAGAATTCAGAGAACCGCAACAAACTTGAACATTGAATGTTTGCCCATCCCTGCCTCCAGTTGCCTGCAGCCCCTTGTTGGGACAACAGTGACCTGGTTCGTACAACACGACAACCCCACCATGGCTGATCACCCATGGTGGGATGTCGTGTCAGGCACCCCAGAGCGGTTTCTGAAGGGTGGCTTATTTTTCACTCAAGCGCCATCCTGAGAACTCTTGGCTTGTTTTAGGGTTGTTGGTACCCATGGTGGCTTGTTGTGTCATCTGAACTCAGCAGGGTGATTTCCCCCCAAACACATTCCTGTTGATACCTTTTGATTCCTCCATATCATAGAATCATAGAATAGTGGGGTTGGAAGGGGCCTACAAGGCCATCGAGTCCAACCCCCTGCTCAGTGCAGGAATCCACGTCAGAGCATCCCCGACAGGTGGCTGTCCAGCATCGTCTTGATGCCTCCAGTGTTGGAGAGCCCACCACCTCCCTAGGTCACTGGTTCCATTGTCGTATTGCTCTAACAGTCAGGAAGTTTTTCCTGATGTTCAGCTGGAATCTGGCTTCCTGTCACTTGAGCCCATTATTCTGTGTCCTGCACTCTGGGATGATCGAGAAGAGATCCTGGCCTTCCTCTCTGTGAAGATACCATCTATCTATCTATCTATCTATCTATCTATCTATCTATCTATCTATCTATCTATCTAAAATTATTTATAGGCCACCTGCAAGGGTGGAATCTTTCACCAAAAGTCCTCCTGTTCCTTAAAGGGCTACTGCCAATCTCCCTTGCAACTCCCCCCGACCAATGCCTGGAATGTCCAGAACTCCTATGGGGTACCACCTCTCTTTCTTCCTTCAGTTGCTACCCAAAGTTCTCTTTCCTGCAAAGCCTTGCTACAGCTTATCAGGGTGTTTCACCCTACACAGCTAGAGTTCAGCTGGAAAACAGTAGTCCCAAAGTAGGTGTGATGGATGTGGTTTAGCAAATATACATTCTGTGCAGACAAATTGAATTAGCTGTCCGATCATCCTGTACCTGCTTTTATGGATGCTACGGCAGTGATGTTTCCGTTCTCCTGGCCTGAACAGGTATAAGGCATCCCTTGGGTCCATCTCTCTGGAGGAATCAGCTTTAAACTCCACGTGCTAAAGACGCCTTTCCCGTCTATCGTGTCCACATCCTTCTGGTCCTGAGACGTTTCTCCACCAACGCTCCAAGAGATCTCATCCTGAGCAGGATTTGCGTTGAAGAAGAGGCAGAGGAGGGGGATTCTGTGGTTGGGCTGATTCTCCTCCAAGAGGAAAGGTGCCAAGATGGAAAGGGTTGGCTGGGGAGCATCTAAGAGACCATCGAGAAGAAGAATCCAATCCCAAGTTCTTTGTTAGGTTCTCATTCCACCCCGTCCCTTAGGCTCATTCTGGGTAACAACACGTTGCAAACAAGTTCAAGTACAAACGGAATAAAATGCCTCTGAAGTGTCAAATATGAATCCTAGAATCTAAGACCAGCCCACACGTGCTGCCCAAAGGACTGAATGCCAAGCCAGTCAACAAGGCAGCCCCAACGTTCACACAAACTGCCACTCAGTTCTGCCCCAGACTCCAAAGCAGCTCTGTTTTCTGAACTGACCTGAGAGCTTTGGCTTTGGGGTGGTAGAGAAACGTAATCAATAAAATAAACAGCCATTTCCAGAGGGGGAGCTATATGAGTCTGTTGCAGCAAAAACAGCCTTCACTTTAAAGCGAATATATTGATTTCGGCAGTGACCCCTTAATACTCCGTCTCCATTCTTTTCCCATGTTGTATCCCCTGAAGAAAAGCAAAAAGGGAAGCAAAACACTTCCCCAAGATCTAAAGAGTGCAATCCCATACCAGAGTTATCTCAGCTAGGTTTACCCACCGTGCTCACAAAATCTCTCTAATTCAAATAATTCTGTGTTCTTCAGTTCTTTCCTCTGAATACACGTTTTGTATGTGGGTGATCTTGAGAGGGAGAAAAGAATCAGGTTGCCGAGCAAAGGACACAGGGTGGCAACAATCAGAGATGTGCACAGAGGGCCTCTTGAAACTCTCTGCCTTACTTGTGCGCAGAGGAATTGGGAGGACAATTTCACCAAACTTCTCAGGGGGAGGAGAAATTCTCCAACCATTTCTCGCAGGTAGGACTCACCCTTGGCAAGGGCTGTGGGCTGTGGCAAAGTTTCTCCCTTTGTTTCCTAAGGGTTGCGGGGTGGGGTGGGGTGGCACTGCCACTGCGAGTGGCAACAGCATCAACTGAATGGGCAGCCTCCCACGCCGTTTGCATCAACCACAATACCCCATCGTTAGCATAACGGGGCAGAGGAGGGAATACAGCCACCACACAAAAATAAAAAATAAAAGAAATGGTGAAGATAATTTGGAGCAATCCTGCAAAGTGGCCTTTTATTTCTTGGGGGTAAGACAAGAAAAATCTCAGGACATTTCTGAGGAAGATGTCTTCCGAGAAGCTTCAGCTCAGCTCTGGTTGTCATTCTCCAGGGTTCAGCACCTTCCCTGGGGTCTTCCAAATGCTAAATTTCTGAGGGGTGATTGTGGATACATCTCGTCTCTAGAGCACGTGCAGAGCGATGATTGTACAATGAGAGACAGGACTCTCACACACACTCCTCAGCCACCTCGTAAGCAAGGTAAACACAAGAACCCTGAACCAAACCCATGAGAATTTCTCTGAAATTTCTTCTCCTTTAAATTTTCCCCCAAAAGCAATTTCTTTTCTATCTGATTGAATGGCATTGGTTGAAAAAAAAAATGTGGGAGAAATTTTCAGCACAGCACTAATAAGAATAGATGACCAACTACATTAACACGGACTGGATTGCATTCATGTCATGAGGGAGAAACATTCCTAGATGTGATCAGGCTTAAAGCAGTTGATCATGGAACCAATGGGACAGCCCTGGCCTGGACTCATCCTGAGTGGTGCCCAGGTGTGAGATGTCCATGTCCAAACTGTGTCCCCCGCCCCCTCCCCAGCATGCTTTCCGAAGAATTAAAATATGAGATATGAGATCAAATTCTAGGGCTAGTTGACAAATTAAAGATAAGACACAGTGTTCAGACAGCATACCCCGGATGGGCCTTGAAAAGCTCAAATGTGACACTGTTGGTCTTCTAACAAAAGTGTGTTGCTTATCACTGAAATTGGATGCTTTCCTGGTGCAAATTCCTGGTGCTTTTCCTGGTGCAAATCAGATGCTTTCCTGGTGCATATAGAAGCTCACTTTCTAATGTTCCAAGGCCCAAGAAGCATTAAGAAAACTTCTGTGGATGCTGCAGAGTTTTGCGGGACCTCTATGTTACGCCTTCTATGCTGCGAGGAAATTATTAGTCTGGACTGCCTTGGTTCAAGTCAATTCAAAGCCAAAGTAAAGAGCATCATTTGTAAGCAGGTGTGGGTGCTTGCTTTTCTCCCAAACATACTCAGGGCATTCAGCTACTGATACTCAGAAACCATATTTCCGTATGAGGGTCCTTTCAAAGCTTCCATGGAGGTCCTGCTCCCATTTTCTCTATGGTGGCCCAGTCTCGATGGGAGGACCAGGAACAAGCCTTGAGCAGAAGACTATTACTGTTATTATACTTATTGATAACATGTCTTCATTGCCTTGCTCTTAAAATAATAATTTATTTTATTAATTATGGTGGAAGGGTTTTTTTCCTGATGTCATACCATGCATCCTGTGCTACTTTTAGGAACCTTGTAAGGTGCCTGGAGCAGGTTTTCAACTGGACAGAGACAAATCCAATAAACATTTTTTTCCAAAATCTGTGGGGAGACTCACCTGAGATGATCAATCTGCTTCCGTTCACTATTCTGATATTCCACTCTGAATTCTCTTCCTTAAATGTGGTACAGTAATACACTCCAGAGTCATTCCTTTGCACATTGTTGATCTTCAGATTATTCACTCGACTTGGATAACTTTCTAATAATCCTGAGTATTTAGAACCCAGCTCAATCTTGTGCAGGCTTCTGTCCAGTTCCTCCTTGTACCAGGTCACCTGCCATGCATAAGATCCATTGGGAAGGTTGCAGCTGATGTTCACGGCATCTCCAGGAGACGCCACGATCTCTGTCAGTGTTTGCGGTGTTTCTGTCTTCCCCTGTGATTCAG
The DNA here is from genome assembly GCF_057233095.1 of Heloderma suspectum. NCBI lineage: Eukaryota > Metazoa > Chordata > Lepidosauria > Squamata > Helodermatidae > Heloderma > Heloderma suspectum. Next base: position 21,048,464 of record NC_139474.1, on the reverse strand, counting down.
CAACTGAACAGAAAACCAGAGGAACGGTTGCTGTGCTGGTACAAAAACTAAGCAGAGGAGAGATATAGACAAGCCACAATCCTATATGCACTCTCTCGAGAATGTCTCAGGGGACTCAGTAGGAATTACTTTTCAGTCAGCATGTGCAGGATTGAACTGAAAGACTACACGATGCATGCGTGCACCACAGTCTGTCCCTGCAGCCCACCGATGTGGTGGGTTTCAGCCTATGCCACTCCAGCACCCCTCATCAATATGCCAGGGAGAGTGCTTAGACTGGCACAGCCCACGCAGTCCATGGGGCTGCCAGCGCTGTGACAGCAGAGTGAGGATTTCCTGGGGGAAAGAGACCCAAGCTTTCCTGGGGGCTTGCTAGTTGTGCACTGGAGCGCTCAGCCACAAACATATGCCGATGCTGTCAGGTTCCACATGGCACCATTTAATATTTATCCCAAACTCAGCTCGGTTTACATCAGTTCATTCTACTACAAGAAGAGGCATAATTTCAGAACTGATTTTTAAAAACGCCTGCGTTGGCACCGTTTGTGGCCTGTATAGATCCATCTCCCCCACGGATGAAAGAAAGAAAGAAAGAAAGAAAGAAAGAAAGAAAGAAAGAACAACATCCCCACTGATCTTATCGTATTGATTTCAGTTTTGCAATGGATCAATTGTTAGATGGTAGAGAAGTCACATTTCTCCCTGCATCATAGGTAAAACTGGGTTTCTAAAGACCTCCCTACTCGCTCCGCTGTTGTGTGGAGGAGGAAGATGAAGAAGGGATGCAAAATCTTTAGTAAAGAGGTGCTGTGCATTCTTTTCCTAACAAACAAATCCATTAATATCACAGGTCCCTAACAGCCCAACTTAAATCAAATAGCTTGGAAGAAAGGTCCATTGGGTTATAGCCCATGTTAGGCTTACTTAGAGTAGACCCACTGAAATGAATGGGACCCAAGTTAGACTAACATTGGATGCAACCCACTGATTTCTTTGCAATTCACTTCCTCCAGAAATGAGCTTAGGATCACAACTTTGGACACTGATCGCTGTGGAGGCTGAAATAGATTTGCTTACTTGGCAAACAAATACATCGATCGGCATTTAAACTATTGTGGAACAAATCGACACCAATTGCATCATGGACATTCTTGTTCATAATAACTGGGTAAGTGAGATGTTACCAAAAAGAAAACAAGTTCTGGTATGGATTCAGTACTTTATGGTCTTCTTTCTTTCTTTCTTTCTTTCTACTTACATTGAAGAGAAAACAGAATGATTCCAGCAAAACGGAACATCATCTTGTATTCCCCGTCAAAGACTGAACTCTGAAGCAGACTGGCTGGCAAATAGATTTCTTCTTGGTCCCTGGTGAGGTCTCCTGAATTCCTGCCAATTTCTGTGGGCACACAAAGATGAAGGTCAGAAAATGGAGCCCACCTCCAGCTTACACAGACTCAGAGACACCCAGCTGGGAAGGCTATTTGTAGCTTTTCTTCACCACCAGGCTGAGAGATTTTAAGACAACATTTGCAGTCTGATGGGGAAACCCCAAATCTTTGCTGGCCGTTAGGAAAACTATATTTATAAATCAATGGCTAACCATCTGGTGGCCCCGAGGATTAATTTAACAACAGGAACATCCTTTCCGAGTTCCCCAGATCTGCAAATACAGGAATAGACATGCAAGGCCTGGAGATCAAAACTGCTGCACCAGGCAGCACCAAATAGCCTGTAAACACAAATAATGAAAGATGAAACAGTTCTGACAAAGCCCAGTGGTTAACTCAAGCTCACAGACTGGCTACAGAGGATGCCTCCCTGACCTTTCATAGCATCCAGCATCACACTGCACCACCCACACTCAGGTTCTGCTTTACAAGAAGCTGGTATCGTGTGACACCCTTTCCTTGAAGCTCCACAGCAGATGCAGGATTGGGGCTCTTGCTCCTGGGTGCTGCTGCTTTCAGAGATGCAATTGGCCAAGTTCCTCATTTTCTCTTCCACAGGTAACGTTCTTCCTCCTGCTTATCCTGAATTTTAATGCTCTGCGTCTGAGAACCTGCCTGAATGTTTACGCCTAGGAGAGTTTTGTGGCAATGGAGATGAAGTATTCTCCGGTCTCTCGATCCTGGAAAAGGGCAGGAATTCCCCAGAAGAATTCTGTCCCTTTCGAAATTCTTGCGAAAGCCTTTTTCCAACAGGAGGGGAGGGGTGAAAAAGTACATCCATGAAGTTCCTTCTTTTGTTTGTCTCTGCAGTGCTACAAGCCCGTGTATTCTCACTGCCTTGGACCGAACCGTTCCAGTTTGTGGATGTTGGGCAAAAGGCACAGATCTCATGCATGTTTACAGAAAAAATGGGAGGAGAATTAAGATCTTATTGGTACAAAAGAGGAGAGGATGAAATACCCCTTTGCATCAAGGATTGCAACGACCCTCAAGCTGCAGGCAAGTTCACTTGCAAAACTGAAGAGCAGAAGTTGATACTGGAAATCGCCAGTGCCCAAATGGAGGATTCTGGCCTGTATTTCTGCGCTCAGAGAGATCTGGTCAGCTTTTCTTTCGGCAGTGGATCTTCTTCACTGATCGTTGGAACTAAGGAAGCAGGGGTCAACATCCCAGTGGGAATACTGAGTGACAGTATCGTATTTGATGTGTGTCTCTAAACACAGCAGGTGCATGAAGCGCCAGAAGGCAGGTGAGGGCGAGTCCTCGTGACGTGGCAGGCTCTGCTCGTGGCAGCTTCTTCCTTCTGGTGCCACTGGTGGGATGGCCTGGCGCTCTGTCCGGCCCTGAGGTCCATCTGGTTAGGCAGAGTGGGTGCCCCCAATCCCACTAACTTTTGGGTACAGCCCAGATTATGTGGAGGCGCAGGGCACATGGAGATGCACCGCGAAAGTCATTGCTGGCTGCCGGCTCACGGCACTGCGGCCCTCCAGTCAGTATGAGCAGAGCTGGTCACCCCAGGAGGGCTTGCACAGTCCGCCCGACCAGCGACTCTGGTTTGAAGCCAGAAACCTGTAATCAGGATTCAACGCCTCCATTCCCCGTAATCTCTGTTCAGCTCCTGGCCTTTCTCCAGCCTCCGCACCTCAACACTGCCGCCAGTCCGTGCTGCCTGCAGCATCTCTGGCCCTCAGCCCTGTGCAAGGTTTTTCCTGTCCACTTTTTCCGTGGCCTCTCCCTTCCTCCGCTTCATGGCCCTTTGTCCCTCGTTCCTGCCAGATTGCAGAGGAATCTGGGGTGTGTTTTTAGGATGTGTGCCCATTTCACAGAGTACAGAGAGGCTCGGTTGTCCCCCTCTCTTACGCTGTTTAGATGTCTTCTTGCGATCATTTCATTTCCCCAGGCATTTGGTCTGTGATCAATTTGGCTGCTGCCCTGCCAAATTTTTTTCTGGTTCAGTACAGTTTTCCGGTTCAGTACACCAACGCCCACTTAAAGGTTTCGTTGATCTTTTTGAGCCATCAGAGTGTAGTGTATTTGTTGATTAATTTGGCCTTGTTAGGGCCAAGGGCAGGGTAAATATATAAATGAGCTACCATAATCATCCCACATGTGCTGAGAAAGCCCCTAGAAGGCAGCCAAGACCCTCTGCAGGCATGGATCACAGGGTGTGATGGGTAGGAGATTGTACTTGGGGGAAATTTATCTTCCATTACTGATCTTCTCATTGAGAAGTCCTTGATAAGCTTATGAGAAATGCAGGGTTCCCAGAGGAACACAATCTGAAAATCACAGTGTGTGTGGGGGGATCTGGGATACTGGTGTGAGGATGCTTCCAGATGGAGGGCTCTTAGCATTAGCAATCCAAAGGCCTTGTGCAGCTATTCCGTCTTTTCCTCCTTAATGGATTTTCCGTGGTAAAAAAAAAGAAAAGAAAAGTAGAAGTGATGGAAACATGGGAGGGTTCCAAATGGAAGACTTAGTGCCATTTTTTGTGGCAAGGCGGGGCACAAATCAAATGATAATCTTTTTTTTTTTAAATCAATGTCATCTCAATCCCACCCACCCACCTTGTAAAATTCAGGGAATGAGGCAAGGTGATAATGACATGATAAAAGCCTTCTCTGGAAACACCCTTCACAGATGGATGCTGTTACTGAGCTCTCTGCTTGATTTTTCTCACCAGACAGTTACTCCCCGAGCACCCGGGTGATGCTTTTGCAGCGCTTCCCACAAGATCCACCTTCCCAGCTCATGCAAAGCGGCCAACTGGCTTGCGTGGTCCATGGAGTTTCTAACTTTGTCCGGGTATCTTGGGACGTCCCCGGAGGGCTCCAGCAAGAAGGTCAGATGGTTTTGGTGAAGAACAACAGTGGCTCCTTAACGTTCATCAGTCTCCTTCACATCCCCAAGGAAGTGCGTATCAGCGGCAAGAACGTCACATGCGACGTCTGGTTCAGCTCTTCTGGGACCACCGTGAAGAAGACCGCCACTTTTCCTGCGTGTAAGTGATCTTGCCTGTAATTCTGACATAACAAAGTTGCTGTCTTTTTGCTTTTCTTCCCATTGTTTTATTTTAAGAAACGAGGTTAGAGCAGAGCTTGCTTGCTTTCCATCATGTTAGTAATGGTTGCAAAACCTACTTTGGCCAAGATGGTCATTTGCATGACCAATGGCTCTCGTTCACATGAGCCACACTCAGACTTTTGCATCAGCAGTGGAAGGGAGGCTGAAAGGATGCATGAGCCTTATATATGAAAATGCTGCTCTTCCCTAGGGAGTGGGAGGTTTGAGTCAGTGTTGGAAGCATCCATTTCTTTGGGTGGAGACAACTCTGCAGAATTCCATCACACACCATGACCAGCTTTGCCCCCAAACACCCCATACTGCCATAATTCCACTACCCTTTTTTGCCAGACAAATGGGATTAGGCTGTCCTGCTGTAGTTGAAATGGGGAGCAAGATGGAAAAGTTGGGTTCTCTGCCAACAGCAGTTGGGTTCTCTGCCTACAGCAGTTGGGTTCCCTGTCAACAGCAGTTGGGTTCCCTGCCAACAGCAGTTGGGTTCCCTGCCAACAGCAGTTGGGTTCCCTGCCTACAGCAGTTGGGTTCCCTGTCAACAGCAGTTGGGGTCCCTGCCAACAGCAGTTGGGTTCTCTGACAACAGCAGTTGGGTTCCCTGTTAACAGCAGTTGGGTTCCCTGCCAACAGCAGTTGGGTTCCCTGTCAACAGCAGTTGGGTTCTCTGCCAACAGCAGTTGGGTTCCCTGTCAACAGCAGTTGGGTTCCCTGCCAACAGCAGTTGGGTTCCCTGTCAACAGCAGTTGGGTTCCCTGTCAACAGCAGTTGGGTTCTCTGCCAACAGCAGTTGGGTTCCCTGTCAACAGCAGCAATTTCTGAGTAAGCAAATCTGTTCTCTCTTTCTCTCTTCTTTTCAAAGCTTCCTCCAGAAAACTTGAGAATAACTGCTCAAACTACACATGGGCCCTGGCTGTGCTGGCTGTGCTGCTGCTTCTCCTGGGTTTTCTCCGGATTCAGCTCTGTGCTTCCAGGCGAGGTAATATCAGGAGCCACATCCTAAGAAATAGGTAACGGCCACCATCATTCCTGTCTCAGTATCTCCTTATGCAGAGGGAAATCTTGCACTGAATCCTCAGCAGGGCAGAAGGTAGGCACTCTCCACCGGTAGACGGCTGGCCCATTTGCCATGGGCCACCAAGTGTTTGCCGGCTGCTGGAATATATTCTTGCAAAGAATACTGTGCTAGGGGACCTTACCCTGTCCCAGCAAAGTGAGGATGGGGAATCCGTGGGCCTCTTCCACAGGCAGCGGAACGAAGCAGAATGAACGCTGCAGTCCTATGCCCACTCACATGCGTGTAAGCCCCCATTGAACACTGTGGGAGTTACTTCTGGGTAAACATGCCTAGGATTGTGTTGTAAATCAATGGCTACTTACAGCACAGTACTATATTCCCCATATTCCCACAACGTTTTGTACCCCGCCTTTCTACCAAAAAACAGCACTCAAGACGGCTTACAGAACCAATTAAAATGGATTAAAACAATACAGTGACACGCCATAAAAATACAACTATTGCAGAAAGAAATATGATGAAAAACAGTTCCCAATTCACCAGACCCACTTACAGGCTAAAGGCCTTCTTAAATAAAGCGGTCTGCCTGCCAACACAAGGAGAACAGAAAGGGAGTGAACCTGGCCTCCTTTGGGAGGGAGTTTCCACAGCCTAGGAGCGGCCACCAAAAAGGCCCTCTCTGGGGTCACCACCAAACACACCTCAGACATGTAGCAATTATGGCCACCTTTCTGAGGAGATTGTCTCCTCGCAAGGAGTTAGACAAGGATACGTGCTTGTCTCCGCTTCGTTAATCTGTATTTGGGTGATCTGCCTCCTTCTTGGAGCCAATAGCTTCTCATCCTCCTAAGATTAACTCTGCAATGATATCTATTCTGTTCTGTGCAGATGATGCACTGCTCATCTCCCAAACACTACTGGGTCTGAAATGGTTATTGACTGATTTTGCTAATTATTGCAAAAATAAATAAATCTTCTTCTAGCCATTTCTTATTCAAAATCTAAAGTCACAGTATTCTCTAAGAGGAAGGTTAGATATTCTTGGGCCTTGGATGATTCTTATGAATATTTGGGTATATTTGGCTTCATGAGGTTGCTAACTGGAAAGTTCTGGGGAGACTTGCAAAGACCAAGGCTGAACAAAATGTGGGTGCTATAGTCCACTTTTTTTCTTTTACAAAGGGTGCTCAGTTGTTCCAGTTGCCATCTGTGCCTTTAAAGCCAAAATTGTTTCCCAGCTCCTCTTTGGAGCATCTATCTGGCTTCCATGCTCCAAAAATGCTTTTGAAGGAGTTCAGTCCCACTTTCTCAGATCTATATCTGGTGTGCCTGGGTGAATTGTTGGTACTACTCTGAATTGGGAAGTTGGCCTTAATTCCTGAAACTACTTGGATTGGATTTGTTCTGTCTGCTTTTTGCTTTGTTGCCATCTTTTCTTTACCCCACAACTCCTTTGTATCCCAGGTGATGACAGACTCCTACAAGTCTGCCTGGAAGAAGGAAAGGGTGCAGAAAGTTCTTTCAGTGGGGTGGTCTCCTTCCTCTTTGTTATCTATGAGCTGGGGAAGAGCCAAATTTATTGTTAAACAGAGGCTAACAGATGTCAGAAGACCTCTACAGAGCAGCATGGGGGGGGGGGTGTTTCTCCACAACAGTGGGAGGAGATGGAAGGAGAAGCCAATGGTGGCCTACCCTAATTTTTCAAGGAGCCGGCTTTGCTCCGCACAGGGCTCCATGAGCGAGTGTATCCCACCAGTAAAAGTCGCTTCACAGAACATACTTCCGGGTACGTTGGGGTGGGGGTGAGTGAACGTCATCTGACTAATGGATGTCGATTTGCAAGACCTCTACAGAGCAGCACAGGGCCCAGGCTCTCCTTGGTCACTGGGTTTGCCAGGCCCAAACTTCGAAAATGCAATGTCCTATTTAAATTGGTTACGTATCCCTAAATATAGGAAATATTTTCTCTGGCTTGGAGCAATGTTCTGCCCTCTAATCTTCTAGCTTAGATGTAATAGAGTGTAGAATGTGTCCTGCATGTCTTCTTCAACTGTAGTTTTTTTCAAGGGACCAGAGAAACCTTGATTTACCCTATTATGCAATGTTTTCCTGGAGAATCCTTTGCGTTCTTGCTGATTATTTTACTTGAGGACTCAATTACATTTGAGTAATTACAAACGTTTCAATTACAGAGCAAGTTGCTAAATGTTTAAATGTAGCCATCCAGATCAGGCCCTCTATGATTGTTTCCGGACCCTGCTCTTAACTTGTATGAATTATATTTTTTTCAATACCTATTTTATATTTGTATATTCTTTTATTCTGTATGGATGTGGTCGATAGACCATAAATAAGAAACAGCTACTACTGCTCTTTTATTTCTCGGCTTATTTATCCGTTTGTTCTTTCTTTACTCTTTTTTGCTCCCCAAGCATTGTGTCCCAAGAGCTCTGAGCCTGCATCTTCGGAGGTACTGCAGGTATGACTGTTTTCTGGAAAACATGTCTAGCTTTTAGAGGTGCTTTGAGGAAAGACCTTCAAAATAGCCCTCTCCCTTGTTAACTGGGTGCACATCTGAATGTTTGAACAGAGCATGAAAAATCCCGTTTTTAAATTGGTTGAAGACACTGTAGGAAGGTGGATTTATGTCAGCAGTTCAGTTTACAGTTGTCAACAGATCAAAGGGACCTTTGCAAATTAAATAGATTAACTGATTGACTGAATTTTCATAAATTTGCTTATTAAAAAAAAATAATCCTAGAGAAGAAAAAGTATATCTCACTAACTTAGAGACGGTGCACACAAGTGTAACAGCTGGCAGCATTCTCTCCTGTATCAGAGAGCAGCAGGAATGTCTCTGCCACGATGGTGGCATGGTTCCCTCATACCTGGGCAGAGCAATCCGACAAGGGCAGGGGAAGGAGAATCTATGGAAGAGGAACTACCATTTCCAAAGCCCTGCCTGGCAGGGGGCAGTGTGCGCGGGGAGATAGCTAGAGAATATAAGCATGGTAACTCATGGAATCATAGAATAGTAGGGTTGGAAGGGGCCTACAAGACCATCGAGTCCAACCCCCTGCTCAATGCAGGAATCCAAGTCAGAGCAACTGCAAGGCTCTTCCCCTTTCTGAGCATCTTGGGGGAACAGGAAGGCTTTGGACCCAGTGGATCCAAAGCCTCCCCTGATCTGCCCCCAGAACACCCCCTTTCTGCCGTCACCACCATCAGAGCACCAGCAGCAGAGCGGCCAGGTCAGCCGAGGTTTCGACACTCACAGTGAGGAGGCTTGTGGGGGCAGACCCCTCTCTCCATGGGAGGAGGAAGATCCATTCTAACCTGTGACCCCAGGGACCATAGGACGGCAGCCTTAGTCATTTTATTAAGATAGTTCTCATGAGGGATGTCCGTCACTGGGAAATCCGGTTCTTCTTTGGCTTAATGGAGTTCAACTTGATTTGCATCTGCAGCTGAGCTGTAGAAACATTTTTGCACATTTTTGGAAGGTTCCACAATTTGCGCAAATCACAGCCGAATTTGCGCATGTTGCAGCCAATTTTGTGCAAATTACGCAAATTTGGCCATAATTTGTGTAATTTGCACAAATTTGGCCATAATGTACTCAAATTGCTCAGAAATTTGCGTGAATTGCTCAGAAACTTGTGTGAATTGCTCAGAAATTTGCACAAATTGCGGAACCTTCCCCCCAAATTAAAATACACAATATTCCCGGGAAATCGGTGAACTGGCCTGATCAGATCAAGTCAGATGTCACAGCAGGAACTGAAATGAAGTCCAGGGGGGCAGGCCTAGGAAAACCCATCAAACTCCACCCCCAAACATCCCTAGTTCTCCTCTTCTGCCCAATTAATTTGGAGCACAATCATGCAAAAGGTTTTTAATCTAACTGATTCATTTACCAAACTTTGCAAGCTTAGTTTCAAATGTGGTGCACTTCTGGTCTCATTTGTCAACAGATGTGCTTTGTCTCCAACCACTGTTATTTCCATAGAGAGGAATGTTTTCCAGACTAGATCAGTGGGAGTTTGTAGTGTTTTTTTTAGGGAAAGACGGTTAGGAATTGTGAACCAATGCCCACAGCCATAAAGAGGCCTTCAGCAAGCCACCATCTCTCAATCTAGCCTACCTCAAAGGTTTGTTGTGCAGATGAAATGGAAGTACCCTGTGTTTCTTACTCTAAGCTCCATAGAGGAAATGTAAGATGGAGATACAATGAAGAATTTAATAGCCAGTGTCAATCCAGTAGAGGTGGGAGTCTTGGGTTTAGCTATATGTCAGCTGTATGGCTCATTTCATTAGGGTCAGGGAGGCTAGCGATGTAAGCAATCAAGTGACTTATACCCCTTTTTTTCTCGTGTGTGAAACAGGAAGGCATTTGCTATGCTCAGCTGGATTTTCCATCAAGGGATCAGGACAGGAACAAGACGACATTCCGTCAATGAGTGGATGAAGGACCAAAAGACGCCTGACAATCCACGAAACACCAACGGAACAGATTTAACGAAATCCAGACATCCCTAACTTGACCCCTGATCCTTGTAGCTCAACTGCTGTGAACAAGCTCACAAGGCAACCCTTACTATGCTGCCTCTATCGCGTCTGCAGAGTGCTGTCCCAGGAGGCTGTTCCAAGTGGTCTGGAGCCTGGTCGGTCCTGTGGCTCCGGAACCACTGGAGCATTCTAAGGCCTCCTGTGAGGCCTTGGCAAGGCACTTTGCAGATAAAATTGATCGGATTAGGAGTGTTACTCCGTGCGCTGTGGATACAGTTAGTGAGTAGGAGGCGGCATGTGGCACACTGGTTTTGTGGGGTCGGTTCCAGCTTCTTCCTTCTGATGAAGCGGACAAGGTGCTTTCATCCGTAAGGCTGACCACCTGCTTCCTTGATCCTTGCCCATCTTGGCTCATTATGGGCTGCAGAGAGAGGCTGGGTGAGGGGATCAGGGCGGTGGTGAATGCCTCCCTTGAGTGGGGAGTGATGCCATCAGCCCTCAAGGAGGCAATGATAAGACCGCTCTTAAAGAAGCCCTCCTTGGATCCCCAAGTTCTGAACAACTTTCACCCATTCTCAAATCTGCCATTTTGGGGCAAGGTGATTGAGCGGGTGGTGGCGATGCAGTTGAAGGCACAATTGGAAGAAGCCGATTATCTAGTCTCATTTCAGTCGGGCTTTAAGCCTGGGCGTGGGACAGAAATGGCCCTGGTCACCTTGGTGGATGATATGAGAAGGGCTCTGGATAGGGGTGAATGCTTCTTCCTTGTTCTCCTCGACCTCTCAGTGGCTTTTGATACTGTTGACCACGGTATACTCCTGGACCGCCTGGAGGGGTTGGGCATTGAAGACACCGTATTGCGGTGGTTCCAGTCCTTCCTCTCCGGCAGGTACTAGAAGGTAGCACTGGGAGAGGAGGTTTCGGACCCGTGGCCGCTCATTTGTGGGGTGCCACAGGGTTCCATCCTCTCCCCGATGCTAGTCAACATCTATGTGAAGCCGCTGGGGGCTATCGTCAGGAGGTTTGGGGTGCGGTGTCATCAATATGCGGATGACACGCAGCTCTACCTCTCGTTCAAATCTTCACCAAGGTTGGCCATAGAATCCCTGTCCAAATGTCTGGAGACGGTGAGTGGCTGGATGGGGAGGAATAAGCTGAAGCAGAACCCTGACAAGACTGAGGTACTTTTGGTGGGAGACAAGAGGAGGTTGTGGGATATTGACCTGGTGTTGAATGGGGTACGGCTACTCTTGAAAGACCAGGTCCGCAGCTTGGGGGTCATCTTAGACTCCCAGCTGTCCATGGAGGCTGAGGTGTCAGCTGTGAGCCAGGCAGCGCTGTACCAACTCCATCTGATATGGTGGGTGCGCCCCTACCTTCCCGACCATCTGCTCCCATCGGTAGTACATAGGGATGGCAGAGAATTCTGCCACAGATCATGGTGAGGCCGAATGCCAGTGCATTCGGCCCCCAGAAATCTGTGGTGGAACGGCCTGCCGCCCCCCCACCACCCCGCACATCCGCCCCGGGACGAGACTTACCTGGGGCAGATCTTCCAGCCAGCAGCGGCTGCAGCGGCGGCGGCTGCGGCGGCAGCAGCTGGTCTTCCAACCAGCCGCCGCCGCCGCCATTTGCAGTTTTTTTTATTTTTTTTTACAGAGACGTGATAGGCTACGTAAGTTTTTATGTAGCCTAAAACATCTGGGTAAAAAAAAAAATGCATATGCAAATGGTGGCGGCTACGGCCTCCGCCATTTGCGTTCCTTAGTTTGGGCTGTCTTAGTCTACGTAAATATTTACATAGACTGAGACGGCGAAAATAAGGGGAACGCAAATAGCGTCAGCTACGCTATTTGCATTCCCCTTATTTTCGCCGTCTTAATCAACGTAAATATTTACGTAGACTAAGACGGCCCAAACTAAGGAATGCAAATGGTGGCGGCCATAGCCACCGCCATTTGCGTATGCGGTTTTTTGTTTTTACCCAGAGCCCTCCGCGGCTGGAAATCTGGCTGCGGACGTCTCTGGCCTGGCTGGGCCTGACCAGCTGCTCCGCAGAGCTGCCACAGAGCACAGCCAGCCGCGGAGGATTCCGGGGGGAGGGACGGAATGCCTCCCCCCCCACCATAAACATAACCCTCAATACTTAAGTGACTTTCATACATCCCTAGTAGTACATGCCCTGGTCTCCTCTTGTCTAGACTACTGTAATGTGTTCTACAGAGGGTTACCCTTGAAGATGGTTCAGAAGCTGCAGCTGGTGCAGAACGCGGCGGCTCACCTGATTAAAGGCAGCCGCCAGCGAGATCACATCACTCCAGTGCTGAAGGAGCTGCACTGGCTACCAGTTTTTTTCCGGGCCAAATTCAAGATGTTGGTTTTGACCTTTAAAACCCTGTACGGTTTCGGCCCAGCCTATCTCAAGGAGCGCCTCCAGCAACACCAGATAGGCCACTCAACAAGATCAGCCTCAGATTGGCTTTCTCTCTGTCCCATCAGCCAGGACAGCTAGGCTGGTGAGGATGAGGGAGAGGGCCTTCTCTGTGGTGGCCCTCACTCTGTGGAACTCCCTCCCTAGGGAACTCCACCATGCCCCCTCTTTAATGAGCTTCTACCACGCATTAAAAAAGTGGTTGTTCAGGCAGGCATTTGGGGTGGGCTAGGGTAATTTTAGAAATGCGATGTTTTTAATGTTGAATTTTATTGTATGAACTGTTTTTATTGTTATACACCAGCCAGATGGGCGATTAATAAAGTAAATTAATTAATTAATAAATAATTCACAATTCCATCCCCTTGAACTGGGCTCCTGCCACAGGACTGGAGAGATGTGACGTTCCATGGTTTGCAAGGCTTTGCTAGGCCCAGCCCTGGGTTTTCAGGCTTCCCCTCAGTCCTAAGAGTTCTATGAAATGGCTTCCCTGCAAGGAATCATAGAGCAGAGGGGGCCATCTAATCCGACCCGCTGCTCATTGCAGGAAACCCACAGCTAAAGCACTGCCAACTCATGGCTTGAAGACCTCCAGCATGGGAGAGCCCTCTGCCCACCGTAACCTGAGCCCTTTCATTTTCCCACATGCCCCAGAGAGATGGCAATCTGGAGCATTGAGCAGGAAATCAAAGGCGGGGGGCAGATCCAGCCATCTGGCACTATTTGGTGTCCTGGGCCAGAAAAATTAATTTGGCATGGTCGGTGTCCATAGCAGCCACGGTGCTGAGGTCATAGCAGGTGACCATAAATGCCAGGTGATACTGGCCCTGCTCAGAGACTAATTAGCTGACTCCATATGAGGCATCTTCGCATTTTCATAGCTATCTATGTAGATAAAACATTCAAGCAGGTCCCATCTTTCAAGTAGGGTTGCTGGGCAGCAAACTGTAGCTGAGACGTTTCCCTTGAAAAGTTACAAGGATGCAGACATGAGCCTTGTCAGGGAGGGCTTTTGTCAAGTGTCCCCACCATCGGGGTAGGGGACACACACACACACAAGGGACAGGGCCTTCTCTGTGGCGGCCCCCTCCTTGTGGAACACTTTGCTGAAGGAGGCCCGGCAGGCAAGCTTACTTGAGACTTTCCTGAAGCCCGCCAACATTGTGTGTGTGTAGGGAGGCCTTTCTGACGGAAAATGGCTTGCAGACGTTTCAGTTGTTTTATCGATGGGCTGGTGGTTGATGGTTTTGCGGTTAGTTTTGTTTCATTGTGCCTTAAGAGCCCATTTCCAGGCTAGAAACGAGGGTACAAATGCTTTGACAAACAAACAAATAGCCTAACCTGGCATGGGCACACGGCCACGATCATGACAACCATTTACATGCTATCTCTCTCCCTCTCTCCCTCTTTTGGCTGGCCACTAATTAACTGTCAGTTTGTCCTTTTGACAAATCAAGGAAGGCAGCAGGAAATAAAACCTCCAGCGGGCTGTTTGGGAGCGGCAGTAAGGCGTTGGCTGTCCATCTCGGTGGCTTCAATGGACCACAGGTACGTTTTAGGTCCTGTATCTCAAACCACAGTTAGAAGCAAACTCGGTAAGCAACACACCTCCACCGCAGTCAGTCTCTCTATTCTTTCGGATTTGGGTTTTTGCACAGGAAGCTTTTCAAAAAGTTTGGGTGGGCTTTGCATTTCTACGTTTAAACATGTAAAAACGTCACGTTTCAGGGAAGGTTGTCTCTCATCTCAGCCCCGCCAGCCATTCCATACCACACACTTTATGTTGCAGCATTTTAAGCATGGTTTCTTGCCCCACAAAGAGAACGGATTCAGATGGCCACCCTAAGGGCACCACAGGAAAACGACCGGGCAGGAGGGACCGTGCCTGTTCGCTGCTTGTGGGCAAGCACAATTTGGGACATGGTACATAGGAACCTAAGAAGAGCCCTGATGCTGGATCTGACCGAGGCTCCCGCTAGCCCAGCATTCTGTTCACACAGTGGCCAACCAGCTGCCTGTGGGAAACCCACAAGCAAGACGTGAGTGCAACTTCAGTACTGTTCACGGGGCACATCTGTGAAGGCGTCAGCCCTCGCTTCCATGTTTGTACATTGTACATTTGGGGCACATTTTTGTTGCATTGTTTCTAATTTTTCCCTAATATCCTGCTTTTTTAAACATTGCTTTTGCTAAGATATATCACTCCATCGCACTTTCAGGTGGCACCCCAGCTGCATCATGTCTTCTCAGCAGTGAGCCCACCCACCGCACTGGAGCCCCCACCCACCTGCCAGACACCACTCCCATCCCCGAACACCTGCCTGCCCGCTGCAGCCCCTTGTCCGCCCAGCCACCCATCACAGCTGAAGCGCCCCACCCATTGGCCGCGCCACCCTCGCCTGCTGCGGCCCCTCACCCCCCAGCGCTGACAAAGCTCCCCGCTCGCCTGCCCAGGCTTTTTAACCAGGTGGGGGGCACCGTGGCCCCTCCTGCTCCAGCAAGCCCTGCTGGCAAAGTGCGCAGCACCCGTCTCAGCGACCCATTTTAAATGGATTTTTAAGTAGCTGTGATCTGAACCAATCAGACGTTGTCTTTGGGGAAGGGACTTGGCCAATGAGGGCAGAGGAGTAATGCAAAGCTCACCCAGTGTCCTCATTGGCTGTGTCCCCTGCAAAGGCAGCATCTGATTGGTTCAGATCGCTGCGATTCAACATGTAAGTTAAATAGATATGTATTTAAAAATGGGGTGCTGTGGGGCCAGCTGGGTGAGCGAGGGCGAGGAGGAAGGGGAGGAGGGCGGCAGCTGGGGCAGGGGCACAGAACCTTGGCAGCTGCCCAACCATGCTGTCCCCTGATGAAAACTCAGCAGTTTCCTCCCCAGCCCCCCCCCACTCTGCCCTGCAAGGGAAAACTCTTGCCTCTGATCAGCAGCTGATCAGAAAGACGCGTGTTCCAGCCTTCGCACTGAGAGGCTCCCCTTCTCGCTGAACAGCAGGGAAAAGGCCGTCTCTCCGATCGGCTGCTGATCAGAGGGAAGAGCTTACCCACACTAGGAGAGGGGGTGCGAGCGGAGGAAGAAGCCGGCAGGCCAGATGGGGAAGCCCCGCGGGCCATATTTGGAGCTCTCCACGGGGCCGTTTCCTTCTGCGTTGACACTGCCTCAGTACAGGGATGAGGTAGTAGGCGGTGGGGGACTCCCTCAAAATAGAGGTCTTTCCTTCTTCCCAGACTGCTGGCTGCATACAGTCATGAGAGGGATCAGGACGGTTGGACTATAAATTCCATGGTCCCCGTGAGTGATGCACTGCCAAACCCATGGTGCCTGGCAAAATATGACAGCAGCAGCAGCATGTCTACCCAATGCTGCCCATTCCTGATGTCCCACCGGGAATATTCCCTCGCCCTGAACTTTCCTGGTCAGACCCAAGGGAAGATCAGTTGAACATAGAAAGCTGCCTGATACTGAGTCAAACCATTGGTCAAGCCAGCTCAGTATATTCTGCTCTGATTGACAGTGGCTCCCTTGGGTTCAGATGGTGGACTTTCTTAGCCCTTCCTGGAGGTGCCAGGGATTGAACCCGGAGCCTTCTCCAGGCAAAGTACGTTCTCCACTGCTGTGCTGTGGCCCTTCCCCCACACAAAGATTCCAGTTCTTATGGTCTCCAGGTAACAGTTTGTTTATTTATTTGTTTATCCTCCCGTTTGTATCTGCCATTTTACACATTGAATCCACAAACTCCACTCACAAATTGCTTGGGAAAGGGCCCCCTTCCAGGCCCATAAAGGAGGGAACGTCTTGAAGCACCCGCAACCCCAGTGGTCCATACCCTCTGATACGCAGTGGCTGCCCCCAGCCAATGGGAACTGGGCATGGAATGATCACTATCATGGGTCGTGGTTGGTTGTATCACTACATCAGTGTGTGGGATACGAGTACGACCAGAGACTGGAAACAACATCTTGGAAGGGAGTCTGAAACAAGTTGTGATGTGGAAAACGTTAACGAATAATATGTGAAAATGGAAAGCAAGGCGTAGGCTCCCGAATGTCAAAAAACAAGTGAATGCATTTTCCAGGATAATTGCACCTGCTTGTTATCACATCATCTATGCCAGAACAGAAAACGAAATACGTACAAGCATGGAGAAAACAGAGCCAGAAATGACACTGGACTTTCCATTCTTTTTGCTTTCATAGAAGCCTCCTTCAAACACTGAATCTTAATTTTCACCAAATTATTTTAAAATAAATGTGAAGCTTCTAAAAGGAACTTCAGCATTTTATACGTTGCTCCTTTGAAACCATTCAATTTCAGGGCTTCTAATCAGCTTTTACATGCGAATGTCATCTACTTGTACAGACTGAAACTAACTCTTGATACTAGCAAGCATCTAACATACCCCCCTTTCCCTTCTTGCCCCGTTGCAACTTATCTGTGAACTGTACAGCGTACAGGCATGCCCCTACAGAAATACCCCCCCGATACATACATAACCCCTGCCCCCAAATATTCTTTCAGTACCACAATTGGTGATGGTTTATTTCTCGACATGGGGAGGTATCTGCCGTGAAGCGCACCGGTAACTGCCGATGTTTCATGTGGATCCTCAAAAGTAGGGCTGTGCACTGCTTTGGTACAAAGCCTGAATACCAAGGCAAAGCAGCCTGATTCAGAGGTGCCTCGTCATGATCAGACCAGCAGCATCGAGGCACCCCGAAGCAAAGCGGCTCCTCCACAAGGCACCTTGTCCGCCTCGGAGTTTCATAGCTCTTGTTATGCCTTCTGAGCAGCCCAGACAGGCTGTCTCCAAAATGTATCAGCTTCTGAAAGATCACGCAGAGGGGTAGGAGGAGTTGCTGTGTTGCTTCCTGCCTCTGTCAGTCGAGCAGACAACTGTCATTGCTCTTCATTCAAGGCAATGTGCCCACCTGGCAGGGTTTCTGTCTTTGTTTGCTTCCTGCCTACCAGCCAGTGTTTTCCCAGGAAGGGAATTCAGCCAAAGCAACCCTGAGGGTATTGTGAATAGGAAAGTAGTACTAGGGGAAAGGGGTTATTTGCACTTCACAAAACACCTGCAGCAGAGTTTAGGGCCAGCGACCTTCTCACCGCTTCAGCACCTAACTTGATTATCCCTTTATGAACTTTGGTTTGAGTTTCTGAGGACAGCACAATTTACCTGCGCCTTGCACAAAACCTAGTGGGACAAACTGCCTGAGATTTGGCAGGTGGGGTGCCTTCCAGGGGGGCTGAGAGGCACCCAGGTTTCAAGCACTTCTGTGGAAACGGTGACAAGTTATAGCTCTTTGCTTTGAGAGTTTTTGTGGGGGGGAAATCAAATTTTACCTGTGAAATTTGGCAGGTGGAGTTCCCTCCAGGGGGGCTGAGAGTTCCCCATATTTCATGCACATGTCGTAAAAACTGAAAAGGTTATGGCCGTTTGTGTTTTCCCATGCAAGTCAATGGGGAAACGGCCCAAATGAGTGATCCAGACATCCGAATCTCGCTCCAGATCTGGATCCGAGTCAAAGCAGAGGGGGTCCGAACTGGCATCTGAAGTGGAGCAGGGAGTCAGTGCACAGCCCTACTTAAATGCCGCTTGCTTTAATTGACTTAATTAAAGCAGTTAATTATTCCATCTAAATATATTTAGATGGAATAATTGCTTTAATTAAGCCAATTAAAGCAAGCAGCTTTTAAGGACCGACATGAAACATCGATAACTACGAGTGTGCTTCACGGCAGATGCCTCCCCGTGAGGAGAAATAAACCATCACCAATTGTGGTATGAGTTAGTCTTAGACTGTACAAATAGACGACATTCACCTGTAAATGCTCACTAGTCAAAAAATGAAAAGTCTGTGAAGGAGGAAGGTATGACATGCTGAAGTTGCCTTTTAGGGCCCATCTACACTTACGGGGTTTTTCACTTCCAATGAGGTTTCACCGCCCGTCTTTCACACTACGTAATACCCGCCTCAAATTGGAACCAGAATTTCCCACTTCCATGCTCCCTCTTTCAATACCCTGATATCCCAGTTTTACCCCCTCCTATCCCCCGCTTTGGATTTTTTTTTTAAATTAAGGCGTTTTTTTAAATTAAGGCGTTCAAAGAATCATGGCGTTTTTCCCCCCTAATTCAGGCATGATCTTCGAAGCTTTGAAGCTTTGAAGATTCCCCCATATTAGATTTTGCAGACAAAATGCATGCAACATTTTAAGGTGAATTTAGAAAGAAATAGTTCTTGAAGTTCAGTGCGACCCTAATTTCAGACTGGAATAATAAGAAACTGTGAGAAACCGAAACTGACGGATCTGAATTGTTTGGAGTAAGGGTGGGTGGATCTCTTAGCTTTTCATTTTTTTAATCTTCTGTTCAGTTTATCTTAAACATTATGAACTTTTCAAACTTTAAGTTCATCCTAAACTTTGTGAGTTTTTAAAAAGGATTTGCATGAAAGTCCATATATATTTTAGTGCACATTTCTCCTAATACACACATGTTCAAATGTAATTTTGCCTAAGATACACATCTTTTGCAAGCAGTTTTCCTAATGTAATGCATTTCTGAACATTATATTCATAGCTTCCTAATGGCTTTGCTGAAACCCCCCTCCCACTGTTTTATCAGTGGCATTTCTATTCCCCACACATCGCTGTCCCTCATATCCCACTGCTCTCTTTACCCCCCACCCCAGGTTACAAGACAAAAATGGAAGCTGGGCACACTGCAGATGAAACCATCATCCCACAGCTACCCGCCATCTTCATTTTCTAAGGATGTTTCAGAGCCCCACTGTGGTAGATGAGGCAAATCTTTCATATTTGCACCACCTTACTCCTGCTGCCCAATTAGGAATTTCAATTATTTGATTCCTCCAAAAGATGTTTCAGTTAAAATACTGGATACCTAATGCAACACAGCTTGGCCTCTTGACATGAGAGTAGTTAAACTGGTCTTATTTTTGAGGCTTCCCAGATGGGAAACAGAAGTGCCAAACCATTAGTAATTGACAATTGGCTCAGTAGTACTCTTTACTGAGAAGAAAGAAATCCTAATAATTGATCCAAGTTTTTTCACTTGGGGCAGCATGGGGACAGTGTCCATATTACATTTATCAGGAGTGTAGTCAGATAAGGTAACGAGGACTGTTTCAGATCATAAATACAAAAGACATGTTTTGAGAGCACATACTCACAAGACAGGATGTATCCTTAGGAACGTAGCTCACTGGAACTTCAATTAATGTCATAAAAACAATCTAAGCATATTGAATAGCCTCAAGGTATATATATATATATCCTTTTGGATCACTAACCCAATGTATTCCTTGTAAACCAACTTGTGGCCTGTAGAAGGAGCCTGGTAAGCCTAATATTAACCATCATTAATACCGATAGTGTTTTTTCTCCGCCTTGACCTAAGCCTTGACTGAAGATGATGTTGAATGTAGCATGTGTTTGACTCTATTTTGTATTTCGTATTGTTATGCTGACATCTTTGTAGTAAAGAAACAAAAGAGAGATCTTGACTAAGAGAGTGGTTTCTGGAAATACTCTGTATCACTTATATCTAGAGTAAAGAATTAAGCATACTCTGACATGGCATCTGGCTGTGAAAGGGATCTGAATATATTGCGTAAACCAACAGCCTGGGGTTGCGTAGGTACTGACGATATATTTTGACATGACCTCTGAACCAGGGCATATGCCACAACACCTGACTTTGATTGTTATTTTCCCTAATATACACATTTTTCCATGCATTGTTTTTAACTAGAGAACTCTGCTGCTAAGTTCAGACAGGTGCATGCTAGAAATCCAGGACTAACTGGAATGAAAGGGGACACGTGGCCAGCCTACTCTTACAGTAATGGCTCAGTGCCTGAAAATGGATTTAGACTAACCAGCTGAATTAATCAAGAAGCTTTTTCAATGATGAAAATAAACAGCAGGTTCAAGACCAGACTTAAGGCCATCTGCTGTTGGCTCAAGCTTCACAAAGCCAGGAAATTGGAAGCAAAGGCTGATGACTTCACAGTAATAATCTCGCACTCCTGTCCTGCTTGTGGGTTTCCCATCGACAGCTGGTTGGCCACTGTGTGAACAGAATGCTGGACTAGGTGGAGCCTCGGTCAGATCCAGCATCAGGGCTCTTCTTAGGTTCTTATGTACAATGTCCCAAATTGTGCTTGCCTACAAGCAGCGAACAGGCACAGTCCCTCCTGGCCGGTCGTCTTCCCGTGGTGCCCTTAGGGTGGCCATCTGAATCCGTTCTCTTTGTGGGGCAAGAAACCATGCTTAAAATGCTGCAACATAAAGTGTGTGGTATGGAATGGCTGGCAGAGCTGAGATGAGAGACAACGCTCCCTGAAATGTAATGCTTTTACAAGTTTAAACATAGAAAGGCAAAGCCACACAAACATTTTGAAGCGCTTCCTGTTCACTTCAGGTAAACAAAAAAAGGGTCTAGTGGTATAAAAACCTCAAAAACCCAAATCCGAAAGAATAGAAAGACTGACTGAGGTGGAGGTGTATAGTTTACCAAGTTTGCTTCTAACTGTGGTTTGAGATACAGGACCTAAAACGTACCTGTGGTCTGTTCAACCCACGGAAATGGACGGCTAATGCCTTACTGCAGTTCTCAAACAGCACACTACAGGTTTTATTTCCTGCTGCCTTCCTTGAGTTGTTAAAAGGACAAATTGAACATTAATTAGTGTTCTCTTGGCAAGGCCAATCAAAGGATGGATATAGATATATAGATATAGATAGATAGATAGATAGATAGATAGATAGATAGATAGATAGATAGATAGATAATGGAAGTAGTTGTCATGGTCATGGCCATATGTCATTGCCAGGTTAGGTAATTTGTTTGTCAAAACACTTGTACGCTCGTCTCTAACCTGGAAAAGGGCTCTTAAGGCACAATGATATTCAACTAAAACAAAACTAGGCACAAAACCATCAATGAACAGCCAATAAATAAAACAACTGAACAGTCTACAAGCCATTTTCTGTCAGAATGGCCTCCCAGGTCTATTGATGATCAGTACAGGCATAACCAAAATCAACTTGCAGAGGACCTTGCAGTTGATTCCAGGGAGTACATTCCTGCATTTAAAATGGGGCTTTCTGCTTCCGTTTTAAATGCAGGATCACGACGACTCCCTTTTTCACGTGCTTCCTTTTCTCCCACCCCCTTCCCCCTCCTTCTCCCTGTATTTGAGTCTTCCATTATCTTTCGTTGATCTCACTCCTCTTCTTGCCGCTTTAACTCTTTTCACGGAGGAAACTGAAGCGGAACACAAGCAGGGTAATTTGATAGCTCATTACCCGCAATCTATTTAAACATGGAACAAAGGGCATTTAGTGCAGGAGATGCCCTGGAGGGTCACAGCGTCATGTAAAGGGCCCACAAACTTTTGTGAAGGAGCCATCTCAAGGACCCCACAGTTTGGGACACCTAAGATTTTCCTCAGGAAGACAGTTTCTCTCCAGATAATCATTCGTCCCTATAATCCATAATTGCAGCCCGTATAGCACCTTAGTAACTACTTTTGCCTTATAAATTTCCACTACTGAAAGGATGTTCAGGTCTCCTTCTGCATTAAAAAAAAAATGCAATAACACTGCAGTCCCATTTGAGTCACTCAAGGGGCATCTCTATACCAGCCTAAAATCCTGTATTTAAAATGGGGCTTTCTGCTTCCATGTTAAATGCAGGATCACAACTGACTCCTTTTACATGCGCTTCCTTTCCCCCCCTCCCCTTCCCCCCTCTTTCTCCCCATATCTTAACATATGGAGTAATGCGCTTCCATTATCTTTCCCATTCAGCTAATTTACTACCCAGATCCTGGTTCAAATTTAATTCATGCTTTAATTCACCAATTTTAAGAATTTTAAAAATCCAATTTCCACGAAGATGGGAAGAGCCATGCAAGATCCTCAGCCTGTAGAGATTTGTAGATAATATTTGTACATTGGCTTGAAACCAAAGAACAATGTGAAATGTTAAAGATTCTCATTTTTGTAACACTGAACTGATGTTCTCTTCAAAGTCATTGCTGATCATTCTTAAATACTGGCATGTGCAGTGGATGGTAAATGAATTAAGATATTTTAAAAGGAATGGGGTATAAATCAGGGGTAGGCAATGTAATGCCCACAGATCCCTGTGCACCCCGACCCCTTTCCTAGATCCCCCAAGGTGCCCCTATCCCTCCTAAGTTTTATTTTTATTTTACATGATTAACACATTTTCTTACCACCTCTGGGTTCAAAGGAGTTGTTTAGAGTGTTGGGGCTCACGTGCTGCCTCTGCCTTGCACTCAGTCTTTTGGGCAGGTTACTTGTCTTTTATGACTAGCCAAGCCTCCCATAGCAGCCATTTTGTGGTGCTGCCCAGGACAGTTTCTTGAACTGCCAAATATGCCCATGGTTCCAAAAAGGATGCCGACCATTTATACAGTATAAATGAATGAACTGCACTCTTTCATGCTTGACGTTTTTAAAAACGACAACAACACCGAGTGATGATTCCACCTTGGAGAAAGACTACTTTGAACTGAAATGTCAAGTCTGAGTCAGAGTTCCCCAGAAGTTGAGTCTGAACAAAATGTTTATTTATTTATTTATTTATTTCATTTCTATACCGCCCAATAGCTGAAGCTCTCTCGGCGGTTCACAAAAATTAAAATGAAAAAGCACACAGTAAAACGTTATAAAATATAAAAACATTAAAACCACAATATAACAATACAACCAGAATAAAACCAGAGTAAAACCTAGCAGCAATGCAAAGATTTAAAATACAGACTTAAAACAGCAAAGGTAAAAGTCTAGAAAGCTAAAATGCTAAAATGCCTCCTGGGAAAATAAAAAAGTCTTCAGCTGGTGCTGGAAGGAATACAATGTTAGGTGCCAGGAGAACCTCACTAGGGAGCTCATTCCACAGCCGGGGTGCCACAGCAGAAAAGGCCCTCCTCCTAGTGGCCACCCGCCCCTCTTCCTTGGCAGAGGCTCATGGAGGAGGGCCTCTGAGGATGATCTTAAGGCCCGGGCAGGCACATATGGGAGGAGGCGATCCTTCAGATAACCTGGCCCCAAGCCGTAAAGGGCTTTGAATGTTATACCAGCACTTTGAATTGGGCCCAGAAATGGACTGGCAGCCAGTGCAGCTGGAAAAATACCGGTGTAATATGAGCTCATTGGCCAGTCCCTGTTAACAGTCTTGCTGCCCTGTTTTGGACCAGCTGAAGTTTCCGCCCGGACCGTTTTCAAAGGCAGCCCCACACATAACGCATTGCAGCGATCCAGACAAGTGATCAGAGCATGGATAACTGTAGCTAGGCTCTCTCTGTCCAGATAAGGGCAGAGTTGGTATACCAGCCTAAGCTGATAAAAAGTGCTCCGTGCCACTGAGTTCACCTGTGCCTCAAGTGACAGTTCTGGATCCAAGAGCACCCCCAAACTACGAACGTGATCCTTAAGGGGAGTGCAGCCCCCTCCAGAACAGGTTGAATCTCACCTAGCCGGGCAGACGAATCACCCACTAACAGCACCTCCAACTTGTCTGGACTGAGTTTCAGTTTATTGGCCCTCATCCAGTCCAGCCCAGACACTGACTAAAATATATCTCCAATTGTATCACATAGTCAACACGACACCTACGTAATGGGTCAAATTTGTCAACCTAATAACAAACAGTTGAAATTAAGCTGGAAATGAAGTTAGGGTGCAATCCTGTCGGGATGCCGGCAGGCCTCCTATGCAGAGCGGGGTGGGTGGGGAGGCAATCTCTCCCTCTGTGCTCCTCCTACTCTGTACTTTTACTAGATGGGCTTTTTTGCCCATCTAGCTGGGACTCTGTGGAGAAAGCGGCAAAGAGGCTGGGGGGGCTGGCGGATGCTTCATAAGCTGGCCCACCCAGGCCACAGAACCTCCCCCTTTCCCTCCTCCCCGAGGTCACCTTTGTGACCTCAGAGAGGCAGCGGCATGGTTCTCTCCACACTGGCTGGGAGGGGGCAAGGGGCACAGACTCCTGGACCCGAGGCCGGAGCACTGTCCCCAGACTAGATGCTGTCTAGGGGCCAAAGGATTGCTCTCCCCCTCTCTTATCTCTTGTCGGTGATGCCTTGTTTCCTATTTCGTCATATTACTCCTTAACGTTGGCCACCTCACTTCTCGGTCCAGGCTCCCTTCCAAGGTGTCTGACCCAGTCCGTGGTCAATCCCACTCTGGGAAATAGTCCTACAACTACTGCCTCTATCTGTGATGCTGCCAGTTTTCCGTGTTACATGGGAGCCGGTGCACACTGGAGGATACACAGCTGGTGGGAGTGAGATGCTCCATATCTTCATACCTTTGGGGGTGGCACAAGCGAGGCATCTTTCAGGGATCCCAAATTCATGGCTAAGAAAGATATGGATTCACAGTTGATGATGTCATGGATCTGAGCATCAGTTATGCAGAGCATCTGCCAAAAAACCACAACAGCAACAAGGTTATTAGTACTGTATGCCACCTAGTGTGGCCGGGTAGCCCGCCAGACGGGCAGCTAATAAATCTAATATAATAAATAAAAGGTCAGGGGATTTCTGGGTGTTCACTATTTCCAACAGCAATGGCTGCCTGCTTCTTTATTTTTGCTCTATCGTGTACTGCTATTTCTTTCTGTTTCTTGGATTTTTAAAATTCTTATTCTCACTGCATTGCAATATATACATGCACACGCGCACGCACCCACGCACACACACACCAAGGATAACAACAATAATGCCACAAAAACAAACACTGAAACTAACCTGAAATGCAAGCCATTAACGAAATAAGTGGATGTGAGTGAAGTCCTCACATCCGTTCTAACAAAAGCCCTATATTCATAAGATAGGCTTGCACATCATCAGTTTGCTGCTTCTGGGCGAGGACAGCAAAAAAGAGGGAAAACGTAGTTACACGTGAGCAAAGACTGGGTTTAACACAATGCTTTGTACAAATGTATTACCTCCTGCAAGACGCCTTCTGGAGAATAGGACCAGTGGTGGAACTAATAGGAGGATGACAAGACAGACTATTCTATGATAATACAACGCAGGAAACAGAACGCAGTTGCCTGTAAAAGGAGCTGGAAAATAGAGAAACACACAGGGGATCAGCAGCCAGACCATGCAGTGCAGGACAGTGTACAGGGCAGGGGGCCAAAGCCCTCCAGTTCCTACAGTTGCCACCATCGATGTACACTGAGAGCTTTTCTACACAAGGTTGTTAATCCGCTGTATCTACTTGCAGTTTCATCACAGTTTGGAGATCCAAGCACCACACGAGGAGCGTTTCCTTTCCTGATATTCCTCTACATTACCTCTAGGTGTCACTGTGGAGTAGCAGAATAGTGCAAATACAAAAGAGGAAATAGCACTTCCTTTTGCTTTCACAATTAAATGCTGCATGTTCCTGCTCTAAAAAAAAAAAAAAAAAAACACTTACTGGAAATGCTGCTTAAACACAGAAGCGAAACTAGAGGGTCACAGCATTGCCTAAAGAGCCCGTAAACAACCGTGTGAGTGCACGACATGATGCTTTGTGCAGAAAAGCCATTATCTGGCTGGAGCTAATGCACTTCCTGTTCCTGGGGAGGATGGTCAACTGCATTCAAGATGACTCTGCTTCTCAAGTCCCTGCACTGGCTTCTTGCCCAGTTCTGTGTCCAGCACACGCTCCCGGTCCTTATCTTCAAAGCTCTGCCTGGCTTTGCCTGCTTACCACTCTGCCCTCATATCCCAGTAAAGGCCAGGCTGTATCCTTCGCATCACCAAAACAGACCACCTTCCCCTATACGTACCCAGCCAACTTTTAAGATCTTCACAGGAGGCCTTGCTGGTCATTCTGCAAGCAACGGAACGTGCCCACAAAATATCTCGACAGCGGGACTTCTCGGTGGTGGTGCCCACCCTCTGGAAAACCCTCCCCCTTGCAGTTTGGGAGGCAGAAGATGTGGCTTGTTTCAAACGCCTCCTGAAAATGCACTCGTCCTCCCAGGCTTTCTCTGGCTTGTAATTAATTGCAATTAATCCATCTAACTGTGCCTTGTATTGTTTTGTATCGGAATTGTTTTTAATAGTGTGTTTTAAATGTGATTTTTATTGTTCCAGCAGTTGATATTGTTTTTAATATCGCATTAAATGTGATTTTAATATTTATATGTGAACTGCTTAGAGATTTTATTATATTAAGTAGTATCTAAGTATCACAAACAAATGAATAAACCTGACCACCCTCAAATGCGTAAAGGTCTGGTCCATTTATTTGTTTGTTTGTTTATTTATTTATTAAAAGGAATTATATATGGTTCCTCATCAATTGATTCCAGGTGGCTTGCAGCGTTTAAAACAATAAATTACACAAAACAGTTTTAAAGAAATCATTAACACAATGGAGTGTTGTTAATTATTTTAACAACACTCCATTGTTGAGAAACACACCTAAATGTTCTGGGAGGATTTTTTCAAAAACATTTTTTTTTTTTACCAGGCACCTAAAAAGATAACAAAGTGGGCACCAAGCAAACTTCTTTGGGGAGAGATTTCCACAAACAGGGCGCCACAACAGAAAAGTCCTCTCCAGTCGCCTGTTGCCTTGCTTTTATGACACAGATTCCCAGGCGAGAGCATCAGCCGGTGACCTCAGTGCAGGCGACTTGATATGGGAGTAGGTGCTCCCTTGGGTGCTTGGGTCTCAAGGTGCGTAGGGCTTTATAGGTAGGCATCAGCACCTTGAACTGGGCTCAGGAATATAGTGGAGCCTCCTGGGATATGTTCTGAACCAACGGTCCCAGTTAGCTAAAACCATCCAGTGTAACACCAGTTCATAAGAAAAGTGGCATTTTTCAGGCCAACAACCTAATTAGAAGCCACTGCAGAAAAGGCCCTGCCTCTGGTGCCCACCAACCTAATAGCTGTTAGTGATGGGCATGTGAGCAAGGCCTCTGTAGCCCACCTCAGGATTTGGGGCAGCATAATCCTGCTCATGCTATCATATAAGCTTATCATATAAGGCTTATCATATAAGGCTATATGATATGCCTTATGCTTATAATATAATATAATATAATATAAGCTGATAATATGCTTATCATATAAGGCTATATGATATGCCTTATCATATAGGCATAAGCAGTCCTTAGCTATTTTGTCATACTATACCTGTGTTTTTGGACACTACCGTGCTGCTGATGTTTCTGTTCTCCTGGACTGAACAGGTATAAGGCATCCCCTGGGTCCACCTCTCTGGAGGAATCAGCATCAAACTCCACATGCTGAAAACTCCATTCTCATCGATCAAGTCAATGTTGCTCTGGTCCTGAGAGCTTTCTCCACTAATATCCCAAGAGAAAGTATTCCAGGCAGGGTTTGCGCCAAAGAAGACACAGAGCAGGGGCATTTTGTGGTTGGCCTGATCCCCCTCCGAGGAGGAAGGCAGAAGGGTGGAAAGACTGGGCCCAGAAGCATCTGAAAAACAACAATTATTTCACATTGTTGATTAGGTTTTTACCCCAAGCTATCCTCTAGACTCTGCCTGTGTAACAATTCTTCTGAAACAAACCCAGTGTCAAAGCCAATCAAATAGCCACTCAAATATTAGATTCCATGGGACCAAACTGAACTGGCTCTCTGCAATTATCAAAAGCCAGGCCACATGAGAAGGACAATGGCACAGGTTATGTTCATACTGTTTTGTACTCTGAGCCATCTTGCCTCCAAAGACAAAGAAAGGTTCTCATATTTTAAAAGCTTTCAATACACCAAACACCAGAACTTGGGATTACTTTCGCTTCCTTGGGAGACAATAAACGCCGGCAGCATTAGGGACTAATTACAGACATTTTTCTGGACAGTGGCAAGAATGGAAATTGCATCGGCCTGGAAGTTGAGAAGCAGACCTCCAGTGGAAGGCTGGGAAGAGGCCTGGGTCGGGATGTTGCCTTACTAGAAAGGGTAACCAGAGAGCAAAGGGCCATGCGCAAGGTGGCAATTGACAATGACTTCGACACTGGTTGGCATCCATGGGTCACTTTTGCCAACTAGCACATGGGGGGCTTGAAACCTCCGCAGTCCCATGTGACTGTTTGGAAGGTACTTAGCACTTCTACCTGTGGGCCCTTGGAAGGGGGTTTAGCTATTCTCTATTCTTAAATGACTGCATTGTCGTACCCCGGTCATTGTTGAAATTTTATTTTCTGCTTGGTGATGGTTACGCTTTTAGGTTGAATTGATAATGAACATTTTAAAAATATCTATTTAAAAAAAGCTTCCAGAGCTTGCCTCATATTCAGAGGGAGATTTTTCAATCTGCTTTCACATATTTGTGCACCGGTGTTGTTTATTTTGAAGGTTATGGTCTACGTTTTTGTTGTCACTTTCTATCGGGGTGGGCAGCCTGCAGGCAGCCTGCGGCCTTTGGAGGCTGCCTGGGTGGCCTGCCATGGGTGCCCAGTCCTGCTGCCACTGCCCCTCTCCCAATTCCCTCCCCCCAGCCACCCCCAAGGTGTGGAACTTGAGAAGCTGCCTTATCCTGAGTCAGAGCCTTGGTCCATGTAGCCCAGTATTGTCAACACTGACGGGCAGCAGTGGCTCTCCAGGGTTTCAGGCAGGAGTATTTCCAGCTTGGAGATGCTGCCGGGGATCGAACATGGAACCTTCTCTTAATAATAAAGTAAGATTCTAGTCCTCATGGTTCTGAATCAAGGGCTGATTTTAACTAGGAACATCGGAAGCTGTCTTCCACTGAGTCAGGCCCTGGGTCCATCTAGCCTGGCATTGTTGACACCGGCTGGCAGCAGTTTCTCTCCAGGGTTTCAGGCAGGATTCCTTCCTAGCCCTACCTGGAGATGCCAGGGATCGAACCTTCTGCATGCAAAGCAGGGGCTCTCCCACTGAGCTGCGGTTCCTCCGAACATGTCAGGAGCCCAGTGATGCTGGGGAAGAGGGTATATGAAGAGAGTCGTCCCTACTCGCCCCCTTGCCCAATGCAATTGGGCTTGCTGAGAGGTGGGCAAAGTTAAAGACTCTCCCTCTTCCCAGGTATCTGGATTAGGATGCGGGGGGAGCGTCTGTGAGCGCATGTTTACGCATGTATGCCTGTGTGCGTGTGAGGCCTCCAGCCCACCAGCCGACACTGCATGTGGCCCTCACTGCCAAAATGTTTGCCCACCCCTAATTGATTTAATCTTTTCTGTTCTGCCCCCACCACCCTCTTTTGGGGGACAGTCTAAGAGGGGGAAGAAGCCAGCAGGTGGGCAAGGAAGGTGGTGGAAGAAGTGGGTGAGTGAGTGGGGGTGGGTGGGCAGCGAGGGGGCAGAAAGAAGAAGACAGGAGAAGAGGCGGCTGAGGAGGGGAGGGGAGGAGGAAAGAAATCTAGGGAGGCGAGAAAAGAGGCAATCCTGAAAAAAATGGCAAAAATTACATATGCACCCCCTGGACCCAGAAAAAAATTCCGACTGCACTGACAGACCCCAAAAGGCTGCCTACCCCTGGTCTAAGCTGCTGGGAGCAGGTTTTCAATTGGATGGGGGTATACATTCAATAAAGGACCTCTGTCCTCAAAATCTGCCGGGCTGCTCACCGGAGACGATCACTCTTGTCCTGCTGGTGACCCTGAAAGTCTCCTTGCTGTTAGCAGCACAGTAATACACTCCGGAGTCATCCCTCTGCACATTGGAGATGATCAGGTCGCACCCTTGACCTGAGTACTTCCCTGCTGGTTCTGAGGACTGAGAACCCTCGTGAATCCTGTGCAGGCGTTTCTGTTGGTCTTCCTTGTGCCAGGTCACTTGCCACGGAAAAGATCCAGCTGAAAGGTCGCAGCTGATGTTTACCGTGTCCCCAGGGGATGCCAAGATCTCTGTCCGCTGCTGCAGTGCTTCTGAATTCCCCTGTGATTCAGCAGCTGTACCAGGAAAGCAAAGGAACGCTTGATGTGCAAAACCAAGCAGAAGAGAAACAAATAACCATATCATTCCTTGTATTAATTGCCACATTCCACATTTCAGCCTGTTGACCCTGACCCCAAAATCTTTGCACCCATCAATAGGCTCTACTCACCTTGTTACCTAGAGAGAGAGAGAGAGAAAATCAGCAATGCAATTCCTGGTTTTGTCACATTGATTTCAACCCTGCAATATGGACTAGACTTTCGGAAAATCACTTCTCACTCTGTCTCATGTGTAAAATAAGATTATTAAAAATCAACCTCATGAGACTGTTGTGGGGAGCACTGAGGAGGGAAAGGTTATCAAACCTTAGGAAAAGGGTGCATGATCCCTCTTTACTAAACGAAATGTCGATTCACACATTCCTAACATCCCGACTGGTAAATTAAAATGACTTACAAGAAAATCCCTTTGGATTTCTTTGGAAGACATTTCCCCCAAAAAGTGAGTTTGGGATCATAGCTTTTGACACTACTAACCAAAAATAAACAAACCTTCTTTTGCTTGTTTAGCAAACAAATACATCAGCCTGTCTTTTACATTACTGTGTGGAGAATCAATACCAAGATTCATTCACTACAACCTCTGGTTTTATCCAAACTGGATTCAAGTTATTCATTGATTTCTACCGAGAAGCGAATTTTTTTATTTTATTTTAGATATAATGTATTGAAACACTTTGAATACTGTAACCTGCTTTATAAATATCTTGTTTTGCCATTACAAAAATGCACTTTAGAGTGATGAAAATAATATTCACTAATTTCTTCTCTCTGAGGACGCATTTTGGTCTTTTTATTATTATTATTATTGCATTTATATCCCGCCTTTTTTCCTCTTGCGAGGAACCCATGGCGGCTTACATTATCCTCCTCTTCTCCATTTTATCCTCACAACAACAACCCTGTGAGGTGGGTTGGGCTGAGAGTGTGTGACTGGCCCAAAGTCACCCAGTGAGCTTCCATGGCTGAGTGGGGACTAGAACCCGGATCTCCCGGCTCCCAGTCCAATACTCTTGCCACTACACCACACTGGTCTTTCTCAAGGCTCTCCTGAACTTCAGTAACAATGAGAGAAGAAAAGATTTAAGCAGATCAGATTTCAAAAATACTTACTATATAGAAAAAGTAGAATAATCCCAGCAACATGGAGTAGCATCTTGCAATTTGTGGACTTGGAAACAGGTCTATAAATTAATGGGTCTCTCTTCTTCCTTTGTGCTACAATAGCTTTTCATTTCCTGCCAACTTCTGTGGGCGCAATTAGGAGGAAGTCAGAAGATGCTGTCCATCTTTGTCTTACAGACACCCTCCACCCAGAGGACTTTTGCACGGCTCTTCAACAGCTTGTCTTGTGAAACATGCAAGCAGAGAGATCTTTTAAGAAGAATAGGAGCAAGCCTGCACAAGCTACTTTCCCTCTGCCCCCCTTTTTTTCATTTGCAAGTTCTGGGATGCAACACCATTAACATGGTATGTGAGTCTACAAATGAGCTGGGTCAAGGCTTTGTGCCACCCGAGATGAAACATCTGATTCTGACCCAGCCTTTGGGGTGCTTCCAGATTGAGCGTTCCTAGGGCTACCATCGGAAGACCTTGTGCAGCTATTCCATCTTTTTCCCCCCTTAAAGGATTTTCTGTGGTAAGGGAAAACACGGAAGAAGCAGTGGGACAACATAGGAACATTGTGAGTGGAAGATGGCGATATCTGGACCTCCCGTCAAAGCCTGTGACTGAGGCAGGGTGACACAGGTCTAACAGCCTTGTCAGGAGGCAAATATAGAGTGATCGCTCTGGTGCCCCCCAAGTAACTGACAATCTGTCCTTCACTGGCACCCAAAATCTGACACCTATGAGGGCTTCCTTCTCTCCTCTTTAGGGGTAAATGCTGATTAAACAGAGAATCATAGAATGGTAGGGTTGGAAGGGGCCTACAAGGCCATCGAATCCAACATGAACCAGAAAGAACAATAGAAAATACAGGCAATCTGGAATGGGGCAGATAAGGAGGATCTGGGAATCCAAAAACTGTGGCAGAAGACAACTGTCCTGAAGACCAGCAATGGCTTAGACGTCTCAGCTAAACAAGGTTCAGTTAGTGGGACTTCAGTCTGGGGACTATTGAGCAGTGATGCCTCATGGACCTTTCTACTGGCTCCCGTCACCACACTGCACCACCCACATGGAGCTGTTCCTTTGCAAGGAGCTGACACCAGATTAGATCCTTGCACTGAAGCTGCACATCAGAGGTGGGCTTGGGGCTCATGCTTCTGGATGCTGCTGCTTTCAGCGATGCTGTTGGCCACGTACCTCATTTTGTCCTCCACCGGTAAGTTTTCTTTGGCCACTTTCCCCTGACTCTTAACCCTTAGCATCTGAGAAACTAGGCTGGTTGATTTTTTGTGAGCTCTGAAACCTTTAAAAAGTTTGTCTCTGCAATTTAGATGAAATACTTTTCACGTTCTCAAGCATGTCTTATTTCTAGACTTTCAGCCACTGGCATCCTAAGAAGAGGAAGGAATTCCTCTTCTACTATTCTATGATTCTAGAATTCTAGGAATGCAGAATTAGAGGAGCCCTTGTTCTGCTCCCGCACAGTTCTTCTCATGCTCTTACGTGTTTTCTCCACAGTGTTAACAGCCCAGCTTTCGTTCCTGTATCAGACGCAGCGGTTCCAATTTGTGGAGGTTGGAGTCCCAGCACGGATCCTGTGCAGCTCTACAGAAGCAATTGAAGACAATGGATTATCATTCAGTTGGTACAAAAGCAGAGAAAATGAAATACCTCTTTTGATCAAGAGTTGCGGTGAGAAGAACCCCACAGACAAATTTGTTTGCGACGCAAAAGGTCGAAAGGTGGTGCTGGAAATCCGCCACGTCCAGAGGACTGATTCCGGCCAATATTTCTGTGCTCAGATGAGCTTTGCCGGCTTGCACGTCAGCAACGGGTTGTCCTTGCTGATTGTTGGAGGTAAGGGGGCAGCGCTGAGCATTGCAAAGGAAACACGGGCCGGCGTGGCAATGGCGGATTGCGGTGTGGAACTCTAAAAGTGCAACAGGTCCAAAGCAAGGCGCCGTCGAGGGAGCAGCCCATGCGTGGCAAGCAATAGCCGAGCTGACCACTAGCCCTGATGTCCCATGTGGAGGAGGCCCTGCCAGTGCCAGACTGGTCGTGCTAATGCTGGGGCCACAAGGGCCACGGGGGTCCCACACACCCCTCAACTGCGCTGCCCTTTCCCCTTTGCATTGGGCTCCCAGGAAGGGAGGAAAAGAACACGAGTCTCTCTCAGATGGCTCTGCCTGTCCCAGGTGTCCATCACAGGCGAGGGGAATCCCTGGCCCAAGTGTCGCTTCCAGAAGCCCATTTCAGTGACACAAATATTGAGAGGGGAGGGCAGGGGAGGGACAGACCTCAAGCTTGCAGGATCTACTTTGTTTTCTTCCTAGAGCCCCCAAATCCACCAACCAGGCCCAAATGAAAAATAGTGGTTTCGGATCCAGACATGCACTTAGAATGAAGGGACAGGGTACCTCTGAGCACATGCCTAGCCCAAGGACTAGTTTTTGGTCTGCAGCTCATGGTTCATTCCTTAGAGACATCTAAGACTCCTCCACAGCTTCATGTTGTCGATGGCGGGGGGGGGGGGGTCTTTTTGTTCTCTTTTGAGGAGACTTGACTGCAGTTCCTGGCTTTCTGCTTGAGGAGAATCTATTGAGCTTCTGTGGAATCCAGCTTTTCCTGGGACACGGTCTGAAAAGCACCAGGGAGCCATTCTGAAGGGTCGGTCTGCATAGACGGCTGCTCTTACTGAATCCTCTGCATCCCTTTTCTCACCAGACAGTTATACCCCGAGCGCCTGGGTGATGCTTCTGCAGCCCCCCGGACAAGATCCACCCTCCCAGCGCACACAGAGCAGCCATCTTGCTTGCGTGGTTCACGGTGTTTCCAACTTGGTCCAGGTGTCCTGGGACGTCCCCGGAGGGCTCCAGCGAGAGGGCCGGACCCTTTTGGCGAAGAACAGCAGCGGCTCCTTGACCTTCCTCAGCCTCCTTCACATCCCCCTGGACTCGCTCATCAGTGGGGAAAACGTCACCTGCAAAGTCCGGTTCAACTCTTCCGGCACCTGCGTGAAGGAGAGCGTCACGCTCCCTGCCCGTGAGTAACTGTATATATACCATCGTAGGAATACTGGCCGCGGTGGCTTAGTGGTTAAGACGCTGAACTGCAGACTGGAAGGTCGGCAGGTCAGCAGTTCGAGACCCGAGGGCCGCGTGACGGAGTGAGCTCCCGTCTTCAGTCCCAGCTTCTGCCAACCTAGCAGTTCGAAAGCAAGAAATTGCAAGTAGATAAATAGGTTCCGCCTTGGCGGGAAAGGTAACAGCGTTCCGTGCACCTCGGTGTTCAGTCATGCCGGCCAGATGGCCACGGAAGCAGCTTCGGACAGCGCTGGCTCTTCGGCTTAGAAACGGGGATGAGCACCGCACCCTAGAGTCGGACACGACTGGTTGGGGACACCTTTTTACCTTTTTAGGAATACTGGCCATTTTCACAAATGAGGCTTTAGGCAGTTCTGGCTTCAATTAGGACTGAAAGATGCATTTAAAACTGCTCTGGCCAGAATGAATGACAGCATCCTAGAGTTGGAAGGGGCCATTTAGGCCATCAAGTCCAACTCCCTGGGCAGTGCAGGGATCCGGTTTAAAGCATCCCCGACAGATGGCTCCCCAACCTTTCCTGCACAAGTATGAAGAAGAGCGCCACATTCCCTGCACGTGAGTGATTTTGCATGTCATCCTGCTCTTATTAACCTACTGCTCATTTTCACAAATGAGACTTGAATGCATTTTGTCACACTTAAAGGGAATGTAAAACCTACGTTGGCCAGAATGATCCTTTCTATTAGAAATGCCTCTCCCCTTTGTTTTGTGCAGCACTAAGAATGGTCAGGCGTTCACAGGAGGGGTTCAAGGACAATTTAAGCCTCGCTTTTGAAACCCCTCGCTGCTCCACCCTCCATTGATTGAGGGAAGTGTTGGTCTGGTTTTGGAGCATCCCCTTCCAAGCGTAGCCCTCAAAGGTGTTTAGTCACAAAGCTACAGGTTGAGAAGGTAAGGCAAAAGTGGAGTAAACCCAGGCACGGCAAACTGCAAACAGCATCAGGCGAGTTCCATAATCAAACTGGTGCTGAGTTTGCTAGGTTGCTTCTCCCATCTCTCTCATCCAGGGTGCTTGCAAACATGCTGTTCTGCAGAATTAGTGCGCCAGTCTCCTTCACGGCAGCCATAGTCCATAATGTCTGATGTGTATCTCCAGGGATGCACATAATGCTTGATCTCACTGCACAAAAAGGACATATTATATTGGATGCAAAATCCACCCCACCCCACCCTGGATACCCAAATATATTTTATTTTATTTTTAAAGGAAGTTTCTAGTCCTTCAGCTTGAAAGGTTTTGATGTAGTAAAAGATGTAGTAAAATCTAGAAAGCCTTGCCGGATTTTGCCAGGAGTCAAAGATCAGGGAATATCAGTATTTTATTTCCCTTGTGTATTTATTGAAAGGTTTTTTAATACTACCTTTCATCAGAGATTCCAGATCAAAATGTATCTCACATAATTCTTTGCCTTATATGGATAAAGTATGCAAAGTAATGTATCGGTAAAAGAGGACAAATAGACACTTCCGGATTGCCTGGAACTCTGGAGAGCCACTGCCCATCAGCGTCAACAACACCAGTCTAGATGGACCCATGGTTTGAGTCCGGATAATGCCGCTTCCTGGGAGGACTGGCGGCTCCAATGTCAATGGGGCAGTGCGTCTGCTCTGGATTTTGGTCAGCACCAGTCAGAACACTAAAGGAGCTCTCCAAGGTGCTGAGCCCGCTTCGGGGATAGGGTTCAACACTTTGGAGAGCTCCATTAGAGTTCTGACTGGTGCTGACCAAAACCCAGAGCGGACACACTGCCCCACTGAAGCACCCTATATTCCCCCTGCAAGTAATTCAGCGTGTTTCTTCCCGTCTTACATTCCAGGCGGTGCTCACTGCCCAAGCTACACAGCACTCCTGGACGTCGTGGTGGGCGCACTGGCATTCCTGCTCCTCCCTCTGAACTTTCTTTGGATTCAACTCTCCTCTCGCTGCTTCCAGACAGGATGAGCCGCATCCCAGGAGTTAATCGCAAGCAGAATAAATCCTATTGTTTCACGGAGAGGCAAATCCTTGGCAACATTTACATTCCAGGGGTGGGCAGATGTGAGAGCTCTCTCCACTGCGGGGCAGATGCTGGCCTGTTTCTGGTGGCTCAGCTTGTGCCTGCGGATCGCTGGGGCTGTTTTTTATGAAGGATGTTGCACTAGCTGGATCTCGTTCTGCTCCGACAAAGCATTTCTTGTTTTCTTCAAGACTCAGGATCACTCCATGCAGAATAGTTACATCCCTTCCCTCTTCAGAGATACTGCAGATACCAATTATTGCTTTGAAATTGAACTCCCATCTCTGGACCGTAGCTAGTCCATGCTTCTTCGTTGCTTTTTAAGTAGACCATGCAAGATTGAAGTCGGCCCTTCCCTGGGCTATACTTCAGTGAGAGTGAGGAACGTTTTCTAGACAGTCCTAGACCTCCTTCACAGAACTACAATGCCCAAGATTCGTTTGCAGATGGACACTGTGATTATTACAATGTCTTTTTAGCACAGTGGTGAGAAGATAGGAACCAAATGTCATCTGTTCATATGCATGAACATACAACCAAATTATGATACCAGCACATGGTAGGGGGGTACCTTGCATTCAGATTTGCCTTGTGCAGATTGCTGGTCCATCTTGCCAGTGTCCTTTGCTCAGGCTCCCCTGAGATATCTAGGGGTTAAGCCAGGGATCACCCTCAGAACTACATTCCTTTGCACACCTTTTCAAAAGAAATACAAAAAATGCTGCATCTGTATATAGCTGATTATATTTACAGAACATCTGCATGTCTATTGCAGCCTTCTCCAACCTGGTGAGCTCCAGATGTTTTTGATCACAACTCCTATAATCCTCCAGCCAGCCTATCTGGGAGTTGTAGCCCAACACATCTGGAGCTTTTCTACATGAGGCTCTTAATCTGCTGTATCTAGTTTCAGCTTTGTCACAGAACTGAGATCCGAGCGCTACACAAGGGCATTTCCTTTCCTGCTTTTCTGCTACATAGCCCGTATGTGACACTGTGGTATCACAGAATCATCGAATAGTAGGGTTGGAAGGGGCCTATTAGACCATCCAGTCCAACCTCCTGCTCAATGCAATTTTGAATGCAATGCAATCTTGAAGGCCACCAGTGTGGGAGAGCCCACTACCTCCCTAGGGAATGGGTTCCATTGTTGTATTGCTCTAACAGCCAGGAAGTTTTTCCTCATCATAGAATCATAGAATAGTCGGGTTGGAAGGGGCCTATAAGACCATCGAGTCCAACCCCCTGCTCAATGCAGGAATCCAAGTCAGAGCATCCCAGACAGGTGGCTGTCCAGCCTCGTCTTGAATGCCTCCAGTGTGGGAGAGCCCACCACCTCCCTAGGGAATGGGTTCCATTGTCATATTGCTCTAACAGCCAGGAAGTTTTTCCTCATCATAGAATCATAGAATAGTATGAGGATGCGCTGTCAGGGATGCTCTGCCTTGGATTCCTGCATTGAGCAGGGCGTTGGACTCGATGGTCTTGTAGGCCCCTTCCAACCCTACTATTCGATGATTCTATGATTCTAGTAGGGTTGGAAGGGGCCTACAAGGCCATCGAGTCCAACCCCCTGCTCAATGCAGGAATCCAAGGCAGAGCATCCCTGGTAGATGGCTATCTAGCCTCAACTTGAACACCTCCAGTGTGGGAGAACCCACCACTTCCCTAGGTAACTGGTTCCATTGTCATATTGCTCTAACAGTCAGGGGGTTTTTCCTGTTGTTCAGCCAGAATCTGGCTTCCTGTCACTTGAGCCCATGATTCTGTGTCCTGCATTCTGGGATGATTGAGAATAGCGGAATAGTGCAAATAAAAGAGTATAAACGGTGTTTTCTTTCACTTTCAGAAATAATACCACATTTTCCCTGTTCTAAAAAACTTGCTAAAAGAGCTCTTTAGAAACAGAACCAAACTGGAGAGTTACAAAGTGGTCTAAAGAGCCCCTAAACAACCATGAGTAGGGCAGGATGACCACACAATAAATGCGTCATGTGGGAAAGCTCCTAGATTGTGTCACATTGGGGAAGTCTGCCTTACATGATACCTCCATCCTCTAAAATTCAGTCTTTGCTGTGGGTTTTGGCCCTGACATTAGGGTCTCCAGATGCAAAAGACAGCACGCCTCATATACATTTAATAGCAATGTAGAAAAGGTGATTCGGGGCAAGTTCGATTTCTCTTGCACAGCTGAGAAAAAGTCACTTGTCCAAATTCCCTCTTTTTCAAGGTAGCTATAAAAGGTACAGGAGCCTTTCCCGCTTTGCACCTGGCCAAGCTACCTGGCACCAGGAATACACACACACCTCCACCCCTGCCTAAGAAATTTCAGTAGCCTTGTTGGAACTCCATTGGCTCCCCGCAACATTCCTCAGATGTTTCACCTGAGGTGGCGTTCCAAGATGAGCTCTCCTTTTTCCCCAGCATCACGTCCAGGTAGCTCCAGCGTGGTTCCCAGACAGAGGCAAGAATAAAACTGAGACTAGTGCAAAAGTTGTCGCAGTTCTTTTTCTCACTCTTTGAGGCAGCAGGCGACCAATATGGGGTGGGGTGGGGATAAACTCAGAGGTCTTCTAATTTGCACCGAGCAACCAGAGCACCCCAAATTCATTCTTGTCCCCCTCCAGTAGCCCTCTTCTTAATCCTTTTTGCAGAGGATGATGAGGCACCATCTCAGAGGCCACTTTTGTTAAAGGCAGAATTTGAGAGCCAGTGTGGTGTAGTTGTGGGTTCTAGTCCCCACTCAGCCTTGAAGCTCCCTGGGTGACTTTGGGCCAGTCACCAGCTCTCAGCCTAACCTACCCTGCAGGGTTGTTGTGAGGATATAATGGAGAGGCAAGGTAAGCTGCCTTGGGTTCCTTGCAAGAGGAAAAAAGGCTGGATATAAATGTAAATGTAAGAACAAAATAAAATGTCACTGAGGTGTTTTGGCACTTGTGAGAAAAGTTTGTGCCGTCTCTGAAGCTGAGTTTTGTTATATTTGTGGCTCTTTCACACAGCATGAGCAAAGTCAGACACTTGAAGCATTCTTCGAGAAGGGCCTGCTAAAGTGAACTTGAATTCCCCCGGGTCCGTCTTGCTTCAGAAAAGTGGCACCTTCCCCACCTCCTACACATACGCAATGCACGGCCATTAGAATATACTTACATGTAGACATGGATAACTTTAATATAGGAAAATATACATTTAACACAAGCATCTACAATGAGCAAGTTAAAAGACATTAAACTCTGGAATTTGCTTTCCTTGTTTCTTTCTGTCTCTCCTTCTTCTAAAAACTACGTAACCTTTACAACCCGACCGTATCAAATGAGTTGAACCAGATTCTCATTTGTTGCAACGTATTTCTGCGTAATCAGCCTGGAAAAGAAAACAGAACAGTCAAAAGGTTGCTCACACGAGCAACCCTTAAATGTTTATTTCCCACATCTGTAAAATGAAACAAAGTGTTGTCAGTCTTGAAGCTGTTTTTACTAGGACGTTATCTCTGTTGCATGAATGAAATGTTTATATTGTTTTTGGTCATTTTCACTTTGTACACTATCTCGCGCTGTTTCTGTTGGAACGTCAGCCTACAAGGAGTTTGTAATGCAGTAGTGCCAATTCATCCATAGAAGTTGTTGTTGTTTATTCGCTCAGTCGCTTCCGACTCTTCGTGACTCCATGGACCAGCCCACGCCAGACCTTCCTGTCGGCCGTCGCCACCCCCAGCTCCCCCAAGGTCGAGTCCGTCACCTCCAGAATATCATCCATCCACCTTGCCCTTGGTCGGCCCCTCTTCCTTTTGCCTTCCACTTTCCCTAGCATCAGCATCTTCTCCAGGGTATCCTGTCTTCTCATTACGTGGCCAAAGTACTTCCGTTTTGCTTTTAATATCATTCCCTCAAGTGAGCAGTCTGGCTTTATTTCCTGGAGTATGGACTGGTTTGATCTTCTTGCAGTCCAAGGCACTCTCAGAATTTTCCTCCAACACCACAGGTCAAAAGCATCTATCTTCCTTTGCTCAGCCTTTCTTACAGCCCAGCTCTCACAGCCATAACACTTTTACTAGTGAACCTGCCCCCTGCCCCCCCACACACACATTCTTTTCCATTTGTTCAATAGCAAGGGTCTGGATTTAAAACAAATAAACAAGAAAAACTCTCTTCCAGTGCAGAAAAGCTTCCATGCCTGGTTGCCGGGGTTCCATTTTCTCTCGCCATAGGCAACCAGGTAAATGGTCATTTACATGCCTCCTCAAATCCAAAGATTCATTCATAAACATAGTCGACACTCCCATTCCCCCCATATGCTCTCTCTCCCTCCCTCCCTCCCTCTTTTAAAAGCAGGTAAATCTCAATTCCTGTTATACAAACACTGGATTGTCAAAAGGCTTTGGATTGATTTCTTCCAAGCCCTTCTCAAGAGGAGGCAGGGTACGCACATTTGCCACAGCTGCCTCTGGGATCTGTCTCAGTGGGATTTGATTTGCTGCTTTGTTCTCTGCATTCCCTGTGAGAGGAAAAAGAAGACAGATGTACACAGTACAGTCCTACATATGTCTACTCAGACATCAGTCCCATTAGGTACTCCCAGGTAAGTGTGAATAGCAGGGCTAGAATGTTGGGCCCTCCAAAGGTTGTTGGATTGCAACTCCCATCAGCCCCAGCCAACATAGTCAATGGTGAGAGATTATGGGAGTTGTAGTCCAATCCGGAGAGACACACGTTCCCCATCTCTGAGTGCATAGGACAGCAGCCTTAATTGCACGTGAATTGTAGCCAGGTGTAACGTCATTTATCTTACGAACACATTACCTCTGTCAAGATGCCTTCTGAAGAGCACAATCAAGGGTGGGATCAGGAGGAGGAGGGCGATACAGGGGACCCCAATGTATAAAATGGAGATGCAGTCCACTGTTAAAAGAGAGGGGTGGGGGAATGGTGGTCAGCACCCAGAATAGCCATTGGGCCAATCCACGGGAGAGTACAGCATCAAGTGCTCACAAACGCGCATGGACGCGCATGGACGCCCTCTTAGCTGACTGGGGCCAAAAAGCCTGTGGCTGCCTAAAAGCGGGCCTGTAAGACCATTTGGTTCAAGGGTCGAACATTACCTAGCTGCACTCAACATAGCTAGAGCTCATTTGGAAAAAGGTAGCCGCAAACTTCACTTGATAGGTAGGATGGAGCCACTGTCACATAAACATCCTAGTAGATGGGTTGAAACTTGAAAGCCACTGAATGACTTACTCTGTCATGCTCTACCTGTGTTTGCTGTGGGTACCGGCTTTGTGGACAGTGTGTTTTTGGACACTACCGTGCCACTGATGCTTCTGTTCTCCTGGACTGAACAGGTATAAGGCATCCCCTGGGTCCACCTCTCCGGAGGAATCAGCATCAAACTCCACATGCTGAAAACTCCATTCTCATCGATCAAGTCAATGTTGCTCTGGTCCTGAGAGCTTTCTCCACTAATATCCCAAGAGAAAGTATTCCAGGCAGGGTTTGCGCCAAAGAAGACACAGAGCAGGGGCATTTTGTGGCTGGCCTGATCCCCCTCTGAGGAGGAAGGCAGAAGGATGGAAAGACTGGGCCCAGAAGCACCTGAAAAAGTGTTGAGAGAGATAATCACAACCCTTGTATGAGATTTTGATTCCACTCCATCTCTTAAGCTCAGTCTGAGTAGCAACATTTATAAAACAAAACAAACTACAGGCCAAATCAAATAGCTGTTCAGATATTACGAACTACAGACTAAAACCTAAAACTCACCCCTATCCCAGTCATGGCAAGCCAGAACGTGAGGCAAAAAATACAAACTTCTTGTCTACATGGTTGAGTTCTGAACTGGCACTCACTAACGTCAGCTAGTTATGACCTGGACTAGACTACTGTAGCGTGCTCTGTGTGGGGCTGCCTTTCAAGATGGTTTGAAAGATTCTGTTGGTGGAGAATGCGTTGGCCTGGATGTTTACAAGGACTAGACGCTTGGATCATATTCTGCATCTGCACCAGCAGCCTATTCGCTCCCAGGCCCAATTCAAAGTGCTGGGACTGACCTTTAAGGCCCTTAATGTTTTGTGTTTCACTGTTTGTGTGAATTTCTAAGCTGTGGGGAGCAGGTTTGCAACTGGGCAAGATATGCATTCAATAGATAAGGGACGGGGAATCTATGATCCGCAAGCCACATCCAGCCAATTGCTTAATTTCATCTGGCCCACAGGACACCTTTGCAAGTACGGATTGGGTCAGCTGTCAGAGAGCCCAATGGGCATGTTCAGAGCTTTGCTCTTTCAAAGCCTCCTGCCTGAGGAAAGACAACTTTGAAGGCACCAGTTGGGTTGCTCATGGCCTCTGATTGAGGTTTTTTTCTGTGGGCCACTGACCCCTGATAGGAAAAAGGTCCCCCCACCCCTGCAATAAATGGTAACAACTCTCAAAATCTGCCGGGCCGCTCACCGGAGACGATCACTCTTGTCTTGCTGGTGACCCTGTTAGCAGCACAGTAATACACTCCGGAGTCATCCCTCTGCACATTGAAGATGATCAGGTCGCGCCCTTGACCTGGGTACTTCCCTGCTGGTTCTGAGGACTGAGAACCCTCGTGAATCCTGTGCAGGCGTTTCTGTTGGTCTTCCTTGTGCCAGGTCACTCGCCACGGAAAAGATCCAACTGAAAGGTTGCAGCTGATGTTTACCGTGTCCCCAGGGGATGCCAAGATCTCTGTTCGCTGCTGCAGTGCTTCTGAATTCCTCTGTGATTCAGCAGCTGTACCAGGAAAGGAAAGCAACTCTTGGTGGGCTAGTGCAAAACGAAGCGTGAGGGAGACATTCCCATTGCATGAGGCATTCATGCAGCACATTAAGAACATAAGAAGAGCCATGCTGATCAGACCAAGCCCCAGCACTCTGTTCACACAGTGGCCAACCGGCTGCCCACGGGAAACCCACAAGCATTCTAACCCTGTAGTCCACAGGTCCGGTAGGTTGTGGCCTGTGTCACTCCAGTTCCCATCAACGTGGCTGACAGGGGCAATTAGGTTTGTCACTTACACATCGCCATGAGAGAAGAATTGCATCACCAAAAAACAGGGCCAAAGAGGACATCTATTTGCATGAAACCTGCATGTGCTAATTTACAGAGAAAGGCACACATTTAGGGAGAATCGCTATAATTTAAATAGGGATACATTTGCCTTCTATGGTTTTCCCTGTAGGAACGTACGGCTGTGAGAGCTGGAGTATAAGGAAGGCTGAGCGCCGAAGAATTGATGCTTTCGAACTGTGGTGCTGGAGAAGACTCTTACGAGTCCCCTGGACTGCAAGGAGGTCCAATCAGTCAATCCTAAAGGAAATCAACCCTGAGTGCTCATTGGAAGGGCAGATACTGAAGCTGAAGCTCAAATATTTCGGCCACCTAATGTGAAGAGAAAACTCCCTGGAAAAGACCCTGATGCTGGGAAAGACTGAAGGCAAAAGGAGAAGGGGACGGCAGAGGATGAGATGGCTAGATAGCATCACGGATGCAATGAATATGAACTTGAGCACGCTCCGGGAGAGAGCGCAGGACAGGAAGGCCTGGCATGCTATGGGCCATGGGGTCACGAAGAGTCGGACACGACTGAACGACTGAACAACAACAACATTTGCCTTGGCCAAAAGGGAGAGAGACAAATAAATAGTAATATAATACATCTCACCTTAGTAGGGAAGACGGCAACTGGGTTCGTAAGATCACCGCATTCCACTGTGGGTTATTTAAACCAGTGGGTTGTGGTCCATTCCAGGAGGCC
Source organism: Heloderma suspectum (assembly GCF_057233095.1). Taxonomy (NCBI): domain Eukaryota; kingdom Metazoa; phylum Chordata; class Lepidosauria; order Squamata; family Helodermatidae; genus Heloderma; species Heloderma suspectum. Next base: position 21,004,004 of record NC_139474.1, on the reverse strand, counting down.
ATTTTGAATGTTCAAGCCACAACTGTGGCTTGTCGTGTCATCCAAACCCAGCATGGGTGGGTTGTTGGCATGGTTAGAAAACCACCCAGAACCCATGGGCTGTTTTAGGGTTGCATTTGATTTATTAGCCATGCCAACAACCCACCCGGGCCAGGTTTGGATAACATAGCATGGTCTTGGCTTGAATATTCAGAATGGCTGCTGGCACACACCACAGCCCACCATGTCTTGACTGAGCCATGGGGGGCTGCTTGATCATGCGAACCTGCCCAGTGGCTCGGTGACTTGCGTGCCTGGAGCTCGGCTTGCTACCCAGGTGCTGCTAAGTGTGAATGGTCCACTTCGCGGCCCTGCTCTGCCCTCCCTCCTTAGGGTTCTTTGGCTTTAAACCAGACGGCCATCCAGGTAGAGGACTGTGGTCTATAAAAGAGGACACAAGGACACTCTGCTGCAGGGCTGGCATGGCCCATGCAGCTGGCTGCCTTGCTTTCTGCTAGCAGTGCAAGGATAATTTGAGGAAACGATAAAACACTTTTTTCCTAGAGGCATTGTGAGTTGTGCACTACAGCACCGAACCAGAGACTGGGCCGAAGCTGTGGCCCAGTGCCCAAGTAATGATACTTTTTCCTATTTATTCAAGGCAGCCTCCAGTTAGGCTCTGATATAGATATTCGCCTTGCTGAAGAAAGAGCTTCCAGACAGAGTGCTCCTATCATTACCAGTCATAGAATCATAGAATCATAGGGTGGGAAGGGGCCTACAAGACCATCAAGTCCAACCCCCTGCTCAGTGCAGGAAGCCTGATTTCCAAGCAGTCACCCATCCAAGTACTAACCAGGGCTGACCCTGCTTAGCTTCCGAGATCACACAAGATCAGGCACATCCAGCCCTTTGCTTCAAAGGCATTGTGCACCTGTTTCGTCTTCCCCTCCTTAATGGCGGGTTTTTTCTGGTAAGAAAAAACCCATTAGGAAAAGCATGCACAATTTAGACTTTATTAAAAGAAAGGAGCCAGGATATCCCTTCACAAATCCCGAACATCCCAACTTGTGCATTAAATAACTTGCATTACATCCAATTGAATTTCTTTAGGGTGCAAGTCTAAACAAGTGTGCTTAGAACACAGTTTCAGTTCAGTTGAGAGCTGCGGGGTTTGAATCTCTCTTTTTGGGCGGTTGGCAAATAAATATCACATTTTTTAACTCTCCTTGGGAAAAACCTGTAACACGATTCATTCAGTATATCTTCTGGCATTATCCAAAGCAGAAATCAGACTGCAAAATATGCATTCATTGTTTTACAGAGAAAATGTGATGTACTGATTACTAAAATAGTGTATCTAGAACCCTTTAGGCATTGTAAACAACTTTATAAAAATGGATGTAACGTTTCTGGTTTTGCCATTTTTTAAAATAATAATTGATTTGGATCCAGACCTTCTCATACTCAGCACAGACCCACTGAAATCAATAGGAATTGTTGGTGATAACTAGCATCAGTCGCATTGATTTCAGTGAGACTACTCTAAGCAGCCTGAATCTGGTTCAAACCAGTTGATGTTGTAAAAAGAATGTTCAGTATTTCCCCAGGTTCCGCTGAAGATAAGTAATTACTTTACTTAGTTATTTATTCATCTTTTTTAATCCCACCTTTCTGTACAAATTCATACTCAGGGCTGCTTGTCACATGTGCAGTGCAAACCCCTACAAGTTTATGCAGAAGTAAGCCTCACTGTGTTCAACCGGGCATACTCCCTTGCAAGTATGTTTAGGACTGCAGCCTTAAAAACCGAACCAATGCAACTATATAAACTCCAATCTCACCATTATTTATTTATTATTTATTTATTACATTTATATCTCATCTTTTTTCCTCCTTAAGGAACCCAAGGCGGCATACATAATCCGGCATTTTATGTATTTCATTGCTGTCAGTCACCTTGGGAGGGCTTCTGCCCTGAAAGGCGGCCAAGAATTTTTTTAAAAAAAATAGAAAATAATCACCCTCCTCTCCATTGTATCCTCACAACAACAACCCTGTGAGGAAGGCTGGACAGAGCCCAAAGTCACCCAGTGAGCTTCCAAGGCCAAGTGGGGACTAGAACTCAAATCTCCCAACTCCCAGTCCAGCACTCTCACCACTACACCACACTGGCCTTCATATGAGAAGAAATAGATCAGGTTTCAAAAATACTTACAGTGCAGAGAGAATAGAATGATCCCAACAACATGGACAAACATCTCCTGGGCCCCTGCAGATTCTGAACTCTAAAGCAAATGTGCCCACAGCAACTGGATCTCTCCTTGGCCTCTTTTGCTCTGGTGTCTTTCCATTTCCTGCCAATTTCTGTGGGTAAAAATATCAAGCTTGGGAAATGAAACCCACTTCTGACTTGAACAGACACACGCCACTGAAAGGATGCTTAGAAGATGCTTCAGCTGCTCTTCTTTTAAATTGTGTGAGAGATTTTTAAGAAATAGACATTGGTCGGTTCCCTTAGTCCGTCAGCAAATTCTGGGACTCAAGAGCTTTATGGCAAATAGAGCATCAGTACGCAGAAGGACTGACCAAAACCATTTGCCACCACTGGACACGCATAATCTATAGACTAATAAATAAATAACAATTTGACATCCAGAGATAACTCTCCAACCATCCTTGAGGGCACCCCAAATCTGTCATCTGTGATGGATTCCTCACTGCGCCTAAAGATAGGACCGGCCTTTAATGGCTCAGAAAATCTAGACATTCAGATGACTTCCAAATGGTAGGATGGGTCCCTGATGGAACTGGTCCCAGAAAGAACACAGCATCCACAGAACAGTGAAGCAAGTAGCCGAGCAAAGGAGCAGAATGCAATGGCCGGGGAATCCGAACTGCTCCAGGAGAAGCCAACTGCACTGGCATGGGAGGCGCAAGTTCAAGTCGTGGGAGTGCTGTTTGGTGACTAGCACTGCCTATGAGCAAAGCCTCACTGACTTTTCTCAGTGCTTCCCAGCACCTCACTGCACCACCCACACGGAGGTGTTCCTTTACCAGAAGCTGACACCATATTAGACCCTTGATTGAAGCTGCACCTTAGATGTGTGTGCGGGCTCACACATCTGGGCGCTGCTGCTTTCCACAATGCTGCTGGCCACGTATTTCATGTTGTCCTCCATGGGTAAGTTTTCTTCTGCCGCTTTTGCCTGACTCTGAACTCTTTGCATCTGAGAAATTAGCCTGACTGAATTTTTTATATGCTCTGAAACCTTAAGGCGAGTTTTCTCGACGAGATCAATGAAATGTTGTTCACATTTTTAAGCATTTCTTATTTCTATCTTTCAGTCACTGGCATCCTAAGAGACATTTCTCTCCCTCTTTCATAATACTAGAACACAGAGACATAACACGAGGCGGACTGGGGGGAGATTCAGGACGGATAAAAGGAAGGACTTTTTCACACAGCACAGAGTTAAACTATGGAACTTACTGCCACAGGATGTAGTGATGGCCACCACTTTGGATGGCTTTCAGAAGGGACGGGACAAACTCATGGAGGAGAAGGCTATCAGTAGCTACTAGTCCTGATGGCCATCTGCCAACTCCAGTGTCAGAGGCAGTATGCCTATGTACACCAGTTGCTGGGGAACATGGGCGGGAGGGTGCTGTTGCACTCATGTCCTGCTTGTGGGCTTCCCACAGGCAGCTGGTTGGCCACTGTGGGAACAGAATGCTGGCCCAGACGGACCTCGGTCTGATCCAGCACAGCTCTCCTTGTGTTGTTCTGGATTCCCAAATAGTATAATGCCTCCTCCTGAATTTTTTCTCAAGTCTTTGTGTGGAAGTGGCAAGAGGGAAAATTACAACCACAACGAATGCAGAATTAGAGGAGCCCTTGTTCTGCTCCCGCACAGCTCTTCTCATGCTCTTACGTGTTTTCTCCACAGTGTTAACAGCCCAGCTTTCGTTCCTGTATCAGACGCAGCGGTTCCAATTTGTGGAGGTTGGAGTCCCAGCACGGATCCTGTGCAGCTCTACAGAAGCAATTGAAGACAATGGATTATCATTCAGTTGGTACAAAAGCAGAGAAAATGAAATACCTCTTTTGATCAAGAGTTGCGGTGAGAAGAACCCCACAGACAAATTTGTTTGCGATGCAAAAGGTCGAAAGGTGGTGCTGGAAATCCGCCACGTCCAGAGGACTGATTCCGGCCAATATTTCTGTGCTCAGATGAGCTTTGCCGGCTTGCACATCAGCAACGGGATGTCCTTGCTGATTGTTGGAGGTAAGGGGGCAGCGCTGAGCATTGCAAAGGAAACACGGGCCGGCGTGGCGATGGCGGATTGTGGTGTGGAACTCTAAAAGTGCAACAGGTCCAAAGCAAGGCGCCGTCGAGGGAGCAGCCCATGCGTGGCAAGCAATAGCCAAGCTGACCACTAGCCCTGATGTCCCATGTGGAGGAGGGCCTGCCAGTGCCAGAGGTCAGACTGGCCGTGCTAATGCTGGGGCCACGAGGGTCCCACCCCCCCAACTGCGCTGCCCTTTCCCCTTTGCGTTGGGCTCCCAGGAAGGGAGGAAAAGAACGCGAGTCTCTCTCGGATGGCTCTACCTGTCCCAGGTGCCCATCACAGGCGAGGGGAATCCCTGGCCCAAGTGCCGCTTCCAGAAGCCCATTTCAGTGACACAAATATTGAGAGGGGAGGACAGGGGAGGGACAGACCTCAAGCTTGCAGGATCTACTTTGTTTTCTTCCTAGAGCCCCCAAATCCACCAACCAGGCCCAAATGAAAAATAGTGGTTTCGGATCCAGACATGCACTTAGAATGAAGCGACAGGGTACCTCTGAGCACATGCTCAGCCCAAGGACTACTTTTTGGTCCCTGAACTGCAGCTCACGGTTCATTCACCCATAAATCCATTCCTGATTCCTGCCCCCAAAGCATTTTTCATGTCAGCCGCCTAATTTGGGGGATGGAGGGGCCTTTTCATTTGTTATTCTTGTTAAACAATGAGTCGAAAACCTTTCCAGTCTATTGCAAAGCACCCTGAGATCTACCAATAAACAGTGATCTACCTTCTGCCCAGCCTTGTAGTAGGGTGAACATTTCTTTTGATTTGGTCCAGCCTGGGAGGGGAAGGGCAGCACTTTCAGGGCATTCCTTAATGGGCTTTAGAAATTCAGTTTATTAATTAATTAATTTCGTAACAGCGCAGTCCTACATTTAGACAGGAAAAAAGTCCTACAACTTTTTAGACAGAAAAACGTCCTACAACATTGTAGACAGAAAAGTCATACAGCTTTTTGGACAGAAAAACATCCTACATCTTTGGGCATGTCTTTGTATTTTTTGAGGTTCTGCTGAAGATAAGTAATGATTTTACTTGGTGATTTATTCAATTTTTTATCCCATGTTTCTGTGCAAATGCATGACTGGCTGGGGAATGCTGGGAATGCAGCTAAGAAGCTGACAAGTTCTGTGGCCCATGCCACAGGGTAGGCGTGCGTGGGCAATTCCCTTGCCACATGAGCCAGCCAGCGCCACCCCATATGAATCAATAAAGCACCCCGGAAGACACTTAAGACTCTTCTGCAGGTTCAAAGTGTAGATGGGGTGGGTGGGGGTCTTTTTGCTCTCTTCAAAGGATATTTGACTGCAGTTCCTGGCCTTCTGCTTGAGAGGACTCATTATTATTATTATTATTATTTGCATTTCTATACCGCCCCAGAGCCAAAACTCTCTGGGCAGTTTACAAAAGTTAAAACATTAAATACAATATAAAAAGTTTAAAAGCCATTGACAAAAAAGCGCATAAAAGCACACAAACAATATACACAAACAACGTATAATTAAAAACAACACTGAACTATCAGACATAACTAAAGACACATCCAGGACCAATTAAAACTCACCATGTGCTGCCAAATGCGTGGGAAAAGACATAGATCTAACTTGGCACCGAAAACATAATAAATTGGCACCAGGCAGGCCCATCAGGGAGCTCGTTCCACAGATGGGAACTTCTATTGAGCTTCTGTGGAATCCAGCTTTTCCTGGGACACGGTCTGAAAAGCACCAGGGAGCCATTCTGAAGGGTCAGTCTGCATAGATGGCTGCTCTTACTGAATCCTCTGCGTCCCTTTTCTCACCAGACAGTTATACCCCGAGCGCCTGGGTGATGCTTCTGCAGCCCCCCGGACAAGATCCACCCTCCCAGCGCACGCAGAGCAGCCATCTTGCTTGCGTGGTCCACGGCGTTTCCAACTTGGTCCAGGTGTCCTGGGACGTCCCCGGAGGGCTCCAGCGAGAGGGCCGGACCCTTTTGGCGAAGAACAGCAGCGGCTCCTTGACCTTCCTCAGCTTCCTCCACCTCGCCATGGAGGCGCGCATCAGTGGGGAAAACGTCACCTGCAAAGTCCGGTTCAACTCTTCCGGCACCTGCGTGAAGGAGAGCATCACACTCCCTGCCCGTGAGTAACTGTACATATACCATCGTAGGAATACTGGCCATTTTCACAAATGAGGCTTTAGGCAGTTCTGGCTTTTAAAACTGCTCTGGCCAGAATGAATGACAGCATCCTAGAGTTGGAAGGGGCCATTTAGGCCATCAAGTCCAACCCCCTGGGCAGTGCAGGGATCCGGTTTAAAGCATCCCTGACAGACAGCGTCCAGTCTCTGCTTGAATACCTCCAAGGGCAGAAAGCCCACCACCTCCTGAGGCAGTTAGTTCCATTGCTTTGACACAGTACGGAAGTTTTCTCTGGTGTTCAGCTGAAATCTGCCTTCTTGTAACTTAAGCCCATTATTTCACGGCCTTCAGTCTTTGATGTTAGAGAATAGGTCCTGCGGCCTTCTGTGTGACAACAATCCTTTAGGTAGGTGAATGTTCTTTTGCATTACAATGCCTTTCTTCTGCCTTAGCAAGGACCAGCCCTTTACATAAATCGTGCAGGAGAGGTTCATGTTAGAAAACACTCACTATTCCACTCTCCTTTACCTGTCAGGCCTGGAGTTCCAGCCTACTTCTGGAGCATCCATTTCCTTGGGTACCGGGGTGGGGCTGGGTGGGTAGGGGACACAGCATTGCAGAACTGCATTTTACGTCACAGCCGGGGTTGCACAAAAACGGCTTGCATGTACCGGCGTAACTCTACTGGCTGCTTCTGCCACGCAAATGCTCAGCTACCTGCCCTTCACTGTCGTTTCAAAATGGAACGGGGAGCGACCAAGAACGGTTGGGTTGTCTGTCAACTCGTGATGTAGTGGTAAATTTGGAAGTGCAGATGCTCATCATCACGGTCCCCATAGCCACACCCACAAGGAGAGGCCAATAATGCAGACAGGTGGGTTGATCCATATTTTTTTTAAAAAACAAAAAACACCAGGAGCGGGTCTTTTGCAAAGCACATGGGTCTGAATCACCCCTTCAAGAGCAAGGCACCCCCAAATGGGTACCCCCTATAAGACCCGATGGCCTTATGGGCCCTTCCAACCCTGCTGTTGTACAACTATTCTATGAAATACTTTGTGTTACAACAGGAAATGATACGTTGTTGCTGGGAAAATCCATGCTTCCCTGCAAGCCCAGACTCCACCACACCACTGCTGTGAACACAGCAATTCCTGAGCCAGCAAATCTGTTGTCTTGTTTCCAACGCTTCCTCCACAGACCCTGAGCCGGAGACCTGCCCGCGCTACTCGGTGCCCCTGGCTGCTGTGGGCCTGCTGGCCCTGCTCCTGCTCTTCCTGGGCGTCCCTTGGAACCGACTCTGTGCTTCCAGGCCAGGTAACTCCGGGACTCGCATCCTAGGAATGCCTGCCGACAATAAAGTCCAATTCAGTATCGGATTATGCCCAGGGAAATCCTGCGCAGAATGCTTGGCAGGGATTATATTTCTGGGGTGGGTAGAAAGTAGACCGTGCTTCACCACTGGAATTCCGGCCCATTTCTTGGGGAGGGCTCCCTACCTGCTGGTTGCTAGGACTGATTCTTACAAAGAATTCTGGACAAGGTGAACTTTGATACATGATCCAGACAAGCCCTCCTTACTTCCTTAAGAGCTCAGAATCACTTCGCACAGAACTGTTTGGATGGCTTTAAAAGGGGGTTGGGCAAATTCCTGGAGGAGAAGGCTATCAAGGGCTACTTGTCCTGGTGGCTAAATGCTACCTCCAGTCTCAGAAGCAGTGAGCCTATGTACTCCAGTTGCTGGGGAACGTGGGTGGGAGGGTGTTGTCGCACGCATGTCCTGCTTGTGGGTTTGCGGTGGGCAGCTGGTTGGCCACTGAACAGAATGCTGGACTAGATGGACCCTTGGTCTGATCCAGCAGGGCTCTTCTTGTGTTCTTATGTTTTCCCTTCCCTTTTAAGAGATCCTGAGGCTGCACTCTTACTTTGAAGATTTAATACACGTTATTATGTACCCTTAGCTTGGATTTGCTATCGTTCTTAAGTTGCTTCCTTCCACACTACTGCCCTTTAGCTCCACGGAGGCATTCATCTTCGGCAATCAGGTGTAAGCAGAATTAAAACGTGGATCTACATGGCACTTTAAGAAAGTACTAGATTTCCTATAACATTACCGTAATGCCCATCCCCATGGGCAAGATCCTGATATACATATTTACTTACATATAAGTTCTGTTCAGCAAAGGTCTACTTCTCCCAGCTAAAACAACAAAGAATCTTGAGGCAGCTTAACAAATCTATTCTAGCATAAGCTTTTGCGGACATTGTCAGCTTCATCTCATGCATGAAGAGATGTAAACTGTGCTGTCAGAGGGAACTGAAATGCAAAAACCACAGACAGTGATAATTACCTTAATGGTTGCCATGTATAAAACCTCCCTGGGTGATAACGTAGATATCATTGCAATGGTGAGCTGTTAACATATGTAGCGTGCTAAACAAAACAAAACCCTTTGTCCTTATTCAAACCACAGGAAATAACTTTGAATTCCTTCATGAATTGTGTTCAGCAATTCATGTTGATACCTGTCTTTGAAACTGAAGTGGGCTTTTCTTGCTTATTGCAACCTGTTTATTATGATGTTCCTATTTATCACCTTACCTTTTTTTGCTCCCCAAGGATTCCATGCCAAGGTCTCTGAACCTCCGTCGTCAGAGTCATCGCAGGTGTGTTTCTCTCTCTCTGTGTCTTTGGTGGAAAATTACTTTAGTTTTTCAGGCTGCTTTCACAAATGATGCCCAAATTAGCCCATCATGTGCAATTTGGGAACATGTCTGAATGCTTCTAAAGTGGCGTTAAATGCGCTGGCAACCAGTTCTTAAATCAACTGAAGACCATGTAGGACTGTGGATGTACACTCATGGTTTCCTGATGAAGGAAATCTTAATCCATTCATGGCATGAGTTTCAGTTGATTAACTGATGGACTCGATCTGCATATGAGTAAATGGCAATTGTTCTGAAGGAGAGAGTATGGTCTCTTTTGCTGTTATATCAGAGCTGTAAACACAACATGCTAACCCGCACTCCGTGGCTGAGTATGGGTTGTTTTGAACCGTGGGTCGTTTGTTGAACTGTGGGTTACCATGCTGTCTGAATGCAGCCAGAGTGGCTTGTTAACCATGCAGTGTGGCTTATTTTCTCGAACAAGCCACCTTGAGTAGCCATGGTTTGTTGTTGGGTTGTTCAGGGTGGTTAACAAGCTACCCTGGCTGCGTTCAGATGGCACGATAACCCACCTTGCAGAAAACGTGCTGCATTCAGACAACATGCGAACCCACAGTTCAGCAAACAACCCACAGTTCAAAATAACCCACACTCACTGGTTAGCATGTTGTTTGAACAGCCCCATCATGTCCACACGTATCACAGTAGGTATCATCTTTCCCCACTGCATGTTTAAGAGCAAGAAGGAAATAGAATTGCACCTCTGTCATCATTTCACAGTTTTTATTGATGTATTACCTGTTTGTTTGCTCGCTTGTTTGTTATGAGAAGGTACGTATATCCATACTCAATGTGTCCAAGGAGGCTAAAAACCATAACAAACACAGTACAGCTACTTATCGTAAATATGACAAAAAAATAAGAACAGGTAGCACAACCAGTTATAACGAAAAGCCCTTGGGCTGTGCTGCAGAATAAAGATAGATTAAAACAAATCAAATTCTCTAAGTAGTTGTATTAAAAACAACCAACAGTTTTAGGGGGAAAAATCATTACAAAGCCACCATTCACCAATGGATCAACTTAACATTGTCTTGAGCTTTCAGGGTCACTGGTGCTTTATGAGTCCATTCACAGGCCTTCCCCAATCAGGTGTTCTCCTGAGGTGATGGATACAAGTCCCATCATCTCCAGCCAACATGGCCAATGATGGGACTAATGGGAGTTGTAGTCCTGCACCTCTGGAGCACACTGGATTGGAGAAGGCTGCCATTCACTATAATTTCTGTATGTATACTTTCCAAACCAGGTGAGTGCGATCAAGATGGAGGGTTGTCCTTCTACACGAGACAGAGAAGTGTGTGGCCCTTTCATGACAGGGGGTCAGGAGCACTTCTTATGGCAGAGTCAGTGTAACAGACATATGCGATGAACAAAGTAGTGCCCAGAGTCCAGCCAGGATGAGTGCGAGTCTTGGTTTTAGCTGCAGTTTTCTGGATGACCGGCTTGACTTCCATTTGATGTGTATACTATTGCCACCAACCAGAAACCTCTAGAACAACTTTCCTCAATCTGGTGCCTTCGAGGTGTGTTGGACTACAGCTCCAATGAGTTCATTGTGGGAGCTGTAGTCCATCGCACCGTAAGGTACCATGCTGAGGAACGCTGCCCTAGGATAAGCTAGGCTAGAAATGTAAGCCATCCCACAACTAACAGCTTTGTTCCGTTTCATAACAGGAGAACATCTGCTATGCCCAGTTGGATTTTCAATCACGGAATCAGGATGGGAACCCAAGACGAGCGTTGCAAGGGGTGGGGAATCCAGAGTCGGAAGGACCCATGACAAGCAGGAAGAGAGCCAGTGGGGAAGCAGCTGCTGTATGCTGATTCGGGGAGGTGGGATTCAAACGCCGGTGAGCCCCTTCCCTAAACTCAGTCTCCCGTCTGTCATGCCGGAATCAGCAGTGGCCCAGTTTGCAAGGCAGTCGTGAAAATAAAGAAAAAATGATGCCTTTTTCAAGCTGAAAGAGTTACATAAACAAATGACTCCGAATATACTGGCAGTTTATTATTTGTATAATCATTCATTATTTGTTATTTACTTATAAGCTGCCTTTTGGCCCAGTCCGGAGCCCCAGCATGGCTTCAAGGGGCCATTTTCCTGATCTGAATTTGATACTTCTGAAAGACAGACTCCTTCGTTGTGGTAAGAGGGGCAAAAGGCCCCTTGGTTTGGTTCGTTGGCTAGCTGATGGTCCAATAAATCAACTAGACACAGGTAAGCTTCTGGATCAGACATGTGTTTATTATGAGGCTCGCAGGACACTTTGTCAGCAACGGGGGAGAGAGCCCCAAATGTTCTGTGGGGCAAATTTCTACACAGGGAAACACATCACATTTAGGGAAGAACTCTAGCCATGCTCTATTAGACACATTACTTGGAGGCTTACACCCCCACCCCCACCCCACCCCCGTTATCTGGAGAGGAGCTGAATGTTTTTTTTCTGGACAGGATGGACACTTGCTAGCTACTGACACAGTTACTGCACGAAGTACAATGTTATCAGCCCGCAGCCTGGGGAGGAATCCATCCTCCCTTTGATTCTCAGAGAGAACTGCTGACAGGCTGTAATCTGTTTCTCAGAGGCTGTTTTGCCAAGGCTGAGTTGGTCCAACAAACATGACTTAACTCTGGTTAACCCTTTAAGCACAAGCATCTGTTGGGCACCTTATGCAGATGTTCAGTGGCATCTGAATAACTGCGTAGCCAGTTTGGGGTACACACAACGCTTTAGGGGTGAGGTTAGAGGATTCTTTTCACATCGTCCCTGTTCATTCTGCACAGGGCTGGCATCGAACATCAGGAAAAACTTCCTGACTGTAAGAGCAATATGACAATGGAACCAATTACCTGGGGAGGCGGTGGGCTCTCCCACGCTGGAGGCATTCAAGACGAGGCTGGACAGCCACCTGTCAGGGATGCTCTGACTTGGATTCCTGCACTGAGCAGGGGGTTGGACTCGATGGCCTTGCAGGCCCCTCCCAGCCCTACTCTTCTGTGATTCTATGATCGGGGGGGCACGGCTGCCGGACTTGCTCCTCCTCTTCCCTGTTGCGACCTGCTTGTCCACCTGCCTGTTCTGGCCCAGACAAAGGCGGTGGTGAGAAGGAGGAGCAGGAGATGCCAGGGCCTACTTGCCCACTGGCGCTGTGCCTGTCAAGGAAGCAAGTGGCGACCATGGAGGGGAGAAGCTAGACTCACTGAAGGGGGACACTGAGGGTGTCTTGCCCAAGGGCCCCTCCAAAACCTGGAGCTGGGACCAATCAGACTTCAGGTGATTCACACCAGACTCAAGTGACCCACTGCACCTCCCCTGGTCCCAGGGCATGGGCCTGAAGGTTTATGGTTCAGCAAGGGAACACCAGAGCAGTTTCCAGAAAGACAGAAAAGAACGAGAGGCTAATACATGTGACCGCGTTTTTGTTCAGCTCTTTGCAGCAATTTGTGCTGTGACCAGAATAGGAGGAGATAAAATACGGAGATGTTATCGCTCACACAGAGCGTGAACAGAGCAACCAACATTCGCCCTGTCCTTCTGCCGACAGGACGCTTCACGCGCTTCAGAAGGCGAAAGGGGGCTTTTTTTGCGAGGGCCAGGATTGGAGGTGTTTGGGCACTTGTGACAAAAGCGTTTGTGGCATCCGACCCCAAAATGGTTTTGCTGCATGCTCTTTCAGACAAGATAGGAAAACCACACACACTGAAAGAAAAAGGCAAGATGAGTACACCTTTCTGAGTAAGTCTGGGGGAAATCCTGGTCAGGTATTGAACAGCTAACAGAACATAAAGAGAAGAATGAGGCTAGGTCATAGGGGGTTCTGTCTGTTCTCAAAATCTGCCCACTTTTCGTCACCAGTGCTACGGAAGATGGGGCAGAAAGTAGAGTTGCCAACTTCTTTTTCCATCAGGGCTTCTGTGCCTTGGGATGCCTTGGTATTATTGTGTCACATCCATGAGGACTACCCACATGCCAGATCCTTTTGACTCAGCCTGCCCAAAGAAACACAGAGAAGGGCAACAGGAAATCCAATTTGTAGCCTGCTGTTTGTGATCTATATTTAGGAGTAGCTGTTCATCTCCGTGTCTGCAACTCAGTTCAAGGTAAAACAACAAACTTCCGCCTGAGTCAGTCTTTCTTTGGCGCTTGGCTGTATGTGTTGTTTTGACACCTCTGAAGCCATTTTTTTCCTCTGCAAAACTCACACACAGAGACACAGAGAGGAAGCTTTTCAAAAGTTTGTGTGGCTTTGCTTTTCTCTGTTTATACTTGCAAAACCTTACATTTTGGGCCGGACTGCCTCTCAGCTCAGTTCAGTCAGCCCTGCTGCGCACTGCTCTTCAAATGCTTCCAGGTGGAGAGCACCTACGCTACCGATCTGAAGGCCTTGTGCAGCAGTTCTGTCTTTTAGTTTCCTTAACGGGTTTTTTGCCATTAAGGAAAAAAGACAGAAGCAGCACCGGGAAAACACGGGAGGGTTACGAGTGGAAGATGTCGCCTGGACCCCTCATAAAATTCCACGAATCAGGCCAAGCAATAAAGCCTCATCTGGAAGCACCCTTGATGTCCAAACATTTTAAATACAGCTTGAGAAGTTTCCTCACCCTCCAAAGCAAATGGACCAGCCGCCCTGGGGACAGCACTGGAATATGGCTAGACAGCAGGGACCTCTCGTGGCCCATGGGGGTTGAATGAGTACCATGCAACTTTTGACAGTAACTTTGAACAAGTTATACTTTTTAACAAAAATGTGTTTGGCACTGAACGAAAGTGGAAGAGTGAGCGACTCCCGCCCCATTCCCTGCATCACCCCGTAGGAGCCAAGCCACGATCCAAGGGCTTTTTGGCCCGCTCTTGCCAGCATGATGAGGCTCCAGTGGTGTTTTCTCCTTAAGCCCTTCAGCCCGTGTCTCCCATGCAGGAGCTGAGATACAGGCAAACAGAACGAGCCTTTTATGTTGTTATTTATTATTGCTCACAGTATTTTTATCCCACTCTTCAGCCAAAAAAAGTTCTCAAGAGCGGCTTACGAAGATTAATATCAAGGTAGTTCAGGTGCCTTTATTTTTGCCTACTGATGCTTTACCAATTAATGCATGAATGAATAAGAACGGGACTTTGGACAAAACATTCAAAAGCAAGTGTTTTCTCTGCGGGGTATTGTTTTTAACCTTTTTACATTCTTCCCCCTCTCTCCCCAGTTTTGTCTGATATTTATACTTGATGAATATACATCTGTTTAGCTGTAATAAATCTGATTTTACTTCTCTTTACAAGATTCTTCATGAACCTTCTACAGTTATTAGTGGTATTTTTATTTCATTTTTTTGCCCTCTGTTTGACAACATTCATTTGAGTCTCTCTACACAGTCTACTTTAGAAACATTCCCAGCTTCTTTTCCTTACAAATTATTGTTTTTATATACTCTTCATTGGGCTGTTATTATTGTCTGATCTTTATTTATCTATATTCCACCCATCATAAATATTTATCCCAAGGCAGTTTAGAGCACAAAATAAAGTCAAAACAACAACATTAAAATATATAATAAGGGTTCAATCCTATGCATGTTGGATGGGGCATGCTGGGAGTTGTAAGCCATTTTTCTGTCTAAACATGCATAAGATTGCACCCTAAAACTGTTTAAATCAATTCACACACACACACACACACAGAGAAAGTAATAAGGATGATAGAAGTTTATACATAATCACGTAATTTATAGGCATGAAAAAAGAATGAGCATTAATGATGGATCATTAATGTACACATACTTCCATATACACTTCAGCCATTCTACCCTGTCTGTTAATCAAGTTAATCATCCCACATGTCCTGCCATCTCTTCTTCACTTTTGGCATTTTCCCCTTTTTCTTCTTCTTTTGGTTTCTGGGTGTCAGCCCCCCTAACTCCCCCAGTCACCTTAATCTGTTGTGAAGAATTTCTACCTGATTCTCTTTCTTTGCTGTCTGTAGAACGACACAGTTCCCTTTTAAAAAAAATCATCCTTTCTGTTTCCAATGTTCAGGCTTAAGTGCCATCATTTACATAGCCAAAACAGCACCACACACACACAGGCAGGCATCAACACACTCCAGGGAGGACCCATAGGTCCATTGGAAGAGCACCGGCTTTGCATGTAGAAGGTCCCAGGTTCAATCCAGGTTGATCTGCAAAAACAACTGCCTGAAACCCCGGAGGGCCGCTGCTGCCAGTCAGTGTCGACAATACCGGGCTAGATGGACCAAGGCTCTGACTCAGGATAAGGCAGCTTCCTGTGTTCTAAACAAGTTTGCAGAAATACACAAAATCTTTGGGATGGGGGGGAAACCAAATGAGCAGAGACCCCAAAAACAGCTTGGTGAGGACTGAGTGGCCAAGGAATGTGGACTCACGGTTGGGGGGGAAATCCAGAAAACCGCATGGGAAGAGGAATGGAATGCAGTGTTCTGGAAGGGGGGGGGGGGCTGGCTGGATGGCACAGTGAACAGGAGCATCCCATACTGCATTTCTGCAGGTGCACCTTCTTTATTCTATTTAAACATGTTTCCTCCACCCACCCACCCGTTTTTATTTTTCTACAGCTCTGCTTTGGATTGTTATTACGGCCTGTAGCGGCTTCACTTGAAGCAAGCTTGAACGTGACGTTTTTTCTTCCTTGTCATTGGCTTTCTTTGCTCTTCCAGCCTTTAAAAAGCAGGTCTCCCAGTGTTTTGTTAGCTGAATAAGTTTGCTTGTGCTTTGCTGAGCTCTTTATAGAATTCTCCCACCTCTTTTCAAGGAATGTTGATGCAACTCCTCCTTCTACTTCTCTTTACAAGATTCTGCATGAGTCTTCTACAGTATTAGTGGTATTTTTATGTCATTTTTTGCCCTCTGACAATATTCATTTGAGTCTCTCTACACAGCCTACTTTAGAAACATTCCCAGCTTCTTTTCCTTACAAATTATTGTTTTTATATCCTTTTCATTGGGCTGTTATTATTGTCTGATCTTCATTTATCTATATTCCACCCATCATAAATATTTATCCTAAGGCAGTTTAGGGCACAAAATAAAGTCAAAACAACATTAAAATATATAATAAGGGTGCAATCCTATGCATGTTGGATGGGGCATGCTGGGAGTTGTCTTGTAGGCCTTTTTTTCTGCCTAAGCATGTATAGGATTGTGCCTTAAAACTGTTTAAATCAATAAACACACACAGAAAGAGACACACACGAAGAAAATAATAAAGACTGTAGATGTTTATACATAATCACTTAATTTATAAAAACGGAAAAAGAATGAGCATTAATGATGGATCATTGATGTATGCATACTTACATATAGATAAATACATTAAAAGGGAGATTGTATATAAATAATTTGATTTATAAGATGGATAGATATTATGGATAGGTACATCAATAGAGGTTGTGTGTAGTTTAACCACTTAATTTATAGGTGTGGAAAGTGTGTGTGTGTGTGTGTGCGCGTGCAAGAGAGTGTATATGGTGTACATCTCATATGATGATGCATGCCATATTTTTATTTTCATTAATTTACAGCATTTATATACTGCCCCACGTCTTCCACATCCCATTCCACATCCATATATATATATATATATATATACTGTAAATCTTTGCATTGCTGCTAGGTTTTAATCTGATTCTTGTCGTTTTAAACTTCAATATTATATTTCATTGTGTTGCATTTATGGTTTCAATTGTTGTGAGCTGCCTAGAGAGCTACGGCTATTGGGTGGCACAGAAATGTAATAAATAAATATCCACACACAGATGGAAAGAACATAAAGAAGGGTGCAATCCTATGCATGTTTAGACAGAACAAAGTCCTACAACTCCCAGCCAGCCCCGAGGGATGTCTACACACGCACAGGACTGTGCCCTAAACTGCTTGATTTATAGGCATGGAAACAGAACAGAACAGTAATCTGCCCAGAGAACGTTAGCTATTGCAATAAATAAAGGAATACATTGTGATAGATAAATAATAGCGATAAATATATAATAGCGATAAGTAAATAGTGATAAATAAATGAATTGCGATAAATGAACTGTGATGAATAAATTGCGATAAATGAATAAATTGTGATAAATAATAGCGATAAATGAACTGCAATAAATTGCGATAAATACATAAATTGCGATACATAAATAGCGATACATAAATTGTGATAGTGATAAATATATAATAGTGATAAGTAAATAGCGATAAATACATAAATTGCGATACATAAATAGCGATACATAAATTGTGATGGATAATAGTGATAAATATATAATAGCGATAAGTAAATAGCGATAAATAAATGAATTGTGATAAATGAATTGTGATGAATAAATTGCGATAAATGAATAAATTGTGATAAATAAATAATAGCAATAAATAAATAACAGCGATAAATAAATAAATAGCGATAAATAAATAGTGATAAATGAATAAATTGTGATAAATAAATAATAGCAATAAATAACAGCGATAAATAAATAGCGATAAATAAATAGTGATAAATGAATAGTGATAAATAAATAATAGCGATAAATAAATAAATAGTGATAGTGATAAATGAATAAATTGTGATAAATAAATAATAGCAATAAATAATAGTGATAAATAAATAGCGATAAATAAATAGTGATAAATGAATAAATTGTGATAAATAAATAATAGTGATAAATAATAGCGATAAATAATAGCAATAAATAAATAAATTGCGATAAATGAATAAATTGTGATAAATAAATAACAGCGATAAATGAATTGCGATACATAAATTGCGATAAATACATAAACTGCGATACATAGCGATACATAAATAAATTGCGATAGATAAATAACAGCGATAACTAGTAGCAGTGAATGAATAAATGGGTTGCGATAAATAAATTATTTATTATTATTATTAATTCATTTATTATTGATAGATTATATCTGTCGCAACAAATGACTAAATGGCGACAGATAGGCGGATGGATAGATCAGCCGCGGAGCGCGGGCGGGCGGGCGGCGAGGAGCGCGCCGCGCGCGCCGGGCAGGGCGGGAGGCGACGGGGCCCCCGCGCCCCGCGCCCCCGCCCGCCCCGCCCCGCGGCGCCCCGCCCCGCCCGGCCCCGCCCGGCCCGGCCCGGCCCGGCCCCGCGCGCGTCGGCAGGCGGCTGCCCGGGCCCTCCGCCCCTCCGCCGCGCCGCGCCGCGCCATGGGGGCGGCCGTGTGCCTCGGCTGCGGCTGCGTCGCCTTCGGGCCGGCCGCGGCGCTCTGCCTGCTGACCGTGGCCCGGGACCCCCTGCGCGTCCTCGTCCTCGTGGCCGGGTGGGCGCGGCGGCGGCGCTCTCGGGGCGCTCCGGGGGGGCCTTCGGCTGCCGGCCGCCCCGGGCCGCCCGCTTGGTCTCCGCAGCGGGCCGGCCCCGCCCCGAGGGCCTCGCAGGGCGGGCCGAGGGAGGGCAGGCGGCCGGGGAAGCGGGGGCCGCGTCTCGCCCGCGCATCCTTCGCCGGGCCGGGCCTGGCGCCCCAGCCTGGCGCCCGCCAGATGTTCCGGGCGGCGCCTCCCGGCATCCCTGGCCGCTGGCCATTCCGGCTGTGGCTGGTGGGAGCTGTAGCGCGGCACATCTGGGGGCGCCGGGCGGGCTGCCACTGATGAAGGAGGGGGCTTGTGGCGGTGCCCTGTTGCAGTTTCATTTTGGGTTTTGGAAATAGCTCGTGGGCCGGGCGGCGCAGTGCGCCCGTGGAGTGCGCCCACGGTTCCCTCGCCCACCTGGGAGTCCAGGGCTCCGGAGCAAACCTCTGAACGTTCTTTCAAGAACCTGAGAGAAAAGGCGCTTCATGCGCAAAAGGGGACGTTGTCACTCCTCCAGATCTGGATTTTCTGGTTCTGTCTTGTTTTTCTTTCTTTGTTGCAATGTTTCCTTCCTGCCCACAAAGAAGCATGTGACGGGGGTTGTGGTGACTGAACTTCCCTTTGGTGCCTCGGAGGGGAAAGTGAGACACGGCACAGGACAGCTGAGGGCACAATCCTATGCATGTTTAGACAGAAAAAAGTCCCAAAGAACTTTTTTGTAGGACTTTTTTCTGTCTAAACATGCATAGGATTGCACCTTCAAAGAATTTAGAGCACAATCTTGTGCATGTTGTTTAGACAGAGGGGAAAACGGCTGGCTGGGCATGCTGGGGGTTGTAGGACTTTTTCTGCCTGAACAGGCGTGGGATTGCAACCATATGCATATGGCCTGCAAAGGTTCTTGATGCCTCCCAACACATCCTGCGTGGTTCATGGGCGGACCATGGGCCGGAGACCGCCAGTGAACAGCTCTTGAATTTCAGAGGGCCAAGCCTAGATATGGCAGCGTGACAAGCAGAAGCAGAACCGATGAGGCGGAATAAATAAAATCATGCTGTTTGTGTGATTGATTCAGGCGGCAGACTGGGGGGGTACCATAGTGGTGTTGGTTTTTCCAAGTACAGCCCTCTTTATAACCGGTGATGCTAATGTTTTCCTCTCTCTGCTGTTTACCCAGGGCCTTTTTCTGGCTGGTCTCTCTCCTCCTGGCTTCCTCGATCTGGTTTATTTCGGTGCACCTGAGCGACCGAGAGGATGGGCGGCTGCAGCACAGCCTCCTGATGTTCGGGGCAGCCGTGTCGGTCTTGCTGCAGGAAGCCTTTCGCTTTGGCTATTTCAAGCTCCTCAAGTAAGAACGCCCTTCTAGGGGAAGTTCAGGCTGGCTGAACTGTCGTGGTTCTTCAGAGAACCCTGGGATACTCGTTTTGGGAGGGTGCGCAGAACTCTTCATTAGACGTTCATTCTAACCCCTTCCCGGATTTTCCTTTATTTGGGGTCATGATAGTTCAACAGTGTTAGAAGGAAGATATGGAATAGGCCATATTCTGAATGTGCCTGTCCTTGTGGCTTAAAACAGGGGGAAGGTCTTGTACCTATGATTATATATCGTCCTTTGTATAATGTGCCGAGGAAACAATATTTGGGTCAGATTTTAGATTTTACTCTAACTGCAAAGACCAGCTGCTTCATATCTGCAGTAACTGGTGTTAGGGGGAAAATTCTTAAAGGAAAATCCTGTGTCTTGTCAGGGAGATTCAGAACTTTTACATTCATGAGTGATTTTATTTTATTTAATTTTATTTTATATAATTTTACTTTTTTTAGCCAGATATTCAGAAGGTGAAGTTTATTCTATATTATGTTAACTTTATGTAAATATACTATCTCTGCATTGATATCTAGTATTTTTAAAATGTTTTGTGATGGCCTGATGTCTATATACAAGTAAAACGAAGACACAAAGGAGATACATATCCCAACTGCTCAAAACACAACAAACAATGAATTGGGATGCACCACAAATTAGTGCAATTAAAAACTCTAAAGAATTTTTTTTTGTTGGAATCTTTATACTAAAATTATTTTCTAGAAAAACGCAGATTAAAATGATCGATACAACCACAATATGAAATAATATAAAATGACCAAACACGTTTCGACACAGGTCTTCCTCAGTGGTCAAACTACACAAAATTTTATACACACAATAAAAGAAATACTCAACAGAAATAAATAAACCCTTTGGTTTATAACTGTAGTTCTTATCAGAACCAAAATACTAAAGTAATAAAGCTAAAAAATGCCCTCCTACAATGGACCTCTCAAATCTTCAAGGCTAGCAGGGTTCAGGAATTTTCAGCCGTAAAAATAATATAAAGTTTATAATTTCTGCTTCCAGTGGCAGTATTTACTGACCATATACAAATAAACTCATCTGAATCAGATAGTTGGACAAGTATGACACTGGTTCAAGTGTGTAGAGTGACAGACTATATTTACAGGGCAGTGTTGGTGTTTTTGGGGGAGGGGGTGTTAGAATATCTGTTGTCTTTTTTTGATCTCATGGCTAAAAGTTAAATCACCTGCCATGCATTTTGGGGCCCTTTAATTGCTGGAGAAGACTCTTACGAGTCCCCTGGACTGCAAGGATGTCAAGTCAGTCCATCCTAAAGGAAATCAACCCTGAGTGCTCATTGGAAGGACAGATACTGAAGCTGAAATATTTTGGCCACCTAATGCGAAGAGAAAACTCCCTGGAAAAGACCCTGATGCTGGGAAAGATTGAGGGCAAAAGGAGAAGGGGACGGCAGAGGATGAGATGGCTAGACAGCATCACCGATGCAATGAATATGAACTTGAGCACGCTCCGGGAGAGAGCGCAGGACAGGAAGGCCTGGCGTGCTATGGTCCATGGGGTCACGAAGAGTCGGACCCGACTGAGCGACTGAACAACAACAATTCTTCTGAGAATCTCTGCATTCATTTTTTTAAGTCACTAGCCCTCATGGATGTAGAGACAAGGTTAAACATAAGATAGATAGCATCTATCATGGACACCTGTCGGTCAGCTGGTGAAGGTTCTGTGTTCCAGCTGGATCTTGCTTTCGTTCCATAAGGGGCCATAAAAGATGAGTTGTTGCAGGTTGAACCAGAGTATGAAGAAGACTGAATACAGTTCGGGGTGGGGAGGGATGTAGTTGCAGCTGAGTTTTTTAAACGTAGCAGGAGACTTAGAGGGGTGTATGGTAAGATTAGGGCTTTCTCTGGTCTGTGCGTATGACACACAGCCCCGCATGAATAACTTCTTTTCTTTTCCAGAACTAACTGATTCCTTGCTTCCGATTTTCATCCAGGAAAGCTGACGAAGGGCTGGTGACCATAAGCGAAGACGGGCGGTCTCCCATCTCAGTCAAGCAGATGGCGTACGGTGAGTGAGCAGCTGGCCGCGTCCTATTGCCAGGAGCACGATAATTCCCTCTGAAAACAGTCGTGCGTCATCCTTGCCGCCGCCTACAAGGAACCAAGTTCCCGTTCCTCTAGCCAAATGCAGCCCCTTTGGGTCTTTAAATAGCTGTTACCTGCAACTGACAAAGCGGAAGTCTGCTACACTTCTGAATTTAGTTCCCTTTCAAGCCTTTTCAGTCTCCTACATTTTCGGAGCAGCTTCCCAGAAGCAAAACAATCATTTTGCGGGTTCCTTCAGGCTTATTAAGTCGCGTTGTTGTTCCCGTTGGCATTTGTTTTTGCAATTTCTCTTATAAACAGCTACCGTGATTGCTGCTGATTTGGAGAGTGAGGTGCTGGGGATGAGGCAGGATGTGGCAAAACCATTCTAAATGTCCTCCGCTGTAATTGGGGCTTGTCGGTGTCTCTTCCTTCTGTAGTGTCGGGTCTCTCCTTTGGGATCATCAGTGGCGTCTTTTCGGTGATCAACGTCCTTGCGGATTCCATTGGGCCGGGCACTGTGGGGATCCATGGGGACTCTCCCCATTACTTCATCACGTCAGGTAAGAGCCGCTCCGGGCGTGTGTTGGGTTGAGAGCCAGCCTCTCTCCGTAGATGGAGAGCTGGGAAACCCGGTTTCAAACCTCTTCCTGCATGGCCCTGTACAGGTCTTTCTCGTTAATATGGGATTAGTAGGGAAGTCATGAGAGCAAAAATGCGAATGGAAAAATAAAATGTATACACAAATAGCAGTGTGTGTGTGGGGGGGGGGGGCGCACGTTTCCCTCCAGCGCCCATTGTGGTGGTTATGTTGACACCAGCAATTAACAAGCAGATGCTAATCAGAAAGTGTGAAGGATTGTTGGTTTCACCCCAACGACCCTGCAAGGTAAGCCAGGCCCAACTTGGCCACAGATTTCCCCAAAGTTAACCCACTAGCTCCCTTCCGGGCCAAGAGGCACCGTATTTAGCACTGAAGTTGTACAGGACACACCACACCAACTGGAAGTTGGATAAAAGTTTATTAGGGGAAAGCACCAAAGAGGAAGGCATGGGGAGAGGTGGTAGGTTGTACAGGGAATTACAAGCAAGGCACAAAACTCGTAAGCAAAACCAGAAACGCCGATCACCAAGGCACACGCTCCCAAGAGCAAAACAATAAAGCTAGCTAGTCTGCCCTGTACATACCAAAGTGTGGGCCTCCCAGGATAGCCATCGACCAGCAGCACTCCCTAGTACCGGCAGGGCCAAGAAGAGACACTCGCCCCTTCCTTAGCCCTCTTTTTATTGCCCAGCCCTAGCAACTCTGGGCAGATTTGAAGCACCCAATCCAAGCCCATTCCCAGGACACCCCATTCCACCCCCCAAGGAGGCTGAATCTTCCCTCCAGGCACGGCTGTTACCGTTTTCCCAGTTAGCCGGAGCGTGGCCTTGAAACAATCCAGGCGGCTGCTTCGTAGGTGACTACCCCAGCGGCCCACATGGTTACCACTACATTTAACCCATTCTTGACAGAAAGGTTTTTAAATGCATTCCACCTTGCTGTGGGCCAGACCATAGTATGCCTTCCCCACCTAGTGCCCTCCAGTTGTTTGGACGACAGCCGAGAATGCGTCTGCTCCATCTTCTGTATGGCAGCCCTTCAGATATTCAGAGGCAGCTTAGAGAACAGCATGGGAGGCCGAAGCACCAGATTCTCTCGGAACCCCCTTCCTTCGGTAGCCTCCCTCCCGGAGGTTGGGCAGGTGGCAACAGGAGAGAGGGCTCTTTCCGTGCTGGTCTCTAAACGATCATCAGCACCACCAGTGCAAAGACCCAGCATAAATACCACCCACAAAGTTCTCCACGCCCTCCCCCTTTAAGAAAAAGAAAAACCTTGGGAAATGTTAGGGTAGCCCTCCCTTTCTGGCCTCTAGCGTTGCTCTTTCCCTCCCCTTTCGCCTTGCCGTTTCCCCTCCCTCCCAGCCTCTAGCCTCACTATTTCCCTCCACCACCACTACCTCTATAGCTCACTTTCCAGGCCACCATGGCAGCCATTATGTGACTTCCCACATTCTCTGTGGGAGCCATTTTGTGGTGGTGCCCACAGCAGTTTCTCAAATTCCCAAATGTGCCCACAGGCCCAAAAAGGCTGGGGACCCCCATCTATGTTGTACTAAGAGGAATGCTCACAAGCATATAAATGTTTAGACGCGTGCAGATTTTTGAGTTACAATCTGTCAACCACATACGGTACATACTGTCAACGACTGGATGCCAGTAAAAGTCCCTTTTTCAAGCTGATGTAAAAATAGTTCTGTGAAGAAACTGAGGTAAAAGTTTAAGTGTTATGTTTTATGTTAACCACTGAGAGTCTGAGAATAAAAATGTATGCTTTTTCCTGGAGGCCTGTGCCTGAGGGGAGTTAGGTTGTACATATGGTATGCTGGCAAATGGGTCCTTTCTGTTACCCCCGGGAGGTGAAAATGAAGCCAGGTTCTCTCTATTTATAAGGGAAGGTAGGATTGAAAGTGGTACCAGTTATTCCTGATTGGGGAATATCTGACGTTCTAAAGATGCCCATTGGTCAGAAGTGTTCCCGGAGATGGGGTGACAGAATGTCGGATGCTGCAAAGCTGACTGGCTGTGGGCTCTGACTGGAACGAATATAAGGAGCTGTGGAGAGCCCGATGGGCGAGTCGGTCAGGGGTCTGGCTGGAGAGTGGCCGAGGAGGTGCCTTTGTGAGAGGCTGGGGGGCCTGGAGAAGACGTCAGCCAGGGAGAAGAGCAGCTACAAGACCGGGAGGCAGAAGCTGAAGAAGATCTGCAAGTGGGGAGAATCCTGGAGCCGCCTTTGGAGGCAAGCGCTGAACCCTCGGTGACAGCTTGAGCAGCTGCTGGGCCAGATGGAAGACTTCAGGAGAAGTTTGGGGAACAGCACTGAAGGTTCCGGGTGGACGTTGAACCTGACCAGAAAGAAGACCGCCGTTCAAGTCCTCCCGTTAGGCCTATGAGTTAATTGGGGTGGATCTTGAGAGGGAAATTGGCTGGTGTGGTCAGGGGTAGGAACTGGGGCTCCTAACACCTGATTGTGAGGAGAAGTAACTGTAGGAACCCTGTTTTAAAAGCGGTGACGGTATCCTTAAAACAACAGGCTTTCTTGTTTTCTCTTTAATAAAATGCTATATATCTTTGTTTACTTCCCTAATACCTCTGATCTGATTTCATTCATTCATTTCATTTACATCCCACCTTTTTTCCTCCTCAAGGAACCCAAGGTGGCGTACATAATTTGCCTAATGATCAGCTCCCTTAAGGGAAAAGGCATGAGTTAAATAAAAGGGGTGTAATGGTGGCAGCGGAAGGGAACTCCGACGTAGGGTGGCCTATAAATACTGTAAATAAATACCTACGGCAGTATGGTGGGGAGGTTCTGCTGTTTGCTTAGCTGCGTACACTGTCTGAGGCCTTCTCCCTGGGGAGCCCCAAATTCCGATACTGTGGGAGGGGGCTGTCAGGCTGGAAAACAGGCTTCTGCCAAGACTTCTTCAGTCCTTGCACACTGGGTCTTCGTGCGCGGAAAGGACCACAAACCCACTGACAGCAACGGCCATGTGTGTGGTGCCTTTTATTATTTATGTATCGCTTACATTAAAAGAAATGTCTAAGCGATGTACAAAACGATACAGTATAAGGTCATAATTAAATAACTGAATATTATTGCTGAATACAGAAGACAAGATTACCTTCCTGTGTATGCTTGTTGGAAAAGGTGTTTTCAGTAGGCATCAAAAACCCAGAAGGGTTGGCGCCTAATTTGTAGCGGTAGGGAGTTCCAGAGAGTGCGTGCTATGACACCAAAGCCCTTATTCCAAGCTGTCATGGACTGGACTTCCAAAAACTTTGGCACCACCAGGAGGGTATCTCCTGATGAGCACAGCATCCAGACAGGCTGGTCAAGCGATCTCTTAAGGATCCTGGTACTGAGTTCTTTAGGGCTTTGTAAACAAGAACCAAAACCTTAAACCCAAGGGTGTCGAACCTCAGTCCTGTGGGCCAAAGTAGCCCCCCGTGGTCCCAATCTGGCCTCCAGATTCCCCAGAGGGCCATGCTCCCTTCCCCCAGTCCCACCACATCCCCAAACTACCGATCATTGGGTGGTTTAAGAACATAAGCGCCCTGCTGGATGATACCAAGAGTCCATCTAGTCCAGCATTCTCTTCACACAGTGGCCAACCACCTGTCGACCGGGAACCCACAAGCAGGGCATGAGTGCAACAGCACCCTCCCACCCATGTTCCCCAGCAACTGGTGCACATAGGCTGATTTTCCAGCTTTTGCGGTTTTTCCCCCATTCTAAAAGGCTGAAATGTGTCTCCTACGGTTTAGTGACAGGCAGTCAGAGCTGTAAGCTCAAATAGGCTGGTATTTTTCCCCCATCCCTGGAAACCAGCCCGAGGGCGTCTCTGAAATGGAATTCAGCCCTGGGGGCTGGAAGAGGTTCAACGCCCTTGCCTTAAAGGAGCCTTTTCATTCACGGAGCTGTTGAAGCCTGTGACGATGTGGCTTGACCGTCCTTCTGTCTTCTCCTTCCAGCCTTTCTCACCATGGCATTAGTTTTCTTGCACACGTTCTGGGGGACGATTTTCTTCGACGCCTGCGAGAAGGGGAGCTACTGGAAGCTGGCTCTGGTGGTCGCCAGTCACCTGGTCACATCTGGACTGGTGAGTGGATGGGTCTGTCATATTGGTCACCTTCCACTATCTCCAACTTGGGTTCTGCCTTCAGCCCACGTGTGCGTTTGGGACCTGCTATCTCATTTTTTACTCTGTATGTGTACGGTGGTGGCACTGCCACTGTGACCAACCGTTAGTCCATGGCCGGGTGGTAGATGATTGCTCAATAGCCAACCAGGCTTTTGCAAATAGATCAAAGTTTCACTCTCATGGCAACAAGTTAAATGTCTTTATTTTTAGTGTGTGTGTGTGTGTGTGTGTGTGTGTGTGTGGGTATAGTATGTGTGTGCTGGGTTTGAGGTCCTGACCTACCAGTTAAAAGAATAGATAGATAGACAGACAGACAGACAGACAGATTAGACAGGGTGGGTGGGTAGATAGATAGATAGATAGATAGATAGATAGATAGATGGATGGATGGATGGATGGATGGATAGATAGATAGATGATTGCTCAATAGCCAACCAGGCTTTTGCAAATAGATGAAAGTTTCACTCTTATGGCAATAAGTTAAATGTCTTTATTTTTATTGTATATATATATCCATATAGTGTGTATGTGTGCGCGCCTGGCCAATTCCTTTAAAAAAAAAAAAATCCCGGACCTTTTAATCTGTTTTACTGTAATTTGTTCTTCTCAAGCGTCAGACTTCTCTTGTACCATGGGCCCATTTCTGGACTCTGTTGGAAAGCAGGCCCAAAGCCTTACTCCAAGACAGGATTATCCATGTACAAAGCCAACAGGGGATAATTCCTTGAGGCACATTACGGTCATACAGGGAGAGAATGAGGTGTCGATATTTTAAATGGCAGCAGATAAAGATTTGCAGTGGGGGTAGTATTTTTGCTTTTGCCCCCTAAAGATTGACAGAA
This sequence comes from Heloderma suspectum, assembly GCF_057233095.1. Taxonomy (NCBI): domain Eukaryota; kingdom Metazoa; phylum Chordata; class Lepidosauria; order Squamata; family Helodermatidae; genus Heloderma; species Heloderma suspectum. Next base: position 20,976,452 of record NC_139474.1, on the reverse strand, counting down.
CGAAAGGGGGAAACTTTGGTCAATGCTGGCTGTAGACTCTAAAAGCGGGGCTGGACAACTCCTGTGGCCCTTGGGGCCAGCGTCCTCCCACCAGGGGCCACCAGTGTCAAAACTGCTGCTGCGTTGCCAATTTGGCTGTGCCAAAACAGCAGTGACTTCCCTCTAAAGCGAAGCAAAAACATTTTCCTTTTGCAAGGCAAACTTGAGCTCCTGGGAGGAAACTGTGGGGGTGGCGGGGGCCACACGTTGCCCCTGTTCCTCCGTGGTGGTGGGCTGTAAGAGTCCTGGCTTCCGTGCAGCCAGGCGAGACCTCTTCAGGACCCCCGTTCCTCGCCGTCTTGGTAAACATTCGCAAACACGGACAGGAGGGCAGCGAAATGTCCAGTTGTGCAAACATACACGACCCAGGCTTGGCTAGATTGTTCAGGCGTCTTGGTGGGCGCTTCAGACTAGCCTGGGTACTTTGATGGCATTTATAGAACCTGTTGGGAAGGGAAGTGTCTGGGGGGGGGGGTAGCTAGCGGGGCTCCGGTTTGCTTTGCTCCTCCTCCCTATCTGCCCACTCCCGCAGGGCGGGGGACGTTTTGCCTAAGTCACGGGAATCCCCTCTGTCCTTTCAGAAGGGCAGGGGATTATCTGCTATGCCATGGCAGTTGCCATGGAGATAAATCGGGGTGGTTGCCTTTGTGGGGCATGCCTGGGGCAAAGGCTTCCAGGAGACAGAGGGAATTGAAGAGGAGCGAGGATTCTTGTGGCCTCGGCCTGGGTTCTGAAATCGCTTCTCTTTCTCTCTCTCCCCCCCACCTTCTAGACGTTCCTGAATCCGTGCTACGAAGCCAGCCTCATCCCCATCTTCCTCATCACGTGCTCCACAGGGGTGTGGGCGTTCTTCACGGCCGGAGGCTCCCTGGGAAACATCCTCGCCTGCCTCTCCTGTGAGGATCGCGACTCCTGCGTGGGCCGTGGGGTTTGGGCAGGGCAGGGCAAGATGGGAGGGCTGAAACGGCCCCTGAATAATGCCTTGAGTGCTACATCTGCAGAGAGGGAGCAGAATCGCTCCCTAAGCACACAAGCTGGCAGTTGCATTCTTAGGATTCAGCTTTCATTTTACGAAGGAAGTTGCTAGTCCTTAAGGCGGCAGTGATTCACTTGAAAAGGCGCAGGTGAGCAGAAGCCAGCAAGGCCCGGCGGTTCAGAATGGGAACCTCCGAAGCTGCCTTATATGGAGTCAGACCCTGGGTCCGTCTAGCCCAGTATTGCTGGCACTGACTGGCAGCAGCGGCTCTCCAGAGTTTCAGGCAGGAGTTTTCCCAGCCCTGCTTGGAGATGTCGGGGATCGAACCTGGGACCTTCTGCCTGCAAAGCAGAGGCTCTACCACTGAGCTACAGCCCTTCCCTGAGAACCTCCAGGAGTTGTGGGGAGGAAGGGGGTTCAGTGCCCTCTACCTCCCAACTGGCTTCCCTTCCCGAAGCCTGCCTCTGCAACCCTCCTGCCCCCTACGGAAATGTGAGGCAGGCCGTATAAAACTTGCCGTGGTCAAAAGACTGGGCCTTCCGTGCCTGCTGCGGCGGGCCGGTTTCCTCCCCCTTGCTAGGACAAACAAAAAACAGGCGAAAGCCAGCAGTTTGGTAAATCCAGCATGCCTTATTCAGGTCGGAGAACTCCGCTCTCCCACCACGCCCGGCCTGGCTAGAATGAGGGCTCCGAGAAGTGCCTGTAGCACAGACTTCTTGTGGAGTTCTTGGCTGCAGAGAGGCTGAGCGTGACGACCTCCTCGCGCGAAGGGGGGTTGAGTGGGATCTAGCCCGCCTTCGCTGGGTGGCTGATGGTCTTCTTCTCTGTGGGGCTGGCCGCTCCCTTGCAGGCCGACGGAAGGAGGACGAGCACGTCATGGTGTATTCTGCGCTGCGACTCCCTGTTGAGGACTGAGGCGCCCCTTCTCGCCTCCTGGATACTAGGACGCGTCTAAGGGAAGACGGTCACCCAAGTGCCCACTTCTTGGCAGCTGGAAACGGCATACTTGTGCGCTCTCTCTCTTTCTCTCTCTCTCTCTCTCTCACTGCCCTCTGTGTGGGATGAACAACTCTGGAGTCGGCTGGACTGGCCAAAAACTTTTCCTGGCCCTGTGGGCTGCAAGCAGAGGTTCCTCGGCCCCAACCAATGTCTTGGATTTCAGGAGAACTGGCCCCGGCCTCGTGGTTGGGAATTTTATTTTTCCTCTGGTGTGTGTGAGGGTTTTTTTTTTCTTGCATCTGTCCTGGAAGATGGAAATGTTGGTTAAAACCTTGAGTGATCCCGTCTCTTTGCTAGAGGGCAGCACAAGACCGCGGGCCTGGAGGCTCCGATCCCTCGTAACTTACTGTCTGGTGCAGTGTGCTGTCGGACAGATGATTCCTGGGGGTGCTGAGTGCCCCCGCGGCCTCTTCGCACGATGCCTGCTGGCATCCGCTAGCTTGGGTTACAACTTGCTGTATTTCTTGCATTCGTGACTTTTTGATGGAAACGATTTTCAGTTTGCTGTGCCCAGGCGAGGCCCCCATCCCCTGGTCAGCAACTGTTTTGGCCAGAGTGGAGAGCAGGCATGGCGGGGCAAGCACCCTCCTCTGCAAGAGGATGGTAAGCAAGTCCCGTCGTCTCAGCCACCACTCCTTTTCTCTCTTGCCTCTGGACTGGGAACTGCTTTGTAGTTGGATTTTCCCCTGGGGCCTCTCGCTGCTGACCTTACTCTAATCCATGTTGGAACATGCTCTGCTTGGACAATTTTGGAGAGCGCACCTTCCCCCTGCCCTGTGAGGCTTTTTTCCCAGCTAGAGTTGCTCCAGTCTCGGCCGGCTGTTCCTGAGCAATCCGAGAACTTCTCATCCCCAGTTCCTCCTGCCCATTGTAGGGGCGGTGGGATCATCCAGTTCTTGCAGGCAAAACTCCCAAGCTGGAGGCTCCCCTCATTTTGAGAGAGCCCTCCCTGGGGCCTGCGTGTGTTCGTTTCTTACCGCCCAGCCCTCACCGCTGGCTGCGCTGGCTGAGGCGGCGGGGAGTCGCCTCCCAGCAGCCTCTGGAGAACCACACGTGGCAAGGTGGAAAGAGTGTCAGGCTGCATTCCAGATGTGTTGGGACTACAACTCCCGTCATCACTGGCCCACGACTAGCCTCCCCAGGGGTGGGGGTGTTTGTTTTCTGACTGCCCAGCTAGCATTGAACTCAAGTTATTTGGCTGAAGGCTTTGTGTTTTTTAATCCAAGGTGACCCTCGAAGTTCTTCGGCTGCTGATGTTCCGGACACACGCCAGCCTGAGCACCGTAGCACGCTGTGGCTCTCTTTTTTAAAAGCAGCTCTCGGCCTCCCCTTGCTCTGTGCCGTCGGTGACGAGGCCGAGCCAGGGTTGCAACGGGCATGCCCCCTCTGCTCTTGCGGATGTGGCCTTTGGGGTGGGTGGCAGCCAAGGCCAGGCCAGTGGGGCTGGCCCATCGAGATCGAGGGGTACCCCCAGTGGCCTCGTAGCCACTCAAAACGGGAAACGGGGGCCGCCTCTCTTCCTCTGGTTCTCAACTCTGTGGTTGCTGCTGCCATTGGTCACCTGGCCGCTGCGTTGGCGCCTTGAGCAGGAAATGACCTAAGCAGCGCCATGCTGTGGCGCCCTCTGCTGGCTAGAAAGTGCCACTGCGTTAATTGAGCCTCTTCCTCTCACCCGCCCCCTCCGGTCTTGCTCGGGCAGGCCCTTCAGCCAGCCCCTTTAAAAAACTGCCGTTTGGGGCCAATCGTTCCCGACCCATTGGTGCAATGAATAAAAGGACTTCTCTCGTAATGGGGCTAGTGTCATGTGGAGATGGTTCCTTTGGCGACGCGCGTTGGGGGGCGCAAGATGTGACCTTCCTCTTCCAGAATCGGAGCGGTGGCGGAGGTGATCTCTGAGTGGCTTTTGCTGTGATGACGAGGGGGTGCGTGGAACCGCGTCGTTCGCTCCTGACAGCTTTCGGCAGGGAGCAGAGCGGCATCCCGTGGTGGAGCGGGCGGCGTGATCCGTTTGGGGCCCCAGGGATCTCGGGGGGGGGGAGGAGTGGAGGCTGTTCCTCCACCCTCGCTGATGCAAGCCTCCACCTTGCAGGCCCCCAAGGTCTCTGCTGCAGAGAGGGGTGGCGCTGAAAATGCAATCCCTTCTCCCCAGCCAGCAGCATGTGGTTTATTTTCAGCCTGGAATGCGGCGAGTCCTGATCCGGCATTGGCAGTGCTTTCGCCCCGGGACAAACTGCATTCCACACCCGGAGGCCGGTGGTGTGGAATTTGGCAGCCTCTCTAGTGATAGTTCCAGGCCTGCAAAAAGGAGAGGCTGCAGGTTCCTTTGGGCCCTGCTTCCTCATAGACTTCTCTCAAGTGACCCATGGACTTGTTGGATTTCTCGAGGCAAGTTCTGCATTCCTTCCCACAGACAAAACCCTGCTATTATAGGTACCAGTGATACATAAACACATGCAAGGGCGCCAGGTTGGAGAAGGCCGAGGTCAGCTGCTTTTTCTTTCCCTCTCTATCCTTTAAGACGGGGAATTCCAACCTCTTTTCTCTGGAAGCTTAGCCGGGACACCTCGATTGGAAGCTCCGAGTGCGAGAGGAGCGTTGAATGCATCCAAAGGGGCCCATTGGATTTACGTGGGGTGACATCCCAGTCCTCCACCGGCAACCCCAGACTCCTCTCCCAAGGGGGCAAGACCACACTGAAGAGTTTGCTAAGGATAAGAGGCGTCCGCTGCTTTGGGAATTAGGGAACAATCTCCTTTGTGGGTGCTAATTTATGTTTTGGTTTTCAAAGAGATTACAAAAGGACCTCCAGGGGAGCTACTGAAGTGAGCAAGCCCTGAAAAATGTCTGTGCGCCTGCACTGACCTGCTTGGCACTAACCTCAAACACCTGGAGCTTGTCTGAGCCGAGTACAACATAGTTGGATCAACCTGCCTCAGTCTACGTCTTGTCCCTAATGGATTCTTATCCCTTGTTTTCCCGTCTCGTCCCCAGAAGGGCAAAAGCAGAACACAGTCATGGGGGGAAAACTAGACTTTATTTCTCAAGTGGCAGGATGGAAATGGCTCCTCTTGGCATTCCTAATCTCCCCAAAGGGTTTTCAGATGAGATGGGAGAAGGGTGGGGGAAATATACCCCTGTGTGTAAAGGAAGTGGGAATGGTACACACCTATGCCCATCCATTTAGGAAGTTTGTCCTCATTGTACAATTCCTGGGCTGGAAAAGACCCTTCTTGTGGACTACAATATGGAACAGCCTGGCCCTGCTTGCTGGGAATGATGGGAGTGGTAGTCCAACATACCAGGAGGGGGAAAGGCTTTTAGTGTGTTCCCTAATCTAGACACTCTTTAAATGCTGAATTTGCAATGAATAAAATGGGTCATCTTTCCTGGGAGCGTCCAACTCCCTAAAATTCTGATTGGGATTTTTTATTTTGAGAACCAACCCGTGCCTCCTGATGCTACAGGGCTGGGGTGGGGAAAAGGTTCCTCCCCCATCCTGAATTTTTGCCCCAGCGCAGAGACGTTCTGTTTGTCTCTTCCATGCTGAGGTGAGAGCAGCGGTGATGGAGAGGTTGGCTTGTGGTGCTGGGGACTGCAGGTTTCTCCCAAAGGTCTTGGGTGGCTGATCTCGTCCGTCACAGCCGCTCGCCCCCCATACACACTGCCCCCCCAAAAAAACAAGTTATGTAATTATTGTATTGCAGCCTGGACAGTAGGGGGAAAGGTTCAGAGAGTGGTTCTGCATGGCGAGAAGTCTTAATCTGCAATGGCTCGCCGGGAGGATGAGGTGAAGACGACGCCTTTCTGCTCCTGCATCCTTTTCTCCCTGGTTTGAAAAGAGGGAGGCAAAGTCAGTTTGGGGCGGGGGGGCTTCCAGAATCCCCAAGGTTTGAGTCTATAATCTCCAAAGTCAGCCCTTCTCCAGCCTGGGGCCTTCCAGATGTGTTGGACAACAGGTCCTATCAACCTCTGCCAGGATGCTCCTGGGACGTGGTCAAAACACCTCTGGAGGGCACCACAGTGGGGAAATCTGCCTCAGAAGACTTGCTCCTATAGAATTCAAGTGAGGTGCTCCAGATCAGAGAGCCCTAATGGGTGGGGGGACCTTAGATCTGGGGCCAGAACCAGCCCAGGGCCCTAATCCGGCTCTTCGAAGTTCTCCAGTTGTCTACGCCCCTTGCTCTGTTCACTGATCATTTGATGGTTACTTGGCTTTTGTGCAGTCCCTCCCCACCCTCTATATGCTGGAAATGCTTTTCCTAAGAGTTAGTTACTGGCAGGAAAAGCTTCAAGCTAAAGTATTTCATAGAATCATAGAATAGAAGGGTTGGAAGGGGCCTACAAGACCATGAAGTCCAACCCCCTGCTCAATGCAGGAATCCAAGTCAGTTGGATTCGATGTTTTTGTCCCTGTCCCTTTGGGCCACCTGCCCCATGCAGCCCCAAGGGCTTCCCCAAAATGGATTTTCAGAGGTCCACAGCCCCCATCCTGAGCAGCCTCAGTCCACGATAGATAAGGGAACGGTCTCTGCCTGCTCCAAACCTCTTGCATGTCAGAGGTTTGGACGACGGCCACAAGTGCCGCGGGGCCTTCTCTGTGGCTGCCCCGTCTTTTCCATCTGCAAGAGTCTGAGCAGGATTATAACACAGTTCTGCATTGCGTGGAGCCGCACACCCGCCCGTATCGGTCCTGAGTTCGTTTCCCCATCCACTGCTTGGGGTGGCCTTGAATGTCCTTGGCCTTTTGACTAAGATCAAGTGTGTGTAAATCTGATAAGGGGGAGAACGGTTTTCCCCTCCCCAGCCAATGCAGACTTGTATAAACCTCAGTGTTCTCCAACCTGGTGTCTGCCACTGTTTCCACTGCAGCCTCCATCGGCTGGGGTGATGGGAGCCGATGTCCAAAACCTCTGCAGGGCGCCAGGCTGGGAATGGCTGCTCTAGTGTCCCTTAATTGTCTCTTTTCTAAACTCAAGGTAAGCGTCCTCTACCACCACCACCCCACAGCTTCTCTGGCCATCCCTCTGTCTTTATGGGATGTCCGTTCCTTTCCACCACACTGCAAGGGCTGAACGGAGGCTTGGAGGTGTTGCCCGCATACAAGCAACAAGGCCGTTTCCTCCCTTGCCCAAACCATCATAGATCTCTTGCGATGAGGGGAGGAATAGCCCACCTGAGTAGAATTTTATAGTTTATTATTCTGTAGCTGTTTTGTTTTTATTGAGTTTTAATGTATTATTTTACTGTTTCAAACTTACTGCTGGCTTGAGTGTCATGGGGGGGGAGAAAGGTGGGGTACAATTAAAAAAAAATCCCTTTCTTTGGCCTCGCGATGTGGTTCACCAGGGATACCTCCTGTGGGTAGAAGGAAACGGCTTGGCCTCCCTGTCCGCCTGCGTCTCACCGTATTCTCTTCGCCACAATCCATCCAGCAAGGAAGACACCCAGGCAGCCCACGAGCACCCCGAAAATGATGGCGGCGATCTCGCCTGGAAGGAGAGAGAGGGAGGGAGGAGGAGGCCCCAAATCCAGCGGCCACATTCCAGAGTCACGTAGCAGGGAGGAATGCACACCAAAGTTAGAATTGGGGGGGGGGGATGTATATAGCTTCCTCACTGAAGACTAGTACAGTAAAGAGACTGAGCTGTGAGCCAGGAAGTGCCCTGGTGAAAATCTCCCCTCCAGCTATGAATGATCTTTATCGGGAAGCCATCATTGTGGGAACTGAACTAGGATGCCTTTGAGTTTGGGGTTTAAAAAAGGTTTCTTTGCAGACTGATTTGAAACTAAATGAGAGGATAGAGGCCACTGTTCTTTCTCACCCTCTGTCTCCTCAACCCCATGGTAGTACTATCCTAGGTAGAAGGTGCCACAGGGGGGAAAAAAAACCCTTCTATGCAACTCAAATGTCCTCCATCTACCGTTCACTCTGCATTTGTCCTTCCGCCCTGCCCCTTTGCTTCCCTACCTCTTGTGCCCCCTTCCCAGTCCTCAGCCAGCCCCTGTAATACCTCCTGCACCTAGGGCCCATGGAAGGTTTTAATGCCAGCCCAACGGACAACTTCCCCTTCTCTTGCAGAAGCTGGATGGCAGACGCTCTGCGCGGCTGGAATGATGGTGAACATTGCATGATGTCTCAGCCCGCTGGTGGTGGAGGCCCTGTTGCCACAAGTGTGATCCCATACAAAGCGTGGCAGTTGGGTCTTCCTGCTTTCCAGTTCCAGTGTTAATCACGGAACCCGCTCAAAACAATGCCGCTAGTTCTCATGACCGGACATTGCTTGCAGTTCGCCCTGTGGGTGCACTGCTTGTTTTGGCCCCTTATATGCTGCATAATGGGCTGCGGATGCGCCTGGAGGGCACTTGCTGGGGAAAGGCTGGCCTCTATTCACGCCCGTGTTTTCTCCCAGCCCCTGTTTATGCCTTCAAGATCTCCCCAAACCTGACTGCATGGCTTCAGGTTTCCACTGCCCAGCCATACATGGAGCTGGGATAGGGGGGATTTGTAGGCAAGCTGTTTATATTTGACTTTTGAAGGAGCTTGTACAAAAATGCCCCCCTTTTGTGTAAATCTGCCTGGCTAAAGTAGTACTGATAAGTCCAACCTCTTGCCAGCATCCATCGCCACCACACTCTTCTGCTAGTGAGCCACTGTTAAAGAAGCCCCTTTCCCCTCATCCGCCTGTGATGCTCCACACATTGACCCTCATATATAGCCCCATATACCTGCAGAATATCCCGAAGGCCCTGTAAGGCAACAGAGAAAGACATGTTGAGAAGAGAGTTGGTTCTCCGCACAGTGGTGTCACGGTAAATGCTGACAGGCCCCATAGCACCCCACCCCACCCCACCCTGGAGAGGCCAAAAATACAGGCAGTGGTGTGGATGCATGTCAACAAACCTGTTCTTGCAGTTTTAGCACCACCAGGAGAGGGTCTTGTGCCAAGCTGCTGGGTCTGGATGTTTTAATTCTGCCCGATCTCAGGGGCTTTTGAGACTGAATACATTAGGGGTGCAATCTTATGCATGTTTAGGCAAAAAAGAAGCCCTACAACCCCCAGCGTTCCCCAGCCAACATGACACAAAATGGGCGTGTTTAAATCCATGAAACCCGAAAACGCAGGTTATTCTCCCCTAACTCCGCCAGCTTAACTACAAGAACCAAACCACCCACCCCAGCAGAAAGGACTTGATGATTAAGGCAGCAATGCTTAGTTAATTAATCAGTGGGGTATTATTATTATTACCATGTCTTGATCGATCAAAAAAGTGATTTTAATTAACTGGGCAGCAAATTAGAAAAAAACAGGACAATGGATTACAAAACAAGAGTTGGCGGGCACCATTTTAAAAGAGATGCATTCTTCTGTCTAACTCATATCCTAGGAAATGCCTCTCCCGATGCCATTTTAGAAGAGGCATCCTGCTTTTTCAGTCACATAGGAAAGAATGCCTCTTCTAACGTACCTTTCATGATAATTTGTTGCCTGCATCGATCACCTAAAAACATGGCTTTTTTTTTTTCTTTTTCCTTTCTATCTTTCCTTCAGAAATCTTGGTTGTATTTGTTTGTTAATGAATGCCTATTCAAAGTTTCATCAATTAAAACTCAATTAAAATTCATTCACTACAATCCCTTTCCCTCCTGACATCGCAATCCTATGCATGTATGCAGAAGAAAACACCCACTGAGTTGAATGGAGCTTTCTTCTAGGTAAGTGCGCACAAGACTGCAGCCCTAGAGTGTGGATTAGGCCTCCGTCTCACTATCTATATTATCAGTGCCTGGAAGAGAAGCGGAAGACATTTGTAATGCAGATGAGCCTGCTGGCCAAGCCAGGTTCTCCATTTGCATTACACACCTGATCAGAACAAGATCCGGCCTTGCTTAGCACTGCTGCTTCCGAAAGGTGCTCCTTCACAGACATTGGGTGTGTGCCCTGAAGAGGGAGTTTCAGATCTGGCAGGCAGCATCCATCGAGAACACTGTATGTCATAATTTTGCGCATGGCTGGTGCCTTCAGATTCACCAACCGTCACTCAATTTGACTCCAATCCGGATTCCTTATTTGCTGTAATGATTGGGCCGCGCCATTTTCGGCCACCAGAGGGTGGTGCGTTACCATATCACTTTATTGCCGCAACTTTCTGGCCATCGCAGGCAGAAGGGTTGCCAATCTGTCAACCTGCTTTTTCTGTAGCCTTTAATGACAACTTGACATGAAGAAAATGAGCAGGCAAACGTTTCCATGTTTATCCCTTGCGCACTGCTGCTGATGCAAGGCACAGTGACAAGGCTCAGTTGAAAAGCTGGCAACCTTTATCCATAGCGCATCATCACCAGCTTGCTTAAGTTTGTCTCTTATTTAATTGTCCAGTGGCTCATTCAGGCACTAGAGGTGTGATGTCGTGTGTGTGTGGATGTGTGTGGATGTGTGTGTGTGTATGTGTGTGTATGTGTATGTATGTGTATGTATGTGTGTGTGTATATATATATATATAAATATAAATAAAATGAACCTGCAGTTAAATATGTGTATTTATGTTATACCTCTATGTTTCATGGTAAGTAGATCTAGAGTGAGAGTGGGATGAGTGACAGGAGGTACGATGTGTTTGGCTGAGTGAAATGATTGGCTGAGGGAGGGAGGGGCGTGTCAAGTGTGTGCTATATAAGCAGGGATCTGGGCTTGTGTAGCTTAGATAGGGCTTGGGGAGAGTGAGGGTCTGAGCAGGGCTGGCTGCGAGGAGATAGACGGTGACTAGGATTTGTGTGTATAGGGCCAAGGTGGAAAATAGGTGTGTATGTGCAGGTGTGTGAGAGGATAGGTTTATATATATAATATATAGAAGCTTTAAAGGTTACTTATTTACTGCTGAACATCTTAATGCTCTAATTAATCAATATTTCTTTGTTTCATAAACTCCTATGCCTGCAGCTGGTAAAGAGGCAGGAATGCCGCAGGAGGTCTTTCCCCTCTGATGACCTCCAGCTTAGCACAGCTAAGGCTGCAAAACTAGTTGTGCATTACGTGGAGAAAGTGGACAGGGCAGAAGTTGTCTTCCTTTCCCCCAATATGAGCGCTCAGAGGGGTCACTCCACGAAACTGAACAGTGGGAGGTTCAGGACAGATCAAAGGAAGCCCTTCTTCGCACCGCACATCGTCAAACTGTGGAATTTGCTACCACAGGATGTAGTGAGGGCCACCCATTCGGATGGCTTTAAAAGGGGGCTGGACACATCCTGGAGGAAAAGGCTCTCAATGGCTACTAGTCCTGTTGGCTCTATGCTGCCTCCAGTATCAGAGGCAGTATGTCTATGTACACGAGTTGCTGGGGAGCATGGGTGGGAGGGTGCTGTTGCACTCATGTCCTGCTTGTGGTTCCCCAGTGGGGCATCTGGGTGGCCAGTGTGTGAACAGAATGATGGAGCAGAGAAGCTTTTGGTCCGATTCAGCAGGGCTCTTGTGGTCTTAAACTGAAACGTGTTTCTTTAGGAGTAAGTTCAGTTGGGCTCCATGAGGCTTACATCTGAGTAAACATGCTTAGGGTTGTTTTGCATATCACGGGGGCTCCCACACGCCCCCTTCCCGCACAGACCACTCAATGCGCTCACCGGGAAGGAAGGAGGCAAATACCACTCGTTGGTTCAAGAGCTGTGGGGTCCGGCAGTTATCCGCTAGAAGCACCAAGGGGGTCGCCTCTTCTTCCGAAGAATAAACGGATTTCTGCAGCTTCTCCAGCTGGAAAAGATGTGGGCAGAACCTGAGCTTCCCCACCTCCGTGCTGCGCGTGGAACAAATAGGCCAGTCCCGGCTGTCTCGCCTTCCGCAGGGGTGAGGAACCTGCAGGCCCCCCAGATGCGTTTGGATTACGACTCCCACCATCCCGGCCTTTGCCCACACGAGGGGGCAGATGGAAGTTGGAGTGCAGCAACATCTGGAGGGCCACAGGTCCTCCGCCTGCACAGTGCACCGGCCATGGGCTGAAACTTTAGGCCCTGAAGCAGTCTCTGCATAACATCAGATTCGCTGGGCTTCTGAACCTGCCGCTGATCTGCTGCTCAGCAGGCAGGAAGAGAAAGCAAAGGGGCAGAGGGGAGAGAAAGAGCGAGGCTAGGAGGGGAGAGAAACTAGGAAGCGAGGGAAAGGGAAGGGAGAGAGAAAGCGCCGAAGGGCTAGAAGCTGGTGTGGAGAGAGAGAGGGAGAGTGCAAAGGGGAAAGGCCTGTATGGACACAGGAAGATTGGGCCGTCAGGAAGCGACTCTTTCCATTTCCCCCTCCCTCCCGGCCACTAGCCTCACTATTTCTCGCCCCCCTTTCCCACCTCAAGACAGCCATTTTGTGACTATCCGCATCCTTCATGGGAGCCATTTTGTGGTGATGCCCACGGCAGTTTCCGAAATTCCCAAATGTGCCCACAGGTCCAAAAAGGTTGGGGACCCCTGCTCTAGGGCATGCACAGCCATGCGCACACAGGAATCTGAGGAGGCCAGGCTCTCAAGACCAACGGCTGAGGGAAGGGATACCTGGGCAGCCGAGAGGTGGGCCGGCTGGAGAAAGACGGTCCAAAGCACGCTCTGGTAGCAGGGCGGGGTGGTCAGCGAGCCGTTGTAGCGGAAGTAGTGGCCCAAATGTGCTGGAAACAGGTCACGCACGTTGAAAGCCGCCACAGGTATTTCCTGCTCTGGCCCATTCAGGAGGCAGGGCAGGGGAAAGAGAGAGAGAGAGAGAAAGAGAAAGAGAATGAAACACCCGTCTCCCAGAGAGATGTGACAAGGGGAGTCGGCGGTTGGCAGCTTGGGGATTGTCCCTCTGCTCCATCAAGGATGGTCCTCTGGCAAAGTTTGGCTGCGGGAGATGGTTCCTTCTTGATTCCTCCTCTACAACTGGACCCTTCTCTTAATTCAGCCCTCCCATACCTGGTGCCCTCCCTATGTCTTGGAACTACAACTTCCAGAATCCCCCAGCCAGTTCTGTCACACCGCACAGAGTTAAACTGTGAAACTCTCTGTCCAAGATGGAGTGATGACCACCAACCTGGGCAGCTTTAAAAGGGAAAGATTCCAAAGCGCCACTGAGTCTGGTCTGTGATAATCGTTTATTTGACCACTTCCAGAGAGCCCGTCCTTTAATATCTCTTGCTAATAACACACTCCGTCTAGAGGAGGGGGGATCCTTCCTAAATTTTGCTCCTTTCACGTTTCCTCCCCGTGCCCACCCACCCCCTGCAACAATCTCTTTTGCACCTTTCGAACCCGCTTCTGGCTCATGCAACCTGCCCACCCTTAAAGGTCCGGGAGGGGTGGGGGTGCTTCACCTCTGTACTTGATGTCGTCCAGCCGGTCTAAGATGTGGTCGTAGGCAGGGTTCTCCACATTGCCAGCCTGCCGGGACACAAGGAAGAGATGACTCAGTTGCGTCTACCGTCAATGGGTTTATTTCTATGGCGCCACCAATGCGCCTGATGCTTGAGAGGCCCCTGGCTGGGGAGATTACAATTTCCATTTCAACAGCAGGGGAGATAATTTTAAAAAGAGAGAGAAGAGGAAAGGACGAAAAAGGAGAGGACAAGTTAGCAAGGGGATGGATGTGAACAGATGTCCTGGGCCCGCTCAGGGCTGGGCCCAGATGTTTTGCGGCCTGAGATCAAGGGCATGATTGTGCCCCCATGTACAAAAGCCAAACAAACTGCCATCTGAATCCTATTTCACCCCTGCTTCTAGTGCACCCAAGGGAAGCAGGTAGCTTATGCAGGGGAGGCTGTGGGGTGCCCGCGCAGCTCTCCTCCAACACCTTGCCGCCACTCCTGGTCCCCCAGGATCTGCCACCTGAGGGGGCTGCCTCACTCTGCTTCATGGTAGGGCCGGCCTAGTTTAGGCTGCAGTCCAGTTGGAGGTAAGGACTAAGGGCAAAGGTTTTGCTGAAGGAATAGAGATGGGTGGCACCACAAAGGCATTTGGAGTAGAGAATCTCAGGCATAAAGGGCAGCATGGGGGAGTGGGTAGAGTTATTTAACTTTCCCACTGTTCAACAGTCTTTCCATTAGAAAAGGAATGGCAATAGATGGGCACTGCGAACATAAAACAATTAAGGACCCGTAAGTGTTTATTTATGCCCCCTTCAAACCATTAATACAGCCAATCTGGTGGCCTCCAGATGTTTTGGATTTCAACTCTCATCAGCCAGCATTGCCAATTGTCAAGAAAGCTGGGAGTTGTGCTCCAAAACATCTGGAGGGCCCCCAGGTTGGGGAAGTCTGCACTAACGCCTCTTTAGCACATCAAACTGGGTATGGCTTCACTCCAAATGCATTGGATTTGATTGGCCAGCACTGGAGCGTGCTGAAGTGTCTGTCATGATTTCAAGTCTTTCCCTGCCAGCAGATGGCACTGTGGCTTCAATGAACTCTGCTGTAAGAAATACTCTGGTTATAGGAAACCAGAGTATGCTTAGCTGGTTGTGTGATCATTTTGTCAGCTGCCTGCACGTTGGTGCTATGCCTTTGTTAGTCTCTGGTGTCATAGGAAATATCAGGATTAAAGGGACAGCAACAATGGATGGTGACAGTCACTAATATGGCAAGAACATGGGAAGTGTGGGGGAAACCAATGAAAATATCTGAGTTTTCTGTATCAGGATGGGCAGACTTCAAGCTTGCAAGATCTCTCCTTTTTTCTTTCTTTTTTTGTAACTAGAACGCCAAGACTCACCAACTGAAACCTGGTGCAATAGACACACCCCTGTTAAAAATGGGGAGTCAGAAATCCTCCTTGATCTACTGCAACTCACTCAGAAATCTGCCAATCGATCCAGGCCAACCTTCTGCCTGCTCCTTATTCTATATAGTTAGGGTGGCTTTGTTCTTACGGAGTACAAGCTCACCTCCAGAAAAATGCTCAGCACTGCCAGTCCGTCCGGCTGGTGTTTCGCCTCACTCACGTTCACGTACTTGTCTGAGTTGAAATGAACAACATGAAGCTGAGGGAGAGAGAGAGAGAGAGAGAGAGAGAATTAGAAGTCCCAACTGCAGATTAGGAATGATTGGGAAATGAATTGAAACGAATTTGGCAAGTGTCCTAATGCCATTATATAAACCTTTGGCGTGGCTGCATTTGAAATACTCTGTACAGTTCTGCCTACCCCATCTCAAAAAGGGCATTGTAGGGCTGAAAAGGACAACCTCCATGATCGGGGTGGGGGTGGAGCAACTCCCCTACAGGGAAAGTGTAGAGTGTGAGGCTTTTTAGACCAGAAAGAAGACACCTAAGGGGGGGAGCAGGGGGGAGGTGCCCTGAAAAGGTTGCCTCGGGGGGCTGCTCCTCTGTCTGCAAGACCCAGAACACCCATTTGCTACAATGGGGCTTGTGCAGGAAGATCACATCCTCCTAGATTGGGTCCCCTGTTTTTTACGGGAGATGATTGCCATGTGGATTCTCCGCCTGGGGCACTGAAATATCTTGCACCAATCCTATCCCCAGATGACGCCCGTGGCCCGTGACTCATTGCGGTGTTTCCCACAGGCCTTAAGCCGGGTACACATCTGGTGCTGCTGGGTCTGTTCAGGTTTCCCTCAGCCCTTGCCATGAAAAATGGGCCTTTCTTTCTTTCTCTTTCTCTCTCTCTCTCTCTCTCTCTCTCCCTGTCTTCCCTCACCCCTAATTCTCCCTGTCCCAGATTGCCCTTGTTAATCCCTCCTAGCCCCTCGGTGAACTGGTGGGGGATTAATCCTGCCAAAGCCCTCCATCCTTCCGGAGCAATTACACAAATTATCAAGAGCAGCGCTGCATCGCCTCTCTCTTTCAATCCCAAGGATGCCAGTGCAGTGCAGTGCAGTGCAGTGCAGCGCAGCACTGCCAAATTTGCTGCAGTGAAATGGCCCCACTAGATCTGTTATGCATTGCGTGGGTGTGCTGGTTTTGTGTGTGTGTGAGAAAACATTGCACTGTTATGCATTGCGTGTGTGTGTGCTGGGTGTGTGTGTGAAAACATAATATGCAAGCTACAAGGGAAGGGATGCCAATGACAACTAGAACTGCATTTCAGGAAACCCCTTAGCCATGCAAGCTCAATGAAACCTCCACAGAAAGAGGCAGTATACCTCTGAATATCATATTCAGTGTGGTGTAGTGGCTAGAGTGCTGGACTGGGAGCCGGGAGATCCGGGTTCTAGTCCCCACTCGGCCATGAAGCTCACTGGGTGACTTTGGGCCAGTCACTGACTCTCAGCCCAACCTACCTCACGGGGTGGTTGTGAGGACAAAATAGAAAGGAGGAGGATCACGTAAGCCACCTTGGGTTCCTTGCCAGAGGAAAAAAGGTGGGATTTAAATGTAATAAATAAAATAAAATATGCCGGGGACAAACGAGTTTGGACATCCCTTGTGAGTTTTCTTCACAGTGGTATCTGGCTGACCACTGTTGGAGGCAGTAAATAAAGGGGGGAGCTGTTCCTAAGGCAACCCCAAAGCATTGTTGACATACCTCTGCGGGAAAGGCCTGGCCATCTACTTGGTGCTCAGACCCTTCAGCATGTCCCTTGCGGCCCCAGTGGAAGTGCAGCTGAACCGCCGAGTAGGTCCTGGGGAGGCCATGCAAGCGCATGCTCTGCGGGAGGGACATCTGCACTGCATGAGAGAGACGCCAGGATGCCATTAGTCTGGGCGCTGGATGGAGAGAGGCCGGTTTTACAGCAGTAAAGTGCACAAAAATCGTTATCGGGATCTGGAATTCAGCACCCCAAAAAAGTTCTCAGCCATAGCTGTAGTTTTTTGAATGTTAAAAGCAAGTGGCTAGTCCTCAAGGCTGCAAAGATAGGCATGAAAGTCTGTGGGCGGGACATCAGAGGTGTGCGGTTGGGAAGGACTTCCACAGGGTGGGGATTCCTTTGGTGCCACGCGGAGTGCTCTCCCGCCTCCTCGTGGCCATCAAAGGCCATATAGGCTAGGCAAACTAAGGCAATTAGCTGGCAGAGCGATGGGGGCATTTGTGGGGGGGAAAGGGCAGCATCCCCCCAGTTCCATCATTCCATGGCGCTTGGGACGATGTGCGCCCCTGCGCAGGACATTGCAGCCCAACGCGGCTGCACTGTGCCCAGGCCGAGCTTCAGACGCTCCCGCTAACCATGTAGTGGCGATCTCAGCAGCCCTAGGGTGCTGCCATGGCAACGGCCGACGTGACTGCCGGCACATCGAGGCCTAACGGCGCCTCAGACCACAGTAATCGGAGGCGACCTCCTCCCCTTCGAGACAATGCCGCGGTGCCATAGCAACAAGGAAGTGATCGGCCAGTTCACGAGGCCAACTGGAAGCAACGAGGGCCTGCCGTGGCCTTCCCCAAGTTGGCGCCCCCCAGAAGTTTTGGCCTTCCCCAGGCCCGGCCAAGGGTGAGGCCAAGGGTGAGGCCTTCTGGGAGATGTAGTCCAAAACATCTGGAGGGCACCAGCTTGCGGAAGGGAAGGCCCTACTCACTGTCCAGGCCAATGGGCTATGATCCAAACAACTGGCCGTGTTTCATTGCTACAGTGAAAGACCACCTTGTTCCTTTGGCACAGAGGGTCATGGAACCACAGCAGAATGGAAGAGGGTCTCCTTGGTGCCATAGCTGTTGCAGGCCTAGGGTGTAGCTGTAGGCTGATGGAGGATTCATCCACAATATATACACTCAGGCTGGGTTCACACAACACAACAACCCATGCTCAAGGTTGAGCCTGGGTTGAGTGTGGTTTGCCGTTGAAACATGGGTTGTTGCGTTGTGCAAGCTCAGCTGTGCTGACAAGTCATGGTTTGTTAACCACAAACGACCCACAGCTCACAATCCAACCAATGGGGAAACCATAGGTTCTCTTCATGGCTTGTTGATGGTTAACAAACCATGGTCTGTCAGCACGGCTGGGTTCACACAACTTAACCACCCACGTTTCAACAGCAACTCCATTTCAACCACAACCCACACGCAACCATTACCATACCCAACTTTGAGTGTGGGCTGCCTGTCACGCTGTGTGAGCCCAGTCAATGTGTAGCACTTAACGTAAGAACACCATCTTCTCAACCAGAGCATTCGCTCGGCCTGACGTGTGGGGCAGCAAAGGGAGACTCGGAATGGCTGCCAAGGGAGTGGGGAGGCAACTCGATCCCAGAAACAGCCTCACCTGTGTGCCCGTTATTCGTCAGGGTGAAATCGTCACTTCCGATGTCCCGGTATCCCTCAGGCTCAATGGGAAGCAAGGATGGGTCATATTGGACAGAGTCGCTCTGGATATCGATGGGGGACTGAGCTTGCAATCCACAGTCTGGATATGTGTGTGCCCAGTGCTCCTGTCCATGGGGCCCTGGAGAGAGAGAGAGTGAGCATCGACGTTCGGACCGGAGCAAGCATTGGCGGCATTCAGACCAGAATGCAGTTTGAGGGATCGGGAACCAGGAGTCGGCAAATGCACTACGGAATTTTCAGCAACTGTTGAGCAACGGTACTGTTGTACGATTGAGCTGTCAGCCCTCCAGATGTGTTGGGCTGCAATACCCATCAGCCAACATGGCCATTGGGGGATGATGGATGTTGCAGTTGACACAGCTAGAGGGTGCCAGATTGGGGAAAACCCTCCTGATTGCTGTGGCAAAGGAAAGGAACTCTGCGCACGCTCTAAACTAAGCTTTCTTTGTTGTGACTTTATGGATTTGGGGCTGGGGGGGGATGCCCCAGAAGAGGGCATTGTCCGCAAGCTGTTTCCCTTCCAAGAAATTTCAGAGGCGAGGGTGACCGTGCTTTCCAACCAGCCAGATGAGCAGAGGGCTGTCTCTCTCACCAGAAGGAACATTTGGGCTGTGGTGGGGAGGAGGAGAAGGAGGCCCTTTGGTTTCCTTGTTAGCTTCCAAACTTTGGTACCCAACGTGGATTTGGCAAATAAAAAGGACCATCTTTTCCTGGTGGGGGGGGGGTGTGCCTGTGCGTGTGCGGAACTGCCAAGAAGGCAAGTCAAGCTACTTTTGAAAGAGCTTTGCCTTTATGAATGACTCCCGAGGGAGGCGAGGAAGAGCCTCTCTGCACGCTCCTTTGCATCTGAATGCAATTGCTGGCATGGCCCCTCCGTTGGCTGCAAAGGTCTGGTTTTTTTCCAAGTGGGGAAGCAAGGATAACCTGTGTGGTTTGCTCTCCGCACACCATTGTTATTCCAGCCGCCTGCAAACTTAAAAGTAATCTCGCTCTCACACACACACACACACACACTTTTCCAAACGTGGAATAAAATTCCCCACCGTCACCAAACAAGTATATTTTTGCGGCCATGTTTGTCTGTGGCTAGAGACTCCCAGAATCCTCTGGGCTGGGGAAAAAATGAACCAAGATGGACAAGAAAATGGTTGGTTGGGATCAGTTTGGGTAAAAGGGAAGGCACCTTTTTTTAATGCATCGAAGAATTTTAATTGATTCATTCAAACATTACAGTCATTATGGTCCCTGGCCTGGCATGCTACAGGAATATGCAATACCATCATGACCAGCACCAGGGTGGACTTGAACCCTGGACCCCCAGACAGCTGAGCTACAACCCAAGCCCTGGAGTCATTGCTCTTCCATTGACCTCAGTGGATCTTGTTGGCCCAAGCAGCTTTATCAGCCGACTTCTGTGCTGTACCTAGGGATGTACAGATTTCAGTAAATTCCGTCATCCGCTTATTGACAGAATCAGATTTTTTGTCTGAAGGTTTGTTCATTTGCAAGTGTGCATTTGCGTTAATGCGCACTGGCGCTCATGCACATTAGCACAAGCACACATGTACAAATTAATGAAACTGGGCAAAAAAGGGGGAAACCATCGACAGGTCTGCGGAATCTGTGCAACTCGGGAAAAGCCAGTCTGCTGCAGAACCCACAAGCGGGATTCATAGAAATCCAAACTCATCTGACTCCGTTGCTGATTTCTCCGACGACATCCCTAGCTGTGCCACATCCTGTTATGGCTCCTTCTACAACTTCCTCTTCCTGTGACTTCCATGCAGGGTGTCCTCTATGGAGCCCACTTGGGCTTCCTGCAAACCGCACCAGCCTTGCTAGCCTCCCCTGCCGTTTTCAGTTTTGCCCTCTTGACCCAGGTGCCTTGCCTCGCCTCTCTCGCTACAAAAGACGCCCCCCTGCATCCCTAGGCAATGGCCAGTTCACATGGACTAGATGCATGCGACATGTCAGTGAGCTCGACCAGAAGTTCTCAGAATTTTTCAGCACCTGTTTGTGCTCTCCAAGGCCCACCCGTGAGTCAGCCGGGCCTGCCAGGAATGAATCGGAGTCGGAGCTCCTGCTGGGAACTTTGGCGCCCGCCTGCTTTGCCATCGCCTCCCCATTTTTCTCCCGTGGAGAGAGTCCCATGTGTGGGAAAACAAACGTGAACAGTTTCCAAACATGACACATATCTTGTTTTCTCCAAATGTTCGGCCATTTAAAAATATTGGGTGGATGGACAGGGCCTGTGATGCTGCAACCGTCAGGTTCTCTTATCCAGCCTTTCTGCCGCCATCGCTAAACCCTCCTCGGTCTCCAACAATGCCTTTGTTTTTGTTTTTTGTGGCCTGCAGACTCTGGGAGAGCTTAGGGTCCGGATTACCGTGTCCCTCCCCGCACAAGAGGATCAAGCATGGTCGGCTGAGCGCTGCAGCACTAGCCTCTTTGGAACAACACTGGGGTGTTGTTGTTTTTTCGCCAGTTGGAACAGCCATTTGGCCCAGAGAGCTTTTGAGCTGGGCAAACAAATGAGCCGCTCAAGCAAACACACTTAGAATCACAAAAGGCGCTTTTGGGGACACACAGGCAGGAGCTGGGGTGAGGGGAGCACGGAAGCCAAGCGGTTATCCTCTCCGCATGCCTGCGTAAGACCCACTTGCTCTGTGGGGAACCAGAGGAGAGGAAAGGCTCAGTCAAGTCCGCCACTCTGCGCCTGTCGGTGGATCTCTGGACCCAACTGCGCAGCCGGACCCATAAACGCACCCAGCAGCCCTCCAAAGTCAACACTTTGTAGATCAAGCCAGCCTTCCCTCACCTGGTGCCCCTGAGAGTTTTTGGATTACAGGTCCCAGCATCCCTCACCATGGGCCATACTGGCTTGGAATGATGGGAGTTGTAATCCAAACCATTTGGAGAGCGTCAAGTTACGGAAAGATAGAGTAGGGACTACCACACTGCGGATTCCTCGCCCTGCCAGCAGGGAGGGTGATTCAAGCTGTTTCCCTTCCAAGAAATTTCAGAGGCAAGGGTGACCGTGCTTTCCAACCAGCCAGATGAGCAAAGGATCAAGAAGTTACTGCTGTCTCCCTCACCAGAAGGAACATTTGGGCTGTGGTGGGTTGCCGTCTCCTGGGGACGGCAGCTGTTTCTTGTTGTTGCTTCAAGATGCGCGGTTCAGTAAAAAGCAGCTCCCCTTTTGTGCCCTGCCTTGGAAGAGTGGTGAGTTGCCCCCATTTTTTTTGCTTCCAGGCTGGGTGCTCACAAAACGCCTTTCAGGGTGCTGGATTCCTCCGGGGATGTTAAGAACATAAGAACGTAAGAAGAGCCCTGCTGAACCAGACCAAGGGCCCATCCATTCCAGCATTCTGTCGACACAGTGGCCAACTGGTTGAATGGATTTGGCTCCAGGGCCTCCCTGGAAGCTGGCAAAGACCCCCACCAGAGCCTGTGGCGGGAGGAGAGGGCAACCCAGGTCACGCACGCACCCCCCCCATGTGCCCTCGCTGCCAGTTAGAACTGACACTGGAGAGGGAGGGAAGGAGAAGCCAGAAATGCAACCCCCCCCCCTCATTGCAAAGCCCTCCGTTAAATATCCAGACTTCCGTTATTTTCACACACAAACCCAAACATGTTGATTCTAGTGCTCGGGATGTATTCTTAGCACGAATTACAAGAACACCATCAATGCGCACAGTGCTGTACGTAGGAGGGGAGGGCAAATCCAGTCCCTGCCCCCAGGGGGCTTCCAATCTCTTAAGAATTCGACCCAAGGAGGAGGGAAGTGGGGCTGGCAGGGGGAGACCGGAGGTGAATGCGCGCTTATTTCCATTTTTCACAGCATCCTAGTTGCAGTAGGAGGCAAGGATTGAGCCTCACCGGCTTCCCGAAAAAGGTGGGTTTTGAGGAGGCAGGGAGATGGCCTTGCAGAAGTGTTCTAGGATGGGGCTGCAAGCGTAAGGGGGAGCAAGAGGGAGAACAGGAAACCTTTGGGCAGCTGAAGATGGCCCCCCTTCACCGTGAATTTACCATTTGAGAAGGGGGCATCAGCAGCGTCCAGAGTAGAATTACTTTTGAACGTTTCATGATCCAAACAGCTATTCTGCCCAAGGGGGCTTTGAGCTCAAAGGACAGCTTTCCTAGAGAGTCGCCCCATTTCTGACGCTTAGGAGCCGGCCATGCCCGAACAAAGATGCCCTGCACATGCTCAGAAGCGCCTTTATTATTGCATCACACATTCTAGTGTCACTTCATTGGCATGGCAAACAAGCCTGGCAGCGCCTGAGCCTTGCTTGCGCTGGCGTCATGGCAAACCAACACCGGCACAAGTGAACGTATTTGGAGCTCTGAGGAGCAAATTCAGAAAAGCCGTCTCGCCTTACCTTCATACGTCCAGTGAGAACCTGCAAAGGGAGAGAGGGGGAAAAGTGATGAGACCTCGATATTTGAGGGAGCGCCTCTCCCTGTATATGCCTGCCCGAGGACTGAGATCTGTTGCGGACCTCTGCGTCCCACCAGTGCAAGACATACACTATGGTGGGATGTGGGAGAGGGCCTTCTCTGCTGTGGAATGCCCTCCCCTTGGAGGCCCAATTGGCGCTGACATTGGTTTCATTTCGGCGCCAAGCAAAAACATGGCGTTGTACTAAAGCCTTTGAGGGCTATATGCATTCCCTAAAGTAGCACACTGTTTTAATGGTTTTATTATTTTAGATTTTAATTGGTATTAGCTTGTTTAATGGTTTAACATGTTTTAGGTGTTTAAATTATGTATTGTTTTATACTGTTTAAATTTATTTCATCTGTACGCCATCCTGAGAGCGTAATGATACAATGATAATCGGCAGGATACAAATGTGTTAAATAAAATAAATACATGAGTCAGTGTAGCCATGTCCTAGTCTGCATCGGTAGCGACAACCGCATTGTCCCAGTAGATGTTCTCCGCCAGAAGTGGCGAAGGAGAGCACTGCAAAGCATCTCAGGATGAGAAGCACCGTGGCATAGTCCAGCCTGGAGGCTTTCCCAACTTGGAGCCCTGTTTTGGACTTCAACTCCCATCAGCCCCAGCCAGCATGGCCAATGGTCTGGAATGCTTGGAGCTGCAGCCCAAAACATCTGGAAGGCACCAGGTTGGGGGAGGCTGGTCCAGGCAGGCAAAACATGCTCCAGTCGACATGCTGGGTGGGGATGATGGGAGTTGTAGTGGAGGGCACCAGGTTGGGGAAGGCTGCTCTAGCCAGCATTGTCTCCCCACGTTCTAAATGTGCGTACACAGATGAGTGCTGTGCCGAAAATTTCTCCCACATTTTCCTCGACCATTCTCACCCAATTCGCTAGAAAAGACATTGCTTTCGAAAAGAAATTTCAAAGGAGGAGAACTTTCGGAGAGATTCTCATGGGTTGGCTTTGGGGTCCTTGTCGTTCCCTTACGTGTGAGGGGGCTGAGGAGTGAGCGTGAGGGTCCTGTCTGCCATTGCACAATAATCTCTGTGGCGGCCTGTCGCCTCCTCGGCTTCCCGCACTTCAGTTAAAGCCACCGTGGGGAAGGCCTCGGGAGGCCATTCCCCCCATGGGGCTTTTTCGGCTCAGGGAGTGCAGTTGGCCTGGGAGGCTGCAGAGCAAGGGAAAGACGTGGGAGGGAGAAAACACCCCCAGCCCCCTCGGCCGCCTTGCAGGGATTAGGGGAGCCCCAAATACCACCCAAAGACGTTCAAAATCCTGCCTCAGGAAAGTGGAAGCCTCGCCGCAGCGGATGCTGTTGCCACCTCCAGCAGCAGCGCAGTGAATCAACGACTCCGAGGGAAAAAGGAAGAAAGGAGCTGTGCTACAGCCCCTGCCGACCGTGAGCCCTCTCTGCGAGAAGCGGCTGCAGAATTTCTCCTCTCCTAGGAGAAATTCGGGGACATTGTCCCCCCAGTTTCTCTGCCCGCAGATAGGCCGGAGAATTTCGAGAGGCCGTTCGTGCACAGCTCTAATATAGATATAAATGAGTGTGTGCGAATTATCTCGTATGGCACGGGCCCTGAATCTTTTAAGTGTGCTACAGCAACACCCCTAAAGGCAACAGCCATTCCCTTCATTATCTGAGAATGTGAGATAAACTAATTCTAAACATGAAGGTCCTGTTCTTCCCATTAACAACCTTGCACAGTCCCACTCTAGCCACTACCCCGCACTGCCTCTCATTCCAGCACAGCGAGGCATGACACTTTGAACAGCCTCCCAAGTTGTTCCACTTTCTTGCCCTCGGAGAGGTTCTGCCCTTTATAAAAAGGAGCTTTGGAAAAAAAATAAAAAAAAATAAAGGTCACCCATCCCCAGGGAATGTGTACTCGAACACCGAACTTAAACACGTGTCTCCAATTACACCTTTGAAATATCTGCTGCTATGCTTTTTCTTTCTTATATCTATTGCCTTAAATATGTCTCTCTTTTTCAAAATAAAAACAAAAACTTTGGCCTGAAACTCAAGTCTTTGATGCAAAAGATGAAACTCGAGCCAAAGTTGATAGACTGAAAGATAAGTGAATAAGAATTTGTTCTGCGCCGAAAAGGGCAACCTGTCCCTCGGCAGAGACATGATCTGCAAAAGGATGGCTGCTAAATTTACTCTGGCGGTGTGATCAACAGACTTAGCAAAGGGAGGGGGGAAACGTTCTTCCCCTCAGCCCCCCAGTACAGCCTCCCCAACCTGGTGCCCACCAGATGTGTTCACTACGCCCAGCACAGAGAGGTAGTTTTAACTCTGGAGGACACCCATGCAGTCAAAATCTCACTGTCTCCAGATCACTCATGGTGTGGCCTTTGGAAAGTCACCCCACAGCCTCAGTTTCCCCATCTTCCAGAGGGGAGGGACATCTGTTCTAGCCAAAAAACATGAAGAGTCTTGTGCCGCTGTAAGGATAACAGTTTGCAGTGTAATCCTATGCGTTTCTACAGAGAATTAAGCCCCAGTAGGACTGACTTGGTGTATAGCAGTTAAAAGTGTGTAAACCATCAGAGCCTCATTGAGGCAGAAGCTTTGGTATACTAGAACCCACTTTGCCAGATCCATGAATTTCAAGACTGATGCACCCAATACCAATGAAAAACTGCTGAACTAGAACATATCAGGAAGTAGGATTCTATTTGTTTAGGCCTGAATCAAGACAATGGTTTTCTCTCCATCTCCAAATGTTTATTAATAGTTGTGTTTTTGGCAATCGCTGCTGCTGTGCTAATCTTGTATAAATTTAAGCTTTCAATAGAATTGTCACAGACTGTGGGGTAGGTTTGCATTTCATTTCCATCTGACTTGAGTGTTTACATCCCGCACCCCACCCCGTATGTGCGTGTATGTGTGTGTGTGTGTTGAGGTTAACACTTCATTCATCCAGTGAAAGCTTTTGCTGCCATAAAGTTGTTTATCTTCAAAATGCCACAAGACTCATTGGAGTTTCCCATCTCTAGAACACCTTCTGTGTAACTCAAACATGTGCATTCTCTAAAAGGTAGCTCAATAAAAAGATCATCCTTTCTGTTTTATTTCTTAAGAATTTCTGGCCAGTGTCTATCCACTTCTTTCATTCTGGGCTAACAGCAATCATTTCACATTTCAAACATGGCAAATGCAGATTAAACTTAAATACGTAATGGAGAAAACATTCCTAAAGTTGCTTCCAGGTCTGCACATCTAAATTGTTTCTGGATAATCAAAGGAGCTATTCTGTAACTGTCCCCTCCCCTGGGGGTCAAGGCAGGATGACCCAGTTCAGAAACATGTATTTTAAAATGATTTCATCTCCTCTAGCATCCTACCTGAGGAAATTTCATGTACCTCAACCACTCTTTTCAATCACATGTGGTCTACATAAAAATACAAGATTCTGTCTGCTCCACTTCTCTTTGGACTTTGTCTTGGTATACTTCCCCCTATTTCTTCCCTACAACGCAATTGTTCCTTTAATCACCCAGATCTGAATAGTACCGCAAGAAAATTCCATGTGTCACTCAGTAAGACGTGTGGAATTTACTTTGTCCAGAATCTTAAAGATTGTCTTTTCTTGGCTCTTTGAGACTTTTGCCTGGGATGGGGGTGGGGAAATAGAGGGTTAGGAACAGCCAAATTTGGGTCCATAGTGTCATATTATTTACATGCTTGAAACTGAATTGGTCTAAACAGACTGTGAGGGTTTATGCTGGTAATGTGAACAATGTCTTTTAGTCTCCAGGAAGGCCAATTCCAACGGTGAATTTTCGGTGCCCCCATTAAAGGAGACTCGGCAAGACCTGACCCAATGTGGGTGATCCGCCAGGATATTCTCCTTCACTGAAATGAGCGGGAGTTGCACAAAAGCACATTCATGTTAGCCTGGCTTGCGCAAGAACACTTCCTAAGGGTCATGTGTGCCTCATGTTTAGTTAGCGGGAAAAGGTGAAATTGCTGGACTTTCATCTCAGACACCAGAATATCTCTGTTGCTTCTGAAATTCATCATTGGGCTACTGAATGCTGGAACAACAACAACAAAACAGTTTAAATAAAAAAAAGAGAGATCAATGTAATTCAGCCCGCTCGCAACCTGGTGCCTTCCAGATGTTTTGGACAACAACTCCCAGCATTCCTGACCATTGATCATACTGGCTGGGGCTGATGGGAGGTGAAGTCCACAACATCCAGAGGGCACCAGTTTGGAGAAGGCTGATGTAACTCTTTCAGTAAAAGTTTGCACACAAGAGTAATTTTAAAAATGCCTTTCTTCAGCTACAATCCTGTACATACTTACCTGGGAGTAAGTCCCACTGAATGCAGTGAAATTTACTTCCAGGCAAACCATACACAAGATGGGCCCAGTTGCATCATTTGTGAAAAAGACCCATTGTAGCCTCCTTGGGGCAGAGGCTTAAATGAACCAAAAAGAAACAAAGTGCACTGTTTGCAAACATCCTTCAGGGACGGATCTCTCCCAGAGAAAGTGTCAACTTTTGCAGACTCGGCCAGCGATTCTGTCCAAACGCTATTAGTTTGGATTTGTTTGGGGGGGGGGTTAAGGACAAAGAATAGGGGTGATGGTTAATTAATAAATAAATAAAAGGCCTTAGCAGTCCTCAGCAGTTGCTACTGGTAGCCACATTGTTGAAGCGAGAAAAGAGCAGCCTGCGAATTTGTCCAAAAAGGGCCGTCAATTGCAGTTGATTTCCCGCACCCCAAAAAGCCAAAGTGGTCAGCAGCAGGGAAAAGCAAGCAGGCAGGAGACGAAAACTTACCGCCACTTCCAGCCAAAGCTTGGGACAAGACTTGCAAGAAGAGCATGAGAGTTAGGGACATCTCGGAATGGCAGAAAAGAAGCAGCAGGTGATGTCAGCTAGAAAGAAAAGATGGATGTTTCCTGGGCCAAAAAGGATGTTCTTTGTTTGATGGTTTCTCGGTCCAGGCAAAGATGGCTCTTCGAAGCTCCCAAACAAACGGCACACCAAAAACAAAACAGCACCCCACCTCCAAGAAGTGCCCCCCACAGCCTCTGCCCTACCTCGTCCTTTCGGTGGGAGTCATGCAATTCCCCATTTGCCACCACGAGAAAAAGGAGCCAAGTTGCCTTTTAAGGTGGCTCTGGGCAACAGAGGGAGCTTGCCCAGCGGCTGAGGTCTCTGCTCCTTAAATACTTCACCCACAAGTCGATTGAGTCCCAACGGTGTTTGGACAGGACGAGGAGGGGGATGGGGGGGGGCAGCGGCTGGAATTTGGCTGTGGTTCAGGCCTATGCCAGCCAAGTTGCTATGCAAAAAGGCCGGTGCCTTTCATCCCTGGCTTTGGCGGAGGGAAAGTGAGCAAAGCCCCAAAGAATGGCTGAGGAGGTATAGCTTTTGCGGCTGTTAGAAACAGCGCTGGGAGCCCGGGCTCCCTTTTCACAAGGGTTTGGAACTGGAGCAGTAGCTATTTGCCAACGCCAGGGCTCCAGCCGTGACCTCCATGGAGGTGACATGAAGACAAGGGTCCGACTGAACGTACACAGAATGCACCTCCCTCACCACTGGGTAAATAAAGGCTCTGACCGTTGTCATCCCAACCAGCTTCTGAAATTCCATCTTAAAAGAGGGCAGTGTCCTACAGACTCCTGTCTCTGTGTCTTGGCAACGTGGGAAGAGCGTGAGATAAAGATGGAGTTCCTCTGTCTCCTGCAACGATCCAGCTGCCATCCCTCACTTGCCAGCGGGGGCCATAGGATTCGCGATCAGACACAGGAGGGTCAGACAAAACCGGCCTCCGGGTCTCTGGAGGGGTGACGGTCCGTCACAGCTCATTTGGAGGGTCACAGAATGAAGGAACGTGATCCGGAGGTGTGCTGAGCAGTGGTGGAGTGGTAAATGTTGACATGCAGGAATTCATCATGACGGTTCCCATAGACCCGCCCCCAAGGAGAGTCCAGAAATGCAGGTTGTGGTGTCGATCCATAGCAACAAACCAGTTCTAGCAGTTTTCATCACCAGGAGCAGGTCTTTTGGAAAGCAAATGGGTCTGAATTGCCTATTGAAGACCAAGCCGCCCCAAAATACTCTGCAGAACAACAAGGAGCAACATATTGCTGCTGGGAAAACTCATGTCCTCCCAGCCACTGTGAGGACTTCAGCTAAGCTCAGAGGGAACAGGGAAGGCGGGGTGGGAGGGGGGCGGATGACATCAGCACTCCTGCTGACCAAAAAGTCCTGGTGCTGTGTCCCTGCAAGCCCTGGATCCACCACACCACTGGATATTCAGACAAGACTGGGATCCAGGTCTCTGGAGGGGCAAAAGTCTGTCAAAGCTGTCCAAAAGGCCACGGAAAGAAGGAACGTGGTCTGGAGTTGCGCCAAGACAAAAGACAGGGAGACCTTTCCGTTATCTGTGGACATCAGCAATATTTGTACGGGGGGCTCGTGAAGCCCTTGAACACTCTCTGAGAAAAGCAGGGGATCTGTCTTCAAAGTAAATAAAGATCTGATTGATTGACAGGATTAGAACCGATGGTGGGGGTCACCTGGAAGCAGCCTTCGGCTCAGCATTTGGAGAAGCTTCCTAACAGTGAGGTCTGCTCAGCAGTGGAAAAGACCACCTCACAAGGTCACGAGTTCTCCTTTGCTGGAGGTACCTGACGCAGAGGCGGAACGACCATCTGTTGGGGGTGCTGCAGCCACATCGTGCATGCGCATCTGCGCCGGACTAGATCAGCCTTCCCCGACCTGCTGACGATGACTCCCAGGCAGCATTCCTGCCCACTGGCCATCTTGGCCAGGGCTGCTGGGAGCTGATGTCCAAAATATGCCGGGCTCCCTTCCAACTCAGGCCCAGGGGCCAAATCTGGCTTGCCAGGGGTCCAAATCTACCCCCCCCCAGTTCCCCAGAGGGACATGCCCCCTTTTCCTGGCTGCTCCCCATTTCCCCTGACCACCGATTGTTCTTGTGTATTTTTCCCCCCATTCTAAATGGCTGAGCTGCCTCTCTGAAGGCTGAGTTACCGGCAGCCAGAGCTTTAGGCTAAAATATGCTGGTATTTTTGACCCCACCCTTTGGCCTTAGGCCCTGCCCACCACAGGGGCATGGCCCCCGAGAGCTGCTCCAAAATGGGATTCTTCCCTCTGGCTGAAAGAGGTTTCACACCCCTGCATCATCATGAAAGGGAACCTTCATGTGTAGCAGCAGTATATCTCCAAATCCTCCTTCCCCAGCCTGGCCCCCTCCAGGTGTGTGCACTCCAGATCTCTCCTTCTCCTTTGGTTTGTATTGCTCAGGAAATTATCTTCTTTGCTTAACCTTAGGGACTCCATCTCCCATGATCCCCAGCCAGCATGGCTGAAAAGGATAGCCATCATCACCTTCCTGTCTTGCTTGTGGCCTCTGACAGGCCAGCCTGTGTAGCAAGACACTGAGCTCGGTGGACCCCCCTTGGCCCGATCCAGACAGGCTCTGCTGAGGTTCTTTGTGGGAGAACCGAAAGGAAGCCGGCCAGCACCACAAGCAGAGAGTAGCAGGTGCGCAGGCCAGAACACCGGATGGAAAATATGTACTTGTTTATCGCCTGTATTTGCGAGAGAAACATGCGTGTAGAACACTGGCAGTGATAAAAACGGTGGGGGGAGCAATGCGACTGGCAGTGAAAAGGTTAAGCATTTCCTCCCCCTCCCCCCCCCCCCCGCCCCACAACCCTTCCCTGATGCAAATTGCCCCCTACTGAGGATGCTTTGCAAGTGAGAAGAGCTTTGCTACCTGCAGGAGAAGGTGAGGTTCCTCCCACTGTCAGTCACTCTTTTGCTAGGTGGATTCCTGGTGAAATGGCCCCAGATTCAGATATAAGTTACTTAAGGGGAAGGAAGGGTTAGGAGATGGCCTCAGATAACTGGGGATCTCTCTGTCTATTTAAATGAGATACCCATCAGCACTTGCCTAAGGTCCAGAATCCGCTGGCGCCTTAAAGGATAACAGGTTGCAACCAAAACTTTCCTGGACTAGAGTCGAGGGCTTCATCAGATGCATGAGGGATTATCTTCAGTTGGCAGAGGAGACACACGTGGCATAGAGTGGGGGGAGAATGGAGGATGGTCAACCATGGGGCCAAAAGGCCAACCTATGACCACTGACAAGAGCACCAGAATTGGTGATAATTCTGTTACTTAACACCTGGAGTGGGAAGCGAACCATTGTCTCCACTGAGTCCAAAACAAACAGAATCCAATCTTAATGGAAATTCTGGCTCATCAATGTCACAAAGTTCCTTTGCTGAGGAACGGTAACTTTCAGGTCAGCATCTGGATGGAACTGATCTCCAGCTGGTTTCTGAACATTGTCATTTCTTAATATTAAATGGGCTGTCCAATTTACCCTTTTGCACTGAGACTGGAATGTTTGTCCTGTACAGACATCAGCAGGGTGTCGCTGGCGGGTGAATGGTGTCTATCACTTGGGGGGGCGGGGGAGCAGGTGACTGAACCCTCTGACGGTGTGGCTGAGGCCATCAGGTCCTCTGACGGCCCGGATCCGGGTATGGAGCTGGCACCTGGGTTGCTTGTCCGGCCCCATCCCTGAATTTGTGCATCTGTTCTTTAATTTATTGGTGACATTTATTTCCTGGCTTTTCCTCCAAGTAGATCAAGGTTTCCCCTCTCGTTTTATCTGCACAGCAACCCTGCAAGGCAGGTCAGGCCGAAGACATTAAGTCACTGGCCCAGGATCTCTCCTGAGAGCTTCACAGTCAAGTGACAATTTGAACCTGGGTCTCCCCAGTCATGTTTTGATACCCTAATCACAACATCACTCCACTGGCGAGTAGATTCGGATTAGATGTGGATTAGATCACCCTTAGGACTCAGAGAGAGAGAGAGAGAGAAAGAAAGCTGTCCACAGTCTAACACAGGGATAGCCAACACTGTGCTGTTTTAGACTCCAGCTCCCATCCTTCCATCCTCCCTGGACATCGGCCATGCTGGCTAGAGCTGATGGGAGTTGTAGTCCAAAGGCACCAGGTTGCCTACCCCTCTTCTTAACATTCCTCCGTTGAAAGCAACCCCCTGCTCCCCACTTGGAGAAAGTGGGGAGCATGTGACATTGTTCAACAAGCCCAGACAGGGTATTTCGGCACAGCCGATGCATATAGCTGTTTTCTACCTGCCATGGCTCCCCTCGCCGCCCCCGTACAAAGGACCCTGGGGACTATCATTTGCTGAGGGTGCTGTGAATTCTCCAGCAGAGATCCTGTTTCCTCTGCCCCACCCTGCCAAGAACTGGAGCAGCCTTCGCCAACCTAACACCCACCTGAGGTTTCGGACTAGAGCTCCCATCCTCCCTGGCCCTAGAGTTCCTAGCCAGGGTTGGTTGCCCAGAGGGATTTTTGGCACTGCAGAGGCTGGTCATTCCCACACTGCGTGCAGCGAGAGAGCGGTTGGTTGGTTGATTACACCTATGGCCCGCCCTAGACCCGGAATTCTGTGCACGATGTACAGTTTACCTCTCGTGGTACCCCAGCTGTATAACGCAAGGCTCTCGTGAGCCCAAAGCAGCCACGGCTGCCGAGAAGTCTGCCCGCTGCACCTCTGTGAGATGCCCTGGTCTGGCCTAGGCTAGCCTGGCCTCTCCTGGAGCTGTGAATGCCAGCCCTCTCTCTGCAGTGAAGCTGTCACTACAGGAGGCTGCCCATAGCAGGGTCCTGCTGCAGACCACCCCCACGGAGGCTCCTTCTCCCTCAACTGTCACCACCAGTACTGAGTGAGAAGCGAGAGGGAAGGAGCCCCTCCTCCAGCCCTGCTGAAAGCCTTGATCTCTTCCTCTTCCCTACTCGTCCCTTTTTCCTTTTACTCATGCCTTTTCTGACTGTAAGCCAGCGGACAGAGGCTGTCTTGTTTTGCTGATTACATGTAAGCCAGTCTGGGAGTCTTTGGGGCTGAAAACCAGGATAAAAAATACTTTTAAAAAAATGCACCCCTGCATGCAATTGCACCCCAGTGCAACCCACTGTTTGGGATTGGCCTCCTTCCAATCAGAATCTGAACGTGGATTCGTACAGGAATGCAAGACTCGCAGCTGGGCAATTCGTAGCCTCCTACGAATTAAAAATAAGCCTTTTGAGGTATGCGAATAAAGCATGTCTCCGTTCTCAGGATGACCGGACATCGCCGGCACAGACACATCCTTGAGTGACATAGATGGGTGAAGATTCAGTCAGCCCAGGAGGCCCAACAGAAGTGACACGTCAGGCTGCAATGTTAGTCCCGGGCCTTCTGTTGAACCGGGGCATTCCCCCTCTGTGCCATCGGCCTGGCAAGCCAGACGACGCAGCCGGGCACCTGATCTTTTCGTGGGCCCTGCTTCTCGCAGAACGCTGCGAAGGCAGCCAAGGTCACGGTGCCCCATTCCCCGAACACTCGGTGTTTACCTGCTTGGGAGGGGAGGGTGGTAACATTTTCATGGGGTGGTTGTATTTTAAGGGATAGTTGTTGTTGCTATTTTAAATTTCAAATGTTTTAATTCTACTGTGAGTTGCCTTGAGAAGTTTCTTTTAGAAAGGTGTCTAAGAATTTATAATAATCATAGAATCATAGAACAGTAGGGTTGGAAGGGGCCTACAAGACCATCGAGGTCAAGCCCCTGCTCAGTGCAGGGATCCAAGTCAGAGCATCCCTGACAGGTGGCTGTCCAGTTGAGGGACCGTCTCCCTTTCCCCAGAGAGGCCATGACGGGAGGCAGAAGGGCTGGTGAGAGGGTGGGGGTGGAGTGGGAGTCCTGGGGGCTCCCACTTCTCTTTTCCAGAACTGCCCTCTGGGGTGCCTATTCCTCCCTCTCCCCCTCCCTCCGTGAGCCTTGGAGGTTCCCTGGATCCCTCTTGCCCCTTTTCCCTCCACAGGGACCTGCCTTTGGGTTTAAGGGGGGTCTCCTCCTCAGGGAAGGCTTCCTTGGTACCCCGTTGGGATGCTGAGGGGCACAAGGGGGGTCTCTCTCCAAGCCCCCCTCCCATCCCATCCCCTTACCTGCAGGCTCCTTCCTTTCTCCAGTCCCAGGGACCACGGGGGGCCCCATCAGAACCACGATCACTGCCGGGGAACCCAAGCAGGCCCCATGGCTGCTGCCCCTCAAGAAGACCCTGCTTCCATCCCCAGAAGGGAAACTTTTTGGTCTGTTAATGATGATGAAGTTTAAGTGGGGAGAGCAAGAGCTACTACAATTACCTCCTACAAATCCCCACCCCATGGGATTTTCTGGCTGGCATGGACTGACTTGGCACAAGTAGAAGAGAATCCCTTGCCAATCGCACCCAGTCATCAATTTGGTTCTAAAGTTTTGTGAACACCCTTTGGCTGCAATCCTATGCACATTTTACCAATGAGTAAACCACATCAAACCCAGTGGGGCTTACTCCTGAATAGGCGGTATATAAATGTTTATTATTACTACTATTATTATTTCTGGCCTCTATCACTGGGGCGAATCATCATCTCTGGAGCCTGCCCGGGACATCGGGCGCCCAATTCGGATCAGGACCCTAGTGTGCAGGGCATTTAAGATTCGGATCAGGCCCCCTGCACCTACCCTAGAGTAAGAATGAACAAAGACATAGCTGCTAGACACAGATTTAAAGCGATGTCTGTTTGGACCCCAAGAGAAATAGGGCAGGGAGCTTAACAAAAAGAGTGCCAGGTCTTGAAAGAGGGTCATGGGTGAAAGGAAGTAGAAGAATCTGGAAGGAGTCCGAAAACTTGGAGAGAGGATGAACAGATAAGAGGTGTCCACGAGTTGGAGCCGCAGTGGGAGGAATTGCTCATCGGTGTGAATTAACCCCCGGTTTGGGGACTTGTTTTGCGATGGCAAGGATGTAGTTGCATTTAAAATAGCACGGTTTATCCTGCCCTCTCGTGGTGGCTAAGATGCAACATGCAGCAATAATAGGATATTTGCTGAATGGGAGGGTTTTTTATTTATTAATTAATTAAATTTATTAATCGCCCATCTGGCTGGGGGAGAGAGAGAAAGAGTGTGTGTGTGTGTGTGTGTGTGTGTGAATATAGTGGTGCTCGCAGGGACGCAGCCCTGCACTGTTTCATGAGCAGGGGCTCTGATGTCATCTGCCCCCCCCCCCGAATTCCCGGCTCCCTCTGAGCTCAGCTGAGACCCTCACTGTGGCTGTGGGGGAATGAATTTTCCAAGCAACAATATGTTGTTCCGAGTTGGAATGCAAAGTCTTTGGGATGCCTTGGCCTGGAATGGGCAGTTAAGGCCTCCTCGCTTTACCAAGGACGTGCTCCTGGTGGAGACGAAGACTCCTAGAACTGGTTGGTGGATACAGATCGGCACAGCGGCCTGAAATTTTTGGACTGCCCTCGGAGACTGTCACAATGAGCTCCTGCATTTCCAAATTCGCCACTACACCACTGTGTGAATATATTTCTAAACTGGGGGAAAAAAACCTGCCAGGGCTCAAATCCTGCCCTCTAAGCACTCTTTTCCAGATCCTGACAGGTTGGGTGGGAGTTAGTTGTGGTGGCCAGCACACTGATGAAGGAAAAGCACTCTGCACATGCTCAAATGCCTTGGGGGACAGCTTTCTGGGCACCAGGACTGAGACCTGGTATTGAAGGCAGGTTCCAGAGCAAAGCCCTTGGTGCCAACTATACCGTGGGGACCAGGCACAGGACCCTAGGCCATACTCATGGGAGAGTGGCGTCTGCAGAGATCCGATACTTTCACTGATCCTCAAATTTTTAAAGAAGGTTTCTAGCCCCTTTCGTTATGGAGATATAACTTTGCAGATGAAGAGAGCCCCACACCTGTTTGAGGGGTGCAGGCATGGAGGCTTGGCTGGTGGGAGTGGGCAGAAGGGAGTGGGGTGTGCAAACTAAGGGGGTCCTAAGGCCAGCCTTCCCCAACCCTACTGTGGGTGATGGGTTTTGTGGTCCAGCCCATCTCGAGGGTGCCAGGTAGGGAAGGACTGGTCTAAGAGATTTGGGTACGCACTTCACAAGAGTCACTGTAAGATCAGAGGCCGTGCGTGAAGTCCCAAACTGTTTGCTGGGCGAGACGCAAGATGGCAGCAAAGAAGAAAGTTCTGGAAAGCTGCTTGTGCAAGTTACGCACGAGGAATTAGATTTATGTCGCCTGCCAACATGGGCCTGATTAATAGATCTGGGAGTGTTGATCTAGGAACCAGCATGATCTGAGCCTGTGGGGATTCTTCCTGCCAAGAACCGGGGGTCGAGGAAAACGCCTTCACATCCACAAGGGGCGTAACAAGGACGGATAAAAGAACAGCTGCAATTCTCCACCGTTGATCAGGCCTTGTTAAGGCCGCCTCTTAAGACGGGATGTTTTGAGTGTGTGTTGGGGCAGATTTAATAGCAGATACGACCTTCCGTGTTGAGTCGTACAATGATTTACATTTCTGTAAGAACCAAGATGGTGATGTACTGCTGATTGTCAGCAGAGAAGACCCCTTAACAGATCTGGGCCCCCAGAAACATGAAAGGTACCACTAGGCTGGCCTTCCCCTACATTGCGCACCTCAGAGGGGTTGGACTACAACTCCCATCATCCCCGGCCAGTGGATTGTGGGAGTCATAGCACAACCCATCTGGTTGAGGAAGGCTGCACTAGGCTCACCAGAATACTATAGGGCTGGAAAAGGTGCAGAAAGGAGCAACCCAAATGATCAAGGGGCTGGAGCATCTCCCCTATGAGAGAAGGTTACAGCAGCTGGGCTTGTTTAGCTTGGAAAAAAGGAGGGTCAGGGGAGACATGAGAGAGGTCTACTGAATTATGCCTGGTGTGGAGAATGTGGATAGGGAGACGTTTTTCTCCCTCTCTCTAGAGCCTGGGGTCATCCCATGAAGCTGACTGGTGGGAGAGTCAGGACAGATCAAAGGAAGGACGTCTTCACACAACGCATAGTTAAACTATGGAACTCACTACCACAGGATGTAGTTAGTGATGGCCACCAGTTTGGATGGCTTTAAAAGGGGGTTGGACAAATTCCTAGAGGAAAAGGCTATCAATGGCTACTAGTCCTGATGGCTATGGGCTACCTCCAGTACCAGAGGCAGTGAGCCTACGAAAAAGGCTTTCTTCAGATACATGCATAGTAAAAGACAGAGGAAAGAAACGGTGGTTCAACTATTAAATAAGGATGGCAAAATTATAACAGATGACAAGGAAAAGGCAGAAGTGCTCAATTCCTACTTTGGCTCAGACTTCTCCCAAAAGAGGGTCTATGACCCGCTGGCAAAGGCGAAGTACAGGCTGAGGGGGCAAGATTGCAGCTTGAGATCGATAGGCATATGGTCAAGCAACACCTAATGACTTTGAATGAGTTCAGGGCCAGATGAACTGCACCCTAGAGTAATAAAAGAACTGGCAGAAGAACTCTCAGAACCGCTGTCTATTCTCTTTGAGAAATCATGGAGGACGGGTGAAGTGCCAGATGACTGAAGGAGGGCTAATGTCCCTATCTTCAAAAAGGGTAAAAAGGAGGAACCTGGGAACTACAGACCAGTCAGTCTGACATCAATCCCTGGGGAAAATTCTGGAGCAGATGATAAAGCAATCCATCTGTAAGCACCTTGACAACAATGCAGTGATGACTCGAAGCCAACATGGATTTGTCAAGAAAAAATCCTGCCAGACTAATCGGATCTCATTTTTGGATCAGGTCACCTCCCTTGTGGACTGTGGGAATGCTGTGGACATCATATACCTCGACTTCAGCAAAGCTTTCGACAAAGTGCCCCATGATCTCCTGATGAGCAAACTAGCTCAAAGTGGGCCAGATGAAACAACGATCCGGTGGATCCACAGTTGGCTACAGAATCGGACTCGAAGAGTGCTTATCAATGGGACCTTCTCCAACTGGGGAGAGGGAACGAGTGGGGTACGGCAGGGCTCAGTCCTGGGCCCAGTGCTCTTCCACATTTTTATGAATGACTTGGAGGAGGAGGTGCAGGGAATGCTGATCAAATTTGCAGATGACACAAAATTGGGCGGGATAGCAAATACTTTGGAAGACAGAAACCAAATTCAAAGTGGTCTGGATATGCTGGAGTGCTGGGCAGAAAACAACAGAATTTAATAGCGATGAATGCCCAGTTCTGCACCTAGGAAAAAGAAACCAAATGCACAGTTACAAGATGGGGGATACGTGGCTCAACAACACTACAAGCAAGAAGGATCTTGGAACTGTTGTAGATCACAAGCTGAATATGAGCCAACAATGTGATGTGGCTGCAAAAAAGGCAAATGCTCTTTTGGGCTGCATTAATAGAAGCATAGCTTCCAAATCTCGTGAAGTACTAGTTTGTTTGTTTATTTATTTATTTCATTTCTATACCGCCCCATAGCCGAAGCTCTCTGGGCGGTTCACAAAAATTAAAACCAAACGGCACACAATAAAACAATATAAAGTATACAGAAGATTAAAACCACAATATAACAAAACCACAATATATACTAGTTCCCCTCTACTCAGCACTGGTTAGGCTTCATCTGGAGTACTATGTCCAGTTCTGGGTACCACACTTTAAGAAGGATGCAGACAAACTGGAGAGGGTTCAGAGGAGGGCAACAAAGATGACCAGGGGACTGGAAACAAAGCCCTATGAAGGGAGACTGAAAGAACTGGGCATGGTTAGCCTGGAGAAGAGAAGACTGAGGGGAGACAGGATAGCGCTCTTCAAGTCCTTGAAAGGTTGTCCCAGAGAGGAAGGCCAGGATCTCTTCTCGATCATCACAGAGTGCAGGACACGGAAGAATGGGCTGAAGTGACAGGAAGCCGGATTCCGGCTGAACATCAGGAAAAACCTCCTGACTGTTAGAGCAACACGACAATGGAACCAATGATCTAGGGAGGCAGTGGGCTCTCCCACAAGACAAGTCTGGACAGACGAGGCTGGACAGCCACCTGCCAGGGATGCTCTGACCTAGATTCCTGCACTGAGTAGGGGGTTGGACTCGATGGTCTTATAGGCCCCTTCCAACCCTACTCTTCTACGGTTCTGTGAGGGTGCTGTTGCGCTCATGCCCTGCTTGTGGGTTCCCGGCCAACAGCTGGTCTTCCTCTGTGTGAACAGAGTGCTGGACTAGATGGATGCTTGGTCTGATCGAGCAGGGCTCTTCTAATGTTTGGCACTTTATGTGTGGGAGCGGGGTGAAAATTGCCCAAGAGCACAGACAGTGGAGTGTGGTGGAGGAAACGTTTGCTGCTTTCCTCGTGTCTCATACATCTCCCTGGCTCCTTTCCCAGAAATATACACCTGCAATAAGCACGCATTGCCCAGCTCTCCTTAAATCTGGTGCCAACGTTTTGATTTCTCCGCCCGGGTGCTTTCATCGCCTGCCCCCTCCTGCCCGCCCAACCAGTTTGCAAACACACATGGCACCCTTTCCGCCACCGACCTTTGCTCCAGGCCCTGCAGGTTGTGTTGGTTGTCAACAGCTGGAGTTTTGCAAAGGCAGCCAACTCTGGGGTGGAGAACAGCAGCATCTGCACAAAACAAAGCAAAGCGAGAAAGGGGAAAACTTTGGAAACCTCCACCTATTGTTGCAAGTGGGAGACTCTAAGAGCCGTGCTGGATTGGACCAAAGGCCTGTGTCATAGAATCGTAGGGTTGGAAGGGGCCTGCAAGACCGTCGAGTCCGACCCCCTGCTCAGTGCAGGAAGCCTGATCCCTAGGCGGTCTCCCATCCAAGGACTAACCAGGGCTGACCCTGCTTAGCTTCCAGCCTTCCCCAAACTAGTGCTTTGCAGATGGTTTGGACTTCAACTCCCATCAGCCAGCATGGCCAATAGCCAAGAATGCTGGGACTTGTTGTCCAAAACACCTGGAGGGTACCAGGTTGGGGAATGTTGCTGTACAGCTTTATGGTGTCCCCTGCACACACACCCCAGCCCTTTGCGGACTTTTTCTCCTATGTAAAAAAAGCCCCAGACTCTTTGGCCTTTCCTCACGGGTGGAGGGCCACTCCAGCCCCCTGCTCATTCTGGTGGCCCTTTTCCAGCTTTGTGATATGATGGAGCATCAAATCTATGAGGACATCCTCACACACAGACATGCACACGTCAACCGTTCTGCCCCAAGCGCTTCTCCTCTCTACCAGGGTGGTTGGAATCCAACACTGCAGATATTTTCATACACATTTCTTAGATGTGTAACAATCTTTAATACTGTGCTTACTTGGGGGGTTCTTAGCTTGGGGGGGAAGTGAATATGGTGGAGGAAATAGTGGAGGTGTATAAAACAATGCAGAAGAGGGGCCGACCAAGGGCAAGGTGGATGGATGATATTCTGGAGGTGACGGACTCGGGCTTGGGGGTGGCCACGGCCGACAGAAAGCTCTAGCGTGGGCTGGTCCATGAAGTCACGAAGAGTCGGAAGCGACTGAGCGAATAAACAACAACAAATAAAATAATGCATCGTGTGGAGAATCCTAGATTTAGATTTATGTCTTTGAGGTTGCACGTCTGCAGGCAGGAACATACATTTCATTTGTTTTGAATCTCTTGGGTAACTAGGATTCCCCAGTGTGGCACCGTCCAGGTGGGTTGGACTACAACCCCCATCTTCCCCAGCCAGGCCCCTCCAGGTGGGTTGGACTCCAACCCCCATCTTCCCCAGCCAGGCCCCCCAAGTGGGTTGGACTCAGAGGACGGCAACAAAGATGATCAGGGGACTGGAAACAAAGCCTGATGAGGAGAGACTGAAAGAACTGGGCACGTTGAGCCTTGAGAAGAGAAGACTGAGGGGAGATAGGACAGCACTCTTCAAGTACTCAAAAGGTTGTCCCAGAGAGGGGGGCCAGGATCTCTTCTCGATCATCCCAGGGTGCAGGACACGGAAGAATGGGCTCAAGTGTCAGGAAGCCAGATTCCGGATGGACATCAGGAAAAACATCCTGTTAGAGCAATGCGACAATGGAACGAATTCCCTAGGGAGGCGGTGGGCTCTCCCACCCTGGAAGCGCTCAAGGTGAGGCTGGACAGCCGTCTGTCAGGGATGCCCTGACTTGGATTCCTGCTCTGAGCAAGGGGTTGGGCTCGATGGCCTTGTAGGCCCCTTCCAACCCTACTGTTCTATGATTCTATGATTACAACTCCCATCTTCCCAAGCACCCATCTTCCTGAGCCAGCATGGCCATGCCGGCTGGGAATGGTGGAAACTGTAGTGGCTCGGTCACAAGACTGGGGGCACTGAAGAATAATAAATAGTGCAGAAGCCTTTAACATGCCACAAAGTTCACGTTGGTATGTGTTAGGAAGCACACAGGGATATGTATGTTTATATATGTGTTAGGATTCATGTGTTACATTTATATGTATTTATATGTATTATGTAAATTATGTATGTACATTATTTATGTATTATGTACATTATTTATTTATTTACGTGCATTATATGTACGTTTATTTATGTATTTGTATTTATGTGCGTTATACATGTAACATAAACATGTGTTAGGACTTCGCCTGCGTTAGGAGGCGCACAGGGGTCGCCTTCCTTTTCTAGCCCCCGCAGCCTCGTGATCTCCGCTCATCCGATCGGATCGCAGGCCGAGCGCGGCCGCCCTCCTCGGGGCGCTGGCGACACGCACAGCCGGCCCCTCTTAAATAAATGCGCCGCCTCAGGCCACCCATGACGGCGTTAAAATTAAACGCGCTTTAGTCCCCATCTCGCGAGCCGCCGCTCCGCCGCACGCAGCGCGGCGGGACCCTGTTCCGCGCCCCGTTCCCACGACCCTCCGCTTGCGAGTCGCGGGCGGGGCGGGGCGGCGCCGGCCCGAGACACGCGGAGGGAGCGGCGAGCCTCCCGCCCCCGCCCTTATGTAACTTCCACTCGCGCCGCCCGCGGGCCGCCCACTGGCCCTCCTCCGGGATGGAGCGCCGCGCCATTGGCCGCCTGCGCGGCGCCGGCGCGGCCGAGGCCCCGTTCATGGCGCCGCCCCTGCGCCGACACGTGCGCCGCCCGGCGGGGAGGCGTCGCCTGAAGCGCGGCGCCGTGGTCCGCCCCTGCCCGCCGGACCTCGTCCGCGCCCTCCCCACGCGTTCCTGCCGCCCCAGATGGCTCCGAAGGGCGCGCGGCACCGCAGGCGACGCCGGGGCCCTTGCGGCGGGGGAACGCCGAGATCCGTGCGAGCGCGAGGCGCTTTATAGGGGCAACTCGGAGGTCGCCCCCTCCCGCCGCGCAGAACAGGCGCAAGCTTTTAAGACCTGCAGATCTCTTCATCTGCGCAGGCAACATGTTGCAGGGGGGGGCGAATAGGGGGGTTGCAGGCTGCGTCGATGCCGAAGCCACGATGTCTCCAGCAGAACACGGGTCTCTAAGGGCAGCAGAAGAGGGTGGGGAGACGCCGAGGCGGGTGGAGTGGACTGTGCAGTGCCGCGCCTGGCTCCCAGGGGAACGCCGCCATTTTTGAAGACTCCAGTTACCAACGCAGAAGCCCCTTCCCTCCTCTGCCAGGGGAAAGCTAGCACACCAGTCTATTCCCTGCCATGCTGACTTTCTACTTGCGATGTGGGTTCCCCCCCCTTTTCTTCCCAAGGCAGAAGAGCATTCAACAGCGCCTTTGGTTGCCCCACCTGTCAGGCTGCATCACCTCACCCCGCTGCACCTGTGGACCAAGCCCAGCCAATTGAGGCCAAAACAGGTGCTTGTTTGCAGGAATGGGGCTCACCCAGAACCTGTTTCCAGGGCATGAAGTCTCATCCCTGGAACAACGTTCTTGGCATTCAACAGAGGTGGCCTTTTTCCTGGCATAAAGCAGAACCGGGGCTGCGTCGCTTGAATTTCTTCCTGCCATGCTACACTGAAAGGTATATGCCATCTCCTCCCCTCTCCCCAAACCTGCAAGGGGCATACATTCACAACTTTCCTGGTCATAGCAACCTAAGATTCCTGCCCTAAATTTCACCCGTTGAAACCTGGCAGACAACTTCTCTCTGGGAAAAGGTGGCAATCCAAGTCCTGCAGTGTTCGGTAGGGCTTACACCTAGCTAAGCGTGCATCGGACCGCAGCCAGTCTAGCTGAATGATCTTCCTTTTCTTAAATTTTCAATCTGACCACGTTTTCCTGCAGCTGTGAGCCTGATGGGCAACAATGGGGCCCTTTCTTGCATTCATAAGATGGTCACCTGCAGGCCCCCCATTGGCTAGGCTTTTGTGATGTCATGGAAAGCTCACACATTTTCTCAGAGGGAAGCTATCGCTGATAGAACATTGTACAGCAGCCAAGGAAGTCAAAGCATGAAGAAAAAAAGGCAGGGCAGGGGTGGGCAACTTGTGGCCCTCCAGCTGTCGATGGACTGGAACTCCCATCAGCCCTAGCCAGATGGGAGTTGTCCACCAACATCTGGAGGGCCACATGTTCCCCATCCCTGTCTGGAAACCAGAAGGGCTGTTTCCTTGCTGTGGACAGAGTTTAGTTCCAGCCGTTTTTGTTGTCCAGCTCTCATTTTACATTCTGTGGTGCGTAGCCATGCACAGTTTTCATTTGGAAGGGTTTTGCGGGGGGGGGGGGTGCCCTCTTAGGGTTTTCCTTTAAAGGTCTGTTTTTCTTCTGTACATCTACAAATCTCAGGGTCCCCACAAAGCATGCCGAGGTCTCCCATTCTTTTGCAACATTCCCGTTTTGGCTGGAATCCACCCGAGTTCACTATTAGAACAACGCTGCCGTTCATGATGGTTTTGGTCACACGTACTGAGACTGACTGTATGGCGGGGTGCAGAACCTCTCTTTCCCAGGGGGCTGAAGTTCATTCCTAAGTTCTCGGGGGCCGCATTTTGCCTCTGGTGGGCAGGGCCAAAATATTAAGACCACCAGCTGATTTTAGCTTACTGCTGTCACTGCCCGGAACAGCCTTAGGGGAGGCATTTCAACCCTTTAGGACTGGTAGTTGGGCGAAAGGGGCAGTGACCCCCTGGGGAGTCCCCTAAGGCCCTGCACCCCTGCTGTAGGGGGATTAGGGGGAAGGATTGCCACCATTAGCCACTCCAACCCTTCCTATCACCAGGGCTGGATTTCAGCGGGTGTCTCAGGAGGGACCTGATCCAATTTCCGCCATCCATGCGGACCCCCAGAGGGTCTGCGAACTGCCCAGCTGTGCACTCGCCCCCGGTCTCCATCTGGCAAAGGCCGCTGAGCTACTGGCATTTTAAATTTATTTCTCTCTGTCGATGACGCTGACTCACCGCCCTTTCCCAAGCTGCTGGCTCCCAGAGCTGGGAGAACGCGGTGTTCTCTTTGCACAGGGAGGGAATTTATTTTCCCCCTCCTTAAAAAAAAAAAAAAAAAGGAGGAGGAGGCTATTAGACTTTGTAAACTGCCACTTATGTAATGAATTCCCAAGTTGGACGGAGGCGGATGTGCCGTGGTGTACACTGCACGCCTGGAGGCCAACTCTTGCTTTCGTGTTGTGCGATCCCATGAGCTGTGCGGGGTGGGGGCTAAGGCTGTCACCCTAGGTGCACTTTTATGCAGGAGTAAGACAGACCCCTACTGAGTCCCTGGCTCACGCAGGGGATCCGAGTGAAGGCCAATTTCAGATTCCCGTTCAAAGTCTTCTCTCGTCTAATTGATAACGACAAAGATTGGCACGATTCTGCCTGGACATAGCGGGGGTGTAAGGGGGGGTGTGTGAATATACATGTGTGTGTACGGGGGGAGATACTGATGCTATTTAAGCAAAGCTGTCTTTTATAGTGCTAGGGCTGG
Organism: Heloderma suspectum; assembly: GCF_057233095.1. NCBI lineage: Eukaryota > Metazoa > Chordata > Lepidosauria > Squamata > Helodermatidae > Heloderma > Heloderma suspectum. The sequence continues at coordinate 20,932,034 of NC_139474.1, read as the reverse complement.
AGAGAGAAGGCACTGATCTGCTGTTTTACTGATTGAATATATATGGGTGCTTTACAGCCAAAAGCAAAAGATGAGTTCTCTGCCCCAGGGACCTTACAATTTAAATGTAGACATGGAAGCAACGTTCCCCAACCCAAGTGCCCTCCTGATGTGTTGGAATGCAACTCCCATCATCCCAGGCAGCATCGGGAGGGGTGAATTGGGAAAGATCAGAAAAGGGAAATATCAGAAAAGCGAAGGCCGCCTTTTGTTGAAATCCATCCCCCTCACTGAAGCCAGCATGAGTTGCCGTTTATTTGGCGTCTTTTTTTGCTCCTGGGCTGTCCTCTCGTCTCAGGCTCAAAAGACGCTGTGCCGTTGCCTTTAGCTGTTCCGAGCGGCCGCAGGAAGTCATGAATGAATGGTGGCATCATTCACGATTCAGGTGAGGCCTGCTCCCACTCCAATTTTCTTCTCTGACAGACACTCGACATTCTATGGCTACTGCGTATCTGTGGTCCTCATTGGATTTTAGGGGTTGATGGATGAATCTGTCCAGTTCAATTCTGCTCAGTTTCTCATTTTTCTGACATTAAGCGAATTCCATCCTATTTCCGCACCAGTTTGCACACTTATCTAAATGTATGCATTTCTGTATGCATTCTTCTAAATGTGCACATTTTTTGCAAGCGATCTTCCCCTAATATAATGCAGCACTGTGTGCACTTTTTGCTAATATACACATTTTTGTGCTCATTTTGTGCATTTTTGCAAACTGCATTGCGAAATTCAGGAATGTGTGAATATTGCTGTACCACTGCGTTCTAGTTTGTGCATAGGCTCAGGAAGTGCAAATTTGGGGAGTTCACATTAAAATGTGAACAAATTTCTCACCCATCCCTATTGGGATTTTTACCTCCTGAGGTGTGATTTTTTAAAAAGATGCTTTGTATTTCTGCAGACCTCAGGGTTCCCCCAAGCTACCATCCTCTTGTATCTCAGTGGCCCTGTTTTGGCTTCGCTTCTTTCAGCACTCACAACCTGAGCTCACTGTTGAGAGAGACTGATAGTTTTGGGGCAAGAGATGGACCATGAAGGAGACAGATATGACCCGTGGTGGGGCACAATCCACCGGAATGGTTTCCCACACAAGCTAGGATGAAATGAAGAGCTTGATAAGAGCGCTAGTTAGAAGAGCTCTCTCCAGGCACACATTTCCCATGCTTTGATTGGCAAAGAGGACTAGAAACTTGCTTGAAAAAGGATATACATGCCCAGATTCTCTGGACAGGAAAAGTTCACACCAGTTTTTGATTCATCTGATCAACTACATTTTGCATGTGAGTAAAAACAGTATTTTTGAAAGGAAATGGCGTATTACATGCACATCTGTGTCATAGCAAAGGCATCTTAGAAGAGGCATCCCTCTTGTGTGTGTGCATGCATGCTTTTATGGTAGCACTTGTCACCTGTAGTTTTAGAAGCACTTGCATTTAAAAATATCTAGATGTATTTTTAAGATCTGCTGGCTGAAGGACCCACGGGCAACTTTTTCGTCCGTTGAGGCTGCAATCCTATGAGCACCTAGATGGGAGTAAGTCCCATTGAATTCAGTGGGGCTTCCTTCTGATAGCTCTGTAACAGTGGGTTGGGGTTTTTTTTGTAAATCAATTAACTGATAAATCAGATGTTGCAGCCTTCATGAAATGTACAGAGAGTCGTGTAGCCTAGCGTACAGGAAAGGCATCAAGTAACCTGAGGAAAGACTAATTACAGTAATAAAAAATAAGACATTATAAATCTTTGTAATAAAGATATGGCAAACCTTCATCTCTCAGCCTCTGGTGTCCTGTCTGCAGTAGTGGGATAATTCTGTCCTACCTTTCAGGGCTCTTTGTTGGGATTACCAAGGCAATCTACGGGGATGGCTTTGACTGCAAAGTATTGCTGCCTTCCTTTGGTCTGCATTATGTCAGCGGTGCCAAGAGTTCTCACCAGAGCCCGTGTGTGTGACTCATCTTAAAAGACACCGAACACCTGAGGCGCTGACTCAGCGTGAAACGTCTCGAGTGCAAACAGATTGGGACTGAATTTCCATCCTGTGTCGAGGGCTTGCTGGCAGGGACTGGCTCTCTTTCCTCAGCATGGTTGCCTTGCAGGGAACAGGTTCGAAACAGGCATGTTACTGTGTCCATGCAGAACTAGGCTTGATCCTTATGCCACCACAGTCTGAATAGCCACAAAACCCATTTCCTCACCGATGGAAACACCGTGCTGGGTTAGAGCAAAGTGGTACTTCAGTGTGACCCACTTGGATCAGTGGGGCAGAGCTGAGGTTACTGGCAGGCAGGAGAAGTGGAGCAGGCATGAGTATTGCAGGGGGGCGGAAGAGCAGGTTTGGAGGCTGAGTGGCAGAGAAGTGCTGGTGGAATCAGTGGGCAGGAAGTGCACGGGTGACAACACAGGACGGGCCCTGATGGGTCCAAACCGGGGTGGGGCCAACTAGCTCAACATCCGATGTGGCCTGCTGAGTTTCCAGGAAGCTCATAAATGGGTCAAGAGGCCAAATAGTCTCCCTCTGCTGTTTACATCCAGCAGCTAGTATAAAAAGGTAGACTGCTCCTGGACTTGAGCTTCCATGTCCAGTAGTCCTCGATAGCCCCATCCCCCAAATCGATCCAATCCCTTTTCACAGCTAAGTCCACGGCCTTTGCCACATCATGTGGCAGCAAGTTCCATGCACTGAATGAAGAACTAAGAACTAGTGCCTGAGTTTTGCTGCTCCCCCCACTTACGCTGCTATGGACAAGTCTGGAGAAGCTGAACCAACCTGGCGCCCTCCGGGTGTGGGACTGCCATCCCCATCATTTCCAGCTAGCACGGCCATTGCTGGGAATGATGGGAGTTGCTGTCCCACACATCCAGAGGGCACCAGGTCGGGGAAGACTGAGCTAAAGTTGATTTTAATGCTCCCATCCCATCTTCCCCATCAGGCAGCCTCACCGGCTCTTTCTCATAATCTCTGTGTTTTATCTACTTGGTGCATGTTTTCTTTGCTGAGCAAATCAGTGGCATTTTAATAACCAGCTCAGAATCCCTCCCTTGCATATCTGTCCACAGTTACCGCCTCAGTGGACTTGGAGGCACAGGCTTCTGAAAACCAGCATGGTGGGGCTAAGTTTCGAAACGCTGCATCACTGCGTCCAGGACAAATTCATGGAGGGGGCAGCTCTACCAATGAGTATTTGCCCAAGACGGCTCAATGAAGCCTCTATCTAGAGGGGCAACCTACTTCTGGGTACTGCCCACTGGCATTAAACAGCAGAGGGAAGGCATTCAACCTCATGACCCACTTGGAAACTTCCGGGGAACATTTAGCAGGCCACCGTGACTTATATGGCCCCACCTCACTCTGACTCAGCTGGCCTCTTCTTATTGTATCCACGTACTTTTCCAACGAGGATCTAGCCTACTCCAAGCTTTGCCCCAGTTCTCCTTCTGCCTCCCAGTCACCTCCTTAGTTCTGCCCCACTGATTCAGGCCTGTTCTTTTCGCCTCTAGGGCCCCCAGTTCTCGCCCCCTTCCTTGCATTTCAAAGAACCCTTAATGCCCCCCTTCCCCAGCTGAGAGGCTGAATACATTAAAAGACAAGTGGTAAACATTATATAACCTGCCGCTAACCAAATAAAAGAGTAAAAGAGTGGGGCAGGACAGGGATACAATCCTAACCTAATAGGAAGCATCCCCACCCTAGCATCTGTTGCTTAATTCTCAGTCATCACAACCAGAATCGGGCCGGGAGACCAGTCACCGGTGTTTGGGGGGCATATACATGTGCCCCCTCCCATTTATTTATTTTATTACATTTACATTCTGCCTTCACTCTAATGACCTCCAGGCAGTGTGCACCCCCCCCCCCATTTGTCCTCGCAACAAGCCTGTGAGGTAGGCCAGGGTGAGAGAGTGAGTGGCTCAAGGTCATCCAGTGAGGCGCATGGCCAATCTGAAGCCGGGTCATTCCTGCCCTGGTTCACCACTCGGATCACCACGCCCCCATAGCCCTCGAGGCCTTCAGGTCTGGGTCCTGCAGACCATCCATCAGTCCCTCTAGCTCCCTCTATCCTGGATCAGCTCCTCTTTTGCCCGCTTCATGTTACGTCCCAGATGTTGCCCCACTGATTACCAGCCCGCTCCCATGTAGGCGGGCTGCTGTCTCCTGCTCCCCGCAAGGCTCCTTGAGATCTCTTGGTCCCTGCCCCACTGAGTATCCCCCTCCCCGCATCCCATCCTGAGGAAGCAGCTCTTCTGTTGCCCTCCTCATCCCACATCTCTGAAGCTGCCGCACTGATTACTACCCCTCCGCACCCCCGCCCACGCAGGCAGGCCGCCCTGCCTTTCCCCCCAGGATCCTCTGGCCTCTAGGTCCCTGCCCCGCTGCGCATCCACCGCACCCAGGCAGGCAGGCCGCCCTGCCTTTCCGCCCGGGATTCTCCGGCCCCGAGGTCCCTGCCCCGCTGCGCATCCACCGCACCCCAGGCAGGCCGCCCTGCCTTTCCGCCCGGGATTCTCCGGCCCCGAGGTCCCTGCCCCGCTGCGCATCCTCCGCCCCCCAGGCAGACAGGCCGCCCTGCCTTTCCGCCCGGGATCCTCCGGCCCCGAGGTCCCTGCCCCGCTGCGCATCCGCGCCCAGCCTCCCCCGCTGGGCAAGCGGCCCCGCCCCTGCCGGCCGCGCCGCCCTCGCACACAGCCGCCCGCACGCCGCGGCCACGTGCGAGCGCACGGGGCGTTCCGGCCGCCCCGCCCCGCCACTCCCGTGCGGGCCACGTGCGGCCGCCTGCGCCTCGGCCGGCCAATGGGCGCGCGCGGCGGCGGCCGCCGGGCGGCGCCGGGCCAATGGGCGCGCGGCGCACGCGGCGCCGGCGGGGCGGCCCTCGGCGGCGGGGGCGTGGCCCGCGAGCACGTGCGGCGGCGCACGTGGCCGCGTGGCGCGGGCCCTGCGCTCGCCGCCCGGCCAAGCGCTGCGCCGGCAGCCCCGCCGCGCAGAGCCGGAGCGGCGAGCTGGTGAGTGGAGCGCGGCGCAGGGCTGCCGGGCCCGGCCCGGCCCGGCGGCATTCCCGCCACTGGCAGCCGCAGCGATGCCCCTTCCTGAAGCGGCGCCCCTTCCGAGCCCCGGGGCATCTCCGCGGCGCAGGCGAGCGTGCCTCTGGGCGCGTGCAGAGTGCACCGCCCCGACCGGCTGGCATGTGTTCGTGGCGGGGGGGGGGCTTCCCCCGCTTTCCCCGCGGAGGAACTCCTCGGCGGCAGACCGACGTCTTGCCCGGGGGCCGGGCGGGGGTCGCGCGGCCGCTTGGGGGGCCGATGGAGAAGCAGCGTCGTTCTGATGACTTCTTCGCAGGCGTCTGGATGTTCTGAACTATCCGGAGGCATTGGCGCGGGCGGGCCTCTGGGCGTGTGCAGAGTGCCAAGGAGCGCTCGGGGAGCGGCGCAGACTTCTGGGGTCGAAAGGGGGCGGCGCTTCTTCGCCGGTCCGATGCAAGCTGCGCGGGGAACCCGGGCACGGGAGGCGGCTTGGGGCGCAACCCCCCGCCTGCTTGGACAGGCCGGCGCTCTCCGACTCCCAGGGCCCCACTTCGTCCGCCTAACGAGGCATAGGGTCGCACCCTGGACCATCTTCCCCCGCGGCCCTCGGTGAAGCTGATGGAGGGTGCGATGCGACGCCTCCTTCCCTGGGCGGAGACCCAGTTGAAAAATCGGGTGGTTTGCTTACGATGGGGTTCTGGCTTGTCTGGGTGACTCCTTTCGTCTGTCTGGTGTGTTTATATTTGGAATGTTTTAAAGTAACAGTGTCTCTGGTGTGTTGCGTTTAATTGCAGCGTGTGTGAAGAAAGGAATGCGATTTGGCAGACCTTGGAGCATTGCAACAGCGGCAACAAAACCTTTGGGGGCTTTAATTGTTGCTAGGAAAACCTACAGTTTATATTCCCTGTTACCCTGCCTTGCGTAAGTAGGCATTTTATTATAGCCTCATAAATGTACAGAGTAGCAAAACTATAAACGGCACATGGAAGGAGTTTCTAGGCTGCTGTTAGGTCAGTATCAGTAGGTTAAATGTATACACATGAGCATTGACAGGTATAATTTAATAACATCCGTAGCTGTTTTAGTATTTGAATGTGACTGTTTAAAAAGTGTTAGGAGAGACAAATCTGTGGTTTTTATTATTATTTATTATGCATAGTTCAGTTTGTGACTAGCCTGTGTGGTGCAGTTCTCTCTGTGCTTACTCAGGAGTAAGGCCTGCCGTCCTCTGTAGTGTGTCCAGGATTGCAGCCTTTGTATTTCTTTAGTATTTGAAGATGCCTTTCTGTTTTGTTCAATTTGAGAGTGTTGTATCTAGGCTCGATATACATTGTATGCTTTTTCTAGGGTGTGTGTAACATTCTGGAGGCTCATAAAGAGATGGGTTGTCTGTGGTTGTTAAGAACAGACAACTTTTGGCGAACTGGGCAAGAGTTGGTTGTGTGTTTCTTGAGAGATGTTGATACGCCGCACACATGACTCCTACAGATATGTTGTGGGCGGGCAGGCTTGTTTTATGGGCTAGTAACTTTGGTAGATCTCTCTGTCTAGCTGTCCACTTCCCAAACAACATTACTGTGGCAGTTCCAGGAATAGTAAGAACCCCAGGGCAGTGCTGGATGTATTTTGCAAGGATAAGCAGCCTGTGTTAAGTTGTTCTACAGTTATTTGTGTATTGCTGATTTAAAGGGTAATAAGGGTAAAAATAGTACTGCTTCAAATCTTTGGAATTCAGTGCCCTAAGAGGTGGAGCTGCCCGTTAGATAAGATGGATCGAATTCATGGAGGAAGCAAAAACCAATCAATAGAGCCTCCATGTTCAAGAACACTCTATCCTCAAATACCAGTGGTATGGGAAGGCTATTGCCTTTGCGCCCTGTTTGTGAGCTTCCTGGAGGCATTTAGTTGGCCACTGAGGGAAAAGAGATGCTGGGCTTGATGTCCCTTTAGTCTGATCCAGCGGGACTCTGCTGACGTTTTTATAAAAGTGTGGTGCGGGCCTGCTTTATGATGACTTTACTTTTTCAGTATCAGGTTAAGAATGCAAGTGCTGCATGTTCGGCATGCACTTACTCGGGACTAAACCCTACCGAACGCCTAAGTCTTGCTTCCAAATAAGTCTGTATAAGACTGCCCCCTGCTCCCATGGCATTTTACCCTCCCTGCCGCATTGAGGTCCATTACAAATCTCCCAGGACAGCAGCCTTCTGCAACCTGGTGCTGTGCAGAGATCTTGGACTGCAGCTCCCATCATCCCCAGCCAGCATGGCTATGGAGTTGCTGTTCAAGGCACCTGCAGGATGCTAGGTTGGGTCAGGCAGCGGTAACTTTAAAAACTTCCTCACTGTCATGTGGCACAATCTTAAGCATATTTACTTGGGAGTAAGTCTCATTGATTTCAGTGGGGCTTTGCAGCCTGGTCTGGTGCATGTTTTGCTCAGAAATAAACCTTGCCGAGCACAATAATAGTTAGTCCCAAGTAAGTAGGGTTGCTGTGACATCCTGATTACCCGGATCACCCGCTCATTTTCTTGGGAGTTAATTAGTCAGCACCACTAAATTTGTGAGTAAGAGCGGGCTCTTGGTGTTTCAGCCACCTGAAATAGCTCTTTGAAGACAAAGGCATGATGCACAGTTCAGTCCTGTGCCTGTTTATTCACAAGCCCCAATGCGTTCCATGCATCTTGCTCCCCAGCAAGTGTGTTTAGGATTGCACCCTTTGAATGCATCTTTTTTGTTATACAAAGTACCTTCTGTTGCAGAAAAAAGGACAAAGACTCTCCAGGCGCATTAAAGACTTAAATTAATTCATTAGTATTTTGCAAACTTTCTGTAAGGATCTAACTATGCTCCCAAATTCCCAGTTGGAACTGGGAAGGGAGATGCTGTGTTCCAAACTTGGCACAGTGAGAGGCACTCCCCCCCCCCTTTCTTTTTCTTTTGTGGGTCTGGGAAGAAGCAGACTTAGCAGGTGTGCTCTTTTGAGAGAGGGGCTGGGTTTTCTTGGGCATGAGCCGGTTAAACAGCTTGCCTTTGTGTGAGTTGGTGAATGGACCTCCTTTGTGGAGGGTGGGGAGGAAGGTTGAATGAGTGACTTGGAAGAGGCGGGGAAGCAAGGGGGGTGTGTACCTTTGCAGCAGGGGGTGCGGCACATATGGAGGTTCAGTGTGGCGCATGCTGGGTCACGTGTGTGGTGTGTGGACAAAGAGTTCATCAGGTGGATTCTCACACTGGGGCATTTCAGTATGCTGGGTCTTTATCAGCGGGTGGATCTTGTAGAAATCATGAACAGTCGAGGACAGCTTAGTGGTTTCCGCGATGTGGTTCCCTGTGTATGTGGCATGTGTACGCATGGATGCGCAGGAATGGGCATGGCTGATCAGTGTCGCTGTGCAACTGCTGTGCTTGGAATTACCAGCCCCACGTATGCATTGTTTAAAGGCACATTGCCGAGGCACATCTCTGCAAGCTGGTGTCACACGGTGTTCTGAATTGTTGCTAGATCAGCCTTCTCCCCAACCTAGGGCCCTGCAGATGTTTGGGACTTCAATTCCCATCAGCCTCAGCCAGTTTGGCCAACAGTCAGGAATGTTGGTAGTTGCCTTCTGAAACACATGGAGGAGACAGGCTGCGGGAGGCTGCTCCAGATGTGGTGGGCAGGGAGGGAGGGAGGGTGAGGAAAGAGATTATTTGCCTAATCCATGGACTTCTTTCAGTGGTGGAATCTGCTATATAAAGCGGGGGGGGGGGGAACCAAAATTCCCTCTTAGATCTATCAATAGCGCAGGAGTCTCACCCCTTTATGCGACCCACCCAATGCCTCTGGGTGCCGAAATACCCCAAATGACAGGGCTGGTGTGTGTGCACGCGCGAATGTCTTCTTTTCTGCACAAGGATATGAAGCTTCCAGGGGTTGCCTTGGATGAACAGGTCCGCAGCTTGACCTGATTTGGTGACGTGGGGTCTGAAGGTCTTGCACAGGTATGCTGTCATTCGGGAAAGGCGGCGGATCTCTGCCCCGAGATCTGGATGGGGTGTGATTGCTTTAAGGTGGTTTGCTTTGTCTGTCGGCACAGTTGAGCCTCCACACACACAGTGGGTTATTAGTAGGGCGTCTCTGTGTACAGCTGGCCTTTGCGAGAACATGCCCAGCTGCCTGACAGAAGGGTGTAGTCAAGTTGTGGAAAAAAAGAGGTCAAGCCCTGGAGAACTGAAGGCATCTCTGTCTCTCCCTCCCTCTGATTCTGTGGCTAGTGCCCCATTGTGCGACTTGGGATCCTCCCACAAGCTGGCTGCTCTTGCAAAAGGCTGCGCAGTTGAGCTTTTGGGCTGATCCAGCGTCCCCTTACCATCTTTCTTTCCTGGTGCGAGGGGAAAGCAGCAAAAACTGGCAGCATTTAATTGTGATTTTTTCATAACTGCCAGGGTTCCCCGCCCCCTTTTGCGGATGGGCAGAATCACTGCTCTGACTCAGCGTTCTGCAAATGTGCTGTATCATGAAAGGCTTGGGGAGGGGTTATGTGCGAAGTACATTGTGACCTACGTCTGGGCGTTGGGGATGGTAGGGAAGGCGGGGTTCGATTCTGAAGGCAAGAGGTGATCTTGAGGGGCAGAATTTATCCTCCCTAACCGATCCACCCCTCCATTGGTGAGCTTTACAGAACTTGCCCACAGCCAGAATTTGGGGTTGTGGGGTGTTTTTGGCAGTTGCCCACATGAAGTGAAACCTCACACTTAAAAAACTTTGCGCCTTAGTGAATCCAATAGTAATTGAGATACATTGCAAGATTCTTTGTGTCTTTGTCGCAACAGACTTACAAGGGTCTAACAAGGGCTGTCTGGGTGACCTCTAGATGTGTTGGACTGCAACTCCCATAATTCCCAGTTGGCTGGGAATTGTGGGAGTTGCAGTCCAGCACATCTTTATTTATTTATTGAATCTCGGGGGGGGGGGGGGGGCAACCAGGTTGGGGAAGGCAGGTCTATACTGAAGTGCGTTATTTGGATGCAGAAATCGCCATTGAGAGAATTGCAGCTTTTGGTTTCTTTTAAAACCAAGTTTCTCGTTCTCGTGGAGAAGATTTCATTGAAGGAGTTGTTTTAAAGCTTACCTGCTGCTCTTCTGGCAGCTTGCGCAGTCATAAGAACAAAAACATAGGAACAAACACAACAAAATTGCACTGTTTTTTGCTTTGTGGGTACTGGCTTTATTCTTCTAGCATGTAACCCACCCAGAGGAAAATATAATGAAAATATAATAGTATAACTAAATATAATTAAAAATATAATGAACCAAGCAACCTATAACTAAAAAAACCCCTCAGTGTTAAAATCAACAGGAGCTTTGCAGAGTGGCTAAAACACCAGCAGAAACCAGGCTAACAAAATATAGAGATGAAAAGGTCTGGGGAAAATCCAGAAAAACTGGGGAGGGGGGGGGGGGCTGGAAAAATTCAGGGAGGGAAACATCTTTTCCCTTGTATTTTTTCCAAGCCTTCGTATCTTTGGCAAAATAAGACCTGTAGATTTGCATAACTTATAACATGGGTTGCCGGATTTGGCTTCTCTGGCCATTTGGGGGGGGGGGGGGCAGGGGAATTGGGACCTGCCTGTTGGGGAATCACTCGATGTGGTGGGTGCCCTGCTCTTTGCTCGCTTTTCTGTTGGAAGCGCACAGCGCATTGACCTCCCCCCGGTTCTTTTCTCGCTCCAGATTATCTCGGTGGCAGCCATGGAATCCTCCGCAAGCGTGTCTTCCCGCGAGTCCTTTTATTCTGTCGAGAGCGCCACCAGTGAGGAGGAGGAGGACGAGCACCAGCGGTGCAGCAACTTCCAGGTCTTCCTTTTGGACAGCGGGAGCGACGCAGAGAAGGAAGCTGCTCCCTTGAGGCGCCGGCAGGATGTGCCCCCAGATCGCCGGGGCTTTCTCTTCGCCCCAGGATCGGGACGGACTGACCCGGGCCTGCTTTGCCAGGACCGCAAGCACCGGACGCGGAAGCCGCTGGGCTTGCTGGCTGCGGCCAGGCGGCGGCCCACGGGCCCCTGCTGCCGTTGCCCCGAGGCACTCGACGAGGTGTACTGTGGGCATCTGATGGATACCAATGGCAGCATGCCCAGGCAGGCCGTGAGCCAAGCGAAGATGGAGAGTGGCGGACGCAAACGCCTCAGCAGCGCCGTAGGAGGCAGCCCGCCCCACACGCATGTGCCACAGCCTCCCCTGCATGGGGTAAAGAGGCAGCGGAACCAGGAAATAGGTGCACGGGAGGATCCGCGCTCTCCCTGTTGGACTGAGGGGGACCATCTCTTTGCGCAAAAGGTTGGTCTGCCAGTAGTGGTGAGGGAGGTTGGCTTACGTGGGAGTTAGTGGAGCCAGCCTTTTTAAAAAAACAAACACACGTTTCTAGCCCTTAATGTTCGCCAGGGTATTTTTGAAGGTGCATCAGGAATGTCTGCTGATCCAAGCAGGTTTTCTAGGGTTTAAGGGGTCAGGCATGAGTGCCCCCATGACTAGGACAATATGCCCAGCAGCAAAAAAAACCAAAAAAACAATACAAGAATACATTCTGCAAAATGAAGAGAAGTCGTGCAAACTTCGCTTAGCTGCATCTTGGGCATAGAAATTCCGTTCCATTTTTAGCATGGAGAACAAACACATCCTTACTGGGGTCTCATTGGGTGTATGCGGGGCCGCCCTTGAAGACTGTCTGACAACTGTGGCTAATGCAGAATGCGGCCCCTTCACTCCTAATAGGGGCGGTGTGAAAGGAGCTGGCAAGACAAGTATTCTGCTGATAGTTAGATGCCCGTCAGGGAAATAATACAGTTAGAAAAAAACCTGGTTCTGTTCCCATATTACCAACGTTGCTGAGATGCGAGTCTTTTTGGTGTCACGGGCATGTGGCTTCCTGTCTAGTTTCTCCCGCTTATGCTCCCTCTCTCCTTCCATTTCTGCAGTGCCAGGAACTCCGGGGGTTTGTCCAACCTCTGATAGAGCTTCTCAACAGGTTGAAGACAGGCCGCTTTGACCGAGGTAAGGAGCCATGCTTTTGGGTTTGGGCTGTCATGGGAATGCATCGTCATTTTTTCTCACGGTTCGAATTGGTGTACTGGGGGGAGAGGGTGCTGGATAGTGATGTGAAGGCCTGGGAAAAGTGGGTGGGAAGTTTCCCCGCCCCCAGATGTTTTGGGTTGCCCCACCCCTGCCTTTTTTCTGGGCCTTCCCATCTCTACTGGCGGACTTCCCTGAGGTGCAAAACAGGCAGAGGTGTACCAGGAAGGCTTCAAAAGAGCTGGTGTCTCAGTTACAGTTTGCAGGCCACCATTCATGGCTTCCTGTGGGCCAGGCTTGGAGCCAGCCCATGAGAAATGGAGCCCAAGATCCCAGTGAAGGTTTTGGAGCTATCCTGTGTTCCTTCGGGGCCATCCTGTGTCCTCCTGGGAGAGACATGAGAGAAGCCCAGGCTCACAGGCTTTCTTAGCCCCCATCTTGCAAGCCAGGAAGAGACAGCTGGATCTTAATGGAGATCCAGCTTTTTGTTTGTTCTGCATGTTGCTTCATGGTTTTTAGTTGAGTTGTTTAAAATTCCAAAGGCTTCCTTAAGCCTCTTCCAAACAGAGGAGCAGCCCAGACAGCAGCTGAGAGCGCCCGGTTATGTAATGTATTTTTTTTCCACCTGATGGGGGAAAATTATGTAACAGCAGCTCTCCAGGGGAAAACGGGCCACTTCTCCTGGTGTGAAATTTGGCCCTGTCCTGCTTGCTGCTTTTGTCATCTGCGGCCACTGCGTGTGCAGAAGGTATTTGGGGTGGGGTGAGGGGCTTCCTGACAGCATAGCTTAGCTTCTGGGCACCTTCTTTAAAAAGGTCTGGTGAGATGCGACTGCTGTGAAAAATGTGACCTGGGGTTGTTCGACTTTTGGCCATTCAGTTTCATGATTCATACTAGGGAGTGGAAAGCCCCAGAGAGTGGGAGATAAAACACAGTGAGGGTTGCTTTATTTTTTGCAATCACCCTTTCCTGCCTGTCTGCCAGGAGTGCTGCAATAAAAGGTTTTGTAATTTAGTCCTAGAGTTCCTCCAGGGTTTTTTTTAAAAAGGAATGGTGTGCGGGGGTGGGGGTGTTAAAGTCACTGCCACTGGGAATGTTTCATGATTACGCAAGTGCTGGATGTGCCATCGGGGTGATGAATTTGTTATTTTTGAGAATTTCTGCTCTCAGTGTAGCCCAAACATATCTGGAGGGCGCCAGGTTAGTGAAAGTTGCGCTCAGTGTATCTTTGTGATTTTGCAAGGCATTTCTTACGTTTTCAAACAGGTAGCTGAGTTTCAAAACACGGCGCTGTACTGATTCTTCTAAACAGTGGGCTGCAAGGCTCTCGGGCCAGCTTCTTTAGGGGCAGTCCTGCACATAAACTAATACGCCATCCCAGTTGATGCTGCTGGAGATTATTTATTAGAACATAATAAAAATTTATTATGATTTATTAGAACATAATAAAAGTTCTCATTTGCTAGAAAGCCATCAAGGCAGCGTACAACAATTTGAAACAATCCGACCTTCAAACAGTAAGAAACAAGAACGCTAAAAACAGTATCACTACATGTAATTTAAAAGCCTAAGTTAAAAAGATGTGTCTTCACACCCTTTCGAAAAGCCGAGAGAGTGGCAGCCCATCGTAGTTCTTGAGTGGTAACTTTTACACGCGCACATGGACACGCGCGCACCGGTCTACCTCCTGTTGCGTGTATTTCCCAAAGGGAAATTAGGTGTCCACAAGGATTTAGGTGTCCACAAGGGATCTTGGATGGGCAGCTCTGAATGAGCCCCTCCCTCAACCGTAACACGTTCCCTGTCTCCGTCACTGAGCAGTAAAGGATTAGGGGCTGTTGGCACAGTGGTGGGCTCACCAGCGTCTCTCCCATGCTTTGATTTTCCAGGGCTAAGCAGCTTTCAACAGAGTGTGGCCATGGATAGGATCCAGCGAATCATCGGTGTCCTCCAGAAACCAGAGATGGGGTAAGAATGTGTGAGAAGGTCTCTCGGTGCAAGTAGCAGGGAGAATTTGCCAGCCTGGGCCATTCTGGGAAAGACAACAGGCCACCCAGCCACTCGTTAGTACCTCTCGGGTGCTTCTGACATCTCCGGAAGTCCCAAGCAGGGCAGGCCATCAAACCCCTGGGGACCCTTTCCTCCATTTCCCCTGCCTGTGTCAAATTTTAGACTGTCAGCTCCTTGGGGTAGAGACCTGACCTCTTCTGCTTGACAGTGCCACACATGTTGATGGCATGATGATGATGATATCATAATCAACAGCAGCAAATGGTGCTGTAGGAAGGCAAGTGCTGTGGCAGCGTGCATCCCCTTGGAATCCAAAATGCGTTTGCCCCTCTCCTGGCAGCCCCCACTGGGACATCCATGGCTCTGGGTTCTGGCCGCCGTGCCCTGTGCTTATGCTTCTCCTCTTCTCTTGCAGCGAGCGATATCTGGGCACCTTGTTGCAGGTAGAGCGGATGCTGAAGCTCTGGTTCCCTCACGTTGCCTTGAAGAGCTCGTGCAAGGACAGCAGTGCAGCGGCAGAGACGGCCGAGGTGAGAGACGGGGCCCCCTCTTTGCCCCTTACTCCTGTGCCTTCCGGCTTGATTGCAGCGTCGTTTGCAAGATCGATAAAAGTTTAAGCTAGAAGTCCAGCTGCAGTGCATAGCCAGACTATGGGATTCGCTACCGCAGGACGTAGCAATGGCCACCACTTTGGATGGCTTTAAAAGGGGGTGAGATACATTCCTGGAGGAGAAGGCTGTCAGTGGCTACTAGTCCTGATGGCTCTGTGCTAGCTCCAGGACCAGAGGCAGTGGGAGGGTGCTCTTGCACCCGTGTCCTGCTTGTGGGTCCCTGGTCGACAGCTGGCTGGCCAGTGTGTGAACAGAAAGCTGGACCAGATAGACCCTTGGTCTGATCCAGCGGGGCTGTTCTTATATGTGTGCATACCCCACACACAGTCCTTCATCTCACTGCATGTTAAAAAGCTAGCATGTCAAGATTGCAGGGTTTGGCCCTAGCCTTCTCTGACCTGATACTCTCTGTGTGTACGGGGGGGGGGGGGGGGGGGGGTTATTAGTTGATTTAGTACAGCCTTCCGCAGTGTGCTGCCCTGCAGATGGGAGTTGTAGTCCAACGCATCCGGAGGGCACCAGGTTGGTTGAGTATGTTTAGACTGGGGTAGACAACTTGTGATTCTCCAAATGTGGTTGAACTGCAACACCCGTCATCCCTCAGCTTCTCTGGCTAGGGTTGATGGGACAACCCTACATCTCGAGGACCACAGTTTGTCTTTATATTTAGTTTGATTTATATCCTGCCTTTCTTCTGTCATGGAACCGGACCGGGGGGGGTGGGGGTCCCTAGGTGTTATTTAAGTTTTAGACTTCTCATTGGAAATCACCATGAGGCTCCTATTTGGGCTGAAAATGACTCGTACGTTTATAAACAATATAAATATAAGAACAGACACCACCCTTTTCTCTCTGCAGTCCTCTGTGGAAAAGAACATTGCCGAAAAGCGGACAGCATCCGTCCCAGACTCGGTGAAGACCCATCCCATGGAGGAGAACCCTGTGGACCCCACCTCGCCCAATGACAAATCCGGTGCCCCCTTGGGAGAGCCGGCACACTTCCTGGGTGACTGGCCCACCATGAATTTGACCTGGATTCACACCTCGCCCATTTCGAACCCTCCCTTGGGGCACGTGGACTTTGGCCGGGTGAACTCCGCCTTCGGGCAAGCCTTGCTGGGGCCCAGCACCAGTGCCTATGGGGTCGTTGTCTTCCTCCAGAACAACCCTGCCGCCCTGGCTCCCTCTGGCCGCACCACCTCCCTGACTTCCGTCCACACCTCCCCAACCTGTTGCCATTCCAACACACAGCTTCCGGGCTCTGCGGAGCACCCTCGGTGCCGGAGTTTGCCGGGTGCCACAATAACAGGGAGCCGTCGTCCAAGAGGGGCCCTTGGCTGCCTCTCGAGATCTCTGCCCCATTTGCCTATATCTGGTGAAGAGTCGAAGGGATGGAAAATGGCTAGTGGGTCACCTGCAAATTACTGCAACTCCTGATACTAGGTTACATGCATCTTCCAAATTGTGTGAATTTTTTCTTTGTTTTCCTCCCCCTTCCCCCCCTTTTTTTTACAAATGTTGTTCTGCCTTTTTTTTGTTTTAACTTAAAACATTTCATGTGTGTCAAAGAGCCGATGCAAAGCTTGGCTCTCCGCCAGGCTGGGAGGGGAAAATGTTTGGGTTTCAATAAAAGGCACTGCAGTGGTTGTCAAACGTGACTTTGCAGTGTGTGGTTTTTCTGTCTGTGTCGTCTTTTGTATGTTTGGGGAAGGATATGCTGTGTTCTAATGGTTCTTGTGGTACTCATAAACTGACTTGAAACACTTTCCATGCTGCATTTGCAGAGCACTAGGCCATCCCACCTCCCAAAATTATTTATTTATAACCTTTGTATACTGCTCCACATCCGAACAGATTCTGAAGCAGTGAACAAGAGACAAAATAGTACAAATAAAAAAAGAATAAAACACCATATTAAAATTATTCTTTTAAAAATCAAATGCCAATAGAAACCATGGCTAATTAGACAATCTAGCAAACTAGACTATGGGTACAATCCTATGCAGGTTTAGGCAGAAAAAAGTCCTACAACTCCCAGCATTCCCCAGCCAGTCTGTTTCCTGTCACCTAGCTGAGTAGAGCAGAGGAAGCTGAATGCTGTGGACATCATACACCTCGACTTCAGCAAAGCTTTCGACAGAGTGCCCCATGATCTCCTGATGAGCAAACTAGCTCAAAGTGGGCTAGATGAAACAACGATCCGGTGGATCCACAGTTGGCTACAGAATTGGACTGAAAGAGTGCTTCTCAATGGGATCTTCTCAAACGGGAGAGGGAAGGAGCGGGGCACCGCAGGGCTCAGTCCTGGGCCCAGTGCTCTTCCACATTTTTATGAATGACTTGGAGGAGGTGCAGGGAATGGTGATCAGATTTTCAGATGACAAAATTGGGCGGGATAGCTAATACCTTGGAAGACAGAAACAAAATTCAAAGGGATCTTGATAGACTGGAGCGCTGGGCAGAAAACAACAGAATGCCATTTAATAGGGATAAATGCCAAGTTCTGCACCTTGGAAAAAGAAACCAAATGCACAGTTACAAGATGGGGGATACGTGGCTCGACCACACTACAAGTGAGAAGGATCATGGAATTGTCGATCACAAGCTGAATATGAGCCAACAATGTGATGTGGCTGCAAAAAAGGCCAATGCTCTTTTGGGCTGCATTAATAGAAGCATAGCTTCCAAATCCTGGGAAGTACTAGTTCCCCTCTACTCAGCACTGCTTGGGCCTCATCTGGAGTACTGTGTCCAGTTCTGGGCACCACACTTTCAGAAGGATGCAGACAAACGAGAGGGTTCGGGGAGGGCAACAAAGATGATCAGGGGACTGGAAACAAAGCCCTATGAAGAGGGACTGAAAGAACTGGGCATGTTTAGCCTTGAGAAGAGAAGACTGAAGGGAAATAGGTTATCACTCTTCAAGGACTTGAAAGGTCCCAGAGAGGAAGGCCAGGATCTCAATCATCCCAGAGTGCAGGACACGGAATCATGGGCTCAAGTGACAGGAAGCCAGATTCTTGTTGAACATCAGGAAAAACTTCCTGCCTCTTAGAGCAATACGACAATGGAACCCATTCCCTAGAGAGGCGGTGGGCTCTCCCACACTGGAGGCCTTCAAGAGGTGGCTGGACAGCCATCTGTCAGGGATGCTCTGACTTGGATTCCTGCATTGAGCAGGGGGTCGGACTCGATGGTACTAGGACCACCAGTAAAATAGCCAATAAGCAGACCCAAGGCAACAATGCAAGGACTGGGTAACGAGCAGCTCAGCCGGCATTTAGGCAGGGCGGCCTAAATTCCCCAAATGCAGCCCTTGGCAGGAGCATCTCCCTCCCCCGTAAAGCGGGGATTGGGGTGGAAAGAACATGCTGCCAACAGCCCGGTTAGCCAGAAAAACCATTGGTCGATGCGGCTGTTATCCAGGCGACTGTGCGGTTTGAGGAGTGTGTATGTGGATGGCACTGGGAAATGGGGATTGAAAAACAACGGCAACAGATTAATCATTCAATTAGTTTATGCACTGCACTTGAAAGTGAAGTTTGGAGGGTGTGGGTGCGCGCGGATGCTCTTGCCAAGCCGGGCACCAAGAGTTGGCGGTGAGT
This sequence comes from Heloderma suspectum, assembly GCF_057233095.1. Lineage (NCBI taxonomy): Eukaryota > Metazoa > Chordata > Lepidosauria > Squamata > Helodermatidae > Heloderma > Heloderma suspectum. The sequence continues at coordinate 20,913,702 of NC_139474.1, read as the reverse complement.
CCGCTTGCAGTGCAGTAATGTGTAATGTGATGAGGCGCTGTGTGTGTGGCACTGATGGTTCTTCAGAGATCAGAGTAGGTTTTGTGCTGCTGTGGCCTATTACATCCAGCATTGTCCTTGAAGGTGAAGGGTTGTTGCTCGGTGGTAGAGCCCCTGCCTTGCATACAGACGATTACAGGTTCAGTCCCTGGCATCTCCAGGTAGGTCTTGAGAAAACTCTCCAGATGCTCTGGGTAGCTGCTGACAGTGTAGACCAGGAGTGCAAAACCTTAGACCTGAAGGCCAAATCTGACCCTCCTGGTGTCCCAATTCAGCCATCCGGGGTTCCCCAGATGGCCACACGCCTTCCATGTTCATATGGAAGTACATTCTACTTATTGCAATAGAGCTTAAGGCCTTAGTACAGCCTTTCCCAGCCTGATGGTGGCTGGAATCCCAACAGATCTGGAGGAGGTTAGGTTGGGGAAGGGCACATTAGTGTGAAAAAAAATACAACCTAGCAGATGGTTTCCATCGCACCAAATTGGAGGATCAATCCTTCCTAGCCTGTATTACAAATTCACTTTAACTCCTTACCCCTGAAGTTCCTAAAACGAATAAAACGTTCCCCTTAATAAGACAGAGAATTTAAAAGATTTTTTAAATTAAAACTTGCTTATAGTTTATGCTTTTATAGAAGATTAGATGTTATCAAAAAGTTGTTTATGGTCACTTCAAGGAACCTGTTATATCGGGGAAGGGGGGAACACGAGGCCCTCCAAATGTTGTGGGGCTGCAACTTCTACCATCTCTCACAGCCGGCTGTGCTGGCTGGGGCTGGTGGGAGTTGTAGTCCAACAACAGCCAGGTGACCACACATTCCCCATCCCCTGCATTATATCTTTAATTAAGTTCAGTTCCGTAAATAAAACTCATGCCAACTACTCTTAACTCTAATTTCTGTGAACTGCCTGGAGAGCTTCAGCTGTTGGGTGATATAGAAATTAAATAAATAAATAAATACTCATCAGGTCTCCTAGAATGACACAGGAAAAGCCTTGAAGTTCTACTTCTGGTCCTGGATTTTCTGACAGGATGCCAGTCATTCACAAAGGAACCCTTCACATCTTGAGTCTGATGCTCTTTCTCTGCCGGCTTCTCCTGAAGTCTTCCTTCTGGTCAGAACCGGGATACAACCAAAGATGTCACAGTTGCATACATCTTCCTCGCCTTTATTTCATAAAAAATGATACAACTGCGCAACTCTCAGTATTCTCCAGCCGGTCGGGAATTGTAGAACGTTTCTACAAATGTTCAACAATTCATTTGTAGAATGAATTGTATTCATTCAGTACAATATGGGGGTTGGACTCGATGGCCTTGTAGGCCCCTTCAAACCCTACTATTCTATGACTATCCTATGATTTTCCTAAGAATATAAGAAGAGCCCTGCTGGGTCAGACCCAGGGTCCACCTAGTCCAGCATTCTCTTCACACAGTGGCCAACCGGCTGTCGACCCGGAACCCACAAGCAGGGCATGAGCGCAACAGCACACTTCTGTCTAAACATGCCAAGGATTGTGACCTTAATGTATTACATGTTTTTACTCCCTGGGAGAGGTGCTTGTGGGATTTTCTGGCTCAGACACGAGAAAAAGGTGGACAGCCTCAGCCTGACATGCACTTTGACTTGCGGGAGGTGCACAAAAGGCCCTGTGCACTGCTAGCACTTACCCTTCTGCCGTGCATTTCTCCCATTTGAGGAATCCCGAGGGGCATCCCCCACAGAGGAATCAAAAATAATCCCCCCGCCTCCTCCTCCTCCTCACAATTCGCTCCATTTTAACGGGTGATGAGTGACTCTTTTGTAACACTGCTCCAGTCCCTCTTCATATGGGATACATATAGACATGGTGTGTGGCTGGGCCTGGTACCCAAATCAGGAATCGAGTAAAGCGATTGCGCCACCTACTGCCAACTAACGACATAGCCCAGCCATGCATGTCAATGTACTTTAGGCTGCGATCCTATACACCAGCCTTCCCAACCTGGGGCCCTCCAGATGTTTTGGACTTCAACTCCCATCAGCTCCAGCCAGCATGGCCAATGGCCAAGGATGTTGGGAGTTGTAGTCCAAAACATCTGGAGCGCACCAGGTTGGGGGAAGTATACACACTTCCTTGGGAGCAAGTCCCATCGAAGTCGGTGGCACTTCTGAGGAGACAGGTATAGGATTGCACTGTTAATGGCGCAAAGAAAGCCTTCAGCTGATGGAATTTCTACCTGCCGCCACTGTTAGCAGCTCAGAGGCACTGCCAGGGGGAGAAAAATGTGGCAACCGTCTTTGCAGGCTGCGGCATTCTTCCACCCTGCTGGTAGCACACATCTGAGGTCTTCTCTGACAAGTACTGTAAAAAAAAATGCTGCTCGCAAGCGGATTCACAAGGTGTTCGTTTCGGACTGTGCTCTTCCTCAGGTTGCTTGTTCAAAATAAACGTAAAAGGTGTGTCAGCGACTTTCTGAGCCCTGGTTTGATTCAATCTTACGGTGGCCATGAAGAATTAAATTCTCAGCCTAATACTGATTGTTGCTCCATTTCTCTTTGGATTAGCAATGTAGACACTTAAAACGCCGATCGAATATATGAATTATTGCTGCTGCTAGTAATAATAATAATAATAATAATAATAATACTACAAAACGGTTTTTAAAAGTCCAGCCCAAGCACTATGCAACTAGCGCGGATGGCCTTGGTATATTAAAGCTGCCAGTTTTGTTGTTGCTTAAAATTATTGGGTCGTGGGGGGGGTTCTTGGGGTCAGGTTACAGCCTTGCTTGCAGACCTTCTTGATTTCACGGTGGGCCCTGAGCGTTGCAAGTGAAAAGCCAACCCCCAAGGAAAGTGAAATAAGAATGAGCGGCCACGAATATGCAGCGGTGATATGAGGCGTTAGATTAGGAAACGCTCACAAGCGCATCCCGGGCGAAAGGAGAGGCGCGGGCCGGCCGCCGCCGCCGCCCCGTTACCATGGTTACCGGACTAGGCCGCAAGCCTGAAGAGGGGGAGGGAGAGAAAACGACGGGGGACGTTTTGGATTTCCGGTTCCGGCTGTGGGCCCGTCCGGGTTTTGGGATCAGCAGGACAGGCCAGGGGGGTGAGTAGTCCTTGGTGGGGGCGGCGGCGGCGTGGGAGCGTTTCTTTGCCCCCTTCCCTTTGGGGCGCACTAGGCCGCGCACATCCTCGGCCTCGAGTAGTAGCTGCTGCCCGGGCGGCGGCGGGGAGGACGGGCTGCTCTAGTTCCCATCGTAGACAAAATTTGACGCTGTTTTTCTGAATGAGAGAGTTGCCCTCCTTTCATGGGTAGCCCCCCTCCCGATTGGGTGGGCATGGGCTCCCCCTAATTTCGTCTACTGTCACTGAGGGGAGAACATGAAGGGCACCCCTCAATATTATCCTATTCAGCAGCACGAAGGAGAAGATTCCTCAGTCGCTCCCTCCAGATGGAAGGGGGCAGACAGATTGGGGGTTCCCTTGTTTACCCCTTGTGGTGTAGTAGTAGTAGTAGTAATACTACTACTAATAACCGAGCTTCGGCTATTGGGCGGTATAGAAATGAAATAAAAATAAATAAATAAAAGATATCATCATCATTATGTTAGATTTCTAACCCACCCTTCAAACTATGTTTTTCTGGGTGGCTTGTACTACTTAGAAGGAGCAACAAAAACCATCCAACAAAGCTAAAATAGCAGCTAAAAGCCATATTTAAGGGTTGCTCTGCAGTTGTAGTTTCCCACTAGCTTTATAGTGCTGTTCAGAGCACTTCATGTGCATAATCTTATTAACAGGTACAAACTTCCAGGTGGATATGTCAGTCTCATGTGTGTGTGTGTGTGTGTAATCCAGAAGTGATAGTAGCACCATGTTTTTCTTAAAAATTACTTCGACTTAAAAAAATAGTCTTCATGTTCCTGTTGCATTATACAGAAACTTACAAGCACTTTGTAAGGCAGGGCAATATTGTTATCATCCCCACTTCGCTGAGAGTGAGTGGCTTGCCTAAGCCAACTCAGTGGGTTTGTGGCAGAGGTGAAATTCACACTCGGGGCTTCCTAGTCTATAGCTCAGGTGCTGGGCCGCACTGGGCTGGCTGGCCTCCCAAAAGGGATAGGGTAAAATAGGGGCTCTTTAAAGTCAGGAAGTTGGCGTCACATTCTTGGCTCTGTCTGCTATTCAGGGGCAGTTTATGGGAACTTCTCTGCAGCCTCTGCTAGTGAGACACAGGATAGAAGTGAAACATAGGGAGTAATTCCCCGTCCACACACACACATATTTTGTATTCCCCACTGAAGAAAATGGAGCTCCTTCATTCAGCCCCGTATTGATGGCTTTCCTGCCATTAGAAAGGCGAACTAGTCATTTTGGGAATGGATAAATCAATAAAGGGAGAAGCCATAAAATCTATCCCCCGTGCCCCACTGAAAGAAGATATTGTGTATGGTGGTGGTGGTGGGGTCTTAATTCTGTTCCATGCTCGTAAGGCCATGAGGGGTGCCCCTCTCCCCCAATATGGTTTCCTTAATTGTTTTCATCCAGTGAAGATCTGTAAGGGATCTTCTCATTTTAACCTTGACCCATTAGTGGACACTTTTTTCGGGGGAGGGGGGGCTTGGGAATGACCCCTTATTGGAGAAGGGAAGTAGTATGGGGTGTTGAAACTCCTGCCGATGTTCTCAGGCAGGTGAGCAGGTCCTATATGTGTGTGTGTGGGGGGGGGGGGTTCCCTCTTTAAAACCAGGTATCCAACTGAAAGTCTCTGTGTGGGCCAGAAGCCAATGACCTCCAGTTCCTCAACATAGAAACAGCTACACCTAAGATGTCCCGCCACTTGAAATTCATCGCCCGGACAGTGATGGTCCCTAATGGCAATGTGGAAGCTGCCTACCGAGTTCTCAACAGGTAAAGAGTTTGCTTTGGTTTGGCTCTGCCCCAGAAGTGGCTGCAGTGTTTCTGTGGGTGAATGGGAGGCTTGTGCTCTTAATTGCCAGGTGCGATTTGAGCTGCCATGTGCTCCGATGTTCCCCCTGCTGGTGCAAAGAAATGTAGAGGACTTGCATGATCAGTGGCTCTGTGTAACCTTCATCTGGAGAAAGGGAGTCATGACTTGTGCTCTGTAATGCTGTCTTGGTGAGAACCTAATTCTTTAGCGAAAGTGTGGCTGTAATACCACCTGATGGCCGAATATCATGAATGGGCTCATTTCCCGTTTCTACTGGAAAAGTTTCTGCAAGACCTGGAACACTGTTATGATGGTCTCAGTTGTGTGTTGTTGCTGCTGTTTTTAACTCTACAAATGGATCCAGTTCTGTTCTTCTGAAGCAACATCTGCGGCTGTATAAGTATGCAAGCTTTTGTATTGAAAAGAATCCTTTGACAGGCTTCAGTTGGCACACATCTCCTTGGATGCAGAATTTGAGAGGCGGGGGGCATCCGTGGTGGTGGTGGGGAAGCACAAAGGTCTGTTGCATCCAGAGAATTCTTCCTCAAGGCCTTTTTAATTCTAAATATATTTCATGGAAGCAGTTGTGTTCATAACGTGTTTAGGGTTGGGTGTTAATGTTTTCCTAGGGCATGAGTGTTGAATCTCAGGCCTTTGGTCCAAATCTGGCCCACTTGGGGTCCAAATCTGGCCCTCCAGGGTTCCCCAGATGGCCACACCTCTTTTCTCCAACCACCAATCGATTGGTGGCTTCCCAGCTTTTGTGCAGTTTTTTCCCCACTATAAAAGTTGAAATGCCTCCCCTAAGGCTTTGTTACTGGCAGTCTAAGCTTTAAGCTGAAATGTGCGGGTATTTTTGGCCCTGCCCACCACTGGAATGTGGCGCCTGAGAGCCTCTCTGAAATGGAATTTGGCCCTTGAGCTGAAAAAGGTTCAACACCCTGCCCTAGGGTGAGCGGTCGCTTTGCTTGTTTCCTGATGAAGAACATTGGAGAAAGCCTGCAGGCTGCATGCTCTGATGCACATTGCTTTGATTCCTGTGGCAAACCTGTTTCCTCGAATGTGCATCTGCCACAATTGCATATGAAGTGGAGCTTGGGCGGCGGCGAGTGGGGGGGTGCTTATTCTGCAAAATCTCTGCCTCCAGCTTACGATCCTGCATGGTTTGCCCCACTGGCGTATCTGCTCTCTGCTACGCTCTGATAACAGACATGGGACTGGTGGGGAGACATGGGGTCTGTGCCTTTTGCTCCTCAAAAGAGGATCTCCTGTTTGAGGTAGAGGTCCAGAGATGTGAAAGCCTGGGGAAAATAAACAGAAAAATTGGGGGTGGGGGCAGAAATCTGTTTTCCCCCTAATTTTTCCCCCTAAGACTTCACATCTCTACAGAGGTCTACTGTTGCCAGCTCTACTTTTCACCTGAAGGTTTGCCTGACGCACCATGCTTAACTGGATGTTATAATCTTAAGGGCAACACACACACATCATTCGCTTCTTGGTCTCTGAAGGCTTTGCTAAAGTGACTGTTGGGGTGGGTCTTGAGGTACCTAAAACCAGCAGTGCTGTTGACTGAAGAACCTCAGTGCATCTCGAGCAGCATTGCAGAAGGAACCGGAGAAGGAAACGACTAAGGCAGTGTTAGCAGATCAGCATGTGCTAAATGCAGGAAGGGCAACAAGAGAGAACGAGAGGACTAGGGTGGGGCAGAAACTGAGGACTAGAAGCTTGGGGCTGGAAAAAGGTTCCAATCATAGAATAGTAGGGTTGGAAGGGGTCTACACGGCCATCGAGTCCAACCCCCTGCTCAGTACAGGAATCCAAGTCAGAGCATCCCTGACAAATGGCTGTCCAGCCTCGTCTTGAAGGCCTCCAGTGTGGGAGAGCCCACCACCTCCCCAGGTAATTGGTTCCATTGCTGTATTGCTCTTACAGTCAGGAAGCTTTTCCTGATGTTCAGTTGGAATCTGGCTTCCTGTCACTTGAGCCCATTATTCTGTGTCCTGCACTCTGGGATGATCAAGAAGAGATCCTGGTGTTCTTCTCTGTGACAACCTTTCAAGTACTTGAAGAGTGCTATCCTATCTCCCCTCAGTCTTCTCTTCTCAAGGCTAAACATGCCCAGTTCTTTCAGTCTCTCTTCATAGGGCTTTGTTTCCAGTCCCCTGATCATCTTTGTTGCCCTCCTCTGAACCCTCTCCAGTTTGTCTGCATCCTTCTGAAAGTGTGGTGCCCAGAACTGGACACAGTACTCCAGATGAAGCCTCACCAGTGCTAAGTAGAGGGGAACTAGTACTTCCCGGGATTTGGAAGCGATGCTTCTATGAATGCAGCCCAAAATAGCATTGGCCTTTTTTGCAGCCACATCACATTGTTGGCTCATATTCAGCTTGTGATCTACAACAATTCCAAGATCCTTCTCGCTTGTAGTGTGGCTGAGCCACGTATCCCCCATCTTGTATGTTGATGTGTGCCAGCATCAATGTGAGGCTGCTTTTGGAAGCACTGTTAAATGTTTAGGAGAAGGATGGGGTTGTGTGTGATGTGGGGTGGGGTGGGGTGGGGGAGAAAATCACAGCCTCTAAGCATTCAAATTGCTAGGATGGGTGGGGGGTTGGGGTCTTGCCTGGCTGGAAGATGTGGGTGTGAGTGGGAAGAAATGAAAGATGCAGTGGAGAGATGCAAAGATCCCTGATTTGGCAGCCCTGAGTAGCAGACAAGCAAAACTTGTTTCCCGAGGAATAAATGTTCTTGGGCTCTCTTACCTGTGACACATCAGGGGCTTCCCCGGCAAGAAGCCCAGGGGCGAACTTGCTGGGTCGGCTCTGGTCATTAATGGAGCAAATGGCTCCCTGGGGGCGGGAACGCTATCATGTGAGGATCTGCTATACCAGCAGCTGGCAACCTCGGATGTCTTGACTTTCCCTTTATGGGCTTCTGGTTGTTCGGCCAACACTTCCGCTGATTGCTTTAAAAATAGCTCGAACAGCAGTTGCTCTGTGCGCGTGCGTTTCGTTGAGTCCTCAGCACATTCTCTCCAAACGCCTGTGTGTCACCAATGAGCCAAACATGTGTCTCCCTCACAGCCCCAGCCCGTGAGACCGTAAGCAAGGATGCGCACGAGGTTGCATAAATCCATTCCAAGAAACCAGCCACATCGGGATTGGCTCCGCTGCTGGGTGGGGGAAATGACAGCGCTCGCTCTCGTTGGGCGCTGGGTGCTGGTGGGCGGCGCTCGGAGTCCATTCAGGACCATTTTTTCACACATGTGCTGCAGGCTGACACACCAGGCTCCATGTGAATCCAAACATTCCACTGAGGCAGATGTCTGGAATCATTTGGGACTCTGTTAAAGGGAAACCTTTTTAAAAACACAGACACCGCTCTGCTTCTCTTTTTCGGTTACACGGGAAAAAATTTAGATTTCATCTGAATTACTTCTCACAACTCATCCCTGGAGAGTCTCTTTCTCTTGCAGGCTATTGAATAGGTTTAGGCTTGACAAAACATGCGCATTCACTCCCTGGTCCTTGCAGCAGGTCTGGCAGCATTGAGGGAGAGCTATTTGTTGCTTTGCTCTTCTAATTTGAGCGTTCGCATGCTGTGCTTCAGGTGCTCGAGCGCTCTTTGCAGTATCTTTATCTCAGTCATCCTTATTGCAGCCCTGCAAGGTAGGCTGATATTATCTCCGTATTGCAGGTAGAAAAGTTGAGGCTGAGGGAGGCAAGTGCCTTGCTTAAGGCCACCTGTTGAGCAGATTTGTGACTGAACTGAGATTTGAACTCTGAGCTCTCTCTTCATGTCATTTATAACTCAGCCTGCACCAAACTTCCCGGCCCTTGTAGCCACAGAGGTGTTCCTCTATGTTTTCCCATAACTGCAGCCACCCTTACTCATCTGCCTCCCACCCCATCCTACTGTCATACAATGATGGATAGCTTTTGAGGGGAAACTGGTTTAAGAAAAAAGAAAAGAAGCCTTCCTGTGTTCATGTAGATTGACCTACTCGCATCTCTGGATTGGGGCCAGTATGTTGAGCGGGGTGGACAGTCACCCCAATAATAGCTCCCTTCGAGGAAAATTGCTGGGGCTGCCTGTTTTGTTTCCACACCTTGGCCTGAATATAATTTTGCTGGGCTAGGTGGACCTTTTGCTTTCACAGTGGTAGTGTTTTTACAGCAATTCCTTTAACCCAGCCCCCAGCCTTTATTGTGGTCTCCCCAGAGCAGAAAGAGCAGTCTCCATCAGGATCGCTGGTGTGTGCCTGTGTGTATGTACACGTGTGCATCTATGTCCCCCGACCCGGCATCACATGCAGCCCTTGGGGCCAAAAAGGTTCTGCACCCGTTTTAAGTCCTCCCTCACTGGCCATGCTTTTTTAAATTGCAGAATAAGGGGTGTGTGTGTGCGTGTGTAAGTTGAAGAGAACTGGCAATTAAACCAATATGCACTTGGATGGAGAGCGAGCAGGGTGCTATCCTGATTCTGGTTTCTTCAAGAACATGACTCCTTTCCTTGTTCTCTTCAGGATCCTAACCATGGATGGGATCATTGATGAGGCCAAGCGGCGCCGGTATTACGAGAAACCATGCCGCAGGAGGCAGAGGGTGGCGTATGAGACGTGCCGGAGGATCTATAACATGGAAATGGGCCGCAAGATCAACTTCCTAATGCGGAAGAATCGTCCAGACCCTTGGCTTGGCTGCTAAGCTTGAAGGCTTCCCAGAGTGGAGACTGCCACAAAGCTGACCTTTGTGGTTTGTCCCCTTGATGGCTTTCTGAACAAAGCTGGGTGAATAAGTGGAAGAGACAGCAGCCCTGTTTTTCCCCTTCAGTGGGATCTCTAAGACTGGTTACCCATCCTTTCTATAGATTTAAAAATGTGTGAAGTTAATAAAAGCAATGTTCTGTAGCATTTGACAATCACATGCTTAACTAGTACCTTTGTGAACCTACATGTTCAGCAAAATCACTTCCTAGTCTATCCTTGACCAAACCGTTTCTGCTTGTAGGTGTTGAACGGTTCCTAAGTATGGGGAGGGATACCTCTGTGTTGAGGGAACTAGTACATCAGCAGATATACTATTGCCTCGATTTCTGCATGCAAGTATGTTTGGTTCCATGGAAGAGCAGTTTAAAAAATGAGGTCCATTCCCCCCCACACACATCCAGGAAAGATAGTACCGTATAATTTTGCTCATTAACTGGAGGTGTCCAACTTTCACCAGTCAGGTGTTTTAAAGGATTTCTCAAGGCCAATAAAAGCTACTTACATTTTAAAATTATCGAGTTAATCCTGGCTTATTATGTAGTTGCGAAACTGCCACCCGTACTCCTACAAGAGAAGGGATGTTCCAGCTTAATAGGACAGGGCTGATGCTAAGGATGCTTAGCAGAGGTGGACGTCTGGAGGGCCACAACTGTCATTAGCCCTAGCCAGCATAGCCAGTGCTGAGGGATCATGGGAATTGTAGGCTTAAACATCTGGCGGGTTACAAATTGCCTAGCTCTACTTTAATAGCTGCATAAGAGTTGCATAAGAGCCTTACTAGATCAGACCAAAGGCCCACATCGTTTCCCACTGACAAATTCCACAGGTGTAGCTCTCCATTGGTTTGGAAAAACCTGCACTTGTTGCCTTCCTAACAAGGCCCATCTGCATTTACTAAGAGTTTGGGGAAGCACAATGTCCAATTAGAGTTAACTCTTTTTTGCTGTACCCTGAAGCTTATTTTGTAAACACCATTCTTTTGCTGGAAAACTCCACTGGAAAAAAGTGACCAGCTTTGGGATGGTATATGGATGTAGATCTTGTAGTGTACTATTTAACAACTCTGAATATTGTGCAAAGGTGTTGTTGAATAACTGGATTTTTAAAGAAAGGTGGGCTGCACTCCGAAGTTGTTGTAACCCACTCTTTTAGCACCACCCCTCTGCTAGTGAAATAATCACTGGCCTCCATTTGGGGACTCATAAGCTGCCCTCAGCTTCAGCCCCTCCACTGGCAATATGGTGATGACCACAACACTGGACTATGCTGAAGAGCTGTCATTAGCTTCCACCTCTAGCCTGCAATATTAACAGTGGACTACATTACAGGATTGTTGCAAGCCATAACAAGCTGCCTTATACCGTCAGCCCATCTAGCACAATATTGTCTACTCTACACTGACTGGCTTCAGAGAGGGGTCTTTCTTAGGCCAACTTGGGTGTTGGCTCTGGGACTTCCCCGCAGGTCCTTTATTGCTGAGCTCTGACTCTTCCCTGAAAGGCCAGCAGCCCACATTTCATGGCTGTTGTAAGCAGTTCTCCCCCAGCGTCAGCTGACAACCCAGGATGCCGTAACGGCGATCTTCATTTCAGGGCTGCCGTGCGCCGCTTTCGCTCAGGCACAGCCCCCCATAATAGATATTATGCGGGTAATATCTATCGGCCGGATTCGTATTGGCGGCAACAACAACAAATACCAAGTGAATAACAACACTGACATCTTCAGAGACACGGTAAGGCCCGAGTTGTAAAGAGCAGGGCCTCGCCCAGGAGTGGGGGCGCTGTGGCCCGGCAGATGTTTGCCTGCAGCTCCCGCCGCCCCTCCCCACTGGCTGTGCTGGCCGGGGCTGGCGGGAGCTGCAGCCCAGCAACACCCGGAGGGCCAAGCGTTCTCCGCCCCTGGCCGCGTCCCACCCTCCCCAGCCTCGGGCCCGCGGGTACAGCTGCCATCCATGCCCTCGCTCAGCGGCGGAGCCCCTGCTTCGAAGGCCGGAGGGCCCAGGCTCAAGCCCCAGCGGCATCCCCGGCCGGGGGAGGGAAGGGCCTCCCGCGCTCCTCCGGCCAGCCGGGCCACGGCCGGGTGATGGGCCCTGCCAGCGGCCCCGCTCCCACACGAGGGCCAGGCGCGCAAGAGCAGGGCCCGGCCCGGCCCGGCCCGGCCGCCGCCTCCCGCGCACGCTGGGCCCGCAGCTGCTGCCGCACCACAACTCCCATCATCCCCAGCCGGCACGGTCAAGGGCGACGGGGGCTGCGACCCAGCGCCGCTCTGCGGAGCGCCGGCCGGGAGCCGCCTCGCCGCCTTCCTCTCTTCCTTTGGGGGCGGGGAGAGGCGCTGGGGAAGGACAGCGCTCCCGCCCAATCAGAGCGCCGCCTCGCCGCCTCCCGGGTTCCCGAGGGGCGGCCGGCGTCTCCGAGAAGTCCCGCCTCCGGGCTGACGGAGAGACGCTCTGAAAACGCCCCCGTCTCTATGGCTAGCGCCACTTCCGGCTCCGCCCTTCCCTCCCGCGCTCGCCGTCTCTCTCCCTCGGCCTCCGTTTCCGCTTCCGCTCCGCGCGCCGACGACGTTCCGTCTCCGTCAGCGGCAGCCTCTGGCGCGGCCTTTCCTCGCCTGCCGGAGGAGGGAGGGCCGCTCGGCCGCCCGCCGGGTGAGTGGCGACGGCGGCGGCGGCAGGGGGCGTGGCGGCCTGGGAGGGGGGCGGGGGTTCGCGGGGGAGGGCCCCCCTCTCTTCCTGGGGGCTGGGCCCCCCTCTCTTCCTGGGGGCTGGGCCCCCCTCTCTTCCTGGGGGCTGGGCCCCCTCTCTTCCTGGGGGCTGGGCCCCCCTCTTTTCCGGGGTGCTGGGGCCCCTGCCCCCCTCAGAGCAGCCTCTTAGATCAGCTGCCCCCAACGTGGCGCCCTCCAAATGGGCTGGACTACAGCTCCCATTATCCCCAGCCCGCATGGCCACTGGGGGCAATGGGAGCTGTAGCCCAACCCATCTGGGGGGCACCGCGTCGGGAGGAGGCTGGACTGCGCCGTGTGTGTACTGTTGTCATTGCTCTTGCTCCTGTTGTCATTACTGCTATTGTTATTTATCGTGACCATATCTGCAACGTTCTCTCCCCAAACCTACCCAAATACTAGGCTCTAAAATGCACGCTGACCTGGTGCACCCGTGTGAGTTTGTATCACCATCATTTCCTTTTTTATTCTAGTATCTATGTATTTGCTTACTGTATTTCTACGCTACCCAATAGCTAAAGGTCTTTGGGCGGTTTACAAAAAGATTAAAACCTTAAAAATGCAATGTCAAACATAATGTAAAAAGCATTTGCATACAAAAGCAATGTCAAACAATCCACGGGAAAAATCCCAGGACCATATTTGCAACTTCCTCTCCTCATCCGTACTAACCCCCACCTCCCCAAAAACATATTCTGAGTCTGGGCTGCTTTTCTTCATGCAAAAAGCAGCTTGCCCCCTGGGCTGCTGTTGAAGAAATGCAAGTCCCAAGCCCCCCCATGGGCATTAAGAACCAGGCCTGTGGCTCTCTCGGTCCCAACCATAAAAATGTGGACCATTTTGTCCAGCTTGTTCTGCTTGAAGAAGCTATAATAAATTTATGTCTTTTTTCATTCAGGACATTCTGGTAGCTGTTTCTTAAAAAAAACAACACAACCTTGTAATCTTGTTGAAGCTTTATCAGTACAACTTGATACTGTAGATCTGTAATATTGCTGAAATCATGATTCTTATCATGATACTGTACCCCACTGCTGTAGGCTTTTAGCTGGGCTGGGGAGAAGAGGGTTTTCCCCAGTTCCAGCTGCTTGTGTGGCCAGAGGCAAGCCTATATGGTATGGATGGGCAATAGAGGAAGAGGCAAGCGACAGGTGGTGAGAAAGGTACGCTGTTTATGCCAGTTAGGAATTATGTGCATGCTTAGTTGTTGGCTATAGATGTGATGATGGGGGTGGATACATAAAAGGAACAATCCTATTCTTTTCCTCCCTTCTAGTAAGTTTGGGTCTCATTGGTTCTGATTACTTAATGTCAGTGCATTCAAGACAAGCTCTTTTCCTTCCAGGGCAAGTCATCTCCTGAAGATGGCGCTCTCCAAAAGGGAGCTGGATGAGCTGAAGCCATGGGTGGAGAAGACGGTGAAACGAGTCCTTGGCTTCTCAGAGCCCACCGTGGTCACTGCCGCGCTGAACTGCGTTGGGAAGGGAATGGACAAGAAGAAAGCAGCTGGTAGGTCTTTGATGGCATCTCTAAAGACAGGTTTTGGGGGACGGCGGCAGCGGCAGGGGTGTGTGCGGAATTGTAGCTTCTTAATGCCTCCCTCCCCTGCTGACTTTATCCCCTCACCAGACCAAAGATGTTTGGGCCTTGGTATCTCATACATATGAACATACAAAGCTGTCAGATCACTGCTGTCTGCGCTGGCTGGTAATAGCTCTCTAAGGTCTCCAGCATCTCCTGCTGCCTGACCCTCCTAACTGGAAGTGTTCCCAGGGATTGACTCTGAGGCCGTCTGCAAAGCAGGTGTTCTGCAGAGCTATGGGGCCCCTCCCCTTCTGAGTTGCACACTTGGGGGCAGCCACTGAAAACGTCTGTCTGCCCGCCTGCCCTTCTTATCCAGCCTTGACTGTTGGTCTGCAAACTCTAGAGCCAGCATAGGAAACCTGGTGCCCTTCACATGTTTTAGACTACAGGCCCCAGCCAGCATGGCCAATGATCAGGGATTGTGGAAGGGCAGCATAACGTCTGTGACACCAAAACGTGTGTCCAAAACATCTGGAGGGCACCAGGGAGTGCTCTTGAGGAAACACTGTCAGTTCTTTGAGGAGGTTTTGTTATGCTGAGTGCAAGCAGTCAAGGCAAGGTTCCATCAAGAGCTGTTTGAAGTAGGGTGTTTTTCCCTTCACAGAACAGGATGGTCTGAGAAGGCGGTCCACTTAAAGTGACAGTCCCTATTTCACAGGTGGCCGTTGTCAGGCCAGTATTCTGAAAAGAGAAACACCATATTTCTTTGGTTCTTTCTCGAGGTCATAGTGTTCTTGGACAGCGGTTATAGCTTGCCTGGGGTGGAATTTGTTGGACCTCCTCTGTACTCACATCCCTCTTTTCCCCCCTCCTCAGATCACCTTAAACCCTTTCTGGATGACTCCACTTTGCGGTTTGTCGATAAGCTCTTTGAAGCGGTCGAGGAAGGCCGAAGCTCCCGGCACTCAAAGTCCAACAGTGACCGGAACCGGAAGCGGGAACTGAAGGTGAGCTGGACTCTTGATCGGGTTTTGCGACTGTATTATAAAGTCAACACAGTTTTTACAATTGTGTGTACGGCAATGTTGCTTCACTATATTTTCTTCTTCCAGAGAGGGCTGTGTGCTGTAATGCCTAAAAGTTCAAGAGAAAATGCCTTTTTCTCAACCTAAAAAAAAAGTGTGTACCTGGAATTCTTTTTTAGTGTTCTTCCTGTACCCTGCTCCCTCTTCACCTCAATCCCTAAATCTTGAAGTGTCAGAAATCTTATGAGATTGGCTAGCACAGACCACAGATTAATATTCCGTGTATTCTACTGTTCCTGTTTGCTCTTGTCCACTTCTGCAAAATATGTGAAGCTGACCATGATTTGGAGACAGGATGCTGGGCTTGCCAAGGAAGTTTGTGCCTAGGCAAGGATTCCCTCTGCTCTTATTTAGGGGCTTGTTTGACAAAACAGGTGCACAGACAGCTGGTGGAGCTTATGTGCATAACATACAGGTGTCTGTTTTGGGCTGACCTATTGTTGGGTTGAATGCACCAATCCCAATCCCTACAGGCTGTAATGTGGACAGGAGGGAACGGGGTGGGGTAGAGGTACTGATGGAAACGGGTCAGTGTGCATGATAGGCATGCTTCAGGAGATAATATTTTCCCCCTTTGAAATAGCTTTGGGGTGCCATGCTTAAACATTTCGGTTGGATTTACCTGGAGTATCCTGATGAATTGTTTCATCCTTAGCTGGAAGATGGGCACCACTTCTTTTTTTCAGAAGAAGAGGTCCTGTTGGATCAGACCAGATCCATCTAGCCCAGCACGCTCCTTCCTGAAGTGGCCACGCAGATGCCTTCAGGTAGCCCACAAACGGAACATGCAGTAGCTCTCTCCCGCTGTCTCCCTCCCACCCCCACAACTGGGATTGAGTGGTTGACTGCTTCAGAACGTGGAGGCTCCAGGCATCATCTTGACTAATAGTAATTGATAGAACCTCTTCTCCATTAATTTGTCGAATCCCCTTTGTAAAGCCACGTAAGCTGGTGAGTTTCATAAGGGAATCCTGCATGGTGCAAAGAGGTCCTTTCTCTTGACTGTACCTGGATGGGTGTCATGACGTTGAGCAGGTACATGACTCCATCACTTGTTGCTGCATCCTTAACCAGCAACCATCTGAGTTGTGTAACCAGCTGTGGCTTGAACCTTTTTTTGTGTGTGTGGCCCTTTTTCCTTACTCTGCAATGTCATCCTAATCTGTAAACCAGCTGATTTCATATTGATGAGTTAGTGGTGTTTTCTACAAGTTTTTTTTCCTGCTTTCTTTCCCTGGGCTTGAATTCATTTGGAAATTGCAGTGTGGAGTGAATGCCTCAGCACCAGAATATTGGAATCTCGAGTTGCCGGGGTGGGGGTGGTTGTTCTGGCCTTCTGGCACTTTGGCGCACGGTTGCTCTTTCTTGGCATTCACATCCCTTCTGACAATAATATCTTGAATATTTTATTTCTCAAACTTCTTGAAATGCCAGGACATTTCTCTTTCCTCATAAGAGCAGCCAAAGGCTGATGGTAATGCTGTGTTACGTTTCACACAGTGGCCAACCAGCTGCCTGTGGGAAGCCCTCAAACAGCACATGAGCGTAATAGCTCTTTCCTGCTCATCTTCCCCAGCAACTGGTAATTTAAAGGTGTGCTGGCTCTGATCCTGGAGGTAGCATATAGCCATGAGGGCTAGCACCCATCGATAGCCTTATCCTCTGTGAATTTGTTTAATCCCCCTTTAAAACAGTCCAAGCTGGCAGCTGTCACCACATTTTATGGCAGTGAATTCCCCAGTTTAGCGATATGCTGTGTGAAGAAATGCTTCCTTTTGTCTGTCCTGAATCTCTCACCATTCAGCGTCTTTGGATGATCCCACTGAGTTCTTAAAAAAAACCCTATCTACTTTCTCTATGCCACGCATAATTCTGTAGACTTCTGTCATGTGTCCCCCCCACCCACCCCAGCTTACTTGCCTTTGTCCTAAATTTAAAAGGCCCAAATGTTGAAAATCATTTAAAAACCAATGTCATCTCTTGCTGTTCCTTGGTCTATTGCAGGGGTAGGCAATATGGTGCCCATCTCCACCAATGCGCCTCCAGACACCTTTCTTGGTGCCCACCAAGAAGCCCTACCTCTCCCACTTTTTTAATGAATGGGTATCCTTGCTGGCCGTTGGGATTGCTGTGAAATAGGTTTATGTTGCTGAAAACTGTGGGTTCACAGGCAGTTTAGTGTGTTGGGGCTCAGACTACATATCTGCTTTGTAGATCTCTGCTTTGCCTTGGGGGTAGGGTACTTGTCCTTTGCCACACCTCCCATGTCAGCCATTTTGTGGTGGTGCCCAGGACAGTTTCTCAAATTTCCAAATGTGCCTACAGCCCCAAAAGGTTGCCTAAAACTTGATCTGTTGCTTTATCTTATTTGTTCAAATGTTGTTGGAGGGATTTCTCTTGGTCTTGGTCTCTCTGCGCGCTGTTTAGCAGTGAAGTTCAGAATGGGTGCTGTTTCTTATATAAGAGCAACATCAGTTAAAAAGAGGAGCCAATAAATCTCCCTTCTCTCTTTGATGCACATTTTTTAGGTGCAGTAGCAAAGGTTTACTCCCCCCCCAACTTACCCAGCCTGATTCCAGCTACTGCCTGTCATCTTATGAACAACCATACATTTATCCCCCAAATGGGTACAGTCTCGCACTCCAGTTCCTGTGATGTTATCTCATCCTGTGTCACATAAACCTGAAGTTTTCATTCTGGTGCTGTGCTGAATAGAGAGTCTATTTCTGCTCTGCAAGACTTGCTAACTACAGAGACAGGCCTAAAATGAGGCTCATTGCTTCTGGGAGAGGGAGGGGTTGGTGATACCCTTGCATGGCCCCGGCTGAGCTTGGCACAAGTTAATGCTGCCTGCTGTATAAAAAATTGTGGTTCGCAGTGGGGGTCCTGACCTTGCTCACCTCTTCTACACAGAGTGTTGTTTGCATTGTGGCTGGGTTGGCAGCCTATAAATCACAGACCAGGAATTGAAACCTTTGGTCCTGATTTGCCTCTTGCTGCTCTGAAATAAGAAATCATCCTTGTTTGTGGTCCCCTTCTTGGGCTGTTGGAATAACCTCACAAAACTAGCTTGGGTTGATGGACAAGACCCTGTAATTGCAGGTCAAGGTTTCAAATACTATCATAAATGTATTAGTTTCCCATCCAGCTGGCTGTCCCTCCTGTCTTCCCCAACCTGGTGCCCTCCAAATGTTTTGGACTACAACTCATATAATCCCTCAGGCATATGTCCAGAAACAGCATTTGTATCAAGATCAGTACAATCCAGCAATATCCAGTCTTGGATGATAATTTCTCTAAGAGTCCCTTCCTGCTGCCTTAGTCAAAAAGGTTTGGATTCATGTAAATGATTCACACCAATTTATAAAAATAAAATTCTTTCCAGTCTATCTAAATTGGATTACCTTCTAGGGCAAAATTGTCTTAACATTCTCCAAATTTAGGGCTTAGTTGCAATATAGATTTCTCCCCCGCCCCAAAACCCAGTATCGCTTTTCTTTTCCAAATATTAATCCTGCATCTTTCCTTGGAGTGAGAATGCTGGAGGCACCAAGCAAGGGCACTGTCTCGTACCTTCTCTGTTGGGCCACCTCTCTCCTCCTTTTTACCAATAGCATCTTGTGTGGAAGTAGCTCACTGCGGAGAGAAGTTCAGCAACTAAAATTGCCGTGGTCTACACATTTTATACTATGGGCAAGCCTTTTCTCTTGAACTTGTAGGTATGCCACGATGTACCCTGTTTGTGGACGAGGAACTGTCCTTGTAGAGTATGAGTGGTGAAGAAGGGAGCTCAGCTAACTCTTGCTGACGGTTTGTATGTACATATATATTTTGTTTCTCTTTGCACATAGCACTCTCTTCCCACAAGCGGGGCTGCATCCTTCCCCAAGACACGGCAGGTAGGAGCTCGCGTTCCTTGGCTGAGCGCAGTGGGGTGGACTGGATGGGGGTTTGGAGGGTGTGCGTGGGCCAGCAAAGAGGCAGACCTCAGGAAAGGGCGAGAAAAAACACGTTCTATTTACAGAGGCACTCCAGAACTGTGAACACGCTTCAAGTACAGCTTGTTCTTCATCGGAAGCAACAGTCACACGTGGCAAAAGTGGTGCTTCCAAAACACTGCAAGGACGTGCAGTCATGGCCTGAGTGCTTCTAGAAATAAATCGTTTCTTCTAGCACCTCCGTGAGATTCTGGTGGATTGTTTAGTCTGAAGGCTGGTGTGGCACTCCCTTTGTTTTCCTGGTGCGCCAGGACTCCCATTCCCCAGAACAGTGCTCTCCTTGTACACATGACGAGGGTTCTGTTGTGCCACTGCACTCGCGTGGGGAAAGATGGTGCCTGTGGTGATCTAACTGAACCCCCCACCTTAAACCTCCCCCCCCCCCAACCAATAATCTTTTGCTGACAAATTGAGGCAACCTGTATTGCCCTTTTTCTGTTTGCTTTTATTTGTGTTCATTTGCCAGTTTTACCCTCTCAGGGTATATTAATTTGCATCAAAGGTTACTCCTGGAAATTCTCTTCCCCCGCCCCAAACCTAAAAAATCCATGCACAGATGCGCCCAGTTCTGTCTCAGCTCTGCTGTAACGTCTTTTGGAAAACCATTGTTAATGCATTGCTGTTGGCATTGAAAAACTTTCACAGGGACAGGAAGCAGCGGCAACTTTTATTTAAAATCTCATGCTGATTTTAAAATAAGGCCTCCCCTTAATAAAGAGGTTCTGTGCCGACAGCACTGTGTCTAAAATTGAGCGTCCATGTTTTGTTATCATACGTCTTTCTGATCCTTTAGGATGCAGGGTCTTCCTGCTGCAGTCTTGCCTCTGCAATCATGAGGACCAGAAACTTGTTTGTTTGAAAATGGCTCTGATGCTCGAGAAATTCTGGATTGGTTGTTGCACCTGCTTCTGCCTTTAAACTCCTTATTTATTTTATTATATTTTTAGTCCGCCCAATAATCCGTGTTCCCTGGGCAGATTACAAACATGATCATTCTTTGCTGAAAAGGAGCCACGAGCTTTGGAAGCTTGATAATCATTCCATTCCGTCCAGTGCTTGTTTTACTTGTATGCATGTGGAGGGAGAGGGAGAAATGAAATGCACTGTAGAAAATACTCTCCTGGCTTTTGGGTGGAATGAGAGAAGTTTCCTTGGGTGTGTTGCAGCTTCCCTGCCTTTCTGTAGTGCTTGTGGGATTGCTGCTTTCCTCATCAAGTTTTAATAATTTACATTGAGCACTATTGCAGGATAGTGGTTAGAGCAAGAGTAGGCAAGCCAGTGCCCTCCAGATGTTTTGGATCACAACTCCCATTGGCCCCAGGCAACATCTCCAGGGATTATGGGAGTTGTGGCCCAAAACATCTGGTGGGCACCAGCTTGCCTGCCTCTGTGCCAGAGTCAGAATAGAACCAGGGAAGACCCGAGTTCAGATCCCCACTCTGCTGAGACGCTCCTTGGGTGCCCTTGGGCCGGTCATTCCCTCTTGGCCTACCCTACCTCGCAGGGTGATTGTGTGGATAAAAATAGGTGGGGGGAAGCCACATCCCTTGAGCTCCCAGTAGGGAGGATGGGATTCAGATGTAATAAATAACTTAATTTGAGGTGGAATCTACCCAGTAATGGCTGGGGGATTCTGGGAGTTGTAGTCCATCACATCTGGAAGGCACCAGGTCGGGGAAGGCTCATATAGAGTTTTCCTGCTGGTGGCCTCTGAGTGTGGATATTGTGCTGACCACACAAGATGCTTGGAGTGCTCTGAGACGGTTGGATTCGGGGACCCCGCGGGACAGGTGCTCCCGTTGTTTCTTCTCAGCCTGCAGACTTGTCTGTAGATTTCCATGAAGAGACCATTAGGTCTCAGCATGCTCCCCCCACCCCCAAAGGCTCCATTATGCGCTTTGCTGCTGCGTATTTCCAACGGCTCGCAGGAGGGATAGCAAAACCTGAGTCGTGGTCGTGAAAACATGGCCCTTGGAATGGTTTTGCTGGTTGTCTGTCTTCAGGAGCGTCAGATCCGCTTGTGCTTCTGAGATGTACAGTGTTTGGCTCTTCTGGCGCTCCCCGCCCAAGCGTTCCCCTGTTCTGTTCACTTAGGATGTCTTTGGCGACGACTCTGAAATTTCCAAGGAGTCTTCGGGAGTCAAGAAGCGGCGCATCCCGCGCTTTGAAGAAGTGGAGGAGGAGCCCGAGGTGATCCCCGGCCCACCGACAGAAAGCCCTGGGATGCTGACCAAATTGCAGGTTGGTCTTGACAAGCAGAGCCTCCAGCTCATCCAAACCAGGGAACGGCATCATGTTCCATCAAGCAGACCCGAGTTCAAGTTCTCGTTTGGCCACAAAGCTCTGCCTAACCTGCCTCACAGGGTAGTGGTTATGAAGGATAAATTGGAGGGTTGGTGGGGAGGAGGGAGAGAATCATGCCACCTGCCCTGAGCTCTTCGGAGAGAGAGAGCAGGTTAAAAATTTCCTCAATACGCTGGTGGATTTCAGTCTGTGGGGACCATGTTTTGAGAGAGCTGGCTCTTTCCCCCGACGGCAGCTGTGTTCACATACAAGCCCAGGCAAAACGGTGCTAGATCCTGCTGCGGGGAGCTGGTACTTGGGAGGGCGCACTTTACCCCTCTATTGCTTGCATTGGCCTGAGATACAGGAACACGTTTCCCACGCAGCGGCTGGCCCAGCTCTCCTTTTCTAGCATTTTCACACATGTAAAAGGAATGGTTCTGTTCCTTGTATGACCTTGGGAGTTGGGTGTGGGGCAGTAGTGAGGTCCGTGGAAAGAAGGTCTGCTTGAAGAGGGAAGAGAATTAGAAATGAGCCCACCAGTGTGGACATCCTCAGGGCAGTGCCCAAATCAGGATGCTATGACCACCAGATGACTAACTCCATCTTCTTGGCTGTTAGTCAGAAAGTTTCACTTGACTGATTTTGTGGCCAGATTTTAACAGAATTGCTCTTTTGCTTCTTGCGGTTTGGCCTACCCACCGTTGCACTGTTAAGACTAATCGATGGACCTAGCCAGCTCCTTTCTAGATTGGGAGTTTTATTTATTCACAAGAGCATTTCTAGGCCGCTTTTGGCCGTAAATAAGCCCCCATCTGAAGCACTTCACAATATGCTAAAGCAATGCAACCTGATGGGTGGTGTCCCCTGTGAATTAGTAATGTGCTGGGAGGAGGGTGTCATTATCATTCTAGCTCAAGCATCGAAATATCTTTTGGTGGACCTGGTCAAAAGCTTGTTAAACTGAAGTATTGATGTGCATGCAGAAACTGCTGGCAGGAATTCAGAGCAAGTGGCTGGTGACTTGCTCTTGGGCCAAAAGACCCAGAATTGTGCTTCGGTAGTGGAGTGGGGCTTGGGTGTCATTTAGTCTAGCCCAGCAGGGCCAGGGTTAGTTTGGGATGAAGGAGAAACGTTCTGCACTCAAGGAACAAGCCCAAACCAGTTTTAACCTTTCTTCAGATCAAGCAAATGATGGAAGCGGCAACGCGGCAGATTGAGGAGAGGAAAAAACAGCTGAGTTTCATCAGCCCCCCTGCACCTCAGGTAAGCCTCCAGTGCAAGTGGCAAACCCCCTTTAGCTGGAAACTTCTAAAACGGAGTTCGCCGCATCTCTTTTTCTCTCTGTCAGACGGCATGAGCCATAGTGCCAGTCACTCTACAGAGCAGGGTCCCTGCTGAGTTTTAATTCCCCCAAGGAGCAGCTAGTGGTCTAACTCGAGCATTGATCAAGAGAGTTAGTGAATGTAAGAGGGGTTTTCCAACAGTGTTCTGAAGAGCTATGAGAGTCAGACAGGGATTCTTTGGTGAGAAGATCACCAACAGCAGGCAAGCTTCCCTTGAAGAGTGGCTTGCACTGGACCCAGTCCCAATTCGGCCCTCTTTGAAGCGACAGGGCTTGAGGAAAGGGCTCCAGTTCTGTCCACCTTTTTTCCTCGCTTGCTTACCTGGGAGTTTTCTGACCCTGATGCTGGAAGCTTCTGCCACACCCCTGCCGCATGCCTCGCAATGGGGAGAAACCCAGAACTGTCCGCAAAGAGGAACAGATATCCTGGGCTAGCTTCTAGGGTGGAAGGAGCGCAAGCGTTCTAGGGAGTATCTTTTCAGAGTGTGCTACTTGCTCCCCATGTCGCGTTTTTGCTTTGAGCACTCATATTCCATTCATTCATTCATTTAAATTATTTTTATCCTGCTCCTCAGCCAAAAAGACTCCCAGACCAGCTTACATGCAGTCACTTAAATACGATGGTCCCTGCCTGCAGGCTTAAAATCTTAAAAGGACATGACACGCAAGGAAGAAGGGATGGGGAGGGCAGAGGAAAATAGCAAGTGATATTTCGGCAGGGTTGGTGGGATGGCCCCACTTCCCATCTCCCTCTCTACAGAAAACTCACTATGCACATAACAAATGGTAGTATGGGTAGCCAGGTTCCCATTCTTTATCTTCTTCTTCAACACAGTTGATTCCAACATGATTCCCAAGGTTAAACTGCTACAACTCCCAGAACCAGAAATCACAGATTAGGAGGTTGGATTGCAGGAGTGGGGCTCCGATGCCCTTCAGCTTGGGGTCTCTGTTCTTTCCGCTCTCCTGGCCATGCGCCCTGCCCCAGCCTACGTCTTCTTTCCCCCCTCGGCAGCATAACAGGCCTGAGGGCAGCTAGGCTACATGGGGCGCTCCAGAGCCCCCTTGCCACTCCCACCGCTGACCCGAGCATTTCTCTTCCCTTCCACCCTCAGCCTAAAGCTCCAACGACAACCCAGCCCGAGCGCCTCCCCATCGGCAACACCATCCAGCCTTCGCAGGCTGCCACCTTCATGAACGATGCCATTGAGAAAGCCCGGAAAGCGGCTGAGTTACAGGCCCGGATCCAGGCTCAGCTAGCCTTGAAACCTGGGCTCATTGGCAATGCCAACATGGTTGGCTTAGCCAACCTGCACGCCATGGGCATCGCACCGCCGTGAGTATCGGAACACGCTGTCCAGGGTGGGGGCCTGTGTCTTTTAATTACTCCTCTGCAAGGGTGACATTCGACTGGACGGTTTGTTCTCGTGGGGCAGAGATGGCTCCCAAGGCCGGAAACATCCAGACGCAAAGGGACTCTCCCCCTTGTTCGCATGGTAAGCGAGTAGCTGCTAACCCGTTTTAGCAAGGGTGGCTTGTGTGGGAAAAGAAACGCAGGAAGAGGATCCATGGGACCCGCGGTCCCATTAGAGCAGGGGCGCACACCTCTCAGAGCCCAAGGGCTGGATTGCATCTTCAGAAGCCCTTGAGGGCTGCTTTCCCGTAGTGGGTGGGGCCAGAGGCAAAAGGGGCGGGGCCAAAAATCCCCAGCATATTGTAGCTTAAAGCTACTGACAGTAGCTCAGCCTTAGCAGAGGCGTTTCAACCTCTTAGAATGGGGAGGAAACTGCACAAAAGCCGGGAAACCACCAAACGGTTGGTGGCTGGGGGAAAGGGGGCAGGGTAGGAGTCGGGAGCAGGGCTTTCTGGGGGACTGCAGAGGGGTGGATTGGGACCCCCAGGGGGCCAGAGGTTCTGCACTGTTGCATGAAGAGACCAGATGGGACGACCCTGGGGGTAGATGGAACCCCTGGCTGCTTATCACCTATCCTTTCTTCAGGGCTGTTAATTTGCTCATACGCTGTAGCTGACTGTCCTGGAGCCAGCATTAATTATCATGCTCTTGTCATTTAGCAGCTACTCGCCCGCTCTGTATGATGTGTTAGCCCTGTTTGGGGGCATAGGTAGGTGGATGAAAGGCCTAAACGCCCTTGTTAGATACATTCTCAACCTGTTCATTCAGAATGAACATCTACCTTCATCCAGCGGGCTCAGGATGCTATACGAGAGCTACGTTGTAACCAAAGTTGTGTTGGGGATGTCTTGGCCCAGGAAAGTTGAGCTGAAGGACCAGACCAAGCCAACGCCGCTGATTCTGGATGAGCAGGGCCGCACGGTTGACGCTACCGGCAAGGAAATTGAGCTGACGCACCGCATGCCAACCCTCAAGGCCAACATCCGGGCCGTCAAGAGGGAGCAGTTCAAGCAGCAGCTCAAGGAGAAGCCGTCCGAGGATATGGAGTCGAACACGTACTTCGACCCCCGCGTCTCCATCACCCCAGCTCAGCGGCAGAAGAGGACCTTCAAGTTCCATGACAAGGGCAAATTCGAAAAAATTGCACAGAGGTTGCGGACAAAGGTACACTGCTTTTGAGCCCCCATCCCAAGACTGGTGTGGATAGCAAGGTCCAACTCGAAGCTGTTGTTATCCCATTTATGGTGCCTTTGCTAGCTTGCTGTGTTATGAGAAAACATATTCTTAACCTAAAAGAAGCAACGATCTCCCACTTTACACATTCTGCCGTGCCTGGTCGCCTGCAGGCATTCCCTGTTCGCTACTAGCTACCAGGCGAGTGTCTCTTTATAAGCCCAGTGCTGAAAAGGGAAGGATCAACCCCCACCCCACTTAAGGCCTTCAGTGTCTCCAGCAGTGTACTTGCCTTGCCTGCTAGAAACCCCACCCAAGGGAATTAAGTTATTTTTTCTCCCATGCTCATGCCTGAAAATGCTTCTGTTGTCAGGCCCAGTTAGAGAAACTCCAGGCGGAGATCTCTCAAGCTGCCAAGAAGACTGGAATTCACACCTCTACCAAATTGGCCCTGATCACCCCCAAAAAGGAGCTGAAAGAAGGGGACATCCCCGAGGTGGAGTGGTGGGACTCCTATATCATCCCCAATGGCATTGATTTGTAAGTTGACATGCCTTTCTGTTTGGTAGTTCTCGTTTAGAAACCTTTTGTTTTTAAGAATTGCTGAGAGGTACCCAGTCTGGGCTTGACCGGACATTTCAGGTAGCTATTTTATTTATTTCCTGCATTTACATACCATTCTTCATCAAATAACTCAAGGCAAGTTTGCCTTCTCGAATACCAAAATAAAAGATACTAAAGGCAACAGAGTACAGCAGCAAAACTAGTTTTTCAGGCTTTTTACTTCTCCAGTTTTGTTTTTAAATGTGTGTTGTTGGGTTTTTAAATCTTTCCCTGCCACTTGTTTTTACTCTGGTTTTGTTCTGTTTTAAACTTTTAAAGGTTTTATATTATCATGTTGCATTTTAGGATTTTAATTTTTGTGAGCCACCCAGGGAGCTTTGGCTAATGGATGGTATAGACATGTAATAAATAAAATTGGAGGCTTTGGAGTGGGGCACAGGAGCAGATAGCATAGAGAGGAGCTCCCTGGATGCGGATGTAAATTTAGCATTTTATTTTTCACTAGCTTTTGTTGAGAACCACCTTGGGAGGGTGGTGCTTAGCCCTGAAAGGTGCTATACAAATACGTAAATAAAACAAATGTTTTAAAGAGAGTGCGCACTTCACCCTCCGCACCTCGGCTCCTCACGGCAGGCATGAACAGCATAAAGTTTGGAAAGGGCAGGCAGGAACGCCGTCTGAGGCGGCATCTGCAACCATGCAAATTCTTTCCTTTTTATTTTTAGAAAAGCTGCTGAATTTCTGAAAAGAGAGGACTATTTCGGCATCACGAATCTGGTGGAGCACCCGGCTCAGCTAAACCCACCAGGTGACCTTCTGGTTTGGGTGCTGTAGCAGAGAGCGGTCTTGGCCGAGGGATGGCTGGAGAGTAGTGTCCCTAGAGTGAAACTCCTAGAGCAAAGGCTGGCAACTCAAGTCAGTGGTGGTCCAATGGGGAGCGGAGCTGAGCTGCCTGAGGCCAGCTCCTCTCTCTCACACACGCATGCATGCACACAGCAGCCTTTGCCAACTTGTTGCCCCCAGCTGTGCAGCTCCCCAAATCCCCCAGCCAGCTATGTAGTCTAGCACATCTGGAGGGCAAAGGCAGCTGTACACTCCCCTGCTGGACTTTTTTGCCAGGATACTGAGAACTTCCTGAGGTTAAAAGCCCCAGGCCAGGGCATGGTCTTTAAAGAGCTGGACGCTGCCAGAAATGTGCAGTTGGTGACTAGAGGGCTGATGTGCATAAAAAAGGCTCCTCCTCACAATGGCTAGAGAGCCACAGGTGGATACTAGGTGTTCTGCACTAACTCCCCCCACCCACCCAAATTGCAAGCAGTATATGTCACATAACATGAAACCCACACATACGGGGAGGGATAAAAAGAAGCGAGAGGGCGCAATGCCAGGTGCATAAGCCCCGTCCTGACAGCGGAAACTCCGGCTCGCCTCTATCTGCTTTGCTGCTACTTGAGTTACTTTTCTCTCTCTCCCCCCACCCCACCCTCAGTGGACAGCGACATGCCCGTGACTCTGGGGGTCTATCTAACCAAGAAAGAGCAGAAGAAACTGCGGCGTCAGACCCGTCGGGAGGCCCAGAAGGAGCTGCAGGAGAAGGTGCGGCTGGGCCTCATGCCGCCTCCTGAACCAAAAGGTGGGAACTTCATAGCAGATGGGTGGTTTGGAAGAGAAAGGAAAATGCCCCCAGGTTTGAACTGCTGTTCTAAATGTGGCTGTTTTCCTCCCTCTGCAGTACGAATTTCAAACCTGATGCGAGTTCTGGGAACGGAAGCCGTTCAGGACCCAACCAAAGTAGAGGCCCATGTTCGCGCACAGATGGCCAAGAGGCAAAAGTAGGGCTCGTGTCTGTTTGTTGACCATCCCTGCTCCCTGGGTGTCCCTGGGCCAGTTGCTGCTCCGCAACATAGCTTCCTTGCAGGGCGCTTGTGAGGCTGAAGTGCCAACTTCCCAGTTTTTCGCCAGGCAACAGTATTTGCTCCAGCAGGGGCGGGGAAAGTGCAGCCATCCTGGTGATGGTGGACTGCAACTCCCATCATTTCCTAGCCAGCATAGCAGTCCCGCAATATGTGAAGGGCCCACACTTTCCCCATCCCTGGGCTGCAGTACTTGGCAGAGTTCCCCTTGTAGGATAGAAATAATGCAGTTGTACATCTCTCTGCAGACCTCAGGCTTTGACCTTTTTTGCTGGCAAGGTTTCAGTCAGTGAGAAGTAACAGAAATAAGAGTCTAGTACATGCTGGTGTTACAAATTAGCCAAGCAGGCTGTGACAAGAGCCACTCAAAATATAAAATAGGGCGTGAAGCTGGAATAGTGACATGCAAATATTGCTCCCCTTCCCCTCTCCGTAGTAATACTAATAGTCAGCTACTTGGCTGTCTTGGCTGAGGAGTGGGGTATGTATAATAATACCACGTGGAAACTCTTAGAGGAAAGCTGGATGGGAATACAAATGTGATAAACTCCTAGCTGCAGTCTGGCGAGCTTAGGCTAGCTGCAGTCTGGCGAGCTTAGGCTTGGGGCAAGTCCTTCAGCCAAGGTGTGACCATTTCCCTCAAGAGGTGTTTGAAAATACCACATTTTTAAAACGTCACGCAAGCTTCCCTGCCACTTAGGTGTGTGCATTTATCTTGCTCCCTCAGAGCTCACGAAGAGGCAAATGCTGCGCGGAAGCTCACGGTGGAACAGAGGAAAGCGAAAAAGGTGAAAAAGCTTAAAGAAGACATTTCGCAGGGGGTCCACATAGCTGTGTATAGGTGAGCGTCCTGTCAGTGGCTCCCAGTCCTGATGCCTGTGCCCCCTCCGGTATCTGAGGCGAGATGCCTGTGTCCACCAGTTGCTGGGGAACATGGGCGGGAGGGTGCTCTTGCACTCGCATCCTGCTTGTGGTTTCCTGGTCGACAGCCGGTTGGCCACGGTGTTAACAGACTGCTGGGTCAGACGGGCCTCTGGTCTGATTCAGCATCAGGGCTCTTATGTCTTCCGTCCCCAGACTCAAAGGCATCTTAATGCCCCATTCGCCTGCCTTCTTCGGGCACCCACCCTCTTCCATGTGCTCTAATGCATTTCTGTTTCTAACCCCCTCCCTCTCCCCAGAGTCCGAAATTTAAGCAATCCAGCAAAGAAATTCAAAATCGAAGCGAATGCCGGAGAGCTGTACCTAACCGGAGTTGTGGTTTTACATAAAGATGTCAATGTGGTGGTGGTAGAAGGAGGTGAGATGGCCGAAGCGGGGCAGAGGCAGGCTTGGCATCGGTTACACTGATGCTACGCCTCTAAGACGGTGGCTTGCATGTTCTCAAAACCTGGGTTCCTCAAGTGGAAAGGATTGGCAGTAGATCCAGTAGAGCGGGGCAGATAACCTGCGCCCCCCGGCCAAGTTCCAAAGCCCCCTGCAAGCAGTCAGTTCAGGCCTCTGTCAGGAGTGATCTGTCCTTCCTTGCCAGTACAGAGGGAGGTAGAGAGGGAAGTGGCCCACTTGCTTTTGGCTCTGACCTTGCGCACTGCGGGTTTTGGTTAAGCCCACCGCCAGCATGCAGCCCCCAACAGGTTCGCCCTGAGGGAATGCAGACCTCAACCTGCCGAAGCGGGGGGAGGTGTCCCCACCCGTGCAACCCAGAACAAGCACATGGGATGCATTGCTGCAGAAGACTGCGGCCGTGGCCCTGCCAGCCGTGGCCCTGCCAGCTGTGGCTTTTTTTTTACAAGGGTCTGGCGTTTTCCGGAGAACAGGCACAATGGTGGTGATTCCGCGGGAGCCTGCGAGGGAAAGGGCAAGCATGGTGTTGGGTGTGCAACACCACTTCCCAAGCATCTGCATGTCCGCTGCCCCTCCCCTCTTAGGAAGCACTTTTCTAGCACCTGTTGTTGCGAAGATGGCTGCTTGAAAGAGTTTGGCCAATACGGCTTTCTTCTTTCCCTTATTTTTCTTAGTATAAACTAGTCTCCCCCAACCTGGTGCCCTTCAGATGTGTTGGGCTGCAGCTCCCATTACCCCCCCCAGCTAGGGATGATGGGAGCTGTAATCCAACACATCTGGAGAGCGCCAAGTTGGGGGAGGCTGTTAGGAACTTTGATCATTGCAGTGTTGCTTTCTAGGCTGCAGGCTGACTGTCACTTCACAATTAAAATGACTCCTGCTGATCTTTTCTTTCCCCCTTAGGCCCTAAAGCACAGAAGAAATTCAAGCGGCTCATGCTGCATCGAATAAAGTGGGATGAACAGACATCGAATACAAAAGGAGATGGTAAGAATGCGTGTCCTCACATGATGCTTTGCTAAGCATGGAAGTAAACACTGACAGACTGCTGCTCCAGTTGCTCAAAGCAGTTGGTAACAAATCGAAATGCTCAACAGTAATAAAAATCAAACAAAATAAGCTGAAAACAAAATAGTCAAAATCTTCCAATATGCTAGTTGGGAGGAGAAGAGAGACTACTTCCAGATCCTAATGAGGAGGTGTGCTTTTCCCTAACCTCAAGCAGGGCATTCCAGAGTTTAGGAGCCACTGCAATGCAGGCTGTGCTCCTAACTGCAGCCATCTTAATCTGGCATAAGAATAGAGCAGCAAGTGGCACCTGTGGACCTGATTTCAGGCCACAGTTTCTGTGGCTGTGCCCTAGGAGGCTCTGGAACTCCCTTCCAAAGGAGGCCCCCCTCTCACTTCCTCATTAATGACCTTCCAGAAGCTGGTGAAAAACTTTCCTTTCTAGGAAGGCATTTAATACATAATATTAAATGGCTTTCTAGGAAGGCATTTAATACATAACTTGCTGTTTTAATCTGCCTCTGCTTTAAAAAAAAAATTTTTGACCACAGTTGTATTTTTAATTTCTGCTGCTATTTTCATATTTTAATGTTTAGTGGTTTTGTTTTATATTGCAAGTATGCTTTAAATATATGATCTGTAAGCCACCTTATGCTCCAAGGAAGAAAGGTGGCATATAAATGTTTTAAGATATAAAATATGGGCAGCGGGGAGAGTAAAGGGTAAGCTGGTAGAGGGATATGCACGTCTTGGGCTATGTCTGGCTTTAAAGCAGCCTTCCCCTAATCTGGTGCCTTCCAGGTGTTTGGGGCTACAACTCCCAGCATTCCTGACCATTGGCTATGCTGGCTGAGGCTGATGGGAGTTGAAGTCCCAAACATCTGGAGGGCACCAGGTTGGGGATGCCTGATTTTAAGACCAACAAGAGCATTGGGTCTCCTTGGAGAGGAGCCCTTGTAGGGCTTTGAAGAGTGTTCCATCATTTTCACAAGAATTCCAGCTCGTTATTTTGATAGATGCAGCCCTGGTGTCATGGCTCAGGCTTCCTCGTGGGAACACAGCTGGCATGTTTGCAGTGGCTGAGAGTCTGGGCATTGCTGCTTTCTGAGGTGGGGGAGTATGTGAGATGGCAGGATTCTGGTGAAATAAAGGTTGCTTCTTTTTACAGGAACCTTTTGAAATACATTTATTTAGGGTGCAATCCTAAGTGTGTTTAGACAAAAAAAAAAAATCCTACAACTCCCAGCATTCCCTAACCAGCATGGAAGTTGTAGGACTTTTTTCAATCCAAACATGCATAGGATTACACCCTTAGTGGTTGATTTGAAATCTCCCCAGTGGAGCTTCTAGTTTTATACACTCGGCTCCCCTTCAAATTGTGTTACCTCCAGTCTTTTAGCCGAAACCACATACTTTCTTTAATTTATCTTTCTTCAGATGATGATGAGTCTGATGAGGAGTCTGTGAAAAAGTCAAACAAATGTTCTCTGGTTTGGGAGGTAAGTTAAATATCCGATTTAGTGGGGATGTTTGCACTTCAGCTTCTGGACCACCCTGGTAATGAAAGTGTTGGGCTGGTGCTTCAGTCCCCCTGATCATTCTGGTGTCTCTCCTTTGTACTTTTTCTTTGATCTCCTTGAGGTAGGATGAGCTGAAGTAGATGTGACAGTCCAGATGTGACTGCACCGCAGGACTGTCGAGGCGTTGTGCGTTCTCTTAGGGATCTCTTGCCTCCTTCCTAACTGTGTCGCTTGGAGGGCCGTAGGAGTTAAACTGGTTTAAGTTCCTAACATTGACATACTCGGCCTGCTTTAATACGTTGGCAGCCATCCTTTGCATTTCACCTTATGCTGAATCTTCTCTCTCTGTCTCTTTGACTTTTCAGGGCACGGCAAAAGAGCGCAGCTTCGGAGAGATGAAATTCAAGCAGTGCCCCACCGAAAACATGGCACGGGAGCACTTTAAAAAACATGGAGCGGAGCACTACTGGGACCTGGCTCTGAGCGAGTCGGTGTTGGAATCCACAGACTGAAACCCTTTCCTGAGCCCGTTTCCAGCAGTTTGCGGTGTTCAATTTTGAGAGCAAAGAACTCAGCTGAAACGTTGGAGCTCCCTCCCCTTTCTCCCCTCAAGTCCCTCACAGTATAATGCATATGATTAAAAGAAATATTTTTCAAAAACAGATCAAAACTACACAGGGTTTTTTGTTTTTCTTTTCTTTTTGAACTGAAACGATTTGTGGATTTTGATGTGTGCTCTTTAGCTTTCCTGTCATGCTCTCTGGAAAGAAGTCAACTTTGAGGCCATGGAAAAGCAGCAAAAGCAATCTGTTTCCAGCCACGCCATCTTTCCTCTCCAAACCTATTGGCCTCTAAAGATACACAGCTCTCTTTTTGCTTCTCTTTTTTTCCAGTTCTGTAGGTTTGTTTGGACACTAGGCAACTAAGCAAGGTGCCTCCGTGACAGGGAGAAGGAAGGAATGAAAGAGAGAGAGAAGCAGTGTGAGGGGTCACTGACTCCGACGGACACAAGGGTGCAGTTCACAACGTTGGAAAATTGTACAGCAGTTTAGGAGCTGGGGATTTAGCCCACATCCTACATTTACATAATAAACTTTTTTTGTAAGAAGTTGAAAAATGAACAACCCTGTTTCTTTACCAGGTGTTTTGAACAGCCTGCTCGCTCTTTGCATTAAACAAACGGTGTGAGTTTGAGCTTTAAGGTTTTGTATGAACGGAGATGAACAGCAGCAGACGAGAACATAAAGCATACTCCCGCTGGATCAAGCCCAGAAGTCCATTTTTTCAGCATCCTGCTTCTCATAGGGACCGGTTAGCTGCCTTGGGATGGCCGCAAGCAGTGTCCCAAAGGCAGCAGTCCTCTCCTGCTGCTGTTCCCCTTCCACAACAGATATGCAGAGAGACTGCATTTGAACATGGAGGTTCCACTTTCTGTCACACTCCTAGTGATTGGTAGACCTCTCCTTCCTCCATGAATTTCTCTCATCCCCTACGTAAAGCCATGTAAGTCAGTGGTTCTCACCACAAATCTTGTGGCGTTGGCTCAGTTCACACGTAACTAACAGCCCATGGGTTGTTTAAACCATGGATTGACGGGGCCACACAGAATCAAGCAGGCACACTGCTTCCTGCCCACTTACCACTTGCACTTTGAATAACCTTTCTTCAACAACCCAGGAATGCTGCATTCATGGGTTGTTTGATACGATGTCTGAACCTGAATCTCTGGGTTGTTGAGGGAGAAACAACCTGGAGTTTGGAAGCCATGGTTTGTTGTTCGGCTAAAACTCTGGGTTGTTTGTCGCTCAGCAACCCAGAGTTCAAGGTTCAGATGTCACATCAAACAATGCAGGATTGATGAAAGCTGATTCAAAGTGGTGAGCTAGCAGAAGGCAGTGCACTCACTCTGTGTGGTCCCGCCAATTCATGGGTGATTTAACCCATGAATTGGTGTTATGTGCAAAGCAGGTCAGCAAGTTCCTTAATTTTATTATTTTAAAATGTTTGTTTCTGTGAATTGTGCCCAAGGCAGCTAACAACAAGAGGTACAAAAATAACTTTTAATATCAGCAAAAAACTTACCAAATTCAAGAATAACCCAACAATTGGTGGTTAAACCTAACAGAGTAGATAAAATAGTAGTAAGACAATATAAGTAGTGAAAGTAAAATGGCTGAAGTTAGTTCTGCCTTGCGTGAAGGACTTTGTTTTGTCTGGTCTGCAGTCCACTGCTCGTCAATTCCATGGGTGATCCCAATTGAGTTCTAATAATATGAAAGCAGAGAAACTTCTCTCTCCCTTTTTCCACACAATCCATAATTTTATGAGTAACTTTTAACAAGAGTTAATCAAGAGCAGTTGCCTCATTTAACAAGTTATTGCCTCAATTCTGTGTGTCGGGGATATGTTCTTTGCTCCCACCCACACTGAATATTGCAGTAATAATGGAGTGGTTGCTCTTAGTGGCACAGGCAAAACTTACCCCTTAGTAGGGTGGGAGAAAGAGAGGAGACAATCCTGCCTGCATGTGAGCACTCTCATCAGTTAGACTTGTTATCTTCTTAATCAGCCCAATAACTGATGTTCTCTTGGCAAATTAGAAAAGCCGAAACAAACAGCACAGGAATGAAAAACCGCAAAACATGACCCCTCCAAGAGATTCCTGACTTGTGTTGCTGATAATTTCCTCCTACAGAAAGTAGAGTAAGGAACTAGAGGATCGGCTATCCTTGACTTGATCCTAACCAACAGAGATGACTTAGCGGATAAAGTAGCAGTTACAGGAACTCTGGGGGAAAGCGACCATGTTGTACTTGAGTTCTTGGTTCTAAGGGAAGCAAAAGCCGAGTGCAGTCAAACACGTACCCTGGAATTTAGGAAAGGATTTTAATAAACTCAGAAAAATGATCAGTAAGGTCCCCTGGCAAGCGACACTAACACGAAAAGGAGTCCAAGATGGGTGGGAGTTTTTTAAAAAGGAAATTCTCAAGGCACAATTAAAAACAATTCCAACAAGAAGAAAAGGTGGAAGACAATAGAAGAAGCCAATGTGGCTTCACAAAAAGCAGAGAGATGACCTGAAAACAAAAAAGGACACACAAAGGAAGTGGAAAGAAGGCCAAGTAACAAAGGAAGAGTACAGGCAGATAGCACAAAATTGCAGGGATGGCATCAGGAAGGCTAAAGCTGAGAACGAGCTGAGGTTAGAGAGGGATGCTAAAAGCAACAAAAGGCGTTCGTCAGCTACGTGCATAGTAAAAGATAGGAAAGAAATGGTGGTTCAACTATTAAATAATAGCAAAATGATAAGAGATGACAAAGAAACGGCAGAGGTGCTCAATTCCTACTTTGGCTCAGTCTTCTCCCAAAAGAGGGTCTATGACCCCCCTGGCAAAGGCAAAGTACAGGCTGAAGGGGCAGGATTGCAGCTTGAGATCGACAGGCATATGGTCAAGCAACACCTAATGACTTTGAATGAGTTCAAATCTCCAGGGCCAGATGAACTGCATCCTAAAGTAATAAAGGAACTGGCAAAAGAACTCTCAGAACCGCTGTCTATTCTCTTTGAGAAATCATGGAGGACGGGGGAAGTGCCAGATGACTGGAGGAGGGCTCATGTTGTCCCTATCTTCAAAAAGGGTAAAAAGGAGGAACCTGGGAACTACAGACCAGTCAGTCTGACATCAATCCCTGGGAAAATTCTGGAGCAGATGATAAAGCAATCCATCTGGAAGCACCTTGACAACAATGCCGTGATGACTCGAAGCCAATATGGATTTGTCAAGAACAAATCCTGCCAGACAAATCTGATCTCATTTCTTGATCAGGTAACCTCTCTTGTGGACTGTGGGAATGCTGTAGACATCATATACCTTGACTTCAGCAAAGCTTTCGACAAAGTGCCCCATGATCTCCTGATGAGCAAACTAGCTCAAAGTGGGCTAGAGGAAACAACTGTCAGGTAGATCCACAGTTGGCTACAGAATCGGATTCAAGGAGTGCTTCTCAATGGGACCTCAAACTGGGGAGAGGTAACGAGTGGGGTACTGCAGGGCTCTGTCCTGGGCCCGGTGCTCTTCAACATTTTTATGAATGACTTGGAGGAGGAGGTGCAGGGAATGCTGATCAAATTTGCAGATGACACAAAATTGGGTGGGATAGCTAATACCCTGGAAGACAGAAACCAAATTCAAAGAGATCTTGATATGCTGGAGCGCTGGGCAGAAAACAACAGAATGCCATAATAGGGATAAATGCCAAGTTCTGCACCTAGGAAAAAGAATCCAAATGCACAGTTACAAGATGGGGAATACTTGGCTCAAAAATACTACAAGTGAGAAGGATCATGGAATTGTTGTCGATCACAAGCTGAATATGAGCCAACAATGTAATGTGGCTGCAAAAAAGGCCAATGCTCTGTTGGGCTGCATTAATAGCAGCATAGCTTCCAAGTCCCGGGAAGTACTAGTGCGATGGAGGATATGGACTTGATTTGGTTTATGCTACGTCAGCTTTTATACAAGGAAATTATGGCTTTAGTCTCTGGGGGCTGCCCCCCAGTCAGGTCATCTCCAGTCCTGTGGCCAGAAGAGCAGTTAATAAAGCCAGATACTTTTTTTTTTTGTCAATAACAAACTTATTAGACTAACGTTGGAGACAGCCCATTAGTCCTGCCCTGTTGTCCAGGCTAAGGGGTATTTTAATTCATTGTATAATATGAGGACCAGAAAATAAGTTGTTATAGGCACGAGTACAAAGCTTGGCCTAACCTCAGTGGATGCTGGGAGTGTGGCCAAGACGCGGCGCAAGGGCTTCTGGGAACGCACTGGTAAAGAACAGCGGTGGAGAGGTTGCCAACTAGCGCAGACGCGTTGCGGCCTTGACGCATGCGCAAGGCCAAATCTCGCGCTTGCGCAGCCCTGAGAGGCCGGAGAGCCGCCTTAAAACTTATCTGAACCGTTTTCGCGCTGATGAGTGAGTTTTGACTGGAGAACGTTCGCGCATGCGCCGCTCGTCGTTCCCGGCGCTTGCGCAGACGACCGCCCCGGCGCGCCTCCTGTCCCGCGCATGCGCTCTGGGCGCTTTTGCTGCCCGAGGCGGGACGCGCCTCTTACAAAATGGCGGCTTTTGATTTATGAAGTCGCTCGCAGCTACACTGTTCGAGGACCGGGGCCTGTTACGAAGGAGCCGGGAGGCCTGAGGCGGGTGGGAGTGCCGACGGTTGCAGCGGGCGAAGCAGGCGGTTGAACTGCCCTTTACCTCAGGGTCGGAAGGGGGCGGGGCAATCAATCGCGAAAGAGCCGCCGCACCTCTCCCTCCGCGCCGCCCCTTCTCGCTGTCCATTGGCTGCGCCGCGCCTCTGCTGGCTCGTCACAGGGCGTTCCTCGCCCGCTTGTAGGTTCCTCATTGGCAGCCTCGCGCGCGCGCGCAGGCATCCCCCAATGACCGCTCGGCGAGGGCTGAGCCTGTGACCGGCTCGCCACACGGGTCTTCCGCTCTCTCTGCGCCCGGCGTGGCGCCAGGCCCCCCCCTTTCGCTGCCTGGTCACGTGGCGGGAGAGCCGGAGGGCCGCAGGTGCTTTCCGGCGGGCTGCCGCAAAATAAACGTCGTTGCCGGCCGCAGGGCGCCCGCGGGCGCTCTGGGCATTCTGCGTAAAGGCGTCGTCCGCAGGGAAGCGGGCGAGGATCCCTCGCGGCTGGGAGCCCGCCAAGGCGCGGAGAAAGGCCTGGCTTCGGGGACGGGCGCTTCGCCTGGCGGAGTGCGCGCGAGCGAGCGAGCGGGAGGGCAGCGCAGCGCAGCGCCTCGCTGGGCCGCAACAAGCCTCGGTGGCGGAGGCGGTGCTGCGGAAACACCCCCCGCTCGCCCCCGCAGGGCCTCGGAAGCGGCGCCAGAGCGCCGGGCTCGCCTGGCGCAAGGCGGCCTGTTGCGCCGCGGGGGGCTCGGCCGTTGAGAAGGGCGGCGGGGGGCTGCGGCGGCGCCCGCGGCTCGCCTGGCCGCAGGGGCGGGAGCCTGCGAGGGGCCTCGCGGCGAGCGCGGGTGCAGGCCCGGGCCCCGGCGCGGCGGCGGCTCGGGCGCGGGGAGGACTCGGGCGCGGCGGCGAGAGACGGGAGCGTCGCCGGGGCGTCTGGGACGTCTCGCCCTTGCAGGCTCAGGAGGGCGCCGGCTGGGCCTGGGCAGGAGCGAACTGGGGAGCGGGAGCGCGGGCCGGCTTTTCAAAAAGCGCGCGCAGAAGCGCCACGCGCACCGGCAGCCCGCGCGCGCGCGAGCCGCCCCGGCCAATGGAGGGGCGCGCGCGGAAGAGGCCCGCGGTGCTTCGTTTCCGAGGAGAAGCGCCGCAGAGACGTTGCTGATCCGCACCGTCGGGCGCCCCTTGCGCCCCCCGGCCTGTCCCCCGTGCATCAGCCGGAGTAAATGATGCGGCGAGCGCCGGCACGACGGGCGCGCCGCAGGAAAAGGCCGCGGTCCCGCCCGGCCTCGGCTGACGTCTAGCCGCGCAGGGGTGTGGAACGCCCCGCAAGGGCCGGAGGAGGCTTGCGGGCGAGCTGCAGCCTTCCCCCCTCTTCCCCTCTCTCTCGCGCGCGCGAACACACGCGCCGCGGCGCTCGAGAGAGCCCCTGCCCTTGCCCGGTGGCGGGAGGGGAAGTGCAGCCCCATTTTTTAAAAAATGCAAATGCATAAAAATCACTGAATCCCGCCCTCGTTTCCATTATTTCATTACATTGCTGTTAGTTCCTGCGCCCGCTGGAAGGACGCCCGGCCACCGCCTTCCCGCTCCGCTGCCTTTTCTTCGCCTGGAAGCAGCGGAGGCCGGAGCGCGCGCGGGCCTCGCAGGTGCGCCTGCGCGGGCGCGCCGCTCGGCGCCTGCGCGTGGAGGGCGCGAGGGAGGTTGAGGCGGGTGCGTGCGCACCTCTCCCTCCTCCCCTCCCCTCCCCTCAGCGGCGTTGCTTGTGCGACCGAAGGGGAGGGAAGATGGCGGCCGGCGGCAGTGGCGGCGGCAAGGCCTCGTCGTCGTCGTCCTCCTCGTCGTCCTCCTCCTCGTCGTCGTCGTCCGCGGCGGCGGCGGCCGCCTCGTCGGCCTCGTCGGGCCCGCTGGAGGCGTCGCTGGACAGGAAGCTGCAGGCGGTGACCAACACCATGGAGTCCATCCAGGGCCTGTCGTCGTGGTGCCTGGAGAACAAGCGGCACCACGGCACCATCGTCCACCACTGGATCAAGTGGATGCGCAGATGTGAGTCGCGGCGGCGGCTTCTCCGGGCGGGCAGCGGGAGGGCCCAGGCAGCGCCCCGAGGGGGCTGCAGGAGCAGGGGGCGGGTCACCTGCCGCTCGGCTGGGCACGTCCACGCAGCGGCCCCGCCGCCCCCCCCCCCCCGTCAGGCCGGTGCCCGGCGGCTGGGTTGGGCTTGGGCTGAAGCCCCCATCGACCCCAGCCCAGCGGGGACTGAAATAAATGGGAAAGAGAAGAGCTCCCATCGGCCACGGCACGGCGCGACTGTTAACCAGGAATGAAAAAAAGGGCGGAGGAGAATAGGCCCCATCATCCCCAGCCCAGCGTAGCACCGCTGTTTCCTAGGACTGAAATACATAGGAAGGAGAACAGGTCCCATTGCCCCCAGCACGGCACCGCTGTTTCATGGGAATGAAATAAAGGCGGAGGAGAGCCGTTCCCATCGGCCCCAGCCCAGCACTGCTGTTAAGCAGGAATTTAAAAAATGGGAAGGAGAATAGGTCCCATTGTCCCCAGCACAGCACCGCTGTTTCATGGGAATGAAATAAATGAGGAGAGTAGTTCCCGTCGTCCTCAGCCCAGTGTAGTTATGCTGTTTCCTAGGACTGAAATACATGGGAAGGGGAATAAGTCCCGTCATCCCCAGCACAGCACCACTGTTTCAGAGGAATGAAATAAATGGGAAGGAAAGTAGCTTCCGTCGTTCCTGGCACAGCACTACTCTTTCATAGGAAAAAATAGATAGAAATAATAACTCTCACCATCACCCCCACCTCTGCGTAGCACAACTACTTCATAGAAATAAAATAGAAAGAATAATAACCCCCATCTTCCCCAGCCCAGCGTGGCACAACTCCTGTCCTCGTCTCCCCAGCCCATCTTGGCACAATTGTTTCATATAAATAAAATATAAATAATGATAATTTACACCATTGTCCGCATCTTTGACCATGGTGGCTGGTGATGATGGGAGTTGTAGTTCCAACACGTTTGGAGGCTTCTGGGTTTGGGGAAGGCTGTTATACTGGGTGCACTTCAAAGTGTTGAAAAACATGTCACCGCTCCTGTCAGGGTGAGTTTTATATTCAGTGAACCTTGCAGGGCAGGTTGAAAACGGGGGCAGTGGGTTGTAGTGGCTTGTGTGTGGGGGTGGGGTAATCGCCTACCTTTTGTTGTATGTGTGCATAATAAGTTTATAGATAGGTTTATAGATAATATATCTAAACATAGATATAGATCTTGGCATTTATATCTGGCCCATTTCAAAGTGTTCAAAGACATGCCATGATACTTGCAACAGCCCTTCAGTGTGGGCTGAAAATAGATCTTACCGATATACAGATTTTAATTAACATTTACGTATATTGCGTTTCAAAGTCAATATATGCTTCCACTATGTGTCTATTTCAAGTGATCCTTGCAACAGCCCTGCAAGGTGGCTGAGGGTCACCTATAAGTCTTTCTGATAAGAATTACTACTATGATGATGGTGATGATGATGATTGGTATTTATAGATACAAAAGTTTGGGATTGATCCAGTGTACAAAGTTGTTGTTATGCTTACATTGCATGCATTTACTTTGGTGGTCCCTGCAATGATTCTCTAACTTCAAAAAGGCTGGGCGGGATCACCTACTTGGCATGTATATATTGTTCATTTCAAAGTGTTGACAGCCAATATATTATCTGCATTATGTGTATTTTCCCTTGGTGATCCTAGCAGCAGGGCTGATGCAAAGGGGCTGGCGATGTATACAGTTTATTTGCAGTAATGATGCTTAAGGCTGCTATCATATGCCTATATTATTTGGGAGTAACTTCAGTTGAACTCTGTGTGGGCTTAACTTCTGTGAAAGTATGCGCTGTGTGACTACTAGTAAGGATTTTGCTTCTTAGTGATCCTTGCTATAGCCAAAAGGAAGGCCAAAATTATATGTGTGGAGAGGTGGTCTTAATTTACTTGTGTTTATACGGTATATTTCAAGGGGTCAAAATCCTTTGCATATCCTAGGCAAAACATGGTGTGTGTCTTGTGTGCCCAGGTTTTTATAATAATGCTTTTCAAGTGTTTGAAGGAATTCATATACCTTACTAGGTCACTGTAAGAATTGCTGAAATAATGGGAATGTTACTATTCTTATACTGTAGTTGTGGGGCGGGGAGGGAGGAACTGAGGCTGAGTTTAATAGGGGCTTCATTAACGTCATCCGACTTGGCAGGTGATGCGAGGTGGTTTGATTCATGAGCTTGCAGGGTTGTCTTAAAGATTCACAGAGGTAACCTAAAGCTTGAAATAATTAGGAAAAGCCCTACAGAAATACTATGCCATGTTATCCATTTAACATGGCATAGTATTTCTAGTTATCCATTTAATATAGGCTATGTTTTGAGAACTGGGCAGCAAGGGTGATAGGAGTTGTAGACAAGGATGATAGGAGTTGTAATCTAGCAACATCTGGAGGGCCACATGTTCCCCTCGCTTGCATTATAGCAAAGTTCACAGTGTCCAGTAATGCTTTTATTAGGACCAGCCGGTGTTTACAATGCAGTATGCAAGTTTTTGCATTAAACTTGACTCTTCCTCAGGCGGAGCGCCCAAAGTTTTGGTGTCTTGATTTTTGTTTCTTTGTAAAAGGGAAGCGTTAACAATGTTTCTGAGTGGGGGCATGGTATTTAAGCTGTTGTCTGCACATTGTTCCAGTAGGCCATAATGAGTCAGGGAACAGCAGTCTGGTGCCCTCTGGGAGTTTTAGACTACACCTCCCATAAGCCCCAGCCAGCATGGCTAATAGTCAGGGATTATGTGAGTTGTGGTCCAAAACATCTGGAGGGTATCAGATTGTCTACCCCCCTGGCTGATAGAGCTTTCGTTTTTTGTTTTTTATTGAT
Organism: Heloderma suspectum; assembly: GCF_057233095.1. Lineage (NCBI taxonomy): Eukaryota > Metazoa > Chordata > Lepidosauria > Squamata > Helodermatidae > Heloderma > Heloderma suspectum. The sequence continues at coordinate 20,871,951 of NC_139474.1, read as the reverse complement.
AATAGCCTTGCAAAGTTGTTTGCTTTTTACATGTTGAGGAACTGAGGCTGAGGGAAGACCTGGTGTAGGCAGTGATTAATGCCCAGATTCATCCTGGGTTATGAACTCATGCTCTGATATTGAAATGGCCTGCTTCTCTGGCCTTCAGTGTGTGTCTCTTTCTGCTTGTTCCCTCCATCCTTCACTTTCCCTCCTTCCTTGGCAGATTACAATCAGTTTTAAGAAAAGGATTCCTTCTTCATCATCCCTGCAAAATGAAATAAGTACAGCAGATGTGGGCAGCTTCTTGACAAAAATTGGCTCGATTCTAGCCGATAAAAACTAGGTGCTTTATATTGTCATGCATTGCCCTGAGTGTCTATGGACAGAGTGATGCTAAATCAGCTTTATAAATTAAGAAAAAACCCTCAAAGTTTGTGGCTGTGGTGGTGGTTTTAAAAGAAAATTTAATTCTCCTGCGTAACTCTCCTCAAGTGCATAGCGATGTTCAAAGATTGAATGGCATGCACCTTCCTGCTGGAACGGGCTTGCTGGTAGATATCCTTTTTCTTCTTGGTCTTTACAATTAATTATTTGGAAGGGAAATGTTGGAAGCTAAGGTAGCCTTGCACAGCTATGCCATTAAAAGGTTTACTAGCCATCTGTCCATACACGCCAATATTAGCCATTTGTGGCCTTCAACAAAAAGTTAAAATCCTGTAAAACTTCCCCACTTGCCTTGAGGCAGTCTATCCTCACCACAGGCTGCTGGGCAAGTGGCAATTTACAAGCCTGTATGAAATCTTTAAATGGCAAGAGGGGGTCCTTGTTAACAAGCTCATTTCTCCATCTCATGAATTATTGGGTGAATCCCTTGACCTTGTTGAAGTCCTTGGTATATATGGTTTTCAAGGAATACTGTGTGTGATTACCTTGATTTCTCAGGCCCTTTCAAGTAGCCTTTTTCCATTTTTCCTACCACCCTGTTGTAATCTGCCTTCATGGATAATGCTGGAATTACTGGGAAACTTAAAATGTAGGTTTCGCTCCAAAGCAAGACTACTTGCTACTATGCATATTCCTTAAAGTCCCTGAATGTCCTTGAGCAGGGTTATAGAATCTCAAGGCAGGGGGCCAAATCCGGCCCTCTCAGGTTCCCCAGAAGGCTGTGCATCCCTGGCCCCGCCCCCTTTCCCCTGAACACCAATCGTTTGGTGGTTTGCTGGCTTTCCTTCAATTTCTCCCTTATTCTAAATGGTTGAAATCCTTCTACTAAGGCTTAGTTACTAGCAATAAGAACTTTAAGCTAAAATATGCTGGTATTTTTGTTTTATAGCCCCACCCCTTTTGCCTTTGGCCCCACCCACCACCAGAATGTGGCCCCTGAAAGTTTCTCTGTGCTGAAAGAAGTTCTGCATCCCTGCCCTTGAGTCTACATGAAAGTGGGGTGGATATCTTTATGTTTATGTTCTGTACCTGTAGCTGTGCTGAAACGTGTTCCTGCAGGGCAAATATTGCCTAAGCTGCAATTTAAACACTTCTGCAAACAAGCAGCCAGGAAAACCCTAAAAGTGCACTGGTGCAGTCAATCCTTTATTTTAACTTAGTTTAAATTCTTGGACTTTGTTTGGCCTCTGGAGATGAAATGGAAAATTGGCAAGGTGGTGACATTATAGTAGAGTGGCTTTTTTGTTGGTTTTAGGAATATGCAAACCTGAGTTATGCATCGGGATGTTTTGTTATCCATGAATACAGTTGATGGTGTCCAATGTCAACAACTCATGGATGTTGTACCTCTTTTGCATGGATCAGCTTCTGAACTTGCACCTGATAATATACTTTGTCCTTTTCTTCTTGTGATTTTTAAATTCCTGCTTGATTCCCCCATGCTCCAGAGTTGGAGGGTGGGTTATCTGAGAATATTAGAGGTGTACTGGAGCCTTTCATTCATGATACTTGGCCCAGGCACTCATTCTAAACTGCACTAGCGATAGACAATGTTTGCACTATTAGGTGCTGGGAGTTGTAGTCCACCACATCTGGGGGGCACCAGGTTGGGGAAGGCTGGTCAAGAGGATAACCTTTCAGTTTTCATATGTGTTGCTTGCATGCAGATTCATACCTGAGGAACATTTCTTATCAGTAGTTGCTGAAGGGGGAGGCCCCACCTGCCTGGGTGCTTCTCAGTACTGCAGGTGTGTTGCTTGTGTGTCAACTTTTCTTTTTAACGTTCGTCAACCTTTCCTGTGAAACCCAACCACCTGCTCTACACAGTATGGGGATGGCTCAGTTTCTGGGTGAAGGTAGCATTGGTGTGCTTCCTCCAACTTTTGGAAGAGAGTTGGTTGCTGTCCTGTTCCTAGGACCTTGGAAACTCATGGGGCCTGGTTGCTGACATAAAATTGTATGCTTGAGCTGAATAGAAAAAAGCTGCTTGAAACATCATACGTGAGCATCACAACATGCCCTGCCTAAGTGGTGCTGTGCCATAAAGCCTCTGCTCTAGCTACCGTACCTGAGGAGCACCCCAGTCCCAGCACCAGCCCGGACAGCTTCCTAGCAGGGTTGGGCTGAAACTTGTGAGGACGGGGAGATGTGGGGAGGCAGCGAAGAAGCAGTTTGGCGGTATGATGTAGGCTGCAAGAGAGGTGGCAGTGAGTCCTCCAGTAGCTGGAGAACTGATGCTGGGGGCTGTGCCGTGTAGAAACCTAAGAGGCATATGCATTTTGAAGTGGTGGACTGGGTCAAAGACACCTTTGCCCAGGGAAAATTTAAAATTTTCCCTGGGTCAAAGACAACTTTGCCCAGGGAAAATTTAAAATTTTGGGAGAAAGTAAGTGAAATCTATCCAATCTAAGTTTTACTACTTCAAGACTGGCAGACACTTTTTGTGCTTTTCCAGTCCTGCATGGCATTTGTGTCATATCCTTTAGTTTTCCGCTACTTAGTTCCGCTGGGGGGGGGGGGGATTTGTTGATGGAAAAAAGAGTGTCACTGTGCGGTGTTGGCATCGGTCTGGACTACAGATGCTTCAGCTTTGTGCAGCCACTCTGTGTCCAGGTGTTAGAAGAGAATGGCGGGGTAGCTGTTCATGATGTGTTTTGCTGCTTTTCAGAACATACTAACTAGAGACAGAGTGAGCTTGGGAGCATACTGGTGTGGTCGAGAGGGTAAGGCTGCAATTCTGTGCACCCTTCATTCGGAGTAAGCGCCCAGTGGGGCTTGCTTCCAAATAAATGAGCACAGGGTTTGCGCTCCATGAATGTGAGCTTCGGCATCTCCATTTGAGACTCGCCACAGCTGCTAACTGAGCTCAACTACATGGTGTTAAGCAAGCCACTCCTTCAGCGCCACTCTCCTCCCCCACCAAAATCCGGCAGTGTGGGCATAGTATTGACCTGCCTTGCAGGGCTGTTATAAGGATTACTGGTCTAATCTGTATTAAATGCTTTGGATCACATGCTCTAAATGTCTCCCCAAGGCATGTGTAAGTGCTGTGCTGCCCTTCTTCTCCCATGTTGGCTGTGTGTTCATCATGCTACAAGGCAGAAATGGGGTGGTTCTGTGTGTGCATGCACCTCCAGTTGTCTATAGCCTATCCTATTCGAAAGGCTCATCATAATGTCGTTACCGCATCAAGGTAAAGGGATGCCTAATTTAAAGCCCCATGTCTAATTGGCAAAGGCTGACACTTGGAAACTTCATGCTAGACAGACTTGTGAATGTAATGCACTCATTTGCATGTTTCTCTTATAAGAGGGGAAAGATGCATAGAGGCCAGACTACAGCCTTCTCCGACCTGGTGTCCCCCAGATGTGTTGTGCTACAACTCCCATCATCCCCAGCCAGCATCGCCTGAGAATGATGGGAGTCGTAGCCCAGTGCATCTGAAGGGCACCAGGTCGGGGAAGGCTGGGGCAGGGTCAGCAGACTGAATGTGAATCTGGATGTCGCTAGTTGGGAAGCTCCAGTTCAGTTAGCTAACCTTGAAGATGTTCAGTTTGGTTTTCTCCCCCTCTGTGACTTCAGTGGCTTGATTCTCTGTCAATATCTGAAACCCCCTGGTTTATGAACACAGGGTGAAGCCTTCTTGTGAGTGTGCTTGTGGTTCAGACAGGATGAGGAGAGCAGGGGTGGGGAATAGGAATTTACCAAACGCTTGTTTCCCCTTCCTTGTAAGCAGCCATAAAACCTAATTGCTGATATCCTCAGGTGGTCACAAGCCACTAGATCATTCATATGGTGGATTAACCATGAGTCTTCAGCTAGTTGCTCACTTACTGTCCTGAGGGTATGAGACTGTGGTAAGCAGCCCTGCATGCATTACAGGAAGACTTTAGATTCAGGGATTGGTCTTGTGTAGAAATGTGAAGGCCTGGGGAAAAACCAAAACCAAAGGGGGGGGGCACATGATTTTTTAAAAAATCCCCAGGGACTTCTGGAAAATTTGGGGAGGGTGGGGGACTTCTTTTCCCTGAAATTTTCTGTGATTTTCCCAAGCCTTCACACCTCCAGTCTCGCAAACTGCTCACTTCACATTTGGCATGCAAGCAGTATTTCCTAAGGCCATCAGATTTCTTTTAAGAAGCTTCCCAGCCTCTAAGCAAGAATAAAATGGTTGGGCTGCGAGCCCAAGACATGTCCTGCTCTGACTCTAAATGTATAAAATTACAGGCAGATTGGTATATCTTCCTTGCTCCAGGCCCAGAAAAGTCAGGTCAGTGGAATTTGGGGTGGGCTACATGGTTCTATGGCATGCTTTAAAATTGGGGATTCTAGAGAAATGCCAGAAATCCTGCCTCGCAACGGAGTTGCTGTACCCTCAACCAGCATGGTCTGTCCCCAAAACAAGGGTGGAGTCATATGGTTGCCCATATGACAGTCTGTATAGGACAGGTTGACTGAAGTGTTTTCTTCTTGGTCCAGCTAAGGCAGACATAAAAACAGAAGTTTGAACATGGGGAGAGGAAATCCGCTTGGATTGCCTGGACAATGACTCCGATGGGGGCCCATCTCACATTTGAGAGCCTTGTTTGTAGTTGGTTCTGAGAGAATATTTTGGCTCAACTTCTTTGGCTTAAGAAATTCAGCTGAGAAACGAGGCTCCCTCTTGACACATGGCTGGCTGTGTGGAGGGGGCAAATTCCTTCTGGGTTCCTTGTGTTTCCTTCAGTGCCATTTAAACAAAGTGGGGCGCAGAGGGGAATAATTTGTCTTGTAGTTGTATTAAAGGTGTGGATGGCTTGAATTTCATTGTGCTAGCCCAGGTCAACAGGGGGCCTCCAGAGTGTGTCTGGCCAGCAAATGAATGTGGAGTTTGGTGTGTGGCAACCTGTGAACCAGGTTCTATGCACATTGCCAGAGAATAATTCTGTTCCACTCCAAGGTACTGAAAGGTCTTCAAGTAAAGGAAGAAGGTAGTTGGAAGGAGGAACGGGTCATGGAGAAATGAAGTGCTGGCCTAGAAAACCATTTCAGACTCAAAGATGCTGGCATCAGTTGTTCAGGGGCCAGTTCTGCACAGGTTCAGATTCCTAGGCGGTTGCGAGTTGTGTCTAGGACCTTTTCCCATCCCCGGAAAGGGGCAGCAAGGACAGGCACTGAGTAGGGAGAACTTTTAGAATGAGAGTGGCAAGATCATTCCAGCCCTTGAGGATGGGTGTTGACTAAACTGTGACCCATGGTGGCAGCGTGTCTGAAGGGCTCAAAAAAAGAGAAGACAAATATACTGTTTTTCTCTTGATTTTTTTGTTTGAAGCTCTTTCTGGGATGTTGAGGGGATGTCTGGTGCCTCTTATTTCTGGTGGCAAGAAATACTGAGTAAAGAAGGAGCACCCTTGACAAAGCACACGGTGCTCTTGTGAAGCAAAGAGAGGAGAAGGAGCAGGGACAAAAGAGCTCTTTCTGAAGAAACTTGAAACAAACGATGCAGTCCCTTTGCAGCAGAGAGAAATACTGCCTAGAATGTGCCCTTGCATGGACTGGGTTCCCAAGGCTCCCTGTTTGAATTTGACAATTTCCTTAGCCAGCGAGAGGAAAGAGAACGCAAAGGCTATAGTCCCTTTCACAGGTACTAGGGAGTAAGTCTCACAGATGTCAGTTAGACTTCTGAGTAAACATGCATTGGATCATGCTGTAAAAGGATGTTGAAAGTTATTTTTGAATGGAGGGGTGCTTTGTTTTCGAGAGCTCAAGGGCCAGTATCAGAGGCAGTATGCCTCTGTGCATCAGCTGCTGGGGAACATGGGCAGGAGGGTGCTGTTGCACTCATGTCCTGCTTGTAGGCTTCCCTTGGGCAGCTGATTGGCCTCTGTGTGAACAGAATGCATGGCTCTTCTTATGTTCTTATCCCATTAATGTGCATCTTTAGAGGCTTTAGAGCAGGACTAGACAACTGTTTCGGGTCTGTTGGCACATTTTGCAATTCGATAAACTGTCATGGGCACCACCACAAAATGGCTGCCAGGGAGGAGCGGCTAGTCACAAAGGACAAGTAACCTGTCCAAAGGACTGTGTTCAAGGCAGAGGTAGCGCACTAAACAATTCCTTTGAACCCACAGTTTTCAACACCAACAGAAACTTATTTCACAGAAATAGGGTTTTTTTTCTTCCCCCCTCCTCTGCAGTCCAACTCATTCCCCTTACCTCTTTTTCTCTCTCACTCTGGATCACCATCCATAGATGCATTCTCTCTCTCTCTCTCTCTCTCTCTCCCCTTCATTTCCAAAGAATGTGTCTGAGTCCCATCATGTAACCCAGAGGCATTCATGGGAAATGAAGATGGCAGCCACTGGAGGTCCTTACTTTGCTTTGAAGCTGCTGGTAAGAAAATTAGTTATCTTTTTAAAAAGGCAGCGAGGGGTAGGGCACCTTGGCGAACACCAAAACGGCCGCTGGTGGTACATTGGTGCATGTGAGCACTATGTTACCTACCTCTGCTTTGGAGGATCATGTATTTCTCAAGCAGGGACTGGGCAGGAGCACAAAATATTTGCACACCTCTCTGGTAGCGGATCCATAAACAATCAAGGATGACGGTTTCCCAGTGTATGGGCCACAGCTTCATTGGCATCACTGAATGGGAAGAATGGGATGATGAGTCCGTGCTCTGGGTCCAGTTGCTTCAAGCTGGATATGGAACTGGGCATTGGGTGAAGCATGATGGACTGGCGGGGTGGGTGGGGGAGGTTCCTAGCAGATGAGCAGGTACATCCAGTATGGTCTCTGTAGCTGTAGGTAGACCTGGAAGATCAAGCACGTTGGTGGTTCTTAGAGTTTCCTCAGGGCATGCTTCCCACCTTGGGTTGTCTGATGAGGAGCCCCTCTGTATCTGCCACTGAGGTTGAAAGGGATTGCGTTATGTGTTCCAAAGTGTACTCTCAGTACACGTGAGACATGTGTCCATCCTCTTAAGCTTTGTGATTGTCCTTGGTGAACTGTGTGTGTGTCCTAGAATGTGCCAAACACCCATCCATCATCACCTCACTGCGCTTTGCAGAGGAAGACCAGTAACTCTGGGCAGACTGTCTTTGCCCACCATGCTGGTCTTCTCATTGAGCAACCCCTGATTAAGTTTCCAAAGAATCCCCTAGGGTTAGTAAGCATACAGTCAGAAAACAGTGATAAGTACCTTTGAACAAATGGTGTTCCCAGTGCAGGACTGTGAAGGAAGAGTTTATAAACTTATTTTATAGCATCTTCAAAAGAGCATCTTCCAGGCTGAGCGTGGGGTTATTTGTCCAGTAAGGATGGGTTCTTGGGTTGGGCACACATTGGCAAAGGTTTTCTCTAGAATTGGGGCATTTAAATCTGATAGCACATTCCAGTAGTGACTTTTCTTAAGGTCATGGGAGGCACCATTGTAAAACTTCACTAATCAAATTGACCATTCCCTTGATTCTGCGAGTGCCTCAACTTGGTTTAAATCAATTATTTGAATTGGTCTTTTTTCTTTGTGAGCTATATCAGTCCACCCAGCCTAACACAGTGTCTCCACAAAATTCTGTTTGTACTGACAGATCTTGATTCAACAGGCCTGCCATTTGGTTTGGTTTGGAAAGCATTTATAGTCACTTTGTTGATGAATCAGTGGTAATTGCAGAATATGCTGGTAGGCAAGGCTGCTGCATTAGAAAAATCTGTTTCTTGAATCTCTCTCTGTCACGGAATAACAATGCTTTTTACATTGTTATTTTTTATGACTTGTTATGAAAATAGAGACTTTTCTTTGTGTATAATGAGGTCCAGTTTTATAACATAGCTAGGTCTTCGGAGTTGATAACTGGAGAAAATTTAGTTTAGCTTCCTTTTTTGGTTGCAGGGAGAGATGAATTATAACTTCAGTCTTGATGTGTTAAGACAAAGAGGGCTGAGGAAAATTATTTAGTAGCGCAAGAAATCCAATTTGGGAGAAGTCCCATGTGCCTCATTACCTGGACATTAGGAACAATGGCCTAGGAACTTGAAATGTTCAGCCCTGTTGAAGGACCTAGATTTTTTTTTCTCTTTGGAAAGAAAAAGATGATGAAATGAAATAGTATAGTTAGGGTATGTCAGCCTTGAAAACTAACTATTCACCAGTGACCAATAAAATGCTTTCCAGGTGACTGTTTGATATGCTGCGAATTATTTGTGCTCATATAGACAGGCTACTAACAATTTTTGTTGACTTTAAGCCTTGTTGTGTGTCCTTATTGGCAAAGTTGGTATGTGTACCTGATCACTTTCAAGGGCCAGTGTTAAAGCCCACTTGGTGAAATGTTCGAACAGTTTTCCTGAGAATTTTGCAGCCCTGAGCCAGGCTTTCATTGTTGATCTTATTCTTTCCAGCTTCTCATAACCAAAATGTTGACGCTAACTTGCCAAGGATTTGGTTCTCGCAGAGGAGGTAAAGTTGTGCCTGGGCTATACTGCATTGGACTGCAGGTGGGGGCTCACATGATGGAATGCTCCTCCACACACAGAAGTTCTGCACAGAGGGTGCCAGTATGTCAGGGAGAGGGATCCTCCCCTAGCTTCCTATGTGCAGGGAATGTTTCTGTACACAGGAGCATTCCATCAAATGAGTCTCCATCTGCAATCTGACACGGTACAGCCCAGGGACAGCTTTCAGTCCTTGGTTAAGGAAGTCTGCAACTTACATTATTTCAGTGGGAACTTGAGAATGAATGGAGGTAATTGTAGAATCATAGGGTTGGAAGATATCTTGAAGATCATCTAGTCTAACCCTCTGCTCAATGCAGGCTCTGCAATTCAGGATGCAGCTACAGCATCTCTGGCAGATGACCGTCCAGCCTCTGCTTAAATCCCTCCAGCAAAGGAGAGCCCACCTCCCCAGGCAGCCTGTGTCAAACAGCTCTTCCCATTAAAAAGTTTCTTCTAACGTTTAGCTGAAATCTGCCACCCTGGTTCAAGTTCTGCCCTCTGGAGCAACAGAGAACAAGTCCTACTGTTGGTATATATAGCCCTAAACAACCTGGGACCCAAGTTGAGGGAGCGCCTGTCCCATTATCAAACCGACCCATGTCTTATGATTGACTGGGGTAGGGGGGTGCCTTGCTTGTTGCCCTACCAATAGCAGAGGCTAGGAAGCGGGTGAAGCAAGGGAGAGCCTTGTCTGTGGTGGCATCCTGTTTATTGACCTTCCACCCAAGTGTCAATAGGTTTCCCCCACAGTCCAGTTGCTCAAACAAAGATTGAAGACATTTTTAGTTGTTCAAGCATTTGGAGTCAAGTTGTTTCGGTGCAGTCCTAGTGAGAGTTGTCATTACTGTTTTATTATGTTTTAATGTACTGTGTTTTTAAGGATGTTTATATTTTTACTTTATAGTTGTTGGGGTATTTTGTGTTGTTAAGCCGCCCTATGTTCCAGAATTGGAAGAAGGGCGGCATACAAAAACTTTGAATGAACAAGTCTGCTCCATCTTTTGCTTGACAGCCCTTCAGATATGTAAAGACCGCTATCGTGTCTCCCTTTAATTTTGGGTTTTCCAGGCTACAAACAGCCAGTTCTTTCAACTGTTCCTCATAGGACTTGATTTCCAGGCTTGTCACCTTCCTGTGGACATGCTCTACTTTGTCGGTGTCCTTCTTAATGAGTTAGCCCCTGGTACATTGCACTCCCAAGATGTCAACGAAGAGATCAGGCTTGCTGGTTCTGCCTTTCTGAAGGCTTGATCTTGTGAATGATAGAGATGGGCACCGTGGCCCCCCTTCAAGCAAGCAGCCACGCAGCAGGCTGTTGCTGCAGGTTCTCCCTTCCTTGTGAGGTTAGAAGAGCCTCTTCTCCTTACAGTGAAGCAGCTGCCAGCGACACAGCTTGGAGCGCCTTTTCAAACAGCCAGCCCTGCCGGTGTTGTGAGTGGGGCCAATAGCTGGCTGAGGGACTGTGCAGAAGCATCTTCTAAGCTATTGCTGCCCCTGTGGTCTTGCACTCAAGACACCTAGAAAGAGTTTTTAATTCAGAATGTCGGGTGACACTGTGACATTGAGCTAAAAGTCTGAAGTGTGGTGGTAGTTTGAAGTCAAACCGTTTCCCTCTGAAGATAAAAGTTTTTGTGTACCTTGTTGTTGTTTTTTTAAAAAACCCAATATGTATTATTATTGTTATTATTTACATTTCTCTACCACCCCATAGCCAAAGCTCTCTAATCATGTTGAATTTACCTTTAAGTGGCTATAATGGTTGCAGTGATTTAGAGCTGGCTTATTTTTTAAGAGTTGGGAGATGGTACCGGTGAGAAGGGTTCACAAGGTAGCTTGACCAGGAAAGAGATCTTGGGATCATGATAAGATTGCTCTGTGAAAACCTTGACTCAGCGTGCAGCAGCTGTCAAGACAAATTCCTTGCTAGGGATTATTAGGAAAGGGATAAAATATACCATAATGCCTTTACACAAATCTGTAGTGTGGCCATGCTTGGAGTACTGTGTACAATTCCGCTTGCTGCAACTGAAAAGGGATATTTTAGGGCTGGGCAAAGTGCAAAAAAGGCAGCCAGAATGATTAGGGGGCTGAAGCAGCTTCTCTGCAAGGAACTTGGATAGCTTTAAAAGGGGATTAAACAAATTCATGGAGAATGAGGCTATCGATGGCTACTAGCCCTGATGGCTATCTGCTACCTCCAGCATGTCTGTGTATACCAGTTGCTGGGGAACATGGGTGGGAGGATGCTGTTGCACTCATGCCCCACTTGTGGGCTTCTCATTGTGACATCTAGTTGGCCACTGTGGGAACAGAATGCTGATGTGCCACAGCTCTTATGTTGTTAAAATTTCACTCTTCTGTTAGTGCAGGCAGATACAGCCTTGAACAATCTTAGGTACTGTTTTTTAAATCACCTTTTGAAGTTGGCCTATTCACAGAGACACTTTGCTAGATGGAGAGAAAGACATGTACGACCTGTGGCTCTCTTTCTGATACATCTCCGTTCACTTTTGCTGTGAGAAATCTGGTGTGTTGCTCTGTGCACCCATACCTTTTAAGCATTTCAGCATCTCGGTGCCACACACATCCACCCTCATGATGAAGGTCTGCTTCTCCTTCAGTTCTGTCTGGTCCTCAAAATGAAACACTTGTAGAACAGGAGCTTCCTTATGAGTGGAAAGTGTGGGCACACTTACTTAGGGGAGAAACTGTGGCTCAGTGGTAGACAGTGCCAGCATCAAGGGTGGGTATGGTTGGGCACCTGCTGAGAGCCCACCCCTCAGCAGGGGCCCACTGACAAGAGCTCCCTGGAGGTGATCCTCTTCTTTACCACTGCAACCTGCTTGTTAGCCTGCCTCTTGCTCGGGTCCAGATCACAGTGGTGGCAAGAAGGGGAGTGCTTATTATTTGCTCACTGGCTCTCCATATGTCAAGCAAGCTAGTGGCAGCAATGATGAGAAAGAGGATGAGGAGCAATAGCAACTGCTGGCAATGGAGGTGAGAAGGTAGACTCACCAAAGGGCCCCGTTGAGGGTATCTTGCCCAAGGGCCCTCAAAAACCTGCAGCCAGCACGGATGACAAGGCGCACACCTGGCATGCACAAGGTCCCAGGTCCAGTCTCTGGCATCTCTAGTTTAAGGATTGCAGGCAGCAGGTGTGGGATAGAGGAACTCCCTCTGCTTGAGCCCCTGGAGTTGTTGCCAGCCAGCATTGAGAACACTGGGCTAAGGCTGTGAACTGCCCAGAGAGCTTCGGCTATTGGGCGGTATAGAAATAAATAAATAAATAAAATAGTCTGACCTGGTGTAAGGTGATGTCTTCAGTTCCTTAACTGGGAATACCTGTGGATAGTGGGGGATTTTGTCTTGCAAGAAAACTCAAGGCCAATTTGAGAATTCACCCCACTCACCCCTTTCCCGGATGCTACTGAACGGGGTAGATAAACCAATGGTCTGAGCTTGTATAAGGCAGCTTGCTGTGTTACCTTAATTGGTAAGTCTGGCATGGGGCAGTAACGTGGTTTTGGGGATAGTCTTGCCAGGAAACTCCCAAATGGTCATCCCTGACCATGGATATGAAAGGGCAGCCTGAGAACTTTTTTTTTAATGGACTTTGGATTTCTATGACCTTAGTTGCACATCTGCTTTAAACGCCTGGATGGCACAAAGGGATGCCCAAAGTCTGCTGATGAGTAGTTAAGACCATGAGTAGTAGGACTGTTTCTTTCAGCCTCTGTGCCTGGCTCATGCAGAAAGTTTAGATGTGGGCCCATGGCAGTAGGAAATTTCTTCCTAGGTCTGGTATTAAGGTGATCTGAAGACATTGGTTTACCTGGAGACTGTGTGTGTCTGAATGGGCCAGACTTCACTGTACCTGTCCTAGGACTTGTGGTGGCTTGATAGGGGAGGTCTCTTAGCATTTTGGAATGGCCAGAGTTGTTTCCATTGCAGCATCACATGATGTTCAATACTGTGGTGGCTGCTGTTGCTCCATGGTGCTACTAAAGTGTCTAAACCAAATACCATTTTACTGTGCCGTTTTGTATGCATTCCATGTGTGCGTGAGAGAGAAAGTAGACTAGTTCTGAAAGCTATGGGCGCAAACTTGTATCACATTTCAAGTAGTTTACACAGCATTTTAGACTGCTTCTCATGCTACTGTAACAAGATCTGGGCCAACAATAAACAAGTGTTTCTAGTTGCTCCCCTCTGAAACAATATGCAGGAGCCATCAGAAATGTCTGCACAGCAGCACTCACTTGGCAGGGTTTGTGCGGGCGAAGCACCATCGTCGGCTGCCTGCCCTCTGTTCCCACAACTACAGGAGTCTGTTGCACCATCGTGATCTGTTTATCAGATGGCTAAATCAGCGTCGGTGATTGCTCTTCAGAAACAAGACTTGATCGTCAAGCTTATATTTGGAAGCAAGTACATCCATCCCAAAAGGCACTAGGAGCTGCCCTTGAAAGTGTCAGCTGACACAGATCGCAGCAGCTCATGTGTGGATGGGGTTTTGGAAACTGAAGGAGGTGCACCCTAGTGCTGCCTCGTTGAGGAAATGCCATAGTCCTCCATCTGTGAGGGTGATGCTATACATTTGCCCACACACCCGGAGTTGCAGCAGAGAGCACGATCGCTGCTCCTCTGTTGCACAGCTCGGCAGGAGATACAATTGGCAGCAGTCCCATAACTGTTTGCCCATCTCCCTCTTTCCCCACAGTGCAGCAGATAGCCATCCAGCTGAGGAGAAACCAAGGGAGTGCTGGGAGAGATAGGATTAAATAGCCTCACCCCCACCCCTTGCAAAGTGCCTCCTCCTCCCATTTAGCATGTCTTTGGAAGTGTGGTTACCAGAGGTTAGGTCTACCATCAGATGTCTTCTAAAAATACTTGCACTCCCTAGCTGAAGGATCTCAAACAGAGTAAAGGAGGATTTCTTTTGAGACACTGGTGAGCTGCTGCAAGTCCATATAGACAATTCTGGGCTAGATGGACCAATGAACAGGTCCTTGTAGGTCTACCACACCAGCACGCTACCCCAGTATCTGTCCTGGCTTCCTTTGACATTCTGGAGATCCTTGAAGGGGCTGGTTGTAGCCTATACAGCCCTAAATCACACATCCCCAACCTGGCGTCCTCTGGATGTGTTGGACTGCAACTCTCATAATTCCCAGCCAGCATGGACATTTCCTCACTGCAGCCTTCTATCAGGCTGGTCTCCTGAGAGAATGGATTTCTTTACTGCGTCTTTTCAAGGTAGAATTGCAAAGAACTTGTATGCCCTGGCCGTGGGCTGCTAAGGTTTGGAGGTGCCGAGATAATGATAAGCCAGATCCAGGTTTTCTTACAAGGAGACCTTATTGAGTACTTACAGCGCACAGGTGTATCCAATGGTTGGATCAGACAGCTTCTCTGAACCAGAGCCAAGGAGTAAAATGGGTTTTATACCATACATGTCAGCAGTGAGGCAGCATGACAGCAGCAAGCGTTAATTAGCATTCATCTGCAGCTTTCCCAGCACAGACTAACAGTGCTTGTTCAGAGGGAAAACAATCAGAACTTTCCCAGCACAGCCACCTGTAAACAGAGCCTAAACAGAGCCTCACTTCTCAGGCACATCCTAGGCCCTGATAAGATAAATGGTAGCTCGTTCGCATGGAATGTGCCGAGGCGGCAATATCGACCTTTCACTCATCTCACAAGCTCAGAGGCCCACTAGCAAGGAAACCTAAACCTAAAGAGAGCACTATGGATCTCTAGAGGCTCCTCTAAAACTACAGGTGACTTGGTTACAGGTCTGAGGCCATTACAAACCCACACAGGGGTATGCATGGTGGTTGCTGTCCAGTTTGAGAATCCGGTGTGCCAGAACTACGGCAGGAAGTTTCTGTGTAGGAAAGAATAGGCAGGAGCTCCTTCTTCCATGCAGATTTATTTTAAAATACTCCAGTTTCTCTCAAGTTGGTTTCCTGTTGCATGTTTTGATATGTAAGCTGCTATGATTGAGCCATTTGGCCTGAGCAGTTGCAGGATATAGATAGCAGAATAAATAAAAGCTTGTTAAATTTCATTGTTGGCGCTGACTTGCTGGGGTGGAGGAGGATTTAAAATGTAAATAGAAGCACAGGCTGTGTAGTCTTGTCAAGCTAATGGGTGAACAGGAAACTACCATCCCCCATTCCAAGGGCTAAGTGCAAATTATTTCAGTATGAACAGCTTTGGTGGTAGGCATTATGGGAAGTCATCTTCTTTTCTCTGAGTATGTGTGAATGAAAAACCAAATTGGACAAACTGACGTGAGACCCTAAATTACCCATTCAAGGAACCGTCAGCTCTCCGAAGATGTTTGTGCTTCTTAAAAGATGAGAGGTCTTAGCCATGAGAATACCGAGGTGTGAACTGCCCCACCCGTGTTGAGGCTGCCTAGAGAGACTTCTGCCCAACATCTTCACTTCTCCTTGGTTAAGGCATAGCTCACTGGGTTGCTCTCTCTGAACCTAACTCTTCATCTGTAAAGCAGGATTAATAGTGACTTCAGTTCTGTCTAGCTGCCAAATTAGTCCTACTGGTCTGTAGGTCAGGACTTCGTGCATTGACCGATGTCTCCTCTTCTCTTTAGCTGCCTTTCCTCATCGACTGAATCTTTTTTACCTGGCCAATGATGTCATACAGAACTGCAAAAGGAAAAACGCAATTGTGTTCCGCGACACGTTTGCCGAAGTGCTTCCTGAAGCTGCAGCTTTGGTGAAGTAAGTTACTGAGATACCACATTTGTCATACTATGCATTATATAGTGGGTTTTTTTTCATTTGTTTGTTTTCGCTCCTTACCAGTTCAATTAGATGTGTGCAGGCTGGTTGAATGTATTCATTTCTGTGCTTGTGAATGAGTCATAAAACAGCCTTCCCCAACCTGGTGCTCTCTGGATTTGTTGGACTGCAACCCCTATCATCTCTAACCAGCATTGGCTTTTCTGGCTGGGGAATGATGGGGTCCGTAGTCCAAAACATCTGGAGGGCACCAGGTTGGGGAAGGCTGACGTTGATTCTGTCTGGCCACTTTTGCTGTATGGTGTTGGTGTGACGAGGTGGGGAGCAGAGGTCAAAAGTCTCCTGAATTACTCCGGTCCTTTCTCCCTTATTTTTAAAGTGAATTTTGGGGTGAGGGATGAAGCTCTTACCTTTGCGATAAGCTAGCCCAGTGTAAAGGTGCTGAAGTTGGTGCATTGGCTGCTGACCTTTATCGGCCTCTTCCAACATGGTGCACCTTCTTTCTGGGACACTGTAGTGTCTGTCCTAGGTGGGTTTCCAAGGGGATGTTTGGAGGGTCCTACGCTTGGGGCTATGACCGTTTTGATCTTCCCAGCTCCATGGTGAAGATCAAGGTAGATCTTCGCTTGGAGATTGCTCCTTGGAGGAAAGCTTTGTGTTTCCAAAGAACCAGTTCATTTTTCTTCCTTTGTAACTTCAGCCTTGGCTTACAGCAGTGGGCCTCATGAGGCTTAAATGCAGACCTCCATCTAATTAGGTTTCCTCTGAAGGTTCATGGCTGGTTCCCTCCTACCGGCTTTTTGTTGTTTGTGAAATGTAGTCCAAGATCTGCGCTTCTGTCACCCTGAAAGAAGACCTCATGGCCCTGTTTTATGTTTGACTGAATTCAGCGAGAGCAAGGACAGCCTCCATCTTGGGCCCTTAAAGCTGGCTGGTAGAATTCTTGCTGTCAACCAGCCTTCCCCAACCTGGCTCTCTCCAGATGTTTGGACATCAGCCCCAACCATAATAGTCAGTGGTCAGGAATGCTGGAAGTTGTAGTCTGGAAGGCACCAGGTTGGTGGAAGGCTGTTGCAAGCTGTCCTAGAAAGATCTTGGGGGTGTTCTTACTTTTCTCAAGGAAGTATCTCATGGTTTCAGGTGCAGCTGACTAGATTTAACCACTGTGGACAAGAACCACTGTTTCTCCTGGTGGAATTTAACATTTTCTGCGGTCTCTTAAAGCCCACAGTGTGTTGTCCTTTCTATGCTTTCAGAATGGCATCTGCGTTAATTAAGAGCTAGTTCATTATTTTATTTTTAGGCGACGTGGGCACGTGTCACAGTATGCGTAATCTCAGAAGAGGCATTCCTTCCCGCGCAAGAGAGAAGGGGGAATACCTCTCTTAAGGATGGTGGTTGCCATCCATAATTATCATAAATGTTTGTATTCTAAAATATTTTGTCTTCTGCCTGATTAGCAAAGGCGCCTTTTGTAATCAAGTTTTTTTTAAAAATCCATTTAACTAATTAAACTTTGCAGCCATATTAAGACCCCAACACTAACACTACTGCAGCAGACCTAAAGCTCCATGCACCCCAGCTTTTTATCTCCAATGTGGGGCAACTCACAGGCAAAGCAGGAGAGCCATTCCCTGACATGTGTTTGCGGAGCTCTATCTATAAACATAGAGCTATTGTACCTAGTATATACATCTGTCCATTTCAGCACTGCCTAATTCTAGTGATCACCACAGCATCCTGTGGCAAGGAATTCCAGAAGTCAGTGATGTCATGTGATACTCATACCTCATCCATCCTGAACTGTTGCCAGTGAATTTCCTCATAACTATTAGGTTCTTAGTATTTTGAGAGAGAGTGGATAATTCCTCTGTCATCACCATTTCCATGATGTTTATAATTTCTACCCTCTTAGACAGCCTTCCCCAACTTGGGGTGCCCTCCAGATGTTTTAGACTACAGCACCCATCAGCCTTGGTCAGGAACGTGGGGAGTTAGAGTCCAGAGCATCTGGAGACCCCCAGGTTGAGGAAGACTACACTTTGGTCTTCCGACCTCAGTCCTAATGTTTTAAAATACGCGGTAAAACATGTTCTATAGGGAAAATGCTCCAGTCTTCTGATGAGTTTAGTTGTCCTTTTCCAAGCGCCCCCAGCCTGGTGCCCTCCAGATGTTTTGGACTACATCTCCCAGGATTCCTGACTGTGAGCCTTGCCAGCTGGGACTGATAGGGGTTGAAGTCCAAAACATCTGGAGGGCACCAGGCTGGGGAAGGCTGTCCTCTGTAGTTCATTTTTCAGGACAGCTACACCTCTTTTAATAGTGGGCCACAAGTCCCACTGGCTTTGCAAGATTAAACTGAGGCGAAGGCTGGTGTGTCCTAATAGTTCTCCAGAGTAGAGAATTTGGGGAAGCATACTCTTCCGCCATTCCTGCGGCACCTGTGGAATCCATGCACAGTGTGACTGTAGACTGCCCGTCAAGTCAGGATTTAAGAAGTAAGAATAGGAGGGCCAAGTGCTGAGTTGTATTCAGCCCACTCCCCACCCCCCTGCACCCTGCTGCTCTTTTCTGAGATTGCAAAATCTGTTTCTCTTCAGTCAGTATGGGCATGATGCTGCTCAGTTGCAATGCTCAGAGTGGGGTTTTACCGTTAACTGGTTCTCTAACTTTTTTTTTACTATTTGTAATTTTTGTTTTTTGCCACTTTGAAGTTTAGGAAAAGCAGTTTGGAAATACACAAAGAGGAGCCCAAGTCTGGCACTTCTTGCTAGGCTCATAATTATCTTTTTCTGGGCTTTGTGTTGTCGAAAAGACCCATCTATTCATATTGTAGTCATTTGCCAGAATCTCTGTTGGTTGCTGTCCCTGCCTTCTACAAATTAGCAAGGTGTTTGCGCCAGGTGACCTGGGCGACATTGATGTTGTTTTCAGGCTTGAAGGAGATGGTACTGAGGGATACATCTTTAAAAAAATAAAAATTAGCCACCTCTTGAGTTCTGGCATCTTGTATGCATGCAACAACAACATACGCTGTGTTTCTGTATGTCATTTGCAGGGATCCATCTGTCTCTAAATCTATAGAAAGGATTTTTAAAATCTGGGAAGACAGAAATGTGTATCCAGAGGAAACCATTGCATTACTAAAAGAAGCTTTAAGTAAGTCCTTTAATTCTTTTCATATCTGTTGTGGTGATAACTTGCATGCGAGTGAGAGAGAGAGAGAGAGAGAGAGAGAGAGACCTTAATCTCAGACCTATGTTTTATGCTTTAACATTAAGTCAGCCTTCCCCAATTGGTGCCATCCAAATGAGTTAGACTACAAGCCCCACCACCCCCATGCAGGCAGGAGATGATGGGGGCTGTAGTCCAACACATCTGGAAGGCTGATTGGTACTGATTAGCGGCTTCCTCTCTACATTTGCTTATGCAGAGTAGCCAGTAGCAGGAGCATAAATGAACTTGGGCTGTAGTTGGTTAGGGAAAAGAATTCCGAACTCTCTGCAGTGTTTGCTACAGCTGTACCACTTGGCTTTAAGGCCTGTCCTGTTTGAAGGGATACATCTCTCAAGGATACTTAAAAGTGTGGGATTGAATTCCACAGCTTCCACAGTTCTTCCTCTCACCTTTTTCCAATTTGTGCCCAAGGCTGCTGCGTTGAAGAAGGAGAACAAAGGGGTGGTCAGAACTTTTGTTTCTTGTAACTTTCCTATCATACACCACACATGCTAGCTAGGGTAGTTGCTCACACAAGATTAAACTTGACCACTGTTTCTGCATCTGATGGTAACTAAGATTGTGCAAGCCACTGTCTCATGTCAAGCATAAGTTCAAGCCAAGGTGTCACGGGGTGAATGCTGCAGTTAAATGCTCTTCTGTGAGAAGAATTTATATTCTGATACTGTGTATTGGGAAACTGCATTAAATGTGCCCATTCATTACCCATGTGCCAAATTGTAGTACTGTAGAACTGTAAGGTATCCTGCTTCCTTCATGGAGACAAGATCCTCTTTTGTCCAGACTTCAATACACTGGTCCGTAGAATGGACTTCTTGTGCACAGAAGCCTCCCAAGCTAACATACTAGGATAAATCCTTCTTCCCAAATTTGAAGAAGAAAAAATTCAATTTGGGGAATTGGTGTTATCCTATTCTATTCCACTTCTAATGCCCACACTGGATTTGTCCACAAATTTCCCTTGCAACAGCATGGTAGGGTGCAATGGTCTCTGCAGATTCACCTGGTCCATACTGGGTTAAGTGGGCTGAGAAAATAGAATAAGTTGTGGAGGAGGGGCGGTGTCTGTTCAAAAGGTGTATGAGGCTTTCATATTCACTTTATGTGCACTTGGCTAGAAGTGAGTCTCAGGTGGGCCACTTAAGCCACCACATTAACATGGACTTAAGGCTTCCTGTCTGCTCTCTTAAGCCAGGTGAGAGTGGCTTAAACTACAGCCTGTAAACTCAATCAGTGTTGAACTCTGTTCCTTGAGATTGCCAACTTCACCCTTGTCCTTTAAAGCCTGAACAGAATCCTGACCGCAAAGGGTTTCCTCAGATGTTTCTGAATTGTAAGCTCCGTTTTGATTTAGGTCTCCTGCTGCTGGCTTGCCAGACATTTGCCAGGTGCACCTTTGAGCCGATTTCTTTTGAGCTCTCTTACCGTCACTAGAGGGAGAGAGGGAATCCCATAATATCCAACTGCAAAACCAATACACCAAAAAATGAAAATGTTTTCCAGGTTCCACTTTCAAAACTCAGAAGCAGCAGAAAGAAACTCAGAGCAAACAATCAACTAAGTCATGGAAGAAATCTCAAAGTAAGGAAATCCCACATGTGAACTATCTGAACTTGCTATATTTAAACTCCTTTGAGGAACGGAAGGGGTGCATAAGACACCCGCACCAAAAACACATCGCCTAAGAACCTAGAAGCACCCAGGGCCTTGTCTTCAGGCTTGCAATGTCCATTTCTAAATGCGCAAAGAGAGCCACTGCTGAAGTGTGTGCAGTGTGCCTAAGAATGTCTAAGTGAGCAGAAGGCATGTGGAAATGAGAGGTAGTGTTGGTGGAGGAACACTTTGGGGACTGGCTTTAGGATATTGAGAGACGGAGAGTCGGCAGGTATGATCAGTGAGCATGTGGGCTGCATTTAAGCCTGGCGTATAAGACTTGCAGCTGAGGACTTGCATCTGTCAGCAGCAGACTAGACTAACCTAACCAGTACACTTTTAAGTTCAGTGCAGAGAGAGAGAGAACACCGATAACGAGCTGTCTTTGGCATTCTCGGGAGAACAGCTTATGTAACCATCTTTGCCTTGTGCAAGTTACCAGCACAGCAATGATGCATACAGTAAAGTCATGAACGGCTAAGAGAAGATGATGCTGGAACATCAGACAGGAAAGGCTTCTGTCACTCTGATTCAGTGCTGGGTAGCAGGGCTTGGATCCACCTGGGAAACAGCTTGACACCAGGCCGAAAGCCCAGGTCCCTAACAGAATACCTTGTGTTGCTCTATCCAGAGAAGGGTCTTGTAAATCAGCCTTCCCTAACCTGGCGCCCTCTGAATGTGTTGGATTACAGTTCCCTTCATCCCCAGCCACCAGGGCTGGGAGTAATGGGAGCTGTAATCCTGCACATCTGGAGGGCACCAGGAGGTGGCACTCCATGGTCATTTAGTCCTGCAAGAGTAGTAATTCCCAAATGGTGGGCCATGAGTTAACAGCAGGTGGGAGATTAAAGGTAAGCAGTTAGAGGGCTGCCTGCTGCTTCTCTGTGCGATGCAGCGCTTGGGCGGGGCCTCCTACCACTCCACCTGGGGGTGGGTATTTCTGCCCTGTTTCTGCCACAGCTTGTCATTGGGCCTTCCACCCATTCCTAAGGCAGAGCTGCAGCAGAATACCCTGCTCTTGGAGGAGGGTGCCTGTTGCAGTTCTGCACGAGTCACTGCTCTATGCTAGTTTATTTCCCATTAGAATAGCAGTTCATGCAGAGACGAAGCGGGGCATGGAATTCCTGCACTTGGGACGGTATAAGAGCACAAGGTAGTACCTCAGTTCTCAGAGGCTTGGTGGGGAAACTCAATCGTGGAGGGTGAAGCAATGCAGCATCGACAGGGAGCAGCTGGACTGGGTGTGTCAGTCTCTTTGCATGTGTGAAAGGGCCACATTAAGAGTGAATGGAGGGAAACGTAGCTACCTACTGGAGAATTGCAGTAAAGCTGGCCTGCGTGTTTGCACACTTCCCATTGTAAACTGCTGGCAAGGTAATCGTGGCGGGCTGCATGCTTAGTGCATCTTCCCTGGCCAAATGTATGTTGTGTCAGATCTCTGCATATGGAAATGGGGCAAAATGGGGTGGGATGTTCTCTTCCAAAGTATTGCCGCTGTTTGGGGTTTGTGCTCTTCTTCATGGGCACCCTTCTAAACTTTGTTGGTCGTTCATTCCTGCAGCCTCTACAAATCCAAAAGCTGCGTTGAAGTCCAAGATCGTTGCAGAATTCCGAGTAAGTCCAGTCACAGGGTTGTGCTTGCACTTCCACTTCCCACAGCTTAAACTCGACACGTTTGGGTTGTGAAGCTCATGCAACCTTGGAATCATATCACCTGTTTGCAGAGATCCAAACCTGCCCTGGTCCCTGGTAAACTCACCATCCCGTAAGCCAGCTGGAGGGTGGCTTGAAACTAGTGGGCCCTGACCTTGTAGACTTGAGAGGCAAATTTTCTAGCCAGATGCCAGGCATTCCTTCTGGTGTCCCATGTCATACTTGTACTTGAAGCCTCTGCCTGTGGGCAGCATGGGGGTGAATGTGGCATGGCACAAAGAGCCTCCCAGCTGTTTTGAGTGGGGATCTTACTCTTAAGCTTCCCCGACTTGCCTAGGAGTAAAAGCTGAATTTGGCAAGTCCTTCTTCTGTCCAAGGGGGATTCTTGCTTCGCTGCTATAGCTAGGACAAGAGGAGACTATCATCATCATAGCCACCATACAAGGTGTTTGGGCTAGGTTTTGTTACATTCAGCAATAGAATCATCCTGCAAAAATGTACTTTCCAGCATTGACGTTAGATTAGGAAGACACCTTTCATCCAGCCTGTTCCCACTGTGTGCTCAGATGCAGTGTAAGTGTGTGCATATAAAAACAAACCCAAAAGATAAAAACAGAACAAAGAGAGGGATGAGAAGTTTGTTTCCAAGCCAAACTGTTGCAAAAGGCTGTTCGTTGTGGGATGTACCTTTTCCCACATTACCGAGTTAAAATACATCTCTGCTCACAGCTGTAGGGCAGCCTTATCCCAACCTGACACCCTCCAGATGTTTTGGACTGCAGCTCCCATCGCCCCAATGGCCATGCTGGCTGAGGGTTATTGGAGTTGTAGCCCAGCACATCTGGAGGGCATCAGGTTGGGATAATGCTGCTGTTGGGCATAATTATATTTACTGGAGCCTTGTTAAGAGTTTAAGTGATGGGGGAGAAAGAGAATGCATTGAACCCTGAGCTTATTTCATTGCCTTCTGTGCAAATCCAGCTGGATTTATTTCACTTGCCTCTTAATAGCCCTGGAGGAGCTCTCACGCTTCCCATTTTTGGTAGCAGCATTGTGGGTGTTAGCTTGCACACACCACCACCCCCGCATGCACGCACACAGACGCTAAAGGGTGATGTTGCTGTGGTGGGATTGCTGGCTGACAAGGAAGGGGAGCTGGGTGGGAAGAGGAAAGGGAAGGAAAGGAAAGCTATCACAGAAAAAGATGCAAAGTTGGACAATGTCTGACTTACCTACACACCAGTTTTCCTTGGCCATCCCTTTCAACACAAGTGAGATTCTGACCTCTGTCCTGAGTGTCGGAGGTGTTTTGTGCTGTGCCCCTCTCTTCTCCTTCCCGTCTGCCTCCGATAAGATTGATCATGTAAGCTAGTTGCTTCCCTGCTATGGAATGTGCTAAATGGGCCGTGTTCAGTGAATCTATTTCTCTCTCGCCCAGCCACAGTCCCTTGTTGACGAACTCCTGTTCTACAAGCGTTCCGAGGACCAGATAGAACTGAAGGAAAAGCAGCTCTCCACCATGAGGGTGGATGTGTGCAGCACCGAGACGTTGAAATGCTTAAAAGGTACAGGCAAACAGAGCCAGATTTCCCATAGCAAAGGGAAATAAAAATGTATGAGGAGGAGAGGCACAGCTCACACATGTCTTTCTGTCCATCTAGACTCTGTTAAGAGGCCTTTTCAAAAGGTGGTTTAAAAGACAACAGGTTTGTTGAGCACAAATACAGGATTGTTCAAGGGTTGTGTGTCTGCACAAAGGAGTGAAAATTTAAGAATGTAAGAGTCGTGTTGGATCAGACCAAGGGTCTATCTAGTCCAGCATTCTGTTCTCACAGTGGCCAACCTGCTGTCCCAATGGGAAGCCCACAAACGGGACATGAGGACAATGCCACCCTTCTTGTGTTCCCCAGCAACTGGTATTGAGAAAAAATGCTGCTTCAATACTGGACTAATAGCCATTGATAGCTTTAATTTATTGATTTGTCTAATCCCCTCATAAAGCTGTCCAAGTGGGTGGCCATCACTACATCTTGTGGTAGCGAATACCACTGTTTAACTCTGCGCTGTATGATGAAGTCCTTCCTTTTACCTGTCCTGAATCTCCCACCACTCATCTTCATGATAGGACCCCAGGTGCTGGTATTATGAGAAAAGGAGAGCCCTGCCACGGACCCTTCCACAAAACGTTTAAGAATAGCCCACTAGGGATTAGCACTGCTGGCTCCTTCTGTAGCCTGAACAAAGGACTGCAGGCATCTAGAGATGTTTGAATTTGTAATCAAGCAAACAAATAACTTGGATTTGCAGGCACTCTCCTCTTCTCCCCCTCCTTCCCAGATAGCTTTTCAGATGCATGTCTTTGCACGGAGTTAGGTCTGTTTTTGTCTCCTCCCATCGACCCACCCTTAAATATTCTCTTTCCCTTTCAGACAAAACAGGAGGGAAAAAGTTCTCCAAGGAATTTGAGGAAGCGAGCGCCAAGCTCGAAGAATTCGTCAGCAGCTTGGACAAGCAAGTGAAAAGCTACCCTTCCTTGACGGAAGTGCTCGAGAACGCTGGGATATTCTATGAAGCACAGTATAAGGAAGTGAAGGTGGTGGCAAACGTGAGTACCAAGAGGCTCCCCCACTTGGTGAAGTGCAGGTGCGCAAGCTTTTTGGCCCCAGGGCTCCATTGGGCAGCGCCAGGGCTGCACGTGTGCGCGCGTAAACACACGCAAACCCGCACACACACGGGTTTCTCTTGCTACCGCTAGCAAGGAGACGCCTTCCTTATCTCCTGTCTTGCAGGAGAGATGGGAGATAAGGAAGGGATTCCCTTGCTAGTGCGAGCGAGGGAAGCCCAAGGCAGTGCTGCTGCATTTCTTTGTGGCGGCAGCAGATGCAGTGGGGTCTTGCAGGCCGCCAAAAATGGCTTGGAGGGCCACACTGTTTGCTCCCCTGGTGCAGTCCCTGGAGAGTGTTGGGTGCTCTGTTGGTTCATGCAGGATGACAGTTGGGTACAAGAATGGAGGGGATAGGGCAAGGGAATGTGTTGGGCTCCCCTTCTTCCCACTTCTAGACAGGTTTTGAAAACCTGTTTGCTTAGATAGGGTTTTAGCACATAGTACTTGGTTGTCTGTGCTTGCTGCTGGCATGGTTTTTATTGCGTGATAGGAGTGTTGGTCTTTTGTTTTGGATGCTGCTCACTCTTCCTTGTTTTCCTTGGTTAGGCTTACAAAACATTTGCCAATAGAGTGAACAACCTGAAGAAGAAACTGGATCAGCTGAAGGCGACGCTTCCTGATCCCGAGGAGTCACCCGTCCCTTCGCCAAGCATGGACGCTCCCTCCCCAACTGGCTCCGAGTCTCCCTTTCCAGGAATGGGGGAAGAGGACAACTCCCCTTCACCAGAGGCAGAGAGGGAAAAGTCTCCGGAGCCCGCAACGGACAATCGTGATGTGGAGGACATGGAGCTGTCCGACGTGGAGGACGATGCCCCAAAGATTATCGGTACGTTGCCTGGAGAGAGGCAGGCCTTGGAATGTTGCTGATCACTCCATGGGCTTCACCTCAGTTGAGCAGCTTGAAAGTGGTTAAGGTTGTCCTGGACTGTCCCATTCCAGGTTGGGATGAGGAGGGAGACCTCTCCTTGCCTGTGGAAAAGGGTGTGTGACCTGTCCCTTTTGGTGAAGACATGAATGAATGACTTGTATTCTGTAGGTTGGTGCAGAGATGCTGTTTTCCTTTTGGAGTTTTGTTGCTGGTCTTCTAAAAGGGCCATCGCACTGCCAGGCGTGTTGCATGTCTTCTGTTTCACACAATCCCAGCGGCATTTGCATGCCATTAGTATTTTTATGTGAATGGCTCGCTGCTGTCAGATGTGCACACTCACACCCTTTTTTTCCTCCAGGTTGGCTCTGGCCACCCTAGAGAAGGTGGTTATATTGTCCCAAGAAAGGAAACTCTTCACAGCAGCCCCCTCCAACCTCCAGACGTGTAGGGCCGCAGATCCCACCATCCCCAGCCAACATGGGGTTGTAGTCCCACACTCCAGTTCAGGGAAGGCTGCTCTATGACGAGTGCTTCTAGCTTATGAAGGGTGAAGCCAGGGTTCAGAAGGCAATCTCAGGAAGGCCAGCTGTTGCTGAATAGCCAACGCAATTCCCCTCAGGTGGCTTGGGGGCAGCCATTTCTAACAGTATACGTGGCTGTGCAGTCTCTTGTTAGTGTGAAAGCAACTAATAAATGCAGTAAATTATATAAACCATCCTTCCCTAGCCTGGTGCCCTCCAGATGTATTGGACTGGGAGCTGCAGTCCAACACATCTGGAAGGCACCAAGTTGGAAAAGGCTGATATGAACGAACATGATCCTTCAGTGGAGGAGAGCATTGCAAAGTGGAGTGCATACTCGTTTGAGTGTGGGCAGCATAGAAGTTAGCTAGGTATTCATGGATAAGAACTCATGCATAATCCTGGTTAGTGCTTACCATAGTTCTTTTGCCTTAACACTGGTTGAATCCCAAGTTTAAAACCATAGTTTAGATTGCTGATTAAAACGCTGCCCTGCCCTAGAGGACCTGAAGCATCCAGCAAGAATTGCCTTGCAAGCAGAAAGGCTAGAGCAGTGGGGAAATTGCCTTAACCATGGCTTGTTTGATGCAGATGTGAAATTTAAACATGGTTAACTCAAAGCACAGCATGCCACCCCACTTTGAACCATGGTTAATAGATTTAGATGTAACATGGCTTGTTTTAACTATAGTTGAGGTGTTTTGGGTCAGCATTACATAAAGCACAGAAAACCGGGCTGGAGCGGATGTCCTGAATGGGACTCAGAAACCAAAAGAGGCTGATCTTGATCCATCCCAGAAAGCAAAGTGGGACTTAAAGTGTATGGCTTGTTCTTGTGCTTACACTCCAAGACATTTTGCTGCCTAGTGTAGTAACCAGGTAAAATTACACTGAGTAACTCTCCTTTCCGCCTTCCCTCCTCTGTCTTTTGAACTAGTGGAAGAGAGAAAGGAGAAACCAGCTGCTTTGACACCAGCCCCCACAAAGATGTCCGAAAGCGTCCCCAAAATGTCTCCTCCTCCGACTGCAGCAGGTGCGGCAATCCCTGCAGGCGCAGTGACGCTGGCTCCAAGCCCCATCACTCCTCCGCCCCCTAAGCCAGCCAACCCAGCACCCCTTCCCCAGTCTCCGGCGCTTGCATTGCCAAACCTTGCCAACGTGGATTTGGCCAAGATCAGTTCCATTCTCAGCAGTTTAACTTCGGTTATGAAGAACACAGGTGAGAACTGACATTTTTAAGGTTATTACAACTCCGGGTTGGTGCTTGGGTGTCCATGTTGAGGGATGAAGTCCTGATCTTGAAGGGCTGTTTTAGAGAGAGAGTATGTGCAACTTGTATAAATTATGCAAATTGGCATATTTTCTCTTTGCGTAACTTATTCCTCCCACTTTTGCTGTTTGGTATAATTCTGGTCTTGCTAGTTGTGAGAGCCAAGGATTTCCAGAAGACTGGAAATCTTATTCAGCCACCCGTCTGAGACCAGAGATTTCTGCAGATGTTGCCCACCTACTTCTTAAAGCATAACTTTGCACCCTTGAGAGCTAGAAACTTGGGCCTTCTCAAGAATGAAACCTAACATTCTGAAGAAGCTGGATCCTGCACCCAGTGCTACTGCTTTGGGTTTTCTGCACTTCTATGCAAATGCAGCCCAGCCCCGCTTGACAGTATTTGGTACCTGCTACCTTTGTATGGTTTTTTTTTTTTTAATGGTTCATGAGCTTAGAACATGTGGGAAAGCCATGTTTCCTTTGCTAGGGAATGTAAGCGTTCTGTAGGCCATGCTGCATTTGGCTGCCAGTCCAGCAAAAATACTGCCATATTCTTTCAGCAAGGGGAAGTGCATTGGCTATAGCCATGTTTCCTCTAGTTTCGCATCACTTATATTTCACATATTGGAAGCACATGTTGTCCATGCACTGGGTGCAAACTGGAGCACACCTACTTTTGGTTTAAGAGACATAGAGAGAGAAAATCAGCTTTCTTACCTTCTGACTGTGGGGAATATCCCGAAAAATGTCTAGTCCATGTGTCTAGTCCTCCCTCCTAGAAACCTCACCTCCTTCACTTCGTTCCCTCTGATCCATTATCTCTGCATGTCCCTTTTTTTGCTTGGTTATAAGGCCTTCAGTTGAGTGCCAGAGGTTGCTCCTCTGCCCAAAGACTTATGTACATTTCTAACCTGTACAAAATGTTCTCCCCCCTCTCTTCCCCAGGTGTCAGTCCTGCCTCGAGACCTTCCCCGGGTACCCCGACAAGCCCAACGAGTCTTACGAGTGGCTTGAAGACCCCGGTTGCAGGGCCCCTGTCTGCACCTCCAAACCCCTTGGCCAATATCCTTTCCAAAGTGGAGATCACCCCAGAGAGCATCCTGTCAGTACTCTCCAAGACTCAGTCCCAGGCTGCACCAGGCTTGCAAGGTAAATAAATGGGTTTCCAGCATGCCAGGGGTGGTGCCCCTAATCATCAGGTTAGCTGCTTGAGTCTGCTGCAAGTATCAGTGGGAAGCACGCCTGCTAGAACTGACGTGCTTAGCTGCCACGCTTGGTTGGCACAGGTCCCTCCCCTGAAGAAGAGCCCGAAGCTTAAAATGTGCCAGAGTTTGGCTTCGTACCATTCTGTGGAAAGATGCCAGCTTGATTTTGCAGTGCCTCGAATTGAGGGTCTTATCCTGCAAGGGTCCACACAAGAGATAAGCCACGTTGAGGCAAACAGAGCCTGGGGCATTGCAGGTTGGGACTCTGGGTATATTCACACAAAGATTTGTGGCCCTTGAAGTGCGGCAGAATATTCCAATAAAAATGGTGAGATGAAACGTTGCATGGGTTGGCCTGAAAAGAGATGGAAGCCGAACGTTGGTAGGCTAAAAGGCTGGTGCTCTTTGGAAATGGTTCCTTCGCCCGTTGATATCTGATTCAAAATGTTCCTCTTCCACCTCAGGTTTGTCCTCATTCCTTCAAAGTGTTGCTGGGAATCAGGCCCAGCCTGGTGAGACAGCATCCCAAAGTACACCTCCGTCGCCTGCCAACACGACTGCTGCTCCTTCTGGGAAGGGAAGGAACATTTCGTCTAATCCTCCATCCTTCATACCCCAGGGTTTTGGTTATTCTCCAAATTCCTCTTCCTCTGCTGAGGTGTCCTCCACATCCGTCAACAAGGTCCCCGCTGGACATAGCACCGGGCTCCCCGGTGCCAGTTTCAAGCCTCCAACCAATTCCTTGGGGTTCTCCAGCCCCCAGGCCAGCAACCCTTCCTTGCGGCCCGCCGAGAACCCGATGAATCAGTCTTCCGAAATCTCGGAGACCAAGCTGGAGGCGGAGCCCACGTCTCCCAGTCTGGAGATGAAGATACACAACTTCTTAAAAGGAAACCCGGGTTTCAGTGGCTTAAATCTGAATATCCCAATCCTGAGCACCTTGGGATCCAGCATGCTGCCCGAAAGCCATTCATCGTCATCAGATTTCAACCGCGGGCCCACAAGCACTTCTATGGACAGCATAGACGGGACTCCCGTCCGTGATGAACGGAGTGGGACGCCTACTCAGGATGAGATGATGGACAAGCCCTCGTCCAGCAACGTTGACACCATGTCGCTGCTCTCAAAAATCATCAGCCCAGGCTCGTCTACTCCAAGTAGTACAAGATCACCTCTTCAGAGCCGAGATGACAGCTATCCCCAAGAACTGTCTAATTCGGTGTACAGGTCTTTCAATCTAAGCCGAGATTCTCCAGCAGGCATGTACAAGCAGTCCTCTGACGGTATTGAGTTACCTTCCTCCTTAATGGACTCCCCTCAGGAGAAGTTCTATCCAGACACCTCCTTCCAGGAAGACGAAGATTACCGTGACTTCGATTACTCTGGCCCCCCGCCATCAGCCTTGGTGAACTTGGAGAAGCAGCCGGCCAAATCCATCTTGAAATCTGGCAAGCTTTCTGATGCTTCGGAGTACCAACCAGTTATGTCAAGTTACAGTCAAAGAGCCTCAGGATTTGGCTTGAAGTCAGCTTTCCCCCAATCCATGAGATCTCTCCACGACCAGAGCGAAAGCTGTGATCCGTTGTCCCCTCCCGGAAGGTACGGAAGCTACAACTTACGGGGAAATGACTCTGGCTCAGACGTCTCCCCTACACCAAGCAAGAACGACGTCTTCTTCCCACCTGATTCCAATCATAATAGCTTGTCCAAATCCATGCCACACTCGGGCCTGTCACAAAAGCAATATCCGGATTCTCCTCATTTGGTTCCCCACAGGTCGCTCTTCTCTCCCCAGAATGCGCTTATGACCCCGGCCAGCAGACTCCCTACGTCCAACGCAGAGAAGCCCGTTGTGTCTTCCATCTCGGCCACTTCAACCATCGAGTTCAAGAACATGCTTAAGAACGCGTCACGCAAGCCCTCCGAGGAGAACAAGCATTTCGGCCAGGGCCCGAAAGGGGGTGCCAGTGAGGGTGCCAGCTTGCCCAGCCTCAGCCAGGCTGGGATTTCTGCAGGAGGGGAGCAGCAGAAGCAGCAAGAGGAGCATTACCGGATCGAGACCCGGGTGTCATCATCTTGTTTAGACTTGCCTGATAGCACTGAGGAGAAGGGAGCCCCCATAGAAACACTGGGTTACCACAATGCATCCAGTCAGGGGATGCCAGGTGAACCCATTCAGACCGTAGAGTCCATAAGAGTCCTTGGGAAAGGAAATAGAGGACATGGGCGAGAGGCCAACAGAGCAGGGTGGTTTGAGTTGAGCAATGCAGGGAGTGCCTTCGACAATGGCCCTTCAAGTGCGACAGAGATGCCTGCCATGGGGACCGGGAGTGGCGGCGGCGGCAGTGCGTCGGGCTTCCAGTCCCAGTACAAGGAACGCGTGCCGCCATTTCAGGAGAACGTCAACAACTTCAGAGCCAGTAGCTTCAGCACCACCTTTGACCGCCACGTACCGCCGCCTCCCCTCGAGCATGGGACTTCCTTCCCAAGGGACCAGATTGGGCCACCTCCTGCAGGGCCTCAGTCTCTTCCACCAAAGGATCTTGGTACCCTTTTCCCTCGGGATCACTCGGTCCCCCCTCCACGGATGCCATCGGTGGATCACACCAGCCCTTTCTCAAAGGAATCATCCTCCCCTCACACCTTGCCTCACGGTGTCCCTCCTCCCCCACCTCCCTCCTTAGAACGGAGCGGGGTGCCCTTCCCTACTCAGCCACCCCCTCCACTCCCCGTGGAACACGGCAGCGTTCCATTCTCCAGCCCTCCGCCACCTCCCGGGGATCGTGGCCTCCCGTTCCCGGCTCCACCCCTCACCTCGGAGCATGGGCCTGTCCACCAAGGAACGATGAAAGAGCATTTTAACATGCCGTCGGGAGCACCTCGGGACCAAGTGGCCCAACCTCAGCGTGATCATGGCGGTCAGTCTCTTGGCCGAGCTCGAGAGAGCGTCGGCCTAGCCGCCCTGTCGAGAGATCCGCTGGGGACAGCCCTTAACGTCGGCTCCTCTGTCCCATCTCACCGAGACAGCACAAACCGAGGCGGGTTGGGGGTGAGGACCCAGAGGCCGGATTTCCGACCCAGGGAGTTGTTCTTAAACAGAGACCCCTTTAACAGCTTAAAAAGGCCTCGGCCCCCCTTTGCCAGGGCCCCCCCCTTCTTCGCACCAAAACGCCCCTTCTTCCCTCCCAGGTACTGAATGAAGGTGTTCCAGAACTTTCTAGAGAGCAGTGGAAGTGCGGCTTTCACTTCCATTTTATTATTTTTTCCCCCTAAAGGGGCCCTACACAGCTTTTTTCGTTGTCAATTAAGGTATGTTCTATATTAATATATATATATATATATATATATATATATACACACACACACACACACACACACACATTCATTCATTCATTCATTCATTCATTCATTCTGTTGGTTTCATGGATTTTGTTTTTATTTTTTAGCTGTCGGCCTCAATATAGGGCGGTAAGTGAAGGGGTGGGGAGGGTTTTTGCAAAATAATTTAAAAACTAATCTTAAGGTGGTTGTTGAAATAAAAACAGTTCAGTAGCTACAAGAAGTTCATCAAACACAGGATTTTTAAAAGCCAAATTGGGACTCCCCTAGAAGGGAAGTGGGCGTTAGGGAAGAATCCTATACCAAACATATTAAGGAAGATTAAAAGGTCCAAGAGTTCCTGTTCCTGCCACCTCTTTTTTCTTTTCTTTGTCACAGTTACTCCCTTTCCTCAGTGGCATGTTCCTGTCTTCAGATGCCTTTTTTTTCTGTGTCTATCTTGGGTCAAGTCATTGTAGGTGGAGGAGGGAAGGGTATGTGTCATTTCTGTGTATCTGCTAATCCCCCTCTTTTTTCTTTTTTTCTTTTTGCAGTCCTTTTAGGTTCATAAAGTTCTCATGCATTTCTCAGATTGGTGAGGACAAGAAACCTGTGATAGAATAATTTGACTTCGCCTGGGTCTTGATGTTTTAAGAGGGGTATCTGCAACTAGATTGGCTAATCTCGGTGGGGAGGGGAGGGGAGAAAGACTGCTAGGGTCCTGGTGGGGGTGGCCCACATTCCCCCCTCGTTCCCCTTCTGTTCCCTCTCTCCTGAAGCCAGCCGTGAGTTGCTTCTCTCAATGCAACTTTGGGCATAGACAACCTTTCTATAAAAACTGGAATTTTCTTAATAGCTGCATTTCCTCACCCCACCCCCTCTTTTTGGCAACAAGAAAGCTGCATTTTTAAGTTCATGATATTTTGCCGTGTTGTGCATTTCTTAAAAGTAATATTCCATATCTTGTGTGCGTGCATTTTAAAGAGAAAAAAAAATAATACATCAGATGTACCACTTTTATACATTGGCTGGATTTCAAAGGTCCTGGGTTAATGCCAATTGTCTTTTTTTTAACCCAACATTTTCCCCCTAGGCTTGCAGAAGATACAATCTTAAAATGCCAAGGCTTTACAGTAATGTAGAACTACCGCTTCTCCTTGGTTCGCTCAATTGATGTGATGTCCACTTTCCTCCAGTTAACAGTTGAGTTTGATTCTCTGAATAATTTCTTCTTAGTGAATTCCAGAACCTAACCCAAGTTCCATAGCAATCAACACAAATTAA
The DNA here is from genome assembly GCF_057233095.1 of Heloderma suspectum. Classification (NCBI taxonomy): domain Eukaryota; kingdom Metazoa; phylum Chordata; class Lepidosauria; order Squamata; family Helodermatidae; genus Heloderma; species Heloderma suspectum. The sequence continues at coordinate 20,838,604 of NC_139474.1, read as the reverse complement.
GATTCTGGATTTCTGAAGGAGGATGGATTATTGCCTTCATTCTCTCACCCTTCCCCAATCTGATGTCCTCCAAATGTATTTGGATTACAATTCCCATCACCCCCCACCAGCATGCTCATTGGCCATGCTGGTGTGAGTTGATGGGAGTTGTAGTCCAGTTTATCTGGAGACCACCAGATTGGGGCAGGTTGCTTTATATATGTGAGATCATTCGTGGGCATTAATGCTTCTCTCCAAAATTTAAAATTCCCAGAGGTCCTTGAGAATGGTGGGGGACCCATCTAATAAACCAGTTTAACGGCATAGTATGTGTACTTGGCTTGACCCAGTGTGCTTGCCATAGAAAGCAAACACATTTGCCTGTGCAACACAAGAAAGCCAACCCCATGACTACTTTGTACAGCTTCCTTTTCCCGCTTAACTGCATGACTTCTATAATTCTTGATACATGTTTCTTTAGACATCTGGGAGGGTTTTTTTCAGCAGTGAGGGGAGGAAAGAAAAATCACTTACTATGCTCTATACAAGTCATCAAGGGTGTAATCTACCAAGGGGTTCATCAGCCCTGTTGAAACTAGCACAGGAGATCTTTCTGGTGGAGTATTCCCCCAGCTAGCGTCTGTATTTTCATTTTTTTAAAGACAGGCTTCAGAATGCAAAAGATTGAAACCAATGTTGAACAAGCGAAGGTTTGTTTGTTTTCTTTCTGGATAACGAATGTGAAATTCCTTATTTCCGCTGCTCTCTCAGTGGCGATTTTGTTGATCTTTTTTGAAAAGAAAGAAAAAAAAATCTGGAGGTAACAAAAACACCTAATTGCTACTGCTACTCAAATTGCCACATAAAATAGGAAAATGGCTTCTAACAATCAGATCTGGGGTGCCGTTTGGGCATCTTGCTGGCAGAGAACTGAAAAAGAACTTAACTTGTAAAAAAGGCAAAATATTTTAATGGTAAAGTTCCATGTCTTTCCCCCACCCCCTGTTCTTTTTATACCTGATTTTGTGCTTTTACTTTAAAATGTTCACAGTTAACTAATGGCAGCAATGTACATATGTGTGTAAAAAAGAAAAACAAAAAAGCCAGTTAGTTTGTTGGGCAGGAAGGGACCTTCCTGTCTAAGGTTTTTCCTTCCCCTTACTTTACTGTTACTTTTGTATTTCACCTGGCAAGAGAGAGAGAGAAAAAATGAAAGAAATAAACATGTATTTTTTAAGGAAAACATTAGTGTCTCTTATGAAGGACAGAATTTCCTAAGAGAGGAAAGCAAACCACACACTGCTTTCCAGCTGTTTTGGAAACACAAGAGGCAGGGGCAAAAGTATTACACTTGGTACACCTCTTGATCCTCATTGATGACAGATGTAATTTCCATGGAAGGTTTTACTGGGTCATTTGGAAACGCCATCCCTGTTGGGCGAGTGGCTAGAGTTCTCGGTAGACATTCTCCAGAAAAATTCCTCATAGATCAGCCTTCCCCAGCCTGGTGACCTTCAGCTGAGTAGGACTACAGCTCCCACCATTCCCAGCCAGCATGGCCAATGAGCCATGCTGGCTGGAAATGATGAGAATTGTAGTCCAGCACAGCTGGAGGTCACCAGACTCAGAAAGGCTGCTATAGACACACATTTTGGCCTTTCTAGGTTAGCAGAGCCCCGGACAATAGTTCTCCTCTCCTTTGTGTCACCCAGCGTGTTTATGGAGTACACTTTGCCCGTGGAGCGGTGTCTGGGTTGGGAAAACCGTGTTCAGACAATGTGAGCAAACAAGGAATCCGCTGCCCTTGCAAGAGGGAGCAACCATGTGGGAGAAAACCCACAGGGACAACTTGGAAGTGGGCAGCGGCGCTGCCCTTTTGAAGACACTGTAAATAATGGATGTGCTTTTTATTTTTGTGCCTGTTTAAAAGAGTTGGATATTTGTTGGCTTGGATTTATTTTCAAGTGTTTTCTTGTGCTGGGATGGGAGGGGGGAGAACTCCAGTCGCTTTGGGCAAAGCAGCAGCAAACTGCTGCAGACCGTCTCTTAAATTGTACATTAATACATTTAATAAAATAACTAGTTTGAATGTTTTGATATTATTCTTGTAAATAAGCCCTCTTTTAAGTGTGCAGTAGGTGTATAAGATTGAGAATATGCTTGAAGAGCAGACCCAACCTGTCCTCACACTGTTAGAGCCGAGGATGGCGTCGTCTTCAACCAAGCGACCAACTGGAGGAGATGTGGAGCTGCCTGCAGTTTAAATGGGGGGGGGGGGGACTGCAGATGGAAGAAGCGCAATCCAATTTCAAAGGCCTGCAGCTGCTGTTTTAAGGGAGTGTTGACTGTTCTTGATTATGCATCTTGTCTATATTTGGAAGGTGGCCTAGAAATTGTCCCATTTTCAAAGTGCAACTCGGCTGAAGCGATGCATCTCGAAGGCAATACCCCTGCCCACCTTCCTCCCTTCCCTTATTTTTGTATTGTATACTAATAAAGTGTTCTTGACTTGGTGTGGCCTCCATTTCTAGGAGAAAGGGGCTGGAATTCTTTTCTTCATCCTCACATGATTTCAGTGGCTGGTCGTGAGGGCAATCCCGCAGTCAGTCCTACGTGTGCAGATTGTGTGGGAGCCAGTGTGCCATGGGGCTAGGATTGGCGATGATATATTTTGCTGTCCTGTGGGAGAAATGGGATTGTATGCATTAACCACTCCTAATCTGCAGTATCTGATAAATTGAAGTGGTGGGGGTGGGGGTCAAATGTTTGCCCAGACTGTGGACAAGGTCATTTGCCTCTGTTTCTCTCCCCATTCTACTTTTCTTTTTTGCTTTTGTTATAATGTTATGACTTTCTAAAGCACTGTCAAACTTGTGGCTGGGTAATCTCTTTGACAAAAAGCTTTTTGGAGTGGGTGGGGCGCTCTTGGCCACCTCTTCCCATGGTGTGTGATCTTGCTGGAACCAAACAGGCACTGTAAAAGCTAGCGAAGTCTGCCCGTGGCCACTGCTGTATGGTGTTGAACATGGAACCAAGCGACTTCCAAAGCTTGCAGCTCAACCTGTGTGCGAAATGTGAAAAAGCATGCTCTTGCTCTGAATCTACCTGCCCCAATGGAACTTAAAAACTATGTAGTGTAGGATTGCTGGCTTATGCTATATCTCCCCTGACGTCAGTGAGGTGAGAGTTTTCTCCCCTTGAGATGCAAGGTAGGCTATGAGTCCAGTCATGTTTGTGCGTGCCATTTTGCAGGTTGCCTCAGCCCACAACTTCATACGGTGGCTGTAGGTCTATGTGTAGCACGTGTGGAATTGTATTCCTCCTGTACGTCTCCTTTCTGCTGGGGGTCATTGAAGCAGCCCTTGCCCCTTACCTGCCTGATGCATTAATTCTAAGTGAGTGCATGACTGTTGGCCGAGAGAAAAAGTATATATTTAAAATATTTGGAGGTACAAAACAAGCTTGAATCCTTTCTCTGTCTGAATCTCATTAGTAAAGCAGGCCCTGTTTACTACCCTGGCAAAACAAATGCTCAGCACTGCCTTTTGCCACAGTATCGGTTGACTTGATTTTGCCTGCATTGTGTTGAGTTTTTGCAAGTATCTGATATCGTGAGTAGACCCCAGTGCACCAAATAGGGCTTTCTCTTGTGTAAGTGTGCATAAGACTGCAGCCTTAAGGTGACCACTGTATTTCCTTCTCCATCCTTGAGAGAGTTACCCTGGGAATCCCTTTCAGGGAGAGGGTAGGGAGACCTGGGTTTCTCAGCCAGAGCTGCCCACTTAAGCTGCTTGGGTAGGAAGATGCAGGCAATCTTTCCCCCCAGATTTGCAGCAGGAGAACAGTCAACCAGTTGAATGTTGAACTGTTTTTCTTTTTTTAAGCAGTGCGCTGTCAAGCCGGGCAACTTTATCTGGAACATTTAAGTAAGCTTCCCCACCAACATGCCCTCTTGTATGGTTTGTGAGCATCAAAATATTGTGGGTCAGGAAGTTCTGTTACTGCGCCAGTAGCAGAACACAGTGGGCAGGAGAGCCAAGCGGCAGATCTGTATCTGTGAACTGCTTTTGTTTGAGTCATGTTGAGAGTTTGGCTATAACTGAACAGCATTTCTGCATCCATTTATTACTGCCGCTAAAGAAGCTGTTCCCAGTCCCCAACTTTGCTTTGATTCCAAAGGTCTGATGAGCCATCCAGCCCTCTTCCCCTGCTGTTATGCTCACAGCCTCTTCCGCTCCAAAGGTTGGGGTGTTCATAATTAGAGTGTCAATGCAAGGCCGCCTGTCTTCAAGAGCCCTCTATTGCCTGTGCATACTAAGCAAACAGGGTCCCTAGGATTTGGTTAAAACTTTGTGGCTGATGGTGGAGTGGCCAGCAATGACAACAGCGGACCCGTGGAGGGCTGGCCAAGCAGAAACCGGCCAATATTTATGGAAGGTCTATGTACAAGTCTGTGCGAAGGGTAGGAGTGGGACACGGCTTGTATACCGGCTACTGTTTTTCTCTGTGGGGTAAGCATTTGGGCTCCATTCCAATGGCACTAGAACACGTCCATTGAGTTACAGCTTTAGCCTGCTGCACTTAAAAATTACTTGTAAATGTTTGACTTGCCTTTCGACCCCAATAGGGCCCCCAAGGTGACTTACAGTTAGATCTTGGGACAACTTAGAACAATTTGAAAACGTTTCCTGTACTAATAGTTGCCTGGTCTTGTGCGTCGTTCTCGCATAATACTTGAACCCCATGGCGTCATTCCATGAATCTGAATGGCGAGAGATTCAGCAGGACAGATAAAAAAGAACCCCTTCGCACAGCACATAATTAAACTGGAATTTGCTACCACAAAATGTAGCGATGGCCACCAACTTGGATGGCTTTAAAAGCAAATTGGACACATCAGTGGAACAGAAAGCTATAAATGATTATTAGTCCTGGTAGCAGCCCTGTATATCAGTTGCTGTGGAACATGAATGGGAGAGTGCTATTGCACGCATGTCCTACTTGGGGGTTTCCCGCAGGCAACTGGTTGGATACTAAACAGAATGCTTGATAAGATGATGGACCCAATTCCTGAGGGAGGTGGGGGGCTCTCCCACACTGGAGGCATTCAAGATGAAGCTGGACAGCCATCTGTCAGGGATGCTTTCACTTGGATTCCCGCACTGAGGAGGTGGTTGGGCCTGATGGTCTTATAGGCCCCTTCCAGCCCCACTATTCCATGATTTTATGAACCTTTGGTCTGATCCAGCATGGCTGCTGTTCTAGTCTATGTAGAGCAGAATGCTGACTGTACCACTTCATATTGCAGGGAGTGAGCTGGATGGAACCTTGGTGTGGTCCGTTATAGCTCTTGTGTTCTTAGGATGAGGTCTAGGCTGTATTGCCTCAGATGGCAAGCTGGGGGGTGGAGGCTCATTTGCCCAGGTTCTCCTTCACCAAGCAGAAAATCCCTGAGTCTAAAGTGCTTCCTCCTGAAACCTCAGGAATTGCTGGCCACAGTGTGAAGCCAATTGGGTCTATTTCTCAATTGCTTTCCACTCCATGGGGTTATTGCCTGTGCAGTTGGCTGCAGCCAACCCAACCTTTATTTAAAAGCTTTCTCAAGGCAGCTTGTAACATTTTTTAAAAAGTGGTAAATTGCGAAAGCCAACAAAACTTTTTTTAAAGCCACTAAAGTTACAAGCCTACCTACTTGGCAGTAAATCTCATTGAATGTAATAGGATTTACTTCTAAGTAGACATGCATAGGATTGCACTGGAAAAAACCTTCAAATACAGTATAGTAACATGCCTTCTTGCAGTAGGAGTTTCTCCAGAATGGCTAGCAGGAAAAAAAGCGGGTGGTTGCACACCTTTGGGGCTGCTGCTGTGAAGGCCCTGCTCCCAGCAGTAACGTTAAGCTTGTTGGAAGGGGGTATTCAGCATTGGCCACTGTTATTTCCTTCTGGTGACACTCAGTTGGAAGTGCAATGTAAAGGCACCTGTGTGCTAGGCCTTGAGCACTCCCTTTTGAGGAACAGGTTTCCATTCCTTTATTGGATGACTCTTAGGTGTGTTGATGAGAAGTAGCGAGTGATTCATATTTGGCTCAAAGATTTAGAGCAGGGGGAATATGTCTTCCAAGTGTTGGTGGACTGCAAATCCCATCAGCCTTAGCCAGCATAGCAACTGGTGAAGGATAATGGGAGTTACACTCCAACACCTGGAAGACCACATGTTCCCCATGTGATAGATTTAGGGTGCAATCCTGTGCATGTGGGTCATGCTGGGAGCAGTCAGCCTTTTTTCTGCCTAAACATACATAGGATTGTACTCTTGGAGGGCTTTTAAACTAATGAATGGGGACTATCTAGCGTGATGAATATTACTGAAAAATCCCCATCAGGTTTTCCCTTTGTTCCCATGGAAGTGGGTGGGGAGAGGTTAATGGCATATATATGCAATGGTGTTTTGTGGGGGTTGTGTGATGGGGGTGCAGCTTCCAGCCTGACAACTACTTCTTGCACAAAGGTCTGTGACTAGGATTAGCTGAGTTGCTCTCATCACAAGAGTCCCCTTCCTGGGGAGCTGACTTGAGCTGTTCCAAATCCTAGAGAAAGGATAGTAGAAGACTTAGACAAGGGGTCAATTGTCAGCAGTAGTGGAACACCTGTGAAAGCAGCAGGGGCGTGAGATGTGGGGGGCCACCAGAGAGAAAGTGTTGGAAGGGGCGGGAAGCTGGGAAAGAACGTGGGCACGTGGTTGAGATGATGCAAAAGCTCTGCAAGTGATGTGTGTTATACGATGAGACTTTTCCGTCCTCGAGCCGTTTGCATTGGCGCTAAAATCACCAAGTTGTTGAGTTGACCCTGGTGCGTGGGTGCGTGCCGGCGGAAATGGATTGAACAAGATCTGATTTAAATGACCGTCACGGGAGTGACGCTGGCATGTGAGTGGACCGTGAGCGCCGTTTCTCCGGCAGATCTCTTGACTGGAGCCCGCCTCGGGGGCGTTCATGTCTGTGGCAAGCCCCCCTGGAGAGCCTGGGCCACTGTGTTCTTTGGGGCCTTTGCGCTTCAGGAAAGCTGTGCCACTTTCTGGGAACTAGGCCAGCTCTACCCACTGACTGCAACCATGCTCCCGCCCTTGTGGGACAGCAGGCCCTTTCGCCCCAAGGAGGTTGCGTGTGTTTCGGGCACCTGCTTGCATGCAGCCCCTCTTCTGAAGGGGCGCAAATCATGCAAACCCACACGCAGGGGACCAAGTCTGTTCCTCCTCCACATAAATTGGAGCGCCAGCTCCCAGGGTTGCTTGAGCTGGCAACCAGCTGGGCTGCGTTGAGGCTGTCTTCAGTGTGTGATACACACATGCTGTCATCCTAGATCCGCTTGCAAGACTGGCTACTCCGCACAGCCTGTTTTCGCACTTTGCCCGCTTTTGCATTTCTCTGGCTTTGAGCGTGTGTTTTTACATTTACCGGCGCTCTGGGGTTATTGTGTCTGATTCTTTTGCCAAGGTAATGACCGAGAGTAGCAACTTTAGCTTCTGCCTTACTGACATGCTATTCCTCCCATTGCAGTTTCTTCCTTGTCATATGGGGACCTATCTACTTCAGCAATTCTTACTGGTCCATCGTTCCTTGCAGTGACGCAGAGTGTTTAGAAGTTGCTGCACTTGAATGGGATGGTCTGGCTGATGTGTTTCTATCCAGAAGGGACTGGGAAAGGGCTACAGTGTCCTATATCCAAACATTTCAAGAGAGGGAGAGGAGGGAGCAAGATTCACAGCAAAGTTTGAAGGCCTGCTCTTGGCTATATACAAAATTAAATCCCACCACCATGAAAAAGTTAAACCAGCAAGGAGCTTTTGCTGCAACATACTTAGCATGGCTACCCCTCTGGAAATTGTTAGCAAAAAAAGGGTGACATGCTTTAGGCCTAGAGAAAGGCAGGGTTTTAAGAGAGTTGAACGTTGTTTAGCAGATATTTAAACTTGGTGCCTGGGATCAAACAGGTTTCACGGGGTTGGAAACTGACAAACCCTACTAAGGTGTGAGTGTGAAGCTCTTCTGTAGACAGCCCATTTAATGGTGTCTAATGAGAGTCATGTTGGAATTACAAACAATTCCAACAAGAAGAAAAGGTGGAAGACAACAGAAGAAGCCAATGTGGCTTCACAAAAAGCTTAGGGATGACCTGAAAACAAAAAAGGACACATAGGAAGTGGAAAGAAAGCCAAGTAACAAAGGAAGAGTACAGGCAGGTAGCACAGAATTGCAGGGATGGCGTCAGGAAGACTAAAGCTGAGAACGAGCTGAGGATAGTGAGGGATGCTAAAAGCAGCAAGGCTTTCTTCAGCTACGTGCATAGTAAAAGAGGAAAGAAATGGTGGTTCAGCTATTAAATAAGGATGGCAAAACGATAACATGACAAGGAAAAGGCAGAAGTGCTCAATTCCTACTTTGGCTCAGTCTTCTCCCCAAAGAGGGTCTATGAGCCCCCTGGCAAAGGTGAAGTACAGGCTGAAGGGGCAGGATTGCAGCTTGAGATCGATAGGCATATGGCCAAGCAACACCTAATTACTTTGAATGAGTTGAAATCTCCAGGGCCAGATGAACTGCATCCTAGAGTCATAAAGGAACTGGCAGAAGAACTCTCAGAACCGCTGTCTATTTGAGAAATCATGGAGGACGGGGGAAGTGCCAGACGACTGGAGGAGGGCTAATGCTGTCCCTATCTTCAAAAAGGGTAAAAAGGAGGAACCTGGGAACTACAGACCAGTCAGTCTGACATCAATCCCTGGGACAATTCCGGAGCAGATGATAAAGCAATCCATCTGGAAGCACCTTGAAAACAATGCAGTGATGACTCGAAGCCAACATGGATTTGTCAAAAACAAGTCCTGCCAGACAAATCTGATCTCATTTTTTGATCAAGTCACCTCCCTTGTGGACCGTGGGAATGCTGTGGACATCATATACCTGGACTTCAGCAAAGCTTTTGACAAAGTGCCCCATGATCTCCTGATGAGCAAACTAGCTCAAAGTGGGCTAGATGAAACAACGACCCGGTGGATCCACAGTTGGCTACAGAATCGGACTCGAAGAGTGCTTATCAGTGGGACCTCAAACTGGGGAGAGGTAACGAGTGGGGTACGGTCTCAGTCCTGGGCCCAGTGCTCTTCAACATTTTTATGAATGACTTGGAGGAGGAGGTGCAGGGAATGCTGATCAAATTTGCAGATGACACAAAATTGGGAGGGATAGCTAATACTTTGGAAGACAGAAACCAAATTCAAAGTGATCTGGATAGAATGGAGCGCTGGGCAGAAAACAACAGAATGGCATTTCATAGGGATAAATGCCCAGTTCTGCACCTAGGAAAAAGAAACCAAATGTACAGTTACAAGATGGGGGATGCGTGGCTCAACAACACGACAAGTGAGAAGGATCTTGGAATTGTTGTCGATCACAAGCTGAATATGAACCAACAATGTGATGGGGCTGCAAAAAAGGCCAATGCTCTTTTGGGTGGCATTCATAGAAGCATAGCTTCCAAATCCCGGGAAGTACTAGTTCCCCTCTACTCAGCACTGGTTAGGCCTCATCTGGAGTACTGTGTCCAGTTCTGGGCACCGCACTTTAAGAAGGATGCAGACAAGCTGGAGAGGGTTCAGAGGAGGGCAACAAAGATGATCAGGGGACTGGAAACAAAGCCCTCTGAAGAGAGACTGAAAGAGCCGGCCATGTTTAGCCTTGAGAAGAGAAGACTGAGGGGAGATACGATAGCACTCTTCAAGTACTTGAAAGGTTGTCCCAGAGAGGAAGGCCAGGATCTCTTCTCGATCATCTCAGAGTGCAGGACACGGAATCATGGGCTCAAGTGACAGGAAGCCAGATTCCGCTGAACATCAGGAGAAACTTCCTGACTGTTAGAGCAATACGACAGTGGAACCAGTGACCTAGGGAGGTGGTGGGCTCTCCCACCCTGGAGGCCTTCAAGACGAGGCTGGACTTGGATTCCTGCCTTGAGCAGGGGGTTGGACTGGATGGCCTTGTAGGCCCCTTCCAACCCTACTATTCTATGATTCTATGATCATGCCATGTGTAGATCTAGTGGGGTGACCAAGGTGCTCTTGAGGAATGTAACCAGAGGTGGTCTGAAACCCTGATGCCCTTCCTAAATGATGCCCTCCTCCAAAAGGGTTCTCTGCCCAACTATCCCTTTCTGTGAAGACTAAGGGGTTTGCACCATATTCCACCCACAGCATGTTTTCAAGTATTTAGGAAACTTATGCGAAAAATGTATTTGTAGATGTCTCAGGGCAAGCGTAAACCTGCTAATAGAGACACGTGAGCTTTGGAATAGATCCAGTAGTAAATTGGTGGTAAATAATACTGACCCAGTTTTCTTTATCCATTTTCTCATATTTTCAAAAACTAGAGAGATGGGTGGTGGTGTTTGTTTTAATCCCCATCTGAGGCTTTTTGAAGGTGGGGTGGCCAGCTTCACAGAGGATGATCTTCTATTGAAAGGTGGCCAATATTGGATGGGCTGTGGGGTTTAGAGATAAAAGAACCATAAGGAGGGAGAGCAGAGCAGGGCCTTGAAATTGCCCATCCACAGCGCCTAGACAGCAGGCCAAGCAGGCACACAGCTTTTATTTATTTTTATTTTAGTTGCCATTTCTAAATTTAACCTGTACACACACATCTGCAAATACAAATGTTATGCAAATTGTACCTTTTTTTTGGGGGGGGGTGATGCATTTCCCCTTCTTTAGCAATGTGTAAGTAAATGGCCACCCTATGGAATGGGTGGTTACAAGTCAGTAACCATGCCTGATAATGCTAAGGCTGCAACTTTTAGGTGGGAGCAAGTTCCATCAACCATATTTGGTTTTATATCTGGAGCCAGGGCTGCAGGGCTCCGCTCCTCCAATATACATTTACCCAAGGCCAATCCCTGCTGAACACAGTAGGATTTCCAAGTAAACATAGATACAATCAGGCTGTCACTATTGGTGTACTTTCAAGCCCCTTTGCAGACATTTCAATAATCCTTAAAATAACCCTAAAAGGGAAGCCGCTGTTTATAAAGTTTTGTGTTGTTTTTCAAAAAAAGCAATTCTAACTTATAAGGCATTCTTAGGACAGAGCAAACAAATGGGAACTGTGGAGTAAGGAGCCAACAAACTTTAGTACATCACTAATGCGAAATTAAGACTGTAAATGGCGATTTGTCATGATGGCATATTACCTCCAGTATTAGAGGCAGTATGCCTCTGATTACCAGTTGCTGGGGAACATGGGTGAGAGGGTGCTGATGGACTCGCGTCCTGGTCGTGGCCTTCCCGCTGAGGTATCCAGTTGGTTGCTGTGTGAACAGAATGTGGACTAAAGAGGCTCCTGGTTTGATCCAGCCTAGCTCTTATGTTCTTATTAAACATGTGGAACCTGGAGCCAAGCGTATTGAATTTGGTCATTAAAAACTGGAAAAGCCATAAGGGGCAACAAAATATGATTATTCTATGTGCAGGGGGATGGGTGAAGGCAAAAGTGTTGTGATTTTAATTTATAGTATCCCCCCCCCCCCAGCAAAATGCATTTGGCACAATTCAGCCCTAGTTAATCCTTTGCAAATCACATCCGTAGCAGTGAAGATATAAGTGTGTCCTTAACTCACCCACTGAAAAATCAATGAAATTTAGAAGTGCTTCACTTGGGCTGGATTGTGCTGGTTTATAAACTGTATTCAGAAGGTGGAACACCATATTATATACAATTGAAGTCTGGATTGTACATTGTTCTCGATCTTTTTTTAAGGCAAAGTCTAGGATATTTAAAGGCCTCCCTGTTTACTTTTTAAAATGTGATTATACTGCTAAATTATACTACTCCCTTTCTTTGCTGTCTCTTGTGTGCGCGCGCTGGTAATCTGGTTTATAGGATTTTATAGAGCTCGTTCGTGGTGGGAAGATAATCGCCTTTCCATGGAAAGTCTGCTGTCCTTTTAAGACCTGCAAAAACAGGCAGAACTTCTTAGCGCTCCCAGCACGGGCAGGCAGTGTTAGAAGCAGCTGCACCTGTTGAATTCCTACCCTGTTTTAGTTGGTTGGCGTTTTGCGTTTGTTTTTTCAAACGGGCCTGTGCGCAGTTCTCTCCCTTTGAGTAGCTGTAACTTCTGTGCGGCTCTGCTCCCCCCCCCGCCCCTCCAAGCGTCGCCTGCCACACCGAGGGCCATGCCTGCTGGGTTGCCAACTCTTCAACTGGCTCCTGTAGCTCTGCGGCTTGGGAGTGCGGGCTATGAAGGATATGCGGGTGGTGGGAAGCGCTCGTCATGCTTTTCCTGCTCTGGAAAAGCCTCGGCCGGTGCTTCCTGCACCTCCCAGCGGCTGGTTTGAAGGCACAAGAGCAAGTCCGTTTCCGGTCAGTTGGCAACCATGCATGCATGCATGCAATCTACCCCCCCGCCCCCCAAAAATGCCCAGCGTTGCACGGGAAGCGGGGGCTGTTTTGCGGGGGAGCCGTTGCATTTCGCAGCTTGCTTTGCCATTCATCCGCTCCTGGTGCTGCAAACGCGGCGCGGAACTTCGCGTGCCCGGGCTGTTGTTGCAGGAGGGAGTAACAAAAGGGCGGGACTGCTTCCGGGGGAGGGGAGGAGGACGCCTATTGGCCGGCCACGCAACCAATCCGCACTCTCTTCCTCTTTGCAGGGCTGGCCAATCAGCGCGCGGAGGCGTGGCTCCGCCCCTGCAGCCGGCTCCTGCGTGGGATTTGCGGCCAGGTTGCAGGTCAGGAGGATGCAGGGGGCAGCGGAGCCGCCTTCGCACGTGGGAATTGGCGGGACACGTGTCTTCCCTAAAAGATGAGGCTTCTTTGGTCGTGGAGGAGGATCTGGGCTGGGAAGAGCCACCTCTGCAGGGCCTACAGGGTCTGTTACCAATTTTTAAAAATCTCTCTCTTGGGGCGGGGGGTGCAGGTATACCTTCTGAGATCTCTCATCATGCTGGGGTCTTGCCTTTCTTTCGGGTTGCTTCCTTTCGGGTTGCTTCCTTTCGGGTTGCTTCCTTTCGGGTTGCGCTGGGTGCAGGTTCCTGTGCCTTCCTAAGAGCTGGCCAACAGGCAGGCATTCAACAGGTGAAGCGTTACCTCTGTGCCTGCAGCAAACCTGGATTTTATTGTATTCATTGTTGCCTGTCGTCGAAGCCCGTCAGAGTTATCCGAAGGAATGAATTTAGGGGATGCTGCGAATTGTAGGTTCTGTCTGAACATGCGTAGGATTGCACCCTTAATTATTTATTTATTCGTTTTCCTTCCTGCTACAAATGGTGCTCAAGGCAGATAACAGTCATGAAATACAGATTAACAACAAACCTTAGTGAAAACAGTACATAAAAACAAACCAGTTACAAACACAGGAATAAAGGACAGCCACCTGGAGCCTTGGAAATCGTTGGAGCTTGCCGGGAGGCAGTGCTGTCGGTCTGGATTTTGCTGTCAGGCCCATGTTTTGTATCTCTTGGCCTTTGGAGGGAGGGCTCTGGTGTCAGGAAAAGCAGAAGAAAGGCCCAGACATAATCTTTCTCTTCCCGTAATGCTATTTAGCAGCCTCTTTGCCTCATCTCTGAAAACGCCTTACCTCTAGCGAAACAAGTTGCAAGTCATAGGATCTAATGGGTGTCTCTGGGCATGTTAAGAATGCCTGCCCCTTACCCATGAGCAACTGCACCCTTTCCCCATGCACGTGGAATGAAGTAGGACGGCTGCCACGCAGCCCCGAGGTTTAGCTTCTCTTTAAATAAAAAAACCTGGCTTTCCCCTCGCTTCTCAACACTCAAAGATCCATCCCCCCCCCCCTTTAAAAGGTTATTGCTTCATCGTGGCGCTCCCATGCCTTTGTAACGCAGACCTGGGGCAAGACCACTTCCCAGACCTGGGGCATGCTAGCATGTTGTGATACACAAAGGCAGGATCTCTTCTTGATCATCCCAGAGTGCAGGACACGGAATAATGGGCTCAAGTGACAGGAAGCCAGATCCCGGCTGAACATCAGGAGAAACTTCCTGAGTGTCAGAGCAATACGACAATGGAACCAATTACCTGGGGAGGCGGTGGGCTGTCCCACGCTGGAGGCCTTCAAGACGAGGCTGGACAGCCACCTGTCAGGGATGCTCTGACTTGGATTCCTGCATTGAGCAGGGGGTTGGACTCGATGGCCTTGTAGGCCCCTTCCAACCCTACTATTCTATAATTCTATGATTAAGCAGTGAAAGCCCAATGCGCCCACCCACTGTTGTATCTCTGCATGTGTCCTGGCCACACTTTCATGGGGGCAGCTTCTGTGGGTGAGGGCAGGCTATTTTGCCCACACCTGGCATCAGTTGGGCTTGGTGCTGCAGATTGTCTTGTCCTTGAGTGTCTGGCTGAGCTGACATTCTGGGCATGTCTGCTTCCAGTTGTGGGGTACACTCAGAGCACTGATTTTATGCTGGCAACTCTGAGGGTTATAGCAAAATCCGGGCGATAGCAAAGCCAAGTACTGCCTCTAGCTTTAACTTGGAGAAAGAGGATGCATCTCTGGCCAGATTTGGGGGAAGCTCTGCTCCAGGGTCTTGCAGCTTCTCCCAAATGGGGGTTGGACTTGATGGTCTTGTAGGCCCCTTCCAACCCTGCTATTCTATGATTCAGTGATCCCCAACATTCTCTGACAATAGTACCCTTTCCCGCCACATCCCCAACCGTCTCATTTGTATCAAGCTGTTTTGCATTTTGTCTCTTAGGCGGGCGCTCTCCCCTCCCACATCACCGAGCGTTTGGCGTTTTATGAGCGGCTCCGAGCCGCTGCTGAGGAACGCTGGGCCGAGCGAACCCTTAAAGAGAGACGTCCGATTCAGATTTCCCTGCCGGGCGGCAAAGAAATAGAAGGAGAAGCCTGGACATCCACGCCGTATCAGGTGGCCTTGCAGATCAGGTGGAGTTTTTCGCGTTCATTCCGTGCTTTCTCCCTTCCAACGGGTTTCCTCTCGAGCGTTGCTAGGACAATATTTTGGGCGAAGGAGGCCGATTGGCAGTGGCAAAAAAGGGTTGGAAACTCACAGTGGTGGGGTTTGAGGTCCTGTCTTCTCTGCAAGGTTGGAACACCTCGTTGGGAGGCGAGGCATTTGGAGTTTTCGAGATACCCGGAGATCGGCTGATGATTAGTCCCGATCCGGTGCCCGAGGGCTGAATTCCATCTTGAAAAAGCTCTTGGGGGCTGCATTCCATTAGTGGGCGGAGGCAAAGGAGGGGGGCAAAAAGCACCAAAAATACCAGCATATTTTAGCTTAAAGCTCTTACTGTCAGTAAGTAAGACTTAGAGGAGTTATTTCAATCTTTTTGGCTCGGGGTGGAGGAAGTGCAAAAGCTGGGAAACCATGAAACACTCGACAGTAGAGGGGGGGATGGGGGCGTGTAGCCTTCGGGGGAATTTCAGAGGGCCAGAGGTTCAACACCCCTGTCCCAGTGGGTGCGAGCCATGCCCTTGGGGATGCAGTTTGGACCTTGGAAGAAGCAGCTGCTTGTTGTTGTTGTTGTTGTTGTTAATGTTAATATTTTATTGTTGTTATTATTATTTATTAGTATTATTAGTATTATTAATAAATGTATATCCCACCTTTCCTTGCAAGGATCCCAGGGGTTCCCTCTTATCCGACTCTGTGGCTTCAATCTTATGAACACCAGGGACTAAATCCCGCAGGACCCAGTGAGACTTGTTTCTGAGTGAACGTGTGTAGCTTTGCACTGTGTGCGTTGCACTTTTTTGCGGTTACTGCTGTGCAGTTGCAGCGATGGGTATTGGGCACAGGTGAATCCAGCATCCTGAGGATCACCGAGGCTTTCAGGTTAACCAATGAACTGAAAAGGAGAACAAGTTTCTAGTCCTTACAGGTGTAAAGAAAAGGTTGAGAGAGGTGGCGGCAACCACTGGTGAAATTTCAGGAGCCAGGGCCAACCTGAGTTGCTTTTAGTTATATGTTGTCTGTGTGCTTTTAGGTAAATTTAAACTTTGTGTATTGTATTTTAATGTTTTAACTTCTGTAAACCGCCCAGAGAGCTTCAGCTATGGGGCAGTATAGAAATATTAATAGTAACAACAACAACAACAACCCTTTTATATCTGCAGGCTTTTTCTATTTCCATTTTGTGTATATCTTTTAACATCCTAAATTCCGCTTTAAAAAAAGAAAAGGAAGCTCAAAAAGCGGCTTACCACAATAAAATATACGTGCAATGGAACAAAAACCAGAGAATGCAATAAACACAGTGTTTTCATTGCGTGCTGTAAGTGTCTCCTTGTGTTCGTGAGACAGCCACCGACCTGCAACGGGCTCTGACTTTCCCCTGCTGTTTCAGCCAGAGTCTGGCCACGCGGGCAGTGACAGCACGGGTGAACGGGCACTTGCATGACCTGGATCGCCCGCTGGAGGGCGACACCACCTTGGAATTCGTGGACTTTGATTCCCAGGACGGGCAAGCGGTGAGTTGCGATTAATTTGCATCTGCTCCTTTGGGAGAGGGGAACAGGGGTTTGTGCGAACCTTTATTAGCGTGGAGTTAGCAGGGAAATGCGCTGTACTCCCGACATGCAGGAAGCTTAAGGGCGTCCTCCAGACAAGCCATCCGCGTGCTCAGGGCAGCCCCAGGTTGATGCGCAACTGCGCCCACTCCCACGTGTCTGAGCTGGCCACCCTCACGCACGCCTGAGTTGCAGCCTGTTTGGACTGCTGCCATCTGGGGCTGCCTTGGAACAGGATTTGAAAGCTTCAGCTGCTCCAGAACTCTGCAGCCAGACTGTTGACTGGGGCCGGTTACAGGGAGCGCATGACTCCCTTGTCACAACAGCGTCTGTTTCCGGACACAATTCAAAGCGCTGGGTATGCCCTATAAAGCCCTATGCGCTTGAGACCAGGCTAACTGAAAGGCTGCCCTCTCCCATACAAGCCTGCCTGGGCCTTAAGGTCTTTGAGAGAGGCCCTTCTCTCTGCCATCAGAGGCACGTTTGGTGGGGACGCAAGGGGGGGCCTTATCGGTGGCTGCTCCCAGGCCCTGGAATTCCCTGCCGAGGGAGGCCAGGTTATTTCGCTCTCTGTTGTCCTTCTCCTGGCAAACAAAGACGCTTTTATTCAGGCAGCCTTTGCAGCGTGAGCTGGTGCATTGCAGAAGCGGTTTTTAATTGGCGGGGTGCTGTTTATCTCTTTTATTGTTGCGTTTTTAATTGTGTTTTGTTTTGACACCATGTTTTAATTAAGATTCTGTTCTGGATTTTATTGTTAGCCACCTCGGGCACCATTTTTTGAGTAGAAAGGTGGAACAGAAGAAAAATAAAGGAAGGGACGCCTTCCTCTGCTCAGCCTGAAACCGCCCGGGGACGTGGTGTTGGCCTCGGTAGCGCAGTCGGCTTTTTAAAAGGCGCTTGGGCCAATTTCATGGCAGTCAGGAGGCCTGTTAACAGTTCGGTCCTCGAGTCCTTGTGATGCCCCTGGGGCCTCCGCTGGATGTCTGCCTACTCCTGGAGCCTGATCGCTTGGCAGGGTTTTAAGCCTCACCTGTCGCTCCCCGTAGCGTTGCCGACATTCTCCGAGTGGGAAGGTTCACCCATAGGAGCGCCCGGGCGGTCGGCCATCTTCTTGGGCTTCTGGGCCCTTTGGCTCATGCTAGCCTTCATTTTTCCTGAAAGGTGGGTGGTCCATGGAAAGTACAGTGGCGGTGCCCCATAGATGGAGGCAGAAAGACCCCTCCATCCCAGGCTGAGCAGAGCCCCGTGCCAACGGGAGTTCTTTGGGGGCCTCTTCCTGCCACTTTCCATCATAATCTCTCTGGGCTTGTGGCAATCATTGTCCAAGGGCGCCTCTGGAGTGGAGTTTCCTCTCTTGCAAAGCGCTGAGGAGCCCAGTCTGCCTAACCAGTCCCCCCATCTCTTCTCCAGCTCTTCTGGCACTCCAGTGCCCATGTTCTAGGGGCTGCTGCCGAGCGTTTCTATGGTGCCCTCCTGTGTCACGGGCCCAGCACTGAAAACGGCTTCTTCTATGACATGTTTCTGGATGGGCAAAGGTAAGCAGGGAGCGTGGCAGCAGCGGCAGGAGCCGTTGGCCAATGAAACATTGCTATGGTTTTAATTGTTATTAATTATTAATAATAACAGAAACAACCATTTATTTATGTATTTATCTTAAATATTTCATGGCTGCCTTTCAGGGCAGAAGTCCTCTGAGGATGACATACAATAATGAAACACATAAAACTGATAGAATATTAAAAGCGATAAAAGCAAAATAAAGCAGTAGGGATACAATAAAAACAGCAATAATAAAACAGCAATAATAATGATAAATGTATGGGTCACTTCCCACCGCAAAAGCAGTCTCAAAGCAACTTACGCAGCCCAATTCAGAAATCCATAATTATAATACAACACAAAAAAGCACATTTGTTTGGCCCATTTGGGTTGGGGAAAGGGTGCAGCCCGTGTGGTTTGTGTGCAGAAGGTACAATCCCTGGCATTTCCAGGTAGGGCTGATAAAATCTCCTGTCTGGAACCCTTGGGAGCTGCAGTTCAGGCTGTGCTGAACTCGATGGACCAAGGCTGTTGCCTTTTGTTTTTCTGGTCAAAAAAGAAGGGTGGGATAACAGTACAACGCCATCACCCAGGCAGCAGGATTTCACGTGCTGGGCCGGGCGTGTTATAATCTTTACCATCCACTAGGTGTCCTTGCTGTCTAAGTAATGATTTGAGCATATAGATCTTGCTGGGGGAGAGGAGATCATGGTTGGTTGCCCGCCCGCCCGCCCACCCCTGGTCATGGTCGCAGACTGGCCCCCAATGCACACATGGGAATCTTGCTAATCATGGGGCCCTTTTTTGTTGTTGTTTTTTCCCTTCAAATCCTCCCCGCCCCATGGTTGAGCCTCCAAATCTGTTGTGACATGTCCCTTTAGGCGGGTTTTCAAAAATAATTTGCAGAGAGGAGACAACATCAAACAGGTTCGTCATTAGAGGTGTGAAGGCCTGGGAAAAACTGGAGCAATTCAAAAGGTGGGGGGAATTGCTATAATAATAATAATGCTTTTCCC
This sequence comes from Heloderma suspectum, assembly GCF_057233095.1. Classification (NCBI taxonomy): domain Eukaryota; kingdom Metazoa; phylum Chordata; class Lepidosauria; order Squamata; family Helodermatidae; genus Heloderma; species Heloderma suspectum. The sequence continues at coordinate 20,819,535 of NC_139474.1, read as the reverse complement.
CCCAGGCCTTCACTGCTCTAATCATCATACCCATCCTAACAGCAATCTTACTGAGTACCGATCTTTATGTGTAGCCAGAACAGCACCACCGCCCCACACACACACAATCGGCAGATTTGGGGGGGGGGGGGGCAACTCCCAAGGTTTGAAGAAATGCAAAGAAACTTTAGGGGAACCCCACAACATCCCAGTGAGGACTGAGGATGCTCAGTCCCTGTGGGGCGCTCTGTGGCTGTTCAGGAGATGGGGCAGAAATGGAACACCAGGGTGCAGGGAGAGGAAACTGAACAGAGAGGCTGGAATCTTGAGCAGGGAGGATTTCATGCAGCAATGTTCCCTTGCAGGGCCCATTCATAATTTGACATTTTGGTGTTAGTGAACAGGAAAGCAAACAAACCCGTGATCAGGACCGGTCACTACGTTGGGTGATGCCAGTATGTTGTGTCCGGCAAAGGGGGCCCCGTGGACTGGCGCTGTCCGTCTCTCTTGGCCGCCTTTAATTGCTTTCCACTGATGCCTCTGGATTTTACCAAGAGCTTTTCCACCTTCCCTCTCAGGACTGTGTCCAGTAAGGACCTACCGGCGTTGGAGGAGATCTGTCGGGCGATCATTGAAGAGAAGCTCCCCTTTGAGCGGCTGGAGGTGTCCCGGGGGGATCTGATGGAACTCTTTAAGGTGCCAAAACCTTAGGCCAGCCTTTCCCCGAGGGTGGCAGGGGAGGATGGGAGTTTTAGTCCAACCCATCTGGACAGCGCCCGCTTGGGGAAAGGTTGCCGTAGACTGTGGACATCATGGTTAAGTGCGTCCAACTCTCTGTCTTCTGTCCTTTTTCTTTTTTTGTTACACAGTCTATCATCTGTTGACTAACAAAACGGAGAGAAGCTTAAGATTTGTTAAGTTAAGGCGATGGGCTTCTGCCTTTGTCTGTAGTGCAGCTGGATTTAAATCCCGGCCCTCGAAGGCGAGGTGCCAGCCTTAAAATAACAACCGAGCGTGCGAAGGGTGCGCACCAGTGGGGAGTCCACATGGAAACGGAAGGAGAAGCGCTTCCGGTATTATCCGGATTTTCATGCAAACTGCTGTTGGTCCGTCCCAGGCGCGCGAAGCAGAAAGCTACCTTGAAACCCGCTTTCCACGGGTCGAACTGCACTTTAATCCGCCTTACAGTGCAGATGGATGGGCGGAGTCCCGCTAGTAGGCGTGAACGTCATCCACCCCATAGACGCTGCCCAGCCAATGAGAGAGGCCGGCTCCCGCCCCTCTCCACGCTCCACTGCTCAGGGGAGTTTAATGGAAGAGATGAGTAATATCAGATAGTTTACCCTCCTTTCTGAAAATGCTGCGGGGTGGCAGTGGATTGGCGACGACATCATCCGTCGCAAGCGACCCCAGACTCTGTCATTTTTTTTTTCTGCAGTGGCTTAACCCAACGATCCTGCTGGAATTTCCAGCCCTGGAAGGGTTATGCTCATTGGAATTAAAATATTTGGCAACAGGTTGTTCAGGCTTTCTTTGTTTTGAAGGCTGACCTGGTTTCTAAAACAGGCACAAATTATTTGGTTTAATTATTTTGGCTTTGCTGCCACAGGATGTGGTTATGTTCATGGGCTTAGGTGGTTGGAAAGAGGTGTTCAGGAAATTTCTGGAGGACGAGAGTATGCCATTAGTCGTGATGGCAAAATAGAGCCTCCACACTCAGAAGCAGTATACCTCAAATACTTGGCAGCTGACAAACCAATTGGTAGAACGACGATCCAATAAGATGACAAGCTATTAAAATAGTAAAAAAGGCAAAACAACATCATTAAGGGACATTAAAATAAGAACAGCAGATACAATTTTATTGTGGCCTGAAGGACTGTGGGAAACAACATGCTGTGCGAAATGGGCCTTCGGTCTGATCCAGCAGGACTCGTCTTCTGTCACTGTTTCCCCAGCACAACTGCACATGTGACACCCCGGCTGTTCTTGCCTTCTGCTGCGAATCTGATGTAGCTGGGCTTCAATGTGGGCCTCGAGAGCTGAGCTGCTCTGCTCTTGGAGGGAAGCGACGGTTTCCCTAAGAGGGCGACAGGATGAGTAGCTTTGATGAAGGCTGTCCTGCAAATCAGGTTGTGCAAATTTGAAGGCCGGTGGGCAGCAGCAAGAGAGGTTGGGGGGCTTGCCAGAGGCTCTCCCAAGGTGCTGTGTCTTACCTGTTGAGTCAGCTTTCCTCCTCCACAAGGGAATCCTTAGGAGATGCCGGGTGAAACAGATATTACCCCAGGCTTCCCCAACCTGGCACCCTCCAGAGGTGTCTGACTACAACTCCCATCATTCCCAGCCAACATGGCTGGGTGATGGGAGTTGTAGTCCAGCACCTCTGGAGGGCGCCAGCTTGGGAAAGGGTGCATTTTCCATTCCTAGGATTTTCCTAGGGATGTACGGACTGTGTAAAATCTGCTCCGTCTGTGTTTTGCAGATTGTCAGGTGCCTTTCGTTCCGTCATCTGCCCACAGACGGATGCGGATATTTTTTTTCGTCATGCAGAAAAATACGGAAATAATTATGTAAATATTTACATAAGTATTTACATAATTTACCCCAGTACATAACACTTAGTGTATTGTCCGCTATTCCTTTCTACGTTTCCTCAGCAGAAACTTGCACATTTTTCTACGGATTTATATGCGTAAATTTCAGGAAAGTAAAAAAATCACCTGAAAGTCCACAGACTCCGCAGGGCCTGAGGGGGTCGCTCTGCACCGGATTCCGCAGGTCGGATTCTTAGAAATCTGAGCTCATTATAATCCATCTCGAATTTCTCCAGCATCCCTAGATTTTCCTTGGCTCTCAAGGTGGGATTCTCTGAACAGACAGAGAGTCGCCTAACCGCTGTCACAGCCCGTGACACAGAGGATCACCCCTGATGAGAAGATGCTTCCTGTGAGGCTGTATTTGTTATCATCACAGGCGTATTTCACTCCAGGGCCCAAACTCGTGTGTGATGGTTTTTCCTTGCTCGGTAGGCGTTTAGGAGAGCAGGCATTCCGTCTCTAGTAAATGGGATCATCTGCGGACTTGACTGTTCTGACCTGTGACTCCCGACTTCTTTTCGAGAACCTTCGGGAAAGCGGGGGGGGGCAGGGGTCATTTTCAATGTTGTTGTTGTGGGATGGACAGAGCTGTCGCCCTTGAATGTCGTCCCAAGCGTTCTTTGCCATTCGTGGTCCAGATTACAAAGACCCCCCCCTCTCTCTTTTCCCTCCAGCATAACAAATTCAAACTGCAGATTATCGACGAGAAAGTCAAGTCCCCAACCACCACTGTGTACAGGTGAGATCTCGTCTTTCTCGGCTCATCTGGGGTTCACACCTGGGCAGGGGCAGAGAAAAGAACCTCCCCTAAAGATCCCTCTTTTCTGAATCTAAGCTTCCACCTGGCGGTTCCAGTGTCCTCGTAGAGCATCTCTGTGTGTAGATTCCACTGAGGCAAAAATCAATTTGCGCCGACTTCACCATGGGAGAAAAATTCTCTTCTGCTTTCTGCTGTGTGAGAGGGGGGCTGAGATGGAGTTTACCAACTGTCGCCCCCATCCTCTTCCCAATTTTCTGTTTGTGGTCTTATGGGATGGGTTTTATTTCAGAAATTTTCCTCTGTAAATGTTTGGGGGGGTATGTCCTGCCTGCCCTTCTGCTTTGTGGATTGGCTCACTTATTTTATTATTTCATTTCTATACCGCCCAGTAGCCGAAGCTCTCTGGGCGGTTCACAAAAATTAAAGATTAACTTACTAGAGGTACCTGAAGCAATGTGGCTTGCGTTTATTTATGATTTAATTTATATCCCATCTTTCCACCAAAAAATGGAACTCAAGGCGGCGTTGCTTGCTCTGCTGAGCATAGGCCTGGTAGTTGAGCGGCCCTCCAATTTCAGCTGGAAGTTAGGCCCAAATGACCTCTTCGCCTTCTATGGAATGTCCTAGAAAGACATGGGGAGTGGGGAACTTCAGAGCAAGAAGAGGGCCGTTTGTTGTAAAAGTCTCTCCTAGCCCTGAAGCGCTGGAAGTGACTCTTCTCCATTGTCGATATATTTTAGCCAATGCTGCCAGTGTGACATTGAGTTTCTGTGTGTGTGCGCATGTGTGTGCTCAAGAGGGATAGAGACTTGGCTAGTTCTGCTTGGCTGGCTCCAATTTTGTTCTTGTTGTAAATGACAGCTGTAATTCTCATGACGCTTTACAGCTGCTATACCACTGTAGTGTGATTGCAGCCACGTGGGTTTTCTTAACCCCTGGTTGCATTTAGCTTAGCAGAACCGTTGGGGGTTCCATAGGTGGCCTGGATGCATACATAAGCCACCTGGGACTCCCATCGGCCCATCGCAACGGCCCCCACATCATCCCTGCTGGTCTTTCTCTTTCCAGATGTGGGACCTTAATTGACCTCTGCCATGGGCCCCACGTCAGACATACAGGAGCGATCCGAGTGCTGAAGCTGCTGAAGGTGGGTGCTGTCATGTTCCTACATCACGTTCCCTTCACAATCAGCGGCTCGCCTGATTAAAGGCAGCCACCGGCGTGATCACAGCACTCTGGTGCTGAAGGAGCTGTACTGGTTGCCAGTTGTTATCCGGGCCAAATTCAAGGTGTTGGTTTTGACCTTTAAAACCCTATACGGTTCCGGCCCAGCCTCTCTCAAGGAGCGCCTCCAGCAACACCAGACAGGCCGCTCAACAAGATCAGTCTCGGATGGCCTTCTCTCCGTCCCATCAGCCAGGACAGCTAGACTGGTGGGGACGAGGGAGAAGGCCTTCTCTGTGGTGGCCCCCACTCTGTGGAACCCCCTTCCTAGGGAACTCCGCCATGCCCCCTCTTTAATGAGCTTCCACCATGCGTTGAAAACGTGGTTGTTCAGGCAGGCATTTGGGGTGGGTTAGGGTATTTTTAGAAATACGATGTTTTAATGTAGAATTTTATTGTTTAAAAACTGTTTGTATTACTGTTGGTTGCCCAGAGTGGCTGGGTGACCGGCCAGATGGGCGATTAAGAAATTTAATAAATAAATAAATAAGTTAATGGCTAACTTCCGTACAAACGCAGTTTCTAGGAAACTCTCAGGCTGCATACAACCAGCTAATCCACACATCTTCGAATATCAATAGAGGAGACAAAGTGGAAGTTGGAGAAGTTGCCTGCAGTCTGGGCAAGAACTTCTCGGCCAGACATGCTTGGCCGGGATGCCCCTCCGGTAGGGTGGCTCCCTCCTCCGTAGGCTTCCATGAGTGGCCAACCTGATGGAGCGCCTGAGCTCTGCCTCTAATTTTTCCAGGTTTGCTCTGCGCCGGACCCCGGCATCCCTTAAGTCACACCCCTCACTCTCCTCCTCCCCCTAAACCTGGGTTCTCGTGGTGGAGGAAGGGGGGGCATTCAGGCTGGGCCACCTGTGTGTCGAGGTCTTGGGAATAAAGTCTTGCCATATCTGGGCTCACCAGGGAGGGACCTCCCCCTGGTCTGGCTGTTCCCCTTCTGAATCTGAGCTACCAGACATCCCCGCAGACCCAGATTCATTCCTGGCAGGTGCTAACGTCCGGCCAATGCAAAGGCCCTATTTGCTTCGTCTAAAGCCCTCCGACGACCTGAGGGTGTGAGATTGTTTTCCATCCGCAAAGGAGCAAGTTGTGGGGTTGTGTGTTCCTATTTTTTTTCCAACGTTCACATCCTACCTGATAGTCACAGCCGGTCCCCCGAGTTGGTCCGCAAAGCAGTTGCAGCGTTAAGAATCACAGTGGTGTCGTAGAGCTGAGGTAGCGTGTTTTTTGATAAATGAGATCCGAAGTTGGATTTCATGTAGAAAAACAACGTTGCAGCCAGTTCATCCTGAATGTGGCTCTCAGGCCTTCAATCGGCTCGGCAACGTGGCCTGGTGCCATGCTTACTCGGAATAAGTCGTGCGGCGTTCTTAAATGCACGTGGCCACGATAGCTGACTTGAGCCCCCCGTATTCAGAGACAGTCTGAACAGCAGATTGGGGGGTGGGGGGCAGAGAGAAATTGTGGGATAGGGCATTGCCTCATGCAATAAGTTCCTTTAGGGTGCAATCCTGGGCATGTTTGGACAGAAGAAAATTCCTGCAACTCCCAGCATTCCCCAGCCAGCATGGGGAGTTGTAGGACTTTTTTTCTGTCTAAACATGCCCAGGATTGCACCCATGTACTGAGTCACACCCTTGTTCCAACTAACTCGGTATTGTCAGCACTGACTGGCAGCAGCGGCTCTCTGGGCTTTCAGGGGCAGGGCACTTTCCCCAGCCCTCCCCAGAGATGCCAGGAATTGAACTTGGGACTTTCTGCAGGGGCTCTACCACTGAGCTGCAGTCCTTCCCTTAAAAATAAAGATCCTAGTCCTCATGATGCTGAACAAAGGGGCTGGTTTAAACAGGGGCACAGGAAGCCACCTTATCCCGAGTGAGACCTCTGGTCCATGTAGCCCAGTCTACGCTGACGGGCGGCAACTTGCCAGGGTTTCAGACCTAGCCCTGCCAGGAGATGCCAGGGACTGAACCTGGGAAATTTCACGTGCAACGTAGGGGCCCTGCCAGTAAGGTACAGCCCACCTCGGAACTGCCCCTAAAGAGAGGTGAGATCTCTCATGGAGAGATCTCCCGGAGGCTCCTGCGATCTGCTTCCCTGGCGGTGCTGCCCAGATGCTGAATTTCTGCCCCCTCCTCACCCTTGCCTTGGCAGAACTCCTCTGCCTATTGGCACGGAGACTCCTCCAAGGAGACCCTGCAGCGCATCTACGGCATCTCCTTCCCCAGCCCCAAGCAGCTGGCAGCGTGGGAACGCGCTCGGGAAGAGGCCGCACTGCGGGACCATCGGCGGATTGGCAAGGTAGGGGGAATTGGGCCGCATTTGGTCTTGTATACCCTCCGGTAGGTAACCTCTCTGCTCCGTCTGCTCTGCACACACATTCGCGCTTTCTTTCTCTCCCTCTTTTCTTTTTCTCTCCTTCTCTTCCTTTTCTCACTTCCTCTTTCTCCTTTTTCTCTCTTTCCCTCTCTCAGAGCCACACCGGGTTGTGAAGCCCTGTCCTCTAGCGTGGGAGGGAAATCACGCCCACTAGCAAATCGCCGGCCAGTTTCTAGCGGGCCGCCTAGCCCCCGGTGTTGGCTGGGATTTATTCTTAGGACTTGGGTGGGTTTTGGTCTCATCCTGCAAGGCGCGCCAGATGCTCCTAAGGATTCCAGATCACTCAGCAGAGATTAATTGCAGGAGGGTAACGGCGAGGCTGCTGCAGCAAAACAACCCGCTCGATCCCTGTGGCACAGTAAACTCATTTATTATGAGGGAGGTTTTTGTGAAACTGGGGTCTGGCGGCAGCGTGCTCAGAAGATTAGTTGTGCCATAACTTGTTGAGAGGGGCTGAGGATTACGTCTTGGTTTGCACATCCAACACATACCGGAAAAACAAGGAAGGGGTTTTTTTGAGACAGGATGTAGCCCAGACCTGCCCTAAGCCGCTGAATCCCATCCCCAGTTTCCAAGATTTTGCCAGAAACGCTTTGAACCTTAAGGGCTAGAAACTTGGTGTGTGTGTCGGTGTTTTAAGTGAAAGCTGGGACATTCTAGAGCACGACATCTTGCATCAAAGCAATACTCAGCTCAATCCTCTGTGTATTAGGAAGGCACCGCATAGAGAGTCAGATGCTTGAGCCACCTAGCTCAGTACTGTTTGCACTGACACACCACGGTTTTTTCCCCAATTCTACCTGGAGATGCCAGGGTTTGATCCAGGGACACCCTCCCCCTGTGCACAACACGGGCTCCCCCACGAGCTGGAGTCCCTCCTCAACTGCGACATGTGCGGTGGATCCCCACTGTGGGGCTTTTCCGTGCCCTTTCAAACGGTCTGTGTCCCCCATTAGAATTGCGAGCCGAGCACCGTTGAATATGGACAGCTCAGCGGCACCCGCCTTTCCTTCTGTTTCCCCCCAGGATCAGGAGCTGTTCTTCTTCCACGAACTGAGTCCCGGCAGCTGCTTCTTCCTCCCTAAGGGGGCCCATATCTACACCACCCTCGTGGACTTCATTAAGGTAGGCCTGGCTGCCAGTGTGCTGCGGCCCCCTTTATGCCTTGGGCCAGCCACGCTGGCTGCGGGCGATGGGAGCTGAAGTCTGGCACATCTGGAGGACGCCAGGCATTGGGGGAAGGCTTCCACGGACCACGGGACACTTGGAAGTGTATTTTTCAGCTGCTTCGGGGTCTCCGTCCTGTCTGACTGCTCCAGTAGGGGAGCACAGAGACAGGACTTGATGGTCTTGTAAGCCCCCTCCAACCCTGTGATTCTATGAGTTATATGATCTATGAGAAGCAAGCAGGGGCCCTCCCCTGCCTCCCACAGTGCGGGGATCGTGGGTGGGCTTACGGGAGATGGAGGAGTGAAGTGTTCTGGCTTATCGAAACTTTGGGTTGTGGGGGCGGGGGATTTGGGAAGGAAAAGCAATGGCTCGTCGCAGCTCCTTAGGTCTGTTTTTTCCTCTCTTTTCCTGCAATCTACAGAATTACAGATGCCTTAGTAGACTTGGGGCCCAGCACTGTTTTTTATTAATAGATGCAGGAAAAGTTATCGGCCGTCTCATTGTGGGGAGATTCGTATCCTGTACGAATAGTGCAGCTGGGATTTTGAAGGCTAAAACCTCCGAAAGTTTGCGCCCCAGATAGGAGACCAGGCGCATGTATTCGAGGACACAGCTTGTGCTGTTCTGACCATATTGGCCCACTAAATGGCACCTGAGAGGTGGAAGCCAAGAGCGCCGTCTCGTTCAAAGAACTGGGGGCGTTATGTGAATTGCCAGGAGGTTAAAAGTGAGATCACGCGCTCGGCCTGTTATGATGAGTTGTACGTTTTAAGGATTTGGTTAAGAACCTGTCCTGCTTGTGGGTTTCCCGGGGCAGCTGGTTGGCTGCTATGCGGACAGAACGCTGGACTGGATGGGCCTGATCCAGTACAGCTCTTCCCATGTTCTCAACAATAAATTAAATACAAATCTGTCTCGTAGGATAGCAGGGCTGGAAGGGGCCTACAAGGCCATCTAGTCCAACCCCCTGCTCAGTGCAGGAACCCAAGTCCCGCTCCCACCGTGGCAAATGACACCCTTCCTGATTCTCCCCCTCCCACCCCCAGAGTGAATATCTGAAGCGCGGCTTTTCTGAGGTGATCACCCCCAACATTTTCAACGCAAAGCTGTGGGAGGTGTCCGGGCACTGGCAACACTACGGAGACAGCATGTTCACCTTCCGGGTGGAGGACGAGGCCTTTGCCCTCAAACCCATGAACTGCCCCGCCCACTGGTGAGTCGTCAAGGGGGGTTTAAGGCCTAGTCAGTGCGCCTTGACAGACAGAAGCCCCCCAACCAGAGTTTCCCTTGCTGGAAGACAGCCGCCAGCTTAGACAGCTTTAAAAGGCAGGTGGAGTTATCCTTGGTGGACGGCAGAGCCGGAGAGCTCCATCAGCGGCTGTGAGCTGTTGAGCCCCCATGTTCAGATGCAGTCTACCACTGAACATCAGATGCATGGGGCATCCACTTTGGGGACATCGTTCCTTTCGTGTCCTGCTTGTTGGCTTTCTCAAGGCATCCGCTTGGCTGCCGTGGAAAGCAGGAACACAGAATCAAAGGGATTCTGCTGCAGCGAGGCTGGGCTTGCATTGTTAGTCATGTTGACCAGTAACAACTGGCCACAAGAGAGAGGTTTTCCATGCCAGTATACCTTGAAATGCCAGTTGTTGGAGGTGCAGGGGAACAATGCCAGCAGGGCTGCTGCCGTTATGCCATGCTGCGGGGGTGTGGAACCTCAGGCCTGTGGGCCAAATCTGGCCCTCTGAGGTTCCCCAGGTGGCCACGCGCCCTCTCCCCTGATCGCAGATTGTTTGGCGGTTTCCCAGCTTTTCTACGGTTTTTCTCACCACTCCTTCTGAAAGCTTGAACTGCCTCTCCTGAGGCTCAGTTACTGGCAGTTAAGAGCGTTAAGCTCAAACAGGCTGGTCTTTTGGCCCCACCCCTTTTGCCTTTGGCTCCTCCCGTCTCTGGCATGCGGCCCCTGAGGACTTCTCTGAAACAGCTCTTGGGCTGAAAGGTTTTGGACCCCTGCTGCAGATGGGTGTCTTCCTGGCTGGCTGCTCTGTGCTGAACGGGGTGAGCTGTTGTTCTGATCTAGCTGCCATTACCACGGAAGGCCTGATCGAAGGCACAGGACGGGGCGCAGGCCTTGGCTTCTGAACGGGGGGATTTCTGGGGCTTGGGGACACTTGGCAAAGTCGGGCTCTCTGCCCTCAAGACCTTGACCCCCGAGCGTCCATGAAGCTCAGTTTGCTGTCATTGCTGGCTGTATCAAAGCGCTGCCCCGGGCAGCCCAAACTCAGTTCCGGGAGAAGCGACGTTCCTTGACTTGTCCAACTCACGCGCGTCGCGCAGATGTCCACCGCTTCTCTTAATCGGCTTGTCCTCCGGACGTGTTTTGTGTAACTAGTCTTGCTTTGCTGTCACAGCTCCGGGCAGGACCCTGCAATCACCTCCTCAGCCAGTGGATGTTTTATTCACACGCACACTCCCTACTGGCCTTTCAAGGATATCATGGCTGCAATAAGGGCTAGAAACTTAAATCTAAAACAACAACAACAGTGAAACCTGAGATTCCCATCTCGACAACCATGAGGGCTAGGAACATGCTGTTTTCAGAGAGAGGGATGAGATGGTCAGGAAGTCGAATGTGGGCCCCCGCGCAGCATCACAGATGTTTTTCCTCTGTGTAGCCTTGGCACCCACCGCTTCGGCTGTGACAGCTCAGCAAGTCCCGTCTCCTTCCTTCTCATGCAGTCTCATGTTTGGCCACCGCCCCCGATCCTGGAGGGAGCTGCCCCTCCGCCTCGCCGACTTCGGGGTCCTGCACCGCAACGAGCCCTCGGGAGCCTTGACGGGGCTGACGCGGGTCCGTCGGTTCCAGCAGGACGACGCCCACATCTTCTGCTCCATGGATCAGGTGAGGGCAGGGCACCTGGGCAGAACGCCTGCGTGGCTGAACCGAGTGCTCTCCCTGCTGCCTTCTGCTCAGGAATGCCGCTCCCTAGCACCTTTCTAGGGCTGCATGGGCATAAGCGGAGCATCATTTTGAAAGGGGCAGTGGGATTGGCAGCATTAAGGGATGTTCTATTCCAAGCCTCCATCTCTTCTGTCTCCATCCCCAACTCAGCTGGAGGGCGAGATCGGGAGCTGCCTAGACTTCCTACAAGCCGTGTACTCCATCTTTGGATTCACATTCCACTTCTATCTCTCCACCCGCCCGGAGAAATTTCTCGGGGAGCCTCACCTTTGGGATCGAGCTGAGCAGGTAAGAGCATGACCAGCCGCCGCCATTGCCCTGATCCCGCCGAAACACGTTTTCCGCTCAGCTTCCCGCCTGATGTGCTTCCCCGCCCTGAACCCAGCTGTCGCAGCCGGCTAATCATGGAAGGGCCTGGAGCGAACCTGGCTGACTCAGGGGTCTTGCGTGGGAGTAAATGGCAGTTCAGCAGTCCACATGGAGACCGTGCCCACAATTTTAAATAGTTGTTGCTTCAAGGATGGGCTTTCTGAGATGCTCACTGTCCACTGCTCCATCATGATCCTGGCCCAGTCTTGACTGCTGCAGTGCACTCTGCATGGGGCTGCCCTTGAAGGTGGAGCTAGTACTCGTATTCCTGTCCATTTACATGGGCTACCAGTTAGCTTCTGGGCCCAAGTTAAGGTGATGGCTATTTCCTTAAGTTGCCATGGGGACATCTCTTCCCCATGGCATGCTGACTTAATATGGCATGTTCCATCTATCCCTGAGGTGCCTCCGGTGCTTGCCTGTAGCAGGGCCTTCTTGGTGGTGGCATCACATTCCTGGACTCCCGTTCCTCAGTGGCTCCCCCCTGGTTCCTCTCCCTTGGGGCTTTCAATATAGCTTGTATTTTGTCAAGAATTTGGCATGAGAGGTGTAAGCTGCCCTTTGTTTTAAAACAAATTTAAAAAAATTGTCGATGTGTATTTTTTACTATGTGATTCATTGAGGGGAGGAGGGGGAACTACCTTGAGTAAAATAGTATTGTCTTTATTACATTTCTATCCCAACTTTCCACTAAAAAATAGTGCTCAAGAAAGACAGGTTCTAAATAATTGAACATAAAATGCTGGGGTTCAGCTTGTTAGAATTTGAATTGTTTGCCACATTAACAAAAACAAAGCACTGCTCCTTTGGACATCTGGGGAGCATTTTGATCTATGGGAACAGCATCACATCCTATAAAGGAATCGATCAGGATAAAGGAAATCATCGTTTGGGGCTTCGCTTCACTGTATTCTCAGTTCTGGATGTTATCTGTGGAAGAATATTTCTTACGATGAAAATAAAAGCCTTCTCCAGCCTGGCGCCCTCCAGATGTGTTGGACTACAACTCCCATTACCCCCTGCTGGCTGTGGGTAATAGGAGTTGTAGTCTGACACATCTGGGGGGCACCAGGTTGGGATAGACTGGGGATCAATTGACACGTGGCCACTGCGATTTTCTCTCCCTTCTTTCCTTCTCTCTCGCTCTCTCTCTCCCGCCAAATCCCAAAATCTGGGAGACTTTTCAGTTTACCTGCCCTCGTGCAAATCGATACCACCGAGGAGCAACAAAAGAGCTTGAAATCTTATCTTTCCGTTGGCCCATCCGTCTGCAGCTTGTCCCTCCCAGCGAGGGATGGTATCAGCGCTGTGTGCCTCCCGTATTTGTTCAAGCCAGGGCCTTGCCTTGGCCCTTGCCTTGGCCCTCTTTGCTGAGCAGAGGGGTTTGGGTCGTCCTTGTGTCTCCCAGAGGCCCTGCCAAGTACTGACTTCCTTCCCCCTCCAGCCAGAAGCGGCTGGCGTGACGAGCTGGATGGCGGCAGCCTGGCTGGAGACAAAGAGGCTCCCCTGGCAAACTCACCTCCTTCTCTTTTGTCTTCCAGCTGTTGGAAAAGAGCCTCCAGGACTTCGGACTGCCGTGGGAACTCAACCCCGGCGACGGTGCCTTCTATGGGCCAAAGGTCAGTGCCTGCCCTGCCTGCTGGGAACAGTGGAACAGGGGAAGCTGCCTGGCACTGAGTCGGACCCTTGGTCCATCTAGCCCAGTATTGTCAGCGCTGACTGGCAGCAGCGGCTCTCCGGGGTTGCAGGAAGCAGTTTTTCCAGCCCTACCTCAAGAAGCCAGGGATCAAACATGGGACTTCCTGCCTGCAGAGCAGGGGCTTCGTCACCAAGCTATGGCCTTTCCCTTAATAATAAAGTAAGATTCTATTCCTCATGGTTCTGAATACAAAGTTGATTTAAATAGGAACATGGGAAGCTGCCTTATACCAAGTCAGACCCTGGGTCCATCTAGCCCAGTATTGTTGACACAGTATTGTTCAAGCAGCTCTCTGGGGTTTCAGGCAGGATTCCTTCCTAGCCTTACCTGGAGATGCTGTTGGGGATCGAACCTGGGACCTTCTGCCTGCAAAGCGGGGGCTCTGCCACTGAGCCATGGCCTCTCCCCAAGTTCTCTTTGGTGGGGAGGGCTTTTTCTGTTCCCCCCGCCCCCAGGCTTTTTTTTTTTCATTTTTCCATTGGACATTTTGAGGAATACTGGAAAAAAAACCCTTCCTATGAAATATTTTCTCTTTTGAAATGGGCAAAAAGCTTTTTAAGACAAGATTTTACATGCTCAAAAGGTGCAGTGTGAAGATTTTGATGCAGGACAATTGCCAGCGTTAGAGGATGAGGATCCTGCCTGAACGCTAGACCAGCTTTCTCGAATCCGGTGCACTCCAGATGGGTTGGGTTGCAACTTCCGTCATCCCTCAACCAGCATTGCCAGTGGCTGCTGAGTAGGGCTGATGGGACTTGTAGTCCAACACATCTGGAAGTCTGCTCTGGACTTACACAACACCGCGTCCAAGATGCATTTCTAGAGCTGCTGAACCTCCAGCCTGCAAGCTGAACCCCGCCCGCCCCGGGCCAAAATCCAGCCCTCCAGCATTTCCGGAGGGCTGCAACCGTTTCCACTGACGGTTGATTGTTGGGTGGCTTCCCGGCTTTTGTGGAATTTTTCACCCATTCAAAAAGGTTGTTAATACTCTCCTAAGGCTTAGTTACTGGCAGGAACAGCTTTAAGCAACAATGTGCTGGTATTTTGGGAATTGGGGCCTTGCCCACCGCTGGAATGTGGCCTCTGAAAGCTGCTCTAAAATACCATTTGGCCCTTGAGTTGAAAAATTTTCGACACCCCTGTGCTAGAGGCTTTCTGCCATGTTCATGAGAGGGACCGCACATGGCTGCTTTTGCGGGCTTCTGGTGAAGTTTGCTCTCGGCCGGAGACACTAAACGCACGCCTCCTGTGTCTGTTTATCCTTTGGGCCGGGGCCGTCCTTGTGGTCAGCCTCTTCACCTCTCCCCCTTAAATGACTGTGACTGTGGCACAGACACCCTGCTGCAGATTGGGAAACGAGGAGCACATTGCCTTTCCTTGCAAGGGAATCACCAGGTCCGAAGGTGGTGGGGCCGGAACGGCACAAGGCCTCTTGTGGGTACCAAACCCTCAGAGGAAAAAAATCTGCCAAGTTTGCGCGGGAGCCGACCTTGGACCGTGGCCCGCAGGAGGAAGGGGACAAACCTCGAGCTGGACGTCGTGAATCAGCATCCCTAGGATAGCCCTGTAAATTTCATAAAATCAAGAAATGGTGCAATTTTACATGCTTAATTATAAATGTCCCATTTTAAGACATTGATGAAGCAGTCAAAGACATTCAGGTTTGATGAGAAAGTAAGAATTGCCTATATTTTCCATTCCCCCCCCATTGCCTTTTTTTTTTCTCGAAGGGGGAGTAATCCCTTTTTTTTCTCCCAGAACTGCAAAATTTCTGGAAATATTACATCTCTGTTAGGTAATTGGTTCCCCTGTCAAATTCTCTTGCCATTAAGAAGTTTCCCCTAATGATCACCTGAAACCTGTCCCCGGGCAAGCCTGTTCGATCTAGCCCTGACCTCTGAGTGAAAATGAGATTCTCGCTTTGCCCCAGTGGGCAACAGAGCGCAACCAGACCTGACTGAAGGCTACTTAAAACTTCAATATGTTTGCAAATATATTTTAAAACTTAAGCAGAAAACAGCGAATACCTTTTCAACTTGTTAAGCAAATGAAAACATGCCACACAGGAAGTCTTAAGATATGAATGGTTTGTAGAGAAAAGTAACTGAAAAGGAACATCACATACAGAAGTAGAATGCGAAACATGGAGTTATTACGAAGAAAATACATGTGTATGTTATGCAAACTATATTACAGTTTAATTCTTGCTAAGGCCTTTTAGAAAACAGTGTTCGGAGAACAGTGTTAGAGTATCAGATGGAAGAGTTATGTCATCTAAAAGCTAGCAGGGCCAACCAGCAGCAGTTTGACGTGTTACTTAGTTCCTGTGGTATTTCTCCTAAAGATTCCGGAGGAGCAAAGTAACAATCAGGAGCAGAGAAAGGTCTGTGCCCTCTTCTGTGTGACAGCCCTTCAGGACTTTGAAAAGTGCTTTTGACCCCTCAGTCTTTTCCAGGCTAATTAATTTTATTTATTATTACATTTACATCCTGCCTTTCCTCCTCCTCCTCCTCCTCTCGATTTTATCCTCACAACAGCCCCGTGAGGTAGGTTAGGCCTAGAATTTGTGACTGGCCCAAAGCCACCCAGTGAGCTTCATGGCTGAGTGGGGGCCAGAACTCAGATTTCTCAAGTCCCAGTCCAACATTCTAACCACCACACCACACTTGGTCTCCCAGTTCCTTCAACCTTTCCTCATAGGACTTGTTTTCTATCGTCTTTGTTGCTTTCCTCTGAACATGTACCAGTTTTTCTTCATCCTTAAAGTGTGGTGCCCAGAACTGGACACAGTACTTCACATGAGGTGTGAGTAGCGTGGAATAAAGTGGAACACTTACTTTTCATGTCTTATAAACAATGGAGATATTAATGCAGCCTGGATTCGCATTTGCCTTTTTTGCAGCTGCATCACGCTGCCGGCTCATAGAATCATAGACTAGTAGGGTTGGAAGGGGCCTACAAGACCATCGAGTCCAACCCCCTGCTCAGTGCAGGCTCCTGTTCAGCTTGTGATCATCTGCAGTCCTGAGATCTTTTCGCCAAGTACATATTCAGTGTAGACAATACAAGGCTAAATGGACTGTCCAGTTTACTTAGTGTAAGGGAGCTTCACGTGGAAGGGATATGTGAATCACCTGCTTGGTGACCTCATTGCAAAATTGTTTTCGTTTGTCATCCTCGGTCACAGATGCCCCGTGGAACTTTTATTGACCCCTTGCAACGTTTCATAGCCAGCGACACCCGAGCCTGGATGCTCCTGGATCTGTTTATCTTTGCTTTTTTTGTCACAGTCACAAGGCAGTGAATAGGGGATAATGTTCAGGTGACCCTTAAAAAAATTGTATTCAGTCATCAGAACATCACCTGTTTACATGGTTCATTTGGCTGCATCAACATGACACGTTCCACATTCTGTTCTGTTTGGCTGAACCAAACATTGTCTGTCTCTGGGCTGCATGCTACTTGGGAGGACACGTCACCCCAGGTCCTCAGTGCCACGCTGGACAAGGTGATTCTAAATTGGGAAAGAACGCTGCATGTTAGGGGTGGCTGCATTCTGCATCCTTTCATTCCAGACTCGTGGAGGTTGGAGCACTTTGGGTTGAGTCTGAGTTCCCACCAATTTGAGGTTCACCTCTTTCCTTTTTTCTCTCTCTCTCTTTTTTTTGATGGCCAAGTTTCTAGCCCTCATGAGTTGCAGCTTTAGGGTTCTACACCACTTTCAGCTGTATGGCTTTTGCTCCATCAGGCTTTATACCCCAGGGGTCAAGAAGGTCATCCATGTTGAAGGGAAGTCTGTGGCATTTCTGTAACGTTATGTACACCACATTGAGACCCGTTCTGGATGAAGGATGGCAAATACATTTTTAAAAAGAAGACATTCCCGTGCTAATTTCAAATGAATGCAAGTTAAACACAGTGACTCCTCAACACCAATGGCTAGTGATAACGGAAGCTTTTTAGCCTTACTATGCTAATGCGGCCCCTTTGTGGGGAAGAGAGCATTGCTCTTGATTGAGCCCTACACAGAGAGAATCAAATGTACTGATAAATTCTAGCTCAGCAATTCTACACCGGGCCTCACACATGTGCAAATGTACACAGGTTGCCACATTTCTCAGCTCGGATCTCTTTGGTGGGGGGTTTTGACCACAGTGCTGAGTACCTGCTACCTTGGTGGTGGCACGGACAGGACTGAAGGTGGGAGATTACAGCATATAGTGATCAAGCTCCCTCAGGAAAGACTTGCTCTTGAGGTTCCCATCGTCAGTTTTTCCTGGTTTCTTTTACAAATGGCTCTTGGAACACTAGAGCCAGTGAGAATGAAGGAGTAGCCTAGTTAGTCCTGTTTGTGCCTTAGATGTCTTTCTGCTCCCACCCACCCCCGGCAGGGTTCCTGTGACCTCAACAGTAGTAGGGCAGGCAGGAATTCCACAGGTGGAGTTCTCTCTGGCACAGAGATGCAACAGAGGGGGAAGCTTCACAGGAGAGTTTTGGCCTGCCAGACAGCAGTTTAAAGGCACGGGAAGCCTGCTAGGCACCCGGTTGGCTGCTGTGGGAACAGATTGCTGGACAAGATGGGCCCTTGGTCCGATCCAGCTTCAGGGATCATAGAACCATAGAATAGTAGGGTTGGAAGGGGGCTATAAGACCCTCGAGTCCATTGAGAATATTCTTCTGCTTAACAGTAGCTGTGGGCAAAATAAGCCGAGACTAAGGACGGTTGTTCCTGACTTGTGTTCCCCATCTCCTCCTTCCAGGTTGATATCCAGATCAAAGATGCGTTGGGCCGGTACCACCAATGCGCCACCATTCAGCTCGATTTCCAGATGCCCATCCGGTTCGATCTCTCCTTCGCCAGGTGAGCTCTGCTCTAAAACCGTTGCAAGGTAAATAAGCCATCTTCATACCAAGTCAGATCACTGGTCCAGCTAGCCGGTGTGATTGGCGCTGACTTGCGGCCAGGGCTTCCAAGGGGACTGTTTCCCTGCTCTGCGTGGAGATGCCAGGATCGAACCTGGGACCTTTTGCATGCGAAGCAAGGGCTCTCCTGCCAAGCTGGCCTCAGATCCGATCAGGTGCCCCAGGCTACCAGGACCCGGGATTTTTCCGTACTTTCTGCAGCTGGAACTTGAATAAGTTGTGCAAATTATTAATGTTTACTAGATAGGCAGTTTTATAAAGACACTCGAGTCTCAGCAACTTGCTCGCGCATGAGCGTGGCCAGTTCTTGAGGTGCTTCCAGAACAGAAGGAACTATGAAACGTTCTTATTATTACCATGATGGTGACAGTGATTATGTTTTGTTTTTATGACAGTCCTATCAGTAGCAATAATACGATTCAATAAGAGACGTTTAACACAGGGGTGGGGAATGTCTTTCAACCTGTGGGCCAAATTCCATTTTGGGGAAGCTCTCGGGGGCCGCATTCTAGTGCCGGGTGGGGCCCAAGCCAAAAGGAGACGAAGCCTAAAATGCCCGCGTATTTTAGCTTAAAGCTCTTCCTGCCAGGAGCGAAGCCTTAGGAGCGGCATTTCAACTAGAGCTGCGTGCAGATGGCCTCTTGAAATTCTCCACCTCGCTTGTGGGCAGAGAAATTTGGGAGACAATTTCCCCAAATTTCTCTAGGGGGAGGAGAAATTCTCCACAGCGTCTCCCAGGTAGGGCTCCCCATTGGCAGGACTCATAGTACAGCTCCTTTCTTTTTTGGTAAGGGTTGGCGGGGGGCGGGGTTGTGCTGTAACAGCATCAACTGTCTTGGCAGGCAGGCCCCCAGCTTGCGTCCCTCAGCTGTGCAGGTGAGTGTCCAGCTCCAGGGATGAAGTGGAAGTAGTCCAAACCCTGTCCACAATTTCCTAAAACTTTTCTTCCCCCATGAAAGAGGCTTCCATTGTTCTGCCTCATTCAGGATGTTTTATAAAAGGACATTTTTGCTCACTCCTTGGCCACCTCTAAGTAAAGTAAGCCCAAGGAACCCATGAGAATTTCTCCCAAGTTTCTGCATCGTTTAATTTCTTTTCGAAAGCAATTTTTCTTCTATCAAATGGAATGAGAATGGTCAGAAAAAAGTGGGAGAAATTTTCAGCACAGCACTAATTTCAACCTTTTAGAATGGGGCAGGGGAAGGAATCCGCGAAAGCTGGGAAACCACCAAACAGTGGGAAGAAAAGGGAATCCCAGAGGACTGGATTGGGACCCAGGGTTGGCCAGATGTTGCCCTTGAGCCTGAGATTCTCCAGCTGTGGTGTAACAATGCTAATTCCAACTATCATCATCACACACAGGAAATAATCCATCCTGACTAATTCTAAAACAACCCCCAAAGCGGGCGAGGTTGAAGTGCAACTTGGATTTTTTTTCATTCCAGTGTGTTAGCCTTCCCCAACCCGGCGTCCTCCAGATGCGCTTGACTACAAACCCCATCATCCCCAGCTAATGTGGCCATTGGGCTGTCTTGCACAAGGCTTTGCCATTCCCGGCAGCCGCCTCACGCCCTTTGTCCCATGCTGCTCCGTCCTCGGTTGCCTGCCCGTGTTTTGAACGCAGTGGATCGTGGGAAATCCACGGGACAGTTTTGTTTTTCCAAATCGTAAAGTGTTACTCTTCATGCGGCACGTTGCCATAACAAAATGCTGCCCGACAAGCACCGAATGAGTGTGCAACTTCTTCCTTGAAGGCCGACGCAAACGCCATGTGGCGATTCCGTCAGAGACATCGAGCGCTGCATCTTTCAGCTGAAGGTTCCCCTTTGTCTGTCTCTCCCTTCCTTCCCTTCCCTTCCTCGCCCTAGACTTTCGTAACTGTTCCCTCTGCCCCGTGTGGCCACAGAACAAGGAAAGAGGAACTGCTGAAGAATGTGGAGGAGGCTTTGTTTGGAGTTCAAGTTTCTGGATAGACAGAGATCAGATTGCAGGGGAGATCATCCGAAACCTGTATGGCACCAGCAATGCCCCTGGAATGCCAGTCCTGGATGTCAGGCC
Organism: Heloderma suspectum; assembly: GCF_057233095.1. NCBI lineage: Eukaryota > Metazoa > Chordata > Lepidosauria > Squamata > Helodermatidae > Heloderma > Heloderma suspectum. The sequence continues at coordinate 20,799,410 of NC_139474.1, read as the reverse complement.
TTCCAGGAGACCTTCCCACGGTAATCCGGAGACAGACTACCCTGTTATTGGGACAGGTAGCCAGGTTTCTGCAGAGTTTAGCACAGCCTTCTCCTAACGGTGTCCAGATGCAAGGAACCTGCTTTCTGGATGCCTCCGGTGTAATGGAATTCATTATTGTTCTTTTTAAAAGTTCCCCCTTTTCGGGAAATATAATTGTCTGACTTAAACCATTTGATATACCCCCAACCTTCCGTTTCACGCTTCCCAAAGCAGTTTTCAGTTGATACTGTAAAACAAAGGCGGTGAACCTTTCAGGGCTCCACATCGTACCATGCCCCTTTCTATGACCACCAATCATTTGATGGATTCCCAGTGTTCGTGCAGTTTTCCCCCCATTCTAAAAGATTGAAACCCCTCTCTTAAGGCTTACCTCTCTTAAGGTTACCAGCAGAAAGCTAAAATAACCTGGGATTTTGGCCTCTTTTGCCTTTGGCTCCGCCCACCACTGAAATGTGGCCCCCGAGAACTTCTCTGGAATTGAATTTGGCCCTTCGGTTGAAAGAGGTGCAACACCCCTGTGTTGTTGTTGTTTTCTTTTTAAACCGTAAAAAAAATATGACAACAGTGTAATTCAAATCGCAGGATTGCAAAAGTGCATGAGCAGGGTTACAACTGTGGGTGTGTTCCTGAGGTCTGGGACTCCAAAATCCCGGCATCTTTTATTTTACTTTTAAACATCAAGTCCAGGACCATAAGGAGCTCCGTTATAGCAGACCAGGCTACTTGCCTATCCAATTCAGTATTGTCTTTTCTGACCAACAGCAACTGTCTGGGGTTGCAAGCAGAGAGAAGAATTTCCCATCATTGGCCGCCTGCTGCTTTTAACTAGAGATGGGGTCCGAGCTTTTTACAATCCAGCTTCCTAGTTGTTATGGTGGCGAAGGAATGCTTCAAGGCATGTGGGGGATTGCTGGGTGGAATTTCAGAAACCAAAGTGGTGTGTGGGGGGCATTAATCAGAATTGCAGGGGCGCAAATACTATTTATTTATTTATTTATTTATTTATAATATTTCTTGGCCACCTTTCCAGGCACAAGCCCTCCCAAGGCAGCTTACAACAATAAAATACATAAAAACAGTTAAAATATTAAAAATGCTAAAAGCGTAAAAACAGTAAAAGCCAACAATGATGTTAACAGCAGCAACAGTAGCGGTCATATCAGTAGAAGTCCAAGGTAAAATAATATGTTATCAAGGCCTTCTTAAAAGTCTGCAGTGACGGAGCATGGCGGACCTCCGATGGCAGCTTCTTCCAAAGGTGTGGGGCCACTGCAGAGAAGGCCCTCTCATGTGTGTTCACCCACCTCACTGCTGTCATGGGTGGGCAAATGAGAAGGGCCTCTCTTTCTGATCTTAAAGTGCAGGCAAGTTGATATGGGTGTAGGCAGTCCTTCAAGTAACTTGGTCCCAAACCGTTTAAGGCTTTAAAGATCAAAACCAGCACTTTGAATTGGGCTCGGAAACGCACCGGTAACCAGTGCAGCTGGCGCAGTCTAGGCGTTATGTGATCAAATCACCTTGCCCCCACCACTAGCATGAGACTAGATCATGCAAGTACGTGCAAAGTTTTCATTGTTCACGCAGACTGCAGAATCGGGCTTTCTTAGTACAGAAGCAGCTTGGCCCAAAAGAATTGCAGGAACGCGCACAGCCCTGTGTGTTCGAATGCCGACTGTCTGTCTCCCATGCAGCAGAGATGGCGGAGCGCCAGAGAGACCAGTGATGATCCATCGGGCGGTACTTGGCTCTGTTGAACGGATGTTGGCTGTGCTGGCAGAGAACTACAGTGGGAAGTGGTGAGTTGCTCTGGCTCATACTTTGAATCCACTGGAAAAGGCGACCCCACTGATCAAGAGGCCGAGGGGAGGTCACAGCAGCTGGAATTGTTTAGCGTGGAAAAAAGGAGGGTCAAGGGAGACATGAGAGAGGTCTACACAACTTTGCACGGTGTGGTGAAAGCAGATAGGGAGGCTTTCTTCTCCCAAAATACTAGAACCCAGGGTCATCCCCTGACGCTGATTGGGTGGAGATTCAGGACAGATCAAAGGAAGGAATTCTTCACACAGCGCAGACTAAACTGTGGAATTCACTGCCACAGGATGTAGTGATGGCCACCAAGGCTGTCAACGCCTACTAGACCCGATGGCTATGTGCTGCCTCCAGTATCAGAAGCAGTGTTACCTATGTACACCAATTGCTGGGGAACATGGGCAGGAGGGTGCTGTTGCACTCGTGTCCTGCTTCTGGGTTTCCCGTGGGCAGCTTGCTGGCCATTGTGGGAACAGAATGCTGGATGACAGTGTTGGACCTTTGGTCTGATGCAGCAGGGCTGTTTTCATGTTCTGGTCTGTGCATAGTGGGATAGTGACTGTATTGCTCCAGACTGCAGGGACAGGGGGTGAGGGACTACCATGTTTTAAAAAGTTTCCTCCTGTAAAAAAATTCTGGCCTAGATCTTTCCTTGCTCTGACACCTGCCAGGTGTTCATTTTGAAAAAAAAAGGTTATAGGGGAGCACTGATTCATGTGATTCCGCACCAGCAATCTAAAGTGGTACAGTCTGTTTACCGCTGCATTTCTGTTCCACTTCATTCTGCTCCTTCGGTGTAGTCGCCAGGCCTTAGCTGTGTGCATTTGAGTCGGTAGATCAGGGGTGTCAAACCTCTTTCAGCCTGAGGGCCAAATTTTGTTTCAGAGAAGCTCTTGGCGGGGTGACAGCATTTGTGGCGGCTGGGCCTGAAGCAATGCGGGAGCAGGGCAAAGTACCCAGAAATCTTAGCTGAAACCTCCTAGTGCCAGGTGCTAAGCCTTGGGAGAGGTAGTGCAGCCTTTTTAGAATGGGGAAGAACCACGCAAAAGCTGGGCAACCCCAGACCGGTCAGCGGTCGAAGGAAACAGCGCGCAGCCATCCCTGGAGGACCAAATTGGGACCCCCCAATCCAGCGGGGCCGGATTTGACCCGCAGCCTGAGGTTCAACTCCCCGAGGCAAAGGATTCCAATCTCCAGCATGCGATTTTTGATCCTTGGGGTCACCCGAGGCTGACAGCTCTGCAGCCAGCCCATGTCGAAAGGGAAAATGACGTGGCAATGGGGAACAGATGTCATCCGTAGGAAGCAGTACCTGGGTGCTAAGTGGCCTTGGCATGCCTGTCGATTGACCACCTGTTACTCGACCGTGGCAACCTTGGAGAATTGACTCACTGCCTTATTAACACAGCTCCTTTAAAAACAGATTTAGGGCGTAATCCTACACATGTTTAGACAGAAAAAAGTCCTACAATTCACAGTTTTCCCCAACCAGCATAGCTGCCTGGGGAAAGCTGTGAGTTGTAGGCCTTTTTTCTGTCTAAACATGCATAAAATAGAGTCTTTAGTCTTTTTAATAGTTGTTCCCACTTTGCTTTATTTCTGTATTTCATTTTTAAAACACTTTTTTTAACTGGAACCTGACCCCAGCGTTCAGTGGATCAAAGAATCAAAGTCACAGTGCAAAACTATTAGTGCATCGTTCCCGTTTTTACAGAGAACTTGGCTAACGTTGTTAGAACTTTGAGCAGTGACTCATTAAAAAAGGCAGTTAATTGTGACAATAACAATTACATTATTTTGCTTTTCTGATCAGCTGGTTGATGAGTCATATATCTTTTTCAGTGTTGTAATAAACTGAATGCTTTAAAAAAAATTAAATGGTACTTAGTACTAAGCTTGCATTGTCCCTGTGGTGAGAGCTACACTGCCCAGTGTTTCTTGGGAAAAGAAAAGACTAGGGGAGTTCCAGAAGGCATGGGGAACGTGGGGTTTGGAGGTTGTGAAACCTTTTTGAGTGTAGAAACATCAAAAGCTGCCTTATAATGAGTCAGGCCCTGGCTCCATCTAGCCCAGTATTGTCAACACTGACTGGCAGCAATGGCACTGCAACGGGAGAACAGCTCTGATTGCGCCCAGTAATAGTCTTCAGACACATGTAGAAAGAAAGCCAGACTATAAAGCACATGGCCTTCGATGTCTGTATACTAATGCCCAGAGTATGGGAAACAAACAGAACGAACTTGAACTCTTAATACAGGACAGAAATTAGGACTTGATAGGTATAACTGAGACTTGGTGGGATGACTCTCATGACTGGAATACAGCAAATGAAGAATAGAACTTGTTCAAAAAGAACAGGAGGCACAGAAAGGGAGGTGGGATCTCACTGTATGTGAAAAATACATATCTCTGCACAGAAATACAGGAGGATGAGTTTGGTAGCCCCATCGAGAGCATCTGGATCAAAATAAATGGAGCAAAGAATAAAAGGAACCTGGTGGTTGGAGTCTACTACCGGCCACCCAATCAAGGAGAAGACGAGGATGAAACTTTTGAAAAGCAAATAGCCAATGTTTCAAGGAAGCATGATGTAGTAGTAATGGGGCCCTTCAATTTCCCCAATATTTGTTGGGAGACAAATTCTGCAAAACATGGCCCCTCCAGGAAATTCCTGACTTGTGTGGCGGATAACTTCCTCCTGCAGAAAGTAGAGGAAGGAACTAGAGGATCGGCTATCCTTGACTTGATCCTAAGCAACAGAGATGACTTAGTGGATAAAGTAGCAGTTACAGGAACTCTGGGGGAAAGCGACCATGTTGCACTTGAGTTCTTGGTTCTAAGGGAAGCAAAAGCCGAGTGCAGTCAAACGCGTACCCTGGATTTTAGGAAAGCTGATTTTCATAAACTCAGAACAATGATCAGTAAGGTCCCATGGCAAGTGATGCTAGCGAGAAAAGGAGTCCAAGATGGGTGGGAGCTTTTAAAAAAGGAAATTCTCAAGGCACAATTACAAACAATTCCAACAAGAAGAAAAGGTGGAAGACAACAGAAGAAGCCAGTGTGGCTTCACAAAAAGTTTAGGGATGACCTGAAAACAAAAAAGGACACATATAGGAAGTGGAAAGAAGGCCAAGTAACAAAGGAACAGTACAGGCAGGTTGCACAGAATTGCAAGGATGGCGTCAGGAAGGCTAAAGCTGAGAACGAGCTGAGGTTAGCGAGGGATGCTAAAAACAACAAAAAGGTGTTCGTCAGCTACGTGCATAGTAAAAGGCAGAGGAAAGAAATGGTGGTTCAGCTATTGAATAGGGATGGCAAAATGATAACAGATGACAAAGAAAAGGCAGAGGTGCTCAATTCCTACTTTGGCTCAGTCTTCTCCCAAAAGAGGGTCTACGACCCCCCTGGCAAAGGTGAAGTACAGGCTGAAGGGGCAGGATTGCAGCTTGAGATCGACAGGCATATGGTCAAGGAACACCTCATTACTTTGAATGAGTTCAAATCTCCAGGGCCAGATGAACTGCATCCTAGAGTCATAAAGGAACTGGCAGAAGAACTCTCAGAACCGCTGTCTATTCTCTTTGAGAAATCATGGAGGACGGGGGAAGTGCCAGATGACTGGAGGAGGGCTAATGCTGTCCCTATCTTCAAAAAGGGTAAAAAGGAGGAACCTGGGAACTACAGACCAGTCAGTCTGACATCAATCCCTGGGAAAATTCTGGAGCAGATGATAAAGCAATCCATCTGGAAGCACCTTGACAACAATGCTGTGATTACTCGAAGCCAACATGGATTTGTCAGGAACAAGTCCTGCCAGATGAATCTGATCTCATTTTTTGATCAAGTCACCTCCCTTGTGGACCGTGGGAATGCTGTGGACATCATATACCTCGACTTCAGCAAAGCTTTCGACAAAGTGCCCCATGATCTCCTGATGAGCAAACTAGCTCAAAGTGGGCTAGATGAAACAACGATCCGGTGGATCCACAGTTGGCTACAGAATCGGACTCAAAGAGTGCTGATCAATGGGACCTTCTCCAACTGGGGAGAGGTAACGAGCGGGGTACCGCAGGGCTCAGTCCTGGGCCCAGTGCTCTTCCACATTTGTATGAATGACTTGGAGGAGGAGGTGCAGGGAATGCTGATCAAATTTGCAGATGACACAAAATGGGGCAGGATAGTTAATACTTTGGAAGCCAGAAACAAAATTCAAAGTGATCTGGATAGACTGGAGCACTGGGCAGAAAACAACAGAATGACATTTCATAGGGATAAATGCCCAGTTCTGCACTTAGGAAAAAGAAACCAAATGCACAGTTACAAGATGGGGGCTACATGGCTCAACAACGCTACAAGCGAGAAGGATCTTGGAATTGTTGTCGATCTCAAGCTGAATATGAGCCAACAATGTGATGTGGCTGCAAAAAAGGCCAATGCTCTTTTGGGCGGCATTCATAGAAGCATCGCTTCCAAATCCCGGGAAGTACTAGTTCCCCTCTACTCAGCAATGGTTAGGCCTCATCTGGAGTACTGTGTCCAGTTCTGGGTACCGCACTTTAAGAAGGATGCAGACAAACTGGAGAGGGTTCCGAGGAGGGCAACAAAGATGATCAGGGGACTGGAAACAAAGCCCTATGAAGAGAGACTGAAAGAACTGGGCATGTTTAGCCTTGAGAAGAGAAGACTGAGGGGAGACAGGATAGCACTCTTCAAGTACTTGAAAGGTTGTCCCAGAGAGGAAGGCCAGGATCTCTTCTCCATCATCCCAGAGTGCAGGACACGGAATCATGGGCTGAAGTGACAGGAAGCCAGATTCCGGCTGAACATCAGGAAAAACCTCCTGACTGTTAGAGCAATACGACAATGGAACCCATTACCCAGGGAGGTAGTGGGCTCTCTCACGCTGGAGGCGTTCAGGACGAGGCTGGACAGCCATCTGTCAGGAATGCTCTGACCTGGATTCCTGCATTGAGCAGGGGGTTGGACTCAATGGCCTTGTAGGCCCCTTCCAACCCTGCTATTCTATGATTCTATTTCCTAAAAATAAAGATTCTAGTCCTCAAGGTTCTGAGTCAGGGTTGCTTTAAATAGGAACATCGGAAGCTGCCTTATACCGAGTCAGACCCTGGGTCCGTCTAGCCCAGTATTGCTGACACTGACTGGCAGCAATGGCCCTTTCCCTAAAAATAAAGATTCTAGTCCTCAAGGTTCTGAGTCAGGGTTGCTTTAAATAGGAACGTCGGAAGCTGCCTTATACGAGTCAGGCCCTTGGTCCATCTAGCCCAGTATTGTCGACACTGACCAGTAGCAAGGGCTCTCCGGGGTTTTAGGAGGAGTTCCTTCCCCATCTGGAGATGCCGGGGATCAAACCTGCAACCTTCTGCATGCAAAGCAGGTGCTCTACTGAGCTACGGTCCCTCTGGTATTGGCTGGGCAGAGAGTTTTTTTGGAGATCACCCAGGGATAGGAACTGCAGGAGGAGAAACAAGAGCTGAGCCGTATTGAGGATGTTCTGGGTAGTATCCAGTGGGTTCTATCCAGTGCTTGTCTAACTTCAGTCCCGTTCATTGCAGTGGATTTATTCTAACTAGGTCCAACATTGCTCCCTATGCAGGCCCTTCTGGCTGTCCCCGTTCCAAATCATGGTGATCCCAGTTGGCCCAGACGTGGAGGAATACGCCCATGAGGTGAGACAGATGAAGCACCAACGATCTCTGGAGTAGGTCTTCCTGCTTTCTTGTCACATACAGCCCTTTGGGTGTGTATGCTGAGGTTTTGCAGGGGCACAGAAGGAGTGAAGGGGGTGGTCCTAGGCGCACAACTCCATTTCCTGAAGATTTCAGCTCCTTAAAAAAAATGCTTATGGCTGAAAAAAGAATAGATTCTAGTCCTCTTAGCTGAAAAGTGTGCTCTGCTGAGATCTCGGAATCCGGGTGAATTTTCCCAGTGGCCGTGGAAAGGGCTTAAGTGCCCTTTATGTTGCAGCATCTCCCTCCCCATCCCCAGTACAAGAAGAATTAACAATGCCAAAGGGTTGGGAAGCTTTTAAAAAGAAGTCTAGTAAATGTATGCAAAGTGGGGGAATTCGTGCACATTTGGGCAGCTGGCACAATTCAGCCTATTGTGGTGAGAAACCTTGATTGCCTTGGCACAGAATGTTAATGCGTATATAGAATGTTGTATTAATTACAAAAATAAATAATAGGGTACGCTCCCCCCACCCCATATCCTGACCAGGCTGGGGCTAGGCTAGCCATTTGCAACGGGTGCTGCAGTCCTCCGGAGTCCATCCGTTGCGTTTCAGGTCCACCAGCTCTTCTGCCAGGCGGGATTCATGACGAACGTGGATGCTGACTCGGGGTCAACCCTCAATCGCAAAATCCGGAAGGCCCAGCTGGCTCAGTACAACTTCCAGTTTGGTAAGCAGCAGAAAACCAGGTAGAGGGTGCAGCTGCCTTCCGCTGAGTTGGTATCGTCTGACTAGCAGTGGCTGTCCAGGTATTCCCAGCCCGACTTGGAAATGCCGGGGAGCTTCTCTGCCACGGAGCTCTCGCACATCCCCGTCACAGGGCTTAGTCCTTGTAGCTCACTGTCGTCTGAGCAAAATGAAAACATTGGGCCCCGTATATAGCCAAGGCCTGGTGTGGATTTTGCAATTCTACAAGAGTGAAGAAATAGCTCAAGGGCGGTGAGTGGGAAGAATCGACTTTCTGGCCCTTAGGGTTTTGTATATAGGCTTGAAAGTGTAGGGGCTTTTTTTTAAAGAATGGGGAGTGTGCACAGCCTTGTTCTATAACCTCTGCGAACACCTGTAACCTTTCCGTCTCTCTCATTTCTGTCCTAGTGGTCGGCCGGAAGGAGATGTCCAACCGCACCGTGAATGTCCGTAGCCGTGACGCCCACCAACACGGTGAGCGGGATTTGCACGAGACGCTGCACAGGCTGCGAGAGCTCCGGGACGCTCGTGTCAGAAACGCCGAGGAGCTCTTCTGAGGCCGTCACGGACTTGTGCCCCTTGCTGGCAGAGGGACAGGATGTGTGCATGCAAGAGCAGAAAAAGAAAGCTGTTAATGAGTCAAAGAAGGGCAGACCTTTCATAATTTTCCTGTGGCATTGGGCTGGTGGTCTTGGGATGCAGGAGAGAGTGCCTGTGGTTTCCTCCCTGTCTCATTTTGCATGGTGTCTCAAGATGCTGGTTCTCAGCAAGGAGCAGCTGCAGTAACTTGGAATCCGGGACCTTCTATCAGACAGGAGTCTTATTTGTCGGCTGGCTGACCCCTCTGCCTATCAGACCCTGGCCTGGCTCCCCGCCTTCTTGAGCAGCCTCTGGATACTTGGCGTTGCTCAGGGGTTATTGGCGGAGCAGCGTGCACAGCAGCAATAGTCCAGCGCTCGACGCAGAGGCAGAAGGGGACCCCGCTTCCCAGGGTCGGCTCTTCACGGAAACGAGTTCTTGGCGGGAGGCCAAGTCCTCCCAGCTGGCCTGCCTGCCTTTCGTGGTCACCGTCTCACCTGCGGAGGCCTGTAATTAAAATACTTTTTCTCTCGAGTAATTGCACCACATCCTCAATGGCTGATGATGGGTTGGTGTCGCAGGCTCCACATTAGCTCCGGGCCACTTGGCTGGGTCTGGGTCACGGTCAGGCTAAGTGGGTCAGGTTTTTGTCTTTTTTCCTGAGGATGCTGGAGGTGCGCCTGAAATTGCTGGCTTGGGGGCATTCTTAGCCAGGTAGGCAGGTATGTGAATGAATGGCTCAAGTGATTCATACCGACCTATTCCATGAAACCTGCAATGCACCATCGGGTTGGAAAGAGAGAGCGGCCCTTCACACAATGAGTCAAAAACTACTCATATCTCCACCTTCGTTTATCAGATGCAAACAATCCTCCATAACAGTGGGGTGAGTAATTGCTGGGGGAGCCTGAACAACAACCCTCCGGCTATAGTGGGCTCCCCCCCCCCCCAAGACGTAATTGAGCCTGGTTATCTGCTCCTGCTCTCAACCAACACGGCTAAGCCTTTTAAAGCGTATTTCTTTATTTAAAGTATTTTTTCTTCTCGCAGTCCTCAGTCAAAGGGGCTCCTGGAGCGGCTTACGTCTATTCAGTACAACAAGACGGTCCCTGCCCCCACAGGCTTACAGACACGAGACACAAGGAAGAAGGGATGGGGAGGGGAGAGGAAAAATGTGAAGCAGCCTATCAGCTTAGGCGGTTGTCAAAGACGATGGGACGCAATCGCGGAGGACAGGCCTGTCGATATTCTCTGAGCTGTGGTGGCTGAATGCAGCAGAGTCTTCCTCTGCGGACAAGACGCTGGGGAAAAACAGGAGAGAGCTGGTTCTGCTTGTGGGGTGCCTGTTGGGGCATCTGGCCGGCCCTTGGGAAAGAGGAAATCAGACTTGGATGATCACGCAGGCTCGAGGTCACTCCTTACAGAAACACATTGCTATTTCTAGTTTACAAAATGGCTAGCTGGGGGCAACGGGCGATGTGGATAAGCCACCCAAGTCTGACTCAGTTTGGCTTTAAACTAATAAATAACCTTTATTAGTTGCTTTTTTTGTTGCTCAAAATAACCTCCGGTGCGTTGAACAGAGGTTTCTTTGGGCTCAAATAACCTGTTCAGAACAGCCTAAACTTTGCTCACGGGCAAGGCGTTGTCTCAAAACCCTGAGGCAGGTGGCGTTCCAGTGGGCCAGGACATGGAGGCGCCATCTTTGTGTTTATGTCTGTTGCCGCTGAGGCGGAATGACAGTGGCCACATCCCAGCATGCATTGCTTCCTCATGGGTAGAAAGGACAAGACCAACGCTGGTGGGTCGTTGCAGGATTGCAGTGGAGGGGCTTTATTTGGAAAGAGCCAGCCGCCAGCAACATTAAGCCAAAAGTTACACTTTGGAGTCATACAAAGCTGTCTATAACAAGTCAGAACACTGGTCCATCGAGCCTGGTATTGACTGACAGCTGTCTTGCAGCCCAGCGACTTCAGATCCTTTTTACTGGAGATGCTGTGGGTCGAACCTGGGACCATCTGTTCAACCACTCGAGCTATGGTCCCTCCAATGTGGGTAGCTGTAAAAGGGGGTTAGATAAATATCTGTAGAAGGCTACCAATGGCTACTAGTCTTGATGGCTATGTGCTACCTCCAGCACCAGAGGCAGTGAGCTTATATACACCAGTTGCTGGGGAACATGGGCGGGAGGGTGCAGTTGCACTCATGTCCTGCTTGTGGGTTTCTCATGGACAGCTGGTTGGCCACTGTGTGAGCAGAATGCTGGACTGGATGGACCCTGGGTCTGGTCCAGCAAGGCCCTCCTGATGTTCTTACGACAACTGGCTAAGACAAGCCCTCAGAACCGAAAGCTGGAAAAACTCAGCAGACTAGCTGTGAATTCCCTATGTTGTTGCTGAAGATGGAAGAAGCAGGAATGTTCAAGCTCACCAAAATTCTCCAAACTTCAGTTTGAAACTCTGGCTCACTCCCATTTTCGTTGGCAACCTGTTTTTCTTTTCATTCAAAGGGGAAAGAGCACGTTTTGAATGGGGAAAGTGCACATTTCCTTGCGCGTTTTTCAAAAGTGGGCACTTCCCCTGCATTGACTAAAGTGTGAAAACCCGTACTTTGGGGGAAATGGCCATTTCAGCGTGCACTGTTTAAAAAAAAAATGCACATTTTTCAAATGCGATTGCAAGTTGAGGGATTTGTGAACATTTTTCAAATGTTTGAAAACATTTTCAAATAGCGTGCTGCTGCTTGTGTTCACATTTGGGGTTGCAGACAGGGTAAGCTCAGGTGCTTCGTGAACTGAAACTAAATCCTTGCACAGCCCTGGCTACGGCTGCTTTTGAGACTTTGGAATGTTCACTCCTCAGAGTGGCAAAAATAGTTCTAAACGGGGCTCAAATCTCGGTGGATACAGCACCTGCGTTATATGAGCAAGGCCCCAGATTCAATCCTCAGCGTCTCTGATAGAAACAGACTTCGGGTGGCTGGGCTTGGAAAGATCTTTGTCAGCAGTGTCACAAGTCTCCCCGTGTCAACCATCAGTTAAAAAACCATTAACTCATGTCCTAAATGCCAGATGAAATGAAGCGATGACAGGGTGGCTCTGTGCATGGGCAGAAAGCCTTTTGCTCGCTTTTCAGTAAGTGCAGCCATCTCCTCGTCCTTCTGGCATTCCAGATCTCGACAACAGCTGGTGCCTATGAAGTCGTATGCCCCTTTCCTTTTGTTGAATGGAAACGCTCCCTTTTGATGACAAGCCAGATAGAGGGTAATCTAAAACCCCAGGCCGTGAGTAAACTTTTACGGGCACCTTTCTGATGTGGTTTTTAGGCTTGTTAAAAATGAGGGAGGGGGAGGCATGAGCTCCATTTCCGTTGCAGGTTTGGAAAAACCTGTTCGAAAGGCTTTCTCACTTGTGTTTGAGTGACTAAGTGCTTTTAAATCTGCCTGGGTAATTGAATTCTGCCAACAACCCGAGGCAATGCTGGAACCCTGCCCAAACAGAACTCCGCATTCACCAGTTCGTTTTTAACGAGAGAAAGAGAGTGAGAGCTGGGGTCTTTTGGCCACCTTACAACCTGGCTGCTCAGATCTGTAACTCTGTTTTCGTATCCCCAAAGAGGAGATTTAGGGAAAGGGGGGAGCCAAAGGATACATGGGATGCTCGTAGCCCATGCTCAAAAGCATGCTGGTGTTGCTTTACACCAAGACTCAGGCAGGAGTTAAATCTCCTGCAGGGCCGGCTCTACCATTAGGCAGTGAGGTGGCTGCCTCAGGCAGCTAATTTTGGGTGTCATGACAGGGCAGCAGATTTTTAGTTGTTGGAACTGATGATTGTATTGCTGATGATTGTGTTGTTGTTTTTACTACCAGGGGCACAGGTGCTTGGGGGAATTTCTTCCTCGGGTGCCAAAATAGCTTGACCTGCTTTTCATACTACGTTCCTTGACCTGAGGGGGCACTTTTTGTTGCTGGGCTTCAGGCAGCAAAATGTTTTGGGCCAACCCAGATCTGCGGGGAAGATCTGTCAGCCAGGTTTTCTAAGTCCCGGGTATTTAGCAGCAGCAGCAGCAACAAAACGGCAGCAGGGTATGCACAATTACCTGACCCAGGGGCATGTTGTACGTCTTACATTTCTATCCCCAGCTGTAAAATAGGGCTTAAGGCTTAAGAGCACCGGCTGTCGTCCCTTCCTCCTCCTCCTCCTCCAACACGTCTGGCCTTGGACTAACCGCTTGTCAGTCCACCTCAGTGTTCCTCAGCTGTAAAACAGGAGTAGTGAATGGTTGCCTCTTAAGTGATTGTACTCATTTACGCAGGCCATTCCAGTATGTGGCTTACGCAGAGGTGCACAACTTATGGCCCTCCAGATATTTTGGCCTACCCGTGGGCCTTTGGGCTGCACTAGGTGACTGGTTACATCACCCGAGCCACCATTTTGAGCCTGTCTCCATTTGGTGGATTCTAGTTTTTTTGTTTTTAAAAACCAGAGTACTTCCCGTATGACTGAAGTCTGCCTGTTTCTGAGTCCTGACGTTCTAGTTAGGCTCCAGAGCTCAAACCCTGATCTGAAATTGCACATCAATCTGGAATCCACCGGTTTGCACTTGTTTGGGGTTTTTTATAGCCTCTAGTGAGTTGCAAACCTGAGGAATCCAGCCCAAGACCCATCGACTAGCAGGGAGACATAAGAAGAACATAAGAAGAACCATGCTGGATCAGGCCAAGGGTCCATCTAGTCCAGCATTCTGTTCATACAGTGGCCAACCTTCTGTCGACCAGGAACCCTCAAGCAGGACACGAGCACAACAGCACCCTCCCGCCCATGTTCCCCAACAACTGGTGCACATAGGCTCACTGCCTCTGGTACTGGAGGTAGCACATACCCATCAAGACTAGTAGCCATTGATGGCCTTTTCCTCCAGGAATTTATCTAACCCTCTTTTAAAGCCATCCAAATTGGTGGCCATCACTACATCCTGTGGCAGCGAGTTCCACAGTTTAGCTCTGCGCTGTGTGAAGACGTCCTTCCTTTTATCTGTCCTGAATCTCCCACCAGTCAGCTTCATGGGATGACCCCTTTGGGTTCTAGTATTTTGAGAGAGGGAGAAAAATGTCTCCCTATCTGCTTTCTCCACACCATGCATAATTTTGTGGACCTTACTCTCCTTTTTTCAAGAAACAGCCCCAGCTGTTGTAACCTTTTCTCATAGGGGAGATGCTCCAGCCCCTCGATGGTTTTAGTTGCCCTTTTCTGCTGCAATCCATTCACACGTTGAAGTGGGGCTCTTTTGGAGTCGGGACTCTCCGTAATTTCAAAAACTGAAGTTCGGGGATGGGGTGGGGAGAAAGAACTCAAGACTGCCTGGAACTGAACCTGCCGGTCTGAGTTGTGTGTGGGCGGGCTGTGGTTCTGTGGTGTTTTCTCAAAAAGGTGCACTTGACCCTAACAGAGGCCTTCTTTCCTGCTTGCTCCCTTGTTGCCGGCTCTTGAGATTCTTCACACAGATGCAAATGCCCCAAAGCCAAGCCTTGGATTGTGGGGATGATCCAGGAAAGGGAGTAGGCCTAGCTGAGATATTTTATTTTCTTAACAGCCCTCTTGTTTCTCAAGCAGTTTGTGTGCCAGCGAAAGATCCGTCTTTCACAATGCCCTTCTCCCCTCCGCCCTCCACTCCTCTTGGCCGGGGAGTGGAGAATACTAATGTGAGGAAAGGATGACTTCAGGGGCCTTGTGCAATTTTGCTCGTCTTCTCAAACTGGAATGGTGGAGCTGAAGTACGTTGTGGCGTAGGTCTCTTGTGCAACCGCGTTTCTGGCACCAATTGCACGGTCACCAACCACGCTCTTTTCAGGTAAAAAAAAAATCTTGCGCACAATCAGTACAACTGGGTATAATCTATGGGGGTTATGGGGGGTGGAGAGATACCACCCCAAGAAAATGAAACCTGAAGAAAACCCTCAAAGGCAACATGTAGAAAAGTATAGACTCATAGAATCCTAGGGTTGGAAGGGGCCTACAATACCGTCGAGTCCAACCCCCTGCTCAGTGCAGGGGGCCTGATCCCCAGGCGGTCTCCCATCCAAGGACTAACCAGGGCTGACCCTGCTTAGCTTCCGAGATCAGATGAGATCAGTGTTCAAATATGCATCTAATTTAGTTTATCTTATTCTGCTTCACTGTCTTATTTGTTTATTTATTTAAGGTATTTTTTAATCCCACTCGTCCACCAAAAAGTTTCCCGGGGCGGCGAGGAGGGGAAAAGGAAGTGGCCTTTCAGCAGGGCTGGAGGAAGGGCTTCGCTTCTCCGTCTCATCTCCTTCTGCGCAGCCTGCCAGAATGGCTGCTGGTGGTGACAGTTGAAAGAGATGGCTGGCTGTATTTATCTACGTGTCAGCCCTGTGCCCCGAGGAAGAGGACGGCAGGGTGTGTATCCCTTACATGAAACCGAGCGAAGAGGGCAAAATTAACTCCTGCCCTATACACCATTCCCACTCTGGATTCTGTGGCCTGAAGCAGCTGTGCAATCTAGCTATCTTTGCTAGATGTGGCCAGTGCCAAGGGCCTGTTTAATAATAACAATAAACGTCTCTTACAAATAACTATTTAGCTTTTAAAAAATGCCATCCTATAGAAAGTGCAAGAGGATAAGTCCCTACCCATGAGAGGATCCAACTGAAAATTGGTGATAATGTTTAACATTAATGCTTCAAAGCTGCCTTGCCCAACCTGAGGCCATTCATATGGGTTGGAATGCAAGAGTGGCTGTTGGGAGTTGCAGTCCAGCCGAACTGCAGAGCACCAGGTTAGAGAAGGCTAAATGCTGGTTAATGTATTTCTGTTCCATTACTGAAAACTCTTCAAATCAATAAATACGCTTTTAAAAAACAAAGGCAAGAGTAAACGGGGGAGAATGTGCATTTCTTTAAGTCCCCAAGAAGCTTACAGTGTAAAATGTGACACGTGAGATAACAAAGGGAAGGAAACAGAGGCGAAGGTAAACAGGATGAACGCACATTTATTTCAGCTACACACAGTTGAGTTTGGGGCTATTCCAGTAAGGAGAACAAGCTCATTTCTAAAATTAAAAAAATGAGCTAAGGTAGCTGATTCAAGGGGCTGGTTTTAAAAGCCCTACATGGCTTGGGACTGCAATACCTGGTAGAGTGCCTCTCCCAGCATGAACCAACCTGTACACTACGTTCAGCACCTAAGGCCTGCCTACGTGTGCCTCCTCCGAGGGAGGCTCCGAGGACCGCAATGAGGGAGAGGGCCTTCTCAGTGGTGGCCCCCCAGTTACGGAATTATCTCCCCAACCACGCCCATTTGGCGCCAACAGTGTTATCTTTTCAGCACCAGGTTAAAACATTCCTCTTCTCTCAGGCCTTTGGCACCATATGATGAGGTTTTAATCAGGTCCTGGCCTTTTCTCACTGTTGATGGCTTACAATTGCTTTAGATATCTCTGTGTGCCTGTGTGTGCTGTTTATATGTTTGTATGCAAATGGTTTTTATAATGTATTTTTAAGGGTTTAATCCTTGTAAACCTCCCAGAAAGCTTTAGCTATTGGGCAGCATAGAAATGTAATGAATGAACGAATGAGATGAATGGAATGAATAATGTGGTATTCTCAGCTTCCTTCCAATTCCTGCACTTGTGCCAGGGCACTTATGGGATGCGGAAAGGACTGACGGATCAGTACCTCTTCTTGATTTGGGGTGCGGGTGAGAGTACTGGCATTCTTAGTTGGAGGAATGATTTGTCTGGTGAACTTTGATAATGAATGGGACTTTGGCATGCTCACTAGTTATGTGACATACATTGATAAATAAGTAAACAAATAAACAGGCAAAGTCTTGCCAGTAATGTTCTGTTCTAGAGATACTTGATGGATGACTTTTTCTGGGAAGGATGCAAGAGGAGTCCTGCTGCATCAAGCCAAGGAGCGTCCAATGTCCTCCTTCCATAAGCAGTCAGAGGCCTCTGGGAAACCTACAGTGCAAGGCACAGAGGCAGCCCGGACAGAGAGAGCCTTGCAACAGTTATGCTCTGGTAACTTCCAATTTGAATGATCTCAAAGCGTTACACACGGGGCAGCCTTTGAAAACGGTCCTGAAAGTTCAGTTAGTCCACAATAGGGCAGCTATACTTACTGGTTCTGGCTGATTTGATCATATTATGCCAATACTTCACCATCTGCACTGGCTGCCAGTTTTTTCCCAGGCCCAATTGCAAGTGCCGGTTTTAAACTTGAAAGCTATGAATGGCTTGGTGCCAGGTTACCTGAAGGAACATCTCCTCCCACGTTTACCAGTCCAGACCTTAAGCCCATCAGCTGAAGCCCCGCTCCAGGTGCCCCCACCAAATGAGGCAAGGTGGGTGACTACAAGAGAGAGGGGCTTTTTGGTGGTGGCGCCCTGGTTGTGAAATACCCTCCCCAGAGAAGCCTGCCTGGCACCTATGTTATGGGCTTTCTGGAGCCAGGTGAAGACGTTTTTATGCTCCCAGGCATTTTAAGAACGTTTTTTATTACCTTTTGATAGCTGGACTTCTGTTGCTGCTGGTTTTCTGTGCTGGAACATCTTTACTTTTTGCTGTTGGCTTTATCTTGGTTTTATTGTATGCTGTTTTTATTAATTGTTTACACTTTTAATTATCATACACCACGCAGAGAACTTGGGTTATTAGTTTGTTGTTGTTCAGTCGTTCAGTCGTGTCCGACTCTTCGTGACCCCATGGACCATAGCACGCCAGGCCTTCCTGTCCTGCGCTCTCTCCCGGAGCATGCTCAAGTTCATATTCATTGCATCCGTGATGCTATCTAGCCATCTCATCCTCTGCCGTCCCCTTCTCCTTTTGCCTTCAGTCTTTCCCAGCATCAGGGTCTTTTCCAGGGAGTTTTCTCTTCGCATTAGGTGGCCAAAATATTGGAGCTTCAGCTTCATTATCTGTCCTTCCAATGAGCACTCAGGGTTGATTTCCTTTAGGATGGACTGATTTGACCTCCTTGCAGTCCAGGGCACCTGCAAGAGTCTTCTCCAGCACCACAGTTCAAAAGCATCAATTCTTCGGCGCTCAGCCTTCCTTATAGTCCAGCTCTCACAGCCATACATTACTACTGGGAAAACCATAGCTTTGATTAGACGGACCTTTGTCGGCAAGGTGATGTCTCTGCTTCTTACTATGCTGTCTAGGTTGGCCATAGCTTTCCTCCCAAGGAGCAAGCGTCTTTTAATTTCATGGCTACAGTCACCGTCTGCGGTGATCTTGGAGCCCAAGAAAGTAAAATCTGTCACTGCTTCCATTTCTTTCCCTTCCATATGCCAGGAAGTGATGGGGCCAGATGCCATGATCTTAGTTTTTTTAATGTTGAGTTTCAAACCAGCTTTTAAACTCTCCTCTTTCACCCTCAACAAGAGGCTCTTGAGATCCTCTTCGCTTTCTGCCATTAGGGTGGTATCGTCTGCATATCGGAGGTTATTGATAATTCTCCCAGCAATCTTAATTCCGACCTCTGATTCATCCAACCCGGCATTTCTCATGATGTACTCTGCATATAAGTTAAATAAGCAGGGTGACAATATGCAGCCTTGTCGTACTCCTTTCCCAATTTGGAACCAATCGGTTGTTCCATGTCTGGTTCTGACTGTTGCTTCTTGACCCTCATACAGGTTTCTCAGGAGACAGGTAAGGTGGTCTGGTACTCCCATCACTTTCAGAATTTGCCACAGTTTGTTGTGATCCACACAATCAAAGGCTTTAGCGTAGTCAATGAAGCAGAAATAGACGTTTTTCTGGAATTCTCTTGCTTTCTCCATGATGCAGCGAATGTTGGCGATTTGATCTCTAGTTCCTCTGCCTCTTCGAAACCCAGCTTGTACTTCCGGTAGTTCTCGGTTCGCATACTGCTGAAGCCTAGCTTGTAGGATTTTGAGCATCACCTTGCTGGCATGTGAAATGGGCGCAATTGTGCGGTAGTTTGAACACTCTTTGGCGTTGCCCTTCTTTGGAATTGGAATGCAAACTGACCTTTTCCAGTCTTGTGGCCACTGTTGAGTGTTCCAGATTTGTTGGCATATTGAATGCAGCACTTTAACAGCATCATCTTTTAGGATTTTAAATAGCTCGGCTGGAATACTGTCATCTCCGCTAGCTTTGTTGTTACTAATGCTTCCTAAGGCCCACTTGACTTCACTCTCTAGGATGTCCGGCTCAAGTTCAGTGACCGCACTATCATGGCTATCAGGGACATTCAGATCTTTCCTGTATAGTTCTTCTGTGTATTCTTGCCACCTCTTCTTAATCTCATCTGCTTCTGTTAGGTCCCTGCCTTCTTTGTCCTTTATCATGCCTGTCTTTGCACAAAACGTTCCCTTGAGATCTCCAATTTTCTTGAAGAGATCTCTAGTCTTTCCCATTTTGTTGTTTTCCTCGATTTCTTTGCATTGTTCATTTAAGAAGGCCTTCTTGTCTCTCCTTGCTATTCTCTGGAACTCTGCATTCAGTTGGGTATATCTTCCCCTTTCTCCCTTGCTTTTCGCTTCCCTTCTTTCCTCAGCTACTTGTAAAGCCTCATCAGATAGCCACTTGGCTTTCTTGCATTTCTTTTTCTTTGGGATGGATTGAGTTGCTGCCTCCTGAACAATGTTACGGACCTCCGTCCATAGTTCCTCAGGCACTCTGTCTTTCAGGTCTAATCCCTGAAATCTATTCCTCACCTCCACTGTATATTCATCAGGGATATGATTTAGGTCATACCTGAACGGTTTAGTGGTTTTCCCGACGTTCTTCAATTTAAGCCGAAATTTTGCAAGAAGCAGCTCATGATCTGAGCCACAGTCAGCTCCAGGTCTTGTTTTGACTGACTGTATGGAGCTTCTCCATCTTTGGCTGCAAAGGACATAATCAATCTGATTTCGATATTGACCATCTGGTGACGTCCATGTGTAGAGTCGCCTCTTGTGCTGTTGGAAAAGAGTGTTTGCTATGATCAGCATGTTCTCTTGGCAAAACTCTATTAGCTTTTGCCCTGCTTCATTATTATTATTAGTTATTAGTTTAAAGGCATAATAAACAGCCTTCCCCCACGTTACCCAGTTTCAGAGGTAGATCTCTTCTGGATATGGAGGTTCTGTTTAGCCAAATAGCCTAACAGCCCCTGACAGACCTGTCCAATCTGTCCTAACGTTCAAGGCTGGTCTCAGTACTGTATTTGTTGTCAGTAAAGAATCCCCACCCACCCCTGGTCATACTGAACATGCATGACCCTGGGTTTTTTGTGTGGGGGACCGGAACACAGCTGTCTGTGTTTGTATTTCTATGTACCCCTTTGTACTTTCTTCCCAACGTGGCTTACAGTAGAGCTTAGACGGTACAAATACAATTCTGAAACAGTAGAAAATACAAAAAGTGCAAGTAAGACACTAAGTGCACCAGGAAGTCCAAGAAAGGCAGAATGATCAATTATTTTTTTAAAGGCTTCCGATACAGGGAAGGTCTTCAGGGCTCACCTAAAAACAGGAAAGGGGGCTTGGTGAATGTCCCTGTGGAGTGCATTCCATGATAGTGGGGCCAGCACTGGAAAAGACCCTGTCTGTGGTATCCACCACTCGGGTCTTTGTGGGGGATTTGACCAGCGGAGGCTGGTGGCTCTGATGTCAGTGGGGTGGTGAATCCATTCCAGGTTTCAGTCAGAACTCTAGAGGAGCTATCCACGGTGCTTTGCAGGATTTAGATAGGGAATGAAAGAACTGGGCATGTTTAGCCTTGAGAAGAGAAGACTGAGGGGAGATAGGACAGCACTCTTCAAGTACTTGAAAGGTTGTCCCAGGGAGGAAGGCCAGGATCTCTTCTCGATCATCCCAGAGTGCAGGACACGGAATCATGGGCTCAAGTGACAGGAAGCCAGATTCCGGCTGAACATCAGGAAAAACTTCCTGACTGTTAGAGCAATACGACAATGGAACCAATTACCTGGGGAGGTGGTGGGCTCTCCCACGCCGGAGGCATTCAAGACGAGGCTGGACAGCCATCTGTCGGGGATGCTCAGACTTGGATTCCTGCACTGAGCAGGGGGTTGGACTCGATGGTCTTGCAGGCCCCTTCCAACCCTACTATTGTATGATTCTATAATAGATCAGAGAGAGCTTGTGAGAGGTGGGATTTGCCTGATGTC
This sequence comes from Heloderma suspectum, assembly GCF_057233095.1. Classification (NCBI taxonomy): domain Eukaryota; kingdom Metazoa; phylum Chordata; class Lepidosauria; order Squamata; family Helodermatidae; genus Heloderma; species Heloderma suspectum. Next base: position 20,778,373 of record NC_139474.1, on the reverse strand, counting down.
TCAAAGAGATTGTGAAGAGAGACAGACAGACAGACAGACAGACAGACTAGTATTTATGTGTCTGAGAAGATATATACATAGCTAGAAGCTTTAAAAGTTACTGATTTACTGTTGAACAACTTAATGCTATAAGTAATAAATATTTCTTTGTTTTATAAAATTCTACGCCTTCTGCTCTTGGCTACAAAAGGGTAAAGTAATAAAGGGCGTAATAGAAGTGATGATAAAGCTGGTGCATCCTCACAGCTCAAGGATGAACTAAAAGGGTTGGAGCTGAGGCTAAAGGTCCTGATGGCAGCGTTAGGGGGTGGGTTGGGGGTGTTGCTTGCTGTAGGAAAGGCCTCAGTGAAGAGGTATTCTCAGCGGTAAGAGGCAGGAAAGCCACAGGTGGGGTTAATAGAAGGGTCTCAGGCAGGTTAATGTAATTTAATATAAGATGGTCTGTTTGATAAATTGGTCCCAAGCTGTTTAGTGGTTCCACATGGACCTATGGCCCAATTGCAGTCCACCAGGAGAAGAGCCTTCAGCATGGTGGCCCCCGTTCTTTGGAACTCCCTGCCCCTGGAGGTCAGGCAGACACCAACGCTACGTTGTTTCTGGCGCCTCCTGAAAACAGCACTGTTCCAGGAGGCATTCCTTAATTGATCAGTTACGGTTTTTATTGGCATTGTGTTTTTAAACAAGTATAATTTTAATGCAGTGTTTTAATCTTTTTATTCTTTTACTGTTTTATTTTTTGTGTTCACCGCTCCAAAATCTGTTCTAGATATGGAGTGGTATATAAATATTGTAAATAAATAAACAAACTCTTTAGGATAGCATACATCAATATCATACCTCTAGTTAACCTCTTGCGCTAAGCACAATGGGAGGGGTGGGGTGAATCCAAGGGCCTCTGCTTCCAGCAGGTTGCAATCTCCATTCTGACAGCAGAGAGAGAGTGAGGAGGTGTGAACAAGCAAATTTAGTTGCATGTACTTAGAATTCATTACAGTTGAGGATAAAGGCTGGGGTGTGTTGTTGTTTTTACAAATGTGCCAGCTATGTTCCAGATTAAGTGTCCATTTCCACTTGATTATTGCTAAATTGATTGGCACCCAAGTTCTTTTTTCTGTCCTTGTCGTTTCATTGGGAGATGAGAGGCCTTTCTTGTAAATGTATGCGCAACACCTGAAATGCTTCCTTATACCTGAACAGTGATGCACTGTGACTGTTTTGGGTGTGCATATATTTCATGCAGTGCACAGTCTCTTCTTCTTTTGTGTCAAAACCCCACTGAGGGACAAGGTTCTTTTGTTCCTTTGCTGTTATTCACCCCTTAACAAACATTGCAACACATTTTTACTTGGAAGATGATGAGGCAGTTTTCAAAAGACAGCGGTTCCCTGGTTACCAGCGCTCCTGTATCTTCCTGTAAACATTCCTTTTCCTTCTGTGAGATGAGACCTCTTCCCCGTTTATAATTTGGGAGAACAGATAAACTTCTGACTAATGTTCTCAAGGCCTGGTGGAGAAAGGTGCGGCAACCCATTTTAATCTCGACGGTCTTACCTGAACTTGCCCCAGGAGTTGCACCAAGAGGAAAGTCCCTTGAGTACATTCCTCGTAGTCTACTTTCGTACACCTGGTGCAAGGTTAGTCCTCACCTGGCTCTGAAGTTCTCCTGGTGATGCAGCTCCCTTTTCAGATCCAGAAAATGGTACATGGCCAGGATGCAGCCACTTAGGCAACATAATGGTTTGCTCTTTTGGATCACACCAAAGGTTCATCTAAGGAAGCATCTTATTCTAGCAGTGGCTGACCACATGCCTCCACCAAGGGGCCGCAAGTCAGTGGTAGAGCCCCTGCTTGGTCAGCAGAAGGTCTCTGCCTGAAACCCTGGAGAGCCCTTGCTGCCAGTCAGTGTCATAGAACCATAGAATCATAGAATAGTAGGGATGGAAGGGGCCTACAAGACCATTGAGTCCAACCCCCTGCTCAGTGCAGGGATCCAAGTCAGAGCATCCCTGACAGGTGGCTGTCCAGCCTCGTCTTGAATGCCTCCAGTGTGGGAGAGCCCACCGCCTCCCTAGGGAATGGGTTCCATTGTCAAATTGCTCTAGGAAGTTTTTCCTGATGTTCAGCCGGAATCTGGCTTCCTGTAACTTGAGCCCATTATTCCGTGTCCTGCACTCTGGGATGATGGAGAAGAGATCCTGGCCTTCCTCTCTGTAACAACCTTTCAAGTACTTGAAGAGTGCTATCATAGCGCTATCCTATCTCCCCTCAGTCTTCTCAAGGCTAAACATGCCCAGTTCTTTCAGTCTCTCCTCATAGGGCTTTGTTTCCAGTCCCCTGATCATCTTCGTTGCCCTCCTCTGAACCCTCTCCAGCTTGTCTGCATCCTTCTTAAAGTGTGGTGCCCAGAACTGGACACAGTACTCCAGATGAGGCCTAACCAGTGCTGAGTAGAGGGGAACTAGTACTTCCCGGGATTTGGAAGCGATGCTCCTGTTAATGCAGCCCAAAATGGCATTGGCCTTTTTTGCAGCCACATCACGTTGGCTCATATTCAGCTTGTGATCGACAACAATTCCAAGATCCTTCTCACTTGTCGTGTTGTTGAGCCATGTATCCCCCATCTTGTAACTGTGCATTTGGTTTCTTTTCCCTAGGTGCAGAACTTGGCATTTATCCCTATTAAATGTCATTCTCTTTTTTCTGCCCAGCGCTCCAGTCTATCAAGATCACCTTGAATTTTGTTTCTGTCTTCCACAGTATTAGCTATCCCGCCCAATTTTGTGTCATCTGCGAATCTGATCAGCATTCCCTGCACCTCCTCCTCCAAGTCATTAATACAAATGACTAGCACTGGGCTAGATGGTCCAGGGTCTGACTCAATATAATGTATCTTATGTTCCAGGAAAGCCGAGAGGGAAATTTGAAAGCATCAGCCTTACCCCCTATCAACCGGTATTTAGAGGTGGGCTCCCTGCCCTGAGGAACTTACAGTAAAACTTTTGACAGTGGGGAAGGCAAGTTAGGGATGGGGGAAGGACTCCCATCCAAACGGCTGGTCAGAGCCATACCAAGCACCAGGAGAGCCAGGGCCTGCAGGAGAAGCCACCACCACCACCGGGGAAGAGGCGTGCTTGGCGCCGCTGGGCCTGCTGCTGCCGCCGCTGGGCCTGCTGCCGCCGCTGCTGCCACCACCACCAGGCCTTCCTTGTGGACTTCTGCCTGGCAGACCGCCAGTCCCTGCAGGACCAGGCCCCCAGGTACCGAGCCAGCTGTGCTACTCCACCTGCCCCTCCCTGGAGGGGCTACATAAGCTGGCTGGCTGAGGTGGCCTGGGAGAGCCAGGGCCTGCAGGAGAGGCCACCACCACCACCACCGGGGAAGAGGCGTGCTCGCCGCCGCTCGGCCTGCTGCCGCCGTCGCCGCTACCACCGCCACCAGGCCTTCCCTGTGGACTCCTGCCTGGCATTTTTAAGGGGATTTTAATTGTTTTATTTGTTGTTTTATTTTGTTGGGGGGGATTTTGTTGTGTTTTTAGGGGTGGGTAGCCTGCCTGATAGGCGGGAGCGAGGGGGCATGTGTCCACCTGATGGAGGCAGTGGGGGGAGTGTTGGGGGCCAGAACATACCGAGGCTGGGCGGCAGGCGCTGGCGGAGCGCTAGGGGCAGGCCATGCCAGCTAAGGGGGACAAGGGAGAGATGTGTAGTATCTGTCCCCTGCTCCGGGCCTGTCCAGAGCCAAAGGATGGCTGGGGGAGGCGTGACCCCATCTTCTGGCCTTCGTTTGCTGCTCTGCAATGCCAGGTCTGTTACCCAGAAAACCTCCCTCATCCATGACATGATCCTGGATGAGGGTGCAGACCTGGCATGTATTACGGAGACCTGGCTGGCCGAGGCTGCTGCTCCAACCCTTGCAGCCATGTGTCCAGCCGGATTTTCGTATGCACAGCAGCCGAGGGCTGGGGATCGGGGAGGGGGAGTGGCAGTTATCTACCGAGAGTCCTTGGTCTTCACCAGACCCCCTCTCCGGGAGACCAAGGTTGCTGAGTGCATGTACTGGAGGTTGGGCCCGAAGGGCAGTCTGGGGATTCTGCTCGTGTACCGTCCACCCCGCTGCACGACTGACTCCCTGGCCGAGGTGCTGGAGGTGGTCTCTGATGTGCATGTACAGTCCCCTAACTTACTGGTGTTGGGGGACTTCAACGTACATTCGGAGGCCATCCTCACAGGAGCACCTCGGGACTTCATGGAGACCATGGCCTCCTGGGAGCTGCACCATATTCTAACTGGGCCCACCCATGTAGCCCACCCATGCACTAGACCTTGTGTTTGTTTCTGGAGAAGCGGGGAGTGATCTGGAAGTCGGGGGTATATCCACCACCCCCTTGTCATGGTCAGATCACTATCTGGTGATGTTGGACTTCTCGGTTCCACAACCCCTCCGCAGGGGTGGAGGACCCATTAAAATGGTCCGCCCCAGGCGTCTTATGGATCCAAATGGATTCCTGAACGCGCTTGGGGATTCTCTGGGGCATGCCAACGGCCACTCGGTCGAGACCCTGGTGGGTGGCTGGAATGCCGCAATCACTGGGGCATTAGATCGGGTGGCTCCGAAACGCCCTCTCCCCCTGAACAGGGCTCGGACTGCACCATGGTTCAATCCGCGGTTACGAGCTCTGAAACAGGAGGTGAGACGGCTAGAGTGCCGGTGGCGGAAGTCTCGCTCCAAAGACGATCAGACACGGGCTAGAGCTATATCTTCAGCCTATCACGTGGCGGTGAAGGCAGCAAAAAAGGAATATTATGCTGCCTCCATCGCGTCTGCAGAGTGCTGCCCCAGGAGGCTGTTCCAAGTGGTCCGGAGCCTGGTCGGTCCTGTGGCTCCGGAACCACTGGAGCATTCTAAGGCCTCCTGTGAGGCTTTGGCAAGGCACTTTGCAGATAAAATTGATCAGATTAGGTGTGTTACTCTGCACACTGTGGATACAGTTAGTGAGCAAGAGGCGGCCTGTGGCAAACCGGTTTTGTGGGATCGGTTCCAGCTTCTTCCTCCTGATGAAGTGGACAAGGTGCTTTCATCTGTAAGGCCGACCACCTGCTTACTTGATCCTTGCCCATCTTGGCTCATTATGAGCTGCAGAGAGAGACTGGGTGAGGGGATCAAGGCGGTGGTGAACGCCTCCCTTGAGGAGGGAGTGATGCCATCAGCCCTCAAGGAGGGAGTGATAAGACCGCTCTTAAAGAAGCCCTCCTTGGATCCTCAAGTTCTGAACAACTTTCGCCCAGTCTCAAATCTGCCATTTTTGGGCAAGGTGATTGAGCGGGTGGTGGCGGTGCAGTTGAAGGCACACTTGGAAGAAACTGATTATCTAGACCCATTTCAGTCGGGCTTCAGGCCTGGGCATGGGACAGAAACGGCCTTGGTCGCCTTGGTGGATGATATGAGGAGGGCTCTGGATAGGGGTGAATGCTCCTTCCTTGATCTCCTCGACCTCTCAGCGGCTTTTGATACCGTTGACCACGGCATCCTCCTGGACCGCCTGGAGGTGTTGGGCATTGGAAACACTGTATTGCGGTGGTTCCAGTCCTTCCTCTCTGGCAGGTACCAGAGGGTAGCACTGGGAGAGGAGGTTTCGGACCCGTGGCCACTTACTTGTGGGGTGCCACAGGGTTCCATCCTCTCCCCGATGCTATTTAACATCTATGTGAAGCCACTGGGGGCTATCATCAGGAGGTTTGGGGTACAGTGTCATCAATATGCGGATGACACTCAGCTCTACCTCTCATTCAAATCTTCACCAAGGTTGGCCGTAGAATCCCTGTCCAAATGTCTGGAGACGGTGAGTGGCTGGATGGGGAGGAATAAGCTGAAGCTCAACCCTGACAAGACCGAGGTACTTTTGGTGGGAGACAAGAGGAGGCTGAGGGATGTTGACCTGGTGTTGAATGGGGTACAGCTACCCTTGAAAGACCAGGTCCGCAGCCTGGGGGTCATTTTGGACTCCCAGCTGTCCATGGAGGCTCAGGTGTCAGCTGTGAGCCGGACAGCGCTGTATCAACTCCATCTGATACGGCGGCTGCGCCCCTTCCTTCCCGCCCATCTGCTCCCATCGGTAGTACATGCCCTGGTCTCCTCTCGTTTAGACTACTGTAATGCGCTCTACGTGGGGTTACCCTTGAAGACGGTTCGGAAACTGCAGCTGGTACAGAACGCGGCGGCTCGCCTGATTAAAGGCAGCCGCCGGCGAGATCACATCACTCCAGTGCTGAAGGAGTTGCACTGGTTACCAGTTGTTTTGCGGGCCAAATTCAAGGTGTTGGTTTTGACCTTTAAAACCCTATATGGTTCCGGCCCAGCCTATCTTAAGGAGCGCCTCCAGCAACACCAGACAGGCCGCTTAACAAGATCAGCCTCGGATGGCCTTCTCTCTGTCCCATCAGCCAGGACAGCTAGACTGGTGGGGACGAGGGAGAGGGCCTTCTCTGTGGTGGCCCCCACTCTGTGGAACTCCCTCCCTAGGGAACTCCGTCATGCCCCCTCTTTAATGAGCTTCCGTCGTGCATTAAAAACGTGGTTGTTCAGGCAGGCATTTGGGGTGGGTTAGGGTATTTTTTTTAAAAAAAAAATTATGGTAAAATTTTATTGTTTTAAATTGTTTATGGTGGGTTGTACATCGCCCAGAGTGGCTGGGTGACCAGTCAGATGGGCGATTAATAAATGTAATAAATAAATAAATACCTGCTTAGCATCCATAAATGTTGTAGTATCTGGTGTGCCTAGGGTTCTGTTTGATGCCAGTGTTCCGTGCTCACAACACATGGCAGGCAGACTTCAGTCAGGTGGGGTCCACTGTTTATTACTAGAACTCTGAGGTCCAATGACCAGAACCAGGTACAAAAATAGTGCTTCAGAGAAAGTGGAGCTAAATGCAACATGGTGGGTGTGGTGGAACCAGTTACTTCCTGCCTTCTGTAGGCCCTGCGTTTGGATGATCTGTATATATGAACATCTGGGTTAACTCCTGCTCAGTAATTTGAACACCTCACTGTAAAACCAGCTGACAGAGCTGCACAAATAACCCAGTCAAAGGCAGCCCATTAAGGCTCCTATTTTATAGATGAGGAACATTGACTGAGGCTCCGAGAGAGAGAAGCGATTTGCACTACGCATTAGACACGCACGTGCATTTTTGTTTTAAGGAAGGGCAAGTTGGCTGAGCACCCTTAAGCATGAAGCCCCATTTTACAGCTGCAGAGCAGTGATACTGATCAGTTCCCCCCCCCCGCCCCCTTTCTTCATTTCAGCAGCCTAAGGGGGGAAATTTTGTTCTTAGCGTTCAACAGTTGGGAATCAGACATAGTTGCCGAATTACTGCAATTCCTGCCCTGGCCGTAATCCACTCGTATATTTCTAGCTGCTCCAAGGCTGCTTGAGGTTTTCTAAGAAGTGGCTTAAACATCTAAGTAAATCAGGCAACGATAAATTTCCTCTCCCAATTATGTATCAAATCAAGGATGCTGTGGGTCTCCAGGGTAAAGCTCAAATGTCTCCAGAACCTGGCAATATCATTCCTGGGCTCTTAAGGTCCAAGCGTGTATTCTGTTCGGCAACACTAAATATGCTTTCTGCAACTGTGCCCCTTCCTGGCCAGATCCTGTGTTCTGCAGTGATGGGGGGGTGAACTCCCATCCTGCCTGGGACTTCCCACGATGGGTCTCTTTCTCCTCCAACTGCTGGACGAGGTGGCCGCAGAGATTAGTTTGTACGCTGTTGTTCAGAGAGCTTTTGAAACAGGTGCTGGCAGAAGCCCCAAGGATGTGAGCACAGGTTGCTGAACAGAACATCCCTGGGGCCATTCTGGGAACATCTTAGCTGCTCACAAGAGGCAATAGAACAGAAATACATACCTGTTACATTTTTTCGCCATGCAAGGAATACATGGCTTCTGCGATGATCCAGCTGTCAGAATCTTTTAGCGACCTTAAACAATCTGCACCTCGTTTTTAAGGCTCGCAGCGGGAAGCAGGAAAATGCAACGTGCACCCATCACTACCAGGGCTGTGAACCCCTCATTGCCTGAGCACTGTGGAATGCAAAAGATTTCATCCAGCTCTTTGCAAAGCCAGCTCTTTTATTACAAATCAAAATTGATAGAAAGCATCTGGTGCCAAGGGCTTTGGAAATCGTTGAAGTAGCGCTTATGCATGGCTCCTGTTCATTTTGGTGAGAGTTGTGCAAAAAAGAAAGATCACCTTCCAGCTGGTGGCCTATGTGGGAGTAACGGGGGCCACTGTCCTGGATTTTCTGTTTCAAGCCTCCGAGACTCTTAAGGAGCCCTGACAGGGCTGTCCCATCTTGGACCCCCAAGTCACAGTTTCCCATCTTCCAGAATCCAGACACAGAGCTGGGCTGTCAGACAAAGGCAGAGACGGCACTGCCAGTCTTTCTTAGCTGTCCCTCTCTGCCTTCTCGCCAAGTATTCAGGCAACGTTCTGAATCTTGTGCAAATGAGGTGAGCCTTAATCAGAGTTCCTCAAGGGTGTTGCATCCTTGGCACAAACCCCCCAAGCCTCGATCCAGTGCCGATGGCACGAGTAAGCTTGTGATAAAGAGAGGGGGAAAGAGAGGCAGGGAACTTGCACGGTGAGGACTAGAAGCTTGAAATGTGTATTGTGACAGGTAGGCAACCTGCAAAGTTCCATAGAGCTAACTGTGTTAGACTGTTGCAGCAGAAGCAACACAGAGTCTCCTGGCAACTTTAAGACATTTATTTCGGGAGAAGCTTTTGTGTGGAGGGGAGGTAGTGAGGGAGGAGGTCAGAGAAGGCCAGGGGTGGGAGAGCAGAGGAGAGATTTAGAAGCAGGAAAAGTCTGGGCTGCAAACAGTGCTATATTAATAAGCAACAAAATAGAAAACAACCTTCTATCTTGTAATGTGGTGTCCTGGAGAGATTTGTACCCATTTCAACATATCCCTGGTCTTTGTGGTGTTTTTGGAAAAGGGGCCTGAAAGGGAACAGATGTAAGTCATTGTGTTTAACATTGGACTTGAGCTGATTGCCACTTTCTTTTCCTGGCAGGGCTCCGATGCCTTCAACAACTGCCTGCCAGGAAGAACTCTTGCAGGTGCAGTCTTTGCCAGCATTATGACACAGCAACAGAGAAATATACCTCCTTCAATTTCTGCCTCTTGTGCAACAAAGGCATTATTAAAGTTCTATCTGGAAACCACTAATTGACATTCTTGGGTCTCCCAAACTGTTAACATGCTACATTTTCACAACCAGAGAGATATATTTTAAGGAGTATGTAAATTATTTCAAGTAATCACATCTTCAAAGCCAGGTAAGGAAATGTCGGAGGAGAGGCAAATGCTAGTCTGTGTGTCGGAGGGTGAGAAATATTGTGTTTGGCTCATCAGCCATCCTGTGTGTTAACGTTGTTTCTCTGCTGAATCATCGCTGTCTCTTTCCCCTCCCGAAATTGCGCTGACTTGTATTTTTCCCACCAGCTGCTATTTATTTTCAAATTGTTTTCTTCCTTGCTGGATGAGAAGGAATCTAATCAGATCGGTCTGCGTAAGGAGCAATCCCATGCAAGTTTACTGCGCAAGACCCTGTTTATTCAGTGATGCTAACTCCCAAGTAAATGTGCACAGGATTGCACCGTTGCATGAAGCAAACTGTGCCAAGAAGAGCTGATCTTTGCTTCCTCTGTAAATTTAGTGTAAATTTCCCTTACATTTGCACGCATATGCATATATATATATATATATATATATATATAAATAAATGTAAAAAAATTGTGTGTGGGTTTCTGCAAGGTTGTCTGTAACACAGGGAATAAGGGGGAGCTGTCCTGGGGGTAATCGCACTGCAGGGGCCACTGAGCCCGCCATTTGGGCCCTACAGTTGCTGCCCTTTTACTTCACATTCTCACTTGCCAGAGGGTATGACAGGAATCACTGAGTTACATTATTACTGTGTCTATACTTTCCCTTACTAACAAGCACACCGCCTCAATCATGGTGCAGGCCAGGTTTCTGATTTCAGCTGCCAGTCACCCTGTTGGCCATCTTTCATTCTATTGGTCACTCTCCCATTCACTCTGACTTACTTCACCTTGGATTGGCTGGCCGCCGTTTGTTCCCTCCCCTTTACTCATGGTTTCTTTTCTGACTGCAGAGCATTTAGTTTCTCTCCCCTCTTCCTGCAATATCCAGCGAGCAAGCGAGTTAGTGTTAAATATCTTTACCCCTTTCAATGCCAGATGTATCTGTTAGTCGTTGTTGTTGCTCAGTCGTTCAGTCGTGTCCAACTCTTCGTGGCCCCATGGACCACAGCACGCCAGGCCCTCCTGTCCTGCGCTCTCTCCCGGAGCGTGCTCAAGTCCACATTCATTGCATCAGTGATGCTATCTCGCCATCTCATCCTCTGCCGTCCCCTTCTCCTTTTGCCTTCAGTCTTTCCCAGCATCAGGGTCTTTTCCAGAGAGTTTTGTCTTCGCATTAGGTGGCCAAAATATTGGAGCTTCAGCTTCAGTATCTGTCCTTCCAGTGAGCACTCAGGGTTGATTTCCTTTAGGATGGACTGATTTGACCTCCTTGCAGTCCAGGGGACTCGTAAGAGTCTTCTCCAGCACCACAGTTCGAAAGCATCAATTCTTCGGCGCTCAGCCTTCCTTATAGTCCAACTCTCACAGCCATACGTTGCTACTGGGAAAGCCATACGAGGCTTACAAAGCATTAAAAAAAAAACCTCTGTGTGGACAATGTGCCATAAGCCTGAAACCATTTATAGTGTTAATGCAGTGTTATGATAGGGCTTCATGTCAAACCAACCACTGTGCTGGACTCTAAAAACAATCTCAGCTGTGTATGATGCGGTAAGGTTTGTGCCATTGTTGTTCAGTCGTTCAGTCGTGTCCGACTCTTCGTGACCCCATGGATCATAGCACGCCAGGCCTTCCTGTCCTGCGTTCTCTCCCGGAGCGTGCTCAAGTTCATATTCATTGCATCCGTGATGCTATCTAGCCATCTCATCCTCTGCCGTCCCCTTCTCCTTTTGCCTTCAGTCTTTCCCAGCATCAGGGTCTTTTCCAGGGAGTTTTCTCTTCGCATTAGGTGGCCAAAATATTGGAGCTTCAGCTTCATTATCTGTCCTTCCAATGAGCACTCAGGGTTGATTTCCTTTAGGATGGACTGATTTGACCTCCTTGCAGTCCAGGGGACTCATAAGAGTCTTCTCCAGCACCACAGTTCGAAAGCATCAATTCTTCGGCGCTCAGCCTTCCTTATAGTCCAGCTCTCACAGCCATACATTACTACTGGGAAAACCATAGCTTTGATTAGACGGACCTTTGTCGGCAAGGTGATGTCTCTGCTTCTTACTATGCCATCTAGGTTGGCCATAGCTTTCCTCCCAAGGAGCAAGCGTCTTTTAATTTCATGGCTACAGTCACCGTCTGCGGTGATCTTGGAGCCCAAGAAAGTAAAATCTGTCACTGCTTCCATTTCTTCCCCTTCTATATGCCAGGAAGTGATAGGGCCAGATGCCATGATCTTCGTTTTTTTAATGTTGAGTTTCAAACCAGCTTTTGCACTCTCCTTTTTCACCCTCAACAAGAGGCTCTTGAGATCCTCTTCGCTTTCTGCCATTAGGGTGGTATCGTCTGCATATCGGAGGTTGTTGATAATTCTCCCGGCAATCTTAATTCCGACCTCTGATTCATCCAACCCGGCATTTCTCATGATGTACTCTGCATATAAGTTAAATAAGCAGGGTGACAATATGCAGCCTTGTCGTACTCCTTTCCCAATTTGGAACCAATCGGTTGTTCCATGTCTGGTTCTGACTGTTGCTTCTTGACCCTCATACAGGTTTCTCAGGAGACAGGTAAGGTGGTCTGGTACTCCCATCACTTTAAGAATTTGCCACAGTTTGTTGTGATCCACACAATCAAAGGCTTTAGCGTAGTCAATGAAGCAGAAATAGACGTTTTTCTGGAATTCTCTTGCTTTCTCCATGATGCAGCGAATGTTGGCGATTTGATCTCTAGTTCCTCTGCCTCTTCTAAACCCAGCTTGTACTTCCGGTAGTTCTCGGTTCACGTACTGCTGAAACCTAGCTTGTAGGATTTTGAGCATCACCTTGCTGGCATGTGAAATGGGCGCAATTGTGCGGTAGTTTGAACACTCTTTGGCATTGCCCTTCTTTGGAATTGGAATGTAAACTGACCTTTTCCAGTCTTGTGGCCACTGTTGAGTGTTCCAGATTTGTTGGCATATTGAATGCAGCACTTTAACAGCATCATCTTTTAGGATTTTAAATAGCTCGGCTGGAATACTGTCATCTCCACTAGCTTTGTTGTTACTAATGCTTCCTAAGGCCCACTTGACTTCACTCTCTAGGATGTCCGGCTCAAGTTCAGTGACCGCACTATCATGGTTATCAGGGACATTCAGATCTTTCCTGTATAGTTCTTCTGTGTATTCTTTCCACCTCTTCTTAATCTCATCTGCTTCTGTTAGGTCCCTGCCTTCTTTGTCCTTTATCATGCCCGTCTTTGCACAAAACGTTCCCTTGAGATCTCCAATTTTCTTGAAGAGATCTCTAGTCTTTCCCATTCTGTTGTTTTCCTCGATTTCTTTGCATTGTTCATTTAAGAAGGCCTTCTTGTCTCTCCTTGCTATTCTCTGGAACTCTGCATTCAGTTGGGTATATCTTCCCCTTTCTCCCTTACTTTTCGCTTCCCTTCTTTCGTGAGCTACTTGTAAAGCCTCATCAGACAGCCATTTTGCTTTCTTGCATTTCTTTTTCTTTGGGATGGATTTCGTTGCTGCCTCCTGAACAATGTTACGGACCTCCGTCCATAGTTCCTCAGGCACTCTGTCTATCAGGTCTAATCCCTGAAATCTATTCCTCACCTCCACTGTATATTCATCAGGGATATGATTTAGGTCATACCTGAACAGTTTAGTGGTTTTCCCGACGTTCTTCAATTTAAGCCTAAATTTTGCAAGAAGCAGCTCATGATCTGAGCCACAGTCAGCTCCAGGTCTTGTTTTTACTGACTGTATGGAGCTTCTCCATCTTTGGCTGCAAAGGACATAATCAATCTGATTTCGATACTGACCATCTGGTGACGTCCATGTGTAGAGTCGCCTCTTGTGCTGTTGGAAAAGAGTGTTTGCTATGATCAGCATGTTCTCTTGGCAAAACTCTATTAGCTTTTGTCCTGCTTCATTTTGTACACCAAGGCCATGCCTGCCTGTTATCCCGGTGATTTCTTGACTTCCTACTTTAGCATTCCAATCCCCTATGATGAAGAGGACATCTTTTTTTGGTGTTAGTTCTAGAAGGTGTTGTAGGTCTTCATAGAACCGATCAACCTCAGCTTCTTCAGCCTCAGTGGTTGGGGCATAGACTTGAATTACTGTGATGTTGAATGGTTTGCCTTGGATTCGTACTGAGATCATTCTATCATTTTTAAGATTGTACCCCAGTACTGCTTTTCCCACCCTTTTGTTGACTATGAGTGCTACTCCATTTCTTCTAAGGGATTCTTGCCCACAATAGTAGATATGATGGTCACCTGAATTAAATTCGCCCATGCCTGTCCATTTGAGTTCACTGATTCCCAAGATGTCGATGTTCAATCTTGCCATCTCATGTTTGACCACCTCCAGCTTACCTTGATTCATTGATCTTACATTCCAGGTTCCTAAACAATATTGTTCTTTACAGCATCGGATTTTCTTTTCATCACCAGACACATCCACAGCTGAGTGTCCTTTCGGGTTTGGCCCAGCCGCTTCACTCTTTCTGGCGCTACTTGGAAATACCCTCTGCTCTTCCCCAGTAGCATATTGGACACCTTCCGACCTGAGGGGCTCATCTTCCGGCGTCATATCTTTTAGCCTTGTGATACGTTCCATGGGGTTTTCTTGGCAAGAATACTGGAGTGGGTTGCCATTTCCTTCTCCAGTGGACCACATTTTGTCAGAACTCTCTGCCATGACCTGTCCGTCTTGGGTGGCCCTGCACGGCATAGCTTATGGCTTCACTGAGTTACGCAAGCCCCTTCGCCACAACAAGGCAGTGATCCATGAAGGGGAATTAAGGGGAATTGTGCCATTAAGGGCCCCCAAACAGATGCTTGCCCTGGGTCCCATTAACATTAAAGACGGCCCTGCACACAAGTAGTCACACCTGAGAGGCGACTGTGTGCTCGCCTGTCTGAGGGGCTGAGATGACACAGTGGAGTGGAGACTTGGGGCTTTATTCATAAAAGAGTGAACTGAGGGGAATTGAGAAGGCAATTGCAAAATGAAGGGCAAAATAGCGGAGTTTTACGTATAGGTGAATTGAAGATTTTTGGGTTTGTGTGTTTGTGGCTGGCTGCAGGGCCATCTGCAAGACAGGGCATAAGGGGGAGCTGCCCTGGGCCTAATCACACTGCAGGGGCCGCTGAGCCCGCCATTTAGGCCCTGCAGTTGCTGCCCCTTTCACTTCACATTCTCACTATGACAGGAGTCACTGAGTTACATTATTACTGTGTCTATACTTTCCCTTACTAACAAGCACACCGCCTCAATCATGGTGCAGGCCAGGTTTCTGATTTGAGCCACCAGTCACCCTGTTGGCCATCTTTCATTCTGTTGGTCTCTCTCCCATTCACTCTGACTTACTTCACCTTGGATTGGCTGGCCGCTGTTTGTTCCCTCCCCTTTACTCACCGTTTCTTTTCTGACCGTGCAGAGCATTTCGTTTCTCTCCCCTCTTCCTGCAGTATCCAGCAAGGAAGCCTCTGTTGAACATTTTAATAGTGGTATGAGATTCAGTGTGGATTATATTGTAGCAATGCTTACAGATTCAGTCTCTTGCATTTTTAGTAGTGTTTTTTATTCAATCTCATTATAATTGTTGTGCTTTTTTAATCAAGTCTGGTGGATTCAACTTTTAACCTTTCTTATGGGGCCTCTCCGAGAAGCGTAAACTTAATGTATTTCTAACAAATAGTGCCTATGACAAAATTACATCCCAGGCAATGCCGGGTATATCAGCTTGTTGTTCAGTCGTTCAGTTGTGTCCGACTCTTCGTGACCCCATGGACCATAGCATACCAGGCCTTCCTGTCCTCCGCTCTCTCCTGGAGCGTGCTCAAGTTCATATCCATTGCATTGGTGATGCTATCTAGCCATCTTATCCTCTGCCGTCCCCTTCTCCTTTTGCCTTCAGTCTTTCCCAGCATCAGGGTCTTTTCCAGAGAGTTTTCTCTTCGCATTAGGTGGCCAAAATATTTGAGCTTCAGCTTCAGTATCTGTCCTTCCAATGAGCACTCAGGGTTGATTTCCTTGAGGATGGACTGATTTGACCTCCTGCAGTCCAGGGGACTCGTAAGAGTCTTCTCCAGCACCACAGTTCGAAAGCATCGATTCTTCGGCGCTCAGCCTTCCATATAGTCCAGCTCTCACAGCCATACATTGCTACTGGGAAAACCATAGCTTTGATTAGACGGACCTTTGTCGGCAAGGTGATGTCTCTGCTTCTTACTATGCTGTCTAGGTTTGCCATAGCTTTCCTCCCAAGGAGCAAGTGTCTTTTAATTTCATGGCTACAGTCACCGTCTGCGGTGATCTTGGAGCCCAAGAAAGTAAAATCTGTCAATGCTTCCATTTCTTCCCCTTCCGTATGCCAGGAAGTGATGGGGCCAGATGCCATGATCTTCGTTTTTTTAATGTTGAGTTTCAAACCAGCTTTTGCACTCTCCTTTTTCACCCTCAACAAGAGGCTCTTTAGATCCTCTTCGCTTTCTGCCATTAGGGTGGTATCATCTGCATATCTGAGGTTGTTGATATTTCTCCTGATAATTTTAATTCTGACCCGTGATTCATCCAGCCCAGCGTTTCTCATGATGTACTCTGCATATAAGTTAAATAAGCAGGGCGACAATATGCAGCCTTGTTGTTCTCCTTTCCCGATTCTGATCCAATCAGTTGTTCCATGTCCGGTTCTTACCGTTGCTTCTTGACCCTCGTACAGGTTTCTCAGGAAACAGGTAAGGTGGTCTGGTACACCCATCTCTTTCAGAATTTGCCAGAGTTTGTTGTGATCCACACAATCAAAGGCTTTAGTGTAGTCAATGAAGCAGAAATAGACATTTTTCTGGAATTCTCTTGCTTTCTCCATGATCCAGCGAAAGTTGGCCATTTGCTCTCTAGTTCCTCTGCCTCTTCGAAACCCAGCTTGTACTTCCGGTAGTTCTCGGTTCGCATACTGCTGAAGCCTAGCTTGTAGGATTTTGAGCATCACCTTGCTGTCATGTGAAATGAGCGCAATTGTGCGGTAGTTGGAACACTCTTTGGCGTTGCCCTTCTTTGGAATTGGAATGTAAACTGACCTTTTCCAGTCTTGTGGCCTCTGTTGAGTGTTCCAAATGTGTTGGCATATTGAGTGCAGCACTTTAACAGCATCATCTTTTAGGATTTTAAATAGCTCAGCTGGAATATATGTATGTATGTATGTTTCTGGATATGCTACTACTGTCTCTCTTTACCAGGGACAATCCATATTTTCCAGTCTCTGATAAATCACTCTTCCAGTGTTGTCCTTTTTTTGCTCCCTCTTGGGAAGAGGTGGCCAGCTTGTGGCTCTCCATATGTTTTGCCCACAACTCCCAGCATAGCTAATGGTAAGGGATTATGGAGCTGTAGGCCAAAACATCTGAAGCAATGCAACTTCCCCATCTCTGCTCTTGGGGATGCCTTGTTGTTAAGAACATATGGAAAAGCTGTGCTGGATCAGACCAAGGGTCCATCTAGTCCAGCATTCTGTTCACACAGCTGTTGACTGGGAACCCACAAGCAGGACACGAGGGCAACAGCACCCTCCCACCCATGTTCCCCAGCAATTGGTGCACATAGGCTCAATGCCTCTGGTACTGGAGGTAGCGCATAGCCATCAGGACTAGTAGCCATTGATAGCCTTTTCCTCCAGGAATTTGTCCAACCCCCCTTTAAAGCCATCCAAGTTGGTGGCCATCGCTACATCCTGTAGTAGTGAGTTCCATAGTTTAATTATGCATTGTGTGAAGAAGTTCTTCCTTTGATCTGTCCTGACTCTCCCACCAGTCAGCTTCATGGGATGACCCCAGGCTCTAGTATTTTGAGAGAGGGAGAAAAACGTCTCCCTATCCACATTCTCCACACCATGCATAATTTGGTAGACCTCTATCATGTCTCCCCTTACCTTCCTTTTTTTCCACGCTAAACAATCCCGGCTGTTGTAACCTTCCCTCAGAGGGGAGATGCTTCAGCCCCTTGATCATTTGAGTTGCACTTTTCTGCACTTTTTCCAGTCTACAATATCTTTTTTTTAGGTGTGGTGACCAGAACTGGACACAGTATTCCAAGTGTAGTTGCACCATAGATTTGTATAAGGGCAGTATGATGTTGGCAGTTTTATTCTCAGTTTATTTTCTAATTATGCCTAACATGGAGTTTGCCTTTTTTACAGCGGCCGCACACTTGGGCGACATCTTCATTGAGCTGTCCACCACAACCCCAAGATCTCTTTCCTGGCTGGTTGCCGCTAGCTGAGATCCCATAAGGGTATACTTGTTATTTTCTTTATTTTTGACTTGCTACTGTGTTGTCATTCATCTTCGGCATTCCACTCCCTCTTCTGAAACCTTTAGAAATTAAATCTCTGAGACGGTGGAGGGCACAGCCATCTTGCCGTTAGTGCACATGAGTTTAAATGCACGTGCATGAACGCTAAAGCGCCACGCAGCATGCTGCCCAACATTTCACATCCTGCAGCTACTAAGGCAGCCTTCCCGATATGTTGGACTACACGTCCCACCCACACCAGTCAGCATGGCCAGTGGTCGGGGATGATGGGGTTTGTAGTACAAACACCCAGAGGGCATCAAGTCGGAGACAGCTGTGCTCAGGTATATTTTGCACAGTTGCAAACTCTTTCCCCCCTTCTTTCTAGATATCTTTCACCAAAATATCCTCATTCCTTCTGAATCAGTGCAGAACAGGCTAATACTCCCTGCGCCTTGTATGTGGAGAGGAGGTGCTCAGGCAGGGAAATTACAACTCCATGAGAGTGTTCATTTTATACCTGTGAAATACTGGGAAGGGTCAGATTTGGCAGAGACCATGGAGGTGGGGTTAAAGGGCACTGTATTGTGGCAGAGGAGAAGGGGCATTAAGATGAGGTTGACACCATTTCGGAGGTGTTCCCATGGAAGTGAGGCCAGGAGTAATTTCAGTGTGGCTTTCAATTTAGATCAGAATATTTTGATTCCATTGTTCAATGCAAATATTCAAGGCAGCTGATGGGATAAATCAAAAACTAATCCTTGTGTCTGTTTCTAAATCATTTTAATTGCTCTGTTTTAAACTGCTGCGCCAGTTTTCGGTTTTAGTTTCTTAGGTTGTGTCTTATACTTGGTTTTCTGCATCGTCTGTCTGCTATGTGAAGCCATTTTATAACTCTAAAAAGATCAAACTGAGAAACACAGCAAGAGGCAGAGGGGTAAAACATAACTCAAGGCGCCAATAGTAAATATTCTGATTAAAAAAAAATTTTCTTCTCTCTAGATGCTTGCCTAATTCTCAAGTTCCTTCAGTATCTCTGAAAGGTATCCTGTATACTGAGGATTGGGGTGAAATGCAAAGTTGGTTTTAAATGTAATTGATTAATAATTCTGACTTTGGACCAGTTACAAAGCTCTTTCATCAGCCAGCCCAAGTTCCAGTGAGTTAGGGAAATGGGTTCCAGCGAGGTTACAATATCTTTATTAGTGAGTCCTATTGAACAAACATTATGTGAGCCCCTCTAAGCAAGGAACAAACATTATGTGAGCCCCTCTAAGCAAGGACTTTGTACTAAATCTGGAACGGCCTGTGTGCCTCTTGAACCAAAGCTGAGGAAACGACGCCAGGTCTAAAACCCTTTTGTTCCTCCAGTTTTGCGTGCGGCTGAGGTGCTCAGCCTCTAATCCTGTCAGGGGTGGCTTTTCCTAGAAGTGACCATGCCTGAGAAGTTTGCTGACTCTCTTCCCACGGTTTGACATTTGGGATAAGCCTGAAGCAGTTTGGCAAACGGGTTGCGTGCCTTGAAACCCACAAAATTGGCTCTGATGTACCAGCAATACCACCCAGTTTTCTCTTCCCCTTTGGCTCCACTGTGCCTCACTCCTCAGTGAGGAAGTGCTCAGTGCCTTAACACCTGACCTCCATTAAAACAAGGGGAAACTGAGGCATGCGTCACAAGGATTCTCTTGAATTTGTGCTTCTTGTAACCAGAAAAATACCTCATACTCTGTCAGCCAGCCGTGTGCCAGCTGCAAGGATTATGACAGCCAGGAAGGAAGGCCGTTTACATTTACCAAGAAGCCAGGGATGGTGAACCTCTGGCCCTCCTGATGTTGTTCGACTCCCATCAGTCCCATGGCCAACAGTCAGGGACAATGGGAGGTGTAGTCCAGCAACATCTGGAGGGTCCCAGGATCCTCATTCCTGATTTAACAAGGAGTTCTCCCCCCCACCCCAAGGGAAACCAGTGACACCAGCATGAAAATGCAAAAATGGGTCTCTTTTTCTTGCACTTGCTGGAGACTGGCAAACTGCTGCATTCAACATTTCTTACATATTTTGGCTCCAAAATGTTGTCCTGAGGGAAAGCGACTCTCCCAAAACAATACTTAAAACTTCCCTTTTTCTCACACAGGCAATGTGCCAACCCTTGCCGTGCCTCATCTCGGACGGAGAGAGATTATTGGATTTCTACCCCACTCTTTTTCAAATAGAAAACAGGGCAGCTTACCACATAGACTAAAATCAAATTTGCCATTGATCAGGTGTGAAGTGTGCCGTTAATTTGTTTTCAGTAACTGTAACCTGAATCTGGAGGGCATTTTTTATTCTAGAAAGCAAGGTTTGGGTAATTTGAAGAAGAAAATCAATGAATCTTGAGAAGGGGGAAAGGACAGGCCTCTCCTGAGGTAAAAGTTGAGGTGGCCACTTCAGAAAGAGGAATAATTTTGGCCAACAAAATGTCAAGTAATTTAATTATTGAATCCTACTGCCCAGGGTAGGGCAGGGATACACACACTTATTTGGATTTTGTTTACCTCAGGGAACAAAATGTTTTGGCCTGGAACTGAGTGGGAGCCCTTTCCCCTGCTAATGTTATAAAATGGACGCTGAGGAGGAGAAGGGGAAAAATGGCAGAAGTTTTTAATACATTTTGCCCCTCAGGGTTTTATTCACAATGGACAAAAGCGTTCCTTCAGAATAATTGGTTTCCAAACAGTGCTTCTGATTTTCTCTCCTGTTTGTTCCTTTCCCCCCTGCCAGCCCTTCCTCCAAGATATAGTTATCCTTCCCCACATGCTTCATTTTATCTTCACAATAGCCCTCTGAGGTAGAAATTCAGATTCAGGTCTCCTGGACCAAATAACTCCTACAACCATAGCTGAGGTGAATCCCCCAGGGTGCAGTTTGAGTTCAAGGGAACAGCTGACTGGAGCGTAAGTGCCCCAGAATGTGTGAAAATATTATTTAAAAGTCTGTGTCTCTGGGTATGTGCAGAGTGCATTGTTCTCACCGTGGAGTAACTACGGACATGTGGATTTTGGAGGAAGTGGTTTGTTAGATTTTTTACGGGGGATGTAATGTCCAGGCCTCCACTTTGGGTTGCTTTGTTTTTTCTGGAGAAGTGTTGCCAACCACGCAGGTTACAAAAACAGCCTTCCTTCCTCCAGTTTTCAATGTGAGCGGTTAATTTCCTGAAGTGCTGATTTTAATCTTCCTTTTCTAATTCACCAGCAACAAAAAAGCCTCGTTGCTGCTGTCCCACCGCAATAGAGGCCCAGCCTTCCAGCTTTACCACGTAGACCACGAAGAGGCGGCGGGGAAGGAATGGTGGGAAACGGCTCTTAAGCCTGAGACTCATTTAAGTCTGTACACCGGCGTACTTTTTTTTACGGGAATGTTCTGGCAGGTGCTTTCCTGGGATCGGAAGCTGTTTGTTTCTCAACAGGTGGAAACAAATGAGCTCATTCAGCCTTTCCCCGTGTCTCAGCGGCTGCATTGAACAGGGTTAATAAGGTTTTTCTAGCAGCCTAGTCACTTGTTATTTTACATTTCTTTCCTTCTTTCTTTTTTTTATATAACAATTTTTATTTTTTTTTAAAGAAAAACAAAACGCAACAACCACATAAACACACAATACACATACCTTAAAATATCTCTTAAGATTATAAGATATCTACCTTTGGCTCTCCTTACACAACAAATGCTTATTATTGTTCTGTAGTTCTTATCTTAGTTGTATATCATACATTGAGTTCACAGACATTATCTCATTTCTCTCCTAACTTTCTTTCCTTCTTTCTTCTGTACTCATGCACGCATGCGCAAGAGCAGCTGTTGACCATGGTGAGAAGGTAGGTTCAGTGAAGAAGGCAGCCCATGGACGGTGTCTTGCCCAAGGGCCCCTCCACCGGCACTGGATGTGATATCATAAAAACATCCATCCAGCATCAGACTTTCATTCTGTCTAACTCGGGATCTTGTCTACTGATAGTGGCCAGCCCGATGTGCCTGAGGTGTTCACACACACACACACACACACACACACACGTTGGCTGGGGAATGCTGGGAATTGCAGGCCTTTTTTTCTGTCTAAACATGCACAGGATTGCGCCCTAAATCAAGGATCATGTTGGTGCCTTCTCATGACACCTAAAATCAGTTCCCTGCATTGACCATCTACATTCTGCCTTGTGATGGGGCAGGATCTGCAGATCCATGCAAGTAGCAGCAAGGTGCATGCCCTGTCCATGAGATCCTCCACACACTCGCCCACGCAACGGTTGGTGGTTGTGGTGCTGGCGGGGATGGAGGGCGACGCATCCAGGAAGGTTGAGCAAGTTTAGAATTGTGTGTGTGGCGGGGTGGAAGTTTCAAAAAACTTTGAGAAACCCAGTAGTGCTATATGTCAATGCAGCTAAATGTCAATCCGCCCCATACAGCCAGGCTCTGTAAGCAGAGCTGTGTATACTTCATTATTATTGTTTTATTGGTACAAAAACTTGATTTAACCATAATATTTCAACCTGCAACTCAAAAGAATTCACCATTCAGGGCCAAGAGAAGTTGCCCCACTACCTCACTTGTCCAAACATGCATTTATGTTGCCTCTTCTAATCATTTATTTCTACTTCCACTAGTGGGGCAAAGAGCTGTTCAGAGAACTGACCGTAAGAAACCGTAGCCTTCGTTTCTGGCCGCAGGGATTTCACCAGTCATTGCCATAGTGTATTCAAGGCTATCTTGATGACTTTAAGGACTAGTAACTTGCTGACCTGTGTGCGCGTGATAAATTAGAGATGGATTCTGTGCCCAGTTTCTGCGCTTGAGCAGAATAATTTTAGAAATACAGAATATATAAAGACTGCTGTATCACAAGGTTTAATCGACACTACAGATTTATGCTGGCCGTCCCCTTTTCCCAAGGAACCCTTAGTTCTGAGAGCGGAATTGTCAGCATCTCCATGAAGATAGGATTCTCAGGATGCTTTGAGGTGGAAGCCATAACAGTTCACCTTGCAAAAAGATGATGTCAGGTTGTAATGTTGACCGTTGTACCTTGCTGTGAGCTCCAAGCTGCCATGAAGGGAAAATGGATTCCTCAAAACCTGGCAGTTTTGTGTATCACCCTCATATTGGCAGCATTTCCTTGAATTTTCAAGGCAGGGAACAATCCAAAGTTCTCACATTTGGTTCTATATTCACCAGCTCCCCTCCAGCAAGCCTTTGAAAGTGGCCCTTATCTCCTAAAGGTTATCCTTTGATTCTCCCCAGCGGGTTGGGTTTTGTTTTCAGTCTGAGAAGCAGCTTCCAATACTATTGGGACTAGATTACAAGCATGTGTGCCAGAGGGCCCGGGATGAAGTGATAGCATTAACTCCAGGTCACAATGTTTTGCTGAGTCGGACCGCAAAGCAGTGTTGACATTTTGCTGTCAACAGACCAGGTGCTTTTAACACAGATTAATCCAAAAGAGATTACTGCTTGAAAAGCTCTCAGTGTGCAAATTCAACAAACAACAAATCCAGAGAGAGGAGGTGGGCAGCCCTGGTGCTAGAGCAGATGAAATAAAGTGTCTTTGGCTGGTGGATTTTGACCCTCAGCTGGGCCCAGAACCTAACCTCAAAAGGGTTCATTCAGCAACACTGCCAAAATTTTTCTTACTGTGTTTTTTTAAGAAGGAAAAAAGAACATTGCAGCAAGAAGATTGCAAAGAAGAGACAGATGGGTGGGCGAGAGGAGAAATTAGTATATATACAGGGGGAAATTAAACAGGTTCCATATTGCAGGTTGGAATAAAAAGTGGATCTTAGAAAGGCTAAAACATATCAATTAATTGCACTTATAAAAACTGCATCATTCATTCCCATCTCTGGAACTTTAGATTCCTGCTGGCAGGAAATTGAGATGTACGTGTTTATTAGTGAAAAAATGCCCAGCATATAGAAAACAGCCAATACCTAATGATTTTATACAAATTTATGGTGTGATTGGACTTGGAATACTACATACAGTCCTTGTCACCATATCTCAGAAAAGATATTGTAGAGCTGGAAAAGGTACAGAAAAGGACAACCAAAATGATCGAGGGGCTAGAGCAACTTCCCTGCGAGAAAAGATTACAATGTTTGGGGCCCTTTAGCTTAGGAAAAAAAGACTAGTAAGGGGAACATAACAGAGGTATATAAAAGTTATGCATGGTGTGGAGAATGTGGATTGAGACAAGGCTTTCTGTCATAATGCTAGAACCCTTTGTGGGTCATCCGATGAAGCTGAATGGTAGGAGATTCAGGACAGGTGAAAGGTATTACTACTTCACACACCAGTTGACTTAAATTTGGTTGGCAAATTGTGGCCCTCCAGATGTTTTGGCCTACAACTCCCAGCATCCAGGTTCAATGCCTGGCATCTCTAGATAGGGCTAGAAAAACTCCTGCCGGAGAGCCTTTCTATGCAAGGCATTTATTGTGCACTCATCATTGCCTACTCACATTTTTTTACAGGTTCTTTAGACAACATTGTGACCCTCCAGTTTCGCTTCTGTATCTAAAGGGCCCTTTTGGCACTTTTTTTTAGAGCAGGGAAAATGCGGCATTTAAAGTGGAAGGAACAGGGTTTTTTTCTCTTGTGTACTTGCACTATTCTGCAGTACCACAGTGCCACCTAGAGTACTTTGGCCACATCATGAGAAGACAGGATACCCTGGAGAAGGTGCTGATGCTAGGGAAAGTGGAAGGCAAAAGGAAGAGGGGCCGACCAAGGGCAAGGTGGATGGATGATATTCTGGAGGTGACGGACTCGACCTTGGGGGAGCTGGGGGTGGCGACAGCCGACAGGAAGCTCTGGCGTGGGCTGGTCCAGGAAGTCACGAAGAGTCGGAAGCGACTGACCGAATAAACAACAAGTGGAAAAGCAGGAAAAGAAATGCTCTTCATGTTGTGCTTGGATCTCAGTTCTGTGACAAAACTGAAAGTAGATAACAGCCTCTTGCAGAAAAGCTCTGAAACCTTGAAGAGCCATTGCTGACAGTCAGTGTTGACAATGACTGGATTCTCATGACAACAACCCTTGCATAACCCTAAAACAGCCCATGGGTTATGCGAGGGTTGTTTAACCCTCACATAAGCCAACTTCTCTGGGTTCATACAACATGATAAGCCACTGCGCCCGCCATGGCTTGAATGTTCAGAAGGGCAGCTGGTACACACAGCAACCCACCGTGGCTTAAATGCAGCAGTAGTGTGACCTGCCCAGCATAAGGCAGCCATGCTAAAGACACAAGAGCCTCTCCAAATAGAAAAAGTGACAAACCGTGGAAGAGAAAAACTGAAACATTCATTGCCCTTTTTGTTTGTGTGTTTGAACCTGATAGGCAGTCATGGGGCAGCGGGAAGGTAATTTCTGCCTAGAAATACAATGACCAAGATTAATATTAATCTTAATTCCAACGTTCTCTTCATGCCCTTTGGTGCGTGTTAGAATTGCAGCTTCATGGCACAGCAAAATAAAAAAGGATGCACGATCCTTGCACATTACAATCTACCTAACCTCTCAGGTTTCACATTACTTCTTGCCCAGAGATGGTTTTTTCCCACCTGGGATTTGTGTACTGTGAAAAACGCTGCTTGGATGAGCAGACATATTGCCATTTATTGGAATCTTTACCTTTCTGCAGTGTTTTAAATATTGGAAATATATCAAAGAATTGCATTTTCTTTCACGCAGAAACACTACAGCGAGTTTTTGTGGGGATGGTGGTGGGGGAGAGATTATCTTGAAACTTCAGTGCTGCCTCCTAGCCTGCTCATGGCTTCTCGCGGCTTGCAAACCCGACACAAAGATCAACCACAGTGTGAAAGGGCAAAATAACAAAGAAAACAATCCTGTCATCACATACAGATCATTGAACAGAATGTATTTGCGTATGTTTAGCTACAGTTCTTCATTCTGCCCCCCGCAACCCGCCGGCCCCGGTACGTATAATATTATGAAATTGTCTACCCACAATGTCATAACAGAGAGCTGATGTGTGCATGTGTTGTCCCCCCACCCTGTTTTTAAAAAATTGGCTTGTAAACTGATCTTAGATACATAAATTGTATGTTTTTTAGGGAGAGGGGAAGAACACGGGGGAAAATGACTGTGCTGCTTCTTCTTGTGGTTTTGATGGTGTGGCTTGCTCATGCTCAGGGCGTGCCTTCCTACGTAAGGCAATGACTCAGTTTTTTGCTAGGAGGGTTAGCCTGCCAGAGTGTGGAGTGGCTTATAAAAGAGCTGGAAGCAAACAGCAGCAGCAGAGGGAGAAGGAGAGGCAACTTCTAACGACTCAAGCACAATCCTAACAGCGACTCCGGCCAGCTTGAGATGGTGATGAAGATGCTCTTGGTCTTTCTGGCCTCTTGGCTGGTCCTGGCAAAATCAGCCACGGTTGCTCCCAAAGGTAGGTGCAAGGGACAGAAACAGGAATTTACCATGGCAAGCTGCCCCCACCCCTGCCTGCTGCCCCCACCCCTGCCTGCTGCCCCCCCTTTCTTGTTCCAAACTAGGGCAAATGTGTTGGGCCCCAGGCAAGGCAAGAGAGAGAGAGCTGTGGAGCAAGAGACCATCTGGAGGGCCACACATCCCCCACCCCTGCTATAAAGCAAGGAGGGGGAGATGGGATGATTTAAACCACAGGAAAGGGTCCTGGATTTCCCCCCTGTCTCTACAGCTGTTTTGCTCTTGGAGAGAATTACTTCTGGTGGTGGTGGGGAACAGCTGGCTGGGGGAGTCAGTTTCAGTACAGGTGAGGGAAAGACTCAGCACACACAAACACACCCCTTCTGTGCTTTTAACTCGGCAGCTCTTTGAGATGGGTTAAGTATTGAGCAATTCTGAGTCCAGAGTTCCCTCCTGGTTTTCTCAAAGTGTTGGGTTCCCAAACTCCCTGCCTTAAAACTTCAGGATGAGGGCCAGGTCTAATTTTAATAGCTGGGCGTAGCAGCAGATAGTGACCTCAGGAGTTACTCGGAGCTCTTCCTTGGGCAGAGTAGAATTCAGCTAATTCGCATTCTTGTTTGGGGCTGGATGCTCCCTACGTTGTTAACATGAGACGTATTCTTCTCTGCTTAACTATGTGTAGAAGTTCTGTTGTCTTAATGGTGCAGGCTGAAGAAGTTTTCCAAACAACCCTTCGTCCTCGTTCTTGTGTTTGGAATTGAAAACCGGCTGTTTACATACTGAACTAATAGTCCAAACATTGGCAATTTTCAGGCCCCCGCATCCTGCAGGCAAAACAAATTCTAGACACCGTCAAATGTAGCACGAATGGTCTGAATTGTTATTTTCAAAACCACAAACATTTCAGTGCCGTTCCCATCTGTGTGCCGAACTTTGCTTTAATTGAAAAAAAATGTGCCCCCCCTCCCCCGCCGGAACGAAAAGGTCTCGTAACTAACGGCATTATTTTTGCTCTCTTGCATGTCATCCAGAGATGGTGGATTTTCATTTCACTTTGGTTTATTTCAGCCAAACTCTTTTGCAATGTTTTAAAAGTCCTTGAAAATAATTCCTTTCCCCTGGGAAGATGAGTTTTAAGGTGCCTTGAGTTTCAGCTGGTCAAGGTTTTATGCAAAAGGCTAACTCTGGCTGAACACAGAACATAAAGAAAATGGTGTAACTAAGTAATACTTCTGTGTCCCAGACCTTCTGAGAGAGAAGCAGCTCTTTATTTCTGAGTTACAGAGGAAAGATAGCTCTGAAAATGCACATCCGCAAGCTATGAAGTGCATTACATTTTTTAAAAACTCTGCTCTGAGAATAACTCTTTTAGGTAGGTCACTAATATTCCCATTCTACAGATGATGGAAGCTGAGGTGGTAAATAATTTGTACTGGACTTCACAGGGCGAACATTGGCAAAACCAAGCTTAGGATCCGGGTCTCTTAGACCTCCAAGCTGTGTTCTCTGTTGGCCCACAATGGCCCACAACTTCCCAGAATGCACTAGGAGAGTGCCTCTAAACCAGGGATGGGCAACTTGTGGCCCTCCAAATGTTGGTGGGAGTGCAATGCCCATCATCCTTCACCATTGGCTATGCTGGCTAGGGCTGATGGACATTGTAATCCAACAGCATCTGGAGAGTCAGAAGTTGCCCACCCATGTCAAATCTCAAAGAAGGGAGAGAGAGAAAGCTTAAGTGGTGCACCCTTTTCTGAGTGGTTGTTTAGAAGAGCTGAAAAATGGAAGTGTCGTTTTTTTTCTGTTTTCCTCCTGGGCTTCTTGAGACACCATGCAGACAGCCCTTTTGTCCTCCTGGGTGGAAGAAAGTATGGCCTAGAGTGGGCATTTCCAAAGGCAGCAGTGTTTAGCGCAGCCTTCACCAACTTGGTGCTCCCCAAAATATTTTGGACTACAACTCCCAGCATTCCTGACTATTGGCTGTGATGACTGAGGCAGATGGGAGTTGATGTCCAAAACTCCTGAAGTTGGGGAAGGCTTCTCTACTCTTTCACTTGATGCAAGGGGATTATAACATGGCTCCTACTGTTCGGTTTTTAATGTATTACGTTTCTATACCACCCAATAGCCGACGTTTTCTTGCCACGGGGGCCCAGACCAACAGAAGTCAACAAAGTTCGTTTGTGCAAACTGCGAGGAAGTGCATGCTGTGTCGATGGTGGGAGTGACTAGTGTGAGGTTTGAAAAGGGCTGTGTGTCAACACATGTGGGACCAGTACAGTCCCAAACCTTGCAGTGGGTGGCTTCCATCAGATCTCTTTATCTCCGTGTGTGTGATGAAGTATTTACCTGGGAGTGTTTTCTCATGCAACATTGACAGAGAGCTTATAACAGCTCTTGGTGCCAGATGATCGTCCTTCCCTTGGGTTGCACCCTTCAACAGCAGAATAAACCGACTTTACTTGTCCTGCTTTTAATTAATCTAGACTCATTCAGTCGTCCTTCCCCATTTCTACAGTTACTCTTACAGGCCAGCTAGATAATGCTACAGGGGTTGCATGGTTGCCAGAGACTCTGGTCTCCTCCCTACATTGCCTCTGTCTATTCTGTCGGCTGCTTGCAAGGGGTGGAGAAATGTCTATTAATCCAGAGGCATTGTGCAGCCATTCTGCCTTTTTCTCCTCAACGGAGTTTTCCTGGAAAGAACAAAAGAGACAGCAGAAGTAAACACGGGAAGGTTGCAAATGGAAGGAGACATTGTCTGGAGCCTCCATAAAAATTCCATGAATGAGGCTGTGCTATTGCATGATCAAGTGCCGTTTGCGTTACTTGGGAGACATGGGTCACCTACAGCAACATATCTGATATTGACGCTGATATTAGATTAGGCTTTCTGAAATTCCTTGGGGATGGGATACTGTCTAGGAGAGGAATGCCTCCCTGTCTGGTCCACTTGTCTGGCTTCCTAATGACTGCATTGTGTAAAGGCACCTTTATCTCCTCCTGGTTAGTCTGTAGAGGAATGGTGACGAAAGAGTGACTGTGAGGGATGCGCATGGTGGCTACCAAGTAAAAACGTGGCTATCTAAAGAAGGGCCTCTGTAAGTCCAGGGTCTAAAATTGTCCAGCTCCATCACTGACTAGTAGATCCAGATGTACCTTCTGACCATGCCTGGTGTATGTGATGGAACAGGTCGCTGGCCCTGGCCCTCCCCCGGAATCTTCCCCCATAGAGGCAGACATGCCATAAAAGCTAAATAGCCTCCCGGTGAGTTGGCAAAGTGTTGATTAGGCAGTAAACACCGGCTGCTTCCCAGGTCTTCCTCCAAGGAAGGAAATGAGTGTATCAAGGAAGCAGGACTGGCTCTATCTTGCCAGCTCTGATTCATCTGGCTTTGTAAGTGAGGGAGGAAGTAATTGAAGCTGATTAACAGGCAATTAACAGTAGCAGGAAAGACTCTTGTCCCAAGACCACCTGGAACATATGCCTGCACCTGCCAAGGAGGGGTGGCAGGAATGTGTTTCAATAACTCTTAACAGTCTGGCTTGATACTTGTTGATGTTTTGGTCTCTCCCCTCGATGCCCCGGAGCCAAGTCACAACTCCTTTCCCAGCACAGGCTACTCATTTTTCTCGGTAATGCTACTGAGTCGCCGCTGTGTAAACACGTCTTAACCTCTTTCCTGGACTTTGGGGTTTGGTTGCCAGGTGAGAGAAAGAAATGTGTAACTTCTTGTATATGCTGACGGGGCTCGAAATTGGCTAGAGCCCTTGAAAGCTGCCCTTCCTCGCCTCTCCTTTCCCCTCCCTCGCTTGTGTTACCCACTGCCAAAGTTAGATTGTAAGCTCCTTGGGGCAGCATACAATCCAGCCCCTGTAGACTAAAAGCTTTGTATTAATCCTCAACTAAAAGTAGAAGCAAGACAGAGCTACCCATGCAGCGTGCATGGTGTGGGATTGTGCTTATTTCACAAGGCCAGGCGGGTTTCTATAAGAGAGAGGGCCTTTTCACTGGTGGCGCCCCATCTGTGGAATACCCAGCCCAGAGAGGTTGGCCTGGTGCCTTCCATTATAACCTTTATCTGCACCAGGTGAAGACCTTTTTATTCTCCCAGGCATTGTATGAACCTTTTTTTAGTGCCTTTAGATTACTGCACTTTTATTGCTGCCAGGGGAGGGTGGGTTGTTTTTGTTTTTAATGTGCTGGACTGTCCTTTGCTGCTGGTTTTATTGTTCATATTGTTATGATTTTAATGTCCTGGACACCAGTCAGAGAACGTGGGTTGTTCCATAGTTTAGAAGCAGGATGAATGAATAAATAAATTCTGAAAGCATGTTATACATTATATATGGGTGAGGAACAGCGGGGTGCCAGGTGGCAGGGGGAGAAATTGGATATACATAGCTTCCCATTTGTATAGACATGCATTGTGTTTTGTTTTTTAATTTGAGCCTCGCTTTTCCTCCTTCCTCTTTCTTCTCCCCCCATCCCCACATTTTGCTGTCTTACTCTGAGTTGGCCATGGATGGGGGATCTCTTCCTTTCCCAAGCCTTTATGTATTTACCATATGTCCTTTCTTAAGCTGGGCAGGCTAAGAAAACCCCAGTTAAACAAACAAAAACGTTACAGATGTTGGATGATGATGATATTGGTCACTGGTCCATGTTTTTAAATCCTCTTCCTTCTCCTTTTCTGATCCTTCCTTCTAGGTGATGGAGGTGAGAAGCTGCCTCCGCCGCCTTCTGAAGACTTATCTCAACATGAAATTGCCCTAGGAGGGATCCCAAAGGAGTTCCTGCTCCAGGAGCCAATTGACGATAAACTGGCCGGTGAGAATGAGAGTGTCCATTTTACTTTTGACACACACTGCGGAGAGGGGCAAGTTCTAAGGGAAATGCTTATTCAAAATTTCTCTTGGATTGTGTGATAGAATGAACCCTTCAGGGCAAGCGTGATGCATGTATGGCTCTCAGCCCAATTTTGCATGGCCTTCTGTAAGTGATCAGTTCAGACATCTGGCAAGAGCAGCCTGTTCTTCTCCTGGCAGTACCCTAGGCAGGGTGGAAGAGGGAGAGAAAGAAAATGGGATGGCAGAAAGAGAGGGAGTGACGCTGAAGAGAGAATCCGGGTTGAGGGAAGGAGGGAATGAAAAGAAACTGTAGCTGGAGAGGATATCACTCTGGCACTATGTAAAGACTGCTGATGCCCCAAAGCTTCTCCAGAATCTGCAGAGGGAGAAGAAAAAAATCATAGGTATGTACCACCCTCCAAAATACTGAAGCACAAGAGAAGAGCAAGAAAGATTTAAACATTAGATTCAAATCAGGCACATAGAATCATAGAATAGTAGGGTTGGAAGGGATCTGTTGACCGAGATCCTATAAGATCTCGCTCAACAGATGAGACCAATGTGTTTGGTGAGATTATGCCCTCTTTTCTCATTTTCTTTTTAGAGTTCGACCTACCATTCCTAGTCCGAGGGGAGCCCGAGGCACACTTAACAGCTCCCTTCAGCCCCAGAGGCAGAAGACCCAGCTGCTATGGGGGTCTTTTGTGCACCCGGGAGCCTCCCCGCTTCAAGCTGGAGGAGTTCCCGCCGGCCCGCCCCACCCTCGGCAACATTGGTAATATCTGCGCAGAAGGAAGGAAGCGGTTGTCCTACGGGCCGTGGAATCTTCCCCAGACAGGCTTCAGCCATCTCACTCGCCAGGGGAACGCTCTCAACAGCATGGAGGAAGGCTTCGCCCAGTGCTGCCAGCTGCCCGAGGATGAGAAACTGCTTGGCTGCAACCGCGTGGTGAGTCCCTGCTGTGCGTCGTTGCTGGTCTGGCAGCTGTGGCAACTGCCATAATAGCAGATGCATTATGGTGGAAGCTGCGGTGACGGGTCGCTGCTCTTAGGCGCATTAAGGTGAAGGGGTGCTGCTTTTGGCCTCCTTTTCCAGGACTGCTTTTAACACAAATCCTTCCCAACATTTTTGGAGCATTCAAAGAACTCCCAGGCACGCTGCAGCACAGCTCACTCTTAAGCACAGCTCCCTCAAGTACTGGCAGCATTCGCATATCGCTAATGTTCTGGAAGTTTAGCTGGGCGCTGTCCTGTACGCGCCAACCTTAGGACCGCCTCTGGAAGATCCCCTCCCAGCCCCTAAAGCCTGCCCTTTCTCACCCCAGGCTGTAAAGAGTGGTGAAAAAAAAAAATTACTGAGGAACACGATGATTCCGAAATGCGCACTGGGACCATTCTCCTCCCCTCCCCACCCAAAAAATTAAAACACGCTTGAGGTTTTTTATTCTAGCCTCTACTCCCTACAAAAGCGGCAAGTTCCATCTTCCAGCCTCACTTCGAAGATAGTTAAAATGTAGTGGGTGGCTGTATAGGGGTGGGGGAAACCTATTTCTGTACAATTGCAGTAGTAATGGGATGGCACAGAGGTGTTCTCCCATCCACAATTCGTAGGATGCCTTTTACACAATCAATCAGGGAGAATTTAACACCACCTTTTCTCTAGCTACTTTCACCTGCAAATTCGGCGCGGTCATATTTTACCGTGGCTTGGCAGGGAGAGAACAGAACAGACGCTGGCTGGTCTCCAGATAGAATTTCAGAATCACCAGGCGTTGTAGAGAACTCTTCTTTATAGGAGACGCTCGCTCACGTTTGGGGTTTGAAGGCTGGCATGTTCCAGGCCCTTTGCCCAAGTACACTGCTCAGTTATATTTGTGGCGTGCTCAGATACTGCGGTGGTTGAGAGGCCCACGCAAATGATCAGCGGTGCCCTTGTGCAGTGCGCCCTGGCATCCTCCGAGGCTGGAGCAAAAGAAGCCGTGCCAAAGGGTGGCAAAGTTTCATCGTTTGATGCCGTGAACTTTGGTGGAACCCATTTCAAAGAGATTTGGGGACTGCCCCGACGGTTAGAAGTGCTGCTTCTCAAGGTTGGAACTGGAAGCTTCTTCTCTAACTCTAACTGTGTGAAGGGGCATGCTGTGGTCACTCTGTGGTGAGGGGGAAGCACTCTGCACATGACCCAGAGCTGCAGCCCTTCCAGTCACTTGCTGCTTCGCCCATTCCAGGCTTGACCCTCTGGCCTTGAAAGAGGGCTCTAAGTTTGGGCTCAGGTTTAAAAAAAACCAGGGGGCCATCTCATTGACCGTTCGTCTCTCCCACTCCTGCCTCTCAGTGGTTGGACGTCCTGGAGCAGTTCTGCAACGATGAATTCTCGATAAAGACCAAGCATTACCACTGCTGCAAGAAGAAGGGTGCTAACAAGGAGCGCTGCTTCGCCGATGAGGCCCAGTTCCCGAATTACGACTTCAAGGGTGCTGCCGATCAAGGCTTGCCAGAGAAGAAGCCAAGAGTCCAAGTACCGTCGCTTCCAGCAATCTCCTTCCCTCCTGGTGAGCCCACCAGCGCCAACATCAAGAACATTTGCAAGCTGCGCAAATTCCGGCCCACCTACCCCGCCAGCACCCTCCCAAAGTCGTATTTCGGCTGGTTCGTGCGCCAGGCCCGGGCCATAAACCGCATGGAAAGCGAGTTCAAGAAATGCTGTCGCAAGGAGGATGTCGACTGTGCCCACAAAGGGGTGAGTGAGCCAGAGGATTTCTGGAAAGGCAGGGCTGAGCCATGCCAATCTTCTGCCCAGGTCGGCGGCACTTCCCAGCATCCCTTTCTTTCCCAGCATTCCGTGCTTTGTGATTGTGTTGCAAATATGCCCCCCTCCCCTCAATTCAGCCAAAGTATCTGAGCACTTCACAATGAATTGTTCTTGGTCCGGGGGTTAATGTTCAGCGTGGAATCCAGGGATCAGCCACCGCCACAGACCGGGGCTCCCGTTGTCGGGGTTCGCTGCTTTTTCTCTTGTAGAGGCTGTGTAAGCCAGTTCTGCTGGCAGGGGTATTATAGGCATTGTAGTCCAACACATCTGGAGGGCACCAGGCTGGGGAAGGCTGGTTGAAACAGTAACCAGTCAGCCCACAATTCAACAGATGCAGCTTTCTTCACCTTGGAGGTATGGTGGTGAGGAAAGCTACACCTGTTGGACTTCAGTTTAGCTGACTCAGTCAGGAGTTTATCCTTCCCATGCTCCCTGCCTCTGTGGATGGAATTTGGTTCCGTAACTCCTTTTTGCATGCAGTTCATACTGGTTTTGCAAGGCGTTGTACCACTTTGGAATATGTGTGTGTGTGGGGGGGGCTTTTTAGTATAGTATGTGACACCTCCAGCCTTCATGGCAGCATTTCTGTTTTTTTAAACTGTTGAACATTTTTTAATTTTTCACAGTAAGAACGTGCCCTGTAAAATGACACTGTTCCCTTGAAAACAAATTGGATCCCCCCATATCACGCCAGGAGCCTGTCCCACCAATGCATCACTAGTTAGGGAGGACAGTTGAGCTTTCTGACCTCCAGGTCTTTTCCACCCTAAGGCCAGACATATATTAGGTGGGTGGGATTTGGCGCTGGATATTCTGTGTTCAGGAAGGCACTTTGTGCATGCCCAGTGGCACGCTTGTCTTCATTCTGGGACAGAGCATTCGTGTTGAAGGCAAGTTCCGGGACTTCTCCTGTATTTGCTTTTCCTGAGGCTCCCGGATGGAGGGGTATCTTGTGCCATACAAGCGCTACCTGTCGTCGGTGCCATGATGATGTGCAGGCACCCATGGTGGCAGGCCCCATAGCCACGCCCCCAAGGAGAGTCTAGAAATGCAGGCAGCTGTGTGGATTCATTTGTCTGTCTGACTGTATTATATACGTCTTCTGTAAGGCTAATGGGTCTTAATTACCTATTCCAGACAGAGCCACCCAAAAATACTTTGCAATACAACAGGGACAGCTCACAGCACTATATTGTTGTCGGGAGAATCGATTTCCCCACCAGCTACTGTGAGGGCTGCAGCTCAGCTCAGAGCGAACGAGACAGCCAGGGAGGGGTGGCAGTTGACGTCAGCATCCCTGCTAATAAAAAAAGTCCTGCCACGTCAACCCTGGGAGCCCTGGCTCCACCCCACCACTCGTTATCATCCTATTGCCACCCCCATTCTCTTGCCCCCTTCCTTTTGGGGCTGGGGTGTGTCTCCCACTCTCAGACCATTTGTAAAATGTTTTGCTTTTCTCTGCAGTGGGAAAAAGTCCTGTTGCAATTCTGCAAGCAGGAGTTCTCGGTGAAGGACAAGCGCCACCACTGCTGTAACGTGGAGACAGCGGATGCCAACTATGCCTGTTTTGCCAGCCAGGCTCCATACCCAATATACGACAAAGAGATCAGCTTGATCAATTTAGCTGAGATCACCCCAGCACTCCTGGACTCGCTCTGCGGTGAATTCCTGCTTCTTACCAAGCAGTAAGTAGATCTCTTACCTGGCCTGACTCAAATTCCTGTGGGAGACAGATGTCACATCATGACAAGTCACAAGAGCCATTCTGAGCTTAAGCTAGGAACTGACGGTGTCTCAGCGCTAGCGCTAATGACATTGAGCTAGCGGAAACCGACGCTAGTGCAACTTCATTAGCGCTTGCTTGTGCAAAGGGGGAAAGTGCCTAATGGAGTTCATAGAATCATAGAATCATAGAATAGAAGGGTTGGAAGGGTCCTACAAGGCCATCCAGTCCAACCCCCTGCTCAAGGCAGGAATCCAAGTCAGAGCATCCCTGACAAATGGCTGTCCAGCCTCGTCTTGAAGACCTCCAGTGTGGGAGAGCCCACCACCTCCCCAGGTAATTGGTTCCATTGTCGTATTGCTCTTACAATCAGGAAGTTTTTCCTGATGTTCAGCCGGAATCTGGCTTCCTGTCACTTGAGCCCATTATTCCGTGTCCTGCACTCTGGGATGATCAAGAAGAGATTCTGGCCTTCTTCTCTGTGACAACCTTTCAAGTACTTGAAGAGTGCTATCATATCTCCCCTCAGTCTTCTCTTCTCAAGGCTAAACATGCCCAGTTCTTTCAGTCTCTCTTCATAGGGCTTTGTTTCCAGTCCCCTGATCATCTTTGTTGCCCTCCTCGGAACCCTCTCCAGTTTGTCTGCATCCTTCTTAAAGTGTGGTGCCCAGAACTGAACACAGTACTCCAGATGAGGCCTAACCAGTGCTGAGTAGAGGGGAACTAGTACTTCCCAGGATTTGGAAGCGATGCTTCTATGAATGCAGCCCAAAATAGCATTTGCCTTTTTTGCAACCACATCACACTGTTGGCTCATATTCAGCTTGTGATCAACAACAATTCCAAGATCCTTCTCGCTTGTAGTGTGGTTGAGCCACGTATCCCCCATCTTGTAACTGTGCATTTGGTTTCTTTTTCCTAGGTGCAGAACTCGGCATTTGTCCCTATTAAATGTCATTCTGTTGTTTTCTGCCCAGCACTCCAGTCTATCCAGATCACTTTGAATTTTGTTTCTGGCTTCCAAAGTATTAGCTATCCCTCCCAATTTTGTGTCATCTGCAAATTTGATCAGCATTCCCTGCACCTCCTCCTCCAAGTCATTCATAAAAATGTGGAAGAGCACTGGGCCCAGGACTGAGCCCTGCGGTACCCCACTCGTTACCTCTCCCCAGTTTGAGAAGGTCCCATTGATAAGCACTCTTTCAGTCCGATTCTGTAGCCAACTGTGGATCCACCGGATCGTTGTTTCATCTAGCCCACTTTGAGCTAGTTTGCTCATCAGGAGATCATGGGGCACTTTGTCGAAAGCTTTGCTGAAGTCGAGGTATATGATGTCTACAGCATTCCCACGGTCTACAAGGGAGGTTACTTGATCAAAAAATGAGATCAGATTCGTCTGGCAGGACTTGTTCCTGACAAATCCATGTTGGCTTCGAGTCATCACGGCATTGTTGTCAA
The DNA here is from genome assembly GCF_057233095.1 of Heloderma suspectum. Classification (NCBI taxonomy): domain Eukaryota; kingdom Metazoa; phylum Chordata; class Lepidosauria; order Squamata; family Helodermatidae; genus Heloderma; species Heloderma suspectum. The sequence goes on along the minus strand of NC_139474.1, from coordinate 20,741,487 downwards.
GGTGCTTCCAGATGGATTGCTTTATCTGCTCCAGAATTTTCCCCAGGGATTGATGTCAGACTGACTGGTCTGTAGTTCCCAGGTTTCTCCTTTTTACCCTTTTTGAAGATAGGGACAACGTTAGCCCTCCTCCAGTCATCTGGCACTTCCCCCGTCCTCCATGGTTTCTCAAAGAGAATAGACAGCGGTTCTGAGAGTTCTTCTGCCAGTTCCTTTATGACTCTAGGATGCAGTTCATCTGGCCCTGGAGATTTGAACTCATTCAAAGTAATGAGGTGTTCCTTGACCATATGCCTGTCGATCTCAAGCTGCAATCCTGCCCCTTCAACCTGTACTTCGCCTTTGCCAGGGGGGTCATAGACCCTCTTTGGGGAGAAGACTGAGCCAAAGTAGGAATTGAGCACCTCTGCCTTTTCTTTGTCATCTGTTATCGTTTTGCCATCCTTATTTAATAGCTGAACCACCATTTCTTTCCTCTGCCTTTTACTATGCATGTAGCTGAAGAAAGCCTTTTTGTTGTTTTTAGCATCCCTCGCTAACCTCAGCTCGTTCTCAGCTTTAGCCTTCCTGACGCCATCCCTGCAATTCTGTGCTATCTGCCTGTACTCTTCCTTTGTTACTTGGCCTTCTTTCCACTTCCTATATGTGTCCTTTTTTGTTTTCAGGTCATCCCTAAGCTTTTTGTGAAGCCACATTGGCTTCTTCTGTTGTCTTCCACCTTTTCTTCTTGTTGGAATTGCTTGTGATTGTGCCTTGAGAATTTCCTTTTTTAAAAGCTCCCACCCCTCTTGGACTCCTTTTCTCGCTAGCATCGCTTGCCATGGGACCTTACTGATCATTGTTCTGAGTTTATGAAAATCAGTTTTCCTAAAATCCAGGGTACGCGTTTGACTACACTCGGCTTTTGCTTCCCTTAGAACCAAGAACTCAAGTACAACATGGTCGCTTTCCCCCAGAGTTCCTGTAACTGCTACTTTATCCACTAAGTCATCTCTGTTGCTTAGGATCAAGTCAAGGATAGCCGATCCTCTAGTTCCTTCCTCTACTTTCTGCAGGAGGAAGTTATCCGCCACACAAGTCAGGAATTTCCTGGAGGGGCCATGTTTTGCAGAATTTGCCTCCCAACAAATATCGGGGAAATTGAAGTCCCCCATTACTACGACATCATGCTTCCTTAAAACATTGGCTATTTGCTTTACAAAAGTTTCACCCTCGTCTTCTCCTTGATTGGGTGGCTGGTAGTAGACTCCGACCACCAGGTTCCTTTTATTCTTTGCTCCATTTATTTCAACCCAGATGCTCTCGATGGGGCTAACAAGCTCCTCCTCCCGTATTTCTGTGCAGAGATATGTATTTTTCACATACAGTGCAATCCCACCTCCCTTTCTGTGCCTCCTGTTCTTTTTGAACAAGTTATATCCTTCAATCGCTGTATTCCAGTCATGAGAGTCATCCCACCAAGTCTCAGTTATACCTATCAGGTCATAATTTCCCTCTTGTATTAAGAGTTCAAGTTCGTTCTGTTTGTTTCCCATACTCTGGGCATTAGTATATAGACATCGAAGACCATGTGCTTCATAGTCTGGCTTTCTTCCTACATGTGTCTGAAGACTATTATTGGGCGCTATCAGAGCTGTTCTCTCCATTGCAGTGCATGCGCCTATGTCCATTGTTACCCCCAACATTACATCTCCCTTCCCCGTAGGCTTCAGTTTAAAGCCCTCCTGATGAAGTTCTTCATGCTGTGGCCAAACACATTCTTCCCATCCTTTGTGAGGTGCAACCCGTCCCTTGCCAACAGCCCATCTTCCAGGAAGTATAGCCCATGATCCCAGAATCCAAATCTCTCTCGTCGGCACCGCCTTCGTAGCCAGTCATTCACCCGGAGTATTTTTTGTTCCCTTTCTATCCCTCTTCTAACTACTGGAAGGATGGATGAGAAAACTATCTGGGCCCCAAAGTTCTTGAGTTTCCTTCCCAAAGCTTCAAAGTCTGACGTGATCTCTTCGTAGCTCCGCTTGGCGGTATCATTTGTTCCCACATGGATGAGAAGAAAGGGATACCTGTCAGTGGGCTTTATGAGTGCAGGCAACCTTTCAGTCACGTCTCTAATCTGTCCTCCCGGGAGACAACATACCTGGCGAGTCCATGGGTCTTCGCGACATACTTGGGTCTCGATCCCACACAGTTGTGCCAGTGTTGGCTTTTGCTAGCACAATATCAGGGACCAGCCAAAGCTCAGTGGTAGAGCCCCTGCTTTGCAGGCAGATGGTCCCAGGTTTGATCCCCGGCTTCTCTAGGTAGGGCTGGAAAAACTCCTTTCTGAAACCCTGGAGAGCTGCTGCTGCCAGTCATTGTTGACAATACTGGGCTAGATGGACCAAGGGTCTCACTCAGTATAAGGCAGTGCCCGAAGTTCCTAATGTCATTGGTGTTAGCGCTGTGACACCACTAAGTCCTATCTAAAGAATCCAGGTTCAGATTTCAGCCCAGTCACAAAATCGCTAGGGGGCCATAAGCAAACAGCCCTTTCTCTCACCCTCCCCTCCCCACAGGCTCAGCAAATACAGGGATGACCTCTCTGTCTCTCTCACACACACATGCATGCACACTCACACACACACGGAACAAAGGGAGCCAGAGAGTTGAGGGAAGACTCCCTGTGGCTAAGCAGATATATCCACAGCCAGGTGGCCGACTTTGCAGGGCTGTTTTGAGGGTGGCTGCGCATATAAGCTCAGTGCTCTGAAAACTTGAAACTACGCCATGTATGTAAGCTTGTCGTGCCTATTATAATAGTCATTATTCCAACCGGGCAATATACGGTTGAGTAGGTTACAGCTTTGCACGCCGGCTCTGGTGTAGAGGGTTTGCGACGAGCCGGTTCACCTTCAAAACGACACCAACATCTTTGCAATTATGAAATAATTTGAGAGGCTTTGATTGAATCAGTGGGCACGGGGCTCCCCCTTGTGGCTGTCACCCAAAGTGCATTCCCCCCAACCAGCCGTTTTCGTTCTGCTTTCCTCTCTTCCCCTTTCCCACAGTGTAGAATACGTTTTCTTGAAAAGAGCCTCTGTACAGCGCCTGACACACCGGTGCGTAAAAAGAAAACAATGAGGAGCAGGACGAAGACGAGGAGTACTTAATATTCAAACACTTGCTGCGTTGCGTGACTGAAATGTATTCAGGATCTGTTTTGGCCATCTGTGGGGTATTTTTCCCCTGCCTTGATCTTAATAATAAAATGTTTCTTGTTGTTCTCCAGAAGAAACATCCCTGCGTTAGTCAAGAATATCACAGAGCCCTGTTGCGATCTGCAGGGCAGCGAGAGGACGCAGTGTGCTGAGGAAATGGTCAGTAATGGGGGGGGGGGATATTCATTTGAAAGGAATGAGATGGGGGAGTGGGGCTCTTGCTTTTAACACTGAGGTGCCCGGCAGCTTGTGTTCTATCTCTCAAAAATTATTCCTAGGCCACCTTTTAGGCTGGAGCATCCCTAAGTTTTCCTCTTCTGCCTATAATAACAAACTTTAAAAAGCGATCTCTCTCTTCTGAGGGAGGAAAATCACACTCCCCCAACTTTTAAAAAACCGTGTGTGTGTGTGTGTGTGTGTGTGTGTGATTTTCCCTTCCTTATCTGTCCTGACCATCCCACCACTTGAGGAAAGAAAGCAATACATTTTCGCTCCGACATGCCGACCCCCAAACTTACGGTGTTCGTTCTTCTCCCCAGAAATCCCAATTCATCACCGCCCTCTGCGGCTCCCAGAGGAACACATGGAAGGACCCACAGAAGTGCTGCACCCAGTCGGAAGATGCGGCCCGCAACAACTGCTTCAACCTCAGCTACCTGGCCAACGTGCCTCTCGCCAGCGCCGGGCAGACTGTCCGCCCAACGGAGCCGGTTGTGTGAATCAGAACAGACTTACTCACGTCTTGCTAAAACACACCTTGCCCCCACCTCCCAGCCTGCCCTCCCCTCTCTGGCTGGCTCCAGTCCCAAGCTTGGGGAGTGGGTTAGCTGCTTTCTTGGCCTAGAGGCTGCCTAAGATGTCATCCCCACATGCACACGCACACCCCAAGCCAAGGAGGGGGACTTTTAGCACTCTGCACGCACTGAATTTCCACTCGAAGAAGGCCTCTTGAAGCCCTCGCTTTGACGCACTTTATATCCTACACAGTAGCTATAGACGAATAACATCTGGGGTTCTAGACCAGGGGTGGGGAACCTCTGGCCCACAAGCCTAATCCAGCCCACAGGGGGTCCCTATTTGGCCCACTAGATCATTCCTTGCTTTCTGTTTGATTTTTGTCTTCCGTGCTTGAAGCACTAAATGGCGTTTGCTTCGACCTGGGAATTTGGGGGGAAAGGGGGTGAGCACTTCTCTTGTCACTGAGTGTCTCTCCCCACCCAGCTTCACCTTTGCCAATTGGCAAAGTTTATTTCATTCCCTCCAGATCTCAGTGAAATCTCGGAGGAGGGGGGGTTAGTGGGGGAGAGTGTTGTACTCCACTCCACAAAGAGGAAAGCTGCTTTTGGATCTGTGCTAAATCTAAAAGGATCCAGCTGGTCTCCAATAAGTTGAACAAGGCCAGTGTTTTTTAATGGAGTAAGTGAAGCAAGAAACTCAATGCCCGAAGGGATTGGAGAAGGTGGTCATAGAACAATAGAATAGTAGGGTTGGAAGGGGCCTATAAGACCATCGAGTCCAACCCCCAGGTATTTATTTCTGAGCCACTTTTCTGCTGAGCTTAAGAAATGGAGACCTGCCAACAGGGTCCATCAGAATCCTGAACCAAGAGTAGCACAAGGTGGTTGATAAAACCTGCCTGGCACATACAGAAGCCCCAAAGGCAGTGTTCTGCCAAAGCTGCATTTCTGCGTCTTGGTCTTGGTGTTCCAGTTGTAACTCCTTGCTCTTCTTGTAACAAAGTGCTTACGCAGATCTCTGCCAGAGGCAAAGAGGCTCCAATAAACCACTTTTTGGAAGAACAATCTACATTTGTCTGACATCTTTATGTCTTGCTGCTTCTCACTCATCACTAAATGCCTCCCGACCCACCCTCCTGCACCGGCCATAGGCGCAGGCTGCTTGCGTGAGATGGTGTAGACATAAACCAGGGTTAATTTGTGAATTGGCTGCAACATTAAAAACCAGAGCTTATGCTGATTATAACAGTTTAAACTCACCTAAAAGGCTAAAGAAATGAGATATTTTTATTTAGCAAAAATTATCATCATCATTATCTCCAGTCATCTCAGGAGTGCCATGTAAGGAATAGTGGTCATCCCATCTTACTCTCACAACAACCCTGTAAGGCAGAAGTGGGAAGTGTATGGCCTTCCATGGCCTACAACTCCTGTAGGCCTTCACCATTAGCTATGCTAGCTAAGCTGATGGGAGTTGTAGGCCAAAACATCTGTTGCCCACCACTGGCTTTGTTTGTTAGGGTTAGAGAGAGTGATTGGCCCATTTCAGCCAGTGAGCGCCATGGCTGATGTGGGTTCAAACGCAGCCCAGTCCCACTCAAAATCCAACACTCTATCCATGGCAGAAAATGAATGGTGCAGGATACAGAATTGATGTTCATAAAACTATAAACAGACCAGGAGCTACAGGAGGCATTTATTGTGCTCCCGTTATTCCCTACTCATGGTTGTTTATGGGTTCTTTAGATGACATCATGACCCTCCAGTTTTGCTTCTGTTTGTAAACAGCACTTCTGGCAAGTCTTTTTAGAGCAGGCAAAATGGGGTATTATTTCTGATGGAGGAAAGAACATGCCGTTTCTATCTGTGTATTTGTGCTATTCCACTATACCACAGTGCCACCCAGAGGTTATATAGTGGAAAAGCAGGAAAGGAGACACTCCATGGGTGGTGCTCAGATCTCAATCCTGCGACAAAACCGAAAGTAGATGCAGCGGATTAACATCCTGGTGTAGAAAAGCATTAGTGGCAGCAGAGATGGACTGAAATGTTTCCTCCTCAGAGTCAAATAAAATGGAAAGGAAGTCAGGTTCAGGAAACACAAGAAAGTATTTCTTTATGAATCTCTTACTTAATGTATGGAAGTCATTGCCACCAGAATGGGGTAATGACTACTAACCTAGATGGCATTTAAAAAAAAGGATCTGACCAACTCAAGGAAGGAAGGTCTATCAATGTCTGCTAGACACAAACCTTCGTTCTAAACTTTCACATGACGGCTTACAATCGAAGAGATGCTCAAAATTTAAAATGAGACGTTTAAAACGTAAAGGGTACGTTGCCAATTGGTCTGAGCCAGGAAGTCAGTTCATTGATTCTTAGATGCATCCACCACCAGCTGTTAGCTGTGACAGGCAGTATCTCTCTGAATACTAATTTCTGGGGTCTCACGATTACAAGACCAGTTTCTGGGGTCTTACACTGTCGGAAACAGGATGCTGGGCCTAGATGGACCTTTGGTCTGATCCAGCAGGACTCCTCTGACATTCTTAAAAACTCCAGGGAAAGCGAGAGACTAAGACCCATGTTATCTACCTTACTCAAGACCCCAGATAAGCAAACAGTGTTCAGTTCCCATGGCTTTAAAAGCCATAGGTCAAATGTAGGTTGCCTACTGGGACACACCAGTGGTCAAGGGGGTGGGGGGTGGGGACACGAGGAATTCAGGGCCTTCTTAGTACTGGCCACGCTTGCAGAACTGTGTTCCAAGTGATGTCCACCAGCCCCCATCATTACAGGCCTCGAAGCGGGTCCTCAAACACTCACTAGTCTATCTTAGCCTGTTGTTTGTTTGTTTGTTTATTCAAAGCATTTCTATCCTGCTCATCAGCCAAAAAGGCTCCCGGAGCGGCTTACAAACAATCAATAAAAACAAGACTGTCCCTTCCCTGCCCGCGGGCTTGCGATCTAAAAAGACTCGACACAAAAGGAAATCAGGATGCGGAGGGAAGAGGGGGGAAATGGAGTTACAGATTCACCAGGGCCATTGTGTATATGGCACTGTTTGGTTTTAGCAGTTTGTGGTTTATTCTGGTTTTTTAAAAAAAATTATTATTTTATTATCTGTTGTGGTTTAAAAAGTTTCGTTGGGCACCGCCTTGCGAGGGTTTATCCTAAACTGTGGCTTACATATCTTTCAAATAAATAAATGTAAATAAAGCCACCAGGAGGCACCAGACGATCCTGGCAAGGCACAACTGCATCCCCGGTACTCACAGTGCCAGAACGTTAGTCACACTTTAATTAGTTCCTCAGCATGCCTGGAGTTTTCTTGGCTCAATCCACCTCTCCTAGATCACTGAAGATAGGCACCCGGCCACGTGTTTTGGGAACGGGCTTTGTCCTCTCCGCCGCCCACCCCTGGGCCCGAGGATGACAGGACGCATCTGCCTCGGGTTCTCTGGCCATAGATTGGATGTTGGTCCAAATCAGCCTGGCTGCAGTGAAAGAGCAAGTCCTGGGAGCAACGTTTAATCGAGAAGAGGTTTGGAAGCATCGCTTGTTTGGGAGAGACCAGGGCAGTGCGGTGTTTGCTCCGGGCTCTGGGGAGGAGAAGCCCACCCTGCACAATTCTCCGTTGGGGTAGCCTCAGTTGTGCAGCCTGAATAAATGGGTGCGTGCGATGAAGTCCACAAAGGCTTGTGCCCCTGTTTATTGACTTGTTTATTAAATTTACGTCCCCTTCCAACCCATCCTTTGTGCATTGGACAGAAAGCCTCCTGATCTTGGCAGCCTTTGGGGAAAAACCCACCGTACTATTACCGACAGCTTTGTTCTGACAAAGATAAGGACATTTGGTCAGCATATTTAGAACTATATGCCAGAGTTCCCTTCCAGAGGAAAGGGCAAAACTAACCAAAATTTGACAAATGACTGTATTTGCTTGTGCATGTGTGTTTTCTTGTGTTTTTTGTTTTTTTGCAAGTTTTAACAATTATTATTATTTAATCTTTTTATTGTAAGGGCATTTCTACATGAGGCTTTATCTCACACCTTTACCAAGGCTTCTGCTTCCAGATTTTTTGTGGGATTAAGCTTGGCTCCTTTACATGTGCTTTTTTCTGGGGTGTATTCTTTCTCTGCCTTTCTATATGTTTAATTTTACAGCCACTAGATGGTGCTGTGGTATAGTGGAATTGCACAATTACACAAGACTCTTATTATGTCATTTCTAAATAGTACCAGGCTTTGCTCATTAGGAAAAACATGCAATAATGTTTGCAAAGCATGGGAATGGCCCTGGAGGAAGATGACATTGTGTAAAAGACCCACAAACTACCTTGAGTGAGCAATCACGAGTGCTCAGTAAAAGCCTTGTGTAGAAAGGCTCACAATGTTTTTTTGTTATTGTACTGATGCTATATGGATTTTGTTGTTATTATGCATGTTATAAACATGTTTTGAATTTTAAAATATTAACGCAAAAAAGGAAATGTATATCCCACTTTCAATCATGTGGATATCCAAAGCAGTTTACATAAAAATATATTTGTAAATCTGTATGAAATAAAAACCATCCTGCAAAACACTACTACTGTTACTACTACTACTACTACTACTACTGGTGGTGGTGGTGGTGGTGGTGGTGATGATGATGATGATGATGATAGTAATAATAATATCTTTGGGAAGGGCCTTCTACATTCAGGGTGCCACCACAGAAAAGGCCTCATTCCAGGTATCTGCCCATCTTAACTGGGGAACTTGGAGGTACCCAGATGATCACTAGTGGATCTCAACAAGTGTGTTGGTCATCAGTCCATGATGACTAGGGCATGCTGGGAGTTGTAGGACTTCTTTCTATGCAAACATGAATAGGATTATGCCCTAAGAGTCCACAGGCCTCTTTTTTTTTCTTTCTTTTCTTCTTTAACCTTCCTCCTGTACCAATCTTTGATGATCAGAATTACAAAACAGTGCAGAACAATCCAAAAGCCACATACAGTTGATAAAGCCAAATGAACCTAACTAGCGATGAGCGAATGGATCCCTTTGCAATAGTCACTGATAGAACGCTCCCCACCCTTGTCCAGTCCCCTTTGATAGCCATCTACGGGCACAATCCTGTGCGTGTTTAGACAGAAATAAGTCCTAAGTTCTCCTGTCATCACCACATCTTGTGGTGGTGAGTTCTGTAAGTTAAAGATGGATCATACGAATACATCCAAAACAAATTCAGTGGCTGAGCCATACGCAAGAGTGGGCAACTTGTAGCCCAGTGGTATCGATAGGGCTACACAACTCCCATTACGCCTTCCCATTGTCTTAGAAGTTAGAAGTTGCAGTTAGAAGTTGCTGACGGAAGCCACATGCCTTCCCATCAGCTGTGCTGGCCAAGGCTGATAGAAGTTGCTGTCCGACAACATCCGGTGGGCCACAGGTTGCCCACTCCTGGCCCACCACCTTGGGCTCAATGTGTACAATATAATTCAGAGTGCAACGGAGAGGGCTGCTTGGATCAGTCTCTTTTGCGTGCTCCAGAGCTGCCTCGGACTTCAGGTTTTAGACCACGTCAGAGACAGACCCTCCTCACGGATGGAGGCAGAGCAGATCCGGATCCGGGTCTAGAAAAGCGGTGCCAGTGAGCTAAGGCTGGGCCTCGTGTTTGAGGCTGAGCCGCTTTTTCCAGTGACCAATATCTTTCCAGTTCCTTTGGCCTGGGGAATGGCAACAGACCGGGCCTGGGAGGGTGGGTCGGTATATGGGAACAGACGAAACAGGGCGCAGGGGAGAGGGCCTGGCGCTGGCTGTATTTAAAGCAAACAATCCCAGAGGCGCTGGGCCACGAACCGAGGGTGGTGCATTGGGCAGCCCCCCAGAGGGTGGGCAGGCATCCCAAGCAAGCAGCTAACAGCTGATACAAGGGCCCCTTTAACAACAACATGCACCCCCTCCCCGTTCCAGGCCGCGGAGTTCACTGGGGACAGAAAAACAGTGTGTTTGAAAAGCCTGGCTTAAGATCACAGGCGAGGGCCCTAGACGAGCCCGGACAATGGCAGTGGGGCAGCGCTCACCCCCCGCCCTCCGCCCCGCCACTACATTCTGGCAAACACTGGCTAATGTTGGGGGGGTGCAGGCAAGAGTGATGCCCACCCCCCGCAGTTTGGGGAGGGCCCTTGGGCAAGCACCCTCGGGGGGTCTCCCTTCTCACCGCCATTGTCAGAGCTGCCCTGGCTCATCTTGCTCTTCCTGGCTCCCACCTGCGCGCTTCATGGGCAGACAGCCAGGGAGCAAGGAGGCCGCGGCATCTCCTGCTCCTCCTCTGTACCACCGCCGTCGTCCGGGCCGGAGCGAAAGGCAGGGGAGCGAGCAGTGGAGCACGCACAGAGTCAAACTGTGGAACTCGCTGCCACAGGATGCAGCGATGGCCACCCATTTGGATGGCTTTATAAGGGGGTTAGACACATTCCTGGAGGAGAAGACTATCGGTGGCTACTAGTCCTGATGGCTACGTGCTACCTCCAGTTCCAGAGGCAGTGAGCCTATGTGCACCAGCTGCTGGGGGACATGGGCGGGAGGGTGCAGTTGCACTCGTGCCCTGCTTGTGGGTTTCCCGCGGGCAGCTGGGCGGCCAGTGTGTGAACAGAATGCTGGACTAGATGGACCCTGGGTCTGACCCAGCCGGGCTCTTCTGATGTTCTGATGTTCAGCTTGCAATGGGGAAGAGGAGGAGCGACTCCAGGGGGTTCCTGTCAGTGGGCTGAGTGCGTCTGGTCTTCAAAACTTTGCCCCTCAGTCCCAAATATGTGGGGTTGCATGTGGCTGTTCACTGCAGCGATCGAGCGACAGTACAGAAATGCTCAGAGGGAGACAGAAGAGGCAGGAGGAGCCTGGGAAATGGGCGTGATTATTCTTTCAATGCAAGAGGGTAGGCCTCTGTCCCGAGGGGCTTCCAATCGGTGCAAAGGGAACAGAGGCGGGCTAAACCATTCTCGACCGTGGATGCATGATGAGCATCATTCATGGCATCTCCTTCGGCCCTGGATTTCCGTGTGCAGTATCCGTTTTGGCGCTTGCGAGGTGCAATACTCCCACGCGTCCTTGCCTCCCCACCTCGCCTCTCCAAAGGTTCAGCTGCCTGTGTTTTTATTTCTGAGAGGAAACGGAGGGAAATCAGACTGAGACCTTTGCTCTGGCACATGCCTGCTGCCCCCCCAGCCCCCAGCCCCAATGGCAAGTGAAGAGGTTGGCCTGCTGGGGCAGCCTGCAAAGGCAAGATGCCACCAGAGGGGCAGCGGAGCTGTTTCCATTCCATCCGCCACAGCGTCACAACAGGGCCACATCTCTGTCCACGCCCGCTGCTGCCCCCGCCCCCACGGCAGGCACAGGGCTGCCAGAACCATCTCCCTTTCCGTCCTCTCTCTCTCGCTCCCGCTTTGGGACCAGGTCCTGCTTGAGCGACGGAAGGAGAGAGCATGGGGCCGCTGAGGCATCACCAGCTACCTGTGCCAGGTGCAGCGGCCGGCCTTTCATGGCCTGCCAGGCGGCTGCCGTGCGGAATTTTTGTGCATGCTTTGGGACGGGGCGGGAGACGAGCCCGGCCTGTGGTTTGGAGAGCCCCACGTCTCACACGGCCATGGTATGAGCCTCTGGCTGAGTTTTGTCGGGAGGCCCTGCCAACATTCCCACTTTGAACCTTCAGTTCCTGGGGCCGGTTTTCTGTGTTTCCTACGGCTGAGTTCCCTCCCTCCTGCCTTTGCAAGCCTCCTGCGATTGTCCACCTCCTTTTAAAAAGTGTTTCGCTTTGTCCAAGCTGCCTCAGTGTCGTGCAGAATCTCTGTTTCGGTCACAGGATGATTTGGCGATGAAAAGTGCAAAATGAGGGTGGGCACTGTTGGGGACAGAGTGCCGCCCTGAAACGGAGCAGTGACATACTCTAATCTATAAGCATTTAACCTTTTTTTTTTTTTTAAGCCTTTTAACCTAATGGCCTGTTTCCAACAATGCACAGCCAGATGCTTCCAGGAAGCCCATGAGCGGGGCATGAAGGCAAGAACCCTTGCCTGTTTCTTGCCCTCCCGCCCTTGCAGTTGGTATCCAGAGACATACTGCCCCAAACACAGAAGATCTATTTAGCTCTCATGGCAAACAGCCAGTAATAGATCTTTCCTCCTAAATGGATCACTTTAATGTTTAGAAGTCAACTCTAAACATACTGGAATCTGGAGCAGTTCCAATCCTGGTTTTGTTTAGAACTCAAGCTCTCTTTCTCTCCACGCATTAGGCTGGTCCGGTCACCATGCAAGATTCTGGTAGGGTCCCATTTCAGCACTTCTGTAATAGATCCTGAAGTTGTCATAATAAAACTGTACACTTAGACCACGTCTCTGCATTTTGCTGGGTTCCTGAGGAATCTTGCAGTAGCCATTGCTGTCACATGTGGCAGGGAGTTCTGCAGGTTAATGACGCATTTTGTAAAGGATGGCTTTTGTTTGTCCATCTGGAATTGACTGCCTCTGCTCAGGTACCATGATCTTTGGGAATCGGACCAGATGTCAGCTTCACACTTACACTCCAAAATATCTGTCTGTATTTCCCTGATGGCAAGGTTCAGCTGTAATCAGATGTCAGAGGGGAGCCAGATGTTGGGAGCCAAGAGCCAAGCCAGGAAGTCAGAGCTGAGGGACCAAGAACCCCTTCCTGCAGTGGCCCCCCCAACCGTTTTGTGTTGGTGGGCACATCTGGAATTTTGGGAGAGTCGTGGGTCCTCGCACAAAATGGCTGGCATGGTTGTTGCTTGCCCATTCACAAAATGGCTGCCATGGCGGGCATGGCCAGTCACGGAAGCCTCATTCCCCAGAAGGCAAACTGGTGAGACAAAAAGTCACCTGCCCAAGAACCTAAGCACAACGCTCCAAAAGACGACGCCATGCTGGTGAACCCGGATAACGATGGCGCCGGAGGGCAGCGCTTTGCGGCGGCGCACCCTCCCAGCTTAATTTCTTAAAAACAATCAAGAATTAAAATGGGAGGGGGCAGAGAACCCGGCCGGTGCCTGGAGAGGTGTTCATGGGCACACTGCTGTCCATGCGCCCCACATCGGAGACTTGAAGGAAAGGAACAAGTCACAGTGCATAGGTTTGCCCACGGAGGATCTGATTACACACCGGGCAGAAAGGTAGCCTGGCTGCTGACCCGACGCAACTGTGATGGGCACCGCAAGAGGAGTCTGCTGGTTTCTAGTGGAAATACTCGTTTCTCAAGCTTCTTTTGCCGCAGCAGCTTGGCTCCTGACGACAGGGCGCGGCATCCCCTGACGACGGCAGGCCGTGGACATGCCGTGGCAAAACGCGCCGGGCTCCTGCTGGAGTTGGGTGATGTGGTTGCGGGGATGCTTTGGACGTGACCTTCTGGGGTGGGGGGGCAGGGATGGGGGCTGTCTTTGGAAGCACACCAGTGGGGGGGAGGCTTTCTAGCAACAGTTTCCCCCGCTCTCTGTCTCGGTCTCTCTCCAGCTACAACGTGCGGCTGAACCTAAGGCTGGCAGTCAGATCGAGCGGCCTTAGTACAGATTGTACCGGTCTGAGAATTTCAGGCCATAAATCTCTGTCTGGGAGAAGGCGGGAGACTGGGAGAGCGGGTGTATCAGGAGGGCCTGGAAGCCCCGGAGAGATGGAGGAGGGCTGACCAAGGGCGGCGGAGGCGGAAGCGAGGCTGGGTGGAAGGGGAGAGCTGGAGGGGCTTCGGGAGAGGTGGATGTTACCTGTCACCAGTGGGGGCTGTTCTGGGCCTGCCTGTGGGCTTCTCCTGCCCACTGTGGGAAGCATCATACCGGACTAGGTGGAGCTTTTGGTCGCTTCACATTTTTATTCTGGTTAAAGAAGGATTAGGTGGACCTTCCCAGCCTTGGAGTCCCCAGTCTGGCGGACTACAAGCCCCAATCACCCCCACGTTGGCCTGGCTGGCTGGGGATGATAGGAACTGTGGTCCAACTGCATCTGGAGGCTGCGGAAGGCTGTATTGGAGGACAGGTCATTAATCGGCGATGGGCCAGGCACGAATAGCAGCACCGTGTCAGTCTGTCTCCGAGTAGCGGAAGCAACGAACAGCGAGGGGAGGGCATTGTCGGTGTGTTTGTTCCATTTCTTTCCCACCGTTCCGCTACAGTCAGTGCTCACGGCGGCCTTCGTGGGCTTCTCGGAGGCGCCTCGCTGGCCTCTGTGGGAGAGAGGGTGCGAGGCCGGAGGAAACATTACTTCTCCTTTGCTTTAGAAGCACTTTGTATGCTCTGCATCAGCCATCTTCACAACAACCCTGCAGGGGAGGTGCGTATGAAGGTCCCCATATTGTAGATGGGGAAAACTGAGGTTGAGAGAGGCGGACAGATGGGGCAGGGGGCTTGTCTCAGGCCGCCTGAGGCACAATCCTCGGCATGTTTAGACCGGAAAAGCCCTGCAACTCCCAGCATGCCCCAGCCAGCATGGGCATGGGGGTGATGGGAGTTGCATTCCGACACAGCTGGAGGGTTCCAGGTTGGGGAAGGCTCAGCTGGTGCTCTCTTCTGGTAAACCCGTTTGGAAGGTTTTTATATCCCAAAACTTGCAAACCTGTGTGACCAGAGCCAGGAAGGGGAAGACAAAATAGGGTGTGTGTGTGTGTGTGTGTGTGTATGTGTGACAGAGAGAGAGAGAGAGAGAGAGAGAAACCCGGCCAGAATTGCTCTCAATTGTCTCTCAGAAACACCTGCCTGCCTGCAACCTTGGTCCTGACGCCCAGTCCAAATCCAGCCATTTTGCAGGTGGCAAAAGGTTCTTCAGCAGCTCTGTCATGCGGCCTTTGTTTCCAGGCTGGGGCGCCGGGGCTGTTCGGAAGCCGCTCAGGCTGGGCCTGTTGTCTTCACGCGTTTTCCCAGGAACCTTCTTTTTCTTGGATGAGATTTAGAGGCGCCACCCTGGCCCAGCCCTTTCGCCCGGCAGCCTTTCCCTTCGAAACATCTGTAGGATTCTGGGACACACTCTGACGATTCTGGGGGTTCCGGCCCTGACGCAGCGCCATCCCATTTTGGAACTGCGAGAAAGGATCTCCCAGCCTCCTCCAAATGACCAGTCGCCCAGACTCCAGACCCCCTGACTCCCTTCTTTTTAAACCAAAGGCCGACCTTGGTGACCCCAGTTTTTTAAAAGCCAGATTCCTGGCCACCCTGAACACTGTCAATGAAACTGGGAGGGGGGTTTGCAGGGAGACGCGAAACTGATCCTCCGTGCCCAGGGCAGGGGTGTAAGCAGGCGGAGAGAACTGCTTATGCGTACTGTTGCTCTTGGTCTCGCACCCCTCTCCGTTGTTTTAGCATTTCGTTATAAAGAAAAATGCCTTCGGCTTCACGCTCCCGTATGCTGGGATTATTTGAATTTGGTCCCTCCCTCTTGCCTTCTGCCCTGCCTACCGCTGGAACGCGGCCCCCGAGAGCCTTTCGGAAATTGGATTCAGCCCTTGGGTGGAAAGAGGTTCGAGGCCCCTGATGCACAGAGCGCCTTTCTCTCCCTCCTGAGCGTTGGCAGTAGCAGCCCTGCCTTCCTTTGGAGAGATGTCAGTCCTGAGCCTCCAGACGCTTATGCACGTAAGAACAGCAGAAGCACCCTTGAGGCTGGGTCAGACGCAGGATCCATCTTGTCCAGCATTCTGTTCAGACAGCGGCCAACCAGCTGTCAACTGGGAACCCACAAGCAGGGCATGAGCACAACAGCTCCCTCCCGCCCATGTCCCCCAGCAACTGGTGGACATAGGCTCACTGCCTCTGGCCCTGGAGTTAGCACGTAGCCATCAGGACTAGTAGCCACCGATAGTCTTCTCCTCCAGGAATGTGTCTAACCCCGTTATAAAGCCATCCAAATTGCTGGGCCTCGCTACATCTTGTGGAAGTGAGTTCCGTAGTTTAACTCTGCCCTTCCTTCTTATTTATACACAAGTTATTCAAGTTATTCTTAGCCTTCAGTCATATTCCTGGAGCTCTATACACACCCAAAAGGTTGCCCACACCTTGCTTGATAGCAGCCTGGGACCGCAGCCCGTTTTTCAACCAACATCTGCCTTTGAAGCTGGATCAGGCCAAAGGTCTGCCTAGAGTGGCTTCCTGTTTCCCATGGTGGCCAGTCAGGTACCTCCAGCAAGACAACGACTGAGCATGACGGCGCCTGCCCTCTCCTCTAGCTTACCCCGCCATTGGTATACTGTGTGTATACCAACAGGGCCTCTCCAGAAATGTGTCTTTAGGCCATTGCATGCTTACCTGGGAGTAAGCCCTAGGGAACACAGTGGGACTTGCTTTGGAGTAAATGTGCCTGGGATCTCACCGTTTTAACATCTTTTTTCCAGCAATCCAAGCTATCGGCCACGGGCACACCTTGCAGCAGGGGGTTCCCTAAGCAAGCGAGACGTGCCGTGTGCGAAAGTCCTTTCTTTAGCTCCAGCCTCGCTCCACCTGGTGCTTTCCAGATGGGTTGGACTACAGCCCTCATCAGCCCCATGCTGGCTGGGGCTGATGGGTTTTGTAGTCCAATCCATCTGGAAAACACCAGGTTGAGGGTGGGTTAGTCCATCCTAAATCCACTGACCATTCATGACACTGGATGACCTGAGTTTTAGTCTCCCTCCCTCTCACTCACCACACCCTGCGCATTCAAACCAACCTCTCCTGTGCCCCTCCCTAGCCGTCTTTTTCTCTAAACCAAAATACCCAACAAATCTCTCTTTTTCGCAAAAATATTAAAATGTGGGGCATATTCTGGCGCCACATAGCTCTGCAAAACCTCAGCCTGATCCATGCCAGTTTGTTTTCCCCGTGCTCCTGGACCATCCTGCTGCCGCCCAGACAGCCCCCCAGAGCCCCAACTCCAGAAACGGGGTAGTGGGGGGGGGGCGCAATCGGATCTGGGGAGTGTGAGCCTCACCTCCGTGCTCCAACAAGAAGACGGCTTTTCTGTCTTCACCACAGCGTGTTTGCTTAACTGTTTGCACATGGCGTGCGGCGGGAGGTGCCAGGAACCAGAATCTTGCCCTCAGGCCAAATCTGGAAGCCGCAGGGTAGCCCGCCAAGGGGTGAGGTTACAAGAAAACAGCAGGGGAGCCAATCTGGGGAAAGCGAGGCCTGGCCGAAAGGGGGTGGGTGCGGGGAGCGGGACGCTTTGCTGTGGGCTGCGTGGGCAGGGCTGGCTGGGTTGTGTGTGCGGACCTCTTTAACTGAACGGGTCTGTGTGTGAAACGGGGGGGGGGGACAGCGCTCTTCAGCGTGCAGGAGGGTCCGCCTTGCCCGGCTGGCGTTCCAAGGCATCCCAGAGCGTGACCCAAAGGTCAGCAGGAAATTGACACTGTGAGTGTGTTGCATTAGCTCTGCTCTGCCTGCAGCCAAACGACTACTGATGGCAAGGTATAAAGGGGGTCTTTTTCTTTCCTTCCCGCCGAGTTCTTTCCTCCCCCGAGTCCTTCGGTCCCCCTGATCATTGTCCATTCTTCCCCAAAGTTTGCCAAGGAAGGCAGCGGCTCCCGAACCGGTGCCTTGAGGTGAAGAAGGCCTGTGTTGTGTGTGCCACGGAAACAGGTCTGCTGCACAAAGCCCTCCTTTGAAATCGACATCAATTACCCGGAGAGAGATGTTTTGAATCCCGTTTTCTTCCTTGCCCCGAGACGTCAGCTTTGGAGAAAACGTTATGTGCGCTTTGGGGCCGACCAGAACAAATACGGGACGTGCATTGAGTCCCGTTACTTGCAACAGCTGCTTTTGAAATTAGACGGAATTAGGTGGGATCGTACTCGTTGGTGGAGGTTCTCTGATTTGACCCTTTATTTGGTTTTGGTTTTGTTGTTTGCAACGAACCTTTGATTTAACAAAATCAAGATTGATTGAAGATATATGTATGTGTGTGTGTTTGTGTGTGCATGCTTGTATACCCACATACACACACACACACACACACACACACACACTTATAAGCTCAGTGACCACAGAATGCTGAAGATCTCTTGAAGAGGCCTGGTAGGAAACTGGGTGGGAATGTAATGGAGTATTGTGCAATAGGCCATGGCTGGCTGGAACTCTGATCAGGAGCTCCCCACGTTGCAAGAGCTAATTGCAGGCCCCACCGGTTTCTTTACATATCTCTGGAGTCTTGGATTAGGACCGGGAAGGACTGGGTTCAAATCTTTACCCAACCATTAACCCCCTTAGGTGAGCATGGGCCATTCTCACCCAACCTTTGTCTTACCCACCTTCAGGGCTGTTGTGAGGATAATTGGGGTGGGGGACGCCCATTGGCCATGCTAGCTGGGGATGATTTATTGATTGATTGCATTTATATCCCGCCTTTTTTCCTCTTGCAAGGAACCTGCAGCGGCTTACATTCTCTTCCTCTCCATTTTATCCTCGCAACAACAACCCCGTGAGGTGGGCTGGGCTGAGAGTCTGTGACTGGCCCAAAGTCACCCAGTGAGCTTCCATGGCCAAGTGGGGACTAGAACTCGGATTTCCCAGCTCCCAGTCCAGCACTCCCACCAGTACACCTTGCTGGCTCTCATGCTGGATGATGTGAGTTGTACGGACCAGGGGGGCCCCAGGTTGGGGAAGGCTGCCTTGGTAAGACAGGGGAAGGACGTTTTGGCATGCAAGCGGGCCCCGCGGCTGGGTTCAATTAAGACCAGGGCTTCGTATCGTTCAGGATTTCCTCCGAGGCAATTCCATGTGCAGATCGGCTCTCTCTGGGTATCGGCGGCTCACATCTGGACCTCTTTAAAGAGTTGTGTGATTGCAAGCAAACCTTCAGCAGGTGACTCTCTTATCGCCACCCCCAGCACATATTGCAAAGAAGATTAGAAACGCCACATCCATCCCACTGCCTGAAGGGCATCCTAAGGACACAATCTCTCCCATGCTCTCTTCCTCGTGGTGGTCCTTTAATAGCACTGCCACCTTTGCAATATTGAGGGCTAGAAACTTCCCCTTTTAAAAACCAGGGCTGGAAATGCTGGATGTTCAGCACCTGATCCCCCAATTCCCCGCTTGTCTGTGCCATGGCTGTGAAATCATGCAGTGATGTGCCCGTGGGCTTGAACATGAGCGGCAAGAGCCCTGGGTCCGTCTCACCCACTGCGTTCAGAGCTTAGCGCACCGCCGCCTTCCTCTGAAGCGAACATTCAGCGGCAGCCAAAGGACTGCCAGCAGCTATTGCTGTCTGGAGAGCCGGAGGGGTGCAGCACAGCCTTTCCCAACCTGGTGCTCTCCTGGGCAGTGGGTGATGATGGGAGTTGTAGTTGAACACGTCTGGAGGGCACCAGGTTGGTGGAAGTTGTTGTAGTAACTCAGGTAGGGAACGGTTCTTCCCATGATCAGCTGTCCCAGAGTCTGGAGTCTCTCACCTCCAAAACCCAAGAAGAACTTCAGCAGCCAGGGTCAGCGCTGGACCCCACCAGTGTGTGTGGGGGCAGCTGGGAAGGCGAAGCTAGGTTAGAGCTGTGGCGGTTAAAGAAGGTTTCGAGTCACCTTCAGGCGGGGGCTGGGAATCGAAATAAGGCGATCAAGGGATTAAATTACAGATGCAGGGGGAGCATCCCTACAGCGTGTGATCGCTTGCACTGAGCGTGGGATGAAGGACACCAAACGGTTCTGTGGAATTGGACTGACGGTGCTTCCAGATGAGGCTTTTATGGTGCCATCGTCCTGCCTCATTTACGGAAAGAGATCTGGATGAATGCAGTCCCATTCGTAACCCTCCCTGTGTTTTCCCACTACTGCTTCTGGCTTTTTCTTTTCTTTCCACGAAAAATCCGTTAAGGAGGAAAAGACAGATGAGGAACATCTTGTTAGAAGCATCCCAGAGTGCCATCTAGGCTGGTATTCTGTTCTCCTCCAAATGGACAGGCGGACGCCTCTGGGAAGCTCATAAGCAGGCCATAAAGGTGACTGCGACCCCTTCCCTGTGTACCTAACATCTGGCATGCAAAGGTATACTGCTATTGTACATGGAGGCTCAGTTTTCCCATTGTGGGTAAAACGCTGCTGGGAGATCTCTCCTGTTTGGCTTTGTCTAATTGAGG
The DNA here is from genome assembly GCF_057233095.1 of Heloderma suspectum. NCBI lineage: Eukaryota > Metazoa > Chordata > Lepidosauria > Squamata > Helodermatidae > Heloderma > Heloderma suspectum. The sequence goes on along the minus strand of NC_139474.1, from coordinate 20,721,470 downwards.
GGTGTTGAACCCCTTTCGCCCAAGGGCCAAACCCCATTTCAGAGAAGCTCTCGGGGGGCACATTTCAGTGGTGGGTAGGGCCAAAGGCAAAAGGGGCAGAGTCAAAAATACCGGCATATTTTCACTTCAAGATCTTCCAAGCCTCAGGAGCAGCATTTCCACCCAGAAACGGGGAGAAACTGCACACAAGCTGAGAAACCCCACAAGATTGGAGGTTGGAGGAAAGAGGCTGGGCCAGGGAAGGGGCGAGGCTACTTGTGAACCTCAGAGGGCCGGATTTGGCCCCCCGGGTTGAGGTTCAACACCCCTGCGCTAACCCTTATAAATGAAAACATAAAAAGACATCTAAGCTGGTGTCCATCACCGGATCACGAGGGCCGTGAATTTCAAGCTCAGTAATGGAGTTTCCTGTTCCATGCTGGTCCTGGGACAGCCTGCACCATAGGCAACAATCCCATCGCTTGATCAAGAAGCCAGTGGTGAGTTAGAATCCAGTTGTTTCTGAGTTGACCCTCTGCTGCCCCGCAACTACTGCTAGGAAAACATGCCAGTCTGTTTGGCATCCTTAGCGTCTCTTTGCTGTGTTCGCTAAATGAAACCAGTGGCGGATGACGGCTCCGATGTCAGTGGGGCGGCGAATCCGCTCCGGGTTTCAGTCAGAACTCCACAGGAGTTCTCCAAGGAGCTCCTGTAGAGTTCCAACTGGTTCTGACTGAAATCCGGAGCGGATTTCGCCAACAGCGGAGCAACCAGTCTCCTCTTAATGGAACTTCTATGAATCGAGGTGGCATATCATTGAATGCCAGATGCTGGGGACAAGGGAGAGGGAAACCCCCGGCGGGTCGGTCTCTGAACCATTAACATCTGGATTGAGCCTCTGTATTCAGATGAAGTCTACCTGGGATGTTAGTTAGCCAGTCGCAGCAGACAAACTGGGGCAAGCCTGTTGCTGTGGTTCTCTTCTTTGGCCTCTGCAGGGCCCCTCTCCGGCCACAGCATCCCAGCCATCTTGTTCCAAGGGCTGCTGCGATTTTGGAGCTCCAGTCACTCTCCGCCGTCCTGCGCCTCAAGCCAAGGGGCACCGGAGACTTTTCGGTGAGGCGAGGGGTGACATTTTACAAAAATATTAATTGGTGTCGGTTGGGATGGAAATCTATTTCTGGGAAGCCAGGCTCAGCAGGCTAAAAATAGCCGGGGGGGGGGGATTATTTTTTGTTCCATTCGCTCTGATGGATGGCAAATCGACGCTGGAATATTTTTGATGCTTTGGGGCGCACGTCGGGCGTGTGCGAAGCTCAACGCTTGCAGGCTCACTTTTCGTAGTTATTTATCAACGGCAGCCTTCTCCAGCCTGGTGTGTTGAGCAGCAACTCCCATCATTGCTGAGTGGGGTTGATGGGAGTTGTAGTCCAACACATCTGGAGGGCACCAGAAGATCTACAGGGATTTAATTTTCATGTCATAAGTAAGAGAGAGAGAAGACAAAATGGGGGTGGATTACTACAGAAGGAAGGAGAGAAAGAAGACAGAACATTGTTAGAGACAAGAATACAAGCCTATGGTAGTTGTTTTTAACAAGGTACATGCAAAACAGAGTATTATGCTTATTATTATTAATGTTGTCTTATTGACATAGTACTTTTAAGCGTTCAAGGTATTTCACCTAATTATCTTGTTGTCATTCTTAAAGCAACCCTGAAAGGCAAACCAGTGTTTTTATCCCTATTTCTGCAGATGGGAAGACTGAGGCTGTGTGTATGTATGTGTGGTTTGCCCCTAAGACTGCTTCATGAGTTTGTGGCTGAGGGGAAACTCAAACTGCAGGCTTCCTGATACGTTAGCTCGCTTGCTCTGCCTCTACACCCAGCGCACTGTACCATGTGGTACAGGCAGGGCCAACCCAACCTGCGAGGTGGTACAGGCAGCCGCCTAGGGAGGCAGAATTCCAGAGGCACTGCTGCGCGAACTGGAAACATGCAATTTCCCCCACCCCTTCCCGCCCACACCCTGGTCTGCTCTTCGACCTGCATGGTTCCCCCTGATTCTAAACCCTTTCCCTGCTTCTCCAAGTCTCGGCTCCATTGTATAGCGAAGGGAGCAGCATACGTTGCAACGACAAAGGTAGCAAAAATTTCCATCCAGTCAGTGATCCCTTGCCAGTAAGGGCTCCCAAGGGATAATTGCCCCTAAAATCAAGGAGATGTATTTATTTGTTTATTTCATTTCATTTCTGTACCGCCCAAGCTCTCTGGGCAGTTCACACAAATTAAAACCTCAAAGCGCAGCATAAAACAATATAAAACATGAAAGCGTAAAACCACAATATAACAGTACAACCAGGATAAAACCTGGCAGCAATGCAGAGATTTAAAATGCAGATTTAAAACCCCGAAGCTAAAAGACCAGGAAGCAAAAACGCTGGGAGAATAAAAAGGCCTTCACCTGGCGCGGAAGGCACACAGTGTAGGCGCCAGGTGAACCTCTCTAGGGAGCTCCGTCCACAGCCATTTCCTGTTTCATAGAATCATAGAATAGGAGGGTTGGAAGGGGCCTATAAGACCCTCGAGTCCAACCCCCATAAGCGGGTTTGATCCATCGGTTTGCTGCCCGCCTCTTCCCCACACCATATATCAACAGATGCCGTGATGCCCAGAATTGCAGTGCGATCCCCAGCACGTCGTTGACTCAAAAGTAAGTCCTGCTGAAGCGATCTCAGGTTTACTCCCCGGCCTGTGTGTCTCGGATTGTGGCCTGGGCCGTGCTGGGCTCTCCTCAGAGCAACATTCCTCATGTGATGTTTGCGTTTGTTTTCCCATTTTATCTTGGTCCCATGTCCTCCTGTGCCGGGGGGCGAGGGGGCAGAGAGGCATTTGTCCAGCACACGGCCAGATAATCTCAGTTTGGCTGCAGCAACAAAGAGAGATTATGTTCAGCACTTGCTTGCAGGTTAGTTTTCCCAAAAAGGGGGGGGGGGTCCTTTTTCACTCAAAAGAACTGAGTGTCAGCTGAAGCGAGGTTGTGGCATGGGAAGGATGCTTGTTCTCACGTTCAGGGCAGGCCCATTCTGCTGTCGGTGGGGGGCAGCAAACAGTGCCCCCTCCTTCCCAGATGGAGGTACCAAGTACCCAGGAATAGCCAAGCCAGAAAATCCCCAAAGCATCTTCTGCCTGCCCCCCGCCTGCTCCCTGACAGTGAAAATACAATAATAATTAAGTAGCAAACCATTTGCTGCCCTTTCAAGGCACCCAAAATCATCTGTCTGAGGCAGCTGCTTCGCTATGCCTTATGTTAGGGCCGGCCCTAGAATCTTTGCTACTGTTACAGCACAGTTTGGGCTGTTTTGAGTTGACTGTCTCTCTAGTCTTGTTGGGAACACAGCATGGTCTGTAGCTAGAAAGTGAGCTGTGGCTATTTTGCAACTGTAAGAGCAGATTTGGGGAACAAAATTCAGCAATCCTAAAAACTTAAAAACACACCCACCAAGTTTCTAGACCTTAAGGCTGCAAAGATAAGCTTGATGATGTGTGGCAAATACTGGTGAAAGCCTCAGAATCCTGCTTTATCCCGGCTCTGGCTTCTGTGTGGTCATTGTGCAGGGCGGGCCCTGCAGAGGGCTTTAACTTGTGCTCCTGCCACCCACTGAACCTGTAAATGGGCCCTTAAAGAGATGTTCTTGGTGGCTGCCCTAAATCTGTGACACTCCCATTTCTTGGCAGCTTCACAGCGTCTGGGCTGGAGGTTTGCAATCTCTTCTTCTCTGAGCTTGCTTTCAACAGCGAGGTTTAAGCAGATCCGAAACCCTCATTTTAGATCAGAATATTTTGCTTTGTTGTTTTCATCGGCTTCTTCCCTAATCCCGAAGTAATAATAAAGGAGGGGGTGCCTGTGAGCATGCACAGAGTTCCAGTCCTTCAGAACGTGAGCAGACCTGGCCAATTCCTTGTGAGATTCAGGCAGGGGCCTTGAACGTCATCCCCGCAGACGAAATCCCAGGCTGGCCCTCGGAGGTTTCCCATGTGGCTGTGTTCAACAGAGGTTCAACACCCCTGATTTAAAGGGCCGGCTTTCTGCATGGGGGGCGTGGGTCTCCTGACTCCTCCCCTTTCTGCTTACTGAGAAATCGACCACTATGCTGAATGCAAACGGGGAGCCAGAGTGCTTTAAAAACCAGCGACCCAGTTTGCGGGGGCGGTGGTTTCCCCACTGGTCTTGGGCGCAAGGCTTTGGTTCTCTGTCTGTCTCAGCTCACCCGGCTAACCACTCCCAGATGCTTGGGGACCGAGACGACCTCCAGCCGCTGTCCTCACAGCCAGGGGGAAGCCACGTGTGTGCAAGGACAGGCCACGGACCCGCCCTCCCCTATCAAAACTGGCAGGCTTCGTGTCTCGCTCCCTTTCGAAACCTCGGCCTCCTTTGACCTCCCCTTTGCAGAGCTGCGACGGACCGCCACCACTCCTGCCAGCTCTATCTTTAGCAGATGAAGTGGCCTGACCCACAAAGGGCTAATTCGGCGGATCACGAGCAGCGCGGTCCCTGGCCTGCTGCCGGCTGGGTCATCCTGGCAGGACGGAGACGGATTGGAGGGCGGATTCGGGGCAGAGCAAAAGAACAGCCCCTTTTCTCCACCACGCAGAATTAACGTGCGGAACCCCAGCCAGGGTGAGCACGTGTCCTCCTTTACAGAGGACTGTTATCTGTTTGAAGGCGTCCCCTGTCTGAAGGGCTGTCTGGTCCAATTCTGGTTCAAAGATAAAGGACCATCAGAACTGTGGCCCATCAGCACTTCACACCTGGACGGCAGACTGAACAGGCAAGCACGCAGCTCACCTGGGCACCATCATCTTAGATGTACTGTGTTTCTATTTAGATTATAATAATTCCATCCAAATTTGCATCTGTGCATAGTCGGAAGCGTCTGCAACGTTTGTGCAAATGGCTGCACACTTTTGTCCTCTTTTTTTGCCGGTTCAGACTCTAGAAGATGTGAGGATCAGCAACCAGCTGAGATGGCTGTAAAAGGGTGTGAGAGAAATCCCCGGTGGAGGAGAGGTCTGTCAGCGGCTACTGGCTGCAATGAGGATGGATAGCTCTGTAGAGCCTCAAAGCCCAGGAGCAGTTTACCTCTGAGTACCATATGTTGGGTGAAAGATGTCGCCTTCGTGCTCTGTTTGAGGGATTCCCAGAAGCATGTGGTTGGCCAATGTAAGAAGCAGTTTGCTAGAATAAATAGACCTTTTCTGTCTCTTCCCCCCCAAGTCTAACGTTTTTCTATTCTAGAAATACTACCAAATTATCCTCAGCAACTAAGGGCGCAATCCTATGCATGTTTAGGCAGAAAAAAGCCCTACAGGTGCCAGCATGGCTGGCTGGAGAATACTGGGAGTTGGAGGACTTTTTCCTGTCTATACACGCCTAGAATTGCACCTGTTCTTTTTCCTGTTCTTTCCTAACATATTGTTGAAAATACATCCTTGGCAGTGTTTAATCTTTAAAATACCCCGTTGCAAAACGGTTTGCGCTAGCCATAAAACAAGATCAAAGTGGATTGGGTTTTATTGTTAACGTTCAGGATGCTTTTAATAGGGGGCTGTTGTTTTTTTCCATTTTATGGGGGTGTTTTCAACCATCCCTTTTGTCTCAGAATAAACCTCTTTGCTGGAGGATCCTTTTCATGAAGGGCAAACTGATCAGAACAAAAGCAAAGTCAGAAGATCAGATTACAGGACGGGAGGAGAATTTGCTGCTAAGCCAGAATTGTTACCGGCTTAATCAGAATTTAATTCTCCTGGCCTAATGCCAGAGAGTAAAAAAGTAAAGTGCGGCAGCAGGGCGAGTATGTGGCTTTTGAGTCAACGTATTTATATTGTGGTTTCACCGTTCTTCCTGGGTCTTTTCAAAGAGGTCTGCTCTACATATGTTCAGAGGAACTCTCTCCCTACATCCATCACTCCCCCTCATTCCGAAGTCCCTGCGCTGAATGCTGTTGCTTACGTAGCTAAAACTGCAGCAGCCACGCACAAAAGGGGGAGGTGTTAGCGTGGGCAGGAAAACCCCAAGGTTTGTAGAAGCACAAAAAATCTTTAGGAATAAAAATCTAACTGGGGGGAGGACCCCAAAAACTGCCCAGTGAGACTGACTTACTATTGGGACAGGAGGAGGCCAAGCCAGAAAAGTGTGTGTGTGTGTGTGAGAGAGAGAGAGAGAGAGAGAGAGAGAGAGAGGAAATGGATTGTGGAGGAGGGTGCAGCTGGCTGACTAGAAGAGTGGAGAGTAGCACTCTATGCTGCAACATTTTATTGCAGGACCTGCTGGTTCTGTCTGTCTGTCTATATATATGCTTTCTGTTAGCTGGAGTATTCTAGTAGTCTGGCGCTCTTGGCCTTGCGACCATCTTTTGTTTTTAAAAAATGGTAGTTGCTTTTCTTTATTCTTCACACATGCTCAGACGCCTTCCCCTTAGGTCCTCTGCATATGCTCAGATGCTTTCTCCTTGGGTCCTTTTATCTGACACATCTTGAACTCTGGTGGAGCTTGCCCGACAGTCAAGGCACTCTGCACATGCTCCGAGGTATCAAAGGGCCAAATATTCCAACCCTGCTCCCTTCACAAAGGACTGGCGTTTGCTGCATGTTCAGAAATGTCCCCCCCCCCGCCCCCGCACTCCACTTAGGGGCTGCTGTTGCTAATTAAATGACCAAGTGCCAAAAATGGCTAGGGGCGCTGCTCAGAAACTAGATTAAAAACAATAAAAATAAAGAATTAATACCCTTGAAAGCAATGTGCCATCCCTGGGATGAAAGCACTCTGTACGTGCTTGCAGGCATAGACAAAATGTCTGATCACGCAAGGTGGCAACCATAAATGGGGTGCAGGGACTTCAAGTTGCCAGACCTGGTGGTCAGAATTTGGCCAGTCTGGGGCTGAGCATGCAGGGGGCCAAAACCAGGGGATGGCTGGGTCTCATTTGTCCCTCTACAGAGACCCACAGCTGCAATGTATACCTCCACTCCATCCCGGGAGGCTGGTGGACATCGAGTGGACTGCCTGGGGGTGATGACAGGCCCCTCTGACATCCCATCCTTCTACACAAACCGCCGGGTGTGATAGCAGCTGGAAGCAACCGGTAGGATGGAGAAGTCCTTCGGGGATGATTCTGGGCCTTGGCGGTTTGGGGATGGAGGGAAGGAAGGAGAGGACCTCTGAGGTGGGGGGTAGCTGATGGAGTGCTGCATATTTCTTTGTATGGCTCTGTTTATTCCTTGTGTGTCTGACCGGGCTTTTACGATTTAATCGAGATTCTATTTTTAAGCTGTGTTTTAGAATGAGTGGTCAGCTTGTGTGCCATTTGGGACTGAAAAGCTGGGATGGACATTTCAATAATAACAATAATGGTGATGACGATGTGGCTGGCACGGGGTGGGCTGGGGGGACTGAGAGGCAAAACTGTGAGCAAAGACCCCAAGCTGGGTTTTCGGCACCTGCATGGCCTCCAAAATGCCACAGATGAAAACCGACAATCTGGTGGCTGAAGAGAACAGCCCTCTTCTCCCCACCACCACAGGACCCCCCATCCCCTCCAGATATGTCGGCATGCTGGCTGGGAGTGATAGGCATTGCAGTCCGACATATCTGGAGGTTGCCTGGTCACAGGAAGGCAGCCTTGCTCAGTGCAGAAGGTTTCCCCCGTACCCACTGCATGGAGCGTTCCTTTGACTCTGTCCTGTGCTGGCTTCCAAGGCCCGGCATCTGTGTGGACATCATAGAATCACAGGGTTGGAAGGGGCCTGCAAGACCGTCGAGTCCGACCCCCTGCTCAGTGCAGGAAGCCTGATTCCCAGGCGGCCCCCCATCCAAGCACTAACCAGGGCTGACCCTGCTTAGCTTCCAAGATCAGATGAGATCAGGTACATCCAGCCCTTTGCTTGCTCGCAGAGCACTTTCCTTCCAGTGATGTGCTTTTGCTTTCGAAGCCAGGGTTTAATCTCACCATGGCTCTTGGCTGTGCTTCATCCACAATCACGGCCGCTTTTTAACGCAGCCAGATAAGTTCTGCTAACCGGGAGGCATTTATGGAGCAGAGCGGAAGCAGAAGGGCAGCAGCACCCGGGCGTGTTGTATCCATGCGTGGGCATGTGGGGGCCACATTTTTTAAAAAATCGAGTACAACAATAACAAACAAAAAACATGCATCAGAGTCGCGGTCCCCCTTCTTGGGGAATTTTACTTCTGAGGAGCTGAGACAGTGCTGTACAGATGTTTTGGACGCCAACTCCTATTCTCCCAGCTAGCTGGGGCAGATGGGTGTTGATGTCTAAAACATCTGGAGGGGCACCAGGTTGGGGGAGGGCCTCAGTGCACCTGTAGAACTTTGGTGCAGCTGCGCACTCCGTCGCCAACATATTAAAAAGGCGTTTTGCCCTGTCACGCCAAAGTGGGGCAGCAGTCAGAAAAGGCATAGATATAGACATAGACTCATAGGGTTGGAAGCGAGAATGTCCCTAATAAATAGGGACATTTGGAACATATATGCCAACAATAACAAAATAGCAATGATAATAATTATTATAATGATAATAAATAATAATAATAATAATAAATAATATTAATACTATAACAATACCATAATACATTGATAATAAGATAATGCAATAATAATGTTACAATAATAATAATAATAATTCTGTGTTAAATGTTGTGCACCATCCTGAGGGCAGCGTGCTGAAAGGCAAGTGTATATTTCTCAACATAAATGACGAACGGGCTCTCTGGGGCCTGGGATGGTGAGTGCCCTGCTCGCTTGCACCTCTTCCACTGGCCTAGCGATCCCGGGGCATGACCTGGCTGTAAGTGCCGTCTTGAGCTTGCTGCAGCTTGGATGAAGAGCCTGTCTTCAGAGAAGGTCAGAAACAGCGCGTGAACTGGCATAGATAGAGGAGAAGGGAGCTAGAGGGAACAGCTGACGCACTCTATATAAGCCAGCCACTAGGACTGCTGGCCTTTTTAAAGCAACGACGACTGCATCATGGGCAGAGTACGAAATTCAACAGGTGGTGTGTGAAAAGTTTGAGGCTGGATTGGCAGACCAGGGGAAGCTTCGTGGGCTGGATTTCTGGTTGGGACCGCCAGTTCCCACCCACCCCTGCCAGTCGGGGCTCATATGATTTTTAATACCTTTTAAACTCAGCAAGTGACCTTTGGACCCAGTGTCTGGCCTTGGAACATTTGAGGCTACAAAATGAACAAATTAGTTGTTCAAGCTAAGCAGGTTTGGACCTGGCCTTAGTGCCCCCCCCCCCCGGAGGGAGATTGCTGTAGCCATGTAACTGTTTGTTTCTTGTTTGTTTCTTGTTTGTTTCTTGTTTGTTTGTTTGTTACATTTGTATCCCAGGCATCTGTCTAACACAGAGGTGCTGAACCTCAACATAGCCCTTCAGGGTTTTCCATATGGACAGCCCCCCTTCCCCTGGCTCCACCCCCTTCCCCTGGCTCCACCCCTTCCCCTGCCCCCACCCCTTTCCACCGACCACCAGTTCTTTGTTGGATCCCCGGTCTTGCACGGTTTTTCCCTCACTCTGAAAGGCTGAAATGCGTCTCCTAAGGCTTAGTGATCGGCAGGAAGCGCTCTAAGCTAAGACAGGGTGGCATTCCCTGTGTTTTGGCCCCGCCCACCGGTGGGATGCGCCCCGAGAGCTTCTCCGAAACGGAATTTTGCCCGTGTTTAGCAGCAGTAATAGAAACACGATGAAATATAATAAAATGCGACGTGACACAGTAAAACGGCGAAGTCAAGAACGCAACAACAGAACAGGTAAAGCACCAATAAAAGCACGCAGCGAAAACAAGTTCCAAAACAATTTACAAGTCAGCTCAGGGGCCAAAGGCCTGTCTAAACAGAATTGCCTTTGTCTGCTGGCAGAAGACCACAGTGGAAGGGGCTCAGCAGCCGCCCCTTGGCAAGGAGTGCCACAGCCTGGGAGCAGCCACCGAAAAGGCCCTCTCTTGCCTTCCTGCCGAATGTGCTTCAGATGGTAGTGGTACTGAGACAAGGGCCCCCCCGAAGACCTTAAAACGCAGACAGGACTGAAAGGAGGGCCTGTAAGATTAAAAAACAACAACACGGTACTACAGAACTGACAAAAGCAGGGCCAATATTTCACTATTGTTGCATCTCTCTGCCTGGAAAAGCATCGCCTGTTGGATTTCTGCCTGCTGTGCACCTGTTGGGAGAGCCCTACTGGGAGGAAATAAAACATCCTGCAACATGAAAGGATAAAGCCCCCCCCCCGAGCATGTGCAAAGTGCTTTCTTTCTTTCTTGGATTCCTGCATTGAGCAGGGGGTTGGACTCGATGGCCTTGTAGGCCCCTTCCAACCCTACTGTTCTATGATTCTATGATTTCCCCTTTCACCGTCTGACCAGGACTGCTGTGGGCGGGCCACCCTCTGCCAGCATTCCCTTATGCAGCAGGACAGGGGGCTTCCGGGATCTCTTGTGGGAGCATCCCAGGTCCCTCCAAGCGGGAGGGGGCCGCTGATTGAGAAGCGAAGGGCGACTGATAAAACAGATCCCGTTATCTTGGTGGCGACAAATCCCCACCCACTGCATGTACTCGGGGGCTAATCTTAGCACATTTTTGGCCTGGTTGGTTTCCTGCTCCCATCGAAAGGAAATAGGGACAAAGTGAGTCACAGGCACCGAGAAAGGATTTATATATATATACAGAGAGAGAGAGAGAGAGAGAGAGAGAAGAGGGAGGGGGAATTCCCAGGGCTTAATTTGTGCCAAGGTTCTCCAAGGCATCTCTTTTCAGTGCCAGCTCTTGAACCCAGAACATATGAACTAAGAATCACTGAAAGCACCCCCGAGCATGTGCAGAGTGCATTCCTTTGCCCCCTTGGGCAGCTGTGCACAAAGTCCTCCTATATTAGGGTTTGGATGGAGGAGGCCTCTTTCACTTTCTTCTACTGACATCCGAACCCCAATCCTTCAAGATAGAAACCAGCCCCCCCAGAATTTATTATCTGTCTGACAAAATCTGAGCGTATTATTCTGGGAGCTGGTGAACATTCTGAGAAAAAAGAAGGATGAAGAGTTCAGGTGGTTTCCCCTTCCTTCTGCCAGGGGAGCTGAAATGGAAGATCCAAACACCATCAGCTTCTGGAGCACCCCCAAGAATGAATAACCTTCTAGACACATTTTGGGGGCCTGTGGTGGAAAACCCAAACAGCAGGACTGCCCCGCTCCTGCTAACTAAACTGGGGACACGACCCCCCAGGCAGTCGATCCTGCACACACCCCATTTCAATGAACAGGCACCACACAAGAGTAGAATCTGGACTGAGGAATTGTCCACAGCCTTTTTGGAGATGGGGAGGAGAGGTTTCTATTGGTCTTTCTCCCTCTTCCTCCATACGGCCAGTTCTTTCCCCCTTCTGCCTGGCCTCTGCGTCTTTTCTCTGCATTTCTGTATATCTCAACTGTAATCTTTTAAGAGCAGGTATTATAAATATTACTATTAACATTCCAGAAAGGGGAAGAATCTTGTTGCTGGAATAAACTTTCTGTCTTTCTTCTCTCTCCCTCCAAGCCACCTGTTCCCCAAAGTCTTCACAGGCTGCTCTCCACAGCTCTGACTTAATCCACAAGCCATGGAGGTTCTGGGGTTTTTCAGGAACTAGCAATTGCAACGCCATCCGTGCACCACAGGCGATCTGAAGGCTCGCCTTCTTTTCCCCGGAACCAAGAGATGCAGGCAAAAAACCATTTGCGCTCCCCTGCCGCTTTTCTGCCCACAACGACAGCTTGGAACAGCCAAGAATCTGACCCACTAACCCCAAATATTTAATTGCGGTGCGGTGCAGAATGGGGAGAGGGGCAGCTGGGTGGGGTGGTTTTGTTATGATTTCAGATGCCTGCTTTTAAAAAAAATTACGCTGGGTTTCAACAAGCGTGGCTTAAATCTTCATGAAGGGCTCTTTCGTTAGGGAGATGTTGAACTGAAGTGTAGCCTCAACTCCTCTTCCTGGCCATCTACAGACGTCCCGCCTTTCCTCTGGCTGGCTTTGGTGTCACCTCTCTCTCCTTTCTTGGGGCTGCCTGCACATTTCCCCCCAGTCTAAAACATGGAAATGCCTCTCCTAAGGTTTAGTGGCTGGCAGTCAGATCTTTAAGCTAAAAGAAGCCATGCCCCACATTTTTGGCACACTCCTTTTGTCTTCGGCCCCGCCCACCACTGGAATGCGGCCCCTGAGCCAGTGGCCAACGTCCCCTTCCTGGGCAAGGTGCTTGAGCGGGTGGATGCAGGACAGCTCCAGGCACTCTTGAATGAAACGGATTATCTCGATCCATTTCAATCGGGCTTCAGGCCTGGTTTTGGAACGGACACTGCCTTGGTCGCCCTGTGGGATGACCTCTGCCGGGAGAGGGACAGGGGGAGTGCGACCCTGTTGATTCTCCTGGACCTCTCAGCGGCTTTCGATACCATCGACCATGGTATCCTTCTGGATAGGTTGTCTGGGTTGGGAGTTGGAGGCACTGCACTGCAGTGGTTCCGCTCCTACTTGGATGGCCGATTCCAGAAGGTGGTGCTGGGGGATTATTGCTCTGCGCCATGGCAATTGTGCCATGGGGTTCCACAGGGCTCTATTCTATCCCCCATGCTGTTTAACATCTACATGAAACCGCTGGGGGAGGTTATCCGGAGGTGTGGGCTGAGGTGCCATCAATATGCGGATGACACCCAGCTCTGCCTCTCTTTCTCATCAAAACCAGGTGAGACAGTGGCTGTTCTGAATCAGGGCCTGGGCACAGTAATGGACTGGATGAGGGCCAATAAACTGAAACTCAATCCAGGCAAGACGGAGGTACTGTTAGCGGGTGGTTCGTCTGCCCGGCTAGGTGATATTCAACCTGTTCTGGAGGGGGCTGCACTCCCCCTAAAGGATCAGGTTCGTAGTTTGGGGGTGCTCTTGGATCCAGAACTGTCACTTGAGGCACAGGTGAACTCAGTGGCACGGAGCACTTTTGATCAGCTGAGGCTGGTATACCAACTACGCCCTTATCTGGACAGAGAGAGCCTAGCTACAGTTCTCCATGCTCTGATAACTTCTCGTCTGGATTGCTGCAATGCGTTATACGTGGGGCTGCCTTTGAAAACGGTCCGGAAACTTCAGCTGGTCCAAAATAGGGCAGCAAGATTGTTAACAGGGACTGGCCTGCGAGCTCATATTACGCCAGTACTTTTCCAGCTGCACTGGCTGCGGTCCATTTCCGGGCCCGATTCAAAGTGCTGGTGTTAACATTCAAAGCCCTTGATGGCTTGGGGCCAGGTTACCTGAAGGATCGCCTCCTCCCATATGTGCCTGCCCGGACCTTAAGATCATCGTCAGTGGCCCTCCTTCGTGAGCCCCTGCCAAAGGAAGTGAGGCGGGTGGCTACTAGGAGGAGGGCTTTTTCTGCTGCGGCACCCCGGCTCTGGAATGAGCTCCCTAGTGAGGTTCGCCTGGCGCCTACATTGTATTCCTTTCGGCACCAGGTGAAGACCTTTTTATTTTCCCAGGCATTTTAGCTTTCTAAATTTTTATCTTTGCTGTTTTAAATCTGTATTTTAAACTCCTGCACTGCTGCTAGGTTTTATTGTGGTTGTATTGTTATATTGTGGTTTTAATGTTCTATATATTTTAAATTGTTTTATTGTGTGTTGTTTGGTTTTAATTTTTGTGAACCGCCCAGAGAGCTTCGGCTATTGGGCGGTATAGAAATGAAATGAATGAATGAATGAATAAATAAATAAATATCTCTGAAATGGGATCCACCCTTAGGCTAACAGAGATTGAACACCCCTGCTCTACAGCGTGTTCTAAGTTAGCGTGTTTTTCTTGTACTTAGTTGGGGAAGGCTGCTCTAGAGGGACTCTCTGCCTTGTGAGTGGGGTGTGAGCCCCACGGAAAGTGTACTTAGGCCCCAAATGTGCCACCCTTCAAATTTACCATGCACATTGGTCAGGATGGGACCAGCCTTGTCGAGCTGGAGAGCAAAACAGGTGAAGTTTGAAGCACCTGCAGGAAACCCAGGGGTGGCTGAGCCCCCCAAACACAAAACCTAGGTGTTTCACTTTGGTCAGCCGCCCAGTTTTGTTTCATCGTGCAAGCGCTGCTTTTGTCGAGGGGCTCGCAAAAAGCCCCATCACTGTGCTGCGAGAGCCAAGATGGGTGCTTGATGGGCCCCCCGGCCCTTTTTTGATCCCCATCTTGGAACCTTGGAGGTGTGCAGCTCCTCCCGTCCAAATTCCTCTACTGCTCGGTTTGCAGAGCAAAGGAGGCAGCACAGTCGCCGTCTCTCCCTATGGACGGCTTGTGTTTCCCCTTCCTTCGGGAGTGGCGCGAACAGTCCGGCCTTTATGCGCAGAGGAGCATAAGAACGGATTAACCTTGCGTCCAAAATACACAGCACCTCCATTGGGTGTGAGAGCCAGGATGGGGGGAGGGAAAAAACAACCCCTGAAGCTGTAGACCGAATGGGTGGAGGGGACTTTACCACGCTTATTTCTCAATCCTTTGAATTTTTTAACAACAAACAGGGGAGAGAAACCCTTGACATGCGGGTCATTTGGAGGGCAAGACAACTTGGCTAAATCATTCTCGGGGCCTCTGTCCGTTGATGTGTGAACTCCAGAGTTCATGCCCCAAAGCCTAGATGTGCGAAGGTCTGGTTGTCATTGTTCAATCGTGGGGGGGGAGGCACTCTGTACATGCTCTCAGCCACTCTCTTGATCACGCTAGTTCAGATATTCTGGGCAAAGCGGGAGACTAACAGAGAGACCTGGGCAGCTTCCAGGCAGCGATTGGGGGTGGATGTGGCATAGCTGGCCGGCCGGCTCACATTTTCTGCAAGGTCCACCTGACGGCGTTGCCACGTCACGCTCAGCTCATCTTTTTTCTGAGGTTGTTGTCCATCTTTTGTCTTGATGTGGAAAATCCATGGAGCGGGGTGGGGTGGGGATGCTGGGACATTCCTGCCACAAACTCTCCATGTGTGTCATTCTTTGGTGCTTGCTGGCTGAGGAATGCTGGGAGTTGTAGGACTTTCTTTCTGTCTAAATATGCACAGGATTGCACCCTTAACTGTCTTTCTGCAAGGATAGTCACAACCTTCCTATGTCTTTTCTGTCTGTGTAAAAAAATAAAACTGGGCCATACTAGGAAGGGGGAAAAAAGTCTGATTTTGATCACCCTCCATTCAGTCTTATTTGGGGCTGAAGCACTGTATTTGGGTTCCACATTTCCACAGCCTCTGTACTTTTCCAAACCTTTGCTCTTGCTATTCTTGGAGCTGTTCTCCTGAATTTGAGCAGCTCCCTGTTTATTTGTAAGTCCGCTTAAACGTTGCAGAAACGCCTTAAGTCCCCCATGATCTCTTCCCCAAGAGGGAATCAAACCTGGGAAAGCACTGCACCCGTGCCACTTCTCACTTGTGAAAGACGTGGGCACCACGTGTCATGATATCGCCCCTCCCATCTGCATAGCTCCTCCGTGGGGGCCCACGGTTGGTCACGCAGGAGTGCAACCAAGCAACCTAGCCTGGGAAACCTTTTTGGCTAGACTTGCCAAGCCAAGCTTCTTTTTTAAAAAGACAGACAAAGTCAGACAGGGCAAGAGTTGGAACCTGGGAGACCAAATTTCCCATCCGCGTGATGAGAGATGGTGTGGTGTAGTAGTCAGAGTGTCGGACTGAGACTTGGGAGGTCTGGGTTCTAGTCCCCACTCAGCCGTGAAGCTCACTGGGTGACTTTGGACCAGTCACTGACTCTCGGCCTAAGCTACTCCACAGGGTTGTTGTTGTGAGGATAAGAACGGAGAGGAGGAGGATCATATAAGCCACGCTGGGTTCCTTGCAAGAGGAAAAAAGGTGGGATATAAATGTAATAAATAAATCAGGCGTTGAAAAACCATGGGACAGCCATAGAAATCCGGCTGGGGTGTGTGTGTGAACACAACCCTGCCAGCCATAAGTCAAATTAACTTGAGCTAGGATACCCCGGGGGGGCCGAGCAAGTCCCCTGGCACAGCGCTCTGTGTTTCCTTAGGCTCATTTGAGGCCTCGTCCCAGTCAGTTTCACCGGCTGGCAGAGCGTGAGACCAGCCAAGTCAAAATCCATAAACAGAGGCCAGCGGCTGAACCTCCCAGTGAAAGACTAATTAATGGCTACGGAGAATGCTGTGGCGGGGGAGAGGCATTGCTTCCAGCCCATGGGAGATATTCTCTTTGGCTTCTTTTCGGGCAGACACAACAAATGTCCGGGGAGTCTGGCCAGGCCAAATTTGGCAGCATCTCTTTGATTTGTGGGTTTTAGCCCGGTATGAGCAGCGCCCAAACCCCACTCCACAAGCCAACAAATCTTCCAGAAAAGGGACCGAGCGAAACTCTGCGGGTGTCCCTAAGTGGGAAGTGGCAAACAAGTTTGCCATTGTCTTCAGGGTGTGTGCATGGATCTGGCCCCTGCCGCTGTCCTCATGCCAGCTGGTTTTCTTTTAGAAAGCTCGCCCCGGTAACCCGTCTCAGCCAACTTTTAATTATTACAAATAATTTAATTAAATAATTAAATAATTTAATTTTAATTATTACAAATAATAACAAGGGGTTTCCTAAAAAAGGAGAGAGATAGGGTTGAGTTGCTGGAAGATTTATGATGCTTTAACTGGCTGTGGTCATTCCGGTGGGCGGGAATGATGCTCAGAAGGGCATTCTTCTGTAATCTGTTTGTTTGTTCATTTATCCAGTGTGTGATTTGTCCATTTATTCAATGTGTGAGTCGCCCTGCAGCCGAAGCTCTCAGGGCGCAGTGCATGAATACAAAATAAAATACAACAAAACCCAATGAAATATGAGAAAACCCCAGAGCAGGATGCGATAACAGAGACAAAAATATCAGAAACGGTACCAAAAAAAAGATCGCAAAACATCCATGGAGATCCGAACTGCTCTAAGATGCACCTTTAAGATGCATCTGGGGCAGCAGAGAATAGTGAGCCTGGCAAATGGCCTGAGAGGATGAAAAGAAAGTTCTTTGCCTGGCACCGAAAAACACCAGCCAAGTAAGTGCCAGGCGGACCTCTATGGGGAGAGCACTCCACGATTTGTAGGGGGGCTATGGCTGAAAAGGCCCACTTAGGTGTAGCTGGCAGCGAATCTCAGCATGTGGGAGCACTTGGACCAGGGCTTACTGAAAACGAGCAAACAGACACAAGTTTTGAGGCTAATCCCTGATGATACACTTTGGCTCAGATTAAAATCTGTCTCGGTGTCTTGTTTCCTTCTCCTCCCCAGCTCTTAAAACCATGAGACAGTAAGATCACAAGAACTCCTCCCTCCCTCCAATCCTTTCCCCACTTCCTTTCCACCAGCCTACATTAATCAAAATGCTGACCATATTTATTTATTTAAAATATTTTTTGCCCACCCCTCAGTCAAAAAGGCTCCCGGGGCGGCTTACACTCAATCAGTAAAATGAGAGAGTCCCCTGCCCACAGGTTTACAATCTAAAAAGACACGATACGAAAGGAAAAGGGGATGCAGAGGGCAGAGGGGAAAAAAAGTGGCCTTTCAGCAGGGCTCCTGGCATGCCCCGCTTCCACTTCCATCTCACTCTCGGTTGCAGCCTGCTGGAATGGCATCGGGTGGCAACCGCTGAGGGAGGAAGAGCCTTAACTGGTTCAGTCATGGCTGCTGAACTACCAGACTACCATTTCTTCCCTCTTGATGATAGGCGTGCAAAGCAGTACACCTTTCATCATTACGAAGACGTCGTCCCATGTTTCCCAGTTGCTCACGTCTGCTTGGCAAACCTTAGCTGCTGAAATTCTCCCTTCTACATCACCCTGGGCAGCATGAGAGCCCTGCCCGCCTTCGCAGCTGTATCACCTTGGCAGCTGGAATTCTGGGAAGGGCCATGCATGCGATTGAAGCTTGAAATCCCGAGGCTCGCAGTGAAATCATGCGATCTGCTCCTGCTTCTACAATCTGATCCCAATTATTGCAGGGCGGGTGGGGTGTGGATTTGAACAAGTCTTTGCAAATGGCATGGAACTACTAGGAATGCTCCCGGATGCAAGAAAACTGAAGAGTGCATGACTTAGCAGAGAGAAAGAGAGAGAGGGAGAGAGACCCCATTAAAACAGTGGGGCATACTTCTGAGTAGGCGTTTGTATTAAAAACAAACATACAACAATGCTGTTTTAGAAATGTACTGCTCCAACTCTTTGATTCAACGTTGTAGCTCTGTGTCAAGGGCGCTTTCAGATGAGGCTCTTATGGCGTCATTCGCAGAACGTTTTGACGGGTCTGGGAATGACGTCAACTTTTATCCCTTCTGTACTTTCCCACAATTTCTTCTGTCTTTTCTCTTAATTCAGGAAATCCCATCAGGAAAGAAAAGACAGAATAACTGCACATTGACTCTTAATGGGTGGCGCTGGGAACATCCTAAATCTACCACAAAATAACAATCCTTCAATTGTATATTTAACTGTTGGTCTGTGTTGACATATCTTTTTAATTTAGCCTTTTACGGGTGCAGTTCTATGCATGGTTAGACAGAAAAAAGTCCTACAACTCCCGGTATTCCCAGCATGCTGGCTGGGGAATGCTGGGAGCTGTAGGGCTTTTTTTCCTGGCTGAGGAATGCAGGGAGCTGTAGGGCTTTTTTTTCCTGGCTGGGGAATGCTGGGAGCTGTAGGGCTTTTTTTCCTAGCTGGGAAATGCTGGGAGCTGTAGGGCTTTTTTTCTGGCCAAACATGCTTAAATTAAGTAGTTGTTTTAGGCTGCAGTCCTATACTCACTTACATGGGAGTGAAACCCATGCACTTTACGTGGGGCTGCGTCTGAAGATGCTTCGAAGCTGCCATTTGCGCAAAATATGGCAGCCAGAATGACAGTGGGGACCAAAAGGTCCCAGCATATAGTACTGAATCTGGCCTGCTTGCACTGGCTGCTTGGATATTTCTGATTCAGGGTACTAGTTTTGACATATAAAGCCTTACACAGCTCAGGACTGTAATACCTGACGGAGCGCCTCTCCCGGGATGAACCTACCTGTATACTATGGTCAACATCAGAGGCCTTCCTCTGAGTGCCTCCTCTTAGCGAGGCTCGGAGGGTGCAACAAGGGAGAGGGTCTTCTCAGTGGTGGCCCCCAACTGTGGAATGATCTCCCCACTGAGGTCTGCCTGGCACCAGGTTATAGCTGTCCTTGACTCCCAGGCATTTGACAGCATATGATGGGATATTAATGTGAGTTGTTTCAGCAGATCCCGGATTCTCATTGTAACTGTTTTTAGCTGTTTATATATTTTTTTAACTTTTGTGTGTTAAAGGTTTTTTTATATTGCGTTTTGTCATTTTTGTGAAGTGACCAGAGAGCTTTGGCTACTGGTCAGTATAGAAATAAATAAATACATTTTAAAAATTACTAATAGCCCAATGGGGACTTACTTCTGAGTACACATATATAGGATTGCACTGTTAATGTTTTAATGTTTACTGTTTTAATGCTCTTTTTTATTAAGGCTTTATTATTTTGAATTGTTGCACACTGTCTTGATGGCTTTTAAGCAAATAAGCTAGTATATAAATGTTAATAATAAATATATTAATATTAAAGAACATAAGAGCCCTGCTGGATCAGAGCAAGGGTCCATCTAGTCCAGCATTCTGTTCACACAGTGGCCAACCAGCTGTCGACCAGGAACCCACAAGTGGGGCATGAGCGCAAAGGAATCTTTCTTTTCTTTTTTCCCCACCTTCTTTCCTTTCTTAGTTCTGTTTTCTTTCTTTCACCTTCAAATTGCTCTGAAATGATCCATCCTTTTGTGGACAACTTGGAATTTGCAAAGGGGTGTCTGTGTGCATAGTGACTGAGTTTTATAATTGCACTGAGATCATAGGACCCCCTTTTTTCTGTTCTTTTGTGAAACTTTCACACATGACTGTCACAATTCCCCTGGATATTTGCCAAGAACCAGGACATATTCTGGAAATATTGTAAAACAACCTTACTGGGAATGACTACCAGTGAGTAGAAGACACGTCTCTTTATTTTCAGTGGGTATTTCCAATTTCCCTTTATGAGTCAGTATTCTGTGTTTTTAATTCTGTTTTAATGCATTGTTTTATTGTTTTAATCATGTTTTATTTATGATTGTAAGCTTCCTTGAGTACCATTTTTCTTGGTAGAAAGGTGGGGCACACATCAAGTAAATAACTTAATATTATGTGAGGTTTATTTATTTATTTGTTTCATTTTTATACTGCTCAATAGCCAAAGCCTTCTGAGGGTTTACATTTGAGGGTTCGATCCCAGGGCTTTTAGGTCCTAAACACTTTAATTACTGCCTGGGAATCTCCCCACCTCTGCTTTGCTAATTGTGCATTGCCACTTTTCTCAAGATACATGTTTCCCTGGTTTCGATTTTTTAATTTATATCCCAGAATTTATAAACCTGCTTCTCTACCTGAGGATAAACAAAGTGTTTCACAGCAGAGTAAAGAAAAAGAGGAGAGACAAAAAAAGCTGAAGGTGATTCTTAAACTTTTTAGAGTCACAGCAACATCAGGAATAAACCTGTTAGAAAAGTTACAGCAGAAATAATGCCATAAGTTAAAATAAAAAACACAGTTCAAAACTCAAAATAAACATTTCGTTATTAAAATACTTATAATCCCCTGTTCAACTCTTTGATTGAACCCCTCTTTGCAGCCTTCATATGTAAAATGCTGACAATGGCTAAAAACAGCAACACCTGAAAACAGCAAGCATCAATAAAAAACACACAGATATTAGCTTATTTGGGGATACTCTGTCCCTGAGCAATGTTCTCGTTCCAATAGCACCCCAGAATGGAAAAACTGTTAATGGGTGTCTGCAGACCTGCAGATCTGCAGACAGAGGTCAGATGTCCTGTGACAGGAAGTTTCACAGCTTGGGCCCCACCACCAAGCAGGCCCTGTCACTTGTGTCTATCACCAGGTGTCGATAGAAGGCCTCTAAGAACCAAAGTGTAAGGGCAGGATCATGTCAAAGAATCCTTTCCAGCAAGTATATGAGAAGACACTCCACTCCCACATACCTGCACACCATGGATTCTGACATCCTACAGCCAGACTCGGATACAATCTCACAGTATGCTTTCAGCTCATCCTATTTGCAATCTCCTTCAGTGTCTGTTCCACCTTCTCAGTTTCACCTTCTCAGTTTTGCTTTCTTTTCTTTTGTCATTTGCCATTGTTTCCATACATGTTTTCTTGAAGGTACAACAGAAGCTCTCCCTCTGCTCAATTTAGAGCAGAAGCAATATCAGGTAATGCATCAGCTGAATTGTTTATGGTCATCCTGGATGTGTTCATTGTGTTATGGAGTGGTTGTATTTTAATGAATAATTGTTGTAGCTGTTTTACATTTTATATGTTTTAATTCTATGATAAGTCACCTTGAGTGTTTTTGTTGTTGCTGAGAAAAGTGCCTAAGGGCACAACCCTATGCATGTTTAGACAGAAAAATGTCCTACAACTCCCAGCATTCCCTAGCCAGCCATGGGGAATGCTGGGAGTTGTAGGACTTTTTTCTGCCTAAATATGCATAGGATTGTGCCCTAAGAAATGTAGTAAATAAAGGATACTTTCATCTGGTTGCTTTACATGTTTTTTCCCCTGTTATTGCATCTGTAGAAACAGTGTCACTGGATGCACCATGGTTAAAGGTACTTTCCTAAAGCTGATTCCATAGGGTGGAAAGGAAGGTAAAAAGTCAATTGTTTTCTGGGTTTTGTTACTGAGAATCAAGCAAGAGAGCAGAAAAGGTGGTTAGAGGGAACCTTTGCTTTCCTTGTTGTACAGGCGCATTTCTTTGGTTGCACTCTCTGCCCTCTGGTCAAACAGGTTTGTGAAACAATACACAAACCTGTTTGACCAGAGGCCTGACTGGAATGACCGTTCACATGATGTTCCATGGCATCCATCACCTGAGGCAGCCGCCTCACTTTGCCTCATGGTAGGGCCGGCTCTCATCCTCAGCTCTCTGGGGAAATGACTGTCAGCCTCCAAGCTAGATCGATGTTAGGCCCTGAAGGCTATTAGCTGAAGTAGAATTAATTTCCTTGTGGGTGTGGACTGCAAAATAAATGAGTTTATTTGTTTGTTTGTTTGTTTCAATAGCCAAAGCTGTCTGGGCAGTTCACAAAAATTAAAACCAAAAAGCACACAGTAAAACAATACAAAACATTAAAACATTAAAACCATGATATAACAATACAACCAGAGTAAAACCTAGCAGCAATGCAGAGATTTAAAATACAGTTTTAAAACAGCAAAGCTAAAAGTCTAGAAAGCTAAAACGTTAGGGAAAATAAAAAAAGTCTTCACCTGGCGCCGGAAGGCATACAATGTAGGTGCCAAATGAACCTCACTAAGGAACTCATGCCACAGCCAGGGTGCCACAGCAGAAAAGGCTCTCCTCCTAGTAGCCACCTGCCCCACTTCCTTTGGTTTCTTAGGCTTAACTTATCAGGCTCTGAATACATCTCAGGTAAGTGGGCTGGAGTAAGCCCAGGGGGCCGTCCTTTCCCTTCTGAGTGGCTGTGAGCTCACCAGGTGCTCCTAAGAGCCCCAATTGAATTGAGGGTATGTGGCCTGAGTACTCCTAGCAGCTGAGTGGGCAGGAAGCTTCAGTCTGTTTCCCGCCTCCCAGCTGAGCAGAGGAAGCTGCTCCAGCTGGTCCAGGGACTACAGAAGCAAGCAAGCTCCCAGAGAGCGAGCGACCAGCGCGAGCAGACAGGGGGAGCAAACAGGAGTTGGCCAGGGAACAGGAGTTGGTCAAAGGGAAGGCCCCGAACATTTTTTAAAAATTTATTTGTCTTGTAACACATACTTCCATACCAGTGGGACTCTGTTTTTAATCTCCAGTGAGTAGAGGACCAAGCACATCCTACTCCAGAACAATCACAAAGCTAGACACAAAAAGGGAAAAGAGGCTATGGCAGGACAAGGCTCTCCAGTGATGGGGACCTGCAAGGTGTGTGCCGTGCTTGTTTTCTTGCCTGAGAACAACATGGCCCACACCTGCCACAAGCGCCAGTGGATCACGCTGGTGGAAGAAAAAGTAAGGGGACTGGAGCAGCGACTGCCGACCCTCCGGGGAATAAGAGAACACGAAGAGTTCTTGGACAGAACCGGGGAACCACAGCAGCAAAGGGAAGACCAGAACCTTGAAGAGCAACAGCAAGCTGAGGCAGAAGAGGAAAATGCTGAGATGAGGAAAATGTAGTAGAGGATACCGCTTGGAAAAGGGTGACAAGAGCAGAAGAACTAGACGCCACTCTGCACCAGCGGAAGCAGTGGAGCTGTGGAACCGTTTCCAGGTACTTGAGGATGAGACTGGAGGACAGGCTGCAGGGGAAGAAGTACAGGGGAACCTACATGAGAGCGAGCAAGAGGCTGAAGGTCAGCCAAGCAGAGGCCATGAAACCAGGGCCTACAACCACAGGAAGAGAAGAGCAGTAGTAGTGGGAGACTCCTTGCTGCATGGGATCCAAACCCAAGTATGTCGTGAAGACCCGTGGACTCGCCAGGTATGCTGTCTCCCAAGAGGACAAATTAGAGACGTGACTGAAGGGCTGCCTGCACTCTTAAAGCCCACTGACAGGTATCCCTTCCTTCTCATCCATGCGGAAACAAATGATACCGCCAAGTGGAGCTACGAAGAGATCACGTCAGACTTTGAAGCTTTGGGAAGGAAACTCAAGAACTTTGAGGCCCAGATAGTTTTCTCATCCATCCTTCCAGTAGTTAGAAGAGGGACAGAAAGGGAACAAAAAATACTCCGGGTGAATGACTGGCTACGAAGGTGGTGCCGACGAGAGAGATTTGGATTCTGGGACCACAGGCTATACTTCCTGGAAGATAGGCTGTTGGCAAGGGACGGGTCGCACCTCACAAAGCTGGGAAGAATGTGTTTGGCCACAGCATGAAGAACTTCATCAGGAGGGCTTTAAACTGAATCCTACGGGGAAGGGAGATGTAAAGTTGGGGTAACAACGGACGAAGGCTCATGCACCGCAACGGAGAGGACAGCTCTGATAGTGCCCAGTAAGAGTCTTCAGACACATGTAGGAAGAAAGCCAGACCATGAAGCACATGGTCTTCGGTGTCTATACACTAATGCCCAAAGTATTGGAAACAAACAGAACGAACTTGAACTCAGAACCGCTGTCTATTCTCTTTGAGAAACCATGGAGGACGGGGGAAGTGCCAGATGACTGGAGGAGGGCTCATGTTGTTCCTATCTTCAAAAAGGGTAAAAAGGAGGAACGTGGGAACTACAGACCAGTCAGTCTGACATCAATCCCTGGGAAAATTCTGGAGCAGATGATAAAGCAATCCATCTGGAAGCACCTTGACAACAATGCAGTGATTACACAAAGCCAACATGGATTTGTCAAGAACAAATCCTGCCAGACCAATCTGATCTCATTTTTTGATCAGGGAACCTCCCTTGTGGACCGTGGGAATGCTGTGGACATGATATACCTCGACTTCAGCAAAGCTTTCGACAAAGTGCCCCAATATATCCTGATGAGCAAACTAGCTCAAAGTGGGCTAGATGAAGCAACGATCCGGTGGATCCACAGTTGGCTACAGAATCGGACTCAAAGAGTGCTTATCAATCGGACCTTCTCAAACTGGGGAGAGGGAACGAGCGGGGTACCGGAGGGCTCAGGCCTGGGCCCAGCGCTCTTCAAAATTTTTATGAATGACTTGGAGGAGGAGGTGCAGGGGATGCTGATCAGATTTGCAGATGACACAAAATTGGGCAGGATAGCGAATATCTTGGAAGACAGAAACCAAATTCAAAGGGATCTTAATAGCCTGGAGTGCTGGGCAGAAAACAACAGAATGACAATTCATAGTTCTGCTCCTAGGAAAAAGAAACCAAATGCACAGTTACAAGATGGGGGCTACATGGCTCAACAACACGACAAGCGAGAAGGATCTTGGAATTGTTGTCGATCACAAGCTGAAGATGAGCCAACAATGTGATGTGGCTGCAAAAAAGGCCAATGCTCTTTTGGGCTGCATTCATAGAAGCATAGCTTCCAAATCCCGGGAAGTACTAGTTCCCCTCTACTCAGCCTCATCTGGAGTACTGTGTCCAGTTCTGGGCACCACACTTTAAGAAGGATGCAGACAAGCTGGAGAAGGTTCAGAGGGCGGCGATGAAGATGATCAGGGGACTGGAAACAAAGCCCTATGGGGAGAGCTGGAAAGAGCCGGCCATGTTTAGCCTTGAGAAGAGAAGACTGAGGGGAGGGAGACATGATAGCGCTCTTCAAGGACTTGAAAGGTTGTCCCAGAGAGGAAGGCCAGGATCTCTTCTCGATCATCCCAGGGTGCAGGACATGGAATCATGGGCTCAAGTGTCAGGAAGCCAGATTCCGGCTGAACATCAGGAAAAACCTCCTGACTATTAGAGCAATATGACAATGGAACCAGTTCCCTAGGGAGGTGGTGGGCTCTCTCACACTGGAGGCGTTCAAGGCGAGGCTGGACAGCCACCTGTCAGGGATGCTCTGACTTGGATTCCTGCATTGAGCAGGGGGTTGGACTCGATGGCCTTATAGGACCCTTCCAACCCTATTATTCTATAATTCTATATGTTCTTTCTCCCTTTGTCTTTCCCTTTCTCTTCATTTCCTAGGATTTTTAGGGGGCAATCCTATGCATGTTTAGACAGAGAAAAGGCCTACAACTCCCAGCATTCCCCAGCCAGCTTTGCTGGCAGTTGTAGGCCTTTTCTCTGTCTGAACATGCATAGGATTGTGCCCTTAATGTATTGTTCAAAAATTAAGGAGTTTTACCTTTGTACTGTGTTTTTTGTTACAGCCCATGGCCATACAAATTAAAAGTTAAATTATATATCTCTCTCTTGATCCTAGTGTGATGTCGCAGTGGATTGAAAGATGGATGCATGATCACTTTGAAGTAAGGCCCATTATTGTTAAGCTGCATCCTTAAGACTGTGATCCCTAAACAGGTGTAGCCCACAGCTGTACCTCCCTCCTGCTGAATGTAAAACCCCTTAAAGTGGCAGTGCTGCACACGGATTACTTGGGAGTGAGTTAAACTGAGCTGAACCCAGTGGGAAATCTTACACTGAATGTATGAAACCAACATACATTAAACTTGTATGTATAGCCCAGTGCTGAGCTTTAAAACATACTTTGACTCGAAGGAATTCCTTTTGGGATTCAGCCTTCCTCAGCCTGGTGCCTTCCAGCCAGCATACTGGATGGGGATTATGGGAGCGGTAGTCCAACACATCTGGAAGGTGCCAGGTTATTGTGACCTTATGTGTTAAGTTCCACTGATTTCAGTGGCAGAGAGGTCAGGTTGGTATGCAAGTTTATTCTGAAGCAATGCTTTCTCTCTCTCTCTCTCTCCTTCCTTCTTTCCTTACCTTTTCTTAATTTCTGTTTTTCTCTCTCCCTCTTTCCTTACTGTTCTTTCTTTCCTTCCTTCTTAATTTCTCTGTGTTGCTCACTCTCCTTCCTTCCTTCCTTCCTTCCTCTTTCTTTCCTTCCTTCTCTTAATTTCTGTTTCTCTCTCTCCCTCCTTCCTTACTGTTCTTTCTTTCCTTCCTTCTTAAACTTTGTTTCTCTCCTTCCTCTTTCTTTCTTCCTTCTCTTAATTTCTGTTTCTCTCCCTCCCTCCTTCCTTACTGTTCTTCTTTCCTCCCTTCTTAAACTTTGTTTCTCTCCTTCCTTCCTTCCTCTTTCTTTCTTTCCTTCCTTCTCTTAATTTCTGTTTCTCTCTCTCCCTCCTTCCTTACTGTTCTTTCTTTCCTTCCTTCTTAAACTTCCTCTCCTTCCTTCCTTCCTTCCTCTTTCTTTCTTTCTTTCTTTCTTTCCTTCCTTCTCTTAATTTCTGTTTCTCTCTCTCTCCCTCCTTCCTTACTGTTCTTTCTTTCCTTCCTTCTTAAACTTTCTCTCCTTCCTTCCTTTCTTCTTTCTTTCTTTCTTTCCTTCCTTCCTTCCTTCTCTTAATTTCTGTTTCTCTCTCTCTCTCCCTCCTTCCTTACTGTTCTTTCTTTCCTCCCTTCTTAAACTTTCTGTTTCTCTCCCTCCTTCCTCCCCCCCCCCCCGTCCTCCCCTGGCTGGCTGTGCCGCGCGCTCGCTCCCCTCCCCTCCCTCTCTCTCCCCGATCCACGTGGAGGCGCGGGGGGCCCTTTCCCCCCCGCCCCCCAGGCCGGGGAGGAGGCTGTTCGGAGGAGGGTGGCGGACCAGGCGAGGGGGACCGGCCAGGAGCGGCCAGAGGGGGAGCGGCCGGGGCCGGGGCCGGGCGGAGGAGCGGGCGAGCGGCGGGGGATCGACCGATCCGACCGGGCGCGGGGGCGGCAGGCGGCCGAGCCAGCCGAGCCGAGCCGGGCCGCCCGCCCGGCCGGAGACGGAGTCTGGCGGAGCAGGAGGGACCCCGCCTCGCCTCGCCCGGCCCGGCCCGGCCCGGCCCCGCCAAGCGTCGCATCCGGCAGCCGAGCAGCGCGGCGGGGGAGAGGACGGGCACGCCAGGACCGCGCAGCCCGCGCGCCGCGGCGCGGAGCGGGAAGGAGAGGCGCCGCGCAGGGGCCACGCCAGGTGCGCGCGCGCGGGGCGCTCCGGCGGGCGGGGCCCACGGCGCCTCTGGGGCTGCCCCCCGCCATCCCCCCTCCCTCCGCGCAGCCTGCCGGCGCGACCCTCCTGTGCGCGCGGCCCCTCGCGCCCCCGCCCCGCGTCTCCCTCCCTCCCTCCGCGGACACGGCCACCCCCGCTGCCCTCCAAGCGGCCCCGCTCTCCGCCGAGCTGGCCCGTCTCCCCTCCGGAGAGGCCCCTGCGCGCCCCGCCCCGCCCCGCGGCGCCCCCCCCGTCGCCTGCCGCGCACCTGCCGCGCACCTGCCCCGCCGCGCCTGGCTCACCTGGGGCCCGGGCTGGTTCGGCGGCGCGCTCTGCCGCCCGGGCGCGCGGCGAGAGCTGCTGGCCATCGCTGCCTCTGCCGCGCTCCCTCGCGCGCGCCTCTCCCGGCCCGGAGCCCGCCCGGCGCGCCGGACCAGCGCTTCCGCCCCGCCATCCCCAGCCGGGGCCGCCGGCGGCCAGGCGGGACGGGAGCTGCACCCCGCCTCACTTCCCGTCGTGTTTGCAAGCGCTGGTTCTGTCATTGCTTGAACCAAGCTTAGTTTGTGATCGTGAGCGGCGCTGAGCGCCGTTTCTCTTGGTGGAAAGGCGGGCTACAGACGACATAAGGGATAAAATACCGGGAGGGCGGCGGGCCGTTTCGTCCTTCTGTCTCTCCTCTCCTCCTTCTCCAATACATTTACTCACCTCTTCATTTATTTGCCCTTCTTTTTATAGAATACTATATATATATATATATATATATGAGGGTCCCATGGTTTTGAGAGCAAAGGCTTCCGCCAACTCTTCCTCCTCTTCACCCGTGGATCTGTAACTCCAAACCAAAGTCTGGCAGGTGAGTTCACTTTTATTTTTTATTTTTTTTAAAGTGGCAGGAAATTCAATACAGTGGCAGGCAGGAAACAATTTATCAATGCGCGGCAGAGGCGTAGGCGTGATTTTGACAAGGGAAAGGTGCTGGAACTCAATCCTGCCTCAACAGTCTCGCCTACCGCCCGTGTGTGCTTCTGCTGTATTTATTCTGTGGTTGAGGGAAAACACTCTGCATATACTCAGAGGTGGTCTTGTTGTGTGATTTGTGCCAGAAATCAGCCCTGCACTTCTTCCTGGGACTGAACTGTCCTTAGACTACCGTTCTCATTGATTGCTGGAGTGGCTGATGGTGACGAGTAAACCCTGTTTTAAACTTACGGGGGAGTTTTTCAACCGGGGGGGGGGGGTTGCATATGTCCTGTGACGCCGTGGAATGAAAACAGTTTGGGCGCAATCCATCTGAAGCTAAGCACAATTTAAATCCTGCTGGTTTCAGCAGGCAAGTCCCGTTACAGTCTGCCATGAAAACGCCAGCGAAAGCGGCGTCCCTCTAGGAGTCAGCAATGACTCAGTGCTTTGCACAGGAGGAATCTTTCCTTCCCTAATTCTTTCTGCTTTAAATTAATGGGACATTATTTCTTTCTTCCTCTCTCTTGTTCCTCTGTTGTGAATATTCTGGCTTCGGACCACCCACGACAGAGGCTGCTTTAAAGGGGGGAGATCTATGGGGAAAGAAGTTCAGTGGAGCAGAGCTAAGGGCAGGCTAACCGTGAGGGTATCTCCTGCTTGTTTCCCCACCCCCCAGCCCCCCAAAAACCCAAGTTGGCCTTTTTATAGCGCCTTGTTAAGGACGTGATCTCTTGCTATTGCCTTTTTGCACATCAGCAAAGGCCAGGAACATGATATGGGACGGGAATGAGATTCCCAGAGGTTTGGAAAGCCACAAACAAGCAGCAGATTTAATACATGCGGGATGGTTCTCTCTCTCTCTCTCTCTCTCTCTCCTGCACTCAGAAAGGCTTTTCCATCTGTGCCTGAGAAACAGCATGGAAAATTTTATGTGCCATGCATTCTTGTATAAGAACTATCCGGCTGGATTTCGACCAAAGGACCGTCAGGTCTTGGGTTAGGAGTCCAGCGACAGCTGGCCAGATGCCTGCAGGAAACTCATGAAAGACAGGAAGCTCTTGTTATATGTCCCCGTTACCTGGAGTTCCAGAGGTAGAGTGCCCGTGAACCTGGAGGTTTTATCTAGCTGCCACTTAGTTGAAGCCTGGGATGGAAGTTCTTAGAACAAAAGGAGTGGTTTGAGTGTTGGATTGGGACCCAGGAAATCTGGGTTTGAGCATCCACTCAGCCATGAAGCCCATTGGGTGACGTTGGGCCAGTCGCTGACTCTTCACCTACCCTGCCCCACAGGGTTGTCCTGCAGATAAGATGGAGAAGAGGAGGGGGAAAGGCGGGCCATAAATGTAATAATAAATAAAATGAAATGGATTAAGGGTGGCCAACGGCTATCAGCAAACCTATCCATCCTCCGGGGAATTTATTTAATCCGCCTTGAAAGCCTTCTGAGCCATGGCCAGGTCAGCAGCTCTTGTGGGAGGGGAGCTCCCTGGGTTGAACACTGCCTCGTCCTCTCGCCTGCCCTCCAGCCGCTGCCAGTCAGTTGCACAGGCTGACCCGCCGCCCCCGTGCAAGAATGAAAAGAGGGGGAGGGAATGCCTTCCACATTCTCCACACCGTGCATAATCCAGCCCGGGTCATGCCTCTCCCCTGAGCCGCCTTTTGAGATCTTCAGTGTTTCCCACCGCCTGTCTCTTGCAGCGCGGTGTGCTGTAAGTCCTTCTCAGGCCTGATCCGTCCCAGTTAAGAGGGAGAGAGCCTGTTTGCCTGCATTCGACAGCCTTTCCCCAGAAATCGCACCTGTCTCTTCCTCTTTGCCATCCGAGAGGGAGAAAGCGGGGGAATATGTTTCGCGTTCCGAGGGCTCCATGGAAGAACGGGGGCCTGCGAGGCTGAAACTGCTCCATGCCAGCAGCAGCACGTGAATGAAGGCTCGGGTGTGATGCGGTTGGTCCAGGCGGTTGCACTGGGCAACCCTACGCACATTTTACTCTGAAGTAAGCGCTGCTCGGTGAGGCTTATTCCCAGGAAAGCGTGCCCACCCCCACAGCCTTGCTGTCCCAAGTGAAGCTGGGAATGTATGTGGAAGCTAGGGCTGGGGGAACCCACGGAACACTTGTGTTTGCTCCCTCCAGTTGCAAGCTGGGACGTGCTGCGTGCCACTGAACGGAGAGAAGGGAAAAGCTGAAATGGAGAAAGCTGTGGGCACGGAGGTGGGACACCATCTGCCCTGCCCTCCAATCCTTTGGGAATACAGACATTGGGAAGGAATTGTATAATTAATTAATCAATTTAAGGCACAATCTCATGTGTGTTTAAAGAGAAAAAAGTCCTATAACTCCCAGAATTCCCCAGCCAGCATTCCCCAGGAAGCCATGCTGGGAACCGTAAGACTTTTTTTCTATCTAAACATGCATAGGATTGCACCATTAATTAATTATTAATTAATTAAAGGTGCAATCCTATGCATGTTTAGTCAGAAAAAGGTCCTACAATTCCCAGCATTCCCCAGCCAACATGTCTGGACAGCCAAAAACATTTAACTAATTTAATTCATTAATTACATGTTTTTGGCTGTCCAAACTGTAGTCGTATTACCCAAAGCCAAAGAAAATGATATGCACCACCCCGCAAAAAGAGGACGCACATTTGCATGACGTTGGCAGATGCACGTTTATGTGCATAGGTGCAAACAGAGAAGTCATAATTGTGATTTGAACAAGGATACAGGACATCTCACCCTAGTGGAGAAAATGGACCGGGTGACCTGGGTACCTGCTAGGTCTGACCGGGCGATAGTAGCTGCCCTGAGTGCCAATTTTTGGTAGAAAGGCAGGGTATAAATCAAGTAAGTAAGTGGTGGATGAGCAAATTCAAGGCTCCTGAGCTCCCGTGATATGGTTCTTTATCTCTGAACTGGGCTAGGGCTGGACAACAGACTGGACTGGACTAGACAACTGAGCGCCGTGGCTTATTAAAAGCAGTTTAAAATTGGTGGATTTATTGGACAGGGGAACCTTTTGGGGTCGACTGAAAGTGTTTTAAGCGATTCAGCAATCCACGGATGAAACGTTTGCAGCCTCCTTGTCGCTTAAATGTTCTCCGTGTCTATTTATGGAAGGAAGGGGCATGGCCAAAGTCAGAGAGGCGGTGCTGAGTGGGCATGCTTAGGAGGAGGGGTGGGTCTCCAGTATTTGAAAGACCATCCCACCCCAGCCCCTGAGAGCTGCTCTCCTTTCCTTCTTTTGCACAAGTAAGGTCAGCTCAATTGTTTCCCGTGGTGATCCCAAGGTTTTTGGAGTTCCTTTCCAGTGGAGGCGTTCCTGGCTCTGTCCTTGCCTGTGATGCAGCATTCACCAAATAATTATTCACCTAATAGTAATAATAATGATTATTGTGATGATGATAGTAATAATAATTGGTGGATAAAGTTTATTATTATTTATCCACCTATTATTATCGGTGGATAATGATTATTATTTATCCATCTATTATTGCTATTATTATTGGTGGATAAAGAATGTGTCACTGGTATCTGTGGTTTTGTGGCTTGGCTGGCTGTCTCAAGGAAGCTGTGTTGTGGTGGCTGTGGATCCTTTTTACCCGGAGGGAGTTATAGAAAGTTAAGAGAGTTCAGCAGCAGCCCACATTTTTCTTGCAGCCTATTTGTCTTGGTGTGGGGTTTGGGGGCCTAAGTAGCTTTGGCTGCATTGCAGAGAACGCAGCACAGATGAGGGTCAGAAACGCAAAAACGTCCAAGACCAACAGTATGTGTGAGGGGAGAAAAAAAAGATGTTTTCCATTTATGCGGCTTGGCATTAAGGGAAGACTCTCCCTGTTTCCAAACAACGCTTAGCAGCACAGCCATTTTAGAAGGAGAGCTCGTGAATCGAGATTCTTTGTTATGTGTGCAGTTCACACACACAGACTTCTGCATCAGCCTCCCCCAAACCTAGTTCTTTTCAGATGTGTTGGACTACAGCTCCCATTATTCCCATGGCTGGGGATGATGGCAGCTTAAGCCCAACACATCTGGAGAGTGCCAGGTGGGTGTCAGCTAACATACACCTTGAATCTGGCGCACCCTTGCTCCAGGTGGGGAGGTGTATTTTTTTATTATTAAATTTATTAATCGCCCATCTGGCTGGTCACCCAGCCACTCTGGGCGATGTACAAAGCACACAATAGAACAGTTTAAAACAATAAAATTCTACAATTAAAATATTTTCTAAAATACCCTAACCCACCCCAAATGCCTGCCTGAACAACCACGTTTTTAATGCACGGCAGAAGCTCATTAAAGAGGGGGCATGGCGGAGTTCCCTAGGGAGGGAGTTCCACAGAGTGGGGGCCACCACAGAAAAGGCCCTCTCCCTCATCCCCACCAGTCTAGCTGTCCTGGCTGATGGGACAGAGAGAAGGCCATCCGAGGCTGATCTTGTTAAGCGGCCTGTCTGGTGCTGCTGGAGGCGCTCCTTAAGATAGGCTGGGCCGGAACCATATAGGGTTTTAAAAGTCAAAACCAACACCTTGAATTTGGCCCGGAAAACAACTGGTAACCAGTGCAACTCCTTCAGCACTGGAGTTATGTGATCTCACCGGCGGCTGCCTTTAATCAGGCGAGCCGCCGCATTCTCTACCAGCTGCAGCTTCCGAACCGTCTTCAAGGGTAACCCCACGTAGAGCGCATTACAGTAGTCTAAACGAGAGGAGACTGGGGCATGTACTACCGATGGGAGCAGATGGTTGGGAAGGAAGGGGCGCAGCCACTGTATCAGATGGAGTTGGTACAGTGCTATCCAGCTCACAGCTGACACCTGAGCCTCCATGGACAGCTGGGAGTCTAAAATGACCCCCAGGCTGTGGACCTGGTCTTTCAAGGGTAGCCATACCCCCTTCAACACCAGGTCAACATCCCTCAGCCTCCTCTTGTCTCCCACCAAAAGTACCTCAGTCTTGTCAGGGTTCAGCTTGTTCCTTCCCATCCAGCCACTTATCGTCTCCAGACATTTGGACAGGGATTCCACAGCCAACCTTGGTGAAGGTTTGAACGAGAGGTAGAGCTGCATGTCATCCGCATATTGATGACTTGTTGTTGTTGTTGTTGTTCAGTCTTTCAGTCGTGTCCGACTCTTCGTGACCTCATGGACCATAGCACGCCAGGCCTTCCTGTCCTGCGCTCTCTCCCGGAGCGTGCTCAAGTTCATCTTCATTGCATCCGTGATGCTATCTAGCCATCTCATCCTCTGCCGTCCCCTTCTCCTTTTGCCTTCAATCTTTCCCAGCATCAGGGTCTTTTCCAGGGAGTTTTCTCTTCGCATTAGGTGGCCAAAGTATTTCAGCTTCAGCTTCAGTATCTGTCCTTCCAATGAGCAGTCAGGGTTGATTTCCTTTAGGATGGACTGATTGGACCTCCTTGCAGTCCAGGGGACTCGCAAGAGTCTTCTCCAGCACCACAGTTCGAAAGCATCGATTCTTCGGCGCTCAGCCTTCCTTATAGTCCAGCTCTCACAGCCATGCATTACTACTGGGAAAACCATAGCTTTGATTAGACGGACCTTTGTCGGCAAGGTGATGTCTCTGCTTCTTACTATGCTGTCTAGGTTTGCCATAGCTTTCCTCCCAAGGAGCAAGCGTCTTTTAATTTCATGGCTACAGTCACCGTCTGCGGTGATCTTGGAGCCCAAGAAAGTAAAATCTGTCACTGCTTCCATTTCTTCCCCTTCTATATGCCAGGAAGTGATGGGGCCAGATGCCATGATCTTAGTTTTTTTAATGTTGAGTTTCAAACCAGCTCTTTAAATCCTCTTCGCTTTCTGCCATTAGGGTAGTATTGTCTGCATATCGGAGGTTGTTGATAATTCTCCCAGCAATCTTAATTCCGAACTGTGATTCATCCAACCCGGCATACAATGCACCCCAAACCTTCTGATGATGGCCCCCAGCGGCTTCACATAGATGTTAACTAGCATCGGGGAGAGGATGGAACCCTGTGGCACCCCACAAGTGAGCGGCCACAAGTCCGAAACCTCCTTTCCCAGTGCTACCCTCTGGTACCTGCTGGAAAGGAAGGACCGGAACCACTGCAATACGGTGTCTCCAATGCCCAACCCAACCCCTCCAGGCGGTCCAGGAGGATACCCTGGTCAACGGTATCAAAAGCCACTGAGAAGTCGAGGAGAACAAGAAAGGAGCATTCGCCCCTATCCAGAGCCCTCCTCATATCATCCACCAATGCGACCAAGGCCGTTTCTGTCCCATGCCCAAGCCTGAAGCCCAACTGAAATGGGTCTAGATAATGGGCTTCTTCCAAGTGTGCCTTCAACTGCATCGCCGCCACCCGCTCAATCACCTTGCCCAAAAATGGCAGATTTGAGACTGGGCGAAAGTTGTTCAGAACTTGGGGATCCAAGGAGGGCTTCTTTAAGAGCGGTCTTATCACTGCCTCCTTGAGGGCTGATGGCATCACTCCGTCCCCAAGGGAGGCGTTCACCAGCGCCCTGATCCCCTCACCCAGCCTCTCTCTGCAGCCCATAATGATCCAAGATGGGCAAGGATCAAGGAAGCAGGTGGTCGGCCTTACAGATGAATGTACCTTGTCCACTTCATCAGAAGGAAGAAGCTGGAACCAATCCCACAAAACCGGTTTGCCACAGGCCGCCTCTTGCTCACTAACTGTATCCACAGCGCACGGAGTAACACTCCTAATCCGATCAATGTTATCCGCAAAGTGCGTTGCCAAGGCCTCACAGGAGGCCTTAGAATGCTCCAGTGGTTCTGGAGCCACTGGACCGACCAGGCTACGGACCACTTGGTATCAGTGACAGCACAGGGGCTGGCCAGTTGGTTGTAACACAGTTTGGCCTCGTCTGAGGAGTTAGCATTTGAACCCAAAACCTTGTTGACTTTTCATATGGAGCGACAGAAGCCGTGAGCTGTGACCTTCGGGCCTCTCCTGTGCGTGAGACCTTCCATGTTGAGTTGCCCTTGCCCTTGCCGGCGGCCAGAATGCCTGCCCGGTTGCCAGTTCAGAAAACGGAATCCCGTCTCGATGGGAGGGAGGAGGTGGTTACCTGTAAACAAGCTGTATTTTGCACTCGCCGTGCTTGCTCAGTGGGAAGCACTCATCTTGCGGGAGCCAGTGGGGGGGATTGTGGAAGAGATCTGGCAGAACCATCTTGGCGGTGTGCTGCGGGATGCATTTTAAGGTGGAGATGGTAGAGCAGGAGTGGGCAACCTTGCAGATGTTTTGGGCTACAACTCCCATGATCCTTCACCACTGGCTATGCTGGCTAGGGCTGATAGGAGCTGTAGGCCAAAACATCGGGAGGGCCACAACTTTATTTGTTTGTTTGATGTATTTATTGCACTTATATCCCACCTTTCTTCCATCATGGAACTCAAGGTGGCGACACGTGGCACCCTGGTGGTCTCCCCTCCAAGCACTGACCAGACCCAGACCTGCTCAGCTTCAGCGAGGTAGTTGTCTCATGCGCTTCAGACCATGTCTTGGGACAACTTGCCCACCCTGCATTCCAGCATATGGCTAATGGATGCTAGTGGTTACAATGTTAGGGCTAATGGATGAAGTAGGGGATTATCTCGCTCGAGAGGGGGGGCCCCTTGCCCACATGGCTCTGAAAGTGTGACACAGGTGGTCACCAAGGGTGCGACATCCCAGAAGTGTGCAGAGAAAAGGAATCCAGAAGGGACAGCAAGAAACCATTTCCAAATTGCAAAAAGTTGCAGCGGTTGTTTTCCTGTGCTCAGACCCTCCTAGAATGTCATCCACTCTGGCAACGCTAATTTCCTAAATTTGTGTGTTGACCGTGGTTCATTGGTGACTGATGGACTAGCACTCTGCATGTGTCTAGAAGCACTC
This sequence comes from Heloderma suspectum, assembly GCF_057233095.1. NCBI lineage: Eukaryota > Metazoa > Chordata > Lepidosauria > Squamata > Helodermatidae > Heloderma > Heloderma suspectum. The sequence goes on along the minus strand of NC_139474.1, from coordinate 20,684,939 downwards.
ATGGAAATAATATTTCAAGACTGAGGACTGAGACTTGGCATTGGGAAAAGCGGGTCTGGGGGCTAAGCTTTGATTTGCATTGAGCCCTGCACTGCAGACGTAGTGAGCAGCTGCAGCCCCCCGGGACCCATCCCCTTAGCCGGGATCGTTGGGAAATTGAACTTCCAGGAGTGGTGTCGAACCTCTTTCAGCCCAAGGCAGAGAAGCTCTTGGGGGCTGCATTCTGGTAGCGGGTGAGGCCAAAGGCATAGGAAGCCAAGCACCAGCATATTTTAGCTTAAAGGACTTGTTGCCACTACTAAGCCCTAAAGAGGCATTTCAACCTTCTAGAATGGTGAAAAAACTGCACGAAAGCCAGGAAACCACTAAATGATTGGTGGTTGGAGGAACGGGGGTGGGGCTTTGGGGAAGGGGTGGGGCTATTGGGGAATCCCAGCGGGCCAGATATGGCCCACAGGCCTGAGATGCTGCACCCCCTGCGATAGGCAGGATACCCCCAAGGAATGTGGTCCATGAGGCTACCATGCCTGGTGGAGCCTTCTCGGTAGTGGCGTCCCCGACGGTTGGAATTACCTTCCAGTAGAGATTCTGCTGTCTTCCACAGTGCTGTCATTCAGGTGCCAGTTCAAGATGTCTTTTGGGGCGTACAGGCAAGCGCTTTCTCTGTTTTCTGGAGCTGCAGTGACGGCACGATCGCATTTAGTGTGGATCTGTAATTTTAGACTTATGGGTTTTAACAGTGTTCGTGGGGTATCTTGTTTTTATAGGGGTCATTAATTAATTTTTATTTATTTATTTATTGCATTTATTTGTTGTTGTTGTTCAGTCGTTCAGTCGTGTCCGACTCTTCGTGACCCCATGGACCATAGCACGCCAGGCCTTCCTGTCCTGCGCTCTCTCCCGGAGCGTGCTTTTTTCCTCTTGCAAGGAACCCAAGGCGGCTTACGTTATCCTCCTCCTCTCCATTTTATCCTCACAACAACCCTGTGAGGTGGGCTGGGCTGAGAGTCTGTGACTGGCCCAAAGTCACCCAGTGAGCTTCCATGGCCGATTGGGGTCTAGAACCTGGATCTCCCAGCTGGGAGATCCAGGTTCTAGTCCCCACTCGGCCATGGAAGTTCACTGGGTGACTTTGGGCCAGTCTAACACTCTTGCCTCTATACCACACTGGCATTAACTGCCCTGGGCTTCTTGTGAGGAAGGGTGGGCTGCAAATATAAATAAATGGCTACGTCACGAGGCACATGGCTGCATGTGGACACGGATGGCATGGGAAAGCCCTACACGAGGTGGGCCCTACGGCTGAAAACCATTGCTAGCAAGCAACTCCATGTGGTGTAGTGGTTAGAGTGTTGGCCTGCGGCTCAGGAGACCTGGGCTCTAGTCCCCACTCAGCCACAAAGCTCACTGGGGGGCTTTGGGCTGACTCGCAGCCTAACCCACCCCACAGGGTTGTTGTGAGGGTAAAATGGAGAGGAGGGGGACCACATGAGCCCCCGCGGGTTCCTTGCAAGAGGGGAAAAGGCAGGATAGAAATGTAATAACGAAATACAACGAAACCCAAGAATTCTCAGTACTGCTCACGGCTCCAAGTACAGCTGTCGGCATTTAGAATTAATCTCCCGATTCCAGGAGAAGAAGGCCGATAATGTTTTCCAGGTATTAAAAACTGGTGTGAAGCCAGTGTGTGTTTGGCTGACTCTGAAAGTGCTTGCGATACACTGGAAAAATCTCTTCCCCCTCCGCCTCCCAGGGCGTTCGTTGACTGGGGAGAGACCCTTCATAAAGGCCCGCTGGAGCGCAGCGGGGAGATAAAGGGCTGCAGCCCAGATCCCTGGTCTGGGCTGTCTGCGTGTTGGAAGGAGAGGAAGCGCCAAGGGCGAGAGGGAAAGTTATCCTCCCCGTCTCTCCATTTGCTTTGCTTTCAATCCAGGGCTGTTTAAATTGCTGCCTTATTCCGGATTGTATTTGTTTCTTGTCCATTCTTTTTACTTCGTTCTTTTTTAAAACAAAGAAAATAAAAAAACATTTCATTATTTTTAAAAATAAATAAATAATGCGATCCACTCGGAGAACTTAAGTTATCTTTTATTTTTATTTATTTATTTACAATATTTATATTAGGGATGTGTGAACTCACCCCCGTCTGAGTTCTCCAGACTCCTGCCCAGACCCTGCCCCCGCTCGCCGGTCCCCGGACTGCGCTCGAGCCCCTCCCACTCTTGGCAAGCAGCCCGCGCTCACCCCAGCAGTCTCGTCGAGATCCGCGGTCACCATTTCTAAAAAAATAAAATGGCGATCACAACAATGTGCATGTTTTAGTATGCACAAAATGCACATTTTTGCAAATGCGCATATTCCCATGTGTGAAGTGTGCATTTTTGCGAAGGCATACATTAGTGTGCACGCGAAAATGTGAATTTTTCATAAAATACGCATTTTCACATACACAAATATGCGCATTTGCAAAAATGCACATTTTCATGTGTGCGCAAATTTGCACATTTTTGCGATCGCCATTTTATTTCTCAGAAAACGGCAACCGCAAAGCTCAACAAGGCTGCCGGGGTGAGTGCAGGCCATTCGTCGAGCATAGACGGGGGGTGATCAGGGACAGGGGCTTGGTCAGTGGAGCTCGGGGGTGCGGGCAGGAGCAGGTCCGCCAGATTCCCGGACTGAATCAGGTGCCCATGCCATCCCTAATTTATATACTGCTCCACATCAGAAGATTTCGGAGCAGTGAACAGCAAAGACAAAAGAATAAAACACCATGTTAGAACAATTAAAACGTTTTAAAAAGAAACAAGTTCTGATAAGACCGAAGTTAATAAACTGCAGCTGGTCACTCCAGGAAGGCTTCCCAAAATAACAATTTCTTCAGGAGGGGCCAGAAGCAACACAACCTTGGCTCCTGCCTGACCTCCAAAGGCAGGGAGCTCCATAAGAAGGGGGCCACCATGCTGAAGGCTCTTCAACTGGGCCATAGGTCCATCTGGAACCACCAGGGACATGCCCTATGATGACCTCAGTGACTGGGCAGGTTGGTATTCTCTCAGGCATTCTCTCAGGTATCACGTGGCCTGTAAAATAATCTAAATGAATAATATCTAAAAGACCAAATAAGATCAGTGGTCTTATATAGGGTCAGGAGAATGTAGTGTCATTCCCGGGAGACACCTATGGGGTGGGGGAGGGAATCATAGAATCATGGAACAGTAGGGTTGGAAGGGGCCTACGAGACCATCGAGTCCAACCCCCTGCTCAGTGCAGGAATTCAGGTCAGAGCATCCCTGACAGATGGCTGTCCAGCCTCTTGAATGTCTCCAGCGTGGGAGAGCCCATCACCTCCCTAGGTGTAGGGAGCCATCAGCCATCAGGAATGGTAGCCATCAGCCGTCGGGAGGAGAACTGGCAAAGCCGCCTCCCTTGAAAATTGCCCAAATGATTCCCCCTCCCCCCCCCAATGGATGGTCATGGATGATGGGAGCTTTAGAGAGCACCAAGTTGGGGAGGGCTGCGGTAAAGAGATCAAACTTGGATGTTATTAAAGCATGGTTAACCACAGCAGTGTCTTCAAAATGCCAAACGTAGTGTGTGTGTGTCCATAATAATAAAACATGATGTGTGTCTGTCTGTCCATCTGTCAGCTGTAGCGCCAAGACCATGAAACCCAGACACCTGAAACTTGGCATGCATACCAAAGGGACCCTAGGAGTGTGCACCTCGAGGTGATTTGGTTTTTAAACTGCATTAATTAATTTAAATGTATGTCTGTGTTTGAAGCCTGAAGTAACATCTTCAGTCACTAGGTGGCAGACTTCCTAACCAGCGCATAGCTTTGCAGTCAATACAGCTTGAAGCCACAGGAGATTAGGAGGTTGAGAATTGTTTACAATTCTCCCCCTGCCCCCCCAAACCCCCTCCATGCTTGTACTTGCAATTCATGATAAGGTGACATGCATCCAATGAAGTGGAATGCAGTCCACACGACTTTTAGACCCCCAGTGACCCAACTTCTCTGGATGGTGTACAATACATGAAAAACGTAAAATGCAAACCATGAAAAGATGAATAAAAACAGTACATAATAAAGCCAAGATAAAACCAGCAGCAAAGAGTAAATACACTACAGCTCCTGCCATAATGAATGTGTTAGTCTTTGAGGTGCCGCAAGACTCTTTGTTTATATTAGGCCTAGACTAGTACGCTGTGTCCAACAGTGGTCAGACTGATGCTTTGGGGTTGCTCAGGAGCAGGGCACGAAGGCAACTGCTCTCTGTTGTATCTGTGCAGCATCTAGTACTAAGAGGTTGACTGTCACTGTATACCAGGGGTGGCCTCCACAGCTGTCGGTAAACTTTTCTGCAGTGAATTTGCTGCCAGCCATTCTTCATCATCATCATCATCATCATCATCATTATTATTATTATTATTATCTAAAAAGCCACCCACGTGGTGCACAGCAATTTAAAACAATGGAACCTTAAAACAAGAAAAACAAGAAAATTAGAAAAACAAATTTTGAACATTACAGCTACTATGTAATTTAAAAGGCGAGATTTAAAAAATGCATCTTCGCACCCATTCCAAAGGCCCAGAGAGTGGGGCCCAAACATGGTTCTCGAGGAAGCGCATTCCGCAATTTGGGAGCGACACAGGAGAAAGCCCTTTCACACGTGCCCAACTAATGGTCCTCTCCAGTCCTCAGAGTGGCCTCTCCTGCCGATCTTAACCACCGGGCAGGCTCATCATGAGACCGGTGGCCGCTTAGTTCATGAATGATTCCTTCCTCATCCCATTCCGCAGTGATATTCAAGCAGTGTTCCAGGAAATTCTGAGCTTCCTGAGAAGACTCCTGGAAATTCCTCAATGACAAATAGACGAACGGCAGACAAATGCCCCCACACCTATCATTGCCTGTCTTCTCTTGTAATGCATTTGGTGTTTTCTGCAGTGCATGCACAGTGGAGGCAGAATCAACCCAGCAGCCCACATAGACAAGCTTAAAACACCCCTGCTCACAATCCGGGCACATGGGTTTCTCAGTAGCCAGTTCATGCAGAGTATTGAGGGTATGAAAACACTGCCACACTGCACCCTTGCAAACAAGTTCCTAGATCTCAAGGAGTTTATTTAATTATCATTTTAAGTTTGCATGTCAGTGTGAAGTAATTTGTGTCTAAAAGGAAAGTAAAACAACAACAACATACTGTCTTCCAGTTTGCAATTAAAAAAAAAAATGCTGTTATGTCACCCAGAGGCATTACTGAATCGCCGCTGGCGACTAGGTGTGTGGCTATTTCAAAATCTTCTGCCTTCGGGTGAGTTTGACATGTCCCTTCATGTGAAATTATGGAAATCTTACAGTCAAGGAGAAAGGATGATTCTGATCCGATGTTCTGTTGTGTTTTGTTTATATGGGACAAAGCATTACTCATCTCATTGGCGATGTGTGTGTGCACACTCACCAGTTGCTCTCTAACAAAGAACACTCATTTCCACCTCCCTGGCTTTCCCTCTCTGAGTTTGCTGTGGCTGGCTTAGGTTTAACCCCCAGCTCGTGCCCCTAACGTGCCATTGATCCTTGCGGGGAGAAGACTGCAGCTTGCCCTTCCGCCCTTCCGAGAGCGCAGGGCAGCAGCGGTGGGGGTGCACCTCCGCCAAGTCCTCTTTCTTTCTTTCTTTCTTTCTTTCTTTCTTTCTTTCTTTCTTTCCCTGGATGGACCGGAGTGCTGAGGGACGGCCTGCATTGCTTCATCGCCTAGCAATGCACAGATGGACGTCCCCGTTGGAGGGATCCTCCCGTTCGCAGGAAGAGCTGAACAGTGGGAAAAATGAAACCTCGTCATGACCAGAATGTTCCTTGGCTCCGTTCTTTCTTTATCACTAAGGTGGTGTTCTGATCACCTTGAGTTGCATTGGCCCTGAAATTGAGCATGCAGCGTCAGGAACAGAATACTGGTAGATAAGAACATAAGCAGAGACATATTGGATCAGACCGAGGGTCCATTTAGTCCAGCATTCTGTTCGCACAGTGGCCAACCAGCTACCCGCAGGAAACCCACAAGCAGGGCATGAGCACAACAGCTCCCTCCCACCCATGTTCCCCAGCAACTGGTGTACACAGGCAGACTGCATCTGGTATTGGAGGTAGCACGTAACCATCAGGACTAGAGCCTTATCCTCCATGAATTTGTCCAATCCCCTTTTAAAGCCATCCAAACTGGTGGCCATCCTGTGGTAGCAAGTTCCATAGTTTAACGCTGCGCTGTGTGAAGAAGTCCGTCCTTTTATCTGTCCTGAATCTCCACCAAATCAGCTTCAGGGGAGGACGCAGTTGGGTTCTAGTATCATGAGAGAGGGAGAAAAATATCTCCCCTTCCACTTTCTACACACCTTTCTACACATGTGCACCTCCATCATGCCTCCCCTCACTCGCCTTTTCTCTAAGCTAAACGGTCCCAGATGTTGTCCCCTTTCCTCATAGGGGAGGAGGGGTTCACGATGGAGTGAGGCAGCAATTCACAACTGGAAGCGATAAGCTTTCGAAATGGCTAAACAGCACGTTTGGGGGCTGTGTTCTCCGTAGGCATTCCACTGTAGCTTGCTTTCTCCAAAGAAAGGTGCGGGGGCTTAGGCGTGCTTTTGGTTAGGGAAGGAAGCCACAGTTCATTTGTTGCAAACTTGCAAGGTCGGACCCCAGATTAATTCATAGAATCATAGAATAGTAGGGTTGGAAGGAGCCTACAAGGTCATCGAGTCCAACCCCCTGCTCAATGCAGGAATCCAAGTCAGAGCATCCCTGACAGATGGCTGTCCAGCGTCCTCTTGAATGCCTCCGGTGTGGGAGAGCCCACCGCCTCCCTAGGTCATTGGCTCCATTGTCATATTGCTCTAACAGTCAGGAGGTTTTTCCTGATGTTCAGCCGGAATCCGGCTTCCTGTCACTTGAGCCCATGATTCCATGTCCTGCACTCCGGGATGATGGAGAAGAGATCCTGCCTTCTTCTCTGGGACAACCTTTCAAGGACTTGGAAGAGCGCTATCCTATCTCCCCTCAGTCTTCTCTTCTCCAGGCTAAACATGCCCAGTTCTTTCCGTCTCTCCTCACAGGGCTTTGTTTCCAGTCCCCTGATCATCTTCGTTGCCCTCCTCTGAACCCTCCCCAGCTTGTCTGCATCTTTCTTAAAGTGTGGTGCCCAGAACTGGACACAGTACTCCAGATGAGGCCTCACCAGTGCTGAGTAGAGGGGAACTAGTACTTCCCGGGATTTGGAAGCTATGCTTCTTTGAATGCAGCCCAAAAAAGCATTGGCCTTTTTTGCAGCCACATCACATTGTTGGCGGAGGATGATAGCAGTCGTAGGCCCACGCATCTGTGGGGCACACCAGGCTGGGGAAGGCTGGCGTCATCTCTTCAATCTGTGCAGTAACAAGCGAAATAAGCGACACAAGTCGGGAAGGCATTTCCTCTTGTGAATTCATGAGGGCTGGCGGGGAAGGAGCTGAGCTTCTTTGCTTTGCTAGGGTGCCGGGGGCGGGAGCAGCGATCCCCAGGGGGAGGTGTCGCTTGCCAGGATCTCTAACCCAGCTGGAGAGCCCCTTAAGAGAAGCCACATTCCTGGTGGCCCCTCCTCATCTGTGGAATGTTGACCCTGCTGGTCAGCTGCCCTTGGTGATCCTCGCCGCGGAGCGTGGCGAAAGCCGCCCAGCTCCAGGCTGGACTGTCAGCTCGCACCACCTTCCTCTGCTCCTTCCTCCATAGGTCAGCAAAGTTTGCTCCCTGCAGACGCTGGGACGAGCTGGAATGTTCTGTCAGCCCTGCTCCGTCTCAGGAGAGGCTCCCCGAGCCAGCGAGAGGCACAGCCAGAGAGATGCTCTAGTCCTGCAAAGGCAACGCGGCCAGGCCTGCGAAAATCCGGAGACGTCCCATCCTCAGTTTGTTTTAAGCCTTGCCAGGCATTCTCTGACTCCCGGGGGGGGGGGCAACACCTGGAGAGGAGGCACGGCATTCCAGGGAGGGAGAAGACCTTGCAGTGGGCCGGGCCAGAGCGGCTTTCCGCCCATGCTGCAAAGGAGCAGGACGCGTCTGGGAGCTTTGGGGTCCCGCAGCTTTTCCCTCTGTTCCCAGCTGGTTCCTTTCAGTCCAGTTCTGGTCCTTTTCTGACATCAGTGCTGCCTCCATGCTCGGATCCACAGATTTGGGCCTGGGGCGTGGATTCTTTGCGCTCCTGTGCCTGAGCGAGATTGCTGTTGGAAGGTTGCGAGGGGGGAGCTCAGGAAAGTGTGAGGAATGCAGCATGGCGTGGAGGGGGAGTTGGGTCCTCTTCTGGTGATTAGGGGGAGGTCTGGCCTTCATTTGCAACCCTGCCTTTGCTCACTGCCTCGTTTGGCTGAGCCCACTCGACTCCCGTCCTCTGGGCCCCGTCCTCTTGTTGCGTCGTTCGTGAGCCCTTGTACTGCAGCCAGTCCAGCTGTTCTCCACCCCGAGATGTGTGTGCGATTTTGGGAATTGGGAGAGCTGGAAGGGGATTGGACGAGGAGCATATGCAGCTCTGTAGATACACTGTGAACCGAAGCCCAGTCTTTCAAGCAAGTGGGGAAGTACTGTTGCTTGGGGCAGAGAGCATAAGCTTTGCATGCGGATGGGCTCAGTCTCCCGGCATCTGCAGATACTGGCTGGTGCCGGTTCAGATGGAACAGGGGTCTCTTTGGGAATAAGGCAGCTTCCTAGGTTCCTGTTTAAATCAGCCCTTTATTCCAAACCATGAGGACTAGAATCTTACTATTTTTGTTTAGGGAAAGGGCTAAGTGGTGGCATACATACTTTGCATGAAGGAAGCCCCAGGTTCGATCTCCAGGCAGGGCTGGTAATGAACCCCCCACTCACACACGCCTCTGAAACACTGGCCATCTGATAGCTTCCCATCCTCCAGAAGAAGCGCAGTATGAGTGCTCAGATGCCGTTGCACAAATGCTGAATTTGCAGCAGGGGTGCACAATTTCTCCAGGTGAGCTGGTGGGGAGGGGGGCAGGGCTGGGCTGGGGTGGGAAGGCTCCAGCAAGGCTTTTAAGTTGCAAGCCCCTGGGGCTTTGACAATCGTGGTAGCCCCCGCCCCTTCCCCGTGGTGAGCAGAATAAATCCTTATTTGCATAGATTATTCAGGCCGATGCATTTGAATTATATAGGCTCAGAGGCGTGGTGCGTGAAAAGATGCCCATGCTCAGAACTCAACCTTCCATTCCAGGAAACTTGGATTCCGCAGCCTGCGTATATAAAGCTCAGTTCCTTATATTGGCATCCTTTATATTGCTTTTGCTAGTCACAGGGCATTATGCAGGCACTGTCATTACTCAAACTCATCCCCCTAGGTTTCACTGCCTGCATGCTTTTGAGTCTACCATTGCAGCCATAAGGACTAGAAGCCTGTTTTTTAAAAACAAAAGAACTAAATTCTGAGACCACTCTCCCCCCCTCTCCCTCTCTGTCTTGCCTACGAAGTAATCTTTCTTTAGATCATAGAATAGTAGGGTTGGAAGGGGCCATCAGGCCATAACAAACAAAACATAAGAGCAGGCAAGCTTAGATCTATGAATAAGAAGAGCAGTCACATGTTGTCAACATGCTTTTCCCCTGAGATCCTCCAGAATAGGTTGGTAAGATTCTCTCTCTCTCTGTCTCTCTCCCTCCTTTTGTCACTCCATTCATTTTCAGTATTAAAGACCTTGCTTGTTTCATTAATCATTTGGAATAAAAATCACATCCAGTTTGCTACTCATTTGTTCCACTTCTATTTGTTTCACGATTCATGTTTGTGCTTATTGTAATTCACTCTCCACACCCCCCGAAAAAAACCCTTTTGTTTTTGCCTCTCACAGTGGCTGCCATTTTGTTTCCCCAGAATGCCCTGGATGGATGTTGCATTTTTCTGGGAGGAAAAATGGATGCATTTTTTTTTCCTCCTAAAATGTTGTAATATCCAAGGAAGCGTTCAAAGAAAACAAAGTAGCAGCAACCCACCGGAATGACCTCTGCTATGGCTACCGCCAGAGAAATGGGAAGGATGATTGGGTATAAATGGGGTACTGGAAATGGTGCCCATTTCTATTCAGTACTCATTGCATTTGTTTCGGAAGGGATGCAGATGGAACTGACCGGGCCCCCTTTGTCCAATTTTTCATGTGTTCCAAGATGAATGTGCACCCCTAAATTACTGCATTCGCATGGTGCTGCATGTAGAATAATAGAATCATAAAATAGTAGGATTGGAAGGGGCCTACGAGACCATCGAGTCCAACCCCCTGCTCAGTGCAGGGATCCAAGTCAGAGCATCCCTGACAGGTGGCTGTCCAGCCTCGTCTTGAATGCCTCCAGTGTGGGACAGCCCACCACCACCCCGGTTCCAAGGGAACTGGTTCCATTGTCATATTGCTCTCACAGTCAGGAAGTTTCTCCTGATGTTCAGCCGGAATCTGGCTTCCTGTCACTTGAGCCCATGATTCCGTGTCCTGCACTCTGGGATGATCGAGACGAGATCCTAGCCCTCCTCTCTGGGACAGCCTTTCAAGGACTTGAAGAGCACTATCCTGTCTCCCCTCAGTCTTCTCAAGGCTAAACATGCCCAATTCTTTCTGTCTCTCCTCATCGGGCTTTGTTTCCAGTCCCCTGATCATCCTTGTTGCCCTCCGCTGAACCCTGTCCAGCTTGTCTGCATCCTTCTTAAAGCGTGGTGCCCAGAACTGGACACAGTACTCCAGATAGGCCTAACCAGTGCTGAGTGAGGGGAACTAGTACTTCCTGAGAGATTTGGAAGCTATGCTTCTATTAATGCAGCCCCAAATAGCATTTGCCTTTTTTGCAGCTACATCACATTGTTGGCTTATATTCAGCTTGTGATCGACAACAATTCCAAGATCCTTCTCGCTTGTAGTGTTGTTGAGCCAAAAATCCCTCATCTTGTAACTGTGCATTAGAGCTGTGCTGGATCAGACCGAAGGCTGGCGAGTGCAGCATTCTGCTCCCACAGTGGCCAGCCAGGTGCCCCAATGGGAAGCCCACAAGCAGGACATGAGTGCAACAGCATCCTCCCACCAATGTTCCCCAGCAGCTGGCAGACAGAGGCATACTGCCTCTGGTACTGGAGGTAGCTCATAGCCTCTATGACTAGAAATGATTGATACCCCTCTTTTTTAATTTAATATTACATTTATGTCCTACCTTTTTTCCACTTTCAAGGAACCCAAGGCGACTTACATAATCCTCCTCTATTATATCCTCACAACAACTGTGTGAGGTAGGTCAGGTTGAGAGTCAGTGACTGGCCCAAAGTCACCCAGTGAGCTTCATCGCTGAGTGGGACTAGAACCTGGGCCTCCCTAGTCCAGCACTCTAACCACTGCACCACACTGGCTCTTCTCTGTGATTTGGTCTAATGTCCTTCCTTTTGAAGTCCTCTAAGCTGGTGGACATCGCCACATCTTCGTTCTGGGCACCATCTTTTAAGAAGATAATTGACAAACTGGAGCAGCGGTGCTGAGCCTCTTTCAGCCCCAGAGCTGAATTCCATTCCGGAGAAGCTCTTGGGGCTGTCTTCCAGTGGTGGGCGGGGCAAAAGGGGCATGGCCAAAATGCCCCAAATACCAGCATCTTTTAGCGTGAGGCCAGTAATGAAGCCATATCAGAGCCATTGCAACCTTTTAGAATGGGGGGAAACGGTAACACTGGGAAACCAGCGAGTGATGGGCACTTGGGGAAAAGGGGCGTGGCCTTTTGGGGAACCTTAGAGGGCTCAATTGGGACCCAGGGTAGGCTGGATTTGGCCCAAAGGCCTGACGTTGGACACCCCCAGACTAGAGGCTGCTCAGAGAAGGGCGACGAGGAGTGTGAAGGGTTTGGAAACCCAAGTCCTATGAGGAACAGTTGAAAGAGCTGGGTGAGTTTTGCCTGGAGAAGATTAAGGGGAGACATGAGAGTGGCCTTCAGATACCTGAACAGCTGTCATGCAGAGCACGGAGCAGAGGTTTTTCATCTTTTTGCTCTCGAGGGCATGACTTGAACCGATACATGGAAACAGCAGGGAAGCAGATTTCGGTTAAACATTAGGAGAAACGTCCTAATGGCAAGAGCTATCCAACGGGCTTTCCTTCTCTGGAGGTGTTTACGCCAGCTTTCCCCGGCCTAATGCCTTCCAGATGTTTCTGACTCCAATTCCCATCAGCCCCAGCCAGTTTGGTCTATGGTCAGGAATGCCGGGAACTATAATGACTCTGCTCCAGGTTTCAGTCAGAACTCTACAGGAGCTCTCCAAGGTGGCCCACTGACATTGGAGCCACCAGCCTCCACTAGTCGCAGTACGAAACACTTGCAGGGCGCCAGGCTGGTTGAAGGAGCAGCTGTGGACGGCCATCCATCAGCGATGCTGTGCGTGCAAGATCCCTTCACTTGGCAGTGAGCTGGACTAGATGACCTCCAGGGGACACTTTGAACCTTCTGTGATTCAATGTAGGTCAAAACCAGGTCTTTGAATGGTGACCAGACTAGTATGTGGGAAGAATGTAAGTTTAGGAATCCATGTGCTGGTGTGTGTGTTGAAGTAACGGCACATCTGTGCCTGTGGACTGGGTTTGCAAGCTTTGGAGCGCCAGCCAGCCTCGTGCAGCGATTGCCAAGTTGCAGAAGGGTGGAGTGTGGCGCGGCCTCGCAGTGGGACGCAGCCAAACGGGGCAGCTTGGCCTCCTTCGGCGGAGAGGGAATTGCGTGGTGTGTTTAACCTTGGCTTTTAAAGTTTCCTTCGGTCTCCTGCTCTCCTTTCCCAGGGATGCGCCCTTCTCTTTCTTTCCAAAAAAGCCACGGCCAAGCGACGGAGAGAGGCTCAATGATTTTTATCATCTTTTTGGGGTTGTTTTTGTTTTTAATCATGAAGTAACAAGCGGAGAATGTTACTGTAAATTGCCCGAGCCAAGATGGGAAGGGTCGCGCTCGTGCAGGGTTTCTGCAAAGCAAAGTTTGTTGCAAGGAAAAAATAGATTTCTTAATTTTTTTTTTTATTATAGAGAAGGTTCCATGGCCTGTCTTGTTCTTCAGCCCCTTGCTTGACTTTGCTGCCCTCCAGCTTCAGGTGGGTGAAGGCTGTGGTTGGTCAGTAAAGAAGAGAGGGCACTCTGCACATCCTCAGAGGCTCTGTCTTGTTGTTGTTCTGGCACTGAGAGCCCTATGGGATTCTGAGGTTCAAAATGACCCCTGCCCGGGATCAAGCCTTCGGTCCTGCCCCCTAACACAAACAACGTGGCTGAACTTCGCCTCCGTCCAGATCAGTTGCCATTTGCACCTGGGGCCTGCTGGCATGTATGGTGAGGCTGGAGGAAGAAGTGAGCAAAGCGATGTCTTGATTCCTCCTCTATGTGCAGGACCAGCCTGCCCGAGCGTTCCATCAGCTGACCTGCAAGGGCCAAGTGCTGTCCACCAAGGCCTGTAGAAGCCCCAGCTGTCTCCTCAGTCTGTGCAGCTCGTCTCTTGGCTGAGGACCGGTAGTGGTGTGGGAAATGCTGAAAGTGCTCATCGTGAGAGTCTCCACGGCCTCGCCTGCAAGGAGAATCCCAAAATGCAGGCAGCTGGGCGGATCCGTATCAACAAACCAGTTCTAGCTGTTTTCATCTCCGCCAGGAGCAGGTCTTTGGTCAACCTGATGGGTCTGAATTGCCCATTCAAGACCACGCCACCCCCAAATACTTTGCACTGCAACAGGGAACAATATTTTGTCGCTGGGAAAATTCATTTGCTCACAGCTATGGCGAGGGTTGCAGCTCAGCTCAGAGGCAGCAGGGAAATCTGAACGGGGTGGCCGATGACGTCAGCGTCCCTGCTAATAAAAAAGTCTTGGTGCTGCCTCCCTGAGAGTCCTGGATCCGCTACGCCTCCGCTCCTGCGGTCTTCCCCTGGTTGATGTCTTGGATCCTTGGTAAAAAGAATTTGCCTGCCACAACCGTTCCCCCCCCTCCCCCATTTTAGTTTGTGACATTTTGGGTTGACTTTTTAATATTGTTTCAGCCATTGGCCATAATAACAGTCACGGCAATCGGCATTGATGGCGTGTATTGAAACGGGGGCAAAAACCCACAGAAAAGTGGTACCTGAACCCTCTTTTTAGACCGCATCCAGAAATCTTACCCTTTCAGGTGTTTTTTTTCTTTGCACCAAGACAAGACCCTGCTCTACATCTTCAAAGATCGTTTTGCAAAAGGAGGGTAGAAGCCAGATTACTCTTCAGACACAACGTTCCTTGCTCCCCCCTCTAAAAACGTACATAAATGCCTTCCCAGCTTCAGCTGTCTTGGCAGCATCGGTCCGTTCTATTCATTGTTCTTCTTAAAAGTGGTTTGTTGGACAGTTCGCTGTGTCCAACCTGGTCTGCAATTCGTCTCATGAACGCATCTTCCTCAGTCTGTTGCTTTTGCGGGATGCTTAATTCCGCAGGAACATTTTCCGTCACCACCCCCGCAAGAGTTCTTGGAGATCCCCCTCCCCTCAAATCCCAGATCTTAATCTTAGAGCAAACTTGGCAGGCCGGGGGAAATGGTAGAAATACACCCCCTTCCTTTTTCGCTCTCCCCCACTGGTATAATTCCCGCCCCACCTTTTTTACGCCAGGGCCGTCCTCGCAAATGGCTAGAGGGCCGTAAGCGCCGAAAGGCTTAGAACAGGCTAACTGACATGCCTGGGAGTTCATGGAAGGAGAGGTGAACGTGATACCTTCCTTCCAGTCCCTGGTGCACAGCTTGTTTGCAAACAATTCCATCCAACGTACCCATCAAGCTTCGGTCGGTTAGCCAAATCTCCCGCCAACCTGTCACCCCTTGCCTCTCAACCCCTGATGGGATTAGCTTGGTGAGGGAAACATTATCATGTCTTCAAGGCCATAGGCAGCTTGTCCCAGAAGCGACTTAAAGCTAATCTCCAGAAGCAGAAAGGTCGTCCCCCCACCCCACCCATGAGCCAGAGTATTTTGGCTTCAGACCACGGCATTTGAGCAACTGTGGGGTGGGCCTAGGGCCCCATGTCTTCCGCATGAAAAGCAGGAAAGGATTCTTCAGTGTAATTGTGCTTCTGGAATTGCCGTGAGGTTAGCGACAAGGCCTGGTTAACCTGGAGTTCAGTCAAGTTACTAGTCCTCTTCGCGAGGCTGCCCTCCTCCACAATGATACCCACCTTAGCCACGTGGTTTAAAAGGAAAGCAGAGAAAATGAGAGAGAGAGACCCAACTTCAGGGAAACTTCCATTCTTTGGTTGGCCCTTACTCATTGGGTGACCAGGAAAGTGGTCGTTTTCCAGGTCTGTGATGAAATCTGTCAGTCCAGTTCACTAAAGAAGCCCACTCCGATGTGGGTGTGAGTTCACATCTCCCCACGATTGCCCCATAGATTTGTTGAGCTATGCAGAGACTGTGAGTTCGAGTCCCACCAGGGGATGTAACCCAGTGCTATTTGCAAGTAGAAAGGCACGTAGAGAGTAGAACTGTTATCCCCCTGTTGTGAGTAAAATTGGCTAGACACCTGGGGTCGGATCCAGATTCAGTGATACTTAGAAGTGACCCATTGAAATCACTGGGACCTCAGTTAGTTGTGACTGGATCTGGCCCAGGGTGTCTGTGTGTAAATGGATTTCCTTCCCTTGTAATATGCGACTTGACTTGCTTGCCTGAGTTATCTGGAGTTGCTTTGGAGCTTTAGCTGGGAATCTCTTGGACAGAGGAGGCTGGGATTTGACTTGATCGGCTTCTTGGGGCTGTGTGTCTTTGGCCCCCAGGACCCTCTACAGGCGCAGGAAGGAACCGGTATGCCAGTGTCAGCCTTTGCGACTGACAGGCAGTATGAACTCTCTGGATTGGCCAAGCCTGGTATAACTGCTGGGAGCACAGGCTTCTGATCTTGCTTGGCCACGACCTTTCGCCTGTTGTGTTTTGCGCTCCATTGGAAGCCCCCAGTTCTGGCAATGGACAGTGGAGACCCTGTGTTGAAAAGCCCCCAAGCCTGCTCCTCCCAGTCTGGGCTTGACGTACTGAAGTGCTTCCCGTGATGTATTTCCATATACGACACGTGGTGTTAGCAGTGGATGTCTTCCACACAGACTGGTGCAAGTCATGTGGCGTTTGAAACTGGAGATGTTGAGGACGACTAGACCTGGGGTGCTTCCAGATGGAGGGATCTCGGCGCTACCAGTCAAAAGACACTGTGCAGCTATTCCACGTTTTCCTCCTTAATGGATTTGTGTGTGTGTGTGTGTGTGTAAAGGAACAGTGGGAAAACATGGGTGGTGGTGGTTACAAGCGGAAGACGTCATCATCTTGAACACCTACACCCCGTATAATTCTGTGAATGAGGCAGTGCGGTTACATGGCAAAAGCATTGCCTGGAAGAACCCTTGGGGGAAAAATGCCTGTTGCAGGCCTGTATTAGGAGCTCTCCCAGGGAGCTGTATATAACCTTGTCAATCAACCTGTTGACTTAACATTAGTGTAGAACCTGAATCGGTAGCCAAGGTTCAGCGGACGACACACTTTTTTCTTCTTGCAGTCATGGCTGGTGTAGCTCAGTCTGCCTGAGTTGGGGTGAGGGAGGTGCGGATCCGCTCTCTTGGGCGTGTTGACCTTTCAGCCATGTTTGGATTCAACAAAGCGGCGACCTTTCCCACACGTCTCAGAGCCAAGGATGCTATTTCTAAAGTAACCGCCTGGTTGTCCCGCCTGATTTGGAAAGATAAACGGGGAATGTAGCGGGGTATATTTGGATTGGCCATTTGATACGGTGCCACGTAAGAAAGATGTGGATGTTTCCCAGCGGGATAAAAATACCCAGGGCTGGATTAAATCAGGGTCAGGCAGACAAAGGGAGCGAGGGCCGAACTTGGCGGAGGTGAGAATCCCTGTGAGAATCCATGGTGACCCTGTGCAAGCCGGAGGATGTCTCTGGTTTCTTTTCTTTCACCCTGGCAACCGCAGCAGCAGGACCAGTCCATGTGTATGATTGCACCACCCTTAGACATCTTGGTTCAAATGGATGATGCTTGCAGAAGGAGGATGAGCAGGAATAGAAACGAGAGGGAGGACTTGTGTTATGGGGGCGGGGGTGTTAAAGAAACTGGGGGACACTGTTGTGCTCTGCAGCCATGCTTTTCATGGTTGCAGCTGCTGCTGTTGTTTTATGTAGTGCCTCTGTGTGTATGGCGCTGTACGGAGTTCAAGAGGTCTCTGCCTCATGGGCTTTACAGTCTAGGGCAGGGGTGGGAAAACCTGCACATCCAGCAGTCAGGGATGATGGGAGTTATATCCCAGCAACATCAGGAGGTTCCCCACTGCTGCAGTATAGCCTGGGAACTAAGCTGACCAGCAAATGTGATGGTTGTTATTGTTATTTTATTACATTTATATCCTGCCTATTTTCCTGTTGCAAGGAACCCAAGGCAGCATACATGATCCTTCCCTGCTCTGTTTTATCCTCACCTACTGTGAGGTAGGTTAGGCTGAGAGTCAGTGACTGGCTCAACGTCACCCAGGGAGCTTCATGGCTGCAGTGGGGACACGAAACCGGGTCCCCCCGAGTCCTAGTCCAACACTCTCTAATCATGATGCCACACTGGCTCTCGGTGTTTTCCTGTGATTTCAGTGAGTCATCACGGGAGGTCATTCCCGTGATGACCTCATGGGAACTCCAATGGACATGGAAGATAGTTGGACTGGAAGCCCTGTAGACAAAGACCAGGCTGCTCTTTGGACAGTGCCTGACACCCCGTGACAAATTAGTTTGGAGGGCGAGGGGTAGCTTGGTACCAACTGGAAAGGGCTCAAAGTTCCTTCCATCCACTGTTCCCCAACCTGGCGCCTTCCAGATGTGTTGAACGACAACTCCCATCGTCCCTAGCCAGCAAGAGAAGGGGCTGTAGCTCAGGGTACAGCCCCTGCTGCACATGCGGAAGGTCCCAGGTTCGATCCCCAGCAGCATCTCCAGGTAGGTCTAGGAAAGAATCCTGCCTGAAACCCTAGAGAGAAACTGCTGCCAGCCAGTGTCAACAATACTGGGCTAGATGGACCCAGGGCCTGACTCGGTATAAGGCAGCTTCCGATGTTCCTATTTAAATCAAGACTGTATTCAGAACCATGAGGACTAGAATCTTACTTTATTATTAAGGGAAAGGCCATAGCTCAGTGGCAGAGCATCTGCTTTGCATGCAGAAGGTCCTAAGTTCAATCCCAGGCATCTCCAGGTAGGGCTGGAAAAACTCTTGCCTGAAATCCCAGAGAGCTGCTGCTGCCAGTTTCAACAATATTGGGCAAGACGGACCGAGGGCCTGACTCGGTATAAGGCAGCTTCCGATGTTCTTATGGGCTGTGGGTGGTGGGAGTTGTAACCCAACATGATCCATGCTGTCTGTAGATTATGGGAGTTGGAGTCCAGTGCGTCCAGAGGGCGCCAGGTTGGAGAAGGCAGTTTTCATCTGATGCCCTTTGCCCAATGGCAGGACCGTGCAGGAACTCCCCCACGTAGTCAATCCACCTTGCCCCAGTCATTTTGCATTGCTTCCGGAGCGTAGTGGCAAGACTCAGCGACTGTGTCCCTTTTTTCTTTTGTTTTTAAAGTCCCCTTTGAGTTCTTGTTAAACGAGAGAGGCTGGATACGGATGACAATGAGCAAAGCTACCCTTGAAGGGTATGACCCAGCCTAAAATTCCAGGTCCTGAAGATCCCCTTGAATCAAAGGGCGGGGATCTCCTTGGTTATTTATTGAATTCGGGTCTTGCTTTTCTGCTTGCAGCATGTCCGAGGCCACTTCCGATAAAAATGGTAAAAAACACACACACAACCTCATGCTATAATTCAAATTAAAACCACATCAAAAATACAAATTGCAAGGCGCAGCAGGGGTTGGGGAGGGAAACAGAAGATTTAATAGAGGTAAGGTGACTAAAAAACTTGCTGGAACGGCACGGTTTTGCTGCTCGTTTTAAAAACGGGCCGAAGCGGCTCCAGACATACCTCTCTAGGGATGCTGTCCTGTCTGGGTGCCTGTTTCTGTAAAAGGACGTGCTTCATTCTTCCACCACAGTTGTCAGGACTTAAAAAGTGCTTTGCTTTGGCTGGATCAGAGTGCTGACGTGCTGCTTTTGGGGCTGAAAGTGCCTTGTGGAGATTAACGCTCTCCTTTTCACAACCGTCCTCCGGGGCAGGCCAGTGTCATCACCCGAAAAGTACAGCTATGAGGGGAAGACATTGGCTTGCTTGAGGCCATTCCTGGTTAGTCCAGGGCCGAGGTGACATTCGAACTGACAACTTCTTAGATCCCGTCCAGTCTTTCGGCTGCTACGCCAGCCTTCAATAATACACCAAATAATGAGTCAATAAAAAATCTTAAAATGACTGAATGATTGACAACACAGTTCACCCTGGAAGACTGTTGTTGCTGCCTTGAGGACTAGAACCTTTTTTCTTTTTCTTTTAAACGCTGAGATGCTCTGTCTGGCTCCGTATTCTGTGCTTGTACTTGCAAATTGTGCTCATAGGATAATTAGACCAGATGGTCTTTTCTGAGTCTTGGGAAGGGTTCTGCAAGCAGATCTGAGCCGTGGGGCACAAAGGCAAAATGAAGTTGGCAAGATGAAGGAAGGAACAACCGCTCATTTTATGAGCCAATTTCCTAATTCCCTTTTCTGTTTCTTCCCCCTCTCCCCGCTCACCTCCCTCCTTCCCTTGAAGTACGAAATGGCTGATTATGAGTCACCAAGTCCAGATAAGCGATGTTGAGTTTCCTTCTCCTCTGATTATTTTGAAAGGTCAATGAGGGGTTAAAAGTTCAGAAAATGTTCAAAGGTTTTAATAGAGAGCCCCCCCCCATTCCCCAATACCTCCCTCCTCCCCATTTCCCCCTTAACAGGCCCACTTCTGTAAGTCAATATTTAAGGGTGGCGGCGGGGGGGGGGGGAGGACGACAACCTTTCCATTGTTCTGGGTGTTGACTTTATGCTGATGTTTACTTTTTTTAAAAAAATGTTCCTTTAAGGCACTGGAAAGGTCATTAAACGGGGGTCTCCCCAGGGAGAGAGGAGCTTTGCGGCCAAGATGGACAGGCGGAGGGGATGCTGAGGCTGCAAGGAAGTTCTGTATTCCAAGGGGAAGGCACGGATTGGAAGACGATGGGGACATCAAACCAAGCCTGGATTGGCAGGTAAAGGGGCGTCCCTCGTGCGGGTGGGGGTCTCTGTCTCTCTTTCTCTCCCTGATTCTTTTCAAGACCTACAGCATTCAAGAAATTGAAATGATCATTTCTTCATGTAGCATCATCCACGTATGTGGCGTTTTTCAAAGAATGAGCCTACGGGTCGCTGCCCCAAGAAGCTTACAATGTGGCAACATTTTTTAATTTAAAAAATGATTTGTATCCTGCTTCTCAAACACTGTTCTAAAGTGGCTTTCTGTACAATAGATAGAGTTAATTTTTCTCTGCGCTCAGGCGGAGGGCTGTATCCAATTTGGCCTCTGTGCGATTTCACTCAGCCTTCCCCAATCTGATGTCATCCATATGTGTTTGTCTACATTTCCCATCATCCACTGACCAGCATGGGCAGTGACCTTGCCCGCTGGGGATGATTGGAGGTGTAAGCCTGCGCATCTGAGATCGGGGAAGGATTGGTTTATTTGTCTATTTCCCCAGTTTCCAAGACATTTATGCCCAATCCTTCAATTGCTAGAGTTTCGGCCTTTTCCCAACAATTATCCCATGCTGTCTTAGCTGCCAGCAGATGATTCATGGTAGGAGGCTTAGAAGCACATGGAAATATTCCCATGAAGGAGATTCGGTTCTATAATCAATAGATCAGAATCTGAGCCAGTCCCGAGTTATCAGAGAAAAGTAACTTCTGATTCACGGGTGCAGAACCTTACATCTGGGGGCCAAATCTGGTCTTATGGGATTCCTCAGATGGCCATACACCCTCCCCCGGCTACACCCTCTTTCCCCCAACAACCAGTCGTGTGGTGGTTTGCTGGTGTGTGCAGCTTTTTCCCCTCTCTAAAAGGTTGGCATGTGTCTCCTAAGGCTTAAGTTCTTGGCAGGAAGGGCCATAAGCTAAAATGTGCTGGTATTTTGGCATGCCACACCCCACAGGGCTGGACTGGAACCCCCCAGGCAGGCTGGAGGTTTAGCACCTCTGGCTTAGATGTTCAGACATAAAGCTTAAGTTATGCATCAGGCTGTGGATTAAGTCCTGAACGTGCTACTAAAAGCTTTGCTATTTTCAGTAAATTGGGAATAAGGTCATTGTTTTCCCTTCTTGTGTTCCTTTTGAACTATACCCATAAACCCCAACTCCTGGCATGGTCTGTTTTTGGAATCTGGACCAGGACCTACTCACGTGCCTCCAAGGTTTTGTCCTCACCATAGTGAGGACGGGAAGCCTGCCCCCTGCTCCACGCTACCGCCCCCCTCCCCGGCCACTTTTTTGGCTTTCGTATTCGTACTGCTGGAGATAATAGGGGCTCAAAAGCTCCCTGGCTTCTAAGCCTTAAAAAAGAAGAAGAGGTTGTTTGGCAGGGTCAAAAAGGAATCCTTCTCCCACCTCCCAAAGCAGAGGCCGGCCAGGTGCGGCCTGGAATGTCTTTTATTTCCTGTGTGTCTGGAGCATTCAGGTAACAAGGTTCCCTGCGGGGCATGGGAAGCCAACGAGGGGAGGAACTGGCCTGACCTACCTACTGTGGTAGATCTGGTTTCCTCATTTTAATTTGCCTCCTGGATGGATCCTAATGGATGTGATGCCCAAACACAAACCATCATTACATTTTAGCTGCAAACGAAATGGGGACGCTGGTAACAAGCGGAAGGCGGCCATGAGCACTGAAGGGGGTGGAGTAGTGCTGCGCTGAACATTTCTCCCACATTTTTTTCGACTGTTCTCATTCAGTTGGATAGAAAAGACATTGCTTTCGAAAAGAAATTTCAAAGGAGGAGAACTTTCGGAGAGATTCTCATGGGTTGGCTTTGGGGTCCTTGTCCTTCTTTTGCTTATGAGGTAGCCAAGGGGTGTACATGAGCATCCTGTCTGTATTTGGACAATAATCTCTGTGGTGGCCGGCGGCCTCCTCAGCTTCCCGCACATCAGTTAAAGCCATCGTGGGGAAGACGTTGTGAGGCCATTCCCCCCATGGGGCTTTTTCGGTTCGGGAAGTGCAGTTGGCCTGGGAGGCTGCAGAGCAAGGGAAAGATGTGGGAGGGAGGGAGAAAACACCCCCAGCCCCCTCGGCCACCTTGCAGGGATTAGGTCAGCTCAAAAATACCACCCAAAGACGTTCAAAATCCTGCCTCAGGAAAGTGGAAGCCTCGCCGCAGCGGATGCTGTTGCCACCTCCAGCAGCAGCGCAGTGAACCAAAAACCCCGAGGAAAAAAGGAAGAAAGGAGCTGTGCTACAGCCCCTGCCGACCGTGAGCCCTCTCTGCGAGAAGCAGTTGGAGAATTTCTCCTCCCCTAGGAGAAATTCGGTGGAGTTGTCCCCCCAGTTTCTCTACCCACAGATAGGCTGGAGAATTTCGACAGGCCATTTGTGCACAGTTCGAGGGTAGAGAGAGACGAAAAGAGAGGCACTGATAGCGCTTTGTGGATTTTTCTGTGCAAAAGCGGTCTATGCAAGGATGAGGGCTCCCCAAGGAGACCATAGAGGCTGTACAGGGGGGCAGGCCCCCCAGATTTTCTGGGTGTTGTTTGCAGCCCACTTCTGAGTGTCTCCGTAGGGCAGGGGTGCAGAACCCCAGATGGCCACGCTGCCTTCCCCTCGTCCCTCCTTCCTCCCTGACCAATGGTCGTCCTTCTCATTGTCATCCCTGGTCGGCCATTTTGCATATTCAGAACTGAGATGGTGTCAGTGGGGAAAATGCAGGGGTCCGAGGGTCCTGGTGCTGCTGTCTTGTTGGGGAAGCCAACATTGTGGCCTGCCCAAAATGGGCCATGCTACAAAATGGCGGATGGCCTGGCTTTCCAAAGCTTGCCCACAGCTGTGTGAGGGTTTGTCAGAAGCTTCTAGAACCTTTGCCTGCCTATGACCCACAGTTCGTGTCCTGGCTGGCGGCCTTGACCATGGCTTTAAATTCCCTCTAGGGAGAATGTTTTCCTCCAGTCCTTTGGGGTGGCTGGTCCTCGTGGCTACCGGCCACCTCTCGCTTGACTGGGAAATCTGATTTCCTGTCCTTCAGACCTCAGCCTTGGGCGCTCCAGCTTTGGAAGGCCAAACATTCCCGACGGGAGGCTCCTAGCATATATAAAGATAGTGAAATACTGTGAAAAGCACTTTGTTTAGAAGCGGAAATACAAGCAGCGGTTCAGACCAAGACAGATAACCATCTCGGTTCTGAGGACGCTTGGTGGAATCAAAATGGCTTTGTTGATAATTGTTAAGGAAATATGCAAGGCAGGTTAGGTTCAACAGTCAGAAATTTATTAGAGCACCACACAGCTGTGGGAGTCCGCCAAAAAGAAAAACAGGGCATCTTTATACGTACTGAAACTTGGAGAACAAAGAAAACACACTATGCATGCTCAGAAACCAATTAGTTCTCAGTAACAGTCTTATCAGTACAGCTACATTATTATCTCTTACTTCTAAGGTCCTAAGCTACTCCGCAAAGAGAATGTCCTGCCTGCCCATAATGAGCAACTTACAATTACCTTCTCACCGTCAAACACACATACGGTTTTCCAATCCCATCAGGCACCAAACTACTCAAGAAGCCTAGTCAGGCCTACTTTCACATTATCTAAATGCTGAAATGGAGCAGCCTGGCTAAACCTCCCTGAGGAGGTGAATTCCACAGTTCTGTTGCAAAAATGTTCCCCACTGCCCCAGCAGAGGTGATGTATCTCAAACAGTGGCGGTGCTGGATCCAGGTTTCTGAGGGCCCTTCGGCAAGGCACCCTCAATGGGCCCTCCCTCAGGGAGTCGACCTCCTCATCACCATTGTCACCAGCCGCTATTGCATCTTCTCCTCCTCACCGCCACCATTGTCAGGGCCAGAGCGAGAGGCAGGTGAACAGCCAGGCTGCAGTGGGGAGAAGGAGGAAGAACAAGTCCCAAATGTGCAAATCCTGTGCACGCATTTTGATTTTTACGAGTGTTTATTTGCCGTTCCTCTGCTCCCCTGGCTTCTCAGTTGCGTGTGCTTGCGATGCTGGCGCCTGTTTGGTGCCAGTTTTGACACTTTGGCTGCAAAGTTTCCTTGGAAGGCCACCTTTCACATGTGTCCCCCCGGGTCAACATTTCTAAAAAGGGAGCTCCACTCACTGGACCATGTCTGGGAGAAGTTTGAATGAGTGTTAAGGCTTGGAGAATCATAGAACAGTAGGGTTGGAAGGGGCCTACAAGACCATCGAGTCCAACCCCCTGCTCGATGCAGGAATCCAAGTCAGGGCTAACAAACTGAAGGGCTAACAGAAGGGCTAACGAAGGGCCCTGCTGGATCAGACCAAGGGTCCATCTCGTCCAGCATTCTGTTCACACAGTGGCCAGCCAGCTGCCCACAGGAAATCCACAAGCAGGACATGAGGGCAACAGCACCCATGTTCCCCAGCAACTGATGTACATAGGCATACTGCTTCTGATACTGGAGGTAGCACATAGCCATCAGGACTACTAGCCATTGATAGCCTTTTTCTCTGAGAATCTGTCTAATCCCCTTTTGAGGCCATCCAAATTGGTGGCCATCACTATGTCGTAAACCAGGTAAGGCACAGCTGAAGATGGGGGCTTGTTCTTAGAATCAGTAGAGACATGGTTTTACTATCCAGAATGGCATTGTACCTAGATATGTGAAGGCCTGGAAAAAAAAATGGGGGGGGCCTGAAAAGATTGGGGGGGAACCTTCCCTCTCCCCTCCCTCCCAATTTTCCCAAAATCACTGGGGGGAAAACAGAAAAAAACAAACTTTCCCCCCCTGCTTTTCCCCTTCACTTTTCCTGTTTCCCCCCCCAGGCCTTCACATCTCTAATTGTACCCTTCTCCCCACAAAGGATAAAGTTTGAAGTCTGGGGGTGCTCCTTGAGTCTCATGTGACACCAGTGGGCAGGGGTTCCTTTTTCCAGTTTGGCACTCGGATATGGATTTGGCCTCAGTCTGCCATCTTTGTCCCCTGCGACTGTGATTCAAAGGTATACTGCTTCTGAACATGGGGTCTCCGTTTAGTCATCCTGAGTGAGAGACCTCTCCTCCTACATGAATTGCTGTAATCCCCTTTGAATGCACGTGGGTCATCGCCACATCTTGTGGTCAGGAATTCCACAAGGCTGTTGTTGCAGCTGCTGCTGCTAAGACTGACAACAACAAAACTGATATTTAAGACCTCTAAAGCACCCAACCTTTTCTAAGCACTGAGCAGATACTGAAAGATAAGAGATTCCCTGACTGCAGTCTAGCTGGCACGATACAAAAGGAAAAAGCTATGGGTAGGGCAGAGGAAAGCAAACATCAGAGCCATGTGCAGGGAAGCAAACTCCCTAAAGTTGCTCCTTTTCTGTTGAATGGACAGCGCCAGGCTGGTCTTCCTCTTATCCTGGGAGGCAGGCGGGGCTGCAGGTGAGATTTGAGGGTGGCGGCGGAGGGGCAGTTAAAATGATGCATTTTTAAAAAAACGAACAAGACTAAAACAGCGGAGAAGGTAAAATAACGCTGGCAACTCTGTCCATGCTGTGCTCGGATAGATGAACACGAGTGATGCCAAGTACAGAACCGAGCAGAAAGGTGGCAGCAGGATTGTTAATCTTGGAAAGAAAGGCAGCAGTGAAATGGTCTTGTCCATCTGGACCCCCGTCCCAAGCCAGGACAGCCTCTACAAAGCATCCCGACAAATTTCCTGTCCAACCTTTTTCTTGCAACCTCCCCGCCTGGGCCTGCCTCTCTGAGTCACCTCCACCTTCTTTGGCACACCTGTTTTCTGCCATTTCGATTTGCCGAGGTTGCTCTCTGGAGTGGGGTGTATGTGCGGCTGTTGCCCTGATGCAACGGGCGATAGCACCAGCTCCACTCCGGGCCCTGCCAAGGCAGTGTCTGAATCATCCTTGGCTTGACATGAGTGTTGTTTGGCGGCTGCACACAGCCATAAAATTCCGGCCTCTGATGTTGTTCCCCTCTCCTGGCTCGTGACTTCCTTTTGTCCAGGATGGAGGGGTTATTTTTCAGGCCAAGGACTGGGAAGTTGAGTGCGAGATCTCGAGCGAATGAGTCACCTTGGTAAAGTACAGGGCAGCCCGTTGGTCGCTGTGCAAAAAGAGGACAATGGCCAAAAATGTTGTGACGGGGGAGGCGGCGGCGGTGTGCATGTTTGAGGGTAAAGTGGAACAGCTAAATCCAGGGGAAATAGCCAAAAAATAAAATTAAAAAATATTTCTGAAAAAATATTTCGGAAGTAACCCCCCCCCCAACACACACACACACACACACACACACACCATACTTTGTTTTTTTAGATCTGCACACTTGTGTCATGTCAGGCACCATCTTAGAAGGGGTGTGAGAGAGTGCTTCTTTTAAAACAGTATTAGAAGAGGCATTCTCTTTTGTTTGGCGGAGAAGGGGAATGCCTCTTCTCCACTGCGAGTCTGAACTTGCCCATGCTTTCAGATCAGATCAGATCAGGAACCAGCTAAACCAGTTAAAAGCCAGCCATAAAAACAGACTGTGTATTGGGGAAGGGGGATGAGGCAGAGAGAGAATGGTGTGTCTAGGGCAGCCTGGTCCAGATGTGTTGGGACTACAGCCCCCATCATTCCTAGCCAGCACAAGTGTGTTAGCTGGGGGTTGTGAGGGTTGTGGTCTGACACATCTGGAGAGTGCCGGGTTGGTGAATTCTGATGTTAGGTGTTCTGTATTAATAATGATGATGATAATGTTTATAAACTGCTCCACATCAAAAGTATCAGAGTGGTGTACACAAACTAAGAACACACAAAAAATTCACACTAAAACCAGGAGCGTCAAGAGAACAGTGGGTGGAACTTAGTCATCAGTCAGGAAGTGTTTGCCTGAAAAGAAATGTTTTCAGCAAACACTGAAAACAACGCAATGTCAGTTCCTGTCTGATCTCAGCGGGGGGGGGGGGGGCGTTCCATAGGGGGGAGTCAGCACACTAAAGGCCCTATTCCTGGTAGATTCCAAATGGATCTCTGACCCATGTGGGATAGCCAGGAGTGGCTCTTCCGAGAAGGCGTACTTAAGGGAGAAGGCGTACCCTCAAGTATCCTGGTCCCAAGTTGTTCATTTTAAGATGGTATTAGAAGATACATCCTTGCCTGTGAGTGAGAGAAGGGGGTGCATCTTCTAGCACAGGGGTTGGTAACCTGAAGCCCTTCAGATGTTTTGGACTACAATTCCCAGATGCCCCAACCAACATGGCCAATAGTTGGATATTGTGGGAATTGTAGTCCCAAACGTCTGGAAGTCACCCCGTTGCCTAGCCTTGTTCTAAGATGACTTCTGCCACAAACAATTTATGCAAGTTCATCTATTAAAAACAATTAACATTAAAATAATAATAATCTGGCACCTCGTTAATGGGGGGCAGCTTTCTAGTTGATCAAAAGGGTTTGTTTTAAACAGATCCGAGATGCTGGATGCTTGAATGAGCGTCTTTGTTTAATGAAGTTATTGTCAAGCCGTTTCCAAACGAAGTGCCAGACCTGCAGGTTCAGCAATGCAGCGCTGTGAATCTAGGTCCACTTTCCCCAACCTGGCACCCTTGGACTGCAAATTCCATCATCCCCAGGCCAGCAAGTACAAGCTGTGTGGCCACGTGGGCTGGGGGTGGGGTGACGGAAGCTGTAGTGGGAATCTGGTGGGAATAGGGCGCCCCAAACTGCACAAGAGTGGGTCCGAAGTGTTTTGCGCCACTTGCTTCTCCCTGGGGTGCCAGGCCTGGCTGTGATGTGGCTGCTACAGCTGCTGCCCAAGGCTGTTCTGATCCAAGTGCTGGTGATGTGACTGTTGTGCAATTAATGAAGGTCCCCCTTGCCCCTGGGGTGGGTTTCAAATTAGAGACTTCGAGGGTGGGAAGGTTTGGCTGCTGGAAGGCATTTGACGTGGGGAAAGCTCTGTAGCTGTGCCAGTTATCTCTGCAGGAGACCCGGCTTCCAGCTTCTTAAAGGGAGTTTTTGGATGTGAGATTTAAGTCCTGTGCAGGCATTCACCTGCACATGCTAGGGCTAAAGTGGGGAGGGTAACATGGGCAAGCCCCCCCCCCCATCGCTGCATGCTCGGCTGCATCATAGATCTTTGCGCATTCAGGGCAAATAATTTAATAGGTGAATGCATTTACAAAGCCTTTTTCAGAGAGGGGACCTTGGAAGATTTGTCTCCCCGGGAGTCAAGCAGCTTTCCTCAATCTGGTGCCCTCCAGATATTTTGGACTTCAACTCCCATCAGCCCCAGTCAGCATGGCCAGTGGTCTGGAATTCTGGAAGCTGTAGTCCCAAAAATCTGGAGGGCACCAGATTGGGGCAGGATGGAATCATGTGTGCAACACGGTGTGTGCAACTCTGGGGCTGGGGCATGTCTGTGTTTAGCGAAATGTAGACTTCATAAATATTGCCCGTTCTGAGAGAATACCACCATATGTTTTTGGTGCCATGATACTCTTACGCATGGTCATCAGACAGAAACTTCGGAGATGTGTCCATGCGCATGGCGGGTGGGGGGAGCAGGCCCTATGCATTAAAAAGAAAATCCCTCAATGCACTTAGATGTGCCAGTGAGTATGAAAAGACTGCTGCTCTGCAGTTTTTAATGTTGATTGTATTTTCTTTAAAAAAACAAACATCTTTTTAATGAAAAGCTGCTCTTGGAGTTCTTTGGAACTGAAGGGTGGAGTACAGTACGTGTGTAAAATAAAACAAACAAAACCTCTTTTACTAGTTGTGTCGCCAGCGTCATGGTAAGTGTGAAAGAAGTCCAGAGGGGGCGAGGTTTGCATTTCTCCGAAAACTTTTGTGTTATCTACCGAAAAACGGCCAGCAGCAGGTTAAAGATGGACAAAAGAAGCGATCCTTTCCAGAGGGAATAAGAAACCTGCAGAACTCATTGCCACAGGTGCCAGAGGCGTTGATCTCAATCTTTTCACCCTTTAACTTTGGATGCTATGAAAATGTTGCCGCTCTTCACTTTTAAAGTTAACTGTATTTTCTTAAAAAAAAAAAACCCAAGCATTTTTAACTGAAAAGCTGCCCTTCGAATTCTTCGGAACTGAAGGGTGGGGTGCACTAAACGTGTAAAATTAAACACAACAAGCACACTGTTACAAGAGGGATCTCATTAAAAACAAAACACAGCATGGATTTAGTGCGGGGGTGTTGAACCCCGTTCATCCCAAGGGGTGAATGCCACTTCGGAGACACTCCCGATTTAGCGGTTGACCTGAAAACCTGAAGTCAAAACCTCCTGATGCTTAGGGAGGAAGTGCACCTCTTGACTATCAGACGATGACTATCAGTCTCCAGTAGAGATATTCCCATCATGCTTTGCTCCTGAAGCATCTGGCTGGCCCACACTGTTAGACCAAGTACCAGCTGACCCGTCCGGCTCAGCGTAGCAGTTCTGACTCTTCCTGTGTACGTGCGATTTGAAAAACTGGGACATTTGTAATTTTGGGAGCGATGGTGGGGGGCTGCGTTCCTCCCAGCAAAGGCAGCGAGAGCCACAGCGGTGAAGGCACAGTGCAAGCTGTCAGGGAGGCCCCCTCTTCTCACCTTGCTGGCAGCCGCAGCCTTGACCCAATGGAATCATGTTCTTGGGTTTTTTTCTTTCTAGGTTTTCCTTGGCTGGCTTCTCCTTGACTCTCTTGGTGATGGCAGCATGCCTCGGCCAAGCCGTCGGAAAGGTGAGTCACCATGCAACAATGGGCTTACTCACGAGTTGGCTAGGGAAACCCAGAAGGGATATTTGTGATGTGTTCACCCATGGAACTGTTGCCATGTCCAGCAGTTGCTGTCCAAGGAAAAGATTTTGGGGTTGTGGTGAAAGAAAATGCCAACCCGGTGTGCGGCTGCTGTGAAAAAGGCAAACTCTGTGTAATTAGGAAATGAATCGAAAACAACACTGCCGAGATCATACTGCCTTTATACAAATCTATGGTGCTGTGTACAATTCTGGTCACTGCACCTAAAAGCAATATTGTAGAGCTGGAAAAAGTGCAGAAAAGGGCAACTGAAATGATCAAGGGGCTGGAGCAAGACCGCTGTGAAGAAAGGGACTGTTTAGCTTGAAAGAAGGCGAGTGAGGGGGAGACATGATAGAGGTATACAAAATGATGCACAGTGTGGAGAAAGTGGGTAGGGAGGAGTCTTTCTCCCTTTCTCATAATACTAGAGCGCCAAAGGAGTTGTCCCATGAAGCTGATTGGGGGGAGATCCAGGACAGATCAAAGGCCAAATTCAAGGTGTTGGTTTTGACCTTTAAAACCCTATATGGTTCCGGCCCAGCCTATCTTAAGGAGCGCCTCCAGCAGCACCAGACAGGCCGCTTAACAAGATCAGCCTCGGATGGCCTCCTCTCTGTCCCATCAGCCAGGACAGCTAGACTGGTGGGGACGAGGGAGAGGGCCTTTTCTGTGGTGGCCCCCACTCTGTGGAACTCCATCCCTAGGGAACTCCGCCATGCCCCCTCTTTAATGAGCTTCCGCCGTGCATTAAAAACGTGGTTGTTCAGGCAGGCATTTGGGGTGGGTTAGGGTATTTTAGAAAACGTTTTTATTGTAGAATTTTATTGTTTTAAACTGTTTTATCGTATGTTGTACATCGCCCAGAGTGGCTGGGTGACCAGCCAAATGGGCGATTAATAAATTTAATAATAAAAAAATAAAAGGGCTTCTCACAGCACAGAATTAAACTATGGAATTCACTACCACAAGATGTAGTGATGGCCGCCCGTTTGGATGGCTTTAAAAGGGGGTTAGATAAATACTTGGAGGAGAAGGATATCAGTGGCTACTAGTCCCGAAGGCTCTGTGCTCCCTCCAGTCTCAGAGGCAGTATGGTCCTGTACACCAGTTGCTGGGGAACATGGGCAGGAGGGTGATATTGTGCTCATGTCCTTCTTGTGGGCTTCCCGCCGGCAGCTGGTTGGCCAGTGCGGAAACCGAATGTTGGGGTAGAGAGGGCTGATCCATTGAGGCTTTTCTTGCATGTTTATGTTTGCTTCATCCTGCGCCAAGGACCGGACTTTCCTAACTGTGTGTCACAAGAAATCAGTGAAATCTTTGTGGGGGAGCTCCAGATACCAAGAGGGAGTGCCTGCTGTCTCTGATTCACTGCCTTTCAGTCATTAGGAGCAGGTAAAAATGCTCCATCTTTTCGTCAGCTGCAACTGGCTCTGTCCCAGTGCAAAGAGGCAAGATGTTTACTTGCCCTTGCTCTCTCAGAAATACACGGGTGCAGTGGTGGTGGGTTGGATCCCTCTGAGTGCAGGTATTTATAAGCATGCCTTGATTAAAACATTTGCAAGATACGCACACAGGGCACACTAGTAGGAGGCAGGGACTGAGAGCTGGGGAGCTTTGAAGGCGAGGACTAGAATCTTGAGGCTGATTTGGCATGTGTTAAGAAGCCCCCCAAAACAACTTGGGAGCCCCACAATCCAATCTTGTTCACATCCCCAATCTGCTCGTTTTAAGACGAGGAAGATTAACCTGCAGCAGACGTCTGGAAATGGGATAGCAGCCTCTTGGTCTCTGTTTCCCTCACCTATAAAATGGGCATAAGAAACAGCTGTAGGAGGCTGGTTGTCGAAACGGACTCCCTGCTATCACACACACACACACACACACACACACACACACAGCCTCCGGTAAAATAATATCTTTCTTATTTACCTGCAAATATTTGCCATGTAGTGGTGTGGACTTCTGTGATGTTAAAAGATTTTTTCTTTTCATTTTTCTAAAAGTGGTATTGTCACCTTTGGGCTGTTCATTTTTCCTGCCCTTGTGGGATTCAGAGCAAGACAACCAGGAAACATTTATGGTGGAAGCAAACTAAAATAAACAGGCCCGAGGCCACCGCACCCCGTACAATGGAGGAAACTGCTATAGTGATGGGAAAACAGATGTCAGCTATTCCTGGGATGGGCAAATGCAAGCGGTGCCCTTGCTGGCCATTTTAGCCTTAATTCTGATCAGGGCTCTGTTTATTCTGCTCTCAAAGCGAGTCCGTCCTCAGCATTATTTTCCTTTCACCTCATCCCCCCCTCCCCGTAAAATGGCCATATTCCAACCCTATCTCAACAATTCAGTTGTGAAGATGACCGAGGCGAGGACCACAACTTGTAAGTGTGCGCGTGTGAGGGAGGAAATGTTTCTGATTAGGAAATATCTAATGCCATGAATGCAAAAATATACATTTCCATCATTCATTTTGGGAGAAATAAATATGGCAGTTTTGAGTGAAGGTCAACTTTTCTTTTTTAAGAGAGGGGGAATCCAAAGGTTCTCCAGATGTGTTCAAAAGTTTTCTTCCCAGTTTTACCTTTAAGTATCTTGGTGGTCTATGACTGTAAGAAAATTGATTGATTGATTGATACCTTTAAGTATATGTGCATAGTAATGGAATCCCTCTTATGTCCCACCCTTTGCATGAGCTGGATGATAATATATTTTGGCATGACTTTGGCGATGATCAGCAAGTTCCTGACCAAACCTTCATCCTTTGGATTAACTATATCTTTACAGAGTCCAAGGAATATCATTTCTGGTTAAAAGGGTGTTCTATATATCTTATCATCCTGATTCTCGGTTATATTTCACACCCCCCCCGAAACGGTTATGTCTAAGAACATTCTCACCCAAAACTACAGATATCATAAATCCTGCATGACCACATCAAAGCTCTTACAGAACCTTGAGCTTAATGCTGTCCTTATGCAGCCTTCGGAATAAGCCCAGAAAAAATGCACTGGTCAAAATAATGTCATGATACCTCAGTGGAACTCATCTGTCAGAGGCAGTAGACCGGTTGCTGAAGGGTGACAGTGAGAGGGGGCTGTTGCCTTCATGCCCTGCTGGTTGAGCTTCCCGGAGGCATATGTCTGAGGGCGTTGGAGGCAGGATGCTTGGTGTGGTCATCTGGTTCTGCCTTCTGGTTTGCCCTTTGCTCCTGATTGCTGGTCAGGCCTGGTCCAATAAGGATGTACGGATTTTGTAAAATCTGTTCCATCTATGTTTCATGGACTGCCAAGTGCCTTTCGTTCCGTTGTCCACTCATTGGCAGAATTTGATTTTTCCCAAATGTGCAAATCCCCCCCCCTTCGCATTTTCATGCCTTAGCCTATGGAGGAAATGTGCATTTTCAGCCGCTGTTCTTTTATTTTATATATTTTTCTACCACTAAATTTGCGTAAAATTCCAGAAAGTAAACAAAACCTGTACACAAGTCTGTGGAATCCATGCGACTTGGGAAAAGCCGGTCCACTGTGGAATCCATGGGTCAGGTTCATAGAAATCCAAACTCATTTGATTCCGTTGCGGATTTCTCTGACGTGCTTAGAGTGCACTCCCTGGAACTACCTGGAACTTACTCCAGGCTGCTGCCAATACATGGCCAGGTGTGCTCTCTCTCTCGCTCGCTCTCTCTCTCTCTCACGCACGCACGTATGCACACACCACTCCATAATCACAGCTAAGCTACATGTGCTCTGCATTTAAAAAAAAAAAATCAAAATGTTGCATTGAAAAGCCGAATGCTGACACTGGTTTGCATCTGTTCGCCCAAATTTTCCACTGAGGAAGGATGGAGAGCGAGGGAAGGCACCAAAAACAGCCTTTCCCTACCTTAAGTCCCTAGATGATGTTGGACTCCAGCTCCTATCATTTCCAGCCAGTGATTGGGAATTATGGGACTTGTAGTCTGGCAATATCTGGGGAAATCCCTCTGGGGTTCTTGTTGTTGTTGTTCAGTCGTTCAGTCGTGTCCGACTCTTCGTGACCCCACGGACCATAGCACGCCAGGCCTTCCTGTCCTGCGCTCTCCCCCTGAGTGTGCTCAAGTCCATATTCATTGCATCGGTGATGCTATCTAGCCATCTCATCCTCTGCCGTCCCCTTCTCCTTTTGCCTTCAGTCTTTCCCAGCATCAGGGTCTTTTCCAGAGAGTTTTGTCTTCGCATTAGGTGGCCAAAATATTGGAGCTTCAGCTTCAGTATCTGTACCTTCCAATGTACAGTCAGGGTTGATTTCCTTTAGGATTGACTGATTTGACCTCCTTGCAGTCCAGGCGACTCGTAAGAGTCTTCTCCAGCATCGCAGTTCGAAAGCATCGATTCTTCGGCGCTCAGCCTTCCTTATAGTCCAGCTCTCACAGCCATACGTTGCTACTGGGAAAACCATAGCTTCGATTAGACGGACCTTTGTCGGCAAGGTGATGTCTCTGCTTCTTACTATGCTGTCTAGGTTTGCCATACCTTTCCTCCCAAGGAGCAAGCGTCTTTTAATTTCATGGCTGCAGTCACCGTCTGCGGTGATCTTGGAGCCCAAGAAAGTAAAATCTGTCACTGCTTCCATTTCTTCCCCTTCTATATGCCAGGAAGTGATGGGGCCAGATGCCATGATTTTAGTTTTTTTAATGTTGAGTTTCAAACCAGCTTTTGCACTCTCCTCTTTCACCCTCAACAAGAGGCTCTTTAGATCCTCTTCGCTTTCTGCCATTAGGGTGGTATCATCTGCGTATCGGAGGTTGTTGATAATTCTCCCGGCAGTCTTAATTCCGACCTGTGATTCAACCAACCCGGCGTTTCTCATGATGTACTCTGCATATAAGTTAAATAAGCAGGGCGACAATATGCAGCCTTGTCATACTCCTTTCCCAATTTTGAACCAATCGGTTGTTCCGCGTCTGGTTCTTACTGTTGCTTCTTGACCCTCGTACAGGTTTCTCAGGAGACAGGTAAGGTGGTCTGGTACTCCCATCACTTTCAGAATTTGCCACAGTTTGTTGTGATCCACACAATCAAAGGCTTTAGCGTAATCAGTGAAGCAGAAATAGATGCTTTTCTGGAATTCTCTTGCTTTCTCCATGATCCAGCGAACACTGGCGATTTGATCTCTAGTTCCTCTGCCTCTTCTAAACCCAGCTTGTACTTCCGGTAGTTCTCGGTTCGCATACTGCTGAAGCCTAGCTTGTAGGATTTTGAGCATCACCTTGCTGGCATGTGAAATGAGCACAATTGTACGGTAGTTTAAACACTCTTTGGCATTGCCCTTCTTCGGAATTGGAATGTAAACTGACCTTTTCCAGTCTTGTGGCCACTGTTGAGTGTTCCAAATTTGTTGGCATATGGAGTGCAGCACTTTAACAGCATCATCTTTTAGGATCTTAAATAGCTCAGCTGGAATACTGTCATCTCCGCTAGCTTTGTTGTTAGTAATGCTTCCTAAGGCCCACTTGACTTCACTCTCGAGGATGTCCGGCTCAAGTTCAGTGACCGCACTATCATGGCTATCAGGGGCATTAAGGTCTTTCCTGTATAGTTTTTCTGTGTATTCTTTCCACCTCTTCTTAATCTCATCTGCTTGTGTTAGGTCCCATCCTTCTTTGTCCTTTATCATGCCCGTCTTTGCACAAAACGTTCCCTTGAGATCTCCAATTTTCTTGAAGAGATCTCTAGTCTTTCCCATTCTGTTGTTTTCCTCGATTTCCTTGCATTGTTCATTTAAGAAGGCCTTCTTGTCTCTCCTTGCTATTCTCTGGAACTCTGCATTCAGTTGGGTATATCTTCCCTTTTCTCCCTTGCTTTTCGCTTCCCTTCTTTCCTCAGCTACTTGTAAAGCCTCCTCAGACAGCCACTTTGCTTTCTTGCATTTCTTTTTCTTTGGGACGGATTTCGTTGCTGCCTCCTGAACAATGTTACGGACCTCCGTCCATAGTTCCTCAGGCACTCTGTCTATCAGGTCTAATCCCTTAAATCTATTCCTCACCTCCACGGTATATTCATCAGGGATATGACTTAGGTCATACCTGAATGGTTTAGTGGTTTTCCCTACGTTCTTCAAGTTCTACCAAGCTTTTATTTATTTATTGTTTGAAGTATTTTTATCTTGCTTCTCAGCCAAAAAAGGCTCCTGGAGTGGCTTTATATATAATCAGTAAAACAAGACAGCCCCTGCCTGCAAGCTCACAATCTAAAAGGACACAACACACAAGGAAAAAAGAATGGGGAAGGAAGGAAGAGGAACATTTCCTATTTCCGATCTCCTTTTGCAGTCATAAGGTCTAGGAACTTGTTTGTTTCACCAACCTGGGAATCTTTTTTCAAGATGTTAAGTTTCTAGCCCTTTAAAAAATGAATGTAAACCATGAAAACGGAAATGTTCAAGATCCCAAATTTTGCATCCAATACAAAATTCTGTGGAGGATTTCCCCCTCTGCTTGTGCTTCATTGCTAAACAGGCAAAGCTTATTGTCCGTAGCTGATTCCTCCAAGAAATTTAGCACCATGTCCACATTTCTTGCGCTAAATAGGTTTGGCTTCTTTGGAAGGGGGCAAAGCAGGGGAGGCATTTAAATAAAAGATCCTTCTTTTCAGTCAGCCACCAGATGGTGTGAAAAAAAGTGTCATAGTGAAGTTGTCCTAGGGGGTCAGATACACTTGTTAGCTCGGAACCTACCCAAGACCAATGCAGTTTTTGACCCAGGAACCACCAAACAGCTGGACTCAATTTTCTAGGCATTTAGTTTTGTAATTTTAGCTGAAGACTTGGGAAGGGCAGAGGGCTGGGTGTTGCATCATGAATGAAATACGGAGTGCTTCTGATTCCAATGGCACGTGGGATTAGAAGGGGGAACGATTCCAACCAGAGGTCAAGAGCATTTCCTCGTTGTGGCAAGAACAATGATTACCAGCCTTCCACAAACCCAGTGTCCTCAAGATCTTTTGGACTACAATCCCCATCATCCCTGACTGTGCTGGACAAGGGTGTTGGGAGTTGTAGTCCAAAATCATCTGGAGGGTGCTAAACCAACCTTCCCCAACCTGGTAGCCTCCCTATGTGTCAGACTACAACGGCTGTGCTGGCTGGGAATGATGGGATTTGTAGTCCAGCACACACCTAGAGTGCGCGAGTAGATGATCTTGGGTGACAGTAATGACCACAAAATAGCCGGATTTAGTAGCACCCAGCTTTCTATGTTCCTTTGAACCCATTGCACTCCGGTGAGTTTGCGACAGAGGCAGCTCTTGAACCCAGAACCTCCCAGGCCCTGGGCTGTAGGACTACAGTGGCGTCCCCCTCCTTTCTCTATTTCTGAATGGCGCAGGAATGATTTCTGGAGGAGAGGCGGAGTGTTGTTTGTGCATGTGTGTTTGTGACTGAGGCGTGTGCACGCGTGTGTCTGTATGTGTGTCAAGAAAGTGGAGAAGGGCTAAATGTATTTCTGTAGATGAAAACAGTTTCCCCTCTTCAGGAGGTGGCCCCGCCGCTCGAGAAGGCGGGGCCTCCTGTTTTAGGGGGCGGGGCTTCTCTGGACCGAGAGGATCCCCAAACCCGTCTCCGCTCGATTCAACCCTCTCTGTCAACACCGTTGATCCACCCCTAGCTCGTTCTCTCTCTCTCTCTCTCTCTCTCCAATCCATTTTAGCTTCTTTAGAGAGAGTAGAAGGAAACCGGGCCTCGTTTGTCCGATGGATAATTGGTGCCTCAGTTACTGTCCGTGCCAGTTCTCCATCTCCCGCTGACAAATCACTCCACGATGGTACCAAGGAACTGGGCCGCTGCGCAGAACACCCTTCGTTTTATTAATGATGTCCTTTTTTGGCTGAAAAATGTGCCCTTTTTGGACCTCTTCTCCTTGATGGGCTTCTGACGTCATCGCCTGTCGAGGAAGGAAACAGCTGCCTGTCTATATGGTCCCAACAGCTGGGAAGCATCTCGTGACACCCAGGGCAACTGCGTGGGGGTGGGGATGTGAAAGAATTCTGGGAAGGGGCACACTGTCCAAAATGGGACAGGGACCCTTCCCCGCCTCTCCAAAAAGGGCAAGACTTTTATTTAGATGTTGTTTTTGGTCACGGTAGAGGAAAAATAGGGGGCCAGCCCAAACGGCTTATGAGTCAAAGATGCAGGAAGAGAGAGCAAAAGAGCATGTTTTGATAAAGGCAAAACAAGAATTCACCAACATGGGAATCTTTTTTCAAGATGTTAAGTTTCTAGCCCTTAAGGCTTATATGTGGGCAAAGCCTGGCGGAATTGCAGCTACTGCAGTTGAGGAAGAGGGGCTGAGCATACCCGTTTCTCTGTCAACACTCCTGATCGTGTTTCCACACCAACATCGTGTTCCCCCAGTGGCCATCTGGATACCTGTGGGAAAGCCACAAGAAGGGCCTGAAAGCAACAGCACCCTCCCATCTCCTGTTGCTGCTCCCCAGCAAATTGCACCTGGGCTAGAGTGCTGCTAAAACTGGAGGTTCCATTCCTAACTTTCAGGGGTGATGATCTAGGAAGCTCAGACCCTGCTAAAAGACCTTGACCCTGTGACTTTGCCTTAATCCCCACTTAAAGCCATCTAGGTTAGTGGTTGTTACCACATCTTGTGGCTGACAGTTCCATAGGTTAATCCAGCCTTGCCTTCTTTTGTCTATCCAAGATCCAGTGTTAAAAGAGAGTTTGCCACAATGTTTTGAAGGGGGAGGACCTGAAAAACTGAGCAGTGCCTGGCAAAGGGGGCACCATTAGGGAGGAGCACCGGAGTGGGAAATGGGGGACAGAACCCATGATGGTGGCAGTTGGGCCGTTGATCTCAGGAAAGGGTTGCAGGTATGCCAGGGCTGATGGTGGCAGGTCCCCTGTTGACCGCTCCCTGTTCTCCCACAGGTTCCCCGAAGGATACCTCGGCAGGCCTCCGAGGATGACGGCACCGGGATGCGGGTTCCGGGGGTCTGGAGCACCTGGGGTTCATGGTCGGACTGCTCTCAGCCCTGCGGCCTTGGCGTCTTGGAGCGGACTCGCACGTGCCAGTCTCCATATCAACGGGTCCCCTGGGCCGGGAGGACGGAGCTGGCCCGGCAACCTGTATATCCGCAACAGCCCCCCTACCAAGAGGAGAGGGCTGCCAGCCTGTATCCAGCCCACCCGGCCTACCCGCTCCATACCGAGAGGAGCGTCAGGCCAGCCCTGTCTTTCCACGGCAGCAGTTCCGTGCTCCCTCTGCACAGCCAACCCCGGCCGCCTCAGATCCCGTACAGCCCCCAGAACCGCTACACCCGTCACGAGGCCTTCCCCCCCGAGGAGTCGCCCCTGGCCCAGCCCCGGGATGCCGTCGCCCCCCACCCCAGCCGCCGGAGGGACTCCCCCCCCTCCCGCCAGGCCGCCCCACAGCCAAGGCCTTGGGGAGGCCAGCTGGGCCAGGAGGAATACCCCAGCCACGGTTTGCCTCGCAGGCCGCCGCACGGCACAAGTGTCGTGCCCGCCCGACGCGGTGGCCCGGCCCGGCCTCCCACCCGCAACGCCATCCCCTTGTTCAAGCCTGTGAGACGGGACAGCCATGAGGCGGGCCTCAGCTCTGACCGGCCCCGTCACGGCAGCCAGGCAGACAGCAGCCGGTATGCCTGGGCTGCAGCCCCGACGTCCGAGGCCCAGGGGGCCCAGAGGTAAGAGTTCGGACACCAACGTGGGGTGGAATCAGGATGTCAGAGACGGGTACAGGGGGATGAAGTGATCTATTTCCAGTCCACGTCGTGATGGCGTTTGCCTGTGCCGTCCCGTTTCCGCATTGATCTGTGATTTCAAAACAAAGCTCTGCATATTCAATTTACATTTAAACATGTAATTCAATCAGCATTTTGAATGCCTTTTCTGTCAAAATGCACAGTGTCTCTAAACACAGCGTCTCTGAAAATAGGCATTTCTGCATGTATTTTCTCTCAAAATTAGCATTGTGAACTGCATTTTGATACGCATTTTTGAGCTGAGACCTGTGTGTGAACATTCAGGAATGGCAAAAATGTAATATTGATGTTGGACTACAATTCCCATCATCCCTGGAGCTGATGGGAGTTGTACTTGAAAACATCTGGAGAGCGCCAGGTTGGAGAAGGTGGCATTATCTAGTCACAGCACGCCTGTGAGCTCACTCAAGTCTTGTCATCCCCATAATGTAGATGGGAGGCTGAGAGGGAGGGGCATATTATTTATTTAAAACATTTATATACTGCTCCACATCTATTTATTTATTTATTAAATTTATTAATCGCCCATCTGGCTGGTCACCCAGCTACTCTGAACAGATTCTGGAGCAGTGAACAACCTAGTGAGTTTATGGGAGATTCCCTGTTTGAACCCGGGACTGACTTCCGGATTCGTAGCTTGGTCTCTTAACTGCTACGCAACACCAGCTCTTACACCAGGTGGATCACTAAATTCCGACCCGCACGTTTAGTCCAGAAGGTGCCGCTCCGGTCAGTTTGTATTGGAAATCACCCAAATCACAACCCCCATCCGCCCTAAGCCAGCTTGACCATTCCTAGAGATGATAAGGACTCTGTATTGGAAATCTCGAACCCCCTTTGTAAAACGACAGTTCCCATGAGACTTTGGAATAATCAACAAGCAGATTTAAGCCAGCTCTTGAACCCAGGTCTTCTTTCACAAGTCCATGTTCTTCTAGCAGGCTGTCCCTCGCATGCCGCCACCCAGTTTGTAGCCCCAAATGGGGTGGAGCATGTTCT
Organism: Heloderma suspectum; assembly: GCF_057233095.1. Taxonomy (NCBI): domain Eukaryota; kingdom Metazoa; phylum Chordata; class Lepidosauria; order Squamata; family Helodermatidae; genus Heloderma; species Heloderma suspectum. Next base: position 20,644,221 of record NC_139474.1, on the reverse strand, counting down.
AAAGGGGCGTATATTTTTTCCGGTGAAGGAGGAGCTGAGTAAAGTTTTTTTGGTGGGAGGGGGGAAGCACCGCGTGCTAAAATTGACGAGCACCGTTCCTTGTATCCCCGCTGGAACTTGCCTTGTGAAACCTTGTGCTTTCCAGGTCTCGGGTTCGAGAATCTATCAAGCCTGGGAAGTATGGGTACGGGAAGGTACCTTTTGCCTTGCCCCTCCACAAAGATGTGGCCGAGGGGGCTGCGCCCCGCTTTAAGAGGCACAATGGGGACCAAGCTGGCGAGCCGCCCCCTCTGCCCCCGCCCCCTCCTCCTCCATCAAAGAAGCAGAAACACAAAGCCATCCGCTCTCCCTCTCACGAGGAGGCCACTGGCTGGGAAAAGGAGCCACCGACCCCCGGAGTTGACCCCCGGGCCCCTCGCCAACCAAAGCAGGTACTGCTAGCTGACGGTGCTGTTCAGCCCCCCCTGCAACTTAGCAAAGGGGTGGAGAACAATTCAGGACACAGCCACCGAGGTGGCAAGGGACTCACCAGAAAGAGAGTTGGCCCAGGGGATGCACCTCGCCCCACGGAACCGGGCACAGTGCTTACGAGCGGATCCTCCGGGGAAGCGGAGCATCGTGGGAAGCCGTTGACAACTTCTCCGGAGTCCCACAGCAGCACTCACGAGACAGGCCACCCCATGGCACCTGTGGAAATCCACCCACGGCTGCATACGCTGGAGGCCTCCGCAGGGGCCCACAGAGTGTCCAAAGAGGGCCCCCACTCTGAGAGGTTGACGGGCAGCTTAGTCTCTGCAGGGAACGAGGGAGCAGAAGACGGTGCTTCCACAGCAACCGTGGCGCTTCCCCCGTCTCAGATGCCCTCTCCAGGTGGTGGCCCCCTTCCCCCAGCAGAACTGCGCCTCACTCACCAGGTGCTGAGGAACCACAGCGCCACTCCCAAACGGAAAGGCCCAGGGACTGGAAAGAGCCACCGGGCTACACCGGAGCCATCTCATCGCCTGGAGGGCAGTGCTGCAGCCCAGCCGGACAGGCCAGGACATGGTAACCACCCTCCCCCCCACGGGCCAGCCCGATCCCGAAACCAGAGGCAAAATGAGCACCGAACCAGCAGCCATGGCAGCTGGACGTCCCACAGCCTGTTTGTGGACCAGCCCACGGCGCCTCGCCCAGTGGAGCCGGACATTTGGCTCCTGCACCGGGGCAGCCCCGTGCAGTTCCATGCCAGGGGGCAAGGGCCGCAGAGTGGGGTGCGCCCGGAGGCTGGAGTGCCACAGTGGAACCTGTACTACCCTGGCACAGAGACCTTCCACTGCGAGGGAGAAAGCAAGCAGTTCAAGGCCTGCCGGCAAGAGGTGAGAGCACCAGGCTTGGTTTTGTAGAACTAGCAAAATGCCCGTCGGGTGTGGGTTTAAAGAACCCTTTTTGTTCTGAATCTGCTCTCAGGAAAGGAGGAGACGTCAGTCTTTATCTCCTTTTGTTTCCCCCTCCCTCGCCTTTTATGAAAGAGGAGTTAAAAACATTGAGGGATATCAGATCTCCTAGTTCAGACTGTGCTGATGAGTTCCTAGGGACTAGAACCATGGGGCGTTTGCCTGGTGCCTTCCAAGCTTTCCTGATTGGCCCATTGGGACCAAATGGTCAGCTGCCTTATATGGGGCGGGGGAATCCTCCGTAGAAGAGGTTGTAGGTGTGCCTGTGGTTAGGTGTAATTGGGAATTAAACAGGCAGTGGTCCTGGCCTCCTTCACATCTCCTGGATCCTGTTTCCTGCTGTGAGACAGTATGAAGGGCTTAATGCTTAGAGCGGAGTGTGGGGTGTGGGACCTGGATTCTGTTTGCAATTTCTGGAGATAATTTTTGGCTGGAGGCAGAAATGGATTTTAAGACATCTGAAAATGGTTTGAGAGAGTCATCATTCTCTATAGTTTCCATGCATTTTTCTTTTCTCCCACTGCAGTCAAACAGATCCAGCAGGTTTTGGAAGCGATATAAAAGCCTGCTGAACCTGTTTATCCATGCACAGCCAGAGTGCATTCTTTTAAATCTCTTTCTTCTTTTAAATCTCCTTTCTTTTCTTTTAAAAAAGAAAAAAGAAAAGACCCTTCCTTTAAATCTCCTTTCGCTTACTGGGGGGAAAATGGTCCATCTCTTTCCAAGCTCGTATGACCTCTGGAGGCATTGGCTTCTTTGTGTATAACACATATATTGTTCCTGGCCCTTTGAAGTGAATGTGAGACAAGTCCTTGATTGAACTTCCTGCTTGCTGCGGTGATGAATTTCCCAAATGCCCTTTATCATTATCACAAAGGGGACATTTCCATGTTTTTGCAATGGATATCAAAAAGTCTGGCTTAGAAAGATCGTTTGCTCGGTCTTGGACCGAGTTCTTGTGATATATTTGCACCAGTCTTCCCCAACCTGGCGGCCTCCAGGTGTGTTGAACTACAACTCCCATCACCCCACCAACATGCTAGCTAGGCATGATGGGCATTGTAGTTCAAGGCATCTGGAGGCCGCCAGGTTGGGGAAAGCTGATCAACACAATTAATTTAAACTGTTTTCAAAGCGGCTTCATTGTTCTGGCTTCCCTTCTGTCTTCACCCCAACAGAACCAGTGTGGCACAGTGGATTGGACCTGGGTTCAAATCCCCAGCCAGCCATAAGCTTACTGGGCATCCTGGGATCGGTCTCTGTCTCTCTCTGTCCTACCTCACAAGGCTGAAGCGATAATAAAATGGGGAGCACTCTCTGTGCCCCTCAGAGAACGAGCTGGAAACAAATGTGCTAAAACTTAGGACTTTTGGTTTTGTGTGGGTGTTTTGACTTGGGGTTCTCTCTGACATTAACACCTGCCCCTAACTACGTTTCCCAGAAGCCCCGCTTAGAAGCTAGTACCGTTGAACCAGTTTGAAACTGGTTGGCAAGTATGCTGCAGATGGAACAGCCTACACCAGGCCTTGTGGGCCACCAACCCAAACCCAGCCCCCCCTTACTGGCCCTGTGTTTCGGCCTGCTAGGATGGGGGTGTTGAACTTCAAGCTCCCAGTTCAAATCTGGCCATTTAGATTTCCCCAGACAGCCTCCTTTCCCTTTCCCCTGACTGCCAATTGTTGGGCTGTTTCCCGGTTTTTCTCCCCCGACCCATTCTGAACGGTTGAAATGTCTCTCCTGAGAGTTAGTTGCTGGCAGTTAAGAGCTTTCAGCTCAAATAGGCTGGGAGTCTTGATGTTCTGGCCTTGCCTGCTTTTGCCTTTGGCTGGGATGTGGCGCCCGAGAGCTTCTCCCCTTGGGCCGGAAGGTGTTTTGACACCCCTGTTTTAGGGAGCAGGAGATAAAAGATGACCTTTTGAGATGATGATTTGGGAATCCGTCTTTCCCCCGCTGCCCCTGGCCATTTTTTTCTCCCGCAGCCATGCCCGCCCGATCGCCCTGATCCCCGCGCTGTCCAGTGTGCCGCGTACAACAAGCAGGAGTTCATGGGCCGCCTGTACCAGTGGGAACCCTTCACGGACGGTAAGAGTTCAGCCAGCATCTCCAGGTTTAAGGTTGCCAAACGCATCCCACCCACCAGCAAGCTTCTTGATCCTCAAACTGCTGCAGTAGGGAAAGGGAATCCCCCAGTTTCCACACTGTGGCAATCAGTTCTATGTGTTGACTGTCCGTGGTGTGTAACCTTTGGGTGTTTGGTGCTTTGCTTCGTGGGCTTTACAAGGGAGCTTTTGGAGGAGGTGGGAAAACTGGCTTGTGTCATCTGTATAAAATGGGGCAGGTTTGCCTGGTCTCTCCCACTTTGCATAATTCATTCTGATTTTGCTTGTCAGGTATGAGGGCATAAGAAGGACCCTGCTGGATCAGACCAAGGGTCCATCTAGTCCAGCATTCTGTTCACGCAGTGGCCAACCAGCTTTCAACCAGGAACCCACAAGCAGGGCATAGACTAGGTCAGGGGTGACCCCGGGCCGTGTTTCCAGATTGCCCGAGGAGTTGGCTCTCTTCGATGGCAGAGCCCAGATCCATACATGGAGGAGCAGGACGGAGAGGTGGAGGTTGGATGCCCTCTGTGGGGGAGAGAATGCCGTGGAGGAAGCTCATTTCAGAGAAAGAGCCCCCCTCGAAATGCTCAAGGCCAGGGCCGTCCTGCAAAATTGACTGGTGGCAGGCAGGCTTTTGGACGAGCTGCAAACACAGGCCACGGAATTCCTGGGAAAAAAAATTCCTTGTTTAGACTTGGAGCAAGCTCCTAGTCCTCAAGGTTGCAAATGGACATTGGAGGGGTGAAACAATGAATCATGCAGTGAGGGAGCAGGAGCTAGGCTGCAGCCCTGGCCCCCAGCCCTGATTAAGCTGTGAAGGAATGCAGGGAAGTTATGGCATTGCCCCTGCTCCTAACGTGGGTCTCTTACCCAAGAAACTGGCCAAGTTTGCACCTGCTTAGCTTCAGCAATGCTGCAACATCTGATCTTCCTCAACTACTCCCGGTGGTGCCCTTCCAAGGTCCATTTGCAACCTTGAGGACTAGAAGCTTGCTCCAAGTCTAAAGAAGGAAACGGTTTTTCAGGAATTCCATGGCCTGCGCTTGTGCACTGTCTGCAGTTTGGTCCGCAGCCCTGCCTGCCGCCGGTCAGCATTGCCAGACAGCTCCGGCCTCGAGTGTTTTGAGGGAATCCCTTTCTCTGCAATTCGCTTTCTCCATGCCACTGTCCACCTCTGCGTCCTGCACCACCGTATGCAGATCTTGGCTCTGCCAGCTAGATGGAGAGCCACCTCTTCAGGCAATGTCGAAATGCCCTCTCAAAGCTTATGCTGTGGGCCTGTGATTCCACCTCCCGCCCCACCCCCAGTTCCAAAACAGCAGCTGAGTTCTCCAGCAATCTCAGGGGATGTGCAGCAAGACAGGGCAGTGCGCCCCCCCCCCCCGTGTTTTAATGAAGAGCTCATCACAGCGGGTCCTTACGGAGCGCTTGTCGCTAGCACTTTCAGAAGCAGGTTTGGAGAGGTCGGTGCAAGGACAGGGCAGCTTAGGGAAAGAGCTCAAGTAGGAGTGATGCCAGGCAGGTGCTGGCACATGGGACGGGGGGCGGCACAAGGAGCCAGGCACGGTGAACCTAGTTTGGTCCATTTTAAAAGATGTTCTCTTGGTATTGAGGCCTTGCTCTTCCCTTCTAACAGGCCTCAAAATTAGCTGCCAGATTTGTCCCATGTAACTACGTTCTCAGGGCCGATCTGCGGAATTCCTTGCCCCAGGGTGTTGAAAAGATGACCCTCTCTCTCTCTCTCTCTCTGCTACTGGAAGCCAAAATGGGAACCTTTGCCGTCCAAAACACCTCTGTGAAATGGATGCTTGTGAGCATCCACCCATCCACACACGGGGTGAACGAAGGATGCAAAACTAGACAGATTGGTGCCCAGCTACAGCACTTCTTATACGCCGTCTTCCCAGTTTCCCCAGGTGGAAAACAGTTTAAGCCTTCCAAGGTGTATGGGAGTTGCTCTCCTCCAGGGTGGGCACCTGAGGGGGACTGACAATGAGATGTGTGCGTGGAGGGGGGGGGAATGGGAGATCTGTGCTGCCCCATCCTCTTCGATTTGGCAGGGCTCCTGTGACTTCAGCAGGTGCATGGTGGAAATTCAACCGGCGTCGCTTTTTCCCATCGCTGTGTGCCCATGGTGGAGAAAGCTACACCGGTGGGCTGCCTGCCTGTTGGGGCACTCGGAAAGGTGCAGGAATGGTGGGGGAAGCACCGCCCTGGCTCAAAACCCCATTCCTCTTCCCCCCTTTAGTATTTCTTCATCATTTGTTAAGCTGGCCTTGCGGATGGCTTAATTTTTGCGAATCACCCAGAGCTTTGGCTATTGGGCGGAGTAGAAATGAAATAAATAAATAAGTATGGCCCAAAGCCAAAATGCTCTTTGTGTTGGGAGACTGAAGAAAGACCCAGTTGCGGAGTGTGATGGTTCTGGTGCCCTCTCCTGGTGGGCTGCGGGGAAGACGGCAGCTGTTGCGAGCAGACCCCTGCCCCAAAGAAACACACAACACCCGTCAGCCAGAGGGGTTTTGTCTCTGGTCCTCGCCAGCGGAGGAAACAGCTAGCGGGAACACAGTGCCGAAATGAGCACTCTGCTGAGTTCATCACGTCCTCCCCATGGAAGGGTAATGCCAGAAAGAGGCTGCGGATGGGGAAAGCTCTTGACGTGCTCAGAGTCACCCTCTCCAACAACTGCACATGAGAGAGCAGGCTAATCCTAGCCCCGTAGTAATGAGAGCCTGATTTATCTGAGTGCAGGCCGACGCCTAGCCTTGACCCTCTGAGAGAATAACAAATGAGAGGGACTCTAGAGCATGTACAGAATGCCCTTCCCTCTCCCCTGAAGAACCACATCTAACCCCACCCAGAGGCAGGCTTAAAATCCATTGTGTGAGACCCACTGAATCCCTCCATGGTTTGGGGGTTCATCCCTAGGTCTCTGGCTTAATTTAGGCCCTGTACTCTTCCAGCCCAGCTTGGGGCTTTGAGCCAGGCAATACAAGAGTGGTGGGTTCAGTTCTGAAGCCCATCTCCCAATTGTGTGGGGGCTTTAATTCAGCTCGGCTTCCCGTGTGCCTCTGCACTGCAGCCTGTTTTGCGTGCGCGCGTGTGAAATAAAACCCAAGAGTGGGACACCTGAGCGCGTGCAGAGTGTGTGCAATAGCGATCGGTTCCCCGGATCTGAGCCTGGGAGTTGGGAGGCAAAGACTTTCAGTATTTACTTATGCATTTGAAAAGGGGCGGTGTACAAGACAAAAGTAATGCAAAACTATGGAAAATAGTATAAACAAGCAGTAACGAAATGCTCAGTTAAAAATACTCTAAAAACAGATCATGCCCATAAAACCTGTAGGCCACAGAAGGTCTTCCAGGGAATTTTCGGCCCCTAAACTTCTCCCCCTGCCGCCCCCCAAGAGAGAAGATCCTTCTGTATCCATTCCTATAATGGAACTCTCGGATAAACAAGCAAGCTTTCGCCGAACCAAAATATTCTTAAACAAACAGGAGCGGGGTGTGGGGGAGCATTTCCCAGACAGAGAGATCCGAGCTGTCTCGCGCGCCTTCCCCCTCCGCCTGCCTTCCTCGTTTATATCTGGAGCCAATATTTATGTTTTTAAGTGCGATGGGCCGGGGGGAGCTGTCGCACAAAAAGACCCTTTGTCTCTCTCTCTCCCTCGGCGGCCTTGTTCGGCATGGCGTCTGCCGGGCAGGGGTCAGCAGCCCGGCCGTGCAAGATCTGCCAAGCCAAAGACTCTGCATGCCGCAGTGGGGACAGCCAAAAGGGAGCTAAATTGGGCCCCTGCTTCCCATCCTTTCTCGGCAGCGTCTTTTAAAATAAACTCTGGAAAATGTGCGAAGATCTTGGCTGCGAACAGAGATTCGCCTCCCAGACAACCGGTTTCTGCTGGTTAGAGGAGGAGACCACCTTGGCCTTTAACCCTTCCTGGGGCCACATCTGGAAATCAGTTCCTGATGGGAATCCGCACCAGTTTCAAGGGGCTAGTCCTCAAAGCGATGGTCATCAGCCTCTCCGTAGGGGCATCTGTACCACAAGCATACAACTGGTTTGATTATGACTCTCTAACTCAGAACTGTGGATCTGTGAGGGGGAAGCGTTGAGATCTTGAACAGAGTTTTTGGTTGCTTCCAAAGGAGACGTTTGTCATGCAATCAGAGCAAAAAAAGTGATAGATCAAACCTTTTCCCCAGAGATTTTTGGAAAATTTGGGGGGAAATCTTCAGGTGTTGCTGTTTTTCTGACCCCCCTCCCCATTTTTATGGGCTTGTTTTTCACCAGGCCTTGTCATCTTTACACAAATCTGGTTATCATTCCATTCTGTGACAGGCAGTTCCACAGGTTGCTTGTCCACGGTGTGAAAGAGAGATGAAGCAGAAGGAAAAGAAAGGAGGATGCATTATCTTGGAAGGAAGTGTGGGGAGAGAAGGGATATAGACCTAAAGGATGAGGAGTGGGGAGAAAGGGAGGCATGTGTTTTGTGAAAGGGTGGGGTGGGGGGGCTAAGTCAGAGCCTTGCAGGCAAATTCTTATAACCCCAAAAGTTTAGTTCTTCCCTGATCTACCTGTTAGTTATTTGTTGGTCCACTAATGGCCTCAAAAGACTTTCTGCTGAATTGCCAGTGCTTCTCTGGTCACCTGGAAAAGGCTTTTCATTCACCGCAGGCGACTAAGTGAGCTGCAACTTCACAATCCTGACCCCCCTCCCTTTCCTTCCTGCTGTTTTCATCTTGCAGTGCGGGGCTCCCAGCGCTGCGAGCTGAACTGCCGCCCCATTGGCTACCGCTTCTACGTGCGCCACACAGAGAAAGTGCAAGATGGCACGCCGTGCGAAGCAACATCCCCAGACATCTGTGTGGCCGGGCAGTGCCTCGTGAGTCGCCCGTTTTCCCTTGTTTCCTTGGCGGGTGCTCAGATGGTTAGGAGGGCTTGGAGATGACCTCTCCAAAGACGGCTGAGATATGATACGTGATGCTGGGATATGGACTTCCCTGAATCCATGTGTTGTTCCTCTTGTCCTTTGCTTCGCCAGACCCCCGGCTGTGACGGGATCCTGGGTTCGAATCGCACCTTGGACAGCTGCGGGGTGTGCGGGGGGGACCACACCACTTGCAAGCTGGTGGTAGGCAACTACAGTGACACGGACGTCCCCATTGGGTACCACCGCATCTTGGAGATCCCAGCAGGGGCCACACGAATCCTGGTCAAAGAGATGACCCGTAGCCCCAACTACCTAGGTATGGACTCTGTGTGTGCATGCGTGCGTGCCTGCAAAGGCACCCTCCTTTTCCTCCAACAACAATTTGCAACCAAATGAAAAGACAGGTGAAAAGACAATCAGGTCCCAGGTTCAAGTCTCGCCTTAGGGAAGCAACAGCTTCTGCTGTTCTCAAGTCCCTAAAAAAAACACTAATGATCTGGAGCATCTATCTACATTGGTCACGAATTCCAGAGAGGCTGCTTTTGCAGCAAAAACCATGGAGATTCTTGCAGTGTTGTGGAGATGGAGAGATTGATAGCAGCACACTCTCTCTTTGACTTGTCTGGAGCTGAAATACAGCAGTCGGAAGCTGTGGAGCAAATGAGGACTTCTGGGCAGGCACTGCTATTTATACCAGGCCAATCTGGAGGCAGCATCCTACTGCTGGACAATTGTAGGAGCTGATGTTGACTGCCATTTACACCCTTTGGTTCCCCTAGAATCCACGCCAGAAGCTCTCCTCCCTGACCCAAATGTCTGTCCCCAGAGAGAGCAGGCATTCTGTATTGACTCTGGGGCGACCCAAATGCACTCTGTAGGAGCTCAGAAGCATTCTTTTGTTCCTTCAGAGTTAGTTCAAAGTTAGTTCCAGGGCTGAGGCTTTAAAGAAGGGGCGGGGGAACATGTGGTCTTCCAGATGTTTTGGATTAACTCCCATCAGCCCCAGCCAGCATAGCCAGTGGTGAGAGATGATGGGAGCTGTAGTCCAACAACATCTGGAGCGCCACACATTCCCCATCCCTGTCTTAAATAGGGATGGATGCATCAGTCACTTTTGGTTTCTCTCTCTTTTTCCAATTTTCATTTCGGTTTGTCTCGAACATTGAGTATTTTTTGGCAAAATTGTGCATGAAAATTCGTATGTTCATTTTTGTGCGCAATTCTCATGCGTGCTTTTGTGGGAGGTATTTCTGCCTAATACTCTGTTTTTGGGGCAGGGAATTTCCCGACTAGAATGCATTTTTAACGTCGTTTCCGCCTGCAACACACATATTTTTAATGTGGTTCTGATTGGAGGGCTCCACCGCAAAATCCGTAGAAGTGCAAATTTTGAAGGAGGACAGAGTTTCGGCTCGCATCTTGGTTCAAAAGTTGCATTAAAATATGAACTGAACAAATTGTCTCCCCCTCCCTAGACTTCAATGGTTCCCTGAGTTAACCCACCCTCCTTTGGTCTTGAGGCCTGTGCTCACTTTGCATGGGGGTGGGCGGTAGAAAGAGGGAGGCACGGGAGGCAGTTTGGGACTGGGGGTTGTCTTTGCATCAACTGTGGCTCCATGGGGTCCTCTTCCCCCCACCCACCAGCCCTTCGGAGCCACAACGGCAAATCGATCATCAACGGAAATTGGGCAGTGAACCCGCCGGGGCGTTACAAGGCAGTCGGCACGGTCTTCGTGTACAACCGCCCAGGAAGTGACAGGCGGGAGGGCGAATCGCTGACAGCTGAGGGCCCCACCACGGAACCTGTCGATGTGTATGTGAGTACGCAACAAGAGGGGAGGTTGAGGGTTGTGCTGCTTGGATGCCTCCGGTCTGGTTGCAAGATTCTACATCCTGATAAAAAAGAATATCAGCTTTAAGTATTATTTTTTAAAATCAAGTTTCTAGTCCTTGAGGCTGCAAAACATGTTGGCATTGGTTTGCGAAACCTACAGAAGGCCCGTGCGGGGAGAGTGAGCCCAGTTTCCATGAGTTTGAGGTGGCGCTCCACACAGCTCATCTTGGCAACGCCAGAGTGCATGATTGCAGATAGGCAAATGTTTGCAGACGTCCATTGTTCAAACGGATTCCTTTTTCCTTTCCTTTTCCTTGCTTGAGTTAGCATGCAACTCGGTAGACTCTACAGTTTGGGATATCTGGATGCAGAGGTAGTGTTGGGGAGGGGAATGAGAAAATGCGGGGGGGGGCTGTGTCTGCATTCTAGGTGGGTGGAGCCTTGGAAACGGGAGGAGCCTTCTGTTGGCAGCCCAAGGAGATGCGCCGTGGGGGTGTGGATGGGGCCATTTGAGGCCTTTTCGTTGTGCAAAGGAAGTCTTTCTTCACAGGACGCGTAATCTGATCTTCGGAACTTTCTGCTGCTAGCTGTTCTGAGTAGCCACAGACTCTGATGGCTTTCAAGGGGGACTGAGGCAACCCCACAGAGGAGGAGGACGTGTCTTGGTGGCTGTGGCCCATGATGGCAAAACAGAACCCCACCAGGGTCAGGCGACGCCTGCTTCTGCGTGCAACCCTACATAGGGAAAAGTGCTCTTGCACTCCTGTCCTGCTTGTGGGCTTCCCCGTGGGGCATCTGGTTGGCCATTGTGGAACCAGGATGCTGGTCTCGATGGCTTTGTCTGGGATGATGGGATTTGTAGTCCAGCTCACCTGGAGGGCACCAGGTTGGGCATGCTCTCCCTGGGGAGGGGAATCTTTATGTGTAAGGGCTCTTTTTTTGGCACCACAGTAGGGAAGTGAACCCCACCCCAAACGGGGAGGGAAATTTCCAGGTGCCCCTTCTATGTCGTGCCCACCTCATCACTGGCCCCATGCTCCTTTTCGCCCCATCTTAATGCCCTTTGCCACCTTCCACAGATGATCTTCCAGCAAGACAACCCCGGGATCTCTTACCAGTTCTTCCTGGCCTCGGCCCAGCCAGAGAGCTCCAGCCATGACCCCCATGGCCCACGGCAAGAGTTTGGTGAGCAAACCCAGCCCTTGCGGTTCAGGCATATGCTGCCTGGGGTTTTGGTGAACCAGAATGGCAATTTGCATGCCACCCCCTTTCTCTCTTTTTTGCCACTCCTTTTCTCTCTCTTTCTGCCTCCCCTTTATCTCTCTCTCTCTTTCTGCCACCCCCTTGTCTCCTTTTCTGTCACCCCTTTTTCCCCCCACCCCTTTTCATTCTCTTTCTGTCACCCCTTCCTTTCTCTCTTTTTGCCACTTCCCTCTCTCTCTGCCATCCCCTTTGTCTCCCTTTCTGTCACCCTATTTTCTCTCTCCTTGCCATTCCCTTTCTCTCTCTCTCTTTCCCTCTCTGTCTGCGCCAGGGAGGGATAGCTCACTCTTGCCAGAGATTGAACGGATTGCTTGCCGAGGGCTTTTGAAAATAGGCCAAGGGCTGCAAGTTGCCACCCCTGTTCTTTTTCACTCCTTTCTTGTCACAGAAACTCCTTGGTTTGGGCTCCATGACAATTAAACAATGAACACGGTGCCTCCCCCTGCTGCCCTTTATGGAGTCTCTTGCTGAAAGCCCTTCTTTGCTTCCCACAAATAGGTGCCTTGACCGTGGTCTCACCTGGACGCCAGATGGAGCTCCCCACCAGCCATAGGCGCCCGAGGCCAGCCGACGCACAGAACCTCGCCCCAGCTCGCCTCCCAGTCTCGCCCAGCCAACTGGGAAGGAGTCGTGGCGTGGCCCCTCCCCCTGCCTCAGCCAGCCAACCGGGAAGGAGCCCCGGGACTTTGCAACGGAATGTCCGAGTCCCGCCACTGCCGCCCCCGCCGCCCCCCGCCCAGCACAACTCCGAAGCGCCACACGACTTCTCCTGGAGGCGGGTCGGCAACACGGAATGCTCAGCCACCTGCGGGAAGGGTGAGTCCCGGAGGCGTTGAGGAGTCACAGCCCTTCCCTGCAGCTGGCTGACTGCCCCTGGATGTGGAGGTTTGGGTTCAGCTCTAGTCCTCTATGACTTTTCCGACCCCGCTTTCCAGGCAGCTGGTGTAGCATAGTGGCAGAGAGGCTGAGCTACAAGTTGGGAAGTCCCTGGTTTGAATCTCACCTCTGCCATGATCTCTTTAGGTGGCCTCAGATAAGCTGCTCTCTCTCAGCCGTGGACCTCCCCATCTGCAGTGTGTGTGTGTGTGTGTGTGTGTATGTGTGAGATAATACTGACTCAGCTTGCAGGGTTGTTGTAAAGATCGCAGCTACTTAATCAATGTGAAACACTTTAAAGCTTATTATTGCTACTGCCACTACTGCTATTTTGCCATCGACGCTGGTGAACATCATGAGATCTTGTGCTGCCGCATTCCACAAATTAATTCTGTGCCGCATGAAGTAGTCTTTTCTTTGGTCTGTCCTGGATTTCCCACCCATCTTTTTTATTTAGGATTGGGCTGTTTGCCTGATTTGGGGGCTGCAAAGAAAACCCAGACTCTGCCCAGTTCTGCACCCAAATGACATTGTGCAAAATTGATCGTATTTGTGTTTCGATGTGGAGGGGCAAGTCACTACAGAGAGTGCTCAGCCCCTTCCGTCTGGCTGCTAGACAGAAGTGTTGCTAGGCCTGTAGCTTTTGAGATTTTACTAGGCACGTTTTCTTTTGAAACCAACAACATCTGTGCAGCCTTAAGGACTAGAGACTTGCTTTTTTTATTTTTAAGAAATCAAATTGCCAGGTTGCTGAATTCTAAGGTTCATTGCCATGGACATTGTTCTCCCTCCAGGCTTCTGGCAGTCAGTCTACCGTTGCATCTCCCGCACTTCCCAAGAAGAGGTGAGCGAAGAGAAGTGCCATCTCATCCCCAAGCCTGTTGTAGCGGACGAAGTCTGCAACACCGAGCCCTGCCCGGCATAGTGAGTGTTTCAATCCCTCCCTCTCGGAAGTCCTCCAAAGGGCTGCTGCTGCCCTCTGCAGGGCTGGGGGGCTTGTGGCAACCCCTTGTGTCCTCCACCGAGTTTGGTTGACATTGTCCGGAGAGGCGGCACCCTTTCAATTGTCCCGACGAGCCCCGTAGGCGCTCCGTGTTTTCCCCACTTGCTCAACCGACTGTTTCGCCACTGCTAGGCAGGCTGGTAGCTGTTGCAAGAGTGGCTAGAGCGAAAAACCACTTCTCAGCAGACAGGAAGGGCTCCTCGACGTGATGCAATCTCGCAGCCGTCGGGACCCCAGGAAGCCTTTTGGCAAGCATCTTTAGAAACGAAGGGCGCAATCCTATGCATGTTTAGACAGTGACAAGTCCCACAACTCCCAGCATTTCCCAGCCAGCTGGGGAATGCTGGGAGCTGTGGGACTTTTTTCTGCCTAAACTTGCATAGGATTGCACCTTAAGTCATACAAGGTTTAAGTACGTTGTACTCCTTTCGGCACCGGATGAAGACCGTTTTATTATCCCAGTGGTTTAGCATTTTAGCTTCCTAGTCTTTTAGCTCTGCTGTTTAAAATCTGTATTTTAAATCTCTGCATTGCTGCTCAGTTTGATTCTGGTTGTACCGTTATATTGCGGTTTTAAGCTTTCATATCTTATGTTTTATGCTGCACATTTTTAATTTTAATTTTTTAATTTTAATTAATTTTTTAAATTAAAATAATTAATTAAATTTAATTTTTAATTTTTTAATTTTTGTACACCGCTCAGGGAGCTTCGGCTATTGGGTGATATAGAAATGAAATGAAATAAATAAGTGTTTGAATCACCATCTCTCCACTCACGAGCACTCAAGGTGATTTACAACTGAGCTATCAAAAGGCCAAAACAAACACACAAGCAAACACAAAAAGCTAAAATGGGGCCAATAAAACAACAGACATGACAATAAAACAGGAGGCCTCCTTAAAACAGCCTTCCCTGACCTGGTACCCTTCAGATGTGTTGGACTACAACACCCAGCCAGAATGGATAATGATCAGGAAGGATGGGGACTGTAGTCCAGAATATTTGGGAAGACTGGGTTAGTTTATTTCAGCAGCTTTCCCCGACTCGGAGCCCTCTGGATGAGTGGGATGACAGCTCCCATTTTTACGGAGAGCGGCATATCCTTTCCATCAAGTCAGCTGGCAATTCTGGCGAGCCACCCGGCGGCGCTCTGCTCATCCTCTCTTTCCTCCTCTCTCCTTCGACTCCCCGCCCTCTTCAGCTGGGACGCGGGCGAGTGGGCGGCTTGCAGCAGGTCGTGTGGCCTGGGCACCCAGCACCGGCAGGTCCTGTGCCGGCAGGTCTATGCCAACCGCAGCACCATGGTGCATCCGCAGCGCTGTGGCCACCTGGAGAAGCCCAACGCCACCCAGTCTTGCCAGGTGCAGCTGTGCAGTCACTGGGAGGTTCACACCAACTGGAGCTCGGTAAGGGAAGCAGCCGGAGCAGAGGGGGTGGGCTGGGTAGGGGAGGACGAGGCATAGTGGGGCGGGGGGCAGATCCAGTCATTCGTTACCTTTCTGTCCTTCCCCACAGCCAAAGCGCTCTGGGCAGTTCACCACGATTAAAAGCCATTCAGGGCGCAGTCCTATGCATGTTTAGACAGAGAAAAGGCCCAAGACTCCCAGCATGCTGGGAGTCTTAGGCCTTTTCTCTGTCCAAACATGCATAGGATTGTGCCCTACAAATACATTATACAAAATGCCAGACCATTTACGTAAAAACATATAGATAGGCAGCATATGCGCAGACAACGTATATGTAAAAACAATTTTTTAAACTATCAACCAAAGATAATCCAGGACCTGATTAAAAAAAACCATTGTATGCTGCCAAATTCCTGAGAGAAGAGGGCAGTTTTAACTCGGCACTGAAAAGATAATGGTTGGCGCCAGACAGGCCTCGTCTGGGAGATTGTTCCATAATTTCGGGGCCACCACTGAGAAGGCCCTCTCCCTTGTTGCCGCCTTCTGTGCCTCCCTCAGAGGAGGCAAGGGCCTTAGATGCAGAACGTAGCATATGGGTCGGTTTGTGTCAAGAGAAGGAGCCTCACCCAGCAAAGCACGCTTGGCCACTAAACCCTGTTAAGGAGGTAGGAGGAAATAGCTGCCTTGCGGGCCGTTTGTCTGATAGAAAGGTGTACAAATATAATAAATAAATAAAATAAAATCAGACACACACAGAGCATTGGACAGGCGCAGCAGTGGTTGACTGCTAGGTTGTGGCTTTTGTTTTATCCTTTTGCACAAGACCTGGTTTTGGAGCGCAGTTCTTTTTTAAAAAAAAACACCACAAGCTCAAAACTGAAAACAAACTAAAAGAACCCCCCCTCAACAAACCCCCAGATTCTGGAGCTCTGCATTTGTGAAAAAACATCCCATTTCCAAGCTGATCTGCCTCTTCTCTTCCCCCCACCCCTTTCTAGTGCTCAGTTCTGTGCGGCATGGGCCATCGCACTCGCCACGTACGTTGTGTCAGTAACCACGGGGACTTGCTGCGTGACGGTGACTGCCCAGGGAACCACCGGCCAAAAACCAGCGAGGCTTGCGACATGGGGCCATGCGTCCGCACCTGGTTCTACAGTGACTGGAGTAACACAGTAATTATGAAACCCTTGGGTCCTTCCCTCCCTCTGCTGCCCTTTTCCAGACCTTAAACCCACTGACTTGGATTCCTGCATTGAGCAGGGGGTTGGACTCGATGGCCTTGTAGGCCCCTTCCAACCCTACTATTCAATGATCCTACTCCTAATGTTAAGCGTCCTGTTTCCCCTCCATTTTTGGATGGATGGGTGATAATTTGAAAGAAATAGCCACAAGACATACTTCAGTTCACTCAAGCATTGTTCAGTTAGCTCTAAGGCACTTCCTTTAATCTTGAAACTATGGTAGAATGAACCAAATGGTTTAGGCGGGCTGGGTGAGGCTAATCAAGGGTATGCAAAAGCACTTAATTAACCTTTTCAGTTGGAAATATTTACTTACGAATCCAGCAGAGAGACGTTCAAAAAATGGTGGGTTGCTTTGTCAAATAAGATGAAACCTGGAATTAGCTAATTAAAGCTGACTTATCAAGGATCTACATCGTAAGAATCACTCACCACAGTAGGTTGCAGGTGGTGGGTGGGAACGCCCAGGACTCAGCCGTGTGGAAGTTATCCAGCCATGACTTTTAACAGGTCGCTCGAGAACAAGGTTTCACAGCCTTCCCCAACTTGGTGCACGCCAGATGTTTTGGACTTCAACTCCCATCGGCCCCCAGCTCGCGTGGTCAGTCGTCATGAATCCTGGACATGTCCTTTTGCTCAGAGACACGTTCTAGAAGGGGGAGCAGATGGGTTTGTCGCATTGACAAAGGCTCCCCGAGTCTCCAAATCGCATACTTCCCCCACCCCCATATCATGAAATACCGAATATCAATTGTCTTTTGTTCTCTTTCCAATTGTCCTGCCTGCAGTGCTCAGCGGAGTGTGGCACGGGGATCCAGCGACGGTCCGTGGTCTGTCTCTCCAGCAACGCCAATGGGCAGGTGGAGGAAAACTGCGCGGGCACCAAGCCGGCCGACATGCGGGCATGTAACGGCGGCCCATGCCAGCGGGTGATCCGGTGGTACCAGGGCCCCTGGAGCCCGGTGAGCTGGGAGGGAGGGTGTGCGCGCAAAGCAGGGATGCAGGGAAGCCACATATGCCACCCTGAGAACAAGGTGCAGCAGTTTTCAGCCACCTGCACCTAACGTAGGGGCGTTGAACGAGCCACGCTCTATTCTGGAGAAGCTTTGGGGGGGGGCGCATTCCAGCAGCAGGGCCAAAAACACCAGCATATTTTAGCTTCCAGCTCTTCCTGCCGGTGGAGAAAGCTTCAGAGAGGCATTTCAGCCTTTTAGAGGTGGGCGGGGGGAACAGCGCCAAAGCCATGATTGATGGTGGGGGAAAGGGAAATGGGCCTCGGGAGAACTCCAGAGGGCTGGACGTGGTCTGTAGGTTCTGCACCCCGTTATACACCCGTTCCAAACCCATTTCCCTGCATGGCTTCCAACCGAAGGCACCCTGGGAACTGTCATCCTGTGGAGGAGCAAGCAATGGCTAATTAAGAGTGTCGTCTTGGCTTCCTCAGAAAACTAGTTCCCAGAATTCCTTACCAAAGGAAGCTGCAACCATTACACCAGCCCCCCCTCCCCAGCAGCTGCCCTCCAGATGAGTTGGACTGCAGCTCCCATCAAGAGCAAGATCTTTGGTCCATTGAATTAAATTTGCATAATACACACAGGTTGTGGAATCCAACATTTCTTGGCACAGAGTTTAGATTGCCTGGGATCATTTTTTTTTTAAAGTTGCATTTTAGCCTCCTTAAAACGTGGCTCTTGTGGTCACTAGCGTGGGCAAGGCTCCCCCCCCCTTCGTTTGGGTGACCCTCCACCCCCCCTTCCCTAGTGCTCATCCGACTGCGGCACTGGCACCCAGCGGCGTGACATCATCTGCGTCAGCAAGCTGGGTGCGGACTTCAACGTGACGGAGGCCTCCGAATGCACCCACCTGGAGAAGCCACCCTCCCTCCAGCCCTGTGTCGGCACCTCCTGCGAAGCCCGCTGGTTCTCCACCGCCTGGAGCGCCGTGAGCGAGGGGGCGTAGCGCTTTCCCTGAGGGTGGGAGGGGTGATGCATTTGGTGGTCATGGGAAAAACTCTCCTCTTACCTGTGGAGTGGTGTGGCGGTGAATGGGGGCGCTCGTGAGCTGCTGCAAACACCGTCTGTACCACCAGATAAATTAAGTGCATTGACTGGGAGAGTTTATGAAGATATTTCACATTGGACGGGGCGGGTGAGTCCTCCAGAAGCCTACCTTGCTAGGCAGGGACGTTCTCCAGAAGACTGTGCTAGCCAAGGATCCTCTGGGAGCATTCTCGGACTCTTGTGGTGTCTTCAAAACACCGCTCTCCAATAGTCTAGGTTACATTTTGATGGTTCTCATCACCAGCTTAATAATTTAGTGTGCCCATATATTTATTACACTTATACTCTACCTTTCCTCCAAGCTGCTCAAGGTGGGTGGGGTACATGGTTTTCCCCCTCATCCCCAAGTTTATCGTCACAACAACCCCCTGAGGTAGGCCAGGTGGAGAAGCAGTGATTGGCCACCTGAATGAAGGTTTGTACCTGGACCTTTCCAGTCCTAGTCCAATATGCCAACTGCAAGGGTGGGGAGACCGTGGTCCTCCAGGAGTTGTTGAATTGCAACTCCCATTATCCTGGGCCATTGGCCATGCTGGAGGGGATGGTGGAGTTGTAGTCTGGAGGGCACCGGTTTGGGGAAGGCCAGAGCAGAAAAAGGGGCTAGGAAGGAAATAGGAAAAGGGTCCTGCAAACGGCTCCGTAACCCCCCTTCTCTCGGCCTTGCAGTGCTCTAGGTCTTGCGTGGGGGGTGTCCAGGTGAGGGAGGTGCAGTGCCTGACCCAGAACAAAACCCTGAGCAGCCTCTGCCCACCGGACCTCAAGCCCGTCAAGAAGCGGCCCTGCAACGCACAGCCCTGCCTCCCGGAGCTCGGTAAGGAAACCCACCCAGCTCCCGTTCGCAGCCCGAGCCAGGAAGCCTAAATTGCAGGTGGGATTGGGAGGTAGGCAGATTAAAAGATGTGGTGTGTGTTTGCAGTTCACGCGGAGCACTTTATAGGCTGGTGGTGGGGTTGTGGGGGGAGAGGTGCACGCCGTATATTTAACATCAAGTTATTTGTAATAGTTTAACTGTCACCCCACCCCACCCCCCACTAAAACCCCTGGGAATTGTAGTTCGGCAGGGTGCTGAGAACACTGACTTCATTCTGGAGTCCAGGATGGGGAACCTCTGTCCATCAAGCTCCCCAGTCCAGGACGCTCTAGTGTGGTTCTCAGGTATCAGCGTCATATTCCATTAGAGAAGTGGTGGGCAACTTATGTTCCTTTGGATGCTTGGGCCTACAGCTCCCATCAGCCCTAGCCAGCATAGACAATAGTGAGGGATCATGGGAGCTGTAGGCCAAAACACCTGGAGGCAGAAGGTAGATCTGGATCTTCTGGTAGATCTTTGATCCGCAGGAGATGGCCAAGGATTTTTGACTTCCGATTGATTGACGAGAGCAGCAAGAAAATGACCCCACCCCACCCGGCCCTAAATGATATGGCTGCAGTAAAGTTTGGGGGAATCAGGAGTGGATTTTTACATGGAAGGACTGAGAGCTCATTCAGTTCTGGCCCCTGGAACAAATTCCTGGCGTGGAATTCTTGAATTCCAAGCGTGTGCCTTTTGCCCCAGGCGTTGGTGCACTGCAGAGTTCTAGTAAGAAAAAACACAGTAGCTTCCACAAGCCTGATGTCTGTCCACGTCCATCATCTAAAAACAAGAGTTCTCACACACCCTTTCCAGAACTCTGGTTTCCTTCCTGTGGCAAAGATATATAATCACATTGTTTTAAACCCCCTACGATAAATTGATGTACGACTTCTTTGAATGGGTCAGCAGCCTTAACTGGAGATGGCAAGGATAGAACCGGGGACGTCTTGCATGCAAAACAGGTGCTTTGCCAACGAGCTGCGCTGTTGGTTGGCCTTGGAGTTTCCCATTTGTGCTCCCAAACTTCTACATTCCGTTGTGTGCCAGAATGCGCTAGGTATCTGCCATCTGAGATGCTACCCTTCCTTTCTCTCTTCCGGCAGATGAGAACTGCCGGGATAAATACCACAACTGCCCCGTGATCGTGCAAGCGCGTCTCTGCGTCTACTCGTACTACAAGGCGGTTTGCTGCGCTTCCTGCACTCATGCCTTGGAGAGGCGCCATGCAGGACCGAGTCGGTAGCACTGGCTGACAGCGGGCAGGGTGGACCCTTGGGCTCGCCCCTTACTTGGGCCTAGGGACAAGTCGAACAGGTTCAGGAGCTCCCCTGGTCATCCACAATCCCCCCTGCCACCTCCTCGGCGGCGGTGAACTGGGAGATCACGCAAGTCACTTCCTAGACAAAACGAGGACTGGATGGGATTCGAACTCAAGACTGAGAGGCCCTCGCCAAGATCCCGTCCTCTTTCCGGAGGGGAGTATTCTGTACCGTATGCAATATTTTTGGGGGGGAGAGAGATCTCATCCCCTTGAAGGACCAGGGTAGAGTGGCGGATTCATCCACATACAATTTATTTTGGACTCAGTCCCCTTTCACGGTGGCAAGGAGCAGGGATTTGGCCATTTGGGACAGTGGGGAAATGCTTCTGGCAAAGACCCACAGACAGCTTCCGGTCTTGATCATTGCTGCACAGTGTAGACATTTAAAATCCCAAAGAACGGAACCCACTCCCTAGGGAGGCGGTGGGCTCTCCCACACTGGAGGCGTCAAGACGAGGCTGGGCAGCCATCTGTCAGGGATGCTCCGACTTGCATTCCCGCATTGAGCAGGGGGTTGGACTTGACGGTCTTGTAGGCCCCTTCCAACCCTACTATTCTAGGATTCTGTGATTCTAAGGGATCCGGGGGACTTTGCATCTGGCACCAGATCTTCCTTCTCGCTCTCTGAAGACGTGCATCGCCGATTCTTGCACCCAACCCTGACTGTGCTTCAAGACGCTTGCCCAGTTTACGGGCAAATTTCCCCAGTGCGGCTTCAGCCCGTATCAGCATGACGGTAGCCATTTGTCTGGATGGGTGCTGGCTGTGGATTCAGACTGCTTTGAGGTCACAGTGTCTGTTTCTTCAGAGCGCTCAGAAGCCTTTTGTTTTGCGTGTGTGTGGAAAACCACGTGCTACGCAGGACAGCATGTGGCTTTGGCCCCCAAGGCCTGTAAACCGTGGGTGGGCACCCTTTGGCCCACAAGCCTAATCTGGCCTGCATCGGCCAGGGACTGAATGTTGTTAGGGGAGTGTGGCTGACACATCTGGAGGATATGGGATCGGGGAAGTCTAGTCTAACATCTGCCGATGAGGCAGCTGCTAAAGGCACAGGAGCAGGGTCCCATAAAATAGTTGGCAAACCTAATTTCTAAAAATAGGGATTATATTGCCTCCCTCTCTGGCAGCTCAGAGCCACATGGACTCACTTGCCGGATGGGAGAGAGCAGTGGAGGGAATTGGTCATTTGCTGTCACTTCTTTGTAGGGTTGTCAACTTTTTTCCTGCACCTTTAACAGCGGCCGTCCTTGGCCCAACACGGCATCTTCATGCTTCAGAGACACTTCACATGTTGAATTTCTGTCTGTCACATAGCCATTAAACGCCGAGCCAAATAACATTCTTCTTCTGAAACCATGGAGCTTCAGTGAAGAGAATCTGGTGGGAATTAAGAAATCAACGAGGTTCTGCATTAATATTGCGGGGGGGGAGGGGTGCGCTTTCCCTAAACACATGGCATCTCAGGATTAACCTTGCCCCTTTTACTTCTCCGGCAGGGCTCCTGTGCCTTTCTACAGCAGAAATTCAACAGTGGAGACTTCTGTGCACTGTTGTGTCTCCCAGCAGTAACAGCAGCCAGACACGTCATGAGACAGGCAGGTTTACCAGTTGGATTTTGGCCTGTTCTGCAACCATTTAAAGACGCAGGAGCCATGGCTGAAGGAAAAAGTGGTAACCTTGTGTCTTTGGATAGCCTGGCTGCTCAATTGGACCCAAATCAGATAAACTGTAGCCATGGTGCAGGGTACTTGCTGGTGTTCAGAGGGTTCCTGTATCTTCTGGAAATACAAAAGAGGAAAATTCCCCCTTGATGTGGGTTCACTGCAGCACTGGGGGGAAGGGAGTAACAGCACCTGTTGAATGTCTGTCTTCTACACTCTCTTAGACTCTAGATTTGGCCTCTCCCTGAATTGCAATAGTGCAATAAGGAACAAAACAAAAGCATTTATATTAAAGGCATTTTATAGAAATGGTTCAGAGTGCTCAGATTATATAAATATATATAAAAAATATATATTATATATAAATCTTTATGATAAAGCTGAATGTATCTAGGTTTGTTTTGTTTCTCTCCCCACTTTTTTTGGTCCAAATCTAATTTATTTTTATTAAAGACTATTTGATGTTTATGTGTGGCGTTTTTGTCTTCCAACTGCCTGTGCTTGAGTTGCCAGCTGACATGGGACCAAAAAAACCCGGTCTTGGTCTTTTAGCAGCCACTGGATACTATGCCGAAATCAACTGGTGGCACCTGTCGTAATGTGGAGATAAATATTCTCATCTGCGCAGATCTGCACATCAAGCTGTTAAGAAGAAGAGCCCGGCTGGATCAGGCCAAGGGTCCATCTAGTCCAGCATTCTGTTCACATAGCGGCCAACCAGCTGTCGACCAGGAAGCTGTTGCTAAAAGCATGGGAGCTGGGGACAGTAAAAAAAGTTGGCAATCCCTGTCCCATCTGTTCTTTACAGCATGCCTCTGGGGTTTTTGAGCTGGGCTTAGAGGCCCAGATTCAATTAAACTTCCACTCCTGGGAGTTGTTTTGCTAGTAGACAGAGGAAGCATATCAAAAGGAGCATCATTTAAGCGTCGTTAATTTGGGTGAGGCTTGCAAATAGCTTTCATACTACCTTGCGGCAAAATCCAAATTCCTTCCAGTTCAGCAGGTAAGGGAAGATTTTTTTCTAAACTCGATGAAAATGGGGGTTCTCTTCCCTGCCCCTGACTGTAGCTGCGCAACCAATTTGATTTATTTATTTATTTCTATACTGCCCAATAGCCGAAGTTCTCTGGGCGGTTCACAAAAATTAAAACCAAACAGCACACAATGAAACAATTTAAAATATATAGAACATTAAAGCTACAATATAACAATGCAACCACAGTAAAACCTAGCAGCAGTGCAGGAGTTTAAAATACAGATTTAAAACAGCAAAGCTAAAAGTTCAGAAAGCTAAAATGCTAAAATGCCTGGGAGAATAAAAAGGTCTTCACCTGGCGC
Organism: Heloderma suspectum; assembly: GCF_057233095.1. Classification (NCBI taxonomy): domain Eukaryota; kingdom Metazoa; phylum Chordata; class Lepidosauria; order Squamata; family Helodermatidae; genus Heloderma; species Heloderma suspectum. The sequence goes on along the minus strand of NC_139474.1, from coordinate 20,620,898 downwards.
CGAAAGGAGTACAATGTAGGTGCCAGGCGAACCTCGCTAGGAAGCTCATTCCAGAGCCGGGGTGCCGCAGCAGAAAAAGCCCTCCTCCTAGTAGCCACCCGCCTCACTTCCTTTGGCAGGGGCTCACGGAGGAGGGCCACTGACGATGATCTTAAGGTCCGGGCAGGCACATATGGGAAGAGTGAATGAATGAATGCTGTTAACGCCTTGTCCAAATGGACTAGTAACTTGGGTAGACCTATTCTGGAAAGCTAAGCTGGGTTTTTTCTTTGGGTTCCTAACATTAAAAAAGCTACTATTGAAAAAAAATCCCAGAGGGTCTGCTGTGTTAACGCTATTGCACCAAAGACAACCAAGAGACCTGCAGCATCTTGAAGTCAACTGATTGATCATGGGATGAGCTTAAATCTGTCAATCTTTGGAGTGCCATAAAACTCTTAGGGTTGCATCTAATGTTGGTCCATTGAAATGAGTGGAGCCATTGAAATGAATGGGACTTCAGTTAGTCATGTCTAACTGAAGTCCCATTCATTTCAATGGATCTATTCTTAAGAAGGACCAATACTGGATGCAACGCTAAGAATTCTGTGTCATGTAGCTGTTATGTGAAAACAACTGGGGGTAACCCTTTTATTTATTAAATTTATTTATTAAATTTATTAATCGCCCATCTGGCTGGTCACCCAGCCACTCTGGGCGATGTACAGCATATAATAAAACAGTTTAAAACAATAAAATTCTACAATAAAAACGTTTTCTAAAATACCCTAACATACCCCAAATGCCTGCCTGAACAACCACGTTTTTAATGCACGGCGGAAGCTCATTAAAGAGGGGGCATTGTCCTGTGTCTAGACAAGAGGCTTTTTAATTTAATGTACTGTAGCTAGCTGGAAACATTTCCAGCCCCAGATCAGTTGTTCTTTTTCCTTCTCCCCAATTCCTTCTCCTTTTGTGTTGTGTCTTTTACGTTGTAAGCCTGAGGGCAGGGACCTGTCTTGTGAGGAATCACTGTAGGCAGTTGTGGGAGCTCTTTTTGGCTGAACAGCGGGGAAAAAATGCTGTAAATAAATAAGTAAACAAATTTATTGCAGGAATGGGCAACCTGTGGCCTTCCAGACCGATGCTGAACTTGAACTCCCATCAACCCCAGCTAGCGTGGTCAGTGATCAGGGATGATGGGAGCTGGAATTACAACCGCTGGGGTTCTTTGGAAAGAAGGAGAGTAAGGCAGGGACATGGCAGAGGTGTACAAACGAGGCCTAGTGTGGAGAAAGTGGATTGGGATACATTTTTCTCCCCCTCTTTCGTAACAATGCAACCCAGTGGGGTCACATCTCACGGAGCTGAATGGTGGGAGATTCAGGACAGACAAAAATAAGGATTTCTTCACACAGAGCAGAGTCAAACTACAGCACCCTGTCCTCCTCACGTTGTACTACAACCCTCCATTGTCCTCAGCTGGCTGGGGGCATTAGGTTTTGTAGTCCAACACATCTGCAAGAGGTGTGTGCTTCAGGTGGTAGTGGGGGGCTATGGAATTTGCCACCCCAAGATGGAGCCAGGGCCACTGACTTGGACCACTTTAGAGGGTAATTAGTTGCGGAGGTATGTTAGGAGCTATTAGCTCAGGGGTCCCCCAACCATTTTGGGCTGGGAGTTATTTATTTATTCAAGGAAGTATTTTTTTATCCTGCTCCTCAGCCAAAAAGCCTGGCTTAGTTTTCACAGTGGGTCAAAACAAGGAAGTCCCTGCCCCTGCACGCTTACAATCTAGAAAAGACACGACACATAAGGAAAAAGGGACGGGGAGGGATGAGGAAAAAATGTAGCCGTCCTTCTGTTGGGCTGGGGGAGCGGCCTCGCTTCCCCTTCTCATCTCCCGCAGGACAGCCTACTTCTGCGTATGGTGTTGAGACGTCGTTGAGGGCATTCTCACGTTGCCGCTGCCGCGAGGGGGGCTTCCCCGTTCACGAAAGGGCATGCGAGGGGCCTTTCACCTGACTTAGCCAAGCCCTCTCGTCGCTGATAGTCAACGTAATCTCAGGTGTCCTCCAGCAGAGGGCATTCGCGTCTTGCCTGAAAACGTCCTGGCTTGACCCAATTAGGAGAATTCTCCTAATCGCTAGAGAGCATTAAAGCAGCCTTACGTGCAGACAGCCAAAGGGGCGGCATTTTGCTGGGGGCATTTTGCTGGGGGCTTTCTGCCTGTGGTATGGGCCGGGGCGGGCAGAGGATTAACTCTGGCTCTGTTTTTTTGCAGGATGGAGGGGCGCCGCTCTGCCACGGAAACTGTGCGGTAGCCTTCCCAGCCCAATGTTCGCCAGATGTTTCCACCGACACCACCCATCACCCTGGACCATTGGCCATGCTTGCTGGGGCCGATGGGAGTTGTAGGCAGAAACATCTGGACAGCTTGGCAAAGACTAGACTGCATTAACCCAGGTGTAGCGTCCAGATCATGAGGTATCATTGTTCTACCTGGCTCCAAGGTGATCAGGCCCTACCTGGAGTACGGCGGTCTGGTCTGGCTGACGCCATGTTAAGGAAGGTATTGAGAAACTGGAGGGTGGGAGCAGGGTGGTGAGGGGTCTGGAAACCAAGTCAAGGGAATTGGTATGTTTAGCCTAGAGAAGATTCAGGGGAGACATGAGAGCGGTCTTCAAACATCTAAGAGGCTGTCATGCAGAAGTTGGAGCAGGGATGTTAACTGTTGCTCCCAAGGGCAGGACCCAAACCAGAGGGGGGGAATTGCAGGGAGGTGGATTTTGGCTAAACGTTAGGAGAAACTTCCTAACAGACTGCCTCTGAAGGTGCTGAGCTCTCCTTCACTGGAGGGATTTAAGCAGAGGCTGGATGGCCATTTCTCAGGGATGTGGTAGCTGCATCCTGCATTGCAGAACCTGACTTGAGCAGGGGGTTGGACTGGATGACCTCCGAGACCCCTTCTGACTCAATGATTCTATTGGGGGAAAAACCTCTCAGCTTTGAAGAGCAGCAATCCATAGAAGGGAATAAGGGGGCCCTGTAAACCAGTGGAGGCTGGCGGCGCCAATGTCAGCGGGGCAGCGAATCCGCTCTGCGTTTCAGTCAGAACCAGTCAGAACTCTAAAGGAGCTCTCCAAGGTGCGCCCCGAGTACCTTGGATAGCTTCTTCAGACTTCTGACTGGTTCGCACTGAAACCCGGAGTACCTCGGACAGCATCTTGGACAGCGCCTTTAGAGTTCTGACTGGAACCCGGTGCAGATTTACCGCCCCAGTGACATCCAACTCCACCTGTGACACTTTGGAGGGTGCGAGAAGGGCCTGAAGAGCAGGACATCGACTCCTTCACAGGACACGGCTGCTTTCTGTGTTCCTCTTTAATTGCCCGGGGTCAGTAAAGGGTACCACAGGGGCACAAGCGAGACAGCGACAGGCTTGGGAGGCGGGTGCTGGCGCAGGGTCGCAATGGCTCCCCTCCCGCCTCCATCCTCTGTCTGCCGGGATGTCTCCTCTTACGCTTAATTGCTAATAAACAGCCAGCCACTCTCCTCCTCAGTAGGCCGCATCCAGAGCCAAAAGAGCGAGGAGGCAGGGTGGGGGGCAGGCCGCTATGCCCATTTTGGAGGTGCATGTCCCGTTTTGGAGGCGTCCGTGAATTAATAATACCCAGGAACGTATGACATCAAAATAGGAATGTTCTATGCCCCTTGCTCCCCTGAGCATCAAGATGTTCCAGGCATGGTACTTAGCATGGTTTGGCTTTGTTTCGGGGGGAAGCTTACAACCCCTATCATCCCTAGCTAGGGCTGTCTTTTCCGCTGGCGCTACAGTAGTTGTCGAGAGCATATTTCCTGGGGGAAAAAAGGGGGGGGGACTCACTAGAAGCTACATCAAGTAGTCTCTGCAAGCTGAAAAGGGAATGATCCAGGAATAAGGGAATGCCCCCCTGCCCCTGGTGCAGCCTGACAACATCGCCCCAGGCTGGGCCCTGGCAGGACCTTGGCAAAGTGCCTCCTCTACCGCATCAACTCCCCCTCCCGTCATGGTGAATGGTCAGGTGAAGGGGGGGGCAGAAGTGGATAGGGCGGGTTGCTGCCACGTAGGGGCAAGGACAGACCTGATCTGCAGGAGAAGCAACGTAACTGGGTGCAGTATCAGCGCATCAGTCGGTGCAGCATCGGTGCATAGCGGTGCATGGCTCCGTGCTGAGAAAAGAAGCCATTCAATGGGTAATAGGAAGAGGGGTCTTGTCAGGACGTTCTGCAGGGGGGATTGGGGTGTGTGTTTCCATTTGAGGCTGTCCCGGGCTCCCTACTCCATGACTTAGGAGTGCTCACATCTTGCCCTCCTTCTGTGTTGACCTGAGAGCAGTTTTGCACACTCAGTAATCCAGCCTTCCCCAGGTGTGTTTGGATCACAACTCCCATGCTGGCTGGGGATCATGGGGATTGTAACCTAATGCAACCACAGGGCCCTGGATTGGGGGAGGCTACTCTAGTAAGCATGTTGTGGGCTGATAGTGACCATTTTCGGTGCGCCAAGTGGGCCTTAGGAAGCATTACTAACAACAAAGCTAGCGGAGATGACAGTATTCCAGCTGAGCTATTTAAGATCCTAAAAGCTGATGCTGTTAAAGTGCTGCACTCCATATGCCAACATATTTGGAACACTCAACAGTGGCCACAAGACTGGAAAAGGTCAGTTTACATTCCAATTCCGAAGAAGGGCAACGCCAAAGAGTGTTCAAACTACCGTACAATTGCGCTCATTTCACATGCCAGCAAGGTGATGCTCAAAATCCTACAAGCTAGGCTTCAGCAGTATGCGAACCGAGAACTACCGGAAGTACAAGCTGGGTTTAGTAGAGGCAGAGGAACTAGAGATCAAATCGCCAACATTCGCTGCATCATGGAGAAAGCAAGAGAATTCCAGAAAAACGTCTACTTCTGCTTCATTGACTACGCTAAAGCCTTTGATTGTGTGGATCACAACAAACTGTGGCAAATTCTTAAAGTGATGGGAGTACCAGACCACCTTACCTGTCTCCTGAGAAACCTGTACCAGGGTCAAGAAGCAACAGTAAGAACCGGACATGGAACAACCGAGTGGTTCAAAATTGGGAAAGGAGTACGACAAGGCTGCATATTGCCGCCCTGCTTATTTAACTTATGTGCAGAGTACATCATGAGAAACGCCGGGTTGGATGAATCACAGGTTGGAATTAAGATTGCTGGGGGAATTGTCAACAACCTCCGATATGCAGACGATACCACCCTAATGGCAGAAAGCAAAGAGGATCTCAAGAGCCTCTTGCTGAGGGTGAAAGAGGAGAGTGCAAAAGCTGGTTTGAAACTCAACAATAAAAAAACGAAGATCATGGCATCTGGCCCCATCACTTCCTGGCATATAGAAGGGGAAGAAATGGAAGCAGTGACAGATTTTACTTTCTTGGGCTCCAAGATCACCGCAGACGGTGACTGTAGCCATGAAATTAAAAGACGCTTGCTCCTTGGGAGGAAAGCTATGGCCAACCTAGACAGCATAGTAAGAAGCAGAGACATCACCTTGCCGACAAAGGTCCGTCTAATCAAAGCTATGGTTTTCCCAGCAGCAACGTATGGCTGTGAGAGCTGGGCTATAAGGAAGGCTGAGCGCCGAAGAATTGATGCTTTCGAACTGTGGTGCTGGAGAAGACTCTTACGAGTCGCCTGGACTGCAAGGAGGTCAAATCAGTCAATCCTAAAGGAAATCAACCCTGAGTGCTCATTGGAAGGACAGATACTGAAGCTGAAGCTCCAATATTTTGGCCACCTGATGCGAAGAGAAAACTCCCTGGAAAAGACCCTGATGCTGGGAAAGACTGAAGGCAAAAGGAGAAGGGGACGACAGAGGATGGGATGGCTAGATAGCATCACCGACGCAATGAATATGAACTTGAGCACGCTCCGGGAGAAAGAGCGGGACAGGAAGGCCTGGCGTGCTATGGTCCATGGGGTCACGAAGAGTCCGACACGACTGAACGACTGAACAACAACAACAACAAAAGCCATGCTGCTAGGGTCACTTCAAACTGTTTGCAACAAAGGACTGAGCGCCTTCCAAAGACCCATTTTATGGAACGAACAGGCAGTGTTGTGTCTTTTAAAATAGTGCAGGAAGGAAAGAAAGGCGCCAGAGACAGGTGATTCTGCCACATCATAGCAGAGGAAGTTGCTGTCGCATTTCACTGGGTGAGTGACAGAGTGATCAATTCCTAGAGTCCAATCACAATGCAGTGATGACTCGAAGCAACATGGATTTGTCAAGAACAAATCCTGCCAGACGAATCTGATCTCATTTTTGTAAAATGAGTACCCAGCTTGCTGGGGGGAAAGGTAGTCACGACTGGGGAAGGCAATGGCAAACCACCCCGCTATAGTCTGCCACAAAGATGGAGACTTCCATTGGAGAAGGAAATGGCAACCCACTCCAGTATTCTTGCCAAGAAAACCCCATGGAACGTATCACAAGGCTAAAAGAGATGACGCCGGAAGATGAGCCCCTCAGGTCGGAAGGTGTCCAATATGCTGCTGGGGAAGAGCAGAGGGTATTTCCAAGTAGTGCCAGAAAGAGTGAAGCGGCTGGGCCAAAGCAGAAAGGACAGTCAGCTGTGGATGTGTCTGGTGGTGAAAAGAAAATTCGATGCTGTAAAGAACAATATTGTTTAGGAACCTGGAATGTCAGATCAATGAATCAAGGTAAGCTGGAGGTGGTCAAACATGAGATGGCAAGATTGAATATCGACATCTTGGGAATCAGCAAACTAAAATGGACAGGCATGGGCGAATTTAATTCAGGTGACCATCATATCTACTATTGTGGGCAAGAATCCCTTAGAAGAAATGGAGTAGCACTCATAGTCAACAAAAGGGTGGGAAAAGCAGTACTGGGGTACAATCTTAAAAACGACAGAATGATCTCAGTACGAATCCAAGGCAAACCATTCAACATCACAGGAATTCAAGTCTATGCCCCAACCACTGATGCCGAAGAAGCTGAGGTTGATCGGCTCTATGAAGACCTACAACACCTTCTAGAACTAACACCAAAAAAAGATGTCCTCTTCATCATAGGGGATTGGAATGCTAAAGTAGGAAGTCAAGAAATCACCGGGAAAACAGGCAGGCATGGCCTTGGTGTACAAAATGAAGCAGGACAAAAGCTAATAGAGTTTTGCCAAGAGAACACGCTGATCATAGCAAACACTCTTTTCCAACAGCACAAGAGGCGACTCTACACATGGACGTCACCAGATGGTCAATATCGAAATCAGATTGATTATGTCCTTTGCAGCCAAAGATGGAGAAGCTCCATACAGTCAGTCAAAACAAGACCTGGAGCTGACTGTGGCTCAGATCATGAGCTGCTTCTTGCAAAATTTCGGCTTAAATTGAAGAACATAGGGAAAACCACTAAACCGTTCAGGTATGACCTAAATCATATCCCTGATGAATATAAAGTGGAGGTGAGGAATAGATTTCAGGGATTAGACCTGATAGACAGAGTGCCTGAGGAACTATGGACGGAGGTCCGTAACATTGTTCAGGAGGCAGCAACTCAATCCATCCCAAAGAAAAAGAAATGCAAGAAAGCCAAGCGGCTGTCTGATGAGGCTTTACAAGTAGCTGAGGAAAGGAGGGAAGCGAAAAGCAAGGGAGAAAGGGGAAGATATATCCAACTGAATGCAGAGTTCCAGAGAATAGCAAGGAGAGACAAGAAGGCCTTCTTAAATGAACAATGCAAAGAAATCGAGGAAAACAACAGAATGGGAAAGACTAGAGATCTCTTCAAGAAAATTGGAGATCTCAAGGGAACGTTTTGTGCAAAGACAGGCATGATAAAGGACAAAGAAGGCAGGGACCTAACAGAAGCAGATGGGATTAAGAAGAGGTGGAAAGAATACACAGAAGAACTATACAGGAAAGATCTTCATGTCCCTAATAGCCATGATAGTGCGGTCACTGAACTTGAGCCGGACATCCTAGAGAGTGAAGAGAGTGAAGTCAAGTGGGCCTTAGGAAGCATTACTAACAACAAAGCTAGCGGAGACGACAGTATTCCAGCTGAGCTATTTAAAATCCCAAAAGATGATGCTGTTAAAGTGCTGCATTCAATATGCCAACAAATTTGGAACACTCAACAATGGCCGCAAGACTGGAAAAGGTCAGTTTACATTCCAATTCCAAAGAAGGGCAACGCCAAAGAGTGCTCAAACTACTGCAGAATTGTGCTCATTTCACATGCCAGCAAGGTGATGCTCAAAATCCTACAAGCTAGGCTTCAGCAGTATGCGAACCGAGAACTACCAGAAGTACAAGCTGGGTTTCGAAGAGGCAGAGGAACTAGAGATCAATTTGCCAACATTCGCTGCATCATGGAGAAAGCAAGAGAATTCCAGAAAAACGTCTATTTCTGCTTCATTGACTACGCTAAAGCCTTTGATTGTGTGGATCACAACAAACTGTGGCAAATTCTTCAAGAGATGGGAGTACCAGACCACCTTACCTGTCTCCTGAGAAACCTGTACGAGGGTCAAGAAGCAACAGTAAGAACCAGACATGGAACAACCGAGTGGTTCAAAATTGGGAAAGGCGTATGACAAGGCTGCATATTGTCACCCTGCTTATTTAACTAATATGCAGAGTACATCATGAGAAATGCCGGGTTGGATGAATCACAGGTTGGAATTAAGATTGCCGGGAGAATTATCAACAATCTCCGATATGCAGATGATACCACCCTAATGGCAGAAAGCGAAGAGGATCTAAAGAGCCTCTTGCTGAGGGTGAAAGAGGAGAGTGCAAAAGCTGGTTTGAAACTCAACATTAAAAAAACGAAGATCATGGCATCTGGCCCCATCACTTCCTGGCATATAGAAGGGGAAGAAATGGAAGCAGTGACAGATTTTACTTTCTTGGGCTCCAAGATCACCGCAGACGGTGACTGTAGCCATGAAATTCAAAGACGCTTGCTCCTTGGGAGGAAAGCTATGGCCAACCTAGACAGCATAGTAAGAAGCAGAGACATCACCTTGCCGACAAAGGTCCGTCTAATCAAAGCTATGGTTTTCCCAGTAGTAATGTATGGCTGTGAGAGCTGGACTATAAGGAAGGCTGAGCGCCGAAGAATTGATGCTTTCGAACTGTGGTGCTGGAGAAGACTCTTACGAGTCCCCTGGACTGCAAGGAGGTCCAATCAGTCCATCCTAAAGGAAATCAACCCTGAGTGCTCCTTGGAAGGACAGATACTGAAGCTGAAGCTCCAATATTTTGGCCACCTAATGCGAAGAGAAAACTCCCTGGAAAAGACCCTGATGCTGGGAAAGACTGAAGGCAAAAGGAGAAGGGGACGACAGAGGATGGGATGGCTAGATAGCATCACCGACGCAATGAATATGAACTTGAGCACGCTCCGGGAGAAAGAGCGGGACAGGAAGGCCTGGCGTGCTATGGTCCATGGGGTCACGAAGAGTCCGACACGACTGAACGACTGAACAACAACAACAACAAAAGCCATGCTGCTAGGGTCACTTCAAACTGTTTGCAACAAAGGACTGAGCGCCTTCCAAAGACCCATTTTATGGAACGAACAGGCAGTGTTGTGTCTTTTAAAATAGTGCAGGAAGGAAAGAAAGGCGCCAGAGACAGGTGATTCTGCCACATCATAGCAGAGGAAGTTGCTGTCGCATTTCACTGGGTGAGTGACAGAGTGATCAATTCCTAGAGTCCAATCACAATGCAGTGATGACTCGAAGCAACATGGATTTGTCAAGAACAAATCCTGCCAGACGAATCTGATCTCATTTTTGTAAAATGAGTACCCAGCTTGCTGGGGGGAAAGGTAGTCACGACTGGGGAAGGCAATGGCAAACCACCCCGCTATAGTCTGCCACAAAGATGGAGACTTCCATTGGAGAAGGAAATGGCAACCCACTCCAGTATTCTTGCCAAGAAAACCCCATGGAACGTATCACAAGGCTAAAAGAGATGACGCCGGAAGATGAGCCCCTCAGGTCGGAAGGTGTCCAATATGCTGCTGGGGAAGAGCAGAGGGTATTTCCAAGTAGTGCCAGAAAGAGTGAAGCGGCTGGGCCAAAGCAGAAAGGACAGTCAGCTGTGGATGTGTCTGGTGGTGAAAAGAAAATTCGATGCTGTAAAGAACAATATTGTTTAGGAACCTGGAATGTCAGATCAATGAATCAAGGTAAGCTGGAGGTGGTCAAACATGAGATGGCAAGATTGAATATCGACATCTTGGGAATCAGCAAACTAAAATGGACAGGCATGGGCGAATTTAATTCAGGTGACCATCATATCTACTATTGTGGGCAAGAATCCCTTAGAAGAAATGGAGTAGCACTCATAGTCAACAAAAGGGTGGGAAAAGCAGTACTGGGGTACAATCTTAAAAACGACAGAATGATCTCAGTACGAATCCAAGGCAAACCATTCAACATCACAGGAATTCAAGTCTATGCCCCAACCACTGATGCCGAAGAAGCTGAGGTTGATCGGCTCTATGAAGACCTACAACACCTTCTAGAACTAACACCAAAAAAAGATGTCCTCTTCATCATAGGGGATTGGAATGCTAAAGTAGGAAGTCAAGAAATCACCGGGAAAACAGGCAGGCATGGCCTTGGTGTACAAAATGAAGCAGGACAAAAGCTAATAGAGTTTTGCCAAGAGAACACGCTGATCATAGCAAACACTCTTTTCCAACAGCACAAGAGGCGACTCTACACATGGACGTCACCAGATGGTCAATATCGAAATCAGATTGATTATGTCCTTTGCAGCCAAAGATGGAGAAGCTCCATACAGTCAGTCAAAACAAGACCTGGAGCTGACTGTGGCTCAGATCATGAGCTGCTTCTTGCAAAATTTCGGCTTAAATTGAAGAACATAGGGAAAACCACTAAACCGTTCAGGTATGACCTAAATCATATCCCTGATGAATATAAAGTGGAGGTGAGGAATAGATTTCAGGGATTAGACCTGATAGACAGAGTGCCTGAGGAACTATGGACGGAGGTCCGTAACATTGTTCAGGAGGCAGCAACTCAATCCATCCCAAAGAAAAAGAAATGCAAGAAAGCCAAGCGGCTGTCTGATGAGGCTTTACAAGTAGCTGAGGAAAGGAGGGAAGCGAAAAGCAAGGGAGAAAGGGGAAGATATATCCAACTGAATGCAGAGTTCCAGAGAATAGCAAGGAGAGACAAGAAGGCCTTCTTAAATGAACAATGCAAAGAAATCGAGGAAAACAACAGAATGGGAAAGACTAGAGATCTCTTCAAGAAAATTGGAGATCTCAAGGGAACGTTTTGTGCAAAGACAGGCATGATAAAGGACAAAGAAGGCAGGGACCTAACAGAAGCAGATGGGATTAAGAAGAGGTGGAAAGAATACACAGAAGAACTATACAGGAAAGATCTTCATGTCCCTAATAGCCATGATAGTGCGGTCACTGAACTTGAGCCGGACATCCTAGAGAGTGAAGAGAGTGAAGTCAAGTGGGCCTTAGGAAGCATTACTAACAACAAAGCTAGCGGAGACGACAGTATTCCAGCTGAGCTATTTAAAATCCCAAAAGATGATGCTGTTAAAGTGCTGCATTCAATATGCCAACAAATTTGGAACACTCAACAATGGCCGCAAGACTGGAAAAGGTCAGTTTACATTCCAATTCCAAAGAAGGGCAACGCCAAAGAGTGCTCAAACTACTGCAGAATTGTGCTCATTTCACATGCCAGCAAGGTGATGCTCAAAATCCTACAAGCTAGGCTTCAGCAGTATGCGAACCGAGAACTACCAGAAGTACAAGCTGGGTTTCGAAGAGGCAGAGGAACTAGAGATCAATTTGCCAACATTCGCTGCATCATGGAGAAAGCAAGAGAATTCCAGAAAAACGTCTATTTCTGCTTCATTGACTACGCTAAAGCCTTTGATTGTGTGGATCACAACAAACTGTGGCAAATTCTTCAAGAGATGGGAGTACCAGACCACCTTACCTGTCTCCTGAGAAACCTGTACGAGGGTCAAGAAGCAACAGTAAGAACCAGACATGGAACAACCGAGTGGTTCAAAATTGGGAAAGGCGTATGACAAGGCTGCATATTGTCACCCTGCTTATTTAACTAATATGCAGAGTACATCATGAGAAATGCCGGGTTGGATGAATCACAGGTTGGAATTAAGATTGCCGGGAGAATTATCAACAATCTCCGATATGCAGATGATACCACCCTAATGGCAGAAAGCGAAGAGGATCTAAAGAGCCTCTTGCTGAGGGTGAAAGAGGAGAGTGCAAAAGCTGGTTTGAAACTCAACATTAAAAAAACGAAGATCATGGCATCTGGCCCCATCACTTCCTGGCATATAGAAGGGGAAGAAATGGAAGCAGTGACAGATTTTACTTTCTTGGGCTCCAAGATCACCGCAGACGGTGACTGTAGCCATGAAATGAAAAGACGCTTGCTCCTTGGGAGGAAAGCTATGGCCAACCTAGACAGCATAGTAAGAAGCAGAGACATCACCTTGCCGACAAAGGTCCGTCTAATCAAAGCTATGGTTTTCCCAGTAGTAATGTATGGCTGTGAGAGCTGGACTATAAGGAAGGCTGAGCGCCGAAGAATTGATGCTTTCGAACTGTGGTGCTGGAGAAGACTCTTGCGAGTCCCCTGGACTGCAAGGAGGTCAAATCAGTCCATCCTCAAGGAAATCAACCCTGACTGCTCATTGGAAGGACAGATACTGAAGCTGAAGCTGAAATACTTTGGCCACCTAATGCGAAGAGAAAACTCCCTGGGAAAGACCCTGATGCTGGGAAAGACTGAAGGCAAAAGGAGAGGGGGACGGCAGAGGATGAGATGGCTGGATAGCATCACCGACGCAATGCATACGGGCTTGAGCTCCGGGAGAAGGAGCGGGCAGGGGGGCCTGGCGTGCCGCGGTCCGCGGGGCCACGAAGGGTCGGACCCGACTGAGCGACTGAGCAACAACATACACGCCCAGGATCGGGCCCCAACCCTCCGCAAAAAAAACCGCGCCCGCGAGTAAAAACGCCTCTCGGCGCCGCGGCACTTACTCCCGAGGAGGCGCGCGCGCGCGCCCCCGAGGCACGCGCGGAGAGCGACTCCCGAGGAAGCCCGCCACGCGGCCGGCGCAGGGCTGGGGACGAGCCGCGCATGCGCGGCGCCGCGCGCTCCTCGGCCCGCGGCGCCTCCTCGGAGCAGGCGCTCGAGCGGCCACCTACGCCCGCCCTCCGCGGCCGGCGACGGGCGCTGCGAGGGGTCCTTCGCCGCCTCATATCGCGGGGCGGGAGGCGAGGCGGAGGATCCGGCGGCCGCTGCGTTCCCGCCGCGTGGGCGGGAGGCCCCTCAGGCAGCGCGGCGGGCAGCCCGGAGCTGGGCCCGGCGGCGGCGGCGGCGGCGGAAGGAGGGTCTCCGTGGGCCGCCCGCGGGCTCGCTCGGCCCCGTCCCGGCTCTCATGGGCCCGGCTGGAGGTGAGGCGAGGCGAGGCAGGCGCTGGCGAGGGCACCCGGCGCCCTCCCTCCCCCGCAGCAGCCGCCCGCGGCCCCCTCCCCTGGCCGGGGGCTCCCGGGACCTCCGCCCCGGCTGGGCCCTCCGTTCCCTGGAGCCCCGCAGGAACTGCCCCCTCCTCCCCGCCCTCCAGCGCCCCCCTTCCCTCCTCCTTCCCCCCCATCTGCCCCACGGACTCCTGGGAGTTTCTCCCCAGCCCCCTGCCTCCCCCCAAGCGCCTAATGCCCCCATTTCCTCCCTTCCCCCTCCCGCAGATCCCCTTCCCCCCATGCGCACCCTTGTCTCCTCTTCCCTTTTTCCTGCCCCACTGATTCCCGGAGGTTTCTGCCCCAGCCCCCTTCCTCCTCTCCTTCCGCCCCCCACCTCATGGCCTCCCCTTACTTCTCTCCCCAGTGACCCCCTCCCCACACACATATCAGTGTGTCGTAGTCTCCCCCCATTTCCCCACGGACTCCTGGGAGTTTCTTCCCAGCCCCCTGCCTCCCCCCAAGCGCCTAATGCCCCCATTTCCTCCCTCCCCCCCGCAGATCCCCCTCCCCCCCGCAGATCCCCCTCCCCCCCGCAGATCCCCCTCCCCCCATGCGCACCCTTGTCTCCTCTTCCCTTTTTCCTGCCCACTGATTCCTGGAGGTTTCTGCCCCAGCCCCCTTCCTCCTCTCCTTCCGCCCCCCACCTCATGGCCTCCCCTTACTTCTCTCCCCAGTGACCCCCTCCCCACACACATATCAGTGTGTCATAGTCTCCCCCCATTTGCCCCACGGACTCCTGGGAGTTTCTTCCCAGCCCCCTGCCTCCCCCCAAGCGCCTAATGCCCCCATTTCCTCCCTCCCCCCCGCAGATCCCCCTCCCCCCCGCAGATCCCCCTCCCCCCCGCAGATCCCCCTCCCCCCATGCGCACCCTTGTCTCCTCTTCCCTTTTTCCTGCCCACTGATTCCTGGAGGTTTCTGCCCCAGCCCCCTTCCTCCTCTCCTTCCGCCCCCCACCTCATGGCCTCCCCTTACTTCTCTCCCCAGTGACCCCCTCCCCACACACATATCAGTGTGTCGTAGTCTCCCCCCATTTGCCCCACGGACTCCTGGGAGTTTCTCCCCAGCCCCCTGCCTCCCCCCAAGCGCCTAATGCCCCCATTTCCTCCCTTCCCCCTCCCGCAGATCCCCTTCCCCCCATGCGCACCCTTGTCTCCTCTTCCCTTTTTCCTGCCCCACTGATTCCTGGAGGTTTCTGCCCCAACCCCCTTCCTCCTCTCCTTCCGCCCCCCACCTCATGGCCTCCCCTTACTTCTCTCCCCAGTGACCCCCTCCCCACACACATATCAGTGTGTCGTAGTCTCCCCCCATTTGCCCCACAGACTCCTGGGAGTTTCTCCCCAGCCCTCTTCCCCTTCCTCTCCCCAGGCGGCCTCACAGATCCATTTCCCTCTCCCCTACTAGCTCGCCAGTCCTCACTATCCTTGTCTCCCTTCCCCTTTGCCTCACTGGCTTCCCAGGAGTGCTCATCCTGGCCTCAGTCCCCCTGAATCCATCCTTCCAAGGCCACGATTTCTGCACCTGCACGTCCCCTTCTTTCTCCCCTCGAAGACCCCTCCCTGCTGTTCTCTCTGCTCTGCTGGAGTTGCAATGCCAGCTTCCTCCAGCTGTCTAATGTCCCTATATGCTCTTCCCCATGTGTTTGCCTGGTGCCCCCTAACTTCCTGTGCCACCCCACCCCCACTTACACCCTTTAAAAAAAGAATACAGGCAAAACTTCAAAAACTGTCACAAGGATGTATTTCCCTGCTGCTGTGCATCGCTTTTCCCTGCTCAACCCACAGTAGCCTTTTGCCCCTTTTGTTGACTCTCTCTCAGGATTCTCTGCTCATGGGTTCATCTTACAGCGCTGTTTTTCATTCTCTACCCCCCACTAGTGTCCCAGCCTCTGTTGAGCCCCCCACTCCTGTTCCCTCTGCTATTTCTGCCCCGCTAAACCTGAAGAATCCCTCCCTGTTCTGTTTCTCTGCCCCGCCCCCCATATTTCTGCCCATTCCTACCTCCGGTGAGAGGAGTTGTTGTTAGAGGCTTCAGCCTGTATGGCTGTCGCTCAGCAAAATGGAATCCATCTGTCTCTTCCCTCCTCTCCCTATATACTTTTTTAGTGGCTGCTTCCCCTCGAAAAGCATTGTTAAACCTTCCTGTCTGGGTTGGCCTGCAGCGCTCCGGGTTTAGTTGCAAAGGGGTGTTGGATTCATTCTGTTTTCTTCTACAGTGGGGTGGAAGGGGGAAGGTTGGCTTTGTTTCCTGTCTTGAGCATTTAAGAGAGAGCAGCCCCTACATTGGAATAAATAAGTACTTAATGTCATACCAACTATACACCTGGTGCTGTACTACAAACATGTAAATTGGACACTTCCCTGATGACCTGTGGCGCATGAGAATTGCCTCTAGGCCAACAGGCAAGGGAAGGTTGTGGACAAAACGTGATCCTTCTCCCCACCCCCACTATTAGGCTAATATACAGATGTCTAGTCAGGCCAGTAAAATATTTTTGTAGGCTAGTAACTTTTTGTATGCGTATATACACAATTGTTGGGCACCACAACTCCCCAAATGCCTCTTCCACCAGTTCTTTGGTTTAATTTTAGGAAGTGCTTGTGTTTAATGCTTTTTCTTTTTTCCTTTCTCCCCGTCTTCCTTCCTCTGGGAATTTTGGAGTCTTTTTTGCTGCCCTAGCTGAATTGCCAAGGAACGAGTGTGACTTTACGAGCTCTGTTAATTATAATCTTGCTTCTTTGTAAAGTGGAGAAGATGCAACTTTGCCTGTGGGCTGGGGAGAAACGAAGCGAGCTTGCCAGTGCCCCGCCCCCTTCAAGCATTCCCAAGCAGGTGCTGGCTATGCAGCTATCTCTGCTGGTTGGGTCTTTTTAAGCGGGTGCTTCAGGGGCATCTGCTTTGTATCACAACCTATTGGATCTCCTCTGCCTCTTTCCACCCCCACAGTAAAATAGGCACAGAGGTTGTGCTGCTTCTCCAGCTTCACGTGGTGAATTGTGTCATAAATGTACACGCCAGCCTTGTGATCTCTTAATGCTCAAGGGCAGTATAGCATCACCATGCGTTTAACATTTTCCCTGCCCGCACACCCCGTGAGTACAGGATTAGAGCTTGAATCATAGAATGGTGTTGTGAATGTGTGTGCCATCTTCCGTTCTGATATTTCAGTCTTCAAGGCAGAAGGGTCGCATTGCGTAGTGCTAGTGTTTTCCTCCCTCCTTCAGAAATGGAATGCGCCTTGAGCATGGAACTATGAATGGTGTTCCTCCAAATTTCTACCTACTGAATGTCTTTCTAATACCTCAGTGTTCACAGGAGACTTTGTGTTAGAAGCCAACAAAATCCTGCTGATTAGGTGAGATGACAAGAGACCCTGTTCTCTTCTCCTTATGTATCTTGCGTCTCCTCCTCCCAACAGCTGCAAAGGATTGTCGTGGAGAATCCCTGTGTGTCCCCGTCTCCTGAGATGGCTGGCTCTGCTGGTGTTGTGGGGGGGCGTCTGAGCAGGGGCACGCTGCCCGGTCGGAGGGAGACGAGACAGGTAAGTGATGGCTTGGCTGCCTTGTTTCTGTAGCACCTTCCCTGTAGTTTCTCCTAGAGGGAGGAAGCGTTCAACCTAAGATAACTTAGTCCATAGTTATCTCTCATATTTGTTCTGCTTTCTTTCTTCATTGCTTATCTGACTCTCTGCCCCGCCCCGCCCCGCCCCCCCCCCCCCGACAAGCAGCTATGCACGCACATCCCCCTTTCAACTCATAGTAACCTGGCTTGCAGCAGTTGTATCTTCTCCCCTGCCACCTTGAAACCCACACTTTGACTACCGTAGGAACCTCTCTTTTATTGAAATATATAAAAAGAAGGCTGTTAACCAGTGTGAAATATTTGATGGGCCCCCAACATCCCAAGAGAATCCTTCCTTGACAACTTACATCTTCCTGGCATACTTGCAATTAAGTTAGGTCAAGATTAATAACTTTCTACCCACCTAGATTGGTCTAAGTGCGCTTATGAGCAAACTGGCAAATTGTGATTAGTAGGGTGAGCATTTTTAAGCTGCTCTTCTTCCAGGGAACTTGGGGCAGCTTATGTGGTGTCAGCCTCCCTCCCACCCATTTTATCTCCGGAACAACCTTGTGAGGTAGACTAGGCTGAGGAACGTGACGTGGTCACCCAGGGAGGTTTGTAGCTGAATGAGGAAGTGAGCGCATGTCTCTCTATTCCGAGTCCAGTGGTATCTCTGCTGCATCACACTGGCTTATTATGCTTCTTTTATTTAAAATTTCTGTACCTTCTGTCATGTCAAATATATCCAGGTATATTCCAGCAATAAAACCATACTATAAATATATAAGTATACGACATAGCTAAAACATAACCAATGGCCATGATTTAAATATACCATTGTCATAGTCCTGGCTACTCATTAACAGATCTTGCACTTGGGGAATCCACAGTCCCTGGCAAGGGAAGCTAAATTCTGTGACCTGTATAAATTTGCCTAACTTCGCATGTTTCGTATACGTTTTCTGTCTTTTACCTAACTTATTTTGGTTTTGCTCCTCAAGGGGAGGGGCAGGGACTCTGGGAATCTTGGGCATCCCCTCCTTGAACTCCTTTTGGGTGTATCTTTACATCCATAACAGCTAGCAACTTGATTTCTTTCTTTTTTAAAAAAAGTTAATTGAGATTCCAGGAGGGTGCATTTTGCTCTTATTGTTTGTAAAGTGCTTAAAATCGCTAAGTACTTCACAAAGTTGTAAAACTAGGCCTCTGCCTTCCGCCTTGCCATCTAAAGTGGCATATTCTCTTACTTTGTGATTCTGCCCCACAGCACCTCACAAATCCCCATGATTTCACTTTTTCTCTTAATTACTGATCTTGGGTGGTGATCGTCTTGTTTCCTTCTCAGCTCCCCCCGCCCCAGTGTGTGTGTGTGTGTGTGTGTGTGTGTGTGTGTGTTATACATCATGCTAGGAAGCAGCAATTCTGTACGTTGTTCATGCTGTTGAAGTACCCAGAACACTCTGTATACTTCACCTCCTTAATCCTCTCCACAGTCCTGAATGTAAGGTAGGCCAGTATGGGTGGTTGCAAAGGGTGTGTGCTGAGGCCTGCAAAAGAACTGCGTGAATGGCGGGGTGCTTTTCCAGCATGAGTGGGCTGCGTGTGCTTGTGTACATATTTGCATGGTAACTCCAGGTGACAAAGAAGATGGGAGTGATGACTCTTGTCTCTCTCTTAGAAGCAGCCCCAGCCTCTTGCTGCCACCCCTGCATGACTCAGTGGCTGTGGGGCCCGGTTCAGACTTGCCTCTGTGTGTGCATTTTAAAAAATGAACAAAACCCCCCTTTGTTTTCTCATCCCCGTCGAAGCACCCGTGCTCTGTTTTCAGTTCCCCAGTTAGACACTTTGCGGGCAGAGCTTCCCAGGATTGCTTCCCTAATCATAGTCATAGAATAGTAGGGTTGGAAGGGGCCTTCAAGACCCTACAAGGGGTCCAACCCCCTGCTCAGTGCAGGAATCCAAGTCAGAGCATCCCTGACAGATGACGAGATCCCTGTCCAGTCTCGTCTTGAATGCCTCCAGTGTGGGAGAGTCCACCACCTCTCTAGGGGGACGATTGCTTAGCTCAGCACTGTCCCCAACCTGGTACCCTCCAGATGGGCTGGACTACAATTCCCACCATCCCCAGCCAGCATGCCGACTTACTTCATCTATATCCCCAGTTAATTTCAGAGTAGACCCCAGTGATGTCTTGACTTTGCCTGTCTCTGTCTAGCCGAGCCATCCCAAACCTGGCGTTTTGGACCGCAACTCCCATCATCGCTGACAGTTGGCCACACTTGCTAGAGCTGACGGGAGTTGGAGCCCAGCATCTCTGTCAAGTCGAGGAATGGTGGATCTAGCCCAATGGCCAGCAGGGCCCAAAGGAGACGGCCTATCCACCTTTGTATGTTCCTAGCATCTAGTCCTTGGTGGTAGACTGCACCTCTACACGGAGGTTCCATGGCTTTGTAAACACATCAGAAGTGCTGTGCTGGATTAGGCTGAAGGTCCAGGGTCCTGCTTCCCACAGCTTCCAGGGTGCTCATGAGCAAGGGCAAGAAGGCAGCAGCCCTCTCTTATGTCTTTCTGTCACCGAAGAACATAAGAAGAGCCATGCTGGATCAGACCAAGGGTCTATCTAGTCTAGTATTCTGTTCACACAGTGGCCAACCAGCGGTCAACCAGGAACCCACAAGCAGGGTATGAGCGCAACAGCACCCTCCTGCCCATGGTCCTCAGCAACTGGTGTACATAGGCTCACTGCCTCTGGTACTGGAGGTAGCCCATAGCCATCAGGACTAGTAACCATTGATAGCCTTCTTCAGGTATTTGTCCAACTTCCTTTTAAAGGCATCCAAGTTGGTGGCAATCACTACATCCTGTGGCAGCGAGTTCCATAGTGTAACTCTGCGCTGTGTGAAGACATCCTTCCTTTGATCTGTCCTGAATCTCCCACCAATCAGCTTCATAGGATGACTCCTTTGGGTTCTCGTATTTTGAGAGAGGGAGAAAAACGTCTCCCTATCCACATTCTCCACTCCATGCATAATTGTGTAGACCTCTCTCATGTCTCCCCTGACCCTCCTTTTTTCCAAGCTAAACAAGCCCAGCTGCTGTAACCTTCTCTCATAGGGGAGATGCTCCAGCCCCTTGATCATTCAAAGGTAGACTGCCTCTTAATATGGGAGTTCCGTATGGCCATCATGCCCACTGGTGCTCGGTAGACCTATGCTCCATGATTGTAGACTGCCCGTTTGTTTCTGGGCACAGTTCACAGCGCTCACTTTGACCTTTTAAAACCTCCAACAGCCTGCGATTGGGTCATGCCAAGTAACACCTCCAATATGTTCTTTCATATACTTTAAACCCTCATCTGCTGACACTGTACTCCAGGGTAGGCAACCTGTTGCCCTCCATGTGTTTTTGACTACAACTCCCGTCAGCCCCAGCCAGCATGGCCAACAGTGAGGGCGTCTGGGAACTGTAGCCCAAGACATCTAGGGAGCACCAGATTGCCTACCTCAGCAACTGTTCTGTGTCTCTGCTGTGTGAGGTTAGATGGCATCTGCTTGGAACAGGGCCTTCTCAGTAGCAGCACCCTCTCTCTAGAAACTCCTTGGCAAAAGAATGGGCGGCAGCTGGTAGGGGGAGCAATATAACGTATGAACTCATGCAGACAGGGCGGGAACAAGGAGGTATCTCAGTGGAGATACAGGTAGGGCTGAACAGTGAGGACTAGAAACTTGAGATTATCACAGAATGTGAGCAGGAGGAGGATTACGTTTGAGGATTTAAGGAGAGGTGTTAGCGACTGGACAAAACAGGGATGGAATGTGTTCAAGCTTCTGCTGTGTACAGAGCGCTTTGGGCAGAATGGAAAGCAGCCTTTGTTTATTTGAGGCTCCATCTGGGTCAGCCTGTGTGGAAGAGCCTAATCCCTACTTCTGTGCTGAGGGGGGCGGTGTGTGTGAGCGTGCGCGCGCGTTCATACTTAAAAGATGATGTTTGTGGGTGGGTGGGGGAGTGTTTTTCCCCAACTACAACATTCATTAAGTTAGACCTGGATTTGTGCTGGCTTGATGTGCGTAACCCTTTTTTCTCTCCCCCCCCCCCCCCCGCCCTCTTGTTCTTGTAAAGGAAGCAGCAGGAGAGCAATTTCTGGCCTCTGCCTTCAAATCTTTAAAACAATTTCTTAACGTGAAGCTGGAGGTGGGGCTGCGTGACATTGTGATGCCTAATGTACATATTTAAACAACTAACCAGAATTCCATGCTTAGTCTGTGGGGATGGGGGTGGGGGAATGGGTGTACAGTAAATCTGCAAAATGCTGAGCATGGGGGAAAAAAGCAATGCTGCATAATGGTAACCAGATGTCCACAGCTTATCCGGGGGCGGGGGGGTGCTTGCTTCCCAGACTGCGAGCCTCATCCAGTGTGTGACAATCTCGGAGGACTCCCTCATGCACTTACCCGAAAGGCGGCAGGGGCTGCTGGCTGGAGTGGCTTCAAAAAAAAGAAAAAGGGTTTGATAACTTCGTGAAGAAGGATTGTTCTGTTAACTGCTGTTTGTCTTGCTAACCGGGTCAAACCTCCCCAACCGGAAGCAGTCTAACTGCGTTGCTGATGTGGAGGACAGTTGGTCAGCGTCCATCACTTCTGCGTGCTCTTTCTGAACTTCCTGGCGGGGTGGCATCTGGGAAAAGAATGCTGGGCGAAACGGACATCCTGTTAAATGTGTAAAGCTGATGTTTTCGTTTCGCAGAATGCCGGTGTTTTGAGGACAGAAGTTGCTTTGAAATCTGACTTGGAGGCGCTGCTCTTTGTGGCCCATCTTGGGCCGCTGGGCAAGTGAGTGTGAGGGAGGGCCACCTGGGTGGAATAACCTCATGGGGGGAGAGTCCGCCAGGTTCCCCCCTTGGCTGTTTTTTATAAGGAGAAGCTGAAAACATTTTTATTTCACAGGCTGCTGCTTATAACTTCTGCGGCCGGGTTAAATGGATTCTTTACTTGGCTGCATCTAGATCAGGGCTGGTCATACTGCAGCCCTCTGCCTCATTTCCTGTGGCCCTCTGCATGCAAGCAGTTCAGACCTCTGGCAAAAATTATCTGTCCCTTCTGTGGCGGCCTGCAGGGCAGGATGATGGAGCCAGAGAGGGAATGGCAGTAAAAGAGAAGGGGCGGGGGGACCCGCTCTGAGCAAAAGGGCGGGGTAAAAATATTAACAAATTGGCTGGTGTTGGAAGGGTCCCCTGTAGGCTCCCTTGGGATTTCTGGGGACAGCATGCAAATGGTCATATCTTCAGCCTGTCCTGGTGTAACCTGGTGGTAAAGAGTATGAGCTCTGGGCTGGAATCCCTGTCCCCTTTTCTCTTGCTTTGTATTGAATGGGAGCTATGAATTCGGGTCCTGGTCTCCGGCTGGCTGTTTCCTTCCATCCAAAACTTGGGGATAAGGCTACCAGTCTACCCTACAGGGTTGGTATAAGGCAGGGTAAGGAACCTGGTGTCTTCTGGGGCGGGGTGGACTGCTGCTCCCATCAGCCCCAGCCACTTGGCATCATGGGAGTTGTACTCCAAAACATCTGTAGCGCACTGGGTTCCCTGCTCCTAGTGAAAGCGAGCATGTGTGTGGAACACCAGGGAAACCGCTGTCTAAATGCTATTTATTCTTACTAGTTATTTTTCTTTGTAATGGCAACTTGCTGGATGGCTTTGCTCAAGATGTGACTTGTCCTGCTAGGAAGGCATTTCTCTCTCTCTCTCTGATCCAGTTTTATTGACTGTTGGCCACAGGGTGGTTTTTTTGTTGTGAGAGTTGCCAGCATGACACGATGGGACTCTTGAGCCCAATCCAGCCCTCCGAAGAAGGCTGTGCCCCCCACCCCCCTCCCCATTGGCAAGGCGGAAGTCATTTCTGTGTTAATGGCACTTGCAGGCTGGGCAGTACTGCATGGCTCTCTAGGAATAGTTGTGCCAGGCTGGGTCTGTTGGTTTGGATCACTCACTTGAGTTGCCTAGAGAGAGCCTCTGCAGGGTTCTGTGGCAGATATCCATGTGGAAAGTACGCTGCGAAGGTAAGCTCTTCTGACGACCCGCTGCATTTCTGGGTCAGAGCCGTGGGCTGGACTGCAGCCTTGGGAGTGCCAGGAAGTTCTCTTCCTGAGCTAATTTTGGATTACCCGGACTCTTCAGAAAACAGCATCTCATCTCCTTTCTTTTAAGGGTGGGGGGGGCAGGGGGGAGATCACAGAGGCTGAGATTGCTTGGAAGCACGTGATGAAAGAAGCTAATCACATAAATTGCTCCACCACTGGCGGTTTAAGTCATACGTTAAGCAGATAAGCCAGGCCGGGGAGAGCGGGTGGGCTCATTCTTGAATAAACGGTGCCCTTAGATTTGTTGTTGTTCGATCGTGTCCGACTCTTCTTGACCCCATGGTCCATAGCACGCCAGGCCTTCCTGTCCTCCGCTCTCTCCTGGAGCGTGCTCAAGTTCATCTTCATTGCATCGGTGATGCTATCTAGACATCTCATCCTCTGCCGTCCCCTTCTCCTTTTGCCCTCAATCTTTCCCAGCATCAGGGTCTTTTCCAGAGAGTTTTCTCTTCGCATTAGGTGGCCAAAATATTGGAGCTTCAGCTTCAGTATCTGTCCTTCCAGTGAGCACTCAGGGTTGATTTCCTTTAGGATTGCCTGATTGGACCTCCTTGCAGTCCAGGGGACTCGTAAGAATCTTCTCCAGCACCACAGTTCGAAAGCATCGATTCTTCGGCGCTCAGCCTTCCTTATAGTCCAGCTCTCACAGCCATAAATTGCTACTGGGAAAACCATAGCTTTGATTAGATGGACCTTTGTCGGCAAGGTGATGTCTCTGCTTCTTACTATGCTGTCTAGGTTTGCCATAGCTTTCCTCCCAAGGAGCAAGTGTCTTTTAATTTCATGGCTACAGTCACCGTCTGTGGTGATCTTGGAGCCCAAGAAAGTAAAATCTGTCACTGCTTCCATTTCTTCCCCTTCTATATAACCGCCCAGAGAGCTTCGGCTATTGGGTGGTATAGAAATTAAATAAATAAATATGGCAGGAAGTGATGGGGCCTGATGCCATGATCTTCGTTTTTTTATTGTTGAGTTTCAAACAAGCTTTTGCACTCTCCCCTTTCACCCTCAACAAGAGGCTCTTTAGATCCTCTTCACTTTCTGCCATTGGGGTGGTATTGTCTGTTTATCTGAGGTTGTTGATAATTCCCCCGGCGATCTTAATTCCAACCTGTGATTCATCCAACCCGGCGTTTCTCATGATGTACTCTGTATATAAGTTAAATAAGCAGGGTGACAATATGCAGCCTTGTCGTACTCCTTTCCCAATTTTGAACCACTCGGTTGTTCCATGTCCGGTTCTTACTGTTGCTTCTTGGCCCTCGTACAGGTTTCTCAGGAGACAGGTAAGGTGGTCTGGTACTCCCATCTCTTGAAGAATTTGCCACAGTTTGTTGTGATCCACACAATCAAAGGCTTTAGCGTAGTCAATGAAGCAGAAATAGACGTCTTTCTGGAATTCTCTTGCTTTCTCCATGATCCAGCGAATGTTAGGGATTTGATCTCTAGTTCCTCTGCCTCTTCGGAACCCAGCTTGTACTTCCGGTAGTTCTCGGTTCGCATACTGCTGAAGCCTAGCTTGTAGGATTTTGAGCATCACCTTGCTGGCATGTGAAATGAGTGCAATTGTGCATAGTTTGAACACTCTTTGGCGTTGCCCTTCTTTGGAATTGGAATGTAAACTGACCTTTTCCAGTCTTGTGGCCACTGTTGAGTGTTCCAAATTTGTTGGCATATGGAGTGCAGCACTTTAACAGCATCATCTTTTAGGATTTTAAATAGTTCAGCTGGAATACTGTCATCTCGGCTAGCTTTGTTGTTAGTAATGCTTCCTAAGGCCATCTTGACTTCAGTGTCTAGGATGTCCGGCTCAAGTTCAGTGACCGTACTATCATGGCTATCAGGGACATTAAGATCTTTCCTGTATAGTTCTTCTGTGTATTCTTTCCACCTCTTCTTAATCTCATCTACTTCTGTTAGGTCCCTGCCTTTGTCCTTCATCATGCCTGTCTTTGCACAAAACGTTCCTTTGATATCTCCGCAGGGAGGCATTTAATTTCAGACCCCCGTGACCTGCCGGCATGGACCTCGCAGGCTGTAAATCCTCTTCTGTCTCACACTTATATTGGAGTTGTTATTGGCAGAAAGCTATTGTGTGAAAGCTTCCCTTTTAGGAAAGAGGGAGACTTATTTCTACTGCTGTGTGTGTGCATGCGTTCTTGTTTTAACCTTCAGATAAGGAGTTCGCATAGCTCCCTTGCTGTGGCTTTTAAATCGAATGTTGGCCGAAGGGCCCACTGATACTGGCTTGGCTCAGTTGCCAGCCCTTGTTGGGGGCTGCCACTGACAGTCTCCCCCTCCCCCAAGTCCTCTGCACATGTGAGAGGGCTTGGTAGAGGGGAGGCTCAGCTCTGGAGTGGGCAACGATTCACTGAGAACTCCGTGGAGGAGTCCGTGTGTGGCTGAGCCATCATCGCCAGTGCACTAGGACACTGGTTGCTCTGGCTGTGCACTTGTGTGCGCCCCGATCGTGAATGGAACTCTTCGTTCCCGCGGAGACCTTTTCGGTGCTGCATACGTCTCCATCCTTGTTAATTTGCATAATGAAATCTTATCTAAATTTTCTTCCATTCCACTTCAGTTATATTCAGTTCGCCCACCACATCTTGGAATGTGCCCTCTCTTGCTTCGTGTTTTCCTAAATTCTCATGCCAGCCCTATCCAGTGTTTTCCCCATTAGCTTTCCTTTCTATTATCCCGCTTTATGCGCCCTTCTCCAGTGCCGTATTTCAAGAACACCTCCATTTTTCCTTCCTTCCCTCTTTGCCTGTCTGTGCTTCACACCCGTATAGAACTTTGCTCTGTGTTTACATTTGCATACATGTATTTCCCACGCCTTTGATGCTTAGGTTTTAGCCCTTGACGATTCATCCTGTGTTTCTTGGCTTCCTGTCTCTTGACCTTCCCCAACCTGGTGCCCTCCACAACTCCCAGCATCCCCCTGTCAGCCGTGCAGGCTGGGGATGCTGGGAGTTGTAGTCTAAAACATCTGGAGGGCGCCAGGTTGGGGAAGGCTGATGTGCACATGCGCACACACAGTAAATTATTATGGTTTTTCGCTAACTATAACACGATCAATAAATAATAATAGAAATTGAGAGATACTTAAATTCAGCTTTCTAGATTTACACATTCTTTCATTTGCTCAGTTTGGTTCATACGTATGATCTATCTGTCTTCATTGCAGCTACATTGTGGCTCCCCATAGGTAAACACAGCACTTAACAGTGACCAAGAAGTAAAACCTTCCGTGTGTGTGGAATGGTATCTATTAGAAACCCAACACAGACTGAGCCAACCCTTAGACCTCAAGCGAAATCCATTAATGGTCTCTGTTCTTCCTAACCTCCCTTATGAAATGGGACAGTGCTGCTTGAGGGGAAAGGAGGTGGCTCATGTCACAAAGTTGGCATTGCGTCTGGGCACTGGCAGGGAAATGATGCAGTTACCACAAGGAAATCAAAACGAAGAGCCCCAAATACAAATCTGTTAAGCGCTTGCAGCAAGCGGAGACAGCTGTCAGCTGGTGTATTATTCCTGACCCAGTCCTGTAGAATTAATCCCTTTTAGGGCTCCTCTGCCTGGTAGAATCCTTGTTGTACAGGTTGGAGGGATTGGCTTTAGTGGGTAGCGGGGAGAGAGACAGGGTAGTTCTGGGATAGACACACTTTTGACAGGTTTTTTTTAAATGCTAATAATAGTACTAATAATTCCCAGGATAACATTTTTAGTCACTAACTTAAAATCTTAGGCGTTATTTACTTGCAACGGGCTGTTCTAGGACTGACTTGTCTTCAGGAGGCAGTGGGCATATGTAGCCTTTGCCCATGCAGTCACCTGAGTATCCCCAGTCCCTGCCCCTTCCTCACTCTTCCCAGGTTTCTGAGTAGCTGGGAAAGCTTTCAGTTTAAGCAAGTGGCCAGAGGTCACAAAAGAAGAGTTCTTTGTGCTGTGAAGAATTTTTAAGCCGCTTCTGCATGGTGTCGGGTTGTGAAGCCGCAAGCGGGTCTTGAACTGGTGAGCTGAGGGATGTTGGTGTATGCCACCAACCAGTTCTGGCCAAAGGAGGGAACTGCAGCAACCCAGAGCAAAGCAGGTGGTGCTTCCCAACCTCTGTTAAAGTGTAGAGGACTTGGGTTTCCATCCATTCATTTGACCACAGTGGCCTTCATAGACTGTGAAAGCAAATCCATGTTAGCCAGTCTTGTTTAAAAAAAAAATGGCGTGGGGGTGGAGCTGGTCACCTGTGGTGAATTGCAATTATTCTAGGTGACCAAGCAGAAGGGCATTAGTTTTTTTCTTTTTTTTCTTTTAGGCTACACGTGACTTACATGTTTATGTGGGCTGCAGTGTTAGTCATTCTGTGGCCTTATTCCTGGCTGTTTCACGTATCTGACCCACAAGAATATCTTTCAATCAGTAGTCTTAATTCTGATAGTGGAGCATGGAAAAGGGCTTTGTTTAGCTTTTTTTAAGCACCAAAATATGGACAGCCTGTTTGAGTGCAGGCACTCAATTCCCCCTTCTCCCTGCTTGTATTCCAGCTTTGAAGGAGCACAGACCCACCTTGGCTATGAGTGACTCTGCCGTGGACACGCCACAACCAGGGGAAGCATTGGCGGAGACGCCAGTTGCAGTGCCTCCCCAAGGAAATGGAGGGGCGACGACGGGCCTCGGGGTCATCACGGAAGGCATCAGTGAGCTGGCGGTCATTGACCCTGAGGTGGCCAAGAAAGCCTGCGAGGAGGTCCTGGAGAAGGTCAAGCTGATGCACTGCATCTCACCTGACGGATCCATCCTGTTGAGGGACGGTGGGGGGGTGGGGGGTGCCCGGCAGCCTGGTCAGGTGCTGCCGAATGGGGAGTGCTGTGAGATCAAATGCCTGGATGACCCACCTGACAAGATCCGGGAGGAGGACGAGCCTGTGGCCAACTCTGTGAAGAGTGCCCGGAGGCGCCAGAAGAACAACTCGGCCAAGCAGTCCTGGTTGCTGCGGCTCTTTGAGTCGAAGCTCTTCGACATCTCTATGGCCATCTCATACCTGTACAACTCAAAGGAGCCCGGCGTGCAGGCCTACATCGGGAACCGACTCTTCTACTTCCGGAACGAGGAGGTGGATTTCTACCTGCCGCAGCTGCTGAACATGTACATCCACATGGATGAGGACGTTGGGGATGCCATCAAGCCCTACATCGTCCACCGCTGCCGACAGAGCATCAACTTCTCCCTCCAGTGCGCCCTGCTGCTGGGAGCTTACTCCTCGGACATGCACATCTCCACCCAGCGCCACTCCCGCGGGACCAAGCTGCGCAAGCTTATCCTCTCGGACGAGCTCAAGCCGGCGCACCGGAAGAGGGAGCTGCCGTCCCTGAGCCCAGCACCTGACACAGGGCTCTCCCCATCCAAAAGGACTCACCAGAGGTCCAAATCAGACGCCACTGTCAGCATCAGCCTCAGCAGCAACCTGAAGCGGACGGCCAGCAACCCCAAAGTAGAGAATGACGATGAGGTAACGGGTGCGGGCAGCTGGGTGATTCTTGGCCACTTCTTTTCTGGGCTTTATAGAAGCAGGGTGTGTGCAGGGAATGAGGATGCCTTCCCGGGCTGTCTTCAGCAGTGTGTTGGGCATGTTTTTTGGGTCCAGATCCCACCCAACTATTATTTCTGGGATCTCCAATGTGGTGCCCCATGGATTCCTCTCTTGATGCCTGGCAGTTTCCCTTCCCCTCCTTATTTTTACTTTATCTCTTAATATTTTTTTTTAGTTACCCTCTTCTTTAAAAAAAATCTGGGAGGCTGGCATGTTGGAAACTGAAGTGCTCCTCTCCAGCACCATCTTTATTTGGGTTTCCGAAGAGTGGTTTTGTGTGTTGGAGCTCAGCCCCCACCTCTGCTTGGTACTCAGATTCTTGAGCAAGTTACTTTTCTTGTAGTCTCACCAGTTTGCCTTCTAGGAAATGAATGCCCTTTGACTGGCCATGGCAGCCGTTTTATTAATGGGCAAGCTCCACCCCCTTGTCAGCTGTTTTGTGAGAGCACCGAGCACACTCTTTGAAAATGTGCACACTGGCCCAAAAGGGTAGAGCATCATTTGTTTATAGTTTTATCTTTATGTGCTGCTGCCCTAAGCGGTTTATGGTTAAAAGCCACACAAGAGTACAATATATCAGGGAGATATAGATGGAGCTGTTTATGGTGGTTGATGACCTAGTCCAGGCTCTGGGCTTTTTCCTCCAGGGGGAGGGGAACAAAATGAACTTCTGGTTTGGGGCGGTATGGGGGACGATGCTAACTGATGGTAAAGATGACAGCTCCCCAGAAGATGTGGGAATCCTTGTGTTACCTGGCAATTGATGGCCGGCAGAGACACTGCCACAGCATCGTGGGCAACTGAGCCATGGCCTAGTCCCACCCACACGGTTGATAAAGTGTTGATGCTGTGTCTGCTCCTCAGCAAAATCTTGCTTCTCCCCTCTACCCCGAGGTGTCGAGGGCATGATTTCCTTTCAAAAAAAATTATCCACAGGAAGATCCGGAAAGGGAATGATAAAAGTAGAAATATTAATTTCCTTGACTGTCCTCCCCAAACTTGGTTATGGGTGTCTGCTGAGAGATAATACATCAGGTTAGCCCTCTACTCTGTGTGCTTGTGTGTGGGGATACACTCTCCCCTCCGCCCCAATTCCTCTTGTTTTCATGGAAGTGAACATATTCAGGAGTATTTTTATCAAGCTACGGTTATTATCTATTTACATATTGCAACTTTTATCATGCCTGTCTCCGAAGGAGCTCAGGGTGGGTGCATGGGTCCTCCTCCCCAGTTTTGCTCCCACAACAGCCCTGGCAGGTAGGCTAGGCTAAGAGATGGTGACCAGCCCAAGGTCTTCCTGGGAGCTTGAGATGACTCAGTAGGGATATAGAAACCAGGTCTCCTTAGTCCTCACCCAGCACTCACATTTTATTTATATATTTATTTATGTGGTTTGTTTATTTAAAATGGTTGTATGCCATCTTTCATCCAAAGGATTTCAGGGCAGCGGGCAGCAAATATATCACAATAAACAGTAACATGTACAATTAAAACCCTAACAATAAAATTAAGCTGCAACAACTTTAGCACACTGGAATCGTCTTATCTTGCCAATCCCCCCACAGTGCTACTGTGCTGTAGAAAGGCAGAGAGACCTTGATGGCTTTTCCCCCTCTAGGCCATGAGAAAATGACGTCTGGTCCTTCCCCAGGTACAGGTTTCTCACTGCACTTCCTACTCTTCCTCCCGTTCCCAAGCCAATGACTCATGCCGCTTGCCATCTCTAGTAAGGCAGGGTCTCTGTGTACCCTGTCAGAACTGGATTGACCCCTCTTGTGTCTGATGCTTGCGTACAGCGGTGGCCGGGGCTAAAGGGCCATTGAGGGCATGCTTTTGCAGGATTGCACTTGCTCTCTTTCATGTGTGTGTACGCGAACTCCCAGACTCTTGGTTGGTTTTGCTGTAACAGGTTACAGCTCTGGAATTGGTCGCCCCACCCCAGTTCATTTTTACACCTGACTGTGGGTTAACGCTCCTTCGTTTTAACCTTCGCTGTATTTTAACCAGGGCTGTTAATGGTCAAGCCCAGATAGAGGGGAGGAGCAGGCAATCCTGTGTCCCCATCGCTCTGTCCTGGCTGCCATTGCATCTTGGAGTCCAGACGCCAGATCGCTTTCATTACGGGTCAGCCAGGCTAGGGGGAAACATCCCAGGGAGTCCCTGTGGCAGGTCCCTTTCTGCCTCATTAAATAATGAAACATGCAACGCCTCTCCCCTCAAAAGAGTTGAGAAAAGGGAAATACCATTGAAAAGAGAGGCTCAGGGGCTACGGACTGTCACCTCCTTGAATCTAAACGTGTGGACACAATGAGGGCTCCATCTTAATATATATTTTTAAAAAATTAAGAGCTGGGAGTCTCTGAATGCGTCTGGCCTTTACAGCCCTCTGACTATTTTCCTGGCATTCTTGACAACTAGTCTTGTGCTTTGCCAGGCTGTGATCTCTCTTTGTTTGAGGCCTGATCTCCCTTTTGGCACTTGAATTTGTAATAAAACCATGCACGAAATGGAGTGGTTTACTGTCCCTTGCTCCTCTTCCCCCCCTCCCTCCAGCCCTGGATACTCATTCTTGGAGTCGGCCTCAGGAGATTATTGGAGCAGAAACGCTGGATGGAATTTCAGTATAGCTGGAGGAGCCGATGAATATTTCATGCCCTGGCAGAAAGTTCCCTCCTTTCGTAGACTCGATTAGTATCTCAAACAAGTGTTGGGGGCCATGAGAGATGTAGGGCCCCTTAATAAAACCCTGGGGGGCAGGAGGGCAGGCTCTCCAGATTTTTACGGCAAGACTAGAAACCTCTGTGGTGCTGCATCACTGGGTGATTATGCATGGTGTGGAGAATGTAGATAGAACCCGGGGTCATCCTATGAAGCTGATTGGTGGGAGATTATGGCCACCGATTTGGATGGCTTTAAAAGGGGGTTATCATAGAATTATAGAACAGTAGGGTTGGAAGGGGCCTACGAGACCATCGAGTCCAACCCCCTGCTCAATGCAGGAATCCAAGTCACAGCATCCCTGACAGATGGCTGTCCAGCCTCCTCTTGAATGCCTCCATTGTGGGAGAGCCCACCAACTCCCTAGGTCATTGGTTCCATTGTCGTATTGCTCTAACAGTCAGGACGTTTCTCCTGATGTTCAGCTGGAATCCGGCTTCCTGTCACTTAAGGCCATTATTCCGTGTCCTGCACTCTGGGACGATCGAGAAGAGAGCCCGGCCTTCCTCTCTGGGACAACCTTTGAAGGACTTGAAGAGTGCTATCATATCTCCCCTCAGTCTTCTCTTCTCAAGGCTAAACATGCCCAGTTCTTTCATTTCCTCTTCATAGGGTTTTGTTTCCAGTCCCCTGATCATCTTTGTTGCCCTCCTCTGAACCCTCTCCAGCTTGTCTGCATCCTTCTTAAAGTGCAGTGCCCAGAACTGGACACAATACTCCAGATAAGGCCTAACCAGTGCTGAGTAGAGGGGAACTAATACTTCCCAGGATTTCGAAGCTATGCTTCTATTAATGCAGCCCAAAAGAGCATTTGCCTTTTTTGCAGCCACATCACATTGTTGGCTCATAGTCAGCTTGTGATCGACAACAATTCCAAGATCCTTCTCACTTGTTGTGTTATTGAGCCACGTATCCCCCATCTTGTAACTGTGCATTTGGTTTCTTTTTCCTAGGTGCAGAACTTGGCATTTATCCCTATTACATTTCATTCTGTTTTCTGCCCAGCACTCCAGTCTGTCAAGATCACTTTGAATTTTGCTTCTGTCTTCGAAAGTGTTAGCTATCCCACCTAATTTTGTGTCATCTGCAACTTTGATCAGGGTTGGACAAATTCATGAAGGGTGAGGCTATCAATGGCTACTAGTCTTGATGGCTATGTGCTGCCTCCAGTACCAGAGGCAATGAGCCTCTGTACACCAGTTGGTGGGGAACATGGGCGGGAGGGTGCTATTGCACTCGTGTCCTGCTTGTGGGTTCCTGGTTGACAGCTGGTTGGCCACTGTGTGAACAGAATGCTGGATGAAATGGATCCTTGTTCTGATCCAGCAAGGCTCTTCTTATGTTCTTATGTTCCAGTGATGGTTTGGATGCTTTATTCAGCTCTGTGGTGGTCTTTTGTGCCTGTTTGTTTGTTTGTTTGTTTATTTATTTATTTGATTTATTAAATTTATTAAATGTATTAATCGCCCATCTGGCTGGTCATCCAGCCACTCTGGGCGATGTACAACAATAAAAATAGTTCATACAATAAAATTCAACATTAAAAACATCACATTTCTAAAATTACCCTCTACCCCAAATGCTGCCTGAACAACCACGTTTTTAATGCATGGCAGAAGCTCATTAAAGAGGGGGCATGGCGGAGTTCCCTGTTAATGGCTTCTGCACAGGACTTGTACCATGTACAGAGCGGTATGACACAGAATGCCAGTTGCTAGAGAGGGCTATTGCATTCATGCTTTTGCTTGTGGGCCAGCCACCTTGGGAAGTGAGGTGCTGAACTATGTGGGCCTTCAGTTTGATCCAGCTGGGCTTGTCTTTTATGTCCACCTTTTTCTCTGGCAGAGCAGGGTCCATCCATTGGAAATGGGGGCCTTGCCACCTCACTTGCTTCCCTCCTTTCCATGACGTAGCGTACATCAACCTCAATAGCGAAATGAAACCTCCACATATGGAGGGAGTCTACCTCCGAGTACCAGATGCTGGAGGCAAACTAGAAGAGGGTCGCTGTGAGGGTGGATTGATTTAAATCAGCAAGAAAAAAGGCAGGTATAAAACACGGATTTAAATCAAGTTTCCCATTGAAACGTTTTCATATATTTCTTGAGCAATAATGCCAGTCTGACCAATGAGACATGTTAATTTACAGCTAAATAAGGTATTATTTATACTGTTCCATTCTTACATGCATGCTTTGTATCTCTTTTTCTCATTGTATATATTTTACATGCTGTCCTTTTTATCTATAAAGGGAATGTGTTTAAATATTCCCATATAGGGTCTTCCATAAGAACAGCACCCATGACAGCTTGAGGTAAACAGCACGATCCTATACATGTCTCCCAATAAACAAGCCCCATAGAGTCCAAGGGGTCTTACTTCGTATAGGATTGCAGCCTTAGTATGAGAATGCAGGAAAATGCTCACTAGACACTTTTATCTTCTCCTTTTCCTTCCAGCATTGCTCCTTTCTGCTTCACCCTGTCTTGGCCTGGCCTTGCCCTGACAAAACTCCAGTAGCAAGCTAAAATGAAATGCACATGACTGATAGGTCAGAGCAAGATTTGATAGTTACTGGGCAGAAAAAAACCCAGTTTGATTGTTTTTTAATGTAATTTCCTGATTTTGTTAAAAGCATCCATTTTTATCCACCCTATGTAGTCTTTTCTGGCTTAATTAACTCCTCTGTCTTGCTTGGCCCAACTCCATCATCACATAGGCACAGAACAACAGTCCTGACTAGCCTGTGTCTTTTCACATCTGACTTTAATCAGAGAAACTGAAAGCCCAGAACATTCAAGAAGCAGGAGCTGTTAGTTAGCCTGGACAGAACCATTTTCATGAGAAGAAAAGCTGAAATTAATGCTCATGTTTGATGAGTAGATTATTTCATTTTTATGAGACTTTAAGTGTTGGTTTAGCATGTTTATAGTGATGTTTAATTGTAAATATATATATTTTTTAAAGTTAGAATTTTAATATTTTATTTATGATGTCTTCAGAAGATAAAAAAATAAAATTTAAAAAATCTGTTGATTTTTTTTTTTTTTAATCGTCAGTTTTTGTCCACCCTGGCCGCTGTCTTCCTGTCCTCCCTGTGAGCTTCTGATTGTCGGCTGTGAGCAACAGGATGCTTGACTAAATGGACCATTGGCTCTAATTCAGCAGGGCAGCTCTACATGACTGGCTTAGCCATGATTGGTAGGAAAAGAGCCTCCGTGCTTAGCGGCAGTATACCTCTGACTTCCAGATGCTGAGGACAGGCGAGAGGGGAGTGTGGTTCCCTTCAGACCTTGTCTGTGGTCTTCCCAAGAGCCCTTCTACCTTAAATGAGGGCTGGGGTACCTCTGTTGTTGGACTCCAACTTCCATCAGCCTCAGGTAGCGTGGCCAGTGGTCAGGGTGAATGGGAGTTGTAGTCCAGCAACATCTGGAGAGGTTATAGTTTCCCCAGCCCTAACCTAGATGGCCCTTTGGTCTGATCCAGCAGGGTTACTTGAATGTAAAGTCTCTCCTGTTTTGGGGGGCAAAACATTGCAGCGGTTTGGGCTTAACCTTTATTCCCAGAAGATCCAGGAAATGTAAGTGATTACATGGAAAGTGCCTTTGGCAGAAGCAGCTTGATGGGAACAACTCTTGTCTGAACGTCCTGTCCTGTTCCTCTCTTGCTGGAAGGGATGTGGGGTAGTTGCTCCTTTGTACTTCCTGGAACAGAGGCAAAGCAGAGAGAAGGAGCCGCACTGAGGTGGTAATGCAAACACAGCCTAGTAATGAAGTACCGAATTTGGGGAAGTTTGTAGGGCAACAGGCTACTGTTCGACTGAAAATTGGGGAACATGTTTGAAAAGTCCAGGGGGCCAGCGTCAAGTTACTTTGGAGCCAATTTCAAATGTTTAATCTGAACATGGCTAATGCAATAAATTCCAGGTGAAAAAAGTCTTTGGCATTCTTCCAAACATGCATATGGGAGAATGTGGAGAGAAGGACTTCTTTCTTGTCCTTAAGGGATGGGCTAGTCTTATTGATCACATCTCTGTCCCATTCTTCTGCCAAGGAGATTAGGGTAGGATGCATGGGGGCTGTCTGCTTATCCCCACAACAACCTTACAAGGTAGGCGAGGCCCAGAGATGACCACCCAAGGCAACAAAGTCAGTTTCATAGCTGAGCAGGGCTTTTAAGCCAGCTCAACGCGAGCACGCCATCAGCTTTGCCATCCTGACTTGAGGTGTGAGGGTGGTCTTTTTGGGCTGTCCCAGCCAGGCTGGAACAGTTTGCAACCCCTGTACTCCAGAGTCCCGTGCCTGTCTTCCAGTGGAGAAAACGTTGGCTCTAAAGTTGACCCAGGAGCCCTCCCACTTCCAGCTACTTCATTGGTCGCTGCAGAACAATGGGCTGATAGAAAGCTGGATGCTGCGTAGGCCTTTGGTTGCCTGTGATGGGCACAGCTGTTCGCCAGCTGGAAACTGGGGCTCCTGCCTGTAATTTATGCCTGAGGGCATCTGAGACATTTTGAGCAAAACGCGCAAGTGCTTTGGCTGTCGGAGCACGTAAAAGTGCTGTGTATTTCCCCTTGCCTCTTAAAATGCACATTCAAGATTTCAAACTGCTGGCGCGGGGTGCACTGCCAGAGGCCGTCCTCTCTCTCGAACTGGGCGACACAGATCCGCAGGCTCGCTGGGCCTTGCGGAAGTTAGCAGTGTGGCATGCAGTGCCTGCCTTGCTTTTTCTCCCTATTCACTGTCATGATGCATCGGTGCAGAACCAACTGACCCTGCTCATCTTTTCTTTGGTTTCTAAGCAAGTTTCTAGCCCTCAGGACTGTAAAGGTGAGCTTGAGACCACAGTGCAACCAGAGAATCTGGGGGAGTTGCCAAACAGGGCCTCTGAGCCTTGGAGGTGCTCTCCTGGTTTTCATTTCCATCTCATCTCTCCATCCTCCTCCCCTGCCTAGTTGGTACATGTAGCAAATTCACGTTTGTATAATTTAAAGCGGGAAATCCAAGGTGCTTGTTCACCCTTGCACTTAAAATCTGGAAGCTAGGGCTTTGAAATTTGTGTGTGGGGTTTTTTTTTCCCAGGCTGTCATCCAGGTGGCAGAATTTTGGGTTTCCCTGGGCAGCAGGAGTTTGGGGTCATGGTGATTTGAAATATTTAGGGCAGTCTATCCACAGTGCTGCTTACTGTATTGCTCTTGATGACTTCTGAAAATGTCCTCACTCTACACTTTTTTTTTTTAAACCATGGGGCTCAGCAAATCTCCCCCCCCCCCAAAGAGTAGATCTTCTATTTTGCACCTGTAATAAACCACAAATCTGCGTGGTTACAGTAATGTGTCCCCTTCGCAGATTCTGGCAGAGTGGCAGTACCTTGGCCATGCAGATTCCTAGGTTTCTGGACTAAAGTTCCTTTGCTTCTCCCATGCTTGGTAGTGGTTTGTTCTGAGCCATTCTGTGTCTGGGTGCTTCTTGGGCTGGGGAGGTGGAAACAGAATGCCTGTTTCCTTCATGTCTTGCTTCCGGGCTTCCCACTGGCACCCAGCTGGCCACCAGAATGCTGAACTAGACAGACCTGGATGAGCTGTGTCAGCAGAGGCACTGGCGCCTTCCATTTCAGGTCAAATAAGCCTTGTTTTGTAGGCAGAACCTCTCAGCACAAATCCCTCCTTTCAGCGAACATGTTCTGGTTTACAGGGGAGAGAACACGGGATGAGTACAATAAAAAGTTATTTCACTTGCCATCGTAATTCCAGCAACTTGGCCGGGGGTGGCCCTTTGCACCCACTCCCTTCAACCCCCAGATCTGTTTATCCCTGCCAGCAAATTCCATCTGTGAAGGCTGCCTTCTGAGGTTGCATGTAGGGGATTTGCCAGCATGCCAGCTGCCTTGTTTGCAGAGAGGCTGTGATGGGTGCTAGATGTCACAGATTGCTGGGATATTTTGCCTAGGCGGGGGAAGCAACCCTATCCCAGTGACTTCCCAAATACTGAATATCTGGGCTTAAAATCGGAGACGTCCATGTTAATAATTGTAGTCTTATCATGTTCATCCTGACCTTTCATTTATTTATTTATTTCATTTAATTTCTATACCGCCCAATAGCCGAAGCTCTCTGGGCGGTTCACAAAAATTAAAACCAAAATTACAACCAAATTTAGGAGCTCTTTTATCCTCACAGCACCCCTGCGAGGTAGGTTAGGCTGAGGGACAGTGACTATGCAACACATCTGGCAGGTGCCAGGATGGGGAAGGCTGTTTTTACTCTGAAAGCTGTCCAGATGAGCCTGAAGGTGCTCAAGCAAAGCTTGTCTGTCCCACCCTCCCGAACAGTGTTTAGGCAGGTAGTATTTCAGAGCCTGGTTTCCTGGTGGTTGATCTTCCTGCTGGGAATCGTCACTACCTGTAACTTGAGTGTTGAGAACCTGCTTCGTGGTGACACACACTCGCAGCGCCGGCAACCTTTGTGCAGGGAGCCTTGCCCCCTCCCTCTGTTGTTGGGTCTCTGTCGCATCTGCGGGAGAGGGAGGCCCAGGGAAGAGTGAAAGTTGATTCAGAATGATTCACCTCAACGGAAGGCAAAAGGGTGTCCTCATCACTGCCGTGGTTTCCTGTTGGTTTGGAAATCAGGTGAAATTAGACGGGGGTGTCGATTGCACACATCCGCGCCTGAAAGGCCGGACTGGCTCCCAACCCCTTTTAAGAGTGCCTTGAGTCAACACATAACTCTGCTTTCCCCAGCGTGGCTTCCTCCATGGGGTGTTGGCTCTACCACCTATCATCCCCAGCTAGCCTGGCCAATAGGAGTTCTGGCCCAACATGTCTAGAAGGCCTCAGGTTGGGGAAGGCTGACTTAATTGCAAGCAGGCTTGAAGGAAGCCAGAGCCCTGTTCCGCCCTTTCCCCACCTGGCTCTTCTGTTTCCCTTCCAGCTAACCCAAGGTGAGAGAAGACAAGAGCTCGAGGAGGAACATTCCCCTGGGTCCCTAGCACAGAGATAGGCAATGCACGCGATGTTGTAGACTACAACTCCCATAATCCCTGACCATTGGCCCTGCTGACTGGGAC
Organism: Heloderma suspectum; assembly: GCF_057233095.1. Lineage (NCBI taxonomy): Eukaryota > Metazoa > Chordata > Lepidosauria > Squamata > Helodermatidae > Heloderma > Heloderma suspectum. The sequence continues at coordinate 20,582,238 of NC_139474.1, read as the reverse complement.
TTCAGGAGGGTACAACAGGAGGGTACCAGGAGGGAACCAGGTGGCCTACCTGTGCGCTAGCAGAATGGGAGCTCCTTCCCTTGCCTTCAGTTGCCGCATTGAGTCGCATGCCCCGTGATGTGTCTGGAGGGTCTGTGTCTGTCTGTCTCTCTGTGTGAAGGAGCCACGCAAGCGGGCCAGTGTTCCTGTTTCAATTCAGTTGTTTCACATCTCTGCACCGGACCAAAGAGCCCTTGCTTTCTCCCCACTTCACTCAGTTTGGGGGCCTTTTTCAAACACAAACAAGAATTCCAACCATTTCTGTCCTCTCCATGACTTGGCCGGACTTTGTAGCTTGCCTGCCTTGTTGCTTCTGTTTTCAATAAACCGGCGCGGGGTGGGGTGTGTGTGTGTTGGGTTTCAATTGCGTGATTTGGCCCAGTTATTTCATGCACTTGGAAAGAATGCAGTGTGTGTGTGTGTAATAAGGGTGATCTCAGTGCTAGGGAGAGGCAGGCTTTGCAGACAGGGTTAGTGGGGAGGAAACAGTTGTCAATTCATCCCTTCCACACTCCCCCCTGTCCTTGTGGGACTGCAAGCGGAAGAGCCTCATTAATCGCCAGTTAATAAGAACGGGTCGAAGTCCATCCAGTTATTTGCTGCGTCACTTGCTCAAAAGCCTCTGCAGATAACTTAGATAAATGCACCCTTGCCCTCTAAGCATCTACACGGCCTCTGTTCTCCTACCCACCCCACATGTCCCGGCTTGGCCCATTTCTCCTTTCCCTTCTCTCTGCTCCTCTATCCGCGTTTCCACATTTGGAATCCTGCATCCTTATCTAGTTGCCCCCATCTCCGAAAGGAACATCAAAGAAATGAGAAAGGTGCAAAAAAGAGCAACGTTTGCAGCTTTTTGGTTTAGGGGCTTACAAAGTAATATTTTTTCAAAGCTTTTCTATCCTGCTCTTCAGTCAAAAGGCTCCTGAAATGGCTTAGAAAGAATTAATAAGTAGACAGTCCCTGCCCTCAAGCTTACAATCTAAAAAGTTGCAAGACATAAGAAAAGGGATTGGGAGGGAGGAAGAGAAAAGGCATGAAGGAGATGCTTGTTTCTGTTTCCTTGGGGTGGAAATAGACCTGTTTTGGAACCAGGTGTATTCAGGTTTGCACTGCATCTGTTGTACATTTGGGCTGGCCTGTTCTTTGCTACCCTATTCCACTTTCTTATATAGTTCAATACAGGGGCGAGAAAGGGGAATGGTGTGTGTGTGTGTGTGTTGGGGGGAATGGTTGGCAGAGGTTAATGAAATGATTCATGGTGCAAAGAAAGTGAATAGAGAATCCTTTTCCCTCTCTCTCACAATACCAGAACCCCGAGTCATCTAACAAAACAGCATCTCTTCCTTTCTCCTAGACAACAGCTTATTTGTTTTTAATAAATATAAAAGCTGTGCAGGAAAATACTTCTGGGTTCTTCTGAACCAGCCCCTCAAAATAGTCTCCAGATCTTTCTAGCCTGCTTATGCGTGTGTTAGGCTGGCCACACTTTACTTGATCAGTTGCTTGTGGGCTGAGAAGGTGGGGGAGAAACAACTTCTGTAAAGCTTCTCTGAGTTGATCACCTGAAAGTGTTTGAGAGTTGCCCAAGGCAGTCAGGCAAGTGGCTATTTAGAAGCTTGTGTCAGTAGCCAGGGGCCCTCCGACCTTGGTTTCAGCAAAATGATTCTACGATATTCTGGTGGTTGGTTGGAGGGTGTGTGGGGAACTAGGTCCTTTCCAGCATGGTTAATTCTTCAAGAGAAGGGACAGGGTTTGGGCTGCTTGCCAGCCAGCTGTGCAGCCAGCTTGTTGGATTTCCGTTCCACTTTCTATTTAAAGGTGCACTTAGAAAAAAAATAAATTACAACAGAGTTTCCACACCCTTCTGAGCCCTGGCTCAGGTGAAACGCCAGCACTTCTTAATTTCTTTTTGGAGCATTGAAACAATTGACTAGCAGGGTGTGAAATGGGAAAATGGAGGGGCATGTGGTACTCTGGAAATCGCAGAAGTGGTGCGGGTGTGTGAGAGAACGAACCTAATGGTGGGGGTGTCTCGCGTCTCTTTCTTCACCGGTTGGATCTGTTCTTCACTTACCACGCGGCCGTTCCCGTCGTCCTAGCTAAACTGCTACCTGTTAAGCAACCCGTTTTGCCTGTCGCAAGCAGGTTGTTCCAGAGCTTTATTTATTTAATCATGCACTTCCTCCAAAAAGCTCAGGGCAGTTTACACAGTTCTCCACTTCCACCCTGCGCCCCCCACAACCTCCCATGTTCTCCTAACAGCCCCCAAGTTTTCTGCTTCCCTTCCTCTTTCCGTCTCCCAGATGCTCTTCATCTACCCACACTTCTGCCCGTTGTCATCCAACAGTGCCCTCCGACAGCACCCCAGAGGCCTCTGTCTTCCCAGTGGAGTTTGCTTTCCATGGAGCGAGGGGAAGTGCCACCTGCTTATGTAACATTTGAATACACTCGTAGGAACTGGGAGGGCAAAATGAAGCTTCCCCCTGCTGGGGCAGCCTATCTGGGAACATCAGGCGCTGGGGACGAAGGGCCAGGGAGTAGAGACGGTCACCTCTGCCTGGCTTGCAGGCGCTCGGATTCATCTGGCTGTCCTGTATTGGAAGCAAATGCTGGCTTTGATCTCCTGTGCGCAGGCAGGAGGACAGAATATCCAGTGGATTTGTGGGGAGGGGGGCAGAGAGGCTGCTTCTTCCAGTACCTTCATCAGTGTTAAGGGGGCGGGAAGGGGGGAAGAGGGAGCACAAAAAGCTGGTTTTAAACTCTTGCCTTTTTTCTCCTCAACTTTCCTCCCACCCCTCCTTCCTTCTTTCCTTCCCCCGCCCCCAAAATGCACTACCCACCTCCCCACCTCTCATTCATTTCCCAGGAATTGTCATCGAGTACGGAAAGTCTTGATAGATCATTTTGCTCCGTAAGTGGCCCACGTTTCGCTTCTCCTCCCCCCACTTCTGCCCCAGCAACTGGGCTGCCTGCCTCTTCTTCTTCCCCCCCCCCTTGTGATTATTTTTAATGTACTTATTTCTTCTGCAGCAGCATTTCCTCTCTGTCGTCATATAAGCCACTTTGCTAAGCCGCTGGTCACCGTGGCAAATGCATCTTGCAGAGCAGCAAGGCAGATCCATTCCCTGCTCCTCTCTTTCTCTCTCTCTCTCCTCCCACACTCCTGGCAGGCTGAGCACTGCTCTGCCAGGAGCCATTTCTGGCTGAGCCTTTGGCAGATCCAGCTTCCCTAACTTCCATGCCTCTCTCTTCCGCTCCACTCACACGCCACCACGTGCATGCCCAGCTCCTTTTGAGCTGCAGCTGGGGAGGGTGGATATTTGGAGCCCTGCATGGCACAGCAGGGAGTGTCTTCTTTATACTAAAGATGTGTTCACTGTTTTTCTAGACTAGGGCTGTCGAACCTCAGGCCTACGGGCCAACTCCGGCCCACCTGGAATCTCAGTCGGGCCCTCTTGGGTTCCCCAGATGGCCATGCCTCTTTCCACCAGCCTCTGGTGGCTTCCTGCCTTTCCTGCGCATTTTCCCCCATTTAAAAAAGTCAGGATTCTTCTCCTAGGAGCTTGAAGTTAAAATAGGCTGGTATTTTAGCTGTGCCCACCACTAGGATGCAGCCCCGCGAAAGCTTCTCCAAAATTGAATTTGGCCCTTGGGCTGAGAGAAGTTCAACAGCCCTGTTGTAGACAGATCTGTGCCCGGAACAGCAGCAAATTGGTAGAGCTTTAGTCCCTGCTTTTTTATTTAATAGTTGCTTGTCTGTTGGGTGCTGCACAATCATCTTTCTCTTTTGTGCCTAGCGTTCTAGGTTCCCTTCAAAGCAAGCAGCATATAAAACATCCCCCTTCAAGTTCTTCCCGTCCTGCCCAAATTTCTTTTTAAAAGTTATATCTCACCTTATTTCCCAAAGGGGACACAAGGCGGCTGACTGCAGAAAATGTCATGCAATATTTAAGCCAGCAGCTGTTCTCTCACCGTCAGAAGTAAGAAGCTGGTAACTTTTTCGTTTTTCATGTCACTGGCCAGTGATAACTGGAAACCGTTCACTTCATGGGTTTTGGCTTGCCCATTTAATAGTAAAATTATACTGTAAAGCGAACAGTTATCTTATTTTGAAAACCAGAATTTGCTTACCATTTTATAAGTCCAAAGGCTATAAAGCAGCCTTTCCCAACCTGCTCCCCTCCAGATGTGTTGGACTGCAATTCCCATACTCCCCCAGCTAACATAGTCCAACACAGCTGGTAGGTACCAGGTTGGGAAAGGCTGCTGTAAGCCCTCTCCCCTTCTCTATAGGACAGCTCTGCTGTCAGATAATTATTCAGATAATTAGTCCAGAGTTGATCATTACAAGAACTTCAGGTTTCATTTTTGTTTTCAGATAAAGTTGCTAGTCCTTATTGCTGCAAAGTTAGGCTTGAAAGGTATACACTGCATTCCAGTGATTTATTATTTTATTACTATTCTTTTATTATTGAGGTACTTACAATGTACGTACTTTACTCAGATTTTAAAATTTAGACAATCCCTGCCCACAGTTGCCCACAGGAATGGAGAGGGGAAGAGAGGGAAAAAAGCAAATTTAGGTTCCAGTTCTTCCCCGCTCCCCACAGAAATGGGGTTGGTTTTGCAAATTAAATTATGTTGCAGAATTTTGCAACCTAAATCAAGCTTTTTTTCTGTGCAACGATCTCTGTCATCAAGTGCAGCGTACGCTCAGCCCTATCTCTGGGTGTGCGTTGAGCGGGGAGTCTTCTCACAAGTGACCAGCATTGAACATGCAGCCTTTAAATAAGCAAAAAAATGCACATACCTGCAATTGAACCATGGTTCCTGGCCTCTTTTTCTCTTCACTCAAGTTCCAGATAAAAGAGGAAATGCTGTTTTCTGCTGCTTTAAACAAACTCTTTTTAATTTAGCACGTCATGTGTTGGTACGGATTTGCAGCTGTTTCTGTTTCGCGCAATGCAACAATTAAAATCAGTTTTTTCCTCTTTCTATTCAAATCTTGCTGTCGCCAATCATACTTCATGTCCCTCCCTTGCCCCGCAAATACATTTCCCCTCTTACTCCTTGATAAGAGTAGGAGGGCATGGAGGAGAAATTAGTGTTGGGAAGGACTTTGGGAAGCTTTTTCAGTTACTCTGATCAACATTGTCTCCATGATCTAGTTTGCACAATCATTTTCCGTAACCCAACCCCCGCTCGTAGGTTGTTGTGTCGTCTGAACTTGGTGAGGTTAACAAACTACCCACAATCCTAAAACGTCCTTGGTTTCTTTGTGGTTTGTTAATCACACCAACAACTCACCCTCTTGGGCTTCGGACAACACACCAACCTAAGAGAGGGAGTTGGGTTACGGAACGGACCCCCTCCAGCACCCGGCATGTGCCTCAAACCACAGCAGCTTATTTAAACCACCACGGTTGAAAAAGATTGTGCAAACCCGCCCCGTCTCTGAATCTATTCTTTCAGTTGTTCCAATCAGCAACATCTCCCTGTCTTCTTAATCCATTCTGCTCCTTCCTTGGGTTCTTCTTCCTAATGTGGGAGTCTCAGTCTTAAGGCTTTGCCATTTATGGAAAATAGTAGTCCATAACCAGTAAGGTTATTTAGCCCTATGGATGCTGTGGTCTACTGGTTATTTAGGCAGGGCTGGGGGAGAGAGAAAGTGATGGTTACTTGCCTCATGTTTGTTGCTGATGATGATAAGATTGCATTTTCAGTACTATCTGTGTCCTTTGTGCTATAATAAGCAGTATAAGCCCCAAGGAGTACAATCACCATTTAGAAAGGGGAGCAGGGAGGGAGAGGAAAAGGTAAGTCTGCCATTGGCCATGCTGGCTGGGGCTGATGTAGTCCAACACACCCGGAAGAAAAGGCTGACATAAAGGATAATTTTGAGCAAACTTGATTGTCCATCGTTAAATGACTGTAGAACTTTTGGCTCATAATCCTTCAGTCCTTACTCCCAACTTATTTTAGTTAGTTACAATCTTTCTACCAAAAGATTTCGGAGCTGTGAACCGCACACTTATTTGTTAACAATATAGTTGTTGTCGCTATCATTTAAAGTGGTTAAAGCTTTCTAAGCACTGTACGACTACCTTTAAAAAAAAAAAGCACAGTCCCTGCGTGTGCAGGCTTACAGTGTCTCCTCAACGAAGTCTTAAGTATGTGCAATTCTGTATACTTGCAATTATTCCTTGCTAGTCTGTTCCCGTCTCTTGCCTCCCTTTTTTCGAACGGGGCAGCAGCCGTTGAGCATATCTGCTGCATTGAGGCCTAGTAGGAAGGTGGCAGGGAGGACGAGCTGGTTAAAAACAGCAGTGCCTGCAGCGCTAACGATTCCTGTTATTGTAGCATGAGCTCCTGTGAGCAAATTCCTATTCCGTCAGATGTGGTCACGTCCCTCTGATGTGGTTGCCTGGGTAAAGTGGGGAGCATGCATTGTTGCTGTTTGAATGCGAACTACATGGAAACTTAACCTGCCACCTCCCCTTGCCCTCAGGGGTGGCAGGAGGAACACCAAATGGGCAGGTTCCTTTCTTTGTCTTTAACGTCTTGTTTCCTCGCTCACGTTTTTCCTGAGTAGCATGCTCTGCTGCTTCATATGGTTGCAGCCTTTCCTTTTCACGCATGACCCTCTCTGTTAGCGGTGCTTGGTTTTGGTGGTGGTGGCAGCGGTGGGAATGGCTTATTAATGCATCGCTTTTGCTGTGATAAGCACAGAAGTGAGGCTGGATATTTCAAAGAGCAATAGCCAGGGGGTCTCACTTTAGAAGTACTGGGATGAGGTTTGGTGGGAAACTGATCTTCACTCAAAAAGCAGAAGTGAATTCCAAAATCCATGTGAGCGTCATACCTTCATTAGGCCAGTTCGAAGGTCACAAAGAGATGGGCAAGCTTTTGAGAGTTCCAGGTCTCTTCGTCAAGAAAGATGTTAACAAAAAGCAGGTGTGGGGCTGGGGAAGCTGACAATGTTTAAGTCATGAGGTCTCATGGTCAGAGTCTTAAGATGAAATGGTGGAGGAGAGGGCTCTTCCAGGAATTGTATGGTGTCGGGTTGCCCCTGGGACTGCCAGGAAGAAGAAACAAGCAAGCAGCGGTTGATCTCCTGTTTTTTAAAAGCATAAAATCCAGTTGATACTCAGAACTGTCTTCATCAGTGTCTAGTAATCATCCATGGTGCTGTTAGCATGTATGTAAGTGGACTTCCACTGTCCAAAGTGCTCTGCATGCATTATCTTCGTAATTCTCCCAACAGCCCTGTAATGTAATGCAGTATTCCTTCCGCTGTATTGCAGGGAGGTGCCGAAGGTCTTCCTTTAGGTCCCCCAGTGAGGATTTGGCTGTGAGCTGATCTTTGCACCAGGAACCTATTTGGTTCTCTTAGCTACACCCGTTCTCTTTCTTAAAAGGCATATGCAGGAAATGGGCTTTTGTGGTGGTGGTGTTAAAGGATGGCTCCTCTTCCTTTGGAATGGGGTGGGTACGGCCACAGCGAGCTGGGGTAAGGAGTTACCTATGGCCCTCCAGATGTTGGGATCCAAATCCTATTGGCCCAGCTGGCATGGATGATGGGACTTGCAGTTCAGGACTTCTGGAGGGTGCCAGGTTGAGGAAGGATGGCCCAATTTTTAGTAATGCTTAAGTGAGTAGAAATTCCTATTTTAAAAAACCCCACCAAAACGTTCATACACTTTTCTCCGCCTTACTAAGGGAAAAAATAATAGATGCCGCCACCAGGCAGAGACTTACGAGTGATTTGAACTTCCCACAGCGAAGGCATACCCATGGGCAGTTCAGCCCAGCATTATAATGTTCAAAAGAGTCCTGGCTTTTTTGTACCCCGTGCTCAGGGGAGAGCTGCTGTACTGCACTTAAGAGGAGCAGTGTGTGTCAAAGAGGGTCAGCAGCCCTCGGAGGGTTTTAACGTTGACTTCAGGCCCTGGCTGAGTTTGAGGCTGGTCTGTTCAGATTTCTCCACCTCTGCAAGGAAAAGAGAGCAACCCCAAGGAGTCTCAGACCTGGGGTGGCAGGGGAGGTGCTCAAGTCTGGATGCGTAGTCTAATCAGCACCCCCCCACACTTCCTATCCAAATTCCTCTGCCATTACTTAAACACCCCCATTATTAAACAACCCTGTAACTGAAGAACAGTGGCGTTTGCCTGTTTTGTAGCACAAGGAACGAACTTTGGGCACCTTTCAAGACCAAAACACGTTCACCCCGCCACCACAGGCTGCTGTCGGACCCTTAGGTAACAATTGCTCCCTCTCTGTCCACTAAATGCAAGAAGCTGAGCAGGGATAAGGGGGCTGGATGGAGAAAGGAGGCTGGCAGCCCCATGACCCCAACTGGCATTCCCAGTAGTCAGACATGTGCCATATTTTTTTACCCACACACACAAGGGGTGAAACGTATAGGCAGCCTCTGAGCCGGGAACTGTATGAGAAGGCAAGCTTTTGAATGAGCACATCTCTCAGTATGGCTCTGAAGGGCTGGGCTCCAAGTGTCCCTGGAGGACCGATCGCTGGGGGCTAGCAGAACGCAGCCGGCAAGTTTGGAGTGAGGCCAGGTGCTGGGTATGAGCGGCAGGGCATCGATATCCTGCCACGCTTCTGTGAGGTAGGCAGAGGACTGATCTAGGCACGTGCTTGTCCAGCGTGCCTGGTAATCTGGATGGCCTTGATCAGAGTGGGCAAGTGTGGTCTTTATCTGGCAAAAATGGGTGACCGCTTAATACTTCCGGAGTGAGAGTTCTCTAGGCAGGCACCTTCTGCCCAGAAATGTGGCTCCAACTTCCCTCTTCCATTTTCCCTCCCTCCAGTTCTTCTTTTAAAAACCCCTCTGTCCCTGCGCAGCCTATCCGACTTGCCCCGGAGCGAGAGTTCATCAAGTCGCTGATGGCCATCGGGAAGCGTCTGACCACGCTGCCGACCAAAGAGCAGAAGACCCAGCGCCTCGTCTCGGAGCTCTCTCTGCTCAGCCACAAGCTGCCGGCCCGTGTCTGGCTCCCCACCGCTGGGTTTGACCACCATGTGGTGCGGGTCCCACACACCCAGGCTGTGGTGCTGAACTCCAAGGACAAGGTAAGGGCCCCCCAGAAGAGGAGAGGGGGTGCGTTCCAGTTGGATTGCCGTTACGGCTTTATGCGTAGAGGTGGGAGGAACCTCAGAGGTCCTCCAGTCCAGCCCCCCGCCAATGCAAGAAACCCATGGCCATGGCAGCCCCAATAGGGAGAAAGCCAGCCCCCGTCTAAAACCCAGCTCCTTCACCCTCTCCTCATAGCCCTTTCTCATACTCCTCTGACCACGGTTTACATCCCTCAAAGGGCAAAACAACAATAATAAAGCACATAGGGAGCTGCCTTTATACCAAGTCAGACCCTTGGTCCATCTAGTCCTTACTAGCAGCAATGGCTCTCCAGGGTTTCAGGCAGGATTTTTTCCAGCCCTACCTAGAGATGCTGGGGATCAAACCTGGGACTTTCTGCATGCAAAGCGGGGGCTCTCCCACCGAGCCATGGCCGTTCCTTTAAGGCATATGGATCTAGGACGTTATGTCATAAGCTACAGCTTGATAATGATAATCATAAGAAAAATGATAAAATTAGGAAGGTCAAAGCTATAAGTCCGAATGGAGGGTCAAAAAAGCAGCTGGATTTTTCCCACTCCCCTCCTCAAAGGATCACCCCAAAATGTCCATTCTGTTTCTCCAAACACTGTAAATTCATCAAATCAGAATTCCTCTTTTCTGTCTCTTCCCCCCCCACACACACACACACACCCCGCTCCCTCTTTCACAAGGCCCCTTACCTAATCTATGTGGAAGTACTTGAATGTGAAAACTTCGACACCACTAACGTACCGGCCCGGATCCCGGAGAACCGTATCCGCAGCACGCGGTCCGTGGAGAACCTTCCAGAATGCGGGATCACGCACGAGCAGCGGGCCAGCAGCTTCACCACCGTTCCCAATTACGACAACGACGACGAGGCTTGGTCTGTGGACGACATCGGGGAGCTGCAAGTGGAGGTATCCACCCCGCTAAGGACAAAAGGAAATGAAATGCCTTGTCAGAACTAGCGGCCCATCCTGATAGTGGGGCGGGGTGTGGGGAGAGAGGTAGGCTTTTCAGAAGCCTCGAGTAGGGCTGGTGTGTCAGGCTGTGCTAACACGAGCAGAGGACAAACAGGGTTAGGCTCTGGCTGATATCGTCTGGCCACCTTTCTCCCTCCTTTGTGTATATCTCTTCTCTAGTGGCTAATTCTCCCTGCTCCTCCTTCCTCCCAACTCCTAAGGACAACAAGCCACTAGAAATAGACTTGCGGAAACAACTTGTGGAGAAAGGCAGCCAGAGGAGACTTCTTATAGTTAAGGCACAACGGATGTATTGATCCAGCCTTCCCCAACCTGATGCCCTCCAGTTGTTTTGGACTTCAGCTCCCATCAGCCCCTGCCAGCATCGCCAATGGTCAGGAGTAGTGGGAGCTGCAGTCGAACGCATCTCGACGGCACCAGGTTGAGGAAGAATGGGTTAGGGAAACCGTAATGCAGTTTGCGGGGAAACCTAGCAGACCGCCTAATCTTGTAGAATTATTCTGGGGGATTTTTCTAAGAACTGTGAGCGTACTCGTTAATGTTCTTGCTTTGGCATCAGCCCCACATTATTCCCACGGAAATGGCTTCCTAAGTAAGCTTAGGATTTCAGCCTTTGCTAAATGTAGAGCTTCAGGTGGGGCAGTTCTTTCTAGGGTGCCTTGTGGAAGCAGAAGATGAAGAAGCACGTCTGCTTCCATTGAATATCTTGTTCCCCCTCTCCTCCAGCTTCCTGAGATCCACACAAATAGCTGTGACAACATCTCCCAGTTCTCCGTGGACAGCATCACCAGCCAAGAGAGCAAAGAGCCGGTCTTTATAGCTGCAGGAGATATCAGGTGAACAGGAGTCCAGGAGTAACGTTCTCTGCCTGGAAGTGAGGGTCAGTGACGATGGGCCTGGATTTCCCATCCTCCTCCTGGGTTTTCCTCAGGGCTGGAACCGGAAAGTTCCATGAGGGAGAGACACCAGATTCAGCAACTGTGTCTGTTACAGTTCCAGTGTGGAAAATGTTTGCATAACTTCGGCTAGTCAATGAGAGGGACAAAGTAATTTCCCTCACTGCCAAAGCTCTTCTCCAGAGATCCCCCACCCCCTGGCGCTGAGAGCTAGAATTGTCCTTCCCTTTCAGAAAAAACAAACAAAAAAACTCTGGTGGTCAGAATGCTGAATTACAAGCCCAGTAGAAAATGTGGCCCTTGTACAAGATAGCAGACAAACACTTTGGCCCTGGCTGTGCGTCACGGCGGCAAATCGTGGGGTAATTCATTCATGCCGCCGCCATTTTGGATATGAATATTCTGGTCGGGCCGCTCAGGGGTTGCTCTGTGATGTCTGAACCCAGGCATTATGGGTTAATCGTGACTTAAACAACCCACTGTTAACCTAACAACTAATTGTAGGTGAACTGTGGGTTGTTCAGTCCACTTGTTTGAATGTCATGGAGGAACCTCTGATTGGCCCAATCAGAGGCTGCATATTCAAAATGGTGGCTGCGTGTGCCTCAGCAGATTGTGGGTTAATTAACCCACACCACCATTACGTGCAACTGAGTCTGGGTCTTCGACTTCAAAGGTTTTTTTCCCTAAAAGGCAATAATCAATTTTATGTGGTCTTCCCAAGAAATCTTTGAGCTGCTTTGTATGTGTTTTCACTCCTTCCTCCCTCCTCAGGTGAAATTTTATATAACCTGGAAACAGGGTAACTATTCCTATTTTATACAGAGAGCCATCGGTGTGCACATTGCTTTAGAGTGACAAGATGAAAATAGGGGTGTGCCCTGGGTAGCTTATGGTGTAAGATTTGCCATGGGAGAGTGGGTAGCAACAGAGAGAGAGAGGACAAGGGTGAGTGATAATAATTTACCTAGGGCTACTGACATAAACATATTTATAGGGTGGCCAGTAAACCAGTGATTCTCCTGGTTTCGGTTACTACACATAGTCTCACCTCCGTCCACCAGCTCCTGCAATGGATTTCAGCCTTCCAAGATTTCCTCCCTGCCTGTCCCCCCCACCCCCCAAAAGAGGAGGATGTGCACAGGTTCCTAACAGAACAGGCGTTGTTGATATCTCTTATACGGACATATCTATGGGCTTGTGATGATCTCTGTGTGCTGGATACAGAACGTGTGCTGGATACATGCAAATAGTGTGTTGTCCCTATATATTTGCATGGAGAACATGCATACCCTGATCATGTCAGTAAGTGAAGCAATATATGTAAGCCCAGATCGGGGTAATATATATTTTCCAGTACCTGTAGGCTGTGACTGAAGTTGTGTCAGATCATGAAAACTGTCTTTTGTTTGGTGTCTGTCTGCCCACCACTTGCCCACCAACTGCCCTGGGATTCAGCTCAGATTCCAAACTCAGGCCCCTCCAGGCTAATTCTGGAACAATGACCCATCCCATTAAGACTTTGCTCTTAAAACCATTATTTTAAGAAACAAATGGACCAGCAGCAATAAAATAAAAATACAAACAAACTTACAGAGGTGAAAAAAAGCCAGAGCAGTAGTTTTTTAAAAAAGGAAAGACCGCACTAGGACTAGGGGGTTATGCCTGGTGGTGGATGATAGGGGTTGGAGTCCAGTACATCTGGAGCGCCCTGGATTGGGAAAGGCTGTTTTAAAGCTTCACAAGTGACGGCTGCCAGTCCGCTCTCCTCCCTTCCACCAGCTTCCACCTCCCCAAAGTTTCCATGTAGCACAAACACTTTTCTGGCCACAGATTAGTCCCCAATGCTTTGAGGCGAATCCTTCCCTGTGAACCAACCCAAACAACTCTTGAGATCTAGAAACATACCCCCTCCACCCATTTTAAGCAAAAACTGAAGAATGATAGATATCCAATTCTGTGTGGTGGATCCTCAGACACACTGAACTCACCCCTTCCCCCCACCCCAGTGAAATCCTCTGAAAGGTAGGCTTATCTTACCCTCCCACCCCCCTTTCTGCAGGAGACGCCTCTCAGAGCAACTTGCCCACACTCCAACGTCATTCAAGAGAGACCCCGAGGATCCGTCTGCCGTTGCCCTGAAGGAGCCGTGGCAGGAGAAAGTCAGGTGAAGAGGTTGCAGCCAGCGAACAGCAATCCCTTTTCGGGGCCGAGGCTGGCAGGCCGGCAGGGGTGAGGCTGGAACAGGAAGAGTCTCGGGTGGGTCTGTGTGTGCCCACAAAGGTCAGGCAGGGTTGGCATCTGAGGTGAGTTGTCTAGCCAGTGAATAAGCCGGTGATGGACAAGCGAGTGTGACGGGCTTCTGGCAGGGTGGCGAGCCTTGGCTGGGGTGGCCTGCAAGCCTCGGCCTGGTCTCTCATGGAGAGAACGGGCTGCAGCTTAGCCATGACGCTTTGCACACAGAAGGTCCCAAGTTTGATCCCCGGCACCTCCCAGTTAGGACCGGGAAGAACCCTCGGGAGCCTCTGCCAGTCAGTGCGGACAATCCCGAATTGGACGGACGAATGTTCTGATGCTTCGGAGGATCCTAGAGAAAGACCATAACACCCTAAACCTTTTGCTGTCCTAGGTGCTTTGCAGGGTAGCAGGAGGAGAGGGGGCAGGTCCTCTGCTCCAAGGAGCTTACAATCTAAAGCAGTCTTCCCCATCCTGCCCCCCCCCTTAAAAACAGGCAGTACTCATAGCGTGGCTTTTCCAGTCTCCTGGGGCCTGCTGATAGAGGTTCCAGTGCTCGCCAGGGACAGCCCGAAGCCTTCGGCCCAAGCAAGGCCAGGCAGATGCGAGAGAGATCAGCCTGTCTCTCCCTGCTGCTTCTCCACAGGCGGATCCGGGAGGGCTCTCCGTACGGCCACCTCCCCAACTGGCGCCTTCTCTCCGTGATTGTGAAATGCGGTGACGATCTCCGTCAAGAGCTGCTGGCCTTCCAGGTTCTCAAGCAACTGCAGGTAGGGGGAGGGCCGTGATGACCCCCAACGTGCTCGCCCAGGCGCTGCCGGGGCTGCGTTGTCGGATCAGCTCAGGATTATTTGCATACCTCTTTTCCGCAGTGACTGAGCTCTGACCGAAATCCACAGTAGCAGCAAACCTAGTCGCAAAAACAAATGTTGTCCAAACCGTTTCGCTAAGCTGTGCAATACAAAATTCCTAGCAATTCGCAGCACGAGAACAGCTTTTCCCCAATCCAGTGCCCTCCAGATATGGGTTGGGACTGGAGCTCCCATCATCCCCAGCCAGCAGGGCCATTGGCTGTGCTGGCTGGGGATGATGGGTGCTCTAGTCCCAACCCATCTGGAAGGTGACCGGGTTGGGGAAGAATGCAGTAGGACAAACATCTGTGACAGTATTGAATACAAAGCTGCAGTTCCGGAGCGGCGACAAAAAGCACAAATGGATTAAGAGGGCAGGGGCCATAGTTCAGTGAAATGTTGCTTGCATTGCATGCAAGCGGTCCCAGGTTCCATCCCCAGCGTTTCCAGACAGATCTGGGGAAAACCACACTACAAGCTAGAAGGATCTCGGAATCGTCGATCACAAGCTGACGATGAGCCAACCATGTTATGTGGCTGCAAAAAAGGCAGATGCTGTTTTGGTCTGCATTAAGAGAAGCATAGCTTCCAAATCATGTGGAGTACTAGTTCCCCTCTACTCAGCACTGGTTAGGCCTCATCTGGAGTACTGTGTCCAGTTTTGGGTGCCACACTTTAAGACGGATGCAGACAAGCTGGAGAGGGTTCAGCGGAAAGAACTGGGCATGTTTAGCCTTGAGAAGAGAAGACTGAGGGGAGACAGGATAGCGCTCTTCAAGTCCTTGAAAGGCTGTCCCAGGGAGGAAGGCCAGGATCTCTTCTCGATCATCCCGGAATGCAGGACACAGAATCATGGGCTCAAGTGACAGGAAGCCAGATCCCGGCTGAACATCAGGAAAAACGTCCTGACTGTTAGAGCAATACGACAATGGAACCAATGACCTAGGGAGGCGGTGGGCTCTCCCACCCTGGAGGCATTCCAGAGGAGGCTGGACAGCCACCTGTCAGGGATGCTCTGCCTTGGATTCCTGCACTGAGCAGGGGGTTGGACTCGATGGCCTTGTAGGCCCCTTCCAGCCCTACTATGCTATGAACCCCTGGAGAACCGCGGCTGCCAGTCAGCATCGACAGTACTGGGCCAGATGGACCCAGGGTCTGATTCAGTTTAAAGCAGCTTCCTATGTTCCCATTTAAATCAACCCTGTATTCGGAACCATGAGGACCGGAATCTTCATTTTTAGGGAAAGGGCCATTGCTGCCAGTCAGTGTCAACAACACTGGAATAGGTGGACTAAGTGGGTTCTGACTCGGTATAAAACTGCTTCCTCTGCTCCGTTGTTCCTAATGAAGGGTGCAGTAGTTACGTTAAAATGCACAACTGAGAATCTGGAAAAAGTATCAGAGCAATCAGATATGTAGAATAATAATTCAAGAGCAGCCAAATATAAAATGCAGTATAGTTTTTAACATGCATAAGTCAAAGCTAGATGACCAGATGATAACTTCTAGTTGGACGTTTAAGAATCGGCAGCCACAGTCCTCCGCAGAGCCTCTGCTTGCTGTTCTGGACATCGGGCCCCGGCTGCTCCTGCGGTATCTTCTGGGGCGCCCCCGCCACCTGGAGACAAATGGTGGAGAGCTTTCGCAGCATTGGCGTGAGCTTTTGCAGCGGGAAGCCTCCAGCCACCAAGGCCCCCCTTTCCTTCTCTTTCAGTCCATCTGGGAGCAGGAGCGCGTCCCTCTGTGGATCAAGCCCTACAAAATCCTCGTCATCTCGGCCGACAGCGGCATGATTGAGCCGGTGGTCAACGCCGTCTCCATCCACCAGGTCAAGAAGCAGTCACAGCTCTCGCTGCTGGACTACTTCTTGCAGGAGCACGGCAGCTACACCACCGAGGCCTTTCTGACGGCTCAGCGCAACTTCGTGCAGAGCTGCGCCGGGTACTGCCTGGTCTGTTACCTGCTCCAGGTCAAAGACAGGTGAGTGGGGGGAGCCTCTTGGGGGAACGGTGTGTGTGGTGGGGTGGGCAGGAGGCACCCAACACATCCCTTTCGGGGAGCTTTTGAAAGGAGCAGAGGAGAAAGAGAGGAGCCTCGTGGTTGCACATTTTGAAGTGAGGAAAAGCTGTGGACGTCTTGGGGGCGCGTTGGATGGAGAGAAGAAAGGGATTCTTGGTCTGAGGGGGATCTCTTGTGGAAGAGAAGAGTAGGTGGAAGCAGACGCTTTATGGCAGCAGGCCTTGTTTGTATGCTTTAGAGCGCAATCCTATGCATGTTTAGCCTTGAGAAGAGATGACTGAGGGGAGATAGGATAGCGCTGTCATTCTATGTTGAGGCAGGAGAAAAGTCCTGCCACTCTCAGCATGGCCGGCTGGGCAATGCTGGGAGTTACTGGACCTTTTTCTGTCGAAACAAGCATAGGATTGCGCCCTTAATACATTAGGTGGTTGCCTTTTAAGGCTTTTGTAAACGAGATGACTCTGTGGGCTTTTCTTAATGTAGCATCTGACTCGTGATGTAAGAAAATAAGATTCTTTCACCAAGCCAGGGGAGTCAAGTGTAAAGAACTGTTGTAGTGCATGCCGTTGCGAGGCGGAGGTATGAGCCAGCGGGGCTGTTTGCACGGCCCGACAGCGTGCTGCGGGCTACTTAACCCATGCGCAGGCTGCTGTGCGTGTGGCCACCATTTTGAATATGCAACCTTTGCTTGCGGTTTGCCATGTTGTGTGGACCTGACAGGCATGGGCTAAACCACCCTCGCGTAACCCATGGTCTCCTTTAGGGTTGTGCGAGGATTTAGCCCTCGCATAAACCAGGCTTGCTGGGTTCACATAGAATCATGGAATAGTAGGGCTGGAAGGGGCCTACAAGGTCATCAAGTCCAACCCCTGCCCGAGTGGGGCGTCCATATGCAAGCCAGCAGCCGCACACACAGCAGCTGCGGGTTAAATAACCCACAACGAGCTGTGGTGCACTGACTGAACCTGGGCAGGGAGGACCCAGTTCCAGGCTCGCCTCTGCCATGGAAGACCCTATGTCGACCTTCCTCAGCCTCTGGTGCCTTTGGCTGGATTGGCTTTTTTTCTGGGCTTCGTGCTGCGCAACGTATGAAGAACGGCCCAAGGGGGAATTGCTTTGGACATTACGGAGAGGAGCTTAAGAAGCCCAGTGCAACTGATCCTTCCTTCCTCTTCTCTAAACCCTGCAAAACAGGCACAACGGCAATATCTTGTTGGATGCAGATGGACACATAATCCACATCGATTTTGGGTTCATCCTCTCCAGCTCCCCCCGCAACCTCGGTTTCGAGACGTCAGCCTTCAAGCTCACCACGGAGTTTGTTGATGTAAGTTTGGGGAGAGCAAAAGGAGCTAATGGAAATTTAGAGCTAAGTGGAGCGTGTGTTTAAAACCTGTAGATGCAGTTAGACAGCCTCGGCCAAGGCCAGGTGCAAGGAGGCAGGAGACTCTTGCAGGCCTAAGGGCTGTTGTGGAAGTGGCACAATCCACTGAGCAGAAAGACTTTCAGTGTCACCCCCCTCCCCCAATGTAAGCTTCTGGTCCTTATGGCCGATAACATTGAAAAGGGGGAGAGTGCTTGGTAATAAAAGAGCATTCTGAAGCCACAGAGAGGATCTCCCAACAAGCAGGGAAGGACTACCCCTTGCCCACATAGCTCCTCACCTCTCCCCACCCCCTTTTGCACCACAAATTTTTTCCCAAGCAAGCAGTATGCTCAGACAGAAAACCGTCCCCTTGTTCCTCTCCGCGTGCAGCATCCTCCTCTTCTGCTTGTCTGCCTCTTGATGCCCGCCCCCCTTCCTCATTTTCCCAGGTCATGGGCGGCCTGGATGGCGACATGTTCAACTACTACAAGATGCTGATGTTGCAAGGCCTCGTCGCTGGTCGGAAGCACATGGATAAAGTCGTGCAGATTGTGGAGATCATGCAACAAGGTACAGGGGGCTAGTTTTTCTTCTGAGTGCTTGTGTGGCTGCAGGTCAGCTGGCGGCATCTGCCCGGGAGAGCGTCCTCCGGACATTTTTCCCCATCGGTTTATCTACCAACGGTCACCTGCATGGCTGTCACAGAGCCCCTGTCAATTTGCGGAGGATTCTGGGACGCTGGCCAGACCTAGGGGGCTCAGCTGTCTCCGAACCAAACTGGCGAACTTCTGCTCGGCCCACAGACTAAGGCCCTCTTTTAAAGAACGTTTAGTTGTTGAACCTGCCCTTTAATTAAACCTTGTGTACTGCTCAAACATCAGGGATAGGTGCTTTTAAAAATTGCACATTTTTTTGCTCTTCCTTCAGTCGACCAAAGGGGGCCCAAGTGCTGAAGCGTGCTAAAGAAAGGCAGGCTTAGAAAGGAGAGCTAAAGTAATGAGAGCCTGTATCAGTTTGTCCTCCAGGTTGCCAGCGATGTTTGGGAGAAATGCAGCGGAGTCAGGTTCCTACAGTAGCGCAGGTCATCTGTGAGTGTCGAGAGAGAGCAGCAGAATCGGATAAGTTACTAGTCCATAAGAAAGTACCAACTGCCCTGCTCAATCAGGCCAAAGGTCCATCTAGACCAGCATTTTGCTACCCACACTGGCCAGCCAGATGTCTCTGGAAGGTCACAAGCATAGCATGTGACGCCGATGGCCAGTCATTCTTTACCCCAGCGTATCTGGCACTTGGAGATATACTGCCCCTGAAGATGGAGGTTTTGGTTTAGCTAGCTACTGTGGCTGATAGCCGTCAGTACATTTATCCTCCATGAATTTACTTGTGGCAGTGAGGGGAATAATTCTCATCAGGATGCATGAAAAAGCCTAGTGTCCCCACGGGGGTGAGCTTTACCACCTCACCTGCCCCAGACTTCCCCTGGAAGGGTTCAGTAGCCCATTAAAGACCTCTTGGAGCAGGGCAGTTAAAAACTTCCAAAACAGCACCTCCTGCAGATCCTTCCCCCTCTAGAAGACATGGATTGGATTGTTCTGAAGAGGGTGCCATTTGGAAAGTACCATTGGTATGGTTTAGTGCGGCCATACATCAGGCCTTGGGCAACTTGTAGGCCAAAACAACTCCCATGATCCCTCCCTATTGGCTATGCTGGCTAGGGCTGATGGGACTTGTAGGCCAAAACATCTGGAGGGCCACAAGTTGCCCACCCCTACTGGATTATTCAGGCGGGGGTGTTGGGTGAGTGTGTGGGGGGGGTATCCCTGGTACAAAGGTTCAAAAGGTTATTTGTGTAAGAGGCGCAAGGTCCAGTTGTGGTTCCTGCCTTGCAGTTCTCCCAGATGTTGTTCCTGTGCACAGAGGCATGGCACACGTGGGGGTGTCAGACCAAGGTCTTGTCGAGGCCTGGCAGGTTGGTGTGCCTTGCGCAGAGGACTTCTGGGGTGAAGAAACAGACAAACAATAGTGGATCCCTCATTTTTGAAAATCCAGCATCTAGGTCTTTCTCAGAACCGTCTCCAGAATATTATATACTTCATTAATATTGCTATTACGTCTGTCTTCCACGTGCCATGGAGCCTGCTGGAGATGCTTCCAAGTAACAGCCGGCTCTTACATTTTCAAAAATGGGGGACCAGCCATCGTTGTTTCTTCTTCCCAGCAACGCTTGGGAGGGTCCCTGGTCCCACCTGAAACCGTCTCTGTACTTGGTGAAATCTAATTTGATTGTCTGCAGCTGGCCCCCACTTTTCATCTCAAGACTGTAACCGAATGTGGACTCCACGGCTTGAACATCAGCCACTCCCTTCCTCCCCTCCCCACTTTTCCCTTTGTTTATCAAAGAGCCTGACCAAGAGTTCTGGAGAACTTGAAAGCTTGCATGCTCTTTTGCGACCTCTGAGTTGGCCTGATAAAGGTATCGCCCCTAATACAGATTCCGGAATTTTCCTTGTATTGCCGCATTGAGGTCTCCATCCCCCCTAAACCTTGCGCTCCCCCAGCACTACACCACAGATACTTCTCGAACGCCCTTTCTAGAGCTCCGTGCCTTCCGCTGCCGCCCATCCCCGATACGCAGAGCACGAGCAGCGTGCGTGGACCAGGCCCTCTTGAGTGTGCAGGACTGGATCTCTGCATGCCTGCGTCCCCCAGAGAGCTCTCGGTTCTGTGCAGCCTGCTCTCCTTTTCCCCTCCACTTCCCTTTCTGGAGAAGGGCCTGCCGCGCCGGGCTCAGTGATGCTCTGCTCGCTCTCCCTCCAGGCTCTCAGCTGCCCTGCTTCCACGGCTCCAGCACCATCCGGAACCTGAAGGAACGCTTCCACATGAACATGACGGAGGAGCAACTCCAGCTGCTGGTTGAGCAGATGGTGGACGGCAGCATGCGCTCCATCACCACCAAGCTGTACGACGGCTTCCAGTACCTCACCAATGGCATCATGTGACCGCTCCTCGCCACCGCTGCGCCGGCCGCCTCCTCCCCTGTCCCCAGCTGGACCGTTGGAACTCTCCTGGGGGGGGGGAGCCCCCCACCCCCGAGGTGTTCTCCTGCTCCATCGGCGGCGCAGCCCCCTGATGGCCGTGGTCCCTTGAACGGGGCGCCGCTTTTAACCGGATTCTTTTAGACGCTGGCAGAGTGTGCGGGAGGAAAGGAGAGAGAAACTCTAACTTGCCGAAACACATTGGGATGTGACATGCAGAGGATCATGTGGACAAGCTGTTGAGATTTGCTTTTGAAGCAATGAGCAAGGACGGAGACGTCCATCTCCGGACATCAGAAAAACCATGTCACGCGCCTGTCTCCCCACATCTCCTCCCCCCGCCCCGGATCTTTTTATTTCAGTATTATACCTCTTTGCATCCTCTGAACCCTCTCCCAACAATCTCACAAATGTTTTATGGGTCCAGGTGAGGTGGTGGCGGGGAGGGTGCGGGGGAGGGAGAGAGATTTCTCCTTGCAGCAGGGCCAAGAAATCTTGCCTTTGTGAACCTCCTGTTCTTAAGACCCCCCCCCCCCCCCCGGATATAGCCGAGAGGCATTCCTTCCTCCCTGTCGGTTCTCTCTGCCCCGCCCCCCCCCCGTGCATGTCTTTTTGTGTGCGTGTGTGTGTGTCTATCAAGACAATTAAATTCCCCACTGTCTCCACCCCCATTTTTCTTTCCTGCACATTTTAATGCAAGGTGTGAAGTTGCAAGTTGCACAAATTTGTTTTTTTCTTTTTAATAAGGCCGGGTGTTCGCTCCTCACTGCTTCTCAGAGCACAGATTTAATGTTCCTTGAACCTCAAGGGACTGGGTTGGGGGGGTGCGGGGAGACGTTGTGTCTTGCTTTCCACGGAAATGCCCCTGGGTTCTCCCTTTCACCTCTCGTTGATCATTTCTGTGTTTTACACAGTGCACAGTGACGGGGGAAGCAGCGGCTGTTTGGCAATAATAGCTGGCAAGTCTAACGTGCTTCCTTGGGTTGGGTCGGGTCGTGTTGAGGCCGTCTCAACAGTGCTGCAGAAAATTCACCACGGTTCAAGGTTGGTCAGAGGAGAGTCAAGTGCTGGGCACCAGACGCCTGAACAGTAACACATTAAACATGCTTTCTTTCTTTCTGGAGTGTTTGGACAATAGGTTTTCCGCTTCTGCGACTGGGCAGCCTGGCTTCCCTCTCTCGCTCCCTCTCCGATTGGCCAAGTAGAATATTCCCCCTGAGCTTCTGTCTGCTCTCTGTCCTTGCTAACAGTTGCTCCCGTTTACAGCTCCCAGCAGAGAGAAGACAAATGTGGGCCGATACTGTGCCCTGTCGCCACTAGGATACCCCTGGAGCTGCGCCCCCTTTATTGGCAGAGTTCCCCCTTCTGCCGTCATCACCCCCTTGGGGCTTTGACAGTGCCTTCTCCCTCTTTGCTCGCGATAGCAAATGCGCTACAACCCACCATCTCTAAAAAGCATTTTACCCTTCAGCGTGAAAGGAATTCTGGACACAGCTCCCCCAAAACATGAATGTTTTGCAATATGAATTTTGTAAATGACTGTACCAGTGTATTTGTGAGGGGAGGTGTCCTTTCACTACCCTCCACCCCAGTTTTCCAAGAACAGCCTTGTGGGTGGTACTTTCGACTCAGTGAAAATGTGATGGTTTATTTGGTTCTCTGTGTGAAGAACAAACACATTTCTATATATGCAAATCTGCAATTTGCATCTCCTGCTTTTGGGGGTGGGGTGGAACGATACCATATGATCTGCGGGGGTGCGTGTGTCTGTGTCCTTGATATCTCATCCCCTCCCCCTTTTCCTGTCCAATATTCCTCTTGGCCTGTTCCCCATATCTCCTTTCTGAGTATGATTTTTTTCACACTATACAAGGTGTGTGTGTATGTGTGTAGCACTTAATTCATGCTGGAAAAGACCTTTTTTTAAAAAAATTGCTGGTTGTAGGAGACAGTGTGGTGGGGGGGAGAGAAGTGGCATAGAAATGGCTGCATAAAATGAGAAGCAATAAGGCAACACAGGACATTCCGTATCTGTGATTTTATTTTATTTTTTTGGTTCTTAACTTAGTGAGCCCTTTAAAAAAAGTGAAAACAGAGGCAAAAGCTGTCATTTGGATGCTGTTGCCCGATGACCCTTTGGCGTAGCTTGGCTGCGGTGACCTAATTTTTCAGCCAATGACTGAGAAGTATCCAGACAAGTCTTCAACAGTGATCTCCACCGGGTTTGCAAGAGGATTGAAGAAGTCTTTTTTCCTGAAGCCTGACTGTGTGTGTCTGTCAGAGAGAGAGAGTTGCAATTAGGCAGAACGCCCCTTCTTACATGACAATGTTTTTTTGGTGTCCGTTCTTGCCGAGCAGGTCGTCAAGTACCTCGACTGCAGTACAATCCCAGAAGAATGTTTTGTGCTGACCAGCAGTGTCCCTGCCTCTTCATTTGGGTTTTGTTCGTTGTGCGAGTCCCTTTTTGAGTTCCCGAGAGGCTGTGCAGCCGTCCTCCACCTCAACCACTCTCTTGGGAAAGGGGTGCCAAGAAGAGGGTGGGATTGTGCCGAGAGAGAAGGGTGAGGTGAGCGCCATCGAAGTGCATCAACAGAAATAGGCAGAAGTGGGATTCTTGTTCTTGTAGCCCTTCAGCCTGCAATCTTGCATGGCTTGGGCGGCACTGACTGAATTCGCCAGAATGGAGATGCATTCTGACTGCCTGGTTAATGCTTAAGGATTGTGTGCGGAGGTCCCTTCTCCAGTTGCTTGGGTGATTTGACCCTCCCGTCTGCAGCACGCCCAGCAGCAAAGAAATTTGGCAGCACCTCTCCCCCCCTCTGCCACTTAATTCCAACCTCTTCGCACAGAGCCAGTTCCTACAAGGAACACAAACCACCAGCTTTCGCCCGCTCAGAAGCCTCCAGGTGACTGCAGCAGCCACAGATGCTGTGGTCCTCTCTTGCTGCCTGCCCAACCACGCTGCTTTTGGGAAATCCTGCACGACCTTTGCCAGCAACGAAGAAATGAGCAGTGGTTGACAGAGGGTGAGCCGTCGGGCAAATGGCCGGCAAGGGGGCGTGGGTGTCGCAGCCATTGAAATCGGTCACTACTACAGTCACCCAGAGGCTTCCACCCGCCTGCGGACTCCTGTGTGGGCTGGCTTATTGGCATCCCAAACAGTTCTTTCCTGCTTCAATTATCTGAACAAGCCCTTTTCTGGTACCTTTTTTGGGGGTGGGGTTAGTGAAGCATCTGGCGGCCAACTCAAGGAAGTGAATTATCTTATTGTAGTTAAGCTGAGGTGGGCAATACTGCTCTCTGTGTGTGTGGGGGGGGCACTATTAATTTTAAATCCACTCCCATTAAAGCAGAGGAGCCCCAAGGAGCGGGCAGAGAAGTTGCTGATCCTTTTTTTTTTAATTATAAATTGCATGATTGGTCTTCTGGTCATGTTAATGGCTTTCTCATCTCACTACAGTGGTTCCCATTTTCCAGTGTGCTGCTGATGGCTCCTAAATAATGTGGGTATGACGGTGTGTGCGCACGTGTGTTGGTTGGGATTTGTCCTCCCCCCCCCCCGCCCATTGTGTAAGGATGGGCCAAACTCCAAAATAAAACCTATGAAATGGACTTAAATTTCTAATAAAAGCGTCCTTTTTATAAATATGCAAAAAGCAACACCTTGCAAGCCCAATGTTTGCAGAGAAGTTGTTGACCCGAGACTCATTCCTTGAGGATCAATATGACCCTTCTGGGGGCGGGAGAGAGAAAACTGGCCTTAAGAGATTTGGTGGAGGAGACTGTGATGAAGCCCCTAGTTGTGATTAGCTGACCTGCTGTGATGTCACAGAAATGGGGCGAAGGTGTCAGAAGCACCAGATACTGTGGCATTTCTGCTACTAGACAGGTGTTGGTTTCTTCACTCTTTTGGATGGGAGATTCCCTGGAGTATGAGCACTTTTTATTTTGTAAGGGGACCTCCTTGGCCAGCTGTTTCCATCGAGGAGAGGGGTGCCGTGGTTTCGTTTTGTCTCGCCCATCTGTCGCCTGCTGAAATGAAGAGAGAAACCTGGTTGCGGGCGCAAGGACAAAAATGGCACCTCGGAGCAGGGAACAAACCAAATTTATTGGGTCAAACAGCAGTTATTTCTCTGCCTGTTCCCAGGATCAGATGGGAATGGAGGCTCTGCCATAGATGACTGAGAGACTCACTTAGCGAGCGCAGTTTATTAGGAATTCTTGGCGGGGGGTGGGTGTCACCAAAAGAAGGAAATTGTGTATGAACCGGAGGCAAAACACTGTCAAATGGCGCAACCCCCTGGAGATTCCCCAGAATGAATTGCGCATTTAGCTAGAAAGCACAAGGTGGTTCTCTTCGGGTTGGTGGGATTGAACCCAAGTGAAATGCCGTGAGGAATTAACAGCCAAAGTAATAATGGCCGGTGTGGCGTCTGAAATTGCCATGGCACCTCGCAGTCTGGGGGAAAGCCTCCTGGGAGGAGGGGAATGTTGTTCCAGTGTGTTAATCCCGCCTTTGAGGGCCAAACCGTGTCGAGGGGTTTATTCTCAGTTTGGCCAGAGAGCCGAGAGTGGGGAGAGGATGTCCGGAGCGCACCCAAGACGGTAGTGGAGGCTTTTATGGGGCTGTTGGCAGCGCTGCAATTGGGGCCGCGGTGGCTTAGTGGTTAAGACGCTGAACTGCAGACTGGAAGGTCGGCAGGTCAGCAGTTCGAGACCCGAGGGCCGCGTGACGGAGTGAGCTCCCGTCTTCAGTCCCAGCTCCTGCCAACCTAGCAGTTCGAAAGCAAGAAACTGCAAGTAGATAAATAGGTACCGCCTCGGCGGGAAAGGGAACAGCGTTCCGTGCACCTCGGTGTTCAGTCATGCCGGCCACATGGCCACGGAAGCGTCTTCGGACAGCGCTGGCTCTTCGGCTTAGAAACGGGGATGAGCACCGCACCCTAGAGTCGGACACGACTGGTTGGGAACACCTTTGGCAGCGCTTCAAGCAAAGCTTCCGTGGCAGTCGGGGCCGGCCCTACCGTGAGGTGCAGCGAGGTAGCTGCCTCGGGCAGCCGATTTGTATGTTATGCAAGGGCGGCAAATTGCGGGTGGTTCAAGGTATGACTATTTCATTTTTACTCCCAGGGAGAGGTGCTCGCAGGATGTTCTGCCCCAGGCACCAAAATAAGTTGGCCAGCCTCGGGAAATGTGTGTCTTGATTGGGGGGGGGGGGTGATGCCTCCTACTTGTTTATCCGTTTATGAGTTTCGGTCCAAATAAGGCCCCAAGGTGACTTACAGCTACAATTTAAAAAAGTAAAAAAAGGTAAAACTAAAAACAATCTTGGGTGCAATCCTATGCATGTGTAGACATGCTGGCTGGGGAATGCTGGGAGCTGTAGGAATTCTTTTTATCTAAACATACATAGGATTGCACTCTGAAAAATGGTTCTGCCTGAGATAGCAAAACGTCTTGTCCTCGTGCCAATTCTTCAGCAAAGATGCAGGGACTGGTGGCACACACGATTGTTCGGGGGCGAAACTGTGTGGAGGGGGAGGTATGCATATTGCCCTGAGCTCATTAGTGGAATTAAAAAGGTAATAAAACAATTTGCTTTGATTACTTAAAAAGCAAATTATTTGATTTATAGGCTGTCCTGTGACCAAAGTTCGCTTCAATCTTTGCACAGCAATTAAAACCTACAAAATGGCAGTGCAACAATAAAAAAACAGCACGTGCAGTATCACTATGAGATGAGCGGACTAGGAACGGAGAGGCCCCGGTTCCAATTCCCACCTGGCCATGACTTTGAACCGATTTCTTTCTCTCTTGGCCTAACCTACCTCACAGGGTTGTGAGGTGGTGGGAGAATTATGTATACCACTATGAGCTCCTTGGAAGAAAGGCAGAATATGTATTTTTTTATCCTGGTCCTCAACCAAAATGGCTCCCAGACTGGCTTCCGTGCAATCAGTAAAACGAGATGGTCCCTGCCCCTGCAGGCTTACAGTCTAAAAAGACCCAACACAAGGAATAACGGATGGGAAGGGAAGAGGAAAAACCTAAGTCAGCAGGACTGGTGGAATGGGCCTGCTTTCCCTTTCAGAGGAGAAACGCCTAATAAAATAGAATCATAGAATAGAGTCGGGTTGGAAGGGGCCTACAAGGCCATCGAGTCCAACCCCCTCCTCAATGCAGGAATCCAAGTCAGAGCATCCCTGACAAATGGCTGTCCAGCCTCGTCTTGAAGGCCTCCAGTGTGGACGAATAAACTCCAGTGTGTTTATTTTAATTTAAAATAAATTAAAACTGGGAGCAGAGTGAAAGGGATTTTGTAGCACTGAAAGGGCAGATAATTTTTTTTAAAAAATCAGAGCTTAAAGCAGTATAAAAAGCACGATGTAGTTTGAAGCGAGCCTCGGACGACTGTCTCAAAGTTCGGGATGACAGCCTCACCTGTTGAATGCGTGCCTCCCAAGCTACTATTCAAGGCACAGGGCATCCTTAAGAAAAGCTCACCTGGAGTTTAAGCTTGCCACCTTTATTTCCTTGACAGACAGAGATTCAACAGGTGGTGTGCCCTTCCCATGGCATGGGGAGAAAGGCTTTCCACTTGCTACACGTTGGCCTGCCACTGCAAAAGGCTCAGGGGTGAAATAAAGGTGACTCCTGCCTCGTGGGCGCCTTGCCTCAGTTTCCCTTCTCTCCCCCACCCGCTCCCAATTACTTCCTCATCAATCAGGATGGGTTGGGTCTTATTCCCTCGTTCCTTCCTTCTCCCCCTTCCAGCTGATGGGGGGCCGGGGGGCCCCTTTTACTGAGGACTGTCTTCTATCTGAAGGTTTTGCTGTCCAATTCCACTTTGAAGATAACGAACCATCAGAACTGTGGCCCATCCACCTTTCACTGTGCACGTGCAGCAGCCTGAAAGGACAGGGACGGAGCTCACCTGGTCACAGTCTACCACAATCCAGTGAGATGTGTTTCTGTTTAAAATACAACAATTTCTAAATGTGCATCTACACATAAATTGGCATGTGAACATGTAAAGCAAATCACTGTCCTCTTTTTGGGGGCAAGTCATAAGTGGAGACCCTAGGCAGGCTAGTCCTCAGTGAGGAAAAGACGAGCTGGGGTCAGAAGGGGTCAGCGTTGTGAAATGAAATGGCTTCAGTGCCGCTGCCATGCACCTCTTGCCAAAGAGTCTGTCGGCCTGCATGTGTAGTCTCTGGTCACTGTTGGATGGCTTCTGACTGTACCGGTTGCCACAGAGGCACGAGAGACCACAGGGCAGGCTCAGGAAAATGGATCTGCCACCAGGCCAGACCCAAGTCCCTTTTTACTGGTCCACAGCTTTGAGCTGGGCTGTCTTAAGAGATTTGCACAAGGCAATATTGGTGCGATAAACAGCTACCAGTAGGCTAAACCACTATCAAGAGCGGCTTATCCAATTCCCATTTACCCCAGCTGGGGAGGATGGGGCCTGGAGTCCAGGAACATGTGCTGGGCTGCAAGTTTCCATACTCTGAGCCTGCTTGGTTCTACGGGGCGGGGGGTCACACAACACACCGCGGTAGTCCATTTCAAACAACGCAACCCTAGGCGCGCCTGCTCAAAGCCGGTGAACTCAACGGGCCGTAGATGGCCTCCGCTTGCGCGAGTCCTGTGGGGCTGCGTTAGAATACAACGCGCAAAGATATGACTGAACAGACCTGTTGTTAGTCAGAATTAAACCCACCCCAAACATGCAGCAACTTCCCAGTACAAATAAATGCAACCATCGGCCCTTCCGAGCCCCAGATGAAAATACGGAGTTCTCGCTTTCAACTCTGCGGCAGGCCAGGGCCAGGGCGGCTGTGGTTTCACGAGAGGCTGGGCGCGTCGGTCGTCCGTCTGCGGATCCTAGACCACGCTCGACCACGGCACAACCCGCGATTGGCCGCGCACGCGTTGCGGCGCGCGGCCTTAGCCCTGCAACACTACGAACATGGCCAACATCAAAGGTCCAGAAACGACTCCCCTTCCAGTCCTGCTATGCACAAGTATCAGCGCCGTCCGCCTTATGCAAGCCGGCAAGAGCCCGCACCCATTCGGGGCTCTCGCACCCAGCTGAGCTTTCGTCCGTCTCTTCGCCCTCCCCCAGGGGCCGCACCCGGGTCTCTGCCCTCCAGATATTTTGGCCCGCAAGTGGCCCGCCCCTTGTTTAGAGGACCGCAGCCTTAGTGATGGGGCCGCTCCCCAGCGGGGGGCGCTTGCCTGTTCCCCGCCCCCGCACTAGGGCGGTCTGAACCCGGGCGCGCAGCTCCCCCTTCCCCCAGGAGGGGGCGGGCTTGTCTCAGCGGCGCGCCCGCAGCGGCGCGGGTTGGTCTTTCTGCTCCGCCAGGGGGCGCCGCTGAGCCCCGCTCCTCTGCATGTCCTCGCACTGCTCCGGCATTCCCCCCCAGCCCGAGAATCCGAGCGAGAGACGCAGCCGAGCAGCTACCTGTCCGCGCCCGCCCGGCCCTCCTGCGGAGGAGGAGAGGGCGCGGGCGAGCCGGAGGTGTCGCGGGGACGCCAGCCTTTGCTCCCCGCTCCGATCCCATCCGCTGGGGGCCGCCTTGCGTCGGGAAGCGCCCCGCCCTCGAAGGGCTCGTCCCGCCCCGCAAGAGGAGGGTCGCGGCCACCTGCGAGCCGCGATGCGCCCTTGACGGCCTCCGCCCGCGGGGCTCCCTCGGGACCAGGCGCCGTGGGCGAGGCGCGCACCGACGTTCCGCCATGGTGAGCCTCTCGCTTCCTCCCTGGGAACAGCGCCGGGGTCTTTTCCGGGGGGGGGCGCCGAGTTGGGCAGCAAACCCCGCAGAGAAGTTTGGGGCACCTGAAAGACTGGCAGCGGCATTCCGGCATCCGCTTCCCCGGACGGCAGCCCGCTGCATCGGGCGCATGGAGGCGCATCACGGAGTGTTCCAGGTGTTCCATGTGCGCTGCGAAGCGGGGGGGGGGTCGGGGTTGGGAACTGTAGGAGAGCTGCCCCGCGTTTCTCCTTCCGCCCCCCCCCTTGAGTTCTCTTTGGGGCTAAGCGGAACCCAGACACGTTTTTTAGGGAGTTGGGCCAGCACATCTGTTTTCAGCTCCCGCGCTCAGCAGATCCTGAATTTCTTTTAATTTCTTTCTAAAAGTCCTGCCGCCGCATTTCCAGGTTTTTGTAGGGCGCTTGGACCAAGGCAGATACATGACAATTAAACCGTTGATAAAACAATTGACTGTGGATCGCAGGGACTTTAGACATAATGATAAAACCGATGCGTTTTCTATTTAAATGGCATATATAAAAGAGCTGATGGTAGGTTTTAGGGGCTTTAGAAAGAATGATAATAATAGTAATTATAATCCAATGCACTTGCAATTTAAATACTTTACAAAACTGGAACAAAGAACGCTATCAATTAAAAACAAAGGCAGCCATAAGAAAAATGCCAAAATCCATGTAGTGTAATATTTTTTATTAGGCTAGTTCAAAGATCACCCCCTAAAATGTACAAACTCTTCTGATGAAGAGATTTGGAGATCTCAGAACCCTGCACATTTTTTAGATCTTTGAGTTGATCTAATAAAGGTATATATGGATTATCAGTTTCCAATAATGGAAGCACATTTTTAAACTTTGGAGTTTCAAAGATGATTGTTAAAAAATATTAAAAGTTATTGAGACACACTGTTTAGTAGATTGCATCTCTCTCACTGCTGCGTAAGCTGTGCTGAATCATCTTCCAAATCCCAACTTAGTGAAACTTAAGATCAGAAATAGAAGTAGAGGGTTAGTTCCTTTCTGAATTGTCTTGGGCGGAGTGGGAACAGTGAATGTTTTCTGTTTGGAAGTTAGAAATGGCCCCAGGGAGATGATAATCCAGAGGGGAATCCTTCCTTCTGCCAATTCTTGAGGACTAGTGACATGCCTATCAAAATGAGGGATAAGGAGCAGTGGCAGTAGTGAAGGCTAATATATTCATACACTCCAAAAGTCCAACAACTTCTATGAAACATTTTAAAAGTTCGTTGAAAACCACAGCCTTCCTCAACCTGGTGCCCTCCAGATGTTTTGGACTTCTCTTGCCATCAGCCCCAGACAGCATGGCCAATGGTCAGGGATGCTGGGAGTTGCAGTCCAAAACATCTGGAGAGCACCAGGCTGAGGAAGGCTGGTCTACCACAAAGTCAATGTATACAGAGTACAGGAGGTGGAGAAAACAGAGGACGGGGGTGAGAACAGGGGTGTTAGAAGGATGCAGAGTGCCCCTGTTTTTATCTTTGATAGGCTGTTCTATTTCAGGAACCCCGTTGTGTCTCTGCATGTGCATGCAATGAGCACGCAGAGATGCACCGGCACATTCTGCTCGCTAGCGGGTAGGTTTTCCTTTTGTGGCAATATTGTCCTGCTGTGTAGCACCTACTGCACCCACCCCAATTGTAACGGACGCCATTTATTTATACAGGAGAAAGGTGAGGAGGTGGGGTTGCTGGGGGGGAGGTGGGTGACATCCTCACCTTGGTGACTCCACCCCTCAAATCTAGCCCGCTCCTATTTTGCGTAGCCCACCCCCTCAATTGATACATAGTCCTATCCAGAGTTCTGTGCCACACTCTACAGTGTGACATAAAGTTGGGAGTCTGGGGTGGCCTAGATTTTAACCCTTCCTTCTCTGCACAGCTATCTATTCATTCCCTGCTTATCTGGCTGTCCATCCTTCTCTATCTGTTTGTATCAAGCAGATTTTTAAAAAATTGGTGTTAGCGGGAAGGACTGTAATCTCTAGTTTTAAACTGCATGTCTTTAAAATATAACATAATGAAGATTCTGAGGAGTGTTTGCCTGTCCTTATCAGTGATTCAAATTTCTAGTTGACTTGAGAAGAATATTAGGAGCTAGGTGCAGAATGTAAAGCACTGTAATTTTATTTATACCATGCTGCCTGTGTACAATTAGACACTTTGCAATAGGCAATATACACATAAGTCTCTGCCCGCAAGGAGCTTACAGTATAAAATAAAGAAAAGGGCAACACAGGTAGGGAGAGACAGGAAGGGAGAGAACAATACAGACATATGCCATGATACATTAGTATTCTTTTCTGGGCATACCAGTTGTGTGATTCAACAGGTCAAGCTTTCTCCAGCATGAAGATGCTGTGATAGAAAAGCTTCATCTGTTGTGCAGCTGTCAGAGGCACAGGAGCCTGGAGGTGGGAAAGGGTGGGAACTTCACGACTCTCATATGGAGCGGGTGGGGAAGTCAACATGTGTAAGCCGGGGGTTGGCAACCTGGTGCCCCCTAGGTATGTTGGGATACGACTCCCATCAGCCTCAGCCAAGATGGCCAGTGGTCAAGGATTGTGGGAGTTAAGAACATAAGAAGAGCCGTGCTGGAACAGACCAAGGTCGGTCTAGCCCAGCACTCTGTTCACACAATGGCCAACCAGCTGCCCATGGGAAACCCACAAGCAGGACAGGAGTGCAACAGCACCCTGCCACCCATGTTCCCCAGCAACTGGTGTACATGGGCATCCTGCCTCTGATACTGGAGGTAGCACATAGCCAGCAGGACTAGCAGCCGTTGGTAGCCTTCTCCTCCAGGAATCTGTCCAATCCCCTCTTAAAGCCATCCGAATCGACGTCCGTCACTACACCTTGCGGAGCGAACTCCATCCTTTAACTCTGCACTGTGTTGCAGTCAATTTGGAGGACACCAGGTTGCCTTCCCCAGATCTTGGGTGCTGCTCTCGGCCAGGCTCCTCCCGGCATTGCCGGATCTGCTTCCATGTGGGGCGATCGCACGCTGCGCAGTCTTTTTCAGCAACAGCGTTGTGTGGGGCTGTTTCCCACCCGATTGACACTCGTGCGCGCGCGATCGTCCCTGCCCACCTGGTTACAACTACAGGAGCCTTCGCCAACCCGATGTCCTCCATAAGTGTTGGACTACAACTCCCAGCGTGGTGATGGGTGAGAATTATGGGAGTTGTAGTCCAGCTGCATCTGGAGGGTGCCAGGTTGGGGAAGATCTGTCTTTCCTTTGCAGTTTTGCATGAGTCGCTGATGTGAGCTTTCCTCCTGCGCAGTGACTCAAACCAGAGCGGTGACTCGAGCTGGAACTGGACTAGGCACTCTCTCTGAGGACTGGTAATTCTGCTGCATCTCTATATAGGGTTGTTTGATCTTTTCGGAGGCAGAGATAGGATAGGCCCCCATCGGTGGCTGGTGGAAGGTGGGGGCAGGTGCGAGAGCCCAGAGCAGGTACCCGTGTCATATCATGTATTTGCAAGCCAAAGGCCATTAATACACCCTACACAAAATTACAAAGTTATGACAGGAATGAAACACGGGAGTATTTTTTATTTTAAAAAATCCCTTGGCTGCCTTTAGGTGGCTCATAGCAATAAAATACAAAAAAACAGTTAAAATATTAAAAGTGATAAAAACATAAACACGATAAAATAGCAATAAAAGCAGCAATAAAAACTGGCAGTAAAACCAACAACAACAGCAAAAACAGCAACAATAGCAATCATATTAAGAGAAGGCCACAATAAAATAATATGTTTTCAAGGCCTTCTTAAAAGCCTGCAGTGATGGAGCATGGCAGGCCTCAAATGGCAACTTGTTCCAAGGGTGTGGGGCCACTGCAGAGAAGGCCCTAATTAAACAAATAGAAAAAAACAAGTAGAAAAGAGCCCCATGAATCTGAACTAAACTACATCTAAGCCTTTACACCAAAGAAACAGCAAGAAGGGAAGGCACTT
Organism: Heloderma suspectum; assembly: GCF_057233095.1. NCBI lineage: Eukaryota > Metazoa > Chordata > Lepidosauria > Squamata > Helodermatidae > Heloderma > Heloderma suspectum. The sequence continues at coordinate 20,548,941 of NC_139474.1, read as the reverse complement.
GCGTATCCCAAAGCAGAAGAGAAAAGAGGTGCCCGAAAAAACTTTAATTATTCCCCACACATTTCAGAAAGGATTTTCCTTCCTCCGGGGCCCCGTATCTTTCTCCCAAGTGTGTCACAAAGGTGAAGACCTTTTTATTTTCCCAGCATTTTAGGATTCTAGTCTTTTAGCTCTGCTGTTTTAAATCTGTATTTTAAATCTCTGCATTTTGTTGTTGTTGTTGTTGTTCAGTCCTTAAGTCGTGTCCGACTCTTCGTGACCCCACGGACCATAGCACGCCAGGTTTTATTCTGGTTGCACTTTTATATTGTAGTTTTAAGCTTTCATATTTTATATTGTTTTATGCTGTACCTTGTGGTTTTAATTTTTGTGAACCGCCCAGAGAGCTTCGGCTATTGGGCGATGTGGAAATCAATCAATCAATCTTTCCAGAGCTGCTTCTGTCTTAAAATGCTTTTTTTAAGACAGAAGAAGCATTGGAAAGATACTTCGCGACACATTTGGAGAAAGATAAGTGGCCCCTGAAGAAGGAAAGTCCTTTCTGAAATGCGTGGGACATAATAAAAGTTTTTTTCAGGCTTTGCACCGAAGAATCATGTTTACAGTTAACTGTGACAGCAGTTAGGGTTTTAGCATGGATTTTTGAAGCTGCTGTGGTAAAAACACAACCTGTTGGGTTGCTTAGGGTGCAGTCCTATGCAGATCCAATGCAGGGCAGGAGAAGCACGGGGTGGATTGTTCCCTCCACGCTTGTCCTGCCCTGCATTTTCGGCTAGACAGCCAAGCAAGGGAGGAGGCTGCTGTACTACACGCTGGATGCGTCGTACAGGCATTTCTGCCCTGGAACGCCCCCAGACACACCCCTTTTCGGCTGCTCCACGCTCCTCTTTCGAGCGCGGGGCTGTTCCACGCTGCCTCCAAGGCGGCATGGAAGTGGGGGGAGGTCGGTTCCTGGAAACCCACATATCCTATGGCTGTCTAGCTGCTGTCTAGCTGCCACAGGATTGCTCCCTTAACTATCTTGATTGGGCAGCAGATAATACATATTTCTTAAAACACGTTCGGGTTGCAACCCAAGATAGAATATTCCCAAGAAATTTTGAACATGGTAATGCATATAAGAGACACATCCATAGATAGTGTTATCAGGTCTTCAATTTCTGGGGATCCAGAAATACATATTCGTTGCTCATAAGAGTTCTGCTGGTATCTGCACTGAATACTGCTGTCGGCATGGTTTGAAAATGTAGAACTGTAAAAACTTTGTCTAAGTCTGGGAAAGGTCAGATGTACAGGTATGACGTTCTCAAATAGTTACATGTATAAAATCCATAAAACCCTCAAAATTTCAAAGATAAAATGGCCTGCCGGTCCAACATAATGTTTTGATCATAAATCCATTTCCGCAGCTCTCCCTTAGAAAGTGAAACGAAGAGGTCCTCAGAAATCAAGTATGAGAAGAGAAGATCATTAAATCGAGAGACCCATGGCGTGGTATCAGACTGAAGGCCGATAAGATGTAATTTAGATAAAAACTTGTCGGATGAGTTTTTCAGCTTTCTCAGGCAGTTAAGGACAGTATAGTATACTTGAGCTCTCCTTGAGGGGAAACACACTTCCACACAGACGAAAGCAGTTGGGGTGCTTTCCAATTTGGCAACTCGAAAATCATCCCAGCCCCATACTAAAACACCATATAAGGTTTGGGCAGTAGCTTTACCCTGAATGAGTTTTAACGCTGGTTCAATCAGAAAGCCCACTTTGTACAACAGAACGTCAAAATGGTACCCGTTGTATGGATCGAACAGCACCGACTTGAGCATTCCTAGGAGTGTCTCCCTAAAAAGTACCCCAAAGTAGTTAAATTCTTTACATTGCTCTGCCTGATGGCCACTAATGAACATTTCTGAGGTCTCTTCCCGAAGACCTTAACCTTGGTTTTAGAATAATTTATCTGTAGTTTTTCTTGAAGGCAATACTCACTAAGCTTTGAGAAAAGTCTTCTCAATCTAACACCGGTTAAGGACTCCACCATTACGGGACTCTACCATTAAGGGACTCTCTCAAAGACATAAAGGCAGCCTCTTCTAAGGCCAGGTAATTTTGACTGCATCTCTGCTGGTCTCATCATCACACGCAACACAGAGGTGACCCAGAATTATTTACCCTCCCAGTACTTCTCTGAGTGGACTCCTGCCCTGGATGGGTCTCTGGTTTTAGAATATGGGAGTTGTAGGACTTTCTTCTGTCTAAACACGCCTAGGATTGCATCCTAAAGGATGTAATTGATTCCTCGTTGCACAATAGCAGTTCTCCCTAGCACAGCCTTCTGCTGCCTGGTACCTTCTAGAGGTTTGGGATTATTTATTTTATTTTTATTCCTGATACTTCTATACTGCTGAATATAATAAAATCCCGAAGGTTCACATGTAAATGTTAAAATCGCATTTAAAATGCAATGTTAAAAACAAGGGGGGCAGCATGCTGGGAGCTGTAGTCCAAGACATCTGGAGAGCAGTAGGTCTCTTGCAGAATGGCAGCACTGCTTTTCCTTCACCCGAGGCCTTGGTAAACTGGGTTGCCTCTGGTTTTGCATTTGGAAAAACGGAGCAAATTTGTGAGAAGAGGCTTTTTGTACGGTGTTTTGAAGGGTTGAATCACAGCCAGGCACTGGGAGGACATGAGTTGGGGGAAGCAAGAGAGTGCTAAACTATAGATGTATAAACTTTGCAGCCAAAACTCCTGATTTCTGTGTCCACAATAGTTTGGCTTTATCGCGCTCTCTCTCTTGCGCTCTCTCTGTTTAACCTTCCTGCGATCACCCCACAAATGCAGCTCTCCTTGTATCATTTTGCTCCTGGATCTGTGGACAAAGAAAGACACAGCCTTTGAGCATGTACAAAGTGCTTTCCTTTACCTTGGCACTCACCTGCAGCCTGTAATGCAGGATTGGAGGACATGTCCCTCTAGATGACCCCTCCTCAGCCCCAGCCAGCCCCAACAGTCAGGGATGATGGGAGTTGGAGTCACAGGTTTCCCAACCCCTGCTGTAATTGTAGAGGCAGGACTGTACTGCCACATTTGGCTGCATGTGGAAACAGAGCCGTGACCACCGCCAGACTCAACATGGCTGAGATTAGAGGAAGGGGGTCTTGACATTTGCAGAAAGCTCATAGAATAGTAGGGTTGGAAGGGGCCTACAAGACCATCGAGTCCAACCCCCAAGCTCCTTTTGTTTCACACATTTCTGGAATCTATGCCTCTCTTTGCACCCAAGACTCTTGGTCCAGGCCACAGCCCCACAGGTATATAGGCCAGGGGTGGGGAACCTCTTTCAGCTGGAGGGACAGGTCCTATTTTGGAGAAGCTCTCGGGGGCTGCATTCTAGCGGCAGGCGGGGCCAAAGACAAAATGGGCGTGGCCAAAATACCAGTATAATCTTGATCCCCTTCCTGCCAGCAACTCAGCCTCAGGGGAGGCATTTCAAGCTTTTAGACTGGGGGAAAACACCACAAAAGCTGGGAAACCACAGAATGATCCGTGGTGAGAGTTGGCCATCTGTGCAATATAAGCAAACCGTTCTGCGCAATTGCATCAATGCAAACGCACACAGCTCTGCTCAGCTCCAGCATGGCTTCCTCGCGGCCAAAGCAAATCCTGCTCCAGCTGCCACCACCACCCTCCTGGCTAATGTTTAACTTCTTCTGTTGGACACGATTGTGACGCTGGGGTGTTGCGTGTGGAGTGGGAGAAAGGAACGCCGGCGCGGCAAAGCCGCCCAGCTGATTCTGGCAAAGTTGTACAGGATCGGACTTGAGACAGACGCCTCAGGAATGTTTGCCCTGGGGCCCTGAATCATCCTCTCAGGTTCCTCCTTGGTTTTTTGTTTCCATTCCCCCTTCAAGTTGGTGACCGTTCCAGAAGCCGGCCGGCCCTGATGCAGAGTGGCGAGGCCTCTTCCTTAGCACCTGATCAGCGATTGCTTGGATTCACACTTAATGGTCTAGGGGTAAATGTTTAAAGTGGAGCTGCTCATGGTGATGGCCCCATAGCCTCACCTGTCCCCCAAAGCAGGCAGCTGTATGGATCCATTCCAACAAACCAGTTCTAGCAGTTTTCATCTCCTCCAGAAAGAAGCAAGCGGGTCTTTCCTAAAGCAGATGGGTCTTAATGGCCCACCAAGCCACTCCCAAAATACTAAGCATGACAACAGGGGCACCTCACAACAATATATCGAAACACATTACTAAAACGGGGGCGGCGGGGGGAGGAGACAAGATACCAGATTTGTGTAAAATGGCCATGTGCTAATTTTTAGGCATATGTGCAAATTTAGAGAGGGTTACTATAATGTTGTTTTTTCAGTTTTTGTCTAATACACATACATGAATTTGTAGATATCCGTAGCAATGAATACTATGAAATGTACGTATATGAAAATATAACTTTCTAGCAGTTACGCAGAGGCTTCAGCAAAGGTGCATTAGATAGCCAAATAAGTATCCATTGGAAGGTATTCATATGCCACCCGTTCAAATGTTGAGAGTGTTGCAAAGTCCCCAATCCGTTGCATTATGGGAGGGGAGTGCCGATCCTTCCAATGCTGTAATGTCAGTCTTTTCGCTGTCGAAAGGGTGCAGAGAATCCGTTTATGCTGATCAGTTGTTAATTACTTTGGAGCAGGTAAATAATTTAAAAGAGCGTGTGCATCAGTGAATATTGAAGACTGTTTCAGTACAAAGTATATTTGCGTGATAACCTCCACCAAAAAGAAGCAGTTATTGGACACTGGCAACACATGTTTTAAAAATAGGGGTCCTCAACCTTTTTGGACCCCTGGGCGCATTTGGGGATTTGAGATACTGCTGTGAGCACCACCACAAAATGCCTAACCAGTGGCTTGCCACGTGGGGATCCACGCTTCGTGTCTACGGATCTTGGGCTGCGTCTTATTCAGCAAAAACTTTTCCTTCGTGTCTGGTGCACCCTGCAACGTCTCTTTAATAAAGGGCTGTCTAATTCAGCTAATTCCTGCCCATGCAATACAGCTTCTGCTTCTTTGAAACATATGTTTTGGCAGTTTATTTATTATTTAAAGCATTTCTTGGCCACTTTTCCAGGCAGAAGTCCTCCCAAGGCAGCTTACAGCAATAAAATACATTAAATGCCCAGTAGTTGCTTCTTTTTGCAGGGGGGGAATTACACTGAAAAAATTTGTAACTGAAAAATGAGCTTGGGTGACCTGGGTTTGGGGTTGCTGTATCTGCTGCCCAGGTACTTCTGCCGGGGGGTGAGCAATTTCCGGGCCTCTGCTCTGCTCTGCTCTCCCTTCTTAGGACTCTTTCTCTTTAAACTGGACTTGGACTGAACAGCCCTTGCAACAGAGGACGCCTCCTTAAAATAGAGGGCTGTCCTCTGTCAAGTAGGACACAGGGGCACACTACATTTAACTGGCGGGGTGTTGGCATTGCTGCTTGGGAATGCCTACTCTGCTGAGAGGGTGCCCTACTCCAAAACAAAACAGTGGGGAGGGGAGTTATGGGCCTCCATCCTGCCTAGGCTACCTGGGAAAAGAGAGGGTTGGCATGATGCAGGGGAGAAGGGTGAGCTATTGAAGGGGCCCGGAGCCCCCCAGAATAATAGGGTAGAAAGAGTGAAGGTAATGGAGAGGGACACATCAGGAGATAAAGGCAGAAAAAGCACGATCACCCATGACAGCTTAAATGGAACCTCCACAGACAGGAGCAGTCTAGCTCTGGAGTCCTAGTTGCTGTGGGCAACGAATGGGGCAGGCTGTGCTTGTGGGGTTGTGCTTCTGGGTTTCCTGCAGGCATAGTGGTTCTCCCTGGGTGTGTGAGGAGAGGGGTTCTGGACAAGATGGACCCACCTTTGTCTGATCTGCTGGGCTTTTCTTCTCCGATTCAGCTCTTTCTCTAACGGAGCAGGTCTATAAAGCAGAAACAGCACCCGTGCATATACATCTTTCTGTCTGTCTGTCTTTGCCATGATCTGGCCTGCATTATTTATCTATCCATTTGCACACGCATTGATGTCGACATTTATATCCCGCCTATCTGGTACAAAAACACTGCTCTGTATGGCTTGCAACAAGTATGCATTGCAGTTCTGCTTTCAAAAACAGCAACAAAAATAGGAAACACTCAACCAAGGAGAGGGGTCCAGCAGTTAAAAGAAAAACACAAATTCCCCCATCAGAAAGCCTGCTGGGATAAAATGATCTTTGGAAGCTGGCAAAGCACAGCAAGGGAGGGGGCTGGATATGTCCTGAGGCTCAAAACTCGCGCTCTAAGGTATCCTGTGCCCAGGCCACTTAGGTGAGCCCTGGATGGAGCCTCCACGTTTAGGGGTGGGCGACTTCCTCTGTTCTACTTGCTGGGCACAGACTTTGATTGGGGGGGGGGGACACTGTTGCCTTTGCACCCTGCTTGTAGACGTCTCAGAGAGGGGGGCTTTGCCTGGTGACTGTTGCGAAACAGGATACCAGAGCAGATAGACTGTTGCTCTGATCTTAGGACCTCAATTAGACAGGATTGGTAGGAAAAGTGCCTCCCTGTTCAAAGGCAGTATACCTGTGAATTCCAGATGCTGAGGACAAGACAGCATTTGGGGTGTCCTGTTGCATTCAGACCCTGTTTGTGGCCTTCCTAAGGGCTTGTCTGCCTGGCCACTATCAGAAGCAAGAAGGATACGGGTCTAGAGGGACCTTTTCGCTGATCCAGAAAAGCTCTTATTTCCTTATGCTGGTGTCGTAGGGATTTGGCTGTATTTGACTCATTCATTGATTCAGGGTGCAATCTTATGCATGTTTTGACAGAAAAAAGTCCTACAGCTCCCAGCATTCCCCAGCCAGCCATGCTGGCTGGGGAATGCTGGGAGTTGTAGGACTTTTTTCTGTTGAAACATGTATAGGATTGCACCTTTAAAGCACTTTTATCCCATTCCTCAGCCAAAAGACTCCAGATTCAGTTTACACGCAATCCGTTAAACCAGACAGTCCCTGCTCGCAGGATTTCAGTCTAAAAAGGCACAACACACAAGGCAAAAGGGATGAGAAGGGAGAAGGAAAAAAAGCAGAGCCTTTCAGCAGGGCTGGGGGAAAGTCCCTGCTTTACTTCTCATTACCTTCTATACAGCCTGCTGTATTTTCCATCCCTCCTGAACTCTACCCCCTTCTTTCTGCAGTTGCGGGCGTATTTATGGTATTTATTTATTATTTCAGCGTATCTTCTGCTTTCCTCTCCACCTGGCACTCAAGTTAGCTAACCATTAGGAATAACGGCACACCAATTGTGTGTGTGTGTGTGTGTGTGTGTGTGTGAGAAAAGTAGATCAATACAATAAAAAGATCTGAATGTCAAGCCAGGTAAAATCTCTTGAGCATTAAGAGAGACTCCATCAGCTGGTCAAGCAAAAGGCCTGTCTAAATCGATCAATCAATTCATTAATTATAATCTTTGCCTGATGGCATGAGAATAGCAAGGAACACCAGCCCAGATCTTAAGGGAGCAATCCACACACCCCAAAGAGTCCGCCCGCCGCACTCTGTGTGATTTACTGCTCTTGGTTTTGCCTCCTTCGAATTGCGCTGCGTGTCTGCATCAGGGCGATGATTGGGTATTTAGTCTCTCTCGAGATGGAGCAGCATTGATCTGACCTCGGAGGAGGCAGGATGAGTCTCCGTCATTGCGCCATCTGCTTGAGTTACTGCAGATTCTGCGCAGAAACAATGATTCACGCAGAAACACAAGCAACGGGCTGTTCTTCCGTTGTATTTTGCATTGTTTTGCTTGCTCTGTTTGAAAGCAAATGCTGGGGAACCAGCCCGTATTTGGACCTTTGCAGTGTAGAATTGAACCCCGCATATGTCTACCAAAAGTCATCCTGATATCGCAATGTTGAGTTAGCTCATTAAAAGCAAGCTAACAGAATGCTGAAACTCCTAGCTAAAACAAAAGCCCTCATTTCACTTTGCAAATGAATGCAAAGCTAAGAATTTCTGGAAAAATTATGTTGCAAAAAAAAAGGAAGTCATGTACAATTGAAGAATTTCTGTACCGAGCTGTGTTTTGACTGCCTGGGTGCAGAGGTTTTTAAATACTTTTGTAACCAAAGTTTGGATTCTAGGATGACCACCTGCCTTTTGTCTTGGCATGGAGGCAAAAGAAAGGTGAGCGGCAGTAACCTAAGCCACCTCTACCCACCCAAGCGGTTGCATCAACCATACATTGCAATTTGAAAATGGCAGGTATGAACAACCCGATCAGTTGGCCATTAAATAATAACAGTTGATGTCATTGTAAGGTGGAGTGTGTGTTTGCAGTGCAAATAAGTCTTACATTCCTTCCATTTGCCTGGAATTGCAGAAAGGATGTTTGAAGCTCTTGAGCTCCTTCTCCGCAATTTGCAATCATTTTTGCAAAACAGTCTCAAAATTGGGAGTGACTCTGGAATGTTCCTGGTGTCGGAAGCGCAGGTGCTCTTGTTTCTTTTTTCTCCCTTCGTATTGCCATCCAATTTTTCTCTGGGAGTTCCTCCCCACACCCCCACCCTGGCAGATAAACGAGAGCTGTTGGAGAGGCCAGTTTCGCAACCAATACAGCAAGTTTCTGCACCCAGGCGGAGCCGCTCTGCAAGCAGAAAAAAGAAATGGGTGGGGTTGATTGGCCTGGAGGAAAGAAACTCTGTAGGCCCTGAGTGCACCGTGATCTCATGGGTATTTTCTTGGAAGTGAGTCCTACTGAGTTCAGTGGGACAGGCAAGAAAAATAGGATTGCCCATAGGATTGCCCCCTACATTTCTAACAGAGAGATGCTAGGACTTGCGGGGGGGGGGGGGGGCTCTGCGCTAGAAGATCTGTTCCCTTAAATACCCAGATATAGGACGAGGGAGTGTGGTTACTTAGCAAAGGTAGCGCATGGAGCAATTTTCCCTCTGCAAAGGAGAGGCAGTGTGGTGGAGGGGTTAGAGCTGCAGTACACTTTTCATTTTCCGGAAGGAGGCCAGCCCAGAGCAGCAACTCATCCAGGGATGCCATGGACAGCCTCCTCTGGGAGCCATTGATGGATCCAGTCTCATCCGATGCAGAAACAGGTCAGAATGCTAGCAACTCAGGCCCTTAAAATCTTAAGAAGGGATCCCTGAAAGGCAAAATGGAGGACAGTGATTTATTGGGGCCAGAAAGTAGAGGCTGCCTGGGTAAATCACGACAATTGAAGTGTATGTTTTTAGGCAGAAAATCCATCTTCCAAAGCGTCTCACAGCAAGTAAAAATCAACACAAAAAGCAGCAAGTTATCAAAATAAATGGAGCAAAGAATAAAAGGGACCTGGTGGTCGGAGTCTACTACCGGCCATCCAACCAAGGAGAAGACGAGGATGAAACTTTTGAAAAGCAAATAGCCAAGGTTTCAAGGAAGCATGATGTAGTAGTAATGGGGGACTTCAATTTCCCCGATATTTGTTGGGAGACAAATTCTGCAAAACATGGCCCCTCCAGGAAATGCCTGACTTGTGTGGCGGATAACTTCCTCCCACAGAAAGTAGAGGAAGGAGCTAGAGGACTGGCTACCTTGACTTGATCCTAACCAACAGAGATGACTTAGTGGGTAAAGCAGGGGAAAGTGACCATGTTATACTTGAGTTCTTGGTTCTAAGGGAAGCAAAAGCCAAGTGTAGTCAAACGCATGCCCTGGATTTTAGGAAAGCTAATTTTAATAAACTCAGAACAATGATCAGTAAGGTCCCACGGCAAGCGACGCTAACGAGAAAAGGAGTCCAAGATGGGTGGGAGCCTTTAAAAAAGGAAATTCTCAAGGCACAATTACAAGCAATTCCAACAAGAAGAAAAGGTGGAAGACAACAGAAGAAGCCGATGTGGCTTCACAAAAAGCTGAGAGATTACCTGAAAACAAAAAAGGACACATATAGGAAGTGGAAAGAAAGACAAGCAACAAAGGAAGAGTGCGGGCAGGTAGCACAGAATTGCAGGGATGGCGTCAGGAAGGCTAAAGCTGAGAACGAGCTGAGGTTAGCGAGGGATGCTAAAAGCAACAAAAAGGCTTTCTTCAGCTACGTGCATAGTAAAAGGCAGGAATGAAATGGTGGTTCAACTATTAAATAAGGATGGCAAAATGATAACAGATGACAAGGAAAAGGCAGAAGTGCTCAATTCCTACTTTGGCTCAGTCTTCTCCCAAAACTGGGAGAAGACTGATCTGGAAACAAAGATGAACAGGGGATCAGGGGACCTCCACCACCACCCCCGGCAAAGGCGAAGTACAGGCTGAAGGTGCAGGATTGCAGCTTGAGATCGACAGGCATATGGTCAAGGAACACCTAATTACTTGGAATGAGTTCAAATCTCCAGGGCCGGATGAACTGCATCCGAGAGTGATAAAGGAATTGGCAGAAGAACTCTCAGAACCACTGTCTATTCTCTTTGAGAAATCATGGAGGACGGGGGAAGTGCCAGATGACTGGAGGAGGGCTAATGCTGTCCCTATCTTCAAAAAGGGTAAAAAGGAGGAACCTGGGAACTACAGACCAGTCAGTCTGACATCAATCCCTGGGAAAATTCTGGAGCAGATCATAAAGCAATCCATCTGGAAGCACCTTGACAACAATGCCGTGATGACTCGAAGCCAACATGGATTTGTCAAGAACAAATCCTGCCAGATGAATCTGATCTCATTTTTGGATCAGGTCACCTCCCTTGTGGACCGTGGGAATGCTGTGGACATCATGTACCTCAACTTCAGCAAAGCTTTCGACAAAGTGCCCCATGATCTCCTGATGAGCAAACTGGCTCAAAGTGGGCTAGATGAAACAACGATCCAGTGGATCCACAGTTGGCTACAGAATCGGACTCAAAGAGTGCTTATCAATGGGATCTTCTCAAACTGGGGAGAGGGAAGGAGCGGGGTCCCACAGGGCTCAGTCCTGGGCCCAGTGCTCTTCAACATTTTTACTAAGGACTTGGAGGAGGAGGTGCGGGGAATGCTGATCAAATTTGCGGATGACACAAAATTGGGCGGGATAGCTAATCCCTTGGAAGACAGAAAGAAAATTCAAAGAGTTCTTGATAGACTGGAGCGCTGGGCAGAAAACAACAGAATGGCATTTAATAGGGATAATAGGGATAGGGATCTTTGTCTCCAGATCAGGGGACTGGAAACAAAGCCCTATGAGGAGAGACAGAGAGAACTGGGCATGTTTAGCCTTGAGAAGAGGAGACTGAGGGGAGACAGGATAGCGCTCTTCAAGTCCTTGAAAGGTTGTCACAGAGAAGAAGGCCAGGATCCCTTCTCCATCATCCCAGAGTGCGGGACACGGAATCATGGGCTCAAGTGACAGGAAGCCAGATTCCGGCTGAACATCAGGAGAAACTTCCTGACTGTTAGAGCAATACGACAATGGGACCAATGACCCAGGGAGGCGGTGGGCTGTCCCACGCTGGAGGCATCAAGACGATGCTGGACAGCCACCTGTCAGGGATGCTCTGACCTGGATTCCTGCATTGAGCAGGGGGTTGGACTCAATGGCCTCGTAGGCCCCTTCCAACCCCACTATTCTATGATTCTATGAATTCCAACTCCCATCAGCCACAGCAAGCTTGGCCAATAGGGATAATGGGAGTTGCAGTTCAGCAATAACTGCAGCATCACAGGGTCCCCACATCGAGTTTTTAATTGTGATATATTTTGACCCTAATGTATTTTCTGTGGCTGATATTTGAGTTATTTGGATTAGTAAGTGAAAAGTTTGCTCGTGAGCGAACTGTGGATAATTTTCTTGTTTCCATTTATGCAAGGAATTGGTGGCTTTGAAAATACGTTTAGGCAAAATTTAACGGGAACATTGTCGTTCTTTTAGCTAGCTGATGTGGATACAAACGTTACAGTTTATGGGAAGCTTGTAATGAGTTGATTGTATACGTTCAGGAGCGTCTGCGTTCCTGCTCCAGCAGCGTTTTGCTCCTCACGAGCAAATACGCTTTGAGCAAAGTAAGCATGGAAAAGTGGCGTATAGACAACAATTTAATAAAACGACAACAGTAGCAAAACGTGATGCACAATTGTAGGAAGGAAGGGAACATCTACTTGATGTTCCATAAACATATCGGTTATAGACTAAGAATTACAATTAACAAAGTCCCTCGTTTCTTTAATTATCTTGAGTAATTATGATGCATGTTCGTCTTCTTTTTGTTGCCTTTATTTTGTTAACTTTATTTTTGAAATAAAATAACGTTTCACGATACAAAAAGGGTGTTTGGCCTTGCCGGCCCATTCTCAACCATGGCTGGGCCTATGCCGTTGCCCATGGCAACCAAGCCTGGATTTGGAGTGGGGACTGTCTCTTGACAACTCTGGGCCTGCTTTGTCATTGTAGGTGCGCACTTTGTGCCTCGTTGTAGTGTAGGGGGGTGGGTGCTGCACCAGTTGAATGTCTGGTGCAGTCCTCCCCCCCCCCCTCAACTGTACATATTTTCTCATTTATGAGTGTAGCAAAGACTAAAAACAGGTTTAAAAATGGCCGTGGCACAATCTTCTTGGGAGGAGGCTCCTGTTATATTTCCCCCCCCCCAAATTAAAAGGGTGAGGATGTAGCAGAGGAGTAGTTCCCTCATAATGGGTGTGGGTCAAAAGTGCACTCGGCACATGCTCAGGTGAACTGGTTTTTCGTTTATGCTGTAGAGAGTTAGGGGCGCCTATTCTGTGGGCACAGGAACGTTCTGGAAACATTAAGCCAGAGCTACGGCAGGCGCCATAGAGGGGGTTGACATGGAGAGGTTTATTTGTGGTGAATTTGATAGCCCACACCGGACACTGCCGTAAAGATAGTGGCCATTTGTCTAGAATCACAAGAATGCAGGGTGAAGGAGAGCCTAAACCCTTCGGCTTGACCGTAGAGGACATGCCTGAGAAGCAAGGCGCGTGCACGAAAGAGCTCAGGATGCATGTTTCAAATTCCACTTGCCCCATGGCTGAGGCGCCAAGCGGTAGAATTCGAACTCGCCTCCTGAGCTTGTTGTGCATGCTTCCTCCCATCTCTGCCTCATTTCAGGGGTGATAATTGCACCCTTTCTTTTGCCACCGCGATCCTCGGTTTCTCCTTGCTGGGACTGGAGCCCTGGAGGGGGAATCTTCCCCTTCTGAGTTGTCCACGGGCCCCATTTAGCGGGTCATTCTCTCTGGCGTGCCCATCCTCCCTCGGCTCTGAGATGGCCACTGTGTCCCGTTTTCTGTTTCTCCCTGGCCCGGCATGTCGCTTGGCAACCGGCAACCAGCATTGTCTTAGCCGGCTTGGAAGGAAAGGAACCTTAGCAACCGGCCTTTTCTGCAGTTTGCAAAAATCTGCAGAGGGAGAGAGAGGAAGGAAAAGACCACCCAAGTTTTGTGGTACAAGAGAGATTTGTAGCCCCTGAATTTGGTGGGGTAGCGGGAGAGGAGAGCGGGTTAGAGGTGCAACTTTGAAGACATTACGGGGACAAAATCATCTGGGTTATTTAAAAAACACGCACACAGAAAGGGTGGCATTTCAGTCGAGGGCTGGTGGAGATACTGGAGGAACTCTTTGCAAACAGCTAAATGCCCCCCAAGTTTATTTCAGGATTCTTCCCGCAGAGGCGCGTAAACAAGTTCATCTGGACCCCGTGATATGTATTTGTTTACAGCATTTCCCCCTGCTCTTCAGCCAAGAAAGCCCCATCATGAGCCAGCCAAATTTTCGAGGTGTGATCAAAAGTTTGCCCGTGGTTTCCCTTTGTAAGGGGAAGAAAATTTGCTTGCCAAATTTCTGTGAGGGTGGCTGTAATTCCACAATTTCCATCTGTTGTTGTTTTAATTGTTAAGGCCAAGTGAGAATATTATCTTTTCTGTGCTTGTTTGTACAGTTAATGGCTAAAAATGTTTCTCCAGTGGGCATTGATGGCTAGATGATGCTTGTTTTAAATAAGCGTTGATGCCTTTTGATAGCTGGTGGCTACTAGCTACGACACACCCAACCTACCTGCTCAGATGGTGGCTGGAGAGAAACAGTTGAGTGGTTCGAAGGGAGCCAACAGGTCCCCTTCTCCCATGGATGGAGCTGGCAGCCTGGATACTGCTTAAGTGGAGAAGACCACTGTGATCAGCTACACGTGTGGTTCCTTATCCAAGCACACAGCCCCATAGAATGGGACTGCATGAAATGGCCCCCACATTGCTTGGTGTGCATATGAAGGGAACCTCTAGTTTAGGTTTACAGTCGCTGCTGCTTTTTTATATACATTTCTTGTAATTTTATTTATATTTCTTTCCTTTTCCCCCCTCCAATGATGAGGATCTTAACAAAAATGCACACTGCTTTTTGAGCGTTGGCAACCTTGGCTTGAGGGTTTTTTTCTCTATTGGAGAATAACCCGTGTTTGTTGACGTGAGCCGCCATCTTGAATTCTCCCTCTCCAGGGCAGCAAAGAGCGCTACCATTGGCAGACGCAGAATGTCAAGCAGAGTGGGGTGGACGACATGGTTCTCCTCTCCAAGATCAATGAGGACGCTATTGTGGAGAACCTCAGGAAGCGATTCATGGACGACTACATCTTCGTATCCCTTTCCATGTTTGGGGTGGTGGTAAAAAGTCCCAAGGAGGCTTTGAGCAAAGGATCTGACCCATCTCTTTGGGACAGGGGTGTGTGGCTGCACAGTTTGTGTTCGTTCTCATCCAGAAAGGCGCTTAAAAGATTCGGTGCACAGTTCCATAAGACACAAATCTGTATAAAAATTGCAGATGCGAATTTATATTTATATATGCAAGTTTAGACGTAATTACTAGGATCTGTTTAAGCATCACAGAAGGCAACGCTGGCTAATTAATTTCTCACCCAAATCCAATAAACCCTTCAATTAATTTGCACCCCACCCCAGATCATGATCTAGAGGTCACTCCCCGGTTGCACACCCTCCCACATGGCACTAAAGCGTAGATGTCTTCCATGAGTACCAACGGATACTCAGGTCTATAGGAAATAGATTTGGGGCTTGGGCTCAGGCCTAGCAATGCCCCTGTTGCTGGCATAAGACCTTTGGGTGTTTTTCTCACCCTTTTTCTTCTCCGACAAAAGTAGAGGTGATGTGGAGTTGCTCTCCAGCCATTTAGAGAAGGTGTGGGTGTGGGGCGTCGGGGTGCTGTCTCCCCCTTTTACATTTCTTGGACCCCGCACAATTCTTCTTCAGATTGATCTGTAGCTTTAACCGGCTGAGTAATTTGTACACAGAGAGTGCCTGTTACATTCCAGTCTTCCTTAACTGGGCACCCTCTAAATGTGTTGGACTACAGCTCCCATCTGTCACCATGGCCAGCGGTGGCTGGGAATTTTGGCCAGTTGTAGCCCAATATATCTGAAGGGTGCCGCATTGGTCCGTTTGAGGAAGGCTGGGATATACAATGAAATGGGTGCGTATGCCAAAGTCACAAATCACTTAGCATTAGAAGATACCAGAAAAAGGTGGATGTGTTTGCCCTGTGCTGATAACACTGCTGCAGTTATTAAGTGATTATGGATAATGCAGGTGGAGGCAGCACCCCCCCCCCCAATGTTTAAGATGGGAGCATTAATGTGAAATATATAATCCAGGGTGTTCTGGCGGGATTTTTGCCCCAATTCCCTCCCCTCTGTCCAATTTTTCAATTTAATTTTGAAGTCCAGTGGGGCCTTTAAACCTTTAAGTTTAGGAAACAAAGAAGAAGACATGACTAAGGGGAGTGGTGAAGTTGAAGTCCAGTTCCCATGTTGGCTGGGAATTATGGGAGTTGTAGTCCAACAGATCTGGGGGGCACCCGGTTGAAGAAGGCTGATTAATTGATCTGATGCAGCTGCAGTGGTCTTTGTTCTTGTTTCCTACCTGCCTCCCAAACAACTGCCTCCCCCAGCCCCAAAATCTTCAATGGAGCCCCGAGCTACTGTAAAAAATCTCCCTTGGGAAAGTATGCTGGGTTTTGACTGCTATTTGAAATTTTATCTGCCCTGATTTCGTTGCTCAACCCTTATCTTGGAAAATGAAAAGACCTACATCGGCCCGGTCCTGATTTCCGTCAACCCCTTCAAACAACTGCCATACTTCACTGACCGCGAGATCGACATGTACCAGGGAGCGGTAAGTGCCAGGGCTGGGCTTGTCCTCGTTCATTGACGCAGATCCTGACAGCTGAGGCAGCGTGCCTCTGAGTATGTGCAGAGTTCCTTTTCCCCCTAAGGGAAAACACATCTTTCTCCCGCCTCCCCAAAAGGACACAGGATCCCAGAGCATGTGTACAGTGACTTTCCACTGTGGTGGAATTCATCCCCAAACAGTGATGCAGCCAGGGCTGAACCACCAGGCAAAAATCCAGGGTCCTGCAGCCCAGGGTCCACCTAGAGAGTGACAGGTGATGAGTCTGCATCAGAAGCAAACTCCCATTTTATTCCTGAAGTCATAGTGGTGCTACATTTTAAGTGAGTCTAAAATGCAAACTGCACATGCTCAGAGATATGGTTTTTTTTATATATCAGGGTTAGCAAGTTTATTTTTATTTTACAAATTTCAGGGCAGAAGCTCTCCCAAGGCAGCTCACAGGAATAAAATATATAAAAACGGGTGAAATATTAAAAGTGATAAAAACATAAACACAATAAAATAGCAATACAAACGACAATAAAAACCGACAATAAAACCAGCAAATAGGGTCTGCCTATCATCCATCCATCCATCCATCATCTCTCAGAATTAGCAAACATATATCAGGAACACTAAAATAGTTGGGAAGCATGGATTGGCAGGGAAGGGTGAAGAGAAATGTTATTTGTGTACTTCAGAACTGAAATAACACACTTGGCCACTGAAAGCCCCCACCCCGCTCATTAAGTCCAGGGTCTAAAATTACCTGGCTGCACTGCTGTCCCCCACCTGCCTGAGCGGCGTGTATTACCTGTATCTTATAGTTACTGATTATGAAGCTGAATTCGACCGTTGTTATCTGCTCTCCCTTGGGGTCATTCTCCAGGGACTTGGGCAGAGGAAGGATTAAACCTGGACCCTGTAATTGCAAGGCATGCGCTCTCATACTGAGTGACGGCCCTTCCCCTCCAAATAAAGTAAGGTTCCAGCACCTGTAGTTCTTTTCAATGGGAACCAATGGCCATGCTGGCAGGGGTTGATGGGTGTTGCAGTCTCCTACTCATCTGGATGGCACTGGGTTGGGGAAAGACTGCCCTGGCATTTGGCTGAGACCAGGCTGGGAGCGTGGGAACACCTTCCTCGTGCTCGATGACTCTGCAGAAGACATGACCGAGCGGTGAGTCAAAAGGCAGGGGAGCCACCCCCGCGGGGCCACGGTGACGCCACGGGGCGAGGGTGGCGCAGCTGGAGCCCGGGCATCCAATCAGAAGTGCCGGTGATGACCTTACCGAACTCTGACCCACATGGACGTCCGTCTGTCGCTCTGACGCTGCCCTCTAGCGGCCGGTGGGCAGGCTGTCCGCATTGGCCGCCAGGTGTGTTCAGTGAACGCTTCCTAGCTCTGGAGCCTGTGACTTTGGGCAACTGGAGTAACGGGGGGGTCGGGTCTCACTTCCTTTCGCAGGCTCAGTATGAAAACCCTCCGCACATCTATGCGCTGGCCGATAACATGTACCGCAACATGCTCATTGACGGGGAGAACCAGTGTGTCATTATCAGGTAATGTTGGAGAGGGAGTGGGAAAGGATGAGATTCTCCTTCTAGTGGGGTGTGTGTGGGGGGGTGGGAGAGTGGGGAAACTGAGGCAGGCGGCTACAGCTTGGGTTCACAGAGCAACACCACACACGTTCCGTGTTTTCTCTGCCAGTGGCAACAGCCCAGGGGCTGAGGTGGAGGAAAAGGAGGGTCAGAGAGGTACATGGCAGCATGCAGATGCTGTGATGAAGTCACGTTCCATGCTGGGAGTCACTGGGAAAGGGATTGAAAATGAGAGCACCAGTATCTTCAGGGGGGCGCCAGGTTGGGGAAGGCTCCTTAATGCCCTCAGTAAACACCCTATTTATTTATTTCATTTATATCCCACCTTTCTTCCATCATGGAAGTCAAGGTGGCAACATGTGGTTCCCAGGCGGGCTCCCCTCCAAGCACTGACCAGACCCAGACCTGCTCAGCTTCAGCACGGGGGCTGCCTCCTGTGCCTTCAGACCAGGCCCGGGGACTATGCCTTGGGCAGCCTTAATTGCAGCAACTTCCTCAGTGTAAACTGCAACCTGTCTTCCCCTGGATGGAGGCGGGGCTCAGCCCACCAGTCGGTTCCCATGCTTCCTCGTCATTAAAACCAGCGGGACCTACTCAAGAGCCCATGTCCCGGCTGGGACTGCAGTCCACATTGACACGTTTTTCGATTCTGGTTTGAGGTCTTCTTCCTCTCTTCCCCTTGCAGCGGGGAGAGCGGAGCTGGCAAGACGGTGGCAGCCAAATACATCATGAGCTACGTCTCCAAGGTCTCTGGTGGCGGCCCCAAAGTGCAGGTAACTGCGTTGGCTTAAAACAGCCTTCCCCAATGCAGGCTGGCAATTATGGTCGTTGTAGTCCAACACACCTGAAGGGCACCGGGCTGAGGAAGGCTGGCTTAAAATAACGAGCGCCTGCCCTTGCGGCGGTGCTTTCGGCAGTTGGGTGCTAATTTGGTGGCAGAGGAGCTCCAAACTGAGAGGGGCTCCGGATCGCATTGTG
Organism: Heloderma suspectum; assembly: GCF_057233095.1. Lineage (NCBI taxonomy): Eukaryota > Metazoa > Chordata > Lepidosauria > Squamata > Helodermatidae > Heloderma > Heloderma suspectum. The sequence continues at coordinate 20,530,208 of NC_139474.1, read as the reverse complement.
TAGTGATGGCAAAGACGCAGCACCGGCTTCATGACTCCCCTCTTTTCATCCCAGCATGTGAAGGATATCATCCTGAAGTCCAACCCACTCCTGGAGGCATTTGGGAATGCCAAGACAGTCCGAAACAACAACTCCAGCCGATTTGTGAGTGCTGGGTGTACAAAGCGGGGTGGGGGGTGTTTTGGGGCAGGGGAGGTGAGGAGATGTGCAGATCTGAAACCCTTAGAGCGATGTGATGAACTCACTGAAAGCTTTCCTGTCGTTTCTGGTCCCTTGCACCAACCCCATAAGGGCTAGAAGCTTGACACGTTCTGTAAAGGAAAGCAAATGGAGATGGTTGGAAAGCTGAATTGTGCTTTCTTTCTTTTTTGCATTTCTGAATTCTGCATTGATCTGGGAGGTGGTGGAGTGCCGATGCGAAAGGGGGATCCTAATGGCATCCCATTCTGATTCACCGCTAGGGCAAATATTTTGAGATCCAGTTCAGCCGCGGTGGGGAACCAGATGGAGGCAAGATCTCCAACTTCCTGCTGGAGAAATCCCGCGTGGTTAACCAGAACCCAGGAGAGAGGAGCTTCCATATCTATTACCAGGTGAGCCTGTTAAAGCGTCAGAGAGTGGGCCATGCTGTGAAGGGGTGTGGCATGCCACGGAAAGCCACCAAAGGGGTGTGTGTCCTTTAAAGCAAAGAATGGCATCCCCTTGTACAGGGGCAGGCAACCTGGCGCTCGCCAGATGTTTGGACTATAACTTCCAAAAGCCCCAGCCATTGTGGCCAATGATCAGGAATCCTCAAATTTCTGGTGGGCACCAGGTTGCCTGCCCTTTCACAAGGGTTGGTCAGTGTTCATGGCCCCTTGCCAAGTTGCACAGGCAACGTAACGCCCCTGTTTGCTAGGACTATATAGTCTAACATAAACAGGGTTGGGGAGGTCAACGCAAAGAGAGGATGGACAGACAAGGAGCGAAGGAGGGTGGGATGTGGGCAGACACGGTCACGTGTGCTCAAAGCTTGGTTGTGGTTGGGAGAGAGGGTGCAAAGGCCAGGTGGAAAAGGTGGGTTTTGAGGTGGGAGTTGAAGGAACAGGGAGAGCTGGTCTCGCAGACACATAAGGAGAGTCCAGCTGGGTCAGACCCAGGGTCCATCTAGTCCAGCATTCTGTTCACACACTGGCCAACCAGCTGTCGACCGGGGGCCCACAAGCAGGATACGAGCGCAACAGCACCCTCCCGCCCATGTTCCCCAGCAACTGCTGTACCTAGGCTCACTGCCGCTGGTCCTGGAGGTAGCACAGAGCCATCAGGACCAGTAGCCATCAATAGCCTTTTCCTCCAGGAATTTGTCCAACCCCCTTTTAAAGCCATCCAAATTGGTGACCTCTCTACATCCTGAGGTAGCGAATTCCATACTTCGTGCGCCGTGTGAAGAAGTACTTTTGTGTAGCAACACAGTGGTTAAGAGCGTACACTGTGAGCTTCTCAGAGGTGCTGCTCTGGAGAGTTCAAGAAGGTGCAGGGTCCAGAGCTCTCAAAAGGGCTGCGCTGGGCAAGATTCAAAGGTTCACTCTTGGATATATTTAAGATTAAATTGCAAAACATCACACACACACACCCCTTGTAGTTTAAAAGCTCATGCAGTGGTTTCTCTATTGATTTATTTCCCAAAGTTGCATACTGCTTTTTCCGCAAGAAATACACAAAGGGGTGTACCATGAGAATAGTTTTTACAATAAATGTCACAAGAATTATTATTATTATTATTATTATTACCATCCATTGAAACCAATCATAATTTCAGTGCCTGTTTTTTCCTCCCCTCATACTAAGTAGTGCAAAGTTATCAACACAGGTCAAATACTCACACACACTCTTCTCTCTCTCTCTCTCTCACACACACACACACACACACTTTTGACATGCACAGCTAGTCCATAGGCCCTATTTCATTGCTTATAACAATAGTTACTCAATATGTAGAGCCAGCGAGCTGTCTAGAAATATAGATGCTCCTAAGGAATAGTTGCAAATGGTTTAGGGTGGGGACTGCCTTGACTTTTGGCTCAGCCGTCTGCTTGCGAGGTAGCCTTCAGCAAAGCCACAGCTCCTCTGCCTGTCCCATCTAGAATAGGGGGACAATACTACGATAGCTGCCTTACAGGGTTGTTGTAAGGGTTACTGAGCGAACGCATGCAAAGTGTTTTGAGCTCTTCGTGCACTATATACATACTAGAAATTATGATTGTTATAAACTGTCCTTCCCTCGCCCGGCCTGGCCTCGTACCAGCTGCTGGAAGGAGCCAGCCCGGAGCAGCGAGAAGATTTGGGCATCACCACTCCAGATTATTACTACTACCTCAACCAGTCGGCAGCTTACAAGGTGGACGATGTGAACGACCATCAGGAGTTCCAGGAGACTTTGGTACGGAACCATGGCTTCAATGAGAGCTGGGGGTGAGCCCCGGGACTTCATTATTTGGTTGCTTATGGGGTTTCTTTCCCCCAAAGAAGGGCCTGTGTTCTGCCTACCTCTCGAGAAACGACAATCCTGCCTTCCCCAACTCCGAGTAAGTCCCATCAGAATTGGCTGGACTTACTTCCAAGTAAACACATGCAGGATTGTGCCTGTTATTTCAAAATGGAAGCCGACTCCCTTCTCAGAATAAAGCACTCTGCATGTGCCTGAGGGGCACCTGATTGTTTATTTAAAGACTTACACTCCCCTGTTGGTGCCCCCAGAGGTGCCTGAGGCGGCTTGCGGCATACTGCTAAAAACAGGTGTGAAACAAAAAGGGCCCCCTATCTTGGAGTGAACCTCTTCGTTTATGAAGATCAGCAGGAGAGGCCCTTTTGGGGATGCCCTCGCTGGCAGAGACCCATCTGTCGGGCATGTGGGAAAGGGCTTTCTCCACCATTGCTCCCAAACTCTAGGACGCTCCCCCCCCCCAGTCCCCTTCTGCCTCTGCATACAAGAAGAGGGTCAAGACACATCTTTTTCACTTGGCTTTTTAAAGGTGGTTGCTTTTTCAGCGTTTCATTACGTTTTTATTTGATTATGGCTTTTGTTTTCTCAACATTTCGTCAACTGCCTCAGTTGGCGTCAAAAAAGCGGCATAGAAATCCGACGAATGAATAAACGCAAACCAGCCAGCTGGTGAAATAAATGAAAACGCAGCGAAGAGTAAAAAGGGGCGTGGGGCTGGCTGTCCCTGGCCTTCCATGGCTCCGCCACAACGTCCCCCTCTGGCGCCCGGCAGCCCCCGCTTAGAACTCCATTTTCACACGCCCTCCTCCTCCTGCAGACAGCCATGAGCGTGGTGGGCCTCTCGGGGGAAGAGCAGGCCTTGGTGCTGCAGATCGTGGCTGGCATCCTCCACCTGGGCAACATCACCTTCCGGGAGTCGGGCAACTACGCCGTGGTGGAGAGCGAGGACTGTGAGTAGGGGGGCGAGCTGAGGGGCGGGTGGTGGTTGGAGGACGGAAGCCGCCGGCGGTGGGCCCTTGCCGAGTTACTCCAAGAGGCGGAGAGGCGGAAGAGTGTGACGTCACCGAACCAGATGTGGAGGAAATGGGGGGGGGATCCTGACCACGGCCAGCCGGTTGCCTCCGTTTTCCTTGCGGCAGAGTTGTCACACGCCGAGTTCTCCCTGCCGTGTTTGTGTGTGTGGTGGCGCTTTCCTCTGAATGTGCCCTCGTGTGGCTGGCCCTTAACACTGAACGCTCAAGCCCTTGAAGGGCCAGTGGAGGAAGGGGTGCTTCTGATCATGTGCAGAGCATGCTTCCGTCTCTGACCCCTCTGAGATAAAAGGGAAGGGCTTCCAGGTCCTTGACCATCTTTCTGTCAGGTGCCACAATTTTCTGTCACTAAGCAGTGGCAAACGGACACTATTTATGTTCAGTGTGTTTGTTTGTTTTCACTAGAGGGAGAGCTTTGCTCTGCTTTTCAAGCAGATTTGAATGCTAATTTTTAATGTATTATTACATTTATATTCCGCCTATTTTCCTCTTGCAAGGAACCCAAGGTGGCTTACATGGTCCTCCCCCTCTCCATTTCATCCTCACAACAACAACCCTGTGAGGTGGGCTGGGCTGAGAGTCAGTGACTGGCCCAAAGTCACCCAGGGAGCTTCATGGCCGAGTGGGGACTAGAACCCGGATCTCCCAGCTCCCAGTCCAACACTCTTGCCACTACACCACACTGGCTCTTGTTAGGAATCAGATATGATGTGTAGCATAGCAAGTGGCTTAGAGTGTCACACTTGTTCAAACTTCATCTTCTCTGCAGGCTCCCTGGGTGTCCTGCATGCATGCATGCTTTCTCTGCTCCTTGATCTGCAGTTGACGGGTGATAATATGGGTCTACCTCATAGGGTTGTCGTAAGGATTACTGAGATAAATGATGCAAGGTGGTCTGAGTGCTGTCAGACACTATAAATCTGTCATCTGTGATGACAACAACAATTTTTAATATTTATACCCTTTCTTCCATGTAAAATGTGCAGTAATAAAATACACAGTTTAGGAAAAGGGTAACCAGTCTATTTAGCAATAAAGATAATTCCTTCTATTTACGATGTTCCTGGATGAGTGCTGATGTTTATGTAGCCAAAATGGCACCACCCACACAAAACAGGGAGGTATCAGCAGCTTTGGAAGAGCCCCAGGGTTTGGAGAAGTACAAAAATAATATGGTGGGGAAAAAACCCTGTGTGTGTTGTAGGGGAACAACACCCCAAAACCAGCAAAATGAAGACTGTGTGTGCTCAGGGCCCCCAGAATGCTGACTGATTATTGGTATGGGGGGGGGGAGAATGGAAAACTGGGTGGGGGGAGGTGGAATGGAGTCTCCTGGAAAAGGGCATGGCTGGGTGGCTGGCTGGAACCCTGATCAGGAGTGTTCCATACCGCAATGTTTTGCTTCAGCTCCCGCTCATCATAAGCTGCAGCCCAGCAAAAACAATATAACCTTCAAGAAAGAGCGGATTGAGAAAAGATAAAACCAGACCATGGCAGCCAGGTCATGGGACAGTGAGGCTGATGGCCCCTTTCTCCCGCAGTCCTGGCGTTCCCGTCCTACCTCTTGGCCATCGACCAGCAGCGCCTCAGGGAGAAGCTGACCAGCCGCAAAATGGACAGCAAGTGGGGCGGGAGGCAGGAGGTCATAGACGTGACGCTGAACGTGGAGCAGGCCAGCTTCACCCGCGACGCCCTCTCCAAGGCCCTGTACTCCCGCCTCTTCGACTTCCTGGTGGACGTGAGTGTCTCACTGGGCCACGAACGGGGTAGGGGGTGTGCGCGCGCGCGTGCATTGCGATGCGGGCCTGGACGGTGTGGCCGGCAGGCAGCCAAATTCCCCCATGGCAGTCTCAGTTGTCTCCTGCCCCATGGTAAGAAGAATTTTCTCACACATCAGGGAGGCAGGCCTGTGGGGAAATGTGCGTTCAGACAGTCACCTGTATCCACATGACATGTGTGCCATTTAGTTAGGTCTGCACATGCAGCAGAATGAGGAGGTGGCGAAGTTCTGTGGTGGAATGGACTGTGTTGCTTCAGCAACAGGTGGGAGATTCCATTTTTTAAGGCTTCCCTGCGATCATTTAAACAGCAACAACAGTAAACATTCCCTGCAAGTAGAAAGCGAGCACAGCAAGGAGTTAGAACATTTCTCCCTGATGTGTGAGCTTTCTGTTTGCAGGGAGGTTTCTTAGAATCATAGAATAGTAGGGTTGGAAGGGGCCTCTAAGACCGTCGAGTCCACCCCCTGCTTAATGCAGGAATCTAAATCAAAGCATTCTTCTTTTGCTCATTCAAAAATGGCATCTCAGGCTTGCAGTGTGGTGCGGCGCAGTAAACCCTTTGTCTGCAGTTGATGGGTGATAATATGGGTCTACCTTACAGGGGTGTCATAAGGATTACTGAGATAAATGATGCAAGGTGGTTTGAGTGCTATCAGACACTATAAATCTGTCATTTATGATGACAACAACATAAATGGGGCTTCTGCTGGCAGCTTAACGTGGTGGCGTTGAGTTACCCGTGCTACATGAACCGTCTCTTACCCTGTGCCTCTCCTGTTGCTGCCACCCAGTTTCTTACAACAATAAACATCTTAATTCTCCAACCCCACTCCCAAACGATTGGCTTGTAAATAAAGCACAAAAATGGAGTATATTTAGCAAGCGGATGATCGGTGCGAAAGATATTAGTTCCTGATTTATTTCCTTGTACCAACTGTGAACACATTTGACAAAGCAGTTTCATGAGATCTACTCTTTCTTCCACTTCCTTTTCCCTTCTGTCTACTCCTTTTATTTTATCTTTCTCTCTCTTCTTTATTTTTTTTCCTTTCTCTTCTTCTGTTGCCCACCTTTGCACATGCATGCTCCCTCTCCTTCTTTTCCTCCCGTTCCCAGGCCGTGAACAAAGCCATGCAGAAGGATCACCAGGAATACAGCATTGGTGTTCTGGACATCTATGGCTTTGAGATCTTCCAGGTAAATTCCCGGAGACATGGGGTGCAATCTCCCAGGGAACCCACCATTAATTTCTGTGGGCCTCGCTTGGTGAACTGCGCCAGTAGATATTTTTTTCCTCCAGAGCCTTTCCATCCTTCTTGCCTGACCTTGACATCAGTGAAAGTGTAAAAGACATATCGGGGGCAGAGTCTAAGTTCTAGGGCTGTCACTCAGTTGAAGAAGTCTTCAGTTAATCCGTTTAGGATGCAGTCTTATGCATGTTTAGACAGAGAAATGTCCTACAACTTCCTGATCCCAGATGTCTAAGGGTGACCAAATGGTGAGGGAATAGCATTCTGCATATGCTTGGAGATCACATTATAATTTCACATGTCCTGGGGCTGAATCTTGGAACTGAAAGTAGGCTAGGAGGTTGCTCTGGTCAAGTCTTGTTGAACGACAGGAGGAAAGGCTCGGAGCTCAGAAAAGTGGCGTCTGGCGTCCCCACAGCTGCTCTGGAGTCCTGACGCAGCTGTGTGGTTTTTCCCTCCTCCCCTCCCCTCCTCCCCTTTCTCCCTGCAGAAGAACGGCTTTGAACAGTTCTGCATCAACTTCGTGAATGAGAAGCTGCAGCAGATCTTCATCGAGCTGACGCTGAAGGCCGAACAGGTAAGCGACAAACGAGTTGTGGGCCGGTTGCGTTTTTGATCGTGGGCTGTGCACAAAGCTCAGGGTTGCAAGCAATGGAAAACGTTTGCGCTTCACAAAGCTCTTGGCAGATGGATCCTGTAGTAAGAAGTGCTATACATAACATCTCTTTAATTGGTTTGATCAGCTCAGAAAAGAGATTGCGAGTCACTTTGAGCATGGTTTTTCTTTTTCATTATGGAATGATGGCATAAATCATTTTTAGATGTGCTACAGGGCATTTCCAAATTGTGGTGATCGTTGATAGATGAATTGCGTCCATAAATTCAGAGAGAGACTAGCGAATGCCGACAGTTACCTTAGGAGCACATACAAACAGTGCTGCTGTGAGAGAGGCAGTTTTGGAAGTGTTCGCCTTGAAACAGAAGACAAAGAAAGTATTTAATGCATTTCTTAGCCGCCTTTCAGTATGTCAGTCTTCCCAAGGTGTAGATGTTCAAACTAACAGAGCTGGAATGAGGAAAATCTGCCTATACACAGTGCCTATTCACTGGCTTGTGCCCAGGATGTCACAAACACAGTTGACACAGAGAGAGTATTTTGCCTAAGGCCAGCAAACAAGTTCAGGGCTGAGATGAAATCTGTGCATGTTTCTCCTTCGATTATTTGTTCCTTGGGTTTCCCTGTTCACCTTTTACCTTCTGTGTCCCCCCTCCCCTCCCCTCCCTCCTGCTCCCATCTGCAGGAAGAATACGTCCAAGAGGGCATCCGATGGAACCCCATCGACTACTTCAACAACAAGGTGGTGTGTGACCTTATTGAGAACAAAGTGGTGAGTGAAAAGGCAGCGAGAACCTCCACCTTACAGACATCTCTGTTGAAGTTTTACGCCGCTTCTAACAGCCATGGCTTCTCTGACAGAATTCTGGCATTTGTAGTTTAGTGATAGTGCTAAATAGCTGTTATCAGAGATCTTTAGTGCGCTCTCCTGCACACACAGAGAACAACAACTCTCACCATTTCCTGGGGTGAGGGAAAGGTTGCTACACTAGTGTAAGTCTGCCGTGTAGACATGCCAGGGCCTGATTCCCCAGGGTTTCACAGGGGAGAGAACGGACTTCCAAACCAGTTGTAAATCTGCAGTGTAGACACATAACCCTGCCCATGTCCTGGGGACGGGGCAGGGGGGATTGGGCGGGACTTGCTACTGGAGAACAAACGTTTTGACCGTATTTTTCTGCCCCCAGAATCCTCCAGGGCTCATGAGCATCCTGGACGACGTGTGCGCCACCATGCATGCCAAGGGTGAAGGGGCTGACCACACCCTGCTGCAGAAGCTTCAGACAGCGCTTGGGACCCACCCCCACTTCAACAGCTGGAACAAGGGCTTCGTCATCCACCATTACGCTGGCAAGGTGAGGGCCCAACAGGAAAAGAAAAGAAAAAAGGAGCACACCCAAGCGTCCATCTTGGTCTATCTTCCCCAACCTGGGGGATGCTGGGAGTTGTAGCCCAACCCATCTGGAGGGCACCAGGTTGGGGAAGACTGGTCTAGACAGGCATCCTGTTTCCAACACAGGTCAGCCACAAGCTGTACGCACAAGTGCAGAGTACATGAAGGCAACTGTGCTCGCTCCTTGTTTGTCCATGGTATCTGGTACACTGCCCTTGTATGTGGAGTCTCTATTTAGTTATCATGGCTGAGAGCCAGGGATAAATCTCTTTTCCTCTTCCATGAATTTGTTTATTCCTTTAAAAAAAAAGGCAGCTCAGCTCACAGCCATCCACATTCAGTACTAATAAGAAATGAGTGGATTTTTTAAAAACACACACATCGATATGATATAGATTGCAGCCTGAGTTGTCCTTTCAGTCCATCCCCTAAGCGTGAGCTTCCAAAGCTTCCCAAGTTATTGCATATGCAGGTCTAGGGCGAGTTTAAAAACAAAACAATGATGTGGTCTAGAAACTTATTTTTATTTATAGACTGATCCATCCCACGTTAAACAAAAAATTCTGTGTGTGGGAAAGAGAGCAGATGCTGTAGTAGGGTCATCTTTCGAGATAGTGGCTGGTCATCTTTCGAGAGAGAGAGAGTCAGAAAGGAGAGGGAAGGAGCCAGGGAGGTTGTGGCATGGGGTGGGGAGTGCTAGGGGTGTTTTCTGGGTGAGGAGATCTTCATCAACACCTCGACCCCGAGCGGCCTTCCTTCTGATTTTGCAGGTTTCTTACGATGTGGAGGGCTTCTGCGAACGCAACCGTGACGTCCTTTTCACCGACCTCATTGAGCTGATGCAGAGCAGTGAGATGTGAGCGTGTGTCTGCTTAGAGATAGCTGGTGCCTGCTGGAAGCAGCAGTGTTCTCCATCCCCCATGTCTTCCTGATCTTTCTGTTTGTTTCGTGTCCTCCTTGGCTGCTCTCTCATCTTCAAGAACAGGGTTTTGCTCCAGATATAGTCTCAGTCCAGGGGCACTTTACCCCTTTGGGATGATGTTTCGCACCTGGGAGAGGCGGCTTCAAATACCACCTCGCTTATGTGGCCCTGGGCAGGTCTGTGCCTCAGCCTCAGTTTCCCCCCTCTGTAAAATGGGAACTTTCAGGACTAACTTTCACAGCCATGTCAGGCAAAGGTCTGAAAGGAAGGCTGGGGAAAAAGAATGTATTAAAAACGGTATATAAATGATGGCTCTTTGCCTTTGTTGTTCCCTGGACAACCTGAATGCTTCTTGAGGGCGGGGGGAAATAACTGCACTTTTCCTTGCTGTTAAAGCCCCTTCATCCGTGACCTCTTCCCTGAAAGCCTCAACGCAGAGAAGAAAGGGCGTCCTACCACAGCCGGGAGCAAGATCAAGGTACCACGGCTGGGCAGGACAGGCGGGAATAGGGAAGGAGGGCATGTGTGTGTTTCTATATCCACAAGGGGTCAAATTCTTTGCTTGAAGAAACACAGGCACTTCTAAATCCTACCAGCCAGAAAAATCCATCTTCTGCTATTTCAATATATTTGTATATTTGAGCTTTGGCTGTTGCAGCCAGGGCAGGAATAGCTGACATGGGGCACCCGTTTTTATCGCCACGTGGCGATAAATTTTAATGAATGTTTGTGAAATTATTTATGTGCTGCCTTCAGAAGTATATATGTATTTTTGTTCCAAGGAGGCTTCCAAATAAATACATAAAAATAACTAACCACAAAACATCTTCCTCTTCCCTTCCCCCCCACCCCCAAAACAGAAACAAGCCAACAACCTGGTGGACACGCTGATGAAATGCACCCCACACTACATCAGGTGCATCAAGCCCAACGAGACCAAGCGGCCCCATGACTGGGAGGAGAGCAGGTGGGGCCCACAGAATGCCGTGCCCCAGAAGATGGGGGTGGGTGCAGCTTAGGGGCTTCTGTCAAAGGCGGCATTGCTGGATTCTCAGGGGTTTTGTGAATGCCACAAAAAAAGGTCATGGGAATTAATTTACCGTCGTTTCTTCTCCGGCAGGGGTGGGCTGCTTATGGCCCTCCGCATGTTTTGACCTACAGCTCCCGTGATCCCTCAGCATTGGTTATGTTGGTTAGCGGTGATGGGCGTTGTAAGCGGAAACATGCGGACGGCCACGAGTTGCCCGCCTGTGTTCTGCTGGGGTACCTGAAAGAGTTTGTTCCTGAGGATTTAAAGATCGCAACCTTTCCCAACCTGGTACCCTCCAAATCAGCATGATGGCTGGAGCTGATGGGAGTTGTAGTCCAACACATCTGGAGGGCTCCAGGTTTGGGAAGGTTGGTTTATAGTATTATGAGGGCAAGTGGGAGGTCAGCAACTAGAAGTGCCTGGTCCTAATCAGTTTTGCCAATGAAGAAGTGGAAAGCGGAGAGAGAAAATGCTTTTTCGTATGACATGTACATTTAATGCAGAAAGCAGGCCTCCTTCCACAACCAAATGCCCTTGAGATGTGTTGGAACGCCACTCCCATCATCTGCAGCTGACACGTCTGGAGGGCACCAAGTTGGGGAAAGCGAGCATCAAGAGAAAAATCACTGGCACAAGGTGTGGTGATCGCTGCCAGCGTAGACGTCTTGAAGGAGGGGGGAGTGGTGGGGAGGTGGCAGGGAGAGGTCTATTCATCATGATAGCTTTAAAAAAGAGAGAGAGAGAGAGAGAGAGAGAGAGAGAGAAGAGCTTTCATATTCAGAGGCAGTATACATCAGGTGCTGGGACAAACAACAAATGAGGGCTCTTGCTCTCGTACCCTGCCTATGAAGCACCTGGCTGTCCCCTGCTGGAAACAGGACACTGGCTGGACCCTCGCTCTGACCCAGCAGGGCTCCTCTGGCCTTCAACTCTCCTCTAAAGGAGAGGCCAGGGGTCCTAGTTGCTGTTCTTTTATGACTGAGTCTGCATTCATTACAATAGCTGAATGGAATCTCTGTGCCTGGGTGTGGTCTGCCTTTGAACGGTAGTGGCTAGAGGGCAAAGGACAGGCGAGGGGGGTTGCCACTGTGGCTGGCTCGTGGCCTTTCCACAGGTATCTGGATGCTGGGCTGGGTGGACTCACCTTGATCCGACTGAGTTGGCCTCCCTCTTGCGTTTGATGCCAGGCTGCTTTGGGTGGGGCCTGTGTTATGTTCCCTGTGCCTCCCCCTCCCCGAGTAAACTGAACAGGTCCTAGCCAGGCCCTCTCTGTCCTGCCCCCCCCCCCCATCTCCAGCTTGGTCCTGTGATGGGAGGGAAACAAAGAGCATGCCACGCTGCTCCCACAGCCCCCCCAATTCCTGGTTCTCTCGCAGGGTGAAGCACCAAGTGGAATATCTGGGCCTCCGGGAAAATATCCGGGTGCGCCGAGCCGGCTATGCTTATCGGCGGGTCTTCCAGAAGTTCCTCCACAGGTAAGACCTCCTGCCCCTGAGTGTCCTTCCTGACCCTCGCCAACTGACCAGAGAAAAACTTGCGTTGCCTGTTCTTGTGCAGAAATCTGCCCTTGGTCTGTTGGAAATCGCCAGGGAAAATGGGCTGTTGTCACCTCCTAAGTTCTGCAGAGGAGGGAGGAGGGGCCGGTTCAAAAGCCTCGAGAGCTTTCAAAGCCCGGTACAATTCTCTGCCCCTTGTCCACACCCCCACCCACAGGTATGCCATCCTGACTCCGGAGACGTGGCCCTCCTGGCGTGGGGATGAGAAGCAGGGCGTGGTGCACCTGATGAAATCTGTCAACATGGATCCTGACCAATACCAGTTGGGCTGGACAAAGGTCTTCATAAAAGCCCCTGAATCGGTGAGTGCCGGAGAGGAGGGGCTCCTTGGGGGTAAATTGGGGGCACTGTGGAAGTCAGCAAGAAGGAGTTCCCTAGTTTTCCTTCCTTCCTTCCTTCCTTCCTTCCTTCCTTCCTTCCTTCCTTCCTTCCTTCCACCTCTCTGCCTAAAATCATGAATTAAGGTAGGGCAGAAAGGAATTGGGCTCAGGGTGTGTGGGTGACTCAAGCAGTGCCAAGTCTCAGCTTCAAACATTTTCACAGGCGCACTAAAAAGTTAACATGACCCTTGCCTGCCCCGAACTGGCATTCGTTCAGTTTTTTTTTAATGGCACTCGCACAGAGAGAGATATTGGAGACTGGAAAATGCCGCCCAAACTGCGCCTGGTAGCTTGATGGTAAGACCGGCCCTGGCACAGCGATGAGTGCATTACCTGCCCCTCTCTTGCCTCTCCCTTGCCCTTTATTTTCCTCTCTTCAGCTTTTCCTCCTGGAGGAGATGCGGGAGCGGCGTTACGACGGCTACGCCCGTGTCATCCAGAAGGCCTGGCACAAGCACGTGGCTGTCCGGAAGTACATCCAGATGCGGGAAGAAGGTGAGCTGATCCGGCTCAAAACTACGTGCCAATTTCCGGCGCAAAGGGGGCGCTTTCCCGGGGGCACAAGCCCACGAATGGACGTAAGGGAGGAGCCACGTGGGTGGGGCTGAGGACACGGGGCCGAGGACACGCAGTTCCTTCCTCACCAAATCACCTGGGGAGGAGCTGCGCTCAAGGCTGACACCTGACCAGATCTGCATGGGGTCGCGCCCAAAGGAAACTGCTCCTCTGTGGCTGCTGCTAAGGGCTCCATCTGCTCCGAGGGCCCCAGGAGCTGCTGGAGATGAAATCTTAACTTTCTCCCTGTTTGCTTAATTATTCTTTCCTCAGCTCTGTCGGGCAGTTAAACAAGTTCCTGCAGCATCATAACGAGGCTCCTCCAACCGTTTTTAGAAGGCTATGGGTTGCGGGGGGGTGATTTGGTTTCAACTGGGAGGGTACTCAGGCTTGTACATTTCACTAATGGCCCCGTACCTTCCTCCCCACCATTTGAACACTGGGTCGCGCCCAGTCGAAATGTGGTTGGTACATTTGGGGTTCAGTTCTGATCTGGGGCTTGGCCCCAGATCCAGTTTTGGCACAGCAGCGCTTAGCCCCTGGAATGTGTGAATTCCGCTTTGGAAAGCGCCCTCTGACCTTCTGCAAGAGTGCCTTTTCCCCTCATCACTGACGGGCGGCAGCCGAGCCTAATGGAGGGTTCCCCGTCCCCGGGCGTGTTTTCCACAGCTTCCAACATCGTCCTGAACAAGAAGGAACGGCGTCGTAACAGCATCAACCGCAACTTTGTGGGCGACTACATTGGCTTGGAGACCCACCCCGAGCTGCGGCGTTTTGTGGGCCGGCGGGAGCGCATCGACTTCGCCGACACGGTTGTCAAGTACGACCGGCGGTTCAAGGTGAGTGGTGGGGTCCTCAGAGCTCTCCTCCTTTCCTGTTGGTAGGAAAACACACACACACACTCGCCCGCTTCCTAAGTAGCGTCATCCTGTAAGAAAAGTAAGACTTCCCTGGATGGGGGCAGAGGGCGAGAACCGGCTTTTCCGTAATTCTGCTCTCTGCTGCTCCTCCTGTAGACGGTGAAGCGAGACCTGATCCTGACCCCAAAATTCCTCTACCTGATCGGCCGCGAGAAGGTGAAGCAAGGGCCGGATAAAGGGGCCATCAAGGAAGTCCTGAAGAGGCAAATTGAGGTGGAGCGGGTCCAGTCGGTGTCCCTGAGGTGAGCGACAGCTGGGGCAGGGAGGGCGGATTGGTGGGGAGGGCAGGCGTGCCTTCTTCCGCCTCAGCCTCCCTGGGGTCTCTGGAGCCCTTGCTGAGGTCTCTGCGGTGAGCGCCAGGCCCCCCTGGTTGCGCAGCCCAAGCTGCGGGACTCCCTCCCCCTTTGGAGCTGGACAGGCTCTCAAGATGGGCTTTATTCCATCAGTCAGCTTTCATTCGTGGAGAAAACAAAACAGCATGAACAATGTAAGGAGAGCCCTGAAGCTGGATCAGAACAAAGTTTTAGCCTTCCCCAAGCTGGTGCCCTCCAGACGGGTTGGACTGCCACAGCCGGCATTCCCTGCCTGTCTTCTCACATTCCCCTCAAAGAAGACGGAGAACAAAGCACCCTGAGCTCTTTATTGGTGGTGTTGTTTCTGTTCAGCAAGAATCAACCTCCCAGTCTATTCTCTGGGCTCATTTACAGTGGTAGCCTTCTGAGGCAGACTCTCTGAACCCGGAGCTTCCGTGTAGCCAGTGGCCCAGTAACTAGCTTCCAGCTGCTACTGGAAGCAGCAAAAAACCTAGAAATGGACTGGCGGGGGGCGGCGTTTGGAGGAACTGAGGCCTACTCGGCCTTGTGGCCTGCCAGGGTCCTGATCGCTGCTCCCCCCCCCCAAGCACCTTGCAGGACGATTTCATCATCATCCACGAGCCCCAATACGACAGCGTCCTGCAGTCTGTCTTCAAGACGGAGCTGCTGAGCTTGCTGTACAAGCGCTATGAGGAGAGGACGCAGAAGCAGCTGCCCGTCAAGTTCAGCAACCAGTGAGTAGCCGTGCACGGCAAGGCGTTGCCCCTGCTGGCTCAGGCCGAGGCGGGGCCCTCGCACTCGGCCTCGCGTTTCCAAGAGCGGACAGCAAGATGCTGCCAAGGATGAAGGTGCAAAGGGCAACAGCCCTTCCCCTTTGTGATTTGCTGTATCTGATTCTCCAGAGTGGAACGCCCCAGGATGTGGAGGCATTATCAGGGGACGTGTACCCCTGGTTGGCCACCCAGGAAACATGTGTAATGGGGCAGCTACTTAGGTTCGTATCAACGAATAAGATGGAGCCGTCTCCTCTGGGTTCCCCTTTCCAGCAGTTGGCTAGACATGCCTCTTGAAACGGAGACAGTGACCCTCCCCTGTCGCTTGCTACTTCTGGTACCCTGAGGTAGAGCACTCCCAGATATGGAAGTTTCACTGTGGCTCATAAGCTGCTAGAAGACCCGTCTTAAGAAAACACAACTTGCCTTGCTCTGTCTTGAGCTCCTTGAAGGAGGGGAGGAATTTAAAAAACAACATAATAGATAACTCTGGATTTCGTTCATTTATTATATTTTTATCCTACTCATTCTCCAAGGAACTCTGGGCTGACATCATCTCTCTCATCACCCCCGCAATTCATTGTTCCCTTTGAGCTTAGTGGTAATCTTAGCAGTAGCGGGGGGGGGGGGGGGATGAATTTTCCCAGCAACAATGTAGAGGTTTGAACTATCCCTGTTGTAATGTCAAATATGTTGGGGTGGCCTGCTGTTGAATGGGCAACAACTTACCAGTTCTAACCTTTTTCACCTCCCCCTGCTCCTGGGAGAGATGAAAAAGGCTAGAACTGGTAAGTTGTTCCAGGGGGGAACCTGAAAGGTTAGCCCCTTCCCTGTCACTCTGTGAGAAGGAGGGCTGCACAGGGTCCCACCCAAATGCTGGAGCGGAGGAGACCATTGCCTTTCCCAGCCCTGGCAGAGTAACACCCCGGCTGACTTTAATAAAATATAAGAGAAATGGGAAGAGAGATAACAAAAATACGGCAGAATTTAGCTCACGCACTACTGCAGGGGTTAAACGGATGGCCCTGCCAAGACCTTCAGTGGTGTTCCAAACAGAAGTTCCTGGCTCAGCCTCTGCTTGGCTGGAGTTCTTATCGGGTTTGTCAGAAGAAGAAACAATCCACCATGGCCTGTTTCCCGGGAAATGGGGCTCCAGCAAGATAGCAAGCTGTGTCTTCGAAGAGCCCTTCCGTCAACATCCGGCAGCTTCGGCTTCATGCTTGTTCTGAACTGCCTCCCTCCCTCTCTCCTGGAACAGCAGAGGCTTTTTATTAGTAAAGGCCCGTTCACTGAACCCACCCCATCGGCTTCCTTCTGAGCCGGCTAGCAGCTGAAGTAAGAATCTTGATGGGTTTGAGCGCCTGGGAGTTGCCCCGGTCCTCTGCGTTTTTCCCTTCCTGATGGATGCCTTTGTCCGAGTCTGTTGAGCTCCCCACAAGGGGTTTGGTTAAGTATTCCTCTCCTGGGGCCACCCCTGCTGCACACGCGTCAACACAGCGTCGTGCAGTTTTGTGCTCTCCCTGGGGACGTGGCTATGATGAGAAGCACCTGCATTTCAACACTTACCACGACACTGCTGGTTGTGGCTGAGCAGGGATTTGCACTTGAATCTCTCCGATCCTAGTCTGAGCCTCTGACCGCTGCTCCCGGGAAGCGCAAAAGCAAGGCGCAGCAGCCTTCCTGGGTGCCTGGTTCCAAGGACTTAATTTAACGGCTTGCTCTCTCTTTCCCCAAGGCTGGAATTCAAGGTGAAGAAGGACGGCTGGGGGCCGTGGGGTGCGGCCGGCTCCCGACAGATCCAGTTCCAGATCTGCCAAGGGGACTTGACTCTACTCCGTAACAACGGCAAAGTGCTGGTGGTCAGCATTGGGCCTGGCTTGCCCCGAAATGCCCGTAAGTCCGCTGTTACCTTGCTGGCAGAGGAAGAAGAGACACAGGGATGCTGGGTTTGGTCAGAACAGAGAAAGAACCGGGGAGGCGCTGATGAGCTGTGGCCGTTGATCAAGATGTTTATCGTATTAACCAACAGCTGTCCTCAAGAGAGGCAAAACGCTTCCAGGCTGCTTCGAGTTAGGAATTGCAAAAGGAATTGTTACATTAAATGATAACTTTGTTGTGGTATTTTACTGCAAATAAAGCTAACGGTGGTCCCAGCTGCGGTGCTATCAGGGGGTTGCTTTTGTGGGCACACAGGGTGGAATTGGGCACGTGGCTCTTTGGACCTGGGTCAACGCTTTTTGAGTCCTCCACCCGCCTCACAAACAGGCCAAATATCCAGTATATCTGGACAGTATCTCAGCTGTATGTTTCTCATCTTGCGCTGACAATACCAGAAAACATCAAAAAGGAAAAAATCCAAAAGTGCCTCTGAGGATGGACTGTAATAATAATTTATTTATTATGCAGATGTCTAAAATACTCATGGGCTATAAAAGTATTTATTATGAGGACCTCTAAAATGCTCAACGCGTTTCGAGACTAGGTCTCTTCCTCAGGAGCAATTGCTCTCTCAGGCGAGTCTGTTTCTGCTGGAGCTCCATCTGTTCTAGCGGCTGACGATATCAGAACACAAAGGACTACCAGCTTGGGATGGGGGAGAAGTCTCCGGCGAGTTCCTAAGGGGAGCGGAGCTGAGGGCTGTTCCCGTGATGGGTGGGGTCCAATGGTATCGGGGCCCACCTTTGCTTGCAGAGCTGACCGCAGGTGCTCCCATTTCAGGACCGACCCGGAAGGACACCAGGAAGAGCCAGTACCTGGGTGGGGCTCCTGCCCCAGGCTGGAACACCCCCACCAGTGCAGGTAAACATGTCCTCACTATCGGGGTAGGAGGGTCTCTGGGAGGGGGTGGTGGGCTTGGAGGAGTCTGCCTTCCCACATGGGCTTCCAACGTATGAAGCTCCTTTGAGATCAGACCGCGGGTCTGCGCAGCTCCGTCTCGTCCACTCTGACTTTTGGGAATGCAGCTTTTGGGGACTTGGGCAACTCTGCTACCCGAAACCCTTGTGAAGCGCCCAGAAAGCTTCAGCTATTGGGTGGTATAGAAACATAATTAACTAACTAAGAACCCAGGTCCTTGTACACGCTGGGCTTGTGGTGTACCACTGCTTTCGACCAGGTTACTTTAAGGACCCATCGCCTTTCACCCGAATGGACCTGCCCATACACTCAGATATGCTTTAAAGGCCCTGCTTGTGTGTCTGCTGGTAAAATTGGTTAGGCTGGCGAACGTAAGAGATGAGTTCTTCTCAGTGGTGGCCCCACAGTTCTGGAACTCGCTGCTGGATGATTTATGCTTAGCCCCTCGAATAGAGGCTTCGACACCAAAGTCTTCACCTGCAGCTTTTCCTTAAGAATGTGAATATCTTGTGTGATTCACAGCAGTTTCCCTCTCAGTGAATGTACCCAAATGGTATCTGATTATCATTTCTCTTTGTACGGCACTTTGTGAGGGCTTGGCCCTAAACAGCAGGCTTATAAATACATTGACTAAATAACAAGCAAATACCACTGAACTATGACCTCAGAGGTAGAGGTCAATCTTGGCATCTCTGGCTTAAGGATCTTGGCCAGCAGGGCTGGCCGAATCCTTTCTCTTGCCCGGGACTCTGAAGAGTAGACAGTCCTGGACTTGATGGACCGACAGACTGGCTCAGTAGAAGGCAGCTTCAAATCCTCATGTGTTAAGTTAGAGGATGCCTTGACTGTCTCCCAAGGTCAGTGCAGAGCATCCCTCAAGAGTGTTCCTAGCCTTTGCATAATCTCAAGATTCTCCTAATGTCCAAAACACATTTGGAACTGGGAAGAGGCATCCAACACAATGGGGAAATGTATTTGAGGAGATTTCCAAGTATGGGGTTCTCTCCTGCTCCTGAGGGTGCCTTCGGTACCAAAGGTCCCAACCTCCCAGGTTAGCAGGTGGGGTTTGTGTCCGGGCGTGATCTTCTGTTCCACATGGCAGGTGGGCTAAAGGGTGGTGCTTCTACAGGCCGGAGGTGGAGCGAGCTTCTCCAGATGTCCTCCCCTTTATCTGCTCCATATACTCAGTCCACTCAATAGTCTCTTTATAGTTCCTGGCCCCATGCATTCCTGTACGTGTCTGTACATCCTCGCTTTTCATCCAAGGGTCGCTTCCAAAGTGGCTGGTAGCAGGTTAAGCACCAACCCACACGGACAAGATCTCGAAGAACATGGGCCGCGTGCCACCAGCCAAGTAGTACTCCATGCACGCCTCCCGAGGACAGCCGTCGACTTTCTCCTGCCCTTCTTGCCAGGTTCAAAGTGGGACAGCCGCAGTGGCCGTGGGGGTGCAGGGACGAGGCCCCCCTTCCAGCACCGCCTCTCCCTGACCAGGCAGGCCAGCATGGAGCAGCCCAGCCTGCCCCGTCAGGGAGCCAGTCCCAGGGCCAGAGCCTTCCCCGTGCCGCTCAACTTGGATTTCATGAACGTCCCAGACCAAGGTGTCGCTGGGTGAGCGAGCTGCGCAGGACACACCTTTCGTGTTCTCCGTGCACCGTCCAGTGCCTGGCTGACCGGCCCCCAACCACATCCTACCCAGACTAGGCTTCTCCTCTCTCTGCATTCTTCCTTCTCTCTCTGAATGCTGATCTTGCCATATTGCCTTTGTCGTGGCCACATCTGCCAACCTCTGGGTTTCCTGATGGGCAGTTTAAGCCGGCATGAAGGGCTGAACTTCTGGTCGGGTGGAAGTGCTTTGCCTCGGAGCGCTGGCCTTTCACAAGCTCAGCTCCTTTGCATGTTTCCTTGGCTTGGCTTGGCTTGGCTTGGCTGGGCAGCCAGAAGCGTGGGGAGGCCCTGCGTAGAAGGAGAGGCTAATGGGACGGCAGCGACTTCTCCTTTACACAGCAACAAGCAGCCCTTTAGCTAACTGCATATTTGGGGGCGGCTGCCCTCCTTCTGTTTCAAGGGTGGGGCGTGTGTAGGTGGTCCCCTCAGCAGGGTGAGGTTAAAGGGATAAAGACGGGGAATCTCTCCAGGCCCCAGCATTGCCTTTGACTGCTTCCCGTGCCCCCCTCCATCCTCTCCAGCCTCCAGCGGCGCCTCTCCAAGGAAGCCAAGCCCATTCCGGGAGGAGGCCGGGCCAAACCCAAACCAAGGCCAAAGCCTCGGCCACGCCTTCCCCAGTGCCGGGCGCTGTACGCCTACGACGCACAGGACACGGACGAACTCAGCTTCAATGCTGACGATTTCATTGAAATCATCAAGGAAGGTAAGCAGAGGGGTGTTTTTTTCAGTGGGGGGGCGGGATCTTAAATATGCCTTGCTTCCTCTGCCCAAGCTGGAGTTAAAAGCAGCAATTAGCCAAGTACAGCGGCAGTTTTAACTCTGAGGACAACGTGCCGCAGAGCAATACGGGGGAAGCCATGGGTCCAAGGACCTGCTTGTGGGCTTCCAAGGGGGCACCTGGCTGACCACTGTTGGTAGCAGGATGCTGGGCTGGATGAGCCTTTGGTCTGCCCTTCAGCTGTTACCTACGGCAGTTGGATGCAACCTCCATGTCCAGGGGCAGCAGACAGTCTATGACCCTCATGCTGTGCTGGTGGATGTCTGGCTGGCCGCCGCTGGAAACCAGGTGCTTGGCTAGGTAGACCCACATTGCAAGGCAAATCCTTCTACTCTCAGTCACGTCTTCCAGCAGCTGTTAGCTGCCAGAGGCTGATGGACCTTCCGTACTGATCCAGGGGCCGCCTACCTTTTTGGGTACCCCGTGCAGTAAGCAAACTGGGGATGTCTTGCCTGCAGCCTTCCTTGGAAGCATCCGGCTGGAAACCAGACTTCTGGTTGGATCCAGTGGGCTGCTCTGAGGTCTGAGCTTTTACCAGGAACATGGATTACGCTTCATGTTGTTGTTGTTGTTCATGGCACACAGCTAACCACTCCCGGCCTTCCTCCTCCTCTCGGCAGACCCTTCTGGCTGGTGGCAGGGCCGCATCCGTGGCAAAGAAGGCTTGTTCCCGGGGAACTACGTGGAGAAAATCTGAGAGGACGCCGCTGACTCTCTCCTGGGCTGCTACGAGGGGCGAACGGAGGCTGTCCCTTAGTGCTGCTCACCAGTTGCTCTGGACTTTGTCTCGAGGCTGGAAGGCCCCAGAGGGGATCCCAGGAGGAAGCTGCAGGCTGGAGAAGGGACTCCGGCCACCAAGAGAGCATCTTTGTGGCTGGCATCGATGGGAAGTCAGATTCCTAGGTCACCTGGACAGGTTAGGCAATTCTTTTAAAACCCCGAGAAAGCAGCCAGGATGAAACGCTTGCCTTGCCTTCCGTTGTTCAAGGACAAGTCACGTTTCTTTTGTATATTAACAGCCGCCCCGCTGCCTTAAAAGCCATGCCGGTGAATGCCAGCATGCCAGAACTTGAGTTCAGGAAAGGGGGAAAGCTTGGATTTCACTCACATCCACTGTGGAAATATATCTGCGGGAAAAAACAGTGTCAAGCCCAAAATGTCCAGGGGGAGAAGAAATGCGGGCTTAATAAGAGTTTTAAAAGCAAATGAAAGACTTCCTCTGCTGTACAGGGTGGGGTTTGCTTTCTGCACTCACCCAGGTAATTTGTGTGTCATGAGAGTTTCCTGCCAAAGGCACCCCAAAAACCCAACAACAGCAGAAACAGAAGTCTGGAGGCTGGCATTTGAGCAGGTGGAGGGAACACACAATCTGCAAATGAAATAAATTATCTACTTCAGGGCCCCTTTCTGTGAGTGGATGTTATCCGTAGGTGCATTTTTATAAAAACAGGATCCAGTTTGGACTTCACTGGAAAAGGGATCCAAGATGAACATTCTGATAATTCGCTTGTGGAACTCGCAACCACAAGGTGTAGCGATAGCCGTGGTTGAGACGGTTGTAAAAGAGGTTTAGTCAAATCTGTGGAGGAAGAAACCAAAGGCTGCTAGTTATGATGGCCATGTGGAACCTCATTGTCCAGGAGCAGTATATCTGAGTGCCAGGTGTTGTAGGGGGCAAGTGATAGGAGAAAACTGTTGCGTTCATGCCCTGCTCCTCAGAGGCCTCTGCTGAGAGATACTGGACTAGATGGATCTTTGGTTTGATCCAGCAGAGCACTTCTTATGTTCTTAGGTGGAACACAGAGCATAAAGTGGTCTGTTGGGGTGTACGTCTGCACTCAGACACACTGCAGAGCCTCTTCTGTGATGGACCCCAAAGATGCCTGTTCAGAAAATGGCGCTGGTGCATTTTCTTGAGCAACCCCATGTTCTAGTTTAGACAGCACTCATGCCTTCTCCGTAAGCCATGCTCTAAATTCCACATGTCCCTTTCAAGGGTTCGTTCGACCTCAGGAGGGACAGACATCAACCCCTTTGGCACGCTCGGCCCAAGCTACAAAACATGGCTGAGTTTAATTCACTGGGAAATGGACAGCAGGGGGTATAATTCTGAGGCTGGGTAGGGCCCGTCTGAAAGATTTTTATAACAGCTGCCACACAGGTGAGGGAGTAAAAATGCGGATTTCTTCTGAACATCGACTCATTGTTTGCAGATGTTTGAAGAAATGCAAATATGTTGAATGCAAAACCTTTGCTGCCAAATCTGACCCCCGAAGGCTTTCGCTGTGTTGGCGTCCCTTGCTTAGATTTTGGCAGACGTCATCAGGGAAGCTCATCAGCTCGCAACGGAGTAGTATTAGTTACCTTCCATATCCAGTCTCAACTAGAGTCGGATACCAAAACTGACCAAAATAATCAAGAGGAAGAAGCCTGTTCTGTATATAGAATGGCTCCAACGTTTGGGGCTTTTTAGGTAAAGCAACAGCCCCACCCCCCAAAGGGAAGCCATGCTGAGAGGTTTATAAAATGACGCACAGTGCGGGGAAAAAAGGGTTAGAGAGGTTTTTCTTCCTTTTAGTACTAGAACTTGGGGTCGCTCAACAGCAATCGATTCTCAGGACAGACGAATTTATGATGGCTGGAAATGATGGGAGTTGCAGTCCAACACATTTGGGCGGGGAGGAGCAGGTTGGCGAGCGATGGACTGCATGAACCATTGCTCTTATCCAGGTGTTCTGCTGTTCTTAAAACCAACATATGAAAATGCTCAAATCAAGGGCCAGGACTTGAATATTCAGAAAATACCTGTGCATTTCGCATCAAAAGTGGCAGAGTAGAATTTTAGGAAATATACATTTGCGCTCTTCATTTGCTCCCCACCCCCCGCCCCCGATGAAATGATGGGACAATAATTTTTTTGCCTCCGAAGCAGAAACAAGCCAGCACTGTTGGTCCCTGGTTAGAAGTCAAAGCTGCAGGATCAGTTTCAGTCACGACCAGCTCTGGAAGGGGGGTTACACCACTAGAAGATTTTAATTGCATTGTTACTACAGCAAAAGGAGTTACCTGAGAGACTTTTCAGTGACCAATTTTTTTTTAATGTAGCATAATATTCAGCTCACAGTCGTGACCGCCCCCCCTCACCGGACCCCCCCCCTCCATTTTTCACCCGCTAGAAAACAAATATACAGAATTCATAGTCTCTTTTTGTTTCTTTAAAAAAACGAAACAGCCACAAAATATACCTAAAGGCACTGAAGTGCGTGCAAGGGGGAAAAAAAGAATAAAAGGGTTGGAATTCAATCATCAATAATTACAAAGCATTTTTTTTTCTGCAGCCCTAAAACGATAGAAATTTCTATGAAACATCATTTACACTTTCAGCTATTTAAAAAAATCTTTTTCTTTAAATTAAAAAAGGGGGTGAGTTGTGTGAATCAGTAGGTGGTTGGCAAGAGTTGCCAAAATAAATGAACAACTTTACCTGGGGGGTGGGGCTGAAAGAGAAGGGGGGGGGAAGCCTACTGGGGATTTTAATGGAAGTGAAGGTGAGCTCATGCAGTAGTTGAAGGTAAGAATAGCTCTATGGGGTCGTTGCCCCCCCCCCCCCCGGTGATTCTGCTCTGGCAAAGCTTTCTTGCAAAGGCGCCCCATTGAGAACCGATGTTTAAACAAGATGTTCTGCGGGCTGCAATTAAGCAGCTGGAATCAGACAGTTCATTTCGTCCCTCTCTCCCCAACCCATCTCTACTCCTTGTCTTGGTTTTTTGAAAGACGTTCCTCTCCCTTGCCTCTCCGTGACAAAAGAAGAAAAAAGCAGACCGGCAAAGTCCCTGCTAGGATCTGTCACGTAGGCGTTCTTGTACATTTGTTCTGTGCCTGCCGCTGAACAAACCGCTGTCCTGTGCCACGGCCTCCAGTCCAGCTCAGTGTTTCTGTTGAAACCAAGATTGGTGCGGCAAACAACTCCAATTGCAATTCAACAGGACTGAGTCTCACTTAACTTGTGCCGGATTGGGGCGTACTGGACAGCGGGGAAGGAAAGTGGTGGTGGAAATATTCTTTGCGACAACCATACCCACCTCCATCCCTTTCACAAAAGCTTGGCAATGGGAGATGATCTCAACTTATGCTCGTGCAAGAGATCCACGTACTCCTTAATCCTGCATGCGCTCCCAAAGATGTGGTACATTTACTTTGGTCTACATTTAGGGGTAAAGGGTCGACTTCTGCAACGTTTGGAAGTTAAGGGGGGGGGATTAACAGGTCACCATGCTGGGCACAAAGAGCAAGAGATGGGGAATGCTTCTGCCATTGCTAAATTTCTGTGGGTCAGGTTCCTCTCAAAAAACACAGGATTTCCCCCCCCTAGTGCCCAAGTCTCAGTCAGGCCCCCTCTCCCTCAATAAATCAGACTAGATGAAAAACCTGCTGTTAATGATCAATAGCCCACTTATGGAAGGCACTCCCTCGTTAGCTGTAATGCCCTTTATAGGCCAATTATAGGTTGTGAGTTCAAATCCCCTTACTTGGGGCACATGCTGTTTGCCTTATCAAGACCACTTGGGAGTTTGAGTCTAGAATGACCCTCCAAGGTCCATGTTTGTAACTCTTGGTAGGGCTGAAAGAGCAGCTGGTCACTTAGAACCCAAGGTTCGGGGGTTCAAATTCCCCGTCCCCAAATAGCTGCCATTCATTTAAAGAGTTGTGAGAACAGGGCGCTTGCATCTTGGAAACAGATTCTGCAAACAGAATGTCAAATTCTGCAATTGGTGTTGAGAATTGAGGATGCAGCAGGGAGGGTAAGATGGAGTTGTGTTACATCCCGAGGCATGTATGTGTGTGAGACTGTCTCCTAGCAATCTCCTCCCGTCCCTGCAAAATGACTGGACAAGAACATACAGCTTTTCCCAATAATTGCTGATTTTCTCAGCATGAAACTCTGTATCGGTACACGCCGATTAAAGCGTTCCATGCTATTCTCTACTGTCCAGGTCAGGCCCAAGCGTGGCCATAGAATCACAGAATAGTAGGGTTGGAAGGGGCCTACAAGACCATCGAGTCCAACCCCCTGCCCAATGCAGGAATCCAAGTCAGAGCATCCCTGACAGCTGGCCACATGAACCTAACTGCAATAGCCAACGCTACTCGCCCCAGCCCCTGCGTGAAAGAAGGCAGGGTAGATGGCATAGAGGCCAAAGGGCAGTTGGACCCTTTGGTGTAGCGATGGGTAAGGACTCAGTGGTGCACCCCATCATGCCCATATGGTGATCTCTCAGGACCGGGGTGGGGACATGGGGACCCTTCCTGGATGGGGTCCCTCATTCCTGCCCATGGCATGCACCCCCCCCCCCAAATCCTGATCTGGCCATCTTTTTGAGTGCAGCGAGGGTTCATCCACTGGGAATGGGCGAAGAGGCCTTGAAGATGGGTAACCATGACTGCCTGAGGACATTTTGCTAACAGATGCCTGTATTAATTTCTGCTTGCCAGGCTGCTCTTAAAAGGCACAGCCATGGGGCCAGTAAAAGGGGGGGGGGAATCTAGCAGCCCCTAAAACCACCAGAAATCCAATGTTCTGGACATTTCCACTTTCCGATTGCAGGATTTTGACCATCCAACCGCAGAATTGGAATTCTGCAGAATTTTGCTTCTTGCAAAAGCTTCCTTATTGCCCAAATCAAAGGTTCTATTAAACAGCAGTGGTTTCCAGGTGGCTGTTCATTCTTTCCCCTGCAGTTGGTTGCCATGAATGAAAACAGGGTGCTCAATGAAAGGCTCCTACATTGCATCACGGTCAACAGTAGTTGGAGCTACAGCTCTCCAAGTTCAGCTGTTAGAAGTTGACACACCTGGAGATTTGGGATCCATCTCAGCAATTCTGAACTACCGACAGGTGAGAGCAATATAGCCAAGGGTGTGCTGTGAGGAGGAGACCTTTTTCTCCTGAAAGGCGGCTCTGGATCAGACCCTCAAATATATGTTCCAAATAAACTTCTCACGCTAGCTGGTATAGTACAGTAGGAAAAAAGAGCTTGCTTGTAGTGCCAGAGGCTCTACAAGTCCTCTTAGGTGGATTGGGTACTTTTTTGCCTTGCCATAATCGCTCTGGAGGTCAGAGACTCTAGAACGGCTCTCTGTGATTTATGTTCTTGGTAGGGCTGAGTGGAAAGACAGCTGGTCACTTAGAAGCCACACAATGGGGGCGAGGCCAAATCCTCTTGGCGCATTCAGCTCTGACCACTTGCAGGATCCCCTAGAGAAGAAACTTTCCCTAAGTAGCTCCAGTGGCTCTAGAGAATGGCGAGAAGCCAGGGGTTGCCAGTTCAAGTCATGACTGGTGCCTTCAGCATCTCTCTCTCTTTTGCCCACAAAGACTGTTGAAGAGTTAAGCCTCAAATGTAAGTTCTGAAGAGGTTCAACAGCTGGTTTAGCACGGTGGGGAAGGGTGCCTGGCTGCAGAGTTCACTGTCTGTGAGTTCAAATCCCTGCTTGTGTGGCCTGGGAGAAGGGCCAGCTGGAGAGCACATAATAGTCAGTGGCTGATGGGGTGCCGAGTGCCCAGGGAAAAAGGCACAGCTTGCCCAGGGCTGCACAGGTGGCAGGGCACATAACCCCATCAGCCACTTGCTGTGGGATGAGCTCGGCTGGCCCCTCTCCTGGGGCCCACAGCGGGGATCAAACTCATGACTGCTAGCCTCACAGGCATGCGCCTTACCCACTGTGCTACACCAGCACTTGGGAGAAGCGCTTTGGAGCTTGTATTTGAGGCTTAACTCTTCAGCAGCCTTGAGAAGACCAAAAAGCATTAAAGGGGATTGGAACTCAGAGACTCTGGCTCTGCAGTCGGGCACCCTTCTCCACTGGGCTACACCAGCTGTTTGGAGAGTCCCTTTGGAACTTATACTTGAGGCTTAACTCCTCAAGGACCTTTCCAGGCAAAAAGCACACAAGTCAAGGAGGGGATTTGCGCTCCCAGCCTGCAGATCTACAAGCAGGCACCTTTCCCCACTGTGCTAAACCAAGTGTTGGGAGAGGTTCCGCAGAAGTTATATTTAACTCTTCAGCGCCCTCTAGAAGGTAAAAAACGCTCCACCCTTCTCAGGGGATTTGAACTCTCGGCATCTGGCTCCACAGCCAGGCGCCTTCCCTACTTCGCCCTAGTGGACGCTGGGAACTCTTCAGAACTTGCATTTGAGGCTCCACTCCTCAGCAGCCTTTCAGCTGTGAGATCAAATCTTTTGGAAGCGCTGCTGGGATTGAAGCCTTGCGTTCACCATTCCCAGAGAAGCTTGCAATGCCTGGTGTGGCTCACTGGAGGGGCTGGCTTAAAAGCCCATGTAAGCATGAATTCAAATCCCCTCGAGTAATTTGAGAGGCACCTGTGAGGAGTGGGAATGGCCATTTCTTTATTCAGAAGTTTTAAATTCTGCCTTTGAATCAAATTAATCTCAAGGTTGCAGGCTGGCCTTCCTCTTCCCATGGGAGGCAGGGAGTACAACCTGGTTGTACTTGGGAGGGTCTTGGGAGTCCTGGCCAAGGGATGAGGCCACAGCACGCTCATGAACAAGTCATCCCGATTAAGCCTGCTATCGCCACCACCCAGCCAAAGTTTCAAAGGTGCCCACTTGCTCCTAGGGAGTTACGGGCCCTCCTCCCAGGAAGAGGGACAGGGCCAGCTGATTGCCCCCGCCAAACTGAGGGGTGGCTCAAGCACTCTGTAGCATGGCTAACGAAGCACACGGGACAAGAAACGAGAATCCCTCACCAAGACAGCAAAGCGGAAAGCTAGTTCGCCAGCAGCATTTTCAGCGTACATCCGATAGCTAAAAAAGGCATCGCTAAGGCGGTCACACCAGGACCAGATTCAAAGGTCTGAGCTTGTAACTTTGGCTTCCACCGCCAGCCTCTTCCACCTCCTGTCACTGGGCTATTCCAGCTGTTCAAAGCTTCTCCTACAAGGCTATACTGATGGGTGCTACGTTCAGAGGCAGCATGTTCCTGAACACCAGTTGCTGGGGAGTGACGGGCTCAGGGCTGTTGCACTCATGTCCTGCTTGTGGGCTTCCCATCGCAGCATCTGGTTGGTCACTGTGGGAAAGCAGGATACAGGAGATGGGCCTTTGGTGGGATCCAGCATGGCTAGGACCTCCTTCCCCAACGATGTCCTGTGGAACTGTTGGGTTTACAACTCCTGTCATGCCATCAATGACGTGCATTGTCGGTCAACGGATCTGGAGGGTTGAGGAAGGCTGTACAAGGGGCCACTCCAAAGGGGATGTTGTCCAGCTAATAAGGAGAAAGGACCTCAAAGCAACCAGGTGAGATTTCAAGATGCAACCAGTTAGCTCAAATCCACCTTGCCTGTTTTAATTCCTGGCCTTGATAATCAGGCAACCAAGCTCGAGATTCTAGGGTACCCTTTACTCGTTCCTGCAATCCAGTGGTTGGGTGTCTGGAAGCAGAGCCCACGTTTTGAGTGTTCAGATCCATGGGGATCCCTCCCCACGCTTTTCATTCCTTTCTCTTTTAGCACTCGTATGCCCAGTTGTACAGCCAACCTCCTTCTGCCACTGATCCATGAATCCTCCCCAAAGTTCATTCAACGGGCATCGCTGGCAGGCCCATACGGAATGAAAATGCCAACGTGGAGGATCTAGCTGGGTTACATAAACCAACCAAGAAGCACCTTAAGGGATGCTACAGGGCTACGTGGTCTTTTTTTTTTTTTCCCCAAGGGCCTCAGGTGTGAACAGTGAGAGCTCAGCCCACCATCTTCCTACTCACTGGGCCATGAAAGCAACCCAGATTCCTATAGCGTCTCAAAAGACTACCCAAGACACTTTCATGGTACAGAGTCTACTTTGGCAGATGTCGGAAGAGTGAACTAAGTGAGGAGAACTGAGTGCATCTCCTTTTTCTTTCTTAAACTTGGGGGAAACGACAAGCCATGGAAGAGCGAGCTGGAGCAAGGTCAGAGTATGGAGTAGAGCATCCACGAATCCAATCCGATGGATACAAGAGCAGACTGGCGCTGGTGTGACCTGCTCCATCCTAGCAGCCAGTGATGACCAGGCGCAGCAAGATCAAGTGCAGTGGTCTGTAGCGAGGCAGCCCCGTTTCGGGATGCGTAGCAACCGTTGCCACTGGGTTCCAATTCTCCCATCCCAGGCTGGACTCTCATTCTGAAACTCTCACTTGGGGCTATGGAGACATCAAACTGCTTCCCCACTGGATTCTGAGGACTACACCCTTTTTAGAACATCCCACTGCGGTCTGTTTATCCTTCTGTATTCAAATCAGGCCGTTCAGCAGATGTAAGTGAATCGTAGCGCATGGTTGAAGGAGGAGACAGATTACATTTTTTAAGTGAGGAAGTGTGCAGGTCAGCAAGGCCTGGATGGTTTTGCTGATGGATGTTTGGTCACAGTTGTTGTGACCCAAACAGTTCCAGGCACAGGGCTGGCACCTGTGTTTTGGATCTCCATTTGGTGGTGGTTCATTAGTGCTGAGGAATGACTACTGCAGATTTGGGGTCTGGGAGGAAGGATGGGCCTGCTGCCCGAAAGGAGCAAGAATCATAGAATAGTAGGGTTGGAAGGGGCCTTCGAGTCCAACCCCCTTCTCAGTGCAGGAATCCCAGTCAGAGCATCCCTGACAGGTGGCTGTCCAGCCTCATCCGGAATGCCTCCAGTGTGGGAGAGCCCACCGCCTCCCTAGGGAATGGGTTCCACTGTCGTCTTGCTCTAACAGTCAGGAGGTTTTTCCTGATGTTCAGCCGGAATCTGGCTTCCTGTCAGTTGAGCCCATTCTTCCGTGTCCTGCACTCCGGGATGATTGAGAATTCTAGCAGCTCCAATCTGTATCTACAACCCACTGGCTGAAAAAATAGGTTCCTTTGGCTCATGAGACACAGCGCAGCCAGTTTCATGAGCACCTAGAAGCAATTCTAAAATCCCAGTTTCTAATGTGAAAAGGACCAAAAAGCCAACCACAGAGGTGAACTTGCAGCTGTTTGCACCACAGACGACTCCTTTTAGCTGCTGGGTAACGGAAGTGACTCACTCTGCGATCCTGAGCATACTTCCTAGGAAGTAAATCCCACCAAATGCTATGGGACCTACTTTCCAGTAGATAGGATTTAGGGTTAGGCTGAAACTGTGGAAAGTCATGAAGCAGGGCAGAAAAGGCATTAAAAGCTGATCCGGGGGGATTTGAACTCACAATTGTAGGTTCTGACAGCCAACCACTGGACTACAACAGCTAGTTAAGATGGCCCCCGCCCTCCCACAGGACGCCCCATCCATTTGCAGGTGGGCATTTTGCCCCCCCCCCCCCGAGCAGGAGAAAGGAATGGACACCAAACAGGTGAATTCTACCTCGCAGTCGATTATATGAACTGCCACCATCCCGTCTGAGTGAGCATAATACACAGCAGTAAAATATTTATTCCTTGGCTTAGCCTACTGTTTGATATGTTACGGTTAGGATGTAAATAAAATAAAAATTTAAAAAGGAACTTTGACGCCCCCCCCCCCCCCCCGGCCCCCATTTCTCTCTAACCATTTGCCAAAGAGAAAACGGTCTCGCAGAATGAGTAATAGATGTGCGACTATTATTTTCCAAAATAAGAAGTTACAACAGTCATTGGACCTGTTTTTTTAAGTTATATGTTACAAGATTTGTTTAAAGGACACACACTTGGTTAATAAGCATTAGTGATGAGTCAAAAACAAAAAGAAAATTCAAGTTACTAAAATAATCACTTGTGCACAAATTAAAGAGAGACAGACAAGAGACACTCACTCCCGCCCTGAACTGAAATCCCTTAAGATAAAGAAGAGAAGTAATTTCCCCCCATCTTCCACACATGATTCAACGGCGGGCTGGGGAGGGGGGAAGTTTAAAGTGGAGGGAAGTTTAAAGTACAGCAATATATCTTTCCAAACCATTATCAAAATCTGAAGTTCAACACTGGTTAGAATTTTTAAAAAAGGGAGGGGGTTATGTGCCAACTTGCCAGATTTTGGTCACATAATCTAGGAATGCTTGTCTACCAGAGATGAAGAAAGAAGAGGGGATGCCAAGATGGTGAAGGAATTGGTGGTGGAAGGAGAAAAGAGCAGAGGGCAGAGACTCAAAACCATGATCAACAGCGATGTGAGCAGCGTGGCAGACAAACTGCCCCTCTGGAACCGGGGTTTGTCAACGTATGATTCACCAGCTGGTCCGCCTGTAAGGTGAAGCTGGCTGTGGTGTGCCATTAAGGTGGCAGAGGGACAGCTCTGATCTGATCAGGGAGCTGCAGCGCACAGGCCTTACCGAATTGCGCGGGAGCACGACTGTTCCTGTTCATTTCAGAAGCGCCTCCCTGTGGACCGTGTTAAGCCACAGAACCCTTTGGGGTCCTCCCCTCCCCCGACGTTAAGGGCAAGGTTTCAAGCCCCCCCAGGGGCACTGCTCACATCGTCACAGCAGGGGCTGCGTCCTATTTTAAGACCCACTCCTTGAGTTCTGAAATGTACACAATGCTGGGTGTCTGTGTAAGAGAGAGAAAAGGGAACCAGACACACACGTATTTGTAACGGGGGAAACGATCATTTAGAGCCTTCACAGTGGAAAGCCTCCCCAACACGATGGGTCTGTTCTGGGCTCGACCCTTTTTCGACCGCAAGCGGAAAACAGAGTGCCGGAACACCCCTTGTATAAAATACCCCCAAACAAAGAAATCTTTGCACTCCATGGAAACAACTGACTCTAGAACCTTCTCTCCCCAACATACTCATTGTCTGCATACACCCGCAGGTGGGGAACCAGCGGCCCGCCAGATCTTGGACTCTAAGTCCCATCACCCCAGCCAGCATGGCCTATGATCAGGGTCATGGGACCTGCAGTCCAAAACATCTGGAGAGAACCAGGCTGCCTGCCCCTGAACTAGATGGAGAAACCTGATGTGAAGCACTTGCTGGTCTGTTACAGATCAGACCCACATCTGGCCACCAAGACTGTCTTTCTCTTCCACGGAAGCTTTGGAGTCGGTGGGGTGAATCCAGACGAACCATTCCTGACCACCCCCCCGATGCAACGGGGCCCCGGAAACGGAGGCCCCGGGTCGAGGAAGGGAGCTCTAAACTAGCCACAGTGAAATGAACCGTCCTTAACTGGACCCGCTCAGACAAGCTGCTTTGAGCATTCGAGAGGTCCCTCTTACGCACCTGCTGTTTCTCCTCTCTAACCTTGGCTTCCAACAATACTTGGGCAGGCGGGTTTGGCCCAGGAACTGGTTGTTACTGACTCAGCTCCAGGAGATCATTCCCCTCCAACCTGGCAATCTCCACATGCATGTGGAATACAATTCTCACCCAGCATGCTAGCTGGGGATGATAGGGGTTCAGTCCACACATATCTGGAGGGTGCTGGGTTGAAAGAGGGTGGAGTTGTAGTCCAGCAACTCTGGAAGTCACTGGGTTGGGTGAATGTAGGGACTGACAAAAGTCAACCAATATTAGGGCCACACCAAAATAACACTGGGGTTTTTTTTAGTCTGCCCTGTGGAATGGCTTGGGAAGGTTAGTACAAACATACAAAAGACGTCAGGCTTTTATGATCAGCAGGTGAAGGAAAAAAACATTATCTTCTGAGATACCTTAGAATTAGCCCATGATTCCGATCAAAGGAAGGGAAAATAAAGACAACACTAACCTGTAGCAACTGTGACTTTCTTTTTTCCTACGGATGCGAACATAAAAACAAAAAACGGAGACAAGGAAACGCTTCAACGAAAGGGGGATGGTCACAGATGGGGCTGGAACGACTCCTCTCTCAGTGTGGGATGGGAGAATTGGGAAGCCTTCGACAGAGGGAAGGAGGAAAAGAAAAGTCCGCTCTAAAAAGAGAGAGTTCCCGCAGCACAGTGAAAAACAGCGGCACGGTGGGGTGGCAGGGCAGTAATGCAGCGTTTAGTTAGTGCTACCATACGGCAGAAGGAATAAAAAAGGAAGGGGGGCGAAGAACCATCAGGAGACATGACCTGTCATTTGTGGTGGTGGACAGCCTGGGCAGCTTTCCTCAACCTGCCGCTCTCCAGCGGTGTTGGACGACATCTCCCATAATCCCCCAGCCAGCTATGCTGGCTGGGGGATTATGGGAGATGTCGTCCAACACCGCTGGAGAGTGGCAGGTTGCGGAAAGCTGGCTGCGGGGGTTTGTCCCCAGTGAGGACCAGCGGCTAGATGAGGTCTGTACAGCTGGGTCTCTTATCTACACACAGCCAGCACCTGTCAGGGTTTTAATCCACCGGGCTCAGAGTCCGCTTCCTGAGCGCTGCTGGACTGAACGCTTTCAGGTCCGCTCCCCCCACCCCACTGTTAAAGTCCTGCAAACTTCCCCAAACCGAGCCCCTGAGGAGTAAAAAACAAAAATGAGAGAGAACCCGAAAGAGACAAGATCCCCACCCCAAACCGACCCGCCAAGGCGAAGCTTCGGTGCTGAGAAGCCGACAGCAGAAACGGCTGATTGAGGATCATAAATAAGGGGTCCCCCCCACCCCACCCTAGCATCCCTCCACATAATCACAGCTTATTTAACTCAACCTACGAAGAAGCGAGGTGGGGCGTGGGGGCATCCCCCCCCCGCCCCGGTCCACGCTTGGACCCCAGGGCGCTGATCCGCCGACGACCGCAGTCCCCGGGTGGTGGGTGAGGCGGGTGGGCTCCCGCCTCGCCCCGGCTAGTTTTCGGCCCCCACGTTCTGGCGGGCTTTGATGAAAGCCATCCCGTGGGTGCGGAAGTGAGTCTTGAGGTTGAGCTGGGTGTCAAAGCCTTTTCCGCAGACTGTGCAGGAGAGCTTCGCTTCGGCTGCTGGCGGGGAGCCGTCCTCGGGGCCGCCGTGCAGGCTGCTGCCCTCTGCGTCGCCTGCCCCCCGCTTCTTTTTGTGGGTGATGAAGCGGTGGCGGTTCAAGGAGACCTGAGAGGTGAAGCAGAGGCCGCAGTCACGGCACTGGTGGGCGCTCTCGCCTGTCCTGTGCTGGGGGATGTGTTCCTGGAAGTCGGCCGCCGTGGGGGCCACGTAGCCACACTTGCGGCAATGGTATGAGGATTTCCGGTCGCCTTTGAGGGTCTTGGAAGGCGGGGTGGTGCTGTCTGGCTCCTCGCTGCACGAATCCCCTTCATCGGAGGACAGCTTGCGCTTCCGGCTTGATGCCTGGGGGGGCGGGGGGGGGGGGAGAGAAAGGTTTTTTAAATGCTCAGAATCCCAGGTGTTAGCCTGCACGATGAAGATGTTGCCCCAATTCCCCATGCGGGCACCATTAATTGTAGGAGCATCTTTGCTGTCCATGTGACAAGGGCACAGCAGCAAGGTTCAAGTACTCAGGACTTTGCAGGGGGGGAAAAAAAAACACCGGGAGATGTGTGGCAAAGGTTCAGAAACCAGAATGGAACTGATCCTTACTAGCGTATATAACCCGACCACACAGCCAATGGCAGGTGTGAAAAAGCTACTGCAAGACTCCCCTGCCCAGCCTTCTCTCAACCTGCCACCTGCTCTGCTCTCCATCTGCTCCACCCATTCAACACTACTCCCTTTAGTTTAGAATAGAACTTGTGTGTTCTATTCTTTGCTCACCACCAAGGGGTGGCTTCTCATTTGTCCCATGAATCTGTTGCTATTTATCACCCAATTTAGTGAACCTAAGCTTTTGTCACTGAACAGAACAGGTTTCTAGCCCTCACTGAGGCAGAGAGAGAGAGAAAAAAATGGGCCCTCTCGCATGTCACACTGTGGCTCACCTATAACAAACCTAGGGTTGCGCAAGAGTTGTTTAACCCTCAAATAACCTCTGCTGTCCAGGTTCGCATGATACAGCAACCCCCAAGGGGGGGTGCATATTCAAAATGGCACCCAGCATGCACCGCGGCTCATCAGGGGGGTGTCGTGCAAGTCAAGGTCTGCATACCTGTCCTTTCCTATCACCTCACCCCCTTCGTTGTTCAAAAATAACAAAAATCTTTCAAATACATGCCAAGCTTTACTAAATTAGTTTTATGCAGGGCTGTGGCGTCCACGATGCATCCTGCCCTCTCCTATGGCAGGCACAAAAACTCGCAAGCTGAACGGACTGGAAAATACAAACGGAGAAGTGGAGGGGAAAAGGCTGTCCAGCCAGACGGGGCTCTTGCTGCAGAGTTCCAGGTCTCCCGGCCAGGGGAAGGGCCTCCCAGACACGGCCCCTGTACCTGTGAGTTCCTGGAGCCCATGCGGGTGATGAGTACCTCCTGGCTCCGGGTCTCGTCGGTCACCTTGATGCCGTGACGCACTTGGATGTGTTTCTCAAGGATGAGGCGGCTGCTGAACGTGCGCTTGCCTTCCGTACAGTACCTGGGGCAGCAGGAGGGGGCAGGGGGAAGCAGTGAGAAGTCAGCAGAGGGTCTTAAGGAACACTTGCAGTGCAGGGGAAATCCTGGCCAGGGATGGGGAGCCTCTGGGGGTCTTGGCAGATGATGCAGAGCACGCAGGGAAGAGAGGTGTGTGCCAAGGATGCTCAGCATCAACGCTGGAGCCCCAGAAATGCTCTTCTCATCACAAACTGGATGTTTAAGCCTTTCTGGAAAGGGGACCCTCACAATTGTACAGAATCTGGAACAACACTCCATCCATCCTATTTCTATCCTGCCTTGTTCCTCCTTAAAGGAACCCAAGGCGGCATACACGATCCTCCTCCTCTCCATTTTATCCTCACAACAACCCTGTGAGGTGGGTTAGGCTGAGAGTCAGTGGCTGGAC
Source organism: Heloderma suspectum (assembly GCF_057233095.1). NCBI lineage: Eukaryota > Metazoa > Chordata > Lepidosauria > Squamata > Helodermatidae > Heloderma > Heloderma suspectum. Next base: position 20,494,120 of record NC_139474.1, on the reverse strand, counting down.
CAAAGTCACCCAGTGAGCTCCATGACCAAGTGGGGACTAGAACCCGGATCTCCCAAATCCCAGTCCAACACTCTAGAGAATCATAGAATCACAGGGTTGGAAGGGGCCTACAAGACCATCAAGTCCGACCCGCTGCTCAATGCAGGAAGCCCGATTCCCAGGCAGTCTCCCATCCAAGTACTAACCAGGGCTGACCCTGACCCTGCTTAGCTTCAGAGATCAGACGAGATCGGGTGCATCCAGCCCTTTACCACCACACCGCACTGACTATCTTTAAGTGTGTGTATCACATGGCCCACGATGTGTGTTTTCTAGAGTCTGAGGCTGCTTTCCCCAACCTGGTGCCACCTAGATGTTTTGGATGCCAACTCCCATCAGCCCTGACCACTGTTTATATAGGGGTGATGGGAGCTGTAGTCCCACATATCTGGAGGATGCCACATTAGGGATGGCTGGTCTAAGGTCTCTGAATCTGAGCCACATTCATGCTGCAGTTCTGTGCCAATTGCTGTGTTTGTCACAGAGAGGAACCCCGTTTTTAACATTTGTGTTTCAAAAAGCGAGCTCCTAGTCCATAGGCGTGCAAAAGTAGGCTTGAAAGCATGTGGGAAGCATTGGAGTAAGCTGGGAGGGGGTGGAAAGAGATGCGGAAGGCTAAGCAGTAAGAGCTTAGCTAAAGGTCTGACTTGGGAAGTGTCTGAGTTGTGAAGTTCCCAGCCTGATAAGGACCGTTCCAAGAATTACTGAAACTATGTATATGAAACACTCTGAAGCACTTACATAAACAGACACATTACAGCACAGTAATAATAATGATGACAACATCATCAGGGCTGCGCTCTCGTGCTCTTCCATAAGAGAACAGAGACCCCGAGATGTCTCCCCCACCCCCCTGCCCTGTCTTTTTAACTTATACCCACATTTGTGTGCTTATTATCAGCTTGTTTGACAAGCCAGCTGCAGGATCCTTCCACGCGGAATTCAGGGTGCTTAGAACCTTCCTTTCCTTTCAAAACAAGCAACAACACGTTCCCCGCCCTGATGAATTTGGAGGAAACCTCTGCAATGCCCTTTCCCCCCCACCCGCCCCCCACTTGCCAAAACGGCTCTCCAAACCACTTGAAATCCTAAAATTGGGGCAGCTGAACCAATGCTGCAGTATCAAATATGCGCGCACGCACGCCTTGCTGATTTTTCAGCAAAGGGGTAGAGCCCCCCGCCCCACCCTCCGGTTGGTCCATACCGGCAGGGGTAGACGCGTTTGATGCCCTCGTGGTTCACCCGGACGTGTCTCCGGAGGCTGGGGGCAGAGCAGAAGGAGCGCTCACACAGCCGGCACGGGAACTTCTTCACGCACTGTTTGGGGCCGGCGGGGGGAGACAGAAGCCACACAGAAGCACACCAAAGTGAGTTACCATCCCCAAGCTCAACCCTGCCCCCCTTCCATGTAGCATCTGGCTTAGCCTCCCGGTCCTCAGCCCTGCAGAAACAAGCCTTAGCCTGGATTATTGCCCACATCTGGTCCTCGCTGTCCTGGCCTGTGCCATGCCTCTCCTCGTTGTTGCTGCTGCTTTCTCACCTTTGCTTCTCTCTCTCTCTCATTCTCACTCAGTCATCTCCCTCCCCCCATCTCAACCTGAGATACTCAAATGCTATGGATGCAGCGTTGGACTTCAGCTCCCATCAGTCAGCCCCTGCCAGTGTGGCCAATGGGCTGGAATGCAGGGTACTGTAGTCCAAAACATTGGGAGGGCACCAGGCTGGGGGAAGGCTGTTGTAAGCTCTTGTGGGGCAGGGACCTGCCTTAAAACTTACTCTCTGAAGTGTAAACTGAAGGGAGACTTGTGACCCCTTGCAGGTGTTTCCCACCTGTTGAACCAGCCCCTCCTCACCTCCAGGCTTCTCCCCTGGGTTGAATTTTAGATTGGGGGCTCCTTGGGGCAGAGACCTCTCCTCTGCTACTTGGTACAGTGCCGGGCACTCCAGGGGCACACGACAAGATTTATGGTTGCTTTTTGCGGACTACACCTGACGCAACAGGCTCTCGTCCAACCCTCCCCAACCTGGGGCACTCCAGATGCAGAGAGCCCCAGGTTGGGGAAGACTGCACCAACCCGTGGAAGCTGTTGCCAGAATCTATCCGTTACTCACCCGAGACTCCTTTTTATTTCTGCGGCAACAGGGTGGAACAGCTATAAAAGAGTGTTAATTTAATGGAATGCCCCTGGCTAGGCTAAAGAATGCGGGCAACGGGTGTGTGGTGTGGGGGGGGCAACGGGGGGGGCAACGGGGGGGGCAACGGGGGGGCAACGGGGTGTGTGTGGGCAACGTGGGGGGTGTGGGCAACGGGGTGTGTGTGGGGGGGGCAACGGGGTGTGTGTGTGGGGGGCAACGGGGTGTGTGTGTGGGGGGCAACGGGGTGTGTGTGTGGGGGGCAACGGGTGTGTGTGTGGGGGGCAACGGGTGTGTGTGTGGGGGGGGCAACGGGGTGTGCGTGTGTGTGTGTGGGGGCAACGGGGTGTGCGTGTGTGTGTGGGGGGGCAACGGGGTGTGCGTGTGTGTGTGTGGGGGCAACGGGGTGTGCGTGTGTGTGGGGGGGGGCAACGGGGTGTGCGTGTGTGTGTGTGTGGGGGCAACGGGGTGTGCGTGTGTGTGGGGGGCAACGGGGTGTGCGTGTGTGTGTGGGGGGCAACGGGGTGTGCGTGTGTGTGGGGGGGGCAATGGGGTGTGCGTGTGCGTGTGTGTGTGTGGGCAACAGGTGTGTGTGTGTGTGTGTGGGCAACGGGGGGGTGGGCAACGGGGTGTGTGTGTGGGCAACAGGGGTGTGTGTTTGTGGGCCTTATTAAAACTATGGGGAGCTCAATCCATGCCTCATCTTCCCTGCCCAGCGCTTGTGATCTCTTATGATACTGGGCGTGTATAACAGATAAGAAGCCCCAGTGAACAGAGGCACAGTGGTGGCTACGAAGAAGAGCCACTGGATAGGACCAGAGAGGGTGGGAAGAAAGCAGGCCTGACCACCATACTTTTTAGGCTAGGCAAATGTTGCTGTAAGGTATAGCCCACTTGCTCCCCTCTCCTGGGTCCTGACTCCCTGGCCTTCGAGAAGAGCAGAGGCAACTTGTGAAATAAAACTCCGTCCGGCTGCCCCAGGACAACAAGGCGTGCTCCGTACGGAAACGTGGAGAAGCGCAGCTGTCGCCCGACTGTACGATTCCCGCCTTCGCGCTCCAAGGATCCCAGCCCTGCCTCAATATGGGGCCCATCGGCATGTGCCTGCCCACAACTTCTCTCACTGTGCCATCCTCGGCCTGCTCAGTGTCTCCTGTCCCTGTAAATGGCTTTTCTCCCTTGACGAGTCGTAGCTTGGGGGCAGAGCCCCTGCTTTCCCCGCCAAAGGCCCCAGGTTTAACCCCCAGCATCTCCAGGCAGGGCTGGAAAAACTCTTGCCTGAAACGGCCAGTCAGTGCCAACAATTCTGAGCTAGAGCGACCCATGGCCTGAAGGCAGCTTCCTATGTGCCTATGCCTGCATGGAGCCCCCCCACCCCCCAACAGTGATGCCCCCTCCTTCTGTTCTCTCAAATTACCCCCTCGAAGCCGCCCCTAACAGAACTGAAGCCTACAGTCTATGGAATACCTTCTGCTTACATTCAACCCTTTGTGACTCTCGTCTCTCCCTTACTGCCAAAAGTTAGACTGTAGGCTCCTTGGGGCAGGGAACTCCCTTTTTTAAAAAAAAGACTCTATCACTCTGCAAAGTGCCATGTGTGTGGATGCTGCTGCATAAATACTATAACCATCAGCAGTCATGAGGAACAGAGGAAGCTACTTTCTGCCAGGTCAGAGTATTTGTCCATCTTGCGCTGTCCTGGCTGCGGCTCTTTACGGTCTCAGGCGGAGGGAAAGCGTCTTTCCCATCTCTTTCTCCCTCCCCCTTTTAACCAGAGGACCTGGGGCCTTCCGCTTTCATTTATTTATTAAATTCCTTAATCGCCCATCTGGCTGGTCACCCTGCCACTTTGGGCGATGTACAATAGTACAAACAATCTTAAACAGAAAAATTTCACATTAAAACATCATGTTCTAAAAATACCCTAACCCACCCCAAATGAACAACCAAGTTTTCAATGCGTGGCGGAAGCTCCTTAAAGAGGGGGCATGGCGGAGTTCCCTAGGGAGGGAGTTCCACAGAGTGGGGGCCACCACAGAGAAGGCCCTCTCCCTCGTCCTCACCAGCCTAGCTGTCCGCAAGCTGAGCCAGGATGCCGCCACTGAACTAGGGTCCTTCTCTCCTGGTTCCAGCCCACTCTGGGCCCCCTCTCACCTTCCCGTGGATCTTCTTCATGTGCACGACATACTCGTCCCGCTCGGGAAACCAGGAGTGGCAGATCCCGCAGGTCCAGCCGTTGCTCCGCGAGCGCCCACCCGCCTCCGCCTTCCGCTGGAAGCGGCCCCGCGCGCTCTTGCGCGGCTCTGGAGAGCTGGGCGGCTCCTCGTCCTCCGAAGACGAGGACGACGACTCCGAGAGTTTGGCAGGGGCCGGCGGGGGTTCTTCCTCAGCCGGCTCCTGCTTGGGAGTGAGTGGGGCAGCGGGCGGCTTCTTGACAGGGTCCTCTTTGGGCTTCTGGGGCTGGTGAGTGTTCTGCCGCCAAGAGGAGAGAAAGAGGGGGGTCAGGCCTGCCTCAGCTTGTCAAAACCCCTCCACTCCCAGCCTAGCTTCCTCTACCCAAAGATTCTCATCAGGAAGGGAACTTGAAGCAAAGAGTGGAGAGGGCCAGGATGGGGAAACAGGTGCTCTGATGGGAGGGCCATTTGAAAAGACCCCGAAGGGCACCAGGTTGGTCCTTAAACCTGACCAGTCTGAGGATCCCACCACATCACAATAAGCACACATCTCCGCCCATGCTTGGCTCTCCTGTTGAACTCACTTTAAAAGCGGTTAACCAATTTGATTAAAGGGCTCTTGCTCTGCACCATTTATCCCGCCTGCTTCAACTCATCATGGGGTGGGGCAATAGGGGGAAGGGAACTCCTTGCCCTCCATTGCTGGAAAGCTTATTTAGCATCTCTTCTGAGTTCTGAGATTACAGCAGGCGTAGCCCGCAACCTTATCTTTGCAACAATGAAGACTAGTAACTTCTATTATTATTATTATTATAAAAATGAACGCTATGATTCTTAAGAACTCAAATTCTGCAGCCATTAGCCAAAAGGATTAGGCATGTTTCAAAAGAATGTAAATTAGGATTCTAAAGAAACCTGAATCCTGTACAGAGTATCATACCCTAGGGTTTTCCTGTGGCCCTGTAGTATTGCAATGGATATACATAAAATGCTAGTTCCCAGTGGTCTGAAATATTTCCTTTTCCCAAATGGGTTAATGGCTCATGCTACCCGTCTCCTGCCCTTAATTCTGCTGTTGGTGGTGTTTTACAGTTTTCAAAGTTGTGCTTAAAGTTTTAATTGTAATTTGCCTGGGGGCCCATTTGAGCTGACAGGAGACTCACAAATTTATAAATAAATAAATAAAAATGAAAATTTCTAGGGGAAGGAAGAAGTCACACTTCCCGTCAACAGCCAGCCCAGCTGAAGACACTGGAAACAGGGGGACATGAATTCCCAAGTTCCCACCTCCGGATTTGCCACACTTGCCACAAGGTCTCACCTTGAGATGCTCCAGCATTGTCCGCTTCTGAGCAAAGAGAAGAGGGCAATCGGGGCACTTGAAGACGCTCACCCTCTGATTGAGCAGATGCTGGTCAAAGTGAGAGGAGAGCAGGGGCTTGTGGGTAAAGACGGTGTCACACATTGCACATTTGTAGATCATCCTGGAGAGGACAAACAAACAGCAATGCTAAAGAAGAACAACCAGAGACACGGGGAGAGAAGGAGCTGGACACGTAAGGGGCCAGTGTCACCCTTGCCATGGCTCGGAAGATGCAGGGGGAGCTCCGCTTGCTGGCTGCGAGGATGGTCATGACTACATAGTGACCCGTTTCTTATAGGGCCATGAGCCATTTTATTCATCTGTATCAAAAAGCCAGCTGTGTGTGTATTTTTAGGGTGCTTATGATGACCACAGAGACAGTAAATTAAGAGAAAATGTAGGTCCCCCCAGTTGCTTGCTGATCTGTAGTTGGGGGGGGGGGCATGGGGAGTGCATAAAAGAAGAAGGGAATCAACAAGAATTCAGAGACATGCACCATGTATGGGGGTCTTGGCTTGTAAACATATCGCACTGGCTGAATCTACAAGTCCAGTCTCTGAGCCCAGCCTGGACTCCAGCACCCTGTCATTCACGACCCAGGTGGAACTTGCAGCTTCTCTCTAGCATCCAGTTCTCTGCCCTCACTCCTCCCACATCCCCCTCCTTCCTCTGAACCCCACTCCCCCCGCAGCGTTTGGAACAGAAGGAGTAGACCCTCCAACTTGTCTAGCTAGCGCTGTGGTACTTTACCTCCCTTAATTTCTACCCTGCCCTTCAGTCCAGAAGGATCCCCAAGGCCTGCTTACCTCAGTGAGTGAGCTACAATTAAATAATTGCCAGGGGGGTTGGCCTGTTAGTCTACTGCAGCAAAATAGAAAGCCTATGCCAGAATAAACGTGTTAGTTTTTAATGTACTACAGACTCTGGGGCTGTTCAGAAAACACGCTAACCCACACTCCATGTTGAATGTGGGTTGTTTTGAACCATGGGTTGTTTGTTGAATCATGGGTTATGATGTCTGAATGCAGCCAGGGTGTCTTGTTAACCATGCAGTGTGGCTTATTTTTCTAGAACAAGCCACTTTGCAAACCCATGGTTTGTTGTTGGGTTGTTTAGGCTGGTTAACAAGCCACACTGCTTGGTTAACAAGACACTCTGGCTGCGTTCAGACAACATGATAACCCACCCTGTGGAAAATGTCCTGCATTCAGACAACACACTAACCCACGGTTCAACAAACCACCCACAGTTCAAAACAACCCACACTCAACCACTGAGTGAGGGTTAGTGTATTGTCTGAACAGCCTCACTGCATGGTTAACAAGCCACCCTGCGGGTGTTCTGACAACACGCTAACCCACGGTTCAACACACAACCCGCACTCAACCACTGAGTGTGGATTAGCGTGTTGCCTGAATGGACCCCCTTTGTTGTTTTAGCCACAATTAAACACACGCCCTTCACATTTTACTTTGGTAACAACCCCTTCCATGATTCCCCAGGACTCTCACATGGGGCAGACACAGAGACAGAAGAGCCTGACTGGATCAGGCTTTCACTCTGGTATTCTGAGGTAGACTCCCTCTGAGCATGGAGGTCCGGTGTGGTCATCAAGTCCGGTCTTCATTAAAAGCTCACTCTTCCCACAGGAATCTTCCAAATACCTCTTCTATAGCCATCTCCGTTGGGAGCAGCAAATTGCTGACATTATTGCTTGATTTATTTTTAGTATTTATGAACCACCCCTTCATCCACAGGATCCCACGGCGGTGTACACAACATTAAGAACAAACAACAAACCCAGCATAAAAGCGATACCATCACACACCGAAAAGCAAATTAAACAACAACAACTCTTCAACCAGTTAGTGAAACAAAAACAATCAATTCAGTTGAAAAATTAATATTAAACATGTTTAAATACTGAAATTAAAATGTTAAAATGCCTAGGCCAAAAGAAACATTTTAACTTGGTGCCCAAAAGAAAACAAAGTTGGTGCCAATCGTATCTCCTTTGGGAGGGTTTTCCAAAGTTGGGGTGCCAACTCAAAGAAGGCCCTGTCCTTTGGAAACACAGAGTGCACGCCTCCCATAGAAGGTATTGGAGAAGGGCCTCCTCTGAAGATCTTAGTACATGGACAGGATAGTATACTTTAATTCTGTCTTGCGCACAGAAGTCCCTTTGCCTGACTTAGATCTCCTGCCTATCAGTTTCAGTGCTGATGGGAGACGGAGTGGGAGACGGAGAAAAACGTCTCCGCTTCCTCAATGCCAGGCATGATTCTACAGAACTCCTTTCACACCCCTCCTCCGTTTTAACTGGCTTTTCTCAAATAGACAGGAAGGCATACATACAAAGCTGGGGCAGCCCTCTTACTTACTTGGACTGCTGGTTGCTGAAGCCTGGATGCTGGGTGTAAATGTGGCCATGGGCGCTGGGCGCCGACTTGAACGCCATGGGGCAGATGGGGCACTTGTGGAAAACCTCGCAGTGGGACGTCTGAATATGGGACTTGATGGAGTTAACCCCTCCGAACACGACTGAACAGCTTGGGCACCTGGGGACGAGAGCGGGAAGGTGAAATGGCACCCCAACAGCTATCAGACTCGACACAGCCCCCCACACCTGAGAGGGGAAATGTCCTCCCTTTTCTAACGAATGGGTATGGTGCTCTGCAGACATGGCACCTGGGCTGAATTCAACTCAAGGCTCAGCCTCCAGAACACACCAGGCCAAATCTTTGGCCAAATCCAGTTCCGCAGCAACTTTGCTCAACAAAGGCCAGAGACTGGTCAGAGAAGACACGATGCACTTCCGAGGCTGAAGCTTCAGCACCTTTGCCCCTTCAGCTGCCTGGGCGGCAATCTGGGAACCTTCCGGAGGTCGCTCTGAGCAGGGTATGAAGTGTAATAAACAAAACATTTTGGAAGCATCTGATCCACAGGGCTAGCAACTTGACTTGCCCAGTTCACCGCTTTGTGTCTTACAATTTGCAATTAAGTCTTCTGAAGTGCTTTATCGTGCCTATTAAGTGAGAGGCACCAACATCCTGGGAGGGAGGGGGGGGGAGATTCTCTAAAACAAGCCTGGGGAAAGAACTGCTCCATTCCACTTTGCTTCCATCTCCTTCTCCCATGAAACAAGCTGCAATAATAAGGGAGCAACACTATCCTGGTGTACCCACAGCATGGCGATCACTTCCTATGATCTGTTCCTGCAACAGGCAGGGATGTTGAAGTGGGGGGAGGGAGAAGAGGCCCCATCTCGCCAGGTCTTGAACAGAACCGAAGCTCTGCCTTCCTCCCACCCACCTCCATTACTGACAAAAGGCAGAGGAGGAAAAAGGAGTCAGAGTCATCTGACCTGGATTCCTGCATTGAGCAGGGGGTTGGACTCGATGGCCTTGTAGGCCCCTTCCAACCCTACTATTCTATGATTCCCTGCTCCCCATCATGCGCTGAACTGCCCTTCGTTTGTTCCAAACACCACCCAAACACAAAGAGCGCCAACCGGGATTCGAAGCTGTATGCGGGAGACGGCACTCCAGCTTGAATAAGCCACAGCCTCCAAGGACCAGTGGGTTCACGTGCTGAGCTTGGCCCCAGGTTCAAATGCCCGCTTCCTCTGACAAGTCATTAAAATGGGATGGAGTTTGATCTGGACTAAACGAGACACGAGCCGGTGACTTTCCCCACTCCCCCTACCTGTAGCCTATCCTCCGGGAGAAATGGAGACACGCATCCTTCAGGTGGGCCTCGAAGTTGGCCCAGAGGAAGTTGCCCCCGCACTCCGGGCAGACGTGAGGCGGGCGATTCTTGTGCATGCGCTGGTGGGCGCTGAAGCTGCAGCGGTTAGGCATGATCATGGGGCAGATGCTGCACACCTTTCGGAGAGCAAGGGAAAGGCACACACACACACACACACAGGGTTAATTCATTTATCACAGGCTGGTGTGGAGGGGGGAGATGGGGGGCAGAGGACTAATTCTGCAGCTGCCCAGAGCCTCAGGAGTCATGCCCCACCCTAGTCTGAACAAGCGGCTTGCCAAGAAGAGGCAATTCTGCTTTCCCAGGATCTGTGCTGTTTATTTATTACATAAATTTATACACTGCTTTATAGTGAATGCTACAAGCGGTTAACAGGAACATGAACAATGAAAGTGCAATAAAACAGCCACTGGAGAATTAGAACCATGCTGGTCCTACTGACCAATTCACAGTGTCCCCCATGTAAAAACAAACCCAAACTCCCCGCTTGTAGAAAACGAGCTTGTCAGACAAGAAAGGAAAAGGGGTTCTATCCTAGCGGTCCCCCTGACCTGGCTACTTTTTCTAGGTACAATGAGTTCTGGAAGGAAAGGAGCATTCGAACGTGAATTTCCCCCCGCCGCCGCCCTCCCGCCTGCATCTTGATGCAGTGCAGTCCCTAATGCCTATCCCACACGGCGTGTCTGAGCCTGTCCCACAGGACCCCAATCGCCTTGCTCTCTCTTGCTACCCGGACAGCTCCTGGAGCATTTACCGTGGAGGTGGAGGCCTGCTGGAAGTGAGCCGCGAGGCCGGCTTTGTCTTTGCACTGTTCCTTGCACTCCAGACACTGGCAGGAGTTGGTGGTTGTCTGCTCGGTGGTGGCGCCGCTCAAGGGCAGGACGGGCAGGTCCTGAGGCGCTGCCCCGCTGGCGGTGGCCACGGCATCCTGAGACGTCCCGGCAGCCGCTTTGCCGGCGTTCAGGGAGGCCACCGAGACCAGAGGGGTGATGTCGGGCTGGCCGATCATCTGGTCCAGGGCGATGGGCCGCATGACCAGGTGGGAGCACTGCATGATGAGCCCCTTGTCCTTGTGCTCACGGGCGTGCAGGAGGAGGCTGCACTTGTTGAAGAAGACCAGGCGCTTGGTGCAGTGGTTGCAGGTCACCTCGATGCGCATGCTGCGCCGGTCGTAGTGCCGGGCCAGGCTCTTCTCCAGGGCGAAGGCGTCGCCGCACTCCAGGCAGCGGTACCCGAGCGGAGGGAGGGCCAGGCTGGCCTCGGCCGGGGGTGCCAGGTTGGGCTTGTAGGTTGGCAGCAGGTTCTTGCTGTTCAGGATCTTGTTGAAGGCCTCCACCAGGCTGGACTGGCTCCGGGAGATGACCGTGCCGGCGATGGCAGGTGAGGACTTCTGCGGCTGCATCACCACCACCGTGGTGCCGTTGACCTTCTGGTTGGCCGCCGCCATGGTCCCTGGCTGGGCCACCATGCCGCTGGCGGCCCTGGCATCGGCGGCTTTGGGCAGGGCCTGCGGCACCAAGCTGATGATGTTCTTTGCCACGGCTTTGCTGGGCAGCACCACGGCTTTCTGCTGGGCCACGCTGGCAGCCATGAGCATGGCGCTGCTGGCGTTCTGGATGGTGGAGACTGGCAGCACTGTCCCCTTGATCTTGGTCCCGTCCCCCAGCTGCACGCTGACCACTTTGGGCCCCTCGAGGACCTTCAAGGGGCTGGCGGGCACCGTCTTCGGGCTGGGAGGCTCCGTGGCACCCTCTTCTTTCTCCGCGACAGTGGGGAGTGGGGCTTCTTCAGCGGTGGCGGCGGCCTCTTGCGAGCTGTGCTCCGAGGGAGGCTTGGCAGCTCCTGGGTCTGAATCGGAAGAGACCCTCGTTACCGTCCGGGTGATGCTTCCCGAAGAGGTCTTGATGGTCTTGATCCTCACCTTGAGAGGCCGCGAAGAATTAGAAGAGGGAGAACCGGTGCTCTCATCTTCGTTTTCTTCCTCCTCCTCCCCGTCTTCCTCTCCGCTGGACACACCCGGTGGGCACTGTATGGGTTTCTCCATGGGCTCTTCCTTCAGGGCCCCACCGCTGGGATGTTTGGGGGAGCCGGGAGGCCCAGGGCTCACTTTTGTCAATGGAGGGCTTTTTAAGAGCGGATTCGGAGGGCTGGAGGGAGAGCACTTGACATCAGCAGCGTTGCTGGCGCTTCCATCGATGTCTGCATCTGAAGCAGGCCAGGGTGGTAAGGGGGAACTGTCCGTAGAGTAGCAAACAGAGCCCGATTTTGGAGGGACCGATGGACTGCCCCCCCGACAGGGCACCTCGCAATCGGATTCCTGCTTAATGACTGGAGGGGCTGGCGGAGAAGGAGGAGGCGGTGGAGGGGTTAGAGGAAGGCCTGCTTTGACAGGTGGACAAGTGTCAAACGACTGTGGGAAAGCCGGAGAGAGCGTCCCCACACTCTCCCGAACTGGCTCGCGGCAGTCCAGCGGCGGGACAGAAGAAAGCACGGGGGGTGGGGAGAGGGAAGGCACAGAGAGGTTCTTCTCTTTGGGCTTGCACTCACGTGGCTGGTCGATAAGGCTGGCCTCACCATCCTCGCGAGGATCAGGGCTGAAGTGGGAGAAGATATCAAGGCTTTTGGCTCCTTTCTCTTTCGGTGCCCAGCACTCCCCATTAGCAGGAGCTGCCACTTCCACGGGGTGAGTGGGGGGCGAGTGGGGCACTTCGGGGGCAGCAAAACCGTTCTGTAGCAAGCGCGAGCTGATGCCATGACTGTCTTTGACACGCCCGTCCACAGGGTCCAGTTGCTCAGGACAGACCGTGTTCTTCACAATGACGCTGACCGTGGTGATGTCCGTGTGGGGAAGAACATGTTCAGGGAGCACAGTCTCAACAGGGATAGCCTTGATGTGCGGATCTGCCTCCTCGTGGCCAGAGTGGATGGCCTCGTTTGTGTCAATGTCGGGAATGTCAAAAGCCGCTAAGAGGTCTTCAAAATCCGGGGTCTTCATGTCACCCATGGCGAAGGTTTCAGAAGGTTCTAGAAGGCAAAGGGGGGGGAAGAAAAATGGTTACAGGGGAACATAGGAGGTCCTTGGTCCATCTATCTCAGGACTGCCTACTCGGAGCGGCGGCGAGTCTCCAAGGTTTCAGACTCCAGTCTCTCCCAGCCTGACTTGGGAGATGCCGGGGTTGAACCTGGGACATTCCGCATTCAAAGCAGAAGCTCTACTATTGAGCTACAGTCCTTTCAAAGAATAAGGTATGCAGATACAGTGGTTAAGGTGAAAGCACACAAAGAAAATCACATGACATCCAACATTCCTACAGGGCAGTAGCTTCCAACCTTTCCAAACCTGGGACCCTGCCTTCATGCCAAGGTCTAACACTTCATATTTGGCATCCCTATCTTCCCCGTTTTCCCCCTCTTCTCTTTTTCTCCTTTCTCCTCCCTACTCCCTGACTTTCTCCTTTTGTTTAAAAAGACATCCTACACATGCTCTGAAAGGGGAAGGCATGATACAAGTACAATTAACTTGTGAACTGCTGGCTTGACCTACTCTTCAGCCAGGCACAGCCTACTTACAGGTCCTAATCCATCCTTTTATTCAGGAGGACGTCCCTCGCCTTTGTACTGATAGCATAAGCTTTATACCTACAGTTCCACTTTTTCACGCACCACGTAGTTAAACTATGGAACTCATTAGCTCATGATGTAGAGATGGCTGCTAATTTGGACAGCTTTAAAAGGGGATTAGACAAATTCATGGAGGATAAAGTTATCAAAGACTACTTGTCATGGGGGCTATATATTACCCCAAGCATCGGAGGCAGCGTGCCTCTCGACACCAGTTGGAGCAGAACATTCACACATACGCATTGCCTTGTGAAATAAACAAAAACGTCAATAAATACATTAATTAAAAGGCCCCTTCCGGCTGGGCTTTAGTGCTTGAGATACTGAAGGATATCTCTTCCAAGTCAGGGGAAGGTGATATTTTAATATTTGCTCCTGAGGTCCCTCAGACATTTTTCACTGGGTTGTGCCACTGCTGTTTCTGGCTTACTGTCCTCCAGGGTTTTTTTTTTTTTTTTTGGGGGGGGGGTCATTTAGATTGCTACTTTGAAGACAAAGAAAAACCGTGTTTCCTCTTCCCTTTCTGACCTACAAGAGGGATTTTCCTGCACAAAGGTTTGGCCTTCGAAGAAAAAGAAAAAGGGAGGGGCGAGAAAAAAACCAACCACTAAAAACTTTCTTCAGGTGCATTTTCCTGCCACTCCAAAATGAAGCCACTGGACCCGCGTCTGGAAACATTCCCTTGCCGGCCTCCCCACCACCTCAGACCCGGTCACAACTGAGGCCAAGAGGAGCGGTTGCCTTGCCAATGATTGTGTGACGCAAACGGATTAGTGTCTGCAGGGAGGGAAAGGAGAAGAGAAGGGGGAGCACTTGACAAAAGGCACCGGCTGTGTCTCCTGTTGTTCCAGGCTGAGAGCGCATGGCTCCTTTCGAGCAGCTAGCCCGAAAGGGATTGGGAGGCCTAAGACAATGCCTGGACCAGGCCTAGATTAGCTAGGCCGAAAGGGGCTGGGAGGCCTAAGACTAGGGTCAAACCAGGCCTAGAGTAGCTAGGCCAAAAGGGCCTGCGAGGCCGAGGACAAGGCCTAGGCTGGCAAGCCATTTCAGGTTTTCAAACAGCTCTACTCCTCAGCCTTTAACGCCGGCCGGACTGAAGGGAAATTAAGAAGCTGAAGCTTTTTCTGGCACAGAGAAGGGGGAAAAGTTTGCCTCCCACATTTCTAGCTTTACTGTTATGGGCATCAGGAAGAAGGCCAAGAAAATAGAGGGCCGCCCTATTCTCCACAGTCGCATAAATCCTTTTGGTTTTTCCATCCTGGCTAAACTGTTTTAAAGCAAACTCTTTGTTGAACAAAAGTTGTGGTGCACATGACACGGACCTGGTAAAATTACAGTTTATTCTCTTTCGTAGTAGTAATAATTTTAGCTATAACAAAAACAGAAGGAACATTCGGAGTTATGCAGCCCTCAATTTCCTGGCCACCAGCACAGATAGTTTCTTCTCTTCTTCCCTTCCTCACACCAGCAGAGGCAAGAGGCTCCCCCCACCCCCAGTGCAACAGACAGATAACCCAACAGGTGAAGCTCGCTCTTATTTGCAGTGTTTTCACATTGGGGAAAGCTGCTCCTGGCGAATTTCTGTCACACTGAACTGTTAAAAAAGGTGCAGCGACCCTGCCAGGAAGGGGGAAAAAACCCAACGGTGGCAACTTTAGCTGACCCATCATGAAGTAAAAATTAAATAATGTTCACATGCAACACGGTTTGGGATTCACACAAAAACAAGGAGTGCTTGACGCATGTCTCAGGACTAAAGTAACATGTGAATATAGAACCCAGTCACTGGAAAGAAAGAGGAGTAAGTGGGACAACGTGCCCTCAGGCAAAAGCCCTTCCTGCATCGACTCACCTGCCAATGAGCTCCTATATGTCTGCAGCGAATGCCAGCACATTGCACAAGGTTCTGGGGCATACTAAGAGTGCAGAGTCGGCTTTTTGGGGCTCATCCAACCATTTCCCTGCAGCTACACATTAGAAGGGAAGACTGATAGCGGTGGGAAAGCCATCTGTTCTTTAGGAAGACGTCACCACCATTTCTGATTTTCTCACTGAGGAACAGGAACATAGGAAGCTGCCTTGATACTGAGCCAGACTCTGGCTCCATCCAACCCAATACTGCCGGCAGTGACTGGCAGCAGTGGCTCTCCGGGATTTCGGGAAGAAGTTTTTCCAGCCCTACCTGGAGAAGCCGGGGATTCTTCTACATGCAAAGCAGGGTCTCCGTCACTGAGCCATTGCTGCTCCCAGATCATATCTCAGATGATAAACTCACAGGGGGCCTATATCTTGGGCTTTCCCACCTAAGTATCCAGTTCTAGGTCTCCTGCTTTGGGTGTGTGTGTGTTTGTCCCTCTCTTTCTCTCCGCTTTGCTTACCCTCGTGGAAGTGGCTGACCCACCTAAGCCCCTTCTAAATAGCTTTTTAAAAGGGACAGCTATTAGCTGCAGTAGCTAAATGGAGCGGTTGTGTTCAGGGGCAGCGTACCTGAGAATAACAGATGCCGGATGAACGGGGCAAAGGGGGTGTTCCTGCCTTCCCACCACGTGCCTGTCAAGACTCCTAGGGGCACCTGACCGGCTGGCGTTGGAAAAAGGATACTGGGTGGATGCTTAGATGGATCTTTGTTCTGATCCAGCAGGGGTCTTCTTATGTATGTCCGGTTTCCAGGACACAGTCATTCCCACCCCCCAACATACACAAGGTTAAGCACTAAAAGTTTGCCAGGGCAGTGGGTAAAAGGATGGGAAAAGGCCCAGGAATGTGCGGATGAGAGTGCAGCAGTGTTTATGGGGCAAAGGCAACAGGGGAGAAGGGAGACACTCAGGGCTCCCCGCCCCTCGGAGCTTTAAACGAGCACCTGGAAATAGGGCTCCTGCAGAAAGGGGCGGAGGGGTGTGTGTTTCCTTCCAGCCAAGGAGCACAAGAGGAACCTGTTCAGAGGCAACACTGACCTGAAGAAGGAAGTTTCTCAGGCGAAGCAGCGGAGGAGCCAGGAGAGCAAAGGCCGGGGCGGGTGTGGAAGAAAAGGGACGAAGCGGCCGGGGGAAGAAAAGAGAAGGAGGCGACGGGGAGGGCGGGCGGATGGCCTCGGGTTTCCGTCAGGCAGGCGTGCCAGTTGCACTCCACTGGAAGGGGCCACGGCAGCCGTCTGCTTTGGCTTCCCAGCGAGAGCTCACGAGGTCAGGGCTCGACGGGGACAGCTGCGAAGGGAAGGGTGGGGAAGGGGAAAAAAAGGAAAAGGGTGGAGGAAAACAAGCACCCAATTCCCGCGGGGCCAAGCAAGAGAGCGGGAGCCAGGCCTACCTTTGCTGCGGCTCTCCTCCACTCCACCCACCCATGCCAGCCACACTGAGTAATTGGCAGGTAGCGCCTTTGCCATCTGGCGATGCTGCAGGCCCAGAAATCTGGCACAGCCCTCCTGTGCTGGGAACGCCAATCACCCTCTCAAGACTCTGGTTAGCAACTAGTTTAGCAGGAGAAGAGGCTGGAACGGGGGAGGGGGGAACGGGGACACAGCAGGCCAAAGCCCCCTGCCCCACCCTCAAAAGAGCCTGATGCCAGGGCCTGCTGCCACATCTGCTGCCCATCTATACCCATTTTTGCCCCTGGGCTCGGCAAAGGGGTGTGTGAGGGCCACATGGCATCACTTGGGTGGCGGGGAGATTTGGGCCAGGGATATCCGGTTGCAGACCTTGAGACAACGTAGGATGCTTTCTCCTGCGTTGCCCCCCAGACGGTGGAATGCCAAGCACGACCCCTGGCCCCCACGCTCTCAGCCTTTAGAAAGGCTGTGAAGATGCATCTTTCCAATTTACCCTTTAAGAGCGTGTAGCTTTACAGTTTTTGTAATGTTCTTGTTTTTATTGTTTAAAGGTTTTATTGTTTTAAATTGTTGTGCCCTGCTTTAATGGCTTTTTAGTAGATAAGGCGGTACCTAAACTTAAGTAAATAAACAGGGTGTGCAGGACTGACAGGTAGGTGGGCCTAGGAAATGTCTTCCAAGCAGGTCAACAACTGGAGGAGCTGTGAAGGGCTCTCCAGGAAAGATTAGATAAAGGCACACCTTTATTTAGTGTCCTGTTTAGTGTCGAGCAGGTATTAGCAGTGCACAGCTGAGTCACCTCAGCCAGGAACTCACTTCCACAAGCCCCTGGATCTCGTAGCGGGGACCATTGTCCTGACCTTCCTTCTAAGGCTGGTATAATATTAATGGAGTTTGTGTTCACAAAGCACTCTGAACTCACCGCTGCACACCCCCTCCCCAGCCTTAAAAAGGGTAATTTTGGGCCAGTCACTATCTCTCAGCCTAACCTGCCTTACAAGGTTGTTGTGAGGATTAAAAGGGGGGGTGTAATCTACACCAGCCTTCTCCAACCTGGTGTCCCCCAGAGAAGAATGAGGGGAAGTCCAACACATCTGGTTGGTGAAGGCAGATTTATACCATCTTGAGCTCCTCGAGGAAATTCAAGATATAAATGTGATAAATAAATAGCAGGAAGTTTGCTCAGCCACAAAAGCACGGCTCTATCTCCATGGGAGCAGGAAAGCAGTTTGGGATGCTTTCCTGGGACGCACACAAGTCTCCCAACTTTGAAGAGGTGGCAGAGGTCACTGGCCCATTCCAAGCAACCAAGGATCAAGCTCTCCTCTCAGCAATGTCAGCAAGGCAGGGCTGACGGCTCTCACTAGGTACATCAGCCAACTGAAGATGGGGGACTGCTTTGCTAATTTCAGACACTGAGGCCAAGAGTTCAGGACACACCGGTGGAAACTATTTTTGTTCTGGTATGTTACTGCAAAAGTAAAGTAAAAATCTTTGTGACCGCCTTTCCTTTTAACAACAATGGCTGGTATATAAACCCTCATATGAACAGTCTGAACACCTTCGTGATCTGCATTTGGAACAAAATTAGTTACAAGCCCTTGTAATATTGTTTTGTTATTGTGATTGCTGCTCTAATTAACGTGAATACATTTCTTGAAATACAATAAAAATATTTTAAGAACAACAACGGTTGGTTGCTTTTATTCACATTTTTTATCTCTTTATAGTTCCTTCAACACCTGTGAAAGGCCTCTCAGCTATGTCTCTGGAAATATACACATATCTTTAAATATTATTGTTATAATTAGC
Organism: Heloderma suspectum; assembly: GCF_057233095.1. Lineage (NCBI taxonomy): Eukaryota > Metazoa > Chordata > Lepidosauria > Squamata > Helodermatidae > Heloderma > Heloderma suspectum. The sequence goes on along the minus strand of NC_139474.1, from coordinate 20,475,885 downwards.
AGACAAAAAGGGGGAGATTAGTCAACTTGTCAATGGTTAGTCTTTATCTTTTCAAAAAAGATTTATGCTGCAGTTCATACAGGAACACATAGCTGATAACAACCTGGAATGGGCAAAATCCAGTCTGAGTTGACACTCTAGCCAATTCATTCCACTGCCTGGGAGGACTGGACCTTCCACACCGGGTCCAAAAACACACACTTCCTGGATACTTGGAGATACTACTAAACAAGATCAGATTAACAGGAAGCTACAGTGCGGGAAGTACAAATCCTCCTGTTCCAACAGCAACAAACCAGGGAAGCCAAGTGTTTAAGTGGCGAAGAATAATCTGGAGAATCCAAAGCAAGCTGCTTCATTTCCCAAGGCTGCCTGCTTCTTGGCAGAACTGTGGGGTGGGGGTAGGGTTAGAGGGGCATTTGGGTTTAAATGGTTTTCTAAATTGACCAGGAAATCAACATCTAAAAGCACAAAAGAAAAGTCAGGGGGTGGGAAAGAAAGGACCTCTTTCCAACCTATCAATTCTGATAGCTGAAAATTTCCCCTGGGAAGATTTAAGTTTAAATGCAGGCATTGTTAGGTTAAATCTATTCCCCGCCCACCCCACCCCCCACCCCCGAAATCATCCTGTTAAAGATATTGTCATTCCAAATTCTTTATTTTTGTGGTGGTGGTGAGAATGGAAGAAGAGGGAGGAATGTGATAGAAGGCACCTTCTAGCAGGGGAGATGTGTTCTGAACAGGGTGGCGGTGGCAGCAGGGGCCTGCTTCTTGGACTCTTATTTGATTGAAAGGGTTGGGAAGGAGTGTGGCCTGGCGTGGGCCTTACATCCCCTTCTCTTTGCCCGGCATGCCGCTGCTTCATACCCCCACAGTCCCCCTGCCGGCAATAGCTGCACCACAGAGAACGCAACCTACCCTCGTCAGGAGTGTTTCCACACATGCAATTCAGACTGCGGCAGTGAGCATGGGTGTGCACAGCGTGCTTCTCTTATGGCACCTGTTAAACCATCCTGCAGCTGACATAAACTGAGGGAGAGAGGCCAGACATTCCCCACCCCCACACAAGAACAGACTGTGAGCCCAAGCACTGAAAACTCCACTGTCCCTGCACAGTCGAAAATTAGGTTTGCACGTTCTTTGGGAACAGAGGCCTGTCACTTTCTTTTGCTCAGGTAACTTAGCAAACCCCTCCACATGCAGCAATGTGGATAGAGTCATGTTACTATTAAGCTGCAGTCAGCACCCTCCTGATAGCAAGGCAGAAACGGCCAAGCCTACCACTTCCCTGATGTTTAGGCTCCTCGGCTAGTGAAGCAAGATGCAACATGCCAGGGAAGGGTGGCAATTTCATTTTACGGACAAACAACGGTGAGGCAGGCTGGGGCAATATATGGATCAATGAGCCTGCCCCCACCCCCACCCTGCTGAGATGGCCAAGTCAGATTAACCAAGTGATTTTGGAGAGTCGCAGAGTGTGGGAACGATTGGAGGGAGTCAAAAAACATGTAAGGGATTGACTGTTGTCCCAGGCCACTCTCCTGTGTCTGCTCTGGCATCTGGGGGTAGGAGAGGGGGTTGCTTGAAGAGCCCCCCCGCCCTCCACGCACACGTGCAGTGAAATAGTATTTCGCCACAAGGAGGTACTTCGGGAAATCCGCTCCTGTCCCGGGACCTGCATGTAGCAACAGGGGCTGAGCTGGTATGGGGATGGACTGTGGATCAGTGGCAGAGATGTTTTGCATGCTGAGCTCAACTTAAACCTTGCATTCCGATGCACAGGATTCAAAATCCTGGCCCAAATGGGTCAGGCTAGGACCCTCTAACCATCCCACCCCCACCCCCTGCCACCCCCACATCTTAATATTCCAGATTAAAACCAACTGCAGCTGCCTATCCCAGCCTAGCCAAAGTCTGGCAAGCAATTAAATTCCAGTGTGTTTAACAGAATTAAGCCTCCACCATCTGCTAACTTTAAGTAAAACACCAAGCCACCAAGCAAAAAACAAAAAAGTGGGGGGTGCAAGGTATACTATGGCTCAGCTGAGGAAAAAACTGTAATTTGAATAAAATATACAAATCAAGTATGAATTGTCAGGCTTGTGCTGGGAATCTTTTTAAAAACCACAAATCAGTCTCGACATCAACACTGGAGGCAGAGAGGGGTGCAGGGGTGGGGGTTGTAAAATCAATGCTGTCTGAATATTGTCTGGTCTCACAGCCAGAAACCAAACACTCCCATGTCTGTGCATCGAGGCCACTAAATACGTTTGGCAGAACCAAGTGGTAAAGCCTTTCCTGGACTGTACCAATTCAAGTTGCGGGGGGTGGTAGTGATGGGAAATCACATTATTTAAAACACAAATCCCTGAAACTAGAAAGCTAGCATCTCAGGGAGACACCTTACTTTCTCCCCAGCATGTTATTTTTTATGTATAGGGTGTCTGTAGGTCCTGCCCAAGCCTTCTTCATAGGAAAGGACCTGGGTCAAATGGCAACTAGTACACTTTCTTCCCTGAATCACACCACTCCCTTCAGACAACTTAGTTCCACAAGAAACCTGAGTGACACAACAGCAGCTGCCCATGCCCCACCCCAAAGACCAAGAAAGCCCCAGTATGGGATCTCCCCTTGTCTCATTTAGGAACTGTGTCTCTCTTCCGCTTTGAGCTTTGGGAAAGAGGCATTCAGTTAAAAAATAAATAAATATCTGGCTATCCTTCTCAGGACTACACTCCTACTTGTTCCTCAAGGGTCAGCGGTGAACAGGGTGAGGGAAAGTTCCCAAACCCAGAAAGCCTCTTCACCTCACTAAAGGCCTCGGGATGCCTCCATCTGAAAGGGGGTGGGGGGAATAACCACTTAAGAAAGATTTTCTAGTTGTTGTTCCCCAATTACTCAGGTATTCTATTTTAACTACAGGATAGGGAGTGAAAATACCTGCAGGAGAGTTGATGTCTTTTTGCTGAGACCCCAACCACACAACCCTTCTGCCAGGATTTGGAGAGGGGCAGCACAACTTTTAGTGGTCGTCCCCCTGTCCCAAATATAGGAACTCCTCAATTTCTACCAAAGGCTTCATCTGTGGAGGTGGGGAAGAAAAGGTGGAAATCTCATTCTCCCAGAAATTGGGGGGGGGGGGGGGGGAATCAGGCATCCACTGAAAACCCTCAAAACGCAACTGTTAATCCCCCCTCCAAATCCATGAAAAACATGGGAGCTCAATTCCCAACACACTTTTTGGGGGAGGGGGCACTTTCATTCTCCCAGCATCTTGACAGCCCCCAAGAGTTCCAGTGAAGACTCATGTACATGTTAGTTACAGCCCCATCAAATATAGGAGCTCCACATTTCAAGGCAAGCTTCTTTTTTCGTGTGATGGGATGACAATGACACACAACACACACTATTCGACTAGACTTGGCGGGGGCAGGTTTGGGCCACTGAGGACCAGTACAAATATTAATTCCATTTATCACATTTCGAATTCTTAATTCCCATGCAAGTTTTTTGGGGTGGGTGGGGAATGGAGTCCCCCCCCACCACCTTGTTTTGAATAAGATTTCCCCTCTCTCCCAATTCTCCCCCATTTCATTCTCTCAATTTTGTTCTTTTTGTGGAGAGGCAAAATCCCACTTCCCATACAAATATTTAGGAGGAGAAAGAAGAATCAAGGGGTTTCTCCCCCTTCCTTTCCTTCTTCCAAGTTTGAAGATGAGAACGTAAGAAGAGCTGTGCAGATCAGACCAAGAGTCCACCTCTTCCAGCATTTTGTTCCCCCAGCAGCCAACCAGCTGCGTGTGGGAAACCCACAAGCAGGACATGAGTGCAACAGCACCCTCCCACCCATGTTCCCCAGCAACTGCTTCATTCTTTCTTTGAGGGGGGATGGGGACCAGGTTCCTTCCACACAAAATCCTTCAAATATGAATTGCCCTATCACAAAACACCCCCACCCCGTATTTATTTAATTTGAGCAGTTAAACATGATTTAGGAACTCCAAACTGCCCAAACACACTTGAGGGCCTCTTTTTGGGTGGGCTGAACTCATTCTTCTGGCCTTGAAGTGGGGTGAGGGGGAGGAGGGAAGAAAGGCACCCCTCCATTAACCTCTTTTCAGGAATTATGCCCCGTTTGGCGGAAGTTCCGTTCACGCAATACCCTGCAAATGTGAAGTATCCCAAACAGGAAACAGACGTCTATCCTCCTCCCAAAATGTTTATTTGCAGCCACAAACCATGCGTGTGCGTGAGGATCCGACGTTGGTGTTTTGGAGGGTTTTTTTTTTTAATTTTGAGAAGTTACACCTCAATTCTCAATCACGGGGGAGGGGGGGGCGTGTAGGAGCGTCACATACTTCAGACACACACAATATAGAAACTCCCACGGGCTTTTGGGAGAGGGACAGAAAAGAGGGGAGAAGAAAAGTGGGTGGAAAGGGACGAAAAGAGGCATCGGGGAGTTTCCCCATCCACCCACTTTCATTCTCCCGAGATTATTGTTGCGTTCGAGGGAGGAGGGGAGGAAAGAATCCCGCTCCTTCGAGTCCAGACCCTAAAAATACGAGGTGCCCCATTTAATCCCCCCTCCCCAATATATAAGGCACCAATACACCTATACGCCTGTGTGAGCGTCTCAAGGGGCCAGGTGGGAATTAGCGCTGGTCTTCAGAGGCCCCCAAACCCGAGGAGATTCACTCACGGTGCATTTTTACTGGGTATGTTTTGGAGAGGGTGGGGGGAGACCTCATTTCCCTAAGGATTTGGGGGGGGGGGGCAGGGATGGAGGAAAGAGGTACTTGAAAGGCAGAAATTGAGGAATTTGGGAATAACTGAAGAATTTCTGCGTGTGCCCCCCCCCTTCATTCTTCCAGGATTGCTGCTGTCGCTGCCTGGGGGGCGTGCGGGCGGGGGGGAGGATTTATTAAAAAGGGGCACACGAGAATCGCGCTCTTCCTGCGCCCCCAATTCCCCCAGATAATAATAATTATTATTATTATTATTATTATTAATCATCAATAATTGCGGGGGGGGGCAGAAAAAGAAGGGGAAAGAAGCCAGGCCTTTCCACTCAAGAGCCTGAAAACGTACGTGAGCACTTGGTGGAAAGGGGACGGGGACCCCCCCCGCCAACCGCCCCCCCATTTATTTGCGTACTGCGGGCCACGCATGCGAGGGGCGGGGCGAGGCCCCCCCAGCCCCGCGAGCCCCCGCCCGGCCGGCCGCCTCCCCCAGCGGGGTCCCCCACGAAGCGAGGCCTCGTGGGCGGGCCCTGGCGAGGCCCCACCCCCTTAAAGGGGCAGGCGCTCGGGCCTACCTGCGCGCTCCGGTTCCCTTCAGCGCCCGGCGGCGTGGGGAGAGGGGGCGTCGCCGTCGTCTGAGGGGGTCCGGCGGCTCCACAACCCCCGAGGCCCCTCTCCTGACTGCAGAGCGGCCTCCGCCTCCTCGGCCGCTTCCTGCTTCTACCCCCCCTCCTGCCTCCGGATTGGCGCGGCCGCCTGCCACTCCGAGGGCGACCTCCGGACTCCGTCACGCCCCATTGGGCGGAAGGGACGTCGATCACGAGCGGGACCCCGTTTCCTTGATCGCCGTTCGGCCAAGGCGGCTGTCGCTCAGGGAAGACGTCCCGCCCTCGCCTGGCTCGCTCCTCATTGGGGACGGGGGCTGGAGAGGCAGAGCCGTTCCAGTCGCCGCCCAGCTCTACTGGCTTTGCTGGCTGCCGCTCAGTGGTTCGACCCGCCTCATCCGCTGTCCATTTCGTCGTTCTGGCTTGCGAGACAGGAGGAGAGTCTCGATCAGCTGGGGAGCCTCCCACCGGCCGATACCCATTGGCTAAATTCGGCATCAGTCCCCGCGCTCTACTTCTGGCTGCTGGCTCTAACGGATGTCACTCATCATGTTGCCAAATAGAGCGTTTCAGTTGGCTGAAACCATCAGGAAGGCGAGTCTTTAAGTTAATTGGCTGGTTGCCTGAGGGAACATTAAAAAACTGCAGCAGGTGTTCATTTGCTGAGGCAGCCAGTCTCGGAAACGAACCGCCCACTAGTGTTCGGCAGCGGCGCGGGGCGTGACCTCTCACATGCCGCCATCCCTATTGGTTCAATGTCACGTCAATAAAAGCATGTCCACTCCGCTTAATTGTTATTGGGAGAGACATCGTTGTCACTCAAAAGCGCTGCCCGTCCTTATTCCTCCTCCCTTTCATGCCTCTACCTCTCACGTCATTTTCCTATTGGCCAAACAGAGGGGGAGGCGGGCACTATTCCTGCCGTTCAAACTAATGACTCCACCCTCTAGTGACTTCGTGTATGAGCGCACGCCGCCGATCGACTATGGGTGCTGATTGGCCAAGGAACACGTCCGTCATAGGTTTTCCCTTAGGAAACCGTGGAAAAGGCTATTCCGCAAGGGATTCTGGGATAGTGGCTCTAAGTGGGGTCGCGGAAAGGCGTGAAGTGGCTTCTGAGGAGAGCCAGAGTGTGGGTGCGCAAGGGCTTCTGGGTAGGAGGGACCCTCCTTGACCAGAGGGCAAAAGAAGTGTTAAGAGCCCTGTGTGTTAATTCATACTCTGAGCCCCTGGGCTGCTCCACCTTTTTAAAGAGGCTTTGGATTAAAAAAAACATACATTTAAAACTCATTAGGAATTATTAAAATTCATAAATCGGCCAGCAGCCTGGGAGCGGGGACTTAGCTGTGGCAAAAAGATGGCCGGACGTTCGCGCAAAATGGCCGCATGCCTCAAGCACAAAGTACACATTTTCTCACAACAACCTTGTGAGGTAGTTTAGGCTGGTGGTGCGTGACTGGTCAAGCAAGACCCAATGAATTTGGGGGCTGGCTGAGGATTTGAACCCAGGTCTTCCTGATCTAAAGTTGCAATCCCAAACAGGAGTACTAGGGACTAAATCCTATTGTGTGGAGGTAGGGTTTACTTCTGAGTAAACTAAAGCAGCTTCCCCAACCTGGTACCCTTCAGCTGTGTTGGGTTACAAGTCCCATCATCCCTCAGGAAGCATGGGCATGGCTGAGGATGATGGGAGTTGTAGTCTGCCACACCTGGAGAGTGCCGGGTTAGGGAAGGCCGAACTATATACTTAGGTTTCTGTTGTAAGGCGGCAATCCACTAGGGAGAAGGTCCCATGGAACTCTGTGGATTTACTCCTGAGTAAACATGGCTAGCATTCCCATTTTAAACCCAGCGCTATGCACACCACTGTGCTCCTCACAAATCCGCACAAACCAGAAGCTTTGTTTAGACCCGGAGCCAGCAACTCGTGGGGGTTGGGGCAACGCATTGCTCCCCACCCCCCAGAACTCACACCCCAGCAAAGCCAAAATGGCGGCGGCAAGAACTGTGCCAGTTTTGCACGGCAAGACACAAGGCATGCGCAGAGTGCGGGCAGAAGCGCTCAGGGAAACGTGCTGGGGAAACAACATTCAGGGAGGCCAAAGTGCCGTGTGCTGCCCTGCTACTGGTCACCGCTACCCATTCATTGCCCTCTCTGCCAGTTCTACACCCATGCCCGGAAGGAGAAAGGAAGGTCGGCAGAGGCTGCTGTCCCCCCCAGCTTTGCCGCGGCTCGTAGACTTGGAGAGGCAGCACGAGCACGAAGGCAGCGGAGGTGTTTGCACTGGTGCAGGGGGCTCCGGGGATCAGCCGTGGGCTGCCCTTCGGTGCTGGCCCTGCTTGCAGGCCTTTAAAGATGGCTTCTGACGGGTTAAAACGCACAACGTTGCCCAGGGCTCCCGTGGCCTCTCCTTACGAGAGCCTTGTTCTTTGTTTGCCCGCCTCCCGAAAGAAGCGGAGTCTGATTTTTATCTCCCCTGATCCAGTGCCCCGTCCTTGCCTATAATTGCAACTCGGCTCTGGCACAGCATCGTGTAAACAATCTTCCTTTTGTGCTCTTTTGAAACCAGGGTCTTTTCTCTCCCCCCCCCCCGCCCCCCCGCCTAAACCCTTTGCTTGGACGTTTTCCGAGCAGATCGTGACGCGGCGCTTTCCCGGGAACACAGGGCCTTGTTTGTGGAAGACCTTGTGCCTTTGCACCGGCTAGGTTTTCGGGGCTGCTGCCTCTCTTTTCAAAAGGTCCTTTTTTCCCAGGATGCGGGATGGTGGAACCTGAGCGGAGCGGCCGAAAACCTAGAAGAACGTTGGCTATCCACCAGCTGAAGTTTTGCCTTCTCTGCCTTGGCCTTGCCTTCTGGGAGCCCGGAAACAGAGGCTTTCTATCATTTCACATAGATCAGAACATTCCCAAATAGCAGGTTGCCCACTTGCCCTCCGGAAGGGGTGCCATGCTTTTAAATAAAGCCTGAGAGGCAAAATTAAATTCATCAGGTAAAGCTTTTCTGATGTTTAGGGATTGGGGGGAACTTCACCTGATGAATACCTGCCTATCATATGGCTACCATGCTGGGGAAGCTGCACTGGTTGGACTTCTGCCTGTCACGTGGCCTGAAAGCACACACAAGCCCTGCTTACATGGGACTAAGTAGTTTAAAACACTGCATTCCAGCATGCCATCTAGACAGGAAGGCCTGGCATGCTGTGGTCCATGGGGTCACGAAGAGTCGGACACGACTGAACAACAACAACAACCTTGACTGGGTACCCTCACAACAACCCAGTGAGGAGGTATTATTTGTTTGTTTGTTTGATTTGTACCCCACCTTTCCACCAAAAAATGGCATGAAGGCAGCTAACAATATGACCAAGATTGAAACAAAATATTAAATCAAAAACAAATACATTCAAAGCACAATTAAAACACAACAATAAAAGTAAGAAACAGCATCTAATAATAATTATTTTTTAAACAACTCTACAGCAACAGGCCAGCTTACATATATCACTGTTGTTCCCATTTTACAGATGGGAGGCTTGAGACCAAGAGAAACACTTGCCTAAAGCCACAGAGTTAGCAGGTCCAGGACGGAAGTCCAACTTGAACTTGGGCCTGCCAGCTCACACATCTAACTTTGTAGCCAATATTGGGGGAACTGATGTTTTGGAGCAAAAATACAACCAACCTGTCTTCCCTTCTCTCTCCAGCTTTCACGTGGTTGCAATTTAGGTCACACGTTCTTGGGGCCAGGGGCCTTTGCCTGTTGTTTGTGTCCCCCTGTAAAGCAACACTGTTGACAGCGCTACGCACTAAATAATTGTGGAGGTGTAAGCATGCTATTCTGTCTCGTCTTAAAGGCTAACAGATTTACGGAGGCTGATGTTTTTGTGGACAAGAAAGGGCAGGACAGTAAAACAGCAGAGCCAAAAAGGCTATGGAGCACAAGATGCACATCTTGTGATATTTCCACATAGAGCCCCAAACATATACAAGATAAAAGTACAGCAGCCATTCCACAACAGCAGGAACGGGCAATAAATCAGTGACACCATGCTAGGCTGATTGTGTAATTGCTCCGTTAGGAGAAAAAAAAACCTTGCTCTCGACCCTTCAAAAGGGAGCCACCTCCAGTGTGAAATTGCTGGATTACACTTTATCAGCAAGTTTGATTCTGTTAGTTCAGGGCTTAATGGAGACCAAGGTAATCTCTCTCTCTCTCTCTCTCTCTCTCTCTCTCTCACACACCAGAGACGTTAAATGAGCATTGGAAAGCTAGGAAGATTGTGTCAACCACTGCAGTAGCAGGGGAAACCTTTGTCTTGACTTGAAGCAATTGCTGAACTGCAATATATTAACAAATAGGAATTCTTTTTGTTTGGGACTAAATCACAACTAAGGCTTTCGCTCCCACTACAAGTTTTAAATTACCAGTGGGAAGCTAGGAATATTGTGCTGTATCGCCAATTACTGCTGGTGTGTATGATCACTGAATTTGTCTTGTATACATTTTGAGCTTTCCACAGAGCAGGCCACAGATGGTATCCCTTGTACTCTATGGCTATTTCGTCCCACTATTTACCTCACACACACCCCCAACAGACACACTTTTCTGTACCTGTAAAAATATCTACATCTGATTAAGCGGCCTCAGGGCCCCAAAGACTCAGGGCCCACAATAAATCTGTTTGTCTCTTTTAAATAACTGTCGCTATCCATCTCTGCTAAAGGGTACATGTCTCGGTCTGCTATTCTAGAAATGTAAAGAGGTACAAGGCTGAAGGTTGATCGTGCCCCAAGGATTTTACGGAACTGCAAGAGGGGAAGGCGCTTACGTGGCCCAAAACAGAAGAGAAAATATTCTCAGGTGCCTGAAAAATCTTTTATTAATCCCAACGTGTTTTGGAAAGGACTTTCCTTCCTCAGGGGCTGCTTATCTTTCTCCAAATGTGTTTCAAAGAATCTTTCCAATGCTTCTGTCTTAAAAGTGCTCCAAGGAATTTACGAGCACAAATATTTTTTTCCCTGTCTGTTCCAGGAATCACCGATGCCCAGCTTTGGAACCTGTTTTTGCCATCGGACTTAGTTTTGGAGCATGTGAAGGAATAATAAAGGAAAGAGTATATCAGAGCATGAGCAGAGTGCCCCTACCTTCTCTCTAAGGAAAGGTGGGGGAGAAATCTTGGCAGGTGACCCTGGCATTCTCTTTCACAGAAAAAAAACGTGGAATCTCTAATCCTGGGTCGGCAGGTGGAAACAGAGTAAGCCCAGGGGCCAGGCTTTCACGCCTGTTGAGTGGCAGGTATTTTGGGGTGGGTGGGCGGAGGACCAAAGCGCCTCTCCCTCATGCAAGACCAGAATTACTCAGTCTAAGGTGCCGGGCTGGGAAATGCACAGAAGGGTATTGTTTGACTCGGCTCTGGGCCAGGCAGACAAGACTTTATAAAAGCCGCCTTTCTCATCCCATCTTATAAAGAACGCTCTGGGGGAGCCCTTGCTCTCATTCAGAGTTTAGATCCATTGGGCTCTGCTTGTAGCCCATCAAGAGAAAATGGCAACTGAGGAGAAGCACCCCGACTCTTGGCCAGCAGGGCTGCACCTCAAAAGTCCCCCCTATGTAAGTATGCCACGGTATGAAGAGAGGAGGCCGTTAGGTCTCCCGTGCCTTTAATGGCTGTGTGACAGGCAGAAATCCACTGGGGGCAGCTTTCACCATCACTGCACTGCCAGCCTGGCGGAAGCTGCACCAGCTGGATTTCTAGGTGCTACTGAAGGTGCCAAAGCCCGGGGGAGGAGGAAACAAAGCAGTGGCAACACATATCGGAGCTGACCTGCCAACATTCATTTCCAGGAGCTCGGTTCCCAAACAAGCAAAGAGTGCTTTTAAGCATGCACAGAGAGCTTTTCCTTTGCTGCAGACAGAGCAACAACACACAGAGACAAATGTGGCATTTCAGAAGGCAGAGTACAGAGAGAGAGAGATGTCAGCTGAGATGAGAGGTTGTGCTCAGGAGAAGGGGAAACCAGAAATCCCAAGTTATGCTACTGAGCTTCCGCCTTTCAGAGAAAAGTTTTGCTTTGTTTTTCGAACTGTGGGACTCTGGAGGGGGAAGTGCCCATAATTTTAGGATACTAGGGGGAAAAACCCTGTGTTGCCATTTGGCACTCAGTGGTATTCAAAACCCCACTGAGTATTTAAAAATAAATCAGTTCTCCCAGTTTTGAGGAAGGGAGATTACCCAGAAATCTGGAGAAACCCAACATTTCTTCAATTGAAACAGGTTGGGATCACTGCAGTGTGAAGTGTGGCGAAACCCCATTAAAAGCACATTCTTCCCGAATGTTTGAAGGTGGATGTTTCCCCCTCCCATTTACTGGGGGTCCAGAAATTTACCATTATTGTGATGGATGAAGTGATTTTTTTTTTCTATTTATAGAATTGGCACATATTTAGCGTTCTGAGGTCACTAAGAGCTGTTAAGAGTTTTAGTTGCATCATCATGCATAAAGGGATACATTTCTGCTCTGAGTTTTCAGTCATCCCAAGTAGCTCCTTGTAGCTCAATAGATGCAGTGACTTATACAGGTAAGACTCAAACCCAACTCTTCCCACTCCTAATCACCCTCTCTGCTGCAGACCAGCCCTGACATTCAAGGTTGACAGGTCTTGGATATCTTTTTACAGGTGTGTTTGTGCCAGAAACTGTGGCTTTTCTCCTGAACAACAGAAGTGAAATCAATGACCAGGCACTAGCGGGGGGGGGGGGGATCTTCCACATTTCTGGGGGTGTCTTGGTCTTGTTTTGCTATTGAAGCTTTCTTGGCTTTGGTTTATTACCCAGGGAATCAAGCCTCTTTCAGCCCAAAATTGAAGAAGCTTTGGGGGCAGCATCCCAGTGGTAGGTGGAGTGGAAGGCAAAAGGGGCAGGGCAAAAGACCAAAATATCAACATATTTTAGCTTAAAGCTCTCACGTAGGGATGTCAGAGAAATCCGCAATGGAATCAAAGGAGTTCAGATTTCTGTGAATCTGACCCACAGATTCCTCAGCGGACTGGCTTTTCCTGAGTCGCACAGATTCTGCGGACTTGCAGACTGTTTTTTTAATTATTATTTACTTTCTGGAATTTTATGCAAATTTAGTCATAGAAAAGTATACACACACAAAAAAAACCTGGCTGAAAATGCAAATTTCCCCCATAGGCTAAAGCATGCAAATGGGTATTTGGGGGTGGGTCTCATGTGGCGCAGCGTGGTAGGCGGCAGTATTGCAACCGAAATTCTCCCCACAACCTGAGTTCAATCCCAGTGGAAACTGGGTCCCAGGTAGCTGGGTCAGGATGACTCAGCCTTCCATCCTTCTGAGGTCGGTAAAATGAGGACCCAGCTTGCTGGGGGAAAGGTGGTCACGACTGGGGAATGCCATGGCAAACCACCCTGCTACAGTCTGCCATGAAAACACCAGTGCAAGCGGCGTCCCTCTAGGGGTCAGTAGTAACCCAGTGTTTGCACAGGAGGAAACTTTCCTTTCCTTGAGCATTTTAGCAAGTGTCAATTTGCACAAACTGAGGACACCGGGAAAAACCTCCAGTTCTGCCAATGAGCAGACAAAGGCACCGGAAGACCTGCGAAATGCAAATGGAATGGATTTTACAAAATCTGTTTATCCCTACTCTCTCTTTGAGTAACTAAGCTTCAGGGGAGGTATTTCAACCTTTAGAATGGGTTGCGGGTAACATAAATGTAAGATCACCATCCAAACATCCTTGGAGCTGCCAACTTTCGGAGGTCTGCCATGCTCCGTCATTGCAGGCTTTTAAGAAGCCCTTGAAAACATACTATTCTACTGTGGCCTGCTCTTGATACGATTGCTGTTGTTGCTGGTTTTATTGTCGGCTTTTATTGCTGCTTTTACCGCTATTTTATTGTGTGTATGTTTTTATCGCTTTTAATATTTTAGCTGTTTTTATGTATTTTATTGCTCTGAGCCACAGAAATTTTTTAAATAAACGTTTCTTTCTCTCCCCCGCCCCTGCCATTTTGTTCTTCAGACCCTCCATTCTAGCCTCGAGCTGGCAGAATCTCCTGGGGTGTCCAACCGCAGGCTGGTGATCACGATGGTGGGGGCCGTCTCGGCACTTACCATCAGCATCATGGGTGTCCTCTTGGCTACGTACCTGGGGCAAGCAGCCTGCATGAAGGTATGGAAGGAGCAGGTGACGGAGGTGGTGGCGGTTTGGGAAGCGGAGGGGAATTCCTCGCATTTGGTTTGGCTGATAAAGATTCCCAGCCGGTGCGACTGTGGTGAGCAGGGCGCTCTGGCCAGCCATCGAGCTGGACTAGAGTGAATGGGTTTTCTAGCAGTCCTGGAACTCTGGGCCAGAAAAAACAACAACACACCACACAGGTGTGATGGGGATTAACCGCACATGGCACCCTTTGAGAGATTCATAACTGTTAAGTGAAACTGACCAAGGAATACCTTTCAGAGCAGGGGTGGGCTATTTGTGGCCCTCCAGATGTTTTGGCCTACTTGTGGCCATCCAGATGGGCTCATCATCCTTTTTCTTCACCGGCATCTAGTCTTGTATATTCTGTGCTAGCAGACTCGCATTCTAGTAAATGGTCCCATATAATTTTACATAAAATTAGCTGAATTGGTGTTTCATTTGAATGCCTTCTAATGCTTGAGCAACGACAAGCCTCCAAACTTCTGATCCAGAGATTATATGATACTGAAAGACAGGTGTTACTCTCTGGCTAACAGAACTTGTTCTCCAATGGCCCATGGGATTCTGGCCAGTTATGGTGTCTCACCTTATTTGACATCTCTTAGGAATATACAAGCTCGTAGAACATTTACGCTCACAAGACTGAATGTTCTACCAACAGCAGGGCAGATTTCTGAAAATTCCACTTCAAAACATATTGTGTCAATGCAACGCAGGAGTCCCTGAAACTTTGACACACGTATTTTTATATTGTGATTTTTACCTTGTTTTGAGACGCCGCATAATTTATCCTCTTCTAACCAACTTCCCAGGCCATCCAGATGAAAGATTGGTAATCAGCTGTCTCTCAGATGAAATCCCACATGTCACTGAACAGGTGGCTAATTTCTTTCTAATTGCCATGCGCACAAGCGCCAAGTTGTTTGACTGTATTAGTTAAGTTGAAGAAACTGTCGTTGAAGAAACTGTCGCCTGTGTCTCGGCATTTGTATACTTGTCTGTATAGTTTAACTTGAATGGGCCCAAACGACAGTAATAGACTTGAACTCCCATCATCTTCGCCACTGGCTCTGCTGGCCTGGGCTGAGGGGAGTTGAAGTCCAACGATCAGTTGCCCAACTGTTTCATCTCATTGCTTACATTTCTATACTGCCCAACAGCCGAAGCTCTCTGGGCGGTTTTAGCGGCTGGTGGCACCTTCAGGACTAGTAGATTCATGACAGTGTAAATGTTTGTGCACTAGAGTGCCGTTTTGATTCATCAGCTTTACGCCATTGTGAATGTGCTTGTCCGTTAGGCATCACGAGACCCACTCTGCTTGGGGTTCGCTACAACAGGCTAGCCATAATCTGGCTACCCCTCTGGAAGTTACACCTGCATTGTAGATAGTCTCAGAAGCCGGGGAGAGGGAGGAAACGATCTTTCTCTACTTTGGGCGGCCCTGCGTTAGTTTGTAGATCTCTCTCGTCATGCCCCTGTCTTCTCTTCCCCTTAAAGTAAAAAGCCCCCAAGCCCCATCACAGGGAAGATGTTCTGTCTGCCTGGTCATTTTGGTTATGCTTTTCTGCACCCTTTTTGGAGCTGTCCAATACCCTCCTGAAAGCAGCAGCATTCGTTCAATTTCTGGGAATGCGTCTCCCGACAATGAACGAACAGACCAGCCTCCTGTCCAGCTTTTGAGATTTGGAAAGCATGGTTAGTTAAAAAGGAACACTCGGTTTAAAGAGGAGGCGATAACCTAGCGGCAGGAGGGTTGCAAGAAATAAGTTAGGCTTCCAGGACAAACCTAGCCAACATCTCTCCTCCTACTGCTATATTAAGCCATTCTGGAATTTCTGGTATCTTTCACAACAGTACCCCTGTTTTAAACTGCCCATTTTCTCTACCCACTGCCACACTCAAGAGAGACGCCTTCAGCTACCTGCCTCCCCAAGTCAACGTTCAGAATGAGGCATCGCTTTTGCTAGCTCTCAGCGAACTGGGGGAACAGGGCGTGGCACCAGGGATCACCTGCGATTTGAGAAATGTGAGTAGCAGTATCCAGAGCAGGACCAGTTTTAAGGTTGGGAGGGCACTGAAGGGGCTGGGGGGATTGATTTTTCATGGAGTCTCCTTAAAGTTACCCAAAGTGCATCAGCATTAATTGAACCACACTAAGGTGGACTTAAGTGGATGAAGGGGTAAGTTCCCTTAACTGTTGCCAGGGCTAGTGATTATTTTCCAACATCAAAAAGTAACCAAGTGTGTCAGAGTTAAATGAACTCCACAAAGGTAGTGTATGCCCCGGCCGTGGGCTGCTAAGGTTTGGAGGTGCCGAGATAATGATAAGCCAGACCCAGGTACCCAATGGTTCGATCAGACAGCTTCTCTGAACCCAGAGCCATGGGGTAAAATGGGTTTTATACCATACATGTCAGCAGTGAGGCAGCACGACAGCAACAAGCATTAATTAGCGTTCATTCCCAGCATAGACTAACAGTGCTTGGTCAGAAGGAAACTTTCTCAGCACAGACACCTGCAGCTTGGCATAAACATAGCCTCACTTCCCAGGCACATACTAGGCCCTGATAAGATGCTAGCCTTTGTTAGCATGGAATGTGCTGAGGCCGCGCTATCGACCTTTGACTCATCTCACATGCTCAGAGGCCCACTAGCCAGGAAATTGCACCAATAACGAACCTAAGCCAAGCATTATGGATCTCTGAAAAGGTAAAAGTGTCCCCAACCAGTCGTGTCCAACTCTAGGGTGCGGTGCTCATCCCCGTTTCTAAGCCGAAGAGCCAGCGCTGTCCGAAGACGCTTCCGTGGTCATGTGGCCGGCATGACTGAACACCGAGGTGCACGAAATGCTGTTGCCTTTCCCGCCGAGGTGGTACCTATTTATCTACTTGCAATTTCTTGCTTTCGAACTGCTAGGTTGGCAGGACTGGGACTGAAGACGGGAGCTCACTCTGTCACGCAGCACTCGGGTCTCGAACTGCTGTCCTGCTGACCTTCCGGTCTGCAATTCAGCATCTTAACCACTAAGCCACCTCGGCCATTATGGATCTCTAGGCCCCTCTAAAATGACAGGTGACTTGGTTACAGGCCTGGGGCCAATACACTTAGACTCAAGGGAGTATTTCCTTTATAAATTTAAAAACTATATCCTGCTTTATCTTCAAAGAGAAACCAGGGTGGCTAACATTAAAAAAAAGAAGAGAATATGACATGTACAAAATCAATCCAAGAGTGCAAAAACAGCAGCCAGCTAAATAACCAAGCAGCCACAGCTTGAGATAGGAATGGGATCAATGTAGCAGATCAAAAGCCCCACTGGAACTAAACAAAAAGTATTTGCCATCCAGCAGAAGACCAGTAGATCATTTAACAGCCATTCTGGAGAAGTTACGATCACCAGCGGAGCAGAGAGAGCCGTATTTTACAAAACCCCAATTCACTTTAGTGGCGCTTAACAACTTCCTGGGTAATTCAAATGAAGCAACGGCAAAGCGCGTAATCAAGGCTGAGACGTAACTAGCCCCTGACAAAATGTATCAACTTGCGACACCAGTCAAAATGCATTAGCTCAGGGGCAGGCACAGTTGGCGATTTGAGAAATGGTTCTGGGCACTATCACAAAATGGCTGCCCTGGGAGGCGTGGCTACTCACAAAGAACAAGTCACCTGCCCAGAAGACTGAGTCCAAGGTGGAGGTGGGGTCTGAGCCCCAACACACTAAAGTACTCCTCTGAACCCAGTTCTCGGCACCAACAGAGACCTATTTCACAGCAGTCCCCGCTGTTCATAAGAAAATATGGTAATTAAAAAAGTGGGAGGGGTGGGGCAGCTTGGCAGGGGCCAGGAAAGGTGTTCAGGGGCACCCTGTTGCCTACCCCTTCATTAGAGGTAGTTGAACAGCACTGGAGTGCATTGGCTGGTTACTTTTTCACCCAAGTGGAATTATAGGTTAGTTGGAAGGAGCCACTAAAAATGTAGGGGGGCGGGGAGAAGAGAGGACAGACATGATACATAGATTAAAATCGGTACTTGAATATTGGCAGGGAGGGGGGAGCAGAAGACAGGGGCCCAAAAGACTTGGGTGCTGGGCTGCAGTGACCACTTCTCCTCTGTGCTCCCCCCCCCCACAGCACCTGATGGTGTATCACGGCCAGCCAGAAGGGTGCGTGGCCCGCAGAATGGAGGCGTCCGAACCGCTCCCCTCCTGCCAGGAGCTGGAGAGCTACTTCCAAGCCGTCTTGGTGAGGATCAGACGACAGGGCGTGTGGGCATGTGTGTGTGGCGGGGGTGTTCCTGCCCCACGGCAAAGCTGTGGGAGCCTTTGCTGCCAGCAGGGAGACACGTTCCAAAGAAAAGGAACACCAGCTTTACTTACCTAGCTTCTGATCCCATCACAGAAAAACGCAACCCTGGGGATCACCACGGAGGTGCAGATTGTGGGCACCGGATCGCTGGGCAGCCTCGCCACCTTGCTGTGCAGCAGCAAGCCCACCTACCTGGTCAACAGTTTCGCACGTGAGTCGCACGGAAGGGCCGGCACGGCACCTTTCCTTGTCGGGAACCCCAATCAAGGGCCAGGCCAGGGAACACCGGGGGGGTGGGGAGTGGCTCTTGCCAGTTAAGAGATGCCCAGCTCCCCCACCCTGCTCCCAATGGACGTGCAGGTTGTAAAATTCTGGAATTCTTTGGTAGTGTCCCAGAAGGCTGTTTAGTGCAGCTGCAAGCCAAAATTAAGGTGGACGTGGTCGCTGGCTTAGAGGGGGATCAGACAGACTGGTGGTGGAGATGGGCTGTCGTTGCAATGGCGTTATGGAGCCTCTCAAGTCAGTGGCAGTCTACCACAATCCCAGTGCCTAGGAGGACACACATAGGATAGCTGCTGCCTCCTTGTGCTTTTTGTGGGCTCCTTGGAGGCATGTTGTTGGCCCCTGCGGGACACTGGATGCCCGAACAGATGGAGCTTGGTTGGAGCCATCCCCTCTTCCATTTTGCTCTCGAACTGGGAGCACATTTGCATATTGCTATGCACAAATCCACCTGCATTGCAGCGTCCCGCAAGCAAAAGGTCACACCCCCCCCCCCCCCCGCCGGCCAGGGGTGGCCTGTCCAGTCTCACGGAGGAGTATGGCAGACTTGGCCGGGGGCGTTGGTGAGAATGTGGTCATGATCCTGAAAAGAGCTGGGATGAGTATGCACGCACACTCCCCCAGTCGCAGGGCGGGCTGGGCTGGGAGGCTCGTTTCTCTTCACAGCATCCTGGCCGCAGCAGGGCAGTCTCCAAAGCTCCCTCAGGGCGAAAGACACAGGCTGAGGGTCCACGCGGCCTTCAAGGTGGGATATAATTGGAGCAAGGGCTTCCAAGCCTGACCTTTGGCCTTCCCCAGCTGCGATTGGTTTTCTGTTGCGCACGTCCCAAAACTTAACACAGGCCCCCCACTCCCAATACACAGAACACATCACCACTAGACCCAACATGTGAATTGAGAAACGAAACCGTCCTTACCAGCAGGACTTTTAAAGCAAGACAGGGAGAGCCCGGTGGCTCCTGGCTAAAACCGACTCTCTGACTCTCTGGTTCTCCTGGCGCGTGAATGCCCGGCCCCGCTTCCCTGGGAAGAGCCGTGGCTCTTCTCAAACAGGGGGTCAGTATTTTGCTTCTGTCCTCTCTGCAGTGCAAGCTCCACGGGGGAGTAAACGGAAGTGACAGGACACATGGAAAAGTACTTATATTGGTTGAGTTTACTACTGGAATTAAAAACACTCTGCTGTTTGCAAATGTGGGTGCAAAGGGACTCTTAATGTTGTGGTATAGACACCTCCATGGTCTCCCCTATTGGATGTGACATACGCCCTCTGATGGGAAAAAGGAGAGTTGCATCGCATCCCTCCAACAGGCCATGCATTTCTCACACATCCCAGCCCCCACGTGTTCGGCTGCCAGAATGAAGTCTATCTGTCCCTTATTTACTTTCCCCCCTTCATTTCTTTGCAGCTTCTCGAAGGCACCCCATGACCAGACTTGCTTAGAACAAGTCAGGCCCCAAACTCCGACACGTGATAAAAGCTTCAGCTCTTGTGTTAGACGGTGCTGGTTCTTGGCACCAATGTGAATCCGTCACTGTGGACTGTGCATTGGCCACAGGAAGGGGCCAAGAGGCTGTTTCTCTGCCACGGCTCAAGCTTGTGTGTCGTTTTTCTTTCTGCTCCTTGGAATAACCAAACCAGTAGCAATAAAAATATATAATGAAGGCGTGTGATCAGTTTGTGATCAGTTCTTAAAATGGTCGTGTCAGGGGATGAGGGAGCCACAAACCTGTCCAAGCACAGAACGTGGTTCAGCTTGGAGAACCTGAGGTTTTTCTTTCTTTCTTTTTTTGACATAAACACAAGTTTCTAGTCCTGAAGTCAGCAAAGAAGAGCTTGCTGGGGGGAGAAATGTGTGGACAACTCCAGCAGAAATGACAAAGCCTAATAGATGGCCAAATATTTCTCTTAGTAGAGACTATAATTCAGAGTTCAGCATCTCCTCCAGAAAAAGGAATTATCCCGATCTGCATTAATTATATGTACTTTCAGAGTGGAGAATTTAATATTTTCTCTCTTTTGCCCGAAAGGCACAAAGCAGTAATTTATTCTGTAAAAACGAACTAGAGCCAGAAAATTCTAATGAGTCCTGGAGTACAAACTATCAGCTTGAGAGGATCAATCAAATCTTCCTCAATTTGATCTGGGTGATGACAGCTATTCCCCACCGAGAAGGAAGAACTGCTGTGAACATGGCGAAACACAAAGGCAGGTCAAACTATCTCTCTTAGCAAACCCACTTAGGTTGGTTTATAGCAGGGCTGAACCCTTCCCTGAGTCAGGCCCCCACAGGGCCCCCATTCCAGCAGTGGGCAGTCACAGATGCGGCTGTTTTTGTTGCATACTGAAAAACGGTATTTATGCCGAGACATTCTACGCCCCCCCCCAAGCTTGTACAAGGTTCCCTCCGTCCGCTTGGTAGTTGGGAGGACAGAGCAGGACCGAGTAACCACTATCGATAACCAGAAGCGGGGCCAGTGAGGAGGCATGGCCTGGGGAGAGTCTAGAGATCTGGACCGAGAGGCCCAGTGGTCCACACTGGGAGATTCTCCAGTCCTGGTGCAAGGAATACATGAGCTCTTGAGTTTCTAGAGCTGCAAGGGAGACCCCCGCACCAACACAGACCAGCTCAACAGATCGCTGAAACTACTTTCAACGATGGACAAATCTCTCTTTTTCACTTTCTCCCACATTCCCTTTACTTTTTCAATCTCAAGTTACTTCCTCTCCGCTTTTTAAAAATTTGGGTTAAGTTCCTACCAAACAGCCAAATGAAGGGAGAGTCTCGTCCATCTGCCCTGGACAAGTTCAACGGGCAGCGTTATTCCCAGCACAGAGGGGACCATGTTGTGCCTGCCTGCCACGCAGCGGTTCAAGATGAGCAGCCTGTTAAGGGAAACAAAGAGGTGGCCGCCCTAATTCAGCACTACAACACTGATGGATACACAGGGATTCAAAGCCAGGCTTCTAAGAGCGAAGGACTCCAGGCCCTTAGCCTGGACAGATGAATCTGTCCCATTTCACTTCCTCCCACATTCTTTTTTAAAAAATCTCCTCTTTATGAAAAAGTGGGCAAATTTTGGTTACGTTTTTCTGCAACAAACCAAAATGCAGTTCTCACCCAGCTATCAACGCTTGGTTCAACACAGAAATGAACAGAGTTTTAGGGATTTGCTAAAAAGAAAAAAGAAACACATGGAGAAAACTTACTTTTTTTAATTATCTGTTAAACCACAACCCCCCCAAAGATCCTAGCCCCCCCCCACCAATGACCACCCCTGCCCCCCCATCAGAGAGGAAAGATTATGGAAACCAACGGCTATGAAGCAGAGTGAACTTGGACATGTAGAAGAGCGGTGCTCCTGCCTGCACAGAGGGGTAACGATAGCGAGGGGCCGAAGCCCACTCCCCTATCATTTCTTCTCCTCCTCTTTTTTGTCTTTGTTCTCCTTGGATGCCTGCGAGGCCAGCGAGCCCATGGCGTTGCGGATGGCCTCGTTGTTGGGGTCGACGCCCGGCAGGTTTTCGAGCACGCTCTGGAGGAACTCGGGGTCTTGCATCACGTCGTAATCGTCTTCTTCCTGGGCGAGGGGAGTCACGGGGGAAAGAGCATGAAAAAACAGAACAAAACAAGACCAAAGCGTGGATGCCGAGTGGAGGTGGGAAGGATGGAGAAGGAACCTGGGGAAGCCAGCAGGGCCTCCCAGATGATTCCCAAGGCCGTGGATTTTTGAGAACTGTTGACTTGAGACAGCATGGCCCCCTCTGTCGGCCTGGCTGGGACCACCTGTTCTTTGTCTCCTCCTGTCCTAGCACTGCTTTGGCCTGCAGCCATTCCATCTGGCTGCCTCTGAGGGAAAGGTGAGTCAGTCAGGCCTCTTCCATCGGCCAGGCTGGGACCAACTGCCCTGCGAGGAACAGTCTTCATCAACAGCCACCCCACTTGGCTGCACACGAGGGAGAAGAGAGACAGCGAGGCATCCTCTGTCGGCTCAGCTGCAATCAGCCACCATTCTGTTCCTCCTGACCCAGAACTACCCCGTCAGCCACCATCCTACCCAGGTCATTGTAACAATCATGTAACACGACGAAAGAACTGGTACCCAAATTTGCCCCCCGCCCCCGTTTCTCCTTTTGTATCATCGCCTAGGCCTGACCTGGTATAATGCAGCTTCCTATGTTTGGATTCCTTCATACAATCACACTTCGCAAAGGCAGCACTGGGAATCATACAAAGAATCAAACATCCTTGGCACTGAGGAATGGACATGGTTCTAGTCCCTGCGCTACAGTTGTGTGCTTGAGGCCGTGTAAAGCCTCATAAATCTTGAGGAAAGAAAAACTGACCAGAATTCCCTGAAGTGGTGAGACTTTGCTGTTCTGCAGAGTTTTGCCCACACCCCACAACTAGCTGAATCAATACTATGCAAAGCCATCAAAATACATGAATCTGCATACTTGACACAATTTCTTTGGGCTGCAAAATAATACTTAGAACTCCAATTCAGGGACCACAAAATGTAGGTTCAACTTACGAGCTACTGTTTTTTGTGGCTGCTGCCAACTTCCCTGCCCAGAGTCCTTTGGCAAGTGCAGTGGACTGGGGGGGGGGGGGGGGGGGGATCCTTCCTAATTTACACCGGAGGAACGGCAGCAAGAATAAGGAGTTCTGGGGAGGGCCCCTGTCCTTGCCTCTGACAAACGGATTTGGGCGATGCTGGCATCAGGGGCTTAACCTCTACCGAGTTGGGCCCTCGGTGGCCACAAACCTTTGTGGGTTCTGACGTGTCCATATCAGCACTGCTGTCCACCTCGGCTGACTCGCCTTGCCCGAACTCTGAAGGCAGAGAGAAGAAGCTGTTTTTGCTAGCGATCCTCTTCTACAGCAGACCTCACAAAGAAGGGCCAACCCCCACCATTAAGCGCAAGCCAGGAAGGCTTTATTTAAAGGAGGGAGGGCCGTCTTGTTTCTTACTGGCTCCCCCCTCCCACCGTGGCTCTATTCCTGAAACCCTGTTCTTACACTCCAGTCACCCCCTGTAAACAACAGCCTCTGAAGAACACAGCTTTGCTAGATCTGATCAAGCCCAATGGGCTGTCTCCATCAGCAGCAGCTATGGATGCCTGGGGAATCTCACGAGCATGCAGGCACCTGGTACACAGCAGACCGCCGCTGAACACGGAGGCTTCCTACCATGGCTAATATTCCACTGTCTATCTGGCGTGTGCGCGTGCACGTGCGCGCGCGTGTGTGTGTGTGTGTGTGTGTGTGTGTGTGTGAGAGAGAGAGAGAGAGAGAGAGAGAGTCAGCCAGCTCAATGGCAACTGTGTATTACGTTATTGCTGTTTTACTGCTAGCCACCTTGAACTGCTAAAAAAGGTGGGCAATATATTTGTTTTTTAAATGTAATTTTATGCAACAAACAAGCGAACATGTGATCATGGCTCTCATAACCGACTTCTCCACACAACCAACACCCAGTTCCCTTTTGCTTGGCTCGGGGCAATCAATTTCAACTTTTGCATGGCCACCCAACCCCAGCATGATGTTTCCCAAACTTGGCAGCTGAGCCGAGGTTGTGACTAAGAATTGGAGTTTTCCTTACATCCCGAACAAAGTTTTATAGAGTGCAAGAGGAGGAGTTATTCAGCCTCAGAGGATCCCGCTTCCCTGGGTTCCGCTGTTCTGGGCACGACCCCGACTGCAAGGAGGCGAGCCAAGAACAGTAACTCACGCTGAGAGGCAACAGGCACCCGCCTCTGCTGGGGGATCATCCTCTTGCGGCATGTGACTTGTGGGTAACTGTTCCAGTGTTGTGGAAGAGGAGAATAAACCTGACTATTCCATCCAAGGATGCAAGCTGCACGCCCCCGCTCCAACAGAGAGGCCTTCTCAGCAGTCGGGCCTGCACAATGTGCAACTGCCTGCCCTGTTGAGATGCGGCAAATGTGGCGCTTCCATTTTTAAGGGGGCTGTTGCCCACTGCTCACCTGCTCCTTGGAGAGACATCTGCATGGCATAGGCAATCTGCTCCTCTTCAGTCATGGTGCTGAGGTCAGGCAGGCCAGCTCTGCCAAATTCCTGTTGTCCAATGGTCATCTTGAGCAGCGCGTCATCTGAATCTGGCACCGGGGGGGGGGGGGGGGAGAGATATATATCATCAGCACACCTGTTATTTATCAGCCTTCCCATTCTGGTGCCCTCCAGATGTGTTGGAATACAATTTCCATCATCCCCAGGCAGCATGGTCCTTGGTGTCCAGGGCAACCCAGAAGGGCTGGCTGAAATCAAAGGCTGGCTTCTCCTTGGAATTCAAAGCCAGCCTAGCCATTCTCAACTCCCCAGACATCAGCTCCCAAGAGACAGGAACATGGATATGGGACAGACACCCCCCCCCCCCCCAAAACCAGCCCTATATCTCTTGCCTCGTTGCACAGGATCTCCGAAGAGGCTCAGGCAGACCCCAAGAGGTAAGTGGTTGATAAATACCCATAAAAAGATCACATAAAGGGCGCAATCCTACGCATATTGAGACAGAAAAAAGTCCTACGATTCTCAGCATTCCCCAGCCAGGATAGGGAATGCTGAGAATTGTAGAACTTTTTTCTGTCTCAACATGCGCTGCATGCCGGAGGAACTCTTGGGGGCTGCGTTCCACTGGTGGGTGGGGCTGACGGCAAAAGGGGTGGGGCCAAAATACCAAATATACCAGCCTATTTGAGCTTGAAGCTCTTCCTGCCAGTCACTCAGCTTCAGAGGAGGCATTTCAGCCTTTTAGAATGGGGGGACATTGCGCAAAAGCCAGAACACCGTCAAATGACTGGTGGTTGGGGGAGGGGTCAGAGGAAGGGGGCATGTCCATCTGGGGAACTCCGAAGAATCGGGCTGGGGCCCCCGATCTGAGGTTCTGCACCCCTGCTCTAGGGCATCAGGAAATGTTCTGACGGGAACCAAAATTTCTCCGATGCAAATGGAAGCGTCAAGATTTCCATTCAAGATTTTCTGGAGAACCCACATGACTGGGTTCAGGCCAAGGTTATCTGACTCAGGAAAGGCCTGCTCCCCAGCCGTTGTCTTACCATCTCCGCCGCTGGCTGGAATCCCGGCTTCGGCAGCAGATGCTGCCGCTGCCCTGCGGGCCTCCTCCTCCTGCCGCTGCCGCTGCTCTTCCATTGACACGCGGAGAGCCTGGAGAAACAAGGCACCCAGTGAGATGCTGGGGCTGCCTCCCCGACATGCGCTTTCCTGGACTGCTCCCCACCCAGGGACTCGCACTCACCAGGGCCAGTTCCGGGTCGGCACTGGGGTCCACCCCGAACTCAAAGTCACTGGCTCCCAGACCCAGCATGGCGCCCCCCTCTCCAGCTAGGATCGGGGAGCTGATAAGGGCATCGGCAAGGCTGGGCCCTGGAGGCACCGTCACCAGGTGGGAGCCGGTGCCGTCTTTGCCGTTCAGGGTGTTGATGAAGGCCGTCAGCTTATCAGTGTTGGCTTCCTGAAGGGTGAAAAGTGGGGGGAGGGGGGTCAGAAAGACGACAGAGAAACCACCAGCGGTCACCGCCAAGTTGTGCATGCACTGCACACTCCTGATGGTTCCACATGGACCTATGATCCAGTTGGAGTCCACCAGGAGAAGAGCCTTCAGTGTGGTGGCCCCCTTCCTATGGAACTCCCTGCCTCTAGAGGTCAGGCAGGCACCAACATTGTGCTGTTTCTGGCACCTCCGGAAAATATCTTTATTTCAGGAAGCCTTCCTTGAATGAGCAGCCACGGTTTTATAAGAATTCTGTTTCTTTTAAAATTGCAGTTATTTTAACATGAGTGTTTTATTCTTTTATCCTATTTTGTATCTTTTATCGTTCACCACTCCAGAATCTGTCTAGATGTGGAGTGGTATACAAAGGCTGTAAATAAATAAAAAAGCTCACTTCACAGGCCACGGGGTGGGGTAGGGACATGGGACATGTGGCCCTCTGGAGGTTGGTGGACTGCAATTCCCATCAGCCCTCACCATTGGCCAACACAGCTAGATTAAAAAGAAAAGCTGCAGGGAACTGGATTCTCCTTTATCAACTATATGATGTTATTACAAATCCTGTAGTAAAACAAAGTATGACTAGAAATGGGACAAAATCTGAACGGATTCTATTGGAAGAGTTTTGGCTATTGGGCATATAGAAATAAAATAAATGAATAAAGGAAGAGATGGCAGATGCAAAAGTATTCGTTTCTACCATTTATTCACAGCTTACTGAAATAGGTACAAGGATGTCAGATGGATGGAAAATAATATGGGAGGATAATGTTGGGATAGCACGAGAACAAAATGTAGGGGATAAATTATGGATGAGTCAAAGAAAACTGTATTGACTATCCTTAGGGAGAATTCTTTAGGGTGCAGTCCTATGCATGTTTAGACAGAAAAGCATCCTCCAACTCCCAGCATTTCCCAGCCAGCTGGGGAATGCTGGGAGTTGGAGGATGTTTTTCTGTCTAAACATGGATAGGATTGCATCTTTAATATTGTTTCACTGATGGTATATTACACCACTGCATCTGACAAGGAAAGCAAATACAAATAATACAAAATCTCACAAAAATTGTAAACTAGCCAATGGTGACAGATGATGGGAGTTGTACTCCCTTAACATCTGGAGGGCTGCATGCCCCCCCGCTCGGTCGCCTCACCTCTTCTCCAAAGTTGATGATGTCCACGTTCACCTTCTCCTTCTTCAGGCGTTTGGCCAGCTTCACCAGCTGCAAGGAAGGGATTCTGTTATGGCTTGGAGGGAAACTCTGGGACACAAAACATACAGAGGTGAGACCGGGGGCCGGGCCGGGGGGAGTGCGGGACAGCAGCCTTGGAGCAATCCTAGCCATTCTGCCCATTTGGGCAACGTGAAACTCATCTCTTATCGCTTGTGTGTCTGAAGGAGCAACCCTGCCCCTGCTGCTGGGATTCTGGCACTCTGGCCCGTTGCGTAGTTTGCCTGTGTGGTTAGGCCGGCCCTAGAGCTGCTAATTTCAATGCTGCAGAGGCAGCAAGGGAGCCTGCAATTTGTCTTCTAGATATTGGCAGGGTCTAAGGAAGAGTAAGGCAAGGGAAACGGTATGCTGAGCAGAAGACCAGGGAGGCAGCTGGAGGCAACCCCCTCCCCATCCCAATTATTTTCAAGCTGCCCTAACAATCCCCTCCAGGCAAGGTCTGTACTGTCCTGGGATTTGCACAGCACTCAGTACATCGCTGGTGTGAAAGGAAGACTAAAACTGCAGCAGCAACCCTCTCCCCGAGCTCCCACAACCTCCTGCAGGTGGACGTTTTAAGCCAAAGGTCCAGAGGTCAGCTTCCTGCAGGGGTACCCCCACAGGCCTAATTTAACCCCCCAGTTCCCCAATCCAGCCAGCAGAGTATACTGGGATTCATCCCAGGGGTGGCGTTTGGAGGCCCCACCCTTTGGGGGTAGTGGGCAGAGAAGTGGACTCATTGGGACAGAGGAGATTTGGTCCAAACCGCTGCCCAGCCACAAACTCTGTTCGACCTTAGAGCGGCCAGCGCACGTGTCTTTCTCTTTCTGCCCAGCCCACCTCCCAGGGTTGCAGTGAGGGTAAAAAGGTACACCTGTGCTCGGACAGGACAGAAAACAGACATTTAAAACAACACCGTGAATGGAAAAGGCATCCCCGCAAAATGATCAGGGGCTTTGAAGGCGGAGACCTCCACAGCCCCAGAATTGCTCACGTCTTTCTCGTTATCCTCCACGGGGCTTCCCACAAAGGCAATGATCCGCATCTTGTGGTTCTTGCCTTGACGGTGTTTCAAAGCCAGCTGGAAGAGAAGAGCCGAGTTATGTGGAGAGCATGCCAAGGCCCCCTTCCCTAACCCAATGTCAGGGTGGAAACTGAGCCCATAGAGCCCCGGAGCAGTTCTAATTCTGAGGAGGAACAGCAATCCATGGGAGAGGAGCTTGCTCATCTCTCACAAGCACAGCGGCTGGCAGAGATTCCTCCTGCCAGCATTCCTGGGATAGATAGTGACCCTGGCAGTGAGAGAGCGCTGGAGGGGGGCTTGCTGGACGCTCGGCGCAGACGCAGGGAGCGACGACAGATGGAGGGCGCGGAAAGGAGGCGTAGTGCCTGTTTGGCACGCAAGCAACGGCCGCCTCCCATGGACCCAAGGGAAAGAGGGAGGATCTCTCCTTAGCCCATAAGTTCTGGGTCTTCAAGTGACTCTCTTTCAAACGGGGATCAACTGCGGATCAACTGCCTATTCCCTATTCGAAGCTTAGGCCACTCTGCTGTTCCTTGCTTTAGTTGCTGGTGATTTGCATCTGAAAGTCATTAAGCTGTAAAAGGATTAAAGCTTTGAAAAGAATCCTTTCATCTGTGTCTTAAGTTGGCTATTGAAGTCTACTGAAAGAGGCCGCCAGGGCGCTCCTGACACCCAAAGAACACATTTACCATCTATTTCATTTCTACCCTGCCTATTTTTTTTAACCAGAAGGATGCCTGCACCCAACAGTGGCCTATCAAACACCGACCGGAACACACAGAGACATCCACAGCAATTCCTAATTGTGTTTTATTTATTTGAAGGAATTCTGGCCCCACCTTTTAGCCCACAAAAAGGCCTTTAATTTAATCCAGACGCTTTATCTAATCCAGTTTCTGGATTAGATTAAAAAACCTAAGAATAGAACAAAACTGAACCAAGCACAATATGTTAATGAAATCATCCGAACAGTCACGGGAGCGGGGAGAAAACAATTGGGTCTGTTTACATTGCCACAGTGGGACAAGAACGCCACACTTAGCCAACCATATGCAACTGATGCAACTTGACAGATCCCCCCACCCGCCACCCCAACGGGCCCTCATCTACTTAAAAATCAAACCAATTCTCTATTTTATGATGATGAAGCATCACCTGGGAAGCGGAAAGGAGGCCACTTACATGAGCCACGCGGATCCCTGTACAGAAGGTCATCTTCCCCTTGGGCTGTACCGAGTGCAGCTTGGACAGGATGCGGCCCGTGTCCGGGGTCAGGGTTGTCAACACTTCACAGTTACTGAAACAGACACGTGTGGTGTGGTGGAGGGCCTCCAAACAAAAGGTCACCGTGAGGCAGGTTTCCAAGGAAATTTCCCAAACAGATCACGGTCTGAATGAGTGACCTTGTTCAGGCATGATGGCCAGCCAAGATTGTGGGTGGATCCTGCCTTATTCCTTCCTTACATTTCCCTACTGCCCAGTATACGGAAGCTACATCCTAGCTGGGATTGATGGGAGTTGTGGTCCAGAAAACAAAAAAACAGAAGGTGCAAAAGTGGGAGAGCATCCAAAATAGACCCACAAATGGAAGAGGAACATCTCAAGATACTGGAACAAAGATTTTATTTGTTAAAAAAGCCGAAGGGTTCAGAAGGATGTTGTTTTTATTCTATCTGTTAGAGAAGCTTTTTTAGGTGTTCCCGAGATGAATCAATTAGCTATCTTCAACGTAGATTTCCTCTCTAACACAGTCTTGGCCAGATATGAGATAAGTGATGCATCTTGGGAACACCTGAAAAAAAGTCTCTAACAGAATCAGACCTTCTGATAACTTGGGCTTTTTAGCAAATAAAACCTTTTTTCCAGCATCTTGAGACGTTTCTCTTCTATTCAGGAGTTGTAGCCCAACACATCCAGAGAGTTTCAGGGTTGGGGCAGGCTGTCCTACAAAATCTGGCATTTGAAGGAGACAGAATGCCTTTCCTTTCTCTCCCAATAACATGTGCTTGACACGCCAGTTAAGGGGTCTCCCCCAAGCTGGTGCCCACTGAATGACAACTCCCAGCATCCTCCAGCTCCCCCTCTTGCCTCCTCGCCCCTTTTGAAGCGAGGGCTTCGCCTGAAACATACTTGGCTAAAGTGATGAGGCCAACGTTGTTCTCAGGGTTGCTGCGGGTCTTCGAGTGGCAGACGATGTTGACCGCGTCCTGCTGAGCCTGAAGGCGGGTTGGCAAGAAGTCCCCATTCCTCATGTACTCGCTGTTGTCGACGCTGAAGGAGAGAGCGCCACGGTGATGGTTTGTTTTGACCCCACACACTCCAAGGAGTTTGGGACAGCAAACACTGCTCCCCCCACCCCCGCCTTCCGCAGCAACCCTGCGAGGTGGGCCAGACTGAAAGGAGTAACTGGTTCAAGGGCACCCAAGTTTTGGCCCCAGGCCTCCCCCACACCAAACTAGTCCAACACTTGCAACCACCACAACAGCCTTCTCCAACGTGGCGCCTCTCAGACAATTGCCGGGGATGATGGGAGTTAGACTACAGCTCCCATCCTCCCTGACAATTGGTGTGCTGGCCTGGCCTGATGGGCATTGTAGTCCAACGCACCTGGAAGGCGCCACGTTGGGGAAGGCCACCCCATGACACACTGGCTCTTTATAACGCCCGCAAGGATGTTCAGTGCAATTCCCGTACGCTGCACCCCACCGCTGTCTTTACCAACAACCCTGCATGGTAGATCAATCTCATTATCCCTGTGTTGCAGATGGAAGGGCTGAGGCAGCAAAAGCGGGAGTGGAAGTTATGTGTCTACTTGGCGAGCTCATGATATAAGGCAGCAGTGGACAACTTGTGGCCCTCCAGATATTTTGGCCTGCAGCTCCCATAATCTCTTATCATTGGCCATCTTGGCAGGGGCTGATGGGAGTTGCAGTCCAACACATTTGGAGAGCACCACATTTCCTACCCCAGTATAAGGAAAATTTGAACCAGGGATGTCCCGATTTGTAGCTACAACAGTTTCACAAAGAAAGCCCCCTCCATGCCGCTCCTGTCCGAAAAGCAAACTGTTTGGCCAAACGTCTGTTCTCATCCTGGAGAACGGACTTCGAGGAATGTCAAAGGAAAAGAAAGAAGGCATTTTAAATCCATTTTGTTGTCTTCAATGGTAGAACGAATCCCACCCTTAAAAACTGGATTCTAGATTCTGACATGAGATTTAATACACAGCTGCATTCTGCATACACAGTACTGAGAAGTCCCTGCCCCAATGAGCCTACAGTCTAAGTTTCAATAGCAAGTGGAAGGAAGTAAATGGAAAGCCAGGCTAACAAGAGAGAAAACTTGAGCAAATGCAGTAAGGCGGATTTGGGGTTTATCGTCCAAAATGGCAGAAATCCCAGCAAAGTCCTGGGTCTTGATTTATTTAATTAGGAGAACAACCTGTTCCCCCACACACATCCATGGTGGAGAACAAGGCTTGGAAAATTTGGGATGGAATCATTTGGAAAAAAAAATCTGGGCAACAAAGTGGGGGTTCTTTTAAGTCACATTTGGACTGGAATATTAAATATGCATTAAGTTTACCAAAAGTTCCGCAGCAGCAAAACAAGTGGCTCCAGGAAGCCTCCGAGACGCTCTATTTATTCAGTTATTATTAAATATATATATATTCTGTCTTTCCATGAAAAATGGCACCCAAGGGCTCAGGACAGAAGGGCAGCCAGGAGCTCTCTCCTGCCGCTGTCTGCCAGCAACCAGCATTCAAAGGTAGACTGAAACCATATGTGGAGGCTCCACTCCTAAGTATCACAATTAATAAACCTTCCTAAGTCCTGCTGGGTCAGACCAAGGCGGGCCCACCCAATCCAGCACCCTACTTCCCACGGCCGCCAAGCAGGGGTCCGGGCGGGAAGCCACAAGCTGGGTGTGAAGGGAACGTGGAGCCATCACAACCAGCAAGACATGCAGATGGGATGGGCCGTCTGCGCCCCTCCAGGCGTTCTGGACATCCCCGGCCACTGGCAAGGGCAGATGGGAGTTGTAGGCCAACACATCCGGAAGGCCACACCCGGCTCACCCCAGGCAGCCCTGCCTTTGCTCCACGCCCCTCCTGTTCCGTCCTGTGGCAGCTGACACTGAAAAGTGGGCGGCTGCCTGGAAGTGGAGCCCTGTGCCACCCGTCCTTCCCAGCCCGCCCCAGCCCCCTCCGCTGCCCCCGAACCTCCCTTTCCACGCAGCTGCCACCAAGAGCTCCCGCCTTGACCCCAGCCCCTGCCACTTACGCCCACTCAGTCGCTCCCCAGAAGCCCCTCTTGCCCCAGCCCCTCCCCTCAGCCGCCCAGCTGCCCCAAACCTCCCTCTCCCAGCCCCTCCCCCACAGCTCCCACCTCCATTACCTACGTGTGCGCCGCATTTACACCCAGCCCTTTTGCCTCTCGCAAGGAGCCCAAGGCGGCTTGCGCGATCCTCCCGCTCCTCTCCGTGGTATCCTCCCAGCAGCCACCCTGTGGGGCGGGGAGGGCCGAGAGCCCGTGACTGGCCCCACGTCGCCCAGTGAGCTTCCGCGGCCGAGCGGGGCCTGGAGCCCGGATCGCCCGGCCCGCGGGCCCGCAGCTGGGGCGAGGCGGGGCGAGGCGAGGCCCGGGGGGGCCACCCCTCCCCTCCCCTCCCCTCCCCTCCCCTCCCCTCACGCCCGCCCGTCTGCGCCCGAAAAACGCTCCCTCAGCCCCCCCGCCCTCCTCCCAGTCCCTCTCCCCAAACCCCGGGGTCTCCCCCACCCCTCCCCTCCCCCCGCAGCCCCCAGCCCCTCCCCTCCCCCCGCAGCCCCCTCCCCCCGCCACGAAGGAAGAGCCCCCGCCCGCCCCGCCCCCACTAGGCCCAAGCATGACTCAGGGAAACCTCTGCCCCGCCCGCCCCGCCGCCCGCCTCGCCCCCGCAGCCCCCCTCACCAGACCATGGTGCTCTCCAGCACCATCGCGGCCCCTTCCAGCAGCGGCAGCGGCGCCCCCAGCCCGCGACCGCCCGCCCGCCCGCCGCGCTCCGCCGCTTCCTCTGCCTCCCCCCGGCCGCCCGGGCGCGCCCAATCAGCGGCGCCCTTCTTGGCCGGGCCGCGCGCGGAGCCCCACGGGGGATGCAGTTCCCCGCCCGGCCGGGCCTGCGCGGCGGCGGCGAGCTCCGGACGCGGCCGCCCCGCCCCGCCCCGCCCCGCCGGCTTCTCTGCCAGGGCCGGGGCCGGGCGCGCGCGTCGCCCCGCCCCGCCCCGCCCCGCCCCGCCCGCCCATGCCGTGGACGTTGCTCATCTGAGACGATCTCGCCGCCGGGTTCCCTCCTCCAGCGCGGCAGGCGGCCCCTTCTCGGGCGGGGCAGGACGCGGCGAGCCCGGGCGCCGGCGGGGCCGCGGAGCGCGGGCCCGGAGCGGAGCGCCGGCGCAGCCGGGGGGCGCGCAAGGCGGGCGGCTTCGCGCGGAAGCAGCGCGCGCATGTCTAAATCACGCACACGCACACATGTATACACGCCCGCACACACGCGCACAAACATATATACACACACACGCACATATGCACACGCACATATACACACACACGCACACATATATACGCGCGCACACATATATAGGCGCACGCACATACACACACACACATGCACACGCACATGTTGTTGTTGTTCAGTCGTTCAGTCGTGTCCGACTCTTCGTGACCCCATGGACCAGAGCACGCCAGGCCTTCCTGTCCTGCGCTCTCTCCCGGAGCGTGCTCAAGTTCATCTTCATTACATCCGTGATGCTATCTAGCCATCTCATCCTCTGCCGTCCCCTTCTCCTTTTGCCTTCAGTCTTTCCCAGCATCAGGGTCTTTTCCAGGGAGTTTTCTCTTCGCATTAGGTGGCCAAAATATTGGAGCTTCAGCTTCAGTATCTGTCCTTCCAATGAGCAGTCAGGGTTGATTTCCTTTAGGATGGACTGATTTGACCTCCTTGCAGTCCAGGGGACTCGTAAGAGTCTTCTCCAGCACCACAGTTCGAAAGCATCAATACTTCGGCGCTCAGCCTTCCTTAGAGTCCAGCTCTCACAGCCATACATTACTACTGGGAAAACCATAGCTTTGATTAGACGGACCTTTGTCGGCAAGGTGACGTCTCTGCTTCTTACTATGCTGTCTAGGTTTGCCATAGCTTTCCTCCCAAGGAGCAAGCGTCTTTTCATTTCATGGCTACAGTCACCGTCTGCGGTGATCTTGGAGCCCAAGAAAGTAAAATCTGTCACTGCTTCCATTTCTTCCCCTTCTATATGCCAGGAAGTGATGGGGCCAGATGCCATGGTCTTCGTTTTTTTAATGTTGAGTTTCAAACCAGCTTTTGCACTCTCCTCTTTCATCCTCAACAAGAGGCCTTTTAGATCCTCTTTCTGCCATTAGGGTGGTATCGTCTGCATATCGGAGGTTGTTGATAATTCTCCTGGCAATCTTAATTCCGACCCGTGATTCATCCAACCCAGCGTTTCTCATGATGTACTCTGCATATCAAATAAGCCTTGTCGTGCTCCTTTCCCAATTTTGAAACACTCAGTTGTTCCATGTCTGGTTCTTACTGTTGCTTCTTGACCCTCGTACAGGTTTCTCAGGAGACAGGTAAGGTGGTCTGGTACTCCCATCACTTTCAGAATTTGCCACAGTTTGTTGTGATCCACACAATCAAAGGCTTTAGCGTAGTCAGTGAAGCAGAAATAGACGTTTTTCTGGAATTCTCTTGCTTTCTCCATGATCCAGCAAATGTTGGCGATTTGATCTCTAGTTCCTCTGCCTCTTCGAAACCCAGCTTGTACTTCCGGTAGTTCTCGGTTCGCATACTGCTGAAGCCTAGCTTGTAGGATTTTGAGCATCACCTTGCTGGCATGTGAAATGAGCACAATTGTATGGTAGTTTGAACACTCTTTGGCATTGCCCTTTTTTGGAACTGGAATGTAAACTGACCTTTTCCAGTCTTGTGGCCACTGTTGAGTGTTCCAAATTTGTTGGCACATTGAGTGCAGCACTTCTAACAGCATCATCTTTTAGGATTTTAAATAGCTCAGCTGGAATACTGTCATCTCCGCTAGCTTTGCTGTTAGTAATGCTTCCTAAGGCCCACTTGACTTCACTCTCGAGGATGTCCAGCTCAAGTTCAGTGACCGCACTATCATGGCTATCAGGGACATTCAGATCTTTCCTGTATAGTTCTTCTGTGTATTCTTTCCACCTCTTCTTAATCTCATCTGCATCTGTTAGGTCCCTGCCTTCTTTGTCCTTTATCATGCCCGTCTTTGCACAAAACGTTCCCTTGAGATCTCCGATTTTCTTGAAGAGATCTCTAGTCTTTCCCATTCTGTTGTTTTCCTCGATTTCTTTGCATTGTTCATTTAAGAAGGCCTTCTTGTCTCTCCTTGCTATTCTCTGGAACTCTGCATTCAGTTGGATATATCTTCCCCTTTCTCCCTTGCTTTTCGCTTCCCTCCTTTCCTCAGCTACTTGTAAAGCCTCATCAGACAGCCACTTTGCTTTCTTGCATTTCTTTTTCTTTGGGATGGATTTCGTTGCTGCCTCCTGAACAATGCTACGGACCTCCGTCCATAGTTCCTCAGGCACTCTGTCTATCAGGTCTAATCCCTGAAATCTATTCCTCACCTCCACTGTATATTCATAAGGGTTATGATTTAGGTCATACCTGAATGGTTTAGTGGTTTTCCCTACGTTCTTCAATTTAAGCCGAAATTTTGCAAGAAGCAGCTCATGATCTGAGCCACAGTCAGCTCCAGGTCTTGTTTTTACTGACTGTACAGAGCTTCTCCATCTTTGGCTGCAAAGGACATAATCAATCTGATTTTGCTATTGACCATCTGGTGATGTCCATGTGTAGAGTCGCCTCTTGTGCTGTTGGAAAAGAGCGTTTGCGCTGATCAGCGTGTTCTCTTGGCAAAACTCTATTAGCCTTTGTCCTGCTTCATTTTGTACACCAAGGCCATGCCTGCCTGTTATCCCGGTGATTTCTTGACTTCCTACTTTAGCATTCCAATCCCCTATGATGAAGAGGACATCTTTTTTTGGTGTTAGTTCTAGAAGGTGTTGTAGGTCTTCATAGAACCGATCAACCTCAGCTTCTTCGGCCTCAGTGGTTGGGGCATAGACTTGAATTCCTGTGATGTTGAATGGTTTGCCTTGGATTCGTACTGAGATCATTCTGTCGTTTTTGAGATTGTACCCCAGTACTGCTTTTCCCACCCTTTTGTTGACTATGAGTGCTACTCCGTTTCTTCTAAGGGATTCTTGCCCACAATAGTAGATATGATGGTCACCTGAATTAAATTCGCCCATGCCTGTCCATTTTAGTTCGCTGATTCCCAAGATGTCGATGTTCAATCTTGCCATCTCATGTTTGACCACCTCCAGCTTACCTTGATTCATTGATCTGACATTCCAGGTTCCTAAACAATATTGTTCTTTACAGCATCGGATTTTCTTTTCACCACCAGACACATCCACAGCTGAGTGTCCTTTCGGGTTTGGCCCAGCCGCTTCACTCTTTCTGGCGCTACTTGGAAATACCCTCTGCTCTTCCCCAGTAGTATATTGGACACCTTCCGACCTGACACGCGCACATATACACACGCACATATACACACACACGCACATATATACGCATGCACATATATATACACACCCATACATATATATATACACACGCACATATATATATATATATATATACACACACACACACACACACACACACAGACATACATACACACACACGTGCACGCGCATAGTGACTAACATAATAGAAATCATGGCTGGCTGGGGAATGCTGGGAGTTGTAAGGACATAGACATAGACACCGACTCCCAGGGCGGGAAGGGGCCTGCAAGACCATCAAGTCCAGCCCCTGCTCCATGCAGGAAGCCTGATTCCCAGGCGGCCCCCCATCCTAGTACTAACCAGGGCTGGTCCTGCTTGGCTTCCGGGATCAGACGAGATATCCAGCCTGGGATAAGAAGAGCCCTGCTGGATCAGACCAAGGGTCCATCTAGTCCAACCGGATACTTCCTAGCTGCTGTCGGCTTTTCCCCGGGGTTTAGTTTAAAAGTTGCTGTGCCACCTTTTCTTCTTTTTTGCCTAAACTTTATCCTGTCTATACAAGCATAGGATTGTGCCCTAAAGAATTCTCCCGAAGGACAGTCAAGACAGGTTTTTTTGAATGAGTCGGCCATAATTTATCCCCTACATTTTGCTCTCATGTTATCCCAACATCATCCTCCCATTTTATTTTCCATCCGTCTGACATCCTTGTATCTATTTCAGTAAACTGTGAAGAACTTGTGGGACGGCTGGGAGTTGGACTTTTTTCTGTCTAAACTTGCATAGGATTGTGCCTTAAAAGTCTTAAAGCAAAATGTTTCCACAGCTGAAGAAGGCAGAAGCTGAAAGGTTTGGCTTTTAGACTAATATTTCTCGTGCGTTAGTCACTGACTGTTTTATATCTTTTATTTCATTTATTATATTTCTACAGTGTGTCATGACCGAAGCTCTCTGGGCAGTTCGCAAAAGTTAAAAATACAAAGTGCAAAACCATTTACATAAAAACATATAAACAAACAGCACATACCCAGACAGCATATATGTAAAAAAAAAACCTTTTTAAAAACAATCAGCCAATGATAATCCAGGACCTGATTAAAAACTCATTATATGCTGCCAAATGCCTGAGAGTTTTTTCACCTGGTGCAGAAAATTAGGCTGAAGGAAAGGCAGAATAGAAGGCTGCACCTGAGAAAAGGCTTCAGGGTAGAAATAGCTAACTAAACAAAGATGGCTATATGCCAACTACATACGAAATAAATTTTATTTTGCAAGAATGTATTCTGTGATTCCTTGGATTATCTTGCCTTTGCTCTAGTTTTAGATTGTGTTTGGTTGTTGGTAATTAGTGCAAATAAAATCAAGTTTTATTTGTTAAAGCGGCACCAGCAGCATTTTTTTTTTTTAAAGGAAGTGCTTGATTATGACACAAGGTGGGGCGATGGAAACGTGATGTTAACAGAACTGGTACATGTTCAGGTCTGTAGCTGCCATTACAGCAGTACTGATACATCTACAAAGCAAAGGGCACGTTTGAACCCAGGACTGAAGGCAACATCCAGTCCAGCAGTGACTGCTCTCTGCCATGGCTAGGGATGATGGAAATTCCAGCACAACCACGTAGCCCTCTGGTTCCAAGAAACAATTTTGTTTTCCAAATTAGTGAATGCTGTACTGCCTTCCTAACTTGCCAGCTGTGTGGTTTAAAAGGGATTGTTGGCACTGCTTATGCAAGGAATAAATCCTGTCTTGGTCTCATGTCAAATACAGGAGTGAAGACCTGTGCTCAGTTTTACAGGTTTCCCATGTGCTTCTTTCCCAGCAGTCTTTGGAAGAGGAAGAACAGTAGTTTTATCTGTTCTCACTCAATTCATTTGATACTTTAAATTATTAAATTTTTATCTCCTACATCCAACAAGGAGTTCATGGCAGCATATGTATCACTACACCATTTTATCTTCACAACAACCTTGTTGGGGGTTTTGAGGGAATGACTAGACCAAGGTCACTCAGTGAACTCCACGGCCATGTAGATTTAAAACTACAGCTTTCTGATCTTAGTTCAACTTACCAGCTGCACTGGCTCTTGTGGTTTGCAAAGAATAATTTCTAGAAGATGAGGCTGGACAGCCATCCGTCAGGGATGCTCTGACCTGGATTCCTGCATTGAGCAGGGGGCTGGACTCGATGGCCTTGTAGGCCCCTTCCAACCCTACTATTCTGTGATTCTAGAACTGTTGTGAGACTAAAATGGCAAGTTTCTAGTCTCAAAGTTTTGCTTTAACAGCCCTGGTAGAGGTGTGGCCCTCCAGATGTTTGACTGCAACTCCCATCAGCCCTAGCCAGCATATGAGGGATGATGGGATGTGCAGTCCAACATCTGGAGGGCCACAACGTTAAGTATGGCTATGTCCCCCTCTGTAACTTTGCCGTTTCCTGGCTGAGGCGTAGTAACCAAGCGAATGTGTTTTTGTTTGCCTGTGTGTGTGAGAGTGAGAGGACCCAGACTGTAGAACTGCCCCATTGCTTATGCCTTTCTGCCACCATGTAAAGACAATTATGTGTCTTAAAATTAATTTTTAAACTGGTCATATTGCTTTGCTTGTGATTTTACTCTTTTAAAAAAAATAGTCCTTTGCCGATGCTGTGAAGAACAATATTGTTTAGGAACCTGGAATGTAAGGTCAATGAATCAAGGTAAGCTGGAGGTGGTCAAACATGAGATGGCAAGATTGAACATCGACATCTTGGGAATCAGCGAACTAAAATGGACAGGCATGGGCGAATTTAATTCAGGTGACCATCATATCTACTATTGTGGGCAAGAACCCCTTAGAAGAAATGGAGTAGCACTCATAGTCAACAAAAGGGTGGGAAAAGCAGTACTGGGGTACAATCTCAAAAACGACAGAATGATCTCAGTACGAATCCAAGGCAAACCATTCAACATCATAGTAATTCAAGTCTATGCCCCAACCACTGAGGCCAAAGAAGCTGAGGTTGCTCGGTTCTATGAAGACCTACAACACCTTCTAGAACTAACACCAAAAAAAGATGTCCTCTTCATCATAGGGGATTGGAATGCTAAAGTAGGAAGTCAAGAAATAACTGAGATAACAGGCAAGCATGGCCTCGGTGTACAAAATGAAGCAGGACAAAGGCTAATAGAGTTTTGACAAGAGAACACGCTGATCATAGCAAACACTCTTTTCCAACAGCACAAGAGGCGACTCTACACATGGACGTCACCAGATGGTCAATATCGAAATCAGATTGATTATGTCCTTTGCAGCCAAAGATGGAGAAGCTCC
This sequence comes from Heloderma suspectum, assembly GCF_057233095.1. NCBI lineage: Eukaryota > Metazoa > Chordata > Lepidosauria > Squamata > Helodermatidae > Heloderma > Heloderma suspectum. The sequence continues at coordinate 20,436,042 of NC_139474.1, read as the reverse complement.
ATACAGTCAGTAAAAACAAGACCTGGAGCTGACTGTGGCTCAGATAATGAGCTTCTTATTGCAAAATTTGGGCTTAAATTGAAGAACGTAGGGAAACCACTAAACCATTCAGGTATGACCTAAATCATATCCCTGATGAATATACAGTGGAGGTGAGGAATAGTTTTCAGGGATTAGACCTGACAAGAGTGCCTGAGGAACTATGGACGGAGGTCCATAACATTGTTCAGGAGGCAGCAACTCAATCCATCCCAAAGAAAAAGAAATGCAAGAAAGCCAAGTGGCTGTCTGATGAGGCTTTACAAGTAGCTGAGGAACGAAGGGAAGCGAAAAGCAAGGGAGAAAGGGGAAGATATATCCAACTGAATGCAGAGTTCCAGAGAATAGCAAGGAGAGACAAGAAGGCCTTCTTAAATGAACAATGCAAAGAAATCGAGGAAAACAACAGAATGGGAAAGACTAGAGATCTCTTCAAGAAAATTGGAGATCTCAAGGGAACGTTTTGTGCAAAGACGGGCATGATAAAGGACAAAGAAGGCAGGGACCTAACAGAAGCAGATGAGATTAAGAAGAGGTGGAAAGAATACACAGAAGAACTATACAGGAAAGATCTGAATGTCCCTGATAGCCATGATAGTGCGGTCACTGAACTTGAGCTGGACATCCTCGAGAGTGAAGTCAAGTGGGCCTTAGGAAGCATTACTAACAACAAAGCTAGCGGAGATGACAGTATTCCAGCTGAGCTATTTAAAATCCTAAAAGATGATGCTGTTAGAAGTGCTGCACTCAATGTGCCAACAAATTTGGAACACTCAACAGTGGCCACAAGACTGGAAAAGGTCAGTTTACATTCCAGTTCCAAAGCACGGCAACGCCAAAGAGTGTTCAAACTACCATACAATTGCGCTCATTTCACATGCCAGCAAGGTGATGCTCAAAATCCTACAAGCTAGGCTTCAGCAGTACATGAACCGAGAATTACTGGAAGTACAAGCTGGGTTCCGAAGAGGCAGAGGAACTAGAGATCAAATCGCCAACATTCGCTGGATCATGGAGAAAGCAAGAGAATTCCAGAAAAATGTCTATTTCTGCTTCACTGACTACACTAAAGCCTTTGATTGTGTGGCTCACAACAAACTGTGGCAAATTCTTAAAAAGATGGGAGTACCAGACCACCTTACCTGTCATCTGAGAAACCTGTATGCGGGCCAAGAAGCAACAGTAAGAACCAGACATGGAAGAACCGATTGGTTCAAAATTGGGAAAGGAGTATGACAAGGCTGCATATTGCCGCCCTGCTTATTTGATATGCAGAGTACATCATGAGAAACGCTGGGTTGAATGAATCACAGGTCGGAATTAAGATTGCTGGGAGAATTATCAACCTCAGATACGCAGACAATACCACCCTAATGGCAGAAAGCAAAGAGATCTCAAGAGCCTCTTGTTGAGGGTGAAAGTGGAGAGTGCAAAAGCTGGTCTGAAACTCAACATTAACAAAACTAAGATCATGGCATCTGGCCCCATCACTTCCTGGCATATAGAAGGGGAAGAAATGGAAGCAGTGACAGATTTTATTTTCTTGGGCTCCAAGATCACTGCAGACAGTGACTGTAGCCATGAAATTAAAAGACACTTGCTCTTTGGGAGGAAAGCTATGGCAAACCTAGACAGCACAGTAAGAAGCAGAGACATCACTTTGCCGGCAAAGGTTCATATAATCAAAGCTATGGTTTTCCCCATAGCGATGTATGGCTGTGAGAGCTGGACTGTAAGGAAGGCTGAGCGCCGAAGAATTGATGCTTTCGAACTGTGGTGCTGGAGAAGACTCTTACGAGTCGCCTGGACTGCAAGGAGGTCCAATCAGTCCATCCTCAAGGAAATCAACCCTGAGTGCTCATTGGAAGGACAGACACTGAAGCTGAAGCTCAAATATTTTGGCCACCTAATGCGAAAACTCCCTGGAAAAGACCCTGATGCTGGGCAAGATTGAAGGCAAAAGGAGAAGGGGACGGCAGAGGATGATGGCTATATAGTATCACTGATGCAATGAATATGGACTTGAGCACACTCCGGGAGGACAGGAAGGCCTGGCGTGCTATGGTCCATGGGGTCACGAAGAGTCGGACACGACTGAACGACTGAACAACAAATAGGTTCAAGACCTCCAGTAAGAGCGAAAAGGCAGAATAAAGATCTGGCAACGCCTCCCCTTTAAGGTCTCACTCCAAATCACTTCTCATTTACTCTTTAGAACATAGAGCCCTGCCGGACCAGGCCAAGGGTCCACCTAGTCCAGCATTTTGTTCACACAGTAGCTACCCACAGGAAACCCCTAAGCAAGACATGAGCGCGACAGCACCCTCCCGTCCATGTTCCCCAGCAACTGGTGTACACAGGCTTATGCTGGAGGTGGCATGTAGCCATCAGGACTAGTAGCCATGGATGGCCTTCTCCTCCAGGAATTTGCCTTTTAAAGCCATCCCAATTGGTGGCCGTCACTATGTCTTGTGGTAGCAAATTCCACAAGCCTGCATTGTATGCCGCAGTTACGTCACACGTTGGTGCAAAGGAATTTACCATCCACTGTGAATTTTGCTCTGCATCAGCCTTCTGCAACTTGTGGCGCCCTGATGTTTGAGACTACAATTCCTACCTGCTCAAGCCAGCATGGAATAGTCAGGGATAATGGGAGTTGTACTCCAAAACCGCTAAGGGGCACGATGTTGGGGAATGCTGCTCTACATAGTTCTACATGTCTGCCTGGGGTAAAATCCAACCAAAGTCCTACTTAGCGTAGACCCATTGAAATGAATGGGAGTTAACAGATTTAACTCACTTCAATGAACCTACTCTTAAGTGGGATTTTACCCATTTTTAAACTCTCCGATTTGCGCAGTGCACAGCCTGAAATGGTGTCATTCAAGGGTTGGCCTTGTCAGGTAACTTGCTAGTGTCCGTACCGCTGCCTGGCGGCCCCACTCCTGAGCCCTGGAGTTTCCAGGTCCTGCTATTCTGCTCCTTGCAGAGGTATCACCTATTCATCTGTCCTCTCCATGGATGAAAGCAGTGCCAAGCATCAGGAGAGGAGAACAAGTAGCAGCCTTCACTTGCCTGGCGCTCTCCCCTTGGGGCGGTTGTGGGGACTGGGCTCAGAGGGAGGAGGAAAGTGAATTGCCAGCAGTGACAGCAGTGTGATGGGCCCACTGAGAACCCCTCTAGCCTGAAAAATACAGGATCCCTAAATCGTGGCAAAATGCTGAAACAGTAAAATCCGACAATTTAACATGCCACCACACTTAAAGAAAAAGAAATGAAGACACCTTTATTGAACTGAGTAGCACACTGCATGTTATGTCTCATCCCAATAGATGAGGCCAATGAACAGGTGTGATTCTTTTGGTAGTGATGGTGGGAAATCAACATCCCTTTGATTGGGCAGTCGTGTGCTTTAAAAAAAAAAGTGTTACAAGCTTCAAGTGACAAAATCCACGACATGGTGAGATGGATGATGCTTCGAGATCCCGACTGCTCTCCCTCTGGCCAGAAACAAGCCCCGGATCCTTCTGTGTGAAGCGGTCACTCCAGATTCCCATCTCCAGCAACTGAGAGAAAGAATGGGGTGATGGAGATCAGACGCCGTGCTGAAAGAGAAGCCAGGTCCATTTCTGCTGCCAACATGGCTCCTTTGCGAGGCTGACTTGAACTTTACAATCCATTTCAAGGTGTCTTATTTTTCTTCTTTAAAAAACAAACAAACCATCTGCCTGCTGTTTCCTTAAAACCATTCAAAAAGCAAAGTCTATAATGAAAGAAGCCCATTCCCTCCCAAACTTCATCTTGAAAAGCTAATTTCCCCCAGCGAGTGGGGTGGGGGAATATAATTAAATACAACTTCATAAATAGTAACACTGTGGAAAAAAAAACACACGAAAACCCAAATTGATAACCTTGCGGTCTTCTTTTCTCCTTGCAGGACAAAAATAGAGAGATGTGGGGACATTTCTGAAGAGTCACGGGTGTCTAATATAGACAGTTATTTAAAATATAACTCTGAGAGAATTGGGGGTGTAGGTGAGGGAAGGAAGAAGGAAGGAAGGAGGGAAGGAAGAAAGGAGGAAGGCTGTTTTTTTTTTTAACTTACAAGAATTCTCCCAATTATGAGTCTGTGTCATCACCTAGAGTTGGCTTCAACACTGATATTTTTCCTACCACTGCATGGATCAAAACTACAGGAAGAGAACTAGTTTCCTGCTTTGAATGACACCCCCACTCCCCAATGGTATCTTTTTTAAAAAGCGCTTTTAAAAAATAAAAAACAGAATCATTTATGCCTGGGTCAGATATCAGGTTTCCTGATCTCTTAACCATGTTTTCAGAAAAGGAGGGCCCCATTTTCCTCCATCTCTATTTCAGTACTAAAAGAAGGTATATTGTTATGCCTGCACTGAGATTCGACACTAAACCTCGGTTGTCATTAACTTGCAATGTGCCTCCAAAAACTAGTTTGAAACTCTGGTTTAAAGCTAACTATGGCTAGTCACAACTGCTAGTAATACCTACACTGAAGGTAGACACTGAAAAGGAAAGGGGGACTGGTTTGAGCTTACAGGGCAATGCCAGCTTCTTAAAAAAAAGTTTTTTGCTTCAACCTGAGATCCCAATGGTAGGGCACGATCTATACATCGAATAATTTAAGAGAAAGAAATTTACCCCTCTATAGAGCTTCTAAGCTTCTTATTATTGACACAAAAATTTTCAAAACTGTGGTTGGGAAGGAAAGGAAGAGACATTCTTTTCCCCCAATTTTAAAAGAAGAGTTAGGAGAGATAAATATAAATTCTCTGGCGGGGGCAAAGGCTATTATTTCATCTCGTCTTTTTTTTTTTAATGTAGACTATCAGCACATCACACATCTCAAGCAGCTGAGAGCACCTTCCTTCGTTAGGGAGATGTGTTGATGTGTCCTGTCCCCCACCCCGGCTAAAACAAGTTGCAATCTTCAAAATCAAAGATCATCACAACTAGTGAGAAAGTTAAAACCAAAAACACCCATTATTACATAAACGGAGAGGAAGAAAAGAGTTGGCCATTTTTATAGAGAGAGAGCAAAATGAGCTGAAAAGACTCAAAATGAAGATTTGAGTGTAGCTGTAAGAAACAGAAACCAGGCGAATTTCAGATTTTTTCTTTTTAAAAAGGGGATTATAGGTTTGAGTCCTTGAAAGAACTTAATACTGAGAACAGGAATAGCCTTCCTCTCCCACAAAGGGTAAGGGAAATCACTTTGGTCCACTAGTTAAAATACTAAAGGCTTAAAAACTGTATCTGACTGTTCTTGCTTCTGAGCAGACCCACATATAGCATAGCTTAAAAGCCAAAGCCTGGGAAATTCCTCCCACTATAAGCCCCGATAGGGGGTAGAGCACCAAGTTTGTGTGTATGTATGGGGGAGTGGGGAGACCCCTTTTGTGCATCACCTCCTCAAAATGATGGGCACCCAACTAGATTGCCGGGGGGGGGGGTATCGCCTGCACCAATCATTGTATTTATGATTAAAAACGAGCAAGGCACCCTCAATGGGTGACCACGGAGGAGAACACATCTCCCTTAGACCCTTGGATTCAGGCCATTTTTGGTGTGTTCACTGAAAACTTTCTTGGCCTAAAATCGCATACTTAAAAAGCAGAACAAAAAACCTGATATGGCAATTCAGGAAAAAAAAAGTTTAAATACATTTTTAGAAAGTTAAAAATAAAATAAAATGACAACGTTCATCTTTGCAAACTCTTCCAAGTGGGGCAACACAGGCACCGACCCTCCCTGCGGAGGAACCGGGGCACTGAGAAGAGCTCTTGGCACCCGCCGCGGCTCTGCTCCAGCGCTCAGTGCCCGCTGGGTTGGGGCCGTACGGAAGGGCGCCAGTCCCTCCTTGAGTCATGGCCTGTAAAACCCCACACTTGGGGGCCTCTTTCCCATAACCAGAGGAAACCTGGGGGGTGGGGGTCTTCAGAGAGGCAACGTGCTTCGGAAACAGCACGCGGCTGGTAACACGGCCGGGGGCAGTCCAGCCTTTGTCTGTTCAGGTCGAAAAAAGTTCGAGATTATCGGCAGCCTCCAAGGGCCGGACGTTTGCCACTCCGCGGACCATGCAGAGCGCAGGGGAAGTCTTCTGCTCACGCCCAAAGAGGTTGTTGCTGCGACAGTTCACTGCAAAAAGGGAAATAATAGACGGCTCAGGCAAGTTTCAGAAAGGGAAGATACGCATCTCAGAACGAAGACCGTGATCAAGGGAGGAGAAGGACCGCCACTCCAGCCCCTGCATCTTAAAGCAAAAGGCAGCAGCCCTGGAGATGAGACCAAAGGGCTTTTTACACATGGAAAGTATCCGTTTGGGTAGCGAGAGTCAAGAGTTTGGAGACGCTCCCTTAGAGTCCCGAGCCCAGAGCAGTTACAACATCCAGCTAGGATCTCTCCTGCGCTTTGTTTAAGAGCTGTGGCTGAGACAGGGATCCTCTCCCTTACCCCCAAACGTAATCATGTCAACAGGTCAGCTGCAGGGAAACCGTGAAGGGGGGAAAGAAGAGACTTACAAAGCTGATCTCTGTCTCTGGCAAATCTTCAAACTGTTCCATCAGCTCAGACGGTCGTCCTGGCACGGAGGGTCCTGGAGAAGCACTGGAGGGGAGGAGGGAAAGAGAAGCTTAAGAAGTGCTGCTTGGATAGGACAGGCAGTTGCCCGCACCTCATGGCTGCGGACGCTTCGCTGGCAAAAGGTACCACGTGCTCAAGGAGGCCATTTGCAGGGGCGTCTTGTCAGACCAGAGCTGCAGCCTGGGGCACGACACGGTCTGGATTGTGGGAGTTTGGGGGATGGGGGAGCAACGCCTGGAGGAAATCCACTTCGAAGGTATTTCTTTATCAAAATGTGTCTATCCAGCCCTTCTAGCGCCTTTGCACTGCTCAGGCAGTAGCACTTCAATGGGCAACAAAAAGCCCCCCCCCCCCCCCCGGCAACGAGGGCTCCACAGGGACCATTCTGGTTGCCTTTGTGGCAAAGACCCCGCTGGTTTCAAGGCGGCGTGGCTGGAGTGAGGAGCCCAGCCAAGCCGCTGGCCCGCCTCCAATCCCAGGGGCCGCTCATGGCACCATCACAGCTGCCACCAGGGTTCCCTGAATGGGCACCTGAGTGGCAAATGCCTGGAGCACCTCCGCTGACTGGGTTTATTTAATCTGCAGTGCGTGGAGCCTGCGCAGCTGAAGAAATGGGTCAGCCAAGCTTTCCGGCTGGTATTTTCCAGCCTCCGTTCCCTAAGCAGTGTTCCGTTTGCAAAATCGTACCCCTGGAAAGAAAAGCTACCCTTGAAACGCACAGGAACGAAAGGCGCCGCCTTGTTGCCTTGGTTGTTGTTCCTAGATGCTCATTATAGTGGTCAGGTCCAATCTGTCAGTTTGAACCCAGCCCTGTTAAGCCAGGGAAGGGGGAGCTCCAGCCCATGGGCCAGTTTGGCCCACCCGGCTGGCCCCTCAAATGAGGCCCTCCACGTGGCGGAGTGGCTGGTGGAGAAGGGAATCCAAGACTAGGGACAGCAGTGGGGATTCCCCTCCCCACTAGCTTCATCTGCCCCGTATCCTCCCCAATGGAGGAAGGCGGTGGCGGTGGCCAGGCCGGGGGGGGGGGGGGCAGGCAAAGTCGCCCCAAGCAAAGTGGCAACTGGACAAGTGCAGCGGGATGGGGAACGCCTGTGCGCTGCAAACCAACATCTCCAGCTGGTGCTCCAGCCGGGGACTGAACGTCATCGGGGGCATGAGCCCAACTGCTGATGTCACCCAGCCCTGCCAAGCCATTTCTTGCCCTAGACCAACTCTCTGCGCCACCCCCAGCCGAGGGAGCAGAAGCGCAGACAGAAGCTTCTCCGGAGAGGAAAGCAAAGCCACGGCACCCTTCAGACTGCGGGTGGGGCGTTGATGCCACCCAGCGCCCTCTGGGAAGCCACAGGCCTCCCCCGTGTCGCAGAAGACTCCTGTGTGTCCTGCTAGTTTTGTGCCAGACAGGGCATCCCATCCCAGCGGCCTGGCAGGCTTCCTGACTGCCCGAGCGGGAATTAGGCCTCGCTGCAGCGGCTTGGTGCCACCGCCACCCCCCGAGGGCCCATCTCCAAATCACAACAGTCCAACGCCCCTTGCAGGCTGCAAGGGCACCCTGGGCTACCGCGCGCAGCTCACAGGCAACACAGCTGCTCCCTGGTCTGACTAGATTAGGTCTCACCTACTCGAAAGCACGCTGAGCTAGCTACCTCCGCAGAGAAGTTGTCTGACCTGAGAAATTCTTCACCCCGTGACCTAGGTGGGGATTAAGAGACAGGCCCTCTGTCATGACGAGCTGGCTGGCTGTACAGGATAAAGACCCCCAGTGCCCAACTCCACCCCGCCCCCGCCCCCTGCAGATGTACTGCATCAAGGAGAACCCTATTTTTAAAGGTCAGTTATGAACCTTTGCTGTAGTTGGCTGTATTTCCATCACCTATTCTAGCTGAAAACACATGTTGGGATAGCCAATTAAGGAGATGGCAAAAAAGAGGTGCATGAGAGATAACAGAATAGGGAACTATGGTAAATATACACAAGAGATTAAGTGTTCTTTCTCACAAGCTTCTTTTTGCAACTACGAGGACTAGAACCTCGTGCTATTATTCTAAAACAAACAGCATGGGAAGCTGCCTTACATGGGGCCAGACTATTTGTCCTTCTAGCCTAGTATGGTGTGTCTGGGAGCAGGAGTTATGGCAGGCAACTTTCCCATCACCACAACTCTTTGACATGAGATGCCAGGGACTGAACCTGTGAGCTTCTGGTGCAAAGCAACTACAGCCCCTCCCCCAAACAGAGAACCAGAAGATGGAAGGGCAGTTAAGTCCAATAGGGACCCTTAGAAGAGGCAGCCAAAATGTTCTGTTTGAATTCGCCACCGCCTCAGTGGTGGCTATAAAGGGTGCTGCCATCGGGGCAGGCCTTTGGGGCAGAGGTCCAGGACCCTCCTACTCAGCTGCATGGGCAGGAGGGCTCCCCACACACAACGGCTAATGCAATTCGCTTCCAATCTGAAGTGAGCAAAGTCACACACAGTGCCATCGAAAGAGGTCCCGCCCCCCGCCCCCGAAGACCAGAGTCCGAAATGACCTGGCCCTGCATCACGGGTTGTGAATGCCGGAAGCGAACACGGGGGCAAAGAGGCAGGGCAACGCAAGGCTGTGGGCGACACAACGTATTCAGCATCTTGCTGCCTTGGCCAGATCTCTCCCCCTCAGGGCTCCTCAGTTCCATCTCCTCCTTCCCATTCAGCTTCTGACCAGCCTTCCCCAACCTGGTGCCCTCCAGATGGCTGGGGGACTATGGGGGTTGGTAGTTTCACCTATCTGGAGGGCAGCAGGTTGGGGAAGGCTGGGTTGGCAGCCCACAGCTGCCCTATTTGTGAGTTTCCCCTGCCTCTACGAGGACTAGGAAACTCACGGCAGAGAATCAGAACGAGGCCAGCGTCACACTGTCCTGGAACGTCTATGCTTTGCCAACCGCAAAACAGGAGCATGCTTAAGAACAGCAATGTCAACGGTGCTTTAAACCTGGATCTGCTGTTTTGCCCAACACAGACAGGCCTACACTCTTGTTTTGAAGCTGAAAGGGGTGGTGGTGTTGGTGCTGGGAATGGACACAGGCAAATTGTCCTGGGGACAGCCTTACCAATGTGCTCTGACAACGTAATTCCAGAGAATGGGACGTTCACACTCAAGTTACCAGAACAGCAGCAATCGGTTCTCACATTAAACTCAGGTAGGCGAGTACTTCCTTGCACTGGGAACCAAACCACCCCTGTCCTCTCCACTTTGTGTCAGGCACCATGCAGGAAAGTACCAGCCCTCTTATAACCTACTGCATTTCAAAATTTTATTTATTTACTGAATTCATTTAAAATCAGGGCGGGCATCAAGGGTTGGCATGGTTAGACACCTGCTGAGGGCCCACCCCCCAGCAGGGGCCCACTGCCAAGAGTCCCCTGGACTTGCCCCTCCCCTTCCCATTGCAACCGGCTTGTTCACCTGCCTCTTGCTCCAGCCCAGATGACAACTGTGGTGGTGGTGGGGGGGAGGAGCAGGAGATGTCGCAGCCCCCTTGCTCACTGGCTCTCTGTTGCTACCGCTTGTTTAACAAGCAGTGAGGAAGAGGAGGAGGAGCGAGAGCAGGAGCAGCTGGCGATCATGGCGGCGAGAAGGGGGGCTCGCTGAGGGAGGGGGCCCGTGGAGGCCGGCACCGTTTGTAAGAGTTATATTCCGCCCTTCGTTAACAAATTCGAGCGCAGTGTACAAAACAACAGCAGGTAAAACGGGGTGGGTGGGGTGGGGAGAGAACCCACGATAAAAACTGGAATCCCACTAAGTGAGACATTAATTGTTGGTTAAACAAGTGTGCTTAGAACAGTGCAAATGTGCCGGACAGTCTCACAATAACTACTGCCCAAAATATAACAACTGTGCTCATGACAGTGTGGGCACGCCTCGCAGATGGGTGCATCACTTCAAAGGCCAGGCAGCGTGAAACCCAAGTAATATCCAGATCCTGTAACCTATTTAGGATCCCCCCCCACACACAGTCTTTCAACTTGTGAATAGCGGATCCTCGAGCACCAGCTGGCCGGCCTCTGTCTCGTCTCACCTAAACGTAGGGGTGCTGAGCACGGTCCCACCAGAAAACAATTCTGACGCTAGCTCTGCCTGTGACCTAAGCAGAGATTGAAAAGGAATTAGGGGTCTGGGCCAGACTGAAAAGCACAGCTAGGCAGGCAGATGCATCTAGCAGAGGGAAGCCTGGGCAACACGAGCTGGCAGAGCCAACTGAAAGGAACCTTGCCCCTTGTGTTTGCTTTCTCCACAGCTTAACGAGGACCCGAAGCACGGATCAAAGGCACTATCTCAGGGGTAGGCAACATGGCAACGACAGACACCAGCGCACCCATGGACACCTTTCTTGGTGCCTCCCAGGGGCCCTACCTCTCCTACTTTTTGTTTTTATTAAATGACAGAATTTCTTACTTGCAGCTGGGATGGCTTCAAAGCAGTGAGGCTCTCCCCACCCATAAATGCCTCTGGGCCCCACTTGGCAGCCGATGTTTTCATCTGCAGTGTGCCCATTTTGTGCTGGTGCCCTGGACAGCTTCTCAAATTGCCAAATGTGCCCACAAGCCCATAAAGATTGCCTACCCCCTGCCTTATCTGGTCCAGTATCCCAATTCTCTCAGTGGTCAGTCAGACTCTTCCCAGTCTTCAGCCTGTCCCCAGGTGAAGTCCTAATCCCAGCTGAACTGACAACTGTCCCTTCCTGTGCAATTGCCTGGGCTGCAGGAATTCAGACAGCTTTATTCCCTGAGCAAATGGCACATCTGCAAACGCGCCACGGCATCACCCCGGCACACTGGTGGGAAAAGCTGCACCATCCAAAGTGTAACGCAACATAGGAAGTGCTGTACTGGAAGACAAAGTTGTGCCCAATGCGGGTAGTTTAACTGCCCGGATGGACGGGGGGGAAGAGGTAGAATGAGAATGGTAAATTCTGCCATGCGCAGACCTTCTCACACAGCGTGTGGACACACCACTGCGTACCGTTTACAGCTGCGTACACACACAGGCATCTTGGGAATATGTAAACATGGCCAAAACATTAGCCAGTCGCACCATAAAAGCCACTTCTTGCATGCAAAGCTCACAAAGGATAGATGCTAAAACATGGCATGGCCTTTTCCCCTCACCTAGGGGAACAGCTTTCCGGAATGCTTAGAGTTGGATCCGTTGAGGCACCTGATTTGCGCACTTCAACTCCTAGTGACCTAAGCAGAGAAATATATGAGAGAAAGAAGGGGGGGGGGTCGGGTCTGCACATCACTTAAGCCATGGTGGTTCATAAGCTACTTACAGTAGCTTATAAGCTCCTGTATCCCCCACACGATTGGACAAATAAGTTGCTGTGCGTAGCTTATTTCCCCTGCCCTCGCCCCTCCTCCCTCCACAGTCCTCCCACACGGCTGGGATGGTATCCCAGCTACCTTTGCGCTCCACTCCCCACCCTGGTGCCGCAGTCCCTCTCTCTTTTGGGTTTTCGTCCAAAGGAGCGAAAAACCCATTGTGCCCCAAAGGGGGTGGTGTCTATAAACCCTTGGAAGTTTGCAGGATCGGGACAAAACTTCATACACAGCTTCCTCTAGTAAGGAGGCCCCTGATGCACCATCAAATCCCTGCCCCCCCTTTCTTACTTCCTACTGGCAGAAGCATGCTTTTGACATGGCTGGCTGGGGCATGCTGGGGGTTGCAGGACTTCTTTCTGTCTAAACATGCATAGGGTTGCACCCTAAGAAACGTCATAAATAAGAACAAAAACATGAAATTCAGACTCAAGTGCTTCTTGCGACTGGTCTTCAGCTCTGTACCGGGCTTCCCGCTGGGATAAGCAGAACACCTTGTTCCAGGCAGACCTTTACTGCCGATCACAGAATCATAGAATAGTAGGGTTGGAAGGGGCCTCCAAGGCCATCGCGTCCAACCCCCTGCATCAATTGGGGTGCAGACAGCGGCATTCAGGAAAAGCTACCTCTGTGAAAGGGAGGGGTAAACCATCGTAGTTCCTCCTTCACACTGTTCTTGCCCCTCCTTTTTGCGATGAGCGGGCGTTCCCTGGTGCTTCCCTGTGGGGTGGTTTAGCCTTGAGAAAGGAGTTGCACAGAGAATTCCAGCAAGCAGGTTGTCAACATGCCCAAGCACATTCACAGAAAGTATCTGGCTGCTGGACAGAAGCCAACTCACCAGAGTCCTTTCTAAATCCAAGGATGAAAGTGGCAATGGGTGGATGTGGATAAATAGGATTTCAGAAGCTGCTCCTGTGACAAGTCTGTAACTTAAAGACTGGAGTCAGCACCAGGATGGCAATCCCAGCTTCCCCCCCACGAGAAGGAAACTTGGGCTTGGCTCTTTTCTGTCTTTTTGCACTACAGTTGGCTGTGCAGAAGACACAGCCCTTTTTGGAGGCCGTTACATCCCCTCTGCGCTCAAACGGCACTGAAGTTAAATGAGCAGCCCTGATGGCTGCTGAGGGGCACAGCAACAGTTTTTTTTAGAAGTGCCAAGCAGGTGGTGCTGCCACGGATAATTTGGTAAAAAGACATCAGCACGCCTGGAGAAAGACCAAAAAATGAGGGGTGGAGGGACTCTAGGGTGGATTGCTGGGCAACTGCTCAGATACATTGGAGGCGGCAAGAGGGACACATGCGGCACGGACAGAGGCCACACAAGAGGGAAATCAAGCCGGCATGCCGTGCTGCAGACACTGCTTGTGGTGAGGGGCTGCGGCTGCATATTGGCCGGCAAGATCCAGGATGGAAGGAAGCAGGCAAGACTGCCTTTAAACTGCACCTGGTGTTAGTAAACTCAATTAAGTGCACTCAGGGTTGGGCTAAACTGGGAAATTCCCCCTCTTCTTGGCCCATTGACACCATGCAAATACTTTTAAAGAGGGAGATTCCCAGATCCCAGGGCTTGTTGGTCTTTCAGGGCACAGACTGGCTTGCAGCAAAACTGCTCTTGGCTGAGGCTGTTGCAACAGGAACCGACTCTGTGGTTCAAGGCCAGCTGAAGAAGGTGAGCCCGGGACAACTGAGGTACAAAAGACTTGTATGCTGAGAGTTTCTGCCCCACAAGCTGTCTTGAGAGCAACGACGACTGTGTGCTATGAGTGCAACAAACCCTCCCGTGTAGAGACAGTTCTGCCCACAGACTGGGGCTGCTAAGACGCTTCAGGGCCTGTTTGGACGTTATTTCCTCCGCTCGCCCTTCCGCGCCACAGGATAGGGTATGAGCCTCAGCTGCACGTTCTTCCTCCGCTGCCCCCTTGCCACAGGGACATGGCCCCAATTGGGAGGCCCAGCACTTAAGGAGCACGGAGGAAGGGGCAGGCACTGACTTGACTGCACACGGTGGCGGAATAACACCCAAAGGAGCTCCCGGGTAATGTGAAGGAGCAGCCTGACTTGACCAGGCCAAACGTCCCGTCCGCTTCAACACCCAGTCTCCCACAGCGGCCAACCACATGGCCCCTGCAGCTGCGGAGGGAAGAGCCCTCCCTGAAAATGGCCTCAAGCTAGACGCTGCCCCGCAACCAGGGGTCAACAGCCAGCCTTGCCAATGCCCAGCTTTGTGCTGTCCAAGAGAGTTGTGGCCTCCTAGGCCTGAAGTTGCTCTTTGGTTTACGGCAGGCTCAAGGACAGCAACTGGAAGACCCCGAAGCCAACCCTGGTCCCGAGGAACGTCAGTGGGTTTGCTTTGGTTGCCAGCTTCAGAGGCAACGAACAAAGTGGTGTGGAGAAGCAAGGGCCACCCAGAGTGAGAGAGATGGGCTCCAACACAGGGCAGGTATGGAGGTCCTGGGGGTGCAACACGCCCCACCTGCTTCCTCAGAGGGCCCTCGCCCGCCCTGGTGAGCCAGCGGCCCATCAAGGCCTCGCAACCACAGCCGGGCTGGGTGGTGGAGCCACTGCAGTTGCCCAAATATCCAGATTCTACACCAAGGAAGGCTATGGTGTATCGGCGGAGGGAACCAGGCCCCTCTGCACCATTTTTCCTGATCCCGCCAGCTGCGAAGGAGGTGACAACCGCAAGAAGGTATGCAGGGCAATGAAGCTCCACCTTTGGGTCCTTCAGTTCCTCTCAGCCCCCAGAAAATGGACATGATCCATCATCATCTCCCACAGAGCCTTCATCAGTCCCCATCCCCCCCCCCCCCCCCAAGCTGCAAACCATCTACCTGCCTGGGTGATGAGACGCCTCATCCTCCCAGGGATGAAAGTGTCCTTTGCTACCTTGGCTGCTGAACAGCGCACCCGCCCCCCGGGGCGGAGAAGCCCTTCTCCCCTATAGTCACAGTGGGGCCTTCGAAGAGAAGCCCTGGAAACAGCCACAGCAGCAACGACTAAGGCCTGAGGAGGGGGCCTTTTCTACTCCCCCCCTGGAGCCGCCATATGTCAACGCTGCCTTTAAAAGAGGACTCTCGTTCCGTTTCCGCTGAACGCCACGTATGAATTTTCACTGATGGTTTGTTGTTTTGGTGGACTGCTGTCAGGCAGAAAGGCAGCAGATCAAACGTTCTTAAAGGAAAATAAACTCCACCTCCCTTGGGAGGCTGAATCCCTCAGCGGCCTAATTTTCAGAGGGTCATGCCTGCAGCAAGCACGGATGGGAGGGCGTGCACACAGAGGGGAAAAACGTGCAACTCAAGCTGGGTCTCGGCTCATGAGCAGGCAGCGCCGCGTTCCCATGCCTGACAATGCCGGGCAGAGACACACCTGTTGGCTGGCGAATTGTGGCCTTGGCTCCCCAAGGAGGAGGTGGACAAGGTCGTAGCTGCTGAGTCGCTGTTTGCTTCCTCGACAGGGGGAGTCCGAGGGAGAAGGTCAGGGCGGCCCAGCTGGGAACCTGGCGGGAGGAGGAGGAGAAAGAAGAAATAAGCGGTCGAGCTTAGCAGAAGAATGACCCGCACTCAGCCCAGGCTGTACTTAAAAGCGGGGCTTCCCAGCCCACGTTCTGGGGGCTAAGCCAAATATTTAGGGGGAGGGGGAGCTTAAGACCAGCAGCCAAAAGATTGGGCTGGGGAGTTCTTTTAGAAGTCCCACCTACTGGGCTGTATCAGAACGTTTTAAGAGCTTCTGTCTGTATGGAATGCACACCTTCCCCTCCCCAAGGCACAAAAACAAGTTCAAGGACCACACCCGAACCTTCTCCCTCCATTCTCTCCCTCCAGCCTCAGCCTGGATGTCGCCGTGAGAATCCACCCTTGGAGAATGCTGTCTCCCAGCCACTCCGTGACAGGCAATCCTCTGGGGAACTCTGAGCTTTGCTCGGTGCGCTTCCCCTTTGCCCACAAGCCATCCCAGAACGGTTTCAACCACATGCTTGGACAGACATGCTGAAGCCCCACCTAACAGATCCACTGCTGGGCCGAGCCATTTCACAGCCCAGGGTCCTGCAAGCGCCTGAACCGAGCGCCCTCCCCATGACATGTCTGCCTATGGCCGCCTCCCCACAACGTGGCTAGCCCCCTCCTGCTGTGTTGGACTGCAGCTTCCACCATCCCAAATGGCCATGCTGGCTGGGAATGCTAGGAGATGTGAAGTCCAAAACATCTGGGGGGTGCCAAACTGGCTGGTCTACAGAGAGGATTTTAAACACAATTGGATCTGGAAGCATCCAATTCCCTGCCCAAAGCATGGAATGGCACAGTCTGGCAATACAGAGCATCCTGAGGGGTCTGTGTCTCCTGCTCATCAGCCCAGAGAGGTAGAAAGGCTTCAGCCTTTACAAGCTTGCCGGCCTGCAGGGAGCCACCCACCTGGCTCGACTTCTGCTTCCATTGTGACCTGCACTTTTGTTTCGCACACTCCTTGCGTCTGGGAAGGGGCACCACTCTGGCCTGGCCGACGTGGAGGTGCTGCGCCAGACCGACTCTTCTTTGAAGGGGAAGATTTTACTTTAAAGGGAAAAAAAGCACACACACACACCAAAAGTACGCTTAGAGGAAGCCTGTATCTATCCAGAAAACATGTCAAAGGATATGTAAGTAACCACCAAACAGGAACCTAGTTAGGACCATTCAAAAAAAGTTGAGACTAAAAAATCCAACACATCCTAGCTAACAAGATGAAAATAACCATTTAGTCCAGGGTGCTGAACTTCAGACCTGGGGGCCAAATTCAGCCCTCCAGCGTTCCGCCCCCTTCCTCTGGCCCCACCCTGTTCCTGACCACCTACTGTTTGGTGGTTTCCTGGCTTTTCTGCAGTTTTTTCCCCATTCTAAAAGGCTGAGATGCCTTTCCTAACGCTTAGGTGCTGGCAGGAAGAGCTTTAAATTAAAATAGGCTATTTTGGCCCCACCCGTTTAGCCTTTGGTCCACCCACCACTGGAACGTGACCTCCCAAGAGCTTCTCTGAAATGGATCAGCCCTTGAGCTGGAAAGGGTCTGACATTCCTGGCCCAAGATCACCAGCCATGGGCACTGTGCACTTTGACTTGGGAGGGGGTCTGAGGCTACCACCTCTGGCAGCAAAATGTCATCAACCACCCCTGCACGGCAGGGCTTTTTCTGGCTCCACATGGAAGTCTTGGCAGGCCTGATGAGGCCTGTTGCAAGCTGCCTACCCCTGGAAGTAAATGGGACATCCTTCCAAGACACAAATGTACTAACCTGGTATAGATATATACCGTTCTAGTTTTTACTTTGGTTTGATATCTCAAAATTGTATTCTACAATTAATTAATTAATTAATTAATTAATTAAATTCCTATACCACCTAATAGCCGAAGCTCTCTGGGTGGTTCATAACATGGTCTGTGCGTGGTCTAGGGACTGAAATAAATTAAATTCTCTCATATTCGCAGGGCGGTGGTCTAGAAAAGCCCACTAAACACCCACGCACAAAGAGCAGGATAAACCCATGACCTCTGAATCAAAATGAACGTACAAGGGATTTTCTTGAATACTATGTTACACATGAACCGCTGGAACCTTTCAGCATAAAAACTGGGCCTGTGAACCGACACCGTGTCCTGCAAACAAAAAACACAGCAAGAGTCACACCGAGGAGTAACCAAGGGCTAAAGGGTTCCATCTAGAGGCTGTACTTACCACCACAAAACAGCCTGAAAGATGGCCATCAACCCAACAGTGAATTTGCTGATTATCATCTGCCTTAGCCAGTTTAAAGTACATTGGAAAGTTACCAAAACCTTCACCAGCTGTGCCTGTTCAAGACACTGAAGGAAGTACAAGGCAACTTGCTGTTAACAGGAACAGGAGATGCTTAAAATGACTTTCCTTCTAGAGAGGAGCTGGGGCTTGAACAGAACTTCTTCCACGCTTTCGTGAAGCTCTCAGAAAGGCATTTTGTGTCGGGATTCCCGTAATGTGCACATTTATTATACAAAGGACGTCACCCCTTCCAGGAAGAAAAAGGCCATTATAGTTCCTAAAGCTAAAACTGTCCTCTACCAATGGACTGAATACACTTTTAGCCGATTAACTGGTAGATCAAAGTTCCCAAGATTTACTTTAAGGGGTGGTGGGTTCACTGTTAGGGCCAAGCTGCTACCCTCTGATAAGAATGCTGCCCACTAGACGTCTTCAGAGAACTGGGGTGACCCCCACCTACACCGCTACAAGAGCTGTTCTGCCTCCCTTTAGTTTTCATTTTTGCATTTGCCAGCTCTGATCTTAAAATACCCACAATGACAAGAAAGGGGTGAGAATGCCTTCTCCCTCCTTCTCCCTGTTCACAAAAATAAAATAAAAATCCAGCACTTTCCAGACAAAGAAGACAACAAGAGGTAGTGATTTTGGCAGCTCACCCCATCATGAACAAGTGCTTTCCATGAATGCTCTAGCTTCTTAATGAACCTAGAAAGATTTGAAAGGTGGGAATAAGTTAGCTTCATGTGCAGATTTTAAAATCGGGAGGGGCGGGGAGTAGCTGGCAGAACATTGCGAGAGGATCTTCTTATCAAGTCCTCACCCCACCCCTTCCACCCCGTTGTCGGTCTTGCTAGAAAACCAAGCCCAGCAACCTCAGCCTCATTTCACGGAATGCTCTAGGAGTCACAAGGAGGGCTAGCTTGTCTGCTCCAAGGCCCTTGCTAACACTCTCCTTGTTTGCTAGAGCAGCCGGGCATGATTCTGGTGAGCAGCTAGAACAGCCTGCAGCAGAACTTGCCCATCAAGCTATCTCTGCACCGAATGACCCAACCTACACAATGCTGGGCTTACTTCATCACCACACCCTGAGGCCAGCCTTCCCCAGCCTGGCGCCCTCCAGATGTTTTGGTTGACAGCTCCCATCACCTGACCTTTGGGAGCCGTGGTCCAAAACATCTGGAGGGCGCCAGGCTGAGGAAGGCTGCTCTACGTCTTGCCAGGAAGAATGTCTTGTCTTGGATGGCTTTGGCTTGCCTGTGCTTTTTTGTCTGTTTCCCTTTTCAGATGGCCGATTCCAACATTCCTGATTCGCCTCGCACCCCTTGAGACTAACAGGCCATTTCCCCTTGGAATGTTTTTCAAGGCAACTATCTTTTCACTCACACACACACACATACACACACACACAGCCTGCTTTGTTGAAGGTGCTCCACTTCCCAAGTGTGTGGTCTGCTGTCGCAAGGCCACAGAAATGTCTCACAAACAACACAACCTGCCAGGAAATTCTGGCAAAAGCAAGCCGCCGCCCGTGTTCTTTCCCCTCTCCCTGCTCCCTCGCTTCCTGTACCTTCCCTCGGCATAACAACTGAGCCTGACACACCACCTGACTCTGCAAGGGCTTGCCTGCAACGACGGCTTCGTCAGCTTTTAATTACTTCCCGTGAGCAGGCAAGTTTCCCTTTCGGGTGCAAAGGGCCACTCTTGCATTCCTCCCTGCAGTTAGGGCTGTCCCAAGAGACAGAGATTAGCTCTCAAGGTTTTAGTATGCTGAGGACGCAATCCCATGCATATCTGAATGGAAACAAATATATATCCTACAACTCCCAGCATTCCCCAGCCAACCAGTTGACAACTCCTTGTTTACAGAAAGGAAAGCCACCAATCCAGGCTTCATGCTATCGGAAACAGAAGAGTGAATGAGGGTCACGCTTCTGTTGCAAGTACGGTGGGACTTGAACAGGTAGGTGTTCGAAGGAGGCGCACCACACAAAACTGTCTCAGTGAATAACAGCCATGTGGCTTCTAAGCCTACAGCTACATCCCACCTTATGGATCAGCCTTTCCCAACATGGTGTCCTCCACATGTTTTGGACTTCAATTTCCAGCATCCCCCAGCCAGCAGCCATATTATAATTATGACCAAATGAAACAAAAATGCAGATTTATAATGCTTATGATGAGAACTGTTCTGTTCTGTTCTTGTGTTATCGTTAAGCTGTACACAATCGAACCGACGACAAGGTGCAAGTCACGCTGACAGCTGCTCACCTGTAAGACTGCAAGACGTCTATGATCCCCACGTAGAGAAGCAACCTCTCCCCCTTGGCGTTTCGTGCTGGGATCCCTCCCATCCTAGAAGAGAGGACAAGGACAGGTGAGTTTGTGGGTGCCCGGCCAAGCCAACGGGCATTTCCCTTCACATCTGCTGCCCTGCAATTCAGCCCCACAGAGCCAGTGTACCAGCAGCTGGCCCAGCTCACTGCCTTGGTTGAGCACCCCCAAGAACAGCTCGTGGCACAAAACAGCTGAGTTAACAGCTTTGGTAGAGAATGTTTAAATGCTCTGGACAAAGGGCTTTGCCAGGCTTGCTTACTGGGTCACCCTGACCAATGACCATGGCTCAGCCTAGTTTAAGGCAGTCTTTGTCAACCTGAGGCCCTCCAGATGCAATGACTGGGAATGATGGAAGCTGCAGTCCAACATCATGGTCCGCAGGTGGGGGAAGGCTGGATTCCAGAATGGGGGGGGGAGGGGAACACGTGGCCCGTCAGGAGGTGCTGAACCACAACCACTTCGGCCCTTGTCAGCGTGGCGAATGGTCAAGAATTGCAGCCTGACAACTAGTTGCCTTGAGTGCCATTTTTTTATAGAAAGGTGGGGCATCAATCAAATAAATAAATAGACATCTGGAAGGCCACATGTCCATCCCCCCCCCCCCCCCCCCCGGTTTAAGGCCTTAGTATGCATCAGTAAGTTCAAAAGGTGGGAGGGGTCCTCTGAACATCTTGCAATGCGTATGTGTGAATCTACTGTGGCAGCAGGACCCTTTCACTGGCTCCCTGGGCTCCAAATGGCCATAGAGGTGGCCGTAATGAGTGCTGAGTGCCTTTTGCAGGTTCCTAGACCTGGGCGGTCAGGGGTCAGCAGCTGGAGGCAACCTGGGCCAAGTCTCGTCTTCAGAGAGACACACAAGGTGGGGCCCTTTCGGATTATTTACTTGTTTTGGAAGATTGAAACCATGGCCTTTGAGGTGGCTTAACTAATCCCATAAATCACACCATTGTTACAGAGACACAAAACAGAATTTTTTTAACAAAACATTGTTACAGAGACACAAAACAGCAGAAAGAATAAAGGTGTGCTGCTATACAAAACAAAAAGAGATAAAAGCAGCAATTAACTAATTTGGCTGCCAGCCCTAGAGGCAGCTGGGTGAGAAGGAGCTGCAGCTCAGTGGAGAAGCACATACTTTGTAGGCAGAAATTGAAGTCGGCAGCAGCTGAGCGCTCCAGCGGGTTACCGTAGGGCAGGGGAGTAGAACCTCAGGCCTGCAGCTCATATCCGGCCCTCTGGGGTCCGCCAGAGGGCCCCAGGCCTTCCTGCCCCACCACCATCTGGTGGTTTCCCAGCTTTTGTGCAGTTTTCCCCCCACTCTGAAAGGTCGAATTGCCTCTCCAGAGACTTAGTGATGGAGAGTAAGAGCTTGAAGCTGAAACAGGCTGGGATTCTGGCCCTGCCTCTCCTGACTGTGGCCTCACTCAGCACTGGAATGCAGCCCCTGGCAGCTTTTCCGAAACTGAGTTCAGCCCTCGGGCTGAAAGAGGTTTGATGCCCCTGCTTTAGGGGCTGGGGGTTGAGGCGCTGCAGCCCCCATGCATGCCAAACTTTCCCCTCTCCTTCTCCCCAGAGCAGTCCTCTGAAACTGAATTATTTGAAGGCTGAAAAGGGAGTGGGCAATGCCGCCGCCCCATCCCAGACGCTTAGGGGGCAGGGAGAAGGAGCAGAAACTTTCAGGGTCCCCGCTGCTGTTCGGATATCCCCTCCCACCCTCTCCAGCCAGCACAAGCAGGGAAGTGGCGCAAGGTAATCCAATATGCAGACACGCCTCATCTACGTAACAAAACGTGGGTCTTCTCCGGACATCATTTGGGGGTTCGGTTCAAGCTCCCCTCCTGGTGTCCAAGTGCACCTACTTCAGAGCTGCCATCAGACTTACTGGTCATCGGTCTCGAAGGTGCCACCTCTCCGGGCTTCTCCTTGGATGGATTCCATTGCCGTTGAGTAGAGGGCCTTCTGGGTGGCAGGCCGCCGTGTGTCCGCTTGGGAGGCCCCGTCCACGATGGCCTGTTCCCGCTGAGCCAGGTCAAGGTTATGGACTGCCACAAGCAAGCTGTAATCCATGATTTTGAAACTCTGCAAAACCTGAGGTATTGGGGGGGGGGGGGGAGAGAAGGGGAAGGAATGCACCCAATGAAGCCAGTCTGCTCTAAAGCCAACATCTAACTAGATCAGCCTCTCCATCCTTGTGCCGTCCAAATGTGTCTGCAGACTGGGGAAGTCTGGCCTATATCAAGCCAGGAAGTCCACAGTGCTGCATCCTTTGGTTCTAGCCAAGCCACAGAATTTTAATCTTCAGCCTGCCCTCATCCTGAGGGCCTCTTTGCCTTTTAGCCAAGTTCAGAATGTATTTTGTTTCGCATCCTACCTTAAAGGGCTGATGGCAGAAAGTTTGGCAATTGTTTAATACACATAGCTCTTCTTTTTAAAAAAAAGCTGGCTGGGGCATGCTGGAAGTTGCAGCTCAACTCACCTGGAGGGCACCAGGTTGGGAACTGCTACCATGTTTAACTGGAGGCACCAGCCCCCAGCCCCAATTGTGAGGAAAAAGCATCCGGCCATTGGAGCGAATGGACCAGCCGTGCAGGCTCCCGGCAGAACCGCTTCCGCTCCCACCTACCAGGCAGTCTCTCTGTAGCGTCTTGCACAAGGCACTGTACATGTCGGCGTCCAGGAACAGGCCGTCAGGGAGCTCCTGCATGAAGTCGAGGTCCTTATGAGTGGGGAAGGCTTTCTCACGCTCCCTCTGCGACGCCCGGCGCTTGTAGGTGGAGCCTTTCAGGTCATACTTCTGGTGCATGCGCACAGAGCGGGGCAGCAGGTTGTTCATCACCACGATCCGGATGTTCTTGCCCCCGGCCTGAACACAGTAGAGGCCGTAGAATTTGGGCAGCAGGGTCCGGGGGTTCTGATTTAAGTTCTAGAAGGAGGAACAGGGCAAGAGTTCTCAATGCAAAACCTCCAGGGGAAAAAATAAGGATCCAGAGTTGGATTGGACCAAAATGCCTTCTTGACCCAATGCTCCTGCCCCAAAGCAAGACTCCTGCTACCCACCAGCCTCCCTACACGAGAGGTGGGCAGGCTTTAGGTTTATGGCATCTACTCTGTTTTCCAACCAGAGCCCTCCTCCCTCAAAAGTCCACCATGAAGGCTCCTTGTCCCTCAACCAGCAGCCATTCCAGCCGGCTGTGCTGAAAGAGAATGTGGGTGGGGGGGAGCAGGGACATTCCCCCATCCCTGCTGAAAAAGTTAAGTTTGTTTCCTCTTCCCTCCCCATTCCTTTTTCCTTGTGTGACGTGTCTTTTTAGATGGTAAGTCTGCAGGCAGGGACTGTCTTATTTTACCAATTATATGTAAACTGCTCCCAGAGTCTTTTTGGCCAAGGAGTAGGACAAAGTATTTTAAATTTAAAAAATAATTAAAAAATAGTGGCTCAGGAAGGTGGACATGGAACTGTGGAACAAGGAGCCTCTGAGCATATGTTCCACCCAGGAATTTATTTTCAGCACCAGAACGGGAGCTTGCACACAAATTCTTCCACATGCAAGCTTTCTTGATTTAAGCTGCTGAATTTGGAAGGAAAAGGGGGCCCTTTGTTGTTGCTACTGTTAAACTATTGGGAATTGGAAACCCTTGCTAATCACCTAGACCTACTGGTGTATACAACAGTTTTAAGAGCCTTACTCCAGGGAACTCTGGGCTTTCGTGGGAAGTTATGGGGAGGGGGGCGTCCTTGACATCTTCCCTGAAAGCAAGCTTTTCCACCATCACTGATCTTTCACAGCAATGCCCAGGTGGCAGGGCATTATGGGAGGTGTTCTAGAGAACACTGTCAGCTCGCGTGGCATGATGTTAAGGCCCAAAAGGTTTGGCCAGCCAGTCCCCACTGCAAACAGAACACGAATGCAGAACAGAAAGCTCTGCAATGCCCTGTCCTGTCACAGACTGGTCAAAAGTGCTTCACATCCATTATATAGGTTTGTCTTTCTTACAAATAACCCTACTGATCAGTACTATCCTCCTCACACTGCAGATGCAAGGGCTGAAAGATAGAGGGCCGTGTCCAAGACCTACTCCGTTCATGGCAAGAGGCAGGTATGAATCGGGGGAAAACACACAAACGCACGCGCGAAGGCAATATGTTTCAGAGCCAACATCCAATTAGATCAGCCTCCCCCAACCTGGTGCCGTCCAGATGTGTTGGACTAAAAACTCCCATAGCTGGCTGGGGGATTCTTGGAATTGTAGTCTAACACATCTGTGGGGACGACAACACCAGACTGGGTTAGATGATACCAATCTAGCTTGAGCCAAGAACCCAGTCTCACGCCATCCTACCATATGGACTCACAGGTCAGTCTCGCTGCAAAGGGGGCCGACTCCCAAACTGATGCGCTTAGGCATTAAGAACAACAGGAAGTCTTCCGGCACCTTAAAGACCAACACACGTCTTATGGCCTAAGATTCTGTGGACTGGTTATAGCCGTAGCCTCGCTCTGTCCCTGACTGGGACGCTACAACGGCTCCCTTGTGGCTGATCAGACAGTAGGGAAACGGGTTCCCTGAAGGCAGGCTGTTTGGAAACCTTTGCTAGGCAAGCCAGGGCAGCATTTACCACAGAATGTTTTGCAGGTGCCCTACTGAATGCTGCCAGAAGAGATGCCTTATACTAGGTTGGACCGTGACCCAATCCTGCTAACCAGGGATGCCGGGGTGAGGGGACCTTCGGCATGCAGAACAGGTGCTCTCCCACTCAGCTACGGTCCTCTCCCCATCAAAAAAAGAAGAAGACTCGAGGAATTGAGCCAAGCTGTGCTGCACATCCTTCTTCCATTTCACTAGCCCATTTGACCTGGGGAGTTGGTGGTAGGATCCCGCTTGATCTGAAATATGACAGTCAACCAGACCCTGAAGTGGAGGTAAAGCTCAACCCACCAAATTTTCCCGAGGGAAAACACAGACTCATTTTCACATCAACCACTCGTCCTTTTCCACATTTAAGCTGCTTTGATTTTTGTCTCCCCTTTTAAAATTATTTTTAAATGACTGTTCTTGCTTTCAAGTGACTGCTGTTTGGGGTTTTATTATTGGTTTTATCGTGCTGCTGTTGTTTTTATAAAATAAATTTATACAGAAGTTAAAAGATACACGCCATGTACAAAACACCCTTTTCTAAGATAAAATCCATTTACAACAGGGAGAACATTACCCTCTCTATAGGGTTTAGCCATTCAAATTGGTCATAAGCCAGCGACAAAGAGTCCTTGATAAGATAAACCATTAATGGGCTCCATCTTTCATTAACATGTTCAAATGCATTTGAGGATGTGCAGAATGTCAACAATTTAACCATTAACACGGTTTCCCCAGTAATTCCTGTATTGAGCAGTGGCGGCTGATGCCCACTGGTGGAGGCCAGTCAAAGCTCACGCGTGGCACTTATCAGCTGCCCACTGGAGCAAGTGTAGCTGTTTACGGGGGGTCAGGTGTGTGTGTGGGGGGTCAGGCAGGGGGTCGCTGCCCCATTCACCCCAAATAAAGAGCTGCCTCTGACTGAAGGTATTTCTTTACATTTCCAGTAGTGGGAGGAATAGAGTGCTGTTCTATTTACCAGTCTAGAGTGCTGTTCTTATTACGAGCGTCACCCCAAGAGCTTCGACTACAAGGCGACTCATAAACTGAACGAACGAACGAATAAACTAACTGTTCCTCTAATGCATCCAGAGGTTATCTGAGTCGACACCCTCTATTCCTCCCACAATGCTGAGCAATGTGAGCATTATTACTACTAATCCTGATTTTAATATTGCATCTGGAGGTGGGGTTGCACTGTATGTGAAAAATACATATCTCTGACCAGAAATACAGGAGGATGAGTTTGGTAGCCCCATCGAGAGCATCTGGATCAAAATAAATGGAGCAAAGAATAAAAGGAATATGGTGGTTGGCGTCTACAACCGGCCACCCAACCAAGGAGAAGACGAGGATGAAACTTTTGAAAAGCTAATAGCCAATGTTTTAAGGAAGCATGATGTAGTAGTAATGGGGGACTTCAATTTCCCCGATATTTGTTGGGAGACAAATTCTGCAAAACATGGCCCCTCCAGGAAATTCCTGACTTGTGTGGCGGATCACTTCCTCCTACAGAAAGTAGAGGAAGGAACTAGAGGATTGACTATCCTTGACTTGATCCTAACCAACAGAGATGACTTAGTGGATAAAGTAGCAGTTACAGGAACTCTGGGGGAAAGCGACCATATTGTACTTGAGTTCTTGGTTCTAAGGGAAGCAAAAGCCAAGTGTGGTCAAATGCGTACCCTGGATTTTAGGAAAGCTGATTTTAATAAACTCAGAACAATGATCAGTCAGGTCTCATGGCAAGTGACGCTAACAAGAAAAGGAGTCCAAGATGGGTGGGAGCTTTTAAAAAAGGAAATTCTCAAGGCACAATCACAAACAATTCCAACAAGAAGGTGGAAGACAAGAGAAGAAGCCAATGTGGTTTCACAAAAAGCTTAGGGATGACCTGAAAATAAAAAAGGACACATATAGGAGGTGGAAAGAAGGCCAAGTAACAAAGGAAGAGTACAGGCAGATAGCACAGAATTGCAGGGATGGCGTCAGGAAGGCTAAAGCTGAGAACGAGCTGAGGTTAGCGAGGGATGCTAAGAACAACAAAAAGGCTTTCTTCAGCTACGTGCATAGTAAAAGGCAGAGGAAAGAAATTGTTGTTCAGCTATTAAATAGGGATGGCAAAACGATAACAGATGACAAAGAAAAGGCAGAGGTGCTCAATTCCTACTTTGGCTCAGTCTTCTCCCCAAAGAGGGTCTATGAGCCCCCTGGTAAAGGTGAAGTACAGGCTGAAGGGGCAGGATTGTAGCTTGAGATCAATAGGCATATGGTCAAGGAACACCTAATTACTTTGAATGAGTTCAAATCTCCAGGTCTAGATGAACTGCATCCGAGAGTCATAAAGGAACTGGCAGAAGAACTCTCAGAACCACTGTCTATTCTCTTTGAGAAATCATGGAGGACGGGGGAAGTGCCAGATGACTGGAGGAGGGCTCATGTTGTCCCTATCTTCAAAAAGGGCAAAAAGGAGGAACCTGGGAACTACAGACCAGTCAGTCTGACATCAATCCCTGGGAAAATTCTGGAGCAGATCATAAAGCAATCCATCTGGAAGCACCTTGAAAACAATGCCGTGATTACTCAAAGCCAACATGGATTTGTCAAAAACAAGTCCTGCCAGACAAATCTGATCTCATTTTTTGATCAAGTAACCTCCCTTGTAGACCGTGGGAATGCTGTAGACATCATATACCTCCACTTCAGCAAAGCTTTCGACAAAGTGCCCCATGATATCCTGATAAGCAAACTAGCTCAAAGTGGGCTAGATGAAACAACGACCCGGTGGATCCACAGTTGGCTACAGGATCGGACTCAAAGAGTGCTTATCAATGGGAACTTCTCAAACTGGGGAGAGGTAATGAGCGGGGTATCGCAGGGCTTAGTCCTGGGCCCAGTGCTCTTCAACATTTTTATGAATGACTTGGAGGAGGAGGTGCAGGGAATGCTGATCAGATTTGCAGATGACACAAAATTGAGCGGGATAGCTAATACTGTGGAAGACAGAAACAGAATTCAAAGTGATCTGGATAGACTGGAGCGCTGGACAGAAAACAACAGAATGACATTTAATAGGGATCAATGCCCAGTTCTGCACCTAGGAAAAAGAAACCAAATGCACAGTTACAAGATGGGGGATATGTGGCTCAACAACACTACAAGCGAGAAAGATCTTGGAATTGTTGTCGATCACAAGCTGAATATGAGCCAACAATGTGATGTGGCTGCAAAAAACGCCAATGCTCTTTTGGGCTGCATTCATAGAAGCATAGCTTCCAAATCCCGGGAAGTACTAGTTCCCCTCTACTCAGCACTGGTTAGGCCTCATCTGGAGTACTGTGTCCAGTTCTGGGCACCACACTTTAAGAAGGATGCAGACAAACTGGAGAGGGTTCAGAGGAGGGCAACGAGAATGATCAGGGGACTGGAAACAAAGCCCTAAGAGGAGAGACGGAAAGAACTGGGCATGTTTAGCCTTGAGAAGAGAAGACTGAGGGGAGATATGATAGCACTCTTCAAGTACTTGAAAGGTTGTCACAGAGAAGAAGGCCAGGATCTCTTCTTGATCATCTCAGGGTGCAGGACACGGAATAATGGGCTCAAGTTACAGGAACCAGATTCCGGCTGAACATCAGGAAAAACCTTCTGACTGTTAGAGCAATACGACAATGGAACCAATGACCTAGGGAGGTGGTGGGCTCTCCCACACTGGAGGCCTTCAAGACAAGGCTGGACAGCCATCTGTCAGGGATGCTGTGACTTGGATTCCTGAATTGATCAGGGGGTTGGCCTTGATGGCCTTGTAGGCCCCTTCCAACCCTACTATTCTATGATTCTATGATCTCATCATCACACAACACATGAGAGAGAGAGAGAGAGAGAGAGAGAGAGAGAGAGAGAGACAAAGAGAGAGAGAGATGGAGAAGATAAACACTTGATGGTTTTAAGCAGCCTGAGTCCCCCACTCCCGCCCAGCCAACTCACCATGTAGTAACCCGGCAGCAACTTCTGCAAGAACTCAGCTTCTTTGTGCTGAACTGTTTTGATTATGAACTCATCATCACTGGAGACGTAGAAGATGGAGCCGCTGGCCCCGGAGTTGGAGAGTTCAATGAGGGGCTCACTGCAGAGGGAGCACTGGGGGAAGAAAAACCACAGGGGAAATGAAGAAGGCCACTGACGGTTTCTGGCTCATCTCTGGGTTTAACCCAGTGCCAGTGTGGCACGGTGGTTAGAGTGTTGGACTGGAACTCAGGAGACCCTGGTTTTAGTCCCCATTCGGCTATGAAGCTCCCTGGGTGACTTTGGGCCAGGCACTGACTCTCAGCCTAGCCTACCTCACAGGGTTGTTATGAGGATACAGTGGAGAGGAGGAGGACGTAAGCTGACTTGGGCTCCTTTCAAAAGGAAAAAAGGCAGGATGTAAACGTAATACAATAGACAAACTCCCAAGTACTGGATGGGAGTCTCCAGAGTCCTAAATGGTCTAGGTGAGCAGAAGGTACATCTCCAACTCCTAGAAGCCCGTCAGCATGGCTAATGGGCAGGAATGCTGGGAGTTAACGTCCCAAACATCTGGCGATCGAGATCTACTTTCCGCCTGCCCCTGGTCTAGGTCACAGCCTACCCCAACCTGGTGCTCTCCAGATGTGCTGGACTACAACTCCCTTCATGATTAGCCACCATGGCCAAAACATCTGAAGGGCACCCGTTTGGGGAAAGTTGCTCTAGGACATCCGAAGGACCACCTTCTGCCATATGAGTCCAACTAAAATCACCCCTGTGTGGACTAGAACAGGAGGGGGCAGAAAGCAGAGTGCCAGATGTTTGGGACTTCAACAGCATTCCTGACTGTTGGCTATGCTGGCAGGGGCTTCTGAAGTTCAAGTCCCAAACATCTGGAAATCTACGTTCTGCCCACCCCTGCCCTGGAACATGACATGTGGAGGTTCTGTGGCAGGCATAACAGGATTCCACAGCAATCAAGCTGACAGTGAAGAAAGCTTGAGAGCCACTAACCTCAACATCACACTTTGAGGCTCGTTGATGCTTCTCTCAGCAGGATGGAAACCATCCCAGGAAAAAGCCATAGAAGCAGCCTTATACTGAATCAGGTCATTGGCCCATCTAGCTGAGTTTTCTCTGTTCTCGCTGGTAGCAACTCTCCAGAGTTTCAGATCAGGGTCTTTCTCTACCTGCAGATGTCGGGGACTGAACCAGGGACCGTTTGCATGCTGTACCACTGAGTGACAGCCTCCCCACCCTCCCGTCACGAAAACGAAAGGCAAAGGACAAGCAACTGCAATCAGCCACTCAGTTGCAGCCTTCCTAAACTGCCCTCTTTTTTCCGAGAGGCTTTTAATGTTCCAGGGGCTTCCCAAGTCTGCAGTACCGCACTCAGAACGTACGCAGACTGGCCCCGCCGACCCCGCCAGGGTCATCAACATCGACTGCGGTGGCAACACTTCTGTCCATTTTTAGTCCCATACGCAGATCAAACTCCATCTGCTCCACAGCTCATCTCACTCTGGCACGAACAGATCACGATTCAGAAAAGAACAGGACGCTGATCCCACTCACCAAATAGTCATCTGGCCGGATCCCAAACAGCTCGCGGAAATACCGGAACGCGACGGGGGCGTAGGTCTTGAAGCGGAAATCACTGTAGTGATGGGCTGGCGTCAGATTGCTGCCTTCGCTGGAGAGAGAGGGCGGAAGCCACGTCAGCGCCTCAGTCCTTTCCAAGTCCCGTATCTGCCACAGCTGTGGTTTTCAAATCTGCCACCTTCAGGGACCCGGGCCACGTTCTAATGCATCTGCCAGGGGACCTCTGTGGGTCTGCTACAGAACTGCTGCATACTGCAGGAGGACTCCAGCACGGTCCTCAGGAAGAGTGTACACACCCGTTCAGTCCCGCATGAGGTAAAGGCGCCTGAGGATGCACCCCCACAGTCTCCTGGGATTGCCCGCTACTGAGGGGAAACCGGTAATGGCAGCCATGCAGGCTTCAGTGTCTGCCTTTCATGAGGAACCCCAGAGAGGTTCCAGGGGAAGCCAAGATATAGGTGGAATCCACAGGCTGCTTGGAGGTTTTCTTTATAACTCTTCACCATAACAGATTATATTTAGTCTCTTTTCCAGAGTCTGAGCGAAGGCCTTGACAAATATTGCTGTATACGTCCCTGCAATCCCTTTCCCTTTTGTGTTGTGGCTTTCCGACTGTCAGCCTCTTCGGCTGAAGAGTACAGCTTAAAACACGTTAATAAGGAACAGAACCTGCAAGTGCAAAATACTTACCTTGGGAAGAAGATGCTTTCGACAACGTAGAAATCTTGCATGAGGACATCTCGCTCAGGTTTGGTGCTCAGGCTACCTACTGTGTAGGTGATCCCAAGCTGGATGGCACCCTTGAGGGCCGATGACGTGGTCTGGAAGGGAGAGGAAACAAAGAGCCATGGCTAAGCGCGGTCTCCCGGAGCAGCCCAGGGAGGCTCTGTGGGTTGGACAGGGAGGTTCTGCAACCCTTCCTGCACGCTGAGCTCCGATCATTCCGCTCTGCTGTGCCACAGACACAGCTTTTCCCAGCAATGGTCAGTTTGGAGGAACGGCTATTCAAACGGGGAGGATGAAACATGGGATTAACCCTCCCTGTCAGGGTCAGCGCCAAGGGTCAGCATGGTTGGGCACTGGTCGAGGGCCCACTGACAAGAGCCCCCTGGAGCTGCTCCTCCCCTTCACCCTTGCAACCTGCTTGTTCGCCTGCCTCTCATCTCACTCTGGCCCAGACAGCACTAATGAGGAGGAGCAGGAATTACCATGGCCTCCTTGCCACCAGGCTCTCTGCCTGTCAAGTAAGCAAGCGGCAGCCATGATGAGGAACAGGAGGAGGAGCAAGGGAAGCTGGTGAAAATGGCAGTGAGAAGGCAGACTCACTGAGGGAGGGGCCCCCTTGAGGGAGCCTTGCCCAAGGCCCCCCCAAAACCTGGAGCCAGTACAGCTCCCTGTGTATCACCCTCTCTAGCTCAAACGTGTTCCCAACAGCAGTTTGGCTGGCTGGGTAGCATGATCTGCAGCAGCATGGGATGGGGAGAAATTTCAGCAAGGGGCTGGACACCGGCACCCACACAGCCTGCACTAAAGGCCCACCTAGAGCAACATGACAATGGAACCGATTACTGGGGGGGGGGGGGCCCTCTCCCACGCTGGAGGCCTTCAAGAGGAGGCTGGACAGCCACCTGTCGGGGATGCTCTGACCTGGATTCCTGCACTGAGGAGGGGGGTGGACTCGATGGTCTTGTAGGCCCCTTCCAACCCTACTATTCTATGATTCTATGACCTGTGCGTTAAACCAAGGTTAAAAAGCAAAATATATGGGGTTCCATTCCTTAAGGTGTAGTCAATGCATGCGCCGCCCCCACTGGGGGCTGCTTCCACCGTGCATTAAAAACGTGGTTGTTCAGGCAGGCATTTGGGGTGGGTTAGGGTATTTTAGAAAATGTTTTTATTGTAGAATTTTATTGTTTTAAACTGTTTTATTATATGCTTGTACATCGCCCAGAGTGCCTGGGTGACCAGCCAGATGGGCGATTAATAAATTTAATAAACAAATAAAAAAACAGACCTGCAGAGTGTGGGGGAGGGCAGGAGGAAGACAGAATTCCCAAGGCAGATTCTAAAACACTGTGAAAACGGATTTTAAAGACTTCAAAATGCAAAAATTCACGAAAAGATAGCAAGAGAAGGCCTG
The DNA here is from genome assembly GCF_057233095.1 of Heloderma suspectum. Lineage (NCBI taxonomy): Eukaryota > Metazoa > Chordata > Lepidosauria > Squamata > Helodermatidae > Heloderma > Heloderma suspectum. The sequence goes on along the minus strand of NC_139474.1, from coordinate 20,403,550 downwards.
TGTGTGTCTCAGGAAGAAGATGAGCACTAGCTACAAACAAAATGCACCTTAAACCTGGGTCAACTGGCACGCAGGGAGGGAGCCTCATGGCGCCCGGGAACATTGATGTTTTTTAATCTGGCCTGCCTGAAAATGTGACCCGAGTTAATGCTGCTCAAGAATGGCTTTGCAGGAGTCAAGTTCCATCTAGTCCAGCAACCTTTTTCCAGCAGTAGCCAGGTAAATGCCTCTAGGAAGCAGATGAGCAGGGCATGAAGGAGAAGACCATCTCTCCCATTCGTCCCGGTGTATTGCCTTCATACACGGAGGTCCTGCATAACTATGGTAGCCCCCATGAATGCATTTAACTCCTTTCTTTAAGGCAGGGGTGGGCAACATTTTTGCATGCACACACCCCGCCCCTGCTTTGTAGCAGTGGCAAAGAAGTGCTGACGTTGCTTGACAGCAGGGCGCACAAGGAGCGCAGGCCTTGTTCAGAAGCAGAATCGTGCCCCTGGAATCTTCCTGCGTGCTCCCCTCCCCTCATCTTCTTTTCAAGCTAAATTGCTGCTTTGTTTGCAGCCACAGCAAATTTGGCAGCAGGGGCCAGGAGTGCAGCCCCCACCCCCAGAAGTGACCCACCCCTGCTTTAAAGCCATCTAAGCTTCCGTCCCCCACTATACTGCAAGCGGTAACGGAACTCCCTTAACCTGATTTAGATTAAGGCCAAGAGGTTAGGAATTTGTCGCCTAGAAAAAGGAAAACAAGCAAATGGGGGTGGGTGGGAGGGTCCCTTCCTGTTTGCTTAGAGAGGATTCTTGCTCGCCACAGGAGACCAGGGAAGTGGTCTATCAGCAAGTCGGTTTAAAACTGTACTTGAGAGTGTGGCTTGCCATGTTTAATTGTTTTGTAAGGCAACATGTCTTGTACCATCTCCAAGTGACAATATAAGCCACTGCCACTTTGTGAAAGAGTGGAATGGCGGCTTTCCCCCACTCCATCAGAAAGGGGTTTGCTTCCAAGCACCTGGAAATCCCCTTTCTCATTCCTCTCCGCCTTCCCTTCCTGTTTCTCACACACACACACACACACACACACACACACCCTCTCCCCGCAGACCTCCTAAAAGCCAGGCTCAGATCTCAGACAACCTGGTGCCTGGGACTTTTCCAGCTCTGCCTACCGGGTGTCCCACCCACCCCACGAGGCCCATCCTGTGACTTCCTCCCGCACCCTGCATTGTTTTCCCTCCATGCCAGACCAAAGCTTCGGTTTCACTTTTAATCTCTGGAGATAAAGATCCAAGGTGAAGGCAGCACCACCTCCGAAACTCATCAACAGGGGAACAATTGTGATGTGAGGCTTGCTTCCCTGCCTGCTTCATGTCACCGGGGGTGGGAGAGGGGGCAAGTGAGGAAAACTACCCTAGGCTTTGCTACTGGATCAGGCCAGTGTGAAATCTAGTACTGTGTACAGAAACCCACATCCTGAAAACCTGATCCTGATGGCTAATTTTTTAAAACCTGATGGCTAATTTTTTTATTTTAAAAGCAAATTTCTAGCTCTTATGGAGGTAGGTGCAACAGGGTGAATTCACCAACTCGAAACCAGAGAGGGGCCTGCTTGCTCTTTCTATGGGTCACAGGAGGGGTGTCGAGCTGCAGACAGTGCCCAACTGTGGCAGTCTGAAGTTCCTCCTGTTACTACCAGCAGCTGTCTCAGTAGGCTGAGCTGAGGGAGGGCAGGACTGTCCTATCAGCCCTGCTAAAAGAATTGACACCCACCCCTGTTTCCCTCCTGCCCCCATCCCTTTTTGCTTTTGTATCGTGTCTTTTAAGTTTGAAAAGCCTGCGGGAAGAGTACTCTCTTGTTTAACTGAGTATATATTAGCTGCTCTGGGTGCCTTTTTGGCTGAGGATCTGCATAAAAATACTTCAAATAATAAACATAAAAATGCATCAAAGAAGCAGCAGCAGCGTACCTGGAACTGGTACCATGAGATACTATCTCACACTTCCTTTAAATCCCTACTCAAATTCCACCTTTTCTGTGGAAGCTTTTGCCACCATCTCTTAGCCTCCAGACCCTACTGTAACCAAGCCCAAGGAAGTGTCCTTAAAATAAATGCATATTCTTCTTCCCTCCATTTACCCATTTCTGTCGCCTTCCCACTTCCTGGATTGCATTATAGATTGTAAGCCTCATGGGGCAGGGACCTACTCTCTTGTACTTTGTCAAGTTTTGTGCACATCGACGGGGCTATAAAAATTAATAACAACACATCACACTACAGCTAGTCTCACTAGGCTAAGCTACCGTTCTCTCAGTGTCAGCCCTGCCTGCCCGCCTCTCCATCCAAAACAGAAACATCAGGAAAACAAACTCATCCCACTTTACAGGGTTGTCGTTAAGGGTCCCTGAGACTATTGATTGATTGATTGCATTTATACCCCACCTTTTTTCCCTCTTGCAAGGAACCCAAGGCGGCTTACATTATCCTCCTCCTCCTCTCCATTTTATCCTCACAACAACAACCCTGTGAGGTGGGCTGGGCTGAGAGTCTGTGACTGGCCCAAAGTCACCCAGTGAGCTTCCACGGCTGAGTGGGGACTAGAACCCGGATCTCCCAGCTCCTAGTTTAACACTCTTGCCATTACACCATGCTGGCTCTCAATATAAATGAACCCTCGAAAGGGTTAAGTAGTAGTCCTAGTAGGGACTTGTGTGGAGTGGCAAGACATTGCATGACAAAAGAGAAAAGAAAAAAATAACCATGTAAAATAAGGAACTAAGGAATTGGTGTAATGTGGATCAGAGGTGGGCAGAAGGTAGGTCTGGCCAACCGGCAGTAGACCAGGAAGGATTTCTGACTCCCAACTGTTTGACAACAAATTGCAGCAGCAAAATTGGCATCCCCCCCGCACCAAATTATACTGGAATGAAGGAAGCTTGGAGTACCCAGGAGTAGATTTGGACTGTATGGAAGAACTGGGCGCTCCAAACAAATTCTGGCCTCATGACTTTTGCACTGGACTCCGTTGGTGGATCTAGGGTTCTAGTAAAGAACAAACAGAACCTGCAAGTCTGAAGTCTGCCCACCCCGAATCTGGATCAAAGAACTCAGGATGCCCCCCTCAAACAGAAAGAGCCTTGCTTTTGCTCATACTGGGAGGCTGACCTAGAGACCCCCAGTGACAGGCCACATACTTCAGGAAGATAGGGGACCCTAGGAAAAGCAGAAAGTCGCCCCATGCGGGTGACACGCTTCCAGTCGTCTCCCTGGATTTACAAACAGGCGCGTGGGCGCAAGGTATGCGTGGCACTGCGTAGCCACAAAAGCCAAAAACATCGCAACAAGCCAACCCAACGCCCTGGGGAAAGGAGGGTGCAGGCAGACACTCAAAACAACATATCAAAAGGAAACAGGAAGCAGTGTGAGCATGCTCTCCCTCCCTCCCCCAAGCACATCAGTCCTAGTGAAATTCCAGAGTGCTGCTCGGAAGCCAGGGCAAAGAAGGAAAAAATGGGAGACGAAATATAACTAGCAGGATCTTTGGTGCTGAAAGGTGAGAGCAGTTCTTTTGCATCAAGCACCATCGAAAGAAGGATGCTGAACTGTAGTGAATGAGAAAAGAGCCCCCTTTCTCTGCCGCACCAAGCTTAGAAGTGCTGTAGATTAAGGAAGTAAAAGTAGCAAGAACACACCCTTCAAAACTTTGGCCTCATCTTCTCTCTACTCTCCAGTTTCGCCACTATCCCCCTGCTCCACCATCCCCAAGCAGCCCCACACACTCCTCACCTGCCACCCCGCTCCCCCCGCCCCACTCCCTCAGCCTCAGGCACATTTATCGACTACAGGCAGGATAGGCAATTCCCACCCAAGGTCTGTTTCCACTTACAGAAAGGGAGGGCCGTCGAAAGGAAGAGATCGAGCTAACATCCATTTCACCCAGGTGCAAGGAACGGGTCTTGTGGCAAGGCAAGCTGGAGCATAGCTGCTCAGCTCCAACCTAAGTCGGGTCCCTGAGGATTTTCACACTGAGTGCACCCGTCCAGGAAAAAAGATACACATCCACCACAGCATGGTTTAAAAAAAAATAATTATTTTTTTTTAAAGGAAATCCCAGATTGGCTAGCTGCTTCTGCCTTCTGATAGCAAAAGGTAACTGAACAGATCCTGAGAAACAGGAGGCCCTTTTGAAGCCCAAAGAGAAATTCCTGCGTTGGGACAGCGACGTTACGACAGGCACTTCAGCTTCAACTCCCTGGATTCTGCCGGCGTTTGTTGCTTGCGAAGTTTGACATTTACCTGAATCAGTCTGGCCTTTTATGCTCGGCTGGATGACTCAGACACTTCAGAATGCTGGGTGGAATCTGCTGGGGGAGGAGGAGAAGGAGAGCAGAGACGCACGCTCAAGGTGCAAAAGAGCACTCACCTTTTTATACGTGGTTTCGCCGGTAGAGTCCACCCCTCGGTGGCCTTTCCTTATAGTCTGTGAGGAGTATCCAGAGGAACCGGGCACCTAAGATCAGGAGTGAAGGGGAGAGACACAAATACAGGCGTTTAAGTGTCAGCCCTTCGGTTTGGCGGCTCGCTGCCCCTGCTGGTGACAGGGCCCCGCTGGAAAACTCCTGGGGGAGCTCCATCTGACCTGATGTTCCTCACATGTATTATTTATACAGTGCCACCCACGTACATGGCACTTCACAAAGCCTGGCTTGGAAATCTAGACCAGCCTTTCCCAACCTCGTTCTCGGTCTGCATGGCCACAGAGGACAGCTGGCCTGGCCACTACGGATCTTCCCCTTCAAGACGCAGCCACAAGGCTTCCTGGATGCACAGTTTCTCTTCGCATGGGACTAAAGGAACAGCCCAACTTGCCTAGCTGGAATCCCAGTGTAGGGTGTCCAGACACTTCCAAGCACTCTAGCGCATGTGTTGATGGCTAGAAAAATGCTCAGGGGAGAGGGAAAGGATGGTGGTGGCTCAGTGGCTGAACCCTTGATTTGCATTCAGATTTCACAGCACCTCCAGGTAGGCTTGGAAAGAATCCTGCCTGAAAGTCCAGAGAGCTGCTGCTGCCAGTCAGTGTAGACAATAGCGGGCTAGATGGACCAAGGGTCTGACTTGGTAGAAGGCAGCTTCCTATGCTCCTGTTTAAATCAACCTTTTATTCAGAACCATGAGGAATAGAATATTTTTAAGGGAAAGGTCCCTAACTCAGTGCTAGAGCATTTGCTTTACATGCAGGTCCCAGTTTCGATCGCCAGGTAACCATCTCCAGGTACGACTGGAAAAGAGCCCCTGCCTGGAACCCTGGAGAGCCACTGCTGCTGGTCAGCGTCAACAATATTGGGCTAGATGGACCCATGGACAGACTTGGCCTAAGGCTCCTTCCTATGTTCCTTTTAAATCAGCCCTTCATTTGGAACCATGAGGATTGCTTTCCTTTGAGGGGAAGGGCCGTAGCATGCAGGAGGTCCCAGGTTCGACCCCCAGCATCTTCTCACACACACACGACGGGCCTTATGCCAAGCCAGACCACCGGCCCAGCTAGCTCAGTCTTGTCTCCACTAACTGGTGGCCATGGTGTCAGGCAGGGGTCTTTCCATGCCTCCCCTGGAGGTGTCGGGGATCAAACCAGGGACCTTCCGCATGCAAAGCAGGGGCTCTACCGAAGAGCCACGGCTCCTTCCCTCTCCCAAGAAAATCTGCAGCTACCTCACCATCAGATATGTGAGGAGGAGGAGGAACAGATGCGCAGTGCCTCTGCTCCTGCCTGTGTCAGGGGAAGGTGGCGCTTGTGGACACCTCCCCGTGGAGGCCAGAAGCTCCCTTCTCCCAGTGTGATCCTCAGCGCCTGGGGGGCCAACGCTGCAGCCAGCGTGCTGTTCAGAAACACCACACCATAGCCTCACCTCCTCCTAGATCTTGGGTAGGGGCAGTTGTGAGGAGGTAGGCTGGGGGTGGTCAAGCTGCTGCCCTCCAGATGTTTTGGACTACAGCTCCCATGAGCCCGAGCCAGCATGGCCAACGGGCAGGGAGGATGGGAGTTTAGTTCAAATCCTCTGGAAGGCACCAGGCTGTGTGCCCCTGAACTAGGCACTCAGGTCTCTGCCCACCTTACGAATCTGTGCTCCTACAGGAACGCTACAACAGCTTCGGGGCAAGCCCCTGCGAGAGATCGAATGCCAAACCCATCGAGGGCTTCTGAGCTTCACTACACCAAACAAGACACACAAAGTGTCGCAACTGATGGACAGCTAACTCGCAGAGTGCCTTCATTTGTACAGTGCAACAGAATCCTGTGCCCACTCATCATCATCTGGGCTTCAGTTCACTGATCTTTTTTTCCCCATGCACCCAACTTTGCTACCGACTGCTTCACAGTTGTAGTGGGTTTGCTTTGCACCACGCAGGGTTGCTACTGCATTGTGTTTGCACCTGGCCGAGTCACTGAGGAAGACAGCATTTAGTTTGCACCATGCTGGGTGAGAAAATTGTGTTTTGCTTGCAGATGATATTATTGGTCTGTATTCCCAGCCTAAGACAAGTGACTTCTGTTTGACCAGCGGGTAAGGGTTGGGAGTGTGTGTGCAATTGAACCCTTGGCTTAAAGGATGCCTGCTCATTACTTCTGGGCAAAAAATATATTGTTGATCTATTTACAAAGGCCAATAAGCACTGAACAGTCTTCTCATGACACACAGCAAATGGGAGCTTGATCAACCTGTCAACTTTCAGGCCTAGAAGTTCAGAACTCACGTGTTTTGTCCTCCACATTTCTTCCTTGTGTTTTTCCAGAAACTGCAACTTACCTCAAGTGATTTTTTAAATGTGGCTGTTCCTGGTGCCCCTGCCAGAGAGAGAGAGAGAGAGAGAGAAAGGGGAGAAGAGGAAGAGAGATGAGAAATGCTGCCATTAAATAAATAAGCTGTCTAAATCAAACCCTGAGCCTTGAGCCAGTCAATTTCTGCCTACCTTTCCTGGCAGGCTTGTTATGCGGGGGGGGGGGGGGGGTTAGAGAGGGAGGGAGTGCGGTGGAGGGGGTGCAGGAAGAAGAGGGAATGACACTACGCATGTTGCTCTGAGCCCCTCAGAAGAAGAGCATGGTAGAAATATAATATGAATATAAGGAAATAAAAACTCCAGGGGAGAACTCAAAATATGTTTGTGGGTTGAACCTTGGTTCTGCAGGCGAAATCCACCCTCTGGGTTTCCCCCAATGGTCACAGTCTTTCCACTGGCCCCACAGCCTTTCCCCTGGCCACTGATGGTTGGGTGGCTTCCCAGCTTTTGCAGTTTGCTTCCTATTCTAAAAGGTTAAAGTGCCTCTTCTAAGGCTGAGTTACTGACAGTAAGAGCTTTGAGCTACAACAGGCTGGCATTAGAAAGGTGGAGGACAAATGAAATAAATAAATACACAAAAACATGCAACACCTACCCCTCCCCGTAGCAGACTAATTGCTGGTTCCCTCCCAATTTTTCTGTGCTGTCATGGCAAAGGGAGGGTGGTCCCAGCTCACCTTTGCAGCAGCATTTCCCAACCCGGCACCCTCCATATGTCATGTACCACAACTCCCATCATCCCTCACCACGCTGGCCAGGGCCAATGGGAGATGTAGTCCAAAACATCAGGTTGGCGAAGTCTGCTCCTTAGAACCACACTGACCCGCTTCCCATGACTTAAGCCACCTCTGTGGCCTATCGCACCAGGCGGTCTGTTTTGATTTACTCAGGCTTAGCCAGATTCTCTGAATTCCTGGCATTTTGTGTAAACTGAGGAACGCTCACAGCGCAGATCTGAGTCACCCAGATGCCGACAGCTTGTGTTTTTCCACACTCGCACATTACAGCTCAATGTGCATGCTTCTGGTTTGGCATGACCCAGGGCTGGCCAGCCTCTGCAATCTCAGAGGATGTTCTGCTCTCCAGAGAGTGGCTGGGGCTGGGTTGGCAGTGGAGAAAAGCCAGCTATATAAGAGCTTTGCTGTGACTGAGCAAGTATGCATTACATATAAAATAGGTATGTTACATACAACATGTCCAGAAGAGGTGAACCTTCAGGTGTGGAATCTCTATTTCTTACAAGTTGAAAACATCTCTGGCAAACCTTCCAGGGGCCAGATAAAGTCCACCCAAGCAAACCATGGGCCCCAACACAGTCAGGTGTTGCTCCTCCCCCCGCCCCTGGAACCACGAATTCGGGCACCTCGTTCTGCAGATGGGGTGGTGGTGGTCCAGCCTAAAATTATATTTGCTGCCCACCTTTCCCTGACATTTTACAAGCCACCTCTGGTGCACACTGCACAGGAGTAGGGAACCTCTTCAGGCACATGGGCAATCTGAGAAACTGTCCTGGGCATGCAGCAGAGGAAAGCATCAGCCTGCAGCCGCCTGCCATCTTCATTTCCTACGAAAGCATCTGAGCCCCACGTGTGGCCCAGAGGCATTCATGGCACAAGAAAATGGGGAGCAGCTTGAGGCCCACACTTTGCTCTGAAGTGATCCCAGCTGCCAGTAAGAAATGTTATTAAAAAAAATGTAGGAGGGGTAGGGCGCCTTGGTGGGCACTAAGAAAGGTGTTCACAGGTGCCAGACTGCTTACCCCTGGGCTACATATAAACCAGGGCCAATCTCAAAGGACAGCTTTCCCCCATCTGGCATCCTCTAGATGTGTTGGGCTGTACCATGCTGGCTGGGGGGAGGGTGATGGGAGTTGTACTCCAATACATCTGTAAGATGGGGAAGGCTACCAGAGGAATTCAGAAAAAACAGTGGAATGTAGTACTGGGCAGAGGATTCTACTTTCTGACAATCTCTGCCTTTTTTAAAAAGTAGTAAGTTCCTAGTTCTTATGGCAGTGCCTGCTGAAACCTCAGATGCAGGAAGGGGAGACTGAATGCCCTTTCCATTACTAGATGGGGTGTGTGTGTGAGGGGGGTGTTCGGTCAGTTCCTTGCATAGCTTTTTGCCCTCCCCCATGTCTAGCAAAAACTGAATTATTCAATGTTAAGAGGCAAATATACACACATTTCCACAATTTGTGTAACGTATGCAGGTCACAGAACAGAGCTTTCCTCTGTGCAGAATCGCAACAGGCTTAAGAGTGGAGAACATGCCGCCCCTGCCCAACACCCTCCCCTCTTGAGGGGCTTCCGAAAAACTCTCCTGGCAGTTCTAAGAAGCAAGTCAAGCCTGCCCCACAGCTCCTACCTCGACTTGCCTTCCTCAGGCCTAGGACTCGCTTTGCAACCTTGCAGGACTCTGGTCTGGCACTTTACTGCCATCCACACGGCCCTTGGAAAACCCACAACCTAGCAGCGGGCTTTGCTGTTTACCCTGGGCGGCCTGTCCTCTGACCCCAGCCAAAGGCACCCAACAAATGCAACCGCTTTCGCCAGTTACCAGCATGCTCTGCTTGGAAGCTGGTTGTGACAAGTTTTGACATTTGCGTTCAAAGGGTTAATGATGCTCCCACAACACTCTTCCCTCCCCATATGTTCTGTGCTCCCAGGCAGAGTGAATCACCCACTGCCAGGTTGCCAAACGCATTGGCACGCAGATACACGTGCTGGCTTTTTAGCAGCTGGGAGAGAGCCCAGCATGGAGGATGGGAGCCATTTTGTCCGGGGCGGGATGAAAAAGTGCCTGAGCTTGGCTTGCTTTCCGTTTCTGACACAGCTTGGTGGCTTGAATGAGCCAAGCGGGTTTTCTCAGCTTCAACAGAATTGAACTTCATGCTGCTATGAAGAATACTACGAGCTACCATGGTCTTTGGATCTAGGAAACGTGGGCTGGGGAACATGAGAACCACCCTGCTGATCAGATTAAAGGTCCATCTAGTCCAGCACCCTGAGTCCAGCAGTGGTCAGAGAGATGCCTCTGAGAAGCCACGAGCGGGATATAAAGGAAACAGTCCTTCCCTTCAGCTTACTGCCTCTGAACAAAGAGGCTCTATACAGCCACCATGGCCAATAATCATCGACAAACTCCTGAGTCCTATCTCTGCCTCCAGCCATCCCATGTCCACTGGTAAAGAGACTGCCTTCACACAACCCAAGGGCAACTTTAAAACACTTCGCAAGTTTAAAAGTCAACTGTTATTGAAACTGGCCCCACCCCCCAATACCTCTTCCCCCATCCCAATTTGGATTGTAAAACTCCACAGGGCAGGGACCTGGCTTTTGCGTGACTGTAAAGGAACAATTTACATTGATGGACCAATAATAACAGTCAGCAGCCTAGGGGCCAAATCAGCCTTCCCCAAGCTGGTGCCCTCCAGATGTTGTTAGACCATAACTCCCATTAGCCTCAGCCAATATGGCTAATGGCCAGGAATGCTGGGAGTTGTAGTCTGAAACACCTGGAGGCTACCAGGTCGGGTAAGGCTATATCAGGAACACTCCTTGGCCTGCAAGTGGTCAACCCAACCCTTGCCTGCCACAGAAGACCCTTTACACATCCTTAGGGCAGTTTCATACATGGCCACTGTCTGTGGTGAAGAAGCATCTTCTCCATCTGGGTACTTTCCTTCATGGCTGCAAATGGCTTAAGGAGGTACTCTGGGCAGGCTGGCTAGTAGAAATCTATGTGGGTTTTCAGGACTTGGAGAGAAAGATGAAGAAAGAGGTGGCTGGGGGGGGGGAGAAAAACATACTAGCAGTCCACTTCAGAGACTGGGGAGGGGGACGTGCTGCTCACCTGCCTCCGTCAGCAGCCTAGTGGATCAGTAAGCACCAGTACAGTCTTTTGCACAGTCACGGTTAGATGGTTTATTAGAAAACCCCATCACAACTGATTGGGAAGGAAAATGGTGCCCTCTGGATGGTTTGGAATACCACTCCTACAATTCCTTAGCACTAGGCATGCTGACTGAGAATGATGGGAGTTGTAATCCAAAACAACTGGAAGGCACCAGGTTGCCTGGGATACACGGAAGGAGCCTCCTCGAAGATTGTTGTATAATCAGGCGTACCCTGGTAACGGTACATTGTGCTGGCTAATCCTTCTACCACCTGATCGAACCACAGCTCGGTGGTGTGGTGGCGGCTACATTTTGGCGGAGCGGAGTTTGGTCTGGACATGACACCACGACGACTGGGTTGCCTACTCCTGCAGTAGATATTCTAAATACTTGTGCAAGACTGGTTTTTAGGGGGTATCCCAGCCTCTAAAACACAGGCTTCCACAAGGAGCATGAACTTTTTGGTTGTGGCTCTGCAGACGTGGAAAGTCCTTCTGTTTCCTGTTCCTCTCTGGTCTCTTTTCAGAGACACATTAAGAGCTTTAAAAAAATGTGCCAAGTCACATGAAAGATGGTAGAGAGAATGTCGGTGTGTGTTTAAAATGTTCTGAATTTGTTTTAGAACGCCTTTAAATTGTTTTACCATTTTATTTTGTAAAAAAATAAAATAAAACCGTTTTCATTTGAGAACTGTCTTTGGAACACTTGTTTGCTATAAGATAGGATACAAAGAATGAAAATAAATACACTGGATTTTATTTTTTGTTTCTTCATAGCCCACATGTGGATTCTGATGCCTCATCCATGGGGCAATAATCCTCCACTGTCACGTGCATTGCACAGCCACACCCCACCTAGAAACTGGGAAGCCTGTCGTGACCAACTGTTGAGACAAGAGAGTGTCATTTTGGGATCAAGCATGGTGTGTGCAAGTGCACACACGTGACAGCACAAGCTCCACATAACCTTCTCTTTTCTTTCTTTCTTTCGAGAACAGGAAGGGAGGAGAACCAAGTTTGGAACAACTCTCTTACAATGGAAGTTTACAACATTTGGTTGTCTTCAGTTTAGAAAAAAAGCAAGGGGTGGTGACATGATAGAGGTGTATAACATTTGCATGGAGTGGAGAAAGTGGATAGGGAGAGGTTTTTCCTCCCTCTCAACGATACTAGAACACGAATGGGGTCATCCCATGAAGCTGATTGGTGGGAGATGGAGGACAGATAAAAGGAAAGACTACGTCACACAGCACAGAGTTAAACTATGGAATTCACTTCCACAAGTTATAGTGATGGCCATCAATTTGGATGGCTTTAAAAGGGGATTGGCAAATTTGTGGAGGAGAAGGCTATCAATGGCTACTAGTCATGATGTGTAAATATTACCTCCACCATCAGAGGCAGTATGCCTATGTGCACCAGTCTATATACAAGTTGCTGGAGGATACAAACAGGAGGCTAATACACTCATGTCCTACTTGTGGGCTTCCCATTAGAGCAGGTGGTTGGCTGCTGTTGAAAGAGACTACTGGACTAGGGAGGCCTTTGGTCTGATCCAACAGGGCTCTTCAGATGTTTTGAGTATCTGGAGGGACCCAGTGTCAGGATTGGGCATAGTCTCCCTGATTTGGTTTCTGACTGTGATCCAGATTCAGAGCTAGAAGAACCCAGCCAGGACAGGGAGCAGGGGAGGACATTCCCCAAGACTCTCCAGGAATTAGTGAAGTATTTTCCTGGGGGCTTACTGACCAGGACGGCCAGGGTCAGAGATCGCCTCCCCCGTCCCCGTGGGAACCTGGTCTCTATCAGAGGGGGAGGAAGGACCAGCACTGACAGATGCCCGAGCTCGCCACCAAGTTAAGCGGGCGGAGCTGAGAGGAGGTGGGAGGCGTTCTGCCAGACAGGCGGCCTATCAGATGTGGAGTCAAGAGGGCCCTCCCTGAAGGGAGGAGCCCAGAAAAAGCTAGTGGAGCATGATTCCTTCAATAGTTGAAGGGCAACTGCCCTGTTTCAGTAGTTCTCTTAACGAACTCTTTTATTTTATTAATTAGGCCCAGAGGGCAGCTCCCAGCCTGTTGCTTCGCCACTCCTGCTCCGCAGGAGGGCTTGGAATCCCTGACACCCATCTTGGGGACAGCTGGCCTACATAGTTCCACACCCTGATTCCAACAGCAGCCAGCCAGTTCCTCCAGGGATGCCTACAAACAGAGGCATGAGAGCAGCACCCCTCTCCTATGGCTGGCCCCCAACCACTGGAATTTCGAGGCAGACTGCCTCACAACCTACACGTTCCTTGCATCGTCGGCACCCTTCAAGCTCTCCTACTTTGTATTTTACTGTAAACCACCCTGGAATTACCTTTTGTTTTTAACCAAAGGGAGGCATAAAAACGCTTCCGCAGGAATACCCCGTTAGTACCTATCAGATCCCCACCCTTGGTGACACTGGCAGGGGTGAGGAATGTGTGGCCCTCGATGTTGCTGGATGCAACGCCCACCGGCTCTAGTTAACGGTGAGAGATCATGGGAGATGGCAGTCCAACCACATCCAGAAGGCCACATGTTCCCCTGGCCTGTTTTACAAGGAGCTGTTTCATGGTGGATGGGTGAAGTGCCAGATGACTGGAGGAGGGCTAATGTTGTCCCTATCTCCAAAAAGGGTAAAAAGGAGGAACCTGGAACTACAGACCAGTCAGTCTGACATCAATCCCTGGGAAAATTCTGGAGCAGATGATAAAGCAATCCATCTGTAAGCACCTTGACAACAATGCCGTGATTATTATAAAAGCATAGAAAAGTAGAATCATAGAATAGTAGGGTTGGAAGGGGCCTACAAGGCCATCAAGTCCAACATGGAGTCCATCAAGTCCAACATTACTTGAAGCCAACATGGATTTGTCAAGACCAAGTCCTTGCTGGACGAATCTGATCTCATTTTTTGATCAAGTAACCTCCCTTGTGGACTGTGGGAATGCTGTAGACATAATACATAATACAATGTAGACTTCAGCAAAGCTTTCAACAAAGTGCCCCATGATATCCCGATGAGCAAGCTGGCTCAAAGTGGGCTAGAAGAGACAACGATCCGGTGGATCCACAGTTGGCTACAGAAACGGACTCCAAGAGGGCTTATCAATGGGATCTTCTCAAACTGGGGAGAGGTAATGAGCGGGGTACTGCAGGGCTCAGTCCTGGGCCCAGTGCTCTTCAACATTTTTATTAATGACTTGGAGGAGGAGGTGCAGGGAATGCTGATCAAATTTGCAGATGACACAAAATTGGGTGGGATAGCTAATACTTTGGAAGACAGAAACAAAATTCAAAGTGATCTTGATAGCCTGGAGCGCTGGACAGAAAACAACAGAATGACATTTAATAGGGATCAATGCCAAGTTCTGCACATAGGAAAAATAAATCAAATGCACAGTTACAAGATGGGGGATACGTGGCTCAACAACACGACAAGCGAGAAGCATCTTGGAATTGTTGTCAATCACAAGCTGAAGATTAGCCAACAATGGATGTGGCTGCAAACAAGGCCAATGCTTTTTTGGGCTGCATTCATAGAAGCATCGCTTCCAAATCCCGGGAAGTACTAGTTCCCCTCTACTCAGCACTGGTTAGGCCTCATCTGGAGTACTGTGTCCAGTTCTGGGCACCACATTTTAAGAAGGATGCAGACAAACTGGAAAGGGTTCAGAGGAGGGCAACCAAGATGATCAGGGGACTGGAAACAAAGCCCTATGAAGAGAGACTGAAAGAACTGGGCATGTTTAGCCTTGAGAAGACTGAGGGGAGATAGGATAGCGCTCTTCAAGTCCTTGAAAGGTTGTCACAGAGAGGAAGGCCAGCATCGCTTCTTGATCATCCCAGAGTGCAGGCCACGGAATCATGGGCTCAAGTGACAGGAAGCCAGATTCCGGCTGACCATGAGGAAAAACTTCCTGTTAGAGCAATACAAAAATGGAACCAATTACCTGGGGAGGTAGTGGGCTCTCCCACACTGGAGGCCTTCAAGACGAGGCTGGACAGCCATCTGTCAGGGATGCTGTGACTTGGATTCCTGAATTGAGCAGGGGGTTGGACTTGATGGCCTTGTAGGCCCCTTCCAACCCTACTATTCTATGATTCTATGTACATGCCAGTCACTTTCTCCATCTTCCTGTGCAATCCATCCTGAGCCCACCGCCACAAGGCGCCACAAGATCACGTAGAGACCCTCAGCGTGAGTCAGGCTGTACACGGATACAGAAAGGCCTGTGACTGCAGTGGGGACATTCCTGCCTGCACCCCCCCATCCTACACCTGGAAACAGGTATGGATCGTATGGAGAAATAAACAGCTCGCAAAAGCAGCACCCCCTAGTGGGCAATGAAAGCAACAACAGCCATTTTTACAAAGCCAGTTGCAGGAATACCTCAAGAGAGGTGCAGAAGCAGTGAAAAAATATGACAAATGCTTCACCATATCGACTCCACAGAGGTCAAGTTTGGGAACATCCATTCCCACACACTGTAGTTACACCCTTTGCTTCATGAGAAGATGCAGAGAATCCTAAAGAAGGTACAAATTATCCCAGGGGGTACACAAACTGTGCCACAATGGCCAGAACTGTTCTGAATGGGAGGCCGGTCAGCTCATTTCATGTGAACTTAACAGTAACAGTGATGATGGAGATCCTGGACATGGCTTGGCCTTCCACCCTCATGGCAAGTAATGCCCAGAGCAGCTAGAAGCAGGGGCTTTATGGTGGTGGCTCCCAAGCTTTGGGGTGTCTTGCCTGAGTTTTGAAAATCCACGTCTTTGCTGGGGGGTTGGATAAGCACGGGGGTGGGGTGGGAAGAGAAATATGAACTTCCCTTTTCTATCAGGCATTAGCTAATCAAAGCTCTGTGGCTAGTTCTGTAGTGTGTGTTTTTTAAACTGCATTACTGTTTTGTTTTATGGTTTGTTTTATTACTTGCTAACTGCTCTGGATGTTCGCAAACACAATCTACAACTGTTTTACATTAAGGAAATAAATTATTGTGCGGTGCCTAGCGAATCTGTTTTATAGGTGCCTTACAAATGTAACAAATGCAACATGAAATCAGCCTTCTTGCTGCTGAGGGCCAAAAGCTCAGTTACTCTGCCCCAAAGGTTTTCCACATGAAAGAAGACAGAAAGGTCGGTTCATTTCCTGCTGAGCCCAGAGCAGCAATGGAGCTTGGCTTCCCTTCCCAAGTCCCCCTGCCCCCCAAAGGATGGTTAGAATCATGCACTTCCAGCCCTACCCATATGTGAACAAGGGGGTAGGACACGCAACCTGTAACCAGAACATTTCAAGTGGAAACTATGAGGGAGCATGCCTATGCTTCTTTCCAGGGCCGTTTATTTAACATTCATACCACAGAGACTCCAGCAATCAGGGCTCCACAAATTTTGGTCTTAGTAGCCAAAAAGGTGTGATCACCAGGACACTCTCCCTTCCCCCAAAGCTAGGATCATGTCCTTGACCTTGCACTCTGCCTCTAAAATTCAGCGCATGGTCAGGGACAACCCCCTGCTCTCCTCCCCAGACCCACACCTGTGCGCGTGCATGAGAGGGATTGCTGCCACAGTCTCCCCCAAGGACCTCTGAAGTGCAAGCCATCTGAGCAGGTGATACCCGCCCCCTTCCAGGCTGGAGAAAGGCTGGGGCTGGTGCTGCTCTCCAGAGGACAATGGGACACTTGGCACGGATGGCAAATTGTGGCCCTCTGCCTGCAGTGCTCCAAATTGGGAGAATAATTTAAAAAGAAGTTTGCTATGCATGTCTCAAGTTTGATAGAAATAATATCTAGGAATATTAGCCAATAGGAGCATGGCAGCAGCTCCAGCACATAAGCATGAAGGAGAGTGCCAGAAACTGAGGAGGGCTGAGGTTTCAAACAAGCATGCATCAAGTTTGCAAAAGCAAATGGCAGAAGAAGCATCACATCTATCTGCACCCTCGATCCCTCACTTATACTGGGTCTGTAGCAAGAGGCAGCAATGTTTTGTTAAAGCAGCACAGGCAATTTTCACATTGGGTTAAAAAAAAAAGGGGGGGAAGCCAGGACAAAAAAGCCAAACTAGCCAACCAGCCCCAAGCCCAGCCATATTAAGTTTAGAACGAACACACAACTGCACATCTGGAGGGTGCCACATTGAGGAAAGCTTGTGCAGATAAATTGTAATACTGGGGTGGAAAATAGACAAATGGTCCGGCTCTGTATGAGTCAGCTTCCTATTCACTGAGGGGCTCTAGGTAAACCAATACTTTGAAGTCTCAAGCTCTTCCTCTGCAAAATGGGTATATTAATACTAGGATACCTTTCAGGGCTGGTGTTCTAAGCATTACTGAGATAAATATAGGTGCTCCAAGCACTTAAGAGCACCACAGAAATACTTCTTACCGCCATGAATTTTGAGGAGTTCTAGCACTGAGCTTTAGAACTGCTTGCTCCAGCCTGAATATAAATGAAAAAACAGGGGAGAGGAAGCAGCTGCTTCAGTTAAGGAGCTTCTCTCAAGTAAGGCAGGAGCATCACAATTCCAGTAAGCCTAAGGTTCAGTTCCACACCACACACGCTCCCATAAAACCTAAAGCCAAGGCCGTTTAGTGGCTAGTAACTAGAGAGGAGAGAAGTCCATGCTTGTGTCTTGATTTTACCCATATATCTACATCTTCGAGAAGGCATCACTGAGCAGCAAAGGAAGCTGAAAGCTACATGGAGAAGAGGGGTAGAGGGAAGAGAAATAAAGCTGTTTAAGAGTGAAAATTAAGAATGGAAGCCTTGACCACTTAAGGGCGTATAACATATGTCAGCAACCTGATGGAGAAAATAAATGTAAAAATATATATTAGACTAAAAAAAAAAAAGAGTGGGTGAAGAGAGAATTTGTCAAACCACTGAAACAAACAAATTTCACTGTCGTGCCTATATGTAAAGAGGACGCATCGGAGTGCCTGGGATATCTACCCCCCCCCCATCTCCCTGCCTGATCCCAACTCCCATGTCAAGTAGGGATGGCAGAGAATTGCTCCCCGAAACTTCGGGGGGCCGAGCGCCAACATGTTCGGCCCCCCGAACAAGTTTCGGGGAGAAATTCTCCGCACCCCCCCCCCCCCCCGGGACGGGACTTACCTTTGCCGAATGTCCCTCCCGGAGGCGGGTCCGGCCGGCGGTTCGTCGGGTCTTCGTCAGGGGCGGCAGCCGATCTTTCGACCGGCTGCCGCCGCCGCAATTCCAATAAAAGAAAAAAAAAAAACGCCCCCGTGATAGGCTACGTGACGATTAACGTAGCCTATCACGGCTAGATTTGCAAAGTCAGCCGTGATAGGCTACGTAAATCGTCACGTAGCCTATCACGGGTGACTTTAAAAAAAAAGAAAGAAAGCGCGTACGGATAATGGCGGCCCCCATAGGGAGCCGCCATTCCCGTTCCTTATTTGGTCGCTGTAGTCTACGTAAATCTTTACATAGACTACGGCGAAAATAAGGGCAACGCAAATAGCGTTGCCCTTATTTTCACCGTAGTCTATGTAAAGATTTACGTAGACTACAGCGACCAAATAAGGAACGTGAATGGCGGCTCCCTATGGGGGCCGCCATTTGCGTACGCGCTTTTTTCTTCTTTTTTTTTAAAGTCACCCGTGATAGGCTACGTGACAATTTACGTAGCCTATCACGGCTGACTTTGCAGATCTAGCCGTGATAGGCTACGTTAATCGTCACGTAGCCTATCACGGGGGCATTTTTTTTTTTTTTTACTGTTTAGTTCGCAGCCGGGCGAGGCGCCTCCTCCCCGGCCTGAATTTCGGCCGGGCGAGGCGGGAAGCCTCCCTCCCCCCAGCCTGAACTTCGCGGGGGGAGCAACGAAGTGCCTCCCCCCCACCACGAAAAGCTTCGAGGACAGGTAAGTGACTTTCGTCCACCCCTAATGTCAAGTGGTATTTCTCTTCACCTCCCTCCACTTTGATACTGGGGTCTTGTAACTGCGCCTCCAATGCCACCTGAGTTTCTCTTAGCACCTCAGGACCACCAGGATTGTCAACAGCCATCACCTAGTCATCCCTGAGGAAAGAGAATTGCTTCCTGGTGACTAAGCATTTAAACATTAGGGGAGAAATGAGTATTTTCTTTCAGGTTGCAAGTGAGGAACATGTATTCACGCATTAGTATTTATAGCCCAACTTGTTGTGCTTAAAAAGACAACCAGGGTCACTAACAAATCCTCAACAGCAACAATGCTTTTTTTCCTTCGGAACATCAGTCATATTCTTATTCAAGTTTATGCATGTGCAAATATAGCAGGCTGCCTAGTAACTTCTGTAGACCTATTTGCTCATTACCCAGCTATCCACTACAAACACACATGTCTGGAAAAACTCATGTTTGTTGTAAAGACATGCCCAGCAACCATCTCCAAGTCCCATTTATCAAAAGGACCACTTTTGCTCATATAAATCTATCTGGGTTTTAAGATCTTCATCTCAGGCCCCGTTCTGTGGTCTCCTGCTGAATCAGTTCAGTGAATACTAGGCACAGAGTCATTTCACCAGGTGCACCTAGATTATGGAATGATCTTCTCAGGAAAATCTGACAAGCCCCCCTCTCTCTATGTATTTATACACGCTCTGGAAATACTTTTATTTAGGACAGCCTTTTTTGATTAGCTGGAATCTGAATGTGTTGGCAGGATTTTTAGATGACTTTTAAAGCTGTGCTGTTTTGAGATTTTATTATGTGGTGTTTTCATTGTTTTAAACATTTTGTAGGCCACCCTATAAGGAGTTATCCTAAGTAAGAGGTGGCATATAAATAAGTAAGTAAGTAAGTAATTTCCAGCCCCTCATGACCTGAATTTTAGTTAAGATTGTCAGAAAAACAATATGCATTTATTAACATTTGGAGTTGGGGGAAGCATACAATCTTTTACTGGCTAAAGGATTGTATGTTTTTCTTTCTCCATGTTTAGCCCATAACAGTGACAAGAGCAAGCGTTTAGAGACTCAGCTTTCAAAAGCTATGAGAAAAGTAAATAACCCGCTGTATTTTTCCACTTTGGCTTTCTGGTCTGTTTTCTCACCCAGAAGAAAGTGTCCCATTTCAACAGACCTGTTTGAATAGTGCTTAGAAAAGCAAGAGCATCATTCTGCTGCAGTCAGTCCCTCTCTACCGGAACGGCAACTGTGTCATCTGCTCAATGTAAGCTGCTGTCATAGCAAAACAAGGCCTGGGATGCAGAATAATTTTCTGAACCATACTAGGTTGTGAGGAAGTCATCTGTAAAATGGGATCAGTTGTTATCAAATCATAGGGCTGTTTCAAGGAGATGCACAGGTCAATCCCACACATGGTTATTCAGATGTTACGCCTCGCTGAGTTCAAAGGGGCTTACTCTCAAATAAGCGCCCAAAGGATTGCAGCTGTAGTGCAATCCTCTACGTAACTACTCAGACATACTCATAATGCCCACAGAGTTCAGTGGGACTTATGCCCAGATAAGCAAGTGTAGGACAGCAGCTTTAATGTAACAGGGACTAAGAGGTAAAGCTCTGAGCTAGGAAGCCCCCAGTTGTCCCCTCAGCCATAAGCTCATGGCTGTTGTAAGGCAAGGGCTGGCAACTTGTGGCCTTCCAGATGTTTTGGCCTACAACTCCCATCATCCCTCACCATTGGCTATGCTGGCTAGGGCTGGTGAGAATTGTAGGCCCAAACATCTGGAGAACCTCAAGTTGCCCACCCCTGTTGTAAGGGCCCCCGAAAATGCATACAAAGCACTAAACTAAGTATTGTTATTAAAGCTTAGACTTGATCAAGATAGTGACATTTCACTTTTATAGTTGTTTACATGCCGCCTCAACCTTCCATTCCCACAGATACCAAGCAAACTATTGTTTTTAAATTCTAAGCAACAGAACCTTATTGACCTTCCCTGTTTTCAATTTGGAAATTGATGTTTCTTAAAAACAACCACCACCAAAACTGTAATAAAAACACACATGTAATTGGCTTCATTACTACAGCTTTTTTGTTGACCTAAAGTCTCAAGCCCCACTTCTGGCATGGAAATTCCATGGGATTCAGGTAGCCTCAGTTTTACCTGTCATCTGTAAAGTGGGAATAATATTGTCCTAGTTCACAGGAAAGCCATAAATATCAACACAAACGACACTGTTAAGCATTTGAGAAGCTGAAGCTAATCAGTACTGAAGTTACATTGCGCTAAACTCTGAGGACCTTATTTCCAAGCAAATATGCTGAGGATCACCTCTCTAAACTGCTACTGAAAGCTCAAATAGTATTATTACTGAGTTAGAAATGTCATTCACAGACAACCACGTTACATAAGGTGCATGGGGTGGGTGGGGCCCAGCATTCCCTTTGGTTATTTCTGGCACTTGACCCATCTAAAAATGAAAGGGAGAAACTGCCCAATCCTCTATGGGTGTTTTCTATTTTTTTTCCTGTTAACAAGGTACAGACAGTTCCCTAAAGCCTCCAAAGGGTGTTTGTTTTTTTTACTGGCAGCTGGGGCTGGCTTGGGGCGGGGGGGAGAAGGGAAGAACAGCACATTGGAAAAGCAGAGACAGACTAAAAGAAAGATCCTTCGGATTCTACATGGCCTGCTAGGATTTTCCCTAGAACAAGCTGGCAGCAGTGACACAGCGGAAGCTTGGGGGCAGGACGTGGTGCACACCCGGGCGGGCCTGTGACCACCGGTAGGCAGGGTGCCAGATACAAAGGACCCACCGTTGAGGCTCCTATACTCTTAAAAGCAGCGTCCTGGGCCCAGCGGCTGTTCTGGGAGCATGCAAGACTGCTGACTGACTTTCACTGTTTTTATCTCATCTTTCTATAAAGCAGTCAAGGCAACGATCAAAGGTTAAGAGACCACATTGAAAAAGTTCACGATAAAAACTAAGCTTAAACTACAATTTAAAAGGCCAGAATTGGATGTGCAACAGCAGCAGAATTCAGAAGTCTCTTTTAAAAGGCATCACTCTAAAAAAGCCCATTGGAAAAAGGTAGATTTCAGCTCCCTGCCAAGCACGAGCAGCAGCAGGGCCAAAATAATTTCTTTGGCAGGGGAGCCCACTGTCTCGAAGCCAGCACAGACATCCATCCCTCTCTCAAAGCACATCCCTCGTGCCTTTTATTTCAGGCAGCAGGCAGAGACTAAGCAGGGTCTTGGCAGACCAGCCTTCCTCAACCTGGTGCCCTCCACATCTGCTGGGTGGCAACTGCAGCCAGCATGGCGATCTGGAGGGCACCAGGTTGGGGAAGGCTGCGCTAGACCAAGAGTGGGGAACATGCGGCCTTCCAGATGTTGTAAGACTGAAACTCCCATCAGCCCTAGCCAGCATGGCCAATGGTGAGGAATGACGGGACTCACAGTCCACCAACATTGGGAGTGCCACACGTTCTCCATCCTTGCAGGAGACAATCTCAAGCATTGCCGAAGCTGAATGGGCATGGGGGCTGATCAAATCCTTGGACAGGAGACCACTGGGGCCTCACATTACAGCAGAAAATGTAAATATTACAATCAAATAAAATTCAGAAGTTGCACACAGGAGGCAGCAGTTTTTTCCACCTGTCTGAGAACTCACACCTGCTAAAATTCCCTTTTCTACACAACTATTAAGCACATGAAAGCCCCAACACTCTCTACTATGGCAGGTTGTGTTCACATCAGCAGGCCTTACATAGGCCAAAAGAGGTAAACGTCACGGGCCTTGCGTAAAGTTCATGGCTGTGTTTCTCCACTTGCTGATCATCCTTCCAAGAACTTTGCCTCCAGAAGAACTGCTGATTGAGAAAAAGGTAGGAGAAAAATACCATGTTTCCTCAGCTAGTATAACTGAGAAAAGAGAAGCACATTATGAAATATATCAGCTGAAAATTAAGATTTCTTACAAGTTAATACATTGATTTAATACATGATTTAGGGCTATACATTAACTGTAAAAAAATATGCTCTGACTGGACAAACTTGCCAGCATTAATAATCTCTTATTATTCCTGGCTTCATCTTGATGTTGTCTAGATGCAGTAACCAACTCTTGTTAACATCATCTCCAAATCAGCAGGAACAAGGGCAGGTAGTAATAAAAAAGAAGCAGATACACTTTTTACTTGTTTTGTTTTGTACTATGGGAAGTGCTACAGAATTTCTTAAGATACAGTTCATCAACCCAGAGGCTCCAAAGCCACATCTAGCCCCCTGAGGAAATATAACTGGCCCCACAGCAGCCAGCCCAGAGGCAAGAAGTCTTGTGGGGTGGGTGATGGCTGCAGCAATGACTTTGCTGGCAACCAATTCGGGGCAGGGGAGGCAAGGCTCCTTGTCTCCACCCCTTCTTCAGAGTAGCTCTTATAACATTAGTTGGTGACAGTGGGGTGAGCGAGAAGGTTGAAATGAATAAACTTTCTCCCCTTTACTATAGGCAGGTGTGCCACTTTAGAAAGAGCCAATGCATAAGATTTTGTATTCTGTTTTCAGTAATCCAGAATTTTCATCATTCTGGGGCTGCTTATTCAATAATCACTGGGGTGGCGTGCAGGGAGAGATTAAAGCCCCATTTTCCCCATACGCATGGGGTGGAAGGATGGGGAAACTGCCTTCCCCCAAATCTTTGGCAACCACAGGGACTGACAAGGTAGCTGAAGGGACGTTTATAGGTTAATAAATCCCTGTTGGGCAATCTCACACATGTGCCTCCAAGACACAAGATCAGTCCTCCAGCTGGCAGCTTTATTAATGATAACTGGTAATGGAAGGCGGGTTATGAGAGACCGGAGGCTTCTCTTGGGAATGGTGTCCCACCCAGCAGAATCTGCTAACCCACATTTGGTGCTTGCCCACAACACCATGGCAACGGGCTACACTACCCTTCTTATGAAAAGTCAGATCACACACACTTCCATTTACATAAATCAAAGGAAAGAATGACTAAGTCCCACCTCGACTTGCTCCCAAAATGGGCACCATGCTTTGTTTCCTTTTCCTGCTTCTTCCAGCTCCCCACACACAACTCCCTGCAAAGTCTCCCCCCCACACACACACATACACACACACCCCAAGGACTTATTTGACCTCTTTCCTCTGAGGGACTCTGCTCCTTCCACACCACAGCACAGAGAATGTTCATCCCACCCACGAAATAAAACCACCCATGAGATCTGAGTGCAAGCCAGCCAATCGCTTCCTTCGTGGAGTGCCCTGTACCCACTATGCAACCTCCCTTGGGAAAAGGAGGCACCTATCTAAGCATCCCTATTGCATTAAGGGCCCAACTACCTCCACCCCCAAGATTAAGCCCTTCTTCCTTAAAAAGAACACAGAACAGACCTTCATCCTCAGCCTGAGGATACCCTCAGGAGACCCTACCTCTGTCAAAACCACGAACTACTTCCTTCTCCCTCTTAAGAGAAGCCCCTCCATCCCCCCCAAGATTCCCCCAACCACTGTCTAATCAATCACTTAGGGTGTTCCTTTGCATGCAAAAGCCAGGTTTTGGTAGAAATGTATCCCAGAACTGCCCCCTTACCGCATAGCAGGGGGTATACACCATCCATGGGTCCCTCCACCAGATCTGCAAAACATTCCCAGGGCCACCTCTGAGAAGGTCCTCTCATCACCCCTTTTTCCCCAGAGAGGGGGGCAACCCGTCCTGAGCACCCCGCGAAGTTGCAATTCATCTCCTTAAATGACCCCACTCCCACATATGAGATGTTTATTCCCAGAATCCTCCCTTATTAGGCCAAGCGGCTGTCTCTCACTCCTACACATGCATGCGTGCACACACAACCATATGCTCAATGGTATTTGCAGGCCCCCATTCCCCTTTCTTTTTCAGGGACACCCCCCCCCCAACAATCACCGCCACACACACACAGGACACTGAAGGACCCCCATCACAGCCCCTTCCTCCAGCAATGAAGAGGATGCTCTGGCCCACAAAGGATCCCTTTGTTCCAACACAACTTCCCCTGTACGCCCTCCCCATGGGGGGGGGGGGTGTGTCCAGTGCTCCCCCTTCATTATATCACCCTAAGGTTTCTTCTACTATCCTAAAAAGGCTCTGCAACATCCAACCATTCATTACTACTTAACTGCTGTGTTTTATCTAAATTCCCTATTCCAGTGTTTGTTGGTTTTTATATAAACCTGCTGTTTTGTATTTTGCTGTTATTGTTTAGGATCTTATTTAAAGTTTAAGTTGCTTTTTCAAGTTATTTATTGTTAAGTCCCCTTCAATGCTATTTATGAGTATTTTAAATAAGTACACAATGGGGCAGTGAAATTAGCGCCCTTGCCTATTCAAGGTGCCCCACATTGGGGGCCAGCTACTCCCCATCTGCTCTCACCACAGAGAAGGAGGCTCAGCCCCTCACCCCACCTGAAGAATACCCCATCTACCACCGTACACCCGATGCTTCCAGATTGTCAAGACTTCCCCATTTTATTTCCCTCCTCCAGACAATTTGGGACTACCAAATCCCAAATTTGGTATTTGGTATGTGCACCCACCCCCACCATGTAAGACAAACTCACTTCTTCCCCCCATGTAACTTCAAGCCCCCATTTGCCCCACAGTAAGCCCCCCTTCCTCCTTCTCTTCACTTCCCCATAGGTGCCCCACGTCTGTAATGCCCTCCATCAAATCTCCTTCTCTGGGAAGGGAGGAGGGTCTCATGTCTTTCCTCACACTCTTTGGGGGGGGGGTGTCAAAATCTTCCTTGCCCCCCCATAGAGTTTGGGATAGACCTGACACTCCCTAATCCAAGCGCCCCCCATAAGACCCCAACAAACTTCTCTCCCACCTTTCCCCTCCACTTACGGGGAGGTTGTCTCATTCTTCCCCCAAATCCTATTTCAACCCTTCAGTGCCCCCCCCATTCGAGGGGGGTATCTTATTCCCCCTCCCCAATTGTTTCATCTCCTCCCACTCCCCAAGCGCCCCCACATAAAACTTCCTCCTCCCATTAAAGGGGGGGTCACATTTAGCATCCTCCAAATCCTCCCCCTAAGCCCCCCACTAAAAACTCAAACAGCCCCCGCCCACCTAATCTCCTCCACTGAGGGAAGCTTCTGCGGGCGGGGGGGGGGGTCATCCACCTCCCCCTACCTCAGGAACCCCCCCGTCTGAAGTCTGGCAAGGACGCCCCCTCCTCACAGAAATCCACACTTAAAGGCCCCCTTGAATCCCTCTCTCCTTTCAACCCCCCCCACAAGTCCCCCCCCCACGAGGTAAGTAACTCCTTTCCAAACCTTATGCACTAGGAGAGGGATGGGGGTCTCACGGGCCTCCCCCAGGACCCCTAACTCATGGGGGGCTCAAAATCGCCCTCCCCCTCAGGAAAAAAAGTCTGAGGACAGCCCCCCCCATAGTCACCCCTGGCCCCATAGAAGAGAAACTCCCCGCCCCTGGCAAGCCCCCCCACCAGTATTAGCCCCCCTCATAAAAGGGCCCCCCCTCACCTGTACCGCCGCCACCGCTGCTGCTGCTGCTGCCCCCAGACTCGGGCCCGGCCGACGCCATCTTACCGCTTCTCCCTCCTCTCCGCCTCTTTTTTAAATTATTTATTTTTGGGCGCCGCCTTCGTTTCCTCTCACTAGTCCTGTCCCCCCTCTCCTCCTGCCCCCCCCCCGACTCTCCTCTTGGTCTCGCCCGCCTCGCTTCAAGCAGCGGCTGCGGGCCGCACCACCCCCGCGCTTGGAGGGGTGGCCACGCCTTCTCCGCCTCCTATTTTTCACTTCCACACACAAACGCCACACACCCGCTTCCTCTCATGGACCCGCCCAAACGGCTTCGGGACAAACCACTTTGCTCAGGTGGGAGGGGGGGTGGAGCTAAAGGGGGGTCACAGAAATGGAAAGGGCGCCACCGCCTTGTTTATAACGGAACGCGGGTAGCCAAGGAGCGGGAGGGAGAAAGGACACTGCGCGTGCGTCAGAGGGAAAGTGGCCGGTCGACGTTCTCTAGCAGGGTCGTCACGGATTGCGTGGAAGCGGGCGTGACTCCCCACCGTCACAAAGGGTTCTCGGGGGGGGGGGGAGCAGAGTTGCTGTCGCCATAGTAATGCAGGCTGGCCAATCAAAGGCACACCCTGGCACAGCAACACCGTCGTCATGACAATGTGGCCTTGCTCCATTCCTCCACCATGATGACCTCATCTTGTGCTGCACTAGTGACATCATATATTATTATAGAATCATAAAATAGTTGGGTTGGAATGGGCCTATAAGGCCAGCTACTCCAACCCCCTGCTCAGTGCAGGAATCCCACTTGGAGCATCCCTGACAGGTGGCTGTCCAGCCTCGTCTTGAATGCCTCCAGTGTGGGAGAGCCCACTGCCTCCCTAGGTAATTCATTCCATTGTTGTATTGCTCTAACAGTCAGGAAGCTTTTCCTGATGTTCAGCCGGAATCTGGCTTCCTGTCACTTGAGCCCGTGATTCCGTGTCCTGCACTCTGGGATGATTGAGACAAGATCCTGGCCCTCCTCTCTGTGACAGCCTTTCAAGTCCTTGAAGAGCGCTATCCTGTCTTCCCTCAGTCTCCTCTTCTCAAGGCTCAACATGCCCAGTTCCTTCAGTCTCTCCTCAGAGGGCTTTGTTTCCAGTCCCTGATCATCCTCGTTGCCCTCCGCTGAACCCTCTCCAGCTTGTCTGCATCCTTCTTAAAGTGCGGTGCCCAGAACCGGACACAGTACTCCAGAAGAGACCTAACCAGTGCTGAGTAGAGGGGAACTAGTACTTCCTGGGATTTGGAAGCTATGCTTCTATTAATACAGCCCAAAAGAGCATTGGCCTTGTTTGCAGCCACATCACATTGTTGGCTCATATTCAGCTTGTGATCGACAATGATTCCAAGATCCTTCTCGCTTGTAGTGTTGTTGAGCCATGTATCCCCCATCTTGTCACTGTGCATTTGGTTTCTTTTTCCTAGGTGCAGAACTTGGCATTGATCCCTATTAAATGTCATTCTGTTGTTTTCTGCCCAGTGCTCCAGGCTATCAAGATCACTTTGAATTTGGCTTCTGTCTTCCAGGGTATTAGCTGTCCCACCCAATTCTGTGTCATCTGCAAATCTGATCAGCATTCCCTGCACCTCCTCCTCCAAGTCATTCATGAAAATGTTGAAGAGCACTGGGCCCAGGACTGAGCCCTGCGGTACCCCGCTCGTTGCCTCTCCCCAGTTTGAGAAGATCCCATTGATAAGCAATCTTTGAGTCCGATCCTGTAGCCAACTGTGGATCTTTCCCTGTCCTCCATGATTTCTCAAAGAGAATAGACAGTGGTTCTGCCAGTTCTTCTGCCATTTCCTTTACTACTCTAGGATGCAGTTCATCTGGCCCTGGAGATCTGAACTCATTCAAAGTAATTAAGTGTTCCTTGACCATATGCCTATTGATCTCAAGCTGCAATCCTGTCCCTTCAGCCTGTACTTCACTTTTGCCAAGGGGGGTCATAGACCCTCTTTTGGGAGAAGACTATTATCGCTGTTATTATTATTAATAAATAGTATTATTAATAATAACAGAGAGGGTTCCATCCTTAAAGGCAGCCTGAAAATAATCTAAAATAAATAAATAAAATATATAAAAACAGTGGGTAGTATCCAGTGGTACTGACATGAAAGGGCCTAATCTAAGTAGGGCTACCAGTGGATACTGCCCAATGCTACGTCAAGTTAGTGCAAGGTGCTACATCCTGGCATTGTTCGTTTTCATTAAGTGCTTAACATATGCTCTTAGTAACCATTGCGAGGCCACAGCCTTGTAAAGAGCTACTGTTCTGTGTGGTAGACGGCAAGTTGGACTGGGATCACGAAGATACAGGATCAAAACCCCACCCAGCCTTGAAACTCACTGTCATTTTGATCAGTTGTTTTCTCAGACTAACCTGCCTCACCGAGTTGTCGTCACGACATAGTTGACTGGGGTGTGCACACGCACTACCCTGAATTCTGTGGAGGAAGTTATTGGCAATAAAAGCTACTCCTTTGTTAATAGGAGTGTCTTCAACCCCGGATCTAGGAATCCAAAGTATCCTATGGCCCTTCAGCTGCTGTTTAGGGGTCACAGGATCGCTCCCTTAATGGATCAAGCAATTTTAAAAATGCATACACTAAACAACCTGTGATTTTTTAAATGGGGGGCCACAGTGCTCATTTCAAGTGTTGGAATGGGCCACAGCATGTTAGTGTTTCCTCAGTCTTGCACAGGGGGTTGCACTTGCAGGTGGGATTTGGAGGAACCTGAAATCCACCCCACTGCTTGTACTGGTAGGGACCAATAACTCCAAAAAGCAAAGATTGGAACACCAATGATTTAAAATCAGGTTCATGCTGTTGATTCCTTTTGCATTCTCAGAGCAGGGCTCGGAAGGTGGTCAAGTCCAAATGATCTAACTCCTGTTCACTATGGAATCAGCAGAGAATACCCCTTCACCACTCACATCCATCCATCGCAGAATGTCTTATCTCAATTTGTGAGGAATATCTGTTTAAAACAAACCAGGTGGGTTCTCTGAAAACAAACCCTTCTGTCGCTGTCCAGAGATCAGCAGGCTGTGCTGCTTTAATAGTCTGCAGTCCCAAATCACCCACCCTGGTTGAACCAAATAAATGTGCTTTAAATGCAGTGTTTTAATTTCACATTTTACAGACTTTGCAATATAATTGCCCCACTTGGTCTAAGTAATGGCATACAAGCTGACACATGCATGCCTCTGCCCCAAAGATCCTGGTATTTTTGTATCCTTTGATATGCTTATGTAGATGTGTGTTTACATGCACATGTGACCGAGGACATGCAGTAACATTCCTCATGCTGTTTCACCCAGAAACTGGCACTCAGAGTTACACTTCTCCTGAACATGGGTGTTCTATTGAGCCACCATGACTAATAGCTGCCAGAAGACCCACCTACGAATACAATAAATTGTGGCTGTACCTGCAGCATGCCTGCCTCTTCTGCTTTTATTGCAGCACGTTTTATTGCAACACATGATCAGCTCCTTCATAGGTTGTGGAGTGTGACATCCAAACCCAGACAGCTGGGTGTTTTAGGGCTAAACAACCCAGCGATTAACCCAACAACAAACCATGGGTTAACCAACGGGTTGTTGTTACATGCAAACAAGGCCATCGTCTTTCTGGGTCTGATCAAGGTAAATCCACATCTCCCAGTTTCCCGTTTTCAATGGCAGACAGCCATATGCCTCCGGAAAGCTCGCAAGCAAAGTATGCTGGCAACAGTACCTGGTGTTTTGCTCATGAACCTAGAGGTTCCACTGAGCAATCATGGCTTAGTGGGACAATGAAAAAATGCTCAATTTACCATGAGTGCTCACAATACAAGGGGCTGGAGAAACACAGGCTCTTGTGCTGTGCCTATTGGGTGGCGGAACTGTCAGGGTTGATAAAAATCAGTGATTAAAAAAAAATCAATTGGATTTTTAAAATTTAAATCAGACTTTGAAATTTTCTTAAAGCAATTAGTTAAAAAAAAAACACCCTAGGCCAGAGACATCACATGAATACTAATTACACAACTTCTAATTATATTCTATGGATATGTTAACAGCAGTTTATGGAGATGGGCCCCTTCATGGATCACTGCCTTGTTGTGGCGAAGGGGTTTGCGTAACTCAGTGAAGCCATAAGCTATGTCGTGCAGGGCCACCCAAGACGGACAGGTCATGGCAGAGAGTTCTGACAAAATGTGGTCCACTGGAGAAGGAAATGGCAACCCACTCCAGTATTCTTGCCAAGAAAACCCCATGGAACGTATCACAAGGCTAAAAGATATGACGCTGGAAGATGAGCCCCTCAGATCGGAAGGTGTCCAATATACTACTGGGGAAGAGCAGAGGGTATTTCCAAGTAGCGCCAGAAAGAGTGAAGCGGCTGGGCCAAAGCCGAAAGGACACTCAGCTGTGGATGTGTCTGGTGGTGAAAAGAAAATCCGATGCTGTAAAGAACAATATTGTTTAGGAACCTGGAATGTCAGATCAATGAATCAAGGTAAGCTGGAGGTGGTCAAACATGAGATGGCAAGATTGAACGTCGACATCTTGGGAATCAGCGAACTCAAATGGACAAGCATGGGCGAATTTAATTCAGGTGACCATCATATCTACTATTGTGGGCAAGAATCCCTTAGAAGAAATGGAGTAGCACTCATAGTCAACAAAAGGGTGGGAAAAGCAGTACTGGGGTACAATCTTAAAAACGACAAAATGATCTCAGTACGAATCCAAGGCAAACCATTCAACATCACAGTAATTCAAGTCTATGCCCCAACCACTGATGCTGAAGAAGCGGAGGTTGATCGGTTCTATGAAGACCTACAACACCTTCTAAAACTAACACCAAAAAAAGATGTCCTCTTCATCATAGGGGATTGGAATGCTAAAGTAGGAAGTCAAGAAATCACTGGGATAACAGGCAGGCATGGCCTTGGTGTACAAAATGAAGCAGGACAAAAGCTAATAGAGATTTGCCAAGAGAACACGCTGATCATAGCAAACACTCTTTTCCAACAGCACAGGAGGCGACTCTACACATGGACATCACCAGATGGTCAGTATCAAAATCAGATTGATTATGTCCTTTGCAGCCAAAGATGGAGAAGCTCTATACAGTCAGTCAAAACAAGACCTGGAGCTGACTGTGGCTCAGATCATGAGCTTCTTGTTGCAAAATTTCGGCTTAAATTGAAGAACGTAGGGAAACCACTAAACCATTCAGGTATGACCTAAATCATAACCCTTATGAATATACAGTGGAGGTGAGGAATAGATTTCAGGGATTAGACCTGATAGACAGAGTGCCTGAGAAACTATGGACGGAGGTCCGTAACATTGTTCAGGAGGCAGCAACGAAATCCATCCCAAAGAAAAAGAAATGCAAGAAAGCAAAGTGGCTGTCTGATGAGGCTTTACAAGTAGCTCACGAAAGAAGGGAAGCGAAAAGCAAGGGAGAAAGGGGAAGCTATATCCAACTGAATGCAGAGTTCCAGAGAATAGCAAGGAGAGACAAGAAGGCCTTCTTAAATGAACAATGCAAAGAAATCGAGGAAAACAACAG
The DNA here is from genome assembly GCF_057233095.1 of Heloderma suspectum. Taxonomy (NCBI): domain Eukaryota; kingdom Metazoa; phylum Chordata; class Lepidosauria; order Squamata; family Helodermatidae; genus Heloderma; species Heloderma suspectum. Next base: position 20,371,714 of record NC_139474.1, on the reverse strand, counting down.
AATGGGAAAGACTAAAGATCTCTTCAAGAAAATCGGAGATCTCAAGGGAACGTTTTGTGCAAAGACGGGCATGATAAAGGAAAAGAAGGCAGGGACCTAACAGATGCAGATGAGATTAAGAAGAGGTGGCAAGAATACACAGAAGAACTATACAGGAAAGATCTGAATGTCCCTGATAGCCATGATAGTGCGGTCCCTGAACTTGAGCTGGACATCCTAGAGAGTGAAGTCAAGTGGGCCTTAGGAAGCATTACTAACAACAAAGCTAGCTGAGATGACAGTATTCCAGCTGAGCTATTTAAAATCCTAAAAGATGATGCTGTTAAAGTGCTGCATTCAGTATGCCAACAAATTTGGAACACTCAACAATGGCCGCAAGACTGGAAAAGGTCAGTTTACATTCCAATTCCAAAGAAGGGCAACGCCAAAGAGTGTTCAAACTATCGTACAATTGCGCTCATTTCACATGCCAGCAAGGTGATGCTGAAAATCCTACAAGCTAGGCTTCAGCAGTATGCGAACCGAGAACTACCGGAAGTACAAGCTGGGTTTCGAAGAGGCAGAGGAACTTGAGATCAAATCGCCAACATTCATTGGATCATGGAGAAAGCAAGAGAATTCCAGAAAATAGAATTCTATTTCTGCTTCACTGACTACGCTAAAGCCTTTGATTGTGTGGATCACAACAAACTGTGGCAAATTCTTAAAGTGATGGGAGTACCAGACCACCTTACCTGTCTCCTGAGAAACCTGTACCAGGGTCAAGAAGCAACAGTAAGAACCAGACATGGAACAACCGAGTGGTTCAAAATTGGGAAAGGAGTACGACAAGGCTGCATATTGTCACCCTGCTTATTTAACTTATATGCAGAGTACATCATGAGAAACGCCGGGTTGGATGAATCACAGATCGGAATTAAGATTGCTGGGAGAATTATCAACAACCTCCGATATGCAGACGATACCACCCTAATGGCAGAAAGCAAAGAGGATCTAAAGAGCCTCTTGTTGAGAATGAAAGAGGAGAGTGCAAAAGCTGGTTTGAAACTCAACATTAAAAAAACGAAGATCATGGCATCTGGCCCCATCACTTCCTGGCATATAGAAGGGGAAGAAATGGAAGCAGTGACAGATTTTACTTTCTTGGGCTCCAAGATCACTGCAGACGGTGACTGTAGCCATGAAATTAAAAGACGCTTGCTCCTTGGGAGGAAAGCTATGGCATACCTAGACAGCATAGTAAGAAGCAGAGACATCACCTTGCCGACAAAGGTCCGTCTAATCAAAGCTATGGTTTTCCCAGTAGTAATGTATGGCTGTGAGAGCTGGACTATAAGGAAGGCTGAGCGCCGAAGAATTGATGCTTTCGAACTGTGGTGCTGGAGAAGACTCTTACGAGTCCCCTGGACTGCAAGGAGGTCAAATCAGGCAATCCTAAAGGAAATCAACCCTGAGTGCTCATTGGAAGGACAGAGACTGAAGCTGAAGCTCAAATATTTTGGCCACCTAATGCGAAGAGAAAACTCCCTGGAAAAGACCCTGATGCTGGGAAAGACTGAAGGCCAAAGGAGAAGGGGACGGCAGAGGATGAGATGGCTAGATAGCATCACCGATGCAATGAATATGAACTTGAGCACGCTCCGGGAGAGAGCGCAGGACAGGAAGGCCTGGTGTGCTATGGTCTATTGGGTCACGAAGAGTCGGACACGACTGAACGACTGAACAACAACAACAAATGGAGATGGGAAATAACTTGATCAGTCCTATTCTATACACCACTGCAGGTGGTGTACAGAAGTGTATGCTCTTTCACTCTCTCAGGCCTTGCCTCTCTCTATGTGCAAAGATAGAAAAGGTCAATGAACGGAGAATTTGGGGAGATGGTGTAGATCTGAACGAGGAGGAGGAGTCTGGATATAAATGCAAGGGATAAGGGAGGGGAACAGAAAGTGAAAAAAAAGTGAACGGAACTTATTCATGCAGTCCAGACTTCTGCTGCATGTGTCCTCAAAAACCCATGCGTGTGTTTTGTTAATGTTCTTGTTTGTTGAAGAAGAAAACTAACCAGAAGAATAAACAAACTTATTAGTGCAGTTTAAAAGCCTGTTTAGTAGTGGTGATTCTGGCACATCAGGACAAAAATATCATGATTAATTGAATAGTTGGAGCTGGTTCCTCTCCTGAATGACTTCACAAGTTCATTCTTTATTACTAAAACGACCAAATTATCATCCCATTTTTGATGAAAATTAATCTGAAAACAACTCAGAATTGCTTAGTGTGTACCTACCTTCTAATGAAACCCACATCTCTGAATATGTATTAAGGTTATATGAGGCTGCTGGACAACCCATAGGATGTGTTGCACTGGCATTTCTGCCTTCCCCGCCCCAGAATGCCCCCCGGAACGCCCTGTTTTGACTGCTCCACGCTCCTCTTCCGAGCACGGGGCTGTTCTGTGCAGCCTGCGAGGCAGCGCAGAAGGTGGGGAAGATCAGTTCTCTGGGAACTGACCTCAGAGTTCAGGCTCCGAGGTTGGTTCCCAGAAAACCACATATCCTATGGCTGTCTAGGTGCTGACTAGCGGCCATAGGATTGCTCCCTCCAATAATGATTTAAATCAAATCAACCCTGGCCTGTGGCCAATCCAGATTCATGGTGCACTGACCTAAAGAAGCCCTACCACCCCAAGAAAGTGACTGTCCCCTCCATGCCCTGCCTGGGGGTGCCATAAGTCTCTAGCTTTCCACTGCAGGGAACAGAAGGCTGGACCTTGATTGGATCGTGAGAGGCAGTTCTCTACTGCAGATCCTATTCGAAGCCAGGCACTCATTGATTCCAATGGGTCTGGAGGGCTGTGCGTTCTCTACCTTTGGAGGGCTGTGCGTTCTTCTGTTCAAATCATCCGGGTGGAAGGGCACCAGTTCCTCTTTCTTCCCAGATGCAATTCTGAAGAACCCACTGACGCACCCCAGGAGAGGAAGACTCGCATCGCTTCCGTGAAGCGGCTCCCGTTTCAGTTGCAGCTGTTGTCAGGAAGATAACAATCAAAAGGCAAAGTCTGCAGCAACAACGGACAAAGCTGACCGCAGCAGGTCACACAAGTGCGGTCAGGATAATTAGGCAGCAGGCCAAGATCACTTTCGATAAAAGCGTGGAAAAAAACCCAGCTTCCGTTGGCCAGAGTCCCACAGAGGGTGCAAAGTTCAGGCAAACCTAAGCAGAGTTCCCTGCTCCCTGCTCGCCAGTTTTCAGAGCCCTGGAGCCAGAAGCGTGATCATCTTAAAACACAGAGGTCACCAGCAAATAAGTACATAAACACAAATACAATCAAATGCTAAATATTGTATTTGGGGAAGTTACAATGAACGTGGCTGGAGCTTTGGATTGCGCTACTAAGATGGTTCTTCAGTTCTGTTTGATTGGCTAGAAACACGATAAAAATGACAGAACCACAGAAGGGAAATGGATCACAAAAGCTCCAGAGTTGGACCGTTGATCTAGCCTCGCACAGACCACACAGTGACATCCAGAGCACAAATAATGGCTTCTACTTCTCAGATTCACTGCCATTATCTTCTTGTTGTTGTTGTTCAGTCGTTAAGTCGTGTCCGACTCTTCGTGACCTCATGGACCATAGCACACCAGGCCCTCCTGTCCTCCACTCTCTCCTGGAGTGTGCTCAAGTCCACATTCATTGCATCGGTGATGCTATCTAGCCATCTCATCCTCTGCCGTCCCCTTCTCCTTTTGCATTCAATCTTTCCCAGCATCAGGGTCTTTTCCAGGGAGTTTTCTCTTCGCATTAAGTGGCCAAAATATTTGAGCTTCAGCTTCAGTATCTGTCCTTCCAATGAGATGTTTTTTAAAAAACGGTTCAGACGTATTCAGAGACTAGGAGAGGTCTATCAACAGCTATTAGACAGTCTGATGTAGAGGTTAGAGGGTTGGACTGGGGAAACCTGGGTTCAAGTCATGAAGCTCTTTGGGCAACTTTGGGTCAGTCACCGACTCTCAGCCTAACCTACCTCATAGGATTGTTGTGAGGATAAAATGGAGAGGAGGATCATGTGTGTTGCCTCGGGCTCCTTGGAGGAAAAGTTGGGTATAAATGAAACAAATCAATCAATTAGCCCTCTAAAGCTAAACGGAACTTCCAAACACAGGGGAAGTTAAATCTCTAGATAGCAGCCACTGGGAAGCAACCAGTGGGAAGAGGAAGCTGCCTTCCATGCCATTTGTAAGCTTCCCAAAAGCATCTGGTTGGCCACTGTTGGAAACAAGATGGTGGATCAGAATTATTTATTGATTTATTGAAAGTGTTTTTATCCTGCTCCTCAGCAAAAGTCTCCTAAACAAAACCGTCCATGCCCACAGGCGTACACTCTTAAAAGACATGACACACAAGGAAAAGGGGAAAGGGAGGGCAGAGGGGAAAAGCAAGTGGTCTTTCAAGAGGGCTGCTGCAATGGTTCTACTTCCCCACTCACCTTCTACTGTGCAGCTTGCTGGAACAGCTGCTGGTGGGGTGACAGTTGAGGGAAGAACTTTCTTTTAGAATCTAGACCTTTTAAATCTGGTATACTTCCATGGATTCACCAGCAAATTTTAGCCATGAAAAGTAAATGAAACCTCCATGTAGAGAAGCAGTGTACCTTTGAGTACTAGGTGAGACAAAGAAAGAGAGGAGAGCTGTTTCCTTCAAACCTTGCATGTGGGCTCCCTAGAAGCATAGGAACATTGGGGGCCACCCAAGTCGGATCTTTGGTCCATCTAGTCCAGTATTGCCGGCGGTGACTGGCAGCAATGGCTCATAGGGGTTTTTCCAGCACTACCTGGAGATGCTGGGGACTGAACTTGGGGTCTTCTGCACGCAAGCAGGGGCTCAACCACCAAGCTACAGCCCCTCTCACTGGCTGTGTTGCAAACAGGATGCTGGATTGGACGGACCTTTGGTCTGATACATCAAAGATCCTCTTATATATTGTTGTTATTATGGCACCATCTGTACACACTGTTTTGCAAAGAACAGGCCTGGCATGTTAAAAGCGGATTAGACAAATTCATGGAGGGCAGGTCTCTCAGCACACGACAGCTAAGTGAAACCTCCATGTCCAGAGGCAGCCTATCTCTAAACTGCGGTTTCTACGGGGCACTAATAAACGAGGCACTGTTTGTAGCGGCCCCCTGGAAGCACCTCGTCGTCCGCTGCTGGAAACAGGAGGGTTGCCGCTGCATCCTTTGGCCTTGATGCAGGAAGGACTCGGCTTTCTCGGCGTTCGACCCGCTCCCTCCCACTCGCCACGTCGGCGCTCGATCGATGGCGCCTAGCCACCCTCGGCATCCGTTTGCTCGGCGCTCGATTGCTTCGGCGCTCCTCCCTCCCCAGCAAAGGCCGCTCGGCGCGTCTGCGAGCAGCCTCCGCCTAGGTCGCGCGGTTGCGCGCTGAGCGCATCGATCGCCGCTCCCCGGAGAAACAAACATGGCGTCGGCGGCGTCCGCTTCGACGGGGCTGGCCGGAGGCCGAGCGCCGCGGCGCACGGCGGGGAACCGGCTCTCGGGGCTGCTCGAGGCGGAGGAGGACGAGTTTTACCAGACTACGTACGGGGGCTTCACCGAGGTAGGGGGCGGGGCCGGGCTGAGGGGGAAACCGGCGGGGGCGGGGCCAGGCCCGGGGCGGGGCTTCGAGCGCACCGCCGGGGTGGAGCTTGCCGCCGATTGGTCGGAAGAAGTGGGCGGGGCCACAAAGGACTGCGCCGGTTAACCAGCGGCCTCCAACCTAGTGGCAGTTCGGACTACAGCCCCCATCATCCCCTCGGGGTAGTGGATGATGGGAAGTGTAGTCCAAAGCATCTTGGGGGCGCTAGGTTAGGGAAGTCTGGGTAAGCTAGCGACCTTCTCCAATCTGGGGCCCTCTGGATGTGTTGGACTACAACCCCCATCATCCAACCGCCATTTATTTGTTGCATTTATATCCCCGTGTTTTCCTCTTGCAAGGAACCCAAGGCGGCTTAAACATCCTCCTCGCCTCCATTCTATGCTCACAACCACCCTGTGAGGTAGGTTAGGCTGAGAGTCAGTACCTGGCCCAAAGTTACCTAGTGAGCGTCATGTCCGAGTGTGGGCTTGGACCCGGGTCTCCCCAGTTCCAGTCTAACCGCTTCACCACACCGGGTCTCTTTTTGGAGAAGCGAGATTTGAAAGAGAGGCTGCCGGAGCAAAGGTGTTTTCCTCAACCTGGTGCAATAGGAGCCTCTTTTGGCTGAAGAGTGGGGTGAAAATACTGTAAACAAAGAAATGCAGTTGTAGTTCAACACATCTGGATGGCACCAGGTTGGTCTACAGAGTGTGGCGTGGGAATGGGGTGAACCTTGGAGAAGGGTGGATCCCAACAGAACCTTCCCTTGTGTGGCTGATGATTTGAGCCTCTGTCACTGAGGTTTGGAAGGATGGCCACCCCCCCCCCCATCTAACAGTTTTCTTGGGTGGTTTGCAGGAATCGGGAGATGACGAATACAAAGGTGACCAGTCGGACAGTGACGACGAAGTGGATTCAGACTTTGATATTGATGAGGGAGATGAGCCCAGCAGCGATCAGGATGATGATGAGCCCAAGAGGAAGCGCAGGGTCGTCACCAAAGCCTACAAGGTAAGAGGCAGAGCTCAACACCTGCATGCACTCGGGTAAATCTTTGATATCCTAGAATACTAGTGGATCTTGGACTTGTTCGATCTTTTTTTTTTTTTTGAAGTCATGCGGGCTGTGACATGTTACTATAATTGTTTGATCATGTATCAGTATTTTAAGATCCCCAAATTGGATGATTGGCAAAATGTGAAAGTTGGGTTTTTTGTCCTTTTAGTGACCCATAGTCCTTCCTGGATTCCGTTGTTTGATTTTTCTGTAGGAGCCCATCAAGAGCCTGAGGCCCAAGAAACCGGATGCTCCAGCCAGTGGCTCTCAGAAAGCGAGAGAGGAAAGATTGGTACCGGCAGAGCTCCTGGATGACGTGGTAGACAGTAAGCATCAGTACAGGGGCTTGTGAACGTGACCAGCATCCAGGGGCGGCATGGTCAGGCAACTGCCAAGGGTCCCCGCACTAGTAGAGTCCCACTGACAAGAGCTCCCCAGACTTACTGGTCTTCCCCTTCGCAACCTGCTCGTTCCCCTGCCTCTTGGTCTGGCCCTGACAATGGTGTGGTGGGAAGGAGGAGCAGGAGATGCCACGGCCTCCTTGCTCCCTGCCTCCAAGCAACTAGGTTGTAGCAACAACGAGGAAGAGGATGAAGAGCAAGAGCAGCTGGTCACAGTGGGAGTGAGAAAGTAGACTCCCTGAGGGCCCTCAAAAATCTGGAGCTAGGACTGTGAGTAAAGTAAACAAATAAAGGCAGCCATGTTGGCTATAAGAGAAATCTCAATATCTTTGTTGAGCAAAGATCACAAAAATGTGTAGACTTTCGAGATCTCCAGATCTCTTTGTCTGGTAAGATGTTACAAAAAGCAGGTGGTCAGTATGGGAGGGAAGAAAAGGCTGGGTGGATATTGGGATGTCCGCATAGTCAGAGCCTTGAAGCGATATGGAGGAGGAGGGTTTGCGGACATTCAGATTGAGCTCTGCCAGGTGATAGGATGGTTTCACTGCTGCCAGGACCACTGGGAAAAAGAAGGTAGCAGGCAATTGTTGGCCCTCCAACTTTAAAAATATAAAATCCAGCTGTTAACTCAAAACTGTTTATCCTGGGAAAACCAGACACGTTTCTTGGTTGGTGGAAAACAGAAGTAGAGATCGACTAGGCAGCCTTCATATTAACAAAGCTTGAGATCAATTTAGATGAAGTGCTAGGTTAAAATAAAGGATGGTGGAAGGGAGTCAGTAGAAGCCAAATTGTGTAGTTTTACCTATTAGTTGGAAGTTGCTATTCTTTTTAAAGCCTTAATTGGAGACTCCCTCCTGCCCCCCACTTCAAATACTTTTGTCCTCGTGCTCCCACTGTCCAGGCCGCAAGCACATGCGCCAGTCAACGACAGAGCACACCCGCCAGACCTTTCTGCGTGTTCAGGAGCGCCAGGTTCAGTCGAAACGCAAGAAAGGGGCAGGTCCCAGCTACGAGAGGCCACTGACCCAGGAAGAGCTGCTGAAGGAGGCCAAGATAACAGAGGAGCTCAACCTGCGCTCTCTGGGTGAGTTAGCCTTACAAATGTGTTGCCTTGCAAAGGAGTCTAAGAAAGTGAGTAGTCCACAAGAAAGTGTGGACTACGTTTCTTCTTTCTTTAAAGAAAAAGATAGATTATTAATCAACTTAAAATTCTTTAACGTTAACAGTTTTTCATGGATTTTATTGGATGGGGCGGGTTGTGTATTGTCTGTGTTACAGGTTGGTGTTTTATGGAGAAAAGTTGTGCTGAGGCTTATGGGAACATGGGAGATGTAAATGGAAAGGCACAAATGGCTTAGGCTCGCCAGTATGTTTCCCATGAGGATGATCGTGTTTGGGGCCGGCCCTCTCGCGATTTGACTAATGTGTTCGACCGCTCTGCTTTCCAAGGGAGGGGCTTGGCTGAAAGATGGTGCTGGGCAAGTGGGAACACCTTGGTGGCATGGGGCTCCACATGCCTGGGTTTTATGTGGGCACCAGCACCTACGTGTGCAGCATAGGTACACCAGCAGGGCATAATCACAGCCACCAGATCCCTGGGGTGCTAACATGGCGCACAGAGGCAGGCCTGAGGTGGCGCAAATGTGGCCCCTCTCCATGTCGCAGGGGCAGAAAAGGGCATCCAAAGTGATCTGGAGGCTGAACTGTTTGGGGCTTCTTGGTTTAGAACAGCCTTCTCCAACCTTGCAGAATCCTCCAGCCATACTGCAAGTCGTGGAAAGGCTGCTATCCTCTCATACAACCGTCACAGTTCTGGGGTGTTTCTCTGTGAAGCCCCCCCCATGCCCCCCCTTAGAAAATGGAGCCCCCCTCATGTCCCCCGCCTTGTAGGGGGCAGCACACCTCTGTCGAAATACTGGCTGGTCAGGAGCTTGGCTTCCCTCCTTTCTCTGCAGAGACCTACGAGCGTTTAGAAGCAGACAAGAAGCGCCAGGTGCAAAAGAAGCGGAAGTGTGTGGGGCCGACAATCCGCTACTATTCTGGGACCATGCCCCTCATCTCTGACCTGGGCTTCAAGGAAGAGAATGTGGATGTTGAGGGGTAAGTTCCATCTGCTGCTGGGTTGGATTAAGCTAGATGCTGATTTTTTTCATTAAAAAATTGGCCAACATTATTAATGCATAAGAATTTTTCAGAGGAACCCACCATCCGACACGTGACCACTCATGTTGTTTATGGTATGCTGGTGGGCTAAACCAGGGGGTTCCCCTACCTTTTTGATCTGGAATTTTGAAAGTGTGTCATGGGTGCTTTCACAAAATGTCTGCCACAGGTGAAGTGGGGTGCTTGCCCATTCATAAAATGGCTGCCATAGTGGGCATGACTGGCCACAAAGCACTTGTTTCCCAGAAGGCAACTGGTAAGATGAAAAGAAAAGTAACTTGCCCAGGAGCCTGAGGACAAGGCAGAGGCAGGGTCTGAGCTCTAAAACACAAAAGCGCTTCTTTGGAACCCAAATAAAGATGGTGCTGAAGGGCAACACTTTGCTTTGCAGCATGCCAGCCTCCCCATTAAAAGAATTGTTTAACATTTTTTTAAAAAATCTTAAATAAAATAAAAATCAGGAGAGGTAGGGAGTCTGGCAGGCACTGAGAGGTGTCTGCAGGCACCACATTGGAGATCTCAGACCTAAAACTACCAGCTGGAATGGAAACCATTTGGGTAGCCCGATGGAATGGCTGCTGGCTAGGTGAAGAGGGAGAGCCAAGGGCAACCGGTGTCTCAGCAGAGGCAATGGAACGGCTGCGCCTCTGTTCTCTCTCTCTCTACTTTGTGTTTTGATGGAATGACCACCACTAGGCGACCGTGAGCCCCTGTGATGTTAGCACCAGCGCCGTGCACTTCGATGGCACTGTCTAAATAATAGGACTAGATTGCTAGCTAGCTGCCTGGGCCTGCCTCCCTTTCTGGATCTCCTCTGTCATTTTCCAGCTCTTAGATGACTGGCTGTAGCAGTTGACCCAACAACTTAAGTTAAGAATCTTGACGGTTCAGTCCTAGGCTTATTTACTCAGAAGTACCTTCTGCTGTGTTCAGTGGGAATTACTTCTGGAGAGGTGCACGTAGGGTTTCAGCCATGCTCCCCAAAGTGCTCTGGGTCTCCGGTGACCAGTCCACATTGTATTTTTCTCTCTGTTGTGCTACTATCTATCTCAAGCTGTCTGAAATAATTTCTAGGCCGCCTTTAAGAATGGAACCTTCTGCCGCCTTTCCCAACCTGGAGCTCTTCAGATGTGTGGGACAGCAACTTTCATTGCAATGGGACTGCAGCTCTCGTTGGCCATGCTGGCTGGGAATGATGGGACTTGCAGTCCCAACACATTTGGAGGGATCCAGGTTGGGAAAGGCTCTGGTACCGAACACTGTTTTGAGACAGAAATATGTCCCAAGATGGCAATCTGGGATGGATAAGGGGGAGAAGTTGTTTGATGGTTGTTTTCATCTTGCATATTCTGAAGCCGCTTCCCTGCTCTATATTGTGTCCCTATGGGATTGGTACTGTGTCTTTACCATCCTCTACTTCTGATAGAGTCAAGCAGATGCTTAAAAGAAAAAAAATCTTTTCTCTAAGTGGTTGGATCTGGTGACAATCTCACAGATATCTTATTCTTGTTGGTACCCATTATATAAGATGTCATTAGGTCTGGAGAGCTACTTTATAACTCTTACTGTGGTCCCCTTAAGAAAATCTTTCACAGCATTACACTTTCAGTGTATGCCTTCAGCCTTTCTGGAGGGAAGATTTGATCATACTCCAGTCCATCAAATATTCTGTATTTGTGGGTCTGAGGAGGTTGAGGATATTTCCCTCTGTTTACGAACATGTTCCCTCTATGACCACCCTAGGCATAAATTTCTTGCTATTCTCTGGTCCCTGTCAAACAGACCCCTCTTAGACCAGATATGTGCTCTTCTTATGTTTTTCCCACTGTCCAGGTAGCAAAATTTGCCTTGGCAGCAAGGAAAATACATGCCAAATCTCAAACAGCTTAGTGGGGAGCTTTCTGTTGGCTGTGTGTGTGTGTGTGTGTGTATATGTGGTTGTACTGTTCCTTTTCTTTTTATGTATATTGTGGTGGCCTATGGCTCCAAGCAATAAGGTGGACCATAACGCTCCCCTGCTCTGTCCTCAGTTTGGACCAGGAAATGCAGCTGCCCACAGAGGCCCTGCCGGCCTCTTCCACCCCGGTCGCCAAATGCTCCCGCACCTTCCTCACCTTCAGCGACGATGAGACCTTTGAGCGTGTCTTCCCGAGGTCCCGGGCCCCCAAGCTCCCCGTGAAGGAGATCTGTCCTGTCACCCACAAGGCTGCCATTTACCGGGACCCCATCACCGACATCCCCTACTCCAACATCCGGGCCTTCAAGATCATCCGCGAGGCCTACAAGAAGTACATCACAGCTCACGGCCTTCCCAACGCCGCTGCCTCGGCCGCTCTCGTCGCTGGCTCACCCGCAGCTGACTCCGGTGTCCGAGCCGCCAGGCAGAAGATTATCATCAAACAGAGTGTCCCTGCCATGTAGGCCGCGGGCCTGTCCCCCCCTTCCCGCCCTGTTGACACTGCTCCCGTTTCTATTTTCAGAAGCATGTTTGCGATGCTTGCAAATATGGAAAATAAGGAGACGTGACTTTAAGACAAGATCTCGAGAGATGAAAGGAGAGCTTTTTACAAGAACCGTGTGCACGTTTTCTTGATTTCTCACAGGGACCAGTTTCTGTTCAGTTCAGCGTTGGGCACCAGCTAAAATGTCCAGGCAAATCTTGTCATGGTGGCATAATTCCAGTCCAATGATGTATGCAAGAATCTCTTGTGTCAGACGATTCATTTTTGCCTTCCCAGAGGTAAACAGAATAAGGGCGCTGTCCCATGTGTGTTTAGACAGGAAAGTGGCCTACAACTCCCATCATGTCCTGGCCGTCATAGCTGGCTGGGCCATGCTGGGAGTTGTAGGATACTTTTCTATCTAAGCATGCATAGAATGGCACCCTAAATTGAAAGTCTGTGGAAGTTTCCCTTCAGTTGTTGGCAAGTCAAATTCTTCCTGCAATGAACAAATGGGAGTTGGAATCCAGCAACTTCTGGAGGGCAAACAACTTCCTCATCCCAGCTTTGCAGCAATTTTACGAGAGTGGCCCTATTTTAAGGTGCTCAGTTTGAGGATCTCTGGCTGGTAAACCTTTTCAAAAGTACCGATGGCACAAATGGGAGGTGGTTATGCACCCAGCCGGACGCAAAATAGAGCTGGGGGTGGGGGGAGAGTCTGGCACACAGTTTGCTGCAGTAGAATGAGGTTTTTCGGAGCCCCCCCCCCCCCCAATCAGGGCACGGCAGATGCCCCCTTTTTCACATTTGGGGCTCTTTCTGTTTGAGTGGAAAAGCTTTGCGTTTGAGGGATGCTACGCATCGGGGCCGTAATCTGCCCCGGGCACAGGCACTCGGACGCAGGGGCTTGCTTCAGCTCAGCGGCCAGTGACATTTTGAGGCGAAGGTAGCCGAGGTGGGTGCCAATTTATGTGTTTTCCTTTCCTTTCCTTTTTTTTTTTTTTTTACAGTTTAAATCAGGCTTTTCAAAATGTCGTTTGAGTTACAAGTCAGTCTCTTGATGAATAAATGGCTTTTAAAATGAAATCTGCATTCTCAGTAGAAGCCAACACACAAAAGCTTTGAAGGATCCCTCCCCTTGAATCTGTTGCTCTCGGTCATACACACTGACATGGCAATCTGACACGGCAATCTTATGTGTGTTTCTTCGGAAGCAAATCCCATTCAGTGGGACTTACTTTGAGGGAACTGGGGATAGGATTGTAGCCTAAGTTAAAGACTGATTTGTTATATATTGGAAGAGAAAGTACAGTGGGGAGAAACGTCTGATTTTTCAAAATATTTTTGTTTTTTGAAGGGTTTTAAAAATATATCTGAGGCAAAGGAAGTTAAATAAGGCTTTGGGGAGTAACTCCTTGACTTAGTGTCACAAGAAAAGGGAGAATAAAAACTAATTGGGATATTCGTAATAAACATAATTGGTCCCCTGTTTCTGTCCTGGGTTTCAGATGGAAGATAGTAAAAAGGACAGTGTGACCGCATGGCAATTTGGTGGACTTTGTATGCCTTTCCAGGCAAGGGTGGTGAATTTGATTGCAAACGCTACAGACAAAAATACGTTTGCATTGTGGTGTATTACATGTTCCGTCTGGAGAATAGTGACAAAAGCAGGACCAAGAAACGCTTGGTGGTTTGCGAGGCCTAGCAAGACAATATATGAACCACTGTTAAAGGGAGGTAGTCACTCCCTCTGTTTCTGATGTTCAGAGGTGAGTGCCGTTGATTTTATGTAGCCAAAACATCCCCGTTTGCAAGAAGGAGCTATCGGCAGGGCTGGGGAAGGTCCAAACTATGGGGAAGTTTTTTGTTGTTTTAAAGGGCCAAATCCTGTCCAAGTGCACATTTCATAAGACTGTGCTTGCGATGAAGGAGAGGGAAGGAAGACTGTAGAATGAAGAAAGGGTGGTGGATTTCTTCACAGCTCTACTTGTGTGGACTGAATCAATTTAGGGCACAGTCCTATGCGTGTTTAGACAGAAAAAAAGTCCTACACTTCCCAGCGTGGCTGGCTGGGGAATGCTGGGAGGTGCAGGACTTTTTTGAGCATGGCTTTTTTTTGGTAGGACTTTTTTGAGCATGGCTAGCTGGGGAATGCTGGGGGTTGTAGGACTTTTTTCTCTCTAAACAGGCATAGGGCTGTGCCCTAAATCACCTGTCATGCGACGCCTTGAGCACAGTTTCTTAACAGGGGACAAGAGGCCAGGGCCTTTTCTTTCCCGCACTTTTTAACGTTCCCCTCGAGAGATCTACTGGAGGGTGGGGTGAGAGATACTTGGAATCTTGTGGGGAGATGTTCTGTTCACTCCTCAGGTATGGGGCAGAAGCTCAAGGGTCCTAGGTATGGGATGAAAATTGTGGCTCCTGAGCACAAGGGGGTGAAACGGCGGCCAAGACTTGGGCTGTTTGCAAGGGAAGAAGTGGCCGGCCATGGGGGTTTTGGGAACCCACAGGTGCACCTGGGTGGATAAAGCAACCTCAAGCCTGACCCCTTGCAGTCCTCAATTGAAGAACCCTGTGGGATGTCCCTCCCAACCACCCTGACATCTGGGATTCAAAGTGGCCCCTGAGTGATCACGTCTGTTCACCACAGCCCAGCAAGGTGCAGCCTTCCCCCAACCTCGTGCCCTCCAGAGGTGTGGGACTGCAACTCCCATCATTCCCAGCCAGGTTGCGGGGGGAGGGAGCAGGGAGCTGTTCTCGCAGAACTGCCTGTAGGTTTCAGTTTTGCATGTTCTGTATCAGTGGGCGAGAGAGATGGCCGAGGCGAAGTAGCAGGCCTCCATTGTGGGCAGCCTGTGGCCATCCCAAAGTTTTGGCCTGCAAGTCCCACGATGCCTCACTTTTAGCTACGCTGGCTCGGGCTGATGGGAGTTGTAGGCCAAAACCTGGGGAGGGCCCACCTCTGGTGGAAAGGTACCAGGGCTGTGTCACTGTAGGCTCGGAGAGGCTAAGTCTATGCAGTCCTCTCTTTCTCACTCCATGGCCTCTCTGCTTCCACTGACCGCATGTAGGCCCAGTTGCTCCATCTTCCTTCCCATCTCCCAGTGACCTCAAGGTGACCATGACCAGTTCCAGGGGGTGGGGGGAGAAGCCCCCTCCGCAAAGGCATCTCTGGAATCGGTGCTCACTGAAGCAGTGGATTAATCCCTAGCCAGGTGTGCCTAACTTCGCCACCACCGAGCAGGCCTGGAAGATGCAGAAGGAGCATTTCATGCCCCAGAGCACGCACAGAGTGCTTTTTCCTGGATGCAGACCAACCCTAACCAGCTCATGCGCAGCAGGGGCCGGGTAGGAGAAAGATCTTTCCGGGGCATGCTCAGGGGCACTCTTCATACCAAGGCAGATGATACCGAATTTGGGCATGGCTTTCAAAACGTGGTCTAACTCTTGGTGCAATCTTCCAGCTGATGCTGACATCACCATCATTATTATTTCATGTGTAGCCTACATTTTAAACAAAAAGTACACAAGGCAGCTTACATAAAATCAGCATAATACAACAGAAGATTAAAAAATGCAACCTAAAACCAACAACAAACTAACAAGCAAAGCCAAGACGGTTGTCGAGGTTTTTCTCAGGGGCTGGAGAGTTCTCCCACAGTTTGACTACGTGCTGTGTAAAGAGTCCTTTCTGGCTGTCCGGAACAGGTTGGCCATGTGTCCTGCTTTACAGAGGACCACCCTCCACTAGAAATAGGTCAGTCCTGTATGAGAAGGGTGTTCAAGTGCAAGCCCAGTTTATTGATCGAAAACCCTAAAAATGGAGCGCAGGGGTGCTTTCCCTGAAGGGTGACCCAGCCAGCAGGGTGTGCAGTTTCACTGTTGACTGATATTGTATTGTGCTGTTTTCTTGCTATATTTATTGCCATTTGGATGCTGTTGCGTTTTATGTTCACCGCATTGATGCCTTTGCGGAAAGCGGTGTATCAATTTTGAGTAATGAATAAAATAAAGAATAAATAACAGGGCCACCGCATTGCACACCGCAAACTCCAGATCGTGGATGAACGAGTTGGCAATGCTCAAATGGCCATTCAGACACGGAGTAAACATGCTTTGGATTGTCATGTTAGTCAATTAGGAGATTGTTTGCATGGTGCTGTTTTTTTGTCTGTAACCCAAAACATTAAAACTGGATTGCAGCTCTCCCCTGCCTGGTGCCTTCCAGATGTGTTGGACTACAAATCCCATGAGCCCCAGTGGCTTGAGGCCACCAGGTTGGGGAAGTTGTATTCAGTGGAATGTACCTCCCCCTCCCCCAAAATGTTTTCTTTTGCCTCCATGGGCGCACAGACATTCATTTTTGTCTTCAAGGGCCTTGGAGAGTAAGTCTGTCAATGGCTACTAGAGTCCTGATGGCTGTGTGGAACTTCCAGGATCAGAAGCAGTTTACTTGTGGGTGCCAAGTGCTGGGGACAAGCGACAGGTACAGGCTGTTACCAGGTGTGGTGCCAGGGTCTTTGGTGCCCCTCCTAACACCAACCGGGCCAAAATTTAAAGGGAAAAACCATCTGTGCCTTGGCTTCTTCCATCATGTAGCTGCTGCAGACCAGGAAGGAACTCCCAGCATCTGAGTGTCATTTCCAAAATTGCACATCTGCAAAGCTTTTCCCCTGTGGGATGGCTCCGCCCCCTGGTGACCCCTTGGCTCTGCCCCC
The DNA here is from genome assembly GCF_057233095.1 of Heloderma suspectum. NCBI lineage: Eukaryota > Metazoa > Chordata > Lepidosauria > Squamata > Helodermatidae > Heloderma > Heloderma suspectum. The sequence goes on along the minus strand of NC_139474.1, from coordinate 20,355,294 downwards.
TGGTGACCTGTCCCCTGCCCCACAAGCCACAGTGGCCACCAGCCGCCACTGGCTGTTACCTTCCTGTCCCTCTTGCGGGCATCTGCTTGACCGCTGGGGAGACGGAGTTGGCAGGGTAGACACTCGCGCGTAGCCGAAAAAGGAGGACACCGATTTGCATCACCTTTGCATATGTTAATATACTGCTATGGATGCAAATTTAGAAAGAGTAGTAGAAATGCAAGTAGAAATAGCGGCGAAGGCTGATGAGGCGAGCTGTGTATCTGTTCAGGTGCCAATCGTGGGCGGGCGAAACTTCCAGGTTCTGCCTTCCCTTCTTCGGGTTCTTTGACTTCAAACCAGGCTTGGACCGAACAGCCTTTCGAATGGAGGACGCCTTGGTCAATCAGACGTTTGTCCTCTGACAGCTGTCCAAAGAGAGGACCACCCTCTGTAAAGTTGGCCACCTGCCCACCCTGGATGCAAAAAGGCTTTGCTCTGAGCCAGCACAGCACTTCTTAAGCTCTTCCATGTTTAAAACAATGGCCTTCAAATGAAGGCCTGGATCGGTGACTTCAAGTATTTGTTTGCTTGTTTATTTAAAAGAGAAGCATCTTCCCAATTCCACCGGTCCTTTTGGGCTGGCAATTCTCCATTGCAGCCACTGGAGGTCTAGGCAGGTTTGCAGAGTGACTGATAGCGGAGTCTGTATATGTGATCTCTCTCTCTCTCCCTCTCCCTCTCCCTCCTCCCCACCCCGCCTGTCTGCCCGGCTGGAAAGCTAAAATAATAAAATGCTGATCTCACACACTTCTCCGGCTGCCTTGCCACTACCCCGCCTGCTGGGTTCACACCGCTCGGGAAAACAGGCGGAGGCCGACGCAGCCCGCCCAAAGGTAAGCCCAGGTTCTTTTGCTTCTCTCTCTCTTTTGTGGGCGCAGCCTCTGGATTTTTTGAGCCAAGGAGATGGTGAGAATATTGTACTAACCAGGGTGTAAGGCGGGGTGATTGTGGATGTCTGTGTCTGAGCTAAGTCCTTGTGTGGGGTGGGAAGCGTTACTGAAGGTAAGCGAACAGCTGTTGTACTATATATATATAGTACACGTACAAACCCAAACAGAGGCCCAGTTTCTATATGCAGCAAAACGAGATGGTATAATCCCGATGTGTTAGAGAGGGCTGTATCGCCATTTGGGAGAGCGGTATGGGCTGTGCCATTTGGGAAAGCTCCCTCGGGTCAAATAAAATAAATCCCTCTGTAAGTAGCAAACTAGGACCTCAGGATGAAAGGCTCCCTCCTAAGCCCAGGCCTTTTAGGGTTCAGCTAGTTTTCGACTGGAAAGGATTTGGTTTCGTGAACTCTTCCCCAGCTGCTGTAGACTGAAGCGGTATAGTTCATTCTACCACGCAGGACTATACCACCTCATTCAGCTGCGTGTGTAGAGCAGGCCACACCCATGACTGGAGGAGGGGGCATAGGTGTCCCAAGATTGGGTTGTCCCTTGCTACTAAAGATTTGGGAGAGTGGAGGGGGTGGGAATGACATAAGATCCCTTTATGGGATTAGTTTATGCTTTAACCCTGGATAGAGCACTTCAACATAGGATATTGGGACTAGCGTGAAGATGGTCTAATCCAGGTGCAGGCAGACTGCAGACTGTTTTTTTGTCTTTTTCTAGAACCTTAAGGTCCACCAGCAGGAGCCAGGCACAAAATAGTGTCTCGAGTGTATGTGTGGGGGTGACCTCCTCCTCGTAGAATTAAGGAACAAGGGTGCCTCTGAGCACATGCTCATCCCAAGAAAACTCAGTTTTCAGTACCAGAACTGAGCTCACACCCCAAAATCCGCTCCTGCTTCCCCCCCCCAAGTTTTCTTCGCATCTCAGTAGCATAATTTAGAAGGCGGGGGGGGGGGTCTTTTTTTTTTTGGTCATTGCTGTTAAAACAATTGGGAGTCAGAAACTCTTGCAAATCACCCAGAGATCTCTCGGTGGGTCTCGACCTACTGTCTGCTGCTCATCCCAGCCATCATCCACAGGAAGCAAGTGTGAGAATGGAAGGAAGGGTGGGTGGATGTCGAGTTAATTCAGAATAAAAGGAGCAGAGGGTTGTGGTATTCGGTTGCCCTTTGACCCTCCAAACATTTGTTCCACGGCCCCCTCCCCAATACGCTGCAGGAAACTATGCCTTGGATCCATGGCTGTTCTCACTGATATAATGTAGGCAGCCCTTGACAGGGTGATGTAGCAAAAGCGCACGAGAAAGGTTACCTGCCCCGAGGCGCTTACAGTAGAAGGAAGCAATAGAGGGATCAGTTGGGCCTACTCTGGTTCCGTTTGAGTGGTGGGTGAAGGCCAAGGTGTCACGCCATGGAGAAGGGCGGACTGAAAGGAAGCGGGGAGAGGGCACGGATTTGGGGAGGGGACTGCAGGCAGAGGGGGCAGCCAAGGAGAAAGGGAGGAGTGATTTACGGAGGAGATTTGGGTGGGTGGGGATGATGGTGGCTGAGAGTGGCAGAACTGGAGGAGCTGAGGTTTCAGCCGTCTAAGACATCCTCGCTCACAGAGGTCTGTTGGAAGGAGCGTTCTCCTGTGTTCCCCCCAGACTGGAACATGCTCCCCTTTGGGGTTGTGACTGCTCCCCTTCGGAGCTGGGACTGCTGTCTTTCTCTCCCTCTGCGTTCAAGAAGAGGGTCTTTTACGTGGCGTTTAAAACTCTTATTTCGGTTTTTAAGATGGTTGGTTTGGGTTTTTTAAAACGTTTTGCTATGTTTTTGTTTGATCCTGGTTGTTATTTTCTGACCTTTTTGTCAGCCGCCTTGGCTGCTTTCGGAAAGGTGGTATCTGCACAAAGAAACAAACAAACGAAGCTGGACTTGAGTGCAAATCAGACAAGGAGGGGTGAATTCCTGGTAAAAGACGGCAATGGCGGGTGGGGCAGTGCCTGCTTGACTGCTTGATTGATCTGCTGGACATTTGTGCATTGGGTGATCCCTCTTCCTGCGGCCGTTTGCACCCTGTGAAATTGCGTACCCCCTGTGGTGTCCTCAGTCCAGCGCCAAGTCAGTTTACTCTGGAGTATGTCACACCGATTTCAAGGGAGCTGCCCAGCATGTCTGCCCGCCTCACTTGCACCCAGTTCTAGGTGCATTCACCGCACGGCGTTGCATTTTAGCAGGATTTACGCTGAAACTCACAAGGGTAGCTCAGTGGTAGAGCATTTCCTTTGCATGTAGAAGGTCCCAGGTTCAATCCCCAGAATCTCCAGGTAGGGCTGGAAAAACTGCTGCCTGAAACCCTGGAGGGTCACTGCTGCCAGTCAGTGTCGACAATACTGGGCTAGATGGACCAAGGCTCTGACTCAGTATAAGGCAGCTTCCAATGTTCCTATTTAAATCAACCCTTTATTCAAAACCATGAGGACTAGAATCTTCATTTTGATGGAAAAGGCATTGCTGCCAGTCAGCGTCGACAATACTGGGCTAGATGGACCAAGGGTCTGACTCAATATAAGGCAGCTGCCAATGTTCCTTCTTAAATCAACCCTTTATTTAAAACCATGAGGACTAGAATCTTCATTTTGCTGGAAAAGGCATTGCTGCCAGTCAGTGTCGACAGTACTGGGCTAGATGGACCAAGGCTCTGACTCAGTATAAGGCAGCTTCCAATGTTCCTATTTAAATCAACCCTTTATTCAAAACCGTGAGGACTAGAATCTTCATTTGCTGGAAAAGGCATTGCTGCCAGTCAGTGTCGACAATACTGGGCTAGATGGACCAAGGCTCTGACTGAGTATAAGGTAGCTTCTAATGTTCCTATTTAAATCAACTATTCAGAACCACGAGGGCTAGAATCTTAATTTTTCGGGAAAGGGCATCACTGCCAGTTAGTGTTAACAATACCGGGTTAGATGGACCAAGGGTCTGACCTGGTAGATGGCAGCTTCTCAGGTTCCTATTTAAATCAACCATTTATTCAGAACCATGAGGACTGGAATCTTTACTTTGAGGAAAAGGGCCTTACCTGAATGGTAGAGCATTTGCTTTATATGCAGAAGGTTCCAGGCTCAATCCCCAGCAGGTTCAGTACTGGCCTAGATGGAGCAGTGGCCCAACTTAGAATGAGGCAGTTCTGCATGTTCATGTGATGGATCATGCAACCTTATTGTCACAACAACCTTGCAAGGTTGCATAGGTGAGTAGGGATTCTAATCCGGCTCTCTTGACCTCACATTGTCTCTAAACTGCTGTTGAGATCATTTAGCAAGGGATTTCATTTGTTGTAGATCTAAGATTGTTGTGGAAACAGCCCGGGAAATCAAAATGCAGACGCACACCGTAATGAAAAGAGAGGCGAATGAATAAAGTCATCAAGAATATCTGCAGTTTAACAGAAGAACGAGCCCATTTTGCTATCTCAGAAACGTGGGAGGGGTGGGATGTTTTTGTTTTCTTTACAAACCTATTTGTCCAACTGACTCAGTATCGATCACGGTTGGTTCCAAGCAGCCATTTGCTTTTTTGTTTTCCAGTCTTTCCTTGCACTGCCTGCCCAGACACTCCGTTGCGACTGCTTCTGAGGCGCAGTGCAATTGCTGATTGACACTTAACCCCCCCCCGGGGCTTAGGGCAGGGAGAGAAGCCGGTGGGGAAGTTCCGAGCCGGCGAAGGGAACCATGATTTGGCCAGGGCTTAGGGCCTTTCCCTCACCCGTTGGCATGCCTCTATTGACAGCATCTGGAATGCCTTCTTAACAATGTACCGGGTGCCTTACAATTTGGAAGGGTGTCCCCTCGCTCAATGACAGCGGCAGCGTAACGCCCTCTGGTACCGCATTAGAGACAGGCTCCGTTGACAGCAGAGGGGGAGAAACAGTGCCGCACCGAACGCAGCCGTGATGTGGCTGGTGTCCCGGAGTGCTCTGAGTGGCCGTGCCCTTGCTTTCTACTTGGAAATCCAGCTAAGCTCTCCTTCCCATTAATGGCCGGACAATGACGCTGGAGCAAATTCCCCAAACTCGGATGGGTGTGAAGCGTGTAAACCTTCCCTACCCCAAATGCTGAAAGAGGTTGGGCTTTTTTGGTTTCGGGGAAAAAGGAAAGATGACTAAGGGTGCAACCATATGCACGTTTAGACAGAAAAAAGTCTTACAACTCCCAGCATTCCCCAGCCAGCACAGCTCACTGGGGAATGCTGTGTTTTAGGGCTTTTTTCTGTCTAAACATGCATAGGATTCCATCCTAAGGGACGTCTGGATAAAGATCCGTTTCAGCCTTCCCCAGCCGGGTGCTCTCCAGATCTTTGGGACAACAACTCCCAACATTCCTGCTCATTGGCCATGCTGCCTGAGGCTGCTGGGAGTTGAAGTCCAAAACATCTGGAGGGCACCAGGTTGGGGAAGGCTGATCTAGCAAATCAATGCCAAGAGAGCGAAACTTATTCGCCACCTCTCTCATATAATGCTAGAATTATGCCGTCTGCTTTCTTGGAAGGCTGTGTGTTTTGTAAACCTGTTACTGAGGGTATTGGCCATTTTGTCACCCAGCGTCCTCTTTATAAGGATCCACGTGAAAAGCATTCCTCTTGAGTTTAGGCTCAGGAAGAATTTTGTTACACTTAGTTGAAATCTCTTCTCAGTCATCCCAGACACGGAATGGGCTCAAGTGAAAGGAAGCCAGATTCCGGCTGAACATTAGGGAAAACCTCCTGACTGTTAGAGCAATATGACAGTGGAACCAGTGACCTAGGGAGGCGGTGGGCTCTCCCACACCGGAGGCATTCAAGAGGAGGCTGGACAGCCATCTGTCGGGGATGCTCTGACTTGGATTCCTGCATTAAGCAGGGGGTTGGACTCGACGGTCTTGTAGGCCCCTTCCAACCCTACTATTCTAGGAGTCTGTGATTCTATGAAATGTGTTCTGTTTTCTGTTGTTTGAGAATCAAAAGGATGTCCCCTCTGTGCGTGTCCTGATTTGTGCTGGCAGCCAAGTAATGGAGGGCTTGATTCGTTGCTCAACGTCCCTCTGTTTTTGTCAGGTCTTACAGCTAAGCAATAAAATGTTCACTACTATTCAGTACTAGAATTTGGGGTCAATTGGTGAGATGGAATGGCAGGACAGATGAAAGACCTTCTCACAACATGGCAAATTAGATAAATTTGGCAGAACAGAGAAATCATGCAGATGTGCATCATAAACTTATAAAATGTTGTGTGGTGGCACACAGACCTTTAAAAAAATAACCTCTTGATTTTGCCAGTCGCCCATTTAATCAACATCAGTTGGCCATTTAATCAGCATCAATTGGCCATGTGAATTTGCAGGTTCCGCTGCATTTCCAGGGAGTTTGGCCACACTTTGAATCAGACCTCAGATATGATCTTGAAGTCATGAGAGGGCAGATATGGGAAACAGCTCCAGGACGGTGACGATAATGATGATGAAGAACAAAAAGCAGTGCCCGTAGGCATGTTTAGAGTGCATTTCTCTCTGCACTGAATAATCAGAACCTGGCTTAAAAAAATATATATATATATGGCATGTTTTCAAGGACAGGGGGTTAACCAGAGACCCTTTTTAGAAAATAACTGTTATATATGCAAAAATAATTTTGAAAATTAGATGTTTCACCTAACAGCTTGCTCAGTCGTTACAGTGAATATCAGTAAGAGTTACATGGTCAACTCCTTTAGACAGGCAGAATGGAAAAGGCAGTCATCATCATGACTTGATCCCTGATACGGGATGCTTCCTGTGGCAGTTCAGTGCTGGATCCTATCACTGGATTTGCCCCTTACCAGAAAAGGCCCAGCTGGAGTGTACCACTTTGTTCCCCAGGAAAAGAGGCGGTGAGGGCAATTCATGGGTAAAATTCCGTTGGTCCTCCTGGGTAGAAAAAAAATTGCCCAAAGCGGCTTTAGTTTTTGGAAAAAGGTCTCATCTCCCATCTTCCTTCACTCGGTGCAAGGGTGTATGGGCGGCTTTGGGGCCATGCAAAGACGAATGGTGGTAGTTTAATTTCCTTCATCGTGGTCTTTACATGAACGGTGCACATCTCAAACCCTTGCCTGGTGAAGTTAAGAGAAGCACAGCTGTTTGGACAGGTTTGGACTTCACGCTTGTTCACATTGGCACTTTTCTTTGCCTGGCATCGTTCCTCTGTTTTTCAACAGCTGGACACCCCTTCTTTTCACCGCAAACAGCTCCGCCTGTTGAATATTCACCCGCTAGGCGATGGCTAATACAGAGGCAGGAAATGGAGCAAGTGAAAAGATGCCAACCCAAGCTTCTCCAGTTCAATGTGTTTCCTGGTCACAGCGCAAGACACTAGCCGGAAAAATTAATATGGCCGACCTGCACAACAGGCAGAAATTCAGTCAGTAAAGCTTTCCCGCATGGTTGAGTTTCTACCTGTTGGTGGCTGTGAAATACACAAGAAGGTTGGGGGAGTGGGAGGAAGAAGCTGCAATTTGACACTAACCTAACCCATTTCGGGGACACAAATAAGTTCATTTAGTTTAGCCCAGAAAAAGTCTGGCGAAGCTCCTTTCTCTTATCTCTACCCACACAGGCCTTCTTTTTGCGCTAAGGCCTCCTGAATGCCGAGAGCAAACAAGAACTCTTTTATTCCAAAGATGTGGAGTCTAGATAGCAGAGCAGGAGGGTCCCCGCCCTCTACAAAAACTTCTGTTTCAGAAAGCATCTTATCTCCAGGGGAAATGTCAGGAGGACATAAGGGGGAGAAGAGCAGCTCAGATCGCCAAAGTAGGTCAGGCCAGGAAGCCTACTTATTTGAACGAGACGGGATAGTGTGTTGTAGTGGTTACTGCTGGGCTAGCGGTGGAGAGGTCTGTATTCAAATCCTCACTCAGCTGCAGCGCTCCCTGGCTGTTCACCTTGGGCCATCACTCACACTCCCTTTCTCCTTCTCAGTCTGACAGCCTCACAGGATTGGCGTGAAGTTAAAATGGGAGTGACGGAACCAAGTACTTGGCTTGAGCTCTTGGGAGGAAAGGCGGGAAAAAAACAAAACAATAAACAAAATAATCAGTCCGTCAAATAAAAGCGGGGGTCTTCTGGGCAATTCTTTTTTAACCAGGAATGTACAGGACAACCAGTAATTTTGGTTTACTGGGAATTTTGGTTAAACCAGGAACCAGTAATTTTCATTTAGCATTTGTTTGTTTGGAAATTTGTACCCTATCCTTCAGTGCTTCCACTCCCAGGACAGCTAGAAGATAATACTGAGATAATACTGGATCTGTAGCTCTGTGGTGGAGTCCCTGCTTTGCACGTAGAAGGTCCCAGGTTCAGTCCCCGTTGTCTCCAAGTAGGGCTGGAGAAAGACCCCCTGCCTGAAACCCTGGAGAGCCACTGCTGCCAGATGGTGCTGGCAAAACTGAGCTAGATGGACCAGGGGTCTCACTCGGAATAGGGCAGCTTCCTATGATCCTATTTAAATCAATCCTTTATTCAGCACCATGAGGACTAGAATCTTTATTTTTAAGGAAAGACCCATAGCTCGTGGCAGAGCCTCTGCTTTGCATGCAGAAGGTCCCACATTCAAACTCCGGCATCTCCAGGCAAGGTGAGGAACGCGCCTCAGTCTGAAGCCTTGCAGAGCCTCTGCCAGCCAGTATAAATGGGAGTATGAGCCTTTATAGACGAGGCTTTTATTGGACGCTCGTGATTGCTCACTCATGGTAGTTTGTAGGTCCTCCATATGACGTTGTCATCCCCAGGGCCCCTCCTGCTCTTTGGAACCGATTCCCCCAACTTGTTTTAGATCGAGGAAAGGGTGGTAGTATTTAGAAATGGTGGAATGAGACTGCATGTAATTGTGCAATTCTGCTATGCCACAGCGCCATCTAGTGGTTGTGTAATGGAACATATAGGAAGGCAGAGAAAGAAACCCCCGGGGAAAAAAAACCACGTGTAAAGGAGCCAATCTTAATCCTGCGAAGAATCCGGAAGCAGAAGCTTCGGTAAAGGTGCTAGTTAAAAGCCTCCTGTAGAAGAGCCCTGAATGGGAGTTGCAGTCCAACAACGTCTAGAGGGTTTACACTCATCCCTGGCGTAAACATTACTGAGCTAGATGGACCAAGAGTCTGACTTGGTATAAGGTGGCTTCCCATGGTCCTAGAGAAATAAACGGAGGCAACCCCCCCCCCCCGAAAATCAGCATCAAAACAGCACATTGAAACATATTAAAAGGTAAAAACAAAATGCAGCAGCAGCATAACTTAAATGAACGCACCATATAACCCAACTCAATATTTAAAAGTGTCTATTAAGGGTTTTGAGTGTTTGGAGCAACACCCATCATTCCCAAGCTGGATGAGGAATGATGGGAGTTGTAGTCCCAACACTTCCGGAGGGCGCCAGCCTGGGATGGTTTTCAAAGCGTTTTCAGTTTTAAAAAGTGCCCCCTTGAGCAGCTTTAAATGGGAAACATTTCATTTCCGTGTCATTTGTGTGCCGCCTTTCTGCAAATGGTGCTCAAAGCGGCTCACAACGCCAGAGCAATGCAAACACAAGGATGCCTGCCAGTCTATCAATTGCAATAGTTCATCATTACGACAATAAAGAACGCAAATCATTCATTTCGCTAATACCAGCATCATAACGTTGAAAATTAATGACAAAATAAGTAACAACAATTACAACACAATCTCAATGATGATTTGTCAGTAAGACGTAAACCAGAGCCAAATAAAGGAAACTTTTCCAACAACGTGGCTGCAAAAGAGGCCAATGCTCTTTTGGGCTGCATTCATAGAAGCATAGCTTCCAAATCCCGGGAAGTACTAGTTCCCCTCTACTCAGCACTGGTTAGGCCTCATCTGGAGTACTGTGTCCAGTTCTGGGCACCGCACTTTAAGAAGGATGCAGACAAGCTGGAGACGGTCCAGAGGAGGGCAACGAGGATGATCAGGGGACTGGAAACAAAGCCCAATGAGGAGAGACTGGAAGAACTGGGAATGTTTAGCCTTGAGAAGAGAAGACTGAGGGGAGATACGATAGCACTCTTCAAGTACTTGAAAGGTTGTCCCAGAGAGGAAGGCCAGGATCTCTTCTCCATCATCCCGGAGTGCAGGACACGGAATCATGGGCTCAAGTGACAGGAAGCCAGATTCCGGCTGAACATCAGGAGAAACTTCCTGACTGTTAGAGCAATATGACAATGGAACCAATGACCTAGGGAGGCGGTGGGCTCTCCCACGCTGGAGGCATCAAGACGAGGCTGGACAGCCACCTGATTCTTGAGCAGGAGTCACTGAGCAGGGGGTTGGACTCGATGGTCTTATAGGCCCCTTCCAACCCTACTATTCTGTGATTCTATGATTAACAAATGATGCAACCCTCAAACAGCGCCCCAAAAGTACTGAATGCAGGAAATAGGAACCGGATTTCTTACAGCCTGCAGCAGCTGATCCTCTCTCATGCCCGACTTTCTCATTCTGGTGCTTACAAAAACTGCGGATGGAAGGCACCGTCTCAACACACTCATTCCCTCCAGTGTAAGATGAATGGAAATGCTGCTTCTATGATGGTGCTTGTTATCAGTGCCCCACCTGTGCATCATCTAAAAACCAGGCAAGTATGTTTCCCCCCCCTTTTAAAGCAGGGAAGCAGAACCTCCGGCCTGCAGGCTTAATATGGCCCACGGAGGTTCTGAATCTGGCCTGCAGAGCAGGGTCGGCCCAAGGCACTTTGTGGCCCGAGGCACGTCACGCACTTACCCAGGTCGGAGTGCATAGTATCCAAAGCCAGCCAGGTTATTTTGGTCAATCAGGCAGAAACTCCCATAAGACCCTCTCCCCATCCCCAGCAGTAGAAATACAATAAAAGCAAATTAAATAACAAACAATTTGCTGCCCTTTCAGGACACCCCAAATCTGCTGCCTGAGGCAACTGCCTCATTCTACCTTATGGTAGGGCCGGCCCTGCCGCAGAGCCTCCTTGGGGAGTGGAGATAACATCAGGGATATGCAGATTCAATCAATTAATTAAATAGCAGTCAACGAAACTCAATACAGTTAATCAACTAAAATCTCTTTAATCGCGTGATGGTAATAATAATGTGAAGTTAACATGGTAGAACATTCAGACAATCATGAGGCAGGGAGTTCCATTGGTTTGTTCCAACCGTATCCCACACTGTTCTGTAAAGATTTTACAATGGGCCTTTAGTGCTATCTTCTGTTTGGAGTTACTCACTGGACTGTCTCTCCCCACCTCCCCAGCTTCAGCCGCCTTGTCCTACATCGCAAGGGAGACGCCACGTTCACATAAGCTGTGCCAACCATGACGACTTCATACCAGAAAGAGCTGGAGAAATATCGAGATATCGATGAAGACAAGATCCTGAAAGAGCTGTCGCCGGAAGAGCTGGCCCAGCTGGATCTAGAACTGCAGGAAATGGATCCCGAGGTGAGATCAAGGGAAGCTCTGGGGATGGCGGCTGCGAGGTGGGTGGCGGGCAGGCAGGATTCCTACAAAGAGAGACAGAAACCTAACAGGTTAGAGGCAGCACCAGAGCGAAATGCTACGTTGGTTTGAAAGCTGGCAACCTTCCTGAAATTGGAAATATTAAAATTCAACACTTAAGGGATAACAAGTAGGACGGGATGCTAAATGTTACGGTGTGGAGTGCTGCTAATCCAGGGGCCGGCCAGCAAGGCATGCCCTCTCCAGGATACTCTCCAATACATCTCCCCCCACCCCCTGCCAAAATTTTCCATTTTCTTTTTTGCCCACTAACACACTGAGGCTCTTTGGGTCGGGGTGTGTGTGCCTCCTTAGTGTCTCCCCCCCACCCAAGAGTTCCTATATTTCTGCAAATCTGGGTGCTCCATGGCACCCCCTGATACCTGCCTGTCATGCCATTTGGGCTTCATATGTATCCACAGCCACAGAATGAGTCCACTATAGGCATATAGCAGCTTTCCCCAACTTGGTACCCTCCAGATGTGTTGGACTACAGCTCCCATCATACACAGTCAGCATTGCCAGTGGCTAGCGGGTGATGGGAGTTGTATTCCAAGACATCCGGAGGGCAACAGGTTGGGGAAGGTTACCCCACCACCGCCATTTCAGGGCACAATCCTTTGCATGTTTAGACAGGAAAAAGGCCTGCAACTCCCAGCATTCCCTCTGTAAACATACATGGGATTGCACCCTTAATCCTTTAAGTCTTCATTTAGACCTTTTATTCTAATGTGTATTTTTAAAAATGCCCCTCCAAATGTGTTATTGTGCTTATTCCAAAAGGCCTTCCTTGCACAACCAGCCGTGGTTTGTTAAATTCGACTTCGCTGGGGTTTGTCTTTTTAAAAAACGTTTTAACTCTTTTAACCTGTTGTTTTATTCTTTTATCATGTTGCTCACCACTCCGAAATCTTCTGATGTGGAGCGGTATAGAATTAATTAATTAATTAATTAATTGAAAGTCAAAATGGCAAATCAGTGGTAAGGTTTGGGAAGAAACCCTGTTAGAAGAAGAAGGGTTTGGGTTTTTTGCATGTATGCTCAGATTCGGAATACTTCCTTGCCGGGCTGTGGAGGGGTGTGTGCGTGTTCAGTGGGTCCGAGTATCCAGACTCCCAGGTTTTATTCCCATATCTAAGCAGGAGGTCCAGAGTGGGGATACAGTTGCTACCCTTTTCCCACCAAGGCTCGCATGCATTTAAACAACCGCACAACAGGCAGTTGTCCAGCAGGTGAAGTCTGACAGGGAGACAGAGGGACGTCTAAAGCAGGGGTGGGCAACTTATGATCCAGCAGATGTTCTGGTCTACAACTACAGGGGCTGTAGCTCAGTGTGACAGAGCACTGCTTTGCATGCAGGAGGTCCCAGGTTCGATCCCCGGCTTCTCCAGGCAGGGCAGAGAAAGAATCCTACATGAAACCCTGATTGTGCAGTCCGTGTTGACAATACTGGGCTAGATGGACCAAGCGTCTGACTCAGTATAAGGCAGCTTCCCATGTTCCTGTGTTCTTCTGACAACGTCCCTCTCCGCTGGCTATGCTAGGGGTACAGACCCCTGGCCCCCGGGCTGGTCCGGCCTGCTGAGCTCCCCAACCTGACCCAGAGAGCCTCCGTGGGTCTGCTGTCCCCCTGGAGAGATCCCTGCTCTTATCTCTGATCCGATTCCCCCGCATGCTGCTTCCTGTTTCCAGCTGGGGCACGTTGAAAGGCGTGCGGAGAGGGATCCTGACGTAATCTTGCCCACGGTCGAAATCTGTGCGGCACCATTTGCTCCCCTCCCCGAAGATTGATTCTGCAACCCTGGGCTGTGCTAGCTGAGCCTGATGGGAGTTGTAGGCCCAAACGTCGAAGGGGTGCAGGTGGCCAGCCCCCAGCCTAAAGCTTCTCTGCTGCATTTACAATAGCTAGACTTCCCTCTCCCTCAACCAGCAAGAGCCCCTTCCCTGCTAAGGCCAGGAGACACAAGGCACCCCCCACTCAGCCCGATTCTGCTCCTCCGCCCAGAACGTTATGCTCCCGGCTGGGTTCCGACAACGAGACCAGACCAAGAAGAGCCCCACCGGGCCGCTGGATCGGGACGCCCTCATGCAACATCTGGAGAAGCAGGCACTGGAGGTGAAGGAACGGGAAGACCTGGTGCCCTTCACTGGGGAGAAGAAAGGTAACAGGCTGCACACAGATGCAATGGCCAGGAGTCGTTTCCAGAGGCCGTGAGGTCCAGGCAGGGTTGCCAACTTTTCCGCTGCCCTCCGTGGCTGTGCCATTAACAGTGGCCTGATGGGCTCCTCTCTGTGGCTTGCGCCTGCTGGTTTGGGCCACCTCCAGCTGCTGTGAAAAGGCAGAGGAGCGGGGTCTGTTTTTCAAATGTCCGGTCAGTTGGCCACCCTGAATTCGGGCCTTTTCTGCCCTTTTCCCAACTCTACAGTATCCTTTTGTAGGTGTGGTGACCAGAACCCCGACACAGTATTCCAAAAGCGGTCGCAGCATAGATTTGTATAAGGTTTGATTTGTATATGATTTGTATATGAGCACCTAAAACAGGTACAATTTTCTAAGCCCTGACAGATAAGACAGACCCTGCCCACAGACTCACAATGCCATTGACATGGTACGAAAAGAAAAAGGAACGGGGAAGGAAGAGGATGACTCGGGGTGCAATCCTATGCATGCTTAGACAGAAAAAAAGGCCTACAACTCCCAGCATGCCCCAGCCAGCATGGCTGGCTGGGGCATGCTGGGAGTTGTAGGCCTTTTTTTTCCTTTTTAAGCATGCCTAGAACGGCACCCTCGACTGGCACATCATGGTTTATTATGATCTGCCCCAGAAACCAGAGTTTGATGGGTCTGCAAACCATGGGGTTGCACTAACTATGGTTTTCTGTGATGTCTGAATTGCCAAGCCCTAAAGCAGTGCCTGTTTGCTGTGCTGCTGGAAGCTCAGACCACAGACGGGGTTCTAAACTTTGGTTAGCACAACACGTGCTCCCTTTGGGGATATGCTAGGATATTTTAGCCAGAGACCAGCGTTGCTTTGGTCCCGTGCATACATAAAAACTCTTGCCGGCGCTTCCAGTCGAACCACCACGTTTCCAAATGGAGAAATGGTCAGGGCTGCCGCCTTGAGCGAGGCAAGAGACTCCAGGGGCGTGTGCAGAAGGACGTCAACAAAAACACAGCCCCTGGCTGGTGTTTGCAACCAGCTCTGTCCCAGCCTGGCGATGGGTGAGAGCCACTCGGGGGGAGGTTGCCGGAATCCCCCTGAGCGTCAGGCCTGGACCTGGGCCGGCATCGAGAGGAAGGGTTATATTTAGCTCAGCCTGGAGCGTGGTGAGGATCCAAAATAGCCCGGTGTGGAGCTCAGATGTCCTGGCCCAGGACGGGAGTCTCATCCCTCCCGGTAAAGGCTTGCTCAGTCTCTTGGAACCGGAGCCCGCCTCTCGGCGTCACACCTGACCATCAGGTTTGCAGCCTGGTCCCCTGGACACCGGTGCTGCGGGCTTCTCCCTCCTGCCGTACGTTATCTTCCTCCTTCACCATATTTGCCTGTGACTGCGTGACTTAAGGAGATCCACTTGCGAGACCTTAGAACTGAGCTGTCTCGCGCAGCCTTCCCTCACCCAGATGGGTCAAACTACAGACCCCATCAACCCTGTTGGGTTGGAGAAGGCGATGCCAGTGGAGGTCTTCCCTTGGGCTCCGCTTTGTCCTGACAGTGCCGATTTTGCAGGGCCGGTTCAGTTGAGTTTGCTGAGGTGCTTTCTGAGCATGTGGAAAGTGACATTCCTTTTTTTGCTGAGCAACCTTGTTCAGCCACTGCACATTTAGGATTTAGGAATGGAATGTCTAGGTTTAGGATGGGTCTTTGTTGACCTGGAAACTCTTCTCTCAAAGAACACAGACGTGGCTGCTGGTTTTATTTTTGAGTTTAATTATATCTAAAACAGCGTTCCCCCAAGCTGATGCCCTCCAGATCCATTGGACCACAAGTCCTATCATTCCCAGCCAGCATGGTGAGGTTGGGTGGGGATGATAGGAGTTGCAGTCCAGCACATCTGGAGGGAAGGCTGTTCTAAAAGATTCCCCCCCACCCATCTTTGAGTTTGTTCGCATCCCCAAAGGAAGCTGGTCCAACGGTTGTGCCTACTCACTGGTGGAGACAGTATACTCTGCACGTGAACAGAGGCACACTATTCCATTATGTCTTCTGAGGCTAAACCACAGCATAGGCATAGATTCCAGGATAATCTCCCTTGCTTGCTTGTCACTTTTTTGTTATTTTCCAAGGCCTGCTTCAGTGCTAAGTTTCTCTAAACAGATCTTCTTGTAAGACCTTAGATCTGAGCCGCCTGTATTACCTTTTCAGTTCCACTCTTAACCAGGACAACGGGCCCCCAAGATATCAGAATCCAGATTGAACTATCATGCAAACAGAAAAGAAGAGAAGGTCCCTCGCCCCTTCCCAGTGTCAGGAGAAACTTCCTCCGCTTGATTTTGGCATGCCAGGCGGCTGTTAAATATTTCCTTCCCAAGGAAACTGAGCCTTGGCCTCCAGCACTTTCTGTTTTAGAAATTGATTGCTGGCCTTTTGCCATCCATCTGAAGAGACGGAGGGTGCAACATCCCCCTGCTGCTGTCAGGCTCCTGTGCTTTTAAGGGCAGCGCAACAGGCAGAAATTCAACCAGGGCAGCTCCCCTATGGAGAAGGCAGAGTGACGGAGAAACACTTTCCCTGTTGAATTTCCACCTCCTGCATTCGTATCCCACACCTTTCCCCCAAGGAGTGTTAGGTGGGCCTTTCCCTGTGTTATCTTCACAACAACCTGGTGCGGTAGATCAGGCTGAGAGACAGCAAGCAGCTTGTCCGGCCAGTCCGGGGGACTTCATGGCCAAAGGAAGGATTTGAACTTGTGTCTCCTTGGTCAAAGTCTGACATCTTCCCCCCAGTAGTCTGCACGTGGTGGGTGACCGGGATGCACCATGGGCATTGCAGGTGGTGATCTCAGGTGGTCCATGACAGCAGCACTTCTGCCACACCAGTGTGCTGTGATGGTTAGAGTGTTGGATTGGAACTGGGGAGACTTGGGTTCAAGTCCCCGCTCGGGAATGAAGCTCCCTGGGTGACATTGAGCCAGTCACTGACTCTTGGCCTAGCCTACCTCACAGGGTTGGTGTGGGGATGGAATGGAGAGGAGGAGGACCGTGTAAGCTGCCTTGGGCTCCTTATAGATACAAATGTATATATATATATCGTACCACATTAAGAAATGGGCCCCCAAAGGCATTTGGGGGCCAAAGTGTGTGTGTACGTCCTGAGCTGAAATAGATAGAAGCCGGCATCACAGTGCTTTTTTCTGGCGGTTACGACGCTGCGAAAGACACAGGAAGCCGTGCCCCAAAGGGAATTCAGGAACTCCAAGAAGGGGAAATCTCCTTCTCGGAAATTTTGCAGCCCAAAGAACCTACGGCTGCCCTGAACTTTGCCGGAGCCGCGGCCGTTCCCCCTCTGGTCAGAGCTTCTGAGCGCCGCTGATAAAGGACAACAGGTGGACCGGGCCAGCAGATGGGACGACGGTGGCTGTCTCAGGTTCAGCGCTATTGCCCCTCTCATCCCTGGGTTCCCACGCTAATTTACTTCTCCCCGTGCTCGAATGACGGGAAGGTCCAGGGCTGAAAGATGAACAAAGGGTAACATGGGCTCCCCTTCCCCTGTCTCTCGAGGCACCGAGGCACGCAGGCTGAAAGTGAGATTTCCCCGAAGGTCAGCAGCAGCACCGGCGTGGCTCCCTCTCTTCCCCACTCTCTTTTATATCATTTCTTTAAAATGAGAAAACCAGAATGTTCTGTACAAAATGTTTAAGAAACACGGTTAGCAGTTATAACACATATCGTAATGTTTCTAATCCCAGCGTCGAATCGTCAAATCGTCGCCTCCGTTCAGCCTGATGGATCACATCTCTTCCCACCCGTATTTAATTACCGCCTGCTATTTTTACTTCCAACATGGGAAAAACGTGTTTAAAAACAAATCCAAATTTCTAGTCTTCTTTATTCCCTATTCTCTAAATCTCACAAAGTATGTTAGTTGGGGCGGTTTTAAGCCGCTTGTAAGGGCTCAGCCTTGATGTCCCCACATTTTAACAGATCCACGCCCTCCCTGTCACTTTCTTCTTCCAGTCCTGAGTGATAAAGCATTTGTCTGCTATTAATAAATCTGTAACTTCCTCTCTGTAGCCAAGACAAATGAAGGCCATTTGGGGGGCACGACAGAGGGGCTACATCCGGGCAGCATGGAACAGAACCATCTTTCCTCTGGAATCCCGACAACTTTAATCTTGGATTTTTAGAAATCAACCGCAACAAATGAGCAGCGCAAGTTTCTAGACCTCAGTGTGTCGGAGAAGCCATTTCCAAACTGTATGCCATGGCCCCACGAGTGATCCGCAAGAGGACTGCTTGTGTGCCCGGGATGGTGGTGATTTAGAAGTGAAATAATGAAAGGATCCTGTGTATCCACAAAGGAGGCGATCCTTTGAAACCCTGGATGAGTCACTGTCCTGAGCCTCTGTTGGGGATTGGCAGTTCTGATGCATCTCTAGAATCATAGAATAGTAGGGTTGGAAGGGGCCTACATTGAGTCCAAACCCCTGCTCAATGCAGGAATCCAAATCAGAGCATCCCTGTCAGATGGCTGTCCAGCCTCATCTTGAATGCCTCCAGTGTGGGAGAGCCCCCCACCTCCCTAGGTCATTGGTCCCATTGTCGTATTGCTCTAACAGTCAGGAGGTTTTTCCTGATGTTCAGCCGGAATCCAGCTTCCTGTAACTTGAGCCCATTCTTCCGTATCCTGCACTCCGGGATGATCGAGAAGAGATCCTGGCCTTCCTCCCTGGGACAGCCTTTCAAGGACTTGAAGAGCGCTACCCTATCTCCCCTCAGTCTTCTCTTCTCAAGGCTAAACATGCCCAGTTCTTTCCGTCTCTCCTCACAGGGCTTTGTTTCCAAAGATCACCTTTGTTGCCCTCCTCTGAACCCTGTCCAGCTTGTCTGCATCCTTCTTAAAGTGCGGTGCCCAGAACTGGACACAGTACTCCAGATGAGGCCTAACCAGTGCTGAGTAGAGGGGAACTAGGACTTCCCGGGATTTGGAAGCTATGCTTCTATGAATGCAGCCCAAAATGGCATTTGCCTTGTTTGCAGCCACATCACATTATTGGCTCATATTCAGCTTGTGATGGACAACAATTCCAAGATCCTTCTCGCTTGCAGTGTTGTTGAGCCACGTATCCCCCATCTTGTAACTGTGCATTTGGTTTCTTTTTCCTAGGTGCAGAACTTGGCATTGATCCCTCTTAAATGTCATTCTGTTGTTTTCTGCCCAGCGCTCCAGGCTATCAAGATCACTTTGAATTTTCTTTCTGTCTTCCAAGGTATTAGCTATCCTGCCCAATTTTGTGTCATCTGCAAATCTGATCAGCATCCCCTGCACCTCCTCCTCCAAGTCATTCATGAAAATGTTGAAGAGCACTGGGCCCAGGACTGAGCCCTGCGGTACCCCGCTCGTTGCCTCTCCCCAGTTTGAGAAGATCCCATTGATAAGCACTCTTTGAGTCCGATCCTGTAGCCAACTGTGGATCCACCGGATCGTTGTTTCATCTAGCCCACTTTGCGCTAGTTTGCTCATCAGGCGATCATGGGGCACTTTGTCAAAAGCTTTGCTGAAGTCGAGGTATATGATGTCTACAGCATTCCCTCAGTCCACAAGGGAGGTTACCTGATCAAGAAATGAGATCAGATTCGTCTGGCAGGATTTGTTCTTGACAAATCCATGTTGGCTTCGAGTCATCACTGCATTGTGATTGGACTCTAGGAATTGATCACTCTGTCACTCACCCAGTGAAATGCGACAGCAACTTCCTCTGCTATGATGTGGCAGAATCACCTGTCTCTGGCGCCTTTCTTTCCTTCCTGCACTATTTTAAAAGACACAACACTGCCTGTTCGTTCCATAAAATGGGTCTTTGGAAGGCGCTCAGTCCTTTGTTGCAAACAGTTTGAAGTGACCCTAGCAGCATGGCTTTTGTTGTTGTTGTTGTTCAGTCGTTCAGTCGTGTCCGACTCTTCGTGACCCCATGGACCATAGCACGCCAGGCCTTCCTGTCCCGCTCTTTCTCCCGGAGCGTGCTCAAGTTCATATTCATTGCATCGGTGATGCTATCTAGCCATCTCATCCTCTGCCGTCCCATTCTCCTTTGGCCTTCAGTCTTTCCCAGCATCAGGGTCTTTTCCAGAGAGTTTTGTCTTCGCATTAGGTGGCCAAAATATTTGAGCTTCAGCTTCAGTATCTGTCCTTCCAATGAGCACTCAGGGTTGATTTCCTTGAGGATGGACTGATTTTACCTCCTTGCAGTCCAGGGGACTCGTAAGAGTCTTCTCCAGCACCACAGTTCGAAAGCATCAATTCTTCGGCGCTCAGCCTTCCTTATAGTCCAGCTCTCACAGCCATACGTTGCTACCGGGAAAACCATAGCTTTGATTAGACGGACCTTTGTCGGCAAGGTGATGTCTCTGCTTCTTACTATGCTGTCTAGGTTTGCCATAGCTTTCCTCCCAAGGAGCAAGCGTCTTTTAATTTCATGGCTACAGTCACCGTCTGCGGTGATCTTGGAGCCCAAGAAAATAAAATCTGTCACTGCTTCCTTTTCTTCCCCTTCTATATGCCAGGAAGTGATGGGGCCAGATGCCATGATCTTCGTTTTTTTAATGTTGAGTTTCAAACCAGCTTTTGCACTCTCCTCTTTCACCCTCAACAAGAGGCTCTTTAGATCCTCTTTGCTTTCTGCCATTAGGGTGGTATCGTCTGCGTATCGGAGGTTGTTGATAATTCTCCCGGCAATCTTAATTCCGACCTGTGATTCATCCAACCCGGCGTTTCTCATGATGTACTCTGCTTATAAGTTAAATAAGCAGGGTGACAATATGCAGGCTTGCCGTACTCCTTTCCCAATTTTGAACCAATCTGTTGTTCCATGTCTGGTTCTTACTGTTGCTTCTTGACCCTCGTACAGGTTTCTCAGGAGACAGGTAAGGTGGTCTGGTACTCCCATCACTTTAAGAATTTGCCACAGTTTGTTGTGATCCACACAATCAAAGGCTTTAGTGTAGTCAATGAAGCAGAAATAGACGTTTTTCTGGAATTCTCTTGCTTTCTCCATGATCCAGCGAAAGTTGGCGATTTGCTCTCTAGTTCCTCTGCCTCTTCGAAACCCAGCTTGTACTTCCGGTAGTTCTCGGTTCGCATATTGCTGAAGCCTAGCTTGTAGGATTTTGAGCATCACCTTGCTGGCATGTGAAATGAGTGCAATTGTGCGGTAGTTTGAACACTCTTTGGCGTTGCCCTTCTTTGGAATTGGAATGTAAACTGACCTTTTCCAGTCTTGCGGCCATTGTTGAGTGTTCCAAATTTGTTGGCATATTGCGTGCAGCACTTGTAACAGCATCATCTTTTAGGATTTTAAATAGCTCAGCTGGAATACTGTCATCTCAGCTAGCTTTGTTGTTAGTAATGCTTCCTAAGGCCCACTTGACTTCACTCTCTAGGATGTCCGGCTCAAGTTCAGGGACCGCACTATCATGGCTATCAGGGACATTAAGATCTTTCCTGTATAGTTCTTCTGTGTATTCTTGCCACCTCTTCTTAATCTCATCTGCTTCTGTTAGGTCCCTGCCTTCTTTGTCCTTTATCATGCCCGTCTTTGCACAAAACGTTCCCTTGAGATCTCCAATTTTCTTGAAGAGATCTCTAGTCTTTCCCATTCTGTTGTTTTCCTCGATTTCTTTGCATTGTTCATTTAAGAAGGCCTTCTTGTCTCTCCTGCATTCAGTTGGGTATATCTTCCCCTTTCTCCCTTGCTTTTCGCTTCCCTTCTTTCCTCAGCTACTTGTAAAGCCTCATCAGACAGCCACTTTGCTTTCTTGCATTTCTTTTTCTTTGGGATGGATTGAGTTGCTGCCTCCTGAACAATGTTACGGACCTCCGTCCATAGTTCCTCAGGCACTCTGTCTATCAGGTCTAATCCCTGAAATCTATTCCTCACCTCCACTGTATATTCATCAGGGATATGATTTAGGTCATACCTGAATGGTTTAGTGGTTTTCCCGACGTTCTTCAATTTAAGCCGAAATTTTGCAAGAAGCAGCTCATGATCTGAGCCACAGTCAGCTCCAGGTCTTGTTTTGACTGACTGTATGGAGCTTCTCCATCTTTGGCTGCAAAGGACATAATCAATCTGATTTCGATATTGACCATCTGGTGACGTCCATGTGTAGAGTCGCCTCTTGTGCTGTTGGAAAAGAGTGTTTGCTCTGATCAGCATGTTCTCTTGGCAAAACTCTATTAGCTTTTGTCTGGCTTCATTTTGTACACCAAGGCCATGCCTGCCTGTTATCCCGGTGATTTCTTGACTTCCTACTTTAGCATTCCAATCCCCTATGATGAAGAGGACATCTTTTTTTGGTGTTAGTTCTAGAAGGTGTTGTAGGTCTTCATAGAACCGATCAACCTCCGCTTCTTCGGCCTCAGTGGTTGGGGCATAGACTTGAATTACTGTGATGTTGAATGGTTTGCCTTGGATTCGTACTGAGATCATTCTATCATTTTTAAGATTGTACCCCAGTACTGCTTTTCCCACCCTTTTGTTGACTATGAGTGCTACTCCATTTCTTCTAAGGGGTTCTTGCCCACAATAGTAGATATGATGGTCACCTGAATTAAATTCGCCCATGCCTGTCCATTTGAGTTCGCTGATTCCCAAGATGTCGATGTTCAATCTTGCCATCTCATGTTTGACCACCTCCAGCTTACCTTGATTCATTGATCTGACATTCCAGGTTCCTAAACAATATTGTTCTTTACAGCATCGGATTTTCTTTTCACCACCAGACACATCCACAGCTGAGTGTCCTTTCGGCTTTGGCCCAGCCGCTTCACTCTTTCTGGCACTACTTGGAAATGCCCTCTGCTCTTCCCCAGTAGCATATTGGACACCTTCCGACCTGAGGGGCTCATCTTCCGGCATCATCTCTTTTAGCCTTGTGATACGTTCCATGGGGTTTTCTTGGCAAGAGTACTGGAGTGGGTTGCCATTTCCTTCTCCAGTGGACCACATTTTGTCAGAACTCTCTGCCATGACCTGTCCGTCTTGGGTGGCCCTGCACGGCACAGCTTATGGCTTCACTGAGTTACGCAAGCCCCTTCACCACAACAAGGCAGTGATCCATGAAGGGGAAAAAGGGTGGTATAGAAATATTATTATTATTGAATTATTATTATTATTATTATTATTATTATTAATAATAATAATACATTTTCCCAGAATCTGGCAGGTTTTCATTCAGAGCAGGGGGATCAAGGGGAAGTCAGTCTAGAGAAATTTCACACCAAAGACAATCCTTTGATTCCCAGGCACGCTTGCTGTCCTAATACTGATTTTGTTTCTTTTGTTTCCCCGTCTCCCAACCTCCCACCAACCCCTTGAAATGCCAGGGAAGCCTTTTATTCCAAAGAATCCCAAGAGAGAGATCCCCAAAGAAGAGCAGATCACGTTGGAACCGGAACTGGAAGAGGCCTTAGCGAATGCCACCGATGCGGAAATGTGCGATATTGCAGGTAAAAAGGGAGCTGTGTGTGCGTGTGTGTGCAGCAGGTCGGGAGAAGACTGCGGATCTAAATTCATAGAGGAAGAGAAGTCTGTGTGTTGCTATTGGCCAATGGATCTTCCATCTACAGTGGTAGTCTAGCTCTAGCCACATATCTGTCACGGATAAACTTCTCGTGGCCTGCAAGAAAGAATTTTATGCAATCCTTGCAGGCCGCTCTGAGATGAGGTTGCTCGCTGTGCCTCTGCGTGAGTTCTATTGGTGCTACTAACGGCTGCTTCCCCCCTGGGCGGATTAGCAGCTTCGGGAGAGCAATATTTGACAGGTCCATGGCACAGAGGGCGGGAGGTGGGGCAGGAAGGCTTAAGTTCCCCTCCCCGAGTCCCACAGTCCGGAAGCGCCCCCCACTCCACCCCACCCCACCCCACCCACCCAGGCTGCTTAAACACAGAAACCAACCGATGCATGAAATGCAAGTTCGTGTATTGCAGGGGTGATGAACCTCTTTCAGCCTGATGGCCGAATCCAGTTTTGGGGAAGCTCTCGGGAGCCGCAGTCTAGCAGTGGGCGGGGCCGAGGACAAAAGGGGCGGAGTAAAAAACGCCCGCATATTTCAGCTTAAAGCTCTGACTGCCAGTAGCTAAGCTTTAGGAGGGCATTTCAGCCTCTTAGAATGGGGAGAAAACCGCACCAAAGCCAGGAAGCTACCAGACAATCAGCGGTTAGGGGAAAGGGGGAGCAGCCGTCTGGGAAACTCCGGAGACTGGGATTTGGCCCCCAGGGGCCCGAGGTTCGGAGTTCCTGATATAGTGCCTAGCTGGGCTCTCGGTGTGTGTATATGTATGGTCCCGCTCTTACACCCTCTCAAAACACTGGCTTAGATATGAGTCGGCCGAGGTGGGGGGCCTTCCATATTCAGAGGCAGTTGCTGTGGTTGGTGGGGGTGCCTGCCCTATTTGGGATGGAGGACTGAATAGCGCTTCTCACATTTTTCTGAGTGGAGGGGACAGAAATGGTCCTCAGCTCTGTGAATTGGGGGACATAACCCCCACAATGCATAGGGGGACAGAATCCTAGCCATCCCAGTCCAATTTCCTCCAGCAGCGTTGTACAAGGGGGTGGGTGGGTGGGTGGTGGGTT
Source organism: Heloderma suspectum (assembly GCF_057233095.1). Lineage (NCBI taxonomy): Eukaryota > Metazoa > Chordata > Lepidosauria > Squamata > Helodermatidae > Heloderma > Heloderma suspectum. The sequence goes on along the minus strand of NC_139474.1, from coordinate 20,331,032 downwards.
GCCCCACGTTGGTGGTGAGTGGCCAAACAACGGGAAAGTCTTTTGATCTCACCTCCCGGCCAATGCCCAACGTATTTTTATTGCCGTACCAGCTCTCCTGCAAGTGTAAGCTGATAGCACGGGCAACCGGAGGTTTCTGGTTTTAGTCTCTGCCTGGTGCCGAGCCAGGCCTCCGCTCTGCTAGCTGCTGAACTTTGGGAATCAGAGCTGGACGTGGCTCGGACAGGCCAGAGCGGAAACCTCCCCTCTTTTGCCAGTGGCGGAGTTGGGCCTGCTGTCGAAACAGACCTGGTGCACAGGGGGTGGGGGGCTCTTTGCTCCTCATCCTCTCTCCCGTCAAACCTGTTCCCGGTGTCACCTGGATTTCTGAAGAGTATTTTATAAGAAGTCTGAGCCATTGCTCACCTTCTGTTGCCTACAGAAGGTGAAATATCTGGAGCAGGACATTTCTCCCTGACATTCTAGCTTTCTATGCGCAGGGGATATTTTTGCATGGATGGGCATTTTAAATCCCACTTATGGTCTGCGGCAGCCTTCCCTAACCCGGCGCCCTTGAGATGGGTTGGACTACTGCTCCCATCATCCCCCAGCTAGCATAGCCATGCTGGCTGGGGCTGATGGGAGTGGTAGTACAAGCCATCTTGAGAGCGCCGGGTTAGGAAAGGCGAGTTTGAAGAATGCTTCTCTGGACCCGGGGGGGGGGGGGATGTTCAAAAATCCCTCGCAAGTAGAAAACAAGCACATCAGAGGTTCCAGCTGAAGTCTTCTCCCTGATGTGCTACTTTGCTACATGCGGGGAATACTTTGGTGTGAAGGAGTTGTGTCATTACATAAGTCTCCATCTGCACTCTGAAGGAGGCACGGCCCAGACACAGGTCTACCACAACGGCAAGAAATGGGCCTTGACGTTCCAGTGATCAGGGAGTGTGTCATCTGTGCCCTGTACCCGGGGTGTTGAACTTCTTTCAGCTGAGGCCCAGCTTCCGTTTTGGACAGGCTCTCAACAGCCACATACCATGGCTGGGCAGGGCCGAGGGCCAAAGGGCCGGGGCCAAAGGCAAAGGGGCGGGGCGAAAGACCAGCACATGGTAGCTTAAATTCCTTGCCACAAGTAACTAAGACTTAGGAGAGGCATTTCAACGCTGTAGAATGGAGGGTGGGGGCATGGCCACTGTAAGGGGCGGGGCCCTCTGGGGAGCCCAGGAGAACCAGATTAGAATTCCAGGCGGCTGGATTTGTCCCGGCCCTGACATTCTGCACCCCTGCCCGACACAGCTCCTTGCGCAAACCAGAATAAACATAAAAGATAAGAGCGTAGTTCTTTTGGAAAAAAGAAAAAAGGGTCCTGCCTGTTTTTCCTCTGCTTCCTTGCAGCCATCCTGGGCATGTATACCCTCATGAGCAGCAAGCAGTATTACGACGCCATTTGCAGCGGCAACATCAGCAACACAGAAGGGATAAACAGTGAGTGAGCCCCTCTCCGCGTTGCGTTGAAGTGAGGGGGTGGCGGCGGCCAACGGAGGGCTTAGGAGATTGTGGCCCGTGTTTTCTCATCCATTCCATTTCAGGTTTCTAGCTCTCATGACAAGCACTTTTCTGTAGCCCAGGCTCTCTGTGTCACGCAGTCGGGGAAGCCTCCTCCCCTGGGTTCAGCGCTAGTTTCTTCCGGCAGGGCTCCTCCAAGACTCTACGAAAGGCAGAAACGTTGACTGGTTTGGTGGGTTTTCCTTGCCTCCATCTCACGGCATTGCCACTCTGCGAAAAAGCTTTGGATTTCTACCTGCCATGCAACTTTTACAGAGACGCGGGCGCTCTGCCAGGAAAAGCTGGCTCTCCCTGTGAGTGCCATGATATTCTGGCCACACAAGGGCTGAATGGCCCCATCTCTCCTCTTTCCTTTCTCATCATCAGTGACATTGAAAGCTGGACATGCCGGCTGGGGCTGATTGGAGTCACAGCCTTGCTCTATGCCACAGAATTCCCTTCTGGCTTCTGATGTTAGGGCCTGAGACACCTTAAAGCATGTTGGGTTTTGTGAACCACATTGTTGCGTATCACCATTATGACCCTCTTGGGATGACTCTTTTCTGCCCGTTATGACCGGCACCTTCTTTCTTCTCCCAGCTTTCCTAACCTGGCACCCTCCATATCTGTTGGACTGCACGTCCCATCATGCCGGACTGGGAATGATGGGATCTGTAGCCCAAGCCATCTGGAGAGCTCCAGGTTGGGAACATCTGTCCTATTGGATGAAATAGTCAGGTGCCTATGATGCTTGACTTTCTCCTCGCTCCTCTGGAAGCTTTGGGGGAAGTGGTTTTGAAAATGGTCAGGGAGAAAGGGTTAAAGACACCTCCCTTTCACCCCGTGCTCCCCATGATTGCTTTTAGGCATCAAGACATCAGGAAAGCTAAAAAAAAAAACCAAAGATAAAGTTTTAATAGATTTTCATCCTGCCCTTCCAATAACATTTATCAGGAATGCGTACATGCAATGAAAATACAATGTGCATGAGCATTTTGCACTGAAGCACTGTCCTGGTCACCAGAGGTGACCGAGAATTGAATGCAGGTGAGTGAGTGGGTTGGTGGAGGAGAGATGGAGTGCTCTATCCCACCTCTTTGGCCAGTGACGAAAGCAAGTGGGCTGCCAGAGGAAGGAAGCCCCCTCCTTTGTGCTCAGCATAGAAACACAGCGGGCTACTGTGGTGGGCTACTCCGCTGGCCCCCAGCATGAAGAAGGCAAATGCTCTTTAGGGCTGCATGAAGAGAAGCATAGCTTCCAAATCCCGGGAAGTACTAGTTCCCCTCCACTCAGCACTGGTTAGGCCTCATCTGGAGTACTGTGTCCAGTTCTGGGCACCACACTTTAAGAAGGATGCAGACAAGCTGGAGAGGGTTCAGAGGAGGGCAGCGAAGATGACCAGGGGACGGAAACAAAGCCCTGTGAAGAGAGACGGAAAGAACTGGGCATGTTTAGCCTCGAGAAGAGAAGACTGAGGGGGGACAGGATAGCGCTCTTCAAGTACTCGAAAGGTTGTCACAGAGAGGAAGGCCAGGATCTCTTCTCCATCATCCCAGAGTGCAGGACACGGAATCATGAGCTCAAGTGACAGGAAGCCAGATTCCGTCTGGCCATCAGGAAAAACTTCCTGACTGTTAGAGCAATATGACAATGGAACCAGTTCACTAGGGAGGTGGTGGGCTCTCCCACGCTGGAGGTCTTCAAGACGAGGCTGGACAAGCCACCTGTCAGGGATGCTCTGACTTGGATTCCTGCAGTGAGCAGGGGGTTGGACCCGATGGCCTTGTAGGCCCCTTCCAACCCTACTATTCTATGATTCTTGTTGTTGTTGTTGTTCAGTCGTTCAGTCGTGTCCGACTCTTCGTGACGCCATGGACCATAGCACGCCAGGCCTTCCTATGATTCTATATACCTATATATCTATTTGCAAGCTAGTAACTTTGTGGTGTTGGTACAGCCAGAGAATGGAAGTTAAGTTTCTGGGGGGATTTGCCAGGAGTCTGTAACAGCAAGGGTGACGTGGCGTGCTGTTTTCTTCTTGTGTGTTCCGACGTGGCCTACCGTGCTTTGTCTCCCTCTCTCTTTCTGACAGGTGTGGTGAAGCCAGATTCTTATAAACCTGTCCCAGATGAGCCGCCCAACCCCACCAACGTGGAAGAGACCTTGACGAAAATCCAAAGCAACGACAAGGATCTCAAGGAGGTGAACCTTAATAACATCAAGGTCAGTGCCTGGGAAGAATCATAGAATCATAGAATAGTAGGGTTGGAAGGGGCCTACAAGGATGCAGAGACGTGCCAGTTGCTGAGGTGGGGATGAACAAAATGACCTCCCTTTGGGGACCGTCGTTTGGCAATGCAGCTCATGCTCCGAATGCAGATAGGGTCAGGCACACCCTGTTTTGGAAAAGGATCTGGAAGAGCTGCTGAAAGAAGACCAGTCTTCCCCAACCTGGTGCCCTATGGATGTGATGGATGTAAACTTCCATCATCCCCAGCCCACGTGGCCAGTGGCTTTGCTGGCTGGGAGTGATGGGAACTGTAGTCCACATTCTCCAGTTTGGGGAAAGCTGCACCAGAAGAAATGCCAGGGCAATATTAAAGAGAAAGTCACAGTTCGGTTGACCCAACTTCTCAGAAAGCAGGAGCAGCGACAAAAATGTAAATGAATTAAAGATGCCAAAATAATAGGTGCATTAATGATTTTAAAATGCACAATTAAAAAGCTGTTTAGAGCAATTGCATAATAAGGGTTGCAATATTTTATAATGATGTTGATGGCGATGATTATAGAACAAAGATTGTCCAGTAAAGATGGTTATTATTCTATAATAAAGGATTGTAATGTTGCATGTATTGTTATTATTGATTATTCTTAAATGGTAAAGAGTTGCAAAGTTTAATTAATCCGTCAGTTAGATTGCTCAATTTAAACATTTTAATCAACTACAAAGGCACCCTCTTATTAATTCGGTAACACTTTTTGAAACAAAAATTGAATTATTCTTAATATAAGTGCTTCCCAAGTGTACAGAAGGCTGGCACCATCTTAGAAGAGATGTTCCCTGGGTGTGCTCTCTCTCTCATGGAACAGAATGCCTCTTCTAATGCTCTTTCAGAAGAGGCTTCCCCCTTCCTTTCGCACACAGGAGGGAACACCTCTTCTAAGATGGCATCTGCGCAACATCTGAAAACCACACAGCTATGCTTTTCCCTTTGCCACTGCTGTTTCATTCACTTGCGAATTAATGCAGATAGACTCAATCCATCAACTAAACCTCAGAGATCAACCAACTTTAAGATGGATGCAGACAAACTGGAGAGGGTTCAGAGGAGGGCAACTAAGATGATCAGGGGACTGGAAACAAAGCCCTATGAGGAGAGATTGAAAGAACTGGGCCTGTTTAGCCTTGAGAAGAGAAGACTGAGGGGAGATATGATAGCACTCTTCAAGTTGAAAGGTTGTCACAGAGAGGAAGGCCAGGATCTCTTCTTGATCATCCCAGAGTGCAGGACACGGAATAATGGGCTCAAGTGACAGGAAGCCAGATTCCGGCTGAACATCAGGAGAAACTTCCTGACTGTTAGAGCATTACGACAATGGAACCAATTACCTGGGGAGGTGGTGGGCTCTCCCACACTGGAGGCGTTCAAGACGAGGCTGGACAGCCATCTGTCAGGGATGCTCTGACCTGGATTCCTGCACTGAGCAGGGGGTTGGACTCGATGGCCTTGCAGGCCCCTTCCAACCCTGCTATTCTATGATTCTATCATTCGACGAAATACTTTTTTAAACTTGTGGTGATGATGATAATTGCCATATGGGTGTCACCATCATGAGTGGTTTTAAACTGAGGGTGTTGAGGCTTTGCACCCCTACTTTAAACAATCATGCAGGTGGATAGCTCCTCTGAAGATTAAGATGTGCAGCCGTCTCTCTCCCTTTTGCCAGGACATCCCTGTTCAGACACTGAAAGAAATGTGCGAAGCTATGAAAGCCAACACCCATGTGACAAAGCTCAGCCTGGTGGCAACCCGGAGTAACGACCCAGTGGCACACGTAAGCTTTTGGTTTGCTCCTCCAAAAACGTCCTCTTCCCGGGGGCTCCTAAAGGAAGTCTTATAGCTCGACCGGGAGCTGAAGCCCTGGTGGGGGTAGGTGCCGGGATTCAAGAGCACTAGTCTAATGGTGGGCCACTTGGCGCCCCTCCATGTGTTTTTGCCTACAACTCCCATCAGACCTAGCAAGCATAGCCAATGATGAGGCATTATGGGGGTTTTAGGGCCACAGGTTGCCCACCCTTTAGACAGATTGCAGAAGGGACCTTACGGATTGGCTGGCTGCATTCACCCATGGAAGCTTCCAGAACTAGGGTTGACCCAGCTTGGAAGAAGTTAACGTAGGGTTCTCGGCCAATCCCAGACAAGAGTGAGCAGAACCAGAACCAGAAGTCAGGACCCCCATTTAGTCTCCACTGGGGCCATTCCTGACAGACTGCGATGCCGATGCCACTCTTGCCTGTTTTTCCAGGCCATAGCCGAAATGTTGAAGGAGAACAAGATCCTCCAGAGCCTTAATATCGAATCCAACTTCATCACCAGCGCTGGGATGATGGAAGTGATTAAAGCCATGAAGGCGAACACCACGCTGAGTGAGCTCAAGGTGGACAACCAGGTTAGGTGACCTCCATTTCGGGGTGGGGTGGGGTGCTGGGAGCCAGTTGTGCTTTCTACGTGGTGCCTCCTGTGGTTACCATGCAAGTCTCAGTGGCAGCCTACACAGTTCGGGTCCTACATAACTTATGGGAACAGTGGTGAGCCCGACCTCCACAGCGTTAATAATTGTAAACTTCTTTCATGGCCTTTGCTTAGGCTGCAGTCCTGAACACCCTTGCCTGGGAATGAGCCCCCTTGAGCTCTTTGGAACTTACTCCTGAGTAAACCTGCTCCAAACTCTTCAGCCTTTCCTCTTGGGAAGCCATTCTGGTTCCTTCATCAGTCTGGGTTCTCTTCCCTGTCCCCTCCTCGGGCTCTGTGATGATACCCTTTTTTGAGCTGGTGCAATCAGAGGTGTTCTCTAAGTCAGCCTGTATTGAACAACTTGCCTGCTCACCATGGGCGAACACGAATTCCACACAGGCGAGTGAGCGGGATCGTGGAAGAGGACGGATTGGTCCATCTCTCCCCTCCTCTGGCAGCGCATTTGCTGGAAGGCTTCTTTCTGTTCTTTTATTTTTTTTTTAACTAGCCTGCCAAGAGGCTAGAAGCCTGTGTTTCCATGCAGAAGGATGGGGCTTCCTGTCAACCTCAGCCAGCGTGGAAATGCAAGCTACTAGTCTCATAGCTACTACATTTCCTTTTCAGTCTAGTAACTTTTGTGGGCTTATTAACTAGCAGTAAGACATTTAAGCTAAAATATGCTGGTATTTCGGACGCTGCCCCCTTTTGCCTTTGGCCCCGCCAACCACTGGAATGGAGAGCTTCTGGGAAATGGAATTCAACCTTTGGGCTGAAAGAGATTGCCATCCCACCGCACCGATCAGGCCCCTGTTAACTCCAGCAAGGTGGCCACATCCCGTACCTTCCGGCCCTGCCCTGGGACACAAATATATTCTCAAAGTTCGGTCCGGAGCATCCTCCTCTCTCCTTGACCCAGAGGCATCTTTTAAAATAAAAGCGATGACATAGGAAGCTGCCTGAGTCAGGTCCATCTGGCCTGGTATTGTTGACATGGATTGGCAGCAGCGGCTCTCCAGGGTTTCAGGCAGGAGTTGTTCCAGCCCTACCTGGAGATGCGGGGGATCGAACCTGGGACCGTCTGCCTGCAAAGCAGGGGCTCTACCACTGAGCAATGGCGCTTCCTTGTCGTCAGTCTCCTCCTTGCTCCCATCACACTTCCCTCTCTTCCTCCTCGCAGCGCCAGCGCCTGGGGGACTCAGTGGAGATGGAGATGGCTGCCATGCTGGAAAACTGTCCTTCCATTATCCGCTTTGGTTATCATTTTACACAGCAGGGACCAAGGGCTAGAGCGTCCATCGCGATCACCAGGAACAACGAATTACGTAAGTGCCGCGGGTTGGCTGTGCTGAGGGTGCGTCCTAATCCTTTAATTGGGCAGAAGTCCGGTTGGGATCTACTGGTTTGCAACAGGTCAGCAGAGGTTTCTGACTCCCAGTGACTTAGCGACAACCAAACAACCTTTTCCACCTAACTTGGGCTGCTGAAATGAAGTAAGTGTAGGGGAACCAGGTGGGACTTTTGTGTGAAACATACCTGTGAGCTCTGCTCAGTTCTAGCCCTCGGAACAAATCCCTCAGCTCAGAATGTGCTCAGCTGCGCCCTGATCTTGAATTCTGGGTGTACATCTTTTGCTTCTGGCTCTGGTTGATGGATTTGGGGTTCCAGTGTAAAAAACAACAACCAACAAGGTAGATCCGACAAGCCCGACATCTCTCTGCCCCTGTTATTTGGTTGTCCCATAAAAAACAAGGGTCATGGTTACGGCTGGCAATGGCTGAGCCAGCTGTGAGGGAAATTCTGGTGCGTGCCACCAGCGGAGGATGAGCTGAAAAATTATTGTTTATTTGTAAATAAACTGCAAAAAGAAAGGTACAAATGGTGAGGAGGCCAGGCCATTCCAAGACTTTAGGGTGGCCTGAGACAAAAAACCCCAATGGCGCCTGCTTCCCTAGGATAATAATACATAGTATTATATTATTTAATTATAATAAATGAAATACCTGACAGCTTGCCACCCTTTCACAGCAACCAGAAGCCTCTTCCTGATGGCGTTTACCTCTCAGCCTAATGGTAGTGCCGTGGACCCTTTGGTGCTGGTGGGAGGGGACGGAATATGGGGTGGACCGTGCAAAACTGGGGGCAATGTAGGACAGGCAATTATGAGACAAGGAACAGACATGAGGGGATTACCGTGCGGAATGGGCTTCCAAAGAGTCAGGAAGGAGCTGAGAGCCAGACCCCTGGAGGAACACAGTAAAAGATAACACACATCTTGTATGGGAACCACAGTTACATCTGGGCTAGTATTGCCCGGGCTGCACTGCTGTTAGGTGACTCTGCGGTGGATGTCTTTACCATCACTTGCTATCTTTTAACTGGAGACTCCTGGGATCAAATATGGGACCTTCTGTGTCCTCTGCCACTGAGTTGTAGGCCCTTCCTAGCACATGGAGTGGCCACGGAGACCAGCGGTGGGCAACCTACAGCTCTTGGACTAATTTCAAAAGCCCTCTGCAAGCAATTAGTTCAGACCTCTGGCAAGAGCACTCTGTCTCTCCCCTGGCAGTGGTGAGGAAGAAGGAGGGAGCAAGAGAGAGAAGGGGGTATCCAGGAGAGAGAAAAAGGGTGTGTGTGAGAGAGAAAGTGTGTATGAGAGAGTGTGTGTGTGTGTGTGTGTGTGTGAGAGAGAGAGAGAGAGAGAGAAGGGTGCGTGTGTGTGTGAGAGAGAAGGGGGTGTTAGAAAGTGAGAGAGAGAAAAGGGGTGTTAGAGAGGGAGAGAGGAAAAAGGGGGTGTCAGAGAGAGAGAGAAAGGGGATGATAAAAAGAGAGGGAGGGAGGGAGAGAGAGAACATGGGTTGGCAGAAGACAGAAAGAAAATGGAGCAGCTGCATGCCCTTTTGGCTGACCTTGCCCATCATTAGCCAGTGCGCCTGACAAATTACTACTGAGAAAATGGGGCCATGACAGAAAAAACGTTCCCAAATCCTGACATAGAGAGTCTGTCTTACGCAGTGTTGTCTACTATCAGGGGTAGGCCACCTGGGGCCTTCCAGATGTTTTTGACTACAGCTCCTATCAGCGCCAGCCAGCAGGGCCAATGGTCAGGAATTATGGAGAGCGGTAACCCCATCTGGAGGACATCAGGTTGCTTTGACCTGTTCTACTTTGACAGGCAGAGGCTTCCCAGGTTCTTAGGAAGGGGCCTTTGCCAGGGGACTCCTTCAATGCCCAGGATTGAACCTGTGGCCTTCTGCCTGCAGAGGACGTGCTCCACCACCCTCTCAAATAATTCAGTCTCTTTAGCCTGGTCCATAATCGAAAAGCATCCATAATAGGTGTTCTTTAACAGCTGTTGAGGGGCCTTTCCCCCCACAAGTTTGGAGGCCCATCTGAACACCTGGCTGGGGTGTTCTGGAGTTTCCCATGCTGCTTCTCACTTCTGTTCTTCTCTCCTTTTGCAGGCCGGAAGCAGAAGAAAACATAATAACCCCGCAACTGACTCCAGACTGCCCTTAGCTCCCTCACGTGCCTAAAAACAATCTCCCTTAATTGAGGCTCCATCTGTCTCCCAAAGCCAGGGCTTGAAAGCAGCCAGATTTTATTTTTAAAAAAAGTTTTCTTGGGAGAAATTTGCCCTGCTGCTCTCCTCTCTGACTGACACTCCAGCTCTCTCTTGCAATCTCAGGTTCTTTCTTCCTCTGAATCCAAGTGCCCCCATCCCATCTTTTGATTACCTCTGTAAATAAAGAGATCTCGGAGAGATACTTCCGGGGGGCCAAACTGACTTTGTTCTTCCCTGTGGACCAAAGACAGTTGCAATCCTCCCATCTTTCCTAGATTAGCTACTATTATTAAATGATTAGGCACTTAAGTACCTGAAAAAAATCTATCTATCTATCTATCTATCTATCTATCTATCTATCTATCTATCTATCTATCTATCTATCTATCTATCTAATCTATCTAATTCTTTGGTACCAAGATGCAATTTCTAGGGGACTAGGGTAGTCTGGCATGTTCAATGCTGCCTGGAAGCACATCGATACTCCCCAACATTTCCAAATATAAATTCACTCACCCATTTTTTTCTGTGCCTGCAAAATAGGGTTTCATAATTTCTCCAGTTGTTGTTAATAATGATTAGCATTTTAGCACTTTAAGCATGTTCAAAACACTTTGTGTCCATTCTCTCAGGAATCCTGGCAACCCCTCTGCAACGTAGGCCAGGATTATGATCATCCCCATCACGCAAGAGGTGAAGCAAAGGCTAAATGAGAGTGGCTACGGCTGCCTTCCCCAATCTGGTGCCCTCCAGATGTGTTGGACTATGACTCCCATAAGCCCTGACTGTTGGCCACGCCAGCTGGGACTGATAGGAGCTGTAGTCCAAAACACCTGGTTGGAAAAGGCTGGGTTGCGATAATATTTGGACTGCAGACTTCTGGATTTGTAGCTCACATTCTTAAACACTACACTAGCTCTTTGTTATGATTCAAATAGAGACACCCGCACCCCACCCCAAAGAGAACAACTTATGTCCCATGCTTTGGTGTAATTATTTTATTTATTTGAAGGCAACAAACTAAAAACATGTTGAAATACACCAGCTGTTGCTGCTGCCATCTTGAATTGTCCAGAACTTGAATTTATCTCCATGGACAGGCCCGCGGATGTGTTGAGGCCTATTGGAGCCCTTTCCACAGTCCTTTCCACCACCCCTGCTCCTTTTGGCGTGGGTCACAGTGGTGGCCAGCCCCTGTCCCAGAAGCCATCTTGCCACATGATTCTGCGCATAAACAAACATGGAAGTCGGGGCTGCTGACTTCCATCACAAGTCAGGGAATGGCCTCTGGTTATGGGCCAGACAAATCGGCTCGACTGAATTGATTTTGGCCTGGAGCCAACAAAATCTTCAGGGAAGATGCGGACATCTCCCCACACTTCAAGTCCATGGCTGCCTATGTCTCTTCAGTTCGATCTAGGCCATTGCTCCCCTCCTCTACAAAGGGAAAACTCACTGCAGGGATGTAAACTGAGGTAGTGGGGAAAGAGCACAAGCAGAGAGGAGCCTAAAGATTTTCCAGCGCCATCTTCCCAACCTTTTTGGCCAACGGCAGCCTCGCCCGCGGGTCTCTGTTGGCTAATATCTGCCACCAGATGCCATGTGGGGTGGGGAAACCAGCATCTTGAGAGACGTCTCCATTCTGCGAAATGTCATTTAGGCATTTTATGAGGGTGGGCAAAGAAAAAAAAAATATACACACACACACACACACACACACAATATTTCTCCTGTGGAAACAAAACACCAAACAAGCCCAAGCACGGGAAGGATCAAGTTCGCTTTCCCCAGCGGTGTTGGGTGCGTACGTGTACATGGAAATATGGAAACTGAGGGCACCCACTTGGGCCCGGGGAGTCAACACATACTCTTATTTTGGCAACAGCACAGGCCAGCTGGCCTTTCTTCAGAGGGCCCACAGGCCAAAGGGATGATCGGTTTTATGGGCGCAACGGGGGTGTTAGTCACAAAGGCATTTAAGAGGGCCTGAGGGCATCATAAACAAATGGTTGCCCTGCTCCGTTGGGATCTGTTGCGTGGCATGCCTTTGGAAGGGGCCCGCCAGACACTGACGAGGCCTGCAGCCCGGCAACTGCAAGAAGGTCGCCTTGACGACGGCCGCCATCTTTTAGGTGGAAGCCATCGTTCATCATTCCCTTGGCACCACTAGGGGGCAGCCTATGGAGAACCATCTTTTGCCATTCAAGGTCATCTTTGCTCCCCTGCCTTTTCCGGAACATTCTGATGGTTCTCGACCAGTATTACCGAATTAAACGGCGCAAACATGCTACTTTGGGAAAAAAGAAAGAAAAGAGGGATGTTGGGGAGCAATAGAGAGACAGGCATGAAAAGAAGCCGCTTTATTTATTTATTTATTTATTTATATAAAAGCGATGCTGAGCATGGCATACGCAGAGATCACACTCTCACAACAACCCTGTGAGGCAGGCTGGGCTGAGAACGGCCCAAGGTCACCCAGTGCACTTTGTGATTGGGGGGGGGGGAATTCAGCTCCCCCCCCCCCAGTGCCACTGTTATCCATCACATCACATGGGCTCTCTTGTTCCAGGCATGACTAGGGACACACACACACACCCTAGAGAGGACCAGCACAAGATGAGCTTTAACAGAGAGGAAGAAGCAAGGAAGGATAAGATAAATGTGGAGAAGGGATTGAATTAAGGGCACTTAAGTGGAAAATTTAAAAGTGTGTTCCAAGACCAACCCACAGCAGAAAAGGTCAGCTTTGGCATTTTTAAAAAAGCAAGTTTCTAGTCCTCATGCCTGAAAAACAGCCAGAAATGGCAGGGGCAATCCCAGTGGCTGGCAGGATGGGATCACAGAATAGGATTCCTGTTGTCTTTTTTGAGTGGTGGAGGGGGGAAGATTCAGGCTCTCATCATCCCCTCCCCATGAGAGACAGCATGACGGCATGATTAGAGCAAACCTCCCCAAGCTGGTGCCCTCCAGATGCTTTGGACGTCAACTCCCATCAGCCCCAGTATTGGGCGAAGACTGGGAAGGCCAGATTCCACTCCCCATCACCCTCTCAGCCATGAAGCTCAATGGGAAACCTTGGGCCATTCACTCCCGCTCTCTCCCCCAGCCTGACCTACCTCACAGGGTTGTTGTGGGGATAAAAGAGGTTGGGGAAGGGAAGAATCACATACTCCACACGCCTTGGGGGGACAGGCGAGACAGAAATATATGCATGTTGCAATCCTGTAGACACTTGCCTGGAAGCAAGTGTCGTTGAACTCAATGGGACTCAGTAGGACTGCACCGTAAGTAAATCGAGAGCTTTGGCTATTGGGCGGTATAGAAATGATATAAATAAATAAAATAAAATAAAATCAACCGCCAGCAGCAGAAAGAATAAATGATTCAAAGCATATGCGAATGCGGCACCTGTTACTCACATCAGAATTCCTCTTTCCCCCCATATGGTACTCCATTTGGTGTTTTTAATTTAAAATAATATGCTAATAATAGTGCTCCAGGGCTTGAACAGCTTTGAAATTATAGGAATATGGACCACGTCAAGACATGGCTTTGCTAGGAATCTCGGAAGAAGCTGCCACTGCAGAGAATTATTCCAAGCAGGTGGTGTGGAGGGGAGGGGGGGCAGAAGAGAAGAATCCCCCTCCTCCCAATGTATTTATACCCCCCGCGGGGATCAGCAGACGAAACGGAGCCCAAAAAGGTCGGGTTGCACGAAATCTTGGAATGGCTCCCATGAGGAGGAGGGAGGGGGGAAGGAATCCCGGCCTTCAGTATGGCCCTCCTTTCTCCTTCCTCCTCTGCCCCATTTCTGTTTGGGCCCAAGGTGTCACATATGTGCGGTCAGCCCTCCCTGCACGCCACGCGGGTCGGAGGACAGCGCCTGTCACATCGGCAGCAGGCCTCCCCTTTCCATCCGCTCGCTGCTTTCCCTGGTTGACACTGACAGCTGGTGAAAGGGAAAAAAAAGGGAGAGGAAAAGCCATGAGCCCTGCAGACGACAAGCGGAAAGGCCGCGGTGAGCGTCAGAGTCGCCGGCCAGGGAAGAGCTGTGGTGTTTGACCGGTGTGCCCGCTGGCCTGTACCACCCATCATGCACTGCAGGGGTACCGCCACGTTGCGATGAGTTGCCCAAGCGCGTTCCGCCAACTTTTTATCAGCTCAGGCTGGTATACCAACTGCGCCCTGATCTGGACAGAGAGAGCCTAGCTACGGTTCTCCTTGCTCTGAGGACATCTCGTCTGGATCGCTGCAATGCGCTATATGTGGGGCTGCCCTTGAAAACGGTCCGGAAACTTCAGCTGGTCCAAAATAGGGCAGCGAGACTGTTAACAGGGACTGGCCAGCAAGCTCATATTACGCCGGTACTTTTCCAGCTGCACTGGCTGCCAGTCCATTTCCAGGCCCGATTCAAAGCACTGGTATAACATTCAAAGCCCTTAATGGCTTGGGGACAGGTTATCTGAAGGGTCTCCTCCTCCCATATGTGCCTGCCCAGACCTTAAGATCGTCCTCAGCGGCCCTCCTCTGGGAGCCTCTGCCAAAGGAAGAGGGGCGGGTGGCTACTAGGAGGAGGGCCTTTTCTGCTGTGGCACCCGGTTGTGGAATGAGCTCCCTAGTGAGGTTCGCCTGGCACCTCCGTTATATTCCTTTCGGCACCGGGTGGAGACCTTTCAATTTTCCCAGGCATTTTAGCTTCCTAGGTTTTTTTTAAGCTTTTTTGTTTAAATCTGTGTTTTAAATCTGCATTGCTGCTAGGTTTTATTCTGGTTGTATTGTTATATTGTGGTTTTAATGCTTTTATATTTTATATTGTTTTATTGTGTGCTTTCTGGTTTTATTTTCTGTGAAGCACCCAGAGAGCTTCGGCTATTGGGCAGTATAGAAATGAAATAAAGAAATAATAAATAAACTAGAAAAACCAGCTGTAGGCCAAAGACGGGGACTGACTGGGGACGGGGAGGTTGGTGTACACGAGGGTGGGGGTGGCGGGAAGGAGCTTGGGGGTGTTTGGCATAGAACCATGGAATAGTAGGGTTGGAAGGGGCCCACAAGACCATCGAGTCCAACCCCCTGCTCAAGGCAGGAATTTCTGCTAGTCCGCTGAAAATTCCTTCCACTTTTTTTTCAGTGTTGAAATTCTCATTCAATTTGATAGAAGAGAAATTGCTTCCAAAAAGAAATTCAATACTGAAGAAATTTCGGAGAAATTCTCAAGTGTTGGGTTTGAGTTTCTTGGGCATGCCCCCAAAAGAAATCCAGCATATAGACTGTCCTGACTATGAGGCAGAACCATGGAAGCCCCTTTCATGGGGGAAGAAAACTTTCAGGAACTTGGAGGGCAGTTTTTTGTTGTTGTTCAGTCGTGTCCGACTCTTCGTGACCCCACGGACCATCGCATGCCAGACCTTCCTGTCCTGCGCTCTCTCCCGGAGCGTGCTCAAGTCCATATTCATTGCATCAGTGATGCTATCTAGCCATCTCATCCTCTGCCGTCCCCTTCTCCTTTTGCCTTCAGTCTTTCCCAGCATCAGGGTCTTTTCCAGGGAGTTTTCTCTTGGCAAAGAACTAACTCCACCTCATCCCTGGAGCTGGATGCAACACTGCTCCCCCTGCCACACGCCTGCATTGTGGTGGATGCAAAGTGGGGGCCTCCACAGTGGATGCTGTTGCAGCAGGAAAACCCCCAAAACCATTAAAGAAGAAGCTGTGCTACAAGCCCTGCCAATGGGGAGCCCTACCTTGGAGAAACTGCTGAGAACAAGCAAAGGGCTGGATGCGCCTGATCTCGGAAGCTAAGCAGGGTCAGGGCCAGCCCTGGTTAGTAATTGGATGGGAGACTGCCTGAGAATCGGGCTTCCTGCACTGAGCAAGGGGGTTGGACTCGATGGTCTCGTAGGCCCCTTCCCACCCTATGATTCTATGATACTTTCTATGATACTTTCTTCTTCCCCTGGAGAAATTCGGTGAACTTGCCTCCCAAATTTCTCTGCCCCCAAATAAGGTGGAGAATTTCAAGAGGCCATCTGAGTACAGCTCTAATCTCTGCACTTCGCCCACTGTCGTTGCCCCGTCCTCTGCATAGGGAAGACTGTCTCCTCAGCTTTGCACAGAGTCAAAGGCAGGCCCAAACTGGGCTTGCTGAAAACCGGTATGCCAGGGTTACAGAACCTCCAGCCCGTGGGCCAAACCTGGCCTGCCGAGAGTCCCCAGGTGACCATGCCCCTTTTCTCTGACCACCGATTTCCTGGCTTTTGTGCAGTTTTTTCTCCCTTCTAAAAGGTTGAAATGCCTCTCCTAAGACTTAGTGACTGGCAGGAAGATCTCAAGCTAAAATAGGTGGCATCCCCCCCCCCCCGACCCCCGTTTGCCTTTGGCACTGCTCACCACCGAAATGCGGTCCCGGAGGGCTTCTCCAAAAAGGAAGTCAGAAGCGCGGTAGCAGTTTTACAAAGTTTTTAAAAAATTTCTTTAGTTAAAACATTTGTTGACTTGCCCTTCCACCCCAAGGCTTCTAGGGCGGTGTTACAAAAGTCTGAATTCAGGCAGACAGATAAATACAATGTAATCAAAACAAATAATTATAACAGAAACCAACATGACAATTAAACAGGTTTTTAAAAAAATAGAAATACAGATTTAATCGCATCAACACAAACAGAATGCAACTGCATCGAAACGCCCTGGGCAAACAGGAAGATCTCAGCCTGGTGTTGAAAACAGATTGCCAGCCCCAGGCGAGCCTTTTTGCAGGGTGCATTCCAGAGAAAGCCCCTCTGGCCTAACCCATATCTGCTAAAGAGATTTGGAGAGCTTAAGAAGTGGGCAAGCTGGTATGGGAAGAGTTTCAGACAAAGGTCTTTCCCAGTTTGACCTGGAGATGCTGGGACTGAACCACTTTGCAAAGCAGGGGCATTACCAGTGAACTGCAGCTCAGTGACTGCACCTACTCACCCCAGATCAATTAGCATCGTTCAGAGGCCCAACGGAGAACCACGGCTTGAATCCATGTCCCCCCTTCCTTCCATTCCTGATTCTGCACTCCCAAAATGCACCTGGGTGGTGTCCCCACACCCATGCTAATCTTAAGATATACAGCCGGTACCAAACCGAGGAAGCGGAACCAGCGTTTTCAAAACTGACACGTCGGCACGCCTTCCTACATCTTTGACTGTTTGATCACATTACAGAATCTTTGTTCTCCATGCCCAGCTGGCAACACGTTTGCGCAGAGCGCCATCTGCGGAGAAGCTTGAGACCACTGCATCCGGTGTTGCGCCATCAAGACGGAGTCAGTGTCGGTGGTTCTTCTTCGTCGGAGTCAAATTCCACGTTCTCGTCCTTAACCCACTTGCCGGAGCCATCTTGGACCCAACCAGAGCTACCGGGCAAGCGAGGGAAAAACACAAAACTTATTTATTTTATTTATTTTTAAAATTTATAAACCACCCTTCATCCACAAAGGATTCAAGGGTGGCGTACTCGGCACTAAAAGCAAACAAACAAACCTGATATAAAAGACAAATGAAATCAGCTCTTCAACCAGCAAACCAAACAAAAACACAACAATTCAGTTTTAAAATGAATTAAATTGTAACATTCTAAAATATTAACATGTTCAAATGCTTGAACTAGATGTTAAACTTAGAAGGGGTTACTTTTTTCCTGGAATAACTGGTTGTGTGAATAAAGTCGCTTCCACACTAGAGTCTTTTAGTGCCACTGAGGCATAGCTTTTCTCCAAATAATCTGGAAAAGAAGTAAAAAATGGAGGATCCACACAGCACTTAATAGAGCAAAATATTAACTAGCACTCACCTACTCAACACCTGAAATCTTTCTCTAATTTTACCCACAAGTAAGCCTTTCTTAGTAGAGGTCCCCTGCAAGATTAAAAGCTTCCTCTTAGGGACATATGAAGCTGCCTAACATCAAGTCAGTCCAGGCTACACTGACTGGCAATGGCTCCCCAGGAAGTTAGACAGGAGTCTTTTCCACCCCTATCTTGGAGATGTCAGAAACTTTTGCATTCAATACATGCAAGTTACAGCCCCTTCCCAAACCATTTAACAGTTTTATTGCTTCCTGTTCAGCATGGCTGGAGGAGGAGGGATTCCTGATGAATTACACTTTAATTTGTCATCATCATCTGTTCCTCACAGGTGGGTTGGGGGAGGCTTTACATGATAATTATTAATTGAATTCCCTATATAGCAAGACAGCAGTATAACAAGCCACTTCATCACACAGAGGCGCAACCACATTTTCTGCCTTAGAAAATGCTGGGATGCAACCATTTGACAATGACTTTGTCTGGGTTCCCAATCAAAAGTGAATGAACAATGGATGACATTGATCCACCTACCTTTTCAGCTTCAGATAGTGTTCTAGAGCCTGTCGCTTCTCTGGGGTGAGATTACTGGGCCCGGAAGGAAGCGTCTCCACAGGAAGGCCTTTCTTTTTGTGGCTGTGCTTCTTCCCTGGGGCAGGTTTTTTCAGGGAACCTGGAACCAAGGGATGGATGCTTAGGACCAGCTTCTCCCTGCTCACTGGATACAGCAACAGTGCTGCTTAAGGGAGACCGCAGAGCCTCTGTGACATCCGCTGCCATGACACACCCCAATCCCTGCTTTCACCTCAGACCTATTTGCATGGCTAGCAACCAATGCGCCTCACCTGAAAGGAAAGGGGCAAAGGCAAGAACGAAGGTGGGAATCCAGGATCCCCTGCGTACACTCACGCGCCATTTTGGGAGCCTTGCAGCTTTGGTGGGTTATTTCAAACCAATGTGCAAGAATACACTTCTGTGCCTTCCCCCAGGCTCCTGTGTCCTTGACCTCCTTGCTCCCCGGACCACAGGGTGGCTGACTCTCCCTGCTGAACATCTGGCTGTTATTCAGGCCCAGTAAATTGAATCCAGCACCTCCCCACCTTTCCATAATCCTCCTGAGAACTAGTGCAGTCGCTTGTGTCCCTTGGACCTGAGCGAGGCGTCTTCCCTCCTCGCCAGCCCCGTCCTCTGTGCTCCCTTTGCTGCCTTTGAAGCCCACTCTCTCTCCCTGCAACCGTCTCTTGTCCTTGGGCCCCATGTGAGGGCTCCCCGCCCATGCTTCCCAAACTCTATTTCCCTTCCAACATGCAGCTCTTTGGGTCCCTCGGTCTGACACAAGGCTCCCTCTCATTTCCCCCAGAACTCCTTCTTGCTAGCTTCAGCCTCCGAGGGGACTGAGCTGGCCCAAGACATTTTGCTGCCAGAAGCAAAGAACCAGGTGGTGCTCCCATGCCACGCACAAAAGCCAACTGGGCTGGCCAATGAGTCTGTCTTCGCCAATGAGTCTGTCTTCAACTCTGAAGATGGGATAGTGTCCTGTACCACACCCTGGTCTCTCCAACACCTTGCCACCACCTCCCAGCATTTGCTGCCTGAGGCGGCTGCTTCATTCTGCCCAATGGTAGGGCCGGCCCTGCTAGGCAAAGTAAACTAATTCTCATCACATTGTAGTGAAGAACATTTTTACAAGATCGCTGGACCTAGAGAATGGACCTAGGTTTTCTTGTTAATTAAAAAAAAAGCGTGGCAGCAAAGGGGCTGATGGAAGGGTTGCAGCCCCCGACCCAACTGTTTCCAAACAGTTCGCTACCTGCTGTTATGTTCACAGACCCAGGCAAATGGGTGGTTGAAGTGCCTTCCACCCCAACAGGCCTATCTTCACCCGTCCGTGTAGAATTCCGGGGTTTTGACACCACCTCTTCCTCGGGGTCTCTGGAGCCAGGACTCATCCTCGAGGGACTGGGGCCAAGGTCACTTCCGGCCTCCCTGTACCAAATAATACAAGGGTGTTGAACCTCAGGCCTGTGGGCCAAATCTGGCCCTCCAGGGATTCTCAGATGGCTAAGCCCTCTTCCCCCTTTCCCCTAACCACCTCTTTTGACGGTTTCCCGTCTTTTGCAGATTTCCCCCCATTAAGAACATCAGAAGAGCTGTGCTGGATCAGACTAAGGGTCCATCTAGTCCAGCATTTTGTTCACACAGTGGCCAACCAGCTGCACACAAGCAGGACATGAGTGCAACAGCGCCCTCCCACCCATGTTCCCCAGCAACTGTTGTTCACGGGTATACTGCCTTTGACACTGGAGGTAGCACATACCCATCAGGACTAGTAGCCATTAATAGCCTTTTCCTCCAGAAATTTGTCCAACCCCCTTTTAAAGCCATCCAAATTGGTGGCTATCACTGAGGGGAGATAGGATAGCGCTCTTCAAGTCCTTGAAAGGTTGTCCCAGAGAGGGAGGCCGGGCTCTCTTCTCTATCATCCCAGAGTGCAGGACACGGAATCATGGGCTCAAGTGACAGGAAGCCAGATTCCGGCTGAACATCAGGAAAAACCTCCTGACTGTTGGAGCAATACGACAGTGGAACCAGTTCCCTAGGGAGGTGGTGGGCTCTCCCACGCTGGAGGCATCAAGACGAGGCTGGACAGCCATCTGTCGGGGATGCTCTGACTTGGATTCCTGCGTTGAGCAGGGGGTTGGACTCGATGGCCTTGTAGGCCCCTTCCAACCCTACTGTTCTAGGATTCTATGATCTCCCACCAATCAGCTTCATGGCATGACCCCACTGGGTTCTAGTATTTTGAGAAAAATGTCTCCCTATCCACATTCCCCACACTATGCATCCTTTTGGACCCCTCCATCGTGTCTGCCCTTACCCTCCATTCTAAAAGCTTGAAATGCCTCTCCTAAGGCTTAGCTATTGGCAGGGAAGCTTCTCCAAAAGGGAATTTGGCCCTCAGAGCAAAAGAGGTTTGAGACACCTGAAACAACAGGACATACAAGGCCTCGTAGCAGTGCAACCATGGAAACAGCCGTCTTCCTAGCAATCTACCCCGCGCCACTCCCAAGACAACGAAGAGAAATGGACATGATCCGTATCCGTGTTCAAGACATACTTTTCAGCGATGAAGTTACCTGCTCCGCCGACAGCAGCTGTTGTAAGGAGTCGCTTTCAGCAAAGCGTTCTGGGCAATTTTCCGGGTTTGCACAAGTAAAGGAGCAGGGCCTGGTGTCGCCTAAAGAAGCAAAACATAGAGGCCACGATCCATTAAGCATGCTGAAATTGGGTCGGCCTAAGCATGCTAACTTCTGTGTTGGATTGGGGCCGGACTCTATCAAAATAAAACGGCACCGGAGAGTTACCGGTCTCCACCCCTGCAACTCTATCGTGAAATCTCATATACATTGGTTGCCACCTAGACGCCCACCCTGATTTGGAAACAGGAGTGTCCATGACAGGAAAAGCTTTGCTTGGTGAGTTCAGGCTGTTACACAGCCGTTAAAAGCACAGAAGAGCTCTCAGGAAAAAAATGTTGACAACCCCCGTGGTTTCCCTGATGCCATGAACTATGGCGTAAGTCCCACGCAACTCAGTGGGGCTCATTTCTGAACACACATGCACGAGATTGCGCCGTAAGGAAAGCCAGCAGACGCGGAGGCTGCCGTTGCAGCAAGAGCCATTAGGAGGTGACAAAGAGCACCCGGCCCAACCTGGGCGCCAGCTTCTTCTTCCCGGAGGTATGCCTGGTGGCGCCGTTTCTGAACTTCATTCTCGAGCGAATGCTTCTTCCCGTAGAACTTCTGCAAACCTATGACAGAGAGAGGGAGAGAAATTCCAGAGTGGGGCGGTGAATAAAAAGTTGCTCTCGGAGAACAATAGGTTCTACACACCCCTTTGGTAGCCTTGGAGAAGTGAGATCTCTCTCGCTATGCCTCGGTCTTCCTCATCTGTAAAATGGGACTACCTTACTTGACGGTTGCGAGGATGAATGAAGCCACTTGGCATGTTAAAAAGTGCTACAGATTTATAGAACGAGAACTAGCAACTGCCAGGCCAAGAGGCTGGCCATATTCATTTTCAGCCACTCCAGTCTCATCCGCCTTCTGTGCACTCAACAGCACAGCCTCTCTCCTTGCCTACACAGCTTCTCTGCCCCCTCAGCATTTGCACCATCATTTTTCCTAGCCAGGCTGATCTTTTATCTCTCACCTAGACCGCAGTCAAGACCTCCTCCTCTCAGCAGTCGAGACCATCATGAGCGTTCTGTGACATCACAGAAGCCCAGCCAATCAGGGCGGGCTTCTCAGACAGACACTGGTTAAAGAACAACAGGTTTTGCCTGTCGTAATTACTCTGTTCAACATCATAAAGTGGGGAGGGGCTGTAACAGAGATAGCACACACTCTTCTCCCAATACTGGTGGATCGATAATCATCATCGTCTACTAAAACAAAAACCAATGTAATGCAGTAACAGAAAAATGAACTAAATTTTATTCAGTTAAATTTATTTCACTTTTCTGTTACTGCATTACAGAATCATCATGACTCTAAAATTAAATTCCTTTACAAATTCAGTATTTTTGTAACGCAATATAATTCTGGCAAGTTTGTGATTTTGTTATGTATTAACAGAAAACAGGAAATCAATATGTTACATTAAAATACTCGTTAATAATTTGATCATCATCATTTTCCATAGGAATTATTGAGAGTTTTAAGAACTTCAAAGACATAAATACAGTAATCCTGCACAACCCCCTTGTAAGGTAGGTTCTGTATGCTCATACTGCAGATGGAGACACTGAGGCTGAGAGATTGTGGCTTGCCTATGGCAACTTGGCGAGTCTCTGGCAGGGATGAGATTCGAACCAGAGACCTTCCTGGTTCACAGCTTAGCCAATAGGATATGCTCCCTTGTAAAGCTATTCAAGAGAGTCACTCCTGGGCCATCCGTGGCTGCGCTCGCGAAGCAAACCACACGACTAACGGCTCGCGTTCCATCTCCAATCAGACATTCTTATTACCCGGAGCAACCAATCAGGCAGCGCTCGCAAGACAGCCAATCACAATGCGGACACACCGCCAGTTTTCCTGCTGTGATGCTCAAAACTATGCTGCCCTTAGCAACAGGGCACACCTTTGCTTATATCTGTCCGGGGTGCTCTGAATGTCGTAGAAGCAAGTTTGAGGCCTGAGTCCCAGGCACGCTGAGGATCCAAGCGGAGTCTTGGCTCACTTACTGGCTAAGTGCTTCTTCCCAGAACGGTGGACTGTGAGCATGTCAAGAGTGTCGAAAACCGGCCTATGGAAGCACACTGTGCAGGCGTATCTGCAATGAGCAAAGAGCATTTAATGAGGACTTAGTAGCCATATAGCAATTCAGACCATCTTTGTCCATCCCCTGCTCCCTGCTCCTGTTTTTTAACTGGGAGGGTCAGGGATTGAACCTGAGACCTTCTGCATGTAAAAGCATAGACTCTACCACTGTGGTACAGTCTCAGACCTTTCTGAGTACACCCAGCACAAAGCGATTAGCTGGATCAGTGAAAGCAACCACTGAGCTGTGGGACTATAAGCAAAGGGTACCCATAAAGCTCGGTCAATTCTGGTGTGTGTCTGTCCTAGGGAATGAAGTGGGTGCAGGAGAAAAAAGTTAAAAATGGCACTTGATCACATACTTCCATCAACATCTCAAAAGGGCGCCACTCCCTCCCTCTCTCTTTTTCCAATATGCACATTTATTTAAATTTAATTTGGCAATATGCACATTTTATTTAAATGGATTTAAATTAATTTTAAGCCCTAAAAGGCAGGCCATTCAGCCACTAAAATTATTTAATCAGTGTACTGAGTCCTAGAAGGAAAGTAATCTTATAAGGGCTGACAATACAGTCCCGGTCCTTAACGCATCTAATTCTTGATTTCGTTATGATAATTATTTTATCATGCCAACGGTCTGTACTGGCAAATGTGTTGGACTATGACTCCTATCATCCCCTGCCAGCATGACCATTGCAGTCTATCTAGGTATCTATCCATTTCTGTCTTTGCAACAGCAGTAATTGTACTCAGTGCTCCGTAGCTCTGACCTGCCGTCTCTCAGTAGCATGGCTTCATCTTCAGGAATATAATTAGCCAAAAGGTCTGCGACTCTCCTTTTCTGGTGGTGGGACACAAAAAGAAAACAAGAAGCAGAGCATACGCTGATCGCTGTGCGCAAGTGAACAAAGCAGAAGCACAGGAACGACACTTCTAGGGTGCTGCTGCTCGGATCTGAGCAAGCGCGTAAACAAGTTCCACACTTTGTATCGGCCACGGGCATGCCTCTAGGCACATGGCTCTCCCGGGAAGCAAATATATTAAACCATCAGCCAGAAAACCCAAACATCTGAACGGAGAGATGCTCGAACCCCAGGACCGTTTTTTTTGTAATGCTCGGCAAAGCAACCATAGCAGACTGGCACAGCGGAGCACCTGAGGGTGCACAGAGTGCAGGGCTTTCTCCTGTGTATTGCTGACCACACGAGCACTCAGCAACCCAACTGCGTTATGTCCAACGCGCTTTACGTATCCCGTGGGCTGGATCTGGAGGAGGGATTTGACGTCGGCCGTGTGTTCCGGGGAGGGGCATGAAAATGGCATTCTGGAGCAGGGAGCATGTGCAGAGCACACTGGAACACGGGGCAGGGCGCATGAGAGCCAGCGTGGCGTAGTGGCAAGAATGCTGGACTGGGAGCCGGGAGATCCGGGTTCTAGTCCCCACTCGGCCATGGAAGCTCACTGGGTGACTTTGGGCCAGTCACAGACTCTCAGCCCAGCCCACCTCACAGGGTTGTTGTTGTGAGGATGAAATGGAGAGGAGGGGGATAATGTAGGCCGCCTTGGGTTCCTTGCAAGAGGGAAAAAAGGTGGGGTATAAATGCAATAAATAAATAAATAAACGTGCAGAGTGCTCGCCTTGCCGTAGGGCTGAGAGCATGTGCAGGGTGCACGTGGGGAACCCGGTGCGGATGGCGTAGCAGCCCATTGACCCCAGCAGCTTTCCAAGCAACGCAGCCCTGGCAAGGTGCTATGTGTGGGGGGCCGGGGGCAGGGATGCCCCCGCCTCCTGCTCCCTCTCCAGGGCTGCCCCCTCCACTCACCTTGAGCACATTGAGCTGACTGGGGTCGTCTCCCTCCCTCTTGAACGACATGGTCCCCCAAGGCCGGGCTCCCCTCTCCCATGCGCCCCCCAAGCTGCCTCCTCTTCCCCCCTTAACGCTTCCTCCTTGCCACGGCCAGGCCTCGTGGACTGCAAACCCCAGCATGCACCTAGCTTCCAGCTCCTCCTCCTCCCAACCACTCTGGCTGCAGGGACTACGCTTCCCATCAGGCCTGCAAGGCTGGGGGAGGAAACGGCGCAAGGACTGCGTTTCCCAGGATGCGTCTGGGCAAACCCAGGAGGGGGGAATGGACTGCATTTCCCAGCATGCCGCACGGATTCCAGTTCAATAGCTGTAGACAGGTCACCCGGGGTGCAGAGAGCGATTAGAGCAGGTGCGGCCCGAAACGGGTTGCTTTAAGGTTTTGACGTTACAGTTTTGTTGGTCGCTGTTCCAAATATATATATATATATATATATATATACACACACACATATATTTTAAGCGATTAGTTCCATCGTCCTGGGATCATTTTCACAATTATTTTTTTTTCTTGTGAAACGTCAGCAGAACAAAACGAGGAGCAGCTACACGGATGTGAATGTTTCGGCGTCCATGCGTGCCGATGACGTGTCCGTGCGTGCCGATGACGTGTGCGTGCGCGGCTCTCTAAAAATTCTGCACGAACGTCCGTGCAAGCGGGCCAAATGTCCGCACGGGGACCCGCTCGCATCCTTCCGGGGTCCTGAACAAACTGGTCTGAAGCGCGCACGCCCACATCTCACTCGGGGGCTCCTTTCCCACAGGGCTGCTGTTGCGGGACCGTCTGTTTTTTTTTGGGGGGGAGGGGGGCTTTGCAGAATCAAGGGTTCGCTTTCGAAATGAAGGGGGCCGGGGATGCAAAACGTCGGAAGACGTTTAGAACCAGGCCCCTGGAATAAGGGGCGGCTTGAAAAACTAGGTGGCGACAGGCAGCCCGAGTTTTGCAGCATTTGGGGACTACGTTACCCATTTGGGGACTTCGACACCCTCGAATCCGGTCGCCTCTGGGATGGAACATTGTATCTCTCTATATAGATACAGAAATTATATGCACATCTTGCCTGATGAAGAGACCTGGGCATCTCGGAAGCTTGCACAGTATTTTGGGGCGATACTTTGATTGCCCTGATGAGAGGGATTGCGCTAATGGGTCCCCACCCAGTTTTCTATTTATTCGTGTCAGAAGCATCACAATTAAAAACATACTATAACACATGACGTTTAAAATATAAGATGCAGAAGCTAAGATATCTAAGTCAGACAACTCTTGCCCCCAAACTAGCAACATTAATTGCGTTCTGTGGCGCTATCATAAGGTCCTCATGGGTGCATTGGTCGAGGCACAAAGGGCAAGTATACATATGTGGTGTTGTCTGCAAGTCTCCGCAGGCACATAGGGCAGAGATCTCCGGATAGCCCCATTTATTCAGGGTATCTCTAGATCTTGGTGCGCCCGTGCGCTGTCTATTCAATGATTTCCACACTTCCCAGCTTTCATCGGAACCGGGTGCCAGCACCTCTGCTGGTTCCCTCCAGTGTTGATTCTTTGTTGCTTTCCATAAGTCCGTTCTACTGTTGAATTCGTCAAGGTCTTCCGATCCTTTGTTGCTTTCCATAAGTCCGTTCTACTTCTGAATTCGTCGGAGTCCTCCGATCCTTTGTCGCTTTCCATAAGTCCGTTCTACTTTTGAATTTGTCAAAGTCCTCCGATCCTTTGTCGCTTTCCATAAGTCCGTTCTACTTTTGAATTCGTCAAAGTCTTCCATCGATCTGAGGAAGCTTCTCCTGGATTTTAATCTCTGAGGAGCTGGTTGCAGGCCGTAAAGAGGGTACTGAGGACTGAAGCCTCTCTTCGTATGCCGCTGCTTCTCTATGGACACTTCTGTTCCTTGCGTTGCCCAGTTTGTTATGTTTCCAAGGAGGGTGTGCAGGTGCCTGTCCTGTGATCATTAAAGAGGGGTGCCCAATTTAGGGGTGGGAGCTAAGATCTCACCCCGCGGAGAGTTTGCAACAGTTGACGGACGACAAGCCACCACGGCCTGGATCCTCCAAATGCCCCAAATGGGCTTCATTCCCAAAATGCAACCGGGAAGCTCCGCTTCCACGCCCCCCTTTCAGAAAAACCTCATTGGCCAGTGTGTGTTTTTCTTTCTGTCCCTGGTGGGGAAGGAACTACGGCTCCCGTCACCCTTTGGGCGAGGGGTGGAGGATGCTGAGAAATGTAGTCCCTCCTGTGGGGCTCCCTTCCTTCCCAGGGCCTGAGCGGGTGTCTTGTGTCGCGTCTGCATTTGCAGCAGTATATGGAGGTGGTTCCAGAGTGAGCCCAGACAGAGGGATCTTTTCTTTCAGGGCTGCAAAGAGGAGCATTGGTGGAGGAAGCATGAATTGCTCGGCACAGGCAAAGACTACAACTCCCAGAAGGCTTTGCATGGGGGAAGGGCGGGGCCTGGGGGAGGTGGGGTTCTGTTAAACTGCCTGGAACACTTAGCAGACCAGCACTGACAGGTCAGGGGGCTTTCCCTGGAGGGGGATCGTTGGGAGGAAAGCAAGAGTGGAGAGCAATATTAGGAAAGGTCCGTTCTGGGGGCCTGTTTTGGATTTTGGGGGGTGGGAGGAGGAGGAGCCTGGGTTGCAGTGGGAGTTTTGGAAAGCAACAGCTAAGCAGACAGGTGCCGGGAAAGGTTACTTGGGGAATTCGGGACTTGGGCAATGGTGAGCGGCCCCGCAGGTCCTCTGGGTTTCAAGGATTGGTGGCAGAAGTAGGATCCGCTCAGAGGCTCTAGAGGCGTGGAGGTAATCTCCTGGCCTCACGCTGGCGGGCCATCCATCCAGGTAAGGGCCTGTGTTGGGGGGGGTCACCTTTTGGAGTGCGGGGAGGATGGCCTCTCCTTCCAGGCGGGGCCCCCCTGGTGGGGCAGGGCTGCTGCAAGGGAGCCGAACCCGATCCTACGGCAGCCTCGTGAAATCAGTCACCTCACCAGCACGGGAGAGGCGTGTGGAGCATCGACTGGAACCTGGGGACACCCTTCAGGGGCTGGCGGTCAGGTATGGAGTCACGGTAAGTTTGTCCAGCAAGGTGTTTATGTGTCTGTGCGCGTGTGTGTCAGTACTTAATGTGTCATGTAAGTATGCACATGCATGCAATCTATAATATATAAAATAAGTGACAAAGTGCCCTGGAGCAGCCTTGCGTAACAGAAATAGAACCCTGGAATCTGCTTTGCCACATGCTTGTCCTAGAGCTCATCCATTTTGGATGATTTTAAAGAGACAAAAAAAAGGCAGGGATTCTGAGCATGAGCAGAGTTGCTTCTCTTCCCTTGTGACGAAGGAGCCAGGGTTGGGTACGACGCTTCAGGGATTAGAGGCTTGAAGTGCTGGGGCGGGGTGTGTGTGTGCAGATTTGCCATTAACTAAAAAAAGAAGAGCAGAAAAAGGTGTGGGGAGGAGGGTAAATGAACCTAAAGAGAGCCGTGCTCGATCGGGCCAAAAGTTCATCTAGATCTGCTTTCTCCACCTGGGGCATCGTTTTATAAGTGTGAACCCATCATATGGAGATTTATCGAACATTTATGCTTTAAAAAAAATGTATTTGCGTTAAAGAAATATTATAAGAACACAAGAACAGCTGTAGAGGATCAAGCCAACAGCCTGTTGTGTTCCCCAGTGGCCAAGCAGATGCCCCAATGGGAAGTTTTTATTGTAAAATGTCCTTCCCCCAACTTGAGCAGTTCCAGATGTTTTGGACCACAACTGCCATCATCCCCGACCATTGGCCATGTTGGCTGGAGATGCCACTCCTCCAAACATCTGGAGGGACCCAGGTTTTTAAAATTCTTCTTAATTATTATATTTATATCCTGCCTTTTCTCCTCTTCCAAGGAACCCAAGGCAGCTGACATGATCTTCCTCTGCTCCATTTTATCCTCACAACAACCCTGTGAAGTAGGTGAGGCTGAGAGTCTGCCACTGGCCCAAAGTCACCCAGTGAGCTTCATGGCCGAGTGGGGACTCGAACTCAGATCTCCCAAGTCCCCATCCAGCACTCTAACCATGACACCACACTGGCTCTCCCTGGTTGGGGGATGCTTTTCTTCCAAGCTGGCTAAGGATGATGGGAGTTGAAGTCTAACTTATCTGGAGCATGCCAGATTGGGGAAGTCTGCTCCAGGGTGTCACCTTCCATCATCGAACCGAAATCCCAAACCTTCTATGTGCGTTCCGCCGTCACTGTTGCTCTGGAGTTCAGGCAACATGGATCTAGTGGGTACCATCCTGTTTAAAGTAACCTTTTGTCCAGGGGCTGTTTTTCGGAGCAGTAACTCAGTGGTGAGAAAAAAGCATTTTTCAGGTGGTTTGGGACAGAGATTGGGAGAGAAAAGAGAAGAGATTGCTTCAAACTGTGTGCAATTAGCTTGCAAAACTCACTGTTGCGATCTAACCTTTAGCTTTGATCATTTTGACAAAGGGAGGGGAAGTGTGTGGGTATGTGGGGAAGGACTAGACACATTTAGATTAATGGATTCCGACGGATTCCAGAGGGCTCTGGGGGATTTTCCTGCTGGTGTGGCTGGTGCTCCTGTTGAAGCCCAGGTCGCTCTGTGGAATGCAGAGATGACTCGGGCGGTTGACACGATCGCGCCCAAGCGCCCTCTCCCGCTGAGCAGAGCCCGGCCAGCTCCTTGGTATACACCTGAGCTGAGGGCAGTGAAGCAAGAGGGGAGACGGCTAGAACGCAGGTGGAGGAAAACTCGTGCTGAGTCTGACCGAGCACAGGTAAGAGCCCACTATCGAGCCTACTCTGTGGCGGTGAGGGTGGCAAAGAGGCAGTTCTTTTCCACCAGCATTGCATCTTCTCAGTGTCGCCCGGCGGAGCTTTTCCGAGTGGTTCGCGGCCTGTTACATTCTGGGCCAGGGAGAGAGACGGTGGAACCCTCGGTAGCACGCTGTGACGAGTTTGCGCGGCACTTTGAGGATAAAGTCGCTCAGATTCGTCATGAATTGGACACCACCATTACTGCAGTTCCATTGGTAGAGGCGTTCAGAGCACCGTCTGGTCCAGTTTTATTGGATGAGTTTCAGTTACTGAGGCCTGAGGATGCGGACAAGGTGCTTGGCCAAGTCCGATCGACCACTTGTGTGCTTGACCCTTGCCCTTCATGGCTTATTAAATCAAACAAGGAGGGGTTGTCCGGCTGGGTCCAGGAGGTTGTAAATTCCTCCTTGAGAGAGGGAGTGGTGCCTGCTGCTTTAAAAGAGGTGGTAATTAGACCAATCCTGAAAAAGCCTAACCTGGACCCAGAGGATGTTAACAGTTATACGCCACTGGCCAACATCCCCTTCCTGGGCAAGGTGCTTAAGCGGGTGGTTGTAGGACAACTCCAGGCACTGTTGAATGAAACAGATTATCTAGATCCGTTTCTGTCGGGCTTCAGGCTTGGTTTTGGAACGGAAACTGCCTTGGTCGCCCTGTGGGATGACCTCTGCCAGGAGAGGGACAGGGGGAGTGCGACCCTGTTGATTCTCCTGGACCTCTCAGCGGCTTTCGATACCATCGACCATGGTATCCTTCTGGATAGGTTGTCTGGGTTGGGAGTTGGAGGCACTGCACTGCAGTGGTTCTGCTCCTACTTGGATGGCCGATTCCAGAAGGTGGTGCTGGGGGATTATTGCTCTGTGCCATGGCAATTGTGCCATGGGGTTCTACAGGGCTCTATTCTATCCCCCATGCTGTTTAACATCTACATGAAACCGCTGGGGGAGGTTATCCGGAGGTGTGGGCTGAGGTGCCATCAATATGCGGATGACACCCAGCTCTGCCTCTCTTTCTCATCAAAACCAGGTGAGGCAGTGGCTGTTCTGAACCAGTGCCTGGGCACGGCAATGGACTGGATGAGGGCTAATAAATTGAAACTCAATCCAGACAAGACGGAGGTACTGTTAGTGGGTGGTTCGTCTGCCCGGCTAGGTGATATTCAACCTGTTCTGGAGGGGGTTGCACTCCCCCTAAAGGATCAGGTTCGTAGTTTGGGGGTGCTCTTGGATCCAGAACTGTCACTTGAGGCACAGGTGAACTCAGTGGCACGGAGCACTTTTGATCAGTTTAGGCTGGTATACCAACTACGCCCTTATCTGGACAGAGATAGCCTAGCTACAGTTCTCCATGCTCTGATAACTTCTCGTCTGGATTACTGCAATGCGTTATACGTGGGGCTGCCTTTGAAAATGGTCCGGAAACTTCAGCTGGTCCAAAATAGGGCAGCAAGATTGTTAACAGGGACTGGCCTGCGAGCTCATATTACGCCAGTACTTTTCCAGCTGCACTGGCTGCCAGTCCATTTCCGGGCCCGATTCAAAGTGCTGGTGTTAACATTCAAAGCCCTTAACGGCTTGGGGCCAGGTTACCTGAAGGATCGCCTCCTCCCATATGTGCCTGCCCGGGCCTTAAGATCATCCTCAGCGGCCCTTCTCCGTGAGCCCCTGCCAAAGGAAGTGAGGCGGGTGGCTACTAGGAGGAGGGCTTTTTCTGCTGTGGCACCCCGGCTCTGGAATGAGCTCCCTAGTGAGGTTCGCCTGGCGCCTACATTGTACTCCTTTCGGCACCAGGTGAAGACCTTTTTATTTTCCCAGGCATTTTAGCTTTCTAAATTTTTATCTTTGCTGTTTTAAATCTGTATTTTAAACTCCTGTAGTCCTGCTAGGTTTTATTGTGGTTGTATTGTTATATTGTGGTTTTAATGTTCTATATATTTTAAATTGTTTTATTGTGTGTTGTTTGGTTTTAGTTTTTGTGAACCGCCCAGAGAGCTTCGGCTATTGGGCGGTATAGAAATAAATAAATAAATAAATAAATAAATAAATTTACAGACAATTAGGAAATTTATCTAGTTCTTCCTTCTTCTTTTTTTCTGATGATCAAGCCATCTAAACCAGAGGCTGTTATCCTTTCCTGCAGCAGGGAGTTCCACCAGTTAATGGCAGAATGAAGAGCTGCTAGCCATGAGAACTGGTGGGACCTCCACCTATAGTGGCAGTCTACCTCTAAATGCCAGTGCTAGAGGGAAAATAGTACAGGAGGGGTGCAGATGGACCTTTTTAGGTAAGGGACGTAGCTCAGTGGTGGAGACCGTGCTTTGCATGCAGGCAGTCCTAGGTTCAATCCTTGGCATCTCCAGGTTGGGCTTTGAGGTGGGAAAAACCTCCTGTCCGACGCCCCGGAGAGCCACTGGTAGTCGATGTAGTCCAGGGATGGGCCACGAGATTCTTTTGGCCTACAACCCCCATGATCCCTCAGCAGTGGCTAGGCTGCCTGGGGCTGATGGAAGTTGTCAGCCAAAACATCTGGAAGGCCGCATGTGGCCCATCCCTGGTGTAGAGAAACCAGGGCCAAATGGACCAGTGGTTTGACTTGGAAGAAGGTAGCTTCACCACGTGTTCCTTTAAATCAGCCTTTTTTCTTCAGAACCATGAGGACTAGGACCTTTATTTTGAGGGAGAGGGCCATAGCTCAGTGGTGGAGTCCCCTGCTTTGCACACAGAAGGTCCTGGGTTCAAACCCTAGCATCTCCAGGTAGGGCTGGTGTAGCTGAAACCCAAGAGAGCTTCTGCCCATCAGCACATCGCAGAGCTCACATGGACAGAGGATCTTACTCGACAGAAGGCCCTGCTTCTGGTGTTTTTTGGCCTGATCCACAGGGCAATTACTTGCCCGATTGATGGATTCGTACCACTGCTATCCTGCCCTTCAGCCATAAAGGATCCCAGAGAGGCTTACAAAGATCAGAAGCAAGACGGTCTCTGGACACAGGCCTACACTCTAAAAGGCACGGCACAAAAGGAAAGGGGATTGGCAGGGAGGAGGAAAAATGGCAAATTTGGGCACTAGATGCTTCGTTTCAGAGTTCAGCAGTTCATGGAGCTGGATCTAAGCGGAGGAAAGGACCTGCTGCTTCCTCTGCCTCTGGTAGCAGGATGGTGAGGGGCTCTCAGCTGGAGCGGCATGTAGTTGATGGTGTTTAGGAGCAGCCAAGCAACCACGAGAGAGGTCCGTTGTTTTTGTGGGTGTCCTACTTGTGGTTTTCCCAGCTGCTGTGGGAAGTGGGTTGCGGGATTAGAGAGACCTTTGGGTCTGATCCAGCAAGGCATTTCTTACCCACGAGGAGATGTGGAGTCTTGTGTTTGAAATACATTCCTAGTGTTTCGTAGCGCGTGTACACCCTGAACGCTAGATCTCCTAGCTGCCGTGTGCTCTCAGCACCGCAAAATTTAAATCTACGCACGTCTGGGCAATCGGAATTTCATGGAATGCTGTACCCTGCATAAATTACACAAGGTGAGCCGGCTTGTGTAATTTCTTTTGCTTTGCGTAGTTCTGCCTCCATGAGGACTAGCATCTTGCTTTGTTCATTTTAAAAAAGCCTTAAAACTGAGGAGATGCGCAGGCTGCTTAACAGCCCTTTCAATCCATTCCAGATGGAGCAGATCAAGAGGGCCAACCGGCTGTACACCAACGACTCCATCTTCCTCAAGAAGAGTCTTTACATCCCCGTGCCAGTTGAACCCAAGACATTGCCCAATGGGTTAAATCTCGAGGAGGAGGAGGAGGAGGAGGGGAGGAAGGTGGAAGAAGCGGCAGGCGCCAGCCAACCCGAGACCACCAAGAAACAGAAACAGCCGCGGAAAAACGGCTCTGCCCCCAAACACGACCTCTCGGCGACAGACTTCCTCTTCAAGGTGGACTCTGAGATCCGCCGGACCAAGCAAGCCACCAAGAAACTCCGGGAGGTGTGAGTGTCCCCCTTCCTTTCTCGTAGGTCCCAGCTGGGGTTATAGCGTCCGAAGGCTGCCTGGGTGTTCCTGTCCACTGGCTCCCCTTCTCCCTGCTCCCCTGGATCGAGCCGTCTGATGCCACGAGCCCAGAGCAAGCGGTTGCAGCGGAGTGCTGCTTGCAGAGCAACCGGTTCAGGCGGCTTGGTGCAAGTAAGCCAAGCTGCGCGGTGGGAACTGAGCTAACGCAAGCGCTTTGCTTTTTGCGGGTTCTATTCTTGGGATGTTCCTGGCAGAGGATCGAGCTGGGTGTGTGTGTGGAAAAAAACAGCAGCCCCCAAGTAGCTCTTGGGATATTATACTGAGTGCTTTTTGGTTTTAATTTTGTGAACTGCCCAGGGAGCGTCGGCTATTGGGCGGTATAGAAATTAATTAATTAAATAAAATGCTCTCCCCGCCAGAGTTGCAAAGCTCAGTGCTTCCAGGTTGGAGCAAGCTGGACTATAGCCTTTCTAAGCCGGGAGCTGTCACCCGTAACTTGGAATAAGGGGCTGGCTACAGTGCTTTAGTAACAAAAGGTACCCTGTGCATGCTCGGAGGCCTTATTTCTCCCCATGTTCCCAGGCTGAGCCCTGGCATTGGAAAGCCATCGAAGCTGCCCCTGCCGCCGCCCCGGGCATGTTTTTGCCCTGTTAAAGACCCTCAAGGAGGCCGGGGGGGGGGGGGCATGGCTCGCTGTCAGCCACGGTGGCCACTAGAGTGTACTGTTGCTCCAAAGTACCAACATGGGAAGTCCTCGGCCCGCGTGTGCGCGAACCAATTTCTGCAAAAGGCACGCGGCGTGTCACGGGATGAGGGGGTGGGCGTCTGGATGTTGAAGCAGCGGCCCCTCGAGGCGTTGACCCGCTGGGAGGCCAGTGGCGATTCTGCCCCTTCTACGTGGGTGTTCGCCTCGGGCTCCCAGACTCTGCCAATCCGCCGCCTTTTCTGCTCACAAAGGGTGGGCTGATCTGCTGCCAGGAGGCTGGAGGAGGGGAGGGGTGCGCGCCGCCCGCCTGCAGCTGTTGCCTTTTAGCTGTTGATGGACTTCAAGTCCCATCACCTCCAGACTGCATGGCCGATGGTCATAGAATCATAGAATCCTAGAATAGTAGGGTTGGGAGGGGCCTACAAGGCCCTCGAGTCCAACCCCCCGCTCAGTGCAGGATCCAAGTCAGAGCATCCCCGACAGGTGGCTGTCCAGCCTCGTCTTGAACGCCTCCAGTGTGGGAGAGCCCACCATAGAAGTGTGGGAGAGCTCCCCATATAAAACAGGTCAGGAATGCTGGGAGATACAAAACATGAGCTGTTGGGCTATCTCAGCTGACTAGGTCCCCAATGTTCAGCATAGTGTACCCCCAAGGCTCAGCTCTGATATTCAGGGTTGACTACTTCAGCACCTGGAGGTTCAGTTTCACCGTTATGGTCCCCTGCAGACTAGATTAGGAAACCAATTGCCGGTTATCTTCAGGGGACAGCTGGATGCTTCTAGGAAACAGCCCTCCCTGCATTGTTTTGCCCCCAGCTCTTCTACTTGGAAGTTGATTGCCTCTTTACCTGTAATTCCCACCCTGTTTTCTTCTTGTACATGCCCCGCTTGCAGGCTTCTGTGGAGGCCTGCGGCTGACCCACGTTGGGAAGAGGCGACTGGGCACGATGGAGCCTTGATCGGATCCAGCAAGGCTCCTCTTATGAGGGGCACCCCCGTCCCTCGGATCTTCTTTGACTGCAGTTGCAGCAGAAATCTGACAGTTCTCTTTCTCATTTTCTCTTCCCCGTGTCAGGGCGTTTGGGATCGATCCGGAAGCAAGCGATACGCCTTCCTCCACCTCCTATCAGAACGAGCCTTCTCCGCGCACCCAGCAGCGCGCTATCCTCGGCCCCGTGCCCCTCACCAAGATTGCCCGTGCCGACTCCCTCCGCGACCAGGAGGACGAACTCTTCAAGCTCTGATGGCTGCCGCTGCCCTCCTCCTGTTCTGGCCAGCCCGGGACTCTGCTGGCAGCTGAACCGCCATTAGCAAGATCTCCCCCATCCCTGACATTCCCCCTCCTTCCCGCCCCCCCACCCATTACCACCGCCACCCACAAGGGGACCGCCCCTTGGTGAAGAGTCCGGGAGTCGGGAATTCTATCTGGAGGAGGGACAGCGGCGGACCTGAGAGGAGGGACATGTCCCTTCCGGACACCCGTAGATGGGCACTATGGAAGATCCAGGTACACGGTGTTGGAAGTGTTGGGCCGATTCTCATTCTCAACGCCTTGTCCGTCCCTTCCTCCCTCCCCCTGATTTTGAACGGACCCTTTTGTGCGCAGTGGAGAAATTCTTCCATCCATGTTCTATACCTCTTTGCTTCTGGGTGTCTTCTGCTCCCCACTATGTCTGTATTTATTGCCTCAAGTGCTTTCTTGTCCTTATCCATCCTCGAAACCCAAGGAGAAACTTTCCGCCAACCCTCCCAGGTTGACCGGGGGTTGCTCTGGGGCGGCGACCTTGAGCATGGGGGGAAACCCCTCTCTGTTCCGCGTGTCAGTTTTGGGCAGGCTGGTGACGGGCCGACCGCCATGGAATTCCAAGTGTGGCTGGGAGGTGGGCTGCACCTTCTTGCTGTCAAATGGGAGGATGAATGAACTGCCGCAACGCACCTTTCCTGCCTCGAGGCTTCGTGTATTCCCCCCCCCTTTGATCTTGTTGGCAGGAGCCCCTCTAGCGAGGCCTGTACCACCTACCCTGTGATTAAAGAACCGGCAGGTTTGGCTGACTTTCCCTTGCGTGCGTGCTTCTCTGAACTCCTTTCTGCTTGTGGGAACATTTATTATGTTTAAAGATGGAAATTCCTAACGCGTGGCCCGGGTTTGCAGAGTGCCGTGGGGAACTGGTGGACCTGCAGAGAGGAGACTGCGCGCCTGTTTTGCCAGTTTTTTATGTTATTATATATGATGATGATGATTATCAACAACAATAATTATAACCCATGAGCTTAGCCCTTGAAACTTTCCACCTAGTTCTCATTTCACGCACCTCAGTTACTTTCTCTTGCATTACCCAAGAACCACAGAAAGACACTTCAATGGAGATTTTAAGAGTCGAGGCATCGGAAAATGGGAGGGGAAGCAGCAGAGAGGCTTAGTAAGAGCAAAGGGCTCTGCCAAGGCCTCTGCGCCAGTGCATGCTGGGAAGGATGGGGCTGCTGGAGAGACCCTGGCTTGTGTCCCAGCTTTGGAGGAGGTGGCTGGTGGCTACAATAAGAGGGCAAAGGGGTTGGCCAGAGCATCCATTGAGGTCCCTGCTGGGAAGGAGAAGGCGAAAGAGCCCTTTGCTAATGATGTTCGCTTGGAAGGAAGTGGGCAAGGCAAAGGGCTCGGCCAAAGCCTCCAGCTGTCCACTCTAGAGACAAAGAACTTATCGGTGCCTCTGGGGTGTCTCCTCTCATGGGGATGCAAGTCAGTCACAGCAGCCAACATCGCTGGCTCCTTTCCCCATGCAAAATCTCCCCATATAAAAAAGTAGTTGCTGGCCAGCACCGTGAGGTAGCCTTTCCCCAACTGGGTGGCCTCCAGCTGTGCTGGACTACGACTCCCATCATCCAGGCCCAACATGTCTGGAGGCCGCTGAATTGTGGGGAAGCTGCTCCGGATGGAGGGTTGAAGCTGCTGAATCTGTAGCTCCCCCCCAGCGCTGGGGTGCGGCGCCCGGGCGACTGGTCTCTCATGCCAACTAGGCTTAAAGAAACGAGGGAGAGAGCGGGGGGGAGAGAGAAATGTGTTTATTTTCGGTCTCTGCATTCCCTGAGTTGAAACTGTAGGAGAGGAAATGTGGCTGACAGAATTCCCTGAGATCCTTCGCAACTTTCCCCAAGGGCGAGGGAGGACGGCGCTGCAGAGCCGTCTCTGGGAGGGGCCGGAATGGGCGGGGGTGTCGCTGTCCAGGGTGCTAAGCTCATGCTGGTTGCTGGACCACCTCTCCCTGCTGCCCTTCTGCATCCTGCTCCTGATCAGAGTTTCCCTTAAAATGGAATTTAGCCCTGGGGCTGAAAGAGGATCAACCTCCCCCACCTCCCGACTTGCTGAGAAAAGCAAACGAGGGGGGAGATTAACGGCCACCGATCTCTCCCTTTGTCGCCCCCAAACATCGCCCAGTAAACATGATCTGCAAACTATATACAGACATAAAATAATACATTTCTTTTTGTCAATGCCAGCCCAGAAAGATTTAGCATGGAGCTGGGGAGGCAGCTGTATCCCCCCTCCCTCTCCCCCCCACACCCTCCCCCCTCTCTCTCATACACTCCACCTCTCTCTCTCCCCCTCCCTCCCTCTCTCTCCCTCCCTCCCTCACTCACTCACTCTCTCACACACACTTTTAGCATGTTTGAAAATCTCTGCTTTCATTCCCCCCGCAGCCGTTAAGTTTCTAGTCCTCATGGGCCAGAAAGCCGAGCTGCTGAGCATATGCAGGCCATTGCAGACTTGGAACGCAAGCTGAAGCTTGGGTATGGCTTCTGGTGACCAGGGCCACAGCTCCCCCTGCCCCAAATCCAGTGGGGCCTACTGGCCGGTGGGTGGGGCTGTAATCACTGTGGCAGCAGAAGACGCCTGAGAGGCCTCGGCCCACCCAGTAGCTCACGGGTGGTGTCTCGCGTCCTGTTGGCCTTTCGCCAAACCAGCAGGCCTCGGATTGAGGTGTCCACGGCCTACGGAATCTGGCCGTTTTTCTGCGTTGTATGTGGCCCTCGCTCGTTCCCTTCTGTGTTATCCCCCCCCGCCCCACCCCCAGTGGTCTTCACAGCTTCCCATCGTCGATGAGCCGGTTCATCCCCTCGCAGATCTTCTTCCGGTGTGGCTGGTAAGGCTCCCCGGGGCTGTAGAGCTGGGCGAGGAGCTCCACGTCAGCGAAGTGGTCGAAGACGTGGCGGATGCGGCCGTGCGACTTGGGCGTCAGGTGCTTCTCGACCAGCTTCAGCAGCAAGTCCCGGCACTCCTGGAGGATCCGGACCAGGATGGCCTTCTCGAAGGTGAAGTCCACCTCGTGGAAGCTGATGGCCGTCATGGCGCCCTGGTGCAGCTTGCGCTTGAATTCCTCCGCCAGGCCCAGCTCAGCCTCGCTGAAGCGGTTATTCCGATAGAGGACTGAGATCTTGACGGCCACCTTGATGAGGTTCTTGATGACCTTCTGCGATTCGGCCCGGTTCTGGGTGTACTCCTTGGAGATCCGGTAGAGCTCATCCAAGATCTCGCTGCTGGTGTCGTCGATGAACATGTTGGCCATGGACTTGCTGGCCATCCGACTAAGAATCTTCTTCTCGGCCTGCAGGGCCAAGTTACGGGAGCTGAACGTCTCCATCTCGCCTGCGTGGGAAAGGAAGAAGAAATGCGTTTCTTGACGCCCTTTCTCTGGTGGGTCATTTTGGCACCCCACCAGATGTGTTGGATGGACTACAACTCCCATCACCCACAGTCAGCCCGCAGCACTATGGATGGCTGGGGGTCAGGAAGGGGGAGTAGCTGTTATCTACTGGGAGTCCTTGGTCCTCACCAGACTCCCTCTCCGGGAGACCAGGGCTGCTGACTGCATGTACTGGTGGTTGGGCCCGAAGGGCAGTCTGGGGATTCTGCTCATGTACCGCCCATCCTGCTGCACGACGGACTCCCTGGCTGAGGTGCTTGAGGGGGTCTCTGATGTGCGTGTGCAGTCCCCTAAGTTGTTGGTGTTGGGGGACTTCAACGTACATTCGGAGGCCATCCTCATGGGGGCGCCTCGGGATTTCATGGAGACCATGGCTTCCTGGGAGCTGCACCCTTTTCCAACTGGGCCCACCCATGTCGCCGGCCATGCGTTAGACCTTGTGTTTGTTTCCGGAGAGGTGGAGAGTGATCTGGAAATTGGGGGTATATCCACCACCCTCTTGTCATGGTCAGATCACTACCTGGTGGGGTTGGACTTCTTGGTTCCACAACCCCTCCGCAGGGGTAGAGGACCCATTAAGATGGTCCGCCCCAGGCATCTTATGGATCCAGACGGATTCCTGAATGCGCTTGGGGATTCTTTGGAGCACGCAAATGGGCCCTTGGTCAAGACCCTGGTGGATGGCTGGAATGCTGCGGTCACTGGGGCATTGGACCGGGTGGCTCCCAGACGCCCTTTCCCCCTGAACAGGGCTCGGACTGCACCATGGTTCACCCCACGGTTGTGAGCTCTGAAGTGGGAGGCGAGACGGCTAGAGCGCCAGTGGGCGGAAATCTCGCTCCGAAGACGATCGGACACGGGCTAGAGCTTCAGCCTACCACGTGGCGATAAGAGCGGCAAAAAAGAATTTTTATGCTGCCTCTATCGCGTCTGCAGAGTGCTGTCCCAGGAGGCTGTTCCAAGTGGTCCGGAACCTGGTCAGTCCAGTTGTTCCAGATCCAATGGAGCATTCTAAGGCCTCCTGTGATGAGTTTGCAAAGCACTTTGCAGACAAAATCGACTGGATCAGGAGTGCTCTTCCGTGCGCTGTGGATACAGCTGGTGAACAAGGGGCGGCCAGTGGTAGACCGGTTGTGTGGGATCAGTTCCAGCTCCTTCCTTCTGAGGAAGTGGACAAGGTGCTTTCATCTGTAAGGCCGACCACCTGCTTGCTCGATCCTTGCCCATCTTGGCTCATTATGAGCTGCAGGGAGAGGCTCAGGGAGGGGATCAGGGCGCTGGTGGATGCCTCCCTGGAGGAGGGAGTGACGCCATCAGTCCTCAAGGAGGCGGTGATAAGACCGCTCTTAAAGAAGCCCTCCTTGGATCCCCAAGACTTGAACAACTTTCACTGGGCCTCGAATCTGCCGTTTTTGGGCAAGGCGATTGAGCGGGTGGTGGCCTTGCAGTTGCAGGCACGCTTGGAAGAAGCCGATTATCTGGATCCATTTCAATCAGGCTTCAAGGCTGGGCATGGGACAGAAACGGCCCTGGTCGCCTTGGTGGATGATATGGGGAGGGCTCTGGACAGGGGCGAATGCTCCTTCCTTGTTCTCCTCGATCTCTCAGCGGCTTTTGATACCGTCGACCATGGTATCCTTCTGGACCGCCTGGAGGGGTTGGGCACAGGGGACACCATATTATGGTGGTTCTGTTCCTTCCTCTCTGGCAGGTACCAGAGGGCAGCTCTGTGGGAGGAGACTGCAGACCCTTGGCTGCTCACCTGTGGGGTGCCACAGGGTCCTATTCTCTCCCCAATGTTATTTAACATCTATGCGAAGCCGCTGGGGGCTATCATCGGGAGGTTTGGGATGCAGTGTCACCAGTATGCGGATGACACGCAACTCTGCCTCTCATTTAAATCCTTGCCAAGGTTGGCTGTAGAACCTTGTCCAAGCATCTGGAGTCGGTGAGCGGCTGGATGGAAAGGACTAAGCTGAAACTGAATCCCGACAAGACTGAAGTACTTTTGGTGGGAGACAAGGGGAGGTTGGGGGATGTTGATCTGGTTTTCAGTGGGGTGCGGCTGCCCCTGAAGGGCCAGGCCCGCAGCCTGGGGGTCATTTTGGACTCCCAGCTGTCCGTGGAGGCTCAGGTGTCAGCCGTGAGCTGGGTGGCACTGTACCAACTCTGGCTGCGCCCCTCCCTCCCGAGGTATCTGCTCCCATCAGTAGTTCATGCCCTAGTTTCCTCTCGTCTAGACTGCTGTAATGTGCTGTACGTGGGGTTACCCTTGAAGATGGTTCGGAAGTTGCAGCTGGTGCAGAACGCGGCAGCTCGCCTGATTAAAGGCAGCCGCCAGCATGATCACATC
Organism: Heloderma suspectum; assembly: GCF_057233095.1. NCBI lineage: Eukaryota > Metazoa > Chordata > Lepidosauria > Squamata > Helodermatidae > Heloderma > Heloderma suspectum. The sequence goes on along the minus strand of NC_139474.1, from coordinate 20,289,623 downwards.
ACTCCGGTGCTGAAGGAGTTGCACTGGTTACCAGTTGTTTTCCGGGCCCAATTCAAGGTGTTGGCATTGACCTTTAAAACCCTATATGGTTCTGGCCCAGCCTATCTTAAGGAGCACCTCCAACAACACCAGGGAAGCCGCTCAACGAAATCGGCCTTGGTAGGCCTTCTGTCTGCCCCATTGGCCAGGACAGGTAGGCTGGTGAGGACTAGGGAGAGGGCCTTTTCTGTGGTGGCCCCCGCTCTGTGGAATTCCCTCCCTAGTGACCTCCGCCATGCTCCCTCTTTGATGAGCTTCCGCCAGGCTTTGAAAACCTGGCTGTTCAGCCGGGCATTTGGGGTGGGTTAGGGTTTTTGAGAGCAGTGTTCTTTTGTTATGTTTTGTTCAGTTGATTATGTTCATTATTAGTATTGTACGCCGCCTAGAGTGGCTGGGCAGCCGGCCAGATGGGCGGCTAATAAATCCAACGAATAAATAAATAAATATGTATGAAGCTCATCTGCGTGCACAAAATGTGGGGCCTCCCCACACATCATCCTCCAGACACAAACTGGGGGTGATGGGAGTTGTAGTCCGACAGAATGCGAGGGCGCCAGGTTGGAGACGGCTGGTGAGGAGGGGTCAATCCCACCCCAAGATGAGCTATTGTTTTTCTATTAAGATGTAGACCCTCCCCCTCTTCAAGCAAATCCTCCAGGAGGCTTCCAGTAGAATATCTTTGAAAAACTTCGACGAAGACATAAAAACAAGCTAAAAACGGCAAGGTGTTGGTCTCACCTCCCTAAGCTGCCCTTCCCTGACTGGGTGCCCTCCAGTTGTTTTGGACTACAACTCCCTTCATCCCTGGTGGCTGGCTATACTGTCTAGGGCTGATGGGTGCTGCGGTCTGAAGCACTTGGAGGGCGATGCATTGCCGAGCCGTGGACGAAGCCCAGGCTGGTCTCGCCATCCCTCCTCAGTTACAGTCTTTTAATGAAGAAGAAGAAGAAGAAGGGAATTGTGAGACGCTTTGGGGGGGTTTGGGAAAGGGGCGGAGGCGACCTTGCATTTTTCTTGCACACCGCCGAACATGGGACCACAGTGTCCCTTGTGCGTCGTGACCACAACACCATTCCCTCCTCTTCCTCTTTCACAGCAACTTCCCTCCTGTGCTGCTCTCTTTAAAAAAACAGAAGAAGAAAAGAAACAGAAAAGTACACAAAAGTCCGAGCAGGTCTGGGCAGAGCTGCCCTTTTTTTAGACAAGGCTTCAGATTATTTCTTTAAGTCAGTGCTTTCTTCTCTCGCACTCCCCGCCTGCCACCACTACAGATGTGCATTGGGGTTTCCTGTTTTTATCCTTTTGTCATAAAACTACAAACCCCGGTTCTTCCTGAAGTCATTTTTAGGGCTTCAAGGGGATGTGTGTGTGGGGGGGGGGACGGGGGGCGGTGGTGCATCAGTCTGGCCTTTCATGCTGACCCTCTTTTGTGTCTGGCCCCGGTCTGAGCTTAATCTGTTCTTCTTTAAACAACAACAACAGCCGAAAACGGATAGGGTGAACGTCTTGAACAAGGCAATCTCTAGGCCAAAGAAATGGCTGGAGTTCGCTCATGTTTGCTGAAAACACTGTAGAATTGTAAATCCGGGGGGGGGGGAGGCTTAGGGACAAGAGCACCCCTCTTTAGCAGTAGGATGATATAGCCCCTCCAGATCTGCTGGCTCCAGACCGTCTCACCGTGCTTGTAACATCCTTTACGCATCCATAGTATCCTAGAGTTGGAGGCAGGGGTCCTCAAGGCTATCTAGTTGAGCCCCCTAAGGAAGGAAAACTGGCGCTAAGGATGTGCCAACAAGCACTGTTTATGTTCACCCAGATTCTCCAAACATCAGCTTGCAGCTTGGCTCTCCTCGGTTTGCTCTTGTGGTTGTGATTTCTGCCCGTTTTGCACCAATGCAAAAATTGCGCAAACAATGCGATGGAATGTGAAAGTTGTGCAAAAGGCCTCACATTTGTGTAAATTTCCCCATAGGCCAAAGTGTGAAATGACACATTTTTAAAGTGGTGTCACTGTGCTCTTTTTTCCTTGGCAGAATTTGCATACGTTTCGAACATTTGAGAATTTGCAAAGATTTTTGGCGAATGCATTCCCCTGCTCATGCTTGCGTTTGGGGTTGCAAATAGGGCAGATTTGCATGTTTTGCAAGCAGAAATGAAACTAAATTCTCATACACCCATAGCCAGGGCTAGAACATCCCTGAGAGATGGCCCTCCAAGCTCTGCTCGAAGAACTCCAGTGAGGGAGAACCCATAACCACCCGTCCCAGTAACTGGATCCATTGCTGAACTCCATCGAGACGTTTCTCCTAAAGTTCAACCGAAATCTACTCTTCCGTAACTTCAGTCCATCAGATCTCTTCCTGCCCTGAGGAGTAGCAGGAAACAAGTCTTTGCCATTGTCCAACAGCCATTCAGGACTCCATCCTTCGTAAAGTGCAGCACCCAGAACTGAACACAATACTTCAGAGGAGAATGAAGTGGAAACAATTCCCATGAGCTGGAAACCATCACATTAGCCTTTTTTGCAGCCATGCCATGCTGCTTTCTCACTCCCAGCTTGTGGTCAATTACAATCCCATCCTGTGGGCTGGAAATGATCCCCACCCCACCCCTTAGAAATGTAACTTCTGGAGACTGGGCAGGGAGCTGTACCCCAAAGGACAAGAGCGCCAGCGACTCACAATTCTGACAAGGTGCCTGTAAAAGAATTCCCCAGCCGGCAGAACCAAGGGCCCATTCCTGGCAAACGGGTTCAGATGGAGTGCATATATGAACCCCAGCCACTGCCCCCTCCCCCCAAACCAAATACCAACATTGGAAGAGGGATTTTCCCCAGAACTGCAAAGCAGAGGGAGGAAGAAAGGGTTAACCCCGCCCTCCCGGACCTGCTCTGATCCTGTTTACTTTCAGCACACTGACCCCCCCCACTGATGCAATGTGCAGTTAACCCCCCCCCCCTCTTTACGTCAGGGATGAGGAACACAGCCTGTGAGAAGTCCCCATCCTGCCCTCCAGCTTCCCTGCTTTTTCACTGATGGGCATTTCTTTGCTCCTCTGCAAAAGCTGCATTAAGACTTTTAAAAGGCCTCCGTTGGTTCAAAGAAAGAGGCCTCATGGCAGTGATGGGGGCCATTCTGGTGGGGAGGGGACCCCACTGAAAGGCAAGGATGCCCTTCACATGCGGGAGGTGGCCTGGCCCTGTGTCCCTTTGCAGGGCGATCCGTTCCTGCAGACAGAGTTTGCAGGCTGGAGGTGGAGGGCGGACAGTTGCCTCAAGGCTCCCCGGAGAAGGGCCGGCCTCCCCCTTGGCTGTCTCACATGGCATTCTGGTGTGCTTTGCCTGGGAGAGCAGCAGCAGAGCTGCGCACGTGTGCTGTTCAGAGCGCCGCGAGGCGCATGAGGACCTTGCATTTCTCAAGCCATGCCAGAGCTGTCGAGTAAAGAGCGACTGGGGAGCGACAGAGTTTGCTGGGTTCCAGGAAGCAGGTAGACGCTGGATAGGATAGAGTCCAAGAGGGGTGAAGGAAGGGAAGGGCTGGAACATCTGGAGGAGGGAGAACCCCTAAACATGTACATAGTGCCCCCCAATTTGTCGCCACCCAGGTGTCAGGCTTCATCATGCAGCTCCGGGGGGCTACTTGATTCAAACAGCAGCCACTTGGCTGGGACCGACGTGCAAATCACATTTCTCTTGCTGTTTCTAGCCTATCTGCCCCCTGCCCCCGCAGGCCAGACAAGCATCCCAGAATCCCCTGGTGTCCTCTCCAGGTCAAGAAAGCATCCCGGAATCCTTTGGCATCCCTTGCAGACTGAGCAAGCATCCCAGAATCCTCTGAGCCCCCTGCAGGCCAAGCAAGCATCCCAGAATCTTCTCCCCTCCCCACATACTATGCAAGTGTCCCAGAATCCTCTGAGCCCCCTGCACACCATGCAAGCATCCCAGAATCCTCTGGGATGTTGCAGAGGATTGTGGTCGCGCTCTCTGGGGACCGTGTGGGCACCCTCTGGATTTGCCAGGATGGAGACCCCTGTGCCACCCTCCACCCAGGCCTGGAGCGGAGGGATCCGGCGTTCTGCATGAGAGGATGCGGCTTCGGAGCACCCCGCAAGCGCCTCCCATTTGAGAAACCGAGGAAAAGAGACGGGCTGAGCCAGGTGTTGCGGATAAACAATGGCGCTCCGGCAAAGGCATCCCCGTGTGTCACGCATCCTGCGCCTTTTAACGATTGCTCTGTCCCAGCAGGGAGGACGTTAATTAGTGCGCTCACAGGAGGCGCTTTTCTCACTGTTTTTAATGGCTTCCCAGCCCGGAGCCTCATTCCTAGTGAAACGATGGTGAATGCATGGGCCTTACTTGCAGGGGACAGAAACAACAGAAACAAAAACGTGACGGTGTGGATGAGCTGAGAAGTCGAAGCTTTGAGGGCAGATCTTCACGGTGACTCATTTCCTCATTGTTGACGTTTGCTGCCTTTCCTCTCCGTCCCCAGCGGTGCTGCTTTGCTTTGGAGAACGGCACAGCAGGCCAGAATTCATCAGGTGCTTCCCCCTCTTCTTTTAGGCCGGTGCCTTGTGCGTCCCTTCCGCTCTGTGCTGCATCATGCGGTGAGAGGAGCACTATAATAGCGCAAAGCAGGGGTTGCAGGCTCTCAGCAAGTGCCGGATCATGCTGGCCCTGGACGCCAGCCCTGCGAGGGTTGCCGTTCGTGGCTGTTTCTCTCCCTGCCCCGACACACACACAGATTTGAGGTGCGGAAGGAGGATGACAAGACGGCATATGTGTGGCTTGTGCGTTGCTGCTGCACGCTTCCGGCACTGCGGGCAGCGAAAGGGGGAAGTGGAGAGATGGCTAAGGGGAAACACGCCCGGGGTTTTGCAATAACGTGCGCAGCACAGAGAAAGAGAGAGTGGGCAAGGCAGAGAGAGAATTTGGGGTTTGCCGAACAAAGTCTACTGGCAGGAGGTTCAGGAGAGGTGCCAAAGACACACAATGGGCTTCAAGAACCAGAAGCTAGAAGATCGTGTAAATCCATGAAGGAGCATTAGATCTCTGTCCAGCCATCAGGCAGGAGAAGTGAGTAGAGCCTCCACATTTAGGGACTGTCCACCTTTGAATACTAGGTGTACTGAGGACAAATGAGGCCAGGCCGTCATCTTCGCACCCTGCTTGTGAGCTTCCTTGAGAGGCATCTGGCTGTCCACCCTTGGAAACAGAATACTGGGCGGAGGTGGGCTGTTTTTCTGATCTAGCAAGGAAGTCCTTACACTGTTGTTACAAGCCATCCTAACACTGGAAGACTATGGACCAAAGACCCCAGAAAGGTGAAAAGATAATTGACCCCTCACCTGTGCATCTCCTTTGTGCACCTGCATTTTCAAGCCTTGAGGTCTAGCGCCTTGCGCTTCCTTTTTGGCGAAGAAAGCCAGGCATGGAACTCTGCGACCAAGACCGTTTTCTCTGTTTGCATTACAGCACGGCAGAATTGCCCACAGCCCTGGCTGGGTGTGCCCTCTGGTAAATATTTCCTTTCCTACCTTCTGCCCACGCCTCATCCTGTCTTAAGGGATCCGGGCGACACCTACAATTTCTTTTACTAGTGGGCATGCCATGTTTCCAGCAGCACTTAGCTTCCACAAACCAGAGGAGTTGGGGCTTTAAATGTGGCTAAACGCATCCATTCCTTTACGTCCGGTCTTATAAGTTCTAAGGAAGATGCGCTTTGCATATGCCCTGAGCGGGCATGGTTCTCTCCAAAGGCGGTGTGTGGAGCTAAGCCCTTGGAGTGAAAAGGACAGCTTCTGGGGATAAAGACTCAGCCCTGCTTCCCCGATCCTTCCCCGCAGACATGCACTTCCCCGATTCTTTTTGTATCGCCCCAGTGACTCAACCCCATTCGCTTGCCGCAACACGTTCGGAGAGAACATGAATTTGTTTCTTGGGTGTGCGTATGTTTTTTCAAAGGGAAACCAATAAAGAGACCTCTCTCTGCAAACGTAGCAGCCTTGTCTCTCTCCAGATCTCCGGCATACCTCCATCCAGAGCTACCCCGAAAGCGCACATCACTCACCGTAGGCGACTCGTGGTGCATGCGAACTGCCCCTGTGAACGTCTTGGCATCGAGGAAGGAAAGAAGAAGCGGCTCGGAGAGAGCAGCCTGCAGCCCGATGGCCTCCCCGGGACTTCCTTGCGCCGGAGGCCCGCCCCGTCAGCTGATGAGTCTCGACTCGACTCTTCGCAAACCAGAAGGAACAGCTGTTAGCCGGAGATGCTCGGGAGAGGAGCATGGCCGGTGGCCAGCCTGGGCACTCTGCATTTCCCCCTGGGGCCGGACCAGTCTGCTGGCACCCATGCGCTCCCTCGCTAAGGTGGACGCCTTCGCTTTCACACTTGGCCAGACAAGGGCTAACCAAGGTGTCTAAGGGCAGCTTTTATTTCTAAAAGATTTTTGCATCACAGACACCCCTGGGGGGGCGAAGCCAGTGCCACCACTGGCGTGACGCATCTGCAGTCCCGGCGCACTGCAGCGTCAGCAGGCCGCTGATGCGGGGAAGATGCCACCCTTCTGAGTGTCCCTTGAAGTGTCCGAATGTCGGAACGAGCGGGCAGCGGGCTTAGACCCGTTTTAGGGGCTTTGGTTGTGGGCTCCCCTTGCAAACCGAAAATGCGGAGGATGACTATTTTAAAAATCAGTCCAGTCCATCCAAAGGAACCTTCCCACCCCCCGTCCCCCGGATTGATATGATGGATGAGACAGAAAGAGAGATAAAATTGTATTTATTTACAGCATTTTTTATCCTGCTCCTCATCCCCCAAAGCCTCCCAGAACGGCTTGCGAAGGTTAATAATGAGTCAGGCTTGCGAGCTAAAAGACACGACACGAAAGGAAAAAGGGATTGGGAGGGAGGAGGAAAAGAGAGAGAGCAAAGCTCAGGCACCAGTTCTCCGTTTCAAAGTCCTTCTCGGTGTTTGTTCTGGCAGGCAAGGGGGAAACAAGCTCCCTGCTGCCCCTGTATGGGGCTGAGCTGAGCCACCCCTCGCCACGAGGTTCTTCCTAGGAGGCAGCGGGGAGCATCACGAAGGCCTCGTGGGAAAGGTGGGTGAGATGGGACTGGGAGGAAGAGCTGCATGGGCTGGCAGCACTATCCCCCCTCCCCACATATACAGGGCTCCGGTTCCTAGAAGTTGGCGGGGGAGTACTTGGCACATGCCCAGAGGCTACTTTTAAAAGTAGCCATTGTTGTTGTTCAGTTGTTCAGTCGTGTCCGACTCTTTGTGACCCCATGGACCAGAGCACGCCAGGCCTTCCTGTCCTGCGCTCTCTCCCGGAGCGTGCTCAAGTTCATATCCATTGCATCGGTGATGCTATCTAGCCATCTCATCCTCTGCCGTCCCCTTCTCCTTTGGCCTTCAGTCTTTCCCAGCATCAGGGTCTTTTCCAGAGAGTTTTCTCTTCGCATTAGGTGGCCAAAATATTGGAGCTTCAGCTTCAGAATCTGTCCTTCCAATGAGCAGTCAGGGTTGATTTCCTTTAGGATGGACTGATTTGACCTCTTTGCAGTCCAGGGGACTTGCAAGAGTCTTCTCCAGCACCACAGTTTGAAAGCATCGATTCTTCGGCGCTCAGCCTTCCTTATAGTCCAGCTCTCACAGCCATACGTTGCTACTGGGAAAACCAGAGCTTTGATTATGCGGACCTTGGTTGGCAAGGTGATGTCTCTGCTTCTTACTATGCTGTCTAGGTGTGCCATAGCTTTCCTCCCAAGGAGCAAGCGTCTTTTAATTTCATGGCTACAGTCACCGTCTGCAGTGATCTTGGAGCCCAAGAAAATAAAAGTAGCCATGGTGATGTACGAAATGAGGATCGACGTCTTCTGTGGGCGCGCTTGTGTTTTAACGTTTTGCAAAAGGTCGGCCAGCCTGTCATTGGCCTTTTCTGGCAGTGTGAGTGATGGCCTGTTCTTGTCTCATGTGGCTTGGCTCGCTTACTCGAGCTCTTAGGCTCCTCCTCTTTTGCGGCACCTTCTCCCGTGGTATATCGTGCTGTGTCCAGCATTGCATTGCTCTGTTCCATTTCTTTAGACTGGGGGTGGGGGACCCTTTTCGGCTCGAGGGCCAAATGGGCTCCCACCTCTGAGGGGACGGGGCTTTGGGGAGGGGCCTCACTGGAGGCCGTCACGGGCCAGATTTGGTGGCCAAATTTTGTCCACCCAACCATTTTACACACACACACACACACACACACACACACATTCAGAATGACATTTTTGGTCAAATTCATTTACTCTTCCCCACGATTTATTTATTTACTTGCAGGATTTGCATACCACTCTATATCTAACAGATTTCCAAGCAGTGAACAGTAAGAATAAATAAAATAAAAATACAGAAGTACAGAATGAAACTGTAAAAAATCAAATTATACCAGTAAAACCGTGGCTGGCCATCGGGGTCAGCTTTTAAAAGAAAGATGTCTTCAGCAGGCGCTGGAAACAAAACCACTTAAGTGTTTGTGGAATTTTTTTCCTCCTGACTTAGCCCCAGCCCTGTAGGATCAGCAAAACCAGCAGGGCTCATGATATTTCTGAAAGATGCCCCAGCTTAGTTTTTGGCCAGCCTCCTGTAGGAAGGAGGCGCCCCTTTGATCTCTGAACTTGATGCACACGGAGCATTTTCAGGAGGGCAGCCTCAGCAGAGATCGTCACGGGCGCATGGTTTGTGGATGTGTTCCACCTTGTCTGGGTGGCGCGGGGTTTTTGACTCAGGTTGCCATTTCAGCCCTCTTGCTGAAACCAGCGTGCTGCTTGACAACAAAATCCACATGACAATTCTCCTCTTTCCGGTGGAAGTGAAACATCCCATAATCAACAAGTGAAAGGGGTGGGGGACACAAACCCGGAGAAAACGGGAAAGGGGACGGAAACATGCTTTCCCACATTGCATTCAGGTGGGCCCAAAATTGGATTTTCACCCCATGTTGCAGGGCTGTTCACGCCGTTCACCATCTGACCTCAGAGTTGCTGATTTTGCAGTTGGAGGTGGTTTCTTTAGAAACTGGGCCTGAAACCCGAGGGGGGAACTGAACAGAGGAAGAGCTGAGCGAAACCGCAGCCAGCAGGCTGAGAGGAAGCCGCGAGGAGGGGTGAGGGGCAGCTAAGGGCACGGTTCGGCTAGGTGGAGCTCCCCTGGAACGGCTGTTTGGGGGAGCGGGCCCTGTCTTCCTGTCTGGACCTGCTCTCTCCTATCTGTCCAGCTGAACAGCAGGAAACCCAAAGCAGTCTTGGGCTTAGCGTTGCAGACCAGAAGCGGCCCTTTGCTGGGTCTCCGATCCGCAGCCATTTTACCAAGAACGTCCCGGGATGCTCGAACATGGGCCCCTGACTCGCGTGTCACGAAAAGCTCCGCCGTGAGCTGCGAACGGTAAAACAACCATTCATGTAGGGATGTTGCGCCTCAGGCGCTTGGGCTGAATTTGGCCCACCAGCTCTCCGGAGCTCTCCAGGTGGGCATGCCTCCTTCCCCTGGACCGCCCGCCTTCCCCCCAGCCACGACTTACGTGGCGGGTCCCCGCCCCGCCGCTGCCTCCTCTAAAAGGCTGAAAGCTGCCCTTCTGCCCTGCCCACCTCTAGGACGCACCCCTGACAGCTTCTCTGGAATGGAATCCGGCTCTCGGGCTGCAAGAGGCTCAGAGGCCCCATCCGCAAGCAAAGTTCCCCGCTGCACCCCTGCAAGAGTCTGCTCTCTTTGCCACTTCAGCTTCCCATGCAGATCCGTCCGCCACGCACGATTGGGTCACTTCATTACTCCCACTGCAGAACTGAGGCCATCCCTTCCACCCTTTCTGCACTGCCATTTTCTTGTGGGCCTCCGGTGACAACCCATAATACTACTACTACTACTACTACTACTACTAATTTCCATCCTGACTTTCTATGACAGCTTTCCCCAGCCTAGTGTCCTGTAGATATTTTGGATGACAAGTCTGAGCGTTCCTGACCTTTGGCCAGGCTGGCTGGGGCTTATGGGAATTGAAGTCCAAACCGTCTGGAGGCCACCAGGTCGGAGAAGCTTGTTGGGAATGTTGCAGTCTCGTCTGACTGCAAGTGACTGGAAGGGGGCAGCGTTGCAGTTAGTTAGTTCGCGGGAATGTTGACCAAAGCTAGCCTTAGGACTTCTGTAGCCTACAGTGTGGTTTTCTGTGACTTCTTCCTTTTGCTCCTCCCCTCCCTTCCTTCCCTCCCTCCCTCTCTGACCTCCGCCATTTCTGGGAACACGTGTGTTTGCTCCCTCGCTCCTGCCTGTGTAATGGAACACAAAACAGACGGAACAAACTCTTTTTGAAACTCTATGCTGTACCTCCATTTTTATGCAAGAATGTCAGTGAGGAAAGCTGTTTTCGCTCTTTCACTGAAGGAAGGTGTGGTCTCTCCTTTATGGTGCTAGCCTGTGTATGTGTGGGACTGGTAAGCACTCATTCTGTTCTGCCTTTTTTTTTGCTCTGCTAACTGCCTTTCTAACAGGAGGCATCCATGTTAAATAATCCCCATCATGGCTTAGGGTCATAGAAGCCATCACACCTCAGGATGACATAAACGACATCGACAGATAAAACCATCATGTACAGCAAGGAGAAAGTGTATTAAAAATGGTATAAAGTAGCAGATTAGAACAAACCCAGCCAGTCCAACAGCAGCCACAAAACCCAAAATGATGCCTCAACTCTGAAAAGGCCTGCTGCCTGTGCCAAATCATGTTGTGATGGGGCCCAAGTGTATATTTTGGAAGGCTGTTCTTGATCTTGGGTGCCACCATGGAGAAGACCATCTCTGAGGTACCCTCCTGGGAGTATCTGGCCAATGGTGGGGGAAGTCGAAGGAGGGCTTTAGAACTAGAACAGAGTTCTTGGGCTGATCTGTGTGTGTGTGTCGGGGGGGGGGAGTGGGGAGGGGAGAGCAGCAATTCTTGAGATATTCTAGATCCAGGCTATTTAGGGATTTAAAGGTCAGAAGCATTACCTCGAACTGGTAGCCAGTGTATCTGGTAGATAAAGATAATAACCAAGGTGGAAAACGAGGTGAGCAGGATCGTGAGCTTGAGAGATTCTGCCAAATTGCAGGAGCTGCAGCAGAATGCAGCAATAAAGATAAGTTATCAAGAAGAGTTGTCATGAGGTCTAGAAACCTGCCCAGGTGCACTCAGCATGCATCTAAGTCTTATTTTCATGGAGGTGGGAGGGAGAGGGACAAGTCTGGAGGCAGCCTGAGAAGAAGGCAGCTGAGGGCGCGGGGTGTCTCCTTGGCCGCCCTCCGGGTGGAGGATTCTTGCCAGCAGCTCTTTCCTGACAGAGTTCCCCTCTGAGTGGAGATGGCGGGAGCCGGCCAGGCAAAACAGCCAGCCCACTGATCGGTCCAGCGCACCAGGAGACAGAGGGGTGGGATGGTGCTGGGGAGGCGCATCGGTGGAGGGAGCTCGCCCAGCCTGTGATGAGCAGGAGGAGCGGGGTGTGGTGCGCGTGTCTCCTGACCTGGGCCGTGGGGAGGGGGCTGTCTTCCTGCCAGCCCGCCCCTCAGTGTGGCCACCCTCCAGCTGGTCTTCTTCGCCAGTTGCCGGGGAACTGCTGTACCTTCCTCTCCCTTGCTGCCCTCACCTGTCCCATCCCTCCGTTGCCTCCTCTCATTGGTATGCCTGAGACTGTAAGCTGTTTGAGGGCAGAGACCTGCTTTATTTGTGCTTATGCGCAGAATACAGATGATGAGCCTTCTCCCTCCCTCTTTCGTTCCTTTCTGTCTGTCTGTCTGTCTGTCTACTATCGTCTATTGCCTCCCCCCTCCCATGTCTGTCTGTCCGTCCATCTGTCTGTCATCTTCCTTCCTCGTCTGTCTGTCTGTCTGTCAATCACCTTCCTTCTTTCCTTCCCTCCCTCCCTCCCTCCTTCCTTCCTTCCTTCCTTCCTTCCTTCCTTCCTTCCTCGTCTGTCTGTCTGTCTGTCTGTGTCTGTCTGTCTCTCATCTCCCTCCCTCCCTCCCTCGTCCGTCCGTCCGTCCGTCCATCATCATCATCAATATTTCCTAACATTCTCTCTCTTTGCCACCCCTAGAGTCTGTCCAAGAGACACAACTTTGGGAAGCAGTTGTGATGGAAGCTCCCCCCCCCCCCAGTTTTGGAAGAAATGTGTGCATGGGGGGGAAGTGGAGTGGCGTGTTTCTGACACTTCAGCCCCTAAAGCCTGGAGTCTAACCCTGCCTCCTGCAAACACTGCAGCTGCCCCTCCTGGCTGAGTCCTCCAGCCGTCCGCCCCTGAACATTTTGGTTGCCCTTTGGGGTGCCCTTCACCCCCGCAGAATCCCTTTGGAGCTGTGGCCACGAGAACTGGACGGGGCGGTCCAGGTCCGGCGGCACCATCACTTTGCACAAGGGTGTTCCGGCATTCCCAGCCGCTTTCCAAAGGCTTCCTGGGACAAATCGCCTTTCTGCTTCCTCCCTTGGCACAGTTCTCCTTTTTGCCCCTGCCGCCACACCTCTGTGAATCCCTTGAGGATCGAGAAGCATCCAGGCCACATAGAATAAACCTGGCTTGTTCCACCGGAAAACCGGCCAGTCTTTTGAGGTGCCCTTGGACTCGCTGTTTCCACTGCCAGGACATAACAGGGCTCCCGCTCTGAAGTATGGGCCATGGATGTAAGATTAGCCTTACCCATCAAACGAGCCCAGAGCTGCCGGTCTGAACTGAGATCCAGGTACTTCCCTATAAATCCACAATCTCCCAGCCTCTGTTGAGAAATCTAGGCCAGCGGTTGCAGCAGCCCATCTCCTTCGGACATCATGCAAGTGTCTGGCGTTCCCAGGAGACCTGTATTTCTGTTCACGGGCCGACTTGAGGTGCTGAAGGAAAACCTGCGAGGGGCTGGGTTGTAACCTAGGAAAGTGAATCCTCCCTCGATCACCCTTTTGGAGCAAAAAGTGGCTGCCCTTCCTGCTGTGCAACCAGGAAACAAAACGGCCAGCTGGTTAAGTTGGAGGCAACTCTGTATGCGTGAAGATGCAGGAGGTTTGGGGGGTTTGCTGTGTTCTGAGCAAAGCTCTCAATGGATGGCTCTTGGTGCGGTACTTCGGAGTGTGGTGTGCTGATCAAGAGCCTGAGCTCTTAATTTAAAATATGGGGAAAAGGCATCAACTAAAACCGCAAAAATAAAAGGAACTAAATGGCAGCGAACCAGCTGAAAGCCCCGTCAGCAGGAAGCCAGCTTGGAGAGCAACCCCATGGTCTCGGGAGACCATTCCAGGGGCTTCATTGTAACTCCCTCTTCGAGGCCATAGACGCTGCTACAACCTCGGAAGGGGGGGGGTCCAGTATCCGAGCCCTCTCTCCCCACCCCTTCACAGCAGCTGGGGAAAGAACGTGCCAGCTGCTTTCCGAACTTGAAAGCCACCCCAGAGAGGTCTGAAAAGGGGCATGCTGGTGGGCGGGGAGGTGTGGGAAGAGGCCAGGATACGAAGAATCCTACGATCTCTTCAGCCATACTCCCGCCAGTGTGCCCCCTTCAGACAGGCTCGGAGGCCCGCCTCAAGTAAAACCAGAACAGCAGGAGTGCAGAGAGGCGCAGATTACCCCTGCCTCGGTGGCTCTGGATCCATGGAAGCCTCAGAGTCCGGAGGCACAACCCGGAAGACTGCACCCTGGGGCGGCCCATTGGTATATTTTTCTGTAAGAATTCTGAGTGGGAATATTCCTGCACAGGCTCAGCAAAGGAGTGAAAGAGGGTCACCATTTTTGGCAGCTCCCCAAACGCAATTTGGAAGAGGCTTACTGTCTCCTCGCTGTAAGACCCTGAGCCCTTGAGACAGGGCTGTTGAGCACGTTGTTCCTGCATTGCTGGATCCTGGTCCAGTTTGAGAAGACTGCCGCAAGAGCGGGAGTGAACTGAGCAGAGGCTGTTTTCTCCCTTCAGCCAGCAGAAAACTCAGGCTTCAGAGAGAAGCTTCGTTTCTATTTTTGTGGACTCAGGCTAAAAGACGGAACTTTGGGAGGGCTGTGCTCTGTTTTACTGTTTGTGGTGATAAGCATATTGTTATGCATGTAAAATTATTACATGTGCATTATTATTGGTTTTACTGGAGAAATTAAAATGGTATATGTTAATTGTCCTTGTACAAGGCCTTTGCTGTGAGTCCGTTTAGAGATCCTGAAGAAAAGTGTTAAACTTGCACATCGAAGGCCTGCCTGAATAGAAATGGCTTTGCCTGCCAGTGGAAGGATGGCAGGGAAGGGACCACCCTAATCTCTCCCACTGAAGGTGCCTCCAATTAGGGTGGGGCTCAGACAAGGGTGACTGAACACTGTGTCATTCTGACAGACGTCCAAAGGTGGTCTCATCCAACGTGGAGAGACTTCCAGATCTCTCCGTATCAGAAGCTTCTCGATCTGTGAGCAGCTCCCTCACGTGGTGGACCCCTGAAGCTCAGCTTCATGGAGCTTCTCTTCATGGAGCTTCTCTTTCATGGAGCTTCTCCTTCATGGAACTTCTCCTTCATGGAGCTTCACTTCATGGAGCTTCTCTTTCATGGAGCTTCTCTTCATGGAGCTTCTCTTTCAGGTGGCAGCTTCTCCATGAAGGACCTCACAGCTCCAGATGGACAGGAAGTAGTCTAGAGGGCTTCCAGTTGAACCTTGCTCAAGCAACAAAGACTTATTGAGCTCTCTTGCATTTCTGTATCCTTGGTTATATTCATAAGAACATAGGAGCGTAAGAAGAGCCATGTTGGATCAGACCAAGGGTCCATCTGAGAGAGAGAGAGAGAGAGAGAGGACGACCCTGATGGCTGATCCCTCAGTACTGCACAACAGAGACAGAAAACCTCATGCAGTGCAATCTCATGCATGTTTACTTGGATGTAAGTCCCACTGCATTTCATAGGGCTTGTTCCTGAGTAAGTGTGTGTTCATGCTTGCAACCTAAAGAGTAGTCTTTCCATCAGTTTCATGACTGCAAGACTTTATACACTGATAGCGTATAAAGGGAACTGCACTGGCTGCCTATTTGCTACCAAGCCAGATTTAACAACTCAACTTGGGACCAGGATACCTGAGAGAGCGCCTCCTCCCTTACCAATCTGCCCAGTCCCTGAGGTCATCAGAGGGCTTGTGCCTGGTGGTTCCATGTGGACCTATGGCCCAATTGGAGTCCACCAGGAGCAGAGCCTTCAGTGTGGTGGCCCCCTTTCTTTGGAACTCCCTGCCCCTGGAGGACAGGCAGGCACCAACACTGTGCTGTTTCCGGTGCCTCCTGAAAACAGCAGTGTTCCAGGAGGCACTCCTTAATTGACCAATCACGGTTTCTATTGGTATTCTGTTTTTTAAACAGCATAATTTTAATCTGGTGTTTTAATCTTTTTATCCTTTTACTGTTTCATCTTCTTGTGTTCACCGCGCTGAAATCTGTTCTAGATCTGTTCTACAAATACTGTAAATAAATAAATAAACAGCGAAAAGAGTTTCCAAAGCTTTGTCTGCGATGCTCTGCCCCTACTCAAGCCATGTTATTCATATGCACCTTTAAACAGAAGAAGACTTGGGGGTTTACCTCTCACGGGAGTAGGACAGGTAACAGCCATGTTACAGGTTTCTTGTTTGGGTTGCACTGAGGGAGGTGGGGATGAATTAAAGAGGAATGAGGACAGAGAATAATCATCAGCAAAGGTGGGTGCTATGTTGCAATGAAGCTTTAATGCAGGGATGGGAAGCGTTCATCCCGTGGGCCGAATCTGGCCCAGCAGCTTTTATCCACATCTAAGGCCATCCTCCAGCTGCCTACACTGAGGGAAGCTTGGAAGATGGCAACAAGGGAGAGGGCCTTTTCGGTGGTGGCCCCCAAATTTTGGAATGATCTCCCTGACAAGGCCCGCCTGGCACCAACATGGTTATCTTTTGGGGGCCAGGTTAAGACCTTTCTCTTCTCCCAGGCGTTTGGCAGCATATGATAAGTTTTAATTGATCCTGTAATGTCTTATGGTTATGGTTGTTTGTTTTTGAGACTGTTTGAAGCTGTTTTAGATACATGTTTCTTTTGTGCATATTGTCTGTTCGTGTGTTTTTTATGTAAATGGTTTTCAATCTTTGTATCTTGTAATTTTAATGTTTTTAATCTTTGTAAACTTCCCAGAGAGCTCCTGCTATTGGGCAGTATAGAAATGTAACAAATAATTATAATAACAACAACAACAATAACATCCCAGGCCCCACCCCTTCTCCCCATAGGCCCATCCCCATCAGGTTTGCCCAGCTTAGCGCAGCAGTACAGAGAGGGCTCAGCTTTTGACGTTTCCTTGATTCTTACTGCAGGGGTGAAGGCTCCTTTGGCATAAATGCAAAACAGGTTGGGACTTCACAGAGACATACAGTGAATATGTTATTATACACTGTGTTCTTTGGATTTTATCCTTTCTTGGTATACTGCTTTGGGATTCCTTCTGGTGGAGTATAGGGTGGGTAAACGAGTGATGTCCGAGATGGCTAGGTTTCTGCAAACCTCGTCTTGTTGCTTGCCTCATGCCTGACTCCCATTCGTGTTTGCAGTTCACTCTGCATGACTGGGAGAAATGTGCAAACTGAGCGGCAATCAAACGGGAGATTTCTGCAAATTTCCCCAAATTTGCACAAATTTCCTAATTTCCTCACCTTTCTGCCATAGAGGAAAGTGGATCTGGTTCAGTCTATGTGGGACATTTGTGCAAATCAAAGTGGGAATCGGGAATGAGATGAATGTGAACACATGTTTGCCAATTTATGAATATTTTTGGTGGACGTGTGTGTGCGATCACATTTGGGGCTTTCAGCAATGCACACTCACATGTTTTATGAGCAAAAGCAATATTCCCATTCCTCCCTAGCTATGTGAAGTAATATATATGCTTAATTAATGAAATAAAACCAAATTCCAGTGGTGGTGAGTCCTCTCGCATCAAATGACTCCTGAGGGAAGGAAGAGAGCATTGGTTCTGGAAAAGTGAAAAGAACAAGAGACAGTTTATTGCTGTCCTTGATGGTGAGGTCTGACCCATGGCCGTGGGTTGAAAGCTGAGGGGCTGAGATCATTGGGTGAGTTGTAACCATCCCCTGGAGAGGACATTGTGACAAGGAGTCTGAAACAATAAATATGGGGATCAAAAGTTAAGGAATCTGAGGGAACAGAGGGACAAGTGCAGTCTGACTGACCCCGTCGTGGCAGAGGAGCTCTGTTGCCATGGATGGTGATGGAGAGAAGGCTATGAAAGGCTATTAGTCATGAGAGCTATATTATGTATGTATGTATGTATGTATTTATTACATTTCTATACCACCCTGTAACTGAAGCTCTCTGGGCAGTCCACAACTAGGGCTATGCACCACTTCTGTCCAAAGCCCAAATAATGAGGCGAAGCAGGCTGATTCGGAGGTGCCTCGACATGATCAGAAGCAGATCAGAATAGCACTAAGGAGCCCCCGAAGCAAAGCGGCTCATCACCGAGGCGCCTTGGCGATTCTTAGCTCTTCTGATGCCTTCTGAGCAGCCCAGACAGGCTGTCTCCAAAATGTATCAACTTGTGAAAGATCACGCAGAGGGAGAGAGGGAGGGGGGAAGAGGAGAGGAAGCGGAGGTGCCAAATGTATCAATTTGGGAGAGAGCTGGCCACTGGGAGGGGCAGAAGATGAGGAGGGTGGGGGGAAGGGGAGAGGAGGAGGAGAGAGTGAGCTTTGCTGTGAGTCAGCCTCCGTTTGCTCATTGTGAGAGAGGTGGTGTTACTGGAAAGGAGAGGACTGTCTGAATGTTATTTGGCTAGAGCCGTGGCCTCCAAAGTGGGGTGCACACACCCCAGGGGCTTTGCAAGGTGTGTGAGCTGCCTGATAATTGCACAGCCCCCTGCTGCCCTGACAAGCTGCCATTGTCAATGATGGTGGGGGCAGAGGCAGTAGGATGGGATGGGAGCTGAGAGGGAAGCTCCGTGTTATTTCTTTCTAGGCTCCAATCCCATCCTGCTTCTGCTGCGGCCACCGAGAGCGACTGCGCCAGTCTCTGCCAGGCATGGCTGAGGAAGCCACAGCACTGGAGCAACTGCCATCCTGCCAAAGGAGAGCAGGAAGGAGATGAGCCCTTCCCACTCTCCTTTGGCAGAACAAAGCCGAGAAGAAAATGTGTGCTATGGCAGCTATGTTATTCTTCAAAGAAACCTGCAGCAGAGTTTAGGGACAGTGACCTCCTCGCCTCTTCAACACCTGACTTGATTATCCTTTTATGAACTTTGGTTTGAGTTTCTGAGGACAGCACAATTTACCTGCACCTCGCACAAAACCTAGTGGGCCGAACTGCCTGAGGTTTGGCAGGTGGGGTGCCCTCCAAGGGGGCTGTGTGTTCCCCAACTTCCTGTCATGGTCCCAGGGGTCCTGCCGCCACCAGAGTTGTCCTCAGAGGGGGAGTCAGAACCGACAGTGCCAGTTGGCCTCTCAGGAGACCCTGGTACTAGCCAGGAGCGTCCGGGACCCTCAGAAGTGATGCCTTTGAGTCTGCCTCCTAGAGAGGTGGAGAGTTTGGCTTCTGAGGCAGAGGAAGAGGCTGAGCTACCACCTAGTGTCCGAGAACACCAGCGCCTTAAGGTCCATGATAGGATGGTGGCCAGGTGAAGGAGTGCTCGCTCACTGGAGAGGACTACCCATGAGCTGGGCCCTCCTCATGAGGAGGACATCTGACAAGCCTCTATCAGAAAGCAGCTGAACACTGGGTGGGGTTCTAGTCGCTCCAGCTCTCTCAGCTGTCACTGGCAACAATGGCTCTGCTAGACCCAGGAACTGCCGCCTTGTCTCCTGTGCCTTGTTTTGTGCGGGATGCTCTGTGCCACTGACCCTGGACTGTTTCTGGACCCTGCTTCTGAAGCCAGTGTAGTGTAGTGGCAAGAGTGTTGGACTAGGAGCTGGGAGATCCGGGTTCTAGTCCCCACTCGGCCATGGAAGCTCACTGGGTGACTTTGGGCCAGTCACAGACTCTCAGCCCAGCCCACCTCACAGGGTTGTTGTTGTGAGGATAAAATGGAGAGGAGGAGGATAATGTAAGCCGCCTTGGGTTCCTTGCAAGAGGAAAAAAGGCGGGGTATAAATGCAATAAATAAATAAACTCAGTAACATACCTGACTGATTTAGTACGTTTGACCTGGGCATGGTTAGCCTGGAGAAGAGAAGACTGAGGGGAGATAGGATAGCGCTCTTCAAGTCCTTGAAAGGTTGTCCCAGAGAGGAAGGCCAGGATCTCTCGATCATCCCAGAGTGCAGGACACGGAATCATGGGCTCAAGTGACAGGAAGCCAGATCCCGGCTGAACATCAGGAGAAACTTCCTGACTGTTAGAGCAATACGACAACGGAACCAGTTCCCTAGGGTGGGCTCTCCCACCCTGGAGGTCTTCAAGATGAGGCTGGACAAGCCACCTGTCAGGGATGCTCTGACTTGGATTCCTGCATTGAGCAGGGGGTTGGACTCGATGGTCTTGTAGGCCCCTTCCAATCCTACTATTCTATGATACTATGGCCCTTACCTGTTACCTTGACCACTCCTGCAGTTGCCTGATCCTTGTTGTCTGCCTGCCTGCCTGCCTGCCTGTGTTCTGACCTCTGCTTGGATTTTGATTATTCTATTGCATTGCTCCCAGTATTTGCCTGCCAAGAGCCAAGGCTCAGTCTAGAGCAGGACACTTCCATGCACTTCTGTGCAAACAGTGGAAAGTTACTGCTCTTTGCTTCTGAGAGTTTTTGTGCAATAAATCAAATTTCACCTGCACCTAGCACAAAAACTACTGGGCCAGATTTTCTGAAATTCAGCACCTGGACACCTCTCTAGGGGGGCTGAGAGCCTCCCAAATGTCATGCATGTACAATGAAAACTGGAAAAGTTATGGCTGTTTGTGTTTTCCCATGCAAATCAATGGAAAAATGCCCCAAACGCATGATTTGGATGTTCAAATCTCGCTTCGGATTCAGACTTGAGTAAAAGCGGATGGGGTCCAAATTGGTCCGAAGCATAGCAGGGCCACCTCAGAAGGTCCGACGCAGCATCCGAAGGGAACCAGGGAGACTATGCACAGCCCTAATTAAGATAATTAAATACACGATAAAATACAATATAAAATGAAAAAGCTTACAACTACAATATAAGAACATCAGAGGAGCCCAGCTGGATCAGACCGAGGGTCCATCTAGTCGAGCATTCTGTTCACACAGTGGCCAACCAGCTGTCGACCCGGAACCCACACGCAGGGCACGATTGGAAAAGGTGAACCCCCCTCATCCCATTTCACCACCCTACCCCACCTATGCATTTATTTACAACTTGTTTATACCTCTCCACATCTAGGCAGATTCCGGAGTAGTGAACAATACAAGACAGAATGACAACTGACCCTCTAGAAAATGGCCAAGTAATGCCTCCCGCCACAACAACGCCCCTGGGAATGCAGCAATGTCTCGAGGTGGCGTGATTCCCGGGGGTCACTCTGTCCCACAGGGAGGAGCGGCTGAAAGGCTGTGTGTGTCCATGAGAGGGAATACAAGCGAAACTGCGGCAAGAAGCAGAGAGGAGGCTGAGCTGGGGGCTGAAGGCATGGAGGGGGAGCGCACTTTGTTGGGACCTGCAGAGCCCGTATCCTCAGAACAGGCGTCCACCAAGACACCAGCCCTTCATAGAATCATAGAATAGTAGGGTTGGAAGGGGCCTGTAAGGCCATCGAGTCCAACCCCCTGCTCAATGCAGGAATCCAAGTCAGAGCATCCCTGACAGATGGCCGTCCAGCCTCGTCTTGAACGCCTCCAGCGTGGGAGAGCCCACCGCCTCCCTAGGTACTCCATTGTCGTGTTGCTGTGACAGTCAGGAAGTGTTTCCTTAGGTTCAGCCGGAATCTGGCTTCCTGTAACTTGAGCCCATTATTCCGCGTCCTTCCCCACCAAAGATCTAGATTCCCCTGTCTGCCCATCCGTGCAGCCAACGACCTTGGAGAGAACGGTCAGAGAGGAGGGTGGGTGGGCTCCCATGCAGAAGCTGGCCCCCTCAGGAAGGGAGGTCCGGGGGGGCCATCTAGCCCTGGGGCCAGACAAGGCTTCCGTCCAGCCCTAGGCTTTGTTGGAGCAAGATTCTCACGTGCAGCTCTCTGCGCTGCTGGACTCCCACCCTGCCTGGCTGTCTTTCCTCAACTTCTCCCAGCTCAGGACTGGACAGCAGGCGGAGGCAGAGAGATGGGATGCCAGACAACCTCAACAGCAAAAGAAAAAAAAGAGACAAACATCTGGCAATGCTAACCGATGTGGAGACTTTCCACAGATCCTCACCTTTTCTGATCGCTCTAAGGTGTCATCACACGATGCAGAAATCCCACAGCTGTACCGGGGCTTTCAGCCTCCGTTCCTTTGCAGGATCATGACATGTTCCATTTCCCCTTTCCCCCCTCCCTTTTCTCCCTGCATCTGGGACTTCTATATGTTCCATTTATGCAGCCACGAGATGGCGCCATGGACGAGCTCTTACTGCTTTTTTTTTCATGGAAAAATCAAAACACATCTGTTTATTACTAGTATATTTCTGTTTACAATTAACCCATGAAATTGCTTGGAAAGAACAAAAGAGGTGCTGGAGGCTGACGATGTCATGTACAGGACCCACAAACTTCCATCAGTGAGCAATCTCAGTAGCAGAATAAATGCCCCGTGTGATGACGCCCTAAATCTCTGAGCTACAGAATAGAATAGAAGTAGGTACAGATGGGTGCCGAGTGAGATGTGCAGCAGACTGGGTGGGAAAAGGCCCATATTTGTAACCCCTCAGCACTTGCTGTCTAGCAAAGTTTTGAAACATTTGGACCAGGTGCTGAAAAAGTTTGGTTCTGGCTTCTTAAAATGAATGTTGTCATTGTCTCAGAACCCAAATGAGTTAAGAAAGGGTTTCTTCAACTCGAAGAAGAAAGAGTCGGCACTGATGGCTAATCCCTTGGAACTGCATTTTGTGCATTCCCTTCCCTTCTTTTTGGTTTTATTTCGTGATTTTATTACGCCTTTGTGGCAGGGACCTGCTGTTTTATTCTTATTATGTACAGTGCCATGCGCATCAATGGCACTATGTTATTATGCGTCTCAATGTATTTCATGGTCAACAAAGGATATAGTAGCCTCCTTAATTTTAGATGTGTCTGAATATATCTCCTGTCACATTAGATTATCTGCAACAGCAGCTAAGAAAATTTCAGCAAGGATTGTGAAGAAAGTGTCAGTGGATTGTAAAGGCGATTCTCTAATCCAAGCAAGTTGAGCCAAAGAAATTATTAGAAGTGTTTTTTTTAATGGAGGATAGGTTTTAGTTATTTTTTATGTTTAAAAGTGTGTGTGTGTGTGTGTATACATATATATTCTTTGCTTTTGTACTATTTGCATTAGTCTATGGCTATAAGCAATAAATATTTTGCTATACTTGTTAAGTTTCTAATATTTAAGAATTACTATATATTCTTTGTTTCTGTACTGTTCTTTGATTTATTTTTTAAACAAATTCTTAAGGATGTAAAAGCTAACTTCCACGTTTTATATCCTGTGCTTTCAAAAGCATTCATTTTTCAAACTTCTAATTCAGACTTTGGTGTGTGAGTGCCCTCTCCTTTTGTCTGTGGTTCGCATTAGCTTTTAGTTTAAATGTTGTTTGTCATGATGTCATGGTAATGATCATTGTAACATCATGTTTATATAATTTTTGCAATGCACTCAACATTTTTTTTAAATCCAATTAAGGAAAGAAATAATGGCAGATGAGAGAGCAAAAATAAGAGTTGGGCAGCCATTGCACTTGGAAATGGTGATCACCTGGAAAACTCCTGACATTGTAGTTATCGTCATTCTCATTGTCTTGGCAGACGCTCTGCATTTTTGACGATCAGGCCCACAAAATCACCAACTCTAAATCCTAATGTCACTTAGCTGTGTATCTGCATCTTGATTGGGGGCATTTAGAACCTCCTTAAAACCCCCAAAAGTGCATGCCTCACTTGTGCCACATCCAAAATAGTAATAAGATGAAGTTCATCCTCACAACCCCAGGAAGTGTATCTCCTGATGTGCGTTGGCTTACTTGTCACAGTGAGACTTATTCACAACAGTGTCACAGATATGGAGAGAGGCTGTATTTCTGTTTTCGAGGGTGGTGTTACGAAGGATACTTTAATTTACATGGATGTGCATAGCACATGCATGTAAACCAAACACATACCTGAGGGACCTTTTGGCATTGAACTCTGGGCACTTAGGAAAGCCTGATGCCCCCCAGAAGCTCGGAGAGTCAGAGACCACAACAAGGTCTTTGAAAGCAATTCTTTGTTTTACTAAAGAAGAATTTAGAGCCAGCGTGGTGTAGTGGCAAGAGTGCTGGACTAGGAGCCTGGAGATCCGAGTTCTGGTCCCCACTCGGCCATGGAAGCTCACTGGGTGCCTTTGGGCCAGTCACAGACTCTCAGCCCAACGTACCTCACAGGGTTGTTGTTGTGAGGATAAAATGGAGAGGAGGAGGAGGAGAATGTCAGCTGCCTTGGGTTGCTTGCAAGAGGAAAAAAGGTGGGATATAAATGCAATAAATAAATAGATAGATAGATAGATAGATAGATAATTTAAGTTAAATTAAAATCATACATCAGGGGAATTAGAACTATACATACATTTGGGGAGTTGGTATCATACATGAACACTCAGAAAGTTAAAGATAAGCATTTAAAGTCAATAAATTTTTCCCTTCTCCACATGAACTGAACTTAAGCCTGGAGCAATTTTCTGAGTTTGGGATGAACCAAATTTAAGATTGAAAAAATGAGAGCTGCAAGAAACCAACATCGATAGATCCATCCCTTCCCAAAGCTGCAATTCCTTTTGGAAGCCTGACAGTTCCTGTTAATCGGATAGTGCTGACATCCCTTTTGTCATCCCCCCCGCCCCCCGGCATCATAATAATCACAATTCAGCCTTTGTGACTGGAGTGAAGTGCCTGGTCTTTGCCAATGAACCCTTTTCTTGCCCATTGCTTCAGTATAGAGCATACCTACTCTGTGGCACTAGGTGTGCTGTGCATGCACGCGTGTGTGTATGGGGGGGTGTGCCAGTAGGTGGTGGAGGAGGAAGGGTTGTTTAGCCCATGCAAATGAACCAATGCACCACATTCCGTCTTTCAGGGCAGGTGAGAAGGCATGGGGCGCATTTGCAGCACTCATACTTGACGGACACAGAGTTCCTCTCCCTTGCTGATTGGGGCAAGGAGTGGGAGAAGAAAACTCCTGGAAATCTGTTCTTCCTCTGTGGAGGCAGCTTCTTTCTTTTCTTGCTGCAACAAGAAACCCTGCACATGTTTGATGCTGCATCTTCCCCTAACCCCCCTTCCAAAAACCAATTAAAAGTAAACCCCATGGCTGGAACAGATCTCTGGCCAGCTCCAGGTTTTCTCCAAGAATGCTCCTGGGGGCATAACTGAAAACAGGCCCAGTTCTGGCAAACCAATAATTCTGGGAGTGGATCAGTACAGCGGCAGCTCTATCTGGCAAACATATCTCAGGTCTGGATGTGGTTCACTCATGGGTGAGAATTTCAGTTCAGTTCATGTTTGATAAGAATTTGCAAAAATTCACAGTGTTCTCCATATCTGGGACAAAAAGAAGTTAAGGATGAAAAGCTGTGAATGTGGGAGAAACTGAAATTGCAGACTCATCCATCCCAGGGCTTTGAGTGCCTTGCGCTTAAAAGTCTGGCTTTGGATCCCTGTGTATTCAACCATATTCATGCTGAA
The DNA here is from genome assembly GCF_057233095.1 of Heloderma suspectum. Classification (NCBI taxonomy): domain Eukaryota; kingdom Metazoa; phylum Chordata; class Lepidosauria; order Squamata; family Helodermatidae; genus Heloderma; species Heloderma suspectum. The sequence continues at coordinate 20,264,766 of NC_139474.1, read as the reverse complement.
TTAGAGTCGCCACCTCTTTTTTTCTGACGGACTCCTCATTTTTAATGGCTATGTGACAGGCAGGTACCACTGAATTTGGGCGACACGTTTTGTGCCCGCTCATTTTTTTTCCGTGCACCTCGGTGTTCAGTCATGCTGGCCACATGACCACGGAAGCGTCTTCGGACAGCGCTGGCTCTTCGGCTTAGAAATGGGGATGAGCACCGCACCCTAGAGTCGGACACGACTGGTTGGGGACACCTTTTTACCCAAATTACCTGTAGTGTAGAGAGAGCTAACCCAGATGGATGTAAGGTTTAACTCGCTAGAATACAGCTTCCTCTGTACTTTCTTATGGAGTATGCTTTAATTTACATGGACGTGCAAAATTACATACATGTGAACCAAACACATACCTGAGGGATCTTTTGGCATTGAACTCTGGGCACTTAGGAAAACCTGATATCCCCAGAAGCTCAGAGAGTCAGAGACCACAACAAGGTCTTTGAAAGCAATTCTTTGTTTTATTAAAGAAGAATGTAAAATGAACTAAAATCACACATCAGGGGAATTAGAACCATACATCCATCTGGGGAATTAGAATCATACATAAACACTCAGAAGGTTAGATGATCAAGCATTTAAAGTCAATAGTGAAGCTAGGTGCACTGGGGTGCATAGAAAATCATTGTGTGTGTGTGTGTGTTCAAAAGAGAACAGTTTAAATTTGTAGTAAGGTGTGCGTGCGTGCGTGCACACGTGTGTGTGTGCATGTGTTTAAAAGACGTTTGATAGAAGTGAAGCACCTCAAAGAACAGTTTGTACTCCTAGCAAGGTTCTTATATAATGGATTTAATAGGTTTTTATTTTTGTGAACCGCCCAGAGAGCTTCAGCTATGGGGCAGAATGGTAATATAATTGTCAAGGAGAAGGAGGGGAAGGAGAATCCCAGCTGCTGGGACCGGCCCCAACCTCCCTGCGAGGGAGGACCGCCCAGCACCCGATCCCAGGGTCCCCTTCCCAAAAACAGGACTGGCCAAACTCGGCCTTCCATTCCCCCAAAATACCCAGTAGCCACCCTCGTAAGCCAAGTTACACAGGAAGTTACACAGAGGGTACAAAGCTAAATCACTTAACTATATACAGATTGCTTCATGAACGCACACCCAAGCAAAATAATGGCCTATCCTTGCATACCTAAGCATGGATCTCCCTGGATAGCAACCAGCTGTCTGCAGGTCGAGCACCACCAGGATGAAGGGAGACCCCATGCCTCGACCCCGACCCACTTTTAAAGCCCAGCCCTGGCAACCCAGGGCAGATCTGGCTCAGTCGCTGGGTGGGCCGCCCTGGCCTCCGAGAGGCTAGGACCCCCCCCCCCAACTCCAGCTGTTGGCACTTCCTAGGTAGCAGGAGCTGTGCCTGGCCTGGGGCAAAGGGCCCAGGGGCCTCCAGACTACAAACCATTCCAGGTGGTTACATCTGACGTGACAGCCTGATCCAATCTTATAGCGGAAAGCAGGCCGTTATCCTTGACAATAATAAATGAACATGAAATGAAGGTTTAAGTGTGTGTGTGTGTGTGTGTGTCAGAGAGAGAGAGAGAGAGAGAGAGAAGCTGATCATGAAGGAAGGGGGGAAAAGTGGTGGGAAAGAAAGACGTTTCAGCTCGGGATAATTTGAATGGGAGAGAAACAGACTATTCTGGGAAATTGTGAAAGAATTTAGAGGAGGGGTCAGAGCAAATGCAGAGGTTTGGGAAGAAAGTGGATGGAGAGGCATACAAGAGCAACAGGGAGTCCCCAAAGCCAAGGGCTTTTGAAGTTTGAATTTGATGGAATATTAGGGAAAAGGGAGGAAAGGAGAATAATTGGGATACAGACGGCTTAGAAGGAAAACAGAAGATAATGCAAAGATTTACTTCTCCATATCTGCTGACTTGTGATGTGTTGGGAAGCTCTCTTGAGCTCCTTCTCCGGAAAAGAAAGGGAGACAGAGGGGTTCATCACGGGGGGCAGAAATCTGCATCAAGGCCCGGGCGTTCTCTGTCCAGTTTCATCATGGGATTGGACCAGGCTCCTTTACACAGTTGTTTCTATCTCGTTCTGTTCTGTTCCTTACCATTTCATGGGGTGGCTACTTTTCTGCGAAAAGCCGTTACACACACTGGGGGCGTCGCGAAAATTCCTCCCTGGTTCTTACCCTTTCCCTCCCCGGTTCCTGCCCCTTCCCTCCCCGTGCAAATGACTGGTGGTTTGGTTGTGACTGCCATGCAATGTGGGTGGACGGCAACCTCCATCGAACTGCCCAAACCCCTCCCCTGCAGGCAGCGGCTTCCTGGTGAACTGCCGGCCTGCCAGCAATTCTGCGTTGTGGAGTAAGCAGCTGAAGTCGAGAGCAAAAGTCAGTGCATTGCATTCAGCCACAGCATGGCAGCAAGCCGGCAGGTCAGTATCCCGACACGCCCAACCCCCGACGTCTCTGCCATTGTCATCATGACTGCACCTCCAACAAACCAAATCAACCCCCCAGGCCGTGCACACACAGCAGTTTCTTCATACCGTGGGATTAATACGTAGGGAGGCCATGGCGCTCCTGTTGCGCAGGCTGAAAAAATACTGCATTTTTCCCCCATTTGGGGATAACACAGGATAGGCAGGGGCAGGGGCATCATTAGATGAGGGCTCACCTGGGCATGGGCCCGGGACTTTTTTTGAGCTGTGCCCCGGATCTTTTGAGCTGTCCTAATTTCCTTTTTTTTGTTTACATTTTCACATTGACTTGCATCGGAAAACAAAAACGGCTATAACGTTTTGGGTTTGTATGATAAATACATGACATTTGGAGGCTTGGTAGCCCCCATGGAGCTGAGTGAATATGCCAAATTTAAGGCAGTTAGGTCTAGTGGGTTTCATGCTAATCACAGGTAAAATTGGCTATTTTCAAGAAAAAGTGTCAAAGCAAAGAGCTGTATTTTTGTTGTGCTTCCACACACATGCATGGAATTTGAGGACCTGGCAGCCCCTATAGAGATGACTGAGCCTGCCAAACTCCAGACAGTTAGGTCCAGTGGCTTTTATGCTAGCCACAGGTGAAATTTGCTTTTTCCAAGAAAATCTGTCAAAGTAAAGAGCTATAATTTTTTTGTGCTTCCACAATATGGATCCTCAGCCAGGTCACTTCCATCCAGAGGGGTTGTAAGCAGGGCATGTTATGTGGAAACCTCCTCCGCACTCTGTTTTCAGGACATTGGAGAATCCTGTCTGGAGCATGAAATGGGCCTAGCTTTCCACAGCTCACACCCTCGGTCACCAAATCACCAGCCTGCAGACCTACCCAACTTGATCTGTGGGGGTCAGGCCAGCTTGTGGACTTCCACTTTAATTTTCTTCTGTAAAAATGGCAAGATATGCCGATTGTGACCGTGATTTGCATTACTTGGCCAAATTACAGCCATAATTACCATAATTTCCACAAATTGTGGCCATGAAATGCTTAGTTATGTGCAAATTACACTTCGCCCTCTCACATCTAAATGGCTGTTCCGAGGAAGGTAGCAGGCTGGCAGTGTATTCAAACTCTGGTTCATGCCCAGCAGAACAATCTTGACCAGCGTCAGAATGAATAATGCCCTGAATGTTCTCCTCGGAGATGACTTTGTTCAAGTGTGGTGTGCGACTGGAGTCAGTACAGCACCAGGGTTGAAGGCCATTGAAGAAGACGCCCTCCGTTGCCCCCTTCCCCCCGCATGTTTTCCTTCTCACCGCCGTTGCCCCAGGCAGGCACTCTCGTTCCTCACCCGTTTCCTCTTCATATCCCCCACTGGAAAGGGGGATATCCATATCCTGTTTTTCTTCCCCCTGGAAATCATCTACAAGGGAGTAGGGGAGTCAACTGTCGCACCCCCATGTGGAAACAAGGTTCACACAAGCCACACCACCGCTGCTGCCCACTCCTCACCCTCCCCGTTATTCTCATTCTTCGCTCATTCCCTGCCGGTCGGAATGGCTGGTGTATGGATTGTTCCTGCGTGGGAGGGGACGGGGACAGGAGGACAGGAGTGCGCCATGACGCAGATGCACAGCCTGCGCAGGGTGAAGGCAAGGGCTGCAATGCAGGCTCTGCTCCAGCCTCGGCCTGTTTCGTCTCCGAGCGCCAGCGAGGGCTGCCACTGGAACTCCGAGAGGCGGTTTGGAGCACGTGTGCGCAGGGAAGGCTTGGGCTGCTTTGGGCAGCTCGAGAGGATGTTGCAGAGCTGGGAAGTCTGCAGAAAAGGGCAACTGAAACGATGAAGGGGCTGGAGCATCCTGGCTCCCATCACGGAGGCGGCACGCAGTGGGCACTGGTAGCCTCGTCCTCCACGAACTTGTCCAATCCCCTTTTACACCCCTCCAGCAGTGGCAACCTGAGTTTGCTATGTTATTGGGGCAGGAGAGAAAAATAAGCAAATTGCTGCACATTCAGGCTCACTCAGAGTGCTTCAGCAATCCAGATGCAGGTTGGCTGGGTTTTCATGCCAAACTTTTTTGAGATCCACTTCCTTTCTTGTATTGGAACGCCCCGCGCTCCTAGTCCTTCCAAGGAGCTTGAAGTGGCGTTTCCATTATGGCTCCACTTGAGAGGCCAGACTGTTCTGCAGGACGAAGATGATTAAAGGTCTGTGCATCGCTTGTGCGCCGCCCCGCCGCCCCGGTCTCGCCTCCTCTGCAGTCAGGACTGGTGCGTTCGGCGCCAAAGGCCTGTGTAGCTGGGAGGGTGGTGAGAATGTCGTTTCAAAAGGGAGGGAAGGAAAACAACATCCCAGACCAAAGGGCAGGGAGAGGGGGACTTTCTTAATAATCTAAAATGAAAGGGTGAGACTCGGAATATAGAGCATGGGAGCTCACAGCGCTGGACATCAAAAACAGCATAATGGGCACACAGGGCACCTTCAGCCTTGGCTCCCCTGATCGCTTTCAGCCCACAGGGCTCCTGACTCAAGATGGGATGCTGCAGAGGAGGCGGATCAAAGGGACTCAGCATTGGCATCTCTGCCAGCAACTTCTTGGAACAGGCCTTGCCGTACGTTCCGTGTCTGTCCTTGGCAACACGGCATTTCCCAAACAGACGTGCCCGGAAGGGATTCAGGGAACCAGAGCCGCGTCTTGGGCACTGGAGAGCCTGCTTTCACAGCTACGTTGTGACTTGTGACACTTCGTTGGCTCGCATGTTACAGACACGCGCGTGAGACCGCCAGCAAAACAGCCCCTTCCCATGTGCTCAGTTCGGGGGTGCAGTTTAAAGTTGCAACTTTGCAACCCAGGGGGTTAGGGGGGAAATGGTGACCAGGGTAAATGACCACAGACTCAAGATTTTGACTGAATGAAATCACATGCTTTACGAATATATACAGTGCCTGAAAATGCTATGACCATCGGTTGGGAATGACTCTGTTAAATTTTGCTCTCTAGTAGCCCTTTGGCCATCATAGTATGAGAAGATAAAACTTGCCATTTGTCGTTGTTGTTGTTGGTAATGGTGGTGGTGATGAATGGCATAAGAAAACGATCAGTAAAATAACAAAAAACACAATATCACTGGTGAAATATTGAAGAGCCAGATTTAGCATTTTATATCCTGTTTCTTTAAAACCTTTACATTTCAGGCACTGAGTTAGATTTTCACAGATGTGAACATTTTCCAGGTGTCCATTACCTGGAAAATGTTGACATTTTCCATTTTCAATATTTCACCGGTGCTGTCCTATGAATGTTTAAACAGAATTAATGCCACAGTGTTCAATGGGATTTAGTCCCTGGTGAGTGTGCATAGGACTGAGGACTATATACCTTTAAAAACCCCGCGAATACAAAGAAGTAGAATATAATCATGGTATACCACAACATTTGTTAAAGCCATACAGCTGGTATACAGAGGTGTAGAAGCTCTGATCCTGGAGGTCATATGTCGCCCCCATGCCTAGTAGCCCTTCCTATCCTTCTCTCCACCATGTTCCCTGGCGACAGAGCTCCCCTGCCATGACGGGTCAGTCTGAAAGCCCAACACCTCTCCTCAATTCCCTCAGACTTTTTAAGTGTTGATCCACATTTGTTGTTTCAGATTCCTTCCCAGAATGTCGAGCCCAGGGTATGTTATGTACTCAGCCAATTGCCTAAGAGGGTATCTCAGCTTTCAACCCATGGTCGTGGTTCAGAACTCATCTTCGGAAGGAATTGTAATCCAACCCCTGCCTATTGTGGTGATACTCCACAATAGGGAGCATAGCTTCCAAATCCCGGGAAGTACTAGTTCCCCTCTACTCAGCACTGGTTAGGCCTCATCTGGAGTACTGTGTCCAGTTCTGGGCACCACACTTTAAGAAGGATGCAGACACACTGGAGAGGGTTCAGAGGAGGGCAACAAAGATGATCAGGGGACTGGAAACAAAGCCCTATGAGGAGAGACTGAAAGAAATGGGAATGTTTAGCCTCGAGAAGAGAAGACTGAGGGGAGATATGATAGCGTTCTTTAAGTATTTGAAAGGCTGTCCCAGACAGGAAGGCCAGGATCTCTTCTTGATCATCCCAGAGTGCAGGACACTGAATAATGGGCTCAAGTTACAGGGAACCAGATTCCGGCTGAACATCAGGAAAAACTTCCTGACTGTTAGAGCAATATGACAATGGAACCAATGACCTAGGGAGGCGGTGGGCTCTCCCACGCCGGAGGCGTTCAAGACAAGGCTGGACAGCCATCTGTCAGGGATGCTGTGACTTGGATTCCTGAATTGAGCAGGGGGTTGGACTCGATGGCCTTGTAGGCCCCTTCCAACCCTACTATTCTATGATTCTACGATTCTACGATTCTATGATTCTACTCCCAGGACCAAGATATCCAGGGCGCTTTTACCCCGTTTCTACTGTGCCCCTGAGATGATCATGGCAGATGATGCATGCTTCTCTCTGTAGCAGGTGTGGGTTTTCAAATAATACTTAAAGGCATACCAATGTACTGAGAATTGCCCCATGTTGTCCTGGTCCTGAGTTGCCTTCCGAAGCATCTAAGCCTTAATGTATTGCTTGAGGAATGCTCCCAGGAGCTTAGCCATACATGTTTTCCAGTTCCATGTGTAGTTGGATGGGTGGGTTAAACAGGGAGAGGTACGCTTCTTCTCACTGTAAGGGTAGATCCTCAGCCAGGTCACTTCCATCCAGAGGGTTTGTAAGCAGGGCATGTTATGTGGAAACCTCCTCCACACTCTGTTTTCAAGACGTTGGAGGATTCCATCTGAAGCGTGACATCAGCCCAGCTTTCCACAGCTCACACCCTCGGTCCCTGACTCACCAGCCTGCAGACCCACCCAACTCGATCTGTCCTGGGGACACATTTGACTACACTCGGCTTTTGCTTCCTTTAGAACCAAGAACTCAAGTATAACATGGTCGCTTTCCCCCAGAGTTTCTGTAACTGCTACTTTAGCCACTAAGTCATCTCTGGTGGTTAGGATCAAGTCAAGGATAGCCGATCCTCTAGTTCCTTCCTCTACTTTCTGTAAGAGGAAGTTATCCGCCACACAAGTCAGGAATTTCCCGGAGGGGCCATGTTTTGCAGAATTTGTCTCCCAACAAATATTGGGGAAATTGAAGTCCCCCATTACTACTACATCATGCTTCCTTGAAACACTGCACTGTCCCCTAATGCTTCTACTCCATGTTGTTCTTTTTGTAAGGAAGGGCGAGCGGGATGTTTAAAGGTGTTGGTCTGCGCACTGTTGAGCTGGTGATTTAATAAGAACCCAAGTCACAGACGTCTGTATCTGATTATGCTTCCTCTACTAAGACATCTTCCTAGGCAATTTTCTGAAGACCTGGCATTGTTCTGCTTCATCCTATAGCACCGAGTGGGTCACATATTTTTCCATTGCAAATTAGGATATATATATATATATATACATATATATATATATATATATATATAGAGAGAGAGAGAGAGAGAGAGAGAGCCTCCTTCTAAAAACCATTTGTTTTCATCTATTTGTCCTTAATTGTTTGCATTTGATGGTTGTACCAGAATTCCTATCAGTCGGTGACTGAAATCATCCATCCATCCATCCATCCATCCATCCATCCATCCATCCACACAATAGAAATTCACATGATTCTACCATGTTCAAGCAAGATGTAAGTTGATTTTATTCAGGAATTTGCCCCGCCCAGATAATTTTCCCAGAAAAACAAAGATTTTTAGGGAAGAGAATGAGGAAAGAAAGTGTCATAGAAAACAACTTCGAATCCATAAGACAAAGGTAGACAGAGGTGCCAGATAAGGAGGTTGGATGGCTTCTTGGTATTCCAGCCTTCCACAGACAGAGGATTCTCCCCAGGCAATGTCTCCCCCACACGAACTGGCTCATGTGTAGAAGCATGGAGAAGTGATCACAGGAGATGCATCACAGCTGTCAGAGTCACAGTGCTGGGTGCTGAAAGCTGGGGTGGGGGGAAACAGAGTGGACTTGTAGCAGCCATATCGGGGGTCAGACTAAGTAGCCTCATGCAGTCTCATGCTTCATGTTCTTGCTGAGCTCTTTCTCCCTTGAATATATTGTTGTAAGCTGACGAGACACAGGAATTCCTTATCTTGTCAAAGGTCATACAATTGTATATCTTGTTCTCTGCTGTTCTCTTCTGTTCTCTGCTTATCACGGCTACCCTATAACCCAGTTCTTGTATTATAAACAATGGTGCTGGGAGGAGAAATGTTGAGGACTGCAACCCCACGCGGGAGGGGGAGGAGGAGCCGTTTCCTATGTGTCACAATGTCTATAAAACCAATGTGCTGATGTATTTCGGGGCTTCTGGCTCTTTGGAAGTGATTCCAGCCTTAAGCCCGCGCGTTAAATAAAGAATCTCTTTTTCCTTCACTCCGTGGTCTCTCTGACTCTGGGTTCTGCAACATAAATGGTGCCGTGACTCGGATGTGGCAGGCTCTGAGCCAGACAGGTGGCAGTTGCCTGCTCTTGATCGCCGCACCAGGAAGACGAGCTCGGCGCATGCCTCCCTTTCTTGGCGCCACCGACCTTTTTGTCGAGTGAATGGGAGAAAGCCTGCACCGGGATCGCCCAAACGGCAGCGAGCAGCAAGAGTTTCCTTGGGAAACGGAGGAAGGAACTTGAGCCCTGCCTGTATCGCAGCTGCAATTGAGTGGAAACCCACATTGGAAGCCTTCAGAAAAAGAGGGAAAAAGAGGGCCCCGCCTTTAGGGAGAAAGGCCACTGGGCAGAAAAAAAAGGGCCCCGCCTTATGAAGAAGGTCAGTGTTGGTGGTATACGTATACCAAAAGAACCTACTCCTTGCGGGTAGAAGGGGGGCCTGATCACACCCCCGAGTGGGCGCCAGTACCCAGCACGCCAGTACTCAGTAGGAAGCTGGGGAAGCCGCTTTCCGCTCTGGTAAAAAGTGGGAAAAGTGGGTGGCAGGGACATATGGATGCAGTGGAGAGATTGATGATTGTGTGAGTGGCTACTGCGGTTTCTGACGCATACCGTTGACCGTCCGGGTGCCCAGGCCAGTAGCAAAGTGCGTGGTGTGTAAAATCCTCTTGTGTCGGCCAGTGAGACCCCTTACTCACTGACCAATCCCCATTCCCTAATTGTATCTGTCTTCAATTTAGGAGGGAGGCTATGGGTGGTGGGGGAAGCAAACCTTGCACCCCCTTGGGATGTATGCTAGCAAATTTTAAGAAAGGTTTTAGTAGAGATTATGGGGACCCCCCCCATGAATCCTCAATGGTTGCAGACTTTGTGTGAAATAGAGTGGCCGTCTTTTGGTGTAGGATGGCCTACTAAAGGCTCTTTAGAGCCCAGCAAAATCAGCCGTGTATATGCCATTGTGGTTGGGAGACCTGGGCACCCCGACCAATTTCCCTACATAAACTCGTGAGATTCCATAGTCCGCGCTTCTCCTCCATGGCTAAAGAAATGCCTAGAATCCCAGGCAAAAGTTTTGGTGCTCAGAAAAGAAAAATTGGCCAAAAAGAAATTACAACCAGTGTTAGAAGCCCCGTGTGAAGATCTGGCAGAGCTAACGGCGTTTCCACCTGCTTATGCCCTGCTTCCACCACAGGCCCATGTTACTGTGAGACCGCCCCGTCGAGATCCAGATCCGGTGGCTCCTGAGCCCCTGCCATCCCCCCTAGAGGCATTGCCCCTCGCTTTGACTTAGGACTGTCGCCATCAGTTTCAAGCCCCACCGGCAGTAATTCGCCGATTTCAGCTACGGTCCTCAACTCCCAGATATTGTCTGCCGAGACTTCCATCTCTACGGGATCGGGAGGTTCCCCTCTTACACCTCAATCAGCATTAATAAAAGAAACTGAAGAACTGAAGTGTTGGGCAGAAGATTTAATAAAATCGGCAGTGACCCTTAAAAAGATGTGTTCTCACAAAAAAGAGGAGGCGAGCTCGTCTACTGCTCAAGACTTGCACCCCCTTGAGATGTATGTCAAACAAAGGAGGAAAAGGGTTTTTTTTTTAAATATATGTGATATTTGCAGATTAGTGTTAGTTGCAACTCCAAATAATACTAAGTGTGGTTCCCAATGGATGACAAGGAGAAAAGACAAAGTCAAGTAGAGAAAGACAGAAGCAAGTAGAAAAGAAGGAATAGAGAAAGTAGAAGACAGATAGAGAAGGGAGAAAAAAAGAAGAAAGAAAGGCAAGAAGCAAAAAGAAAGAACATTTATAAAGAAGAAGCGTGGCCATAGTTGCCCCCAGGGTAAATTAAAAGCAGCTGATTGTGCCTGGAGCTTATTACCTGGGGTAAAGTAGCCACAATAATGTAATAGTTCTTTAAAATGAAGAAAATGTAACTAGAAGGAGAAGAAGAGCCTATCCCAAATTTGTGTCATTGGGACTAGTGTAAGGCAGAAAGGTTTAAGTAAGTTTAACTTGAAAAAGACAAATAAAGAGACAAGGCTGGTGCATGGAGCAGAAAGTTTTATGTAAAAAGTTTGAAACATGATCTGCAATACAGGCAGATCAGCAAAGAAAAAGAAAGCAAAAGAAAGAGAAAAAATTTATCTTCCCATACTAATAAATAAAAGTGTTATCAAGCACTTTGGGAAGCGAAGTTGTTTACAGGAAGCTGTGCCTGAGAACCAAACACTTCTAGCCTATGCTGAAAATGCTTGCTAGTGTTGTGCTGCCTCATGGGTAACATGTATGGTATAAAACCCATTTAGCCCAATAGCTCGTGGTTCAGAGAAGCTGTCTGATCCAACCATTAAGTACGCCTGTGTGCTGTAAGTTACCCAATAAAGTCTCCTTGTAAGTAACCCCCCACGCTGGAATCCCAAAACACAAGTGGGGCTAGAGCGCCTCACCCAGTATCAAACCCTGCTGTTAGAAGCCATGAAAGCAGGTATGAAGAAGTAAATTAATATGACCAAAGTGTCTAAAGTGCTGCAAGGTGCCACCGAGGCCCCAGAGCGTCCTTGGAGAGTCTTTCAGATGCCTATCGCCAGTACACCCCCCTCGACCCAGAGGCCCAAGAAAACGTAGACGAAAGAAGAAAAGAAGAAGACCCGGCAGAGGCAAAAGATTCTTAAAAAAGAACCAGTGTGCCCAGTGTGGACAAGATGGACATTAGTGGCAGGAATGCCCAAATAAAATAAATCAAATACACAAAGGAAAAAAACAAAGGGGCCAGAATGGGCGAAGAGGGAGACAGCTTGAGAGGGGCCGTGACATGGGCTGTGAGGGGCCGTGACATTGACTTCATGATTGACACTGGAGCGGCATCAAGAGCAAGCAAACATTAGCCTTAAACAAGAAGTCCAAACACTGAGCAAAGTTCTTCAAGCCCAGCGTCGCTTTGTCTTAGAAAATAAGCCATTCCCATCACAGAAGTTCATCCTTTCCAACCAAGAGTTAAAGTATGAGTTAAAGAGGGAAAAATAACCCTTTGACTCCCAGATGGAGAGGACTGAAAACTGTCATACTTTCCACCCCCGCAGCTATGAAAGCAGCTGGAGTTAAACCCTGGATACATTGGACACGAGTCAAGAGAGCGAGAGGGGGAGAGTAGACTGTAAACAGAAATCCTGAAAATCCTTTAAAAATCATTCTGAAAAAGCAGTAAGAAGACTCAGGCTAGACCTTACTGTGGACACACCGGGAGACTGTCCCGCTGCGTACGGTCAGACCTGCAACTGGAGAATTGAAGAAGGGGACTAGACCCTACTGCAGCTTGCCAGGTGAATAGCTGCCCGGCGTACGGTCAGATCCCAAAGAAGATCAAACATGCGTGTTGTAGTGTTAGTAGTGTTGCATTGTGTCTCCTTAATAAGGTGCAAAAAGGGGGGTCTGCCCCTGGAAGGAGAAGTTTGTCCCAGTGATTTGCTGATAATTACTGGCTTCACCTGGCTAACATCACGAGAATAAAACATTTTTGTTTGCCAAGAGGTATACCTGCAAACAGGCTTATTAGCTCTTGCCTAATACCTGTCTGTAGACATCCTGGGAAAATTCAAAAAGATATCATGTTAAGAGTTTATGGTGTAAGTTTAACTTATTCCCAAAATGCTAATTGGGGCGTGGTTGCAAAGTTCCTACCCCCTACAGAGTTCACTCTACGCACCCCCATCATTGCTGAAACAAATGCTACATGTGCACGAATGCTTAATTGTCAAATTTTTTTCCAGAAAATATAAAGCTATCCCTGGCCCCCTTCCACTGTAATAAAATTCAAAACATATCTTTTAATGATGCCCACATGCTTTTGCCTCATGGATGGTTTTAGACAGGTAGTTCCCGCACTTGGTCATTCATTCCTGCCAACTTGTCTAATAACCACCCATGTTGCCTCAGCTGCCAATTGAACTGGTGCCAATTCTTCCCCTGTGGCCCGAGAAAATCCGTCGACGGCAGCCTCGAGCACTCCAACTAACTAAAAATTGTAATAGTCACGTGCAGTTATATTCTGACTCAGAAAAATTGGCCTTAGCAATGTCACTGGTTAGAGTTCCAGGTTTAGCCTTAGCTGATGGTCTAGAGATCAACCGGTTAGCTTGCAGCTTAGCCAAAAGCATAAATGCCACCTCACGAGCATTGTCATTGTTAAATAAAGAGTTGCGTGATCTAAGAGGTGCAGTTCTAGAAAACAGAGCTGGTATAGATTACCTCTTCCTTCTTCATCATTTAAGTTGTGAGACACACCAAAAGCTCTGTTGTTTTAACTTAACTGATAATGGCAATGCTGTAGATAAACAAATCAACAAGCTGCACAATATAGTAGCTAACAAAACAATAAGACAAAACAATTAGCTAAATTAGTTAACCCCGTGGCTTCCAGATCTTAGCTGGCTTGAAGCATTGTTCATCCTAATTCTACCAGTGTTGTTCATAAAAGTTCTGTTATGTCTCTGCATTCCTTGTCTTGTGCGCTGTTTAACCAATCTGTTTTATGTCTCAGCTAGTAAAACTGCTGCCCTCTACGCTCTAATAGCCCAACAAGAGGCTAAGTAATATGTAATATGTATGTCACAAAAAGCTTTGTATGGTTATCAGAAATGCTATAATTGTAATGAAATTATGCATTTAAGGGGGGAATGTAGCAGCCATATCGGGGGTCAGACTAAGTAGCCTCATGCAGTCTCATGCTTCATGTTCTTGCTGAGCTCTTTCTCCCTTGAATATATTGTTGTAAGCTGACGAGACACAGGAATTCCTTGTCTTGTCAAAGGTCATACAACTGTATATCTTGTTCTCTGCTGTTCTCTTCTGTTCTCTGCTTATCACGGCTACCCTATAACCCAGTTCTTGTATTATAAACAATGGTGCTGGGAGGAGAAATGTTGAGGACTGCAACCCCACGCGGGAGGGGGAGGAGGAGCCGTTTCATATGTGTCACAATGTCTATAAAAACAATGTGCTGATGTATTTCGGGGCTTCTGGCTCTTTGGAAATGATTCCAGCCTTAAGCCCGCGCGTTAAATAAAGAATCTCTTTTTCCTTCACTCCGTGGTCTCTCTGACTCTGGGTTCTGCAGCAGACTGAGTTAAAGAAACACGGAAGGCTGTAATTGAGGGTACCAAGCAGGGCCTACAACTAGGGTTGTACAGATGTAGTTCAATCTGTTCCATCTGTGGTTTGTGGATTGTGGACGCCTAGTCTTTGGTTCTATTGTCCACTTATTGACGGAATCAGATATTTTTAAGGTTGAAGAATGAGATAGGAGTAAGATGGGGTTCACCTGGAGCATTCCATGGTGAAAGACTTCAAAGGCATTACAATTGGATGGTGAGGCATTTCCTTTAGTATCGGAAAGAAAGTGGATAAAAAGAGGCACTGCCCCTGACTTTTCCAGCAGCGCCTTGTGCCTTTGCCTTCTGACGCTTGAGATCGTCTCCATCGGTAAGTCCTCTGATGAAAACTTTTCCTAGAATAAGGAAGGAAGGAATTGCTTTGACTTTGGACCAGATGTGTTGAAGACTTTGTTCCCGAACGAAGGTTGCTTATGAATGAAGGCCTGGCGTGCTATGATCCATGGGGTCACGAAGAGTCGGACACGACTGAACAACAACAACAAAAGTGGAGGGGGAGAAAGACGTTTGTGGAGGCTGATTGCATCCTTTGCTGAACTGAAGCTACTCAACTTCGGCAGAAGCCAAAGGTTCCAGTCTGGGGCGGTAAAGTCAGATGCTGTGTGAAATACCAGAATTCCACATGGAGCTTTTTCTTCCCTTCCAGCTCCCTCTTCAAATTTGGATTGCAGGCAAGCTCCCAACAGTGGGCATGTAAGAGCAGAAAAGGAGGGGGAGAGAGGTGTTTGCACCTCAAAAAAACCCTACACCAGGGATTAGGGATAGTGACCTCCTAATGGTCACCTTAAAAACCTTCTGCTTAGGCTCTCTAATCCCCTGGGAGGCTTGACAGTTTTCACGTTTTGTTTTAGTCTTTGAGAAAATGAAAATTTACACATGGCTAGCACAAAAGCCGCTGGACCTCACTGTCTGAAAGTTGGCAGGTTCAGAGAGCTCCGTAGGGGCTGCCAGGTCCCCAAATTGCATACACTTCTGGAAGAACAGAAACATTATAGCTCTTTGCTTTGGCACATTGTCTTGAATAAAGCAAATTTTACCTGTGGCTAGCACAAAAGCCACTAGGCCTGACTGTCTGAAATTCGGCAGATTCAGTCAGCTCTATAGGGGCTGCCTGGTTGCCAAACTTGATGCACTTATGTGGAAGCACAAAAAAAATTAGAGCTCTTTGCTTTGACATATTTTCCGGAAAATAGCAGATTTTACCTGTGACTAGCACAAGGGCCATGGGACCTACCTGCCTGAAATTGGGCAGGCTCAACCAGCTCCATGGGGGCTCCCAGGCCTCCAAATCTCGTGTATCTATCATCAAACTAAAACCGTTATGTCCGTTTCTGTTTTTCAATGCAAGTCAGTGGGGAAATGTAAAACAAAAAAAGGCAATTGGGACTAGATTGCCTACGTGCAGGCAATCTAGGGAGATCAGCCATTAAATGTAGAGGTGCGTCCGCCTACACAAGCGCATGTGCGCGCGCGCGCACACACACACACACACACACACACTTTGAAGTTTCAGTATTAGAGTGTTGTTCACTATGGGGAAGGAAGTACATCATAACTCTGGTCTGAGCGAGACAGCTTAATTATTTATTTAACGCAAAGGCACCCATTGAAAGTTCCAAGGAAGGAAGCCGTCTTGTGGGGCCAGGACGCAGCTCTTTCTCCTGTTACCTGGCCGGCGGCCATCCCCGGAGACTGTTCTATTGAGCAGGCAGTTATCAATGGATTATGCCAGGTGAATTATGCTAAACCACAACCTGCAAGATTCCCAGTTGAAGGAGAACGCCTTGTACCAAATGACATAGGAGTCAGATGGGGTTCACCTGGCGCAGTCCGTGGCGAGAGACTTCAAAGGCATTACAATTGGAGGGTGAGGCATTTCCTTCAGTATCGGAAAGAAAGCGGATAAAAAGAGGCACTGCCCCTGACTTTTCCAGCAGCGCCTTGTGCCTTTGCCTTCTGACGCTCGATCTCGTCTCGATCGGTAAGTCCTCTGATGAAACCTTTTCCTAGCCCAAGAAAGGAAGGAATTGCATTGACTTTGGACCAGATGTGTTGAAGACTTTGTTCCCGAATGAAGGTTGCTTATTCACAGGCAGGCATTGGTCTGGGGAAGAGGGCAGGTTCTTTTAGGGATCAGGAACTGGTTAAAGAACAGAGGGCAGAAAGAAATGGTACAGTCTCCCAATGGCGGGAAGGAGATAGCGGGGTCCCGCTCTCCTGATGTTCTTAAAGAAATGTCATTGGCACCGAAGGGATGACAGAATCAATGCCAGGAGAAGTTTCCTCCATCGCTGAATCTCTGCTTTAAACAATGCTAGCCCTCTGGGTTTTTGGCACCTGCTACAAAAAGACTTCTTCCAAGAGGCATTCCCAGCAAAGTAATCCTGCCCTCTTGCTTTGGTAGATCTATTTAAATGTATTGCATATAAGCGATGCATAAGTACTGCCCAGATGTGTGACTGTATATAGAATGTGCTGGGTTCAGAGAATACACCTGGAAAATGTTCACGTCTGTGAAAATCTCACTCAGTGCCTGAAAAGTACAGGTTTTAAAAGAACAGGATATCAAATGCTAAATCTGGCTCTTTAATATTTCACCAGTGCCATCCTATGCGTGTTTAAACAGAATTAATACCACAGTGTTCAATGGGATTTAGTCCCTGGTGAGTGTGGATAGGATTGAGGACTATATACCTTTAAAAACCCCGCGAATACACAAAGAAATAGAATAGAATGGTAGCATACCATAAGATTTGTTGAAGCCATACAGCTGGTATAAAAAGGTGTCCCCAACCAGTCGTGTCCGACTCTAGGGTGCGGTGCTCATCCCCGTTTCTAAGCCGAAGAGCCAGCGCTGTCCGAAGACGCTTCCGTGGCCATGTGGCCGGCATGACTGAACACCGAGGTGCACGGAACGCTGTTACCTTTCCCGCCGAGGCGGTACCTATTTATCTACTTGCAATTTCTTGCTTTCGAACTGCTAGGTTGGCAGAAGCTGGGACTGAAGACGGGAACTCACTCCGTCATGCAGCACACGGGTCTCGAACTGCTGACCTGCCGACCTTCCAGTCTGCAGTTCAGCATCTTAACCACTAAGCCACTGCGCCCCAAGGAAAGGTTCCTCTTGTGCAAGCACCGGTCATTACTGACCCCTAGAGGGACGCCGTTTTTCCTCAGCCTTTTCCTGGCAGATTGTATAGTGGGGTGGTTTGCCATTGCCTTCCCCAGCCCTAACTACCTTTCCCCCAGCAACCTGGGTACTCATTTTACCGACCTTGGAAGGATGGAGGGCTGAGTCAACCTGAGCCGGCTACCTGAAAACCAGCTTCCGCTGGGATCGAACTCAGGTCGTGGGGAAGAGTTTTGGTTGCATTACAGCCGCCTTACCACTCTGCACCACACGGGGCTCACAGCTGGTATACAGAGGTGTAACACAGCAAACACAGCAGCCCCAGACCTGCTTCTCTGCGGCCAAGTGAACCCCCTCTTCCCAAAGACTCGAGTGCGGAGGAGGGGGGAAACCAACCCGCCTGCCTGTTTGTCCAAAGTCAACTACGGTTCAGAGCTTCTCTTGCTCGCCGAAGAGAATTCTCTTCAAGAATTCCCCAAGATATGCTCTGGGTGGAATAAAGAAGAGAAGGAAGGAAGGAAGGAAGGAAGGAAGGAAGGAAGGAAGGACAGGGAAGAAGAAAGGTAGAATGGTGCCTGGAAATGTGCATGGGGTTGGGCGGGTGGAGAGAATTCCCTAAGCCAAGTGGCTCCTTTCAGAGAGGTGGTACCTCAGAGGAATGTAGGAGGCTGCGGAGCGTTTGTAAGATTGCACGTACTTAAATGAGATTCATGTGGTGAGGTGGCTGAGGGCTTTTTCTAGCTTTTCGCAAACTGTAGAACCTATTTCAAAGCCCCAGCAGTTTCTCGATCATGACACCACATAGTCCTAACATTCCCTTTGGGATTATTGGAGTCCTACAGCTATTTAGGAGGAATTCAAGTGGAGGCTGCTGTGGCGCTGGAGAAGACTCTTACGAGTCGCCTGGACTGCAAGGAGGTCCAATCCGTCCATCCTAAAGGAAATCAACCGTGACTGCTCACTGGAAGGACAGATACTGAAGCTGAAGCTGAAATATTTTGCCCTCCTAATGCGAAGACAAAACTCCCTGGAAAAGACAATGATGCTGGGAAAGATTGAAGGCAAAAGGAGAAGGGGACGGCAGAGGATGAGATGGCTAGATAGCATCACCGATGCAATGAATATGAACCTGAGCACACTCCAGGAGAGAGCGCAGGACAGGAGGGCCTGGCGTGCTATGGTCCATGGGGTCACGAAGAGTCGGACACGACTGAACGACTGAACAACAACAACAAAAGTGGAGGGGGAGAAAGACGTTTGTGGAGGCTGATTGCATCCTTTGCTGAACTGGAGCTACTCAACTTCGGCAGAAGCCAAAGGTTCCAGTCTGGGGCAGTAAAGTCAGATGCTGTGTGAAATACCACGGAGGACAGGGCTGTTCCACACCGCCTCTGAGGCAGCATGGAAGTGGGGGAAGTCAGTTCTCCGGGAACCAACCTTGGAGCGCGGGCTCCGAGGTCGGTTCCCGGAGAACACGATATCCTGTGGCCATCTAGCCGCTGTCTAGTGACCATAGGATTGCTCCCTCCGTCAATTAACAGGAAACTAAGAGCATCGCTAATGACGCAAAGCACCGAATCTAGGCCTATATTTGTTTAGCATAAAAGGGAAAGTCATCCTGCAGACAGATCACATTAATGGTTGGAGATATAATGGGCAGGTATTCTAGAGCAATTGTCATGGGGTATATTTACGACAATTGCTGCTGTCTCTGGTACTGGAGGTGGCATTTAGCCATCAGGACTAGTAGCCATTCAGAGCCTTCTCTGCCATGCATTTCTCCAGTCCCCTTTTAAAGCCATCCAAGTTGGTGTCCATCGCTACATCTTGTGGAAGTGAGTTCCATAGTCTGACACTGCGCTGTGTGAGGAAGTCCTTCATTTATATTTGATATATAAATATCAAATATTTACGTAGGCTATTACAGCGGGGGGAAAAGGGGAATGCAAATAGCGTAGTGGGCACTATTTGCGTTCCTTTCCCCCCCGCTGTAATAGCCTATGTAAATATTTACGTAGGCTAGAACGGTGAAAAATAGGGAATGCAAATGGTGGCCGCTGTAGCCACCGCCAATTGCGTACACTTTTTTGGGGGGGTTAGCCATGATAGGCTAGGTAAATACTTACGTAGCTAATCACAGCTGCAAGGATGCAAATGGCGGCAGCAGGAGCCCGGCCGTGGCTGGCCAGGAGACCAGCCGCCGGAGCTGCCAGAGCCGCTGCCAGAGCCGCTGCCAGAGCCGCTGCCAGAACCGCTGCTGCCACATCCGCCACATCCGCCACATCTGGCCCAGGTAACCGCATCCAGGCACATCTCCCCCCATCCCGGGGGATTCCGCAGGGGGGCGGGGGGCAGGAGGCCGTTCTGCCACGGATTCCGGGGGAATTCTATAGAATCTGGCCTCACTGAAATCCGTGGCGGACTTCTCGGCCATCCCTAGTTCCTCCCCATCCAGCCACTCACCATCTCCAGACAGTTGGACAGGGATTCTACGGCCAGCCTTGCTGAAGATTTGAACGAGAGGCAGAGCTGCGTGTCATCCTTCGATCTGTCCTGAATCTCCCAACAGGCAGCTTCATGGGAGGACCCCCTTGGGTTCAAGTGTGATGAGGGAGGGAGAAAATGTCTCCCTACCCGCTTTCTCCACACCTTCAGGGCCCGGCTTGAGCACCGCAGTGGGCCTTGTAGGTCATAGCCAGGATTTGATTAGAAGTAGCCAGGAAGGGCCGGGGCCTGTCCAGCCTCTGGAATGTCGGAATCGCTGCGAGCTTCTCTCTGTCAGTGCTCCCAGAGCAGAGCTGGGGAGTCACCCAACTCCCTGTCCGCCTGCTGGACTGGCCTTGGCAGGCAGGCTGGAAGCTGCCCGCGAGAACCTGACGGAGGAGGGGTGGGGTTTGCAGGAGGGTCGCCCACGTCGAAGCATCAATGCTGGAGGGTTGAGCAGTGGCACCCTGTTCAGACAGGGGCCTCGCTGAAAGGCTCAAGGCCCGTGTCTGCCAAGGGATCCGGAGGGGTGTCCTACAGTCAACGCCTCCCCTTTTAAGCGGAGGCAAAGGCGAAGAGCCTTTGCTAGGAACATCTCGTCTGCATTGCCTGAAGCCTCCTCTGTTCGGGTCCACCATCGCCTGGGCTTCTGGAGGCACTCGGCACACGGACTCTCCCTTAATTGGAATGTTGGATTGCTGAAGACTTGCCATGAGAAGTACTGTGGGGCTTTTCAGCTCTCATTTGTGGTGGATTGTGTGTCTTTGTTTGTCGTCAGCTCAGCGTACAGGCAGGCTGGGTTTCATCTACGACTTTTGGGCTGTCTCCTGCCTGGACGCAGGCTGTGTGGAGTTACCAATGCAAAAGCGGTGGCGTGTCTGGGTTTGCCCTTCCCTTGACCTTGATAGGCCTCGACCATGTAGCCTGGAGTTATCAACAAAGATTCAAAGTTGGACTTTCTATGGGTGTGGTTTTGTTTAGTCCTTTCAAGAATTTATCCTTTGATTGGCTGACGGCGTCATTCCAGGAATCATTCCCATTCCTTGTCCGGGGTTGGAACACCACGTATGGATGGCCTGGGTTAGGTATGCCAGGAACCCTGAGTCCCTTCCCTTGTGTTCAGAACCGTGGAGATAGCTTCAGACTGGGCTCAGTTGAGGCTCAGGCTTTAGGCCTCACAGAGCAGCTCACTAAATATAGCAAATTGAAGGGCTCAGCGTATCATGCAAGTTGTAAAAAACACACAGAAAAAGGATCCGGACCTTGCAAGCCACAGCCTTCCTAAATCACCTACCCTTCGGTTGCTGCCACCTCCAATGACCCATTCAAAAGAGGATCTCCCCTCAATACGTCTCCCATTCACTACTGTTAAGAGTCACAGAATCATAGAGTCCTAGGGTTGGAAGGGGCGTACAAGACCATGTGATTTCTGGCTTTGGGACTTGGAGTGATTTCTGGCTTTGGGACTGGGAGTGTTTCCTAAGCTTGGGACTTGGAGGTTATATCTGAGGAGGGGATTTAGAATTCCACCTTCCGAAGTGACAACTGGAATTATTCCCACGTCTTGAGTTTCCTGTTCACTCCAGCTCCTTCCCCTACTCTTCGTGTGCCTAGAGGAACTTCGTAATGCTTCAGCATAAGTTTGGAATTCAAGGAAGAAGCAGGAGGAGGCCACGGGAGGGTTAACATACAGGCTGAATGGTTTTCATTTAGCTTTGAACTGCAAGTGGTAACAGGAGTAAGGTGGAAAGAGGAGTCATGACAAGGTTAGACGCTCAAGCCGTTATCTTATTGGCCAAGTTCATAGTCCCAGCTTTGGCAACTGCAATTCTTTTGATTTATCTTCTGTTTTTGTTGCATTCGCTTTCCCTGTAATTGGAGAGAGAATTTCTAACGCTCATCTCACCGCCATGCTATTTTCTTTGTTTTGTATTTCTCCTGAATGTTCAGCAATAAAGCCATAAATATGGTTTCATAAATATAGTTTCATTGCTTTAACTATGCGGACAAAGGTCCACAAACTTAAAGCGACGGTATTCCCTGTGGTAACCTATGGCTGGGAGAGCTGGACCATAAGGAAGGCTGGGCGAAGGAATATAGATGCTTTTGAACTGTGGTGCTGGAGGAAAATTCTGAGAGTGCCTTGGACTGCAAGAAGATCAAACCAGTCCATACTCCAGGAAATCAAGCCAGACTGCTCACTTCAGGGAATGATATGAAAGGCAAAACTGAAGTACTTTGGCCACATCATGAGAAGACAGGACACTCCGGAGAAGATGCTGATGCTCGGGAAAGTGGAAGGCCAAAGGACGAGGGGCTGACCAAGGGCAAGGTGGATGGATGATATTCTGGAGGTGACGGACTCGACCTTGGGGGAGCTGGGGGTGGCGACGGCCGACAGGAAGCTCTGGCGCGGGCTGGTCCAGGAAGTCACGAAGGGTCAGAAGCGACTGAGCGAATAAACAACAATATGGTTTCAAGTTACAGTCTCGTCTGCAGTGATGTTCGGTGGTGATGTTTATCTGTTGGGATTAGCCTGGTTACCCACTGGGGTGCTTCGGACCCATTTGGTGCAGGTTCTGAGGTTAAACCGGACAGAATTTACACTGGCGCGAAACATACAAAGGCTGGCAGAGCAGCTTCTAAACTAAACCCTGGGGGGAAGCTGACAGGAGCTGGGTAGCATCCAGTTCGGGTTCAATCATCCGAAAGGGATGAAGATGAGAATGTTTTTGATTGTGCAAATGTAGAAGGGGAGGAAATAGGCCAGCAGCACCTGGTACAACATCATAGCCAATCCAAGGGGCCAACGTCCCATAGCAAAAGATGCACACGCCAGAGGCATCTGGGAAGGATACTGTGTACAGGTGTTCCTATGCAAACGCTAGAAGCCTCCTCACCAAAATGGGAGAGTTGGAGTGCTTGGTTTTAAAGGAAAACCTGGATACAGTGGGCATTACAGAAACCTGATAGAGCGGAAAGAACCAGTGGGATACGGTCATCTCTGGATATGAACTCTAGAGGAAGGACAGGGAAGGGTGTACTGGGGGAGGTGTTGTCCTGTACGTCAAAGAGGACAGTGTCCAGCAGACCAGAACACCTAAAAGGCGTAGGCTCTTCCAGAGAAGCTCTGTGGATGACAATAGCAGGCTCCAAACCTAAGGTAGTGCTAGGAACATGCTATTGTCCCCCAGACCAGAATGCTCAGAGTGACCATGAGATGGAAAATGAAATCAGGCAGCCCTCCAAACAAGGACGTGTTGCAATAATGGGCGACTTCAATTACCCCACATTGATTGGATAAATGCATGTTCCAACCACGAGAAAGAGGGTAAATTTCTCGATGCCCTAAATGATTGTGCCCTAGAACAGTTGGTCATGGAACCGACCAGAGGGGAGGCGACCTTGGATTTAATGCTAAGTGGTGTCGCCCAGGACCTAGTATGAGATGTAAATGTTCTTGAGCCGCTTGGAAAGAGTGATCACAGTGCTATCAGATTTAATATGGATTTAAGTGGAAAATTGCCCAGGAAGTCCAACACAGTCGCATTTGACTTCAAAAGAGGAAACGTCTCTCAAATGAGGGAACTGATGAAAAGGAAGTTAAAAGGGGGAGTCAAGGGGATTAAATCCCTTCAAACTGCTTGGGGATTACTCAAAACCACATTAATAGAAGCCCAGCTAAAATGTGTACCACAGGTTAGGAAAGGTAGCACCAAGTCCAAGAGGTCTCCGGCATGGTTAATGAGCAGTGTTAAGGGGGCTATTCAAGAACAGAGAGCTTCCTCCAGAAAATGGAAGTCTTGCCCAAGTGAGGAAAACAAAAGGGAGCAGAAGCTTGCACAAAGGTGATGCAAGCAGACAACAGGAGATGCAAATCTTTACGTAGGCTAAAACGGTGAATCAGAAAGGGACGCAAATAGCTCCCGCTACACTATTTGTGTTCCCCTTTATTTTCGCTGTCACAGTCTATGTAAAAATTTACGTAGATTAAGATGGCCAAAAATAAGGAACGCAAATGGCGGCGGCCGTAGCTGCCGCCATTTGCGTACACGCTCCCCCCCCCCAGAGCCCTCCGCGGCCGGAAATCCGCTGCGGATGGTTCTGGGCTGGGCTGGGCCTGGCTGGCTGCTCCGCAGAGCTGCCGCGGAGCACAGCCAGCCATGGAGGATTCCGGGGGGGAGGAACGGATCGCCTCCCCCCCCGTCGAGGATTCTGGGGGGAGGAATGGAACGCCTCCCCTCCACCATCAACGTAATCCGTGGAAAGGTAAGTGACTTTCATACATCCCTAAGGCCAGTTGAGACTTCCGTGCTGATACTGGGCCGCCCTCTTGTGGCCACCATGGAGCACTGCGGCCTGCCCATCTCCATAGCCCAGTTGAGACTTCAGTGCTGATACTGGGCCGCCCTCTTGTGGCCACCACTGAGCACTGCAGCCTGCCCTTCTCTACAGCCCAGTTGAGACTTCAGCGCTGATACCACAGGAGGTAGTGATGGCCACCAATTTGGATGGCTTTAGAGGGAGGCTATAGAAATTCCTGGAGGAGAAGCCTGTCAGTGGCCACTAGCCCTGTGCACACCAGTTGCTTGGGATACGGATGGCAGTGAATTTCTCCACGAATCTCGGGGAGGCCGAATGCCAACACATTCGGCCCCCCGAAATTGTTGGTGAAATTCTCCGCCCCCCCCGGGATGGGACTTACCTCCCTCGAATATCCCTCTCAGCGGCGGGTCCCGGTGGCGTTTTGGCGGCGTTTTGGCGGGGACGGGGGCGGCGGCCGGTCTTCCGACCGGCTGCCGACACCACCATTACAAACTGAATGTAAAAAAAACAAGAACACACACCCGTGATAGGCTACGTAACGATTAACGGAGCCTATCACGGCTAGATTTCCAAAGTCAGCCATGATAGGCTACGTAAATCGTTACGTAGCCTATCACGGGTGACTTTGGAAAAAAAAAAAAAAGCATGTACGCAAATGGCGGCGCCCATGGGCGCCGCCATTTGCGTTCCTTATTTGGGCCCAGGTAGTTTGGGCCCGGCTATTTGCGTTGCCCTTATTTTCGCCGTAGTCTGCGTAAATCTTTACGTAGACTACCCGGGCCCAAAAAAGGAACGCAAATGGCGGCGCCCACGGGCGCCGCCATTTGCATACACGCTTTCTTTTTCTTTCCAAACTCACCTGTGATAGGCTACGTAACGATTTACGTAGCCTATCACGGCTGACTTTGGAAATCTAGCCGTGATAGGCTACGTTAATCGTTACGTTGACTATCATGGGTGTGTGTTGTTGTTTTTTTACATTAAGTCTTTTATTTCGCGGCCGGGGAGACAGGGCGCTTCCCCCCGGCCTGAATTTCGCCCGGGCGAGGCGGGGCGCCTCCCCCCCCGGCCTGAACTTCAGAGGGAGAACCGAAGCAACTCCCCCCCACCGCGAAGCAAGCTGCGGGACCCGGTAAGTGACTTTCGTATATCACTAGCTGGGGAACGTGGGCAGGAGGGTGATGTTGCACTCATAAAGTGGAATCCGGATGCCGCCAGAATGAACCTCCTGAATGACCACAGAGGACTCAAGATCAATTAATAGGATCCGATCAGGTCGAGAGACCACGATTCATCAGCCGACAGCTCAAGGGAAAAATGAGGGAGAATCATGAAAAATGTCGCAGGATCACACCATTAAATGGTTGGGAACCACCTTTATTTATAAACTAAACATGTTTCACATTCGTTCGTTCGTTCGTTCGTTCATTCATTCTTTCAACTGAAGGGCTGAATTCCAATTTGAGAAGCTCTCTGGGGCCACATAGCAGTGGTGGGCAGGGCTTAAAACTCTCCGTGCCTTCGGGGAGGTAGAACCACCTTGTAGAAGGGGGAAAACTGCACGAGAGCTGGAAAACCGGGTCTAAATCTAAATCTGAGGGAATCTGAGGAAGGAAGGACGGAAGGAAGGAAGGAAGGAGGGAAGGACGGAAGCAAGGAAGGAAGGACGGAAGGAAGGAAGGAAGGAAGGAAGGAAGGAAGGAAGGAAGGAAGGAAGGAAGGACAGGGAAGAAGAAAGGTAGAATGGTGCCTGGAAATGTGCATGGGGTTGGGCGGGTGGAGAGAATTCCCTAAGCCAAGTGGCTCCTTTCAGAGAGGTGGTACCTCAGAGGAATGTAGGAGACTGTGGAGCGTTTGTAAGATTGCACGTACTTAAATGAGATTCATGCGGTGAGGTGGCTGAGGGCTTTTTCTACCTTTTGTACACTGTAGATCCCATTTCAATGCCTCCCCAGTTCCCTGATCGTGACGCCACACAGTCCTAGCCCTCCTTTTGCAACAATTGGAGTCCGACAGCTACTTCGGAGAAATTAAAGCGGAGGGGGAAAAAGACGCTTGTGGAGGCGGATTGCATCCTTTGCTGAAGTGGAGCTACTCAACTTCTGCAGAAGCCAAAGGCTCCGGTTGGGCCAGTAAAATCAGACGCTGTGTGAAATACCAGGTTTTCCCATGGAGCTCTTTCTTCCCTTCCTGCTCCCTCTGCAAAATATCATTGCAGGCAAGCTCCCAACAGTGGGCCTGGAAGAGCAGAAAAGGGGGTGAGAGAGGTTTTGGCGCCTCAGAAAAGGCTACACCACAGATGAGGGATAGCGACCTCCTAATGGTCCCCTAAACAGCTTCTGCTTCGGCTCGCTAATCCCCTGGGTGGCTCTTGGAGCTGAGAAAAAAGGGAGCTCAGCTTCACCAGGAATGCCGCTAATTTCCCCAGCAAAGCGTAACGTGCTGAAGTGTTAAATCCCTTTGCTCAGCTTATTCCCCCAAATAGCTTGTGCCTTCGAGTCTTTGTAAACCCCAATAAATGTGCCACTGTGGCGTGATCCTCTGCAACAGTGCCTGGGTGGCCATCTCTTGGGGTGGGAATCGCCTTCTTCGCCACAGACGCTCTATTGCCAGTGTCGAAAGAGTCCTTCTCAGCGGGTGTGTGTGTCTCCTTAGAACGTGTGCAAGGCTGTACACGGGTCTAGCTAGAGCACGTCACGTAATAGTGTGGAGAATGTGGATAGGGAGGCCTTTTCCTCCCTCTCTCAAAAGACTAGAACCCAACGGGGTCATCCCATGAAGCTGGGTGGGAGATTCAGGGGAGATCAAAGGAAGGACGTCTTCTGGCAGCGCAGAGTTAAACTGTGGAATTCGTTACCACAGGAGGAAGTGATGGCCACCAACCTGGGTGGCTTCAAAGGGGGGCTAGACAAATTGCTGGAGGAGAAGGCTGTCAATGGCCGCTAGTTCTGATGGCTCTGTGCTACCAGCAGTCCCAGAGGCAGTGAGCCCGTGCACACCAGTTGCTGGGGAATGTGGGCGGGAGGGTGCTGTCGCACTCATAACCTGCTTGTGCGTTCCTGGTCAACAGCTGGCTGGTCACTGTGTGAACAGAATGCTGGACTAGATGGACCCTGGTCTGATCCAGCAGGGCTCTTCTTATGTTCTTCCCCTAAACAAGCAAAGCATCAGACTTCCCAGCTCTGCAACATCCTCTTGAGCTGCCCAAAGCAGCCCAGGCCTTCCCTGCGCACACGTGCTCCAAACCGCCTCTCGGAGTTCCAGCGGCAGCCCTTGCTGGCGCTCGGAGACGAAACAGGCCGAGGCTGGAGCAGAGCCTGCATTGCAGCCCTTGCCTCCACCCCGCGCAGAATGTGCATCTGCGTCATGGCGCATTCCCGTCCTCCTGTCCCCGTCCCCTCCCGCGCAGGAACCATCCACACACCAACCACTCCGACCGGCAGGGACTGAGCGAAGGATAATAATGGGGATGGTTCGTAGCGGGTGGCGGCGGCGGTGTGGCTTGTGTGAACCTTGTTTCCGCATGGGGGTGCAATCGTTGATTGCCCTACTCCCTTGTAGATGATTTCCAGGGGGAAGAAATCAGGATATGAATATCCCCCTTTCCAATGGGGGATATGAAGAGGAAACGGGTGAGGAACGTGCCTGCCTGGGGCAACGGCGGTGAGAAGGAAAAGTACCTGGGGGAAGGGGCAATGGGGGGCATCTTCTTGAACAGCCTTCAGCCCCGGCGCTGCACCGACTCCGGCCGCACACCACACTGGAACGAAGTCTTCTCCGAGGAGAATGTTCAGGGCGTTGCTCATTCCGACGCTGCTCAGGATTGATTTGCTGGTCATGGACCGGAGTTTGAGTGCGCTGCCAGCCTGCCACCGTCCCCGGAACAGCCACTTAGATGTGAGAGGGCGAGGCGTAATTTGCACGTAACTAAGCATTTCATGGCCGCACGTTGTGGAAATTGTGGTAATTATGGCTGTAATTAGCCCAAGTAATGCAAATCGCGGTGACAATCGGCATATCTTGCCATCTTTACAGAAGAAAATTAAAGTGGGAGTTCACGAGCTGGCCTGACCCACACAGATCCCGCCCCCCCTTCCCCAATAGTTTTTGGGTAAATTTGTATGGAAATGCACAGGTCATTGGCGGTGTCCTCCAGCCAAGAAATCTGCAAAGGTTCTGAAGGTTAGACATGCATGCAAAGTTGGAATGACTGGAATTTATTCACATGTCACCAATATTAGCAGCAGGGGAACCTGGATGGGGAGGGGCTGTTGCGCGCATGTCCTGCTTGTGGGTTTCCCGTGGCATCTGGTTGGCCACTGTGTGAGCAGAATGCTGGACTAGATGGACCTCGGTCTGATGCAGCACGGCTCTTGGTATGTTCTTCAATGGAGAGTGCCTCTGAGCATATGCAGAATGCTTTTCTTTCACCACTGAGCTCTTGCATTCTCCCCCGACCAATTCTATTGCCCTCCATGCAACCATCCCGCCTCATCCTACCGTCCTCCAGCAACTCTTCATCAAAAGAGATGTCTTGGCTTGTGCAACTCTCCTCTCCCTCCTCCTTGTTATGCACCAGCTCTCATTGCAGCTTCCTCCCCATAACGTCATTTGTGCCAAGGCTTCACCAGGCTTCAGCCAATGAGTCTGTTTTCGAAACTAGGGCTAAGTTACAGACAAACTCTGAGCATGTACTAAGTGCCCTTCCCTCACCACTGAAGCTCGCATTCGTGCACCCCTCCACCAAGACAAAACATGCATCGGACTGAACTGAAAGGTTCAGCCTACTGGTGCCCTGAGATCTTCAGGGGAGGCCCTTCTCGCCATCCCGCCCCCATCACAGGCACGTCTGGGGGGAATGCGGGAGAGGGCCTTCTCGGTGGCTACCCCAGGGCTCTGGGACTCCCTTCCTCCTTGATCTGTTTTCGCAGGCATGTAAAACCCTTTTTGTTCCGCTACTCCTGTGGGGATCGCTAGTCCGGACCTGTGAGAATAGGACGGATGGTTACTATATGTCTTGTTGTCTTTTCACGTTGTGATATTTGATGCAATTTTAATATTATTGATTTAATTCTATTTTTAACTATTGTTTAATTCTATTGATACTTCTATTTCTGATTTTAATTGTTCAAGTATTAATGTTGTACAGCCGCCTTGTGTCCCAGTATTGGGGAAAAGGCGGGATATAATAATAATTATAATAGCAATAATAATAATAATAATAATAATAATAATTATAGTAGCTGGAACTGGGTCGGCACTGTCTCAAGCCTGCAGGACCATGCTCACAACTCAGGGCTTATTTCTGAGTAAACACGCAGAACACCAGGGTGCAAACCGCCCTGCAAGAGTCACTCTTGCTGGAGTCCTATGCACACGTTCCTGAGGGCGAGCCTCACTAAGCGTAGCGGGCTTCTGAGTAGGCATGCATGGGATGGCATGAATGAGAAGTATTTCTCTCCCCTCCACTCAGAAAACCAAGCCCAGCCTTGCACCGAGTCAGACCCTGGGCCCATCTAGCCCAGTACTGTTGACACTGCCTGGCAGCAGTGGCTCTCCGGAGTGTCAGGCGGGATTCTTGCCTCGCCCTGCCTGGAGATGCTGGGGTTCGAACCCGGGACTTCTGCAGGCCAAGCATGTGCTCCGCCACTGAGCTACAGCTATTCCTGTTGCTGGATGATGGCAACTGGCAAACAAGGCAGCCCCAGACCCGCTTCTCGGCAGCCACGTGAACCCCCTCTTCCCAAAGACTCGAGTGCGGAGGAGGGGGAAGACCGGCCCGCCTGTCTGCTTGTCCAAAGTCAACTACGGTTCAGAGCTTCTCTTACCCACTGAAGAGAATTCTCTTCAAGAATTCCCCAAGATATGCTCTGGGTGGAATAAAGAAGAGAAAGAAGGAAAGGAAGGAAGGAAGGAAGGAAGGAAGGAAGGGAGGGAGGAAGGACGGAAGGAAGGAAGGAAGGAAGGAAGGAAGGACAGGGAAGAAGAAAAGTAGAATGGTGCCTGGAAATGTGCATGGGGTTGGGCGGGTGGAGAGAATTCCCTAAGCCAAGTGGCTCCTTTCAGAGAGGTGGTACCTCAGAGGAATGTAGGAGGCTGTGGAGCGTTTGTAAGATTGCACGTACTTAAATGAGATTCATGCGGTGAGGTGGCTGAGGGCTTTTTCTAGCTTTTTGCAAACTGTAGAACCTATTTCAAAGCCCCAGCAGTTTCTCGATCATGACGCCACATAGTCCTAACATTCCCTTTGGGATTATTGGAGTCCTACAGCTATTTAGGAGGAATTCAAGTGGAGGGTGCTGTGGCGCTGGAGAAGACTCTTACGAGTCGCCTGGACTGCAAGGAGGTCCAATCAGTCCATCCTAAAGGAAATCAACCGTGACTGCTCATTGGAAGGACAGATACTGAAGCTGAAGCTGAAATATTTTGGCCACCTAATGCGAAGACAAAACTCCCTGGAAAAGACCCTGATGCTGGGAAAGATTGAAGGCAAAAGGAGAAGGGGACGGCAGAGGATGAGATGGCTAGATAGCATCACCGATGCAATGAATATGAACCTGAGCACACTCCGGGAGAGAGCGCAGGACAGGAGGGCCTGGCGTGCTATGGTCCATGGGGTCACGAAGAGTCGGACACGACTGAACGACTGAACAACAACAACAATAGTGGAGGGGGAGAAAGACGTTTGTGGAGGCTGATTGCATCCTTTGCTGAACTGAAGCTACTCAACTTCGGCAGAAGCCAAAGGTTCCAGTCTGGGGCAGTAAAGTCAGATGCTGTGTGAAATACCAGAATTCCACATGGAGCTTTTTCTTCCCTTCCATCCCTCTTCAAATTTTAATTGCAGGCAACCTCCCAACAGTGGGCATGTAAGAGCAGAAAAGGAGAGGGAGAGAGGTTTTTGCACCTCAAAAAAACCCTACACCAGGGATTAGGGATAGTGACCTCCTAATGGTCACCTTAAAAACCTTCTGCTTAGGCTCTCTAATCCCCTGGCTGGCTTGACAGTTTTCACGTTTTGTTTTAGTCTTTGAGAAAATGAAAATTTACGCATGGCTACAACAAAAGCCGCTGGACCTCACTGTCTGAAAGTTGGCAGGTTCAGAGAGCTCCGCAGGGGCTGCCAGGTCCCCAAATTGCATACACTTCTGGAAGAACAGAAACATTATAGCTCTTTGCTTTGACACATAGTCTTGAAAAAAGCAAATTTTACCTGTGGCTAGCACAAAAGCCACTAGGCCTGACTGTCTGATATTTGGCAGATTCAGTCAGCTCTATAGGGGCTGCCTGGTTGCCAAACTCGATGCACTTATGTGGAAGCACAAAAAAAATTAGAGCTCTTTGCTTTGACACAATTTCCGGAAAATAGCAGATTTTACCTGTGACTAGCACAAGGGCCACGGGACCTACCTGCCTGAAATTGGGCAGGTTCAACCAGCTCCATGGGGGCTCCCAGGCCGCCAAATCTCATGTATCTATCGTACAAACTAAAACCGTTATGTCCGTTTCTGTTTTTCAATGCAAGTCAGTGGGGAAATGTAAAACAAAAAAAGGCAATTGGGACTAGATTGCCTACGTGCAGGCAATCTAGGGAGACCAGCCATTACATGTAGGGGTGCGTCCGCCTACATGCACGCGCGCGCGCACACACACACACACTTTGAAGTTTCAGTATTAGAGTGTTGTTCACTATGGGGAAGGAAGTGCATCATAACTCGGGTCTGAGCGAGACAGCTTAATTATTTATTTAATGCAAAGGCACCCATTGAAAGTTCCAAGGAAGGAAGCCGTCTTGTGGGGCCAGGACGCAGCTCTTTCTCCTGTTACCTGGCCGGCGGCCATCCCCGGAGACTGTTCTATTGAGCAGGCAGTTATCAATGGATTATGCCAGGGGAATTATGCTAAACCACAACCTGCAAGATTCCAAGTGGAAGGAGAACGCCTTGTACCAAATGACATAGGAGTCAGGTGGGGTTCACCTGGCGCAGTCCGTGGTGAGAGACTTCAAAGGCATTACAATTGTAGGGTGAGGCATTTCCTTCAGTATCGGAAAGAAAGCGGATAAAAAGAGGCACTGCCCCTGACTTTTCCAGCAGCGCCTTGTGCCTTTGCCTTCTGACGCTCGATCTCGTCTCGATCGGTAAGTCCTCTGATGAAACCTTTTCCTAGCCCAAGAAAGGAAGGAATTGCATTGACTTTGGACCAGATGTGTTGAAGACTTTGTTCCCGAATGAAGGTTGCTTATTCACAGGCAGGCATTGGTCTGGGGAAGAGGGGAGGTTCTTTTAGGGGTCAGGAACTGGTTAAAGAACAGAGAGCACAAAGAAATGGTACAGGCTCCCAATGGCGGGAAGGGGATAGCGGGGTCCCGCTCTCCTGATGTTCTTAAAGAAATGTCATTGGCACCGAAGGGATGACAGAATCAATGCCAGGAGAAGTTTCCTCCATCGCTGAATCTCTGCTTTAAACAATGCTAGCCCTCTGGGTTTTTCGCACCTGCTACAAAAAGACTTCTTCCAAGAGGCATTCCCAGGAAAGTAATCCTGCCCTCTTGTTTTGGTAGATCGTATTTAAATTTATTGCATGTAAGCGATGCATAAATATTGTTACATAAATAAATACGCTCTCTCGCTCAGAGCAGAGTTATGATGTACTTCCTTCTCTATAGTGCACAACACTCTAATGCTGAAAGTTCAAAGTCTGTGTGTGTGTGTCTAGGCGGACGCATCTCGACATTTAATGGCTGACCTTCCTAGACGCCTTCGAACGGATTGAATTTGCCTGCCCAGATGTGACTTAATATAGAATGTGCTGGGTTCAGAGAATACACCTGGAAAATGTTCACATCTGTGAAAATCTCACTCAGTGCCTGAAATTGAAAGGTTTTAAAAGAACAGAATAGAAAATGTTACATCTGGCTCTTTAATATTTCACCGGTGCCATCCTATGCATGTTTAAACAGAATTAATGCCACAGGGTTCAATGGGATTTAGTCCCTGGTGAGTGTGCATAGGATTGAGGACTATATACCTTTAAAAACCCCGCAAATACAAAGAAGTAGAATATAATCATGGTATACCACAGCATTTGCTAGAGCCATACAGCTGGTATACAGAGGGGTAAACGCTCTGATCCCGGAGGTCATATGTCGCCCCCATGCCTAGTAGCCCTTCCTAGCCTTCTCTCCACCATGTTCCCTGGCGACAGAGCTCCCCGGCCATGACGGGTCAGTCTGAAAGCCCAACACTTCTCCTCAGGTCCCTCAGACTTTGTAAGTGTTGATCCACATTTGTTGTTTCAGATTCCTTCCCAGAATGTCGAGCCCAGGGGATGTGATGTACTCAGCCAATGGTCTAAGAGGGGATCTCAGCTTTCAACCCATGGTCGTGGTTCAGAACTCACCTCTGGAAGAAGTTGTAATCGAACCCCCAAGTGTTGCGGTGATATTGAGAGAGCTCTTTATCCTTTTTTCTACTGAGATGATTTTCTGAGATGATCGTGGCATGCCCCTCTCTCTAGGAAGTGTGGGTTTTCAAATGATAATTAAAGGCATACCAATGTATGACAATTGTCCCATGAGTTTCCTTCCCAAAGCTTCGAAGTCTGACTTGACTTCTCCGTAGCTCTGCTTGGCACGATCATTTGTTCCAACGTGGATGAGAAGGAAGGGATACCTGTCAGTGGGCTTTAGAGTGCAGGCAACCCTTCAGTCACGTCTCTGGTCCGTCCTCCCGGGGATACCTGGCGAGTCCACGGGTCTTCGCGACATACTTGGGTCTCGATCCCACGCAGCAAGGAGTCTCCCATTCCTCCTCGTCTTCTCTTCTTCTTGTTGTAGGCCTGGGTTTCATGGCCTCTGCTTGGCTGACCTTCAGCCTCTGGCTTGCTCTCATGCCGGGTCCACTGTGGTTCTTCCTCTGCAGCCTGTTACAGTTGCTCCAGCCCCTTCATCGTTTCAGTTGCCCTTTTCTGCAGTCTTCCCAGCTCTGCAACATCCTCTCGAGCTGCCCAAAGCAGCCCAGGCCTTCCCTGCGCACACGTGCTGCAAACCGCCTCTCGGAGGCACCGCGGCCTGCCCATCTCCATAGCCCAGTTGAGACTTCCCTGCTGATACTGGGCCGCCCTCTTCTGGCCAAAAGTGAGCACTGCGGCCTGCCCATCTCCATAGCCCAGTTGAGACTTCCCTGCTGATACTGGGCCGCCCTCTTCTGGCCAAAAGTGAGCACTGCGGCCTGCCCATCTCCATAGCCCAGTTGAGACTTCCCTGCTGATACTGGGCCGCCCCCTTCTGGCCAACACTGAGCACTGCGGCCTGCCCATCTCCATAGCCCAGTTGAGACTTCCCTGCTGATACTGGGCCGCCCCCTTCTGGCCAACACTGAGCACTGCGGCCTGCCCATCTCCATAGCCCAGCTGAGACTTCCCTGCTGAGACTGGGCCGCCCCCTTCTGGCCAACACTGAGCACTGCAGCCTGCCCATCTCCATAGCCCAGCTGAGACTTCCCTGCTGAGACTGGGCCGCCCCCTTCTGGCCAACACTGAGCACTGTGGCCTGCCCATCTCCATAGCCCAGCTGAGACTTCCCTGCTGAGACTGGGCCGCCCCCTTCTGGCCAACACTGAGCACTGCGGCCTGCCCATCTCCATAGCCCAGCTGAGACTTCCCTGCTGAGACTGGGCCGCCCCCTTCTGGCCAACACTGAGCACTGCAGCCTGCCCATCTCCTTAGCCCAGCTGAGACTTCCCTGCTGAGACTGGGCCGCCCCCTTCTGGCCAACACTGAGCACTGCGGCCTGCCCATCTCCATAGCCCAGCTGAGACTTCCCTGCTGAGACTGGGCCGCCCCCTTCTGGCCAACACTGAGCACTGCGGCCTGCCCATCTCCATAGCCCAGCTGAGACTTCCCTGCTGAGACTGGGCCGCCCCCTTCTGGCCAACACTGAGCACTGCAGCCTGCCCATCTCCATAGCCCAGCTGAGACTTCCCTGCTGAGACTGGGCCGCCCCCTTCTGGCCAACACTGAGCACTGCGGCCTGCCCATCTCCATAGCCCAGCTGAGACTTCCCTGCTGAGACTGGGCCGCCCCCTTCTGGCCAACACTGAGCACTGCGGCCTGCCCATCTCCATAGCCCAGTTGAGACTTCCCTGCTGATACTGGGCTGCCCTCTTCTGGCCAACACTGAGCACTGCGGCCTGCCCACCTCCATAGCCCAGTAGAGACTTCCCTGCTGATACTGGGCCGCCCTCTTCTGGCCACCACTGAGCACTGCGGCCTGCCCATCTCCACAGTCCAGTTTAGACTTCCCTGCTGATACTGGGCCGCCCTCTCCTGGCCAACACTGAGCACTGCGGCCTGCCCATCTCCACAGTCCAGTTTAGACTTCCCTGCTGATACTGGGCCGCCCTCTCCTGGCCAACACTGAGCACTGCGGCCTGCCCATCTCCATAGCCCAGTTGAGACTTCCCTGCTGATACTGGGCCGCCCTCTTCTGGCCAACACTGAGCACTGCGGCCTGCCCATCTCCATAGCCCAGTAGAGACTTCCCTGGTGATACTGGCCCCCCCCCTCTGGCCAACACTGAACACTGCGGCCTGCCCATCTCCATAGCCCAGTTGAGACTTCCCTGCTGATACTGGGCCGCCCTCTTCTGGCCAACACTGAGCACTGCGGCCTGCCCATCTCCATAGCCCAGTAGAGACTTCCGTGCTGAGACTGGGCCGCCCCCTTCTGGCCAACACTGAGCACTGCGGCCTGCCCATCTCCATAGCCCAGATGAGACTTCCGTGCTGACACTGGGCCGCCCTCTTCTGGCCAACACTGAGCACTGCGGCCTACCCATCTCCATAGCCCAGTTGAGACTTCCGTGCTGAGACTGGGCCGCCCCCCTCTGGCAAACACTGAGCACTGTGGCCTGCCCATCTCCATAGCCCAGTTGAGACTTCCCTGCTGATACTGGGCCGCCCTCTTCTGGCCAACACTGAGCACTGCGGCCTGCCCATCTCCATAGCCCAGTAGAGACTTCCCTGGTGATACTGGCCCCCCCCCTCTGGCCAGCACTGAGCACTGCGGCCTGCCCATCTCCATAGCCCAGTTGAGACTTCCCTGCTGATACTGGGCCGCCCTCTTCTGGCCAACACTGAGCACTGCGGCCTGCCCATCTCCATAGCCCAGTAGAGACTTCCCTGCTGATACTGGGCCGCCCTCTTCTGGCCAATACTGAGCACTGCGGCCTGCCCATCTCCACAGCCCAGTTGAGACTTCCCTGCTGATACTGGGCCGCCCTCTTCTGGCCAACACTGAGCACTGCGGCCTGCCCATCTCCATAGCCCAGTTGAGACTTCCCTGCTGATACTGGGCCGCCCTCTTCTGGCCAACACTGAGCACTGCGGCCTGCCCATCTCCATAGCCCAGTTGAGACTTCCCTGCTGATACTGGGCTGCCCTCTTCTGGCCAACACTGAGCACTGCGGCCTGCCCACCTCCATAGCCCAGTTGAGACTTCCCTGCTGATACTGGGCCGCTCTCTTCTGGCCAACACTGAGCACTGCGGCCTGCCCATCTCCACAGTCCAGTTTAGACTTCCCTGCTGATACTGGGCCGCCCCCTTCTGGCCAACACTGAGCACTGCGGCCTGCCCACCTCCATAGCCCAGTAGAGACTTCCCTGCTGATACTGGGCCGCCCTCTTCTGGCCAACACTGAGCACTGCGGCCTGCCCATCTCCATAGCCCAGTTGAGACTTCCCTGCTGATACTGGGCCGCCCCCTTCTGGCCAACACTGAGCACTGCGGCCTGCCCATCTCCATAGCCCAGTTGAGACTTCCGTGCTGATACTGGGTTGCCCTCTGGTGGAAACTACTGAACACTGCGGCCTGCCCATCTCCATAGCCCACTTGAGACTTCCCTGCTGATACTGGGCTGCCCTCTTCTGGCCAACACTGAGCACTGCGGCCTGCCCACCTCCATAGCCCAGTAGAGACTTCCCTGCTGATACTGGGCCGCTCTCTTCTGGCCAACACTGAGCACTGCGGCCTGCCCATCTCCACAGTCCAGTTTAGACTTCCCTGCTGATACTGGGCCGCCCTCTTCTGGCCAACACTGAGCACTGCGGCCTGCCCATCTCCATAGCCCAGTTGAGACTTCCCTGCTGATACTGGGCCGCCCTCTTCTGGCCAACACTGAGCACTGCGGCCTGCCCATCTCCATCGCCCAGTTGAGACTTCCCTGCTGATACTGGGCCGCCCTCTCCTGGCCAACACTGAGCACTGCGGCCTGCCCATCTCCATAGCCCAGTTGAGACTTCCCTGCTGATACTGGGCCGCCCTCTTCTGGCCAACACTGAGCACTGCGGCCTGCCCATCTCCATAGCCCAGTTGAGACTTCCCTGCTGATACTGGGCCGCCCTCTGATGGCCAACACTGAGCACTGCGGCCTTCCCATCTCCATAGCCCAGTAGAGACTTCCCTGCTGATACTGGGCCGCCCTCTTCTGGCCAACACTGAGCACTGCGGCCTGCCCATCTCCATAGCCCAGTTGAGACTTCCCTGCTGATACTGGGCCGCCCTCTTCTGGCCAACACTGAGCACTGCGGCCTGCCAATCTCCACAGTCCAGTTGAGACTTCCCTGCTGATACTGGGCCGCCCTCTGGTGGAAACTACTGAACACTGCAGCCTGCCCACCTCCATAGCCCAGTTGAGACTTCCCTGCTGATACTGGGCCGCCCTCTGATGGCCAACACTGAGCACTGCGGCCTTCCCATCTCCATAGCCCAGTAGAGACTTCCCTGCTGATACTGGGCCGCCCTCTTCTGGCCAACACTGAGCACTGCGGCCTGCCAATCTCCACAGTCCAGTTGAGACTTCCCTGCTGATACTGGGCCGCCCTCTGGTGGAAACTACTGAACACTGCAGCCTGCCCATCTCCACAGACCAGTTGAGACTTCCCTGCTGATACTGGGCCGCCCTCTTCTGGCCAACACTGAGCACTGCGGCCTGCCCATCTCCATAGCCCAGTTGAGACTTCCCATGCTGATGCTGGGCTGCCCTCTTCTGGCCAACACTGAGCACTGCGGCCTGCCCACCTCCATAGCCCAGTTGAGACTTCCCTGCTGATACTGGGCCGCCCTCTTCTTGCCAACACTGAGCACTGCGGCCTGCCCATCTCCATAGCCCAGTTGAGACTTCCCTGCTGATACTGGGCCGCCCCCTTCTGGCCAACACTGAGCACTGCGGCCTGCCCATCTCCATAGCCCAGTTGAGACTTCCCTGCTGATACTGGGTCGCCCTCTGGTGGAAACTACTGAACACTGCGGCCTGCCCATCTCCATAGCCCAGTTGAGACTTCCCTGCTGATACTGGGCCGCCCCCTTCTGGCCAACACTGAGCACTGTGGCCTGCCCACCTCCATAGCCCAGTAGAGACTTCCCTGCTGATACTGGGCCGCCCTCTTCTGGCCAACACTGAGCACTGCGGCCTGCCCATCTCCACAGTCCAGTTTAGACTTCCCTGCTGATACTGGGCCACCCTCTGGTGGAAACTACTGAACACTGCAGCCTGCCCATGTCCTTAGACCAGTTGAGACTCCCGTGCTGATACTGGGCCGCCCTCTGTGGCCACCCCCAAGCACTGCGGCCTGCCTATCTCCACAGTCCAGCAGTGCTGGGTGGTGGCCACAAGAGGGCGGCCCAGTATCAGCGCCGAAGTCTCAACTGGGCTATAGAGATGGGCAGGCCGCAGTGCTTGGCGGTGGCCACAAGAGGGCGGCCCAGTATCAGCGCTGAAGTCTCCACTGGGCTATGGAGATGAGCAGGCTGCACAGCTGGCCGGTGGCTACAAGAGGGCGGCCCAGTATCAGCATGGAAGTCTCCACTGGGCTATGGAGATGGGCAGGCTGCAGTGCTGGGCGGTGGCCTCAGGAGGGCTGGGCTAAAAAAACGGAAAGAAGAGCGGGACATTTTCACAAGCGAGCCCAACCGCATCTGGAATCCCCTCGACTTCCTTAGAGCGGCACGCATTGAACGTTCCAAGGAAGGAAGCCGTCTTGTGGGGCCAGGACGCAGCTCTTTCTCCTGTTACCTGGCCGGCGGCCATCCCCGGAGAGTGTTCCATTGAGCAGGCAGTTATCGATGGCTTATGCCAGGTGAATTATGCTAAACCACAACCTGCAAGATTCCAAGTTGAAGGAGAACGCCTTGTACCAAACGAGATACGAGTCACGTGGGGTTCACCTGGCGCAGTCCGTGGTGAGAGACTTCAAAGGCATTACAATTGTAGGGTGAGGCATTTCCTTCAGTATCGGAAAGAAAGCTGATTAAGAGAGGCATATAATCAAGGTATACCTCAGCATTTGTAAAAGCCTTACAGGTGGTGTACAGAGGTGTAAAAGCTCTGATCCCAGAGGTCATATGTCGCCCCCATGCCTAGTAGCCCTTCCTAGCCTTCTCTCCTCCATGTTCCCTGGCGACAGAGCTCCCCGGCCATGACGGGTCAGTCTGAAAGCCCAACGCTTCTCCTCAGGTCCCTCAGACTTTGTAAGTGTTGATCCACATTTGTTCTTTCAGATTCCTTCCCAGAATGTCGAGCCCAGGGGATGTGATGTACTCAGCCAATGGTCTAAGAGGGGATCTCAGCTTTCAACCCATGGTCGTGGTTCAGATCTCACCTTCGGAAAGACCTGTAATCCCACCCCTGCCTGTTGTCCCAGGCCCGATATCAACAGTGGGCTTTTACCCCCTTTCTACTCTGCCCCTGAGATGATTGTGGCAGATGATGCATGCCCCTCTCACTAGCAAGTGTGGGTTCTTTAATTATCATTAATTTAAATGATATTTAAAGGCATACCAATGTACTGACAATTGCCCCACTTTCAACACTCTAATGCTGAAAGTTCAAAGTCTGTGTGTGTGTGTGTAGGCGGACGCATCTCGACATTTAATGGCTGACCTTCCTAGACGCCTTCGAACGGATTGAATTTGCCTGCCCAGATGTGACTTAATATAGAATGTGCTGGGTTCAGAGAATACACCTGGAAAATGTTCACATCTGTGAAAATCTCACTCAGTGCCTGAAATTGAAAGGTTTTAAAAGAACAGAATAGAAAATGTTACATCTGGCTCTTTAATATTTCACCGGTGCCATCCTATGCATGTTTAAACAGAATTAATGCCACAGGGTTCAATGGGATTTAGTCCCTGGTGAGTGTGCATAGGATTGAGGACTATATACCTTTAAAAACCCCGCAAATACAAAGAAGTAGAATATAATCATGGTATACCACAGCATTTGCTAGAGCCATACAGCTGGTATACAGAGGTGTAAACGCTCTGATCCAGGAGCTCATATGTCGCCCCCATGCCTAGTAGCCCTTCCTAGCCTTCTCTCCACCATGTTCCTTGGCGACAGAGCTCCCCGGCCATGACGGGTCAGTCTGAAAGCCCAACGCTTCTCCTCAGGTCCCTCAGACTTTGTAAGTGTTGATCCACATTTGTTGTTTCAGATTCCTTCCCAGAATGTCGAGCCCAGGGGATGTGATGTACTCAGCCAATGGTCTAAGAGGGGATCTCAGCTTTCAACCCATGGTCGTGGTTCAGAACTCACCTTTGGAAGAAGTTGTAATCGAACCCCCGAGTGTTGCGGTGATACTCCCAGGACCGAGATTTAGACAGCCCTTTTACCCTGTTTCTACTCTGCCCCTGAGATGATCGTGGCAGATGATGCATGCCCCTCTCTCTAGGAAGTGTGGGTTTTCAAATAGTAATTAAAGGCACACCAATGTATGACAATTGCCCCATGAGTTTCCTTCCCAAAGCTTCGAAGTCTGACGTGATTTCTTCGTCGCTCCGCTTGGCAGTATCATTTGTTCCCACGTGGATGAGAAGGAAGGGATACCTGTCAGTGGGCTTTAGAGTGCAGGCAACCCTTCAGTCACGTCTCTGGTCCGTCCTCCCGGGGATACCTGGCGAGTCCACGGGTCTTCGCGACATACTTGGGTTTCAATCCCACGCAGCAAGGAGTCTCCCACTCCTCCTCCTCTTCTCTTCTTCTTGTTGTAGGCCTG
Organism: Heloderma suspectum; assembly: GCF_057233095.1. Lineage (NCBI taxonomy): Eukaryota > Metazoa > Chordata > Lepidosauria > Squamata > Helodermatidae > Heloderma > Heloderma suspectum. The sequence goes on along the minus strand of NC_139474.1, from coordinate 20,223,714 downwards.
GGTTTCATGGCCTCTGCTTGGCTGACCTTCAGCCTCTGGCTCGCTCTCATGCCAGGTCCCCTGTGGTTCTTCCTCTGCAGCCTGTTACAGTTGCTCCAGCCCCCTTATCGTTTCAGTTGCCCTTGTCTGCAGTTTTCCCAGCTCTGCAACATCCACTCGAGCTGCCCAAAGCTGCCCAGGCCTTCCCTGTGTACACGTGCTGCAAACCGCCTCTCGGAGGCACCGCGGCCTGCCCATCTCCACAGCCCAGTTGAGACATCCGTGCTGATACTGGGCTGCCCTCTGGTGGAAACTACTGAACACTGCAGCCTGCCCATCTCCATAGCCCAGTTGAGACTTCCCTGCTGATACTGGGCCGCCATCTTGTGGCCAACACTGAGCACTGCGGCCTGCCCATCTCCATAGCCCAGTTGAGACCTCCCTGCTGATTCTGGGCCGCCCTCTTCTGGCCAGCACTGAGCACTGCGGCCTGCCCATCTCCATAGCCCAGTTGAGACTTCCCTGCTGATACTGGGCCGCCCCCTTCTGGCCAACACTGAGCACTGCGGCCTGCCCATCTCCATAGCCCAGTTGAGACTTCCCTGCTGATATTGGGTCGCCCTCTGGTGGAAACTACTGAACACTGCGGCCTGCCCATCTCCATAGCCCAGTTGAGACTTCCCTGCTGATACTGGGCTGCCCTCTTCTGGCCAACACTGAGCACTGCGGCCTGCCCACCTCCATAGCCCAGTTGAGACTTCCCTGCTGATACTGGGCCGCCCTCTTCTGGCCAGCACTGAGCACTGCGGCCTGCCCATCTCCATAGCCCAGTTGAGACCTCCCTGCTGATTCTGGGCCGCCCTCTTCTGGCCAACACTGAACACTGTGGCCTGCCCATCTCCATAGCCCAGTTGAGACTTCCCTGCTGATACTGGGCCGCCCCCTTCTGGCCAACACTGAGCACTGCGGCCTGCCCATCTCCATAGCCCAATTGAGACTTCCCTGCTGATACTGGGCTGCCCTCTTCTGGCCAACACTGAGCACTGCGGCCTGCCCACCTCCATAGCCCAGTTGAGACTTCCCTGCTGATATTGGGTCGCCCTCTGGTGGAAACTACTGAACACTGCGGCCTGCCCATCTCCATAGCCCAGTTGAGACTTCCCTGCTGATACTGGGCTGCCCTCTTCTGGCCAACACTGAGCACTGCGGCCTGCCCACCTCCATAGCCCAGTTGAGACTTCCCTGCTGATACTGGGCCGCCCTCTTCTGGCCAACACTGAGCACTGCGGACTGCCCATCTCCACAGTCCAGTTGAGACTTCCCTGCTGATACTGGGTCGCCCTCTGGTGGAAACTACTGAACACTGCAGCCTGCCCACCTCCATAGCCCAGTAGAGACTTCCCTGCTGATACTGGGCTGCCCTCTTCTGGCCAACACTGAGCTCTGCGGCCTGCCCATCTCCATAGCCCAGTTGAGACTTCCCTGCTGATACTGGGCTGCCCTCTTCTGGCCAACACTGAGCACTGCGGCCTGCCCACCTCCATAGCCCAGTTGAGACTTCCCTGCTCATACTGGGCTGCCCTCTTCTGGCCAACACTGAGCACTGCGGCCTGCCCTTCTCCATAGCCCAGTTGAGACATCCGTGCTGATACTGGGCTGCCCTCTGGTGGAAACTACTGAACACTGCAGCCTGCCCATCTCCTTAGACCAGTTGATACTTCCCTGCTGATACTGGTCCGCCCTCTTCTGGCCAACACTGAGCACTGTGGCCTGCCCATCTCCACAGCCCAGTTGAGACTTCCCTGCTGATACTGAGCCGCCCTCTTCTGGCCAACACTGAGCACTGCGGCCTGCCCATCTCCATAGCCCAGTTGAGACTTCCCTGCTGATACTGGGCCGCCCTCTGGTGGAAACTACTGAACACTGCAGCCTGCCCATCTCCTTAGACCAGTTGATACTTCCCTGCTGATACTGAGCCGCCCTCTTCTGGCCAACACTGAGCACTGTGGCCTGCCCATCTCCAAAGCCCAGTTGAGACTTCCCTGCTGATACTGGGCCGCCCTCTTCTGGCCAACACTGAGCACTGCGTCCTGCCCATTTCCACAGTCCAGTTGAGACTTCCCTGCTGATACTGGGCCGCCCTCTTCTGGCCAACACTGAGCACTGCGGCCTGCCCATCTCCACAGCCCAGTTGAGACTTCCCTGCTGAGACTGGTCCGCCCCCTTCTGGCCATCACTGAGCACTGCGGCCTGCCCACCTCCATAGCCCAGTTGAGACTCCCGTGCTGATATTGGGCTGCCCTCTGTGGCCACCCCCAAGCACTGCGTCCTGCCTATCTCCACAGTCCAGCAGTGCTGGGTGGTGGCCACAAGAGTGCTGCCCAGTATCAGCGCCGAAGTCTCAACTGGGCTATGGAGATTGGCAGGCTGCAGTGCTGGGCGGTGGCCACAGGAGGGCTAGGCTAAAAAAACGGAAAGAAGAGCGGGACATTTTCACAAGCGAGCCCAACCGCATCTGGAATCCCCTCGACTTCCTTAGAGCGGCACGCATTGAACGTTCCAAGGAAGGAAGCCGTCTTGTGGGGCCAGGACGCAGCTCTTTCTCCTGTTACCTGGCCGGCGGCCATCCCCGGAGAGTGTTCCATTGAGCAGGCAGTTATCGATGGCTTATGCCAGGTGAATTATGCTAAACCACAGCCTGCAAGATTCCAAGTGGAAGGAGAACGCCTTGTACCAAATGACATGGGAGTCACGTGGGGTTCACCTGGCGCAGTCCGTGGTGAGAGACTTCAAAGGCATTACAATTGTAGGGTGAGGCATTTCCTTCAGTATCGGAAAGAAAGCTGATTCAAAGAGGCATATAATCAAGGTATACCTCAGCATTTGTTAAAGCCATACAGGTGGTGTTCAGAGGTGTAAAAGCTCTGATCCCGGAGGTCATATGTCGCCCCCATGCCTAGTAGCCCTTCCTAGCCTTCTCTCCACCATGTTCCCTGGCGACAGAGCTCCCCGGCCATGACGGGTCAGTCTGAAAGCCCAACGCTTCTCCTCAGGTCCCTCAGACTTTTTAAGTGTTGATCCACATTTGTTGTTTCAGATTCCTTCCCAGAATGTCGAGCCCAGGGGATGTGATGTACTCAGCCAATGGTCTAAGAGGGGATCTCAGCTTTCAACCCATGGTCGTGGTTCAGAGCTCACCTTCGGAAAGACCTGTAATCCCACCCCTGCCTGTTGTCCCAGGCCCGATATCAACAGTGGGCTTTTACCCCCTTTCTACTCTGCCCCTGAGATGATTGTGGCAGATGATGCATGCCCCTCTCAGTAGCAAGTGTTGGTTCTTTAATTATCATTAATTTAAATGATAATTAAAGGCATACCAATGTACTGACAATTGCCCCATGAGTTTCCTTCCCAAAGCTTCAAAGTCTGACTTGACTTCTCCGTAGCTCCGCTTGGCAGTATCATTTGTTCCCACGTGGATGAGAAGGAAGGGATACCTGTCAGTGGGCTTTAGAGTGCAGGCAACCCTTCAGTCACGTCCCTGGTCCTTCCTCCCGGGGATACCTGGCGAGTCCACGGGTCTTCGCGACATACTTGGGTTTCAATCCCACGCAGCAAGGAGTCTCCCACTCCTCCTCCTCTTCTCTTCTTCTTGTTGTAGGCCTGGGTTTCATGGCCTCTGCTTGGCTGACCTTCAGCCTCTGGCTCGCTCTCATGCAGGGTCCCCTGTGGTTCTTCCTCTGCAGCCTGTCCTCCAGTCTTATCCTCAAGTACCCGGAAGCGGATCCAGAGCTCCACTGCTTCCACTGGTGCAGAGTGGCGTCTCGTCCTTCTCCTCCTAACTGTCACCCTTTCCTACGGAGTATCCTCTGCGGCATTTTTCCTCCCCTCAGCATTTCCCCCTTCTGCCTCAGCTTGCTCTTGCTCTGCAAGCTTCTGCTCTTCCCTTTGCTGCTGTGGTTCCCCGGTTCTGTCCAAGAACTCTTCATGTTCTCTTATTCCCCGGAGGGTCGACAGTCACCGCTCCAGTCCTCTTACTTTTTATTCCAGCAGCGTGATCAACTGGCACTTGTGGCAGGTGTGGGCCATGTTGTTCTCCGGCAAGAAAACAAACATTGCACACACCTTGCAGGTCACCACCACTGGAGAGACTTGTCCTTCCGTAGTCTCTTTTCCCTTTTTGTGTCTAGCTTTCTGATTGTTCTCGACCAGGCTGTGCCTGGTCCTCTACTCACTGGAAGTGGAAAGCCCACTCTTTGTCCCACTCTTTGCCTTTGTCTCCTTTGTCTCTTCTATCACTGCAACTCCGCTGGCCAACTCGTGTTCGCTCGCTCTGATCGCTCGCTCTCTGGCAGCTTGCTTGCTTCTGTAGTCCCTAGACCCACTGGAGCAGCTTCCTCTGCTCTGCTCTGCTGAGCTGGGAGGCGGCAAACAGAGGAACGTCTGATTTTGTATGGTCTGGAGTGCAAATTCCTTGGAAAATGTATGTTATTTGGGGAGACTTGGATGGAAAACTTCTTGACTAGAGTTCTGTGAAATCTGCCCCGCTTCTGGCAATTCTTGCCACGTTTGCACGTGTGCATGCTAATGGCAGACGCTCTGTGGACCTCGGCATTGTTGTTTGTTCTTTTGGGGTGGGCGTGCCTATCCCTTTTTCTAGCGGTGCTTGCTGAGCCTCCCATCGTCAGTGTTTTCTTGTTCCTTCAGTCTAGACGACCACTTGGGAACGTGGGATACCCACCAGCCGTGGTTTCAGTAGCCCACCGGGGGCGACATCTCACCCTCTTTGTTCCTCCAGAAGATGTTGGTTAAGCACATCTAAATGGCTTTCTGTGAAACGAAAGTGTGGTGATTACCAGACATGTGTTCTATAACTACCAAACCATTAACTTTTAATTACTCCCTATGAGAATTTTGGCATGAAATGCCAATTCTGCTGTACAGACACAATACGATTTCTTCAACATTGCCTCAGGCTTCACACCCAAATCAGAAACGAGATCTACAGCGCACCTTGCTTTGAAGGGCTCACACGTCTCTTCCCCAAACTAATGCCTGCAAGTGTAAATGAAGAGCAAACAGAACAGAGCAAAGAGAAAATGCCCAAACAGAATAGCTCCCTCTTCTTGAATGTTGAAGGCCTTTGCCCATTTTTGTGACATCCATCGTTTGGTTATAAACCATGCCAAAAGTAAGATCTTAGTCTGTTCAGAGCATAGAAGATCACCTCAAATCATCAGTGTTCCAGCATAGTAGTCACAAAAGAAAAGAAGTAATCACCACTGCCTGACCCATAAAACCATCCATATTCCCAGGGGTGACGGACAGTAATTCTGTCCATGGCTATGGGACATCATGGTTCAATCCTGTCTCCAGTATTGGAGTCAATACCAAGTGTTGGGGAACACAGATGGGAAGGAGAACACTGGTGGGCTTTCCGTGGGGGCACCTGGGTGGTCACCGTCCTAACAGAAGAATGGGCTAGAGAGGCTTTTGCTGTGATCCAGCAGGGCTCTTTTATGTTCTTATTTCATTTATTTACAGCGTTTATATCCTGCTCCACATCTAAACAGCTGCCAGAGCGGTGAACAAGAGAGATAAGAAACAAACAAAGGGAAGGAAGGAAGGAAGGAAGGAAGGAAGGAAGGAAGGAAGGAAGGAAGAAAGCAAGCAAGCAAGAAAGAAAGCATACCATATTAGAAATTGGTTTCCCCCCTGATGTTCAGGGTTGCAGCAGAAATTCATTTGGTTCACATTTTAACGTGAACGTACCTGACCTGCACTCTCCAACCCAATCTGCCGTGAACAATGCAGAGGGAAAGATGACATCAAACAAGCCTTCTCTCAGGACACAGCACTTGTTAAAAGCAAGCGCATAGATCAGGAAAAGGGGAGTGAGACCTGTGTAGATTAGGAGACATGCGCTTGACACCCATGAGATATTTCCTGCAGACTTATGCCCCCCGAAACCTCCACAAACGGGGCAAAACAAGTGTAAGGCTGGGAAAATGCGAACGTGAGCCATACCGGAAGGCCTAGACATGTCAGTCTTTGCTGTCGACTCCGTTCTCCTGGTTTCCTTTATTGTCATCCTGCTTTCTCCCTGTTTTGCCCTCAGCAATGGAAGGGAACGGATCTAGAAGCATCTTTCCTATTTGTCAACCAGCAGTCGAGTAAAGGGCCCTGCTGCTTACGCCGTGACCTGCCATCTCTGCCTTTGGATCGATATATGTTGCTGAAAATGGGCAAAATCTTGCCATCGCTTCTTGGTCAAACAACCCCCTAGGATTCCCACTGAAGGAAGTGTATTCCTGGGTCCCATACTCAGAGGGCTGTGACTGGCCCCACTGCTTGAAGTCATTTCCCTAGAATGTTTTTTAGCTGCTTCATGTATCGCATTCACTGTATCAGGAACAGTATAAATTTCTGTCCAAATTCAGCTTTGTTGTTACTGTAGGTAGTCACCTTAAACATCATTTTCTTGCAGGAGGGTGGGGTGTAAATGAAATAAGCAAAAAAGTAACGAACTTGGGGGGGGGGTGTTTCCACCAGCGATTTTCCCTGAGCTGGCTGCGTGTTGAGGTCATTAGGGATACATGACGTCCTGGCCATCCGGCAGCCACGCCGGAGCTTATCAGGGGAAGAATGGATTTCTTGAGAGTGCTTAAAGTCCGATTCTTTTCCTTATGTCGGGTTCTCCCAAGTATAGTTGCTGCGTGCCCCAACCCCCTCATTGACCCCGGGGATGCTGGCCCTGCCCAGGGGTGTGCATTTCACCCTGATCCTGCGCAAGGGGTGTTTCCTCCCATTGTGCTGAATGAGGCTTGCCCTCTGAATGCCCACAGAAATTACAGAGAAGCCCCTCAACTGACAGGGCACACTGTGAAGCCCAATTCCTTAAGCGCGATCAAGCGCGATCTCGAGGCTCTGATTCAGTGCCTTAAGGAAGGAACTACTTCACAGCTTCCTTATAGAGATCCTGTGCGTTAAAATGGGGGCTGGTTTTGGTCGCTTTCCTACAACAAACCCATCAGTGTCTCTTCAGAAGGAACTCCCATTGCGGTCGATGAGGCTTGCTTGGAACGCCCACATCAGAACGTACAGAGATTCCCCCTCAATTTAAATGGCACACTTTAGAGCCCAATTCCTGAAGTGCGATTCAGTGATTAAGCGGGATCTCGAGGCTCCAAGTCATTGCCTTAGGAAGTAACTACTTCACAGCTTGTTTATAGATAGTCGAATAATGGGGGCTGGTTTCTGTCTTTGTGTTTACTGCTCTCTTTCCCAGAACAAACCCACTACTGTCTCCTCAGAAGTAACTCCCACTGTGGTCAATGAGGTCCTCTGGGTTAAAATGGGGGCTGGTTTCCCTCCTTGTGTTCTCCCCCCTCTTTCCCAGTACAAGTGCATGTGTGTCTACTCAGAAGTAACTCCCATTGTGCTCAATGAGGCTTGCTCCTAAAATGCAGGTGCATCTGGACTTTCAGGGGAAAGGAGAAAGGTGGGGAGAGGGGGGAAGCCTCTCTGACTGGTTGAGCAGCCCCCGCCAGTCAGATGACGTTCACTCCAACCCCCCCCCCACCACCAGGAAGCATGTTCTGTGAAGCGATTTTTACTGCTGCAGAGAATCTGCTCATGGAGCCCTGCACACAGCAAAGCCGATTCCTTCTAAAGAAAACCCGGTACTCACCCCTTAGCTTCTCCTTCCGTTGTCGTGGAAACACGGCCCTGTAGGAACTGTGAACCAGAAAAGACATCTCCACAGGGAAACTCACCTGGCACTAACTTTGTCTTCCTTTCAGCGGCTGACAAAGATTTTTCTCTTCTCTCACGTATATTTGGATAGTGTAAGGGGCTGGTCTTGGCGAGTTCTCAGCAAGGGCTTGTATTTCATTCCTGTGCTGGATGGGCGGGGGCAGTTGAGATGATCTTGGAGATGGACATTTTTGGTAAACTGGTATGGTTTTAAGGAATGTAATTATCTATTGTATTTTTGTATTTTATCATTTGAAACTCATTTGGCTTGTGTGATTAAGGGTGCAATCCTATGGGGATAGGCGGCCGCCTCCAAACTCGGAGGCGACCACCTATCCGATGCAGGGCAGGAGAAGCACAGAGGGGATTGTTCCCCCAGAGCTTCTCCTGCCCTGCATTTGTGGCTAGACAGCCGATTTCAGCTGTCTAGCCGCGGGAAGGTGGAGTGGGGGAGGAGGCTGCTGGATGACACATAGGATGTGTTGTACCAGCATTTCCGCCTTCCCCGCCCCAGAATGCCCCCCGGTGTTGCAGAACCCAGAGTCAGAGAGACCACGGAGTGAAGGAAAAAGAGATTCTTTATTTAACGCGCGGGCTTAAGGCTGGAATCATTTCCAAAGAGCCAGAAGCTCCGAAATACATTAGCACATTGGTTTTATAGACATTGTGACACATATGAAACGGCTCCTCCTCCCCCTCCCGCGTGGGGTTGCAGTCCTCAACATTTCTTCTCATAGCACTATTGTTTATAATACAAGAACTGGGTTATAGGGTAGCCATGATAAGGAGAGAACAAAAGAGAACAGCAGAGAACAAGATATACAACTGTATGACCTTTGACAAGATAAGGAATTCCTGTGTCCCGTCAGCTTACAACAATATATTCAAGGGAGAAAGAGCTCAGCAAGAACATGAAGCATGAGACTGCATGAGGCTACTTAGTCTGACCCCCGATATGGCTGCTACATTCCCCCCTTAAATGCATGATTTCATTACAATTATAGCATTTCTGATAACTATACAAAGCTTTTTGTGACATACATATTACTTAGCCTCTTGTTGGGCTATTAGAGCATAGAGGGCAGCAGTTTTACTAGCTGAGACATAAAACAGATTGGTTAAACAGTGCATAAGACAAGGAACGCAGAGACATAACAGAACTTTTATGAACAACACTGGTAGAATTAGGATGAACAATGCTTTTAAGCTAGCTAAGATCTGGAAGCCAAGGGGTTAACTAATTTAGCTAATTGTTTTGTCTTATTGTTTTGTTAGCTACTATATTGTGCAGCTTGTTGATTTGTTTATCTACAGCATTGCCATTATCAGTTAAGTTAAAACAACAGAGCTTTTGGTGTGTCTCACAACTTAAATGATGAAGAAGGAAGAGGTAATCTATACCAGCTCTGTTTTCTAGAACTGCACCTCTTAGATCACGCAACTCTTTATTTAATAATGACAATGCTTGTGAGGTGGCATTTATGCTTTTGGCTAAGCTGCAAGCTAACCGGTTGATTTCCAGACCATCAGCCAAGGCTAAACCTGGAACCTTAACCAGTGACATTGCTAAGGCCAATTTTTCTGAGTCAAAATATAACTGCCCATGACTATTACAATTTTTAGTTAGTTGGAGTGCTCGAGGCTGCCGTCGACGGATTTTCTTGGGCTACAGGGGAAGAATTGGCACCAATTTAATTGGCGGCTGAGGCAACATGGGTGGTTATTAGACAAGTTGGCAGGAATGAATGACCAAGTGCGGGAACTACATGTCTAAAACCATCTATGAGGCAAAAGTATGTGGGCATTATTAAAAGATATGTTTTGAATTTTATTACAGTGGAAGGGGGCCAGGGATAGCTTTATATTTTCTGGAAAATTTTTGACAATTAAGCATTCGTGCACACGTAGCATTTGTTTTAGCAACGATGGGGGTGCGTAGAGTGAACTCTGTAAGGGGTAGGATCTTTGCAACCACGCCCCAATTAGCATTTTGGGAATAAGTTAAACTTACACCATAAACTCTTAACATGGTATCTTTTTGAATTTTCCCAGGATGTCTACAGACAGGTATTAGGCAAGAGCTAATAAGCCTGTTTGCAGGTATACCTCTTGGCAAACAAAAATGTTTTACTCTCGTGATGTTAGCCAGGTGAAGCCAGTAATTATCAGCAAATCACTGGGACAAACTTCTCCTTCCAGGGGCAGACCCCCCCTTTTGCACCTTATTAAGGAAACACAATGCAACACCACTAAGACTACAACACTACAATACGCATGTTTGATCTTCTTTGGGATCTGACCGTACGCTGGGCAGCTATTCACCTGGCAAGCTGCAGTAGGGTCTAGTCCCCTTCTTCAATTCTCCAGTTGCAGGTCTGACCGTACGCAGGGGGATAGTTTCCCGGTGTGTCCACAGTAAGGTGTAGCCTGAGTCTTCTTACTGCTTTTTCAGAATGATTTTTAAAGGATTTTCAGGATTTCTGTTTATAGTCTACTCTCCCCCTCTCTCTCTTGAGTCGCTCTCTTGACTCGTGTCCAATGTATCCAGGGTTTAATTCTAGCTGCTTTCATAGCTGCGTGGGTGGAAAGTATGACAGTTTTCAGTCCTCTCCATCTGGGAGTCAAAGGGTTATTTTTCCCTCTTTAACTTATACTTTAACTCTTGGTTGGAAAGGATGAGCTTCTGTGATGGGAATGGCTTATTTTTTTAAGACAAAGCGACGCTGGGCTTGAAGAACTTTGCTCAGTGTTTGAACTTCTTGTTTAAGGCTAACGTTTGCTTGCTTTTGATGCTGCTCCAGTGTCAATTATGAAGTCAATGTCACGGCCCCTCACAGTCAATGTCACGGCCCTTCTCAAGCTGTCTCCCTTTTCGCCCATTCTGGCCCGTTTGGTTTTTTCCTTTGTGTATTTGATATATTTTATTTGGGCATTCATGCCACTAATGTCCATCTTGTCCACACTGGGCACACTGGTTCTTTTTTAAGAATTTTCTGCCTCTGCCGGGTCTTCTTCTTTTCTTCTTTCATTCATGTCTTCTTGGGCCTCTGGGTTGAGGGAGGTATACTGGCGATAGGCATCTGAAAGACTCTCCAAGGACGCTCTGGGGCGTCGGTGGCACCTTGCAGCACTTTAAACACTTTGGTCATATTAACTGACTTTTTCATACCTGCTTTCATGGCTTCTAACAGCAGGGTTTGATACTGGGTGAGGCGCTCTAGCACACAGGCGTACTTAATGGTTGGATCAGACAGCTTCTTTGAACTACGAGCTATTGGGCTAAATGGGTTTTTATACCATACATGTTACCCATGAGGCAGCACAACACTAGCAAGCATTTTCAGCATAGGCTAGAAGTGTTTGGTTCTCAGGCACAGCTTCCTGTAAACAACTTCGCTTCTCAAAGTGCTTGATAACACTTTTATTCATTAGTATGGGAAGACAATTTTTTTCTCTTTCTTTTGCTTTCTTTTTCTTTGCTGATCTGCCTGTATTGCAGATCATGTTTCAAACTTTTTATATAAAACATTCTGATCCATGCACCAGCCTTGTCTCTTTATTTATCTTTTTCAAGTTAAATTCACTTACTTAAACCTTTCTGCCTTACACTAGTCCCAATGACACACATTTGGGATAGGCTCTTCTTCTCCTTCTAGTTACATTTTCTTTATCTTAAAGAACTATTACATTATTGTGGCTACTTTACCCCAGGTAATAAGCTCCAGGCACAATCAGCTGCTTTTAATTTACCCTGGGGGCAACTATGGCCACGCTTCTTTTTTATAAATGTTTTTTCTTTGCCTCTTGCCTTTTCTTTCTTTCTTTTTTTTCTCTCTTTTCTATCTGTCTGCTACTTTCTCTATTCCTTTTTTTTCTACTTGCCTTTGTCTTTCTTTTCTTGTCATCCATTGGGAACCACACTTAGTATTATTTGGAGTTGCAACTAACACTAATTTGCAAATATCACATATATTTTATGATATTTAAGAAATCATAAAATATACACAACAAACTTTTTCTGCAATTTAACACAATGAATGGAAAGCACTTTTTGCATGGTAAGGCATGATGGAGCAGATCCAGCAATTATACTGCTCTTCTGGCTGGAAGCTCAGGGCTCATCAAAATCAAGGGACGGGCATACCCACACACGCAGAGTTCTAGGTCACCATTTTTGCATCGGCAACTCTATGCTGCATGAGTTCTGGCAGAAGGAAATTTAAAAGTTATAGATCAAACTCAGCCTGCTGTACACTGAGCTGACTACAAACATAGACACACGGTCCACAGCGATGAGAGTTCAAGTTTATCAAAAGCTTCACAGCACTGTCCATGGCAAGTCTTTGACAATTTAAAATTTTAGTTCATGTGCAGAGTGTCTCTAAAAAGCCCAGACATTGATGGAAGCAAACAGAGACGGCTCTGGGCAATGAAGATGCGATGTTTCCAGCAAAGGCTCTCTACGTCTGCATGAGTTTAAAAAGGGAAAGTGTGGCCCTACACCCCTTCTGACAGACAAGGGCCTTTAACTTTTTAGCAAGGCCTCTGTCTAAACAGAGCGGCACAGCTCAGCTCTCTAGCCGTGACACTTTAACTTGGGCAACTCCTCTGTAAATTTTATTTTACTTCTGTCAGGTTCTCTCACAGACATTTTAAAAACTTAGTCTTTTTTTTTCTTCTAACCTGGTACACGAAAGCACTGAAACACTGCGTGCTGAAACTCAGGACGCTGGGGGGTGATGGGCATCGCCTTATACTTGCATTTTTCAGGCAGCCATTAATCTTCGGGGAGGCGGTGGGGTGATTTGCAGGACTTTAAAGGCAAGCTTCTCAGTTTGTTTGTATTTGTAAATCCCAAGCTTAAAACAGGACACGATGAGGTACAGGGCAGCCAAATTCTTGCTTTGGCACGGGCAACAAATAACTCGGGTCAGCTTTCTTCGCTGGGGTCTCAAACAGGAAAACAGCCTTAATTTAAAGTTGTAACATCACTGACAGCGTCAGCCAGCCAGCTACACAGATCTCCTTGTTTTTTAAGACAGTTGCTCCAATATCTTCTTTTCTTCTCAATCAGGTTGGGTCTCCCAGCTTACACAGTTTATTGCAGCTTCCAGGAGCATGGCAGTAGCGTGATTTTGGCTTGGCCAGGAACATGCTGTCTGGTTTCTCGGTCTCTTTAGCACACACACTTAGGCAGCGTAACACTGGACACTCGAATCAGTGAGGTTTCTTCATTGCAGGGAATCCCACGGCAAAAGCTTAATGGTTACGCTCTTCAGAAATCATATAGCTGATGGTCAGTAGCTACAGGCTCTATGCAATTCTAACACAGCTCAAAGCTAAACACGGTTACCTTGACAGAGATCTTCAACGTGGTCTCTCCGCTTCATTCTGCTTTGGGACAGTCTTATGGCACACTTTTCACTCGAAGAGGGGTCTGGCCTGTGCTCTGGGGGCTGATTCTTCACCTTTATTTTTTATTTTGCCTTCATCTTCTGGGTCTTCATTTTCAGTTTCCATTTCTTAGGGATTTCATCTCAATTAGGCGAGGCGATGATGTTGCGCAACTCAGAACGTTGTGGGCAATTTTCCTGCCCCCCCCCCTCGGCGCGCTAGGCTAACAGCTACTTCTTCGGCCTCACACTCCCACGCTCCCACGCTTTGTTAAAAGCCAGACTGTCCTGCAACATTTCTCTAATAAACAGCCTCAGATCTTGTTCTTTTTTTCCTCTCAGCTCGACCTTGAGCTTTTTGCTGTTTTCTCTCTCTATTCTGAATCTTTAAAAAAAAAAAAAAAAAAACCTTTTTCCTTCTTTGTTTGACATACATCTCAAGGGGGTGCAAGGTTTGCTTCCCCCACCACCCATAGCCTCCCTCCTAAATTGAAGACAGACACAATTAGGGAATGGGGATTGGTCAGTGAGTAAGGGGTCTCACTGGCCGACACAAGAGGATTTTTCACACCACGCACTTTGCTACTGGCCTGGGCACCCGGACGGTCAACGGTATGCGTCAGAAACCGCAGTAGCCACTCACACAATCATCAATCTCTCCACTGCATCCATATGTCCCTGCCACCCACTTTCCCCACTTTTTACCAGAGCGGAAAACGGCTTCCCCAGCTTCCTACTGAGTACTGGCGTGCTGGGTACTGGCGCCCACTCGGGGGTGTGATCAGGCCCCCCTTCTACCCGCAAGGAGTAGGTTCTTTTGTATACGTATACCACCAACACTGACCTTCTTCACGAGGCGGGGCCCTCTTTTTTTCTGCCCAGTGGCCTTTCTCCCTAAAGGCGGGGCCCTCTTTTTCCCATATACTTGCCTTTCTCCTGAAGGCTTCCAATGTGGGTTTCCACTCAATTGCAGCTGCGATACAGGCAGGGCTCAAGTTCCTTCCTCCGCTTCCCAAGGTTCTCTTGCCGCCCGCTGCCGTTTGGGCGATCCCGGTGCAGGCTTTCTCCCATTCACTCGACAAAAAGGTCGGTGGCGCCAAGAAAGGGAGGCATGCGCCGAGCTCGTCCTCCTGGTGCGGCGATCAAGAGCAGGCAACTGCCACCTGTCTGCCTCAGAGCCTGCCACATCCGAGTCATGGCACCATTTATGTTGCAGAACCCAGAGTCAGAGAGACCACGGAGTGAAGGAAAAAGAGATTCTTTATTTAACGCGCGGGCTTAAGGCTGGAATCATTTCCAAAGAGCCAGAAGCTCCGAAATACATTAGCACATTGGTTTTATAGACATTGTGACACATATGAAACGGCTCCTCCTCCCCCTCCCACGTGGGGTTGCAGTCCTCAACATTTCTTCTCCTAGCACTATTGTTTATAATACAAGAACTGGGTTATAGGGTAGCCATGATAAGGAGAGAACAGAAGAGAACAGCAGAGAACAAGATATACAACTGTATGACCTTTGACAAGATAAGGAATTCCTGTGTCCCGTCAGCTTACAACAATATATTCAAGGGAGAAAGAGCTCAGCAAGAACATGAAGCATGAGACTGCATGAGGCTACTTAGTCTGACCCCCGATATGGCTGCTACACCGGAATACCCTGTTTTGGCCACTCCACGCTCCTCTTCCGAGCGCGGATGTGAGGCCTTCCACGCTGCCTGTGAGGCAGCACAGGATGGGGGGAAGGTCGGTTCTCTGGGAAACCAGAGGTTGGTTCCTGGAAAACCACATATCTTATGGCCGTCTAGCTGCTGACTAGTGGCCATAGGATTGCTCCCTCCGTATAGAAACTTAGAAAAACAAACAAAACCTTTGTTTCCAAGCATTTCTGGTGAAGCATTTCATTCAATGGCACACATGATCCAATCTTTATTCTTTTTTTAACCAAGAAAATTAGGGTACAATCCTATACAGGTTTAGACAGAAAAAAATCCCACTACTCCCAGCATTTCCTACCCAGTAAGGCTGGGCAATACTGGGAGATGGAGCCCTCAATATCAGAGCAGCCTGGCCAGATGTCTCCTTTCTTACCTGTCAGACTGGTATATCCAGTGTGCTCTGGGCCGGTCTCCTCCTTTCCTTTTCGTGGTATTCCTTTCCTTTCTTTTTCCTTTCCTTAATCGATCACCACTTACGGCTTTCACATGCCCCAAACTGACACAGTCTAATGACTCCTCAAACCAACTATATCAAGGGAGATTGGATAGAAAACAGAAGCGGCCACTCCTTCTACGGAGTGGAATGCAAAGAAACTGAGGCGTATTTTACTCAGGCAGATTTGGGAAGGGAATTAATATCTTCAGTGTGTGTGGCATTTACATGAATTCTAGCAATTATTTCTATACAGAGATGAAGAGAGGTTTGACGTGATTTCTTCTGGCGATTCAAGGTAATGGTTCAGCCAGGCAGGTGTTAATATTCTCTAGTAATTAGTTCCAAGATGTCCTTTTGGTGTTAGACTGTTACAGACCTTGGTCGAGTGTTTCGCTGCATTGTGACTGTGCCTCGCTTTGGCTGTTTGTTCATGTTCCTGGTCTTGAGCTGCGGTGCTTCTCTTCATCGTCCTGCTGCCGAAGCATCATGCGTGGAGAATACGTGCTCACCTTCCACATCCCCATCAGCAGGACCAGATGCAAACGCCCACTGGGAGGGAGGGATGGGGAAGAAATCCATTCAATTCCTATTTTAATCAGTTTTCTGACTGGTGCTGCCTCTTCCCAGTGCTAACACCGGCACTGGATGCTGGACTGGGGAGTCTCAGGTTCTAGTCCCCATTTTTAGTTCTCTAGTCTCAGGTTCTAGTTCCATTTTGCCATGAAGCTCACTGGGGGTCTTTTGGCCAGTCACTGCCTCTCAGCCTAACCCACCTCACAGGGGCGTCGTGAGGACGACATGGAGAGGAGAAGGCACATGAACGCCACCTTGGACTCTTCAGAGAAAAGGCAGGATATAAATGTAATCAGTCAATCAATACATTGCACGCATCTAGGCTTCTGGTCGACATCTTGTAACCAACACCTGCATTTATGGGGGGTGTGACATCTATGCCACCAATGATGCCACACAATTGTGAACGACTGAAGAAACAGCACCCTTAGGGTGCAATCCTATCCAGATAGGCGGCCGCTTTGCCTATCCAAAGCAGGGCAGGAGGCACACGGAGGGGATCACTCCCTCCGTGCTTCTCCTGCCCTGCATTTTCAGCTAGAGGATGGAGAGGGGGAGGAGGCTGCTGTACGACGCATAGGATGGGTTGTACAAGCATTTCGGCCCTCCCCGCCCCGGAACGCCCTCAGCCACGCCCCTTTCCGGCGGCTCTGCACTCCTCTTGTGAGCACGGAGGACAGGGCTGTTCCACACCGCCTCTGAGGCAGCATGGAAGTGGGGGAAGTTGGTTCTCCGGGAACCAACCTTGGAGCGCGGGCTCCGAGGTCGGTTCCCGGAGAACACGATATCCTGTGGCCATCTAGCCGCTGTCTAGTGACCATAGGATTGCTCCCTCCGTCAATTAACAGGAAACTAAGAGCATCGCTAATGACGCAAAACACCGAATCTAGGCCTATATTTGTCTAGCATAAAAGGGAAAGTCATCCTGCAGACAGATCGCATTAAAGGTTGGAGATATAATGGGCAGGTATTCTAGAGCAATTGTCATGGGGTATATTTACGACAATTGCTGCTGTCTCTGGTACTGGAGGTGGCATTTAGCCATCGGGACTAGTAGCCATTCAGAGCCTTCTCTGCCATGCATTTCTCTAGTCCCCTTTTAAAGCCATCCAAGTTGGTGTCCATCGCTACATCTTGTGGAAGTGAGTTCCATAGTCTGACACTGCGCTGTGTGAGGAAGTCCTTCATTTATATTTGATATATAAATATCAAATATTTACGTAGGCTATTACAGCGGGGGAAAAAGGGGAATGCAAATAGCGTAGTGGGCGCGATTTGCATTCCTTTCCCCCCCGCTGTAATAGCCTATGTAAATATTTACGTAGGCTAGAACGGTGAAAAATAGGGAACGCAAATGGTGGCCGCTGTAGCCACCGCCAATTGCGTACACTGTTTTTTGGGGGGGTTAGCCATGATAGGCTAGGTAAATACTTACGTAGCTTATCACAGCTGCAAGGATGCAAATGGCGGCAGCAGGAGCCCGGCCGCGGCTGGCCAGAAGACCAGCCGCCGGAGCTCCCAGAGCCGCTGCCAGAGCTGCTGCCAGAGCCGCTGCCGCCGCATCCGCCACATCTGGCCCAGGTAACCGCATCCAGGCACATCTCCCCCCATCCCGGGGGATTCCGCAGGGGGGCGAGGGGCAGGAGGCCGTTCTGCCACGGATTCCAGGGGAATTCTATAGAATCTGGCCTCACTGAAATCCGTGGCGGACTTCTCGGCCATCCCTAGTTCCTCCCCATCCAGCCACTCACCGTCTCCAGACAGTTGGACAGGGATTCTACGGCCAGCCTTGCTGAAGATTTGAACGAGAGGCAGAGCTGCGTGTCATCCTTCGATCTGTCCTGAATCTCCCAACAGGCAGCTTCATGAGAGGACCCCCTTGGGTTCAAGTGTGACAAGGGAGGGAGAAAATGTCTCCCTACCCGCTTTCTCCACACCTTCAGGGCCCGGCTTGAGCACCGCAGTGGGCCTTGTAGGTCATAGCCAGGATTTGATTAGAAGTAGCCAGGAAGGGCCGGGGCCTGTCCAGCCTCTGGAATGTCGGAATCGCTGCGAGCTTCTCTCTGTCAGTGCTCCCAGAGCAGAGCTGGGGAGTCACCCAACTCCCTGTCCGCCTGCTGGACTGGCCTTGGCAGGCAGGCTGGAAGCTGCCCGCGAGAACCTGACGGAGGAGGGGTGGGGTTTGCAGGAGGGTCGCCCACGTCGAAGCATCAATGCTGGAGGGTCGAGCAGTGGCACCCTGTTCAGACAGGGGCCTCGCTGAAAGGCTCAAGGCCCATGTCTGCCAAGGGATCCGGAGGGGTGTCCTACAGTCAACGCCTCCCCTTTTAAGCGAAGGCAAAGGCGAAGAGCCTTTGCTAGGAACATCTCGTCTGCATTGCCCGAAGCCTCCTCTGTTCGGGTCCACCATCGCCTGGGCTTCTGGAGGCACTCGGCACACGGACTCTCCCTTAATTGGAATGTTGGATTGCTAAAGACTTGCCATGAGAAGTACTGTGGGGCTTTTCAGCTCTCATTTGTGGTGGATTGTGTGTCTTTGTTTGTCGTCAGCTCAGCGTACAGGCAGGCTGGGTTTCATCTATGACTTTTGGGCTGTCTCCTGCCTGGACGCAGGCTGTGTGGAGTTACCAATGCAAAAGCGGTGGCGTGTCTGGGTTTGCCCTTCCCTTGACCTTGATAGGCCTCGACCATGTAGCCTGGAGTTATCAACAAAGATTCAAAGTTGGACTTTCTATGGGTGTGGTTTTGTTTAGTCCTTTCAAGAATTTATCCCTTGATTGGCTGACGGCGTCATTCCAGGAATCATTCCCATTCCTTGTCCGGGGTTGGAACACCACGTATGGATGGCCTGGGTTAGGTATGCCAGGAACCCTGAGTCCCTTCCCTTGTGTTCAGAACCGTGCAGATAGCTTCAGACTGGGCTCAGTTGAGGCTCAGGCTTTAGGCCTCACAGAGCAGCTCACTAAATATAGCAAATTGAAGGGCTCAGCGTATCATGCAAGTTGTAAAAAACACACAGAAAAAGGATCCGGACCTTGCAAGCCACAGCCTTCCTAAATCACCTACCCTTCGGTTGCTGCCACCTCCAATGACCCATTCAAAAGAGGATCTCCCCTCAATACGTCTCCCATTCACTACTGTTAAGAGTCACAGAATCATAGAGTCCTAGGGTTGGAAGGGGCGTACAAGACCATGTGATTTCTGGCTTTGGGACTTGGAGTGATTTCTGGCTTTGGGACTGGGAGTGTTTCCTAAGCTTGGGACTTGGAGGTTATATCTGAGGAGGGGATTTAGAATTCCACCTTCCGAAGTGACAACTGGAATTATTCCCACGTCTTGAGTTTCCTGTTCACTCCAGCTCCTTCCCCTACTCTTCGTGTGCCTAGAGGAACTTCGTAATGCTTCAGCATAAGTTTTGGTATTCAAGGAAGAAGCAGGAGGAGGCCACGGGAGGGTTAACACACAGGCTGAATGGTTTTCATTTAGCTTTGAACTGCAAGTAGTAACAGGAGTAAGGTGGAAAGAGGAGTCATGACAAGGTTAGACGCTCAAGCCGTTATCTTATTGGCCAAGGTCATAGTCCCAGCTTTGGCAACCGCAATTCTTTTGATTTATCTTCTGTTTTTGTTGCATTCGCTTTCCCTGTAATTGGAGAGAGAATGTCTAACGCTCATCTCACCGCCATGCTATTTTCTTTGTTTTGTATTTCTCCTGAATGTTCAGCAATAAAGCCATAAATATGGTTTCATAAATATGGTTTCATTGCTTTAACTATGCGGACAAAGGTCCACAAACTTAAAGCGACGGTATTCCCTGTGGTAACCTATGGCTGCGAGAGCTGGACCATAAGGAAGGCTGGGCGAAGGAATATAGATGCTTTTGAACTGTGGTGCTGGAGGAAAATTCTGAGAGTGCCTTGGACTGCAAGAAGATCAAACCAGTCCATACGCCAGGAAATCAAGCCAGACTGCTCACTTGAGGGATGATATGAAAGGCAAAACTGAAGTACTTTGGCCACATCATGAGAAGACAGGACACCCCGGAGAAGATGCTGATGCTCGGGAAAGCGGAAGACCAAAGGACGAGGGGCCGACCAAGGGCAAGGTGGATGGATGATATTCTCCAGGTGACGGACTCGACCTTGGGGGAGCTGGGGGTGGCGACGGCCGACAGGAAGCTCTGGCGCGGGCTGGTCCAGGAAGTCACGAAGGGTCGGAAGCGACTGAGCGAATAAACAACAATATGGTTTCAAGTTACAGTCTCGTCTGCGGTGATGTTCGGGGGTGATATTTATCTGTTGGGATTAGCCTGGTTACCCACTGGGGTGCTTCGGACCCATTTGGTGCAGGTTCTGAGGTTAAACCGGACCGAATTTACACTGGCGCGAAACATACAAAGGCTGGCAGAGCAGCTTCTAAACTAAACCCTGGGGGGAAACTGACAGGAGCTGGGTAGCATCCAGTTCGGGTTCAATCATGCCAAAGGGATGAAGATGAGAATGTTTTTGATTGTGCAAATGTAGAAGGGGAAGAAATAGGCCAGGAGCACCTGGTAGAACATCATAGCCAATCCAAGGGGCCAACGTCCCATAGCAAAAGATGCACACGCCAGAGGCATCTGGGAAGGATACTGTGTACAGGTGTTCCTATGCAAACGCTAGAAGCCTCCTCACCAAAATGGGAGAGTTGGAGTGCTTGGTTTTAAAGGAAAACCTGGATACACTGGGCATTACAGAAACCTGGTGGAGTGGAAAGAACCAGTGGGAGATGGTCATCTCTGGATATGAACTCTAGAGGAAGGACAGGGAAGGGTGTACTGGGGGAGGTGTTGTCCTGTACGTCAAAGAGGACAGTGTCCAGCAGACCAGAACACCTAAAAGGCGTAGGCTCTTCCAGAGAAGCTCTGTGGATGACAATAGCAGGCTCCAAACCTAAGGTAGTGCTAGGAACATGCTATTGTCCCCCAGACCAGAATGCTCAGAGTGACCATGAGATGGAAAATGAAATCAGGCAGCCCTCCAAACAAGGACGTGTTGCAATAATGGGCGACTTCAATTACCCCACATTGACTGGATAAATGCATGTTCCAACCACGAGAAAGAGGGTAAATTTCTCGATGCCCTAAATGGTTGTGCCCTAGAACAGTTGGTCATGGAACCGACCAGAGGGGAGGCAAGCTTGGATTTAATGCTAAGTGGTGTCGTCCAGGACCTAGTATGAGATGTAAATGTTCTTGAGCCGCTTGGAAAGAGTGATCACAGTGCTATCAGATTTAATATGGATTTAAGTGGAAAATTGCCCAGGAAGTCCAACACAGTCGCATTTGACTTCAAAAGAGGAAACGTCTCTCAAATGAGGGAACTGGTGAAAAGGAAGTTAAAAGGGGGAGTCAAGGGGATTAAATCCCTTCAAACTGCTTGGGGATTACTCAAAATCACATTAATAGAAGCCCAGTTAAAATGTGTACCACAGGTTAGGAAAGGTAGCACCAAGTCCAAGAGGTCTCCGGCATGGTTAATGAGCAGTGTAAAGGGGGCTATTAGAGAACAGAGAGCTTCCTCCAGAAAATGGAAGTCTTGCCCAAGTGAGGAAAACAAAAGGGAGCAGAAGCTTGCACAAAGGTGATGCAAGCAGACAACAGGAGATGCAAATCTTTACGTAGGCTAAAACGGTGAATCAGAAAGGGATGCAAATAGCGCCCGCTGCGCTATTTGCGTTCCCCTTTATTTTCGCCGTCATAGTCTATGTAAAAATTTACGTACATTAAGACGGCCAAAAATAAGGAACGCAAATGGCGGCGGCCGTAGCTGCCGCCATTTGTGTACACGCTCCACCCCCCCAGAGCCCTCCGCGGCCGGAAATCTGCTGCGGACGGCTCTGGGCTGGGCTGGGCCTGGCCAGCTGCTCCGCGGAGCTGCCGCGGAGCACAGCCAGCCGTGGAGGATTCCGGGGGGGAGGAACGGATTGCCTCCCCCCCTGTCGAGGATTCCGGGGGGAGGAATGGAACGCCTCCCCCGCACCATCAACATAATCCGTGGAAAGGTAAGTGACTTTCGTACATCCCTACGGCCAGTTGAGACTTCCGTGCTGA
Source organism: Heloderma suspectum (assembly GCF_057233095.1). Classification (NCBI taxonomy): domain Eukaryota; kingdom Metazoa; phylum Chordata; class Lepidosauria; order Squamata; family Helodermatidae; genus Heloderma; species Heloderma suspectum. The sequence goes on along the minus strand of NC_139474.1, from coordinate 20,201,771 downwards.
TACTGGGCTGCCCTCTTGTGGCCAACACAGAGCACTGCGGCCTGCCCTTCTCTACAGCCCAGTTGAGACTTCAGCGCTGATACTGGGCCGCCCTCTTGTGGCCACCATGGAGCACTGCGGCCTGCCCATCTCCATAGCCCAGTTGAGACTTCAGTGCTGATACTGGGCCGCCCTCTTGTGGCCACCACTGAGCACTGCAGCCTGCCCTTCTCTACAGCCCAGTTGAGACTTCAGCGCTGATACTGGGCCGCCCTCTTGTGGCCACCACTGAGCACTGCGGCCTGCCCATCTCCATAGCCCAGTTGAGACATCCGTGCTGATACCACAGGAGGTAGTGATGGCCACCAATTTGGATGGCTTTAGAGGGAGGCTATACAAATTCCTGGAGGAGAAGCCTGTCAGTGGCCACTAGCCCTGTGCACACCAGTTGCTGGGGATAGGGATAGCGGTGAATTTCTCCACGAATCTCAGGGAGGCCGAATGTCAACGCATTCAGCCCCCCGAAATTGTTGGTGAAATTCTCCGCCCCCCCCACCGGGATGGGACTTACCTCCCTCGAACATCCCTCTCAGCGGCGGGTCCCGGCGGCGTTTTGGCAGCGTTTCGGCGGGGACAGGGGCGGCGGCCGGTCTTCCGACCGGCTGCCGCCGCCGCCATTACAAACTGAATGTAAAAAAAACAACAACACACACCCGTGATAGGCTACGTAACGATTAACGGAGCCTATCATGGCTAGATTTCCAAAGTCAGCCATGATAGGCTACGTAAATCGTTACGTAGCCTATCACGGGTGACTTTGAAAAAAACAAACAAACCCGTACGCAAATGGCGGCGCCCATGGGCGCCGCCATTTGCATTCCTTATTTGGGCCCAGGTAGTTTGGGCCCAGCTATTTGCGTTGCCCTTATTTTCGCCGTAGTCTGCGTAAATCTTTACGTAGACTACCCGGGGCCAAAAAAGGAATGCAAATGGCGGCGCCCATGGGCGCCGCCATTTGCGTACACGCTTTTTTTTTCTTTCCAAAGTCACCTGTGATAGGCTACGTAACGATTTACGTAGCCTATCACGGCTGACTTTGGAAATCTAGCCGTGATAGGCTACGTTAATCGTTACGTAGACTATCATGGGTGTGTGTTGTTGTTGTTTTACATTAAGTTTTTTGTTGTTTTACATTAAGTATTTCGCGGCCGGGGAGACGGGGTGCTTCTCCCCGGCCTGAATTTCGGCCGGGCGAGGCGGGGCGCCTCCCCCCCCGGCCTGAACTTCAGGGGGAGAACCGAAGCACCTCCCCCCCACCGCGAAGCAAGCTGCGGGACCCGGTAAGTGACTTTCGTACATCACTAGCTGGGGAATGTGGGCAGGAGGGTGATGTCGCACTCATAAAGTGGAATCTGGATGCCGCCAGCATGAACTTCCTGAATGAGCACAGAGGACTCAAGATCAATTAATAGGATCCGATCAGGTCGAGAGACCACGATTCATCAGCCGACAGCTCAAGGGAAAAATGAGGGAGAATCATGAAAAATGTTGCAGGATCACACCATTAAATGGTTGGGAACCACCTTTATTTATAAACTAAACATGTTTCACATTTGTTCGTTCGTTCGTTCGTTCGTTTGTTCATTCATTCATTCTTTCAGCTGAAGGGCTGAATTCCAATTTGAGAAGCTCTCAGGGGCCACATAGCAGTGGTGGGCAGGGCTTAAAACTCTCCGTGCCTTCGGGGAGGTAGGACCACCTTGTAGAAGGGGGAAAACTGCACAAGAGCTGGAAAACCGGGTCTAAATCTAAATCTGAGGGAATCTGAGGAAGGAAGGACGGAAGGAAGGAAGGAGGGAAGGACGGAAGCAAGGAAGCAAGGAAGGAAGGACGGAAGGAAGGAAGGAAGGAAGGAAGCAAGGACGGAAGGAAGGAAGGAAGGAAGGAAGGAAGGAAGGAAGGAAGGAAGGAAGGAAGGACAGGGAAGAAGAAAGGTAGAATGGTGCCTGGAAATGTGCGTGGGGTTGGGCGGGTGGAGAGAATTCCCTAAGCCAAGTGGCTCCTTTCAGAGAGGTGGTACCTCAGAGGAATGTAGGAGACTGTGGAGCGTTTGTAAGATTGCACGTACTTAAATGAGATTCATGCGGTGAGGTGGCTGAGGGCTTTTTCTACCTTTTGTACACTGTAGATCCCATTTCAATGCCTCCCCAGTTCCCTGATCGTGACGCCACATAGTCCTAGGCCTCCTTTTGCAACAATTGGAGTCCGACAGCTACTTCGGAGAAATTAAAGCGGAGGGGGAGAAAGACGCTTGTGGAGGCGGATTGCATCCTTTGCTGAAGTGGAGCTACTCAACTTCTGCAGAAGCCAAAGGCTCCGGTTGGGCCAGTAAAATCAGACGCTGTGTGAAATACCAGGTTTTCCCATGGAGCTCTTTCTTCCCTTCCTGCTCCCTCTGCAAAATATCATTGCAGGCAAGCTCCCAACAGTGGGCCTGGAAGAGCAGAAAAGGGGGGGGGGGAGAGGTTTTGGCACCTCAGAAAAGGCTACACCACAGATGAGGGATAGCGACCTCCTAATGGTCCCCTAAACAGCTTCTGCTTAGGCTCGCTAATCCCCTGGGTGGCTCTTGGAGCTGAGAAAAAAGGGAGCTCAGCTTCACCAGGAATGCAGCTAATTTCCCCAGCAAAGCGTAACGTGCTGAAGTGTTAAATCCCTTTGCTCAGCTTATTCCCCCCAAATAGCTTGTGCCTTCGAGTCTTTGTAAACCCCAATAAATGTGCCACTGTGGCGTGATCCTCTGCAACAGTGCCTGGGTGGCCATCTCTTGGGGTGGGAATCGCCTTCTTCGCCACAGACGCTCTATTGCCAGTGTCGAAAGAGTCCTTCTCAGCAGGTGTGTGTGTCTCCTTAGAATGTGTGCAAGGCTGTACATGGGTCTAGCTAGAGCACGTCACCTAATAGTGTGGAGAATGTGGATAGGGAGGCCTTTTCCTCCCTCTCTCAAAAGACTAGAACCCAACAGGGTCATCCCATGAAGCTGGGTGGGAGATTCAGGGGAGATCAAAGGAAGGAGGTCTTCTGGCAGCGCAGAGTTAAACTGTGGAATTCGTTACCACAGGAGGAAGTGATGGCCACCAACCTGGGTGGCTTCAAAGGGGGGCTAGACAAATTGCTGGAGGAGAAGGCTGTCAATGGCCGCTAGTTCTGATGGCTCCGTGCTACCAGCAGTCCCAGAGGCAGTGAGCCCGTGCACACCAGTTGCTGGGGAATGTGGGCGGGAGGGTGCTGTCACACTCATAACCTGCTTGTGCGTTCCTGGTCGACAGCTGGCTGGTCACTGTGTGAACAGAATGCTGGACTAGATGGACCCTGGTCTGATCCAGCAGGGTTCTTCTTATGTTCTTCCCCTAAACAAGCAAAGCATCTGTCTTCACCTGGCAGATTTTAGACTGATCTAAAAGATCAGCACTTTCTTCGGCATAGTAACTTGACCAAAGCTTGCTTTCTATCAAAAGTGGAATCTGGATGCCGCCAGCATGAACTTCCTGAATGAGTACAGAGGATTCAAGATCAATGAACAGGATCCGATCAGGTCGAGAAACCACGATTCATCAGCTGACATCTCAAGGGAAAAATGAGGGAGAATCATGAACAATGTGACGGGATCACACCATTACATGGTTGGGAACCACCTTTATTTATAAACTAAACATGTTTAACATTCATTCATTCATTCATTCATTCATTCATTCTTTCAGCTGAAGGGCTGAATTCCATTTTGAGAAGCTCTCAGGGGCCACACTGCGGTGGTGGGCAGGGCTGAAAACCCTCCGTGCCTTCGGGGAGGTAGGACCACCTTGTAGAAGGGGGAAAACTGCACAAGAGCTGAAAAACCAGGTCATGTTGATCCGGACTCTGGTCAACATATCAAGATGGGCACCTGAAATGTCTTCTTCCATGGCTTCATCTTCTCCCTTCTTCATTGGGATGTTTCGGAGATATTCCCTTTCCTCCCCCGGCTGCCTCAGCCCTGGGTATGACTTGACCGGAGATCACTGAAATTGTGATGTTGCGGCAGTGACAGACGCTAATGGAAATGGACGGATCCGTGATCGACTGAGTTGGACTTTTAGGTAGGAATGTTGCTTTTCATAATGGAATTGTCTAAAATAGCTAGAAAGCTGATGGCATGAGCTGGAGGCACTCTTCGGAAGGACAGCCAGGCCTAGGATTCTTACTCAAATTGCTCTGAGTGCTTTGTCAATGAATGTCTGACGCCGTTCTTAACGCTTTGGTGTTGTTTGGCGATTTTACTGATCGCTTCCTTTGCCATTCAGCACCATTACCAACAACAACCACAACGACGACAAATGGCCAGTTTTATCTTCTCATGCTGTGATGGCCAAAGGGCTACTAGAGAGCAACATTTAACAGAGTCATTCCCAACCGATGGACATAGCATTTTCAGGCACTGTATATATTCGTAAAGCATGTGATGTGATTCAGTCAAAATCTTGAGTCTGTGGTCATTTACCCTGGTCCCCATTTTCCCCCTGACCCCCTGGGTTGCAAAGTTGCAACTTTAAACTGCACCCCTGAATTGACCACATGAGAAGGGGATGTTTTGCTGCCGGTCTCACAGTTTGTCTGTAACATGCGAGCCAACGAAGTGTCAGAAGTCACAACGTAGCTGTAAAGAAGGCTCTCCAGTACCCAAGACGCAGCTCTGGTTCCCTGAATCCCTCCTGGGCACGTCTGTTTGGGAAGTGCCGTGTTGCCAAGGACAGACACGGAACGTACGGCAAGGCCTGTTCCAAGAAGTTGCTGGCAGAGATGCCAATGCTGAGTCCCTTTGATCTGTCTCCTCTGCAGCATCCCGTCTTGAGTCAGGAGCCCTGTGGGCTGAAAGCGATTAGGGGAGCCAAGGCTGAAGGTGCCCTGTGTGCCCATTATGCTGTTTTTGATGTCGAGCGCTGTGAACTCCCATGCTCTATATTCCGAGTCTCACCCTTTCATTTTAGATTATTAAGAAAGTCCCCCTCTCCCTGCCCTTTGGTCTGGGATGTTGTTTTCCTTCCCTCCCTTCTGAAACAACGTTCTCACCACCCTCCCAGCTACACAGGCCTTTGGCGCCAAACGCACCAGTCCTGACTGCAGAGGAGGCGAGACCGGGGCGGCAGGCCGGCGCGCAAGCGATGCACAGACCTTTAATTATCTTCGTCCTGCGGAACAGTCTGGCCTCTCAAGTGGAGCCATAATGGAAACGCCACTTCAAGCTCTTTGGAAGGACGAGGAGCGCGGGGCGTTCCAATGCAAGAAAGGAAGTGGATCTCAAAAAAGTTTGGCATGAAAAGCCAGCCAACCTGCATCTGGATTGCTGAAGCACTCTGAGCGAGCCTAAATGTGCAGCAATTTGCTTATTTTTCTCTCCCAGCCCAATAAAATAGCAAACTCAGGTTGCCACTGCTGGAGGGGTATAAAAGGGGATTGGACAAGTTCGTGGAGGACGAGGCTACCAGTGGCCGCTGCGTGCCGCCTCCGTGATGGGAGGCAGGATGCTCCAGCCCCTTCATCGTTTCAGTTGCCCTTTTCTGCAGTCTTCCCAGCTCTGCAACATCCTCTTGAGCTGCCCAAAGCAGCCCAGGCCTTCCCTGCGCACACGTGCTCCAAACCGCCTCTCGGAGTTCCAGCGGCAGCCCTTGCTGGCACTCGGAGACGAAACAGGCCGAGGCTGGAGCAGAGCCTGCATTGCAGCCCTTGCCTCCACCCCGCGCAGGCTGTGCATCTGCGTCATGGCGCATTCCCGTCCTCCTGTCCCCATCCCCTCCCGCGCAGGAACCATCCACACACCAGCCGCTCCGACCGGCAGGGACTGAGCGAAGGATAAGAATAATGGGGATGGTTCGTAGCAGGTGGCGGCGGCGGTGTGGCTTGTGTGAACCTTGTTTCCACGTGGGGGTGCGATCGTTGACTCCCCTACTCCCTTGCAGACGATTTCTGGGGGGAAGAAATCAGGATATGGATATCCCCCTTTCCAGTGGGGGATATGAAGAGGAAACAGGTGAGGAACGTGCCTGCCTGGGGCAATGGCGGTGAGAAGGAAAAGTCCCTGGGGGAAGGGGCAACGGGGGGCGTCTTCTTGAACGGCCTTCAGCCCCGGTGCTGCACTGACCCCGGCAGCACACCACGCTGGAACCAAGTCTTCTCCGAGGAGAATGTTCAGGGCGTTGCTCATTCCGACGCTGGTCAGGATTGATTTGCTGGGCATGGACCGGAGTTTGAATGCACGGCCAGCCTGCCACCGTCCCCGGAACAGCCACTTAGATGTGAGAGGTCTAGGCGTAATTTGCACGGAACTAAGCATTTCATGGCCTCAAGTTGTGGAAATTGTGGTAATTATGGCTGTAATTTGCCCAAGTAATGCAAATCGCGGTGACAATCGGCATATCTTGCCATTTTTACAGAAGAAAATTAAAGTGGGAGTCGACGAGCTGGCCTGACCCACACAGATCCCGCCCCCCCTTCCCCAATAGTTTTTGGGTAAATTTGTATGGAAACGCACAGGTCATTGGCGGTGTCCTCCAGCCAAGAAATCTGCAAAGGTTCTGAAGGTTAGACATGCATGCAAAGTTAGAATGACTGGAACTTATTCACATGTCACCAATATTAGCAGCAGGGGAACCTGGATGGGGAGGTGCTGTTGCGCTCACGTCCTGCTTGTGGGTTTCCCGTGGCATCTGGTTGGCCACTGTGTGAGCAGAATGCTGGACTAGATGGACCTCGGTCTGATGCAGCACGGCTCTTGGTATGTTCTTCAATGGAGAGTGCCTCTGAGCATATGCAGAATGCTTTTCTTTCACCACTGAGCTCTTGCATTCTCCCCCGACCAATTCTATTGCCCTCCATGCAACCATCCCGCCTCATCCTACCGTCCTCCGGCAACTCTTCATCAAAAGAGATGTCTTGGCTTGTGCAACTCTCCTCTCCCTCCTCCTTGTTATGCACCAGCTCTCATTGCAGCTTCCTCCCCATAACTTCATTTGTGCCAAGGCTTCACCAGGCTTCAGCCAATGAGTCTGTTTTCAAAACTAGGGCTAAATTACGGAGAAACTCTGAGCATGTACGAAGTGCCCTTCCCTCTCCACTGAAGCTAGCATTCATGCACCCCCCCAAGGCCCTTCTCACCATCACGCCACCATCACAGGCACGTCTGGGGGGAACGCGGGAGAGGGCCTTCTCGGTGGCTACGCCAGGGCTCTGGGACTCCCTTCCCAGGGAGGCCAGAGGGGCACCCTCCTTGATCTGTTTTCGCAGGCATGTAAAACCCTTTTTGTTCCGGTACACCTGTGGGGATCGCTAGTCCGGACCTGTGAGAACAGGACGGATGGATACTGTATGTCTTGTTGTCTTTTCACGTTGTGATATTTGATACAATTTTAATATTATTGATTTAATTCTATTTTTAACTATTGTATACTTCTATTCAAAGCCCCAGCAGTTTCTCGATCGTGACGCCACATAGTCCTAACATTCCCTTTGGGATTATTGGAGTCCTACAGCTATTTAGGAGGAATTCAAGTGGAGGGTGCTGTGGCGCTGGAGAAGACTCTTACGAGTCTTCTTCGGAAAGACCTGTAATCCCACCCCTGCCTGTTGTCCCAGGCCCCATATCAACAGTGGGCTTTTACCCCGTTTCTACTCTGCCCCTGAGATGATTGTGGCAGATGATGCATGCCCCTCTCAGTAGCAAGTGTGGGTTTTTTAATTATCATTAATTTAAAGGATAATTAAAGGCATTCCAATGTATGACAATTGCCCCATGAGTTTCCTTCCCAAAGCTTCGAAGTCTGACTTGACTTCTCCGTAGCTCTGCTTGGCACGATCATTTGTTCCCACGTGGATGAGAAGGAAGGGATACCTGTCAGTGGGCTTTAGAGTGCAGGCAACCCTTCAGTCACGTCTCTGGTCCGTCCTCCCGGGGATACCTGGCGAGTCCACGGGTCTTCGCGACATACTTGGGTCTCGATCCCACGCAGCAAGGAGTCTCCCACTCCTCCTCCTCTTCTCTTCTTCTTGTTGTAGGCCTGGGTTTCATGGCCTCTGCTTGGCTGACCTTCAGCCGCTTGCTCGCTCTCATGCAGGGTCCCCTGTGGTTCTTCCCCTGCAGCCTGTCCTCCACTCCCATCCTCAAGTACCCGGAAGCGGATCCAGAGCTCCACTGCTTCCACTGGTGCAGAGTGGCGTCTCGTTCTTCTCCTCCTAACTGTCACCCTTTCCCCAGGACTATCCTCTGTGGCATTCTTTCTCCCTCACCATTTCCCCCTTCTGCCTCAGTTTGCTCTTGCTCTGCAAGCTTCTGCTCTTCCCTTTGCTGCTGTGGTTCCCCGGTTCTGTCCAAGGACTCTTCGTGTTCTCTTATTCCCCGGAGGGTCGGCAGTCGCCGCTCCAGTCCTCTTTCTTTTCCTTCCAGCAGCGTGATCCACTGGCGCTTGTGGCAGGTGTGGGCCATGTTGTCCTCAGGCAAGACAACAAGCGCGGCACACGCCTTGCAGGTCCCCACCACTGGAGAGCCTTGTCCTGCCATGGCCTCCTTCCCCTTGTTGTGACCGGCTTTCTGACGGCTCTCGACTAGTCTGTGCCTGTGCCTTTCCGGAAGAAGCAAGCTAAAGAAAACAAAACAAGTCCTTCCAAGATTGCTCAGGGATGTTGGAATTTCGTTGTAACTGTGTCGGACGTCAGGGGACGAAAGGAGACAGTGGGCTCTTAGCGGTGCTTGGCATGGGGATGTGCGAATTGTGCACCTTCCGCGCCGCTTGACTTCCGCAGTTTGCGGCCAGTGCTCGGTCCCGTCGTTCGCAAGCCCCCGCAATTCTCCTCTTTTTTTCCACTCCAAGAATTACGGAGGTAAATCCGTACCGACAGCCAGAACTCCGGTGCCCAGCCATCTCCGTGAGTCTGCCTAGCTTCCGTAAGAAAGGCTATTTTTCGTAGATATTTATGTATTTTTCCCCCTGCCTGAGACGTGCAGTAATTACTTTCGGCCTCCTCCTCGGGGCTTCCCAAAACAAGGCTGCCCCAGGGGTGCCTGAGCGATGCACTCTGCGTTTCGAGCAGCGCTGTCTGAAAGAAAGAAAGAAAGAAAGAAAGAAAGAAAGAAAGAACCTTTTACAATGACCCCGCCAGTCTGGAGCCCTGCGCGAGGTATCATTCCCCCTGCTAGGCTTTCTACTTCCACATCCAGCGTTGTTGTTGTTGACGTTGTGAGGCCAAAATGGAGAGGAGAACCAACTCTGTGCATGACTACTCAGAAGTAAGTCTTACTGAGTCCAATGCAACGTACTCCTACACATGTCAGCACCCCAATTGCCCCCAGCTCACAATCAGCTTTGTATTTCCACATCCAGCTCATTATCAAACCTACTGTTAGTTATCTCACTGGGTGACTTTGGGCTGGACTCTAACCACTACACCATACTTCTGTTATGCGAAACACATGAAGAAAAGGAGACAGTATAACAGAAAGTTCTGTCTGAAGCAGTCACACTTCACTTGTACAAATGCAGCATGAAGAGAAAGATCAGCAACCTTCTCTTTGTTTGAATGAAAAGCACACTCTGCACATGCTCAGGAATGGACAAAATGAGGAATAAACCTACCAGGGAATATGAAGAACTATATTCTTCCAGTGTGTGTGTCTGTGTGTGTGTGTGTGTGTAATCTCCCTCAATCCAGCTGTTCTCCGGACCCCCCCCTCCATTCACCCAAGGGTCTTCTGAGATAACGAACAGGAGGTTTGATAATGAGCTGGATGTGGAAATACAAAGCTGAGCTGGGGGCAAGTGGGGTGCTGACAAGTGTAGGAGTAAGTTGCATTGAACTCAGTAAGACTTACTTCTGAGTAGACATGCACAGAGTTGGTTCTCCTCTCTGCTCAGCTTTGTATTTCCACATCCAGCTCATTATCAAACCTCCTGTTAGTTATCTCAGAAGACCCTTGGGTGAATGGGGGGGGGGCTTTCCAGGGAACAGCTGTGTCCTCATTTCGTCCATTCTCTCAGCATGTGCAGAGTGTGCTTTCTATTCAAACAAAGAGGTAAGGAGGTTGGATGGCTTCTTGGCATTGCAACCATCCACAGACAGAGGGTTCTCCCCAGGCCATGTCTCCCCCCAGTTGAACTGGGTCGCGTGCAGAAGCATGGAGAATGGATCACAGGAGACGCATCACAGCTGCCGGAGTCACGGAAGGCTGGAATCGAGGGTAACCAGCAGGGCCTGCAACTAGGGATGCACAGAGGTAGTTAAATCGGTTCCGCCTGTGGTTTGTGGATTGTTAGGCGTCTTTGGTTCTCTTGTCCGCTCATTGACGGAATCTGATACTTTTAAGGATGATGAAGAAGAAGAGTTTTGTTCCACTTGCACCAGTGTGCATTCGTGCGAGTGCGCATCCGTGCTGTTGCGCATTGCCACAAATGCACGTTTGTGCCAATGCACACAGGTGCATGTACGCACTTGCACGAAGGCAGATTTGCACAACAGCACATTTGTGCGACCTCCAAGGAACAGAATATGCTCTGCAAGTCCATGGAATCCACAGAACTCCGAAAAAGCTGGTCCGCTACAGGACCTGCCCCAACACCAGAATCAGGCACCATTCTGTGCTCACTGAGCATGTTCCGTCGTCATGTTCATTGGAACGAACTTTAAATCTTAAAAAAAGTCTGAGCGTGGGAGAAAGCGACATCGATGACTTTGTCCATCCATAGGGCTGTTGTGCTCATGCCCTGCGTGTGGGTTCCCAGTTGACAGCTGGTCAGCCACTGTGTGAACAGAATGCTGGCCTAGGTGGAGCCTTGTTCTGATCCAGCCGGGCTCTTCGGATGCTCTTAACACCCGTTTACAATCCAGGGACTGCCACTAAGCCTCCCCCCGCCCCCTAACGGTGTTGATTCATTCTTACTGTGGTAGCTTTATGTGGAAGGTTCTTGCTGATCGCTGCCTTAAGCTAAATCCAGCATGCTTCTGTTGAATCACAACGCCCCAACATCCCACCCCCAGGAAAGTAGACCAGAAGACCAAGACGATACTGCTACGCCAAGGCATTTGGAGCAGGTAAGGGTTTGTGAAATGGACTCCTTCCTGCGCTCCACGTCGAGCTCATAAAATAAAATAAAGCCAGAGTGAGCTTAAAAAACAAACAAACCACCCCAAACACAATGGAGCATGAATCTGGAAGATCTGCTTCTGGAGGGGGATTATTGGCGGCCACCTGTGATGTCATTAGCCCCCAAGTGCTGGAGCATGGTTTTAATGCCTGTGTATTTTATCATCTTGTAATGTATTAAACGTATTCCTTTATTTCATGTGTCTCTTGCCTTTCCACTGCAAATGGCCCTCAAGACAGCTCACCGTAATAAAATACAGATTAATAACCAAATCTCAGTTTAAGATCATAAGCAACTCAGTGAAAAATACAATGACAGGAACACCCCAGCAGTTCGACTCACCTTTAGCAGCAAACCAGTTTACATGGCAAAGACTGACATCTAAATCAGCATTCAGTTCAGTGCTGGGTATGTCAGTCCCTCAATTTGTGAATCTGGACTTCTTACGGGCCACTGTGACATTTCTTCTGGTCACCGCACGTAAAAAACATACAGTAGAGCTGGAAAAGGCCAGAAAAGGGCAACTAAAACCATCGAGGGGCTGGAGCATCTCCCCTATGAGAGAAGGTTACAACATCTGAGATGGTTTAGCTTGGAAAAAGGTGGGTAAGCCCCCCCCCCCCCAACAGCATATTCTGGTTTAAAGCTCTTCCTGTCCATAACTCAGCCTTAGGAGAGGCATTTCAGGCGTTTAGAAGGGAGGAGAAAGGCAGACACGATGGAGCTGTCTGAAAGGATGCATGGGATGGTTACGAAGTAGCTCTCTTTCGAGTGAATGGTCCTGCCTCCATTTTGAGACAGCCACAAAGCCCGGCGTCTTCCTCCCCGGCCTCCGCAAAGGCGGGAGAAAGGCACAGGAACGGGGCTGAGAGCAACCTGCAGGGCGAGATCAAGCGATTCAGTTGGTGACGGACGTCTTCCAACGCATTCCCCAAAGGCAAAGGTGGGGGTCAAATTCAGCAGAACCTGAATGTGTTAGATAGCAGGAGTGCTACCTGGCGAGGTACCCAGCCGACCACCCGCAATATCCTCCCGTTCCTCAACTCCACCCTTGACACCTTGACACCTGTCTTTAAGACAGTCGTTGAGATGCAAGCTCATCTTTTGTTAAGCGAATCAGAGATAGCAAGTCGGACTTTTGTTTCCGGCAAGTGCAGCCATCGCCCCCAAGCCCCCTCTTTTGTCCCCAGGCACCCTCTTTTGTTAGACGGGAAGGAAGGCCAACTCCATCCTTCCCCCAGAGCAAGTAGCCCCATTTCCAGCGCCCCTGAGCAGTGTCTGGCTCATCAGAGTGGGGATGTCACTGCCTCTCTCTGGACTGCACAAGAGGCCGCAGGCTGGGGCAGTCCAAGTCCCCCGCTTCCCAGCGGTGGGGGGGCCGTGCTTCTAAAATCGCCGGGTGCCTCGTCCCTCCAGGGGCATGGGCCACAGTGCTGCGGAAATCACTCAATGGCTCTCCTCCCGGAGGAAAGGCTCCATGCTGAAATCACGGCGCTCCTCGCTTGGCAGAGCAAGGTGCCCGCAGTGGGCGCTTAGCCTCCCCTGCCAAAGCTCTCTGCTCTCCTTCCTCTTCACATGAGGCCAGGAATTGGACGTGTGCCAGGGCCTGTCTGCAAGAAAAGGCTTCGGCCCGACGAAAGGCATATTAATTTTAGAAGTTCTGGGTAGGGATTGTAGCCTCCAATCCCTCTTTCCCTCTCCCACCCCCCCCCCCCCGGTCTCTTTCCCTCTCCTTCCCACAGTCTTGAAAACTACCTTTAGGCCTGGAGCTCAGCTTCACCAGGAATGCAGCTAATTTCCCCAGCAAAGCATAACGTGCTGAAGTGTTACATCCCTTTGCTCAGGGACATCAGGGTCATCCCATGAAGCTGGGTGGGAGATTCAGGGGAAATCAAAGGAAGGAGCTCTTCTGGCAGCGCAGAGTTAAACTGTGGAATTCGCTACCACAGGAGGAAGTGATGGCCACCAACCTGGGTGGCTTCAAAGGGGGCTAGACAAATTGCTGGAGGAGAAGGCTGTCAATGGCCGCTAGTTCTGATGGCTCCGTGCTACCAGCAGTCCCAGAGGCAGTGAGCCCGTGCACACCAGTTGCTGGGGAATGTGGGCGGGAGGGTGCTGTCGCACTCATAACCTGCTTGTGCGTTCCTGGTCGACAGCTGGCTGGTCACTGTGTGAACAGAATGCTGGACTAGATGGACCCTGGTCTGATCCAGCAGGGCTCTTCTTATGTTCTTATGTTCTTCCCCTAAACAAGCAAAGCTTCTGTCTTCACCTGGCAGATTTTAGACTGATCTAAAAGATCAGCACTTTCTTCGGCATAGTAACTTGACCAAAGCTTGCTTTCTATCAAAAGTGGAATCTGGATGCCGCCAGCATGAACTTCCTGAATGACTACAGAGGACTCAAGATCAATGAACAGGATCCGATCAGGTCGAGAAACCACGATTCATCAGCTGACATCTCAAAGGAAAAATGAGGGAGAATCATGAACAATGTCACGGGATCACACCATTACATGGTTGGGAACCACCTTTATTTATAAACTAAACATGTTTAACATTCATTCATTCATTCATTCATTCATTCATTCATTCTTTCAGCTGAAGGGCTGAATTCCATTTTGAGAAGCTCTCAGGGGCCACACTGCGGTGGTGGGCAGGGCGTAAAACTCTCCGTGCCTTCGGGGAGGTGGGACCACCTTGTAGAAGGGGGAAAACTGCACAAGAGCTGGAAAACCGGGTCATGTTGATCCGGACTCTGGTCAACATATCAAGATGGGCACCTGAAATGTCTTCTTCCATGGCTTCATCTTCTCCCTTCTTCATTGGGATGTTTCAGAGATATTCCCTTTCCCCCCCTGCCGCCTCAGCCCTGGGAATGACTTGACTGGAGATCACTGAAATTATGATGTTGCGGCAGTGACTGACGCTGATGGAAATGGACGGATCCATGATCGACTGAGTTGGACTTTTAGGTAGGAATGTTGCTTTTCATAATGGAATCGTCTCAATTAGCTAGGAAGCTGATGGCATGAGCTGGAGGCACTCTTCGGAAGGACAGCCAGGCCTAGGATTCTTACTCAAATTGCTCTGAGTGCTTTGTCAATGAATGTCTGACGCCGTTCTTAACGCTTTGGTGTTGTTTGGCGATTTTACTGATCGCTTCCTTTTGCCATTCAGCACCATTACCAACAACAACCACAACAACGACAAATGGCCAGTTTTATCTTCTCATGCTGTGATGGCCAAAGGGCTACTAGAGAGCAACATTTAACAGAGTCATTCCCAACCGATGGTCATAGCATTTTCAGGCACTGTATATATTCGTAAAGCATGTGATATGATTCAGTCAAAATCTTGAGTCTGTGGTCATTTACCCTGGTCCCCATTTTCCCCCTGACCCCCTGGGTTGCAAAGTTGCAACTTTAAACTGCACCCCTGAATTGACCACATGGGAAGGGGGTGTTTTGCTGGCGGTCTCACAGTTTGTCTGTAACATGCGAGCCAATGAAGTGTCAGAAGTCACAACGTAGCTGTAAAGCAGGCTCTCCAGTGCCCAAGTCACGGCTCTGGTTCGCTGAATCCCTCCTGGGCATGTCTGTTTGGGAAATGCCGTGTTGCCAAGGACAGACACGGAACGTATGGCAAGGCCTGTTCCAAGACGTTGCTGGCAGAGATGCCAATGCTGAGTCCTTTGATCCGTCTCCTCTGCAGCATCCCGTCTTGAGTCAGGAGCCCTGTGGGCTGAAAGCGATTAGGGGAGCCAAGGCTGAAAGTGCCCTGTGTGCCCATTATGCTGTTTTTGATGTCCAGCGCTGTGAACTCCCATGCTCTATATTCCGACTCTCACCCCTTCATTTTAGATTATTAAGAAAATCCCCCTCTCCCTGCCCTTTGGTCTGGGATGTTGTTTTCCTTCCCTCCCTTCTGAAACAACGTTCTCACCACCCTCCCAGCTACACAGGCCTTTGGCGCCAAACGCACCAGTCCTGACTGCAGAGGAGGCAAGACCGGGGCGGCAGGGCGGCGTGCACAGCACGCGATGCACAGACCTTTAATTATCTTCTTCCTGCGGAACAGTCTGGCCTCTCAAGTGGAGCCATAATGGAAACGCCACTTCAAGCTCTTTGGAAGGACTAGGAGCGCGGGGCGTTCCAATACAAGAAAGGAAGTGGATCTCAAAAAAGTTTGGCATGAAAAGCCAGCCAACCTGCATCTGGATTGCTGAAGCACTCTGAGCGAGCCTGAATGTGCAGCAATTTGCTTATTTTTCTCTCCCAGCCCAATAAAATAGCAAACTCAGGTTGCCACTGCTGGAGGGGTGTAAAAGGGGATTGGACAAGTTCGTGGAGGACGAGGCTACCAGTGGCCGCTGCGTGCCGCCTCCGTGATGGGAGGCAGGATGCTCCAGCCCCTTCATCGTTTCAGTTGCCCTTTTCTGCAGTCTTCCTAGCTCTGCAACATCCTCTCGAGCTGCCCAAAGCAGCCCAGGCCTTCCCTGTGCACACGTGCTCCAAACCGCCTCTCGGAGTTCCAGCGGCAGCCCTTGCTGGCGCTCGGAGACGAAACAGGCTGAGGCTGGAGCAGAGCCTGCATTGCAGCCCTTGCCTCCACCCCGCGCAGGCTGTGCATCTGCGTCATGGCACATTCCCGTCCTCCTGTCCCCGTCCCCTCCCGCGCAGGAACCATCCACACACCAGCCGCTCCGACGGGCAGGGACTGAGCGAAGGATAAGAATAATGGGGATGGTTCGTAGCGGGTGGCGGCGGCGGCGTGGCTTGTGTGAACCTTGTTTCCGCGTGGGGGTGCGATCGTTGACTCCCCTGCTCCCTTGCAGACGATTTGCAGGGGGAAGAAATCAGGATATGGATATCCCCCTTTCCAGTGGGGGATATGAAGAGGAAACGGGTGAGGAACGAGAGTGCCTGCCTGGGGCAACGGAGGGCGTCTTCTTGAACGGCCTTCAGCCCCGGCGCTGCACCGACTCCGGCCGCACACCATGCTGGAACGCAGTCTTCTCCGAGGAGAATGTTCAGGGCATTGCTCATTCCGACGCTGGTCAGGATTGATTTGCTGGGCATGGACCGGAGTTTGAATGCATGGCCAGCCTGCCACTGTCCCCGGAACAGCCACTTAGATGTGAGAGGGCGAGGCGTAATTTGCACGGAACTAAGCATTTCATGGCCGCAAGTTGTGGAAATTGTGGTAATTATGGCTGTAATTTGCCCAAGTAATGCACATCGCGGTGACAATCGGCATATCTTGCCATTTTTACAGAAGAAAATTAAAGTGGGAGTCGACGAGCTGGCCTGACCCACACAGATCCCGCCCCCCCTTCCCCAATAGTTTTTGGGTAAATTTGTATGGAAACGCACAGGTCATTGGCGGTGTCCTCCAGCCAAGAAATCTGCAAAGGTTCTGAAGGTTAGACATGCATGCAAAGTTGGAGTGACTGGAATTTATTCACATGTCACCAATATTAGCAGCAGGGGAACCTGGATGGGGAGGGGCTGTTGCGCTCACGTTCCGCTTGTGGGTTTCCCGTGGCATCTGGTTGGCCACTGTGTGAACAGAATGCTGGACGAGATGGACCTCAGTCTGATGCAGCATGGCTCTTGGTATGTTCTTCAATGGAGAGTGCCTCTGAGCATATGCAGAATGCTTTTCTTTCACCACTGAGCACTTGCATTCTCCCCCGACCAATTCTATTGCCCTCCATGCAACCATCCTGCCTCATCCTACCGTCCTCCGGCAACTCTTCATCAAAAGAGATGTCTTGGCTTGTGCAACTCTCCTCTCCCTCCTCCTTGTTACGCACCAGCTCTCATTGCAGCTTCCTCCCCATAACTTCATTTGTGCCAAGGCTTCACCAGGCTTCAGGCAATGAGTCTGTTTTCAAAACTAGGGCTAAGTTACAGAGAAACTCTGAGCATGTACGAAGTGCCCTTCCCTCACCACTGAAGCTAGCATTCATGCACCCCCCCAAGGCCCTTCTCACCATCCCGCCACCGTCACAGGCACGTCTGGGGGGAACGCGGGAGAGGGCCTTCTCGGTGGCTACCCCAGGGCTCTGGGACTCCCTTCCCAGGGAGGCCAGAGGGGCACCCTCCTTGATCTGTTTTCGCAGGCATGTAAAACCCTTTTTGTTCCGGTACACCTGTGGGGATCGCTAGTCCGGACCTGTGAGAGTAGGACAGATGGATACTGTATGTCTTGTTGTCTTTTCACGTTGTGATATTTGATACAATTTTAATATTATTGATTTAATTCTATTTTTAACTATTGTATACTTCTATTGATACTTCTATTTCTGGTTTTAATTGTACAAGTATTAATGTTGTACAGCCGCCTTGTGTCCCAGTATTGGGAAAAAGGCGGGATATAATAATAATTATAATAGCAATAATAATAATAGCAATAATAATAACAATAACAATAATAATAATAGCTGGAACTGGGTCGGCACTGTCTCAAGCCTGCAGGACCATGCTCACAACTCAGGGCTTATTTCTGAGTAAACACGCAGAACATCAGGGTGCAAACCGCCCTGCAAGAGTCACTCTTGCTGGAGTCCTATGCACACGTTCCTGAGGGCGAGCCTCACTAAGCGTAGCGGGCTTCTGAGTAGGCATGCATGGGATGGCATGAATGAGAAGCATTTCTCTCCCCTCCACTCAGAAAACCAAGCCCAGCCTTGCACCGAGTCAGACCCTGGGCCCATCTAGCCCAGTACTGTTGACACTGCCTGGCAGCAGCGGCTCTCCGGAGTGTCAGGCGGGATTCTTGCCTCGCCCTGCCTGGAGATGCTGGGGATCGAACCCGGGGCCTCTGCAGGCCAAGCATGTGCTCCGCCACTGAGCTGCAGCCCTTCCTGTTGCTGGATGATGGCAACTGGCAAACAAGGCAGCCCCAGACCTGCTTCTCGGTGGCCACGTGAACCCCCTCTTCCCAAAGACTCGAGTGCGGAGGAGGGGGGAAACCAACCCGCCTGTCTGTTTGTCCAAAGTCAACTACGGTTCAGAGCTTCTCTTGCTCGCTGAAGAGAATTCTCTTCAAGAATTCCCCAAGATATGCTCTGGGTGGAATAAAGAAGAGAAAGAAGGAAAGGAAGGAAGGAAGGAAGAAAGGAAGGAAGGAAGGGAGGAAGGATGGATGGAAGGAAGGAAGGGAGGGAGGGAGGGAGGGAGGAAGGAAGGAAGGAAGGAAGGAAGGACAGGGAAGAAGAAAAGTAGAATGGTGCCTGGAAATGTGCATGGGGTTGGGCGGGTGGAGAGAATTCCCTAAGCCAAGTGGCTCCTTTCAGAGAGGTGGTACCTCAGAGGAATGTAGGAGGCTGTGGAGCGTTTGTAAGATTGCATGTACTTAAATGAGATTCATGCGGTGAGGTGGCTGAGGGCTTTTTCTAGCTTTTCGCAAACTGTAGAACCTATTTCAAAGCCCCAGCAGTTTCTCGATCATGACGCCACATAGTCCTAACACTCCCTTTGGGATTATTGGAGTCCTACAGCTATTTTGGAGGAATTCAAGTGGAGGGTGCTGTGGCGCTGGAGAAGACTCTTACAAGTGCCCTGGACTGCAAGGAGGTCCAATCAGTCCATCCTTAAGGAAATCAACCGTGACTGCTCATTGGAAGGACAGATACTGAAGCTGAAGCTGAAATATTTTGTCCACCTAATGCGAAGACAAAACTCACTGGAAAAGACCCTGATGCTGGGAAAGATTGAAGGCAAAAGGAGAAGGGGACGGCAGAGGGTGAGATGGCTAGATAGCATCACCGATGCAATGAATATGAACCTGAGCACACTCCGGGAGAGAGCGCAGGACAGGAGGGCCTGGCGTGCTATGGTCCATGGGGTCATGAAGAGTCGGACACGACTGAACGACTGAACAACAACAACAAAAGTGGAGGGGGAGAAAGACGTTTGTGGAGGCTGATTGCATCCTTTGCTGAACTGAAGCTACTCAACTTTGGCAGAAGCCAAAGGTTCCAGTCTGGGGCAGTAAAGTCAGATGCTGTGTGAAATACCAGAATTCCACATGGAGCTTTTTCTTCCCTTCCAGCTCCCTCTTCAAATTTGGATTGCAGGCAAGCTCCCAACAGTTAGCATGTAAGAGCAGAAAAGGAGGGGGAGAGAGGTGTTTGCACCTCAAAAAAACCCTACACCAGGGATTAGGGATAGTGACCTCCTAATGGTCACCTTAAAAACCTTCTGCTTAGGCTCTCTAATCCCCTGGCTGGCTTGACAGTTTTCACGTTTTGTTTTGGTCTTTAAGAAAATGAAAATTTACGCATGGCTAGCACAAAAGCCGCTGGACCTCACTGTCTGAAAGTTGGCAGGTTCAGAGAGCTCCGCAGGGGCTGCCAGGTCCCCAAATTGCATACACTTCTGGAAGAACAGAAACATTATAGCTCTTTGCTTTGACACATAGTCTTGAAAAAAGCAAATTTTACCTGTGGCTAGAACAAAAGCCACTAGGCCTGACTGTCTGAAATTCGGCAGATTCAGTCAGCTCTACAGGGGCTGCCTGGTTGCCAAACTCGATGCACTTATGTGGAAGCACAAAAAAAATTAGAGCTCTTTGCTTTGACAGATTTTCCGGAAAATAGCAGATTTTACCTGTGACTAGCACAAGGGCCACGGGACCTACCTGCCTGAAATTGGGCAGGTTCAACCAGCTCCATGGGGGCTCCCCGGCCGCCAAATCTCATGTATCTATCGTACAAACTAAAACCGTTATGTCCGTTTCTGTTTTTCAATGCAAGTCAGTGGGGAAATGTAAAACAAAAAAAGGCAATTGGGACTAGATTGCCTACGTGCAGGCAATCTAGGGAGATCAGCCATTAAATGTAGAGGTGCGTCCGCCTACATGCATGCGTGCGCACACACACACACACACACACACACTTTGAAGTTTCAGTATTAGAGTGCTGTTCACTATGGTGAAGGAAGTGCATCATAACTCTGGTCTGAGCGAGACAGCTTAATTATTTATTTAACGCAAAGGCACCCAAGGAAGGAAGCCGTCTTGTGGGGCCAGGACGCAGCTCTTTCTCCTGTTACCTGGCCGGCGGCCATCCCCGGAGACTGTTCTATTGAGCAGGCAGTTATCAGTGGATTATGCCAGGTGAATTATGCTAAACCACAACCTGCAAGATTCCAAGTTGAAGGAGAACGCCTTGTACCAAATGACATAGGAGTCAGGTGGGGTTCACCTGGCGCAGTCCGTGGTGAGAGACTTCAAAGGCATTACAATTGTAGGGTGAGGCATTTCCTTCAGTATCGGAAAGAAAGCGGATAAAAAGAGGCACTGCCCCTGACTTTTCCAGCAGCGCCTTGTGCCTTTGCCTTCTGACGCTCGATCTCGTCTCGATCGGTAAGTTCTCTGATGAAACCTTTTCCTAGCCCAAGAAAGGAAGGAATTGCTTTGACTTTGGACCAGATGTGTTGAAGACTTTGTTCCCGAATGAAGGTTACTTATTCACAGGCAGGCATTGGTCTGGGGAAGAGGGCAGGTTCTTTTAGGGATCAGGAACTGGTTAAAGAACAGAGGGCAGAAAGAAATGGTACAGTCTCCCAATGGCGGGAAGGAGATAGCGGGGTCCCGCTCTCCTGATGTTCTTAAAGAAATGTCATTGGCACCGAAGGGATGACAGAATCAATGCCAGGAGAAGTTTCCTCCAGCGCTGAATCTCTGCTTTAAACAATGCTAGCCCTCTGGGTTTTTTGGCACCTGCTACAAAAAGACTTCTTCCAAGAGGCATTCCCAGGAAAGTAATCCTGCCCTCTTGTTTTGGTAGATCGTATTTAAATTTATTGCATGTAAGCGATGCATAAATATTGTTACATAAATAAATAAGCTCTCTCGCTCAGAGCAGAGTTATGATGTACTTCCTTCTCTATAGTGCACAACCCTCTAATACTGAAAGTTCAAAGTGTGTGTGTGTGTGTCTAGGCGGACGCACCTCTACATTTAATGGCTGACCTTCCTAGACCCCTTCGAACGGATTGAATTTGCCTGCCCAGATGTGACTTGATATAGAATGTGCTGGGTTCAGAGAATACACCTGGAAAATGTTCACATCTGTGAAAATCTCACTCAGTGCCTGAAATTGAAAGGTTTTAAAAGAACAGAATATAAAATGTGAAATCTGGCTCTTTAATATTTCACCGGTGCCATCCTATGCATGTTTAAACAGAATTAATGCCACAGGGTTCAATGGGATTTAGTCCCTGGTGAGTGTGCATAGGATTGAGGACTATATACCTTTAAAAACCCCGCGAATACAAAGAAGTAGAATATAATCATGGTATACCACAGCATTTGCTAGAGCCATACAGCTGGTATACAGAGGGGTAAACGCTCTGATCCCGGAGGTCATATGTCGCCCCCATGCCTAGTAGCCCTTCCTAGCCTTCTCTCCACCATGTTCCCTGGCGACAGAGCTCCCCGGCCATGACGGGTCAGACTGAAAGCCCAACGCTTCTCCTCAGGTCCCTCAGACTTTTTAAGTGTTGATCCACATTTGTTGTTTCAGATTCCTTCCCAGAATGTCGAGCCCAGGGGATGTGATGTACTCAGCCAATGGTCTAAGAGGGGATCTCAGCTTTCAACCCATGGTCGTGGTTCAGATCTCACCTTCGGAAAGACCTGTAATCCCACCCCTGCCTGTTGTCCCAGGCCCCATATCAACAGTGGGCTTTTACCCCCTTTCTACTCTGCCCCTGAGATGATCGTGGCAGATGATGCATGCCCCTCTCAGTAGCAAGCGTTGGTTCTTTAATTATCATTAATTTAAATGATAATTAAAGGCATACCAATGTACTGACAATTGCCCCATGAGTTTCCTTCCCAAAGCTTCAAAGTCTGACTTGACTTCTCCGTAGCTCCACTTGGCAGTATCATTTGTTCCCACGTGGATGAGAAGGAAGGGATACCTGTCAGTGGGCTTTAGAGTGCAGGCAACCCTTCAGTCACGTCTCTGGTCCTTCCTCCCGGGGATACCTGGCGAGTCCACGGGTCTTTGCGACATACTTGGGTTTCAATCCCACGCAGCAAGGAGTCTCCCACTCCTCCTCCTCTTCTCTTCTTCTTGTTGTAGGCCTGGGTTTCATGGCCTCTGCTTGGCTGACCTTCAGCCTCTGGCTCGCTCTCATGCAGGGTCCCCTGTGGTTCTTCCTCTGCAGCCTGTCCTCCAGTCTTATCCTCAAGTACCCGGAAGCGGATCCAGAGCTCCACTGCTTCCACTGGTGCAGAGTGGCGTCTCGTCCTTCTCCTCCTAACTGTCACCCTTTCCCACGGAGTATCCTCTGCAGCATTTTTCCTCCCCTCAGCATTTCCCCCTTCTGCCTCAGCTTGCTCTTGCTCTGCAAGCTTCTGCTCTTCCCTTTGCTGCTGTGGTTCCCTGGTTCTGTCCAAGAACTCTTCATGTTCTCTTATTCCCCGGAGGGTCGACAGTCACCGCTCCAGTCCTCTTACTTTTTCTTCCAGCAGCGTGATCAACTGGCACTTGTGGCAGGTGTGGGCCATGTTGTTCTCCGGCAAGAAAACAAACATTGCACACACCTTGCAGGTCACCACCACTGGAGAGACTTGACCTTCCGTAGTCTCTTTTCCCTTTTTGTGTCTAGCTTTCTGATTGTTCTCGACCAGGCTGTGCCTGGTCCTCTACTCACTGGAAGTGGAAAGCCCACTCTTTGTCCCACTCTTTGCCTTTGTCTCCTTTGTCTCTTCTATCACTGCAACTCCGCTGGCCAACTCGTGTTCGCTCGCTCTGATCGCTCGCTCTCTGGCAGCTTGCTTGCTTCTGTAGTCCCTAGACCCACTGGAGCAGCTTCCTCTGCTCTGCTCTGCTCTGCTGAGCTGGGAGGCGGCAAACAGAGGAACGTCTGATTTTGTATGGTCTGGAGTGCAAATTCCTTGGAAAATGTATGTTATTTGGGGAGACTTGGATGGAAAACTTCTTGACTAGAGTTCTGTGAATTCTGCCCCGCTTCTGGCAATTCTTGCCACGTTTGCACGTGTGCATGCTAATGGCAGACGCTCTGTGGACCTCGGCATTGTTGTTTGTTCTTTTGGGGTGGGCGTGCCTATCCCTTTTTCTAGCGGTGCTTGCTGAGCCTCCCATCGTCAGTGTTTTCTTGTTCCTTCAGTCTAGACGACCACTTGGGAACGTGGGATACCCACCAGCCGTGGTTTCAGTAGCCCACCGGGGGCGACGTCTCACCCACTTTGTTCCTCCAGAAGATGTTGGTTAAGCACATCTAAATGGCTTTCTGTGAAACGAAAGTGTGGTGATTACCAGACATGTGTTCTATAACTACCAAACCATTAACTTTTAATTACTCCCTATGAGAATTCTGGCATGAAATGCCAATTCTGCTGTACAGACACAATACGATTTCTTCAACATTGCCTCAGGCTTCACACCCAAATCAGAAACGAGATCTACAGCTCACCTTGCTTTGAAGGGCTCACACATCTCTTCCCCAAACTAATGCCTGCAAGTGTAAATGAAGAGCAAACAGAACAGAGCAAAGAGAAAATGCCCAAACAGAATAGCTCCCTCTTCTTGAATGTTGAAGGCCTTTGCCCATTTTTGTGACATCCATCGTTTGGTTATAAACCATGCCAAAAGTAAGATCTTAGTCTGTTCAGAGCATAGAAGATCACCTCAAATCATCAGTGTTCCAGCATAGTAGTCACAAAAGAAAAGAAGTAATCACCACTGCCTGACCCATAAAACCATCCATATTCCCAGGGGTGACGGACAGTAATTCTGTCCATGGCTATGGGACATCATGGTTCAATCCTGTCTCCAGTATTGGAGTCAATACCAAGTGTTGGGGAACACAGATGGGAAGGGGAACACTTGTGGGCTTTCCGTGGGGGCACCTGGGTGGTCACCGTCCTAACAGAAGAATGGGCTAGAGAGGCTTTTGCTGTGATCCAGCAGGGCTCTTTTATGTTCTTATTTCATTTATTTACAGCGTTTATATCCTGCTCCACATCTAAACAGCTGCCAGAGCGGTGAACAAGAGAGATAAGAAACAAACAAAGGGAAGGAAGGAAGGAAGGAAGGAAGGAAGGAAGAAAGAAAGAAAGAAAGAAAGAAAATACCATATTAGAAATTGGTTTCCCCCCTGATGTTCAGGGTTGCGGTAGAAATTCATTTGGTTCACATTTTAATGTGAACATACCTGACCTGCATTCTCCAAACCAATCTGCCGTGAACAATGCAGAGGGAAAGATGACATCAAACAAGCCTTCTCTCAGGACACAGCACTTGTTAAAAGCAAGCGCATAGATCAGGAAAAGGGGAGTGACACCTGTGAAGATTAGGAGACATGCGCTTGACACCCATGAGATATTTCCTGCAGACTTATGCCCCCCGAAACCTCCACAAACGGGGCAAAACAAGTGTAAGGTTGGGAAAATGCGAAAGTGAGCCATACCGGAAGGCCTAGAGATGTCAGTCTTTACTGTCGACTCCGTTCTCCTGGTTTCCTTTATTGTCATCCTGCTTTCTCCCTGTTTTGCCCTCAGCAATGGAAGGGAATGGATCTAGAAGCATCTTTCCTATTTGTCAACCAGCAGTCGAGTAAAGGGCCCTGCTGCTTACGCCGTGACCTGCCATCTCTGCCTTTGGATCGATATATGTTGCTGAAAATGGGCAAAATCTTGCCATCGCTTCTTGGTCAAACAACCCCCTAGGATTCCCACTGAAGGAAGTGTATTCCTGGGTCCCATACTCAGAGGGCTGTGACTGGCCCCACTGCTTGAAGTCATTTCCCTAGAATGTTTTTTAGCTGCTTCATGTATCGCATTCACTGTATCAGGAACAGTATAAATTTCTGTCCAAATTCAGCTTTGTTGTTACTGTAGTTAGTCACCTTAAACATCATTTTCTTGCAGGAGGGTGGGGTGTAAATGAAATAAGCAAAAAAGTAACGAACTTTGGGGGGGGGGGTGTTTCCACCAGCGATTTTCCCTGAGCTGGCTGCGTGTTGAGGTTATTAGGGATACATGACGTCCTGGCCATCCGGCAGCCACGCCGGAGCTTATCAGGGGAAGAATGGATTTCTTGAGACTGCTTAAAGTCCGATTCTTTTCCTTATGTCGGGTTCTCCCAAGTATAGTTGCTGCGTGCCCCAACCCCCTCATTGACCCCGGGGATGCTGGCCCTGCCCAGGGGTGTGCATTTCACCCTGATCCTGCGCAAGGGGTGTTTCCTCCCATTGTGCTGAATGAGGCTTGCCCTCTGAATGCCCACAGAAATTACAGAGAAGCCCCTCAACTGACAGGGCACACTGTGAAGCCCAATTCCTTAAGCGCGATCAAGCGCGATCTCGAGGCTCTGATTCAGTGCCTTAAGGAAGGAACTACTTCACAGCTTCCTTATAGAGATCCTGTGCGTTAAAATGGGGGCTGGTTTTGGTCGCTTTCCCACAACAAACCCATCAGTGTCTCTTCAGAAGGAACTCCCATTGCGGTCGATGAGGCTTGCTTGGAACGCCCACATCATAACGTACAGAGATTCCCCCTCAATTTAAATGGCACACTTTAGAGTCCAATTCCTGAAGTGCGATTCAGTGATTAAGCGGGATCTCGAGGCTCCAAGTCATTGCCTTAGGAAGTAACTACTTCACAGCTTGTTTATAGATAGTCGAATAATGGGAGCTGGTTTCTGTCTTTGTGTTTACTGCTCTCTTTCCCAGAACAAACCCATTACTGTCTCCTCAGAAGTAACTGCCACTGTGGTCAATGAGGTCCTCTGGGTTAAAATGGGGGCTGGTTTCCCTCCTTGTGTTCTCCCCCCTCTTTCCCAGTACAAGCGCATGTGTGTCTACTCAGAAGTAACTCCCATTGTGCTCAATGAGGCTTGCTCCTAAAATGCAGGTGCATCTGGACTTTCAGGGGAAAGGAGAAAGGTGGGGAGAGGGGGGAAGCCTCTCTGACTGGTTGAGCAGCCCCCGCCAGTCAGATGACGTTCACTACAACCCCCCCCCACCAGGAAGCATGTTCTGTGAAGCGATTTTTACCGCTGCAGAGAATCTGCTCATGGAGCCCTGCACACAGCAAAGCCGATTCCTTGTAAAGAAAACCCGGTACTCACCCCTTAGCTTCTCCTTCCATTGTCGTGGAAACATGGCCCTGTAGGAACTGTGAACCAGAAAAGACATCTCCACAGGGAAACTCACCTAGCACTAACTTTGTCTTCCTTTCAGCGGCTGACAAAGATTTTTCTCTTCTCTCACGTATATTTGGATAGTGTAAGGGGCTGGTCTTGTCGAGTTCTCAGCAAGGGCTTGTATTTCATTCCTGTGCTGGATGGGCGGGGGCAGTTGAGATGATCTTGGGGATGGACATTTTTGGTAAACTGGTATGGTTTTAAGGAATGTAATTATCTATCCTATTTTTGTATTTTATCATTTGAAACTCATTTGGCTTGTGTGATTAAGGGTGCAATCCTATGGGGATAGGCAGCCGCCTCCAAACTCGGAGGCGACCACCTATCCGATGCAGGGCAGGAGAAGCACAGAGGGGATTGTTCCCCCAGAGCTGCTCCTGCCCTGCATTTGTGGCTAGACAGCCGATTTCAGCTGTCTAGCCATGGGAAGGTTGACAGCTTCCCCTGAGGGAGGAGGCTGCTGGATGACACATAGGATGGGTTGTACAAGCATTTCTGCCCGCCCCGGAACGCCCCCAGCCACGCCCCTTTCCGGCGGCTCTGCACTCCTCTTGTGAGCACGGAGGACAGGGCTGTTCCACACCGCCTCTGAGGCAGCATGGAAGTGGGGGAAGTCGGTTCTCTGGGAACCAACCTTGGAGCGCGGTCTCCGAGGTCGGTTCCCGGAGAACACGATATCCTGTGGCCATCTAGCCGCTGTCTAGTGACCATAGGATTGCTCCCTCCGTCAATTAACAGGAAACTAAGAGCATCGCTAATGACGCAAAACACCGAATCTAGGCCTATATTTGTTTAGCATAAAAGGGAAAGTCATCCTGCAGACAGATCGCATTAATGGTTGGAGATATAATGGGCAGGTATTCTAGAGCAATTGTCATGGGGTATATTTACGACAATTGCTGCTGTCTCTGGTACTGGAGGTGGCATTTAGCCATCAGGACTAGTAGCCATTCAGAGCCTTCTCTGCCATGCATTTCTCCAGTCCCCTTTTAAAGCCATCCAAGTTGGTGTACATCGCTACATCTTGTGGAAGTGAGTTCCATAGTCTGACACTGCGCTGTGTGAGGAAGTCCTTCATTTATATTTGATATATAAATATCAAATATTTACGTAGGCTATTACAGTGGGGGGAAAAGGGGAATGCAAATAGCGTAGTGGGCGCGATTTGCGTTCCTTTTCCCCCCGCTGTAATAGCCTATGTAAATATTTACGTAGGCTAGAACGGTGAAAAATAGGGAATGCAAATGGTGGCCGCTGTAGCCACCGCCAATTGCATACACTGTTTTTTGGGGGGGTTAGCCATGATAGGCTAGGTAAATACTTACGTAGCTTATCACAGCTGCAAGGATGCAAATGGTGGCAGCAGGAGCCCGGCCGCGGCTGGCCAGGAGACCAGCCACCGGAGCTGCCAGAGCCGCTGCCAGAGCCGCTGCCAGAGCTGCTGCCAGAGCCGCTGCCGCCGCATCCGCCACATCTGGCCCAGGTAACCGCATCCAGGCACATCTCCCCCCATCCCGGGGGATTCCGCAGGGGGGCGGGGGGCAGGAGGCCGTTCTGCCACGGATTCCGGGGGAATTCTATAGAATCTGGCCTCACTGAAATCCGTGGCGGACTTCTCGGCCATCCCTAGTTCCTCCCCATCCAGCCACTCACCATCTCCAGACAGTTGGACAGGGATTCTACAGCCAGCCTTGCTGAAGATTTGAACGAGAGGCAGGGCTGCGTGTCATCCTTCGATCTGTCCTGAATCTCCCAACAGGCAGCTTCATGGGAGGACCCCCTTGGGTTCAAGTGTGACAAGGGAGGGAGAAAATGTCTCCCTACCTGCTTTCTCCACACCTTCAGGGCCCGGCTTGAGCACCGCAGTGGGCCTTGTAGGTCATAGCCAGGATTTGATTAGAAGTAGCCAGGAAGGGCCGGGGCCTGTCCAGCCTCTGGAATGTCGGAATCGCTGCGAGCTTCTCTCTGTCAGTGCTCCCAGAGCAGAGCTGGGGAGTCACCCAACTCCCTGTCCGCCTGCTGGACTGGCCTTGGCAGGCAGGCTGGAAGCTGCCCGCGAGAACCTGACGGAGGAGGGGTGGGGTTTGCAGGAGGGTCGCCCACGTCGAAGCATCAATGCTGGAGGGTCGAGCAGTGGCACCCTGTTCAGACAGGGGCCTCGCTGAAAGGCTCAAGGCCCGTGTCTGCCAAGGGATCCGGAGGGGTGTCCTACAGTCAACGCCTCCCCTTTTAAGCGGAGGCAAAGGCGAAGAGCCTTTGCTAGGAACATCTCGTCTGCATTGCCCGAAGCCTCCTCTGTTCGGGTCCACCATCGCCTGGGCTTCTGGAGGCACTCGGCACACGGACTCTCCCTTAATTGGAATTTTGGATTGCTGAAGACTTACCATGAGAAGTACTGTGGGGCTTTTCAGCTCTCATTTGTGGTGGATTGTGTGTCTTTGTTTGTCGTCAGCTCAGCGTACAGGCAGGCTGGGTTTCATCTACGACTTTTGGACTGTCTCCTGCCTGGACGCAGGCTGTGTGGAGTTACCAATGCAAAAGCGGTGGCGTGTCTGGGTTTGCCCTTCCCTTGATCTTGACAGGCCTCGACCATGTAGCCTGGAGTTATCAACAAAGATTCAAAGTTGGACTTTCTGTGGGTGTGGTTTTGTTTAGGCCTTTCAAGAATGTATCCCTTGATTGGCTGACGGCGTCATTCCAGGAATCATTCCCATTCCTTGTCCGGGGTTGGAACACCACGTATGGATGGCCTGGGTTAGGTATGCCAGGAACCCTGAGTCCCTTCCCTTGTGTTCAGAACCGTGCAGATAGCTTCAGACTGGGCTCAGTTGAGGCTCAGGCTTTAGGCCTCACAGAGCAGCTCACTAAATATAGCAAATTGAAGGGCTCAGCGTATCATGCAAGTTGTAAAAAACACACAGAAAAAGGATCCGGACCTTGCAAGCCGCAGCCTTCCTAAATCACCTACCCTTCGGTTGCTGCACCTCCAATGACCCATTCAACAGAAGATCTCCCCTCAATACGTCTCCCATTCACTACTGTTAAGAGTCACAGAATCATAGAGTCCTAGGGTTGGAAGGGGCGTACAAGACCATGTGATTTCTGGCTTTGGGACTTGGAGTGATTTCTGGCTTTGGGACTGGGAGTGTTTCCTAAGCTTGGGACTTAAATATGGTTTCATAAATATGGTTTCATTGCTTTAACTATGTGGACAAAGGTCCACAAACTTAAAGCGACGGTATTCCCTGTGGTAACCTATGGCTGCGAGAGCTGGACCATAAGGAAGGCTGGGCGAAGGAATATAGATGCTTTTGAACTGTGGTGCTGGAGGAAAATTCTGAGAGTGCCTTGGACTGCAAGAAGATCAAACCAGTCCATACTCCAGGAAATAAAGCCAGACTGCTCACTTGAGGGAATGATATGAAAGGCAAAACTGAAGTACTTTGGCCACATCATGAGAAGACAGGACACCCCGGAGAAGATGCTGATGCTCGGGAAAGCGGAAGGCCAAAGGACGAGGGGCCGACCAAGGGCAAGGTGGATGGATGATATTCTGGAGGTGACGGACTCGACCTTGGGGGAGCTGGGGGTGGCGACGGCCGACAGGAAGCTCTGGCGCGGGCTGGTCCAGGAAGTCACGAAGGGTCAGAAGCGACTGAGCGAATAAACAACAATATGGTTTCAAGTTACAGTCTTGCCTGCAGTGATGTTCGGGGGTGATGTTTATCTGTTGGGATTAGCCTGGTTACCCACTGGGGTGCTTCGGACCCATTTGGTGCATGTTCTGAGGTTAAACCGGACCGAATTTACACTGGCACGAAACATACAAAGGCTGGCAGAGCAGCTTCTAAACTAAACCCTGGGGGGAAGCTGACAGGAGCTGGGTAGCATCCAGTTCGGGTTCAATCATGCCAAAGGGATGAAGATGAGAATGTTTTTGATTGTGCAAATGTAGAAGGGGAGGAAATAGGCCAGGAGCACCTGGTAGAACATCATAGCCAATCCAAGGGGCCAACGTCCCATAGCAAAAGATGCACACGCCAGAGGCATCTGGGAAGGATACTGTGTACAGGTGTTCCTATGCAAACGCTAGAAGCCTCCTCACCAAAATGGGAGAGTTGGAGTGCTTGGTTTTAAAGGAAAACCTGGATACAGTGGGCATTACAGAAACCTGGTGGAGCGGAAAGAACCAGTGGGAGATGGTCATCTCTGGATATGAACTCTAGAGGAAGGACAGGGAAGGGTGTACTGGGGGAGGTGTTGTCCTGTACGTCAAAGAGGACAGTGTCCAGCAGACCAGAACACCTAAAAGGCGTAGGCTCTTCCAGAGAAGCTCTGTGGATGACAATAGCAGGCTCCAAACCTAAGGTAGTGCTAGGAACATGCTATTGTCCCCCAGACCAGAATGCTCAGAGTGACCATGAGATGGAAAATGAAATCAGGCAGCCCTCCAAACAAGGACGTGTTGCAATAATGGGCGACTTCAATTACCCCACATTGATTGGATAAATGCATGTTCCAACCACGAGAAAGAGGGTAAATTTCTCGATGCCCTAAATGGTTGTGCCCTAGAACAGTTGGTCATGGAACCGACCAGAGGGGAGGCAAGCTTGGATTTAATGCTAAGTGGTGTCGCCCAGGACCTAGTATGAGATATAAATGTTCTTGAACCGCTTGGAAAGAGTGATCACAGTGCTATCAGATTTAATATGGATTTAAGTGGAAAATTGCCCAGGAAGTCCAACACAGTCGCATTTGACTTCAAAAGAGGAAACGTCTCTCAAATGAGGGAACTGATGAAAAGGAAGTTAAAAGGGGGAGTCAAGGGGATTAAATCCCTTCAAACTGCTTGGGGATTACTCAAAACCACATTAATAGAAGCCCAGCTAAAATGTGTAACACAGGTTAGGAAAGGTAGCACCAAGTCCAAGAGGTCTCCGGCATGGTTAATGAGCAGTGTTAAGGGGGCTATTCGAGAACAGAGAGCTTCCTCCAGAAAATGGAAGTCTTGCCCAAGTGAGGAAAACAAAAGGGAGCAGAAGCTTGCACAAAGGTGATGCCAGCAGACAACAGGAGATGCAAATCTTTACGTAGGCTAAAACGGTGAATCAGAAAGGGACGCAAATGGCGCCCGCTACGCTTTTTGCGTTCCCCTTTATTTTCGCCGTCATAGTCTACGTAAAAATGTACGTAGATTAAGACGGCCAAAAATAAGGAACGCAAATGGCGGCGGCCGTAGCTGCCGCCATTTGCGTACACGCTCCCCCCCCCAGAGCCCTCCACGGCCGGAAATCCGCTGCGGACGGCTCTGGGCTGGGCTGGGCCTGGCCGGCTGCTCCGCGGAGCTGCCGCGGAGCACAGCCAGCCGTGGAGAATTCCGGGGGGAAGGAACGGATCGCCTCCCCCCCCCGTCGAGGATTCCGGGGGGAGGAATGGAACGCCATCAACATAATCCGTGGAAAGGTAAGTGACTTTCATACATCCCTACGGCCAGTTGAGACTTCCGTGCTGATACTGGGCTGCCCTCTTGTGGCCAACAAAGAGCACTGCGGCCTGCCCTTCTCTACAGCCCAGTTGAGACTTCCGTGCTGATACTGGGCCGCCCTCTTGTGGCCACCACTGAGCACTGCAGCCTGCCCTTCTCTACAGTCCAGTTGAGACTTCAGCGCTGATACTGGGCCGCCCTCTTGTGGCCACCACTGAGCACTGCGGCCTGCCCATCTCCATAGCCCAGTTGAGACATCCGTGCTAATACCACAGGAGGTAGTGATGGCCACCAATTTGGATGGCTTTAGAGGGAGGCTATACAAATTCCTGGAGGAGAAGCCTGTCAGTGGCCACTAGCCCTGTGCACACCAGTTGCTGGGGATAGGGATAGCAGTGAATTTCTCCACGAATCTCTGGGAGGCCAAATGCCAACGCATTCGGCCCCCCAAAATTGTTGGGGAAATTCTCCGCCCCCCCCCCCCCGGGATGGGACTTACCTCCCTCGAATATCCCTCTCAGCAGTGGGTCCCGGCGGCGTTTTGGCGGGGACGGGGGCGGCGGCCGGTCTTCTGACCGGCTGCCGCTGCCAGCATTACAAACTGAATGTAAAAAAAACAACAACACACACCCGTGATAGGCTACGTAACGATTAACGGAGCCTATCACGGCTAGATTTCCAAAGTCAGCCATGATAGGCTACGTAAATCGTTACGTAGCCTATCACGGGTGACTTTGAAAAAAAAAAAAAAAGCGCGTACGCAAATGGCGGCGCCCATGGGCGCCGCCATTTGCGTTCCTTATTTGGGCCCAGGTAGTTTGGGCCCGGCTATTTGCGTTGCCCTTATTTTCGCCGTAGTCTGCGTAAATCTTTACGTAGACTACCCGGGCCCAAAAAAGGAATGCAAATGGCGGCGCCCATGGGCGCCGCCATTTGCGTACACGCTTTTTTTTTCTTTCCAAAGTCACCTGTGATAGGCTACGTAACGATTTACGTAGCCTATCATGGCTGACTTTGGAAATCTAGCCGTGATAGGCTACGTTAATCGTTACGTAGAGTATCATGGGTGTGTGTTGTTGTTTTTTTACATTAAGTTTTTTATTTCGCGGCTGGGGAGACGGGGCGCTTCTCCCCGGCCTGAATTTCGGCCAGACGAGGCGGGGCGCCTCCCCCCCAGGCCTGAACTTCAGGGGGAGAACCGAAGCACCTCCCCCCCACCGCGAAGCAAGCTGCGGGACCCGGTAAGTGACTTTCGTACATCACTAGCTGGGGAATGTGGGCAGGAGGGTGATGTCGCACTCATGAAGTGGAATCTGGATGCCGCCACCATGAACTTCCGGAATGACCACAGAGGACTCAAGATCAATTAATAGGATCCGATCAGGTCGAGAGACCACGATTCATCAGCCGACAGCTCAAGGGAAAAATGAGGGAGAATCATGAAAAATGTCGCAGGATCACACCATTAAATAGTTGGGAACCACCTTTATTTATAAACTAAACATGTTTCACATTCATTCGTTTGTTCGTTCGTTCGTTCATTCATTCATTCATTCTTTCAGCTGAAGGGCTGAATTCCAATTTGAGAAGCTCTCAGGGGCCACATAGCAGTGGTGGGCAGGGCTTAAAACTCTCCGTGCCTTCGGGGAGGTAGGACCACCTTGTAGAAGGGGGGAAACTGCACAAGAGCTGGAAAACCGGGTCTAAATCTAAATCTGAGAGAATCTGAGGAAGGAAGGATGGAAGGAAGGAAGGAGGGAAGGATGGAAGGAAGCAAGGAAGGAAGGACGGAAGGAAGGAAGGACAGGGAAGAAGAAAGGTAGAATGGTGCCTGGAAATGTGCATGGGGTTGGGCGGGTGGAGAGAATTCCCTAAGCCAAGTGGCTCCTTTCAGAGAGGTGGTACCTCAGAGGAATGTAGGGGGCTGTGGAGCGTTTGTAAGATTGCACGTACTTAAATGAGATTCATGCGGTGAGGTGGCTGAGGGCTTTTTCTACCTTTTGTACACTGTAGATCCCATTTCAATGCCTCCCCAGTTCCCTGATCGTGACGCCACATAGTCCTAGGCCTCCTTTTGCAACAATTGGAGTCCGACAGCTACTTCGGAGAAATTAAAGTGGAGGGGGAGAAAGACGCTTGTGGAGGCGGATTGCATCCTTTGCTGAAGTGGAGCTACTCAACTTCTGCAGAAGCCAAAGGCTCCGGTTGGGCCAGTAAAATCAGACGCTGTGTGAAATACCAGGTTTTCCCATGGAGCTCTTTCTTCCCTTCCTGCTCCCTCTGCAAAATATCATTGCAGGCAAGCTCCCAACAGTGGGCCTGGAAGAGCAGAAAAGGGGGGGGGAGAGAGGTTTTGGCGCCTCAGAAAAGGCTACACCACAGATGAGGGATAGCGACCTCCTAATGGTCCCCTAAACAGCTTCTGCTTCGGCTCGCTAATCCCCTGGGTGGCTCTTGGAGCTGAGAAAAAAGGGAGCTCAGCTTCACCAGGAATGCAGCTACTTTCCCCAGCAAAGCGTAACGTGCTGAAGTGTTAAATCCCTTTGCTCAGCTAATTCCCCCCAAATAGCTTGTGCCTTCGAGTCTTTGTAAACCCCAATAAATGTGCCACTGTGGCGTGATCCTCTGCAACAGTGCCTGGGTGGCCATCTCTTGGGGTGGGAATTGCCTTCTTCGCCACAGACGCTCTATTGCCAGTGTCGAAAGAGTCCTTCTCAGCAGGTGTGTGTGTCTCCTTAGAACGTGTGCAAGGCTGTACACGGGTCTAGCTAGAGCACGTCACGTAATAGTGTGGAGAATGTGGATAGGGAGGCCTTTTCCTCCCTCTCTCAAAAGACTAGAATCCAACGGGGTCATCCCATGAAGCTGGGTGGGAGATTCAGGGGAGATCAAAGGAAGGAGGTCTTCTGGCAGCGCAGAGTTAAACTGTGGAATTCGCTACCACAGGAGGAAGTGATGGCCACCAACCTGGGTGGCTTCAAAGGGAAGCTAGACAAATTGCTGGAGGAGAAGTCTGTCAATGGCCGCTAGTTCTGAAGGCTCCGTGCTACCAGCAGTCCCAGAGGCAGTGAGCCCGTGCACACCAGTTGCTGGGGAATGTGGGCGGGAGGGTGCTGTTGCACTCATAACCTGCTTGTGCGTTCCTGGTCGACAGCTGGCTGGTCACTGTGTGAACAGAATGCTGGACTAGATGGACCCTGGTCTGATCCAGCAGGGCTCTTCTTATGTTCTTATGTTCTTCCCCTAAACAAGCAAAGCATCTGTCTTCACCTGGCAGATTTTAGACTGATCTAAAAGATCAGCACTTTCTTCGGCATAGTAACTTGACCAAAGCTTGCTTTCTATCAAAAGTGGAATCTGGATGCCGCCAGCATGAACTTCCTGAATGACTACAGAGAATTCAAGATCAATGAACAGGATCCGATCAGGTCGAGAAACCATGATTCATCAGCTGACATCTCAAGGGAAAAATGAGGGAGAATCATGAACAATGTGACGGGATCACACCATTACATGGTTGGGAACAACCTTTATTTATAAACTAAACATGTTTCACATTCATTCATTCATTCGTTCAGCTGAAGGGCTGAATTCCATTTTGAGAAGCTCTCAGGGGCCATATTGCAGTGGTGGGCAGGGCTTAAAACCCTCCGTGCCTTCGGGGACGTAGGACCACCTTGTAGAAGGGGGAAAACTGCACAAGAGCTGGAAAACCGGGTCATGTTGATCCGGACTCTGGTCAACATATCAAGATGGGCACCTGAAATGTCTTCTTCCATGGCTTCATCTTCTCCCTTCTTCATGGGGATGTTTTGGAGATATTCCTCTTCCTCCCCCTGCTGCCTCAGCCCTGGGAATGACTTGACCGGAGATCACTGAAATTATGATGTTGCGGCAGTGACAGACGCTGATGGAAATGGACGGATCCGTGATCGACTGAGTTGGACTTTTAGATAGGAATGTTGCTTTTCATAATGGAATTGTCTCAATTAGCTAGGAAGCTGATGGCATGAGCTGGAGGCACTCTTCGGAAGGACAGCCAGGCCTAGGATTCTTACTCAAATTGCTCTGAGTGCTTTGTCAATGAATGTCTGACGCCGTTCTTAACCCTGTGGTGTTGTTTGGCGATTTTACTGATCGCTTTCTTTTGCCATTCAGCACCATCAACATTACCAACAACAACCACAAC
Source organism: Heloderma suspectum (assembly GCF_057233095.1). NCBI lineage: Eukaryota > Metazoa > Chordata > Lepidosauria > Squamata > Helodermatidae > Heloderma > Heloderma suspectum. Next base: position 20,165,764 of record NC_139474.1, on the reverse strand, counting down.
AACGACAAATGGCAAGTTTTATCTTCTCATGCTGTGATGGCCAAAGGGCTACTAGAGAGCAACATTTAACAGAGTCATTCCCAACCGATGGTCATAGCATTTTCAGGCACTGTATATATTCGTAAAGCATGTGATTTCATTCAGTCAAAATCTTGAGTCTGTGGTCATTTACCCTGGTCACCATTTCCCCCCTGACCCCCTGGGTTGCAAAGTTGCAACTCTAAACTGCAACCCTGAATTGACCACACGGGAAGAGGATGTTTTGCTGCTGGTCTCATGCACGTGTCTGTAACATGCAAGCCAACGAAGTGTCACAAGTCACAACGTAGCTGTGAAAGCAGGCTCTCCAGTGCCCAAGACGCGGCTCTGGTTCCCTGAATCCCTTCCGGGCACGTCTCTTTGGGAAATGCCGTGTTGCCAAGGACAGAGACGGAACGTAAGGCAAGGCCTATTACAAGAAGTTGCTGGCAGAGATGCCAATGCTGAGTCCCTTTGATCCGCCTCCTCTGCAGCATCCCGTCTTGAGTCAGGAGCCCTGTGGGCTGAAAGCGATCAGGGGAGCCAAGGCTGAAGGTGCCCTGTGTGCCCATTATGTTGTTTTTGATGTCCAGCGCTGTGAACTCCCATGCTCTATATTCCGAGGCTCACCCTTTCATTTTAGATTATTAAGAAAGTCCCCCTCTCCCTGCCCTTTGGTCTGGGATGTTGTTTTCCTTCCCTCCCTTCTGAAACCACGTTCTCACCACCCTCCCAGCTACACAGGCCTTTGGCGCCGAACGCACCAGTCCTGACTGCAGAGGAGGCGAGACCGGGGCGGCAGGACGGCGTGCACAGCACGCGATGCACAGCCCTTTAATCATCTTCGTCCTGCGGAACAGTCTGGCGTCTCAAGTGGAGCCATAATGGAAATGCCACTTCAAGCTCTTTGGAAGGACTAGGAGCGTGGGGCGTTCCAATACAAGAAAGGAAGTGGATCACAAAAAAGTTTGGCATGAAAACCCAGCCAACCTGCATCTGGATTGCTGAAGCACTCTGAGCGAGCCTGAATGTGCAGCAATTTGCTTATTTTTCTCTCCCGCCCCAATAACATAGCAAACTCAGGTTGCCACTGCTGGAGGGGTGTAAAAGGGGATTGGACAAGTTCGTGGAGGACGAGGCTACCAGTGGCCGCTGCGTGCCGCCTCCGTGATGGGAGGCAGAATGCTCCAGCCCCTTCATCGTTTCAGTTGCCCTTTTCTGCAGTCTTCCCAGCTCTGCAACATCCTTTCGAGCTGCCCAAAGCAGCCCAGGCCTTCCCTGCGCACACGTGCTCCAAACCGCCTCTTGGAGTTCCAGCGGCAGCCCTCGCTGGCGCTCGGAGACGAAACAGGCCGAGGCTGGAGCAGAGCCTGCATTGCAGCCCTTGCCTCCACCCCGCGCAGGCTGTGCATCTGCGTCATGGCGCATTCCTGTCCTCCTGTCCCTGTCCCCTCCCGTGCAGGAACCATCCACACACCAGCCGCTCCGACGGGCAGGGACTGAGCGAAGGATAATAATGGGGATGGTTCGTAGCAGGTGGCGGCGGCGGTGTGGCTTGTGTGAACCTTGTTTCCGCATGGGGGTGCGATCGTTGACTCCCCTACTCCCTTGCAGATGATTTGCAGGGGGAAGAAATCAGGATATGGATATCCCCCTTTCCAGTGGGGGATATGAAGAGGAAACGGGTGAGGAACGAGAGTGCCTGCCTGGGGCAACGGAGGGCGTCTTCCTGAATGGCCTTCAGCCCCAGCGCTGCACCGACTCCGGCCGCACACCACGCTGGAACGCGGTCTTCTCCGAGGAGAATGTTCAGGGCGTTGCTCATTCCGACGCTGCTCAGGATTGATTTGCTGGGCATGGACCGGAGTTTGAATGCATGGCCAGCCTGCCACCGTCCCCAGAACAGCCACTTAGATGTGAGAGGGCGAGGCGTAATTTGCACGGAACTAAGCATTTCATGGCCGCAAGTTGTGGAAATTGTGGTAATTATGGCTGTAATTTGCCCAAGTAATACAAATCGGGGTGACAATCGGCATATCTTGCCATTTTTACAGAAGAAAATTTAAGTGGGAGTCCACGAGCTGGCCTGACCCACACAGATCCCGCCCCCCCTTCCTCAATAGTTTTTGGGTAAATTTGTATGGAAATGCACAGGTCATTGGCGGTGTCCTCCAGCCAAGAAATCTGCAAAGGTTCTGAAGGTTAGACATGCATGCAAAGTTGGAGTGACTGGAATTTATTCACATGTCACCAATATTAGCAGCAGGGGAACCTGGATGGGGAGGGGCTGTTGCACGCATGTCCTGCTTGTGGGTTTCCCGTGGCATCTGGTTGGCCACTGTGTGAGCAGAATGCTGGACTAGATGGACCTCGGTCTGATGCAGCACGGCTCTTGGTATGTTCTTCAATGGAGAGTGCCTCTGAGCATATGCAGAATGCTTTTCTTTCACCACTGAGCTCTTGCATTCTCCCCCGACCAATTCTATTGCCCTCCATGCAACCATCCCGCCTCATCCTACCGTCCTCCAGCAACTCTTCATCAAAACAGATGTCTTGGCTTGTGCAACTCTCCCCTTCTTCCTCCTTGTTATGCACCAGCTCTCATTGCAGCTTCCTCCCCATAACTTCATTTGTGCCAAGGCTTCACCTGGATCCAGCCAATGAGTCTGTTTTCAAAACTAGGGCTAAGTTACGGAGAAACTCTGAGCATGTACTAAGTGCCCTTCCCTCACCACTGAAGCTCGCATTCGTGCACCCCCCCACCAAGACAAAACATGCATCGGACTGAACTGAAAGGTTCAGCCTACTGGTGCCCTGAGATCTTCAGGGGAGGCCCTTCTCGCCATCCCGCCCCCATCACAGGCACGTCTGGGGGGAATGCGGGAGAGGGCCTTCTCGGTGGCTACCCCAGGGCTCTGGGACTCCCTTCCTCCTTGATCTGTTTTCGCAGGCATGTAAAACCCTTTTTGTTCCGCTACTCCTGTGGGGATCGCTAGTCCGGACCTGTGAGAATAGGACGGATGGATACTATATGTCTTGTTGTCTTTTCACGTTGTGATATTTGATGCAATTTTAATATTATTGATTTAATTCTATTTTTAACTATTGTTTAATTCTATTGATACTTCTATTTCTGATTTTAATTGTTCAAGTATTAATGTTGTACAGCCGCCTTGTGTCCCAGTATTGGGGAAAAGGCGGGATATAATAATAATTATAATAGCAATAATAATAATAATAATAATAATAATAATAATAATTATAGTAGCTGGAACTGGGTCGGCACTGTCTCAAGCCTGCAGGACCATGCTCACAACTCAGGGCTTATTTCTGAGTAAACACGCAGAACACCAGGGTGCAAACCGCCCTGCAAGAGTCACTCTTGCTGGAATCCTATGCACACGTTCCTGAGGGCGAGCCTCACTAAGCGTAGCGGGCTTCTGAGTAGGCATGCATGGGATGGCATGAATGAGAAGTATTTCTCTCCCCTCCACTCAGAAAACCAAGCCCAGCTCCTGTTTTTTATAGGCACATCGGACGCTGCCTTGCACCAAGTCAGACCCTGGGCCCATCTAGCCCAGTACTGTTGACACTGCCTGGCAGCAGCGGCTCTCCGGAGTGTCAGGCGGGATTCTTGCCTCGCCCTGCCTGGAGATGCTGGGGATCGAACCCGGGACTTCTGCAGGCCAAGCATGTGCTCCGCCACTGAGCTGCAGCCCTTCCTGCTGCTGGATGATGGCAACTGGCAAACAAGGCAGCCCCAGACCTGCTTCTCGGTGGCCACGTGAACCCCCTCTTCCCAAAGCCTCGAGTGCGGAAAGGGGGGAAACCAACCCACCTGCCTGTTTGTCCAAAGTCAACTACGGTTCAGAGCTTCTCTTGCTCCCCGAAGAGAATTCTCTTCAAGAATTCCCCAAGATATGCTCTGGGTGGAATAAAGAAGAGAAGGAAGGAAGGAAGGAAGGAAGGAAGGAAGGAAGGACAGGGAAGAAGAAAAGTAGAATGGTGCCTGGAAATGTGCATGGGGTTGGGCGGGTGGAGAGAATTCCCTAAGCCAAGTGGCTCCTTTCAGAGAGGTGGTACCTCAGAGGAATGTAGGAGGCTGCGGAGCTTTTGTAACTCCTTTTACCTCAGTGACTCCTTTCAGACTTCCCTGCTGATACTGGGCCGCCCTCTTCTGGCAACAAGTGGGTGGCCCAGTATCATGCCGAAGTCTCAACTGGGCTATGGAGATGGGCTGGCTGCAGAGCTGGCTGGTGGCCACAAGAGGGCAGGGCTAAAAAAACGGACAGAAGAGCAGGACATTTTCACAAGCAAGCCCAACCGCATCTGGAATCCCCTCGACTTCCTTAGAGCGGCACGCATTGAAAGTTCCAAGGAAGGAAGCCGTCTTGTGGGGCCAGGACACAGCTCTTTCTCCTACCTGGCTGGGGGCCAGTATCGGAAAGAAAGCTGATTAAAAGAGGCATATAATCATGGTATACCTCAGCATTTGTTAGAGCCATACAGCTGGTGTACAGAGGTGTAAACGCTCTGATCCCGGAGGTCATATGTCGCCCCCATGCCTAGTAGCCCTTCCTAGCCTTCTCTCCACCATGTTCCCTGGCGACAGAGCTCCCCGGCCATGACGGGTCAGTCTGAAAGCCCAACGCTTCTCCTCAGGTCCCTCAGACTTTTTAAGTGTTGATCCACATTTGATCTTTCAGATTCCTTCCCAGAATGTCGAGCCCAGGGGATGTGATGTACTCAGCCAATGGTCTAAGAGGGGATCTCAGCTTTCAACCCATGGTCGTGGTTCAGAACTCACCTCTGGAAAGATGTCTAATCCAACCCTGGCCTGTTGTGGTGATACTCCCAGGACTGATATTTACAGAGTCCTTTGACCCTGTTTCTACTCTGCCCTGGAGATGATCGTGGCAGATGATGCATGCCCCTCTCACTAGCAAGTGTGGGTTTTCAAATAGTAATTAAAGGCATACCAATGTATGACAATTGCCCCATGAGTTCTTCTCCTCCTAACTGTCACCCTTTCCCCAGGAGGATCCTCTGCGGCATTTTTCCTCCCCTCAGCATTCCCCCCTTCTGCCTCAGCTTGCTCTTGCTCTGCAAGCTTCTGCTCTTCCCTTTGCTGCTGTGGTTCCCCGGTTCTGTCCAAGGACTCTTCGTGTTCTCTTATTCCCCGGAGGGTCGGCAGTCGCCACTCCAGTCCTCTTCCTTTTCCTTCCAGCAGCGTGATCCACTGGCGCTTGTGGCAGGTGTGGGCCATGTTGTCCTCAGGCAAGACAACAAGCGCGGCACACGCCTTGCAGGTCCCCACCACTGGAGAGCCTTGTCCTGCCATGGCCTCCTTCCCCTTGTTGTGTCCGGCTTTCTGACGGCTCTCGACTAGTCTGTGCCTGTGGCTTTCCGGAAGAAGCAAGCTAAAGAAAACAAAACAATTCCTTCCAAGATTGCTCAGGGATGCTGGAATTTTGTTGTAACTGTGTCAGACGAGAGGGGGACGAAAGGAGACAGTGGGCTCTTAGCAGTGCTTGGCATGGGGATGTGCGAATTGTGCACCTTCCGTGCCGCTTGACTTCCGCAGTTTGCGGCCAGTGCTCAGTACCGTCATTCACAAGCCCCTGCAATTCTCCTCGTTTTTTTTCCGCTCCAAGAATTACGGAGGTAAATCCGTACCGACAGACAGAATTCCGGTGCCCAGCCATCTCCGTGAGTCTGCCTAGCTTCCGTAAGAAAGGCTATTTTTCGTAGATATTTACGTATATTCCCTCCTGCCTGAGACGTGCAGTAATTACTTTCGGCCGAAACAAGGCTGCCCCAGGGGTGCCTGAGCAATGCACTCTGCGTTTCAAGAAGGGCTGTCAAAGAAAGAAAGAAAGAAAGAAAGAAAGAAAGAAAGAAAGAAAGAACCTTTTACAATGACCCCGCCGGTCTGGAGCCCTGCGCGAGGTATCATTCCCCCTGCTAGGCTTTCTACTTCCACATCCAGCGTTGTTGTTGTTGACGTTGTGAGGCCAAAATGGAGAGGAGAACCAACTCTGTGCATGTCTACTCAGAAGTAAGTCTTACTGAGTTCAATGCGACCTACTCCTACACATGTCAGCACCCCAATTGCCCCCAGCTCAGCTTTGTATTTCCACATCCAGCTCATTATCAAACCTACTGTTAGTTATCTCACTGGGTTCCTTTGGGCTGGACTCTAACCACTACACCATACTTCTGTTATGCGAAACTCGTGAAGAAAAGGAGACAGTATAACAGAAAGTTCTGTCTGAAGCAGTCACACTTCACTTGTACAAATGCAGCATGAAGGGAAAGATCAGCAACCTTCTCTTTGTTTGAATGAGAAGCACACTCTGCACATGCTCAGGAATGGACAAAATGAGGAATAAACCTACCAGGGAAGATGAAGAACTATATTCTTCCAGTGTGTGTGTGTGTGAGTGTAATCACCCTCAATCCATTTGTTCCCTGGGAAACCCCCCCCCCCATTCACCCAAGGGTCTTCTGAGATAACGAACAGGAGGTTTGATAATGAGCTGGATGTGGAAATACAAAGCTGAGCTGGGGACAAGTGGGGTGCTGACAAGTGTAGGAGTAAATTGCATTGAACTCAGTAAGACTTACTTCTGAGTAGACATGCACAGAGTTGGTTCTCCTCTCTGCTCAGCTTTGTTTTTCCACATCCAGTTCATTATCAAACCTCCTGTTAGTTATCTCAGAAGACCCTTGGGTGAATGGAGGGGGCTTTCCAGGGAACAGCTGTGTCCTCATTTCGTCCATTCTCTGAGCATATGCAGAGTGTGCTTTCTATTCAAACAAAGAGATAAGGAGGTTGGATGGCTTCTTGGTATTGCAACCATCCACAGACAGAGGGTTCTCCCCAGGCAATGTCTCCTCCCAATTGAACTGGGTTGCATGCAGAAGCATGGAGAATGAATCACAGGAGACGCATCACAGCTGCCGGAGTCACGGAAGGCTGGAATCGAGGGTAACCAGCAGGGCCTGCAACTAGGGATGCACAGAGGTAGTTAAATCGGTTCCGCCTGTGGTTTGTGGATTGTTAGGCGTCTTTGGTTCTCTTGTCCGCTCATTGACGGAATCTGATACTTTTAAGGATGATGAAGAAGAAGAGTTTTGTTCCACTTGCACCAGTGTGCATTCGTGCGAGTGCGCATCCGTGCTGTTGCGCATTGCCACAAATGCACGTTTGCGCCAACGCACACAGGTGCATGTATGCACTTGCACGAAGGCAGATTTGCACAACTGCACATTTGTGCGACCTCCAAGGAACAGAATATGCTCTGCAAGTCCATGGAATCCACAGAACTCCGAAAAAGCTGGTCCGCTACAGGACCTGCCCCAACACCAGAATCAGGCACCATTCTGTGCTCACTGAGCATGTTCCGTCGTCATGTTCATTGGAACGAACTTGAAATCTTAAAAAAAGTCTGAGCGTGGCAGAAAGCGACATCGACGACTTTGTCCATCCATAGGGCTGTTGTGCTCATGCCCTGCGTGTGGGTTCCCAGTTGACAGCTGGTCAGCCACTGTGTGAACAGAATGCTGGCCTAGGTAGAGCCTTGTTGTGATCCAGCCAGGATCTTCGGATGCTCTTAACACCCGTTTACAATCCAGGGACTGCCACTAAGCCTCCCCCCGCCCCCTAAAGGTGTTGATTCATTCTTACTGTGGTGGCTTTATGTGGAAGGTTCTTGCTGATCGCTGCCTTAAGCGAAATCCAGCATGCTTCTGTTGAATCACAACGCCCCAACATGCCACCCCCAGGAAAGTAGACCAGAAGACCAAGACGATACTGCTACGCCAAGGCATTTGGAGCAGGTAAGGGTTTGTGAAATGGACTCCTTCCTGCGCTCCACGTCGAGCTCATAAAATAAAATAAAGCCAGAGTGAGCTTAAAAAACAAACAAACCACCCCAAACACAATGGAGCATGAATCTGGAAGATCTGCTTCTGGAGGGGGATTATTGGCGGCCACCTGTGATGTCATTAGCCCCCAAGTGCTGGAGCATGGTTTTAATGTCTGTTTGTTTTATCATCTTGTAATATATTAAACGTATTCCTTTATTTCATGTGTCTCTTGCCTTTCCCCCACAAATGGCCCTCAAGACAGCTAACCGTAATAAAACACAGATTAATAACCAAATCTCAGTTTAAGATCATAAGCAACTCAGTGAAAAATACAATGACAGGAACACCCCACCAGTTCGACTCACCTTTAGCAGCAAAGACTGACATCTAAATCAGCATTCAGTTCAGTGCTGGGTATGTCAGTCCCGCAATTTGTGAATCTGGACTTCTTACGGGCCACTGTGACATTACTTCTGGTCACCGCACGTAAAAAACATACAGTAGAGCTGGAAAAGGCCAGAAAAGGGCAACTGAAACCATCGAGGGGCTGGAGCATCTCCCCTGTCAGAGAAGGTTACAACATCTGAGATGGTTTAGCTTGGAAAAAGGTGGGTAAGCCCCCCCCCACAGCATATTCTGGTTTAAAGCGCTTCCTGTCCATAACTCAGCCTTAGGAGAGGCATTTCAGGAGTTTAGAAGGGAGGAGAAAGGCAGACACCATGGAGGTGTCCGAAAGGATGCACGGGGTTGTGACGAAGTAGCTCTCTTTTGAGTGAACGGTCCTGCCTCCATTTTGAGACAGCCACAAAGCCCGGCGTCTTCCTCCTCGGCCTCCGCAAAGGCGGGAGAAAGGCACAGGAACGGGGCTGAGAGCAACCTGCAGGGCGAGATCAAGCGATTCAGTTTCTGCGTCTTCCAACGCATTCCCCAAAGGCAAAGGTGGGGGTCAAATTCAGCAGAACCTGAATGCGCTGGATAGCAGGAGTGCTACCTGGCGAGGTACCCAGCCGACCCCCCGCAATATCCTCCCGTTCCTCAACTCCACCCTTGACACCTTGACACCTGTCTTTAAGACAGTCGTTGAGATGCAAGCTCATCTTTTGTTAAGTGAATCGGATATAGCAAGTCGGACCTTTGTTTCTGGCAAGTGCAGCCATCGCCCCCAAGCCCCCTCTTTTGTCCCCAGGCACCCTCTTTTGTTAGACGGGAAGGAAGGCCAACTCCATCCTTCCCCCAGAGCAAGCAGCCCCATTTCCGGCGCCCCTGAGCAGTGTCTGGCTCATCAGAGTGGGGATGTCACTGCCTCTCTCTGGACTGCACAAGAGGCCGCAGGCTGGGGCAGTCCAAGTCCCCCGCTTCCCAGCAGTGGGGGGCCGTGCTTCTGAAATCGCTGGGTGCCTCGCCCCTCCAGGGGCATGGTGCCACACTGCTGTGGGAATCACTCAGAGTCTCTCCTCCCGGAGGAAAGGCTCCACGCTGCAACCAGAGCAAGGTGCCCGCAGTGGGTGCTTAGCCCCCCCTGCCCCCCCTGCCATGGCTCTCTGCTCTCCTTCCTCTTCACGTGAGGCCAGGAATTGGACGTGTGCAAGTTTCTGTCTGCAAGAAAGTGCCTTGTCCCAAGGAAAGGCATATTGCTTTTAGATGTTCTTGGTAGGGATTGTAGCCCCCACCACCTCTTTCCCTTCACTCTCTCTCTCTCTCTCTCTCTCACACTCTCACTCTCCCCCCCCATCTCCTTCTCTCTCCTTCCCACAGTCTTGAAAACTACCTTTAGGCCTGGAGCTCAGCTTCACCAGGAATGCAGCTAATTTCCCCAGCAAAGTGTAACGTGGTGAAGCGTTAAGTCCCTTTGCTCAGCTAATTCCCCCAAATAGCTTGTGCCTTTGAGTCGTTGTAAACCCCAATAAATGTGCCACTGTGGTGTGATCCTCTGCAACAGTGCCTGGGTGGCCATCTCTTGGGGTGGGAATCGCCTTCTTCGCCACAGACGCTCTATTGCCAGTGTCGAAGGAGTCCTTCTCAGCAGGTGTGTGTGTCTCCTTAGAAGGTGTGCAAGGCTGTACACGGGTCTAGCTAGAGCACATCATGCAACAGTGTGGAGAATGTGGGTAGGGGGGCCTTTTTCTCCCTCTTTCAAAAGACTAGAACCCAACAGGTCATCCCATGAAGCTGGGTGGGAGATTCAGGGGAGATCAAAGGAAGGACATCTTCTGGCAGTGCAGAGTTAAACTGTGGAATTCGCTACCACAGGAGGCAGTGATGGCCACCAACTTGGATGGCTTTAAAGGGGGGCTAGACAAATTCCTGGAGGAGAAGGCTATCATAGTAACTTGACGAACGCTTGCTTTTACCTGTCCCATCAAAAGTGGAATCTGGATGCCGCCAGCATGAACTTCCTGTATGACTACAGAGGACTCAAGATCAATGAACAGGATCCGATCAGGTCGAGAAACCACGATTCATCAGCTGACATCTCAAGGGAAAAATGAGGGAGAATCATGAACAATGTCACGGAATCGCACCATTACATGGTTGGGAACAACCTTTATTTATAAACTCAACACGTTTAACATTCATTCATTCATTCATTCTTTCAGCGGAAGGGCTGAATTCCATTTTGAGAAGCTCTCAGGGGCCATATTGGTGGTGGGCAGGGCTTAAAACTCTCCGTGCCTTCGGGGAGGTAGGACCACCTTGTTGAAGGGGGAAAACTGGACAAGAGCTGGAAAACCGGGTCATGTTGATCCGGACTCTGGTCAACATATCAAGATGGGCACCTGAAATGTCTTCTTCCATGGCTTCATCTTCTCCCTTCTTCATGGGGATGTTTCAGAGATATTCCCTTTCCCCCCCTGCCGCCTCAGCCCTGGTTAT